>NC_068952.1:21138822-23638822 GCF_026419915.1 Harpia harpyja
CTGCTGTTGTGCCTGTAGATAGGGCGCCAAGGCACCGTGAAGAGCAGCAAGAGCTTTCAGGGCTGGGCCCTTCCTTGTGGGAGAAGGAGCCGGACGTTTTCCTTTTCGGCAAGAGGCTCTGCCGCGGCCGAGCTCCATGAGATCTTGCGTCTCTGGGAAAGCTCAGATCCGAACTGCTGTTGTGCCTGTAGATAGGGCGCAAAGGGTAGATGAAGAGCAGCAACAGCTCTCAGAGCTGGGCCCTTCCTTGTTGGAGATGGAGCCGGACGTTTGCCTTTTCGGCAAGAGGCTCTGCCGCGGCCGAGCGCCATGAGATCTTGCATCTCTGGGAAAGCACAGATCCCCACTGCTGTTGTGGCTGTAGATAGGGTGCCAAGGCACCGTGAAGAGCAGCAAGAGCTTTCAGGGCTGGGCCCTTCCTTGTGGGAGATGGAGCCGGACGTTTGCCTTTTCGGCAAGAGGCTCTTCTGCCGCCGAGCGCCATGAGATCTTGCGTCTCTGGGAAACCACAGATCCCCACTGTTGTTGTGCCTGTCAATAGGGCGCCAAGGCACTGTGAAGAGCAGCAAGAGCTTTCAGGGCTGGGCCCTTCCTTGTGGGAGAAGGAGCCGGACGTTTGCCTTTTCGGCAAGAGGCTCTGCCGCGGCCGAGCGCCATGAGATCTTGCTTCTCTGGGAAAGCACAGATCCCCACTCCTGCTGTGCCTGTAGATAGGGCGCCAAGGCAGCGTGAAGAGCAGCAACAGCTTTCAGGGCTGGGCCCTTTTTTGTCGGAGAAGGAGCCAGACGTTTGCCTTTTCGGCAAGAGGCTCTGCCGCGGTCGAGCGCCATGAGATCTTGCGTCTCTGGGAAAGCACAGATCCCCACTGCTGCTGTGCCTGTAGATAGGGCACCAAGGCACCGTGAAGAGCAGCAACAGATTTCAGGGCTGAGCCCTTCCTTGTGGGAGAAGGAGCAGGACGTTTGCCTTTTCGGCAAGAGGCTCTGCCGCGGTCGAGCGCCATGAGATGTTGCGTCTCTGGGAAAGCACAGATCCCCACTCCTGCTGTGCCTGTAGATAGGGCGCCAAGGCACCGTGCAGAGCAGCAAGAGCTTTCAGGGCTGGGCCTTTTCTTGTGGGAGAAGGAGCCGGACGTTTGCCTTTTCGGCAAGAGGCTCTGCCGCGGCCGAGCGCCATGAGATCTTGCGTCTCTGGGAAAGCAGAGATCCCCACTGCTGTTGTGCCTGTAGATAGGGCGCCAAGGCACCGTGAAGAGCAGCAAGAGCTTTCAGAGCTGGGCCCTTCCTTGTTGGAGATGGAGCCGGACGTTTGCCTTTTCGGCAAGAGGCTCTGCCGCGGCAGAGAGCCATGAGATGTTGCGTCTCTGGGAAAGCACAGAATCCCACTGCTGTTGTGGCTGTAGATAGGGCGCCAAGGCACCGTGAAGAGCAGCAAGAGCTTTCAGGGCTGGGCCCTTCCTTGTGGGAGAAGGAGCCGGACGTTTGCGTTTTCGGCAAGAGGCTCTGCCACGGACTAGCGACATGAGATCTTGCTTCTCTGGGAAAGCAGAGATCCCCACTGCTGTTGTGCCTGTAGATAGGGTGCCAAGGCACCGTGAAGAGCAGCAAGAGCTTTCAGGGCTGGGCCCTTCCTTGTGGGAGAAGGAGCCGGACGTTTGCCTTTTCGGCAAGAGGCTCTGCCGCGGCCGAGCTCCATGAGATCTTGCGTCTCTGGGAAAGCTCAGATCCGAACTGCTGTTGTGCCTGTCGATAGGGTGCCAAGGCACCGTGAAGAGCATCAAGAGCTTTCAGGGCTGGGCCCTTCCTAGTGGGAGAAGGAGCCAGACGTTTGACTTTTCGGCAAGAGGCTCTGCCGCGGCCAAGCGCCATGAGATCTTGCGTCTCTGGGAAAGCACAGATCCCCACTGCTGTTGTGCCTGTAGATAGGGTGCCAAGGCACCGTGAAGAGCAGCAAGAGCTTTCAGGACTGGGCCCTTCCTTGTGGGAGATGGAGCCGGACGTTTGCCTTTTCGGCAAGAGGCTCTTCTGCCGCCGAGCGACATGAGATGTTTCGTCTCTGGGAAAGCACAGATCCCCACTGCTGTTGTTCCTGTAGATAGGGCTCCAAGGCACCGTGAAGAGCAGCAACAGCTTTCAGGGCTGGGCCCTTCCTTGTGGGAGAAGGAGCCGGACGTTTGCCTTTTCGGCTAGAGGCGCTGCCGCGGCCGAGCACAATGAGATGTTGCGTCTCTGGGAAAGCACAGATCCCCACTGCTGTTGTCCCTGTAGATAGGGCGCCAAGGCACAGTGAAGAGCAGCAAGAGCTTTCAGGGCTGTGCCCTTCCTTGTGGGAGAAGGAGCCGGACGTTTGCCTTTTCGGCAAGAGGCTCTGCCGCGGCCGAGCGCCATGAGATCTTGTGTCTCTGGGAAAGCTCAGATGCGAACTGCTGCTGTGCCTGTCGATAGGGTGCCAAGGCACCGTGAAGAGCAGCAAGAGCTTTCAGGGCTGGGCCCTTCCTTGTGGGAGAAGGAGCCGGACGTTTGCCTTTTCGGCTAGAGGCTCTGCCGCGGCCGAGCGCCATGAGATGTTGCGTCTCTGGGAAACCACAGATCCCCACTGCTGCTGTGCCTGTAGATAGTGTGCCAAGGGTAGGTGAAGAGCAGCAAGAGCTTTCAGGGCTGGGCCCTTCCTTGTGGGAGAAGGAGCCGGACGTTTGCCTTTTCGGCAAGAGGCGCTGCCGCGGCCGAGCGCCATGAGATTTTGCGTCTCTGGGAAAGCACAGATCCCCACTGCTGTTGTGCCTGTAGATAGGGTGCCAAGGCACCGTGAAGAGCAGCAAGAGCTTTCAGGGCTGGGCCCTTCCTTGTGGGAGATGGAGCCGGACGTTTGCCTTTTCGGCAAGAGGCTCTTCTGCCGCCGAGCGCCATGAGATGTTGCGTTTCTGGGAAAGCACAGATCGCCACTGCTGCTGTGCCTGTAGATAGGGCGCCAATGGTAGGTGAAGAGCAGCAACAGCTTTCAGGGCTGGGCCCTTCCTTGTGGGAGATGGAGCCGGACGTTTGCCTTTTCGGCAAGAGGCTCTGCCGCGGCCGAGCTCCATGAGATCTTGCGTCTCTGGGAAAGCTCAGATCCGAACTGCTGTTGTGCCTGTCGATAGGGTGCCAAGGCACCGTGAAGAGCATCAAGAGCTTTCAGGGCTGGGCCCTTCCTAGTGGGAGAAGGAGCCAGACGTTTGCCTTTTCGGCAAGAGGCTCTGCCGCGGCCAAGCGCCATGAGATCTTGCGTCTCTGGGAAAGCACAGATCCCCACTGCTGTTGTGCCTGTAGATAGGGTGCCAAGGCACCGTGAAGAGCAGCAAGAGCTTTCAGGACTGGGCCCTTCCTTGTGGGAGATGGAGCCGGACGTTTGCCTTTTCGGCAAGAGGCTCTTCTGCCGCCGAGCGACATGAGATGTTTCGTCTCTGGGAAAGCACAGATCCCCACTGCTGTTGTTCCTGTAGATAGGGCTCCAAGGCACCGTGAAGAGCAGCAACAGCTTTCAGGGCTGGGCCCTTCCTTGTGGGAGAAGGAGCCGGACGTTTGCCTTTTCGGCTAGAGGCGCTGCCGCGGCCGAGCACAATGAGATGTTGCGTCTCTGGGAAAGCACAGATCCCCACTGCTGTTGTCCCTGTAGATAGGGCGCCAAGGCACAGTGAAGAGCAGCAAGAGCTTTCAGGGCTGTGCCCTTCCTTGTGGGAGAAGGAGCCGGACGTTTGCCTTTTCGGCAAGAGGCTCTGCCGCGGCCGAGCGCCATGAGATCTTGTGTCTCTGGGAAAGCTCAGATGCGAACTGCTGCTGTGCCTGTCGATAGGGTGCCAAGGCACCGTGAAGAGCAGCAAGAGCTTTCAGGGCTGGGCCCTTCCTTGTGGGAGAAGGAGCCGGACGTTTGCCTTTTCGGCTAGAGGCTCTGCCGCGGCCGAGCGCCATGAGATGTTGCGTCTCTGGGAAACCACAGATCCCCACTGCTGCTGTGCCTGTAGATAGTGTGCCAAGGGTAGGTGAAGAGCAGCAAGAGCTTTCAGGGCTGGGCCCTTCCTTGTGGGAGAAGGAGCCGGACGTTTGCCTTTTCGGCAAGAGGCGCTGCCGCGGCCGAGCGCCATGAGATTTTGCGTCTCTGGGAAAGCACAGATCCCCACTGCTGTTGTGCCTGTAGATAGGGTGCCAAGGCACCGTGAAGAGCAGCAAGAGCTTTCAGGGCTGGGCCCTTCCTTGTGGGAGATGGAGCCGGACGTTTGCCTTTTCGGCAAGAGGCTCTTCTGCCGCCGAGCGCCATGAGATGTTGCGTTTCTGGGAAAGCACAGATCGCCACTGCTGCTGTGCCTGTAGATAGGGCGCCAATGGTAGGTGAAGAGCAGCAACAGCTTTCAGGGCTGGGCCCTTCCTTGTGGGAGATGGAGCCGGACGTTTGCCTTTTCGGCAAGAGGCTCTGCCGCGGCCGAGCGCCATGAGATCTTGCGTCTCTGGGAAAGCACAGATCCCAACTGCTGTTGTTCCTGTAGATAGGGCGCCAAGGCACCGTGAAGAGCAGCAAGAGCTTTCAGGGCTGGGCCCTTCCTTGTGGGAGATGGAGCCGGACGTTTGCCTTTTCGGCAAGAGGCTTTTCTGCCGCCGAGCGCCATGAGATGTTGCGTTTCTGGGAAAGCACAGATCCCCACTGCTGTTGTGCCTGTAGATAGGGTGCCAAGGCACCGTGAAGAGCAGCAACAGCTTTCAGGGCTGGGCCCTTCCTTGTGGGAGAAGGAGCCGGATGTTTGCCTTTTCGGCAAGAGGCTCTGCCGCGGCCGAGCGCCATGAGATCTTGTGTCTCTGGGAAAGCTCAGATCCGAACTGCTGCTGTGTCTGTCGATAGGGTGCCGAGGCACCGTGAAGAGCAGCAAGAGCTTTCAGGGCTGGGCCCTTCCTTGTGGGAGAAGGAGCCGGACGTTTGCCTTTTCGGCAAGAGGCTCTGCCGCGGCAGATAGCCATGAGATCTTGCGTCTCTGGGAAAGCACAGATGCCCACTGCTGTTGTGCCTGTAGATAGGGTTCCAAGGGTAGGTGAAGAGCAGCAAGAGCTTTCAGGGCTGGGCCGTTCCTTGTGGGAGAAGGAGCCAGAGGTTTGCCTTTTCGGCAAGAGGCTCTGCCGCGGCCGAGCGCCATGAGATCTTGCGTCTCTGGGAAAGCACAGATCCCCACTGCTGTTGTGCCTGTAGGTAGGGCGCCAAGGCACCGTGAAGAGCAGCAAGAGCTTTCAGGACTGGGCCCTTCCTTGTGGGAGATGGAGCCGGACGTTTGCCTTTTCGGCAAGAGGCTCTTCTGCCGCCGAGCGCCATGAGATGTTGCGTCTCTGGGAAAGCACAGATCCCCACTGCTGTTGTTCCTGTAGATAGGGCGCCAAGGCACCGTGAAGAGCAGCAAGAGCTTTCAGGGCTGGGCCCTTCCTTGTGGGAGAAGGAGCCGGATGTTTGCCTTTTCGGCAAGAGGCTCTGCCGCGGCCGACCGCCATGAGATCTTGCGTCTCTGGGAAAGCTCAGATCCGAACTGCTGCTGTGCCTGTCGATAGGGTGCCGAGGCACCGTGAAGAGCAGGAAGAGCTTTCAGGGCTGGGCCCTTCCTTGTGGGAGAAGGAGCCGGACTTTTGCCTTTTCGGCTAGAGGCGCTGCCGCAGCCGAACACAATGAGATGTTGCGTCTCTGGGAAAGCACAGGTCCCCACTGCTGTTGTCCCTGTAGATAGGGCGCCAAGGCACCGTGAAGAGCAGCAAGAGCTTTCAGGGCTGTGCCCTTCCTTGTGGGAGAAGGAGCCGGACGTTTGCCTTTTCAGCTAGAGGCTCTGCCGCGGCCGAGCGCCATGAGATGTTGCGTCTCTGGGAAAGCACAGATCCCCACTGCTGTTGTGCCTGTAGATAGGGTGCCAAGGGTAGGTGAAGAGCAGCAAGAGCTTTCAGGGCTGGGCCCTTCCTTGTGGGAGAAGGAGCCGGACGTTTGCCTTTTCGGCAAGAGGCGCTGCCGCGGCCGAGCGCCATGAGATTTTGCGTCTCTGGGAAAGCACAGATGCCCACTGCTGTTGTGCCTGTAGATAGGGTGCCAAGGCACCGTGAAGACCAGCAAGAGCTTTCAGGGCTGGGCCCTTCCTTGTGGGAGATGGAGCCGGACGTTTGCCTTTTCGGCAAGAGGCTCTTCTGCCGCTGAGCGCCATGAGATCTTGCGTCTCTGGGAAACCACAGATCCCCACTGCCTGTAGATAGGGCGCCAAGGCACCGTGAAGAGCAGCAAGAGCTTTCAGGGCTGGGCCCTTCCTTGTGGGAGAAGGAGCCGGACGTTTGCCTTTTCGGCAAGAGGCTCGGCCGCGGCCGAGAACCGCCATGAGATCTTGCGTCTCTGGGAAAGCACAGATCCCCACTGCTGCTGTGCATGTAGATAGGGCGCCAAGGCACCGTGAAGAGCAGCAAGAGCTTTCAGGGCTGGGCCCTTCCTTGTGGGAGAAGGAGCCGGACGTTTGCCTTTTCGGCAAGAGGCTCTGCCACGGCCTAGCGCCATGAGATCTTGCTTCTCTTGGAAAGCAGAGATCCCCACTGCTGTTGTGCCTGTAGATAGGGTGCCAAGGCACAGTGAAGAGCAGCAAGAGCTTTCAGGGCTGTGCCCTTCCTTGTGGGAGAAGGAGCCGGATGTTTGCCTTTTCGGCAAGAGGCTCTGCCGCGGCTGAGCGCCATGAGATCTTGCGACTCTGGGAAAGCTCAGATCCGAACTGCTGCTGTGCCTGTCGATAGGGTGCCGAGGCACTGTGACGAGCAGCAAGAGCTTTCAGGGCTGGGCCCTTTTTTGTCGGAGAAGGAGCCGGACGTTTGCCTTTTCGGCAAGAGGCTCTGCCGCGGTCGAGCGCCATGAGATGTTGCGTCTCTGGGAAAGCACAGATCCCCACTCCTGCTGTGCCTGTAGATAGGGCGCCAAGGCACCGTGCAGAGCAGCAACAGATTTCAGGGCTGAGCCCTTCCTTGTGGGAGAAGGAGCAGGACGTTTGCCTTTTCGGCAAGAGGCTCTGCCGCGGCCGAGCGCCATGAGATCTTGCGTCTCTGGGAAAGCAGAGATCCCCACTGCTGTTGTGCCTGTAGATAGGGCGCCAAGGCACCGTGAAGAGCAGCAAGAGCTTTCAGGGCTGGGCCCTTCCTTGTGGGAGAAGGAGCCGGACGTTTTCCTTTTCGGCAAGAGGCTCTGCCGCGGCCGAGCTCCATGAGATCTTGCGTCTCTGGGAAAGCTCAGATCCGAACTGCTGTTGTGCCTGTAGATAGGGCGCAAAGGGTAGATGAAGAGCAGCAACAGCTCTCAGAGCTGGGCCCTTCCTTGTTGGAGATGGAGCCGGACGTTTGCCTTTTCGGCAAGAGGCTCTGCCGCGGCCGAGCGCCATGAGATCTTGCATCTCTGGGAAAGCACAGATCCCCACTGCTGTTGTGGCTGTAGATAGGGTGCCAAGGCACCGTGAAGAGCAGCAAGAGCTTTCAGGGCTGGGCCCTTCCTTGTGGGAGATGGAGCCGGACGTTTGCCTTTTCGGCAAGAGGCTCTTCTGCCGCCGAGCGCCATGAGATCTTGCGTCTCTGGGAAACCACAGATCCCCACTGTTGTTGTGCCTGTCAATAGGGCGCCAAGGCACTGTGAAGAGCAGCAAGAGCTTTCAGGGCTGGGCCCTTCCTTGTGGGAGAAGGAGCCGGACGTTTGCCTTTTCGGCAAGAGGCTCTGCCGCGGCCGAGCGCCATGAGATCTTGCTTCTCTGGGAAAGCACAGATCCCCACTCCTGCTGTGCCTGTAGATAGGGCGCCAAGGCAGCGTGAAGAGCAGCAACAGCTTTCAGGGCTGGGCCCTTTTTTTGTCGGAGAAGGAGCCAGACGTTTGCCTTTTCGGCAAGAGGGTCTGCCGCGGTCGAGCGCCATGAGATCTTGCGTCTCTGGGAAAGCACAGATCCCCACTGCTGCTGTGCCTGTAGATAGGGCGCCAAGGCACCGTGCAGAGCAGCAAGAGCTTTCAGGGCTGGGCCTTTTCTTGTGGGAGAAGGAGCCGGACGTTTGCCTTTTCGGCAAGAGGCTCTGCCGCGGCCGAGCGCCATGAGATCTTGCGTCTCTGGGAAAGCACAGATCCCCACTGCTGTTGTGCCTGTAGATAGGGCGCCAAGGCACCGTGAAGAGCAGCAAGAGCTTTCAGGGCTGGGCCCTTCTTTGTGGGAGAAGGAGCCGGACGTTTGCCTTTTCGGCAAGAGGCTCTGCCGCGGCCGAGCTCCATGAGATCTTGCGTCTCTGGGAAAGCTCAGATCCGAACTGCTGTTGTGCCTGTAGATAGGGCGCAAAGGGTAGGTGAAGAGCAGCAACAGCTCTCAGAGCTGGGCCCTTCCTTGTTGGAGATGGAGCCGGACGTTTGCCTTTTCGGCAAGAGGCTCTGCCGCGGCCGAGCGCCATGAGATCTTGCATCTCTGGGAAAGCACAGATCCCCACTGCTGTTGTGGCTGTAGATAGGGTGCCAAGGCACCGTGAAGAGCAGCAAGAGCTTTCAGGGCTGGGCCCTTCCTTGTGGGAGATGGAGCCGGACGTTTGCCTTTTCGGCAAGAGGCTCTTCTGCCGCCGAGCGCCATGAGATCTTGCGTCTCTGGGAAACCACAGATCCCCACTGTTGTTGTGCCTGTCAATAGGGCGCCAAGGCACTGTGAAGAGCAGCAAGAGCTTTCAGGGCTGGGCCCTTCCTTGTGGGAGAAGGAGCCGGACGTTTGCCTTTTTGGCAAGAGGCTCTGCCGCGGCCGAGCGCCATGAGATCTTGCGTCTCTGGGAAAGCACAGATCCCCACTCCTGCTGTGCCTGTAGATAGTGCGCCAAGGGTAGGTGAAGAGCAGCAAGAGCTTTCAGGGCTGGGCCCTTCCTAGTGGGAGAAGGAGCCAGACGTTTGCCTTTTCGGCAAGAGGCTCTGCCGCGGCCAAGCGCCATGAGATCTTGCGTCTCTGGGAAAGCACAGATCCCCACTGCTGTTGTGCCTGTAGATAGGGTGCCAAGGCACCGTGAAGAGCAGCAAGAGCTTTCAGGACTGGGCCCTTCCTTGTGGGAGATGGAGCCGGACGTTTGCCTTTTCGTCAAGAGGCGCTTCTGCCGCCAAGCGCCATGAGATGTTGCGTCTCTGGGAAAGCACAGATCCCCACTGCTGCTGTGCCTGTAGATAGGGCGCCAAGGCACCGTGAAGAGCAGCAAGAGCTTTCAGGGCTGGGCCCTTCCTTGTGGGAGAAGGAGCCGGACGTTTGCCTTTTCGGTAAGAGGCGCTGCCGCGGCCGAGCGCCATGAGATCTCGCGTCTCTGGGAAAGCACAGATCCCCACTGCTGTTGTGCCTGTCGATAGGGCGCGAAGGCACCGTGAAGAGCAGCAAGAGCTTTCAGGGCTGGGCCCTTCCTTGCGGGAGAATGAGCACGACGTTTGCCTTTTCGGCAAGAGGCTCTGCCGCGGCCGAGCGCCATGAGATGTTGCGTCTCTGTGAAAGCACAGATCCCCACTGCTGCTGTGCCTGTAGATAGGGCGCCAAGGCACTGTGAAGAGCAGCAAGAGCTTTCAGGGCTGGGCCCTTCCTTGTGGGAGAAGGAGCCGGATGTTTGCCTTTTCGGCAAGAGGCTCTGACGTGGCTGAGAGCCATGAGATGTTGCGTCTCTGGGAAAGCACAGATCCCCACTGCTGTTGTGGCTGTAGATAGGGTGCCAAGGCACCGTGAAGAGCAGCAAGAGCTTTCAGGACTGAGCCCTTCCTTGTGGGAGATGGAGCCGGACGTTTGCCTTTTCGGCAAGAGGCTCTTCTGCCGTCGAGCGCCATGAGATGTTGCGTCTCTGGGAAAGCACAGATCCCCACTGCTGTTGTGCCTGTAGATAGGGCGCCAAGGCACCGTGAAGAGCAGCAAGAGCTTTCAGGGCTGTGCCCTTCCTTGTGGGAGAAGGAGCCGGACGTTTGCCTTTTCGGCAAGAGGCTCTGCCGCGGCCGAGCACCATGAGATCTTGCGTCTCTGGGAAAGCACAGATGCCCACTGCTGTTGTGCCTGTAGATAGGGTTCCAAGGGTAGGTGAAGAGCAGCAAGAGCTTTCAGGGCTGGGCCCTTCCTTGTGGGAGAAGGAGCCGGACGTTTGCCTTTTCGGCAAGAGGCTCTGCCGCGGCCGAGCGCCATGAGATCTTGCGTCTCTGGGAAAGCACAGATCCCCACTGCTGTTGTGGCTGTAGATAGGGTGCCAAGGCACCGTGAAGAGCAGCAAGAGCTTTCAGGACTGAGCCCTTCCTTGTACGAGATGGAGCCGGACGTTTGCCTTTTCGGCAAGAGGCTCTTCTGCCGCCGAGCGACATGAGATGTTGCGTCTCTGGGAAAGCACAGATCCCCACTGTTGTTGTGCCTGTCAATAGGGCGCCAAGGCACTGTGAAGAGCAGCAAGAGCTTTCAGGGCTGGGCCCTTCCTTGTGGGAGAAGGAGCCGGACGTTTGCCTTTTCGGCAAGAGGCTCTGCCGCGGCCGAGCGCCATGAGATCTTGCGTCTCTGGGAAAGCACAGATCCCCACTCCTGCTGTGCCTGTAGATAGGGCTCCAAGGCAGCGTGAAGAGCAGCAACAGCTTTCAGGGCTGGGCCCTTTTTTGTCGGAGAAGGAGCCGGACGTTTGCCTTTTCGGCAAGAGGCTCTGCCGCGGTCGAGCGCCATGAGATCTTGCGTCTTTGGGAAAGCACAGATCCCCACTGCTGCTGTGCCTGTAGATAGGGCACCAAGGCACCGTGAAGAGCAGCAACAGATTTCAGGGCTGAGCCCTTCCTTGTGGGAGCAGGAGCAGGACGTTTGCCTTTTTGGCAAGAGGCTCTGCCGCGGTCGAGCGCCATGAGATGTTGCTTCTCTGGGAAAGCACAGATCCCCACTCCTGCTGTGCCTGTAGATAGGGCGCCAAGGCACCGTGCAGAGCAGCAAGAGCTTTCAGGGCTGGGCCCTTTCTTGTGGGAGAAGGAGCCGGACGTTTGCCTTTTCGGCAAGAGGCTCTGCCGCGGCCGAGCGCCATGAGATCTTGCGTCTCTGGGAAAGCAGAGATCCCCACTGCTGTTGTGCCTGTAGATAGGGCGCCAAGGCACCGTGAAGAGCAGCAAGAGCTTTCAGGGCTGGGCCCTTCCTTGTGGGAGAAGGAGCCGGACGTTTGCCTTTTCGGCAAGAGGCTCTGCCGCGGCCGAGCTCCATGAGATCTTGCGTCTCTGGGAAAGCTCAGATCCGAACTGCTGTTGTGCCTGTAGATAGGGCGCAAAGGGTAGGTGAAGAGCAGCAACAGCTCTCAGAGCTGGGCCCTTCCTTGTTGGAGATGGAGCCGGACGTTTGCCTTTTCGGCAAGAGGCTCTGCCGCGGCCGAGCGCCATGAGATCTTGCATCTCTGGGAAAGCACAGATCCCCACTGCTGTTGTGCCTGCAGATAGGGTGCCAAGGCACCGTGAAGAGCAGCAAGAGCTTTCAGGACTGGGCCCTTCCTTGTGGGAGAAGGAGCCGGACGTTTGCCTTTTCGGCAAGAGGCTCTTCTGCCGCTGAGCGCCATGAGATGTTGCGTCTCTGGGAAAGCACAGATCCCCACTGCTGTTGTGGCTGTAGATAGGGCGCCAAGGCACCGTGAAGAGCAGCAAGAGCTTTCAGGGCTGGGCCCTTCCTTGTGGGAGAAGGAGCCGGACGTTTGCCTTTTCGGCAAGAGGCGCTGCCGCGGCCGAGCGCCATGAGATCTCGCGTCTCTGGGAAAGCACAGATCCCCACTGCTGTTGTGCCTGTCGATAGGGCGCGAAGGCACCGTGAAGAGCAGCAAGAGCTTTCAGGGCTGGGCCCTTCCTTGTGGGAGAAGGAGCACGACGTTTGCCTTTTCGGCGAGAGGCTCTGCCGCGGCCGAGCGCCATGATATCTTGCGTCTCTGGGAAAGCACAGATCCCCACTGCTGTTGTGCCTGTAGATAGGGCGCCAAGGCACCGTGAAGAGCAGCAAGAGCTTTCAGGGCTGGGCCCTTCCTTGTGGGAGAAGGAGCCGGACGTTTGCCTTTTCGGCAAGAGGCTCTGCCGCGGCCGAGCGCCATGAGATGTTGCGTCTCTGGGAAAGCACAGATCCCCACTGCTGTTGTGCCTGTAGGTAGGGCGCCAAGGCACCGTGAAGAGCAGCAAGAGCTTTCAGGGCTGGGCCCTTCCTTGTGGGAGAAGGAGCCGGACGTTTGCCTTTTCGGCAAGAGGCTCTGCCGCGGCCGAGCGCCATGAGATCTTGCGTCTCTGGGAAAGCACAGATCCCCACTGCTGTTGTGCCTGTAGATAGGGCGCCAAGGCAGCGTGAAGAGCAGCAACAGCTTTCAGGGCTGGGCCCTTCCTTGGGGGAGAAGGAACCAGACGTATGCCTTCTCGGCAAGAGGCTCTGCCGCGGCCGAGCGCCATGAGATCTTGCGTCTCTGGGAAAGCACAGATCCCCACTGCTGTTGTGCCTGTAGGTAGGGTGCCAAGGCACCGTGAAGAGCAGCAAGAGCTTTCAGGGCTGGGCCCTTCCTTGTGGGAGAAGGAGCCGGACGTTTGCCTTTTCGGCAAGAGGCTCTTCTGCCGCCGAGCGCCATGAGATGTTGCGTCTCTGGGAAAGCACAGATCCCCACTGCTGTTGTGCCTGTAGATAGGGTGCCAAGGGTAGGTGAAGAGCAGCAAGAGCTTTCAGGGCTGGGCCCTTCCTTGTGGGAGAAGGAGCCGGACGTTTACCTTTTCGGCAAGAGGCTCTGCCGCGGCCGAGCGCCATGAGATGTTGCGTCTCTGGGAAAGCACAGATCCCCACTGCTGTTGTGCCTGTAGGTAGGGCGCCAAGGCACCGTGAAGAGCAGCAAGAGCTTTCAGGGCTGGGCCCTTCCTTGTGGGAGAAGGAGCCGGACGTTTGCCTTTTCGGCAAGAGGCTCTGCCACGGCCGAGCGCCATGAGATGTTGCGTCTCTGGGAAAGCACAGATCCCCAGTGCTGTTGTGCGTGCAGATAGGGTGCCAAGGCACCGTGAAGAGCAGCAAGAGCTTTCAGGGCTGGGCCCTTCCTTGTGGGAGAAGGAGCCGGACGTTTGCCTTCTCGGCAAGAGGCTCTGCCACGGCCGAGCGCCATGAGATGTTGCTTCTCTGGGAAAGCACAGATCCCCACTGCTGTTGTGCCTGTAGATAGGGTGCCATGGCACCGTGAAGAGCAGCAAGAGCTTTCAGGGCTGGGCCCTTCCTTGTGGGAGAAGGAGCCGGACGTTTGCCTTTTCGGCAAGAGGCTCTGCGGCGGCCGAGCGCCATGAGATCTTGCGTCTCTGGGAAAGCACAGATCCCCACTGCTGTTGTGCCTGTAGATAGGGCGCCAAGGCACCGTGAAGAGCAGCAAGAGCTTTCAGGGCTGGGCCCTTCCTTGTGGGAGAAGGAGCCGGACATTTACCTTTTCGGCAAGAGGCTCTGCCGCGGCCGAGCGCCATGAGATGTTGCGTCTCTGGGAAAGCACAGATCCCCACTGCTGTTGTGCCTGTAGGTAGGGCGCCAAGGCACCGTGAAGAGCAGCAAGAGCTTTCAGGGCTGAGCCCTTCCTTGGGGGAGAAGGAGCCGGACGTAAGCCTTCTCGGCAAGAGGCTCTGCCGCGGCCCGAGCGCCATGAGATGTTGCGTCTCTGGGAAAGCACAGATCCCCACTGCTGTTGTGCCTGTAGATAGGGTGCCAAGGCACCGTGAAGAGCAGCAACAGCTTTCAGGGCTGGGCCCTTCCTTGGGGGAGAAGGAGCCGGACGTAAGCCTTCTCGGCAAGAGGCTCTGCCGCGGCCGAGTGCCATGAGATGTTGCGTCTCTGGGAAAGCACAGATCCCCACTGCTGTTGTGCCTGTAGATAGGGCGCCAAGGCAGCGTGAAGAGCAGCAAGAGCTTTCAGGGCTGGGCCCTTCCTTGTGGGAGAAGGAGCCGGACGTTTGCCTTTTCGGCAAGAGGCTCTGCCGCGGCCGAGCGCCATGAGATGTTGCGTCTCTGGGAAAGCACAGATCCCCACTGCTGTTGTGCCTGCAGATAGGGTGCCAAGGCACCATGAAGAGCAGCAAGAGCTTTCAGGGCTGGGCCCTTCCTTGTGGGAGAAGGAGCCGGACGTTTGCCTTCTCGGCAAGAGGCTCTGCCGCGGCCGAGCGCCATGAGATGTTGCGTCTCTGGGAAAGCACAGATCCCCACTGCTGTTGTGCCTGTAGATAGGGTGCCAAGGCACCGTGAAGAGCAGCAACAGCTTTCAGGGCTGGGCCCTTCCTTGGGGGAGAAGGAGCCGGACGTAAGCCTTCTCGGCAAGAGGATCTGCCGCGGCCGAGTGCCATGAGATGTTGCGTCTCTGGGAAAGCACAGATCCCCACTGCTGTTGTGCCTGTAGGTAGGGTGCCAAGGCACTGTGAATAGCAGCAAGAGCTTTCAGGGCTGGGCCCTTCCTTGTGGGAGAAGGAGCCGGACGATTGCCTTTTCGGCAAGAGGCTCTGCCGCGGCCGAGCGCCATGAGATGTTGCGTCTCTGGGAAAGCACAGATCCCCACTGCTCTTGTGCCTGTAGATAGGGCGCCAAGGCAGCGTGAAGAGCAGCAAGAGCTTTCAGGGCTGGGCCCTTCCTTGTGGGAGAAGGAGCCGGACGTTTGCCTTCTCGGCAAGAGGCTCTGCCGCGGCCGAGCGCCATGAGATGTTGCGTCTCTGGGAAAGCACAGATCCCCACTGCTCTTGTGCCTGTAGATAGGGTGCCAAGGCACCGTGAAGAGCAGCAAGAGCTTTCAGGGCTGGGCCCTTCCTTGTGGGAGAAGGAGCCGGACGTTTGCCTTTTCGGCAAGAGGCTCTGCCGCGGCCGAGCGTCATGAGATGTTGCGTCTCTGGGAAAGCACAGATCCCCACTGCTGTTGTGCCTGTAGGTAGGGTGCCAAGGCACTGTGAATAGCAGCAAGAGCTTTCAGGGCTGGGCCCTTCCTTGTGGGAGAAGGAGCCGGACGATTGCCTTTTCGGCAAGAGGCTCTGCCGCGGCCGAGCGCCATGAGATGTTGCGTCTCTGGGAAAGCACAGATCCCCACTGCTGTTGTGCCTGTAGATAGGGCGCCAATGAAGCGTGAAGAGCATCAAGAGCTTTCAGGGCTGGGCCCTTCCTTGTGGGAGAAGGAGCCGGACGTTTGCCTTCTCGGCAAGAGGCTCTGCCGCGGCCGAGCGCCATGAGATGTTGCGTCTCTGGGAAAGCACAGATCCCCACTGCTCTTGTGCCTGTAGATAGGGTGCCAAGGCACCGTGAAGAGCAGCAAGAGCTTTCAGGGCTGGGCCCTTCCTTGTGGGAGAAGGAGCCGGACGTTTGCCTTTTCGGCTAGAGGCGCTGCCGCGGCCGAGCACAATGAGATGTTGCGTCTCTGGGAAAGCACAGGTCCCCACTGCTGTTGTCCCTGTAGATAGGGCGCCAAGGCACCGTGAAGAGCAGCAAGAGCTTTCAGGGCTGGGCCCTTCCTTGTGGGAGAAGGAGCCGGACGTTTGCCTTTTCGGCAAGAGGCTCTGCCGCGGCCGAGCGCCATGAGATCTTGTGTCTCTGGGAAAGCTCAGATCCGAACTGCTGCTGTGCCTGTCGATAGGGTGCCAAGGCACCGTGAAGAGCAGCAAGAGCTTTCAGGGCTGGGCCCTTCCTTGTGGGAGATGGAGCCGGACGTTTGCCTTTTCGGCAAGAGGCTCTGCCGCGGCCGAGCGCCATGAGATCTTGCGTCTCTGGGAAAGCTCAGATCCGAACTGGTGCTGTGCCTGTCGATAGGGTGCCGAGGCACCGTGAAGAGCAGCAAGAGCTTTCAGGACTGGGCCCTTCCTTGTGGGAGAAGGAGCCGGACGTTTGCCTTTTCGGCTAGAGGCGCTGCCGCGGCCGAGCACAATGAGATGTTGCGTCTCTGGGAAAGCACAGGTCCCCACTGCTGTTGTCCCTGTAGATAGGGCACCAAGGCACCGTGAAGAGCAGCAAGAGCTTTCAGGGCTGTGCCCTTCCTTGTGGGAGAAGGAGCCGGACGTTTGCCTTTTCGGCAAGAGGCTCTGCCGCGGCCGAGCGCCATGTGATCTTGTGTCTCTGGGAAAGCTCAGATCCGAACTGCTGCTGTGCCTGTCGATAGGGTGCCAAGGCACCGTGAAGAGCAGCAAGAGCTTTCAGGGCTGGGCCCTTCCTTGTGGGAGAAGGAGCCGGACGTTTGCCTTTTCGGCAAGAGGCTCTGCCGCGGCCGAGCGCCATGAGATCTTGCGTCTCTGGGAAAGCACAGATCCCCACTGCGGTTGTGGCTGTAGATAGGGTGCCAAGGCACCGTGAAGAGCAGCAAGAGCTTTCAGGACTGAGCTCTTCCTTGTGGGAGATGGAGCCGGACGTTTGCCTTTTCGGCAAGAGGCTCTGCCGCGGCAGATAGCCATGAGATCTTGCGTCTCTGGGAAAGCACAGATGCCCACTGATGTTGTGCCTGTAGATAGGGTTCCAAGGGTAGGTGAAGAGCAGCAAGAGCTTTCAGGGCTGGGCCCTTCCTTGTGGGAGAAGGAGCCGGACGTTTGCCTTCTCGGCAAGAGGCTCTGCCGCGGCCGAGCGCCATGAGATCTTGCGTCTCTGGGAAAGCACAGATCCCCACTGCTGTTTTGCCTGTAGATAGGGTGCCAAGGCACCATGAAGAGCAGCAAGAGCTTTCAGGACTGGGCCCTTCCTTGTGGGAGAAGGAGCCGGACGTTTGCCTTTTCGGCTAGAGGCGCTGCCGCAGCCGAGCACAATGAGATGTTGCGTCTCTGGGAAAGCACAGGTCCCCACTGCTGTTGTCCCTGTAGATAGGGCGCCAAGGCACCGTGAAGAGCAGCAAGAGCTTTCAGGGCTGTGCCCTTCCTTGTGGGAGAAGGAGCCGGACGTTTGCCTTTTCGGCAAGAGGCTCTGCCGCGGCCGAGCGCCATGAGATCTTGTGTCTCTGGGAAAGCTCAGATCCGAACTGCTGCTGTGCCTGTCGATAGGGTGCCAAGGCACCGTGAAGAGCAGCAAGAGCTTTCAGGGCTGGGCCCTTCCTTGTGGGAGAAGGAGCCGGACGTTTGCCTTTTCGGCTAGAGGCGCTGCCGCGGCCGAGCGCCATGAGATGTTGCGTCTCTGGGAAAGCACATATCCCCACTGCTGTTGTGGCTGTAGATAGGGCGCCAAGGCACCGTGAAGAGCAGCAAGAGCTTTCAGGGCTGGGCCCTTCTTTGTGGGAGAAGGAGCCGGACGTTTGCCTTTTCAGCTAGAGGCTCTGCCGCGGCCGAGCGCCATGAGATGTTGCGTCTCTGGGAAAGCACAGATCCCCACTGCTGCTGTGCCTGTAGATAGTGTGCCAAGGGTAGGTGAAGAGCAGCAAGAGCTTTCAGGGCTGGGCCCTTCCTTGTGGGAGAAGGAGCCGGACGTTTGCCTTTTCGGCAAGAGGCTCTGCCGCGGCCGAGCGCCATGAGATTTTGCGTCTCTGGGAAAGCACAGATCCCCACTGCTGTTGTGCCTGTAGATAGGGTGCCAAGGCACCGTGAAGAGCAGCAAGAGCTTTCAGGGCTGGGCCCTTCCTTGTGGGAGAAGGAGCCGGACGTTTGCCTTTTCGGCAAGAGGCTCGGCCGCGGCCGAGAACCGCCATGAGATCTTGCGTCTCTGGGAAAGCACAGATCCCCACTGCTGCTGTGCCTGTAGATAGGGCGCCAAGGCACCGTGAAGAGCAGCAAGAGCTTTCAGGGCTGGGCCCTTCCTTGTGGGAGAAGGAGCCGGACGTTTGCCTTTTCGGCAAGAGGCTCTGCCACGGCCTAGCGCCATGAGATCTTGCTTCTCTTGGAAAGCAGAGATCCCCACTGCTGTTGTGCCTGTAGATAGGGTGCCAAGGCACAGTGAAGAGCAGCAAGAGCTTTCAGGGCTGTGCCCTTCCTTGTGGGAGAAGGAGCCGGATGTTTGCTTTTTCGGCAAGAGGCTCTGCCGCGGCCGAGCGCCATGAGATCTTGCGACTCTGGGAAAGCTCAGATCCGAACTGCTGCTGTGCCTGTCGATAGGGTGCCGAGGCACTGTGACGAGCAGCAAGAGCTTTCAGGGCTGGGCCCTTCCTTGTGGGAGAAGAAGCAGGACGTTTGCCTTTTCGGCAAGAGGCTCTGCCGCGGCCGAGCGCCATGAGATGTTGCGTCTCTGGGAAAGCACAGATCCCCACTCCTGCTGTGCCTGTAGATAGGGTGCCAAGGCACCGTGAAGAGCAGCAAGAGCTTTCAGGGCTGGGCCCTTCCTTGTGGGAGAAGGAGCCGGACGTTTGCCTTTTCGGCTAGAGGCTCTGCAGCGGCCGAGCGCCATGAGATGTTGCGTCTCTGGGAAACCACAGATCCCCACTGCTGCTGTGCCTGTAGATAGTGTGCCAAGGGTAGGTGAAGAGCAGCAAGAGGTTTCAGGGCTGGTCCCTTCCTTGTGGGAGAAGGAGCCGGACGTTTGCCTTTTCGGCAAGAGGCTCTGCCGCGGCCGAGCACCATGAGATCTTGCGTCTCTGGGAAAGCACAGATCCCCACTGCTGCTGTGCCTGTAGATAGGGCTCCAAGGCAGCGTGAAGAGCAGCAACAGCTTTCAGGGCTGGGCCCTTTTTCGTCGGAGAAGGAGCAGGACGTTTGCCTTTTCGGCAAGAGGCTCTGCCGCGGTCGAGCGCCATGAGATGTTGCGTCTCTGGGAAAGCACAGATCCCCACTGCTGCTGTGCCTGTAGATAGGGCACCAAGGCACCGTGAAGAGCAGCAACAGATTTCAGGGCTGGGCCCTTCCTTGGGGGAGAAGGAGCCGGACGTTTGCCTTTTCGGCAAGAGGCTCTGCCGCGGCCGAGCGCCATGAGATCTTGCGTCTCTGGGAAAGCAGAGATCCCCACTGCTGTTGTGCCTGTAGATAGGGCGCCAAGGCACCGTGAAGAGCAGCAAGAGCTTTCAGGACTGGGCCCTTCCTTGTGGGAGAAGGAGCCGGACGTTTGCCTTTTCGGCTAGAGGCGCTGCCGCGGCCGAGCACAATGAGATGTTGCGTCTCTGGGAAAGCACAGGTCCCCACTGCTGTTGTCCCTGTAGATAGGGCACCAAGGCACCGTGAAGAGCAGCAAGAGCTTTCAGGGCTGTGCCCTTCCTTGTGGGAGAAGGAGCCGGACGTTTGCCTTTTCGGCAAGAGGCTCTGCCGCGGCCGAGCGCCATGTGATCTTGTGTCTCTGGGAAAGCTCAGATCCGAACTGCTGCTGTGCCTGTCGATAGGGTGCCAAGGCACCGTGAAGAGCAGCAAGAGCTTTCAGGGCTGGGCCCTTCCTTGTGGGAGAAGGAGCCGGACGTTTGCCTTCTCGGCAAGAGGCTCTGCCGCGGCCGAGCGCCATGAGATCTTGCGTCTCTGGGAAAGCACAGATCCCCACTGCTGTTGTGGCTGTAGATAGGGTGCCAAGGCACCGTGAAGAGCAGCAAGAGCTTTCAGGACTGAGCTCTTCCTTGTGGGAGATGGAGCCGGACGTTTGCCTTTTCGGCAAGAGGCTCTGCCGCGGCAGATAGCCATGAGATCTTGCGTCTCTGGGAAAGCACAGATGCCCACTGCTGTTGTGCCTGTAGATAGGGTTCCAAGGGTAGGTGAAGAGCAGCAAGAGCTTTCAGGGCTGGGCCCTTCCTTGGGGGAGAAGGAGCCGGACGTTTGCCTTCTCGGCAAGAGGCTCTGCCGCGGCCGAGCGCCATGAGATCTTGCGTCTCTGGGAAAGCACAGATCCCCACTGCTGTTTTGCCTGTAGATAGGGTGCCAAGGCACCATGAAGAGCAGCAAGAGCTTTCAGGACTGGGCCCTTCCTTGTGGGAGAAGGAGCCGGACGTTTGCCTTTTCGGCTAGAGGCGCTGCCGCAGCCGAGCACAATGAGATGTTGCGTCTCTGGGAAAGCACAGGTCCCCACTGCTGTTGTCCCTGTAGATAGGGCGCCAAGGCACCGTGAAGAGCAGCAAGAGCTTTCAGGGCTGGGCCCTTCCTTGTGGGAGAAGGAGCCGGACGTTTGCCTTTTCGGCAAGAGGCTCTGCCGCGGCCGAGCGCCATGAGATCTTGTGTCTCTGGGAAAGCTCAGATCCGAACTGCTGCTGTGCCTGTCGATAGGGTGCCAAGGCACCGTGAAGAGCAGCAAGAGCTTTCAGGGCTGGGCCCTTCCTTGTGGGAGAAGGAGCCGGACGTTTGCCTTTTCGGCTAGAGGCGCTGCCGCGGCCGAGCGCCATGAGATGTTGCGTCTCTGGGAAAGCACATATCCCCACTGCTGTTGTGGCTGTAGATAGGGCGCCAAGGCACCGTGAAGAGCAGCAAGAGCTTTCAGGGCTGGGCCCTTCTTTGTGGGAGAAGGAGCCGGACGTTTGCCTTCTCAGCTAGAGGCTCTGCCGCGGCCGAGCGCCATGAGATGTTGCGTCTCTGGGAAAGCACAGATCCCCACTGCTGCTGTGCCTGTAGATAGTGTGCCAAGGGTAGGTGAAGAGCAGCAAGAGCTTTCAGGGCTGGGCCCTTCCTTGTGGGAGAAGGAGCCGGACGTTTGCCTTTTCGGCAAGAGGCTCTGCCGCGGCCGAGCGCCATGAGATTTTGCGTCTCTGGGAAAGCACAGATCCCCACTGCTGTTGTGGCTGTAGATAGGGTGCCAAGGAACCGTGAAGACCAGCAAGAGCTTTCAGGGCTGGGCCCTTCCTTGTGGGAGAAGGAGCCGGACGTTTGCCTTTTCGGCAAGAGGCTCGGCCGCGGCCGAGAACCGCCATGAGATCTTGCGTCTCTGGGAAAGCACAGATCCCCACTGCTGCTGTGCCTGTAGATAGGGCGCCAAGGCACCGTGAAGAGCAGCAAGAGCTTTCAGGGCTGGGCCCTTCCTTGTGGGAGAAGGAGCCGGACGTTTGCCTTTTCGGCAAGAGGCTCTGCCACGGCCTAGCGCCATGAGATCTTGCTTCTCTTGGAAAGCAGAGATCCCCACTGCTGTTGTGCCTGTAGATAGGGTGCCAAGGCACAGTGAAGAGCAGCAAGAGCTTTCAGGGCTGTGCCCTTCCTTGTGGGAGAAGGAGCCGGACGTTTGCTTTTTCGGCAAGAGGCTCTGCCGCGGCCGAGCGCCATGAGATCTTGCGACTCTGGGAAAGCTCAGATCCGAACTGCTGCTGTGCCTGTAGATAGGGTGCCGAGGCACTGTGACGAGCAGCAAGAGCTTTCAGGGCTGGGCCCTTCCTTGTGGGAGAAGAAGCAGGACGTTTGCCTTTTCGGCAAGAGGCTCTGCCGCGGCCGAGCGCCATGAGATGTTGCGTCTCTGGGAAAGCACAGATCCCCACTCCTGCTGTGCCTGTAGATAGGGTGCCAAGGCACCGTGAAGAGCAGCAAGAGCTTTCAGGGCTGGGCCCTTCCTTGTGGGAGAAGGAGCCGGACGTTTGCCTTTTCGGCTAGAGGCTCTGCAGCGGCCGAGCGCCATGAGATGTTGCGTCTCTGGGAAACCACAGATCCCCACTGCTGCTGTGCCTGTAGATAGTGTGCCAAGGGTAGGTGAAGAGCAGCAAGAGGTTTCAGGGCTGGTCCCTTCCTTGTGGGAGAAGGAGCCGGACGTTTGCCTTTTCGGCAAGAGGCTCTGCCGCGGCCGAGCACCATGAGATCTTGCGTCTCTGGGAAAGCACAGATCCCCACTGCTGCTGTGCCTGTAGATAGGGCTCCAAGGCAGCGTGAAGAGCAGCAACAGCTTTCAGGGCTGGGCCCTTTTTCGTCGGAGAAGGAGCCGGACGTTTGCCTTTTCGGCAAGAGGCTCTGCCGCGGTCGAGCGCCATGAGATGTTGCGTCTCTGGGAAAGCACAGATCCCCACTGCTGCTGTGCCTGTAGATAGGGCACCAAGGCACCGTGAAGAGCAGCAACAGATTTCAGGGCTGGGCCCTTCCTTGGGGGAGAAGGAGCCGGACGTTTGCCTTTTCGGCAAGAGGCTCTGCCGCGGCCGAGCGCCATGAGATCTTGCGTCTCTGGGAAAGCAGAGATCCCCACTGCTGTTGTGCCTGTAGATAGGGCGCCAAGGCACCGTGAAGAGCAGCAAGAGCTTTCAGGGCTGGGCCCTTCCTTGTGGGAGAAGGAGCCGGACGTTTGCCTTTTCGGCAAGAGGCTCTGCCGCGGCCGAGCTCCATGAGATCTTGCGTCTCTGGGAAAGCTCAGATCCGAACTGCTGTTGTGCCTGTAGATAGGGCGCAAAGGGTAGGTGAAGAGCAGCAACAGCTCTCAGAGCTGGGCCCTTCCTTGTTGGAGATGGAGCCGGACGTTTGCCTTTTCGGCAAGAGGCTCTGCCGCGGCCGAGCGCCATGAGATCTTGCATCTCTGGGAAAGCACAGATCCCCACTGCTGTTGTGGCTGTAGATAGGGTGCCAAGGCACCGTGAAGAGCAGCAAGAGCTTTCAGGGCTGGGCCCTTCCTTGTGGGAGATGGAGCCGGACGTTTGCCTTTTCGGCAAGAGGCTCTTCTGCCGCCGAGCGCCATGAGATCTTGCGTCTCTGGGAAACCACAGATCCCCACTGCCTGTAGATAGGGCGCCAAGGCACCGTGAAGAGCAGCAAGAGCTTTCAGGGCTGGGCCCTTCCTTGTGGGAGAAGGAGCCGGACGTTTGCCTTTTCGGCAAGAGGCTCGGCCGCGGCCGAGAACCGCCATGAGATGTTGCGTCTCTGGGAAAGCACAGATCCCCACTGCTGCTGTGCCTGTAGATAGGGCGCCAAGGCACCGTGAAGAGCAGCAAGAGCTTTCAGGGCTGGGCCCTTCCTTGTGGGAGAAGGAGCCGGACGTTTGCCTTTTCGGCAAGAGGCTCTGCCACGGCCTAGCGCCATGAGATCTTGCTTCTTTTGGAAAGCAGAGATCCCCACTGCTGTTGTGCCTGTAGATAGGGTGCCAAGGCACAGTGAAGAGCAGCAAGAGCTTTCAGGGCTGTGCCCTTCCTTGTGGGAGAAGGAGCCGGATGTTTGCTTTTTCGGCAAGAGGCTCTGCCGCGGCCGAGCGCCATGAGATCTTGCGACTCTGGGAAAGCACAGATCCGAACTGCTGCTGTGCCTGTCGATAGGGTGCCGAGGCACTGTGACGAGCAGCAAGAGCTTTCAGGGCTGGGCCCTTCCTTGTGGGAGAAGAAGCAGGACGTTTGCCTTTTCGGCAAGAGGCTCTGCCGCGGCCGAGCGCCATGAGATGTTGCGTCTCTGGGAAAGCACAGATCCCCACTCCTGCTGTGCCTGTAGATAGGGCGCCAAGGCACCGTGAAGAGCAGCAACAGCTTTCAGGGCTGGGCCCTTCCTTGTGGGAGAAGGAGCCGGACGTTTGCCTTTTCGGCTAGAGGCTCTGCAGCGGCCGAGCGCCATGAGATGTTGCGTCTCTGGGAAACCACAGATCCCCACTGCTGCTGTGCCTGTAGATAGTGTGCCAAGGGTAGGTGAAGAGCAGCAAGAGCTTTCAGGGCTGGGCCCTTCCTTGTGGGAGAAGGAGCCGGACGTTTGCCTTTTCGGCAAGAGGCTCTGCCGCGGCCGAGCGCCATGAGATGTTGCGTCTCTGGGAAAGCACAGATCCCCACTCCTGCTGTGCCTGTAGATAGGGCTCCAAGGCAGCGTGAAGAGCAGCAACAGCTTTCAGGGCTGGGCCCTTTTTTGTCGGAGAAGGAGCCAGACGTTTGCCTTTTCGGCAAGAGGCTCTGCCGCGGTCGAGCGCCATGAGATCTTGCGTCTCTGGGAAAGCACAGATCCCCACTGCTGCTGTGCCTGTAGATAGGGCACCAAGGCACCGTGAAGAGCAGCAACAGATTTCAGGGCTGAGCCCTTCCTTGTGGGAGAAGGAGCAGGACGTTTGCCTTTTCGGCAAGAGGCTCTGCCGCGGCCGAGCGCCATGAGATGTTGCGTCTCTGGGAAAGCACAGATCCCCACTGCTGTTGTGCCTGTAGATAGGGTGCCAAGGGTAGGTGAAGAGCGGCAAGAGCTTTCAGGGCTGGGCCCTTCCTTGTGGGAGAAGGAGCCGGACGTTTACCTTTTCGGCAAGAGGCTCTGCCGCGGCCGAGCGCCATAAGATGTTGCGTCTCTGGGAAAGCACAGATCCCCAGTGCTGTTGTGCGTGCAGATAGGGTGCCAAGGCACCGTGAAGAGCAGCAAGAGCTTTCAGGGCTGGGCCCTTCCTTGTGGGAGAAGGAGCCGGACGTTTGCCTTCTCGGCAAGAGGCTCTGCCACGGCCGAGCGCCATGAGATGTTGCTTCTCTGGGAAAGCACAGATCCCCACTGCTGTTGTGCCTGTAGATAGGGTGCCATGGCACCGTGAAGAGCAGCAAGAGCTTTCAGGGCTGGGCCCTTCCTTGTGGGAGAAGGAGCCGGACGTTTGCCTTTTCGGAAAGAGGCTCTGCGGCGGCCGAGCGCCATGAGATCTTGCGTCTCTGGGAAAGCACAGATCCCCACTGCTGTTGTGCCTGTAGATAGGGCGCCAAGGCACCGTGAAGAGCAGCAAGAGCTTTCAGGGCTGGGCCCTTCCTTGTGGGAGAAGGAGCCGGACATTTACCTTTTCGGCAAGAGGCTCTGCCGCGGCCGAGCGCCATGAGATGTTGCGTCTCTGGGAAAGCACAGATCCCCACTGCTGTTGTGCCTGTAGGTAGGGCGCCAAGGCACCGTGAAGAGCAGCAAGAGCTTTCAGGGCTGAGCCCTTCCTTGGGGGAGAAGGAGCCGGACGTAAGCCTTCTCGGCAAGAGGCTCTGCCGCGGCCGAGCGCCATGAGATGTTGCGTCTCTGGGAAAGCACAGATCCCCACTGCTGTTGTGCCTGTAGATAGGGTGCCAAGGCAGCGTGAAGAGCAGCAACAGCTTTCAGGGCTGGGCCCTTCCTTGGGGGAGAAGGAGCCGGACGTAAGCCTTCTCAGCAAGAGGCTCTGCCGCGGCCGAGTGCCATGAGATGTTGCGTCTCTGGGAAAGCACAGATCCCCACTGCTGTTGTGCCTGTAGATAGGGCGCCAAGGCAGCGTGAAGAGCAGCAAGAGCTTTCAGGGCTGGGCCCTTCCTTGTGGGAGAAGGAGCCGGACGTTTGCCTTTTCGGCAAGAGGCTCTGC
Source organism: Harpia harpyja (assembly GCF_026419915.1). NCBI lineage: Eukaryota > Metazoa > Chordata > Aves > Accipitriformes > Accipitridae > Harpia > Harpia harpyja. Next base: position 21,163,855 of record NC_068952.1, read on the forward strand.
CGCGGCCGAGCGCCATGAGATGTTGCGTCTCTGGGAAAGCACAGATCCCCACTGCTGTTGTGCCTGCAGATAGGGTGCCAAGGCACCATGAAGAGCAGCAAGAGCTTTCAGGGCTGGGCCCTTCCTTGTGGGAGAAGGAGCCGGACGTTTGCCTTCTCGGCAAGAGGCTCTGCCGCGGCCGAGCGCCATGAGATGTTGCGTCTCTGGGAAAGCACAGATCCCCACTGCTGTTGTGCCTGTAGATAGGGTGCCAAGGCACCGTGAAGAGCAGCAACAGCTTTCAGAGCTGGGCCCTTCCTTGGGGGAGAAGGAGCCGGACGTTTGCCTTCTCGGCAAGAGGCTCTGCCGCGGCCGAGTGCCATGAGATGTTGCGTCTCTGGGAAAGCACAGATCCCCACTGCTGTTGTGCCTGTAGGTAGGGTGCCAAGGCACTGTGAATAGCAGCAAGAGCTTTCAGGGCTGGGCCCTTCCTTGTGGGAGAAGGAGCCGGACGATTGCCTTTTCGGCAAGAGGCTCTGCCGCGGCCGAGCGCCATGAGATGTTGCGTCTCTGGGAAAGCACAGATCCCCACTGCTGTTGTGCCTGTAGATAGGGCGCCAAGGCAGCGTGAAGAGCAGCAAGAGCTTTCAGGGCTGGGCCCTTCCTTGTGGGAGAAGGAGCCGGACGTTTGCATTCTCGGCAAGAGGCTCTGCCGCGGCCGAGCGCCATGAGATGTTGCGTCTCTGGGAAAGCACAGATCCCCACTGCTCTTGTGCCTGTAGATAGGGTGCCAAGGCACCGTGAAGAGCAGCAAGAGCTTTCAGGGCTGGGCCCTTCCTTGTGGGAGAAGGAGCCGGACGTTTGCCTTTTCGGCAAGAGGCTCTGCCGCGGCCGAGCGTCATGAGATGTTGCGTCTCTGGGAAAGCACAGATCCCCACTGCTGTTGTGCCTGTAGGTAGGGTGCCAAGGCACTGTGAATAGCAGCAAGAGCTTTCAGGGCTGGGCCCTTCCTTGTGGGAGAAGGAGCCGGACGATTGCCTTTTCGGCAAGAGGCTCTGCCGCGGCCGAGCGCCATGAGATGTTGCGTCTCTGGGAAAGCACAGATCCCCACTGCTCTTGTGCCTGTAGATAGGGTGCCAAGGCACCGTGAAGAGCAGCAAGAGCTTTCAGGGCTGGGCCCTTCCTTGTGGGAGAAGGAGCCGGACGTTTGCCTTTTCGGCAAGAGGCTCTGCCGCGGCCGAGCGTCATGAGATGTTGCGTCTCTGGGAAAGCACAGATCCCCACTGCTGTTGTGCCTGTAGATAGGGTGCCAAGGGTAGGTGAAGAGCAGCAAGATCTTTCAGGGCTGGGCCCTTCCTTGTGGGAGAAGGAGCCGGACGTTTGCCTTTTCGGCAAGAGGCTCTGCCGCGGCCGAGCGCCATGAGATGTTGCGTCTCTGGGAAAGCACAGATCCCCACTGCTGTTTTGCCTGTAAATAGGGTGCCAAGGGTAGGTGAAGAGCAGCAAGAGCTTTCAGGGCTGGGCCCTTCCTTGTGGGAGAAGGAGCCGGACGTTTACCTTTTCGGCAAGAAGCTCTGCCGCGGCCGAGCGCCATGAGATGTTGCGTCTCTGGGAAAGCACAGATCCCCACTGGTGTTGTGCCTGTAGGTAGGGCGCCAAGGCAGCGTGAAGAGCAGCAAGAGCTTTCAGGGCTGGGCCCTTCCTTGTGGGAGAAGGAGCCGGACGTTTGCCTTTTCGGCAAGAGGCTCTGCCGCGGCCGAGCGCCATGAGATGTTGCGTCTCTGGGAAAGCACAGATCCCCACTGCTGTTGTGCCTGTAGGTAGGGCGCCAAGGCACCGTGAAGAGCAGCAAGAGCTTTCAGGGCTGGGCCCTTCCTTGTGGGAGAAGGAGCCGGACGTTTGCCTTTTCGGCAAGAGGCTCTGCCGCGGCCGAGCGCCATGATATCTTGCGTCTCTGGGAAAGCACAGATCCCCACTGCTGTTGTGCCTGTAGATAGGGCGCCAAGGCAGCGTGAAGAGCAGCAACAGCTTTCAGGGCTGAGCCCTTCCTTGGGGGAGAAGGAACCAGACGTATGCCTTCTCGGCAAGAGGCTCTGCCGCGGCCGAGCGCCATGAGATGTTGCATCTCTGGGAAAGCACAGATCCCCACTGCTGTTGTGCCTGTAGGTAGGGTGCCAAGGCACCGTGAAGAGCAGCAAGAGCTTTCAGGGCTGGGCCCTTCCTTGTGGGAGAAGGAGCCGGACGTTTGCCTTTTCGGCAAGAGGCTCTGCCGCGGCCGAGCGCCATGAGATGTTGCGTCTCTGGGAAAGCACAGATCCCCACTGCTGTTGTGCCTGTAGATAGGGTGCCAAGGGTAGGTGAAGAGCGGCAAGAGCTTTCAGGGCTGGGCCCTTCCTTGTGGGAGATGGAGCCGGACGTTTACCTTTTCGGCAAGAGGCTCTGCCGCGGCCGAGCGCCATGAGATGTTGCGTCTCTGGGAAAGCACAGATCCCCAGTGCTGTTGTGCGTGCAGATAGGGTGCCAAGGCACCGTGAAGAGCAGCAAGAGCTTTCAGGGCTGGGCCCTTCCTTGTGGGAGAAGGAGCCGGACGTTTGCCTTCTCGGCAAGAGGCTCTGCCACGGCCGAGCGCCATGAGATGTTGCTTCTCTGGGAAAGCACAGATCCCCACTGCTGTTGTGCCTGTAGATAGGGTGCCATGGCACCGTGAAGAGCAGCAAGAGCTTTCAGGGCTGGGCCCTTCCTTGTGGGAGAAGGAGCCGGACGTTTGCCTTTTCGGAAAGAGGCTCTGCGGCGGCCGAGCGCCATGAGATCTTGCGTCTCTGGGAAAGCACAGATCCCCACTGCTGTTGTGCCTGTAGATAGGGCGCCAAGGCACCGTGAAGAGCAGCAAGAGCTTTCAGGGCTGGGCCCTTCCTTGTGGGAGAAGGAGCCGGACATTTACCTTTTCGGCAAGAGGCTCTGCCGCGGCCGAGCGCCATGAGATGTTGCGTCTCTGGGAAAGCACAGATCCCCACTGCTGTTGTGCCTGTAGGTAGGGCGCCAAGGCACCGTGAAGAGCAGCAAGAGCTTTCAGGGCTGAGCCCTTCCTTGGGGGAGAAGGAGCCGGACGTAAGCCTTCTCGGCAAGAGGCTCTGCCGCGGCCGAGCGCCATGAGATGTTGCGTCTCTGGGAAAGCACAGATCCCCACTGCTGTTGTGCCTGTAGATAGGGTGCCAAGGCAGCGTGAAGAGCAGCAACAGCTTTCAGGGCTGGGCCCTTCCTTGGGGGAGAAGGAGCCGGACGTAAGCCTTCTCAGCAAGAGGCTCTGCCGCGGCCGAGTGCCATGAGATGTTGCGTCTCTGGGAAAGCACAGATCCCCACTGCTGTTGTGCCTGTAGATAGGGCGCCAAGGCAGCGTGAAGAGCAGCAAGAGCTTTCAGGGCTGGGCCCTTCCTTGTGGGAGAAGGAGCCGGACGTTTGCCTTTTCGGCAAGAGGCTCTGCCGCGGCCGAGCGCCATGAGATGTAGCGTCTCTGGGAAAGCACAGATCCCCACTGCTGTTGTGCCTGCAGATAGGGTGCCAAGGCACCATGAAGAGCAGCAAGAGCTTTCAGGGCTGGGCCCTTCCTTGTGGGAGAAGGAGCCGGACGTTTGCCTTCTCGGCAAGAGGCTCTGCCGCGGCCGAGCGCCATGAGATGTTGCGTCTCTGGGAAAGCACAGATCCCCACTGCTGTTGTGCCTGTAGATAGGGTGCCAAGGCACCGTGAAGAGCAGCAACAGCTTTCAGGGCTGGGCCCTTCCTTGGGGGAGAAGGAGCCGGACGTTTGCCTTCTCGGCAAGAGGCTCTGCCGCGGCCGAGTGCCATGAGATGTTGCGTCTCTGGGAAAGCACAGATCCCCACTGCTGTTGTGCCTGTAGGTAGGGTGCCAAGGCACTGTGAATAGCAGCAAGAGCTTTCAGGGCTGGGCCCTTCCTTGTGGGAGAAGGAGCCGGACGATTGCCTTTTCGGCAAGAGGCTCTGCCGCGGCCGAGCGCCATGAGATGTTGCGTCTCTGGGAAAGCACAGATCCCCACTGCTGTTGTGCCTGTAGATAGGGCGCCAAGGCAGCGTGAAGAGCAGCAAGAGCTTTCAGGGCTGGGCCCTTCCTTGTGGGAGAAGGAGCCGGACGTTTGCCTTCTCGGCAAGAGGCTCTGCCGCGGCCGAGCGCCATGAGATGTTGCGTCTCTGGGAAAGCACAGATCCCCACTGCTCTTGTGCCTGTAGATAGGGTGCCAAGGCACCGTGAAGAGCAGCAAGAGCTTTCAGGGCTGGGCCCTTCCTTGTGGGAGAAGGAGCCGGACGTTTGCCTTTTCGGCAAGAGGCTCTGCCGCGGCCGAGCGTCATGAGATGTTGCGTCTCTGGGAAAGCACAGATCCCCACTGCTGTTGTGCCTGTAGGTAGGGTGCCAAGGCACTGTGAATAGCAGCAAGAGCTTTCAGGGCTGGGCCCTTCCTTGTGGGAGAAGGAGCCGGACGATTGCCTTTTCGGCAAGAGGCTCTGCCGCGGCCGAGCGCCATGAGATGTTGCGTCTCTGGGAAAGCACAGATCCCCACTGCTGTTGTGCCTGTAGATAGGGCGCCAAGGAAGCGTGAAGAGCAGCAAGAGCTTTCAGGGCTGGGCCCTTCCTTGTGGGAGAAGGAGCCGGACGTTTGCCTTCTCGGCAAGAGGCTCTGCCGCGGCCGAGCGCCATGAGATGTTGCGTCTCTGGGAAAGCACAGATCCCCACTGCTGTTGTGCCTGTAGATAGGGTGCCAAGGCACCGTGAAGAGCAGCAAGAGCTTTCAGGGCTGGGCCCTTCCTTGTGGGAGAAGGAGCCGGACGTTTGCCTTTTCGGCAAGAGGCTCTGCCGCGGCCGAGCGTCATGAGATGTTGCGTCTCTGGGAAAGCACAGATCCCCACTGCTGTTGTGCCTGTAGATAGGGTGCCAAGGGTAGGTGAAGAGCAGCAAGATCTTTCAGGGCTGGGCCCTTCCTTGTGGGAGAAGGAGCCGGACGTTTGCCTTTTCGGCAAGAGGCTCTGCCGCGGCCGAGCGCCATGAGATGTTGCGTCTCTGGGAAAGCACAGATCCCCACTGCTGTTTTGCCTGTAAATAGGGTGCCAAGGGTAGGTGAAGAGCAGCAAGAGCTTTCAGGGCTGGGCCCTTCCTTGTGGGAGAAGGAGCCGGACGTTTACCTTTTCGGCAAGAAGCTCTGCCGCGGCCGAGCGCCATGAGATGTTGCGTCTCTGGGAAAGCACAGATCCCCACTGGTGTTGTGCCTGTAGGTAGGGCGCCAAGGCAGCGTGAAGAGCAGCAAGAGCTTTCAGGGCTGGGCCCTTCCTTGTGGGAGAAGGAGCCGGACGTTTGCCTTTTCGGCAAGAGGCTCTGCCGCGGCCGAGCGCCATGAGATGTTTCGTCTCTGGGAAAGCACAGATCCCCACTGGTGTTGTGCCTGTAGATAGGGTGCCAAGGCACCGTGAAGAGCAGCAAGAGCTTTCAGGGCTGGGCCCTTCCTTGTGGGAGAAGGAGCCGGACATTTGCCTTTTCGGCAAGAGGCTCTGCCGCGGCCGAGCGCCATGAGATGTTTCGTCTCTGGGAAAGCACAGATCCCCAGTGCTGTTGTGCCTGCAGATAGGGCGCCAAGGCAGCGTGAAGAGCAGCAAGAGCTTTTAGGGCTGGGCCCTTCCTTGTGGGAGAAGGAGCCGGAAGTTTGCCTTCTCGGCAAGAGGCTCTGCCGCGGCCGAGCGCCATGAGATGTTGCGTCTCTGGGAAAGCACAGATCCCCACTGCTGTTGTGCCTGTAGATAGGGTGCCAAGGCACCGTGAAGAGCAGCAACAGCTTTCAGGGCTGGGCCCTTCCTTGGGGGAGAAGGAGCCGGACGTAAGCCTTCTCGGCAAGAGGCTCTGCCGCGGCCGAGCGCCATGAGATGTTGCGTCTCTGGGAAAGCACAGATCCCCACTGCTGTTGTGCCTGTAGATAGGGTGCCAAGGCACCGTGAAGAGCAGCAACAGCTTTCAGGGCTGGGCCCTTCCTTGGGGGAGAAGGAGCCGGACGATTGCCTTTTCGGCAAGAGGCTCTGCCGCGGCCGAGCGCCATGAGATGTTGCGTCTCTGGGAAAGCACAGATCCCCACTGCTGTTGTGCCTGTAGATAGGGCGCCAAGGCAGCGTGAAGAGCAGCAAGAGCTTTCAGGGCTGGGCCCTTCCTTGTGGGAGAAGGAGCCGGACGTTTGCCTTTTCGGCAAGAGGCTCTGCCGCAGCCGAGCGCCATGAGATGTTTCGTCTCTGGGAAAGCACAGATCCCCAGTGCTGTTGTGCCTGCAGATAGGGTGCCAAGGCAGCGTGAAGAGCAGCAACAGCTTTTAGGGATGGGCCCTTCCTTGTGGGAGAAGGAGCCGGACGTTTGCCTTTTCGGCAAGAGGCTCTGCCGCGGCCGAGCGCTATGAGATATTGCGTCTCTGGGAAAGCACAGATCCCCAATGCTGTTGTGCCTGTAGATAGGGTGCCAAGGCACCGTGAAGAGCAGCAAGAGCTTTCAGGGCTGGGCCCTTCCTTGTGGGAGAAGGAGCCGGACGTTTGCCTTTTCGGCAAGAGGCTCTGCCGCGGCCGAGCGCCATGATATCTTGCGTCTCTGGGAAAGCACAGATCCCCACTGCTGTTGTGCCTGTAGGTAGGGCGCCAAGGCACCGTGAAGAGCAGCAAGAGCTTTCAGGGCTGGGCCCTTCCTTGTGGGAGAAGGAGCCGGACGTTTGCCTTTTCGGCAAGAGGCTCTGCCGCGGCCGAGCGCCATGAGATGTTGCGTCTCTGGGAAAGCACAGATCCGCACTGCTGTTGTGCCTGTAGATAGGGTGCTAAGGCAGCGTAAAGAGCAGCAACAGCTTTCAGGGCTGGGCCCTTCCTTGTGGGAGAAGGAGCCAGACGTATGCCTTCTTGGCAAGAGGCTCTGCCGCGGCCGAGCGCCATGAGATGTTGCGTCTCTGGGAAAGCACAGATCCCCATTGCTGTTGTGCCTGTAGGTAGGGTGCCAAGGCACCGTGAAGAGCAGCAAGAGCTTTCAGGGCTGGGCCCTTCCTTGTGGGAGAAGGAGCCGGACGTTTGCCTTTTCGGCAAGAGGCTCTGCCGCGGCCGAGCGCCATGAGATGTTGCGTCTCTGGGAAAGCACAGATCCCCACTGCTGTTGTGCCTGTAGATAGGGCGCCAAGGGTAGGTGAAGAGCAGCAAGAGCTTTCAGGGCTGGGCCCTTCCTTGTGGGAGAAGGAGCCGGACGTTTGCCTTTTCGGCAAGAGGCTCTGCCGCGGCCGAGCGCCGTGAGATGTTGCGTCTCTGGGAAAGCACAGATCCCCACTGCTGTTGTGCCTGTAGATAGGGTGCCAAGGCACCGTGAAGAGCAGCAAGAGCTTTCAGGGCTGGGCCCTTCCTTGTGGGAGAAGGAGCCGGACGTTTGCCTTTTCGGCAAGAGGCTCTGCCGCGGCCGAGCGCCATGAGATGTTGCGTCTCTGGGAAATCACAGATCCCCACTGCTGTTGTGCCTGTAGGTAGGGCGCCAAGGCACCGTGAAGAGCAGCAAGAGCTTTCAGGGCTGGGCCCTTCCTTGTGGGAGAAGGAGCCGGACGTTTGCCTTTTCGGCAAGAGGCTCTGCCGCGGCCGAGCGCCATGATATCTTGCGTCTCTGGGAAAGCACAGATCCCCACTGCTGTTGTGCCTGTAGATAGGGCGCCAAGGCAGCGTGAAGAGCAGCAACAGCTTTCAGGGCTGGGCCCTTCCTTGGGGGAGAAGGAACCAGACGTATGCCTTCTCGGCAAGAGGCTCTGCCGCGGCCGAGCGCCATGAGATGTTGCGTCTCTGGGAAAGCACAGATCCCCATTGCTGTTGTGCCTGTAGGTAGGGTGCCAAGGCACCGTGAAGAGCAGCAAGAGCTTTCAGGGCTGGGCCCTTCCTTGTGGGAGAAGGAGCCGGACGTTTGCCTTTTCGGCAAGAGGCTCTGCCGCGGCCGAGCGCCATGAGATGTTGCGTCTCTGGGAAAGCACAGATCCCCAGTGCTGTTGTGCCTGCAGATAGGGTGCCAAGGCACCGTGAAGAGCAGCAACAGCTTTCAGGGCTGGGCCCTTCCTTGTGGGAGAAGGAGCCGGACGTTTGCCTTTTCGGCAAGAGGCTCTGCCGCGGCCGAGCGCCATGAGATCTTGCGTCTCTGGGAAAGCACAGATCCCCACTGCTGTTGTGCCTGCAGATAGGGTGCCAAGGCACCGTGAAGAGCAGCAAGAGCTTTCAGGGCTGGGCCCTTACTTGTGGGAGAAGGAGCCGGACGTTTGCCTTTTCGGCAAGAGGCTCTGCCGCGGCCGAGCGCCATGAGATGTTGCGTCTCTGGGAAAGCACAGATCCCCACTGCTGTTGTGCCTGCAGTTAGGGTGCCAAGGCACCGTGAAGAGCAGCAAGAGCTTTCAGGGCTGGGCCCTTCCTTGTGGGAGAAGGAGCCGGACGTTTGCCTTTTCGGCAAGAGGCTCTGCGGCGGCCGAGCGCCATGAGATCTTGCGTCTCTGGGAAAGCACAGATCCCCACTGCTGTTGTGCCTGTAGATAGGGCACCAAGGCACCGTGAAGAGCAGCAAGAGCTTTCAGGGCTGGGCCCTTCCTTGTGGGAGAAGGAGCCGGACGTTTGCCTTTTCGGCAAGAGGCTCTGCCGCGGCCGAGCGCCATGAGATGTTGCGTCTCTGGGAAAGCACAGATCCCCACTGCTGTTGTGCCTGTAGGTAGGGCGCCAAGGCACCGTGAAGAGCAGCAAGAGCTTTCAGGGCTGGGCCCTTCCTTGTGGGAGAAGGAGCCGGACGTTTGCCTTTTCGGCAAGAGGCTCTGCCGCGGCCGAGCGCCATGAGATCTTGCGTCTCTGGGAAAGCACAGATCCCCACTGCTGTTGTGCCTGTAGGTAGGGTGCCAAGGCACTGTGAATAGCAGCAAGAGCTTTCAGGGCTGGGCCCTTCCTTGTGGGAGAAGGAGCCGGACGATTGCCTTTTCGGCAAGAGGCTCTGCCGCGGCCGAGCGCCATGAGATGTTGCGTCTCTGGGAAAGCACAGATCCCCACTGCTCTTGTGCCTGTAGATAGGGTGCCAAGGCACCGTGAAGAGCAGCAAGAGCTTTCAGGGCTGGGCCCTTCCTTGTTGGAGAAGGAGCCGGACGTTTGCCTTCTTGGCAAGAGGATCTGCCGCGGCCGAGCGCCATGAGATGTTGCGTCTCTTGGAAAGCACAGATCCCCACTGCTCTTGTGCCTGTAGATAGGGTGCCAAGGCACCGTGAAGAGCAGCAAGAGCTTTCAGGGCTGGGCCCTTCCTTGTGGGAGAAGGAGCCGGACGTTTGCCTTTTCGGCAAGAGGCTCTGCCGCGGCCGAGCGTCATGAGATGTTGCGTCTCTGGGAAAGCACAGATCCCCACTGCTGTTGTGCCTGTAGATAGGGTGCCAAGGGTAGGTGAAGAGCAGCAAGATCTTTCAGGGCTGGGCCCTTCCTTGTGGGAGAAGGAGCCGGACGTTTGCCTTTTCGGCAAGAGGCTCTGCCGCGGCCGAGCGCCATGAGATGTTGCGTCTCTGGGAAAGCACAGATCCCCACTGCTGTTTTGCCTGTAAATAGGGTGCCAAGGGTAGGTGAAGAGCAGCAAGAGCTTTCAGGGCTGGGCCCTTCCTTGTGGGAGAAGGAGCCGGACGTTTACCTTTTCGGCAAGAAGCTCTGCCGCGGCCGAGCGCCATGAGATGTTGCGTCTCTGGGAAAGCACAGATCCCCACTGGTGTTGTGCCTGTAGGTAGGGCGCCAAGGCAGCGTGAAGAGCAGCAAGAGCTTTCAGGGCTGGGCCCTTCCTTGTGGGAGAAGGAGCCGGACGTTTGCCTTTTCGGCAAGAGGCTCTGCCGCGGCCGAGCGCCATGAGATGTTTCGTCTCTGGGAAAGCACAGATCCCCACTGGTGTTGTGCCTGCAGATAGGGTGCCAAGGCACCGTGAAGAGCAGCAAGAGCTTTCAGGGGTGGGCCCTTCCTTGTGGGAGAAGGAGCCGGACATTTGCCTTTTCGGCAAGAGGCTCTGCCGCGGCCGAGCGCCATGAGATGTTTCGTCTCTGGGAAAGCACAGATCCCCAGTGCTGTTGTGCCTGCAGATAGGGCGCCAAGGCAGCGTGAAGAGCAGCAAGAGCTTTTAGGGCTGGGCCCTTCCTTGTGGGAGAAGGAGCCGGAAGTTTGCCTTCTCGGCAAGAGGCTCTGCCGCGGCCGAGCGCCATGAGATGTTGCGTCTCTGGGAAAGCACAGATCCCCACTGCTGTTGTGCCTGTAGATAGGGTGCCAAGGCACCGTGAAGAGCAGCAACAGCTTTCAGGGCTGGGCCCTTCCTTGGGGGAGAAGGAGCCGGACGATTGCCTTTTCGGCAAGAGGCTCTGCCGCGGCCGAGCGCCATGAGATGTTGCGTCTCTGGGAAAGCACAGATCCCCACTGCTGTTGTGCCTGTAGATAGGGCGCCAAGGCAGCGTGAAGAGCAGCAAGAGCTTTCAGGGCTGGGCCCTTCCTTGTGGGAGAAGGAGCCGGACGTTTGCCTTTTCGGCAAGAGGCTCTGCCGCAGCCGAGCGCCATGAGATGTTTCGTCTCTGGGAAAGCACAGATCCCCAGTGCTGTTGTGCCTGCAGATAGGGTGCCAAGGCAGCGTGAAGAGCAGCAACAGCTTTTAGGGCTGGGCCCTTCCTTGTGGGAGAAGGAGCCGGACGTTTGCCTTTTCGGCAAGAGGCTCTGCCGCGGCCGAGCGCCATGAGATATTGCGTCTCTGGGAAAGCACAGATCCCCAATGCTGTTGTGCCTGTAGATAGGGTGCCAAGGCACCGTGAAGAGCAGCAAGAGCTTTCAGGGCTGGGCCCTTCCTTGTGGGAGAAGGAGCCGGACGTTTGCCTTTTCGGCAAGAGGCTCTGCCGCGGCCGAGCGCCATGATATCTTGCGTCTCTGGGAAAGCACAGATCCCCACTGCTGTTGTGCCTGTAGGTAGGGCGCCAAGGCACCGTGAAGAGCAGCAAGAGCTTTCAGGGCTGGGCCCTTCCTTGTGGGAGAAGGAGCCGGACGTTTGCCTTTTCGGCAAGAGGCTCTGCCGCGGCCGAGCGCCATGAGATGTTGCGTCTCTGGGAAAGCACAGATCCGCACTGCTGTTGTGCCTGTAGATAGGGTGCTAAGGCAGCGTAAAGAGCAGCAACAGCTTTCAGGGCTGGGCCCTTCCTTGTGGGAGAAGGAGCCAGACGTATGCCTTCTTGGCAAGAGGCTCTGCCGCGGCCGAGCGCCATGAGATGTTGCGTCTCTGGGAAAGCACAGATCCCCACTGCTGTTGTGCCTGTAGGTAGGGTGCCAAGGCACCGTGAAGAGCAGCAAGAGCTTTCAGGGCTGGGCCCTTCCTTGTGGGAGAAGGAGCCGGACGTTTGCCTTTTCGGCAAGAGGCTCTGCCGCGGCCGAGCGCCATGAGATGTTGCGTCTCTGGGAAAGCACAGATCCCCACTGCTGTTGTGCCTGTAGATAGGGCGCCAAGGGTAGGTGAAGAGCAGCAAGAGCTTTCAGGGCTGGGCCCTTCCTTGTGGGAGAAGGAGCCGGACGTTTGCCTTTTCGGCAAGAGGCTCTGCCGCGGCCGAGCGCCGTGAGATGTTGCGTCTCTGGGAAAGCACAGATCCCCACTGCTGTTGTGCCTGTAGATAGGGTGCCAAGGCACCGTGAAGAGCAGCAAGAGCTTTCAGGGCTGGGCCCTTCCTTGTGGGAGAAGGAGCCGGACGTTTGCCTTTTCGGCAAGAGGCTCTGCCGCGGCCGAGCGCCATGAGATGTTGCGTCTCTGGGAAAGCACAGATCCCCACTGCTGTTGTGCCTGTAGGTAGGGCGCCAAGGCACCGTGAAGAGCAGCAAGAGCTTTCAGGGCTGGGCCCTTCCTTGTGGGAGAAGGAGCCGGACGTTTGCCTTTTCGGCAAGAGGCTCTGCCGCGGCCGAGCGCCATGATATCTTGCGTCTCTGGGAAAGCACAGATCCCCACTGCTGTTGTGCCTGTAGATAGGGCGCCAAGGCAGCGTGAAGAGCAGCAACAGCTTTCAGGGCTGGGCCCTTCCTTGGGGGAGAAGGAACCAGACGTATGCCTTCTCGGCAAGAGGCTCTGCCGCGGCCGAGCGCCATGAGATGTTGCGTCTCTGGGAAAGCACAGATCCCCATTGCTGTTGTGCCTGTAGGTAGGGTGCCAAGGCACCGTGAAGAGCAGCAAGAGCTTTCAGGGCTGGGCCCTTCCTTGTGGGAGAAGGAGCCGGACGTTTGCCTTTTCGGCAAGAGGCTCTGCCGCGGCCGAGCGCCATGAGATGTTGCGTCTCTGGGAAAGCACAGATCCCCAGTGCTGTTGTGCCTGCAGATAGGGTGCCAAGGCACCGTGAAGAGCAGCAACAGCTTTCAGGGCTGGGCCCTTCCTTGTGGGAGAAGGAGCCGGACGTTTGCCTTTTCGGCAAGAGGCTCTGCCGCGGCCGAGCGCCATGAGATCTTGCGTCTCTGGGAAAGCACAGATCCCCACTGCTGTTGTGCCTGCAGATAGGGTGCCAAGGCACCGTGAAGAGCAGCAAGAGCTTTCAGGGCTGGGCCCTTACTTGTGGGAGAAGGAGCCGGACGTTTGCCTTTTCGGCAAGAGGCTCTGCCGCGGCCGAGCGCCATGAGATGTTGCGTCTCTGGGAAAGCACAGATCCCCACTGCTGTTGTGCCTGCAGTTAGGGTGCCAAGGCACCGTGAAGAGCAGCAAGAGCTTTCAGGGCTGGGCCCTTCCTTGTGGGAGAAGGAGCCGGACGTTTGCCTTTTCGGCAAGAGGCTCTGCGGCGGCCGAGCGCCATGAGATCTTGCGTCTCTGGGAAAGCACAGATCCCCACTGCTGTTGTGCCTGTAGATAGGGCACCAAGGCACCGTGAAGAGCAGCAAGAGCTTTCAGGGCTGGGCCCTTCCTTGTGGGAGAAGGAGCCGGACGTTTGCCTTTTCGGCAAGAGGCTCTGCCGCGGCCGAGCGCCATGAGATGTTGCGTCTCTGGGAAAGCACAGATCCCCACTGCTGTTGTGCCTGTAGGTAGGGCGCCAAGGCACCGTGAAGAGCAGCAAGAGCTTTCAGGGCTGGGCCCTTCCTTGTGGGAGAAGGAGCCGGACGTTTGCCTTTTCGGCAAGAGGCTCTGCCGCGGCCGAGCGCCATGAGATGTTGCGTCTCTGGGAAAGCACAGATCCCCACTGCTGTTGTGCCTGTAGGTAGGGTGCCAAGGCACTGTGAATAGCAGCAAGAGCTTTCAGGGCTGGGCCCTTCCTTGTGGGAGAAGGAGCCGGACGATTGCCTTTTCGGCAAGAGGCTCTGCCGCGGCCGAGCGCCATGAGATGTTGCGTCTCTGGGAAAGCACAGATCCCCACTGCTCTTGTGCCTGTAGATAGGGTGCCAAGGCACCGTGAAGAGCAGCAAGAGCTTTCAGGGCTGGGCCCTTCCTTGTGGGAGAAGGAGCCGGACGTTTGCCTTCTTGGCAAGAGGATCTGCCGCGGCCGAGCGCCATGAGATGTTGCGTCTCTGGGAAAGCACAGATCCCCACTGCTCTTGTGCCTGTAGATAGGGTGCCAAGGCACCGTGAAGAGCAGCAAGAGCTTTCAGGGCTGGGCCCTTCCTTGTGGGAGAAGGAGCCGGACGTTTGCCTTTTCGGCAAGAGGCTCTGCCGCGGCCGAGCGTCATGAGATGTTGCGTCTCTGGGAAAGCACAGATCCCCACTGCTGTTGTGCCTGTAGATAGGGTGCCAAGGGTAGGTGAAGAGCAGCAAGATCTTTCAGGGCTGGGCCCTTCCTTGTGGGAGAAGGAGCCGGACGTTTGCCTTTTCGGCAAGAGGCTCTGCCGCGGCCGAGCGCCATGAGATGTTGCGTCTCTGGGAAAGCACAGATCCCCACTGCTGTTTTGCCTGTAAATAGGGTGCCAAGGGTAGGTGAAGAGCAGCAAGAGCTTTCAGGGCTGGGCCCTTCCTTGTGGGAGAAGGAGCCGGACGTTTACCTTTTCGGCAAGAAGCTCTGCCGCGGCCGAGCGCCATGAGATGTTGCGTCTCTGGGAAAGCACAGATCCCCACTGGTGTTGTGCCTGTAGGTAGGGCGCCAAGGCAGCGTGAAGAGCAGCAAGAGCTTTCAGGGCTGGGCCCTTCCTTGTGGGAGAAGGAGCCGGACGTTTGCCTTTTCGGCAAGAGGCTCTGCCGCGGCCGAGCGCCATGAGATGTTTCGTCTCTGGGAAAGCACAGATCCCCACTGGTGTTGTGCCTGCAGATAGGGTGCCAAGGCACCGTGAAGAGCAGCAAGAGCTTTCAGGGGTGGGCCCTTCCTTGTGGGAGAAGGAGCCGGACATTTGCCTTTTCGGCAAGAGGCTCTGCCGCGGCCGAGCGCCATGAGATGTTTCGTCTCTGGGAAAGCACAGATCCCCAGTGCTGTTGTGCCTGCAGATAGGGCGCCAAGGCAGCGTGAAGAGCAGCAAGAGCTTTTAGGGCTGGGCCCTTCCTTGTGGGAGAAGGAGCCGGAAGTTTGCCTTCTCGGCAAGAGGCTCTGCCGCGGCCGAGCGCCATGAGATGTTGCGTCTCTGGGAAAGCACAGATCCCCACTGCTGTTGTGCCTGTAGATAGGGTGCCAAGGCACCGTGAAGAGCAGCAACAGCTTTCAGGGCTGGGCCCTTCCTTGGGGGAGAAGGAGCCGGACGTAAGCCTTCTCGGCAAGAGGCTCTGCCGCGGCCGAGCGCCATGAGATGTTGCGTCTCTGGGAAAGCACAGATCCCCACTGCTGTTGTGCCTGTAGATAGGGTGCCAAGGCACCGTGAAGAGCAGCAACAGCTTTCAGGGCTGGGCCCTTCCTTGGGGGAGAAGGAGCCGGACGTTTGCCTTTTCGGCAAGAGGCTCTGCCGCGGCCGAGCGCCATGAGATGTTTCGTCTCTGGGAAAGCACAGATCCCCACTGGTGTTGTGCCTGCAGATAGGGTGCCAAGGCACCGTGAAGAGCAGCAAGAGCTTTCAGGGCTGGGCCCTTCCTTGTGGGAGAAGGAGCCGGACATTTGCCTTTTCGGCAAGAGGCTCTGCCGCGGCCGAGCGCCATGAGATGTTTCGTCTCTGGGAAAGCACAGATCCCCAGTGCTGTTGTGCCTGCAGATAGGGCGCCAAGGCAGCGTGAAGAGCAGCAAGAGCTTTTAGGGCTGGGCCCTTCCTTGTGGGAGAAGGAGCCGGAAGTTTGCCTTCTCGGCAAGAGGCTCTGCCGCGGCCGAGCGCCATGAGATGTTGCGTCTCTGGGAAAGCACAGATCCCCACTGCTGTTGTGCCTGTAGATAGGGTGCCAAGGCACCGTGAAGAGCAGCAACAGCTTTCAGGGCTGGGCCCTTCCTTGGGGGAGAAGGAGCCGGACGTAAGCCTTCTCGGCAAGAGGCTCTGCCGCGGCCGAGCGCCATGAGATGTTGCGTCTCTGGGAAAGCACAGATCCCCACTGCTGTTGTGCCTGTAGATAGGGTGCCAAGGCACCGTGAAGAGCAGCAAGAGCTTTCAGGGCTGGGCCCTTCCTTGGGGGAGAAGGAGCCGGACGATTGCCTTTTCGGCAAGAGGCTCTGCCGCGGCCGAGCGCCATGAGATGTTGCGTCTCTGGGAAAGCACAGATCCCCACTGCTGTTGTGCCTGTAGATAGGGCGCCAAGGCAGCGTGAAGAGCAGCAAGAGCTTTCAGGGCTGGGCCCTTCCTTGTGGGAGAAGGAGCCGGACGTTTGCCTTCTCGGCAAGAGGCTCTGCCGCGGCCGAGCGCAATGAGATGTTGCGTCTCTGGGAAAGCACAGATCCCCACTGGTGTTGTGCCTGCAGATAGGGTGCCAAGGCACCGTGAAGAGCAGCAAGAGCTTTCAGGGCTGGGCCCTTCCTTGTGGGAGAAGGAGCCGGACGTTTGCCTTTTCGGCAAGAGGCTCTGCCGCGGCCGAGCGCCATGAGATGTTTCGTCTCTGGGAAAGCACAGATCCCCAGTGCTGTTGTGCCTGCAGATAGGGTGCCAAGGCAGCGTGAAGAGCAGCAAGAGCTTTTAGGGCTGGGCCCTTCCTTGTGGGAGAAGGAGCCGGACGTTTGCCTTTTCGGCAAGAGGCTCTGCCGCGGCCGAGCGCCATGAGATGTTGCGTCTCTGGGAAAGCACAGATCCCCAATGCTGTTGTGCCTGTAGATAGGGCTCCAAGGCACCGTGAAGAGCAGCAAGAGCTTTCAGGGCTGGGCCCTTCCTTGTGGGAGAAGGAGCCGGACGTTTGCCTTTTCGGCAAGAGGCTCTGCCGCGGCCGAGCGCCATGAGATGTTGCGTCTCTGGGAAAGCACAGATCCCCACTGCTGTTGTGCCTGTAGGTAGGGCGCCAAGGCACCGTGAAGAGCAGCAAGAGCTTTCAGGGCTGGGCCCTTCCTTGTGGGAGAAGGAGCCGGACGTTTGCCTTTTCGGCAAGAGGCTCTGCCGCGGCCGAGCGCCATGAGATGTTGCGTCTCTGGGAAAGCACAGATCCGCACTGCTGTTGTGCCTGTAGATAGGGTGCTAAGGCAGCGTAAAGAGCAGCAACAGCTTTCAGGGCTGGGCCCTTCCTTGTGGGAGAAGGAGCCAGACGTATGCCTTCTTGGCAAGAGGCTCTGCCGCGGCCGAGCGCCATGAGATGTTGCGTCTCTGGGAAAGCACAGATCCCCATTGCTGTTGTGCCTGTAGGTAGGGTGCCAAGGCACCGTGAAGAGCAGCAAGAGCTTTCAGGGCTGGGCCCTTCCTTGTGGGAGAAGGAGCCGGACGTTTGCCTTTTCGGCAAGAGGCTCTGCCGCGGCCGAGCGCCATGAGATGTTGCGTCTCTGGGAAAGCACAGATCCCCACTGCTGTTGTGCCTGTAGGTAGGGTGCCAAGGCACCGTGAAGAGCAGCAAGAGCTTTCAGGGCTGGGCCCTTCCTTGTGGGAGAAGGAGCCGGACGTTTGCCTTTTCGGCAAGAGGCTCTGCCGCGGCCGAGCGCCATGAGATGTTGCGTCTCTGGGAAAGCACAGATCCCCACTGCTGTTGTGCCTGTAGGTATGGCGCCAAGGCACCGTGAAGAGCAGCAAGAGCTTTCAGGGCTGGGCCCTTCCTTGTGGGAGAAGGAGCCGGACGTTTGCCTTTTCGGCAAGAGGCTCTGCCGCGGCCGAGCGCCATGAGATGTTGCGTCTCTGGGAAAGCACAGATCCCCACTGCTGTTGTGCCTGTAGATAGGGTGCCAAGGGTAGGTGAAGAGCAGCAAGAGCTTTCAGGGCTGGGCCCTTCCTTGGGGGAGAAGGAACCAGACGTATGCCTTCTCGGCAAGAGGCTCTGCCGCGGCCGAGCGCCATGAGATGTTGCGTCTCTGGGAAAGCACAGATCCCCATTGCTGTTGTGCCTGTAGGTAGGGTGCCAAGGCACCGTGAAGAGCAGCAAGAGCTTTCAGGGCTGGGCCCTTCCTTGTGGGAGAAGGAGCCGGACGTTTGCCTTTTCGGCAAGAGGCTCTGCCGCGGCCGAGCGCCATGAGATGTTGCGTCTCTGGGAAAGCACAGATCCCCAGTGCTGTTGTGCCTGCAGATAGGGTGCCAAGGCACCGTGAAGAGCAGCAAGAGCTTTCAGGGCTGGGCCCTTCCTTGTGGGAGAAGGAGCCGGACGTTTGCCTTTTCGGCAAGAGGCTCTGCCGCGGCCGAGCGCCATGAGATCTTGCGTCTCTGGGAAAGCACAGATCCCCACTGCTGTTGTGCCTGCAGATAGGGTGCCAAGGCACCGTGAAGAGCAGCAAGAGCTTTCAGGGCTGGGCCCTTACTTGTGGGAGAAGGAGCCGGACGTTTGCCTTTTCGGCAAGAGGCTCTGCTGCGGCCGAGCGCCATGAGATGTTGCGTCTCTGGGAAAGCACAGATCCCCACTGCTGTTGTGCCTGTAGTTAGGGTGCCAAGGCACCGTGAAGAGCAGCAAGAGCTTTCAGGGCTGGGCCCTTCCTTGTGGGAGAAGGAGCCGGACGTTTGCCTTTTCGGCAAGAGGCTCTGCGGCGGCCGAGCGCCATGAGATCTTGCGTCTCTGGGAAA
The DNA here is from genome assembly GCF_026419915.1 of Harpia harpyja. NCBI lineage: Eukaryota > Metazoa > Chordata > Aves > Accipitriformes > Accipitridae > Harpia > Harpia harpyja. Next base: position 21,181,885 of record NC_068952.1, read on the forward strand.
GCAGAGATCCCCACTGCTGTTGTGCCTGTAGATAGGGCACCAAGGCACCATGAAGAGCAGCAAGAGCTTTCAGGGCTGGGCCCTTCCTTGTGGGAGAAGGAGCCGGACGTTTGCCTTTTCGGCAAGAGGCTCTGCCGCGGCCGAGCGCCATGAGATGTTGCGTCTCTGGGAAAGCACAGATCCCCACTGCTGTTGTGCCTGTAGGTAGGGCGTCAAGGCACCGTGAAGAGCAGCAAGAGCTTTCAGGGCTGGGCCCTTCCTTGTGGGAGAAGGAGCCGGACGTTTGCCTTTTCGGCAAGAGGCTCTGCCGCGGCCGAGCGCCATGATATCTTGCGTCTCTGGGAAAGCACAGATCCCCACTGCTGTTGTGCCTGTAGATAGGGCGCCAAGGCAGCGTGAAGAGCAGCAAGAGCTTTCAGGGCTGGGCCCTTCCTTGTGGGAGAAGGAGCCGGACGTTTGCCTTTTCGGCAAGAGGCTCTGCCGCGGCCGAGCGCCATGAGATGTTGCGTCTCTGGGAAAGCACAGATCCCCACTGCTGTTGTGCCTGTAGATAGGGTGCCAAGGGTAGGTGAAGAGCAGCAAGAGCTTTCAGGGCTGGGCCCTTCCTTGTGGGAGAAGGAGCCGGACGTTTACCTTTTCGGCAAGAGGCTCTGCCGCGGCCAAGCGCCATGAGATGTTGCGTCTCTGGGAAAGCACAGATCCCCACTGCTGTTGTGCCTGTAGGTAGGGCGCCAAGGCACCGTGAAGAGCAGCAAGAGCTTTCAGGGCTGGGCCCTTCCTTGCGGTAGAAGGAGCCGGACGTTTGCCTTTTCGGCAAGAGGCTCTGCCACGGCCGAGCGCCATGAGATGTTGCGTCTCTGGGAAAGCACAGATCCCCACTGCTGTTGTGCCTGCAGATAGGGTGCCAAGGCACCGTGAAGAGCAGCAAGAGCTTTCAGGGCTGGGCCCTTCCTTGGGGGAGAAGGAGCCGGACGTTTGCCTTCTCGGCAAGAGGCTCTGCCGCGGCCGAGCGCCATGAGATGTTGCGTCTCTGGGAAAGCACAGATCCCCAGTGCTGTTGTGCCTGCAGATAGGGTGCCAAGGCACCGTGAAGAGCAGCAAGAGCTTTCAGGGCTGGGCCCTTCCTTGTGGGAGAAGGAGCCGGACGTTTGCCTTTTCGGCAAGAGGCTCTGCCGCGGCCGAGCGCCATGAGATCTTGCGTCTCTGGGAAAGCACAGATCCCCAGTGCTGTTGTGCCTGCAGATAGGGTGCCAAGGCACCGTGAAGAGCAGCAAGAGCTTTCAGGGCTGGGCCCTTCCTTGTGGGAGAAGGAGCCGGACGTTTGCCTTTTCGGCAAGAGGCTCGGCCGCGGCCGAGCGCCATGAGATGTTGCGTCTCTGGGAAAGCACAGATCCCCACTGCTGTTGTGCCTGTAGTTAGGGTGCCAAGGCACCGTGAAGAGCAGCAAGAGCTTTCAGGGCTGGGCCCTTCCTTGTGGGAGAAGGAGCCGGACGTTTGCCTTTTCGGCAAGAGGCTCTGCGGCGGCCGAGCGCCATGAGATCTTGCGTCTCTGGGAAAGCACAGATCCCCACTGCTGTTGTGCCTGTAGATAGGGTGCCAAGGCACCGTGAAGAGCAGCAAGAGCTTTCAGGGCTGGGCCCTTCCTTGGGGGAGAAGGAGCCGGACGTTTGCCTTTTCGGCAAGAGGCTCTGCCGCGGCCGAGCGCCATGAGATGTTGCGTCTCTGGGAAAGCACAGATCCCCACTGCTGTTGTGCCTGTAGGTAGGGCGCCAAGGCACCGTGAAGAGCAGCAAGAGCTTTCAGGGCTGGGCCCTTCCTTGTGGGAGAAGGAGCCGGACGTTTGCCTTTTCGGCAAGAGGCTCTGCCACGGCCGAGCGCCATGAGATGTTGCGTCTCTGGGAAAGCACAGATCCCCACTGCTGTTGTGCCTGCAGATAGGGTGCCAAGGCACCGTGAAGAGCAGCAAGAGCTTTCAGGGCTGGGCCCTTCCTTGTGGGAGAAGGAGCCGGACGTTTGCCTTTTCGGCAAGAGGCTCTGCCGCGGCCGAGCGCCATGAGATGTTGCGTCTCTGGGAAAGCACAGATCCCCACTGCTGTTGTGCCTGTAGATAGGGTGCCAAGGGTAGGTGAAGAGCAGCAAGAGCTTTCAGGGCTGGGCCCTTCCTTGTGGGAGAAGGAGCCGGACGTTTGCCTTTTCGGCAAGAGGCTCTGCCGCGGCCGAGCGCCATGAGATGTTGCGTCTCTGGGAAAGCACAGATCCCCAGTGCTGTTGTGCCTGCAGATAGGGTGCCAAGGCACCGTGAAGAGCAGCAAGAGCTTTCAGGGCTGGGCCCTTCCTTGTGGGTGAAGGAGCCGGACGTTTGCCTTTTCGGCAAGAGGCTCTGCCGCGGCCGAGCGCCATGAGATCTTGCGTCTCTGGGAAAGCACAGATCCCCACTGCTGTTGTGCCTGCAGATAGGGTGCCAAGGCACCGTGAAGAGCAGCAAGAGCTTTCAGGGCTGGGCCCTTCCTTGTGGGAGAAGGAGCCGGACGTTTGCCTTTTCGGCAAGAGGCTCTGCCGCGGCCGAGCGCCATGATATCTTGCGTCTCTGGGAAAGCAGAGATCCCCACTGCTGTTGTGCCTGTAGATAGGGCGCCAAGGCAGCGTGAAGAGCAGCAAGAGCTTTCAGGGCTGGGCCCTTCCTTGTGGGAGAAGGAGCCGGACGTTTGCCTTTTCGGCAAGAGGCTCTGCCGCGGCCGAGCGCCATGAGATGTTGCGTCTCTGGGAAAGCACAGATCCCCACTGCTGTTGTGCCTGTAGATAGGGTGCCAAGGGTAGGTGAAGAGCAGCAAGAGCTTTCAGGGCTGGGCCCTTCCTTGTGGGAGAAGGAGCCGGACGTTTACCTTTTCGGCAAGAGCCTCTGCCGCGGCCAAGCGCCATGAGATGTTGCGTCTCTGGGAAAGCACAGATCCCCACTGCTGTTGTGCCTGTAGGTAGGGCGCCAAGGCACCGTGAAGAGCAGCAAGAGCTTTCAGGGCTGGGCCCTTCCTTGCGGTAGAAGGAGCCGGACGTTTGCCTTTTCGGCAAGAGGCTCTGCCACGGCCGAGCGCCATGAGATGTTGCGTCTCTGGGAAAGCACAGATCCCCACTGCTGTTGTGCCTGCAGATAGGGTGCCAAGGCACCGTGAAGAGCAGCAAGAGCTTTCAGGGCTGGGCCCTTCCTTGGGGGAGAAGGAGCCGGACGTTTGCCTTCTCGGCAAGAGGCTCTGCCGCGGCCGAGCGCCATGAGATGTTGCGTCTCTGGGAAAGCACAGATCCCCAGTGCTGTTGTGCCTGCAGATAGGGTGCCAAGGCACCGTGAAGAGCAGCAAGAGCTTTCAGGGCTGGGCCCTTCCTTGTGGGAGAAGGAGCCGGACGTTTGCCTTTTCGGCAAGAGGCTCTGCCGCGGCCGAGCGCCATGAGATCTTGCGTCTCTGGGAAAGCACAGATCCCCAGTGCTGTTGTGCCTGCAGATAGGGTGCCAAGGCACCGTGAAGAGCAGCAAGAGCTTTCAGGGCTGGGCCCTTCCTTGTGGGAGAAGGAGCCGGACGTTTGCCTTTTCGGCAAGAGGCTCTGCCGCGGCCGAGCGCCATGAGATGTTGCGTCTCTGGGAAAGCACAGATCCCCACTGCTGTTGTGCCTGTAGTTAGGGTGCCAAGGCACCGTGAAGAGCAGCAAGAGCTTTCAGGGCTGGGCCCTTCCTTGTGGGAGAAGGAGCCGGACGTTTGCCTTTTCGGCAAGAGGCTCTGCCGCGGCCGAGCGCCATGAGATCTTGCGTCTCTGGGAAAGCACAGATCCCCACTGCTGTTGTGCCTGTAGATAGGGTGCCCAGGCACCGTGAAGAGCAGCAAGAGCTTTCAGGGCTGGGCCCTTCCTTGGGGGAGAAGGAGCCGGACGTTTGCCTTTTCGGCAAGAGGCTCTGCCGCGGCCGAGCGCCATGAGATGTTGCGTCTCTGGGAAAGCACAGATCCCCACTGCTGTTGTGCCTGTAGGTAGGGCGCCAAGGCACCGTGAAGAGCAGCAAGAGCTTTCAGGGCTGGGCCCTTCCTTGTGGGAGAAGGAGCCGGACGTTTGCCTTTTCGGCAAGAGGCTCTGCCGCGGCCGAGCGCCATGAGATGTTGCGTCTCTGGGAAAGCACAGATCCCCACTGCTGTTGTGCCTGTAGATAGGGCGCCAAGGCAGCGTGAAGAGCAGCAACAGCTTTCAGGGCTGGGCCCTTCCTTGGGGGAGAAGGAACCAGACGTATGCCTTCTCGGCAACAGGCTCTGCTGCGGCCGAGCGCCATGAGATGTTGCGTCTCTGGGAAAGCACAGATCCCCACTGCTGTTGTGCCTGTAGATAGGGTGCCAAGGCACCGTGAAGAGCAGCAAGAGCTTTCAGGGCTGGGCCCTTCCTTGTGGGAGAAGGAGCCGGACGTTTACCTTTTCGGCAAGAGGCTCTGCCGCGGACAAGCGCCATGAGATGTTGCGTCTCTGGGAAAGCACAGATCCCCACTGCTGTTGTGCCTGTAGGTAGGGCGCCAAGGCACCGTGAAGAGCAGCAAGAGCTTTCAGGGCTGGGCCCTTCCTTGTGGGAGAAGGAGCCGGACGTTTGCCTTTTCGGCAAGAGGCTCTGCCACGGCCGAGCGCCATGAGATGTTGCGTCTCTGGGAAAGCACAGATCCCCACTGCTGTTGTGCCTGCAGATAGGGTGCCAAGGCACCGTGAAGAGCAGCAAGAGCTTTCAGGGCTGGGCCCTTCATTGTGGGAGAAGGAGCCGGACGTTTGCCTTTTCGGCAAGAGGCTCTGCCGCGGCCGAGCGCCATGAGATGTTGCGTCTCTGGGAAAGCACAGATCCCCACTGCTGTTGTGCCTGTAGATAGGGTGCCATGGCACCGTGAAGAGCAGCAAGAGCTTTCAGGGCTGGGCCCTTCCTTGTGGGAGAAGGAGCCGGACGTTTGCCTTTTCGGCAAGAGGCTCTGCCGCGGCCGAGCGCCATGAGATCTTGCGTCTCTGGGAAAGCACAGATCCCCAGTGCTGTTGTGCCTGCAGATAGGGTGCCAAGGCACCGTGAAGAGCAGCAAGAGCTTTCAGGGCTGGGCCCTTCCTTGTGGGTGAAGGAGCCGGACGTTTGCCTTTTCGGCAAGAGGCTCTGCCGCGGCCGAGCGCCATGAGATCTTGCGTCTCTGGGAAAGCACAGATCCCCACTGCTGTTGTGCCTGCAGATAGGGTGCCAAGGCACCGTGAAGAGCAGCAAGAGCTTTCAGGGCTGGGCCCTTCCTTGTGGGAGAAGGAGCCGGACGTTTGCCTTTTCGGCAAGAGGCTCTGCCGCGGCCGAGCGCCATGAGATCTTGCGTCTCTGGGAAAGCACAGATCCCCACTGCTGTTGTGCCTGCAGATAGGGTGCCAAGGCACCGTGAAGAGCAGCAAGAGCTTTCAGGGCTGGGCCCTTCCTTGTGGGAGAAGGAGCCGGACGTTTGCCTTCTCGGCAAGAGGCTCTGCCGCGGCCGAGCGCCATGAGATGTTGCGTCTCTGGGAAAGCACAGATCCCCACTGCTGTTGTGCCTGTAGGTAGGGCGCCAAGGCACCGTGAAGAGCAGCAAGAGCTTTCAGGGCTGGGCCCTTCCTTGGGGGAGAAGGAGCCGGACGTTTGCCTTTTCGGCAAGAGGCTCTGCCGCGGCCGAGCGCCATGAGATGTTGCGTCTCTGGGAAAGCACAGATCCCCACTGCTGTTGTGCCTGTAGATAGGGCGCCAAGGCACCGTGAAGAGCAGCAAGAGCTTTCAGGGCTGGGCCCTTCCTTGTGGGAGAAGGAGCCGGACGTTTACCTTTTCGGCAAGAGGCTCTGCCGCGGCCGAGCGCCATGAGATGTTGCGTCTCTGGGAAAGCACAGATCCCCACTGCTGTTGTGCCTGTAGGTAGGGCGCCAAGGCACCGTGAAGAGCAACAAGAGCTTTCAGGGCTGGGCCCTTCCTTGGGGGAGAAGGAGCCGGACGTTTGCCTTTTCGGCAAGAGGCTCTGCCGCGGCCGAGCGCCATGAGATGTTGCGTCTCTGGGAAAGCACAGATCCCCACTGCTGTTGTGCCTGCAGATAGGGTGCCAAGGCACCATGAAGAGCAGCAAGAGCTTTCAGGGCTGGGCCCTTCCTTGTGGGAGAAGGAGCCGGACGTTTGCCTTTTCGGCAAGAGGCTCTGCGGCGGCCGAGCGCCATGAGATGTTGCGTCTCTGGGAAAGCACAGATCCCCACTGCTGTTGTGCCTGTAGATAGGGTGCCAAGGCACCGTGAAGAGCAGCAAGAGCTTTCAGGGCTGGGCCCTTCCTTGTGGGAGAAGGAGCCGGACGTTTGCCTTTTCGGCAAGAGGCTGTGCCGCGGCCGAGCGTCATGAGATGTTGCGTCTCTGGGAAAGCACAGATCCCCACTGCTGTTGTGCCTGTAGATAGGGTGCCAAGGGTAGGTGAAGAGCAGCAAGAGCTTTCAGGGCTGGGCCCTTCCTTGTGGGAGAAGGAGCCGGACGTTTGCCTTTTCGGCAAGAGGCTCTGCCGCGGCCGAGCGCCATGAGATGTTGCGTCTCTGGGAAAGCACAGATCCCCACTGCTGTTGTGCCTGTAGATAGGGCGCCAAGGCAGCGTGAAGAGCAGCAAGAGCTTTCAGGGCTGGGCCCTTCCTTGTGGGAGAAGGAGCCGGACGTTTACCTTCTCGGCAAGAGGCTCTGCCACGGCCGAGCGCCATGAGATGTTGCGTCTCTGGGAAAGCACAGATCCCCACTGCTGTTGTGCCTGTAGATAGGGTGCCAAGGGTAGGTGAAGAGCAGCAAGAGCTTTCAGGGCTGGGCCCTTCCTTGTGGGAGAAGGAGTCGGACGTTACCTTTTCGGCAAGAGGCTCTGCCGCGGCCAAGCGCCATGAGATGTTGCGTCTCTGGGAAAGCACAGATCCCCACTGCTGTTGTGCCTGTAGGTAGGGCGCCAAGGCACCGTGAAGAGCAGCAAGAGCTTTCAGGGCTGGGCCCTTCCTTGCGGTAGAAGGAGCCGGACGTTTGCCTTTTCGGCAAGAGGCTCTGCCACGGCCGAGCGCCATGAGATGTTGCGTCTCTGGGAAAGCACAGATCCCCACTGCTGTTGTGCCTGCAGATAGGGTGCCAAGGCACCGTGAAGAGCAGCAAGAGCTTTCAGGGCTGGGCCCTTCCTTGGGGGAGAAGGAGCCGGACGTTTGCCTTCTCGGCAAGAGGCTCTGCCGCGGCCGAGCGCCATGAGATGTTGCGTCTCTGGGAAAGCACAGATCCCCAGTGCTGTTGTGCCTGCAGATAGGGTGCCAAGGCACCGTGAAGAGCAGCAAGAGCTTTCAGGGGCTGGGCCCTTCCTTGTGGGAGAAGGAGCCGGACGTTTGCCTTTTCGGCAAGAGGCTCTGCCGCGGCCGAGCGCCATGAGATCTTGCGTCTCTGGGAAAGCACAGATCCCCAGTGCTGTTGTGCCTGCAGATAGGGTGCCAAGGCACCGTGAAGAGCAGCAAGAGCTTTCAGGGCTGGGCCCTTCCTTGTGGGAGAAGGAGCCGGACGTTTGCCTTTTCGGCAAGAGGCTCTGCCGCGGCCGAGCGCCATGAGATGTTGCGTCTCTGGGAAAGCACAGATCCCCACTGCTGTTGTGCCTGTAGTTAGGGTGCCAAGGCACCGTGAAGAGCAGCAAGAGCTTTCAGGGCTGGGCCCTTCCTTGTGGGAGAAGGAGCCGGACGTTTGCCTTTTCGGCAAGAGGCTCTGCGGCGGCCGAGCGCCATGAGATCTTGCGTCTCTGGGAAAGCACAGATCCCCCACTGCTGTTGTGCCTGTAGATAGGGTGCCAAGGCACCGTGAAGAGCAGCAAGAGCTTTCAGGGCTGGGCCCTTCCTTGTGGGAGAAGGAGCCGGACGTTTACCTTTTCGGCAAGAGCCTCTGCCGCGGCCAAGCGCCATGAGATGTTGCGTCTCTGGGAAAGCACAGATCCCCACTGCTGTTGTGCCTGTAGGTAGGGCGCCAAGGCACCGTGAAGAGCAGCAAGAGCTTTCAGGGCTGGGCCCTTCCTTGCGGTAGAAGGAGCCGGACGTTTGCCTTTTCGGCAAGAGGCTCTGCCACGGCCGAGCGCCATGAGATGTTGCGTCTCTGGGAAAGCACAGATCCCCACTGCTGTTGTGCCTGCAGATAGGGTGCCAAGGCACCGTGAAGAGCAGCAAGAGCTTTCAGGGCTGGGCCCTTCCTTGGGGGAGAAGGAGCCGGACGTTTGCCTTCTCGGCAAGAGGCTCTGCCGCGGCCGAGCGCCATGAGATGTTGCGTCTCTGGGAAAGCACAGATCCCCAGTGCTGTTGTGCCTGCAGATAGGGTGCCAAGGCACCGTGAAGAGCAGCAAGAGCTTTCAGGGCTGGGCCCTTCCTTGTGGGAGAAGGAGCCGGACGTTTGCCTTTTCGGCAAGAGGCTCTGCCGCGGCCGAGCGCCATGAGATCTTGCGTCTTGTTGCGTCTCTGGGAAAGCACAGATCCCCACTGCTGTTTTGCCTGTAGATAGGGTGCCAAGGCACCGTGAAGAGCAGCAAGAGCTTTCAGGGCTGGGCCCTTCCTTGTGGGAGAAGGAGCCGGACGTTTACCTTTTCGGCAAGAGGCTCTGCCGCGGCCGAGCGCCATGAGATGTTGCGTTTCTGGGAAAGCACAGATCCCCACTGCTGTTGTGCCTGTAGGTAGGGTGCCAAGGCAGCGTGAAGAGAAGCAAGAGCTTTCAGGGCTGGGCCCTTCCTTGTGGGAGAAGGAGCCGGACGTTTGCCTTTTCGGCAAGAGGCTCTGCCGCGGCCGAGCGCCATGAGATGTTGCGTCTCTGGGAAAGCACAGATCCCCACTGCTGTTGTACCTGTAGATAGGGCGCCAAGGCAGCGTGAAGAGCAGCAACAGCTTTCAGGGCTGGGCCCTTCCTTGGGGGAGAAGGAGCCGGACGTATGCCTTCTCGGCAAGAGGCTCTGCCGCGGCCGAGCGCCATGAGATGTTGCGTCTCTGGGAAAGCACAGATCCCCACTGCTGTTGTGCCTGTAGATAGGGCGCCAAGGCACCGTGAAGAGCAGCAAGAGCTTTCAGGGCTGGGCCCTTCCTTGTGGGAGAAGGAGCCGGACGTTTGCCTTTTCGGCAAGAGGCTCTGCCGCGGCCGAGCGCCATGAGATGTTGCGTCTCTGGGAAAGCACAGATCCCCACTGCTGTTGTGCCTGTAGATAGGGCGCCAAGGCACCGTGAAGAACAGCAACACCTTTCAGGGCTGGGCCCTTCCTTGTGGGAGAAGGAGCCGGACGTTTGCCTTTTCGGCAAGAGGCTCTGCCGCGGCCGAGCGCCATGAGATGTTGCGTCTCTGGGAAAGCACAGATCCCCACTGCTGTTGTGCCTGTAGGTAGGGCGGCAAGGCACCGTGAAGAGCAGCAAGAGCTTTCAGGGCTGGGCCCTTCCTTGTGGGAGAAGGAGCCGGACGTTTGCCTTTTCGGCAAGAGGCTCTGCCGCGGCCGAGCGCCATGAGATGTTGCGTCTCTGGGAAAGCACAGATCCCCACTGCTGTTGTGCCTGCAGATAGGGTGCCAAGGCACCGTGAAGATCAGCAAGAGCTTTCAGGGCTGGGCCCTTCCTTGTGGGAGAAGGAGCCGGACGTTTGCCTTCTCGGCAAGAGGCTCTGCCGCAGCCGAGCGCCATGAGATGTTGCGTCTCTGGGAAAGCACAGATCCCCACTGCTGTTGTGCCTGCAGATAGGGTGCCAAGGCACCGTGAAGATCAGCAAGAGCTTTCAGGGCTGGGCCCTTCCTTGTGGGAGAAGGAGCCGGACGTTTGCCTTTTCGGCAAGAGGCTCTGCCGCGGCCGAGCGCCATGAGATGTTGCGTCTCTGGGAAAGCACAGATCCCCACTGCTGTTGTGGCTGTAGATAGGGTGCCAAGGCACCGTGAAGAGCAGCAAGAGCTTTCAGGGCTGGGCCCTTCCTTGTGGGAGAAGGAGCCGGACGTTTGCCTTTTCGGCAAGAGGCTCTGCCGCGGCCGAGCGCCATGAGATGTTGCGTCTCTGGGAAAGCACAGATCCCCACTGCTGTTGTGCCTGCAGATAGGGTGCCAAGGCAGCGTGAAGAGCAGCAAGAGCTTTCAGGGCTGGGCCCTTCCTTGTGGGAGAAGGAGCCGGACGTTTGCCTTTTCGGCAAGAGGCTCTGCCGCGGCCGAGAGCCATGAGATGTTGCGTCTCTGGGAAAGCACAGATCCCCACTGCTGTTGTGCCTGCAGATAGGGTGCCAAGGCACCGTGAAGATCAGCAAGAGCTTTCAGGGCTGGGCCCTTCCTTGTGGGAGAAGGAGCCGGACGTTTGCCTTCTCGGCAAGAGGCTCTGCCGCAGCCGAGCGCCATGAGATGTTGCGTCTCTGGGAAAGCACAGATCCCCACTGCTGTTGTGCCTGCAGATAGGGTGCCAAGGCACCGTGAAGATCAGCAAGAGCTTTCAGGGCTGGGCCCTTCCTTGTGGGAGAAGGAGCCGGACGTTTGCCTTTTCAGCAAGAGGCTCTGCCGCGGCCGAGCGCCATGAGATGTTGCGTCTCTGGGAAAGCACAGATCCCCACTGCTGTTGTGCCTGCAGATAGGGTGCCAAGGCAGCGTGAAGAGCAGCAAGAGCTTTCAGGGCTGGGCCCTTCCTTGTGGGAGAAGGAGCCGGACGTTTGCCTTTTCGGCACGAGGCTCTGCCGCCGCCGAGCGCCATGAGATCTTGCGTCTCTGGGAAAGCACAGATCCCCACTGCTGTTGTGCCTGTAGATAGGGTGCCAAGGGTAGGTGAAGAGCAGCAAGAGCTTTCAGGGCTGGGCCCTTCCTTGTGGGAGAAGGAGCCGGACGTTTGCCTTTTCGGCAAGAGGCTCTGCCGCCGCCGAGCGCCATGAGATCTTGCGTCTCTGGGAAAGCACAGATCCCCACTGATGCTGTGCCTGTAGATAGGGCGCCAAGGCACCGTGAAGAGCAGCAAGAGCTTTCAGGGCTGGGCCCTTCCTTGTGGGAGAAGGAGCCGGACATTTGCCTTTTCGGCAAGAGGCTCTGCCGCGGAAGAGCGCCATGAGATCTTGCGTCTCTGGGAAAGCACAGATCCGCAGTGCTGTTGTGCCTGTCGATAGGGCGCCAAGGCAGCGTGAAGAGCAGCAAGAGCTTTCAGGGCTGGGCCCTTCCTTGTGGGAGAATGAGCCGGACGTTTGCCTTTTCGGCAAGAGGCTCTGCCGCCGCCGAGCACCATGAGATCTTGCGTCTCTGGGAAAGCACAGATCCCCACTGATGCTGTGCCTGTAGATAGGGCGCCAAGGCACCGTGAAGAGCAGCAAGAGCTTTCAGGGCTGGGCCCTTCCTTGTGGGAGAAGGAGCCGGACATTTGCCTTTTCGGCAAGAGGCTCTGCCGCGGAAGAGCGCCATGAGATGTTGCGTCTCTGGGAAAGCACAGATCCGCAGTGCTGTTGTGCCTGTAGATAGGGCGCCAAGGCAGCGTGAAGATCAGCAAGAGCTTTCAGGGCTGGGCCCTTCCTTGTGGGAGAAGGAGCCGGACGTTTGCCTTTTCGGCAAGAGGCTCTGCCGCGGCCGAGCGCCATGAGATGTTGCGTCTCTGGGAAAGCACAGATCCCCACTGCTGTTGTGCCTGTAGTTAGGGCGCCAAGGCAGCGTGAAGAGCAGCAAGAGCTTTCAGGGCTGGGCCCTTCCTTGTGGGAGAAGGAGCCGGACGTTTGCCTTCTCGGCAAGAGGCTCTGCCGCGGCCGAGCGTCATGAGATGTTGCGTCTCTGGGAAAGCACAGATCCCCACTGCTGTTGTGCCTGCAGATAGGGTGCCAAGGCACCATGAAGAGCAGCAAGAGCTTTCAGGGCTGGGCCCTTCCTTGGGGGAGAAGGAGCCGGACGTTTGCCTTTTCGGCAAGAGGCTCTGCCGCGGCCGAGCGCCATGAGATCTTGCGTCTCTGGGAAAGCACAGATCCCCACTGCTGTTGTGCCTGTAGTTAGGGCGCCAAGGCAGCGTGAAGAGCAGCAACAGCTTTCAGGGCTGGACCCTTCCTTGGGGGAGAAGGAGCCGGACGTATGCCTTCTCGGCAAGAGGCTCTGCCGCGGGTGAGCGCCATGAGATGTTGCGTCTCTGGGAAAGCACAGATCCCCACTGCTGTTGTGCCTGTAGGTAGGGTGCCAAGGCACCGTGAAGAGCAGCAACAGCTTTCAGGGCTGGGCCCTTCCTTGGGGGAGAAGGAGCCGGATGTTTGCCTTCTCGGCAAGAGGCTCTGCCGCGGCCGAGCGCCATGAGATGTTGCGTCTCTGGGAAAGCACAGATCCCCACTGCTGTTGTGCCTGTAGATAGGGTGCTAAGGGTAGGTGAAGAGCAGCAAGAGCTTTCAGGGCTGGGCCCTTCCTTGTGGGAGAAGGAGCCGGACGTTTACCTTTTCGGCAAGAGGCTCTGCCGCGGCCGAGCGCCATGAGATCTTGCGTCTCTGGGAAAGCACAGATCCCCACTGCTGTTGTGCCTGTAGATAGGGTGCCAAGGCACCGTGAAGAGCAGCAAGAGCTTTCAGGGCTGGGCCCTTCCTTGTGGGAGAAGGAGCCGGACGTTTGCCTTTTCGGCAAGAGGCTCTGCCGCGGCCGAGCGCCATGAGATGTTGCGTCTCTGGGAAAGCACAGATCCCCAGTGCTGTTGTGCCTGTAGGTAGGGCGCCAAGGCAGCGTGAAGAGCAGCAACAGCTTTCAGGGCTGGGCCCTTCCTTGTGGGAGAAGGAGCCGGACGTTTGCCTTTTCGGCAAGAGGCTCTGCCGCCGCCGAGCGCCATGAGATCTTGCGTCTCTGGGAAAGCACAGATCCCCACTGATGCTGTGCCTGTAGATAGGGCGCCAAGGCACCGTGAAGAGCAGCAAGAGCTTTCAGGGCTGGGCCCTTCCTTGTGGGAGAAGGAGCCGGACGTTTGCCTTCTCGGCAAGAGGCTCTGCCGCGGCCGAGCGCCATGAGATCTTGCGTCTCTGGGAAAGCACAGATCCCCACTGCTGTTGTGCATGCAGATAGGGTGCCAAGGCACCATGAAGAGCAGCAAGAGCTTTCAGGGCTGGGCCCTTCCTTGTGGGAGAAGGAGCCGGACGTTTGCCTTCTCGGCAAGAGGCTCTGCCGCGGCCGAGCGCCATGAGATGTTGCGTCTCTGGGAAAGCACAGATCCCCACTGCTGTTGTGCCTGTAGATAGGGTGCCAAGGCACCGTGAAGAGCAGCAAGAGCTTTCAGGGCTGGGCCCTTCCTTGTGGGAGAAGGAGCCGGACGTTTGCCTTTTCGGCAAGAGGCTCTGCCGCGGCCGAGCGTCATGAGATGTTGCGTCTCTGGGAAAGCACAGATCCCCACTGCTGTTGTGCCTGTAGATAGGGCGCCAAGGCACCGTGAAGAGCAGCAAGAGCTTTCAGGGCTGGGCCCTTCCTTGGGGGAGAAGGAGCCGGACGTTTGCCTTCTCGGCAAGAGGGTCTGCCGCGGCCGAGCGCCATGAGATGTTGCGTCTCTGGGAAAGCACAGATCCCCACTGCTGTTGTGCCTGTAGATAGGGTGCCAAGGCACCATGAAGAGCAGCAAGAGCTTTCAGGGCTGGGCCCTTCCTTGTGGGAGAAGGAGCCGGACGTTTGCCTTTTCGGCAAGAGGCTCTGCCGCGGCCGAGCGCCATGAGATGTTGCGTCTCTGGGAAAGCACAGATCCCTACTGCTGTTGTGCCTGTAGATAGGGTGCTAAGGCACCGTGAAGAGCAGCAAGAGCTTTCAGGGCTGGGCCCTTCCTTGTGGGAGAAGGAGCCGGACGTTTGCCTTTTCGGCAAGAGGCTCTGCCGCGGCCGAGCGCCATGAGATGTTGCGTCTCTGGGAAAGCACAGATCCCCACTGCTGTTGTGCCTGTAGTTAGGGCGCCAAGGCACCGTGAAGAGCAGCAACAGCTTTCAGGGCTGGGCCCTTCCTTGGGGGAGAAGGAGCCGGACGTATGCCTTCTCGGCAAGAGGCTCTGCCGCGGGTGAGCGCCATGAGATGTTGCGTCTCTGGGAAAGCACAGATCCCCACTGCTGTTGTGCCTGTAGGTAGGGTGCCAAGGCACCGTGAAGAGCAGCAACAGCTTTCAGGGCTGGGCCCTTCCTTGTGGGAGAAGGAGCCGGACGTTTGCCTTTTCAGCAAGAGGCTCTGCCGCGGCCGAGCGCCATGAGATGTTGCGTCTCTGGGAAAGCACAGATCCCCACTGCTGTTGTGGCTGTAGATAGGGTGCCAAGGCACCGTGAAGAGCAGCAAGAGCTTTCAGGGCTGGGCCCTTCCTTGTGGGAGAAGGAGCCGGACGTTTGCCTTTTCGGCAAGAGGCTCTGCCGCGGCCGAGCGCCATGAGATGTTGCGTCTCTGGGAAAGCACAGATCCCCACTGCTGTTGTGCCTGCAGATAGGGTGCCAAGGCAGCGTGAAGAGCAGCAAGAGCTTTCAGGGCTGGGCCCTTCCTTGTGGGAGAAGGAGCCGGACGTTTGCCTTTTCGGCAAGAGGCTCTGCCGCGGCCGAGAGCCATGAGATGTTGCGTCTCTGGGAAAGCACAGATCCCCACTGCTGTTGTGCCTGCAGATAGGGTGCCAAGGCACCGTGAAGATCAGCAAGAGCTTTCAGGGCTGGGCCCTTCCTTGTGGGAGAAGGAGCCGGACGTTTGCCTTCTCGGCAAGAGGCTCTGCCGCAGCCGAGCGCCATGAGATGTTGCGTCTCTGGGAAAGCACAGATCCCCACTGCTGTTGTGCCTGCAGATAGGGTGCCAAGGCACCGTGAAGATCAGCAAGAGCTTTCAGGGCTGGGCCCTTCCTTGTGGGAGAAGGAGCCGGACGTTTGCCTTTTCAGCAAGAGGCTCTGCCGCGGCCGAGCGCCATGAGATGTTGCGTCTCTGGGAAAGCACAGATCCCCACTGCTGTTGTGCCTGCAGATAGGGTGCCAAGGCAGCGTGAAGAGCAGCAAGAGCTTTCAGGGCTGGGCCCTTCCTTGTGGGAGAAGGAGCCGGACGTTTGCCTTTTCGGCACGAGGCTCTGCCGCCGCCGAGCGCCATGAGATCTTGCGTCTCTGGGAAAGCACAGATCCCCACTGCTGTTGTGCCTGTAGATAGGGTGCCAAGGGTAGGTGAAGAGCAGCAAGAGCTTTCAGGGCTGGGCCCTTCCTTGTGGGAGAAGGAGCCGGACGTTTGCCTTTTCGGCAAGAGGCTCTGCCGCCGCCGAGCGCCATGAGATCTTGCGTCTCTGGGAAAGCACAGATCCCCACTGATGCTGTGCCTGTAGATAGGGCGCCAAGGCACCGTGAAGAGCAGCAAGAGCTTTCAGGGCTGGGCCCTTCCTTGTGGGAGAAGGAGCCGGACATTTGCCTTTTCGGCAAGAGGCTCTGCCGCGGAAGAGCGCCATGAGATCTTGCGTCTCTGGGAAAGCACAGATCCGCAGTGCTGTTGTGCCTGTCGATAGGGCGCCAAGGCAGCGTGAAGAGCAGCAAGAGCTTTCAGGGCTGGGCCCTTCCTTGTGGGAGAATGAGCCGGACGTTTGCCTTTTCGGCAAGAGGCTCTGCCGCCGCCGAGCACCATGAGATCTTGCGTCTCTGGGAAAGCACAGATCCCCACTGATGCTGTGCCTGTAGATAGGGCGCCAAGGCACCGTGAAGAGCAGCAAGAGCTTTCAGGGCTGGGCCCTTCCTTGTGGGAGAAGGAGCCGGACATTTGCCTTTTCGGCAAGAGGCTCTGCCGCGGAAGAGCGCCATGAGATGTTGCGTCTCTGGGAAAGCACAGATCCGCAGTGCTGTTGTGCCTGTAGATAGGGCGCCAAGGCAGCGTGAAGATCAGCAAGAGCTTTCAGGGCTGGGCCCTTCCTTGTGGGAGAAGGAGCCGGACGTTTGCCTTTTCGGCAAGAGGCTCTGCCGCGGCCGAGCGCCATGAGATGTTGCGTCTCTGGGAAAGCACAGATCCCCACTGCTGTTGTGCCTGTAGTTAGGGCGCCAAGGCAGCGTGAAGAGCAGCAAGAGCTTTCAGGGCTGGGCCCTTCCTTGTGGGAGAAGGAGCCGGACGTTTGCCTTCTCGGCAAGAGGCTCTGCCGCGGCCGAGCGTCATGAGATGTTGCGTCTCTGGGAAAGCACAGATCCCCACTGCTGTTGTGCCTGCAGATAGGGTGCCAAGGCACCATGAAGAGCAGCAAGAGCTTTCAGGGCTGGGCCCTTCCTTGGGGGAGAAGGAGCCGGACGTTTGCCTTTTCGGCAAGAGGCTCTGCCGCGGCCGAGCGCCATGAGATCTTGCGTCTCTGGGAAAGCACAGATCCCCACTGCTGTTGTGCCTGTAGTTAGGGCGCCAAGGCAGCGTGAAGAGCAGCAACAGCTTTCAGGGCTGGACCCTTCCTTGGGGGAGAAGGAGCCGGACGTATGCCTTCTCGGCAAGAGGCTCTGCCGCGGGTGAGCGCCATGAGATGTTGCGTCTCTGGGAAAGCACAGATCCCCACTGCTGTTGTGCCTGTAGGTAGGGTGCCAAGGCACCGTGAAGAGCAGCAACAGCTTTCAGGGCTGGGCCCTTCCTTGGGGGAGAAGGAGCCGGATGTTTGCCTTCTCGGCAAGAGGCTCTGCCGCGGCCGAGCGCCATGAGATGTTGCGTCTCTGGGAAAGCACAGATCCCCACTGCTGTTGTGCCTGTAGATAGGGTGCTAAGGGTAGGTGAAGAGCAGCAAGAGCTTTCAGGGCTGGGCCCTTCCTTGTGGGAGAAGGAGCCGGACGTTTACCTTTTCGGCAAGAGGCTCTGCCGCGGCCGAGCGCCATGAGATCTTGCGTCTCTGGGAAAGCACAGATCCCCACTGCTGTTGTGCCTGTAGATAGGGTGCCAAGGCACCGTGAAGAGCAGCAAGAGCTTTCAGGGCTGGGCCCTTCCTTGTGGGAGAAGGAGCCGGACGTTTGCCTTTTCGGCAAGAGGCTCTGCCGCGGCCGAGCGCCATGAGATGTTGCGTCTCTGGGAAAGCACAGATCCCCAGTGCTGTTGTGCCTGTAGGTAGGGCGCCAAGGCAGCGTGAAGAGCAGCAACAGCTTTCAGGGCTGGGCCCTTCCTTGTGGGAGAAGGAGCCGGACGTTTGCCTTTTCGGCAAGAGGCTCTGCCGCCGCCGAGCGCCATGAGATCTTGCGTCTCTGGGAAAGCACAGATCCCCACTGATGCTGTGCCTGTAGATAGGGCGCCAAGGCACCGTGAAGAGCAGCAAGAGCTTTCAGGGCTGGGCCCTTCCTTGTGGGAGAAGGAGCCGGACGTTTGCCTTCTCGGCAAGAGGCTCTGCCGCGGCCGAGCGCCATGAGATCTTGCGTCTCTGGGAAAGCACAGATCCCCACTGCTGTTGTGCATGCAGATAGGGTGCCAAGGCACCATGAAGAGCAGCAAGAGCTTTCAGGGCTGGGCCCTTCCTTGTGGGAGAAGGAGCCGGACGTTTGCCTTCTCGGCAAGAGGCTCTGCCGCGGCCGAGCGCCATGAGATGTTGCGTCTCTGGGAAAGCACAGATCCCCACTGCTGTTGTGCCTGTAGATAGGGTGCCAAGGCACCGTGAAGAGCAGCAAGAGCTTTCAGGGCTGGGCCCTTCCTTGTGGGAGAAGGAGCCGGACGTTTGCCTTTTCGGCAAGAGGCTCTGCCGCGGCCGAGCGTCATGAGATGTTGCGTCTCTGGGAAAGCACAGATCCCCACTGCTGTTGTGCCTGTAGATAGGGCGCCAAGGCACCGTGAAGAGCAGCAAGAGCTTTCAGGGCTGGGCCCTTCCTTGGGGGAGAAGGAGCCGGACGTTTGCCTTCTCGGCAAGAGGGTCTGCCGCGGCCGAGCGCCATGAGATGTTGCGTCTCTGGGAAAGCACAGATCCCCACTGCTGTTGTGCCTGTAGATAGGGTGCCAAGGCACCATGAAGAGCAGCAAGAGCTTTCAGGGCTGGGCCCTTCCTTGTGGGAGAAGGAGCCGGACGTTTGCCTTTTCGGCAAGAGGCTCTGCCGCGGCCGAG
This sequence comes from Harpia harpyja, assembly GCF_026419915.1. Taxonomy (NCBI): domain Eukaryota; kingdom Metazoa; phylum Chordata; class Aves; order Accipitriformes; family Accipitridae; genus Harpia; species Harpia harpyja. The sequence goes on from NC_068952.1 coordinate 21,199,860, forward strand.
CGCCATGAGATGTTGCGTCTCTGGGAAAGCACAGATCCCTACTGCTGTTGTGCCTGTAGATAGGGTGCTAAGGCACCGTGAAGAGCAGCAAGAGCTTTCAGGGCTGGGCCCTTCCTTGTGGGAGAAGGAGCCGGACGTTTGCCTTTTCGGCAAGAGGCTCTGCCGCGGCCGAGCGCCATGAGATGTTGCGTCTCTGGGAAAGCACAGATCCCCACTGCTGTTGTGCCTGTAGTTAGGGCGCCAAGGCACCGTGAAGAGCAGCAACAGCTTTCAGGGCTGGGCCCTTCCTTGGGGGAGAAGGAGCCGGACGTATGCCTTCTCGGCAAGAGGCTCTGCCGCGGGTGAGCGCCATGAGATGTTGCGTCTCTGGGAAAGCACAGATCCCCACTGCTGTTGTGCCTGTAGGTAGGGTGCCAAGGCACCGTGAAGAGCAGCAACAGCTTTCAGGGCTGGGCCCTTCCTTGTGGGAGAAGGAGCCGGACGTTTGCCTTTTCAGCAAGAGGCTCTGCCGCGGCCGAGCACCATGAGATGTTGCGTCTCTGGAAAAGCACAGATCCCCACTGCTGTTGTGCCTGTAGATAGGGTGCCAAGGGTAGGTGAAGAGCAGCAAGAGCTTTCAGGGCTGGGCCCTTCCTTGTGGGAGAAGGAGCCGGACGTTTACCTTTTCGGCAAGAGGCTCTGCCGCGGCCGAGCGCCATGAGATGTTGCGTCTCTGGGAAAGCACAGATCCCCACTGCTGTTGTGCCTGTAGATAGGGTGCCAAGGCACCGTGAAGAGCAGCAAGAGCTTTCAGGGCTGGGCCCTTCCTTGTGGGAGAAGGAGCCGGACGTTTGCCTTTTCGGCAAGAGGCTCTGCCGCGGCCGAGCGCCATGAGATGTTGCGTCTCTGGGAAAGCACAGATCCCCACTGCTGTTGTGCCTGTAGGTAGGGTGCCAAGGGTAGGTGAAGAGCAGCAAGAGCTTTCAGGGCTGGGCCCTTCCTTGTGGGAGAAGGAGCCGGACGTTTGCCTTCTCGGCAAGAGGCTCTGCCGCGGCCGAGCGCCATGAGATCTTGCGTCTCTGGGAAAGCACAGATCGCCACTGCTGTTGTGCCTGTAGGTAGGGTGCAAAGGCACCGTGAAGAGCAGCAAGAGCTTTCAGGGCTGGGCCCTTCCTTGTGGGAGAAGGAGCCGGACGTTTGCCTTTTCGGCAAGAGGCTCTGCCGCGGCCGAGCGCCATGAGATGTTGCGTCTCTGGGAAAGCACAGATCCCCACTGCTGTTGTGCCTGTAGTTAGGGCGCCAAGGCAGCGTGAAGAGCAGCAACAGCTTTCAGGGCTGGGCCCTTCCTTGGGGGAGAAGGAGCCGGACATATGCCTTCTCGGCAAGAGGCTCTGCCGCGGCTGAGCGCCATGAGATGTTGCGTCTCTGGGAAAGCACAGATCCCCACTGCTGTTGTGCCTGTAGGTAGGGTGCCAAGGCACCTGTCGTGGTTTAACCCCAGCCAGCAACTAAACACCACGCAGCCGCTCACTCACTCCCCCCCACCCAGTGGGATGGGGGAGAAAATCGGGAGAAGAAGCAAAACCCGTGGGTTGAGATAAGAACGGTTTAATAGAACAGAAAAGAAGAAACTAATAATGATAATGATAACACTAATAAAATGACAACAGCAATAATGAAAGGATTGGAATGTACAAATGATACGCAGTGCAATTGCTCACCACCCGCCGACCGACACCCAGCCAGTCCCCCGAGCGGCGAATCCCTGCCCCCCACTTCCCCGTTTCTGTACTGGATGGGACGTCACATGGTATGGAATACACCGTTGGCCAGTTTGGGTCAGGTGCCCTGGCTGTGTCCTGTGCCAACTTCTTGTGCCCCTCCAGCTTTCTCACTGGCTGGGCATGAGAAGCTGAAAAATCCTTGACATTAGTCTAAACACTACTGAGCAACAACTGAAAACATCAGTGTTATCAACATTCTTCGCTCTGAACTCAAAACATAGCACTGTACCAGCTACTAGGAAGACAGTTAACTCTATCCCAGCTGAAACCAGGACAGCACCGTGAAGAGCAGCAAGAGCTTTCAGGGCTGGGCCCTTCCTTGTGGGAGAAGGAGCCGGACGTTTGCCTTTTCGGCAAGAGGCTCTGCCGCGGACGAGCGCCATGAGATGTTGCGTCTCTGGGAAAGCACAGATCCCCACTGCTGTTGTGCCTGTAGGTAGGGCGCCAAGGCACTGTGAAGAGCAGCAAGAGCTATCAGGGCTGGGCCCTTCCTTGTGGGAGAAAGAGCCGGACGTTTACATTTTCGGCAAGAGGCTCTGCCGCGGCCGAGCGCCATGAGATGTTGCGTCTCTTGGAAAGCACAGATCCCCACTGCTGTTGTGCCTGTAGATAGGGTGCCAAGGCACCGTGAAGAGCAGCAAGAGCTTTCAGGGCTGGGCCCTTCCTTGTGGGAGAAGGAGCCGGACGTTTGCCTTTTCGGCAAGAGGCTCTGCCGCGGCCGAGCGCCATGAGATGTTGCGTCTCTGGGAAAGCACAGATCCCCACTGCTGTTGTGCCTGTAGGTAGGGCGCCAAGGCACCGTGAAGAGCAGCAAGAGCTTTCAGGGCTGGGCCCTTCCTTGTGGGAGAAGGAGCCGGACGTTTGCCTTTTCGGCAAGAGGCTCTGCCGCGGCCGAGCGCCATGAGATGTTGCGTCTCTGGGAAAGCACAGATCCCCACTGCTGTTGTGCCTGTAGATAGGGTGCCAAGGGTAGGTGAAGAGCAGCAAGAGCTTTCAGGGCTGGGCCCTTCCTTGTGGGAGAAGGAGCCGGACGTTTGCCTTCTCGGCAAGAGGCTCTGCCGCGGCCGAGCGCCATGAGATGTTGCGTCTCTGGGAAAGCACAGATCCCCACTGCTGTTGTGCCTGTAGATAGGGTGCCAAGGCACCGTGAAGAGCAGCAAGAGCTTTCAGGGCTGGGCCCTTCCTTGTGGGAGAAGGAGCCGGACGTTTGCCTTTTCGGCAAGAGGCTCTGCCGCGGCCGAGCGTCATGAGATGTTGCGTCTCTGGGAAAGCACAGATCCCCACTGCTGTTGTGCCTGTAGATAGGGCGCCAAGGCACCGTGAAGAGCAGCAAGAGCTTTCAGGGCTGGGCCCTTCCTTGGGGGAGAAGGAGCCGGACGTTTGCCTTCTCGGCAAGAGGGTCTGCCGCGGCCGAGCGCCATGAGATGTTGCGTCTCTGGGAAAGCACAGATCCCCACTGCTGTTGTGCCTGTAGATAGGGTGCCAAGGCACCATGAAGAGCAGCAAGAGCTTTCAGGGCTGGGCCCTTCCTTGTGGGAGAAGGAGCCGGACGTTTGCCTTTTCGGCAAGAGGCTCTGCCGCGGCCGAGCACCATGAGATGTTGCGTCTCTGGGAAAGCACAGATCCCTACTGCTGTTGTGCCTGTAGATAGGGTGCTAAGGCACCGTGAAGAGCAGCAAGAGCTTTCAGGGCTGGGCCCTTCCTTGTGGGAGAAGGAGCCGGACGTTTGCCTTTTCGGCAAGAGGCTCTGCCGCGGCCGAGCGCCATGAGATGTTGCGTCTCTGGGAAAGCACAGATCCCCACTGCTGTTGTGCCTGTAGTTAGGGCGCCAAGGCACCGTGAAGAGCAGCAACAGCTTTCAGGGCTGGGCCCTTCCTTGGGGGAGAAGGAGCCGGACGTATGCCTTCTCGGCAAGAGGCTCTGCCGCGGGTGAGCGCCATGAGATGTTGCGTCTCTGGGAAAGCACAGATCCCCACTGCTGTTGTGCCTGTAGGTAGGGTGCCAAGGCACCGTGAAGAGCAGCAACAGCTTTCAGGGCTGGGCCCTTCCTTGTGGGAGAAGGAGCCGGACGTTTGCCTTTTCAGCAAGAGGCTCTGCCGCGGCCGAGCACCATGAGATGTTGCGTCTCTGGAAAAGCACAGATCCCCACTGCTGTTGTGCCTGTAGATAGGGTGCCAAGGGTAGGTGAAGAGCAGCAAGAGCTTTCAGGGCTGGGCCCTTCCTTGTGGGAGAAGGAGCCGGACGTTTACCTTTTCGGCAAGAGGCTCTGCCGCGGCCGAGCGCCATGAGATGTTGCGTCTCTGGGAAAGCACAGATCCCCACTGCTGCTGTGCCTGTAGATAGGGTGCCAAGGCACCGTGAAGAGCAGCAAGAGCTTTCAGGGCTGGGCCCTTCCTTGTGGGAGAAGGAGCCGGACGTTTGCCTTTTCGGCAAGAGGCTCTGCCGCGGCCGAGCGCCATGAGATGTTGCGTCTCTGGGAAAGCACAGATCCCCACTGCTGTTGTGCCTGTAGGTAGGGTGCCAAGGGTAGGTGAAGAGCAGCAAGAGCTTTCAGGGCTGGGCCCTTCCTTGTGGGAGAAGGAGCCGGACGTTTGCCTTCTCGGCAAGAGGCTCTGCCGCGGCCGAGCGCCATGAGATCTTGCGTCTCTGGGAAAGCACAGATCGCCACTGCTGTTGTGCCTGTAGGTAGGGTGCAAAGGCACCGTGAAGAGCAGCAAGAGCTTTCAGGGCTGGGCCCTTCCTTGTGGGAGAAGGAGCCGGACGTTTGCCTTTTCGGCAAGAGGCTCTGCCGCGGCCGAGCGCCATGAGATGTTGCGTCTCTGGGAAAGCACAGATCCCCACTGCTGTTGTGCCTGTAGTTAGGGCGCCAAGGCAGCGTGAAGAGCAGCAACAGCTTTCAGGGCTGGGCCCTTCCTTGGGGGAGAAGGAGCCGGACATATGCCTTCTCGGCAAGAGGCTCTGCCGCGGCTGAGCGCCATGAGATGTTGCGTCTCTGGGAAAGCACAGATCCCCACTGCTGTTGTGCCTGTAGGTAGGGTGCCAAGGCACCGTGAAGAGCAGCAAGAGCTTTCAGGGCTGGGCCCTTCCTTGTGGGAGAAGGAGCCGGACGTTTGCCTTTTCGGCAAGAGGCTCTGCCGCGGACGAGCGCCATGAGATGTTGCGTCTCTGGGAAAGCACAGATCCCCACTGCTGTTGTGCCTGTAGGTAGGGCGCCAAGGCACTGTGAAGAGCAGCAAGAGCTATCAGGGCTGGGCCCTTCCTTGTGGGAGAAAGAGCCGGACGTTTACATTTTCGGCAAGAGGCTCTGCCGCGGCCGAGCGCCATGAGATGTTGCGTCTCTTGGAAAGCACAGATCCCCACTGCTGTTGTGCCTGTAGATAGGGTGCCAAGGCACCGTGAAGAGCAGCAAGAGCTTTCAGGGCTGGGCCCTTCCTTGTGGGAGAAGGAGCCGGACGTTTGCCTTTTCGGCAAGAGGCTCTGCCGCGGCCGAGCGCCATGAGATGTTGCGTCTCTGGGAAAGCACAGATCCCCACTGCTGTTGTGCCTGTAGGTAGGGCGCCAAGGCACCGTGAAGAGCAGCAAGAGCTTTCAGGGCTGGGCCCTTCCTTGTGGGAGAAGGAGCCGGACGTTTGCCTTTTCGGCAAGAGGCTCTGCCGCGGCCGAGCGCCATGAGATGTTGCGTCTCTGGGAAAGCACAGATCCCCACTGCTGTTGTGCCTGTAGATAGGGTGCCAAGGGTAGGTGAAGAGCAGCAAGAGCTTTCAGGGCTGGGCCCTTCCTTGTGGGAGAAGGAGCCGGACGTTTGCCTTTTCGGCAAGAGGCTCTGCCGCGGCCGAGCGCCATGAGATGTTGCGTCTCTGGGAAAGCACAGATCCCCACTGCTGTTGTGCCTGTAGATAGGGCGCCAAGGCAGCGTGAAGAGCAGCAAGAGCTTTCAGGGCTGGGCCCTTCCTTGTGGGAGAAGGAGCCGGACGTATGCCTTCTCAGCAAGAGGCTCTGCCGCGGCCGAGCGCCATGAGATGTTGCGTCTCTGGGAAAGCACAGATCCCCACTGCTGTTGTGCCTGTAGATAGGGTGCCAAGGGTAGGTGAAGAGCAGCAAGAGCTTTCAGGGCTGGGCCCTTCCTTGTGGGAGAAGGAGCCGGACGTTTACCTTTTCGGCAAGAGGCTCTGCCGCGGCCGAGCGCCATGAGATGTTGCGTCTCTGGGAAAGCACAGATCCCCACTGCTGTTGTGCCTGTAGGTAGGGTGCCAAGGCACCGTGAAGAGCAGCAAGAGCTTTCAGGGCTGGGCCCTTCCTTGTGGGAGAAGGAGCCGGACGTTTGCCTTTTCGGCAAGAGGCTCTGCCGCGGCCGAGCGCCATGAGATGTTGCGTCTATGGGAAAGCACAGATCCCCACTGCTGTTGTGCCTGTAGGTAGGGCGCCAAGGCACCGTGAAGAGCAGCAAGAGCTTTCAGGGCTGGGCCCTTCCTTGGGGGAGAAGGAGCCGGACGTTTGCCTTTTCGGCAAGAGGCTCTGCCGCGGAAGAGCGCCATGAGATGTTGCGTCTCTGGGAAAGCACAGATCCCCACTGATGCTGTGCCTGTAGATAGGGCGCCAAGGCACCGTGAAGAGCAGCAAGAGCTTTCAGGGCTGGGCCCTTCCTTGTGGGAGAAGGAGCCGGACGTTTGCCTTCTCGGCAAGAGGCTCTGCCGCGGCCGAGCGCCATGAGATGTTGCGTCTCTGGGAAAGCACAGATCCCCACTGCTGTTGTGCCTGTAGTTAGGGTGCCAAGGCACCGTGAAGAGCAGCAAGAGCTTTCAGGGCTGGGCCCTTCGTTGTGGGAGAAGGAGCCGGACGTTTGCCTTTTCGGCAAGAGGCTCTGCCGCGGCCGAGCGCCATGAGATGTTGCGTCTCTGGGAAAGCACAGATCCCCACTGCTGTTGTGCCTGTAGGTAGGGCGCCAAGGCAGCGTGAAGAGCAGCAAGAGCTTTCAGGGCTGGGCCCTTCCTTGTGGGAGAAGGAGCCGGACGTTTGCCTTCTCGGCAAGAGGCTCTGCCGCGGCCGAGCGCCATGAGATGTTGCGTCTCTGGGAAAGCACAGATCCCCACTGCTGTTGTGCCTGTAGATAGGGCGCCAAGGCAGCGTGAAGAGCAGCAAGAGCTTTCAGGGCTGGGCCCTTCCTTGTGGGAGAAGGAGCCGGACGTTTGCCTTTTCGGCAAGAAGCTCTGCCGCGGCCGAGCGTCATGAGATGTTGCGTCTCTGGGAAAGCACAGATCCCCAATGCTGTTGTGCCTGTAGATAGGGTGCCAAGGGTAGGTGAAGAGCAGCAAGAGCTTTCAGGGCTGGGCCCTTCCTTGTGGGAGAAGGAGCCGGACGTTTGCCTTTTCGGCAAGAGGCTCTGCCGCGGCCGAGCGCCATGAGATGTTGCGTCTCTGGGAAAGCACAGATCCCCACTGCTGTTGTGCCTGTAGGTAGGGTGCCAAGGCACCGTGAAGAGCAGCAAGAGCTTTCAGGGCTGGGCCCTTCCTTGTGGGAGAAGGAGCCAGACGTTTGCCTTCTCGGCAAGAGGCTCTGCCGCGGCCGAGCGCCATGAGATGTTGCGTCTCTGGGAAAGCACAGATCCCCACTGCTGTTGTGCCTGTAGATAGGGTGCCAAGGCAGCGTGAAGAGCAGCAAGAGCTTTCAGGGCTGGGCCCTTCCTTGTGGGAGAAGGAGCCGGACGTTTGCCTTTTCGGTAAGAGGCTCTGCCGCGGCCGAGCGCCATGAGATGTTGCGTCTCTGGGAAAGCACAGATCCCCACTGCTGTTGTGCCTGTAGATAGGGCGCCAAGGCAGCGTGAAGAGCAGCAAGAGCCTTCAGGGCTGGGCCCTTCCTTGTGGGAGAAGGAGCCGGACGTTTGCCTTTTCGGCAAGAGGCTCTGCCGCGGCCGAGCGCCATGAGATGTTGCGTCTCTGGGAAAGCACAGATCCCCACTGCTGTTGTGCCTGTAGATAGGGCGCCAAGGCACCGTGAAGAGCAGCAAGAGCTTTCAGGGCTGGGCCCTTCCTTGTGGGAGAAGGAGCCGGACGTTTGCCTTTTCGGCAAGAGGCTCTGCCGCCGCCGAGCGCCATGAGATGTTGCGTCTCTGGGAAAGCACAGATCCCCACTGATGCTGTGCCTGTAGATAGGGTGCCAAGGCAGCGTGAAGAGCAGCAACAGCTTTCAGGGCTGAGCCCTTCCTTGTGGGAGAAGGAGCCGGACGTTTGCCTTCTCGGCAAGAGGCTCTGCCGCGGCCGAGCGCCATGAGATGTTGCGTCTCTGGGAAAGCACAGATCCCCACTGCTGTTGTGCCTGTAGGTAGGGCGCCAAGGCAGCGTGAAGAGCAGCAAGAGCTTTCAGGGCTGGGCCCTTCCTTGTGGGAGAAGGAGCCGGACGTTTGCCTTTTTGGCAAGAGGCTCTGCCGCGGCCGAGCGCCATGAGATGTTGCGTCTCTGGGACAGCACAGATCCCCACTGCTGTTTTGCCTGTAGATAGGGTGCCAAGGGTAGGTGAAGAGCAGCAAGAGCTTTCAGGGCTGGGCCCTTCCTTGGGGGAGAAGGAGCCGGACGTTTGCCTTCTCAGCAAGAGGCTCTGCCGCGGCCGAGCGCCATGAGATGTTGCGTCTCTGGGAAAGCACAGATCCCCACTGCTGTTGTGCCTGTAGGTAGGGTGCCAAGGCACCGTGAAGAGCAGCAAGAGCTTTCAGGGCTGGGCCCTTCCTTGTGGGAGAAGGAGCCGGACGTTTGCCTTCTCGGCAAGAGGCTCTGCCGCGGCCGAGCGCCATGAGATGTTGCGTCTCTGGGAAAGCACAGATCCCCACTGCTGTTGTGCCTGTAGATAGGGTGCCAAGGGTAGGTGAAGAGCAGCAAGAGCTTTCAGGGCTGGGCCCTTCCTTGTGGGAGAAGGAGCCGGACGTTTACCTTTTCGGCAAGAGGCTCTGCCGCGGCCGAGCGCCATGAGATGTTGCGTCTCTGGGAAAGCACAGATCCCCACTGCTGTTGTGCCTGTAGATAGGGTGCCAAGGCAGCGTGAAGAGCAGCAAGAGCTTTCAGGGCTGGGCCCTTCCTTGTGGGAGAAGGAGCCGGACGTTTGCCTTTTCGGTAAGAGGCTCTGCCGCGGCCGAGCGCCATGAGATGTTGCGTCTCTGGGAAAGCACAGATCCCCACTGCTGTTGTGCCTGTAGATAGGGCGCCAAGGCAGCGTGAAGAGCAGCAAGAGCCTTCAGGGCTGGGCCCTTCCTTGTGGGAGAAGGAGCCGGACGTTTGCCTTTTCGGCAAGAGGCTCTGCCGCGGCCGAGCGCCATGAGATGTTGCGTCTCTGGGAAAGCACAGATCCCCACTGCTGTTGTGCCTGTAGATAGGGCGCCAAGGCACCGTGAAGAGCAGCAAGAGCTTTCAGGGCTGGGCCCTTCCTTGTGGGAGAAGGAGCCGGACGTTTGCCTTTTCGGCAAGAGGCTCTGCCGCCGCCGAGCGCCATGAGATGTTGCGTCTCTGGGAAAGCACAGATCCCCACTGATGCTGTGCCTGTAGATAGGGTGCCAAGGGTAGGTGAAGAGCAGCAAGAGCTTTCAGGGCTGAGCCCTTCCTTGTGGGAGAAGGAGCCGGACGTTTGCCTTCTCGGCAAGAGGCTCTGCCGCGGCCGAGCGCCATGAGATGTTGCGTCTCTGGGAAAGCACAGATCCCCACTGCTGTTGTGCCTGTAGGTAGGGCGCCAAGGCAGCGTGAAGAGCAGCAAGAGCTTTCAGGGCTGGGCCCTTCCTTGTGGGAGAAGGAGCCGGACGTTTGCCTTTTTGGCAAGAGGCTCTGCCGCGGCCGAGCGCCATGAGATGTTGCGTCTCTGGGACAGCACAGATCCCCACTGCTGTTTTGCCTGTAGATAGGGTGCCAAGGGTAGGTGAAGAGCAGCAAGAGCTTTCAGGGCTGGGCCCTTCCTTGGGGGAGAAGGAGCCGGACGTTTGCCTTCTCGGCAAGAGGCTCTGCCGCGGCCGAGTGCCATGAGATGTTGCGTCTCTGGGAAAGCACAGATCCCCACTGCTGTTGTGCCTGTAGATAGGGCGCCAAGGCAGCGTGAAGAGCAGCAAGAGCTTTCAGGGCTGGGCCCTTCCTTGTGGGAGAAGGAGCCGGACGTTTGCCTTTTCGGCAAGAGGCTCTGCCGCGGCCGAGCGCCATGAGATGTTGCGTCTCTGGGAAAGCACAGATCCCCACTGCTGTTGTGCCTGTAGATAGGGCGCCAAGGCACCGTGAAGAGCAGCAAGAGCTTTCAGGGCTGGGCCCTTCCTTGTGGGAGAAGGAGCCGGACGTTTGCCTTTTCGGCAAGAGGCTCTGACACCGCCGAGCGCCATGAGATGTTGCGTCTCTGGGAAAGCACAGATCCCCACTGATGCTGTGCCTGTAGATAGGGTGCCAAGGCAGCGTGAAGAGCAGCAAGAGCTTTCAGGGCTGACCCCTTCCTTGTGGGAGAAGGAGCCGGACGTTTGCCTTCTCGGCAAGAGGCTCTGCCGCGGCCGAGCGCCATGAGATGTTGCGTCTCTGGGAAAGCACAGATCCCCACTGCTGTTGTGCCTGTAGATAGGGTGCCAAGGGTAGGTGAAGAGCAGCAAGAGCTTTCAGGGCTGGGCCCTTCCTTGTGGGAGAAGGAGCCGGACGTTTGCCTTTTCGGCAAGAGGCTCTGCCGCGGCCGAGCGCCATGAGATGTTGCGTCTCTGGGAAAGCACAGATCCCCACTGCTGTTGTGCCTGTAGGTAGGGTGCCAAGGCACCGTGAAGAGCAGCAACAGCTTTCAGGGCTGGGCCCTTCCTTGTGGGAGAAGGAGCCAGACATTTGCCTTCTCGGCAAGAGGCTCTGCCGCGGCCGAGCGCCATGAGATCTTGCGTCTCTGGGAAAGCACAGATCCCCACTGCTGTTGTGCCTGTAGATAGGGTGCCAAGGGTAGGTGAAGAGCAGCAAGAGCTTTCAGGGCTGGGCCCTTCCTTGTGGGAGAAGGAGCCGGACGTTTACCTTTTCGGCAAGAGGCTCTGCCGCGGCCGAGCGCCATGAGATGTTGCGTCTCTGGGAAAGCACAGATCCCCACTGCTGTTGTGCCTGTAGATAGGGTGCCAAGGCAGCGTGAAGAGCAGCAAGAGCTTTCAGGGCTGGGCCCTTCCTTGTGGGAGAAGGAGCCGGACGTTTGCCTTTTCGGTAAGAGGCTCTGACGCGGCCGAGCGCCATGAGATGTTGCGTCTCTGGGAAAGCACAGATCCCCACTGCTGTTGTGCCTGTAGATAGGGCGCACAGGCAGCGTGAAGAGCAGCAAGAGCTTTCAGGGCTGGGCCCTTCCTTGTGGGAGAAGGAGCCGGACGTTTGCCTTTTCGGCAAGAGGCTCTGCCGCGGCCGAGCGCCATGAGATGTTGCGTCTCTGGGAAAGCACAGATCCCCACTGCTGTTGTGCCTGTAGATAGGGCGCCAAGGCACCGTGAAGAGCAGCAAGAGCTTTCAGGGCTGGGCCCTTCCTTGTGGGAGAAGGAGCCGGACGTTTGCCTTTTCGGCAAGAGGCTCTGCCGCCGCCGAGCGCCATGAGATGTTGCGTCTCTGGGAAAGCACAGATCCCCACTGATGCTGTGCCTGTAGATAGGGTGCCAAGGCAGCGTGAAGAGCAGCAACAGCTTTCAGGGCTGAGCCCTTCCTTGTGGGAGAAGGAGCCGGACGTTTGCCTTCTCGGCAAGAGGCTCTGCCGCGGCCGAGCGCCATGAGATCTTGCGTCTCTGGGACAGCACAGATCCCCACTGCTGTTTTGCCTGTAGATAGGGTGCCAAGGGTAGGTGAAGAGCAGCAAGAGCTTTCAGGGCTGGGCCCTTCCTTGGGGGAGAAGGAGCCGGACGTTTGCCTTCTCGGCAAGAGGCTCTGCCGCGGCCGAGCGCCATGAGATGTTGCGTCTCTGGGAAAGCACAGATCCCCACTGCTGTTGTGCCTGTAGATAGGGCGCCAAGGCAGCATGAAGAGCAGCAACAGCTTTCAGGGCTGGGCCCTTCCTTGTGGGAGAAGGAGCCAGACGTTTGCCTTCTCGGCAAGAGGCTCTGCCGCGGCCGAGCGCCATGAGATGTTGCGTCTCTGGGACAGCACAGATCCCAACTGCTGTTTTGCCTGTAGATAGGGTGCCAAGGGTAGGTGAAGAGCAGCAAGAGCTTTCAGGGCTGGGCCCTTCCTTGGGGGAGAAGGAGCCGGACGTTTGCCTTCTCGGCAAGAGGCTCTGCCGCGGCCGAGCGCCATGAGATGTTGCGTCTCTGGGAAAGCACAGATCCCCACTGCTGTTGTGCCTGTAGATAGGGCGCCAAGGCAGCGTGAAGAGCAGCAACAGCTTTCAGGGCTGGGCCCTTCCTTGTGGGAGAAGGATCCGGACGTTTGCCTTTTCGGCAAGAGGCTCTGCCGCGGCCGAGCGCCATGAGATGTTGCGTCTCTGGGAAAGCACAGATCCCCACTGCTGTTGTGCCTCTAGATAGGGCGCCAAGGCACCGTGAAGAGCAGCAAGAGCTTTCAGGGCTGGGCCCTTCCTTGTGGGAGAAGGAGCCGGACGTTTGCCTTTTCGGCAAGAGGCTCTGACACCGCCGAGCGCCATGAGATGTTGCGTCTCTGGGAAAGCACAGATCCCCACTGATGCTGTGCCTGTAGATAGGGTGCCAAGGCAGCGTGAAGAGCAGCAAGAGCTTTCAGGGCTGAGCCCTTCCTTGTGGGAGAAGGAGCCGGACGTTTGCCTTTTCGGCAAGAGGCTCTGCCGCGGCCGAGCGCCATGAGATGTTGCGTCTCTGGGAAAGCACAGATCCCCACTGCTGTTGTGCCTGTAGATAGGGTGCCAAGGCACCATGAAGAGCAGCAAGAGCTTTCAGGGCTGGGCCCTTCCTTGTGGGAGAAGGAGCCGGACGTTTGCCTTCTCGGCAAGAGGCTCTGCCGCGGCCGAGCGCCATGAGATGTTGCGTCTCTGGGAAAGCACAGATCCCCACTGCTGTTGTGCCTGTAGGTAGGGTGCCAAGGCACTGTGAAGAGCAGCAAGAGCTTTCAGGGCTGGGCCCTTCCTTGTGGGAGAAGGAGCCGGACGTTTGCCTTTTCGGCAAGAGGCTCTGCCGCGGCCAAGCGCCATGAGATGTTGCGTCTCTGGGAAAGCACAGATCCCCACTGCTGTTGTGCCTGTAGATAGGGCGCCAAGGCAGCGTGAAGAGCAGCAAGAGCTTTCAGGGCTGGGCCCTTCCTTGTGGGAGAAGGAGCCGGACGTTTGCCTTCTCGGCAAGAGGCTCTGCCGCGGCCGAGCGCCATGAGATCTTGCGTCTCTGGGAAAGCACAGATCCCCAGTGCTGTTGTGCCTGTAGATAGGGTGCCAAGGGTAGGTGAAGAGCAGCAAGAGCTTTCAGGGCTGGGCCCTTCCTTGTGGGAGAAGGAGCCGGACGTTTGCCTTTTCGGCAAGAGGCTCTGCCGCGGCCGAGCTTCATGAGATGTTGCGTCTCTGGGAAAGCACAGATCCCCACTGCTGTTGTGCCTGTAGGTAGGGCGCCAAGGCAGCGTGAAGAGCAGCAAGAGCTTTCAGGGCTGGGCCCTTCCTTGTGGGAGAAGGAGCCGGACGTTTGCCTTTTCGGCAAGAGGCTCTGCCGCGGCCGAGCACCATGAGATGTTGCGTCTCTGGGAAAGCACAGATCCCCACTGCTGTTGTGCCTGTAGATAGGGTGCCAAGGGTAGGTGAAGAGCAGCAAGAGCTTTCAGGGCTGGGCCCTTCCTTGTGGGAGAAGGAGCCGGACGTTTGCCTTTTCGGCAAGAGGCTCTGCCGCGGCCGAGCGCCATGAGATGTTGCGTCTCTGGGAAAGCACAGATCCCCACTGCTGCTGTGCCTGTAGGTAGGGCGCCAAGGCACCGTGAAGAGCAGCAAGAGCTTTCAGGGCTGGGCCCTTCCTTGTGGGAGAAGGAGCCGGACGTTTGCCTTTTCGGCAAGAGGCTCTGCCGCGGCCGAGCGCCATGAGATGTTGCGTCTCTGGGAAAGCACAGATCCCCACTGCTGTTGTGCCTGTAGATAGGGCGCCAAGGCACCGTGAAGAGCAGCAAGAGCTTTCAGGGCTGGGCCCTTCCTTGTGGGAGAAGGAGCCGGACGTTTGCCTTTTCGGCAAGAGGCTCTGCCGCGGCCGAGCGCCATGAGATGTTGCGTCTCTGGGAAAGCACAGATCCCCACTGCTGTTGTGCCTGTAGGTAGGGCGCCAAGGCAGCGTGAAGAGCAGCAAGAGCTTTCAGGGCTGGGCCCTTCCTTGTGGGAGAAGGAGCCGGACGTTTGCCTTCTCGGCAAGAGGCTCTGCCGCGGCCGAGCGCCATGAGATGTTGCGTCTCTGGGAAAGCACAGATCCCCACTGCTGTTGTGCCTGTAGATAGGGCGCCAAGGCAGCGTGAAGAGCAGCAAGAGCTTTCAGGGCTGGGCCCTTCCTTGTGGGAGAAGGAGCCGGACGTTTGCCTTTTCGGCAAGAGGCTCTGCCGCGGCCGAGCGCCATGAGATGTTGCGTCTCTGGGAAAGCACAGATCCCCACTGCTGTTGTGCCTGTAGATAGGGCGCCAAGGCACCGTGAAGAGCAGCAAGAGCTTTCAGGGCTGGGCCCTTCCTTGTGGGAGAAGGAGCCGGACGTTTGCCTTTTCGGCAAGAGGCTCTGCCGCGGCCGAGCGCCATGAGATGTTGCGTCTCTGGGAAAGCACAGATCCCCACTGCTGTTGTGCCTGTAGATAGGGCGCCAAGGCACCGTGAAGAGCAGCAAGAGCTTTCAGGGCTGGGCCCTTCCTTGTGGGAGAAGGAGCCGGACGTTTGCCTTTTCGGCAAGAGGCTCTGCTGCCGCCGAGCGCCATGAGATGTTGCGTCTCTGGGAAAGCACAGATCCCCACTGATGCTGTGCCTGTAGATAGGGTGCCAAGGCAGCGTGAAGAGCAGCAACAGCTTTCAGGGCTGAGCCCTTCCTTGTGGGAGAAGGAGCCGGACGTTTGCCTTCTCGGCAAGAGGCTCCGCCGCGGCCGAGCGCCATGAGATGTTGCGTCTCTGGGAAAGCACAGATCCCCACTGCTGTTGTGCCTGTAGGTAGGGCGCCAAGGCAGCGTGAAGAGCAGCAAGAGCTTTCAGGGCTGGGCCCTTCCTTGTGGGAGAAGGAGCCGGACGTTTGCCTTTTCGGCAAGAGGCTCTGCCGCGGCCGAGCGTCATGAGATGTTGCGTCTCTGGGAAAGCACAGATCCCCACTGCTGTTGTGCCTGTAGATAGGGTGCCAAGGGTAGGTGAAGAGCAGCAAGAGCTTTCAGGGCTGGGCCCTTCCTTGTGGGAGAAGGAGCCGGACGTTTGCCTTTTCGGCAAGAGGCTCTGCCGCGGCCGAGCGCCATGAGATGTTGCGTCTCTGGGACAGCACAGATCCCCACTGCTGTTGTGCCTGTAGATAGGGTGCCAAGGGTAGGTGAAGAGCAGCAAGAGCTTTCAGGGCTGGGCCCTTCCTTGGGGGAGAAGGAGCCGGACGTTTACCTTTTCGGCAAGAGGCTCTGCCGCGGCCGAGCGCCATGAGATGTTGCGTCTCTGGGAAAGCACAGATCCCCACTGCTGTTGTGCCTGTAGATAGGGTGCCAAGGCAGCGTGAAGAGCAGCAAGAGCTTTCAGGGCTGGGCCCTTCCTTGTGGGAGAAGGAGCCGGACGTTTGCCTTTTCGGCAAGAGGCTCTGCCGCGGCCGAGCGCCATGAGATGTTGCGTCTCTGGGAAAGCACAGATCCCCACTGCTGTTGTGCCTGTAGATAGAGCGCCAAGGCAGCGTGAAGAGCAGCAAGAGCTTTCAGGGCTGGGCCCTTCCTTGTGGGAGAAGGAGCCGGACGTTTGCCTTTTCGGCAAGAGGCTCTGCCGCGGCCGAGCGCCATGAGATGTTGCGTCTCTGGGAAAGCACAGATCCCCACTGCTGTTGTGCCTGTAGATAGGGCGCCAAGGCACCGTGAAGAGCAGCAAGAGCTTTCAGGGCTGGGCCCTTCCTTGTGGGAGAAGGAGCCGGACGTTTGCCTTTTCGGCAAGAGGCTCTGACACCGCCGAGCGCCATGAGATGTTGCGTCTCTGGGAAAGCACAGATCCCCACTGATGCTGTGCCTGTAGATAGGGTGCCAAGGCACCGTGAAGAGCAGCAAGAGCTTTCAGGGCTGAGCCTTTCCTTGTGGGAGAAGGAGCCGGACGTTTGCCTTCTCGGCAAGAGGCTCTGCCGCGGCCGAGCGCCATGAGATGTTGCGTCTCTGGGAAAGCACAGATCCCCACTGCTGTTGTGCCTGTAGGTAGGGCGCCAAGGCAGCGTGAAGAGCAGCAAGAGCTTTCAGGGCTGGGCCCTTCCTTGTGGGAGAAGGAGCCAGACGTTTGCCTTCTCGGCAAGAGGCTCTGCCGCGGCCGAGCGCCATGAGATCTTGCGTCTCTGGGAAAGCACAGATCCCCACTGCTGTTGTGCCTGTAGATAGGGTGCCAAGGGTAGGTGAAGAGCAGCAAGAGCTTTCAGGGCTGGGCCCTTCCTTGTGGGAGAAGGAGCCGGACGTTTGCCTTCTCGGCAAGAGGCTCTGCCGCGGCCGAGCGCCATGAGATGTTGCGTCTCTGGGAAAGCACAGATCCCCACTGCTGTTGTGCCTGTAGGTAGGGTGCCAAGGCACTGTGAAGAGCAGCAAGAGCTTTCAGGGCTGGGCCCTTCCTTGTGGGAGAAGGAGCCGGACGTTTGCCTTTTCGGCAAGAGGCTCTGCCGCGGCCGAGCGCCATGAGATGTTGCGTCTCTGGGAAAGCACAGATCCCCACTGCTGTTGTGCCTGTAGATAGGGCGCCAAGGCAGCGTGAAGAGCAGCAAGAGCTTTCAGGGCTGGGCCCTTCCTTGTGGGAGAAGGAGCCGGACGTTTGCCTTCTCGGCAAGAGGCTCTGCCGCGGCCGAGCGCCATGAGATGTTGTGTCTCTGGGAAAGCACAGATCCCCACTGCTGTTGTGCCTGTAGATAGGGTGCCAAGGGTAGGTGAAGAGCAGCAAGAGCTTTCAGGGCTGGGCCCTTCCTTGTGGGAGAAGGAGCCGGACGTTTGCCTTTTCGGCAAGAGGCTCTGCCGCGGCCGAGCGTCATGAGATGTTGCGTCTCTGGGAAAGCACAGATCCCCACTGCTGTTGTGCCTGTAGGTAGGGCGCCAAGGCACCGTGAAGAGCAGCAAGAGCTTTCAGGGCTGGGCCCTTCCTTGTGGGAGAAGGAGCCGGACGTTTGCCTTTTCGGCAAGAGGCTCTGCCGCGGCCGAGCGCCATGAGATGTTGCGTCTCTGGGAAAGCACAGATCCCCACTGCTGTTTTGCCTGTAGATAGGGTGCCAAGGGTAGGTGAAGAGCAGCAAGAGCTTTCAGGGCTGGGCCCTTCCTTGTGGGAGAAGGAGCCGGACGTTTGCCTTTTCGGCAAGAGGCTCTGCCGCGGCCGAGCGCCATGAGATGTTGCGTCTCTGGGAAAGCACAGATCCCCACTGCTGCTGTGCCTGTAGGTAGGGCGCCAAGGCACCGTGAAGAGCAGCAAGAGCTTTCAGGGCTGGGCCCTTCCTTGTGGGAGAAGGAGCCGGACGTTTGCCTTTTCGGCAAGAGGCTCTGCCGCGGCCGAGCGCCATGAGATGTTGCGTCTCTGGGAAAGCACAGATCCCCACTGCTGTTGTGCCTGTAGATAGGGCACCAAGGCAGCGTGAAGAGCAGCAAGAGCTTTCAGGGCTGGGCCCTTCCTTGTGGGAGAAGGAGCCAGACGTATTCCTTCTTGGCAAGAGGCTCTGCCGCGGCCGAGCGCCATGAGATGTTGCGTCTCTGGGAAAGCACAGATCCCCATTGCTGTTGTGCCTGTAGGTAGGGTGCCAAGGCACCGTGAAGAGCAGCAAGAGCTTTCAGGGCTGGGCCCTTTCTTGTGGGAGAAGGAGCCGGACATTTGCCTTTTCGGCAAGAGGCTCTGCCGCGGCCGAGCGCCATGAGATGTTGCGTCTCTGGGAAAGCACAGATCCCCACTGCTGTTGTGCCTGTAGTTAGGGTGCCAAGGCACCGTGAAGAGCAGCAAGAGCTTTCAGGGCTGGGCCCTTCCTTGTGGGAGAAGGAGCCGGACGTTTGCCTTTTCGGCAAGAGGCTCTGCCGCCGCCGAGCGCCATGAGATGTTGCGTCTCTGGGAAAGCACAGATCCCCACTGGTGTTGTGCCTGTAGATAGGGTGCCAAGGCAGCGTGAAGAGCAGCAAGAGCTTTCAGGGCTGGGCCCTTCCTTGTGGGAGAAGGAGCCGGACGTTTGCCTTTTCGGCAAGAGGCTCTGCCGCGGCCGAGCGCCATGAGATGTTGCGTCTCTGGGAAAGCACAGATCCCCACTGCTGTTGTGCCTGTAGGTAGGGCGCCAAGGCAGCGTGAAGAGCAGCAAGAGCTTTCAGGGCTGGGCCCTTCCTTGTGGGAGAAGGAGCCGGACGTTTGCCTTTTCGGCAAGAGGCTCTGCCGCGGCCGAGCGCCATGAGATCTTGCGTCTCTGGGAAAGCACAGATCCCCACTGCTGTTGTGCCTGTAGGTAGGGTGCCAAGGCACCGTGAAGAGCAGCAAGAGCTTTCAGGGCTGGGCCCTTCCTTGTGGGAGAAGGAGCCAGACGTTTGCCTTCTCGGCAAGAGGCTCTGCCGCGGCCGAGCGCCATGAGATCTTGCGTCTCTGGGAAAGCACAGATCCCCACTGCTGTTGTGCCTGTAGATAGGGTGCCAAGGGTAGGTGAAGAGCAGCAAGAGCTTTCAGGGCTGGGCCCTTCCTTGTGGGAGAAGGAGCCGGACGTTTGCCTTTTCGGCAAGAGGCTCTGCCGCGGCCGAGCGCCATGAGATGTTGCGTCTCTGGGAAAGCACAGATCCCCACTGCTGTTGTGCCTGTAGATAGGGTGCCAAGGGTAGGTGAAGAGCAGCAAGAGCTTTCAGGGCTGGGCCCTTCCTTGTGGGAGAAGGAGCCGGACGTTTACCTTTTCTGCAAGAAGCTCTGCCGCGGCAGAGCGCCATGAGATGTTGCGTCTCTGGGAAAGCACAGATCCCCACTGCTGTTGTGCCTGTAGGTAGGGCGCCAAGGCACCGTGAAGAGCAGCAATAGCTTTCAGGGCTGGGCCCTTCCTTGTGGGAGAAGGAGCCGGACGTTTGCCTTCTCGGCAAGAGGCTCTGCCGCGGCCGAGCGCCATGAGATGTTGCGTCTCTGGGAAAGCACAGATCCCCACTGCTGTTGTGCCTGTAGGTAGGGTGCCAAGGCACCGTGAAGAGCAGCAAGAGCTTTCAGGGCTGGGCCCTTCCTTGTGGGAGAAGGAGCCGGACGTTTGCCTTTTCGGCAAGAGGCTCTGCCGCGGCCGAGCGCCATGAGATGTTGCGTCTCTGGGAAAGGACAGATCCCCACTGCTGTTGTGCCTGTAGATAGGGTGCCAAGGGTAGGTGAAGAGCAGCAAGAGCTTTCAGGGCTGGGCCCTTCCTTGTGGGAGAAGGAGCCGGACGTTTACCTTTTCTGCAAGAAGCTCTGCCGCGGCCGAGCGCCATGAGATGTTGCGTCTCTGGGAAAGCACAGATCCCCACTGCTGTTGTGGCTGTAGATAGGGTGCCAAGGCAGCGTGAAGAGCAGCAAGAGCTTTCAGGGCTGGGCCCTTCCTTGTGGGAGAAGGAGCCGGACGTTTGCTTTTTCGGCAAGAGGCTCTGCCGCGGCCGAGCGCCATGAGATGTTGCGTCTCTGGGAAAGCACAGATCCCCACTGCTGCTGTGCCTGTAGGTAGGGAGCCAAGGCACCGTGAAGAGCAGCAAGAGCTTTCAGGGCTGGGCCCTTCCTTGTGGGAGAAGGAGCCGGACGTTTGCCTTCTCGGCAAGAGGCTCTGCCGCGGCCGAGCGCCATGAGATGTTGCGTCTCTGGGAAAGCACAGATCCCCACTGCTGTTGTGCCTGTAGGTAGGGCGCCAAGGCAGCGTGAAGAGCAGCAAGAGCTTTCAGGGCTGGGCCCTTCCTTGTGGGAGAAGGAGCCGGACGTTTGCCTTCTCGGCAAGAGGCTCTGCCGCGGCCGAGCGCCATGAGATGTTGCGTCTCTGGGAAAGCACAGATCCCCACTGCTGTTGTGCCTGTAGATAGGGCGCCAAGGCAGCGTGAAGAGCAGCAAGAGCTTTCAGGGCTGGGCCCTTCCTTGTGGGAGAAGGAGCCGGACGTTTGCCTTTTCGGCAAGAAGCTCTGCCGCGGCCGAGCGTCATGAGATGTTGCGTCTCTGGGAAAGCACAGATCCCCACTGCTGTTGTGCCTGTAGATAGGGTGCCAAGGGTAGGTGAAGAGCAGCAAGAGCTTTCAGGGCTGGGCCCTTCCTTGTGGGAGAAGGAGCCGGACGTTTGCCTTTTTGGCAAGAGGCTCTGCCGCGGCCGAGCGCCATGAGATGTTGCGTCTCTGGGAAAGCACAGATCCCCACTGCTGTTGTGCCTGTAGGTAGGGTGCCAAGGCACCGTGAAGAACAGCAAGAGCTTTCAGGGCTGGGCCCTTCCTTGTGGGAGAAGGAGCCAGACGTTTGCCTTCTCGGCAAGAGGCTCTGCCGCGGCCGAGCGCCATGAGATGTTGCGTCTCTGGGAAAGCACAGATCCCCACTGCTGTTGTGCCTGTAGATAGGGTGCCAAGGGTAGGTGAAGAGCAGCAAGAGCTTTCAGGGCTGGGCCCTTCCTTGTGGGAGAAGGAGCCGGACGTTTACCTTTTCGGCAAGAGGCTCTGCCGCGGCCGAGCGCCATGAGATGTTGCGTCTCTGGGAAAGCACAGATCCCCACTGCTGTTGTGCCTGTAGATAGGGTGCCAAGGCAGCGTGAAGAGCAGCAAGAGCTTTCAGGGCTGGGCCCTTCCTTGTGGGAGAAGGAGCCGGACGTTTGCCTTTTCGGCAAGAGGCTCTGCCGCGGCCGAGCGCCATGAGATGTTGCGTCTCTGGGAAAGCACAGATCCCCACTGCTGTTGTGCCTGTAGATAGGGCGCCAAGGCACCGTGAAGAGCAGCAAGAGCTTTCAGGGCTGGGCCCTTCCTTGTGGGAGAAGGAGCCGGACGTTTGCCTTTTCGGCAAGAGGCTCTGACACCGCCGAGCGCCATGAGATGTTGCGTCTCTGGGAAAGCACAGATCCCCACTGATGCTGTGCCTGTAGATAGGGTGCCAAGGCAGCGTGAAGAGCAGCAACAGCTTTCAGGGCTGAGCCCTTCCTTGTGGGAGAAGGAGCCGGACGTTTGCCTTCTCGGCAAGAGGCTCTGCCGCGGCCGAGCGCCATGAGATCTTGCGTCTCTGGGAAAGCACAGATCCCCACTGCTGTTGTGCCTGTAGATAGGGTGCCAAGGGTAGGTGAAGAGCAGCAAGAGCTTTCAGGGCTGGGCCCTTCCTTGTGGGAGAAGGAGCCGGACGTTTGCCTTTTCGGCAAGAGGCTCTGCCGCGGCCGAGCGCCATGAGATGTTGCGTCTCTGGGAAAGCACAGATCCCCACTGCTGTTGTGCCTGTAGATAGGGTGCCAAGGGTAGGTGAAGAGCAGCAAGAGCTTTCAGGGCTGGGCCCTTCCTTGTGGGAGAAGGAGCCGGACGTTTACCTTTTCTGCAAGAAGCTCTGCCGCGGCAGAGCGCCATGAGATGTTGCGTCTCTGGGAAAGCACAGATCCCCACTGCTGTTGTGCCTGTAGGTAGGGCGCCAAGGCAGCGTGAAGAGCAGCAAGAGCTTTCAGGGCTGGGCCCTTCCTTGTGGGAGAAGGAGCCGGACGTTTGCCTTCTCGGCAAGAGGCTCTGCCGCGGCCGAGCGCCATGAGATGTTGCGTCTCTGGGAAAGCACAGATCCCCACTGCTGTTGTGCCTGTAGATAGGGCGCCAAGGCAGCGTGAAGAGCAGCAAGAGCTTTCAGGGCTGGGCCCTTCCTTGTGGGAGAAGGAGCCGGACGTTTGCCTTTTCGGCAAGAAGCTCTGCCGCGGCCGAGCGTCATGAGATGTTGCGTCTCTGGGAAAGCACAGATCCCCACTGCTGTTGTGCCTGTAGATAGGGTGCCAAGGGTAGGTGAAGAGCAGCAAGAGCTTTCAGGGCTGGGCCCTTCCTTGTGGGAGAAGGAGCCGGACGTTTGCCTTTTTGGCAAGAGGCTCTGCCGCGGCCGAGCGCCATGAGATGTTGCGTCTCTGGGAAAGCACAGATCCCCACTGCTGTTGTGCCTGTAGGTAGGGTGCCAAGGCACCGTGAAGAGCAGCAAGAGCTATCAGGGCTGGGCCCTTCCTTGTGGGAGAAGGAGCCAGACGTTTGCCTTCTCGGCAAGAGGCTCTGCCGCGGCCGAGCGCCATGAGATCTTGCGTCTCTGGGAAAGCACAGATCCCCACTGCTGTTGTGCCTGTAGATAGGGTGCCAAGGGTAGGTGAAGAGCAGCAAGAGCTTTCAGGGCTGGGCCCTTCCTTGTGGGAGAAGGAGCCGGACGTTTGCCTTTTCGGCAAGAGGCTCTGCCGCGGCCGAGCGCCATGAGATGTTGCGTCTCTGGGAAAGCACAGATCCCCACTGCTGTTGTGCCTGTAGATAGGGTGCCAAGGGTAGGTGAAGAGCAGCAAGAGTTTTCAGGGCTGGGCCCTTCCTTGTGGGAGAAGGAGCCGGACGTTTACCTTTTCTGCAAGAAGCTCTGCCGCGGCAGAGCGCCATGAGATGTTGCGTCTCTGGGAAAGCACAGATCCCCACTGCTGTTGTGCCTGTAGGTAGGGCGCCAAGGCACCGTGAAGAGCAGCAACAGCTTTCAGGGCTGGGCCCTTCCTTGTGGGAGAAGGAGCCGGACGTTTGCCTTTTCGGCAAGAGGCTCTGCCGCGGCCGAGCGCCATGAGATGTTGCGTCTCTGGGAAAGCACAGATCCCCACTGCTGTTGTGCCTGTAGATAGGGCGCCAAGGCAGCGTGAAGAGCAGCAAGAGCTTTCAGGGCTGGGCCCTTCCTTGTGGGAGAAGGAGCCGGACGTTTGCCTTTTCGGCAAGAGGCTCTGCCGCGGCCGAGCGCCATGAGATGTTGCGTCTCTGGGAAAGCACAAATCCCCACTGCTGTTGTGCCTGTAGATAGGGCGCCAAGGCACCGTGAAGAGCAGCAAGAGCTTTCAGGGCTGGGCCCTTCCTTGTGGGAGAAGGAGCCGGACGTTTGCCTTTTCGGCAAGAGGCTCTGACACCGCCGAGCGCCATGAGATGTTGCGTCTCTGGGAAAGCACAGATCCCCACTGATGCTGTGCCTGTAGATAGGGTGCCAAGGCAGCGTGAAGAGCAGCAACAGCTTTCAGGGCTGAGCCCTTCCTTGTGGGAGAAGGAGCCGGACGTTTGCCTTCTCGGCAAGAGGCTCTGCCGCGGCCGAGCGCCATGAGATGTTGCGTCTCTGGGAAAGCACAGATCCCCACTGCTGTTGTGCCTGTAGGTAGGGCGCCAAGGCACCGTGAAGAGCAGCAAGAGCTTTCAGGGCTGGGTCCTTCCTTGTGGGAGAAGGAGCCGGACGTTTGCCTTCTCGGCAAGAGGCTCTGCCGCGGCCGAGCGCCATGAGATGTTGCGTCTCTGGGAAAGCACAGATCCCCACTGCTGTTGTGCCTGTAGGTAGGGTGCCAAGGCACTGTGAAGAGCAGCAAGAGCTTTCAGGGCTGGGCCCTTCCTTGTGGGAGAAGGAGCCGGACGTTTGCCTTTTCGGCAAGAGGCTCTGCCGCGGCCGAGCACCATGAGATGTTGCGTCTCTGGGAAAGCACAGATCCCCACTGCTGTTGTGCCTGTAGATAGGGCGCCAAGGCACCGTGAAGAGCAGCAAGAGCTTTCAGGGCTGGGCCCTTCCTTGTGGGAGAAGGAGCCGGACGTTTGTCTTTTCGGCAAGAGGCTCTGCCGCGGCCGAGCGCCATGAGATGTTGCGTCTCTGGGAAAGCACAGATCCCCACTGCTGTTGTGCCTGTAGGTAGGGCGCCAAGGCACCGTGAAGAGCAGCAAGAGCTTTCAGGGCTGGGTCCTTCCTTGTGGGAGAAGGAGCCGGACGTTTGCCTTTTCGGCAAGAGGCTCTGCCGCGGCCGAGCGCCATGAGATGTTGCGTCTCTGGGAAAGCACAGATCCCCACTGCTGTTTTGCCTGTAGATAGGGTGCCAAGGGTAGGTGAAGAGCAGCAAGAGCTTTCAGGGCTGGGCCCTTCCTTGTGGGAGAAGGAGCCGGACGTTTGCCTTTTCGGCAAGAGGCTCTGCCGCGGCCGAGCGCCATGAGATGTTGCGTCTCTGGGAAAGCACAGATCCCCACTGCTGCTGTGCCTGTAGGTAGGGCGCCAAGGCACCGTGAAGAGCAGCAAGAGCTTTCAGGGCTGGGCCCTTCCTTGTGGGAGAAGGAGCCGGACGTTTGCCTTTTCGGCAAGAGGCTCTGCCGCGGCCGAGCGCCATGAGATGTTGCGTCTCTGGGAAAGCACAGATCCCCACTGCTGTTGTGCCTGTAGATAGGGCACCAAGGCAGCGTGAAGAGCAGCAACAGCTTTCAGGGCTGGGCCCTTCCTTGTGGGAGAAGGAGCCGGACGTTTGCCTTTTCGGCAAGAGGCTCTGCCGCGGCCGAGCGCCATGAGATGTTGCGTCTCTGGGAAAGCACAGATCCCCACTGCTGTTGTGCCTGTAGTTAGGGTGCCAAGGCACCGTGAAGAGCAGTAAGAGCTTTCAGGGCTGGGCCCTTCCTTGTGGGAGAAGGAGCCGGACGTTTGCCTTTTCGGCAAGAGGCTCTGCCGCGGCCCGAGCGCCATGAGATGTTGCGTCTCTGGGAAAGCACAGATCCCCACTGCTGTTGTGCCTGCAGATAGGGTGCCAAGGCACCGTGAAGAGCAGCAACAGCTTTCAGGGCTGGGCCCTTCCTTGGGGGAGAAGGAGCCGGACGTTTGCCTTTTCGGCAAGAGGCTCTGCCGCGGGTGAGCGCCATGAGATGTTGCGTCTCTGGGAAAGCACAGATCCCCACTGCTGTTGTGCCTGTAGTTAGGGTGCCAAGGCACCGTGAAGAGCAGCAAGAGCTTTCAGGGCTGGGCCCTTCCTTGTGGGAGAAGGAGCCGGACGTTTGCCTTTTCGGCAAGAGGCTCTGCCGCGGCCGAGCGCCATGAGATCTTGCGTCTCTGGGAAAGCACAGATCCCCACTGCTGTTGTGCCTGTAGGTAGGGCGCCAAGGCAGCGTGAAGAGCAGCAAGAGCTTTCAGGGCTGGGCCCTTCCTTGGGGGAGAAGGAGCCGGACGTTTGCCTTTTCGGCAAGAGGCTCTGCCGCGGCCGAGCGCCATGAGATGTTGCGTCTCTGGGAAAGCACAGATCCCCACTGCTGTTGTGCCTGTAGGTAGGGTGCCAAGGCACCGTGAAGAGCAGCAAGAGCTTTCAGGGCTGGGCCCTTCCTTGTGGGAGAAGGAGCCAGACGTTTGCCTTCTCGGCAAGAGGCTCTGCCGCGGCCGAGCGCCATGAGATCTTGCGTCTCTGGGAAAGCACAGATCCCCACTGCTGTTGTGCCTGTAGATAGGGTGCCAAGGGTAGGTGAAGAGCAGCAAGAGCTTTCAGGGCTGGGCCCTTCCTTGTGGGAGAAGGAGCCGGACGTTTGCCTTTTCGGCAAGAGGCTCTGCCGCGGCCGAGCGCCATGAGATGTTGCGTCTCTGGGAAAGCACAGATCCCCACTGCTGTTGTGCCTGTAGATAGGGTGCCAAGGGTAGGTGAAGAGCAGCAAGAGCTTTCAGGGCTGGGCCCTTCCTTGTGGGAGAAGGAGCCGGACGTTTACCTTTTCTGCAAGAAGCTCTGCCGCGGCAGAGCGCCATGAGATGTTGCGTCTCTGGGAAAGCACAGATCCCCCCTGCTGTTGTGCCTGTAGGTAGGGCGCCAAGGCACCGTGAAGAGCAGCAACAGCTTTCAGGGCTGGGCCCTTCCATGTGGGAGAAGGAGCCGGACGTTTGCCTTCTCGGCAAGAGGCTCTGCCGCCGCCGAGCGCCATGAGATGTTGCGTCTCTGGGAAAGCACAGATCCCCACTGATGCTGTGCCTGTAGATAGGGTGCCAAGGCAGCGTGAAGAGCAGCAACAGCTTTCAGGGCTGACTCCTTCCTTGTGGGAGAAGGAGCCGGACGTTTGCCTTCTCGGCAAGAGGCTCTGCCGCGGCCGAGCGCCATGAGATGTTGCGTCTCTGGGAAAGCACAGATCCCCACTGCTGTTGTGCCTGTAGGTAGGGTGCCAAGGCAGCGTGAAGAGCAGCAAGAGCTTTCAGGGCTGGGCCCTTCCTTGTGGGAGAAGGAGCCGGACGTTTGCCTTTTCGGCAAGAGGCTCTGCCGCGGCCGAGCGCCATGAGATGTTGCGTCTCTGGGAAAGCACAGATCCCCACTGCTGTTGTGGCTGTAGATAGGGTGCCAAGGCACCGTGAAGAGCAGCAAGAGCTTTCAGGGCTGGGCCCTTCCTTGTGGGAGAAGGAGCCGGACGTTTGCCTTTTCGGCAAGAGGCTCTGCCGCGGCCGAGCGCCATGAGATGTTGCGTCTCTGGGAAAGCACAGATCCCCACTGCTGCTGTGCCTGTAGGTAGGGCGCCAAGGCACCGTGAAGAGCAGCAAGAGCTTTCAGGGCTGGGCCCTTCCTTGTGGGAGAAGGAGCCGGACGTTTGCCTTCTCGGCAAGAGGCTCTGCCGCGGCCAAGCGCCATGAGATGTTGCGTCTCTGGGAAAGCACAGATCCCCACTGCTGTTGTGCCTGTAGGTAGGGTGCCAAGGCAGCGTGAAGAGCAGCAACAGCTTTCAGGGCTGGGCCCTTCCTTGTGGGAGAAGGAGCCGGACGTTTGCCTTCTCGGCAAGAGGCTCTGCCGCGGCCGAGCGCCATGAGATGTTGCGTCTCTGGGAAAGCACAGATCCCCACTGCTGTTGTGCCTGTAGATAGGGTGCCAAGGCAGCGTGAAGAGCAGCAAGAGCTTTCAGGGCTGGGCCCTTCCTTGTGGGAGAAGGAGCCGGACGTTTGCCTTTTCGGCAAGAGGCTCTGCCGCGGCCGAGCGTCATGAGATGTTGCGTCTCTGGGAAAGCACAGATCCCCACTACTGTTGTGCCTGTAGATAGGGTGCCAAGGGTAGGTGAAGAGCAGCAAGAGCTTTCAGGGCTGGGCCCTTCCTTGTGGGAGAAGGAGCCGGACGTTTGCCTTTTCGGCAAGAGGCTCTGCCGCGGCCGAGCGCCATGAGATCTTGCGTCTCTGGGAAAGCACAGATCCCCACTGCTGTTGTGCCTGTAGGTAGGGCGCCAAGGCACCGTGAAGAGCAGCAAGAGCTTTCAGGGCTGGGCCCTTCCTTGTGGGAGAAGGAGCCGGACGTTTGCCTTTTCGGCAAGAGGCTCTGCCGCGGCCGAGCGCCATGAGATGTTGCGTCTCTGGGAAAGCACAGATCCCCACTGCTGCTGTGCCTGTAGGTAGGGCGCCAAGGCACCGTGAAGAGCAGCAAGAGCTTTCAGGGCTGGGCCCTTCCTTGTGGGAGAAGGAGCCGGACGTTTGCCTTTTCGGCAAGAGGCTCTGCCGCGGCCGAGCGCCATGAGATGTTGCGTCTCTGGGAAAGCACAGATCCCCACTGCTGTTGTGCCTGTAGATAGGGTGCCAAGGCACCGTGAAGAGCAGCAAGAGCTTTCAGGGCTGGGCCCTTCCTTGTGGGAGAAGGAGCCGGACATTTGCCTTCTCGGCAAGAAGCTCTGCCGCGGCTGAGCGCCATGAGATGTTGCGTCTCTGGGAAAGCACAGATCCCCACTGCTGTTGTGCCTGTAGGTAGGGTGCCAAGGCACCGTGAAGAGCAGCAAGAGCTTTCAGGGCTGGGCCCTTCCTTGTGGGAGAAGGAGCCGGACGTTTGCCTTTTCGGCAAGAGGCTCTGCCGCGGCCGAGCGCCATGAGATGTTGCGTCTCTGGGAAAGCACAGATCCCCACTGCTGTTGTGCCTGTAGATAGGGTGCCAAGGGTAGGTGAAGAGCAGCAAGAGCTTTCAGGGCTGGGCCCTTCCTTGTGGGAGAAGGAGCCGGACGTTTACCTTTTTGGCAAGAAGCTCTGCCGCGGCCGAGCGCCATGAGATGTTGCGTCTCTGGGAAAGCACAGATCCCCACTGCTGTTGTGCCTGTAGGTAGGGTGCCAAGGCACCGTGAAGAGCAGCAAGAGCTTTCAGGGCTGGGCCCTTCCTTGTGGGAGAAGGAGCCGGACGTTTGCCTTTTCGGCAAGAGGCTCTGCCGCGGCCGAGCGCCATGAGATGTTGCGTCTCTGGGAAAGCACAGATCCCCACTGCTGTTGTGCCTGTAGATAGGGTGCCAAGGCACCGTGAAGAGCAGCAAGAGCTTTCAGGGCTGGGCACTTCCTTGTGGGAGAAGGAGCCGGACGTTTGCCTTTTCGGCAAGAGGCTCTGCCGCGGCCGAGCGCCATGAGATGTTGTGTCTCTGGGAAAGCACAGATCCCCACTGCTGTTGTGCCTGTAGGTAGGGTGCCAAGGCAGCGTGAAGAGCAGCAAGAGCTTTCAGGGCTGGGCCCTTCCTTGTGGGAGAAGGAGCCGGACGTTTGCCTTTTCGGCAAGAGGCTCTGCCGCGGCCGAGCGCCATGAGATGTTGCGTCTCTGGGAAAGCACAGATCCCCACTGCTGCTGTGCCTGTAGGTAGGGCGCCAAGGCACCGTGAAGAGCAGCAAGAGCTTTCAGGGCTGGGCCCTTCCTTGTGGGAGAAGGAGCCGGACGTTTGCCTTCTCGGCAAGAGGCTCTGCCGCGGCCGAGCGCCATGAGATGTTGCGTCTCTGGGAAAGCACAGATCCCCACTGCTGTTGTGCCTGTAGGTAGGGTGCCAAGGCAGCGTGAAGAGCAGCAAGAGCTTTCAGGGCTGGGCCCTTCCTTGTGGGAGAAGGAGCCGGACATTTGCCTTCTCGGCAAGAGGCTCTGCCGCGGCCGAGCGCCATGAGATGTTGCGTCTCTGGGAAAGCACAGATCCCCACTGCTGCTGTGCCTGTAGATAGGGTGCCAAGGCACCGTGAAGAGCAGCAAGAGCTTTCAGGGCTGGGCCCTTCCTTGTGGGAGAAGGAGCCGGACGTTTGCCTTTTCGGCAAGAGGCTCTGCCGCGGCCGAGCGTCATGAGATGTTGCGTCTCTGGGAAAGCACAGATCCCCACTGCTGTTGTGCCTGTAGATAGGGTGCCAAGGGTAGGTGAAGAGCAGCAAGAGCTTTCAGGGCTGGGCCCTTCCTTGTGGGAGAAGGAGCCGGACGTTTGCCTTTTCGGCAAGAGGCTCTGCCGCGGCCGAGCGCCATGAGATGTTGCGTCTCTGGGAAAGCACAGATCCCCACTGCTGTTGTGCCTGTAGGTAGGGTGCCAAGGCACCGTGAAGAGCAGCAAGAGCTTTCAGTGCTGGGCCCTTCCTTGTGGGAGAAGGAGCCGGACGTTTACATTTTTGGCAAGAAGCTCTGCCGCGGCCGAGCGCCATGAGATGTTGCGTCTCTGGGAAAGCACAGATCCCCACTGCTGTTGTGCCTGTAGGTAGGGCGCCAAGGCACCGTGAAGAGCAGCAAGAGCTTTCAGGGCTGGGCCCTTCCTTGTGGGAGAAGGAGCCGGACGTTTGCCTTTTCGGCAAGAGGCTCTGCCGCGGCCGAGCGCCATGAGATGTTGCGTCTCTGGGAAAGCACAGATCCCCACTGCTGTTGTGCCTGTAGATAGGGTGCCAAGGCACCGTGAAGAGCAGCAAGAGCTTTCAGGGCTGGGCCCTTCCTTGTGGGAGAAGGAGCCGGACGTTTTCCTTTTCGGCAAGAGGCTCTGCCGCGGCCGAGCGCCATGAGATGTTGCGTCTCTGGGAAAGCACAGATCCCCACTGCTGTTGTGCCTGTAGGTAGGGTGCCAAGGCACCGTGAAGAGCAGCAAGAGCTTTCAGGGCTGGGCCCTTCCTTGTGGGAGAAGGAGCCGGACGTTTGCCTTCTCGGCAAGAGGCTCTGCCGCGGCCGAGCGCCATGAGATGTTGCGTCTCTGGGAAAGCACAGATCCCCACTGCTGCTGTGCCTGTAGATAGGGTGCCAAGGCACCGTGAAGAGCAGCAAGAGCTTTCAGGGCTGGGCCCTTCCTTGTGGGAGAGGAGCCGGACGTTTGCCTTTTCGGCAAGAGGCTCTGCCGCGGCCGAGCGCCATGAGATGTTGCGTCTCTGGGAAAGCACAGATCCCCACTGCTGTTGTGCCTGTAGATAGGGTGCCAAGGCAGCGTGAAGAGCAGCAAGAGCTTTCAGGCTGGGCCCTTCCTTGTGGGAGAAGGAGCCGGACGTTTGCCTTTTCGGCAAGAGGCTCTGCCGCGGCCGAGCGCCATGAGATGTTGCGTCTCTGGGAAAGCACAGATCCCCACTGCTGTTGTGCCTGTAGGTAGGGCGCCAAGGCACCGTGAAGAGCAGCAAGAGCTTTCAGGGCTGGGCCCTTCCTTGTGGGTGAAGGAGCCGGACGTTTGCCTTTTCGGCAAGAGGCTCTGCCGCGGCCGAGCGCCATGAGATGTTGCGTCTCTGGGAAAGCACAGATCCCCAATGCTGTTGTGCCTGTAGGTAGGGCGCAAGGCACCGTGAAGAGCAGCAAGAGCTTTCAGGGCTGGGCCCTTCCTTGGGGGAGAAGGAGCCGGACGTTTGCCTTCTCGGCAAGAGGCTCTGCCGCCGCCGAGCGCCATGAGATGTTGCGTCTCTGGGAAAGCACAGATCCCCACTGCTGTTGTGCCTGTAGATAGGGTGCCAAGGCACCGTGAAGAGCAGCAAGAGCTTTCAGGGCTGGGCCCTTCCTTGTGGGAGAAGGAGCCGGACATTTGCCTTCTCGGCAAGAAGCTCTGCCGCGGCCGAGCGCCATGAGATGTTGCGTCTCTGGGAAAGCACAGATCCCCACTGCTGTTGTGCCTGTAGGTAGGGTGCCAAGGCACCGTGAAGAGCAGCAAGAGCTTTCAGGGCTGGGCCCTTCCTTGGGGGAGAAGGAGCCGGACGTTTGCCTTCTCGGCAAGAGGCTCTGCCGCGGCCGAGCGTCATGAGATGTTGCGTCTCTGGGAAAGCACAGATCCCCACTGCTGTTGTGCCTGTAGATAGGGTGCCAAGGGTAGGTGAAGAGCAGCAAGAGCTTTCAGGGCTGGGCCCTTCCTTGTGGGAGAAGGAGCCGGACGTTTACCTTTTTGGCAAGAAGCTCTGCCGCGGCCCGAGCGCCATGAGATGTTGCGTCTCTGGGAAAGCACAGATCCCCACTGCTGTTGTGCACTGTAGGTAGGGCGCCAAGGCACCGTGAAGAGCAGCAAGAGCTTTCAGGGCTGGGCCCTTCCTTGTGGGAGAAGGAGCCGGACGTTTGCCTTTTCGGCAAGAGGCTCTGCCGCGGCCGAGCGCCATGAGATGTTGCGTCTCTGGGAAAGCACAGATCCCCACTGCTGTTGTGCCTGTAGGTAGGGCGCCAAGGCACCGTGAAGAGCAGCAAGAGCTTTCAGGGCTGGGCCCTTCCTTGTGGGAGAAGGAGCCGGACGTTTGCCTTTTCGGCAAGAGGCTCTGCCGCGGCCGAGCGCCATGTGATGTTGCGTCTCTGGGAAAGCACAGATCCCCAATGCTGTTGTGCCTGTAGGTAGGGCGCCAAGGCACCGTGAAGAGCAGCAAGAGCTTTCAGGGCTGGGCCCTTCCTTGGGGGAGAAGGAGCCGGACGTTTGCCTTCTCGGCAAGAGGCTCTGCCGCCGCCGAGCGCCATGAGATGTTGCGTCTCTGGGAAAGCACAGATCCCCACTGCTGTTGTGCCTGTAGATAGGGTGCCAAGGCACCGTGAAGAGCAGCAAGAGCTTTCAGGGCTGGGCCCTTCCTTGTGGGAGAAGGAGCCGGACATTTGCCTTCTCGGCAAGAAGCTCTGCCGCGGCCGAGCGCCATGAGATGTTGCGTCTCTGGGAAAGCACAGATCCCCACTGCTGTTGTGCCTGTAGGTAGGGTGCCAAGGCACCGTGAAGAGCAGCAAGAGCTTTCAGGGCTGGGCCCTTCCTTGGGGGAGAAGGAGCCGGACGTTTGCCTTCTCGGCAAGAGGCTCTGCCGCGGCCGAGCGTCATGAGATGTTGCGTCTCTGGGAAAGCACAGATCCCCACTGCTGTTGTGCCTGTAGATAGGGTGCCAAGGGTAGGTGAAGAGCAGCAAGAGCTTTCAGGGCTGGGCCCTTCCTTGTGGGAGAAGGAGCCGGACGTTTACCTTTTTGGCAAGAAGCTCTGCCGCGGCCGAGCGCCATGAGATGTTGCGTCTCTGGGAAAGCACAGATCCCCACTGCTGTTGTGCCTGTAGGTAGGGCGCCAAGGCACCATGAAGAGCAGCAAGAGCTTTCAGGGCTGGGCCCTTCCTTGTGGGAGAAGGAGCCGGACGTTTGCCTTTTCGGCAAGAGGCTCTGCCGCGGCCGAGCGCCATGAGATGTTGCGTCTCTGGGAAAGCACAGATCCCCACTGCTGTTGTGCCTGTAGATAGGGTGCCAAGGCACCGTGAAGAGCAGCAAGAGCTTTCAGGGCTGGGCCCTTCCTTGTGGGAGAAGGAGCCGGACGTTTTCGTTTTCGGCAAGAGGCTCTGCCGCGGCCGAGCGCCATGAGATGTTGCGTCTCTGGGAAAGCACAGATCCCCACTGCTGTTGTGCCTGTAGGTAGGGTGCCAAGGCACCGTGAAGAGCAGCAAGAGCTTTCAGGGCTGGGCCCTTCCTTGTGGGAGAAGGAGCCAGACGTTTGCCTTTTCGGCAAGAGGCTCTGCCGCGGCCGAGCGCCATGAGATGTTGCGTCTCTGGGAAAGCACAGATCCCCACTGCTGCTGTGCCTGTAGATAGGGTGCCAAGGCACCGTGAAGAGCAGCAAGAGCTTTCAGGGCTGGGCCCTTCCTTGTGGGAGAAGGAGCCGGACGTTTGCCTTTTCGGCAAGAGGCTCTGCCGCGGCCGAGCGCCATGAGATGTTGCGTCTCTGGGAAAGCACAGATCCCCACTGCTGTTGTGCCTGTAGATAGGGTGCCAAGGCACCGTGAAGAGCAGCAAGAGCTTTCAGGGCTGGGCCCTTCCTTGTGGGAGAAGGAGCCGGACGTTTGCCTTTTCGGCAAGAGGCTCTGCCGCGGCCGAGCGCCATGAGATGTTGCGTCTCTGGGAAAGCACAGATCCCCACTGCTGTTGTGCCTGTAGGTAGGGCGCCAAGGCACCGTGAAGAGCAGCAAGAGCTTTCAGGGCTGGGCCCTTCCTTGTGGGAGAAGGAGCCGGACGTTTGCCTTTTCGGCAAGAGGCTCTGCCGCGGCCGAGCGCCATGAGATGTTGCGTCTCTGGGAAAGCACAGATCCCCAATGCTGTTGTGCCTGTAGGTAGGGCGCCAAGGCACCGTGAAGAGCAGCAAGAGCTTTCAGGGCTGGGCCCTTCCTTGGGGGAGAAGGAGCCGGACGTTTGCCTTCTCGGCAAGAGGCTCTGCCGCCGCCGAGCGCCATGAGATGTTGCGTCTCTGGGAAAGCACAGATCCCCACTGCTGTTGTGCCTGTAGATAGGGTGCCAAGGCACCGTGAAGAGCAGCAAGAGCTTTCAGGGCTGGGCCCTTCCTTGTGGGAGAAGGAGCCGGACATTTGCCTTCTCGGCAAGAAGCTCTGCCGCGGCCGAGCGCCATGAGATGTTGCGTCTCTGGGAAAGCACAGATCCCCACTGCTGTTGTGCCTGTAGGTAGGGTGCCAAGGCAGCGTGAAGAGCAGCAAGAGCTTTCAGGGCTGGGCCCTTCCTTGTGGGAGAAGGAGCCGGACGTTTACCTTTTTGGCAAGAAGCTCTGCCGCGGCCGAGCGCCATGAGATGTTGCGTCTCTGGGAAAGCACAGATCCCCACTGCTGTTGTGCCTGTAGGTAGGGCGCCAAGGCACCGTGAAGAGCAGCAAGAGCTTTCAGGGCTGGGCCCTTCCTTGTGGGAGAAGGAGCCGGACGTTTGCCTTTTCGGCAAGAGGCTCTGCCGCGGCCGAGCGCCATGAGATGTTGCGTCTCTGGGAAAGCACAGATCCCCACTGCTGTTGTGCCTGTAGATAGGGTGCCAAGGCACCGTGAAGAGCAGCAAGAGCTTTCAGGGCTGGGCCCTTCCTTGTGGGAGAAGGAGCCGGACGTTTTCCTTTTCGGCAAGAGGCTCTGCCGCGGCCGAGCGCCATGAGATGTTGCGTCTCTGGGAAAGCACAGATCCCCACTGCTGTTGTGCCTGTAGGTAGGGTGCCAAGGCACCGTGAAGAGCAGCAAGAGCTTTCAGGGCTGGGCCCTTCCTTGTGGGAGAAGGAGCCAGACGTTTGCCTTTTCGGCAAGAGGCTCTGCCGCGGCCGAGCGCCATGAGATGTTGCGTCTCTGGGAAAGCACAGATCCCCACTGCTGCTGTGCCTGTAGATAGGGTGCCAAGGCACCGTGAAGAGCAGCAAGAGCTTTCAGGGCTGGGCCCTTCCTTGTGGGAGAAGGAGCCGGACGTTTGCCTTTTCGGCAAGAGGCTCTGCCGCGGCCGAGCGCCATGAGATGTTGCGTCTCTGGGAAAGCACAGATCCCCACTGCTGTTGTGCCTGTAGATAGGGTGCCAAGGCACCGTGAAGAGCAGCAAGAGCTTTCAGGGCTGGGCCCTTCCTTGTGGGAGAAGGAGCCGGACGTTTGCCTTTTCGGCAAGAGGCTCTGCCGCGGCCGAGCGCCATGAGATGTTGCGTCTCTGGGAAAGCACAGATCCCCACTGCTGTTGTGCCTGTAGGTAGGGCGCCAAGGCACCGTGAAGAGCAGCAAGAGCTTTCAGGGCTGGGCCCTTCCTTGTGGGAGAAGGAGCCGGACGTTTGCCTTTTCGGCAAGAGGCTCTGCCGCGGCCGAGCGCCATGAGATGTTGCGTCTCTGGGAAAGCACAGATCCCCAATGCTGTTGTGCCTGTAGGTAGGGCGCCAAGGCACCGTGAAGAGCAGCAAGAGCTTTCAGGGCTGGGCCCTTCCTTGGGGGAGAAGGAGCCGGACGTTTGCCTTCTCGGCAAGAGGCTCTGCCGCCGCCGAGCGCCATGAGATGTTGCGTCTCTGGGAAAGCACAGATCCCCACTGCTGTTGTGCCTGTAGATAGGGTGCCAAGGCACCGTGAAGAGCAGCAAGAGCTTTCAGGGCTGGGCCCTTCCTTGTGGGAGAAGGAGCCGGACATTTGCCTTCTCGGCAAGAAGCTCTGCCGCGGCCGAGCGCCATGAGATGTTGCGTCTCTGGGAAAGCACAGATCCCCACTGCTGTTGTGCCTGTAGGTAGGGTGCCAAGGCAGCGTGAAGAGCAGCAAGAGCTTTCAGGGCTGGGCCCTTCCTTGTGGGAGAAGGAGCCAGACGTTTGCCTTTTCGGCAAGAGGCTCTGCCGCGGCCGAGCGTCATGAGATGTTGCGTCTCTGGGAAAGCACAGATCCCCACTGCTGTTGTGCCTGTAGATAGGGTGCCAAGGGTAGGTGAAGAGCAGCAAGAGCTTTCAGGGCTGGGCCCTTCCTTGTGGGAGAAGGAGCCGGACGTTTGCCTTTTCGGCAAGAGGCTCTGCCGCGGCCGAGCGCCATGAGATGTTGCGTCTCTGGGAAAGCACAGATCCCCACTGCTGTTGTGCCTGTAGATAGGGTGCCAAGGGTAGGTGAAGAGCAGCAAGAGCTTTCAGGGCTGGGCCCTTCCTTGTGGGAGAAGGAGCCGGACGTTTACCTTTTTGGCAAGAAGCTCTGCCGCGGCCGAGCGCCATGAGATGTTGCGTCTCTGGGAAAGCACAGATCCCCACTGCTGTTGTGCCTGTAGGTAGGGCGCCAAGGCACCGTGAAGAGCAGCAAGAGCTTTCAGGGCTGGGCCCTTCCTTGTGGGAGAAGGAGCCGGACGTTTGCCTTTTCGGCAAGAGGCTCTGCCGCGGCCGAGCGCCATGAGATGTTGCGTCTCTGGGAAAGCACAGATCCCCACTGCTGTTGTGCCTGTAGATAGGGTGCCAAGGCACCGTGAAGAGCAGCAAGAGCTTTCAGGGCTGGGCCCTTCCTTGTGGGAGAAGGAGCCGGACGTTTGCCTTTTCGGCAAGAGGCTCTGCCGCGGCCGAGCGCCATGAGATGTTGCGTCTCTGGGAAAGCACAGATCCCCACTGCTGTTGTGCCTGTAGGTAGGGTGCCAAGGCAGCGTGAAGAGCAGCAACAGCTTTCAGGGCTGGGCCCTTCCTTGTGGGAGAAGGAGCCGGACGTTTGCCTTCTCGGCAAGAGGCTCTGCCGCGGCCGAGCGCCATGAGATGTTGCGTCTCTGGGAAAGCACAGATCCCCACTCCTGCTGTGCCTGTAGATAGGGTGCCAAGGAACCGTGAAGAGCAGCAAGAGCTTTCAGGGCTGGGCCCTTCCTTGTGGGAGAAGGAGCCGGACGTTTGCCTTTTCGGCAAGAGGCTCTGCCGCGGCCGAGCGCCATGAGATGTTGCGTCTCTGGGAAAGCACAGATCCCCACTGCTGTTGTGCCTGTAGATAGGGTGCCAAGGCAGCATGAAGAGCAGCAAGAGCTTTCAGGGCTGGGCCCTTCCTTGTGGGAGAAGGAGCCGGACGTTTGCCTTTTCGGCAAGAGGCTCTGCCGCGGCCGAGCGCCATGAGATGTTGCGTCTCTGGGAAAGCACAGATCCCCACTGCTGCTGTGCCTGTAGGTAGGGCGCCAAGGCACCGTGAAGAGCAGCAAGAGCTTTCAGGGCTGGGCCCTTCCTTGTGGGAGAAGGAGCCGGACGTATGCCTTCTCGGCAAGAGGCTCTGCCGCGGCCGAGCGCCATGAGATGTTGCGTCTCTGGGAAAGCACAGATCCCCACTGCTGTTGTGCCTGTAGGTAGGGTGCCAAGGCACCGTGAAGAGCAGCAAGAGCTTTCAGGGCTGGGCCCTTCCTTGTGGGAGAAGGAGCCGGACATTTGCCTTCTCGGCAAGAGGCTCTGCCGCGGCCGAGCGCCATGAGATGTTGCGTCTCTGGGAAAGCACAGATCCCCACTGCTGCTGTGCCTGTAGATAGGGTGCCAAGGCACCGTGAAGAGCAGCAAGAGCTTTCAGGGCTGGGCCCTTCCTTGTGGGAGAAGGAGCCGGACATTTGCCTTCTCGGCAAGAGGCTCTGCCGCGGCCGAGCGCCATGAGATGTTGCGTCTCTGGGAAAGCACAGATCCCCACTGCTGCTGTGCCTGTAGATAGGGTGCCAAGGCACCGTGAAGAGCAGCAAGAGCTTTCAGGGCTGGGCCCTTCCTTGTGGGAGAAGGAGCCGGACGTTTGCCTTTTCGGCAAGAGGCTCTGCCGCGGCCGAGCGCCATGAGATGTTGCGTCTCTGGAAAGCACAGATCCCCACTGCTGTTGTGCCTGTAGATAGGGTGCCAAGGGTAGGTGAAGAGCAGCAAGAGCTTTCAGGGCTGGGCCCTTCCTTGTGGGAGAATGAGCCGGACGTTTGCCTTTTCGGCAAGAGGCTCTGCCGCGGCCGAGCGCCATGAGATGTTGCGTCTCTGGAAAGCACAGATCCCCACTGCTGTTGTGCCTGTAGATAGGGTGCCAAGGGTAGGTGAAGAGCAGCAAGAGCTTTCAGGGCTGGGCCCTTCCTTGTGGGAGAAGGAGCCGGACGTTTACATTTTTGGCAAGAAGCTCTGCCGCGGCCGAGCGCCATGAGATGTTGCGTCTCTGGGAAAGCACAGATCCCCACTGCTGTTGTGCCTGTAGGTAGGGCGCCAAGGCACCGTGAAGAGCAGCAGGAGCTTTCAGGGCTGGGCCCTTCCTTTTGGGAGAAGGAGCCGGACGTTTTCCTTTTCGGCAAGAGGCTCTGCCGCGGCCCGAGCGCCATGAGATGTTGCGTCTCTGGGAAAGCACAGATCCCCACTGCTGTTGTGCCTGTAGATAGGGCGCCAAGGCACCGTGAAGAGCAGCAAGAGCTTTCAGGGCTGGGCCCTTCCTTGTGGGAGAAGGAGCCGGACGTTTTCCTTTTCGGCAAGAGGCTCTGCCGCGGCCGAGCGCCATGAGATGTTGCGTCTCTGGGAAAGCACAGATCCCACTGCTGTTGTGCCTGTAGGTAGGGTGCCAAGGCACCGTGAAGAGCAGCAAGAGCTTTCAGGGCTGGGCCCTTCCTTGTGGGAGAAGGAGCCGGACGTTTTCCTTTTCGGCAAGAGGCTCTGCGCGGCCGAGCGCCATGAGATGTTGCGTCTCTGGGAAAGCACAGATCCCCACTGCTGCTGTGCCTGTAGATAGGGTGCCAAGGCACCGTGAAGAGCAGCAAGAGCTTTCAGGGCTGGGCCCTTCCTTGTGGGAGAAGGAGCCGGACGTTTGCCTTTTCGGCAAGAGGCTCTGCCGCGGCCGAGCGCCATGAGATGTTGCGTCTCTGGGAAAGCACTGATCCCCACTGCTGTTGTGCCTGTAGATAGGGTGCCAAGGCAGCGTGAAGAGCAGCAAGAGCTTTCAGGGCTGGGCCCTTCCTTGTGGGAGAAGGAGCCGGACGTTTGCCTTTTCGGCAAGAGGCTCTGCCGCGGCCGAGCGCCATGAGATGTTGCGTCTCTGGGAAAGCACAGATCCCCACTGCTGTTGTGCCTGTAGGTAGGGTGCCAAGGCAGCGTGAAGAGCAGCAACAGCTTTCAGGGCTGGGCCCTTCCTTGTGGGAGAAGGAGCCGGACGTTTGCCTTCTCGGCAAGAGGCTCTGCCGCGGCCGAGCGCCATGAGATGTTGCGTCTCTGGGAAAGCACAGATCCCCACTGCTGCTGTGCCAGTAGATAGGGTGCCAAGGAACCGTGAAGAGCAGCAAGAGCTTTCAGGGCTGGGCCCTTCCTTGTGGGAGAAGGTGCCGGACGTTTGCCTTTTCGGCAAGAGCTCTGCCGCGGCCGAGCGCCATGAGATGTTGCGTCTCTGGGAAAGCACAGATCCCCACTGCTGTTGTGCCAGTAGATAGGGTGCCAAGGCAGCGTGAAGAGCAGCAAGAGCTTTCAGGGCTGGGCCCTTCCTTGTGGGAGAAGGAGCCGGACGTTTGCCTTTTCGGCAAGAGGCTCTGCCGCGGCCGAGCGCCATGAGATGTTGCGTCTCTGGGAAAGCACAGATCCCCACTGCTGCTGTGCCTGTAGGTAGGGCGCCAAGGCACCGTGAAGAGCAGCAAGAGCTTTCAGGGCTGGGCCCTTCCTTTTGGTAGAAGGAGCCGGATGTATGCCTTCTCGGCAAGAGGCTCTGCCGCGGCCGAGCGCCATGAGATGTTGCGTCTCTGGGAAAGCACAGATCCCCACTGCTGTTGTGCCTGTAGGTAGGGTGCCAAGGCAGCGTGAAGAGCAGCAAGAGCTTTCAGGGCTGGGCCCTTCCTTGTGGGAGAAGGAGCCGGACATTTGCCTTCTCGGCAAGAGGCTCTGCCGCGGCCGAGCGCCATGAGATGTTGCGTCTCTGGGAAAGCACAGATCCCCACTGCTGCTGTGCCTGTAGATAGGGTGCCAAGGGCACCGTGAAGAGCAGCAAGAGCTTTCAGGGCTGGGCCCTTCCTTGTGGGAGAAGGAGCCGGACGTTTGCCTTCTCGGCAAGAAGCTCTGCCGTGGCCGAGCGCCATGAGATGTTGCGTCTCTGGGAAAGCACAGATCCCCACTGCTGTTGTGCCTGTAGATAGGGTGCCAAGGGTAGGTGAAGAGCAGCAAGAGCTTTCAGGGCTGGGCCCTTCCTTGTGGAGAATGAGCCGGACGTTTGCCTTTTCGGCAAGAGGCTCTGCCGCGGCCGAGCGCCATGAGATGTTGCGTCTCTGGGAAAGCACAGATCCCCACTGCTGTTGTGCCTGTAGATAGGGTGCCAAGGGTAGGTGAAGAGCAGCAAGAGCTTTCAGGGCTGGGCCCTTCCTTGTGGGAGAAGGAGCCGGACGTTTACATTTTTGGCAAGAAGCTCTGCCGCGGCAGAGCGCCATGAGATGTTGCGTCTCTGGGAAAGCACAGATCCCCACTGCTGTTGTGCCTGTAGGTAGGGCGCCAAGGCAACCGTGAAGAGCAGCAGGAGCTTTCAGGGCTGGGCCCTTCCTTGTGGGAGAAGGAGCCGGACGTTTGCCTTTTCGGCAAGAGGCTCTGCCGCGGCCGAGCGCCATGAGATGTTGCGTCTCTGGGAAAGCACAGATCCCCACTGCTGTTGTGCCTGTAGATAGGGCGCCAAGGCACCGTGAAGAGCAGCAAGAGCTTTCAGGGCTGGGCCCTTCCTTGTGGGAGAAGGAGCCGGACGTTTTCCTTTTCGGCAAGAGGCTCTGCCGCGGCCGAGCGCCATGAGATGTTGCGTCTCTGGGAAAGCACAGATCCCCACTGCTGTTGTGCCTGTAGGTAGGGTGCCAAGGCACCGTGAAGAGCAGCAAGAGCTTTCAGGGCTGGGCCCTTCCTTGTGGGAGAAGGAGCCGGACGTTTTCCTTTTCGGCAAGAGGCTCTGCCGCGGCCGAGCGCCATGAGATGTTGCGTCTCTGGGAAAGCACAGATCCCCACTGCTGCTGTGCCTGTAGATAGGGTGCCAAGGCACCGTGAAGAGCAGCAAGAGCTTTCAGGGCTGGGCCCTTCCTTGTGGGAGAAGGAGCCGGACGTTTGCCTTTTCGGCAAGAGGCTCTGCCGCGGCCGAGCGCCATGAGATGTTGCGTCTCTGGGAAAGCACAGATCCCCACTGCTGTTGTGCCTGTAGATAGGGTGCCAAGGCAGCGTGAAGAGCAGCAAGAGCTTTCAGGGCTGGGCCCTTCCTTGTGGGAGAAGGAGCCGGACGTTTGCCTTTTCGGCAAGAGGCTCTGCCGCGGCCGAGCGCCATGAGATGTTGCGTCTCTGGGAAAGCACAGATCCCCACTGCTGTTGTGCCTGTAGGTAGGGTGCCAAGGCAGCGTGAAGAGCAGCAACAGCTTTCAGGGCTGGGCCCTTCCTTGTGGGAGAAGGAGCCGGACGTTTGCCTTCTCGGCAAGAGGCTCTGCCGCGGCCGAGCGCCATGAGATGTTGCGTCTCTGGGAAAGCACAGATCCCCACTGCTGCTGTGCCTGTAGATAGGGTGCCAAGGAACCGTGAAGAGCAGCAAGAGCTTTCAGGGCTGGGCCCTTCCTTGTGGGAGAAGGAGCCGGACGTTTGCCTTTTCGGCAAGAGGCTCTGCCGCGGCCGAGCGCCATGAGATGTTGCGTCTCTGGGAAAGCACAGATCCCCACTGCTGTTGTGCCTGTCGATAGGGTGCCAAGGCAGCGTGAAGAGCAGCAAGAGCTTTCAGGGCTGGGCCCTTCCTTGTGGGAGAAGGAGCCGGACGTTTGCCTTTTCGGCAAGAGGCTCTGCCGCGGCCGAGCGCCATGAGATGTTGCGTCTCTGGGAAAGCACAGATCCCCACTGCTGCTGTGCCTGTAGGTAGGGCGCCAAGGCACCGTGAAGAGCAGCAAGAGCTTTCAGGGCTGGGCCCTTCCTTGTGGTAGAAGGAGCCGGATGTATGCCTTCTCGGCAAGAGGCTCTGCCGCGGCCGAGCGCCATGAGATGTTGCGTCTCTGGGAAAGCACAGATCCCCACTGCTGTTGTGCCTGTAGGTAGGGTGCCAAGGCAGAGTGAAGAGCAGCAAG
This sequence comes from Harpia harpyja, assembly GCF_026419915.1. NCBI lineage: Eukaryota > Metazoa > Chordata > Aves > Accipitriformes > Accipitridae > Harpia > Harpia harpyja. The sequence continues at coordinate 21,241,014 of NC_068952.1, forward strand.
AGCTTTCAGGGCTGGGCCCTTCCTTGTGGGAGAAGGAGCCGGACATTTGCCTTCTCGGCAAGAGGCTCTGCCGCGGCCGAGCGCCATGAGATGTTGCGTCTCTGGGAAAGCACAGATCCCCACTGCTGCTGTGCCTGTAGATAGGGTGCCAAGGCACCGTGAAGAGCAGCAAGAGCTTTCAGGGCTGGGCCCTTCCTTGTGGGAGAAGGAGCCGGACGTTTGCCTTTTCGGCAAGAGGCTCTGCCGCGGCCGAGCGTCATGAGATGTTGCGTCTCTGGGAAAGCACAGATCCCCACTGCTGTTGTGCCTGTAGATAGGGTGCCAAGGGTAGGTGAAGAGCAGCAAGAGCTTTCAGGGCTGGGCCCTTCCTTGTGGGAGAAGGAGCCGGACGTTTGCCTTTTCGGCAAGAGGCTCTGCCGCGGCCGAGCGCCATGAGATGTTGCGTCTCTGGGAAAGCACAGATCCCCACTGCTGTTGTGCCTGTAGGTAGGGCGCCAAGGCACCGTGAAGAGCAGCAAGAGCTTTCAGGGCTGGGCCCTTCCTTGTGGGAGAAGGAGCCGGACGTTTGCCTTTTCGGCAAGAGGCTCTGCCGCGGCCGAGCGCCATGAGATGTTGCGTCTCTGGGAAAGCACAGATCCCCAATGCTGTTGTGCCTGTAGGTAGGGCGCCAAGGCACCGTGAAGAGCAGCAAGAGCTTTCAGGGCTGGGCCCTTCCTTGGGGGAGAAGGAGCCGGACGTTTGCCTTCTCGGCAAGAGGCTCTGCCGCCGCCGAGCGCCATGAGATGTTGCGTCTCTGGGAAAGCACAGATCCCCACTGCTGTTGTGCCTGTAGATAGGGTGCCAAGGCACCGTGAAGAGCAGCAAGAGCTTTCAGGGCTGGGCCCTTCCTTGTGGGAGAAGGAGCCGGACATTTGCCTTCTCGGCAAGAAGCTCTGCCGCGGCCGAGCGCCATGAGATGTTGCGTCTCTGGGAAAGCACAGATCCCCACTGCTGTTGTGCCTGTAGGTAGGGTGCCAAGGCACCGTGAAGAGCAGCAAGAGCTTTCAGGGCTGGGCCCTTCCTTGTGGGAGAAGGAGCCGGACGTTTGCCTTTTCGGCAAGAGGCTCTGCCGCGGCCGAGCGTCATGAGATGTTGCGTCTCTGGGAAAGCACAGATCCCCACTGCTGTTGTGCCTGTAGATAGGGTGCCAAGGGTAGGTGAAGAGCAGCAAGAGCTTTCAGGGCTGGGCCCTTCCTTGTGGGAGAAGGAGCCGGACGTTTGCCTTTTCGGCAAGAGGCTCTGCCGCGGCCGAGCGCCATGAGATGTTGCGTCTCTGGGAAAGCACAGATCCCCACTGCTGTTGTGCCTGTAGATAGGGTGCCAAGGGTAGGTGAAGAGCAGCAAGAGCTTTCAGGGCTGGGCCCTTCCTTGTGGGAGAAGGAGCCGGACGTTTACCTTTTTGGCAAGAAGCTCTGCCGCGGCCGAGCGCCATGAGATGTTGCGTCTCTGGGAAAGCACAGATCCCCACTGCTGTTGTGCCTGTAGGTAGGGCGCCAAGGCACCGTGAAGAGCAGCAAGAGCTTTCAGGGCTGGGCCCTTCCTTGTGGGAGAAGGAGCCGGACGTTTGCCTTTTCGGCAAGAGGCTCTGCCGCGGCCGAGCGCCATGAGATGTTGCGTCTCTGGGAAAGCACAGATCCCCACTGCTGTTGTGCCTGTAGATAGGGTGCCAAGGCACCGTGAAGAGCAGCAAGAGCTTTCAGGGCTGGGCCCTTCCTTGTGGGAGAAGGAGCCGGACGTTTGCCTTTTCGGCAAGAGGCTCTGCCGCGGCCGAGCGCCATGAGATGTTGCGTCTCTGGGAAAGCACAGATCCCCACTGCTGTTGTGCCTGTAGGTAGGGCGCCAAGGCACCGTGAAGAGCAGCAAGAGCTTTCAGGGCTGGGCCCTTCCTTGTGGGAGAAGGAGCCGGACGTTTGCCTTTTCGGCAAGAGGCTCTGCCGCGGCCGAGCGCCATGAGATGTTGCGTCTCTGGGAAAGCACAGATCCCCAATGCTGTTGTGCCTGTAGGTAGGGCGCCAAGGCACCGTGAAGAGCAGCAAGAGCTTTCAGGGCTGGGCCCTTCCTTGGGGGAGAAGGAGCCGGACGTTTGCCTTCTCGGCAAGAGGCTCTGCCGCCGCCGAGCGCCATGAGATGTTGCGTCTCTGGGAAAGCACAGATCCCCACTGCTGTTGTGCCTGTAGATAGGGTGCCAAGGCACCGTGAAGAGCAGCAAGAGCTTTCAGGGCTGGGCCCTTCCTTGTGGGAGAAGGAGCCGGACATTTGCCTTCTCGGCAAGAAGCTCTGCCGCGGCCGAGCGCCATGAGATGTTGCGTCTCTGGGAAAGCACAGATCCCCACTGCTGTTGTGCCTGTAGGTAGGGTGCCAAGGCACCGTGAAGAGCAGCAAGAGCTTTCAGGGCTGGGCCCTTCCTTGTGGGAGAAGGAGCCGGACGTTTGCCTTTTCGGCAAGAGGCTCTGCCGCGGCCGAGCGCCATGAGATGTTGCGTCTCTGGGAAAGCACAGATCCCCACTGCTGTTGTGCCTGTAGATAGGGTGCCAAGGGTAGGTGAAGAGCAGCAAGAGCTTTCAGGGCTGGGCCCTTCCTTGTGGGAGAAGGAGCCGGACGTTTACCTTTTCGGCAAGAAGCTCTGCCGCGGCCGAGCGCCATGAGATGTTGCGTCTCTGGGAAAGCACAGATCCCCACTGCAGTTGTGCCTGTAGGTAGGGCGCCAAGGCACCGTGAAGAGCAGCAAGAGCTTTCAGGGCTGGGCCCTTCCTTGTGGGAGAAGGAGCCGGACGTTTGCCTTTTCGGCAAGAGGCTCTGCCGCGGCCGAGCGCCATGAGATGTTGCGTCTCTGGGAAAGCACAGATCCCCACTGCTGTTGTGCCTGTAGATAGGGTGCCAAGGCACCGTGAAGAGCAGCAAGAGCTTTCAGGGCTGGGCCCTTCCTTGTGGGAGAAGGAGCCGGACGTTTGCCTTTTCGGCAAGAGGCTCTGCCGCGGCCGAGCGCCATGAGATGTTGCGTCTCTGGGAAAGCACAGATCCCCACTGCTGTTGTGCCTGTAGGTAGGGTGCCAAGGCAGCGTGAAGAGCAGCAACAGCTTTCAGGGCTGGGCCCTTCCTTGTGGGAGAAGGAGCCGGACGTTTGCCTTCTCGGCAAGAGGCTCTGCCGCGGCCGAGCGCCATGAGATGTTGCGTCTCTGGGAAAGCACAGATCCCCACTCCTGCTGTGCCTGTAGATAGGGTGCCAAGGAACCGTGAAGAGCAGCAAGAGCTTTCAGGGCTGGGCCCTTCCTTGTGGGAGAAGGAGCCGGACGTTTGCCTTTTCGGCAAGAGGCTCTGCCGCGGCCGAGCGCCATGAGATGTTGCGTCTCTGGGAAAGCACAGATCCCCACTGCTGTTGTGCCTGTAGATAGGGTGCCAAGGCAGCGTGAAGAGCAGCAAGAGCTTTCAGGGCTGGGCCCTTCCTTGTGGGAGAAGGAGCCGGACGTTTGCCTTTTCGGCAAGAGGCTCTGCCGCGGCCGAGCGCCATGAGATGTTGCGTCTCTGGGAAAGCACAGATCCCCACTGCTGCTGTGCCTGTAGGTAGGGCGCCAAGGCACCGTGAAGAGCAGCAAGAGCTTTCAGGGCTGGGCCCTTCCTTGTGGGAGAAGGAGCCGGACGTATGCCTTCTCGGCAAGAGGCTCTGCCGCGGCCGAGCGCCATGAGATGTTGCGTCTCTGGGAAAGCACAGATCCCCACTGCTGCTGTGCCTGTAGATAGGGTGCCAAGGCACCGTGAAGAGCAGCAAGAGCTTTCAGGGCTGGGCCCTTCCTTGTGGGAGAAGGAGCCGGACGTTTGCCTTTTCGGCAAGAGGCTCTGCCGCGGCCGAGCGCCATGAGATGTTGCGTCTCTGGGAAAGCACAGATCCCCACTGCTGTTGTGCCTGTAGATAGGGTGCCAAGGGTAGGTGAAGAGCAGCAAGAGCTTTCAGGGCTGGGCCCTTCCTTGTGGGAGAAGGAGCCGGACGTTTGCCTTTTCGGCAAGAGGCTCTGCCGCGGCCGAGCGCCATGAGATGTTGCCTCTCTGGGAAAGCACAGATCCCCACTGCTGTTGTGCCTGTAGATAGGGTGCCAAGGGTAGGTGAAGAGCAGCAAGAGCTTTCAGGGCTGGGCCCTTCCTTGTGGGAGAAGGAGCCGGACGTTTACCTTTTTGGCAAGAAGCTCTGCCGCGGCCGAGCGCCATGAGATGTTGCGTCTCTGGGAAAGCACAGATCCCCACTGCTGTTGTGCCTGTAGGTAGGGCGCCAAGGCACCGTGAAGAGCAGCAGGAGCTTTCAGGGCTGGGCCCTTCCTTGTGGGAGAAGGAGCCGGACGTTTGCCTTTTCGGCAAGAGGCTCTGCCGCGGCCGAGCGCCATGAGATGTTGCGTCTCTGGGAAAGCACAGATCCCCACTGCTGTTGTGCCTGTAGATAGGGCGCCAAGGCACCGTGAAGAGCAGCAAGAGCTTTCAGGGCTGGGCCCTTCCTTGTGGGAGAAGGAGCCGGAAGTTTTCCTTTTCGGCAAGAGGCTCTGCCGCGGCCGAGCGCCATGAGATGTTGCGTCTCTGGGAAAGCACAGATCCCCACTGCTGTTGTGCCTGTAGGTAGGGTGCCAAGGCACCGTGAAGAGCAGCAAGAGCTTTCAGGGCTGGGCCCTTCCTTGTGGGAGAAGGAGCCGGACGTTTTCCTTTTCGGCAAGAGGCTCTGCCGCGGCCGAGCGCCATGAGATGTTGCGTCTCTGGGAAAGCACAGATCCCCACTGCTGCTGTGCCTGTAGATAGGGTGCCAAGGCACCGTGAAGAGCAGCAAGAGCTTTCAGGGCTGGGCCCTTCCTTGTGGGAGAAGGAGCCGGACGTTTGCCTTTTCGGCAAGAGGCTCTGCCGCGGCCGAGCGCCATGAGATGTTGCGTCTCTGGGAAAGCACAGATCCCCACTGCTGTTGTGCCTGTAGATAGGGTGCCAAGGCAGCGTGAAGAGCAGCAAGAGCTTTCAGGGCTGGGCCCTTCCTTGTGGGAGAAGGAGCCGGACGTTTGCCTTTTCGGCAAGAGGCTCTGCCGCGGCCGAGCGCCATGAGATGTTGCGTCTCTGGGAAAGCACAGATCCCCACTGCTGTTGTGCCTGTAGATAGGGCGCCAAGGCACCGTGAAGAGCAGCAAGAGCTTTCAGGGCTGGGCCCTTCCTTGTGGGAGAAGGAGCCGGACGTTTGCCTTTTCGGCAAGAGGCTCTGCCGCGGCCGAGCGCCATGAGATGTTGCGTCTCTGGGAAAGCACAGATCCCCAATGCTGTTGTGCCTGTAGGTAGGGCGCCAAGGCACCGTGAAGAGCAGCAAGAGCTTTCAGGGCTGGGCCCTTCCTTGTGGGAGAAGGAGCCGGACGTTTGCCTTTTCGGCAAGAGGCTCTGCCGCGGCCGAGCGCCATGAGATGTTGCGTCTCTGGGAAAGCACAGATCCCCACTGCTGCTGTGCCTGTAGGTAGGGCGCCAAGGCACCGTGAAGAGCAGCAAGAGCTTTCAGGGCTGGGCCCTTCCTTGTGGGAGAAGGAGCCGGACGTTTGCCTTTTTGGCAAGAAGCTCTGCCGCGGCCGAGCGCCATGAGATGTTGCGTCTCTGGGAAAGCACAGATCCCCACTGCTGTTGTGCCTGTAGGTAGGGCGCCAAGGCACCGTGAAGAGCAGCAGGAGCTTTCAGGGCTGGGCCCTTCCTTGTGGGAGAAGGAGCCGGACGTTTGCCTTTTCGGCAAGAGGCTCTGCCGCGGCCGAGCGCCATGAGATGTTGCGTCTCTGGGAAAGCACAGATCCCCACTGCTGTTGTGCCTGTAGATAGGGCGCCAAGGCACCGTGAAGAGCTGCAAGAGCTTTCAGGGCTGGGCCCTTCCTTGTGGGAGAAGGAGCCGGACGTTTTCCTTTTCGGCAAGAGGCTCTGCCGCGGCCGAGCGCCATGAGATGTTGCGTCTCTGGGAAAGCACAGATCCCCACTGCTGTTGTGCCTGTAGGTAGGGTGCCAAGGCACCGTGAAGAGCAGCAAGAGCTTTCAGGGCTGGGCCCTTCCTTGTGGGAGAAGGAGCCGGACGTTTTCCTTTTCGGCAAGAGGCTCTGCCGCGGCCGAGCGCCATGAGATGTTGCGTCTCTGGGAAAGCACAGATCCCCACTGCTGCTGTGCCTGTAGATAGGGTGCCAAGGCACCATGAAGAGCAGCAAGAGCTTTCAGGGCTGGGCCCTTCCTTGTGGGAGAAGGAGCCGGACGTTTGCCTTTTCGGCAAGAGGCTCTGCCGCGGCCGAGCGCCATGAGATGTTGCGTCTCTGGGAAAGCACAGATCCCCACTGCTGTTGTGCCTGTAGATAGGGTGCCAAGGCAGCGTGAAGAGCAGCAAGAGCTTTCAGGGCTGGGCCCTTCCTTGTGGGAGAAGGAGCCGGACGTTTGCCTTTTCGGCAAGAGGCTCTGCCGCGGCCGAGCGCCATGAGATGTTGCGTCTCTGGGAAAGCACAGATCCCCACTGCTGTTGTGCCTGTAGATAGGGTGCCAAGGGTAGGTGAAGAGCAGCAAGAGCTTTCAGGGCTGGGCCCTTCCTTGTGGGAGAAGGAGCCGGACGTTTGCCTTTTCGGCAAGAGGCTCTGCCGCGGCCGAGCGCCATGAGATGTTGCGTCTCTGGGAAAGCACAGATCCCCAATGCTGTTGTGCCTGTAGGTAGGGCGCCAAGGCACCGTGAAGAGCAGCAAGAGCTTTCAGGGCTGGGCCCTTCCTTGTGGGAGAAGGAGCCGGACGTTTGCCTTTTCGGCAAGAGGCTCTGCCGCGGCCGAGCGCCATGAGATGTTGCGTCTCTGGGAAAGCACAGATCCCCACTGCTGCTGTGCCTGTAGGTAGGGCGCCAAGGCACCGTGAAGAGCAGCAAGAGCTTTCAGGGCTGGGCCCTTCCTTGTGGTAGAAGGAGCCGGACGTATGCCTTCTCGGCAAGAGGCTCTGCCGCGGCCGAGCGCCATGAGATGTTGCGTCTCTGGGAAAGCACAGATCCCCACTGCTGTTGTGCCTGTAGGTAGGGTGCCAAGGCACCGTGAAGAGCAGCAAGAGCTTTCAGGGCTGGGCCCTTCCTTGTGGGAGAAGGAGCCGGACATTTGCCTTCTCGGCAAGAGGCTCTGCCGCGGCCGAGCGCCATGAGATGTTGCGTCTCTGGGAAAGCACAGATCCCCACTGCTGTTGTGCCTGTAGATAGGGTGCCAAGGCACCGTGAAGAGCAGCAAGAGCTTTCAGGGCTGGGCCCTTCCTTGTGGGAGAAGGAGCCGGACGTTTGCCTTTTCGGCAAGAGGCTCTGCCGCGGCCGAGCGTCATGAGATGTTGCGTCTCTGGGAAAGCACAGATCCCCACTGCTGTTGTGCCTGTAGATAGGGTGCCAAGGGTAGGTGAAGAGCAGCAAGAGCTTTCAGGGCTGGGCCCTTCCTTGTGGGAGAAGGAGCCGGACGTTTGCCTTTTCGGCAAGAGGCTCTGCCGCGGCCGAGCGCCATGAGATGTTGCGTCTCTGGGAAAGCACAGATCCCCACTGCTGTTGTGCCTGTAGATAGGGTGCCAAGGGTAGGTGAAGAGCAGCAAGAGCTTTCAGGGCTGGGCCCTTCCTTGTGGGAGAAGGAGCCGGACGTTTACCTTTTTGGCAAGAAGCTCTGCCGCGGCCGAGCGCCATGAGATGTTGCGTCTCTGGGAAAGCACAGATCCCCACTGCTGTTGTGCCTGTAGGTAGGGCGCCAAGGCACCGTGAAGAGCAGCAAGAGCTTTCAGGGCTGGGCCCTTCCTTGTGGGAGAAGGAGCCGGACGTTTGCCTTTTCGGCAAGAGGCTCTGCCGCGGCCGAGCGCCATGAGATGTTGCGTCTCTGGGAAAGCACAGATCCCCACTGCTGTTGTGCCTGTAGATAGGGTGCCAAGGCACCGTGAAGAGCAGCAAGAGCTTTCAGGGCTGGGCCCTTCCTTGTGGGAGAAGGAGCCGGACGTTTGCCTTTTCGGCAAGAGGCTCTGCCGCGGCCGAGCGCCATGAGATGTTGCGTCTCTGGGAAAGCACAGATCCCCACTGCTGTTGTGCCTGTAGGTAGGGTGCCAAGGCAGCGTGAAGAGCAGCAACAGCTTTCAGGGCTGGGCCCTTCCTTGTGGGAGAAGGAGCCGGACGTTTGCCTTCTCGGCAAGAGGCTCTGCCGCGGCCGAGCGCCATGAGATGTTGCGTCTCTGGGAAAGCACAGATCCCCACTGCTGCTGTGCCTGTAGATAGGGTGCCAAGGCACCGTGAAGAGCAGCAAGAGCTTTGAGGGCTGGGCCCTTCCTTGTGGGAGAAGGAGCCGGACGTTTGCCTTTTCGGCAAGAGGCTCTGCCGCGGCCGAGCGCCATGAGATGTTGCGTCTCTGGGAAAGCACAGATCCCCACTGCTGTTGTGCCTGTAGATAGGGCGCCAAGGCAGCGTGAAGAGCAGCAAGAGCTTTCAGGGCTGGGCCCTTCCTTGTGGGAGAAGGAGCTGGACGTTTGCCTTTTCGGCAAGAGGCTCTGCTGCGGCCGAGCGCCATGAGATGTTGCGTCTCTGGGAAAGCACAGATCCCCACTGCTGTTGTGCCTGTAGATAGGGTGCCAAGGCACCGTGAAGAGCAGCAAGAGCTTTCAGGGCTGGGCCCTTCCTTGTGGGAGAAGGAGCCGGACGTTTGCCTTTTCGGCAAGAGGCTCTGCCGCGGCCGAGCGCCATGAGATGTTGCGTCTCTGGGAAAGCACAGATCCCCACTGCTGTTGTGCCTGTAGGTAGGGTGCCAAGGCAGCGTGAAGAGCAGCAACAGCTTTCAGGGCTGGGCCCTTCCTTGTGGGAGAAGGAGCCGGACGTTTGCGTTCTCGGCAAGAGGCTCTGCCGCGGCCGAGCGCCATGAGATGTTGCGTCTCTGGGAAAGCACAGATCCCCACTCCTGCTGTGCCTGTAGATAGGGTGCCAAGGAACCGTGAAGAGCAGCAAGAGCTTTCAGGGCTGGGCCCTTCCTTGTGGGAGAAGGAGCCGGACGTTTGCCTTTTCGGCAAGAGGCTCTGCCGCGGCCGAGCGCCATGAGATGTTGCGTCTCTGGGAAAGCACAGATCCCCACTGCTGTTGTGCCTGTAGATAGGGTGCCAAGGCAGCGTGAAGAGCAGCAAGAGCTTTCAGGGCTGGGCCCTTCCTTGTGGGAGAAGGAGCCGGACGTTTGCCTTTTCGGCAAGAGGCTCTGCCGCGGCCGAGCGCCATGAGATGTTGCGTCTCTGGGAAAGCACAGATCCCCACTGCTGCTGTGCCTGTAGGTAGGGCGCCAAGGCACCGTGAAGAGCAGCAAGAGCTTTCAGGGCTGGGCCCTTCCTTGTGGGAGAAGGAGCCGGACGTATGCCTTCTCGGCAAGAGGCTCTGCCGCGGCCGAGCGCCATGAGATGTTGCGTCTCTGGGAAAGCACAGATCCCCACTGCTGTTGTGCCTGTAGGTAGGGTGCCAAGGCACCGTGAAGAGCAGCAAGAGCTTTCAGGGCTGGGCCCTTCCTTGTGGGAGAAGGAGCCGGACATTTGCCTTCTCGGCAAGAGGCTCTGCCGCGGCCGAGCGCCATGAGATGTTGCGTCTCTGGGAAAGCACAGATCCCCACTGCTGCTGTGCCTGTAGATAGGGTGCCAAGGCACCGTGAAGAGCAGCAAGAGCTTTCAGGGCTGGGCCCTTCCTTGTGGGAGAAGGAGCCGGACGTTTGCCTTTTCGGCAAGAGGCTCTGCCGCGGCCGAGCGCCATGAGATGTTGCGTCTCTGGGAAAGCACAGATCCCCACTGCTGTTGTGCCTGTAGATAGGGTGCCAAGGGTAGGTGAAGAGCAGCAAGAGCTTTCAGGGCTGGGCCCTTCCTTGTGGGAGAAGGAGCCGGACGTTTACATTTTTGGCAAGAAGCTCTGCCGCGGCCGAGCGCCATGAGATGTTGCGTCTCTGGGAAAGCACAGATCCCCACTGCTGTTGTGCCTGTAGGTAGGGCGCCAAGGCACCGTGAAGAGCAGCAGGAGCTTTCAGGGCTGGGCCCTTCCTTGTGGGAGAAGGAGCCGGACGTTTGCCTTTTCGGCAAGAGGCTCTGCCGCGGCCGAGCGCCATGAGATGTTGCGTCTCTGGGAAAGCACAGATCCCCACTGCTGTTGTGCCTGTAGATAGGGCGCCAAGGCACCGTGAAGAGCAGCAACAGCTTTCAGGGCTGGGCCCTTCCTTGTGGGAGAAGGAGCCGGACGTTTGCCTTCTCGGCAAGAGGCTCTGCCGCGGCCGAGCGCCATGAGATGTTGCGTCTCTGGGAAAGCACAGATCCCCACTGCTGTTGTGCCTGTAGGTAGGGTGCCAAGGCACCGTGAAGAGCAGCAAGAGCTTTCAGGGCTGGGCCCTTCCTTGGGGGAGAAGGAGCCGGACGTTTGCCTTTTCGGCAAGAGGCTCTGCCGCGGCCGAGCGCCATGAGATGTTGCGTCTCTGGGAAAGCACAGATCCCCACTGCTGTTGTGCCTGTAGATAGGGTGCCAAGGCAGCGTGAAGAGCAGCAAGAGCTTTCAGGGCTGGGCCCTTCCTTGTGGGAGAAGGAGCCGGACGTTTGCCTTTTCGGCAAGAGGCTCTGCCGCGGCCGAGCGCCATGAGATGTTGCGTCTCTGGGAAAGCACAGATCCCCACTGCTGCTGTGCCTGTAGGTAGGGCGCCAAGGCACCGTGAAGAGCAGCAAGAGCTTTCAGGGCTGGGCCCTTCCTTGTGGGAGAAGGAGCCGGACGTATGCCTTCTCGGCAAGAGGCTCTGCCGCGGCCGAGCGCCATGAGATGTTGCGTCTCTGGGAAAGCACAGATCCCCACTGCTGTTGTGCCTGTAGGTAGGGTGCCAAGGCACCGTGAAGAGCAGCAAGAGCTTTCAGGGCTGGGCCCTTCCTTGTGGGAGAAGGAGCCGGACATTTGCCTTCTCGGCAAGAGGCTCTGCCGCGGCCGAGCGCCATGAGATGTTGCGTCTCTGGGAAAGCACAGATCCCCACTGCTGCTGTGCCTGTAGATAGGGTGCCAAGGCACCGTGAAGAGCAGCAAGAGCTTTCAGGGCTGGGCCCTTCCTTGTGGGAGAAGGAGCCGGACGTTTGCCTTTTCGGCAAGAGGCTCTGCCGCGGCCGAGCGCCATGAGATGTTGCGTCTCTGGGAAAGCACAGATCCCCACTGCTGTTGTGCCTGTAGATAGGGTGCCAAGGGTAGGTGAAGAGCAGCAAGAGCTTTCAGGGCTGGGCCCTTCCTTGTGGGAGAAGGAGCCGGACGTTTACATTTTTGGCAAGAAGCTCTGCCGCGGCCGAGCGCCATGAGATGTTGCGTCTCTGGGAAAGCACAGATCCCCACTGCTGTTGTGCCTGTAGGTAGGGCGCCAAGGCACCGTGAAGAGCAGCAGGAGCTTTCAGGGCTGGGCCCTTCCTTGTGGGAGAAGGAGCCGGACGTTTGCCTTTTCGGCAAGAGGCTCTGCCGCGGCCGAGCGCCATGAGATGTTGCGTCTCTGGGAAAGCACAGATCCCCACTGCTGTTGTGCCTGTAGATAGGGCGCCAAGGCACCGTGAAGAGCAGCAACAGCTTTCAGGGCTGGGCCCTTCCTTGTGGGAGAAGGAGCCGGACGTTTGCCTTCTCGGCAAGAGGCTCTGCCGCGGCCGAGCGCCATGAGATGTTGCGTCTCTGGGAAAGCACAGATCCCCACTGCTGTTGTGCCTGTAGGTAGGGTGCCAAGGCACCGTGAAGAGCAGCAAGAGCTTTCAGGGCTGGGCCCTTCCTTGTGGGAGAAGGAGCCGGACGTTTTCCTTTTCGGCAAGAGGCTCTGCCGCGGCCGAGCGCCATGAGATGTTGCGTCTCTGGGAAAGCACAGATCCCCACTGCTGCTGTGCCTGTAGATAGGGTGCCAAGGCACCGTGAAGAGCAGCAAGAGCTTTCAGGGCTGGGCCCTTCCTTGTGGGAGAAGGAGCCGGACGTTTGCCTTTTCGGCAAGAGGCTCTGCCGCGGCCGAGCGCCATGAGATGTTGCGTCTCTGGGAAAGCACAGATCCCCACTGCTGTTGTGCCTGTAGATAGGGTGCCAAGGCAGCATGAAGAGCAGCAAGAGCTTTCAGGGCTGGGCCCTTCCTTGTGGGAGAAGGAGCCGGACGTTTGCCTTTTCGGCAAGAGGCTCTGCCGCGGCCGAGCGCCATGAGATGTTGCGTCTCTGGGAAAGCACAGATCCCCACTGCTGTTGTGCCTGTAGATAGGGCGCCAAGGCACCGTGAAGAGCAGCAAGAGCTTTCAGGGCTGGGCCCTTCCTTGTGGGAGAAGGAGCCGGACGTTTGCCTTTTCGGCAAGAGGCTCTGCCGCGGCCGAGCGCCATGAGATGTTGCGTCTCTGGGAAAGCACAGATCCCCAATGATGTTGTGCCTGTAGATAGGGCGCCAAGGCACCGTGAAGAGCAGCAAGAGCTTTCAGGGCTGGGCCCTTCCTTGTGGGAGAAGGAGCCGGACGTTTGCCTTTTCGGCAAGAGGCTCTGCCGCCGCCGAGCGCCATGAGATGTTGCGTCTCTGGGAAAGCACAGATCCCCACTGCTGCTGTGCCTGTAGGTAGGGCGCCAAGGCACCGTGAAGAGCAGCAAGAGCTTTCAGGGCTGGGCCCTTCCTTGTGGTAGAAGGAGCCGGACGTATGCCTTTTCGGCAAGAGGCTCTGCCGCGGCCGAGCGCCATGAGATGTTGCGTCTCTGGGAAAGCACAGATCCCCACTGCTGTTGTGCCTGTAGGTAGGGTGCCAAGGCACCGTGAAGAGCAGCAAGAGCTTTCAGGGCTGGGCCCTTCCTTGTGGGAGAAGGAGCCGGACATTTGCCTTCTCGGCAAGAGGCTCTGCCGCGGCCGAGCGCCATGAGATGTTGCGTCTCTGGGAAAGCACAGATCCCCACTGCTGTTGTGCCTGTAGATAGGGTGCCAAGGCACCGTGAAGAGCAGCAAGAGCTTTCAGGGCTGGGCCCTTCCTTGTGGTAGAAGGAGCCGGACGTTTGCCTTTTCGGCAAGAGGCTCTGCCGCGGCCGAGCGTCATGAGATGTTGCGTCTCTGGGAAAGCACAGATCCCCACTGCTGTTGTGCCTGTAGATAGGGTGCCAAGGGTAGGTGAAGAGCAGCAAGAGCTTTCAGGGCTGGGCCCTTCCTTGTGGGAGAAGGAGCCGGACGTTTGCCTTTTCGGCAAGAGGCTCTGCCGCGGCCGAGCGCCATGAGATGTTGCGTCTCTGGGAAAGCACAGATCCCCACTGCTGTTGTGCCTGTAGATAGGGTGCCAAGGGTAGGTGAAGAGCAGCAAGAGCTTTCAGGGCTGGGCCCTTCCTTGTGGGAGAAGGAGCCGGACGTTTACCTTTTTGGCAAGAAGCTCTGCCGCGGCCGAGCGCCATGAGATGTTGCGTCTCTGGGAAAGCACAGATCCCCACTGCTGTTGTGCCTGTAGGTAGGGCGCCAAGGCACCGTGAAGAGCAGCAAGAGCTTTCAGGGCTGGGCCCTTCCTTGTGGGAGAAGGAGCCGGACGTTTGCCTTTTCGGCAAGAGGCTCTGCCGCGTCCGAGCGCCATGAGATGTTGCGTCTCTGGGAAAGCACAGATCCCCACTGCTGTTGTGCCTGTAGATAGGGTGCCAAGGCACCGTGAAGAGCAGCAAGAGCTTTCAGGGCTGGGCCCTTCCTTGTGGGAGAAGGAGCCGGACGTTTGCCTTCTCGGCAAGAGGCTCTGCCGCGGCCGAGCGCCATGAGATGTTGCGTCTCTGGGAAAGCACAGATCCCCACTACTGCTGTGCCTGTAGATAGGGTGCCAAGGCACCGTGAAGAGCAGCAAGAGCTTTCAGGGCTGGGCCCTTCCTTGTGGGAGAAGGAGCCGGACGTTTGCCTTTTCGGCAAGAGGCTCTGCCGCGGCCGAGCGCCATGAGATGTTGCGTCTCTGGGAAAGCACAGATCCCCACTCCTGCTGTGCCTGTAGATAGGGCGCCAAGGCAGCGTGAAGAGCAGCAAGAGCTTTCAGGGCTGGGCCCTTCCTTGTGGGAGAAGGAGCCGGACGTTTGCCTTTTCGGCAAGAGGCTCTGCCGCGGCCGAGCGCCATGAGATGTTGCGTCTCTGGGAAAGCACAGATCCCCAATGCTGTTGTGCCTGTAGGTAGGGCGCCAAGGCACCGTGAAGAGCAGCAAGAGCTTTCAGGGCTGGGCCCTTCCTTGTGGGAGAAGGAGCCGGACGTTTGCCTTCTCGGCAAGAGGCTCTGCCGCGGCCGAGCGCCATGAGATGTTGCGTCTCTGGGAAAGCACAGATCCCCACTGATGCTGTGCCTGTAGATAGGGTGCCAAGGCAGCGTGAAGAGCAGCAACAGCTTTCAGGGCTGAGCCCTTCCTTGTGGGAGAAGGAGCCGGACGTTTGCCTTCTCGGCAAGAGGCTCTGCCGCGGCCGAGCGCCATGAGATGTTGCGTCTCTGGGAAAGCACAGATCCCCACTGCTGTTGTGCCTGTAGATAGGGTGCCAAGGCACCGTGAAGAGCAGCAAGAGCTTTCAGGGCTGGGCCCTTCCTTGTGGGAGAAGGAGCTGGACGTTTGCCTTTTCGGCAAGAGGCTCTGCTGCGGCCGAGCGCCATGAGATGTTGCGTCTCTGGGAAAGCACAGATCCCCACTGCTGTTGTGCCTGTAGATAGGGCGCCAAGGCACCGTGAAGAGCAGCAAGAGCTTTCAGGGCTGGGCCCTTCCTTGTGGGAGAAGGAGCCGGACGTTTGCCTTTTCGGCAAGAGGCTCTGCCGCGGCCGAGCGCCATGAGATGTTGCGTCTCTGGGAAAGCACAGATCCCCAATGCTGTTGTGCCTGTAGGTAGGGCGCCAAGGCACCGTGAAGAGCAGCAAGAGCTTTCAGGGCTGGGCCCTTCCTTGTGGGAGAAGGAGCCGGACGTTTGCCTTCTCGGCAAGAGGCTCTGCCGCCGCCGAGCGCCATGGATGTTGCGTCTCTGGGAAAGCACAGATCCCCACTGATGCTGTGCCTGTAGATAGGGTGCCAAGGCAGCGTGAAGAGCAGCAACAGCTTTCAGGGCTGAGCCCTTCCTTGTGGGAGAAGGAGCCGGACGTTTGCCTTCTCGGCAAGAGGCTCTGCCGCGGCCGAGCGCCATGAGATGTTGCGTCTCTGGGAAAGCACAGATCCCCACTGCTGTTGTGCCTGTAGATAGGGTGCCAAGGGTAGGTGAAGAGCAGCAAGAGCTTTCAGGGCTGGGCCCTTCCTTGTGGGAGAAGGAGCCGGACGTTTGCCTTTTCGGCAAGAGGCTCTGCCGCGGCCGAGCGCCATGAGATGTTGCGTCTCTGGGAAAGCACAGATCTCCACTGCTGT
Organism: Harpia harpyja; assembly: GCF_026419915.1. Lineage (NCBI taxonomy): Eukaryota > Metazoa > Chordata > Aves > Accipitriformes > Accipitridae > Harpia > Harpia harpyja. The sequence continues at coordinate 21,256,366 of NC_068952.1, forward strand.
TGTGCCTGTAGATAGGGTGCCAAGGGTAGGTGAAGAGCAGCAAGAGCTTTCAGGGCTGGGCCCTTCCTTGTGGGAGAAGGAGCCGGACGTTTGCCTTTTCGGCAAGAAGCTCTGCCGCGGCCGAGCGCCATGAGATGTTGCGTCTCTGGGAAAGCACAGATCCCCACTGCTGTTGTGCCTGTAGGTAGGGCGCCAAGGCACCGTGAAGAGCAGCAAGAGCTTTCAGGGCTGGGCCCTTCCTTGTGGGAGAAGGAGCCGGACGTTTGCCTTTTCGGCAAGAGGCTCTGCCGCGGCCGAGCGCCATGAGATGTTGCGTCTCTGGGAAAGCACAGATCCCCACTGCTGTTGTGCCTGTAGGTAGGGCGCTAAGGCACCGTGAAGAGCAGCAAGAGCTTTCAGGGCTGGGCCCTTCCTTGTGGGAGAAGGAGCCGGACGTATGCCTTCTCGGCAAGAGGCTCTGCCGCGGCCGAGCGCCATGAGATGTTGCGTCTCTGGGAAAGCACAGATCCCCACTGCTGTTGTGCCTGTAGGTAGGGTGCCAAGGCAGCGTGAAGAGCAGCAACAGCTTTCAGGACTGGGCCCTTCCTTGTGGGAGAAGGAGCCGGACGTTTGCCTTCTCGGCAAGAGGCTCTGCCGCGGCCGAGCGCCATGAGATGTTGCGTCTCTGGGAAAGCACAGATCCCCACTGCTGTTGTGCCTGTAGATAGGGTGCCAAGGCAGCGTGAAGAGCAGCAACAGCTTTCAGGGCTGGGCCCTTCCTTGTGGGAGAAGGAGCCGGACGTTTGCCTTTTCGGCAAGAGGCTCTGCCGCGGCCGAGCGTTATGAGATGTTGCGTCTCTGGGAAAGCACAGATCCCCACTGCTGTTGTGCCTGTAGATAGGGTGCCAAGGCACCGTGAAGAGCAGCAAGAGCTTTCAGGGCTGGGCCCTTCCTTGTGGGAGAAGGAGCCGGACGTTTGCCTTTTTGGCAAGAGGCTCTGCCGCGGCCGAGCGTCATGAGATGTTGCGTCTCTGGGAAAGCACAGATCCCCACTGCTGTTGTGCCTGTAGGTAGGGCGCCAAGGCACCGTGAAGAGCAGCAAGAGCTTTCAGGGCTGGGCCCTTCCTTGTGGGAGAAGGAGCCGGACGTTTGCCTTCTCCGCAAGAGGCTCTGCCGCGGCCGAGCGCCATGAGATGTTGCGTCTCTGGGAAAGCACAGATCCCCACTGCTGTTGTGCCTGTAGATAGGGTGCCAAGGCAGCGTGAAGAGCAGCAAGAGCTTTCAGGGCTGGGCCCTTCCTTGTGGGAGAAGGAGCCGGACGTTTGCCTTTTCGGCAAGAGGCTCTGCCGCGGCCGAGCGCCATGAGATGTTGCGTCTCTGGGAAAGCACAGATCCCCACTGCTGTTGTGCCTGTAGATAGGGTGCCAAGGCAGCGTGAAGAGCAGCAAGAGCTTTCAGGGCTGGGCCCTTCCTTGTGGGAGAAGGAGCCGGACGTTTGCCTTTTCGGCAAGAGGCTCTGCCGCGGCCGAGCGCCATGAGATGTTGCGTCTCTGGGAAAGCACAGATCCCCACTGCTGTTGTGCCTGTAGATAGGGCGCCAAGGCACCGTGAAGAGCAGCAAGAGCTTTCAGGGCTGGGCCCTTCCTTGTGGGAGAAGGAGCCGGACGTTTGCCTTTTCGGCAAGAGGCTCTGCCGCGGCCGAGCGCCATGAGATGTTGCGTCTCTGGGAAAGCACAGATCCCCACTGCTGTTGTGCCTGTAGGTAGGGCGCCAAGGCACCGTGAAGAGCAGCAAGAGCTTTCAGGGCTGGGCCCTTCCTTGTGGGAGAAGGAGCCGGACGTTTGCCTTCTCGGCAAGAGGCTCTGCCGCGGCCAAGCGCCATGAGATGTTGCGTCTCTGGGAAAGCACAGATCCTCACTGATGCTGTGCCTGTAGATAGGGTACCAAGGCAGCGTGAAGAGCAGCAACAGCTTTCAGGGCTGAGCCCTTCCTTGTGGGAGAAGGAGCCGGACGTTTGCCTTCTCGGCAAGAGGCTCTGCCGCGGCCAAGCGCCATGAGATGTTGCGTCTCTGGGAAAGCACAGATCCCCACTGCTGTTGTGCCTGTAGATAGGGTGCCAAGGCACCGTGAAGAGCAGCAAGAGCTTTCAGGGCTGGGCCCTTCCTTGTGGGAGAAGGAGCCGGACGTTTGCCTTTTCGGCAAGAGGCTCTGCCGCGGCCGAGCGTCATGAGATGTTGCGTCTCTGGGAAAGCACAGATCCCCACTGCTGTTGTGCCTGTAGGTAGGGCGCCAAGGCACCGTGAAGAGCAGCAAGAGCTTTCAGGGCTGGGCCCTTCCTTGTGGGAGAAGGAGCCGGACGTTTGCCTTCTCGGCAAGAGGCTCTGCCGCGGCCGAGCGCCATGAGATGTTGCGTCTCTGGGAAAGCACAGATCCCCACTGCTGTTGTGCCTGTAGATAGGGCGCCAAGGCAGCGTGAAGAGCAGCAAGAGCTTTCAGGGCTGGGCCCTTCCTTGTGGGAGAAGGAGCCGGACGTTTGCCTTTTCGGCAAGAGGCTCTGCCGCGGCCGAGCGCCATGAGATGTTGCGTCTCTGGGAAAGCACAGATCCCCACTGCTGTTGTGCCTGTAGATAGGGTGCCAAGGCAGCGTGAAGAGCAGCAAGAGCTTTCAGGGCTGGGCCCTTCCTTGTGGGAGAAGGAGCCGGACGTTTGCCTTTTCGGCAAGAGGCTCTGCTGCGGCCGAGCGTCATGAGATGTTGCGTCTCTGGGAAAGCACAGATCCCCACTACTGTTGTGCCTGTAGATAGGGTGCCAAGGGTAGGTGAAGAGCAGCAAGAGCTTTCAGGGCTGGGCCCTTCCTTGTGGGAGAAGGAGCCGGACGTTTGCCTTTTCGGCAAGAGGCTCTGCCGCGGCCGAGCGCCATGAGATGTTGCGTCTCTGGGAAAGCACAGATCCCCACTGCTGTTGTGCCTGTAGGTAGGGCGCCAAGGCACCGTGAAGAGCAGCAAGAGCTTTCAGGGCTGGGCCCTTCCTTGTGGGAGAAGGAGCCGGACGTTTGCCTTTTCGGCAAGAGGCTCTGCCGCGGCCGAGCGCCATGAGATGTTGCGTCTCTGGGAAAGCACAGATCCCCACTGCTGCTGTGCCTGTAGGTAGGGCGCCAAGGCACCGTGAAGAGCAGCAAGAGCTTTCAGGGCTGGGCCCTTCCTTGTGGGAGAAGGAGCCGGACGTTTGCCTTTTCGGCAAGAGGCTCTGCCGCGGCCGAGCGCCATGAGATGTTGCGTCTCTGGGAAAGCACAGATCCCCACTGCTGTTGTGCCTGTAGATAGGGTGCCAAGGCACCGTGAAGAGCAGCAAGAGCTTTCAGGGCTGGGCCCTTCCTTGTGGGAGAAGGAGCCGGACATTTGCCTTCTCGGCAAGAAGCTCTGCCGCGGCCGAGCGCCATGAGATGTTGCGTCTCTGGGAAAGCACAGATCCCCACTGCTGTTGTGCCTGTAGGTAGGGTGCCAAGGCACCGTGAAGAGCAGCAAGAGCTTTCAGGGCTGGGCCCTTCCTTGTGGGAGAAGGAGCCGGACGTTTGCCTTTTCGGCAAGAGGCTCTGCCGCGGCCGAGCGTCATGAGATGTTGCGTCTCTGGGAAAGCACAGATCCCCACTGCTGTTGTGCCTGTAGATAGGGTGCCAAGGGTAGGTGAAGAGCAGCAAGAGCTTTCAGGGCTGGGCCCTTCCTTGTGGGAGAAGGAGCCGGACGTTTGCCTTTTCGGCAAGAGGCTCTGCCGCGGCCGAGCGCCATGAGATGTTGCGTCTCTGGGAAAGCACAGATCCCCACTGCTGTTGTGCCTGTAGATAGGGTGCCAAGGGTAGGTGAAGAGCAGCAAGAGCTTTCAGGGCTGGGCCCTTCCTTGTGGGAGAAGGAGCCGGACGTTTACCTTTTTGGCAAGAAGATCTGCCGCGGCCGAGCGCCATGAGATGTTGCGTCTCTGGGAAAGCACAGATCCCCACTGCTGTTGTGCCTGTAGGTAGGGCGCCAAGGCACCGTGAAGAGCAGCAAGAGCTTTCAGGGCTGGGCCCTTCCTTGTGGGAGAAGGAGCCGGACGTTTGCCTTTTCGGCAAGAGGCTCTGCCGCGGCCGAGCGCCATGAGATGTTGCGTCTCTGGGAAAGCACAGATCCCCACTGCTGTTGTGCCTGTAGATAGGGTGCCAAGGCACCGTGAAGAGCAGCAAGAGCTTTCAGGGCTGGGCCCTTCCTTGTGGGAGAAGGAGCCGGACGTTTGCCTTTTCGGCAAGAGGCTCTGCCGCGGCCGAGCGCCATGAGATGTTGCGTCTCTGGGAAAGCACAGATCCCCACTTCTGCTGTGCCTGTAGGTAGGGTGCCAAGGCACCGTGAAGAGCAGCAAGAGCTTTCAGGGCTGGGCCCTTCCTTGTGGGAGAAGGAGCCGGACGTTTGCCTTCTCGGCAAGAGGCTCTGCCGCGGCCGAGCGCCATGAGATGTTGCGTCTCTGGGAAAGCACAGATCCCCACTGCTGCTGTGCCTGTAGATAGGGTGCCAAGGCACCGTGAAGAGCAGCAAGAGCTTTCAGGGCTGGGCCCTTCCTTGTGGGAGAAGGAGCCGAACGTTTGCCTTTTCGGCAAGAGGCTCTGCCGCGGCCGAGCGCCATGAGATGTTGCGTCTCTGGGAAAGCACAGATCCCCACTGCTGTTGTGCCTGTAGATAGGGCGCCAAGGCAGCGTGAAGAGCAGCAAGAGCTTTCAGGGCTGGGCCCTTCCTTGTGGGAGAAGGAGCCGGACGTTTGCCTTTTCGGCAAGAGGCTCTGCCGCGGCCGAGCGCCATGAGATGTTGCGTCTCTGGGAAAGCACAGATCCCCACTGCTGTTGTGCCTGTAGATAGGGTGCCAAGGCACCGTGAAGAGCAGCAAGAGCTTTCAGGGCTGGGCCCTTCCTTGTGGGAGAAGGAGCCGGACGTTTGCCTTTTCGGCAAGAGGCTCTGCCGCGGCCGAGCGCCATGAGATGTTGCGTCTCTGGGAAAGCACAGATCCCCAATGCTGTTGTGCCTGTAGGTAGGGCGCCAAGGCACCGTGAAGAGCAGCAAGAGCTTTCAGGGCTGGGCCCTTCCTTGTGGGAGAAGGAGCCGGACGTTTGCCTTCTCGGCAAGAGGCTCTGCCGCCGCCGAGCGCCATGAGATGTTGCGTCTCTGGGAAAGCACAGATCCCCACTGATGCTGTGCCTGTAGATAGGGTGCCAAGGCAGCGTGAAGAGCAGCAACAGCTTTCAGGGCTGAGCCCTTCCTTGTGGGAGAAGGAGCCGGACGTTTGCCTTCTCGGCAAGAGGCTCTGCCGCGGCCGAGCGCCATGAGATGTTGCGTCTCTGGGAAAGCACAGATCCCCACTGCTGTTGTGCCTGTAGATAGGGTGCCAAGGCACCGTGAAGAGCAGCAAGAGCTTTCATGGCTGGGCCCTTCCTTGTGGGAGAAGGAGCCGGACGTTTGCCTTTTCGGCAAGAGGCTCTGCCGCGGCCGAGCGTCATGAGATGTTGCGTCTCTGGGAAAGCACAGATCCCCACTGCTGTTGTGCCTGTAGATAGGGTGCCAAGGGTAGGTGAAGAGCAGCAAGAGCTTTCAGGGCTGGGCCCTTCCTTGTGGGAGAAGGAGCCGGACGTTTGCCTTTTCGGCAAGAGGCTCTGCCGCGGCCGAGCGCCATGAGATGTTGCGTCTCTGGGAAAGCACAGATCCCCACTGCTGTTGTGCCTGTAGATAGGGTGCCAAGGGTAGGTGAAGAGCAGCAAGAGCTTTCAGGGCTGGGCCCTTCCTTGTGGGAGAAGGAGCCGGACGTTTGCCTTTTCGGCAAGAAGCTCTGCCGCGGCCGAGCGCCATGAGATGTTGCGTCTCTGGGAAAGCACAGATCCCCACTGCTGTTGTGCCTGTAGGTAGGGCGCCAAGGCACCGTGAAGAGCAGCAAGAGCTTTCAGGGCTGGGCCCTTCCTTGTGGGAGAAGGAGCCGGACGTTTGCCTTTTCGGCAAGAGGCTCTGCCGCGGCCGAGCGCCATGAGATGTTGCGTCTCTGGGAAAGCACAGATCCCCACTGCTGCTGTGCCTGTAGGTAGGGCGCTATGGCACCGTGAAGAGCAGCAAGAGCTTTCAGGGCTGGGCCCTTCCTTGTGGGAGAAGGAGCCGGACGTATGCCTTCTCGGCAAGAGGCTCTGCCGCGGCCGAGCGCCATGAGATGTTGCGTCTCTGGGAAAGCACAGATCCCCACTGCTGTTGTGCCTGTAGGTAGGGTGCCAAGGCAGCGTGAAGAGCAGCAAGAGCTTTCAGGGCTGGGCCCTTCCTTGTGGGAGAAGGAGCCGGACGTTTGCCTTTTCGGCAAGAGGCTCTGCCGCGGCCGAGCGTCATGAGATGTTGCGTCTCTGGGAAAGCACAGATCCCCACTGCTGTTGTGCCTGTAGATAGGGTGCCAAGGCACCGTGAAGAGCAGCAAGAGCTTTCAGGGCTGGGCCCTTCCTTGTGGGAGAAGGAGCCGGACGTTTGCCTTTTCGGCAAGAGGCTCTGCCGCGGCCGAGCGTCATGAGATGTTGCGTCTCTGGGAAAGCACAGATCCCCACTGCTGTTGTGCATGTAGGTAGGGCGCCAAGGCACCGTGAAGAGCAGCAAGAGCTTTCAGGGCTGGGCCCTTCCTTGTGGGAGAAGGAGCCGGACGTTTGCCTTCTCGGCAAGAGGCTCTGCCGCGGCCGAGCGCCATGAGATGTTGCGTCTCTGGGAAAGCACAGATCCCCACTGCTGTTGTGCCTGTAGGTAGGGTGCCAAGGCAGCGTGAAGAGCAGCAAGAGCTTTCAGGGCTGGGCCCTTCCTTGTGGGAGAAGGAGCCGGACGTTTGCCTTCTCGGCAAGAGGCTCTGCCGCGGCCGAGCGCCATGAGATGTTGCGTCTCTGGGAAAGCACAGATCCCCACTGCTGTTGTGCCTGTAGATAGGGTGCCAAGGCAGCGTGAAGAGCAGCAAGAGCTTTCAGGGCTGGGCCCTTCCTTGTGGGAGAAGGAGCCGGACGTTTGCCTTTTCGGCAAGAGGCTCTGCCGCGGCCGAGCGCCATGAGATGTTGCGTCTCTGGGAAAGCACAGATCCCCACTGCTGTTGTGCCTGTAGATAGGGTGCCAAGGCAGCGTGAAGAGCAGCAAGAGCTTTCAGGGCTGGGCCCTTCCTTGTGGGAGAAGGAGCCGGACGTTTGCCTTTTCGGCAAGAGGCTCTGCCGCGGCCGAGCGCCATGAGATGTTGCGTCTCTGGGAAAGCACAGATCCCCACTGCTGTTGTGCCTGTAGATAGGGCGCCAAGGCACCGTGAAGAGCAGCAAGAGCTTTCAGGGCTGGGCCCTTCCTTGTGGGAGAAGGAGCCGGACGTTTGCCTTTTCGGCAAGAGGCTCTGCCGCGGCCGAGCGCCATGAGATGTTGCGTCTCTGGGAAAGCACAGATCCCCACTGCTGTTGTGCCTGTAGGTAGGGCGCCAAGGCACCGTGAAGAGCAGCAAGAGCTTTCAGGGCTGGGCCCTTCCTTGTGGGAGAAGGAGCCGGACGTTTGCCTTCTCGGCAAGAGGCTCTGCCTCGGCCAAGCGCCATGAGATGTTGCGTCTCTGGGAAAGCACAGATCCCCACTGATGCTGTGCCTGTAGATAGGGTGCCAAGGCAGCGTGAAGAGCAGCAACAGCTTTCAGGGCTGAGCCCTTCCTTGTGGGAGAAGGAGCCGGACGTTTGCCTTCTCGGCAAGAGGCTCTGCCGCGGCCGAGCGCCATGAGATGTTGCGTCTCTGGGAAAGCACAGATCCCCACTGCTGTTGTGCCTGTAGATAGGGTGCCAAGGCAGCGTGAAGAGCAGCAACAGCTTTCAGGGCTGGGCCCTTCCTTGTGGGAGAAGGAGCCGGACGTTTGCCTTTTCGGCAAGAGGCTCTGCCGCGGCCGAGCGTCATGAGATGTTGCGTCTCTGGGAAAGCACAGATCCCCACTACTGTTGTGCCTGTAGATAGGGTGCCAAGGGTAGGTGAAGAGCAGCAAGAGCTTTCAGGGCTGGGCCCTTCCTTGTGGGAGAAGGAGCCGGACGTTTGCCTTTTCGGCAAGAGGCTCTGCCGCGGCCGAGCGCCATGAGATGTTGCGTCTCTGGGAAAGCACAGATCCCCACTGCTGTTGTGCCTGTAGGTAGGGCGCCAAGGCACCGTGAAGAGCAGCAAGAGCTTTCAGGGCTGGGCCCTTCCTTGTGGGAGAAGGAGCCGGACGTTTGCCTTTTCGGCAAGAGGCTCTGCCGCGGCCGAGCGCCATGAGATGTTGCGTCTCTGGGAAAGCACAGATCCCCACTGCTGCTGTGCCTGTAGGTAGGGCGCGAAGGCACCGTGAAGAGCAGCAAGAGCTTTCAGGGCTGGGCCCTTCCTTGTGGGAGAAGGAGCCGGACGTTTGCCTTTTCGGCAAGAGGCTCTGCCGCGGCCGAGCGCCATGAGATGTTGCGTCTCTGGGAAAGCACAGATCCCCACTGCTGTTGTGCCTGTAGATAGGGTGCCAAGGCACCGTGAAGAGCAGCAAGAGCTTTCAGGGCTGGGCCCTTCCTTGTGGGAGAAGGAGCCGGACGTTTGCCTTCTCGGCAAGAAGCACTGCCGCGGCCGAGCGCCATGAGATGTTGCGTCTCTGGGAAAGCACAGATCCCCACTGCTGTTGTGCCTGTAGGTAGGGTGCCAAGGCACCGTGAAGAGCAGCAAGAGCTTTCAGGGCTGGGCCCTTCCTTGTGGGAGAAGGAGCCGGACGTTTGCCTTTTCGGCAAGAGGCTCTGCCGCGGCCGAGCGCCATGAGATGTTGCGTCTCTGGGAAAGCACAGATCCCCACTGCTGTTGTGCCTGTAGATAGGGTGCCAAGGGTAGGTGAAGAGCAGCAAGAGCTTTCAGGGCTGGGCCCTTCCTTGTGGGAGAAGGAGCCGGACGTTTACCTTTTTGGCAAGAAGATCTGCCGCGGCCGAGCGCCATGAGATGTTGCGTCTCTGGGAAAGCACAGATCCCCACTGCTGTTGTGCCTGTAGGTAGGGTGCCAAGGCACCCTGAAGAGCAGCAAGAGCTTTCAGGGCTGGGCCCTTCCTTGTGGGAGAAGGAGCCGGACGTTTGCCTTTTCGGCAAGAGGCTCTGCCGCGGCCGAGCGCCATGAGATGTTGCGTCTCTGGGAAAGCACAGATCCCCACTGCTGTTGTGCCTGTAGATAGGGTGCCAAGGCACCGTGAAGAGCAGCAAGAGCTTTCAGGGCTGGGCCCTTCCTTGTGGGAGAAGGAGCCGGACGTTTGCCTTTTCGGCAAGAGGCTCTGCCGCGGCCGAGCGCCATGAGATGTTGCGTCTCTGGGAAAGCACAGATCCCCACTGCTGTTGTGCCTGTAGATAGGGTGCCAAGGCACCGTGAAGAGCAGCAAGAGCTTTCAGGGCTGGGCCCTTCCTTGTGGGAGAAGGAGCCGGACGTTTGCCTTTTCGGCAAGAGGCTCTGCCGCGGCCGAGCGCCATGAGATGTTGCGTCTCTGGGAAAGCACAGATCCCCACTGCTGCTGTGCCTGTAGATAGGGTGCCAAGGCACCGTGAAGAGCAGCAAGAGCTTTCAGGGCTGGGCCCTTCCTTGTGGGAGAAGGAGCCGGACGTTTGCCTTTTCGGCAAGAGGCTCTGCCGCGGCCGAGCGCCATGAGATGTTGCGTCTCTGGGAAAGCACAGATCCCCACTGCTGTTGTGCCTGTAGATAGGGTGCCAAGGCAGCGTGAAGAGCAGCAAGAGCTTTCAGGGCTGGGCCCTTCCTTGTGGGAGAAGGAGCCGGACGTTTGCCTTTTCGGCAAGAGGCTCTGCCGCGGCCGAGCGCCATGAGATGTTGCGTCTCTGGGAAAGCACAGATCCCCACTGCTGTTGTGCCTGTAGGTAGGGTGCCAAGGCAGCGTGAAGAGCAGCAAGAGCTTTCAGGGCTGGGCCCTTCCTTGTGGGAGAAGGAGCCGGACGTATGCCTTCTCGGCAAGAGGCTCTGCCGCGGCCGAGCGCCATGAGATGTTGCGTCTCTGGGAAAGCACAGATCCCCACTGCTGTTGTGCCTGTAGGTAGGGTGCCAAGGCAGCGTGAAGAGCAGCAAGAGCTTTCAGGGCTGGGCCCTTCCTTGTGGGAGAAGGAGCCGGACATTTGCCTTCTCGGCAAGAGGCTCTGCCGCGGCCGAGCGCCATGAGATGTTGCGTCTCTGGGAAAGCACAGATCCCCACTGCTGCTGTGCCTGTAGATAGGGTGCCAAGGCACCGTGAAGAGCAGCAAGAGCTTTCAGGGCTGGGCCCTTTCTTGTGGGAGAAGGAGCCGGACGTTTGCCTTTTCGGCAAGAGGCTCTGCCGCGGCCGAGCGTCATGAGATGTTGCGTCTCTGGGAAAGCACAGATCCCCACTGCTGTTGTGCCTGTAGATAGGGTGCCAAGGGTAGGTGAAGAGCAGCAAGAGCTTTCAGGGCTGGGCCCTTCCTTGTGGGAGAAGGAGCCGGACGTTTGCCTTTTCGGCAAGAGGCTCTGCCGCGGCCGAGCGCCATGAGATGTTGCGTCTCTGGGAAAGCACAGATCCCCACTGCTGTTGTGCCTGTAGATAGGGTGCCAAGGGTAGGTGAAGAGCAGCAAGAGCTTTCAGGGCTGGGCCCTTCCTTGTGGGAGAAGGAGCCGGACGTTTGCCTTTTCGGCAAGAGGCTCTGCCGCGTCCGAGCGCCATGAGATGTTGCGTCTCTGGGAAAGCACAGATCCCCACTGCTGTTGTGCCTGTAGATAGGGTGCCAAGGGTAGGTGAAGAGCAGCAAGAGCTTTCAGGGCTGGGCCCTTCCTTGTGGGAGAAGGAGCCGGACGTTTACCTTTTTGGCAAGAAGATCTGCCGCGGCCGAGCGCCATGAGATGTTGCGTCTCTGGGAAAGCACAGATCCCCACTGCTGCTGTGCCTGTAGATAGGGTGCCAAGGCAGCGTGAAGAGCAGCAACAGCTTTCAGGGCTGGGCCCTTCCTTGTGGGAGAAGGAGCCGGACGTTTGCCTTTTCGGCAAGAGGCTCTGCCGCGGCCGAGCGCCATGAGATGTTGCGTCTCTGGGAAAGCACAGATCCCCACTGCTGTTGTGCCTGTAGATAGGGTGCCAAGGCAGCGTGAAGAGCAGCAAGAGCTTTCAGGGCTGGGCCCTTCCTTGTGGGAGAAGGAGCCGGACGTTTGCCTTTTCGGCAAGAGGCTCTGCCGCGTCCGAGCGCCATGAGATGTTGCGTCTCTGGGAAAGCACAGATCCCCACTGCTGTTGTGCCTGTAGATAGGGTGCCAAGGCAGCGTGAAGAGCAGCAAGAGCTTTCAGGGCTGGGCCCTTCCTTGTGGGAGAAGGAGCCGGACATTTGCCTTCTCGGCAAGAGGCTCTGCCGCGGCCGAGCGCCATGAGATGTTGCGTCTCTGGGAAAGCACAGATCCCCACTGCTGCTGTGCCTGTAGATAGGGTGCCAAGGCACCGTGAAGAGCAGCAAGAGCTTTCAGGGCTGGGCCCTTCCTTGTGGGAGAAGGAGCCGGACGTTTGCCTTTTCGGCAAGAGGCTCTGCCGCGGCCGAGCGTCATGAGATGTTGCGTCTCTGGGAAAGCACAGATCCCCACTGCTGTTGTGCCTGTAGATAGGGTGCCAAGGGTAGGTGAAGAGCAGCAAGAGCTTTCAGGGCTGGGCCCTTCCTTGTGGGAGAAGGAGCCGGACGTTTGCCTTTTCGGCAAGAGGCTCTGCCGCGGCCGAGCGCCATGAGATGTTGCGTCTCTGGGAAAGCACAGATCCCCACTGCTGTTGTGCCTGTAGATAGGGTGCCAAGGCAGCGTGAAGAGCAGCAACAGCTTTCAGGGCTGGGCCCTTCCTTGTGGGAGAAGGAGCCGGACGTTTACATTTTTGGCAAGAAGCTCTGCAGCGGCCGAGCGCCATGAGATGTTGCGTCTCTGGGAAAGCACAGATCCCCACTGCTGTTGTGCCTGTAGGTAGGGCGCCAAGGCACCGTGAAGAGCAGCAAGAGCTTTCAGGTCTGGGCCCTTCCTTGTGGGAGAAGGAGCCGGACGTTTGCCTTTTCGGCAAGAGGCTCTGCCGCGGCCGAGCGCCATGAGATGTTGCGTCTCTGGGAAAGCACAGATCCCCACTGCTGTTGTGCCTGTAGATAGGGTGCCAAGGCACCGTGAAGAGCAGCAAGAGCTTTCAGGGCTGGGCCCTTCCTTGTGGGAGAAGGAGCCGGACGTTTTCCTTTTCGGCAAGAGGCTCTGCCGCGGCCGAGCGCCATGAGATGTTGCGTCTCTGGGAAAGCACAGATCCCCACTGCTGTTGTGCCTGTAGGTAGGGTGCCAAGGCACCGTGAAGAGCAGCAAGAGCTTTCAGGGCTGGGCCCTTCCTTGTGGGAGAAGGAGCCGGACGTTTGCCTTCTCGGCAAGAGGCTCTGCCGCGGCCGAGCGCCATGAGATGTTGCGTCTCTGGGAAAGCACAGATCCCCACTGCTGCTGTGCCTGTAGATAGGGTGCCAAGGCACCGTGAAGAGCAGCAAGAGCTTTCAGGGCTGGGCCCTTCCTTGTGGGAGAAGGAGCCGGACGTTTGCCTTTTCGGCAAGAGGCTCTGCCGCGGCCGAGCGCCATGAGATGTTGCGTCTCTGGGAAAGCACAGATCCCCACTGCTGTTGTGCCTGTAGGTAGGGTGCCAAGGCAGCGTGAAGAGCAGCAAGAGCTTTCAGGGCTGGGCCCTTCCTTGTGGGAGAAGGAGCCGGACGTTTGCCTTTTCGGCAAGAGGCTCTGCCGCGGCCGAGCGCCATGAGATGTTGCGTCTCTGGGAAAGCACAGATCCCCACTGCTGTTGTGCCTGTAGATAGGGCGCCAAGGCACCATGAAGAGCAGCAAGAGCTTTCAGGGCTGGGCCCTTCCTTGTGGGAGAAGGAGCCGGACGTTTGCCTTTTCGGCAAGAGGCTCTGCCGCGGCCGAGCGCCATGAGATGTTGCGTCTCTGGGAAAGCACAGATCCCCAATGCTGTTGTGCCTGTAGGTAGGGCGCCAAGGCACCGTGAAGAGCAGCAAGAGCTTTCAGGGCTGGGCCCTTCCTTGTGGGAGAAGGAGCCGGACGTTTGCCTTTTCGGCAAGAGGCTCTGCCGCGGCCGAGCGCCATGAGATGTTGCGTCTCTGGGAAAGCACAGATCCCCACTGATGCTGTGCCTGTAGATAGGGTGCCAAGGCAGCGTGAAGAGCAGCAACAGCTTTCAGGGCTGAGCCCTTCCTTGTGGGAGAAGGAGCCGGACGTTTGCCTTCTCGGCAAGAGGCTCTGCCGCGGCCGAGCGCCATGAGATGTTGCGTCTCTGGGAAAGCACAGATCCCCACTGCTGTTGTGCCTGTAGATAGGGTGCCAAGGCACCGTGAAGAGCAGCAAGAGCTTTCAGGGCTGGGCCCTTCCTTGTGGGAGAAGGAGCCGGACGTTTGCCTTTTCGGCAAGAGGCTCTGCCGCGGCCGAGCGCCATGAGATGTTGCGTCTCTGGGAAAGCACAGATCCCCAATGCTGTTGTGCCTGTAGGTAGGGCGCCAAGGCACCGTGAAGAGCAGCAAGAGCTTTCAGGGCTGGGCCCTTCCTTGTGGGAGAAGGAGCCGGACGTTTGCCTTTTCGGCAAGAGGCTCTGCCGCGGCTGAGCGCCATGAGATGTTGCGTCTCTGGGAAAGCACAGATCCCCACTGATGCTGTGCCTGTAGATAGGGTGCCAAGGCAGCGTGAAGAGCAGCAACAGCTTTCAGGGCTGAGCCCTTCCTTGTGGGAGAAGGAGCCGGACGTTTGCCTTCTCGGCAAGAGGCTCTGCCGCGGCCGAGCGCCATGAGATGTTGCGTCTCTGGGAAAGCACAGATCCCCACTGCTGTTGTGCCTGTAGATAGGGTGCCAAGGCACCGTGAAGAGCAGCAAGAGCTTTCAGGGCTGGGCCCTTCCTTGTGGGAGAAGGAGCCGGACGTTTGCCTTTTCGGCAAGAGGCGCTGCCGCGGCCGAGCGCCATGAGATGTTGCGTCTCTGGGAAAGCACAGATCCCCACTGCTGCTGTGCCTGTAGGTAGGGCGCCAAGGCACCGTGAAGAGCAGCAAGAGCTTTCAGGGCTGGGCCCTTCCTTGTGGTAGAAGGAGCCGGACGTATGCCTTCTCGGCAAGAGGCTCTGCCGCGGCCGAGCGCCATGAGATGTTGCGTCTCTGGGAAAGCACAGATCCCCACTGCTGTTGTGCCTGTAGGTAGGGTGCCAAGGCAGCGTGAAGAGCAGCAAGAGCTTTCAGGGCTGGGCCCTTCCTTGTGGGAGAAGGAGCCGGACGTATGCCTTCTCGGCAAGAGGCTCTGCCGCGGCCGAGCGCCATGAGATGTTGCGTCTCTGGGAAAGCACAGATCCCCACTGCTGTTGTGCCTGTAGGTAGGGTGCCAAGGCAGCGTGAAGAGCAGCAACAGCTTTCAGGACTGGGCCCTTCCTTGTGGGAGAAGGAGCCGGACGTTTGCCTTCTCGGCAAGAGGCTCTGCCGCGGCCGAGCGCCATGAGATGTTGCGTCTCTGGGAAAGCACAGATCCCCACTGCTATTGTGCCTGTAGATAGGGTGCCAAGGCAGCGTGAAGAGCAGCAAGAGCTTTCAGGGCTGGGCCCTTCCTTGTGGGAGAAGGAGCCGGACGTTTGCCTTTTCGGCAAGAGGCTCTGCCGCGGCCGAGCGTCATGAGATGTTGCGTCTCTGGGAAAGCACAGATCCCCACTGCTGTTGTGCCTGTAGGTAGGGTGCCAAGGCACCGTGAAGAGCAGCAAGAGCTTTCAGGGCTGGGCCCTTCCTTGTGGGAGAAGGAGCCGGACGTTTGCCTTTTCGGCAAGAGGCTCTGCCGCGGCCGAGCGTCATGAGATGTTGCGTCTCTGGGAAAGCACAGATCCCCACTGCTGTTGTGCCTGTAGATAGGGTGCCAAGGGTAGGTGAAGAGCAGCAAGAGCTTTCAGGGCTGGGCCCTTCCTTGTGGGAGAAGGAGCCGGACGTTTACCTTTTCGGCAAGAAGCTCTGCCGCGGCCGAGCGCCATGAGATGTTGCGTCTCTGGGAAAGCACAGATCCTCACTGCTGTTGTGCCTGTAGGTAGGGCGCCAAGGCAGCGTGAAGAGCAGCAACAGCTTTCAGGGCTGGGCCCTTCCTTGTGGGAGAAGGAGCCGGACGTTTGCCTTTTCGGCAAGAGGCTCTGCCGCGGCCGAGCGCCATGAGATGTTGCGTCTCTGGGAAAGCACAGGTCCCCACTGCTGCTGTGCCTGTAGATAGGGCGCGAAGGCACGGTGAAGAGCAGCAAGAGCTTTCAGGGCTGGGCCCTTCCTTGTGGTAGAAGGAGCCGGACGTATGCCTTCTCGGCAAGAGGCTCTGCCGCGGCCGAGCGCCATGAGATGTTGCGTCTCTGGGAAAGCACAGATCCCCACTGCTGTTGTGCCTGTAGGTAGGGTGCCAAGGCAGCGTGAAGAGCAGCAACAGCTTTCAGGGCTGGGCCCTTCCTTGTGGGAGAAGGAGCCGGACGTTTGCCTTTTCGGCAAGAGGCTCTGCCGCGGCCGAGCGTCATGAGATGTTGCGTCTCTGGGAAAGCACAGATCCCCACTGCTGTTGTGCCTGTAGATAGGGTGCCAAGGGTAGGTGAAGAGCAGCAAGAGCTTTCAGGGCTGGGCCCTTCCTTGTGGGAGAAGGAGCCGGATGTTTGCCTTTTCGGCAAGAGGCTCTGCAGCGGCCGAGCGCCATGAGATGTTGCGTCTCTGGGAAAGCACAGATCCCCACTGCTGTTGTGCCTGTAGATAGGGTGCCAAGGGTAGGTGAAGAGCAGCAAGAGCTTTCAGGGCTGGGCCCTTCCTTGTGGGAGAAGGAGCCGGACGTTTACCTTTTCGGCAAGAAGCTCTGCCGCAGCCGAGCGCCATGAGATGTTGCGTCTCTGGGAAAGCACAGATCCCCACTGCTGTTGTGCCTGTAGTTAGGGCGCCAAGGCACCGTGAAGAGCAGCAAGAGCTTTCAGGGCTGGGCCCTTCCTTGTGGGAGAAGGAGCCGGACGTTTGCCTTCTCGGCAAGAGGCTCTGCCGCGGCCGAGCGCCATGAGATGTTGCGTCTCTGGGAAAGCACAGATCCCCACTGCTGCTGTGCCTGTAGGTAGGGCGCCAAGGCACCGTGAAGAGCAGCAAGAGCTTTCAGGGCTGGGCCCTTCCTTGTGGGAGAAGGAGCCGGACGTATGCCTTCTCGGCAAGAGGCTCTGCCGCGGCCGAGCGCCATGAGATGTTGCGTCTCTGGGAAAGCACAGATCCCCACTGCTGTTGTGCCTGTAGGTAGGGTGCCAAGGCAGCGTGAAGAGCAGCAACAGCTTTCAGGACTGGGCCCTTCCTTGTGGGAGAAGGAGCCGGACGTTTGCCTTCTCGGCAAGAGGCTCTGCCGCGGCCGAGCGCCATGAGATGTTGCGTCTCTGGGAAAGCACAGATCCCCACTGCTGCTGTGCCTGTAGATAGGGTGCCAAGGCACCGTGAAGAGCAGCAAGAGCTTTCAGGGCTGGGCCCTTCCTTGTGGGAGAAGGAGCCGGACGTTTGCCTTTTCGGCAAGAGGCTCTGCCGCGGCCGAGCGTCATGAGATGTTGCGTCTCTGGGAAAGCACAGATCCCCACTGCTGTTGTGCCTGTAGATAGGGTGCCAAGGGTAGGTGAAGAGCAGCAAGAGCTTTCAGGGCTGGGCCCTTCCTTGTGGGAGAAGGAGCCGGACGTTTGCCTTTTCGGCAAGAGGCTCTGCCGCGGCCGAGCGCCATGAGATGTTGCGTCTCTGGGAAAGCACAGATCCCCACTGCTGTTGTGCCTGTAGATAGGGTGCCAAGGGTAGGTGAAGAGCAGCAAGAGCTTTCAGGGCTGGGCCCTTCCTTGTGGGAGAAGGAGCCGGACGTTTACATTTTTGGCAAGAAGCTCTGCCGCGGCCGAGCGCCATGAGATGTTGCGTCTCTGGGAAAGCACAGATCCCCACTGCTGTTGTGCCTGTAGGTAGGGCGCCAAGGCACCGTGAAGAGCAGCAAGAGCTTTCAGGGCTGGGCCCTTCCTTGTGGGAGAAGGAGCCGGACGTTTGCCTTTTCGGCAAGAGGCTCTGCCGCGGCCGAGCGCCATGAGATGTTGCGTCTCTGGGAAAGCACAGATCCCCACTGCTGTTGTGCCTGTAGGTAGGGTGCCAAGGCACCGTGAAGAGCAGCAAGAGCTTTCAGGGCTGGGCCCTTCCTTGTGGGAGAAGGAGCCGGACGTTTGCCTTCTCGGCAAGAGGCTCTGCCGCGGCCGAGCGCCATGAGATGTTGCGTCTCTGGGAAAGCACAGATCCCCACTGCTGCTGTGCCTGTAGATAGGGTGCCAAGGCACCGTGAAGAGCAGCAAGAGCTTTCAGGGCTGGGCCCTTCCTTGTGGGAGAAGGAGCCGGACGTTTGCCTTTTCGGCAAGAGGCTCTGCCGCGGCCGAGCGTCATGAGATGTTGCGTCTCTGGGAAAGCACAGATCCCCACTGCTGTTGTGCCTGTAGGTAGGGTGCCAAGGCAGCGTGAAGAGCAGCAAGAGCTTTCAGGGCTGGGCCCTTCCTTGTGGGAGAAGGAGCCGGACGTTTGCCTTTTCGGCAAGAGGCTCTGCCGCGGCCGAGCGCCATGAGATGTTGCGTCTCTGGGAAAGCACAGATCCCCACTGCTGTTGTGCCTGTAGATAGGGCGCCAAGGCACCGTGAAGAGCAGCAAGAGCTTTCAGGGCTGGGCCCTTCCTTGTGGGAGAAGGAGCCGGACGTTTGCCTTTTCGGCAAGAGGCTCTGCCGCGGCCGAGCGCCATGAGATGTTGCGTCTCTGGGAAAGCACAGATCCCCACTGCTGTTGTGCCTGTAGATAGGGTGCCAAGGCACCGTGAAGAGCAGCAAGAGCTTTCAGGGCTGGGCCCTTCCTTGTGGGAGAAGGAGCCGGACGTTTGCCTTTTCGGCAAGAGGCTCTGCCGCGGCCGAGCGTCATGAGATGTTGCGTCTCTGGGAAAGCACAGATCCCCACTGCTGTTGTGCCTGTAGATAGGGTGCCAAGGCACCGTGAAGAGCAGCAAGAGCTTTCAGGGCTGGGCCCTTCCTTGTGGGAGAAGGAGCCGGACGTTTGCCTTTTCGGCAAGAGGCTCTGCCGCGGCCGAGCGTCATGAGATGTTGCGTCTCTGGGAAAGCACAGATCCCCACTGCTGTTGTGCCTGTAGATAGGGTGCCAAGGCACCGTGAAGAGCAGCAAGAGCTTTCAGGGCTGGGCCCTTCCTTGTGGGAGAAGGAGCCGGACGTTTGCCTTTTCGGCAAGAGGCTCTGCCGCGGCCGAGCGTCATGAGATGTTGCGTCTCTGGGAAAGCACAGATCCCCACTGCTGTTGTGCCTGTAGATAGGGTGCCAAGGGTAGGTGAAGAGCAGCAAGAGCTTTCAGGGCTGGGCCCTTCCTTGTGGGAGAAGGAGCCGGACGTATGCCTTCTCGGCAAGAGGCTCTGCCGCGGCCGAGCACCATGAGATGTTGCGTCTCTGGGAAAGCACAGATCCCCACTGCTGTTGTGCCTGTAGGTAGGGTGCCAAGGCAGCGTGAAGAGCAGCAACAGCTTTCAGGGCTGGGCCCTTCCTTGTGGGAGAAGGAGCCGGACGATTGCCTTTTCGGCAAGAGGCTCTGCCGCGGCCGAGCGTCATGAGATGTTGCGTCTCTGGGAAAGCACAGATCCCCACTGCTGTTGTGCCTGTAGATAGGGTGCCAAGGGTAGGTGAAGAGCAGCAAGAGCTTTCAGGGCTGGGCCCTTCCTTGTGGGAGAAGGAGCCGGACGTTTGCCTTTTCGGCAAGAGGCTCTGCCGCGGCCGAGCGCCATGAGATGTTGCGTCTCTGGGAAAGCACAGATCCCCACTGCTGTTGTGCCTGTAGATAGGGTGCCAAGGGTAGGTGAAGAGCAGCAAGAGCTTTCAGGGCTGGGCCCTTCCTTGTGGGAGAAGGAGCCGGACGTTTACCTTTTCGGCAAGAAGCTCTGCCGCGGCCGAGCGCCATGAGATGTTGCGTCTCTGGGAAAGCACAGATCCCCACTGCTGTTGTGCCTGTAGGTAGGGCGCCAAGGCACCGTGAAGAGCAGCAAGAGCTTTCAGGGCTGGGCCCTTCCTTGTGGGAGAAGGAGCCGGACGTTTGCCTTCTCGGCAAGAGGCTCTGCCGCGGCCGAGCGCCATGAGATGTTGCGTCTCTGGGAAAGCACAGATCCCCACTGCTGCTGTGCCTGTAGGTAGGGCGCCAAGGCACCGTGAAGAGCAGCAATAGCTTTCAGGGCTGGGCCCTTCCTTGTGGGAGATGGAGCCGGACGTATGCCTTCTCGGCAAGAGGCTCTGCCGCGGCCGAGCGCCATGAGATGTTGCGTCTCTGGGAAAGCACAGATCCCCACTGCTGTTGTGCCTGTAGGTAGGGTGCCAAGGCAGCGTGAAGAGCAGCAACAGCTTTCAGGACTGGGCCCTTCCTTGTGGGAGAAGGAGCCGGACGTTTGCCTTCTCGGCAAGAGGCTCTGCCGCGGCCGAGCGCCATAAGATGTTGCGTCTCTGGGAAAGCACAGATCCCCACTGCTGTTGTGCCTGTAGATAGGGTGCCAAGGCACCGTGAAGAGCAGCAAGAGCTTTCAGGACTGGGCCCTTCCTTGTGGGAGAAGGAGCCGGACGTTTGCCTTTTCGGCAAGAGGCTCTGCCGCGGGCCGAGCGTCATGAGATGTTGCGTCTCTGGGAAAGCACAGATCCCCACTGCTGTTGTGCCTGTAGATAGGGTGCCAAGGCACCGTGAAGAGCAGCAAGAGCTTTCAGGGCTGGGCCCTTCCTTGTGGGAGAAGGAGCCGGACGTTTGCCTTTTCGGCAAGAGGCTCTGCCGCGGCCGAGCGCCATGAGATGTTGCGTCTCTGGGAAAGCACAGATCCCCACTGCTGCTGTGCCTGTAGGTAGGGCGCCAAGGCACCGTGAAGAGCAGCAAGAGCTTTCAGGGCTGGGCCCTTCCTTGTGGGAGAAGGAGCCGGACGTTTGCCTTTTCGGCAAGAGGCTCTGCCGCCGCCGAGCGCCATGAGATGTTGCGTCTCTGGGAAAGCACAGATCCCCACTGCTGTTGTGCCTGTAGATAGGGTGCCAAGGGTAGGTGAAGAGCAGCAAGAGCTTTCAGGGCTGGGCCCTTCCTTGTGGGAGAAGGAGCCGGACGTTTACCTTTTCGGCAAGAAGCTCTGCCGCGGCCGAGCGCCATGAGATGTTGCGTCTCTGGGAAAGCACAGATCCTCACTGCTGTTGTGCCTGTAGGTAGGGCGCCAAGGCAGCGTGAAGAGCAGCAAGAGCTTTCAGGGCTGGGCCCTTCCTTGTGGGAGAAGGAGCCGGACATTTGCCTTCTCTGCAAGAAGCTCTGCCGCGGCCGAGCGCCATGAGATGTTGCGTCTCTGGGAAAGCACAGATCCCCACTGCTGTTGTGCCTGTAGATAGGGTGCCAAGGCACCGTGAAGAGCAGCAAGAGCTTTCAGGGCTGGGCCCTTCCTTGTGGGAGAAGGAGCCGGATGTTTGCCTTTTCTGCAAGAGGCTCTGCCGCGGCCGAGCGTCATGAGATGTTGCGTCTCTGGGAAAGCACAGATCCCCACTGCTGTTGTGCCTGTAGATAGGGTGCCAAGTGTAGGTGAAGAGCAGCAAGAGCTTTCAGGGCTGGGCCCTTCCTTGTGGGAGAAGGAGCCGGACGTTTGCCTTTTCGGCAAGAGGCTCTGCCGCGGCCGAGCGCCATGAGATGTTGCATCTCTGGGAAAGCACAGATCCCCACTGCTGTTGTGCCTGTAGATAGGGTGCTAAGGGTAGGTGAAGAGCAGCAAGAGCTTTCAGGGCTGGGCCCTTCCTTGTGGGAGAAGGAGCCGGACGTTTACCTTTTCGGCAAGAAGCTCTGCCGCGGCCGAGCGCCATGAGATGTTGCGTCTCTGGGAAAGCACAGATCCCCACTGCTGTTGTGCCTGTAGGTAGGGCGCCAAGGCACCGTGAAGAGCAGCAAGAGCTTTCAGGGCTGGGCCCTTCCTTGTGGGAGAAGGAGCCGGACGTTTGCCCTTTTCGACAAGAGGCTCTGCCGCGGCCGAGCGCCATGAGATGTTGCGTCTCTGGGAAAGCACAGATCCCCACTGCTGCTGTGCCTGTAGATAAGGTGCCAAGGCACCGTGAAGAGCAGCAAGAGCTTTCAGGGCTGGGCCCTTCCTTGTGGGAGAAGGAGCCGGACGTTTGCCTTTTCGGCAAGAGGCTCTGCCGCGGCCGAGCGTCATGAGATGTTGCGTCTCTGGGAAAGCACAGATCCCCACTGCTGTTGTGCCTGTAGATAGGGTGCCAAGGCACCGTGAAGAGCAGCAAGAGCCTTCAGGGCTGGGCCCTTCCTTGTGGGAGAAGGAGCCGGACGTTTACCTTTTCGGCAAGAGGCTCTGCCGCGGGCCGAGCGCCATGAGATGTTGCGTCTCTGGGAAAGCACAGATCCCCACTGCTGTTGTGCCTGCAGATAGGGTGCCAAGGCACCGTGAAGAGCAGCAAGAGCTTTCAGGGCTGGGCCCTTCCTTGTGGGAGAAGGAGCCGGACGTTTGCCTTTTCGGCAAGAGGCTCTGCCGCGGCCGAGCGCCATGAGATCTTGCGTCTCTGGGAAAGCACAGATCCCCACTGCTGCTGTGCCTGTAGATAGAGCGCCAAGGCACCGTGAAGAGCAGCAAGAGCTTTCAGGGCTGGGCCCTTCCTTGTGGTAGAAGGAGCCGGACGTATGCCTTCTCGGCAAGAGGCTCTGCCGCGGCCGAGCGCCATGAGATGTTGCGTCTCTGGGAAAGCACAGATCCCCACTGCTGTTGTGCCTGTAGGTAGGGTGCCAAGGGTAGGTGAAGAGCAGCAAGAGCTTTCAGGGCTGGGCCCTTCCTTGTGGGAGAAGGAGCCGGACGTTTGCCTTTTCGGCAAGAGGCTCTGCCGCGGCCGAGCGCCATGAGATGTTGCATCTCTGGGAAAGCACAGATCCCCACTGCTGTTGTGCCTCTAGATAGGGTGCCAAGGCAGCGTGAAGAGCAGCAAGAGCTTTCAGGGCTGGGCCCTTCCTTGTGGGAGAAGGAGCCGGACGTTTACCTTTTCGGCAAGAAGCTCTGCCGCGGCCGAGCGCCATGAGATGTTGCGTCTCTGGGAAAGCACAGATCCCCACTGCTGTTGTGCCTGTAGGTAGGGCGCCAAGGCACCGTGAAGAGCAGCAAGAGCTTTCAGGGCTGGGCCCTTCCTTGTGGGAGAAGGAGCCGGACGTTTGCCTTTTCGGCATGAGGCTCTGCCGCGGGCCGAGCGCCATGAGATGTTGCGTCTCTGGGAAAGCACAGATCCCCACTGCTGCTGTGCCTGTAGATAGGGTGCCAAGGCACCGTGAAGAGCAGCAAGAGCTTTCAGGGCTGGGCCCTTCCTTGTGGGAGAAGGAGCCGGACGTTTGCCTTTTCGGCAAGAGGCTCTGCCGCGGCCGAGCGTCATGAGATGTTGCGTCTCTGGGAAAGCACAGATCCCCACTGCTGTTGTGCCTGTAGATAGGGTGCCAAGGCACCGTGAAGAGCAGCAAGAGCTTTCAGGGCTGGGCCCTTCCTTGTGGGAGAAGGAGCCGGACGTTTGCCTTTTCGGCAAGAGGCTCTGACGCGGCCGAGCGCCATGAGATGTTGCGTCTCTGGGAAAGCACAGATCCTCACTGCTGTTGTGCCTGTAGGTAGGGCGCCAAGGCACCGTGAAGAGCAGCAAGAGCTTTCAGGGCTGGGCCCTTCCTTGTGGGAGAAGGAGCCGGACGTTTGCCTTTTCGGCAAGAGGCTCTGCCGCGGGCCGAGCGCCATGAGATGTTGCGTCTCTGGGAAAGCACAGATCCCCACTGCTGCTGTGCCTGTAGATAGGGCGCCAAGGCACCGTGAAGAGCAGCAAGAGCTTTCAGGGCTGGGCCCTTCCTTGTGGTAGAAGGAGCCGGACGTATGCCTTCTCGGCAAGAGGCTCTGCCGCGGCCGAGCGCCATGAGATGTTGCGTCTCTGGGAAAGCACAGATCCCCACTGCTGTTGTGCCTGTAGGTAGGGTGCCAAGGCAGCGTGAAGAGCAGCAAGAGCTTTCAGGGCTGGGCCCTTCCTTGTGGGAGAAGGAGCCGGACATTTGCCTTCTCGGCAAGAAGCTCTGCCGCGGCCGAGCGCCATGAGATGTTGCGTCTCTGGGAAAGCACAGATCCCCACTGCTGTTGTGCCTGTAGATAGGGTGCCAAGGCAGCGTGAAGAGCAGCAAGAGCTTTCAGGGCTGGGCCCTTCCTTGTGGGAGAAGGAGCCGGATGTTTGCCTTTTCGGCAAGAGGCTCTGCCGCGGCCCGAGCGTCATGAGATGTTGCGTCTCTGGGAAAGCACAGATCCCCACTGCTGTTGTGCCTGTAGATAGGGTGCCAAGGGTAGGTGAAGAGCAGCAAGAGCTTTCAGGGCTGGGCCCTTCCTTGTGGGAGAAGGAGCCGGACGTTTGCCTTTTCGGCAAGAGGCTCTGCCGCGGCCTAGCGCCATGAGATGTTGCGTCTCTGGGAAAGCACAGATCCCCACTGCTGTTGTGCCTGTAGATAGGGTGCTAAGGGTAGGTGAAGAGCAGCAAGAGCTTTCAGGGCTGGGCCCTTCCTTGTGGGAGAAGGAGCCGGACGTTTACCTTTTCGGCAAGAAGCTCTGCCGCGGCCGAGCGCCATGAGATGTTGCGTCTCTGGGAAAGCACAGATCCCCACTGCTGTTGTGCCTGTAGGTAGGGCGCCAAGGCACCGTGAAGAGCAGCAAGAGCTTTCAGGGCTGGGCCCTTCCTTGTGGGAGAAGGAGCCGGACGTTTGCCTTTTCGGCATGAGGCTCTGCCGCGGCCGAGCGCCATGAGATGTTGCGTCTCTGGGAAAGCACAGATCCCCACTGCTGCTGTGCCTGTAGATAGGGGTGCCAAGGCACCGTGAAGAGCAGCAAGAGCTTTCAGGGCTGGGCCCTTCCTTGTGGGAGAAGGAGCCGGACGTTTGCCTTTTCGGCAAGAGGCTCTGCCGCGGCCGAGCGTCATGAGATGTTGCGTCTCTGGGAAAGCACAGATCCCCACTGCTGTTGTGCCTGTAGGTAGGGTGCCAAGGCACCGTGAAGAGCAGCAAGAGCTTTCAGGGCTGGGCCCTTCCTTGTGGGAGAAGGAGCCGGACGTTTGCCTTTTCGGCAAGAGGCTCTGCCGCGGCCGAGCGCCATGAGATGTTGCGTCTCTGGGAAAGCACAGATCCCCACTGCTGTTGTGCCTGTAGATAGGGCGCCAAGGCACCGTGAAGAGCAGCAAGAGCCTTCAGGGCTGGGCCCTTCCTTGTGGGAGAAGGAGCCGGACGTTTGCCTTTCGGCAAGAAGCTCTGCCGCGGCCGAGCGCCATGAGATGTTGCGTCTCTGGGAAAGCACAGATCCCCACTGCTGTTGTGCCTGTAGATAGGGCGCCAAGGGTAGGTGAAGAGCAGTAACAGCTTTCAGGGCTGGGCCCTTCCTTGTGGGAGAAGGAGCCGGACGTTTGCCTTCTCGGCAAGAGGCTCTGCCGCGGCCGAGCGCCATGAGATGTTGCGTCTCTGGGAAAGCACAGATCCCCACTGCTGTTGTGCCTGTAGGTAGGGTGCCAAGGCACCGTTGAAGAGCAGCAAGAGCTTTCAGGGCTGGGCCCTTCCTTGTGGGAGAAGGAGCCGGACGTTTGCCTTTTCGGCAAGAGGCTCTGCCGCGGCCGAGCGCCATGAGATGTTGCGTCTCTGGGAAAGCACAGATCCCCACTGCTGTTGTGCCTGTAGATAGGGCGCCAAGGGTAGGTGAAGAGCAGCAAGAGCTTTCAGGGCTGGGCCCTTCCTTGTGGGAGAAGGAGCCGGACGTTTACCTTTTCGGCAAGAGGCTCTGCCGCGGCCGAGCGCCATGAGATGTTGCGTCTCTGGGAAAGCACAGATCCCCACTGCTGTTGTGGCTGTCGATAGGGCGCCAAGGCACCGTGAAGAGCAGCAAGAGCTTTCAGGGCTGGGCCCTTCCTTGTGGGAGAAGGAGCCGGACGTTTGCCTTTTCGGCAAGAGGCTCTGCCGCGGCCGAGCGTCATGAGATGTTGCGTCTCTGGGAAAGCACAGATCCCCACTGCTGTTGTGCCTGTAGATAGGGTGCCAAGGCACCGTGAAGAGCAGCAAGAGCTTTCAGGGCTGGGCCCTTCCTTGGGGGAGAAGGAGCCGGACGTTTGCCTTTTCGGCAAGAGGCTCTGCCGCGGCCGAGCGCCATGAGATGTTGCGTCTCTGGGAAAGCACAGATCCCCACTGCTGTTGTGCCTGTAGGTAGGGCGCCAAGGCACCGTGAAGAGCAGCAAGAGCTTTCAGGGCTGGGCCCTTCCTTGTGGGAGAAGGAGCCGGACGTTTGCCTTTTCGGCAAGAGGCTCTGCCGCGGCCGAGCGCCATGAGATGTTGCGTCTCTGGGAAAGCACAGATCCCCACTGCTGCTGTGCCTGTAGGTAGGGTGCCAAGGCACCGTGAAGAGCAGCAAGAGCTTTCAGGGCTGGGCCCTTCCTTGTGGGAGAAGGAGCCGGACGTTTGCCTTTTCGGCAAGAGGCTCTGCCGCGGCCGAGCGCCATGAGATGTTGCGTCTCTGGGAAAGCACAGATCCCCACTGCTGTTGTGCCTGTAGATAGGGTGCCAAGGGTAGGTGAAGAGCAGCAAGAGCTTTCAGGGCTGGGCCCTTCCTTGTGGGAGAAGGAGCCGGACGTTTACCTTTTCGGCAAGAAGCTCTGCCGCGGCCGAGCGCCATGAGATGTTGCGTCTCTGGGAAAGCACAGATCCTCACTGCTGTTGTGCCTGTAGGTAGGGCGCCAAGGCAGCGTGAAGAGCAGCAAGAGCTTTCAGGGCTGGGCCCTTCCTTCTGGGAGAAGGAGCCGGACGTTTGCCTTTTCGGCATGAGGCTCTGCCGCGGCCGAGCGCCATGAGATGTTGCGTCTCTGGGAAAGCACAGATCCCCACTGCTGCTGTGCCTGTAGATAGGGTGCCAAGGCACCGTGAAGAGCAGCAAGAGCTTTCAGGGCTGGGCCCTTCCTTGTGGGAGAAGGAGCCGGACGTTTGCCTTTTCGGCAAGAGGCTCTGCCGCGGCCGAGCGTCATGAGATGTTGCGGTCTCTGGGAAAGCACAGATCCCCACTGCTGTTGTGCCTGTAGGTAGGGTGCCAAGGCACCGTGAAGAGCAGCAAGAGCTTTCAGGGCTGGGCCCTTCCTTGTGGGAGAAGGAGCCGGACGTTTGCCTTTTCGGCAAGAGGCTCTGCCGCGGCCGAGCGCCATGAGATGTTGCGTCTCTGGGAAAGCACAGATCCCCACTGCTGTTGTGCCTGTAGATAGGGCGCCAAGGCACCGTGAAGAGCAGCAAGAGCCTTCAGGGCTGGGCCCTTCCTTGTGGGAGAAGGAGCCGGACGTTTGCCTTTCGGCAAGAAGCTCTGCCGCGGCCGAGCGCCATGAGATGTTGCGTCTCTGGGAAAGCACAGATCCCCACTGCTGTTGTGCCTGTAGATAGGGCGCCAAGGGTAGGTGAAGAGCAGCAAGAGCTTTCAGGGCTGGGCCCTTCCTTGTGGGAGAAGGAGCCGGACGTTTGCCTTCTCGGCAAGAGGCTCTGCCGCGGGCCGAGCGCCATGAGATGTTGCGTCTCTGGGAAAGCACAGATCCCCACTGCTGTTGTGCCTGTAGGTAGGGTGCCAAGGCACCGTGAAGAGCAGCAAGAGCTTTCAGGGCTGGGCCCTTCCTTGTGGGAGAAGGAGCCGGACGTTTGCCTTTTCGGCAAGAGGCTCTGCCGCGGCCGAGCGCCATGAGATGTTGCGTCTCTGGGAAAGCACAGATCCCCACTGCTGTTGTGCCTGTAGATAGGGCACCAAGGGTAGGTGAAGAGCAGCAAGAGCTTTCAGGGCTGGGCCCTTCCTTGTGGGAGAAGGAGCCGGACGTTTACCTTTTCGGCAAGAGGCTCTGCCGCGGGCCGAGCGCCATGAGATGTTGCGTCTCTGGGAAAGCACAGATCCCCACTGCTGTTGTGGCTGTCGATAGGGCGCCAAGGCACCGTGAAGAGCAGCAAGAGCTTTCAGGGCTGGGCCCTTCCTTGTGGGAGAAGGAGCCGGACGTTTGCCTTTTCGGCAAGAGGCTCTGCCGCGGCCGAGCGTCATGAGATGTTGCGTCTCTGGGAAAGCACAGATCCCCACTGCTGTTGTGCCTGTAGATAGGGTGCCAAGGCACCGTGAAGAGCAGCAAGAGCTTTCAGGGCTGGGCCCTTCCTTGGGGGAGAAGGAGCCGGACGTTTGCCTTTTCGGCAAGAGGCTCTGCCGCGGCCGAGCGCCATGAGATGTTGCGTCTCTGGGAAAGCACAGATCCCCACTGCTGTTGTGCCTGTAGGTAGGGCGCCAAGGCACCGTGAAGAGCAGCAAGAGCTTTCAGGGCTGGGCCCTTCCTTGTGGGAGAAGGAGCCGGACGTTTGCCTTTTCGGCAAGAGGCTCTGCCGCGGCCGAGCGCCATGAGATGTTGCGTCTCTGGGAAAGCACAGATCCCCACTGCTGCTGTGCCTGTAGGTAGGGTGCCAAGCACCGTGAAGAGCAGCAAGAGCTTTCAGGGCTGGGCCCTTCCTTGTGGGAGAAGGAGCCGGACGTTTGCCTTTTCGGCAAGAGGCTCTGCCGCGGCCGAGCGCCATGAGATGTTGCGTCTCTGGGAAAGCACAGATCCCCACTGCTGTTGTGCCTGTAGATAGGGTGCCAAGGGTAGGTGAAGAGCAGCAAGAGCTTTCAGGGCTGGGCCCTTCCTTGTGGGAGAAGGAGCCGGACGTTTGCCTTTTCGGCAAGAGGCTCTGCCGCGGCCGAGCGCCATGAGATGTTGCGTCTCTGGGAAAGCACAGATCCCCCACTGCTGTTGTGCCTGTAGATAGGGTGCTAAGGGTAGGTGAAGAGCAGCAAGAGCTTTCAGGGCTGGGCCCTTCCTTGTGGGAGAAGGAGCCGGACGTTTACCTTTTCGGCAAGAAGCTCTGCCGCGGCCGAGCGCCATGAGATGTTGCGTCTCTGGGAAAGCACAGATCCCCACTGCTGTTGTGCCTGTAGGTAGGGCGCCAAGGCACCGTGAAGAGCAGCAAGAGCTTTCAGGGCTGGGCCCTTCCTTGTGGGAGAAGGAGCCGGACGTTTGCCTTTTCGGCATGAGGCTCTGCCGCGGCCGAGCGCCATGAGATGTTGCGTCTCTGGGAAAGCACAGATCCCCACTGCTGCTGTGCCTGTAGATAGGGTGCCAAGGCACCGTGAAGAGCAGCAAGAGCTTTCAGGGCTCGGCCCTTCCTTGTGGGAGAAGGAGCCGGACGTTTGCCTTTTCGGCAAGAGGCTCTGCCGCGGCCGAGCGTCATGAGATGTTGCGTCTCTGGGAAAGCACAGATCCCCACTGCTGTTGTGCCTGTAGATAGGGTGCCAAGGCACCGTGAAGAGCAGCAAGAGCTTTCAGGGCTGGGCCCTTCCTTGTGGGAGAAGGAGCCGGACGTTTGCCTTTTCGGCAAGAGGCTCTGCCGCGGCCGAGCGCCATGAGATGTTGCGTCTCTGGGAAAGCACAGATCCCCACTGCTGTTGTGCCTGTAGATAGGGCGCCAAGGCACCGTGAAGAGCAGCAAGAGCCTTCAGGGCTGGGCCCTTCCTTGTGGGAGAAGGAGCCGGACGTTTGCCTTTTCGGCAAGAGGCTCTGCCGCGGCCGAGCGCCATGAGATGTTGCGTCTCTGGGAAAGCACAGATCCCCACTGCTGTTGTGCCTGTAGATAGGGCGCCAAGGCAGCGTGAAGAGCAGCAAGAGCTTTCAGGTCTGGGCCCTTCCTTGTGGGAGAAGGAGCCGGACGTTTGCCTTCTCGGCAAGAGGCTCTGCCGCGGCCGAGCGCCATGAGATGTTGCGTCTCTGGGAAAGCACAGATCGCCACTGCTGTTGTGCCTGTAGATAGGGTGCCAAGGCACCGTGAAGAGCTGCAAGAGCTTTCAGGGCTGGGCCCTTCCTTGTGGGAGAAGGAGCCGGACGTTTGCCTTTTCGGCAAGAGGCTCTGCCGCGGCCGAGCGTCATGAGATGTTGCGTCTCTGGGAAAGCACAGATCCCCACTGCTGTTGTGCCTGTAGATAGGGTGCCAAGGGTAGGTGAAGAGCAGCAAGAGCTTTCAGGGCTGGGCCCTTCCTTGTGGGAGAAGGAGCCGGACGTTTGCCTTTCGGCAAGAGGCTCTGCCGCGGCCGAGCGCCATGAGATGTTGCGTCTCTGGGAAAGCACAGATCCCCACTGCTGTTGTGCCTGTAGATAGGGCGCCAAGGCAGCGTGAAGAGCAGCAACAGCTTTCAGGGCTGGGCCCTTCCTTTTGGGAGAAGGAGCCAGACGTTTGCCTTCTCGGCAAGAGGCTCTGCCGCGGCCGAGCGCCATGAGATGTTGCGTCTCTGGGAAAGCACAGATCCCCACTGCTGTTGTGCCTGTAGGTAGGGTGCCAAGGCACCGTGAAGAGCAGCAAGAGCTTTCAGGGCTGGGCCCTTCCTTGTGGGAGAAGGAGCCGGACGTTTGCCTTTTCGGCAAGAGGCTCTGCCGCGGCCGAGCGCCATGAGATGTTGCGTCTCTGGGAAAGCACAGATCCCCACTGCTGTTGTGCCTGTAGATAGGGCGCCAAGAGTAGGTGAAGAGCAGCAAGAGCTTTCAGGGCTGGGCCCTTCCTTGTGGGAGAAGGAGCCGGACGTTTACCTTTTCGGCAAGAGGCTCTGCCGCGGCCGAGCGCCATGAGATGTTGCGTCTCTGGGAAAGCACAGATCCCCACTGCTGTTGTGCCTGTAGGTAGGGCGCCAAGGCACCGTGAAGAGCAGCAAGAGCTTTCAGGGCTGGGCCCTTCCTTGTGGGAGAAGGAGCGGGACGTTTGCCTTTTCGGCAAGAGGCTCTGCCTGCGGCCGAGCGCCATGAGATGTTGCGTCTCTGGGAAAGCACAGATCCCCACTGCTGTTGTGCCTGTAGATAGGGGTGCCAAGGCAGCGTGAAGAGCAGCAAGAGCTTTCAGGGCTGGGCCCTTCCTTGTGGGAGAAGGAGCCGGACGTTTGCCTTTCGGCAAGAAGCTCTGCCGCGGCCGAGCGCCATGAGATGTTGCGTCTCTGGGAAAGCACAGATCCCCACTGCTGTTGTGCCTGTAGATAGGGCGCCAAGGCAGCGTGAAGAGCAGTAACAGCTTTCAGGGCTGGGCCCTTCCTTGTGGGAGAAGGAGCCAGACGTTTGCCTTCTCGGCAAGAGGCTCTGCCGCGGCCGAGCGCCATGAGATGTTGCGTCTCTGGGAAAGCACAGATCCCCACTGCTGTTGTGCCTGTAGGTAGGGTGCCAAGGCACCGTGAAGAGCAGCAAGAGCTTTCAGGGCTGGGCCCTTCCTTGTGGGAGAAGGAGCCGGACGTTTGCCTTTTCGGCAAGAGGCTCTGCCGCGGCCGAGCGCCATGAGATGTTGCGTCTCTGGGAAAGCACAGATCCCCACTGCTGTTGTGCCTGTAGATAGGGCGCCAAGAGTAGGTGAAGAGCAGCAAGAGCTTTCAGGGCTGTGCCCTTCCTTGTGGGAGAAGGAGCCGGACGTTTACCTTTTCGGCAAGAGGCTCTGCCGCGGCCGAGCGCCATGAGATGTTGCGTCTCTGGGAAAGCACAGATCCCCACTGCTGTTGTGCCTGTAGGTAGGGCGCCAAGGCACCGTGAAGAGCAGCAAGAGCTTCAGGGCTGGGCCCTTCCTTGTGGGAGAAGGAGCGGGACGTTTGCCTTTTCGGCAAGAGGCTCTGCCGCGGCCGAGCGCCATGAGATGTTGCGTCTCTGGGAAAGCACAGATCCCCACTGCTGTTGTGCCTGTAGATAGGGTGCCAAGGCAGCGTGAAGAGCAGCAAGAGCTTTCAGGGCTGGGCCCTTCCTTGTGGGAGAAGGAGCCGGACATATGCCTTCTCGGCAAGAGGCTCTGCCGCGGCCGAGTGCCATGAGATGTTGCGTCTCTGGGAAAGCACAGATCCCCACTGCTGTTGTGCCTGTAGGTAGGGTGCCAAGGCACCGTGAAGAGCAGCAAGAGCTTTCAGGGCTGGGCCCTTCCTTGTGGGAGAAGGAGCCGGACGTTTGCCTTTTCGGCAAGAGGCTCTGCCGCGGCCGAGCGCCATGAGATGTTGCGTCTCTGGGAAAGCACAGATCCCCACTGCTGTTGTGCCTGTAGATAGGGTGCCAAGGGTAGGTGAAGAGCAGCAAGAGCTTTCAGGGCTGGGCCCTTCCTTGTGGGAGAAGGAGCCGGACGTTTACCTTTTCGGCAAGAGGCTCTGCCGCGGCCAAGCGCCATGAGATGTTGCGTCTCTGGGAAAGCACAGATCCCCACTGCTGTTGTGCCTGTAGGTAGGGCGCCAAGGCACCGTGAAGAGCAGCAGAGCTTTCAGGGCTGGGCCCTTCCTTGTGGGAGAAGGAGCCGGACGTTTGCCTTTTCGGCAAGAGGCTCTGCCGTGGCAGAGCGCCATGAGATGTTGCGTCTCTGGGAAAGCACAGATCCCCACTGCTGTTGTGCCTGCAGATAGGGTGCCAAAGCACCGTGAAGAGCAGCAAGAGCTTTCAGGGCTGGGCCCTTCCTTGTGGGAGAAGGAGCCGGACATTTGCCTTTTCGGCAAGAGGCTCTGCCGCGGCTGAGCGCCATGAGATGTTGCGTTTCTGGGAAAGCACAGATCCCCACTGCTGTTGTGCCTGCAGATAGGGTGCCAAGGCACCGTGAAGAGCAGCAAGAGCTTTCAGGGCTGGGCCCTTCCTTGTGGGAGAAGGAGCCGGACGTTTACCTTTTCGGCAAGAGGCTCTGCCGCGGCCGAGCGCCATGAGATGTTGCGTCTCTGGGAAAGCACAGATCCCCACTGCTGTTGTGCCTGTAGGTAGGGCGCCAAGGCACCGTGAAGAGCAGCAAGAGCTTTCAGGGCTGGGCCCTTCCTTGTGGGAGAAGGAGCCGGATGTTTGCCTTTTCGGCAAGAGGCTCTGCCGCGGCCGAGCGCCATGAGATGTTGCCTCTCTGGGAAAGCACAGATCCCCACTGCTGTTGTGCCTGTAGATAGGGCGCCAAGGCACCGTGAAGAGCAGCAAGAGCTTTCAGGGCTGGGCCCTTCCTTGTGGGAGAAGGAGCCGGACTTTTACCTTCTCGGCAAGAGGCTCTGCCGCGGCCGAGCGCCATGAGATGTTGCGTCTCTGGGAAAGCACAGATCCCCACTGCTGTTGTGCCTGTAGATAGGGTGCCAAGGCAGCGTGAAGAGCAGCAAGAGCTTTCAGGGCTGGGCCCTTCCTTGTGGGAGAAGGAGCCGGACGTTTGCCTTTTCGGCAAGAGGCTCTGCCGCGGCCGAGCGCCATGAGATGTTGCGTCTCTGGGAAAGCACAGATCCCCACTGCTGTTGTGCCTGTAGATAGGGTGCCATGGCATTGTGAAGAGCAGCAAGAGCTTTCAGGGCTGGGCCCTTCCTTGTGGGAGAAGGAGCGGACGTTTGCCTTTTCGGCAAGAGGCTCTGCCGCGGCCGAGCGCCATGAGATGTTGCGTCTCTGGGAAAGCACAGATCCCCACTGCTGCTGTGCCTGCAGATAGGGTGCCAAGAGTAGGTGAAGAGCAGCAACAGCTTTCAGGGCTGGGCCCTTCCTTGTGGGAGAAGGAGCCGGACGTTTACCTTTTCGGCAAGAGGCTCTGCCGCGGCCGAGCGCCATGAGATGTTGCGTCTCTGGGAAAGCACAGATCCCCACTGCTGTTGTGCCTGTAGGTAGGGCGCCAAGGCACCGTGAAGAGCAGCAAGAGCTTTCAGGGCTCGGCCCTTCCTTGTGGGAGAAGGAGCCGGACGTTTGCCTTTTCGGCAACAGGCTCTGCCGCGGCCAAGCGCCATGAGATGTTGCGTCTCTGGGAAAGCACAGATCCCCACTGCTGTTGTGCCTGTAGGTAGGGCGCCAAGGCAGCGTGAAGAGCAGCAAGAGCTTTCAGGGCTGGGCCCTTCCTTGGGGGAGAAGGAGCCAGACGTATGCCTTCTCGGCAAGAGGCTCTGCCGCGGCCGAGTGCCATGAGATGTTGCGTCTCTGGGAAAGCACAGATCCCCACTGCTGTTGTGCCTGTAGGTAGGGTGCCAAGGCACCGTGAAGAGCAGCAAGAGCTTTCAGGGCTGGGCCCTTCCTTGTGGGAGAAGGAGCCGGACGTTTGCCTTTTCGGCAAGAGGCTCTGCCGCGGCCGAGCGCCATGAGATGTTGCGTCTCTGGGAAAGCACAGATCCCCACTGCTGTTGTGCCTGTAGATAGGGTGCCAAGGGTAGGTGAAGAGCAGCAAGAGCTTTCAGGGCTGGGCCCTTCCTTGTGGGAGAAGGAGCCGGACGTTTACCTTTTCGGCAAGAGGCTCTGCCGCGGCCAAGCGCCATGAGATGTTGCGTCTCTGGGAAAGCACAGATCCCCAGTGCTGTTGTGCCTGCAGATAGGGTGCCAAAGCACCGTGAAGAGCAGCAAGAGCTTTCAGGGCTGGGCCCTTCCTTGTGGAGAAGGAGCCGGACATTTGCCTTTTCGGCAAGAGGCTCTGCCGCGGTCCGAGCGCCATGAGATGTTGCGTCTCTGGGAAAGCACAGATCCCCACTGCTGTTGTGCCTGTAGGTAGGGCGGCAAGGCACCGTGAAGAGCAGCAAGAGCTTTCAGGGCTGGGCCCTTCCTTGTGGGAGAAGGAGCCGGATGTTTGCCTTTTCGGCAAGAGGCTCTGCCGCGGCCGAGCGCCATGAGATGTTGCCTCTCTGGGAAAGCACAGATCCCCACTGCTGTTGTGCCTGTAGATAGGGCGCCAAGGCAGCGTGAAGAGCAGCAAGAGCTTTCAGGGCTGGGCCCTTCCTTGTGGGAGAAGGAGCCAGACTTTTACCTTCTCGGCAAGAGGCTCTGCCGCGGCCGAGCGCCATGAGATGTTGCGTCTCTGGGAAAGCACAGATCCCCACTGCTGTTGTGCCTGTAGATAGGGTGCCATGGCACCGTGAAGAGCAGCAAGAGCTTTCAGGGCTGGGCCCTTCCTTGGGGGAGAAGGAGCCGGACGTTTGCCTTTTCGGCAAGAGGCTCTGCCGCGGCCGAGCGCCATGAGATGTTGCGTCTCTGGGAAAGCACAGATCCCCACTGCTGTTGTGCCTGTAGATAGGGTGCCATGGCATTGTGAAGAGCAGCAAGAGCTTTCAGGGCTGGGCCCTTCCTTGTGGGAGAAGGAGCCGGACGTTTGCCTTTTCGGCAAGAGGCTCTGCCGCGGCCGAGCGCCATGAGATGTTGCGTCTCTGGGAAAGCACAGATCCCCACTGCTGCTGTGCCTGCAGATAGGGTGCCAAGGCACCGTGAAGAGCAGCAAGAGCTTTCAGGGCTGGGCCCTTCCTTGTGGGAGAAGGAGCCGGACGTTTGCCTTTTCGGCAAGAGGCTCTGCCGCGGCCGAGCGCCATGAGATGTTGCGTCTCTGGGAAAGCACAGATCCCCACTGCTGTTGTGCCTGCAGATAGGGTGCCAAGGCACCGTGAAGAGCAGCAAGAGCTTTCAGGGCTGGGCCCTTCCTTGTGGGAGAAGGAGCCGGACGTTTGCCTTTTCGGCAAGAGGCTCAGCCGCGGGCCGAGCGCCATGAGATGTTGCGTCTCTGGGAAAGCACAGATCCCCACTGCTGTTGTGCCTGCAGGTAGGGTGCCAAGGCACCGTGAAGAGCAGCAAGAGCTTTCAGGGCTGGGCCCTTCCTTGTGGGAGAAGGAGCCGGACGTTTGCCTTTTCGGCAAGAGGCTGTGCGGCGGCCGAGCGCCATGAGATCTTGCGTCTCTGGGAAAGCACAGATCCCCACTGCTCTTGTGCCTGTAGATAGGGCGCCAAGGCACCGTGAAGAGCAGCAAGAGCTTTCAGGGCTGGGCCCTTCCTTGTGGGAGAAGGAGCCGGACGTTTACCTTTTCGGCAAGAGGCTCTGCGCGACCGAGCGCCATGAGATGTTGCGTCTCTGGGAAGCACAGATCCCCACTGCTGTTTTTCCTGTAGGTAGGGCGCCAAGGCAGCGTGAAGAGCAGCAAGAGCTTTCAGGGCTGGGCCCTTCCTTGTGGGAGAAGGAGCCGGACGTTTGCCTTTTCGACAAGAGGCTCTGCCGCGGCCTGAGCGCCATGAGATGTTGCGTCTCTGGGAAAGCACAGATCCCCACTGCTGTTGTGCCTGTAGATAGGGTGCCAAGGCACCGTGAAGAGCAGCAAGAGCTTTCAGGGCTGGGCCCTTCCTTGGGGGAGAAGGAGCCGGACGTTTGCCTTTTTCGGCAAGAGGCTCTGCCGCGGCCGAGCGCCATGAGATGTTGCGTCTCTGGGAAAGCACAGATCCCCACTGCTGTTGTGCCTGTAGATAGGGCGCCCAAGGGTAGGTGAAGAGCAGCAAGAGCTTTCAGGGCTGGGCCCCTTCCTTGTGGGAGAAGGAGCCGGACGTTTATCTTTTCGGCAAGAGGCTCTGCCGCGGCCAAGCGCCATGAGATGTTGCGTCTCTGGGAAAGCACAGATCCCCACTGCTGTTGTGCCTGTAGGTAGGGCGCCAAGGCACCGTGAAGAGCAGCAAGAGCTTTCAGGGCTGGGCCCTTCCTTGTGGGAGAAGGAGCCGGATGTTTGCCTTTTCGGCAAGAGGCTCTGCCGCGGGCCGAGCGCCATGAGATGTTGCGTCTCTGGGAAAGCACAGATCCCCACTGCTGTTGTGCCTGTAGATAGGGCGCCAAGGCACCGTGAAGAGCAGCAAGAGCTTTCAGGGCTGGGCCCTTCCTTGTGGGAGAAGGAGCCGGACGTTTACATTCTCGGCAAGAGGCTATGCCGCGGGCCCGAGCGCCATGAGATGTTGCGTCTCTGGGAAAGCACAGATCCCCACTGCTGTTGTGCCTGTAGATAGGGTGCCATGGCACCGTGAAGAGCAGCAACAGCTTTCAGGGCTGGGCCCTTCCTTGTGGGAGAAGGAGCCGGACGTTTGCCTTTTCGGCAAGAGGCTCTGCCGCGGCCGAGCGCCATGAGATGTTGCGTCTCTGGGAAAGCACAGATCCCCACTGCTGTTGTGCCTGCAGATAGGGTGCCAAGGCACCGTGAAGAGCAGCAAGAGCTTTCAGGGCTGGGCCCTTCCTTGTGGGAGAAGGAGCCGGACGTTTGCCTTTTTGGCAAGAGGCTCTGCCGCGGTCCGAGCGCCATGAGATGTTGCGTCTCTGGGAAAGCACAGATCCCCACTGCTGTTGTGGCTGTAGATAGGGTGCCAAGGCACCGTGAAGAGCAGCAAGAGCTTTCAGGGCTGGGCCCTTCCTTGTGGGAGAAGGAGCCGGACGTTTGCCTTTTCGGCAAGAGGCTCTGCCGCGGCCCGAGCGTAATGAGATGTTGCGTCTCTGGGAAAGCACAGATCCCCACTGCTGTTGTGCCTGTAGTTAGGGTGCCAAGGCACCGTGAAGAGCAGCAAGAGCTTTCAGGGGCTGGGCCCTTCCTTGTGGGAGAAGGAGCCGGACGTTTACATTTTTGGCAAGAAGCTCTGCCGCGGCCGAGCGCCATGAGATCTTGCGTCTCTGGGAAAGCACAGATCCCCACTGCTGTTGTGCCTGTAGTTAGCGTGCCAAGGCACCCTGAAGAGCAGCAAGAGCTTTCAGGGCTGGGCCCTTCCTTGGGGGAGAAGGAGCCGGACGTTTGCCTTTTCGGCAAAAGGCTCTGCCGCGGCCAAGCGCCATGAGATGTTGCGTCTCTGGGAAAGCACAGATCCCCAGTGCTGTTGTGCCTGTAGATAGGGCGCCAAGGCACCGTGAAGAGCAGCAAGAGCTTTCAGGGCTGGGCCCTTCCTTGTGGGAGAAGGAGCCGGACGTTTGCCTTTTCGGCAAGAGGCTCTGCCGCGTCCGAGCGCCATGAGATGTTGCGTCTCTGGGAAAGCACAGATCCCCACTGCTGTTGTGCCTGTAGGTAGGGTTCCAAGGCACCGTGAAGAGCAGCAACAGCTTTCAGGGCTGAGCCCTTCCTTGGGGGAGAAGGAGCCGGCCGTTTGCCTTCTCGGCAAGAGGCTCTGCCGCGGCCCGAGCGCCATGAGATGTTGCGTCTCTGGGAAAGCACAGATCCCCACTGCTGTTGTGCCTGTAGATAGGGTGCCAAGGCACCGTGAAGAGCAGCAAGAGCTTTCAGGGCTGGGCTTGTGGGAGAAGGAGCCGGACGTTTGCCTTCTCGGCAAGAGGCTCTGCCGCGGCCGAGCCTAATGAGATGTTGCGTCTCTGGGAAAGCACAGATCCCCACTGCTGTTGTGCCTGTAGTTAGGGTGCCAAGGCACCGTGAAGAGCAGCAAGAGCTTTCAGGGCTGGGCCCTTCCTTGTGGGAGAAGGAGCCGGACATTTGCCTTCTCGGCAAGAGGCTCTGCCGCGGCCGAGCGCCATGAGATGTTGCGTCTCTGGGAAAGCACAGATCCCCACTGCTGTTGTGCCTGCAGATAGGGTGCCAAGGCACCGTGAAGAGCAGCAAGAGCTTTCAGGGCTGGGCCCTTCCTTGTGGGAGAAGGAGCCGGACGTTTGCCTTTTCGGCAAGAGGCTCTGCCGCGGCCGAGCGCCATGAGATGTTGCGTCTCTGGGAAAGCACAGATCCCCACTGCTGTTGTGCCTGTAGGTAGGGTGCCAAGGCACCGTGAAGAGCAGCAAGAGCTTTCAGGGCTGGGCCCTTCCTTGTGGGAGAAGGAGCCGGACGTTTGCCTTTTCGGCAAGAGGCTGTGCGGCGGCCGAGCGCCATGAGATGTTGCGTCTCTGGGAAAGCACAGATCCCCACTGCTCTTGTGCCTGTAGATAGGGCGCCAAGGCACCGTGAAGAGCAGCAAGAGCTTTCAGGGCTGGGCCCTTCCTTGTGGGAGAAGGAGCCGGACGTTTACCTTTTCGGCAAGAGGCTCTGCCGCGAACGAGCGCCATGAGATGTTGCGTCTCTGGGAAAGCACAGATCCCCACTGCTGTTGTGCCTGTAGGTAGGGCGCCAAGGCAGCGTGAAGAGCAGCAAGAGCTTTCAGGGCTGGGCCCTTCCTTGTGGGAGAAGGAGCCGGACGTTTGCCTTTTCGGCAAGAGGCTCTGCCGCGGCCGAGCGCCATGAGATGTTGCGTCTCTGGGAAAGCACAGATCCCCACTGCTGTTGTGCCTGTAGGTAGGGTGCCAAGGCACCGTGAAGAGCAGCAAGAGCTTTCAGGGCTGGGCCCTTCCTTGTGGGAGAAGGAGCCGGACGTTTGCCTTTTCGGCAAGAGGCTCTGCCGCGGCCGAGCGCCATGAGATGTTGCGTCTCTGGGAAAGCACAGATCCCCACTGCTGTTGTGCCTGTAGATAGGGCGCCAAGGGTAGGTGAAGAGCAGCAAGAGCTTTCAGGGCTGGGCCCTTCCTTGTGGGAGAAGGAGCCGGACGTTTATCTTTTCGGCAAGAGGCTCTGCCGCGGCCAAGCGCCATGAGATGTTGCGTCTCTGGGAAAGCACAGATCCCCACTGCTGTTGTGCCTGTAGGTAGGGCGCCAAGGCACCGTGAAGAGCAGCAAGAGCTTTCAGGGCTGGGCCCTTCCTTGTGGGAGAAGGAGCCGGATGTTTGCCTTTTCGGCAAGAGGCTCTGCCGCGGCCGAGCGCCATGAGATGTTGCGTCTCTGGGAAAGCACAGATCCCCACTGCTGTTGTGCCTGTAGATAGGGCGCCAAGGCAGCGTAAAGAGCAGCAAGAGCTTTCAGGGCTGGGCCCTTCCTTGTGGGAGAAGGAGCCGGACGTTTACATTCTCGGCAAGAGGCTCTGCCGCGGCCGAGCGCCATGAGATGTTGCGTCTCTGGGAAAGCACAGATCCCCACTGCTGTTGTGCCTGTAGATAGGGTGCCATGGCACCGTGAAGAGCAGCAAGAGCTTTCAGGGCTGGGCCATTCCTTGTGGGAGAAGGAGCCGGACGTTTGCCTTTTTGGCAAGAGGCTCTGC
Source organism: Harpia harpyja (assembly GCF_026419915.1). Lineage (NCBI taxonomy): Eukaryota > Metazoa > Chordata > Aves > Accipitriformes > Accipitridae > Harpia > Harpia harpyja. Next base: position 21,295,243 of record NC_068952.1, read on the forward strand.
CGCGGCCGAGCGCCATGAGATGTTGCGTCTCTGGGAAAGCACAGATCCCCACTGCTGTTGTGCCTGCAGATAGGGTGCCAAGGCACCGTGAAGAGCAGCAAGAGCTTTCAGGGCTGGGCCCTTCCTTGTGGGAGAAGGAGCCGGACGTTTGCCTTTTTGGCAAGAGGCTCTGCCGCAGCCGAGCGCCATGAGATGTTGCGTCTCTGGGAAAGCACAGATCCCCACTGCTGTTGTGCCTGTAGATAGGGTGCCAAGGCACCGTGAAGAGCAGCAAGAGCTTTCAGGGCTGGGCCCTTCCTTGTGGGAGAAGGAGCCGGACGTTTGCCTTCTCGGCAAGAGGCTCTGCCGCGGCCGAGCGTAATGAGATGTTGCGTCTCTGGGAAAGCACAGATCCCCACTGCTGTTGTGCCTGTAGTTAGGGTGCCAAGGCACCGTGAAGAGCAGCAAGAGCTTTCAGGGCTGGGCCCTTCCTTGTGGGAGAAGGAGCCGGACTTTTACCTTTTCGGCAAGAGGCTCTGCCGCGGCCGAGCGCCATGAGATCTTGCGTCTCTGGGAAAGCACAGATCCCCACTGCTGTTGTGCCTGTAGTTAAGGTGCCAAGGCACCCTGAAGAGCAGCAAGATCTTTCAGGGCTGGGCCCTTCCTTGGGGGAGAAGGAGCCGGACGTTTGCCTTTTCGGCAAGAGGCTCTGCCGCGGCCAAGCGCCATGAGATGTTGCGTCTCTGGGAAAGCACAGATCCCCAGTGCTGTTGTGCCTGTAGATAGGGCGCCAAGGCACCGTGAAGAGCAGCAAGAGCTTTCAGGGCTGGGCCCTTCCTTGTGGGAGAAGGAGCCGGACGTTTGCCTTTTCGGCAAGAGGCTCTGCCGCGTCCGAGCGCCATGAGATGTTGCGTCTCTGGGAAAGCACAGATCCCCACTGCTGTTGTGCCTGTAGGTAGGGTTCCAAGGCACCGTGAAGAGCAGCAACAGCTTTCAGGGCTGAGCCCTTCCTTGGGGGAGAAGGAGCCGGCCGTTTGCCTTCTCGGCAAGAGGCTCTGCCGCGGCCGAGCGCCATGAGATGTTGCGTCTCTGGGAAAGCGCAGATCCCCACTGCTGTTGTGCCTGTAGATAGGGTGCCAAGGCACCGTGAAGAGCAGCAAGAGCTTTCAGGGCTGGGCCCTTCCTTGTGGGAGAAGGAGCCGGACGTTTGCCTTTTCGGCAAGAGGCTCTGCCGCGGCCGAGCGCCATGAGATGTTGCGTCTCTGGGAAAGCACAGATCCCCACTGCTGTTGTGCCTGCAGATAGGGTGCCAAGGCACCGTGAAGAGCAGCAAGAGCTTTCAGGGCTGGGCCCTTCCTTGTGGGAGAAGGAGCCGGACGTTTGCCTTTTTGGCAAGAGGCTCTGCCGCGGCCGAGCGCCATGAGATGTTGCGTCTCTGGGAAAGCACAGATCCCCACTGCTGTTGTGCCTGCAGATAGGGTGCCAAGGCAACGTGAAGAGCAGCAAGAGCTTTCAGGGCTGGGCCCTTCCTTGTGGGAGAAGGAGCCGGACGTTTGCCTTCTCGGCAAGAGGCTCTGCCGCGGCCGAGCGTAATGAGATGTTGCGTCTCTGGGAAAGCACAGATCCCCACTGCTGTTGTGCCTGTAGTTAGGGTGCCAAGGGTAGGTGAAGAGCAGCAAGAGCTTTCAGGGCTGGGCCCTTCCTTGTGGGAGAAGGAGCCGGACGTTTACCTTTTCGGAAAGAGGCTCTGCCGCGGCCGAGCGCCATGAGATCTTGCGTCTCTGGGAAAGCACAGATCCCCACTGCTGTTGTGCCTGTAGTTAGGGTGCCAAGGCACCCTGAAGAGCAGCAAGACCTTTCAGGGCTGGGCCCTTCCTTGGGGGAGAAGGAGCCGGACGTTTGCCTTTTCGGCAAGAGGCTCTGCCGCGGCCAAGCGCCATGAGATGTTGCGTCTCTGGGAAAGCACAGATACCCACTGCTGTTGTGCCTGTAGATAGGGCACCAAGGCACCGTGAAGAGCAGCAAGAGCTTTCAGGGCTGGGCCCTTCCTTGTGGGAGAAGGAGCCGGACGTTTGCCTTTTCGGCAAGAGGCTCTGCCGCGGCCGAGCGCCATGAGATGTTGCGTCTCTGGGAAAGCACAGATCCCCACTGCTGTTGTGCCTGTAGGTAGGGTTCCAAGGCACCGTGAAGAGCAGCAACAGCTTTCAGGGCTGAGCCCTTCCTTGGGGGAGAAGGAGCCGGACGTTTGCCTTCTCGGCAAGAGGCTCTGCCGCGGCCGAGCGCCATGAGATGTTGCGTCTCTGGGAAAGCACAGATCCCCACTGCTGTTGTGCCTGTAGATAGGGTGCCAAGGCACCGTGAAGAGCAGCAACAGCTTTCAGGGCTGGGCCCTTCCTTGTGGGAGAAGGAGCCAGACGTTTACCTTTTCGGCAAGAGGCTCTGCCGCGGCCGAGCGCCATGAGATGTTGCGTATCTGGGAAAGCACAGATCCCCACTGCTGTTTTGCCTGCAGATAGGGTGCCAAGGCACCATGAAGAGCAGCAAGAGCTTTCAGGGCTGGGCCCTTCCTTGTGGGAGAAGGAGCCGGACGTTTGCCTTCTCGGCAAGAGGCGCTGCCGCGGCCGAGCTTCATGAGATGTTGCGTCTCTGGGAAAGCACAGATCCCCACTGCTGTTGTGCCTGTAGATAGGGTGCCAAGGGTAGGTGAAGAGCAGCAAGAGCTTTCAGGGCTGGGCCCTTCCTTGTGGGAGAAGGAGCCGGACGTTTGCCTTTTCGGCAAGAGGCTCTGCCGCGGCCGAGCGCCATGAGATGTTGCGTCTCTGGGAAAGCACAGATCCCCACTGCTGTTGTGCCTGTAGGTAGGGTGCCAAGGCACCGTGAAGAGCAGCAAGAGCTTTCAGGGCTGGGCCCTTCCTTGTGGGAGAAGGAGCCGGACGTTTGCCTTTTCGGCAAGAGGCTGTGCGGCGGCCGAGCGCCATGAGATGTTGCGTCTCTGGGAAAGCACAGATCCCCACTGCTCTTGTGCCTGTAGATAGGGCGCCAAGGCACCGTGAAGAGCAGCAAGAGCTTTCAGGGCTGGGCCCTTCCTTGTGGGAGAAGGAGCCGGACGTTTACCTTTTCGGCAAGAGGCTCTGCCGCGAACGAGCGCCATGAGATGTTGCGTCTCTGGGAAAGCACAGATCCCCACTGCTGTTGTGCCTGTAGGTAGGGCGCCAAGGCAGCGTGAAGAGCAGCAAGAGCTTTCAGGGCTGGGCCCTTCCTTGTGGGAGAAGGAGCCGGACGTTTGCCTTTTCGGCAAGAGGCTCTGCCGCGCCCGAGCGCCATGAGATGTTGCGTCTCTGGGAAAGCACAGATCCCCACTGCTGTTGTGCCTGTAGGTAGGGTGCCAAGGCACCGTGAAGAGCAGCAAGAGCTTTCAGGGCTGGGCCCTTCCTTGTGGGAGAAGGAGCCGGATGTTTGCCTTTTCGGCAAGAGGCTCTGCCGCGGCCGAGCGCCATGAGATGTTGCGTCTCTGGGAAAGCACAGATCCCCACTGCTGTTGTGCCTGTAGATAGGGCGCCAAGGGTAGGTGAAGAGCAGCAAGAGCTTTCAGGGCTGGGCCCTTCCTTGTGGGAGAAGGAGCCGGACGTTTATCTTTTCGGCAAGAGGCTCTGCCGCGGCCAAGCGCCATGAGATGTTGCGTCTCTGGGAAAGCACAGATCCCCACTGCTGTTGTGCCTGTAGGTAGGGCGCCAAGGCACCGTGAAGAGCAGCAAGAGCTTTCAGGGCTGGGCCCTTCCTTGTGGGAGAAGGAGCCGGATGTTTGCCTTTTCGGCAAGAGGCTCTGCCGCGGCCGAGCGCCATGAGATGTTGCGTCTCTGGGAAAGCACAGATCCCCACTGCTGTTGTGCCTGTAGATAGGGCGCCAAGGCAGCGTGAAGAGCAGCAAGAGCTTTCAGGGCTGGGCCCTTCCTTGTGGGAGAAGGAGCCGGACGTTTACATTCTCGGCAAGAGGCTCTGCCGCGGCCGAGCGCCATGAGATGTTGCGTCTCTGGGAAAGCACAGATCCCCACTGCTGTTGTGCCTGTAGATAGGGTGCCATGGCACCGTGAAGAGCAGCAAGAGCTTTCAGGGCTGGGCCATTCCTTGTGGGAGAAGGAGCCGGACGTTTGCCTTTTTGGCAAGAGGCTCTGCCGCGGCCGAGCGCCATGAGATGTTGCGTCTCTGGGAAAGCACAGATCCCCACTGCTGTTGTGCCTGCAGATAGGGTGCCAAGGCACCGTGAAGAGCAGCAAGAGCTTTCAGGGCTGGGCCCTTCCTTGTGGGAGAAGGAGCCGGACGTTTGCCTTTTTGGCAAGAGGCTCTGCCGCGGCCGAGCGCCATGAGATGTTGCGTCTCTGGGAAAGCACAGATCCCCACTGCTGTTGTGGCTGTAGATAGGGTGCCAAGGCACCGTGAAGAGCAGCAAGAGCTTTCAGGGCTGGGCCCTTCCTTGTGGGAGAAGGAGCCGGACGTTTGCCTTCTCGGCAAGAGGCTCTGCCGCGGCCGAGCGTAATGAGATGTTGCGTCTCTGGGAAAGCACAGATCCCCACTGCTGTTGTGGCTGTAGATAGGGTGCCAAGGCACCGTGAAGAGCAGCAAGAGCTTTCAGGGCTGGGCCCTTCCTTGTGGGAGAAGGAGCCGGACGTTTGCCTTCTCGGCAAGAGGCTCTGCCGCGGCCGAGCGTAATGAGATGTTGCGTCTCTGGGAAAGCACAGATCCCCACTGCTGTTGTGCCTGTAGTTAGGGTGCCAAGGCACCGTGAAGAGCAGCAAGAGCTTTCAGGGCTGGGCCCTTCCTTGTGGGAGAAGGAGCCGGACTTTTACCTTTTCGGCAAGAGGCTCTGCCGCGGCCGAGCGCCATGAGATCTTGCGTCTCTGGGAAAGCACAGATCCCCACTGCTGTTGTGCCTGTAGTTAAGGTGCCAAGGCACCCTGAAGAGCAGCAAGATCTTTCAGGGCTGGGCCCTTCCTTGGGGGAGAAGGAGCCGGACGTTTGCCTTTTCGGCAAGAGGCTCTGCCGCGGCCAAGCGCCATGAGATGTTGCGTCTCTGGGAAAGCACAGATCCCCAGTGCTGTTGTGCCTGTAGATAGGGCGCCAAGGCACCGTGAAGAGCAGCAAGAGCTTTCAGGGCTGGGCCCTTCCTTGTGGGAGAAGGAGCCGGACGTTTGCCTTTTCGGCAAGAGGCTCTGCCGCGTCCGAGCGCCATGAGATGTTGCGTCTCTGGGAAAGCACAGATCCCCACTGCTGTTGTGCCTGTAGGTAGGGTTCCAAGGCACCGTGAAGAGCAGCAACAGCTTTCAGGGCTGAGCCCTTCCTTGGGGGAGAAGGAGCCGGCCGTTTGCCTTCTCGGCAAGAGGCTCTGCCGCGGCCGAGCGCCATGAGATGTTGCGTCTCTGGGAAAGCGCAGATCCCCACTGCTGTTGTGCCTGTAGATAGGGTGCCAAGGCACCGTGAAGAGCAGCAAGAGCTTTCAGGGCTGGGCCCTTCCTTGTGGGAGAAGGAGCCGGACGTTTGCCTTTTCGGCAAGAGGCTCTGCCGCGGGCCGAGCGCCATGAGATGTTGCGTCTCTGGGAAAGCACAGATCCCCACTGCTGTTGTGCCTGCAGATAGGGTGCCAAGGCACCGTGAAGAGCAGCAAGAGCTTTCAGGGCTGGGCCCTTCCTTGTGGGAGAAGGAGCCGGACGTTTGCCTTTTTGGCAAGAGGCTCTGCCGCGGCCGAGCGCCATGAGATGTTGCGTCTCTGGGAAAGCACAGATCCCCACTGCTGTTGTGCCTGCAGATAGGGTGCCAAGGCAACGTGAAGAGCAGCAAGAGCTTTCAGGGCTGGGCCCTTCCTTGTGGGAGAAGGAGCCGGACGTTTGCCTTCTCGGCAAGAGGCTCTGCCGCGGCCGAGCGTAATGAGATGTTGCGTCTCTGGGAAAGCACAGATCCCCACTGCTGTTGTGCCTGTAGTTAGGGTGCCAAGGCACCGTGAAGAGCAGCAAGAGCTTTCAGGGCTGGGCCCTTCCTTGTGGGAGAAGGAGCCGGACGTTTACCTTTTCGGAAAGAGGCTCTGCCGCGGCCGAGCGCCATGAGATCTTGCGTCTCTGGGAAAGCACAGATCCCCACTGCTGTTGTGCCTGTAGTTAGGGTGCCAAGGCACCCTGAAGAGCAGCAAGACCTTTCAGGGCTGGGCCCTTCCTTGGGGGAGAAGGAGCCGGACGTTTGCCTTTTCGGCAAGAGGCTCTGCCGCGGCCAAGCGCCATGAGATGTTGCGTCTCTGGGAAAGCACAGATACCCACTGCTGTTGTGCCTGTAGATAGGGCACCAAGGCACCGTGAAGAGCAGCAAGAGCTTTCAGGGCTGGGCCCTTCCTTGTGGGAGAAGGAGCCGGACGTTTGCCTTTTCGGCAAGAGGCTCTGCCGCGGCCGAGCGCCATGAGATGTTGCGTCTCTGGGAAAGCACAGATCCCCACTGCTGTTGTGCCTGTAGGTAGGGTTCCAAGGCACCGTGAAGAGCAGCAACAGCTTTCAGGGCTGAGCCCTTCCTTGGGGGAGAAGGAGCCGGACGTTTGCCTTCTCGGCAAGAGGCTCTGCCGCGGCCGAGCGCCATGAGATGTTGCGTCTCTGGGAAAGCACAGATCCCCACTGCTGTTGTGCCTGTAGATAGGGTGCCAAGGCACCGTGAAGAGCAGCAACAGCTTTCAGGGCTGGGCCCTTCCTTGTGGGAGAAGGAGCCAGACGTTTACCTTTTCGGCAAGAGGCTCTGCCGCGGCCGAGCGCCATGAGATGTTGCGTCTCTGGGAAAGCACAGATCCCCACTGCTGTTTTGCCTGCAGATAGGGTGCCAAGGCACCATGAAGAGCAGCAAGAGCTTTCAGGGCTGGGCCCTTCCTTGTGGGAGAAGGAGCCGGACGTTTGCCTTCTCGGCAAGAGGCGCTGCCGCGGCCGAGCTTCATGAGATGTTGCGTCTCTGGGAAAGCACAGATCCCCACTGCTGTTGTGCCTGTAGATAGGGTGCCAAGGCACCGTGAAGAGCAGCAAGAGCTTTCAGGGCTGGGCCCTTCCTTGTGGGAGAAGGAGCCGGACGTTTGCCTTTTCGGCAAGAGGCTCTGCCGCGGCCGAGCGCCATGAGATGTTGCGTCTCTGGGAAAGCACAGATCCCCACTGCTGTTGTGCCTGTAGGTAGGGTGCCAAGGCACCGTGAAGAGCAGCAAGAGCTTTCAGGGCTGGGCCCTTCCTTGTGGGAGAAGGAGCCGGACGTTTGCCTTTTCGGCAAGAGGCTGTGCGGCGGCCGAGCGCCATGAGATGTTGCGTCTCTGGGAAAGCACAGATCCCCACTGCTCTTGTGCCTGTAGATAGGGCGCCAAGGCACCGTGAAGAGCAGCAAGAGCTTTCAGGGCTGGGCCCTTCCTTGTGGGAGAAGGAGCCGGACGTTTACCTTTTCGGCAAGAGGCTCTGCCGCGAACGAGCGCCATGAGATGTTGCGTCTCTGGGAAAGCACAGATCCCCACTGCTGTTGTGCCTGTAGGTAGGGCGCCAAGGCAGCGTGAAGAGCAGCAAGAGCTTTCAGGGCTGGGCCCTTCCTTGTGGGAGAAGGAGCCGGACGTTTGCCTTTTCGGCAAGAGGCTCTGCCGCGGCCGAGCGCCATGAGATGTTGCGTCTCTGGGAAAGCACAGATCCCCACTGCTGTTGTGCCTGTAGGTAGGGTGCCAAGGCACCGTGAAGAGCAGCAAGAGCTTTCAGGGCTGGGCCCTTCCTTGTGGGAGAAGGAGCCGGACGTTTGCCTTTTCGGCAAGAGGCTCTGCCGCGGCCGAGCGCCATGAGATGTTGCGTCTCTGGGAAAGCACAGATCCCCACTGCTGTTGTGCCTGTAGATAGGGCGCCAAGGGTAGGTGAAGAGCAGCAAGAGCTTTCAGGGCTGGGCCCTTCCTTGTGGGAGAAGGAGCCGGACGTTTATCTTTTCGGCAAGAGGCTCTGCCGCGGCCAAGCGCCATGAGATGTTGCGTCTCTGGGAAAGCACAGATCCCCACTGCTGTTGTGCCTGTAGGTAGGGCGCCAAGGCACCGTGAAGAGCAGCAAGAGCTTTCAGGGCTGGGCCCTTCCTTGTGGGAGAAGGAGCCGGATGTTTGCCTTTTCGGCAAGAGGCTCTGCCGCGGCCGAGCGCCATGAGATGTTGCGTCTCTGGGAAAGCACAGATCCCCACTGCTGTTGTGCCTGTAGATAGGGCGCCAAGGCAGCGTGAAGAGCAGCAAGAGCTTTCAGGGCTGGGCCCTTCCTTGTGGGAGAAGGAGCCGGACGTTTACATTCTCGGCAAGAGGCTCTGCCGCGGCCGAGCGCCATGAGATGTTGCGTCTCTGGGAAAGCACAGATCCCCACTGCTGTTGTGCCTGTAGATAGGGTGCCATGGCACCGTGAAGAGCAGCAAGAGCTTTCAGGGCTGGGCCATTCCTTGTGGGAGAAGGAGCCGGACGTTTGCCTTTTTGGCAAGAGGCTCTGCCGCGGCCGAGCGCCATGAGATGTTGCGTCTCTGGGAAAGCACAGATCCCCACTGCTGTTGTGCCTGCAGATAGGGTGCCAAGGCACCGTGAAGAGCAGCAAGAGCTTTCAGGGCTGGGCCCTTCCTTGTGGGAGAAGGAGCCGGACGTTTGCCTTTTTGGCAAGAGGCTCTGCCGCGGCCGAGCGCCATGAGATGTTGCGTCTCTGGGAAAGCACAGATCCCCACTGCTGTTGTGGCTGTAGATAGGGTGCCAAGGCACCGTGAAGAGCAGCAAGAGCTTTCAGGGCTGGGCCCTTCCTTGTGGGAGAAGGAGCCGGACGTTTGCCTTCTCGGCAAGAGGCTCTGCCGCGGCCGAGCGTAATGAGATGTTGCGTCTCTGGGAAAGCACAGATCCCCACTGCTGTTGTGCCTGTAGTTAGGGTGCCAAGGCACCGTGAAGAGCAGCAAGAGCTTTCAGGGCTGGGCCCTTCCTTGTGGGAGAAGGAGCCGGACTTTTACCTTTTCGGCAAGAGGCTCTGCCGCGGCCGAGCGCCATGAGATCTTGCGTCTCTGGGAAAGCACAGATCCCCACTGCTGTTGTGCCTGTAGTTAAGGTGCCAAGGCACCCTGAAGAGCAGCAAGATCTTTCAGGGCTGGGCCCTTCCTTGGGGGAGAAGGAGCCGGACGTTTGCCTTTTCGGCAAGAGGCTCTGCCGCGGCCAAGCGCCATGAGATGTTGCGTCTCTGGGAAAGCACAGATCCCCAGTGCTGTTGTGCCTGTAGATAGGGCGCCAAGGCACCGTGAAGAGCAGCAAGAGCTTTCAGGGCTGGGCCCTTCCTTGTGGGAGAAGGAGCCGGACGTTTGCCTTTTCGGCAAGAGGCTCTGCCGCGTCCGAGCGCCATGAGATGTTGCGTCTCTGGGAAAGCACAGATCCCCACTGCTGTTGTGCCTGTAGGTAGGGTTCCAAGGCACCGTGAAGAGCAGCAACAGCTTTCAGGGCTGAGCCCTTCCTTGGGGGAGAAGGAGCCGGCCGTTTGCCTTCTCGGCAAGAGGCTCTGCCGCGGCCGAGCGCCATGAGATGTTGCGTCTCTGGGAAAGCGCAGATCCCCACTGCTGTTGTGCCTGTAGATAGGGTGCCAAGGCACCGTGAAGAGCAGCAAGAGCTTTCAGGGCTGGGCCCTTCCTTGTGGGAGAAGGAGCCGGACGTTTGCCTTTTCGGCAAGAGGCTCTGCCGCGGCCGAGCGCCATGAGATGTTGCGTCTCTGGGAAAGCACAGATCCCCACTGCTGTTGTGCCTGCAGATAGGGTGCCAAGGCACCGTGAAGAGCAGCAAGAGCTTTCAGGGCTGGGCCCTTCCTTGTGGGAGAAGGAGCCGGACGTTTGCCTTTTTGGCAAGAGGCTCTGCCGCGGCCGAGCGCCATGAGATGTTGCGTCTCTGGGAAAGCACAGATCCCCACTGCTGTTGTGCCTGCAGATAGGGTGCCAAGGCAACGTGAAGAGCAGCAAGAGCTTTCAGGGCTGGGCCCTTCCTTGTGGGAGAAGGAGCCGGACGTTTGCCTTCTCGGCAAGAGGCTCTGCCGCGGCCGAGCGTAATGAGATGTTGCGTCTCTGGGAAAGCACAGATCCCCACTGCTGTTGTGCCTGTAGTTAGGGTGCCAAGGCACCGTGAAGAGCAGCAAGAGCTTTCAGGGCTGGGCCCTTCCTTGTGGGAGAAGGAGCCGGACGTTTACCTTTTCGGAAAGAGGCTCTGCCGCGGCCGAGCGCCATGAGATCTTGCGTCTCTGGGAAAGCACAGATCCCCACTGCTGTTGTGCCTGTAGTTAGGGTGCCAAGGCACCCTGAAGAGCAGCAAGACCTTTCAGGGCTGGGCCCTTCCTTGGGGGAGAAGGAGCCGGACGTTTGCCTTTTCGGCAAGAGGCTCTGCCGCGGCCAAGCGCCATGAGATGTTGCGTCTCTGGGAAAGCACAGATACCCACTGCTGTTGTGCCTGTAGATAGGGCACCAAGGCACCGTGAAGAGCAGCAAGAGCTTTCAGGGCTGGGCCCTTCCTTGTGGGAGAAGGAGCCGGACGTTTGCCTTTTCGGCAAGAGGCTCTGCCGCGGCCGAGCGCCATGAGATGTTGCGTCTCTGGGAAAGCACAGATCCCCACTGCTGTTGTGCCTGTAGGTAGGGTTCCAAGGCACCGTGAAGAGCAGCAACAGCTTTCAGGGCTGAGCCCTTCCTTGGGGGAGAAGGAGCCGGACGTTTGCCTTCTCGGCAAGAGGCTCTGCCGCGGCCGAGCGCCATGAGATGTTGCGTCTCTGGGAAAGCACAGATCCCCACTGCTGTTGTGCCTGTAGATAGGGTGCCAAGGCACCGTGAAGAGCAGCAACAGCTTTCAGGGCTGGGCCCTTCCTTGTGGGAGAAGGAGCCAGACGTTTACCTTTTCGGCAAGAGGCTCTGCCGCGGCCGAGCGCCATGAGATGTTGCGTCTCTGGGAAAGCACAGATCCCCACTGCTGTTTTGCCTGCAGATAGGGTGCCAAGGCACCATGAAGAGCAGCAAGAGCTTTCAGGGCTGGGCCCTTCCTTGTGGGAGAAGGAGCCGGACGTTTGCCTTCTCGGCAAGAGGCGCTGCCGCGGCCGAGCTTCATGAGATGTTGCGTCTCTGGGAAAGCACAGATCCCCACTGCTGTTGTGCCTGTAGATAGGGTGCCAAGGGTAGGTGAAGAGCAGCAAGAGCTTTCAGGGCTGGGCCCTTCCTTGTGGGAGAAGGAGCCGGACGTTTGCCTTTTCGGCAAGAGGCTCTGCCGCGGCCGAGCGCCATGAGATGTTGCGTCTCTGGGAAAGCACAGATCCCCACTGCTGTTGTGCCTGTAGGTAGGGCGCCAAGGCACCGTGAAGAGCAGCAAGAGCTTTCAGGGCTGGGCCCTTCCTTGTGGGAGAAGGAGCCGGACGTTTGCCTTTTCGGCAAGAGGCTCTGCCGTGGCCAAGCGCCATGAGATGTTGCGTCTCTGGGAAAGCACAGATCCCCACTGCTGTTGTGCCTGTAGGTAGGGCGCCAAGGCACCGTGAAGAGCAGCAACAGCTTTCAGGGCTGGGCCCTTCCTTGTGGGAGAAGGAGCCGGACGTTTGCCTTTTCGGCAAGAGGCTCTGCCGCGGCCGAGCGCCATGAGATGTTGCGTCTCTGGGAAAGCACAGATCCCCACTGCTGTTGTGCCTGTAGATAGGGTGCCAAAGCACCGTGAAGAGCAGCAAGAGCTTTCAGGGCTGGGTCCTTCCTTGGGGGAGAAGGAGCCGGACGTTTGCCTTTTCGGCAAGAGGCTCTGCCGCGGCCGAGCGCCATGAGATGTTGCGTCTCTGGGAAAGCACAGATCCCCACTGGTGTTGTGCCAGTAGATAGGGTGCCAAGGCAACGTGAAGAGCAGCAAGAGCTTTCAGGGCTGGGCACTTCCTTGTGGGAGAAGGAGCCGGACGTTTGCCTTCTCGGCAAGAGGCTCTGCCGCGGCCGAGCGCCATGAGATGTTGCGTCTCTGGGAAAGCACAGATCCCCACTGCTGTTGTGCCTGTAGATAGGGTGCCAAGGCACCGTGAAGAGCAGCAAGAGCTTTCAGGGCTGGGCCCTTCCTTGTGGGAGAAGGAGCCGGACGTTTGCCTTTTCGGCAAGAGGCTCTGCCGCGGCCGAGCGCCATGAGATGTTGCGTCTCTGGGAAAGCACAGATCCCCACTGCTGTTGTGCCTGTAGATAGGGTGCCAAGGGTAGGTGAAGAGCAGCAAGAGCTTTCAGGGCTGGGCCCTTGTGGGAAAAGAGGCCGGACGTTTGCCTTTTCGGCAAGAGGCGCTGCCGCGGCCGAGCGCCATGAGATTTTGCGTCTCTGGGAAAGCACAGATCCCCACTGCTGTTTTCCCTGTAGATAGGGCAGCAAGGCACCATGAAGAGCAGGAAGAGCTTTCAGGGCTGGGCCCTTCCTTGTGGGAGAAGGAGCCGGACGTTTGCCTTTTCGGCAAGAGGCTCTGCCGCGGCCGAGCGCCATGAGATGTTGCGTCTCTGGGAAAGCACAGATCCCCACTGCTGTTGTGCCTGTAGTTAGGGTGCCAAGGCACCGTGAAGAGCAGCAAGAGCTTTCAGGGCTGGGCCCTTCCTTGTGGGAGAAGGAGCCGGACGTTTGCCTTTTCGGCAAGAGGCTCTGCCGCGGCCGAGCGCCATGAGATGTTGCGTCTCTGGGAAAGCACAGATCCCCACTGCTGTTGTGCCTGTAGATAGGGTGCCAAGGGTAGGTGAAGAGCAGCAAGAGCTTTCAGGGCTGGGCCCTTCCTTGTGGGAGAAGGAGCCGGACGTTTGCCTTTTCGGCAAGAGGCTCTGCCGCGGCCGAGCGCCATGAGATGTTGCGTCTCTGGGAAAGCACAGATCCCCACTGCTGTTGTGCCTGTAGATAGGGTGCCAAGGGTAGGTGAAGAGCAGCAAGAGCTTTCAGGGCTGGGCCCTTCCTTGTGGGAGAAGGAGCCGGACGTTTGCCTTTTCAACAAAAGGCTCTGCCGCGGCCGAGCGCCATGAGATGTTGCGTCTCTGGGAAAGCACAGATCCCCACTGCTGTTGTGCCTGTAGATAGGGTGCCAAGGCACCGTGAAGAGCAGCAAGAGCTTTCAGGGCTGGGCCCTTCCTTGTGGGAGAAGGAGCCGGACGTTTGCCTTTTCGGCAAGAGGCGCTGCCGCGGCCGAGCTTCATGAGATGTTGCGTCTCTGGGAAAGCACAGATCCCCACTGCTGTTGTGCCTGTAGATAGGGTGCCAAGGGTAGGTGAAGAACAGCAAGAGCTTTCAGGGCTGGGCCCTTCCTTGTGGGAGAAGGAACCGGACGTTTACCTTTTCGGCAAGAGGCTCTGCCGCGGCCGAGCGCCATGAGATGTTGCGTCTCTGGGAAAGCACAGATCCCCACTGCTGTTGTGCCTGAAGGTAGGGTGCCAAGGCACCGTTAAGAGCAGCAACAGCTTTCAAGGGCTGGGCCCTTCCTTGTGGGAGAAGTAGCTGGACGTTTGCCTTTTCGGCAAGAGGCTCTGCCGCGGCCGAGCGCCATGAGATGTTGCGTCTCTGGGAAAGCACAGATCCCCACTGCTGTTGTGCCTGTAGATAGGGTGCCAAGGCAACGTGAAGAGCAGCAACAGCTTTCAGGGCTGGGCCCTTCCTTGGGGGAGAAGGAGCTGGACGTTTGCCTTTTCGGCAAGAGGCTCTGCCACGGCCGAGCGTCATGAGATGTTGCGTCTCTGGGAAAGCACAGATCCCCACTGCTGTTGTGCCTGTAGATAGGGTGCCAAGGGTAGGTGAAGAGCAGCAAGAGCTTTCAGGGCTGGGCCCTTCCTTGTGGGAGAAGGAGCCGGACGTTTGCCTTTTTGGCAAGAGGCGCTGCCGTGGCTGAGCGCCATGAGATGTTGCGTCTCTGGGAAAGCACAGATACCCACTGCTGTTGTGCCTGTAGATAGGGTGCCAAGGCAGCGTGAAGAGCAGCAACAGCTTTCAGGGCTGGGCCCTTCCTTGTGGGAGAAGGAGCCGGACGTTTGCCTTTTCGGCAAGAGGCTCTGCCGCGGCCGAGCGCCATGAGATGTTGCGTCTCTGGGAAAGCACAGATCCCCACTGCTGTTGTGCCTGTAGATAGGGTGCCAAGGCACCGTGAAGAGCAGCAAGAGCTTTGAGGGCTGGGCCCTTCCTTGTGGGAGAAGGAGCCGGACGTTTGCCTTTTCGGCAAGAGGCTCTGCCGCGGCAGAGCGTCATGAGATGTTGCGTCTCTGGGAAAGCACAGATCCCCACTGCTGTTGTGCCTGTAGATAGGGTGCCAAGGGTAGGTGAAGAGCAGCAAGAGCTTTCAGGGCTGGGCCCTTCCTTGTGGGAGAAGAGGCCGGACGTTTGCCTTTTCGGCAAGAGGCGCTGCCGCGGCTGAGCGCCATGAGATGTTGCGTCTCTGGGAAAGCACAGATCCCCACTGCTGTTGTGCCTGTAGATTGAGTGCCAAGGGTAGGTGAAGAACAGCAAGAGCTTTCAGGGCTGGGCCCTTCCTTGTGGGAGAAGGAACCGGACGTTTACCTTTTCGGCAAGAGTCTCTGCCGCGGCCGAGCGCCATGAGATGTTGCGTCTCTGGGAAAGCACAGATCCCCACTGCTGTTGTGCCTGTAGATAGGGTGCCAAGGCACCGTGAAGAGCAGCAAGAGCTTTCAGGGCTGGGCCCTTCCTTGTGGGAGAAGGAGCCGGACGTTTGCCTTCTCGGCAAGAGGCTCTGCCGCGGCCGAGCGCCATGAGATGTTGCGTCTCTGGGAAAGCACAGATCCCCACTGCTGTTGTGCCTGTAGATAGGGCGCCAAGGCACCGTGAAGAGCAGCAAGAGCTTTCAGGGCTGGGCCCTTCCTTGTGGGAGAAGGAGCCGGACGTTTGCCTTTTCGGCAAGAGGCTCTGCCGCGGCCGAGCGTCATGAGATGTTGCGTCTCTGGGAAAGCACAGATCCCCACTGCTGTTGTGCCTGTAGATAGGGTGCCAAGGGTAGGTGAAGAGCAGCAAGAGCTTTCAGGGCTGGGCCCTTCCTTGTGGGAGAAGAGGCCGGACGTTTGCCTTTTCGGCAAGAGGCGCTGCCGCGGCTGAGCGCCATGAGATGTTGCGTCTCTCGGAAAGCACAGATCCCCACTGCTGTTGTGCCTGCAGATAGGGTGCCAAGGCACCATGAAGAGCAGCAAGAGCTTTCAGGGCTGGGCCCTTCCTTGTGGGAGAAGGAGCCGGACGTTTGCCTTCTCGGCAAGAGGCTCTGCCGCGGCCGAGCGCCATGAGATGTTGCGTCTCTGGGAAAGCACAGATCCCCACTGCTGGTGTGCCTGTAGTTAGGGTGCCAAGGCACCGTGAAGAGCAGCAAGAGCTTTCAGGACTGGGCCCTTCCTTGTGGGAGAAGGAGCCGGACGTTTGCCTTTTCGGCAAGAGGCTCTGCCGCGGCCGAGCGCCATGAGATGTTGCGTCTCTGGGAAAGCACAGATCCCCACTGCTGTTGTGCCTGTAGATAGGGTGCCAAGGCACCGTGAAGAGCAGCAAGAGCTTTCAGGGCTGGGCCCTTCCTTGTGGGAGAAGGAGCCGGACGTTTGCCTTTTCAACAAAAGGCTCTGCCGCGGCCAAGCGCCATGAGATGTTGCGTCTCTGGGAAAGCACAGATCCCCACTGCTGTTGTGCCTGTAGATAGGGTGCCAAGGCACCGTGAAGAGCAGCAAGAGCTTTCAGGGCTGGGCCCTTCCTTGTGGGAGAAGGAGCCGGACGTTTGCCTTTTCGGCAAGAGGCGCTGCCGCGGCCGAGCGCCATGAGATGTTGCGTCTCTCGGAAAGCACAGATCCCCACTGCTGTTGTGCCTGTAGATAGGGAGCCAAGGGTAGGTGAAGAACAGCAAGAGCTTTCAGGGCTGGGCCCTTCCTTGTGGGAGAAGGAACCGGACGTTTACCTTTTCGGCAAGAGGCTCTGCCGCGGCAGAGCGCCATGAGATGTTGCGTCTCTGGGAAAGCACAGATCCCCACTGCTGTTGTGCCTGTAGGTAGGGTGCCAAGGCACCGTTAAGAGCAGCAACAGCTTTCAGGGCTGGGCCCTTCCTTGTGGGAGAAGGAGCTGGACGTTTGCCTTTTCGGCAAGAGGCTCTGCCGCGGCCGAGCGCCATGAGATCTTGCGTCTCTGGGAAAGCACAGATCCCCACTGCTGTTGTGCCTGTTGATAGGGTGCCAAGGCAACGTGAAGAGCAGCAACAGCTTTCAGGGCTGGGCCCTTCCTTGGGGGAGAAGGAGCTGGACGTTTGCCTTTTCGGCAAGAGGCTCTGCCACGGCCGAGCGTCATGAGATGTTGCGTCTCTGGGAAAGCACAGATCCCCACTGCTGTTGTGCCTGTAGATAGGGTGCCAAGGGTAGGTGAAGAGCAGCAAGAGCTTTCAGGGCTGGGCCCTTCCTTGTGGGAGAAGGAGCCGGACGTTTGCCTTTTTGGCAAGAGGCGCTGCCGCGGCTGAGCGCCATGAGATGTTGCGTCTCTGGGAAAGCACAGATCCCCACTGCTGTTGTGCCTGTAGATAGGGTGCCAAGGCACCGTGACGAGCAGCAAGAGCTTTCAGGGCTGGGCCCTTCCTTGGGGGAGAAGGAGCCGGACGTTTGCCTTTTCGGCAAGAGGCTCTGCCGCCGCCGAGCGCCATGAGATGTTGCGTCTCTGGGAAAGCATAGATCCCCACTGCTGTTGTGCCTGTAGATAGGGCGCCAAGGCACCGTGAAGAGCAGCAAGAGCTTTCAGGGCTGGGCCCTTCCTTGTGGGAGAAGGAGCCGGACGTTTGCCTTTTCGGCAAGAGGCTCTGCCGCGGCCGAGCGCCATGAGATGTTGCGTCTCTGGGAAAGCACAGATCCCCACTGCTGTTGTGCCTGTAGATAGGGCGCCAAGGCAGCGTGAAGAGCAGCAAGAGCTTTCAGGGCTGGGCCCTTCCTTGTGGGAGAAGGAGCCGGACGTTTGCCTTTTCGGCAAGAGGCTCTGCCGCGGCCGAGCGCCATGAGATGTTGCGTCTCTGGGAAAGCACAGATCCCCACTGCTGTTGTGCCTGTAGGTAGGGCGCCAAGGCACCGTGAAGAGCAGCAAGAGCTTTCAGGGCTGGGCCCTTCCTTGTGGGAGAAGGAGCCGGACGTTTGCCTTTTCGGCAAGAGGCTCTGCCGCGGCCGAGCGCCATGAGATGTTGCGTCTCTGGGAAAGCACAGATCCCCACTGCTGTTGTGCCTGTAGGTAGGGCGCCAAGGCACCGTGAAGAGCAGCAAGAGCTTTCAGGGCTGGGCCCTTCCTTGTGGGAGAAGGAGCCGGACGTTTGCCTTTTCGGCAAGAGGCTCTGCCGCGGCCGAGCACCATGAGATGTTGCGTCTCTGGGAAAGCACAGATCCCCACTGCTGTTGTGCCTGTAGATAGGGTGCCAAGGCACCGTGAAGAGCAGCAAGAGCTTTCAGGGCTGGGCGCTTCCTTGTGGGAGAAGGAGCCGGACGTTTGCCTTTTCGGCAAGAGGCTCTGCCGCGGCCGAGCGCCATGAGATGTTGCGTCTCTGGGAAAGCACAGATCCCTACTGCTGCTGTGCCTGTAGATAGGGTGCCAAGGCACCGTGAAGAGCAGCAAGAGCTTTCAGGGCTGGGCCCTTCCTTGTGGGAGAAGGAGCCGGACGTTTGCCTTTTTGGCAAGAGGCGCTGCCGTGGCTGAGCGCCATGAGATGTTGCGTCTCTGGGAAAGCACAGATGCCCACTGCTGTTTTGCCTGTAGGTAGGGCGCCAAGGCACCGTGAAGAGCAGCAAGAGCTTTCAGGGCTGGGCCCTTCCTTGTGGGAGAAGGAGCCGGACGTTTGCCTTTTCGGCAAGAGGCTCTGCCGTGGCCAAGCGCCATGAGATGTTACGTCTCTGGGAAAGCACAGATCCCCACTGCTGTTGTGCCTGTAGGTAGGGCGCCAAGGCACCGTGAAGAGCAGCAAGAGCTTTCAGGGCTGGGCCCTTCCTTGTGGGAGAAGGAGCCGGACGTTTACCTTTTCGGCAAGAGGCTTTGCCGCGGCCGAGCACCATGAGATGTTGCGTCTCTGGGAAAGCACAGATCCCCACTGCTGTTGTGCCTGTAGGTAGGGCGCCAAGGCACCGTGAAGAGCAGCAACAGCTTTCAGGGCTGGGCCCTTCCTTGTGGGAGAAGGAGCCGGACGTTTGCCTTTTCGGCAAGAGGCTCTGCCGCGGCCGAGCGCCATGAGATGTTGCGTCTCTGGGAAAGCACAGATCCCCACTGCTGTTGTGCCTGTAGATAGGGTGCCAAAGCACCGTGAAGAGCAGCAAGAGCTTTCAGGGCTGGGTCCTTCCTTGGGGGAGAAGGAGCCGGACGTTTGCCTTTTCGGCAAGAGGCTCTGCCGCGGCCGAGCGCCATGAGATGTTGCGTCTCTGGGAAAGCACAGATCCCCACTGGTGTTGTGCCAGTAGATAGGGTGCCAAGGCACCGTGAAGAGCAGCAAGAGCTTTCAGGGCTGGGCCCTTCCTTGTGGGAGAAGGAGCCGGACGTTTGCCTTTTCGGCAAGAGGCTCTGCCGCGGCCAAGCGCCATGAGATGTTTGCGTCTCTGGGAAAGCACAGATCCCCACCATCTTGCTGTTGTGCCTGTAGGTAGGGTGCCAAGGCACCGTGAAGAGCAGCAACAGCTTTCAGGGCTGGGCCCTTCCTTGTGGGAGAAGGAGCTGGACGTTTGCCTTTTCGGCAAGAGGCTCTGCCGCGGCCGAGCGCCATGAGATGTTGCGTCTCTGGGAAAGCACAGATCCCCACTGCTGTTGTGCCTGTAGATAGGGTGCCAAGGCAACGTGAAGAGCAGCAACAGCTTTCAGGGCTGGGCACTTCCTTGTGGGAGAAGGAGCCGGACGTTTGCCTTCTCGGCAAGAGGCTCTGCCGCGGCCGAGCGCCATGAGATGTTGCGTCTCTGGGAAAGCACAGATCCCCACTGCTGTTGTGCCTGTAGATAGGGTGCCAAGGCACCGTGAAGAGCAGCAAGAGCTTTCAGGGCTGGGCCCTTCCTTGTGGGAGAAGGAGCCGGACGTTTGCCTTTTCGGCAAGAGGCTCTGCCGCGGCCGAGCGCCATGAGATGTTGCGTCTCTGGGAAAGCACAGATCCCCACTGCTGTTGTGCCTGTAGATAGGGTGCCAAGGGTAGGTGAAGAGCAGCAAGAGCTTTCAGGGCTGGGCCCTTCCTTGTGGGAGAAGGAGCCGGACGTTTGCCTTTTTGGCAAGAGGCGCTGCCGTGGCTGAGCGCCATGAGATGTTGCGTCTCTGGGAAAGCACAGATGCCCACTGCTGTTTTGCCTGTAGGTAGGGCGCCAAGGCACCGTGAAGAGCAGCAAGAGCTTTCAGGGCTGGGGCCCTTCCTTGTGGGAGAAGGAGCCGGACGTTTGCCTTTTCGGCAAGAGGCTCTGCCGTGGCCAAGCGCCATGAGATGTTACGTCTCTGGGAAAGCACAGATCCCCACTGCTGTTGTGCCTGTAGATAGGGTGCCAAGGCACCGTGAAGAGCAGCAAGAGCTTTCAGGGCTGGGCCCTTCCTTGTGGGAGAAGGAGCCGGACGTTTGCCTTTTCGGCAAGAGGCTCTGCCGCGGCCGAGCGCCATGAGATGTTGCGTCTCTGGGAAAGCACAGATCCCCACTGCTGTTGTGCCTGTAGATAGGGTGCCAAGGGTAGGTGAAGAGCAGCAAGAGCTTTCAGGGCTGGGCCCTTCCTTGTGGGAGAAGGAGCCGGACGTTTGCCTTTTTGGCAAGAGGCGCTGCCGTGGCTGAGCGCCATGAGATGTTGCGTCTCTGGGAAAGCACAGATGCCCACTGCTGTTTTGCCTGTAGGTAGGGCGCCAAGGCACCGTGAAGAGCAGCAAGAGCTTTCAGGGCTGGGCCCTTCCTTGTGGGAGAAGGAGCCGGACGTTTGCCTTTTCGGCAAGAGGCTCTGCCGTGGCCAAGCGCCATGAGATGTTACGTCTCTGGGAAAGCACAGATCCCCACTGCTGTTGTGCCTGTAGGTAGGGCGCCAAGGCACCGTGAAGAGCAGCAAGAGCTTTCAGGGCTGGGCCCTTCCTTGTGGGAGAAGGAGCCGGACGTTTACCTTTTCGGCAAGAGGCTTTGCCGCGGCCGAGCACCATGAGATGTTGCGTCTCTGGGAAAGCACAGATCCCCACTGCTGTTGTGCCTGTAGGTAGGGCGCCAAGGCACCGTGAAGAGCAGCAACAGCTTTCAGGGCTGGGCCCTTCCTTGTGGGAGAAGGAGCCGGACGTTTGCCTTTTCGGCAAGAGGCTCTGCCGCGGCCGAGCGCCATGAGATGTTGCGTCTCTGGGAAAGCACAGATCCCCACTGCTGTTGTGCCTGTAGATAGGGTGCCAAAGCACCGTGAAGAGCAGCAAGAGCTTTCAGGGCTGGGTCCTTCCTTGGGGGAGAAGGAGCCGGACGTTTGCCTTTTCGGCAAGAGGCTCTGCCGCGGGCCGAGCGCCATGAGATGTTGCGTCTCTGGGAAAGCACAGATCCCCACTGGTGTTGTGCCAGTAGATAGGGTGCCAAGGCACCGTGAAGAGCAGCAAGAGCTTTCAGGGCTGGGCCCTTCCTTGTGGGAGAAGGAGCCGGACGTTTGCCTTTTCGGCAAGAGGCTCTGCCGCGGCCAAGCGCCATGAGATGTTGCGTCTCTGGGAAAGCACAGATGCCCACTGCTGTTTTGCCTGTAGGTAGGGCGCCAAGGCACCGTGAAGAGCAGCAAGAGCTTTCAGGGCTGGGCCCTTCCTTGTGGGAGAAGGAGCCGGACGTTTGCCTTTTCGGCAAGAGGCTCTGCCGTGGCCAAGCGCCATGAGATGTTACGTCTCTGGGAAAGCACAGATCCCCACTGCTGTTGTGCCTGTAGATAGGGTGCCAAGGCACCGTGAAGAGCAGCAAGAGCTTTCAGGGCTGGGCCCTTCCTTGTGGGAGAAGGAGCCGGACGTTTGCCTTTTCGGCAAGAGGCTCTGCCGCGGCCGAGCGCCATGAGATGTTGCGTCTCTGGGAAAGCACAGATCCCCACTGCTGTTGTGCCTGTAGATAGGGTGCCAAGGGTAGGTGAAGAGCAGCAAGAGCTTTCAGGGCTGGGCCCTTCCTTGTGGGAGAAGGAGCCGGACGTTTGCCTTTTTGCAAGAGGCGCTGCCGTGGCTGAGCGCCATGAGATGTTGCGTCTCTGGGAAAGCACAGATGCCCACTGCTGTTTTGCCTGTAGGTAGGGCGCCAAGGCACCGTGAAGAGCAGCAAGAGCTTTCAGGGCTGGGCCCTTCCTTGTGGGAGAAGGAGCCGGACGTTTGCCTTTTCGGCAAGAGGCTCTGCCGTGGCCAAGCGCCATGAGATGTTACGTCTCTGGGAAAGCACAGATCCCCACTGCTGTTGTGCCTGTAGGTAGGGGCGCCAAGGCACCGTGAAGAGCAGCAAGAGCTTTCAGGGCTGGGCCCTTCCTTGTGGGAGAAGGAGCCGGACGTTTACCTTTTCGGCAAGAGGCTTTGCCGCGGCCGAGCACCATGAGATGTTGCGTCTCTGGGAAAGCACAGATCCCCACTGCTGTTGTGCCTGTAGGTAGGGCGCCAGGCACCGTGAAGAGCAGCAACAGCTTTCAGGGCTGGGCCCTTCCTTGTGGGAGAAGGAGCCGGACGTTTGCCTTTTCGGCAAGAGGCTCTGCCGCGGGCCGAGCGCCATGAGATGTTGCGTCTCTGGGAAAGCACAGATCCCCACTGCTGTTGTGCCTGTAGATAGGGTGCCAAAGCACCGTGAAGAGCAGCAAGAGCTTTCAGGGCTGGGTCCTTCCTTGGGGGAGAAGGAGCCGGACGTTTGCCTTTTCGGCAAGAGGCTCTGCCGCGGCCGAGCGCCATGAGATGTTGCGTCTCTGGGAAAGCACAGATCCCCACTGGTGTTGTGCCAGTAGATAGGGTGCCAAGGCACCGTGAAGAGCAGCAAGAGCTTTCAGGGCTGGGCCCTTCCTTGTGGGAGAAGGAGCCGGACGTTTGCCTTTTCGGCAAGAGGCTCTGCCGCGGCCAAGCGCCATGAGATGTTGCGTCTCTGGGAAAGCACAGATCCCCACTGCTGTTGTGCCTGTAGGTAGGGTGCCAAGGCACCGTGAAGAGCAGCAACAGCTTTCAGGGCTGGGCCCTTCCTTGTGGGAGAAGGAGCTGGACGTTTGCCTTTTCGGCAAGAGGCTCTGCCGCGGCCTAGCGTCATGAGATGTTGCGTCTCTGGGAAAGCACAGATCCCCACTGCTGTTGTGCCTGTAGATAGGGTGCCAAGGGTAGGTGAAGAGCAGCAAGAGCTTTCAGGGCTGGGCCCTTCCTTGTGGGAGAAGAGGCCGGACGTTTGCCTTTTCGGCAACAGGCGCTGCCGCGGCCGAGCGCCATGAGATGTTGCGTCTCTGGGAAAGCACAGATGCCCACTGCTGTTGTGCCTGTAGATAGGGTGCCAAGGCACCGTGAAGAGCAGCAAGAGCTTTCAGGGCTGGGCCCTTCCTTGTGGGAGAAGGGAGGCGGACGTTTGCCTTTTCGGCAAGAGGCTCTGCCGCGGCTCGAGCGTCATGAGATGTTGCGTCTCTGGGAAAGCACAGATCCCCACTGCTGTTGTGCCTGTAGATAGGGTGCCAAGGGTAGGTGAAGAGCAGCAAGAGCTTTCAGGGCTGGGCCCTTCCTTGTGGGAGAAGAGGCGGACGTTTGCCTTTTCGGCAAGAGGCGCTGCCGCGGCCGAGCGCCATGAGATGTTGCGTCTCTCGGAAAGCACAGATCCCCACTGCTGTTGTGCCTGCAGATAGGGTGCCAAGGCACCATGAAGAGCAGCAAGAGCTTTCAGGGCTGGGCCCTTCCTTGTGGGAGAAGGAGCCGGACGTTTGCCTTCTCGGCAAGAGGCTCTGCCGCGGGCCGAGCGCCATGAGATGTTGCGTCTCTGGGAAAGCACAGATCCCCACTGCTGTTGTGCCTGTAGATAGGGTGCCAAGGCACCGTGAAGAGCAGCAAGAGCTTTCAGGGCTGGGCCCTTCCTTGTGGGAGAAGGAGCCGGACGTTTGCCTTTTCGGCAAGAGGCGCTGCTGCGGCCGAGCGCCATGAGATGTTGCGTCTCTGGGAAAGCACAGATCCCCACTGCTGTTGTGCCTGTAGATAGGGAGCCAAGGGTAGGTGAAGAACAGCAAGAGCTTTCAGGGCTGGGCCCTTCCTTGTGGGAGAAGGAACCGGACGTTTACCTTTTCGGCAAGAGGCTCTGCCGCGGCCGAGCGCCATGAGATGTTGCGTCTCTGGGAAAGCACAGATCCCCACTGCTGTTGTGCCTGTAGGTAGGGTGCCAAGGCACCGTTAAGAGCAGCAACAGCTTTCAGGGCTGGGCCCTTCCTTGTGGGAGAAGGAGCTGGACGTTTGCCTTTTCGGCAAGAGGCTCTGCCGCGGCCGAGCGCCATGAGATGTTGCGTCTCTGGGAAAGCACAGATCCCCACTGCTGTTGTGCCTGTAGATAGGGTGCCAAGGCACCGTGAAGAGCAGCAACAGCTTTCAGGGCTGGGCCCTTCCTTGTGGGAGAAGGAGCCGGACGTTTGCCTTTTCGGCAAGAGGCTCTGCCACGGCCGAGCGTCATGAGATGTTGCGTCTCTGGGAAAGCACAGATCCCCACTGCTGTTGTGCCTGTAGGTAGGGTGCCAAGGGTAGGTGAAGAGCAGCAAGAGCTTTCAGGGCTGGGCCCTTCCTTGTGGGAGAAGGAGCCGGACGTTTGCCTTTTTGGCAAGAGGCGCTGCCGCGGCTGAGCGCCATGAGATGTTGCGTCTCTGGGAAAGCACAGATACCCACTGCTGTTGTGCCTGTAGATAGGGTGCCAAGGCAGCGTGAAGAGCAGCAACAGCTTTCAGGGCTGGGCCCTTCCTTGTGGGAGAAGGAGCCGGACGTTTGCCTTTTCGGCAAGAGGCTCTGCCGCGGCCGAGCGCCATGAGATGTTGCGTCTCTGGGAAAGCACAGATCCCCACTGCTGTTGTGCCTGTAGATAGGGTGCCAAGGCACCGTGAAGAGCAGCAAGAGCTTTCAGGGCTGGGCCCTTCCTTGTGGGAGAAGGAGCCGGACGTTTGCCTTTTCGGCAAGAGGCTCTGCCGCGGCGAGCGTCATGAGATGTTGCGTCTCTGGGAAAGCACAGATCCCCACTGCTGTTGTGCCTGTAGATAGGGTGCCAAGGGTAGGTGAAGAGCAGCAAGAGCTTTCAGGGCTGGGCCCTTCCTTGTGGGAGAAGAGGCCGGACGTTTGCCTTTTCGGCAAGAGGCGCTGCCGCGGCCGAGCGCCATGAGATGTTGCGTCTCTGGGAAAGCACAGATCCCCACTGCTGTTGTGCCTGTAGATAGGGTGCCAAGGGTAGGTGAAGAACAGCAAGAGCTTTCCGGGCTGGGCCCTTCCTTGTGGGAGAAGGAGCCGGACGTTTACCTTTTCGGCAAGAGGCTCTGCCGCGGCCGAGCGCCATGAGATGTTGCGTCTCTGGGAAAGCACAGATCCCCACTGCTGTTGTGCCTGTAGGTAGGGCGCCAAGGCACCGTGAAGAGCAGCAAGAGCTTTCCGGGCTGGGCCCTTCCTTGTGGGAGAAGGAGCCGGACGTTTGCCTTCTCGGCAAGAGGCTCTGCCGCAGCCGAGCGCCATGAGATATTGCGTCTCTGGGAAAGCACAGATCCCCACTGCTGTTGTGCCTGTAGATAGGGCGCCAAGGCACCGTGAAGAGCAGCAAGAGCTTTCAGGGCTGGCCCTTCCTTGTGGGAGAAGGAGCCGGACGTTTGCCTTCTCGGCAAGAGGCTCTGCCGCGGCCGAGCGCCATGAGATGTTGCGTCTCTGGGAAAGCCCAGATCCCCACTGCTGTTGTGCCTGTAGTTAGGGTGCCAAGGCACCGTGAAGAGCAGCAAGAGCTTTCAGGACTGGGCCCTTCCTTGTGGGAGAAGGAGCCGGACGTTTGCCTTTTCGGCAAGAGGCTCTGCCGCGGCCGAGCGCCATGAGATGTTGCGTCTCTGGGAAAGCACAGATCCCCACTGCTGTTGTGCCTGTAGATAGGGTGCCAAGGCACGTGAAGAGCAGCAAGAGCTTTCAGGGCTGGGCCCTTCCTTGTGGGAGAAGGAGCCGGACGTTTGCCTTTTCGGCAAAAGGCTCTGCCGCGGCGCGAGCGCCATGAGATGTTGCGTCTCTGGGAAAGCACAGATCCCCACTGCTGTTGTGCCTGTAGATAGGGTGCCAAGGCACCGTGAAGAGCAGCAAGAGCTTTCAGGGCTGGGCCCTTCCTTGTGGGAGAAGGAGCCGGACGTTTGCCTTTTCGGCAAGAGGCGCTGCCGCGGCCGAGCTTCATGAGATGTTGCGTCTCTGGAAAGCACAGATCCCCACTGCTGTTGTGCCTGTAGATAGGGTGCCAAGGGTAGGTGAAGAACAGCAAGAGCTTTCAGGGCTGGGCCCTTCCTTGTGGGAGAAGGAGCCGGACGTTTACCTTTTCGGCAAGAGGTTCTGCCGCGGCCGAGCGCCATGAGATGTTGCGTCTCTGGGAAAGCACAGATCCCCACTGCTGTTGTGCCTGTAGATAGGGTGCCAAGGCACCGTGAAGAGCAGCAAGAGCTTTCAGGGCTGGGCCCTTCCTTGTGGGAGAAGGAGCCGGACGTTTGCCTTCTCGGCAAGAGGCTCTGCCGCGGCCCGAGCGCCATGAGATGTTGCGTCTCTGGGAAAGCACAGATCCCCACTGCTGTTGTGCCTGTAGATAGGGCGCCAAGGCACCGTGAAGAGCAGCAAGAGCTTTCAGGGCTGGGCCCTTCCTTGTGGGAGAAGGAGCCGGACGTTTGCCTTTTCGGCAAGAGGCTCTGCCGCGGCCGAGCGCCATGAGATGTTGCGTCTCTGGGAAAGCACAGATCCCCACTGCTGTTGTGCCTGTAGATAGGGTGCCAAGGCACCGTGAAGAGCAGCAAGAGCTTTCAGGGCTGGGCCCTTCCTTGTGGGAGAAGGAGCCGGACGTTTGCCTTTTCGGCAAGAGGCTCTGCCACGGCTGAGCGCCATGAGATGTTGCGTCTCTGGGAAAGCACAGATCCCCACTGCTGTTGTGCCTGTAGATAGGGTGCCAAGGGTAGGTGAAGAACAGCAAGAGCTTTCAGGGCTGGGCCCTTCCTTGTGGGAGAAGGAACCGGACGTTTACCTTTTCGGCAAGAGGCTCTGCCGCGGCCGAGCGCCATAAGATGTTGCGTCTCTGGGAAAGCACAGATCCCCGCTGCTGTTGTGCCTGTAGATAGGGTGCCAAGGCACCGTGAAGAGCAGCAAGAGCTTTCCGGGCTGGGCCCTTCCTTGTGGGAGAAGGAGCCGGACGTTTGCCTTCTCGGCAAGAGGCTCTGCCGCGGCCGAGCGCCATGAGATGTTGCGTCTCTGGGAAAGCACAGATCCCCACTGCTGTTGTGCTGTAGGTAGGGCGCCAAGGCACCGTGAAGAGCAGCAAGAGCTTTCAGGGCTGGGCCCTTCCTTGTGGGAGAAGGAGCCGGACGTTTGCCTTCTCGGCAAGAGGCTCTGCCGCGGCCGAGCGCCATGAGATGTTGCGTCTCTGGGAAAGCACAGATCCCCACTGCTGTTGTGCCTGTAGTTAGGGTGCCAAGGCACCGTGAAGAGCAGCAAGAGCTTTCAGGACTGGGCCCTTCCTTGTGGGAGAAGGAGCCGGACGTTTGCCTTTTCGGCAAGAGGCTCTGCCGCGCCCGAGCGCCATGAGATGTTGCGTCTCTGGGAAAGCACAGATCCCCACTGCTGTTGTGCCTGTAGATAGGGTGCCAAGGCACCGTGAAGAGCAGCAAGAGCTTTCAGGGCTGGGCCCTTCCTTGTGGGAGAAGGAGCCGGACGTTTGCCTTTTCGGCAAGAGGCTCTGCCGCGGCCGAGCGTCATGAGATGTTGCGTCTCTGGGAAAGCACAGATCCCCACTGCTGTTGTGCCTGTAGATAGGGTGCCGAGGGTAGGTGAAGAGCAGCAAGAGCTTTCAGGGGCTGGGCCCTTCCTTGTGGGAGAAGAGGCCGGACGTTTGCCTTTTCGGCAAGAGGCGCTGCCGCGGCGCCGAGCGCCATGAGATGTTGCGTCTCTCGGAAAGCACAGATCCCCACTGCTGTTGTGCCTGCAGATAGGGTGCCATGGCACCGTGAAGAGCAGCAAGAGCTTTCAGGGCTGGGCCCTTCCTTGTGGGAGAAGGAGCCGGACGTTTGCCTTCTCGGCAAGAGGCTCTGCCGCGGCCGAGCGCCATGAGATGTTGCGTCTCTGGGAAAGCACAGATCCCCACTGCTGGTGTGCCTGTAGTTAGGGTGCCAAGGCACCGTGAAGAGCAGCAAGAGCTTTCAGGACTGGGCCCTTCCTTGTGGGAGAAGGAGCCGGACGTTTGCCTTTTCGGCAAGAGGCTCTGCCGCGGCCGAGCGCCATGAGATGTTGCGTCTCTGGGAAAGCACAGATCCCCACTGCTGTTGTGCCTGTAGATAGGGTGCCAAGGCACCGTGAAGAGCAGCAAGAGCTTTCAGGGCTGGGCCCTTCCTTGTGGGAGAAGGAGCCGGACGTTTGCCTTTTCAACAAAAGGCTCTGCCGCGGCCAAGCGCCATGAGATGTTGCGTCTCTGGGAAAGCACAGATCCCCACTGCTGTTGTGCCTGTAGGTAGGGTGCCAAGGCACCGTTAAGAGCAGCAACAGCTTTCAGGGCTGGGCCCTTCCTTGTGGGAGAAGGAGCCGGACGTTTGCCTTTTCGGCAAGAGGCTCTGCCGCGGCCGAGCGCCATGAGATGTTGCGTCTCTGGGAAAGCACAGATCCCCACTGCTGTTGTGCCTGTAGATAGGGTGCCAAGGGTAGGTGAAGAGCAGCAAGAGCTTTCAGGGCTGGGCCCTTCCTTGTGGGAGAAGGAGCCGGACGTTTGCCTTTTTGGCAAGAGGCGCTGCCGCGGCTGAGCGCCATGAGATGTTGCGTCTCTGGGAAAGCACAGATACCCACTGCTGTTGTGCCTGTAGATAGGGTGCCAAGGCAGCGTGAAGAGCAGCAACAGCTTTCAGGGCTGGGCCCTTCCTTGTGGGAGAAGGAGCCGGACGTTTGCCTTTTCGGCAAGAGGCTCTGCCGCGGCCGAGCGCCATGAGATGTTGCGTCTCTGGGAAAGCACAGATCCCCACTGCTGTTGTGCCTGTAGATAGGGTGCCAAGGGTAGGTGAAGAGCAGCAAGAGCTTTCAGGGCTGGGCCCTTCCTTGTGGGAGAAGGAGCCGGACGTTTGCCTTTTTGGCAAGAGGCGCTGCCGCGGCTGAGCGCCATGAGATGTTGCGTCTCTGGGAAAGCACAGATACCCACTGCTGTTGTGCCTGTAGATAGGGTGCCAAGGCAGCGTGAAGAGCAGCAACAGCTTTCAGGGCTGGGCCCTTCCTTGTGGGAGAAGGAGCCGGACGTTTGCCTTTTCGGCAAGAGGCTCTGCCGCGGCCGAGCGCCATGAGATGTTGCGTCTCTGGGAAAGCACAGATCCCCACTGCTGTTGTGCCTGTAGATAGGGTGCCAAGGCACCGTGAAGAGCAGCAAGAGCTTTCAGGGCTGGGCCCTTCCTTGTGGGAGAAGGAGCCGGACGTTTGCCTTTTCGGCAAGAGGCTCTGCCGCGGCCGAGCGTCATGAGATGTTGCGTCTCTGGGAAAGCACAGATCCCCACTGCTGTTGTGCCTGTAGATAGGGTGCCAAAGGTAGGTGAAGAGCAGCAAGAGCTTTCAGGGCTGGGCCCTTCCTTGTGGGAGAAGAGGCCGGACGTTTGCCTTTTCGGCAAGAGGCGCTGCCGCGGCCGAGCGCCATGAGATGTTGCGTCTCTGGGAAAGCACAGATCCCCACTGCTGTTGTGCCTGTAGATAGGGTGCCAAGGGTAGGTGAAGAACAGCAAGAGCTTTCAGGGCTGGGCCCTTCCTTGTGGGAGAAGGAACCGGACGTTTACCTTTTCGGCAAGAGGCTCTGCCGCGGCCGAGCGCCATGAGATGTTGCGTCTCTGGGAAAGCACAGATCCCCACTGCTGTTGTGCCTGTAGATAGGGTGCCAAGGCACCGTGAAGAGCAGCAAGAGCTTTCCGGGCTGGGCCCTTCCTTGTGGGAGAAGGAGCCGGACGTTTGCCTTCTCGGCAAGAGGCTCTGCCGCAGCCGAGCGCCATGAGATGTTGCGTCTCTGGGAAAGCACAGATCCCCAGTGCTGTTGTGCCTGTAGATAGGGCGCCAAGGCACCGTGAAGAGCAGCAAGAGCTTTCAGGGCTGGGCCCTTCCTTGTGGGAGAAGGAGCCGGACGTTTGCCTTCTCGGCAAGAGGCTCTGCCGCGGCCGAGCGCCATGAGATGTTGCGTCTCTGGGAAAGCCCAGATCCCCACTGCTGTTGTGCCTGTAGTTAGGGTGCCAAGGCACCGTGAAGAGCAGCAAGAGCTTTCAGGACTGGGCCCTTCCTTGTGGGAGAAGGAGCCGGACGTTTGCCTTTTCGGCAAGAGGCTCTGCCGCGGCCGAGCGCCATGAGATGTTGCGTCTCTGGGAAAGCACAGATCCCCACTGCTGTTGTGCCTGTAGATAGGGTGCCAAGGCACCGTGAAGAGCAGCAAGAGCTTTCAGGGCTGGGCCCTTCCTTGTGGGAGAAGGAGCCGGACGTTTGCCTTTTCGGCAAAAGGCTCTGCCGCGGCCGAGCGCCATGAGATGTTGCGTCTCTGGGAAAGCACAGATCCCCACTGCTGTTGTGCCTGTAGATAGGGTGCCAAGGCACCGTGAAGAGCAGCAAGAGCTTTCAGGGCTGGGCCCTTCCTTGTGGGAGAAGGAGCCGGACGTTTGCCTTTTCGGCAAGAGGCGCTGCCGCGGCCGAGCTTCATGAGATGTTGCGTCTCTGGGAAAGCACAGATCCCCACTGCTGTTGTGCCTGTAGATAGGGTGCCAAGGCACCGTGAAGAGCAGCAAGAGCTTTCAGGGCTGGGCCCTTCCTTGTGGGAGAAGGAGCCGGACGTTTGCCTTCTCGGCAAGAGGCTCTGCCGCGGCCGAGCGCCATGAGATGTTGCGTCTCTGGGAAAGCACAGATCCCCACTGCTGTTGTGCCTGTAGATAGGGCGCCAAGGCACCGTGAAGAGCAGCAAGAGCTTTCAGGGCTGGGCCCTTCCTTGTGGGAGAAGGAGCCGGACGTTTGCCTTTTCGGCAAGAGGCTCTGCCGCGGCCGAGCGCCATGAGATGTTGCGTCTCTGGGAAAGCACAGATCCCCACTGCTGTTGTGCCTGTAGATAGGGTGCCAAGGCACCGTGAAGAGCAGCAAGAGCTTTCAGGGCTGGGCCCTTCCTTGTGGGAGAAGGAGCCGGACGTTTGCCTTTTCGGCAAGAGGCTCTGCCACGGCTGAGCGCCATGAGATGTTGCGTCTCTGGGAAAGCACAGATCCCCACTGCTGTTGTGCCTGTAGATAGGGTGCCAAGGGTAGGTGAAGAACAGCAAGAGCTTTCAGGGCTGGGCCCTTCCTTGTGGGAGAAGGAACCGGACGTTTACCTTTTCGGCAAGAGGCTCTGCCGCGGCCGAGCGCCATGAGAAGTTGCGTCTCTGGGAAAGCACAGATACCCACTGCTGTTGTGCCTGTAGATAGGGTGCCAAGGCACCGTGAAGAGCAGCAAGAGCTTTCCGGGCTGGGCCCTTCCTTGTGGGAGAAGGAGCCGGACGTTTGCCTTCTCGGCAAGAGGCTCTGCCGCAGCCGAGCGCCATGAGATGTTGCGTCTCTGGGAAAGCACAGATCCCCAGTGCTGTTGTGCCTGTAGACAGGGCGCCAAGGCACCGTGAAGAGCAGCAAGAGCTTTCAGGGCTGGGCCCTTCCTTGTGGGAGAAGGAGCCGGACGTTTGCCTTCTCGGCAAGAGGCTCTGCCGCGGCCGAGCGCCATGAGATGTTGCGTCTCTGGGAAAGCCCAGATCCCCACTGCTGTTGTGCCTGTAGTTAGGGTGCCAAGGCACCGTGAAGAGCAGCAAGAGCTTTCAGGACTGGGCCCTTCCTTGTGGAAGAAGGAGCCGGACGTTTGCCTTTTCGGCAAGAGGCTCTGCCGCGGCCGAGCGCCATGAGATGTTGCGTCTCTGGGAAAGCACAGATCCCCACTGCTGTTGTGCCTGTAGATAGGGTGCCAAGGCACCGTGAAGAGCAGCAAGAGCTTTCAGGGCTGGGCCCTTCCTTGTGGGAGAAGGAGCCGGACGTTTGCCTTTTCGGCAAAAGGCTCTGCCGCGGCCGAGCGCCATGAGATGTTGCGTCTCTGGGAAAGCACAGATCCCCACTGCTGTTGTGCCTGTAGATAGGGTGCCAAGGCACCGTGAAGAGCAGCAAGAGCTTTCAGGGCTGGGCCCTTCCTTGTGGGAGAAGGAGCCGGACGTTTGCCTTTTCGGCAAGAGGCGCTGCCGCGGCCGAGCTTCATGAGATGTTGCGTCTCTGGGAAAGCACAGATCCCCACTGCTGTTGTGCCTGTAGATAGGGTGCCAAGGGTAGGTGAAGAACAGCAAGAGCTTTCAGGGCTGGGCCCTTCCTTGTGGGAGAAGGAGCCGGACGTTTACCTTTTCGGCAAGAGGTTCTGCCGCGGCCGAGCGCCATGAGATGTTGCGTCTCTGGGAAAGCACAGATCCCCACTGCTGTTGTGCCTGTAGATAGGGTGCCAAGGCACCGTGAAGAGCAGCAAGAGCTTTCAGGGCTGGGCCCTTCCTTGTGGGAGAAGGAGCCGGACGTTTGCCTTTTCGGCAAGAGGCTCTGCCACGGCTGAGCGCCATGAGATGTTGCGTCTCTGGGAAAGCACAGATCCCCACTGCTGTTGTGCCTGTAGATAGGGTGCCAAGGGTAGGTGAAGAACAGCAAGAGCTTTCAGGGCTGGGCCCTTCCTTGTGGGAGAAGGAACCGGACGTTTACCTTTTCGGCAAGAGGCTCTGCCGCGGCCGAGCGCCATGAGATGTTGCGTCTCTGGGAAAGCACAGATCCCCACTGCTGTTGTGCCTGTAGATAGGGTGCCAAGGCACCGTGAAGAGCAGCAAGAGCTTTCAGGGCTGGGCCCTTCCTTGTGGGAGAAGGAGCCGGACGTTTGCCTTCTCGGCAAGAGGCTCTGCCGCGGCCGAGCGCCATGAGATGTTGCGTCTCTGGGAAAGCACAGATCCCCACTGCTGTTGTGCCTGTAGATAGGGCGCCAAGGCACCGTGAAGAGCAGCAAGAGCTTTCAGGGCTGGGCCCTTCCTTGTGGGAGAAGGAGCCGGACGTTTGCCTTTTCGGCAAGAGGCTCTGCCGCGGCCGAGCGCCATGAGATGTTGCGTCTCTGGGAAAGCACAGATCCCCACTGCTGTTGTGCCTGTAGATAGGGTGCCAAGGCACCGTGAAGAGCAGCAAGAGCTTTCAGGGCTGGGCCCTTCCTTGTGGGAGAAGGAGCCGGACGTTTGCCTTTTCGGCAAAAGGCTCTGCCGCGGCCGAGCGCCATGAGATGTTGCGTCTCTGGGAAAGCACAGATCCCCACTGCTGTTGTGCCTGTAGATAGGGTGCCAAGGCACCGTGAAGAGCAGCAAGAGCTTTCAGGGCTGGGCCCTTCCTTGTGGGAGAAGGAGCCGGACGTTTGCCTTTTCGGCAAGAGGCGCTGCCGCGGCCGAGCTTCATGAGATGTTGCGTCTCTGGGAAAGCACAGATCCCCACTGCTGTTGTGCCTGTAGATAGGGTGCCAAGGGTAGGTGAAGAACAGCAAGAGCTTTCAGGGCTGGGCCCTTCCTTGTGGGAGAAGGAGCCGGACGTTTACCTTTTCGGCAAGAGGTTCTGCCGCGGCCGAGCGCCATGAGATGTTGCGTCTCTGGGAAAGCACAGATCCCCACTGCTGTTGTGCCTGTAGATAGGGTGCCAAGGCACCATGAAGAGCAGCAAGAGCTTTCAGGGCTGGGCCCTTCCTTGTGGGAGAAGGAGCCGGACGTTTGCCTTCTCGGCAAGAGGCTCTGCCGCGGCCGAGCGCCATGAGATGTTGCGTCTCTGGGAAAGCACAGATCCCCACTGCTGTTGTGCCTGTAGGTAGGGCGCCAAGGCACCGTGAAGAGCAGCAAGAGCTTTCAGGGCTGGGCCCTTCCTTGTGGGAGAAGGAGCCGGACGTTTGCCTTTTCGGCAAGAGGCTCTGCCGCGGCCGAGCGCCATGAGATGTTGCGTCTCTGGGAAAGCACAGATCCCCACTGCTGTTGTGCCTGTAGATAGGGTGCCAAGGCACCGTGAAGAGCAGCAAGAGCTTTCAGGGCTGGGCCCTTCCTTGTGGGAGAAGGAGCCGGACGTTTGCCTTTTCGGCAAGAGGCTCTGCCACGGCTGAGCGCCATGAGATGTTGCGTCTCTGGGAAAGCACAGATCCCCACTGCTGTTGTGCCTGTAGATAGGGTGCCAAGGCAACGTGAAGAGCAGCAAGAGCTTTCAGGGCTGGGCCCTTCCTTGTGGGAGAAGAGGCCGGACGTTTGCCTTTTCGGCAATAGGCGCTGCCGCGGCCGAGCGCCATGAGATGTTGCGTCTCTGGGAAAGCACAGATCCCCACTGCTGTTGTGCCTGTAGATAGGGTGCCAAGGGTAGGTGAAGAACAGCAAGAGCTTTCAGGGCTGGGCCCTTCCTTGTGGGAGAAGGAACCGGACGTTTACCTTTTCGGCAAGAGGCTCTGCCGCGGCCGAGCGCCATGAGATGTTGCGTCTCTGGGAAAGCACAGATCCCCACTGCTGTTGTGCCTGTAGATAGGGTGCCAAGGCAACGTGAAGAGCAGCAACAGCTTTCCGGGCTGGGCCCTTCCTTGTGGGAGAAGGAGCCGGACGTTTGCCTTCTCGGCAAGAGGCTCTGCCGCGGCCGAGCGCCATGAGATGTTGCGTCTCTGGGAAAGCACAGATCCCCACTGCTGTTGTGCCTGTAGTTAGGGTGCCAAGGCACCGTGAAGAGCAGCAAGAGCTTTCAGGGCTGGGCCCTTCCTTGTGGGAGAAGGAGCCGGACGTTTGCCTTTTCGGCAAGAGGCTCTGCCGCGGCCGAGCGCCATGAGATGTTGCGTCTCTGGGAAAGCACAGATCCCCACTGCTGTTGTGCCTGTAGATAGGGTGCCAAGGCACCGTGAAGAGCAGCAAGAGCTTTCAGGGCTGGGCCCTTCCTTGTGGGAGAAGGAGCCGGACGTTTGCCTTTTCGGCAAAAGGCTCTGCCGCGGCCGAGCGCCATGAGATGTTGCGTCTCTGGGAAAGCACAGATCCCCACTGCTGTTGTGCCTGTAGATAGGGTGCCAAGGCACCGTGAAGAGCAGCAAGAGCTTTCAGGGCTGGGCCCTTCCTTGTGGGAGAAGGAGCCGGACGTTTGCCTTTTCGGCAAGAGGCGCTGCCGCGGCCGAGCTTCATGAGATGTTGCGTCTCTGGGAAAGCACAGATCCCCACTGCTGTTGTGCCTGTAGATAGGGTGCCAAGGGTAGGTGAAGAACAGCAAGAGCTTTCAGGGCTGGGCCCTTCCTTGTGGGAGAAGGAGCCGGACGTTTACCTTTTCGGCAAGAGGTTCTGCCGCGGCCGAGCGCCATGAGATGTTGCGTCTCTGGGAAAGCACAGATCCCCACTGCTGTTGTGCCTGTAGATAGGGTGCCAAGGCACCGTGAAGAGCAGCAAGAGCTTTCAGGGCTGGGCCCTTCCTTGTGGGAGAAGGAGCCGGAAGTTTGCCTTCTCGGCAAGAGGCTCTGCCGCGGCCGAGCGCCATGAGATGTTGCGTCTCTGGGAAAGCACAGATCCCCACTGCTGTTGTGCCTGTAGATAGGGCGCCAAGGCACCGTGAAGAGCAGCAAGAGCTTTCAGGGCTGGGCCCTTCCTTGTGGGAGAAGGAGCCGGACGTTTGCCTTTTCGGCAAGAGGCTCTGCCGCGGCCGAGCGCCATGAGATGTTGCGTCTCTGGGAAAGCACAGATCCCCACTGCTGTTGTGCCTGTAGATAGGGTGCCAAGGCACCGTGAAGAGCAGCAAGAGCTTTCAGGGCTGGGCCCTTCCTTGTGGGAGAAGGAGCCGGACGTTTGCCTTCTCGGCAAGAGGCTCTGCCGCGGCCGAGCGCCATGAGATGTTGCGTCTCTGGGAAAGCACAGATCCCCACTGCTGTTGTGCCTGTAGGTAGGGCGCCAAGGCACCGTGAAGAGCAGCAAGAGCTTTCAGGGCTGGGCCCTTCCTTGTGGGAGAAGGAGCCGGACGTTTGCCTTTTCGGCAAGAGGCTCTGCCGCGGCCGAGCGCCATGAGATGTTGCGTCTCTGGGAAAGCACAGATCCCCACTGCTGTTGTGCCTGTAGATAGGGTGCCAAGGCACCGTGAAGAGCAGCAAGAGCTTTCAGGGCTGGGCCCTTCCTTGTGGGAGAAGGAGCCGGACGTTTGCCTTTTCGGCAAGAGGCTCTGCCACGGCTGAGCGCCATGAGATGTTGCGTCTCTGGGAAAGCACAGATCCCCACTGCTGTTGTGCCTGTAGATAGGGTGCCAAGGCAACGTGAAGAGCAGCAAGAGCTTTCAGGGCTGGGCCCTTCCTTGTGGGAGAAGAGGCCGGACGTTTGCCTTTTCGGCAATAGGCGCTGCCGCGGCCGAGCGCCATGAGATGTTGCGTCTCTGGGAAAGCACAGATCCCCACTGCTGTTGTGCCTGTAGATAGGGTGCCAAGGGTAGGTGAAGAACAGCAAGAGCTTTCAGGGCTGGGCCCTTCCTTGTGGGAGAAGGAACCGGACGTTTACCTTTTCGGCAAGAGGCTCTGCCGCGGCCGAGCGCCATGAGATGTTGCGTCTCTGGGAAAGCACAGATCCCCACTGCTGTTGTGCCTGTAGATAGGGTGCCAAGGCAACGTGAAGAGCAGCAACAGCTTTCCGGGCTTGGCCCTTCCTTGTGGGAGAAGGAGCCGGACGTTTGCCTTCTCGGCAAGAGGCTCTGCCGCGGCCGAGCGCCATGAGATGTTGCGTCTCTGGGAAAGCACAGATCCCCACTGCTGTTGTGCCTGTAGTTAGGGTGCCAAGGCACCGTGAAGAGCAGCAAGAGCTTTCAGGGCTGGGCCCTTCCTTGTGGGAGAAGGAGCCGGACGTTTGCCTTTTCGGCAAGAGGCTCTGCCGCGGCCGAGCGCCATGAGATGTTGCGTCTCTGGGAAAGCACAGATCCCCACTGCTGTTGTGCCTGTAGATAGGGTGCCAAGGCACCGTGAAGAGCAGCAAGAGCTTTCAGGGCTGGGCCCTTCCTTGTGGGAGAAGGAGCCGGACATTTGCCTTTTCGGCAAAAGGCTCTGCCGCGGCCGAGCGCCATGAGATGTTGCGTCTCTGGGAAAGCACAGATCCCCACTGCTGTTGTGCCTGTAGATAGGGTGCCAAGGCACCGTGAAGAGCAGCAAGAGCTTTCAGGGCTGGGCCCTTCCTTGTGGGAGAAGGAGCCGGACGTTTGCCTTTTCGGCAAGAGGCGCTGCCGCGGCCGAGCTTCATGAGATGTTGCGTCTCTGGGAAAGCACAGATCCCCACTGCTGTTGTGCCTGTAGATAGGGTGCCAAGGGTAGGTGAAGAACAGCAAGAGCTTTCAGGGCTGGGCCCTTCCTTGTGGGAGAAGGAGCCGGACGTTTACCTTTTCGGCAAGAGGTTCTGCCGCGGCCGAGCGCCATGAGATGTTGCGTCTCTGGGAAAGCACAGATCCCCACTGCTGTTGTGCCTGTAGATAGGGTGCCAAGGCACCGTGAAGAGCAGCAAGAGCTTTCAGGGCTGGGCCCTTCCTTGTGGGAGAAGGAGCCGGACGTTTGCCTTCTCGGCAAGAGGCTCTGCCGCGGCCGAGCGCCATGAGATGTTGCGTCTCTGGGAAAGCACAGATCCCCACTGCTGTTGTGCCTGTAGATAGGGCGCCAAGGCACCGTGAAGAGCAGCAAGAGCTTTCAGGGCTGGGCCCTTCCTTGTGGGAGAAGGAGCCGGACGTTTGCCTTTTCGGCAAGAGGCTCTGCCGCGGCCGAGCGCCATGAGATGTTGCGTCTCTGGGAAAGCACAGATCCCCACTGCTGTTGTGCCTGTAGATAGGGTGCCAAGGCACCGTGAAGAGCAGCAAGAGCTTTCAGGGCTGGGCCCTTCCTTGTGGGAGAAGGAGCCGGACGTTTGCCTTTTCGGCAAGAGGCTCTGCCACGGCTGAGCGCCATGAGATGTTGCGTCTCTGGGAAAGCACAGATCCCCACTGCTGTTGTGCCTGTAGATAGGGTGCCAAGGCAACGTGAAGAGCAGCAAGAGCTTTCAGGGCTGGGCCCTTCCTTGTGGGAGAAGGAGCCGGACGTTTGCCTTTTCGGCAAGAGGCTCTGCCGCGGCCGAGCGTCATGAGATGTTGCGTCTCTGGGAAAGCACAGATCCCCACTGCTGTTGTGCCTTTAGATAGGGTGCCAAGGGTAGGTGAAGAGCAGCAAGAGCTTTCAGGGCTGGGCCCTTCCTTGTGGGAGAAGGAGCCGGACGTTTGCCTTTTCGGCAAGAGGCGCTGCCGCGGCCAAGCGCCATGAGATGTTGCGTCTCTGGGAAAGCACAGATCCCCACTGCTGTTGTGCCTGTAGATAGGGTGCCAAGGGTAGGTGAAGAACAGCAAGAGCTTTCAGGGCTGGGCCCTTCCTTGTGGGAGAAGGAGCCGGACGTTTGCCTTTTCGGCAAGAGGCTCTGCCGCGGCCGAGCGCCATGAGATGTTGCGTCTCTGGGAAAGCACAGATCCCCACTGCTGTTGTGCCTGTAGATAGGGTGCCAAGGCACCGTGAAGAGCAGCAAGAGCTTTCAGGGCTGGGCCCTTCCTTGTGGGAGAAGGAGCCGGACGTTTACCATTTCGGCAAGAGGCTCTGCCGCAGCCGAGCGCCTTTAGATGTTGCGTCTCTGGGAAAGCACAGATCCCCACTGCTGTTGTGCCTGTAGATAGGGTGCCAAGGCACCGTGAAGAGCAGCAAGAGCTTTCAGGGCTGGGCCCTTCCTTGTGGGAGAAGGAGCCGGACGTTTGCCTTTTCGGCAAAAGGCTCTGCCACGGCCGAGCGCCATGAGATGTTGCGTCTCTGGGAAAGCACAGATCCCCACTGCTGTTGTGCCTGTAGATAGGGTGCCAAGGCACCGTGAAGAGCAGCAAGAGCTTTCAGGGCTGGGCCCTTCCTTGTGGGAGAAGGAGCCGGACGTTTGCCTTTTCGGCAAGAGGCGCTGCCGCGGCCGAGCTTCATGAGATGTTGCGTCTCTGGGAAAGCACAGATCCCCACTGCTGTTGTGCCTGTAGATAGGGTGCCAAGGGTAGGTGAAGAACAGCAAGAGCTTTCAGGGCTGGGCCCTTCCTTGTGGGAGAAGGAGCCGGACGTTTGCCTTTTCGGCAAGAGGCACTGCCGCGGCCGAGCGCCATGAGATCTTGCGTCTCTGGGAAAGCACAGATCCCCACTGCTGTTGTGCCTGTAGGTAGGGTGCCAAGGCACCGTGAAGAGCAGCAAGAGCTTTCAGGGCTGG
Source organism: Harpia harpyja (assembly GCF_026419915.1). Lineage (NCBI taxonomy): Eukaryota > Metazoa > Chordata > Aves > Accipitriformes > Accipitridae > Harpia > Harpia harpyja. The sequence continues at coordinate 21,333,601 of NC_068952.1, forward strand.
GCCCTTCCTTGTGGGAGAAGGAGCCGGACGTTTGCCTTTTCGGCAAGAGGCTCTGCCGCGGCCGAGCGCCATGAGATGTTGCGTCTCTGGGAAAGCACAGATCCCCACTGCTGTTGTGCCTGTAGATAGGGTGCCAAGGCAACGTGAAGAGCAGCAAGAGCTTTCAGGGCTGGGCCCTTCCTTGGGGGAGAAGGAGCCGGACGTTTGCCTTTTCGGCAAGAGGCTCTGCCACGGCCGAGCGTCATGAGATGTTGCGTCTCTGGGAAAGCACAGATCCCCACTGCTGTTGTGCCTGTAGATAGGGTGCCAAGGGTAGGTGAAGAGCAGCAAGAGCTTTCAGGGCTGGGCCCTTCCTTGTGGGAGAAGGAGCCGGACGTTTGCCTTTTTGGCAAGAGGCGCTGCCGCGGCTGAGCGCCATGAGATGTTGCGTCTCTGGGAAAGCACAGATACCCACTGCTGTTGTGCCTGTAGATAGGGTGCCAAGGCAGCGTGAAGAGCAGCAACAGCTTTCAGGGCTGGGCCCTTCCTTGTGGGAGAAGGAGCCGGACGTTTGCCTTTTCGGCAAGAGGCTCTGCCGCGGCCGAGCGCCATGAGATGTTGCGTCTCTGGGAAAGCACAGATCCCCACTGCTGTTGTGCCTGTAGGTAGGGTGCCAAGGCACCGTGAAGAGCAGCAAGAGCTTTCAGGGCTGGGCCCTTCCTTGTGGGAGAAGGAGCCGGACGTTTGCCTTTTCGGCAAGAGGCTCTGCCGCGGCCGAGCGTCATGAGATGTTGCGTCTCTGGGAAAGCACAGATCCCCACTGCTGTTGTGCCTGTAGATAGGGTGCCAAGGGTAGGTGAAGAGCAGCAAGAGCTTTCAGGGCTGGGCCCTTCCTTGTGGGAGAAGAGGCCGGACGTTTGCCTTTTCGGCAATAGGCGCTGCCGCGGCCGAGCGCCATGAGATGTTGCGTCTCTGGGAAAGCACAGATCCCCACTGCTGTTGTGCCTGTAGATAGGGTGCCAAGGGTAGGTGAAGAACAGCAAGAGCTTTCAGGGCTGGGCCCTTCCTTGTGGGAGAAGGAACCGGACGTTTACCTTTTCGGCAAGAGGATCTGCCGCGGCCGAGCGCCATGAGATGTTGCGTCTCTGGGAAAGCACAGATCCCCACTGCTGTTGTGCCTGTAGATAGGGTGCCAAGGCACCGTGAAGAGCAGCAAGAGCTTTCCGGGCTGGGCCCTTCCTTGTGGGAGAAGGAGCCGGACGTTTGCCTTCTCGGCAAGAGGCTCTGCCGCAGCCGAGCGCCATGAGATGTTGCGTCTCTGGGAAAGCACAGATCCCCAGTGCTGTTGTGCCTGTAGATAGGGCGCCAAGGCACCGTGAAGAGCAGCAAGAGCTTTCAGGGCTGGGCCCTTCCTTGTGGGAGAAGGAGCCGGACGTTTGCCTTCTCGGCAAGAGGCTCTGCCGCGGCCGAGCGCCATGAGATGTTGCGTCTCTGGGAAAGCACAGATCCCCACTGCTGTTGTGCCTGTAGTTAGGGTGCCAAGGCACCGTGAAGAGCAGCAAGAGCTTTCAGGACTGGGCCCTTCCTTGTGGGAGAAGGAGCCGGACGTTTGCCTTTTCGGCAAGAGGCTCTGCCGCGGCCGAGCGCCATGAGATGTTGCGTCTCTGGGAAAGCACAGATCCCCACTGCTGTTGTGCCTGTAGATAGGGTGCCAAGGCACCGTGAAGAGCAGCAAGAGCTTTCAGGGCTGGGCCCTTCCTTGTGGGAGAAGGAGCCGGACGTTTGCCTTTTCGGCAAAAGGCTCTGCCGCGGCCGAGCGCCATGAGATGTTGCGTCTCTGGGAAAGCACAGATCCCCACTGCTGTTGTGCCTGTAGATAGGGTGCCAAGGCACCGTGAAGAGCAGCAAGAGCTTTCAGGGCTGGGCCCTTCCTTGTGGGAGAAGGAGCCGGACGTTTGCCTTTTCGGCAAGAGGCGCTGCCGCGGCCGAGCTTCATGAGATGTTGCGTCTCTGGGAAAGCACAGATCCCCACTGCTGTTGTGCCTGTAGATAGGGTGCCAAGGGTAGGTGAAGAACAGCAAGAGCTTTCAGGGCTGGGCCCTTCCTTGTGGGAGAAGGAGCCGGACGTTTACCTTTTCGGCAAGAGGTTCTGCCGCGGCCGAGCGCCATGAGATGTTGCGTCTCTGGGAAAGCACAGATCCCCACTGCTGTTGTGCCTGTAGATAGGGTGCCAAGGCACCGTGAAGAGCAGCAAGAGCTTTCAGGGCTGGGCCCTTCCTTGTGGGAGAAGGAGCCGGACATTTGCCTTTTCGGCAAGAGGCTCTGCCGCGGCCGAGCGCCATGAGATGTTGCGTCTCTGGGAAAGCACAGATCCCCACTGCTGTTGTGCCTGTAGATAGGGTGCCAAGGCACCGTGAAGAGCAGCAAGAGCTTTCAGGGCTGGGCCCTTCCTTGTGGGAGAAGGAGCCGGACGTTTACCTTTTCGGCAAGAGGCTCTGCCACGGCTGAGCGCCATGAGATGTTGCGTCTCTGGGAAAGCACAGATCCCCACTGCTGTTGTGCCTGTAGATAGGGTGCCAAGGCAACGTGAAGAGCAGCAAGAGCTTTCAGGGCTGGGCCCTTCCTTGTGGGAGAAGGAGCCGGACGTTTGCCTTTTCGGCAAGAGGCTCTGCCGCGGCCGAGCGTCATGAGATGTTGCGTCTCTGGGAAAGCACAGATCCCCACTGCTGTTGTGCCTTTAGATAGGGTGCCAAGGCACCGTGAAGAGCAGCAAGAGCTTTCAGGGCTGGGCCCTTCCTTGTGGGAGAAGGAGCCGGACGTTTGCCTTTTCGGCAAGAGGCGCTGCCGCGGCCAAGCGCCATGAGATGTTGCGTCTCTGGGAAAGCACAGATCCCCACTGCTGTTGTGCCTGTAGATAGGGTGCCAAGGGTAGGTGAAGAACAGCAAGAGCTTTCAGGGCTGGGCCCTTCCTTGTGGGAGAAGGAGCCGGACGTTTGCCTTTTCGGCAAGAGGCTCTGCCGCGGCCGAGCGCCATGAGATGTTGCGTCTCTGGGAAAGCACAGATCCCCAGTGCTGTTGTGCCTGTAGATAGGGTGCCAAGGCACCGTGAAGAGCAGCAAGAGCTTTCAGGGCTGGGCCCTTCCTTGTGGGAGAAGGAGCCGGACGTTTACCATTTCGGCAAGAGGCTCTGCCGCAGCCGAGCGCCTTTAGATGTTGCGTCTCTGGGAAAGCACAGATCCCCACTGCTGTTGTGCCTGTAGATAGGGTGCCAAGGCACCGTGAAGAGCAGCAAGAGCTTTCAGGGCTGGGCCCTTCCTTGTGGGAGAAGGAGCCGGACGTTTGCCTTTTCGGCAAAAGGCTCTGCCACGGCCGAGCGCCATGAGATGTTGCGTCTCTGGGAAAGCACAGATCCCCACTGCTGTTGTGCCTGTAGATAGGGTGCCAAGGCACCGTGAAGAGCAGCAAGAGCTTTCAGGGCTGGGCCCTTCCTTGTGGGAGAAGGAGCCGGACGTTTGCCTTTTCGGCAAGAGGCGCTGCCGCGGCCGAGCGCCATGAGATGTTGCGTCTCTGGGAAAGCACAGATCCCCACTGCTGTTGTGCCTGTAGATAGGGCGCCAAGGCACCGTGAAGAGCAGCAAGAGCTTTCAGGGCTGGGCCCTTCCTTGTGGGAGAAGGAGTCGGACGTTTGCCTTTTCGGCAAGAGGCTCTGCCGCGGCCGAGCGCCATGAGATGTTGCGTCTCTGGGAAAGCACAGATCCCCACTGCTGTTGTGCCTGTAGATAGGGTGCCAAGGCACCGTGAAGAGCAGCAAGAGCTTTCAGGGCTGGGCCCTTCCTTGTGGGAGAAGGAGCCGGACGTTTGCCTTTTCGGCAAGAGGCGCTGCCGCGGCCGAGCTTCATGAGATGTTGCGTCTCTGGGAAAGCACAGATCCCCACTGCTGTTGTGCCTGTAGATAGGGTGCCAAGGGTAGGTGAAGAACAGCAAGAGCTTTCAGGGCTGGGCCCTTCCTTGTGGGAGAAGGAGCCGGACGTTTACCTTTTCGGCAAGAGGTTCTGCCGCGGCCGAGCGCCATGAGATGTTGCGTCTCTGGGAAAGCACAGATCCCCACTGCTGTTGTGCCTGTAGATAGGGTGCCAAGGCACCGTGAAGAGCAGCAAGAGCTTTCAGGGCTGGGCCCTTCCTTGTGGGAGAAGGAGCCGGACGTTTGCCTTCTCGGCAAGAGGCTCTGCCGCGGCCGAGCGCCATGAGATGTTGCGTCTCTGGGAAAGCACAGATCCCCACTGCTGTTGTGCCTGTAGGTAGGGCGCCAAGGCACCGTGAAGAGCAGCAAGAGCTTTCAGGGCTGGGCCCTTCCTTGTGGGAGAAGGAGCCGGACGTTTGCCTTTTCGGCAAGAGGCTCTGCCGCGGCCGAGCGCCATGAGATGTTGCGTCTCTGGGAAAGCACAGATCCCCACTGCTGTTGTGCCTGTAGATAGGGTGCCAAGGCACCGTGAAGAGCAGCAAGAGCTTTCAGGGCTGGGCCCTTCCTTGTGGGAGAAGGAGCCGGACGTTTGCCTTTTCGGCAAGAGGCTCTGCCACGGCTGAGCGCCATGAGATGTTGCGTCTCTGGGAAAGCACAGATCCCCACTGCTGTTGTGCCTGTAGATAGGGTGCCAATGCAACGTGAAGAGCAGCAAGAGCTTTCAGGGCTGGGCCCTTCCTTGTGGGAGAAGAGGCCGGACGTTTGCCTTTTCGGCAATAGGCGCTGCCGCGGCCGAGCGCCATGAGATGTTGCGTCTCTGGGAAAGCACAGATCCCCACTGCTGTTGTGCCTGTAGATAGGGTGCCAAGGGTAGGTGAAGAACAGCAAGAGCTTTCAGGGCTGGGCCCTTCCTTGTGGGAGAAGGAACCGGACGTTTACCTTTTCGGCAAGAGGCTCTGCCGCGGCCGAGCGCCATGAGATGTTGCGTCTCTGGGAAAGCACAGATCCCCACTGCTGTTGTGCCTGTAGATAGGGTGCCAAGGCAACGTGAAGAGCAGCAACAGCTTTCCGGGCTGGGCCCTTCCTTGTGGGAGAAGGAGCCGGACGTTTGCCTTCTCGGCAAGAGGCTCTGCCGCGGCCGAGCGCCATGAGATGTTGCGTCTCTGGGAAAGCACAGATCCCCACTGCTGTTGTGCCTGTAGTTAGGGTGCCAAGGCACCGTGAAGAGCAGCAAGAGCTTTCAGGGCTGGGCCCTTCCTTGTGGGAGAAGGAGCCGGACGTTTGCCTTTTCGGCAAGAGGCTCTGCCGCGGCCGAGCGCCATGAGATGTTGCGTCTCTGGGAAAGCACAGATCCCCACTGCTGTTGTGCCTGTAGATAGGGTGCCAAGGCACCGTGAAGAGCAGCAAGAGCTTTCAGGGCTGGGCCCTTCCTTGTGGGAGAAGGAGCCGGACGTTTGCCTTTTCGGCAAAAGGCTCTGCCGCGGCCGAGCGCCATGAGATGTTGCGTCTCTGGGAAAGCACAGATCCCCACTGCTGTTGTGCCTGTAGATAGGGTGCCAAGGCACCGTGAAGAGCAGCAAGAGCTTTCAGGGCTGGGCCCTTCCTTGTGGGAGAAGGAGCCGGACGTTTGCCTTTTCGGCAAGAGGCGCTGCCGCGGCCGAGCTTCATGAGATGTTGCGTCTCTGGGAAAGCACAGATCCCCACTGCTGTTGTGCCTGTAGATAGGGTGCCAAGGGTAGGTGAAGAACAGCAAGAGCTTTCAGGGCTGGGCCCTTCCTTGTGGGAGAAGGAGCCGGACGTTTACCTTTTCGGCAAGAGGTTCTGCCGCGGCCGAGCGCCATGAGATGTTGCGTCTCTGGGAAAGCACAGATCCCCACTGCTGTTGTGCCTGTAGATAGGGTGCCAAGGCACCGTGAAGAGCAGCAAGAGCTTTCAGGGCTGGGCCCTTCCTTGTGGGAGAAGGAGCCGGACGTTTGCCTTCTCGGCAAGAGGCTCTGCCGCGGCCGAGCGCCATGAGATGTTGCGTCTCTGGGAAAGCACAGATCCCCACTGCTGTTGTGCCTGTAGATAGGGCGCCAAGGCACCGTGAAGAGCAGCAAGAGCTTTCAGGGCTGGGCCCTTCCTTGTGGGAGAAGGAGCCGGACGTTTGCCTTTTCGGCAAGAGGCTCTGCCGCGGCCGAGCGCCATGAGATGTTGCGTCTCTGGGAAAGCACAGATCCCCACTGCTGTTGTGCCTGTAGATAGGGTGCCAAGGCACCGTGAAGAGCAGCAAGAGCTTTCAGGGCTGGGCCCTTCCTTGTGGGAGAAGGAGCCGGACGTTTGCCTTTTCGGCAAGAGGCTCTGCCACGGCTGAGCGCCATGAGATGTTGCGTCTCTGGGAAAGCACAGATCCCCACTGCTGTTGTGCCTGTAGATAGGGTGCCAAGGCAACGTGAAGAGCAGCAAGAGCTTTCAGGGCTGGGCCCTTCCTTGTGGGAGAAGGAGCCGGACGTTTGCCTTTTCGGCAAGAGGCTCTGCCGCGGCCGAGCGTCATGAGATGTTGCGTCTCTGGGAAAGCACAGATCCCCACTGCTGTTGTGCCTTTAGATAGGGTGCCAAGGGTAGGTGAAGAGCAGCAAGAGCTTTCAGGGCTGGGCCCTTCCTTGTGGGAGAAGGAGCCGGACGTTTGCCTTTTCGGCAAGAGGCGCTGCCGCGGCCAAGCGCCATGAGATGTTGCGTCTCTGGGAAAGCACAGATCCCCACTGCTGTTGTGCCTGTAGATAGGGTGCCAAGGCACCGTGAAGAGCAGCAAGAGCTTTCAGGGCTGGGCCCTTCCTTGTGGGAGAAGGAGCCGGACGTTTGCCTTTTCGGCAAGAGGCGCTGCCGCGGCCGAGCTTCATGAGATGTTGCGTCTCTGGGAAAGCACAGATCCCCACTGCTGTTGTGCCTGTAGATAGGGTGCCAAGGGTAGGTGAAGAACAGCAAGAGCTTTCAGGGCTGGGCCCTTCCTTGTGGGAGAAGGAGCCGGACGTTTACCTTTTCGGCAAGAGGTTCTGCCGCGGCCGAGCGCCATGAGATGTTGCGTCTCTGGGAAAGCACAGATCCCCACTGCTGTTGTGCCTGTAGATAGGGTGCCAAGGCACCGTGAAGAGCAGCAAGAGCTTTCAGGGCTGGGCCCTTCCTTGTGGGAGAAGGAGCCGGACGTTTGCCTTCTCGGCAAGAGGCTCTGCCGCGGCCGAGCGCCATGAGATGTTGCGTCTCTGGGAAAGCACAGATCCCCACTGCTGTTGTGCCTGTAGATAGGGCGCCAAGGCACCGTGAAGAGCAGCAAGAGCTTTCAGGGCTGGGCCCTTCCTTGTGGGAGAAGGAGCCGGACGTTTGCCTTTTCGGCAAGAGGCTCTGCCGCGGCCGAGCGCCATGAGATGTTGCGTCTCTGGGAAAGCACAGATCCCCACTGCTGTTGTGCCTGTAGATAGGGTGCCAAGGCACCGTGAAGAGCAGCAAGAGCTTTCAGGGCTGGGCCCTTCCTTGTGGGAGAAGGAGCCGGACGTTTGCCTTTTCGGCAAGAGGCTCTGCCACGGCTGAGCGCCATGAGATGTTGCGTCTCTGGGAAAGCACAGATCCCCACTGCTGTTGTGCCTGTAGATAGGGTGCCAAGGCAACGTGAAGAGCAGCAAGAGCTTTCAGGGCTGGGCCCTTCCTTGTGGGAGAAGGAGCCGGACGTTTGCCTTTTCGGCAAGAGGCTCTGCCGCGGCCGAGCGTCATGAGATGTTGCGTCTCTGGGAAAGCACAGATCCCCACTGCTGTTGTGCCTTTAGATAGGGTGCCAAGGGTAGGTGAAGAGCAGCAAGAGCTTTCAGGGCTGGGCCCTTCCTTGTGGGAGAAGGAGCCGGACGTTTGCCTTTTCGGCAAGAGGCGCTGCCGCGGCCAAGCGCCATGAGATGTTGCGTCTCTGGGAAAGCACAGATCCCCACTGCTGTTGTGCCTGTAGATAGGGTGCCAAGGGTAGGTGAAGAACAGCAAGAGCTTTCAGGGCTGGGCCCTTCCTTGTGGGAGAAGGAGCCGGACGTTTGCCTTTTCGGCAAGAGGCTCTGCCGCGGCCGAGCGCCATGAGATGTTGCGTCTCTGGGAAAGCACAGATCCCCACTGCTGTTGTGCCTGTAGATAGGGTGCCAAGGCACCGTGAAGAGCAGCAAGAGCTTTCAGGGCTGGGCCCTTCCTTGTGGGAGAAGGAGCCGGACGTTTGCCTTCTCGGCAAGAGGCTCTGCCGCAGCCGAGCGCCTTTAGATGTTGCGTCTCTGGGAAAGCACAGATCCCCACTGCTGTTGTGCCTGTAGATAGGGTGCCAAGGCACCGTGAAGAGCAGCAAGAGCTTTCAGGGCTGGGCCCTTCCTTGTGGGAGAAGGAGCCGGACGTTTGCCTTTTCGGCAAAAGGCTCTGCCACGGCCGAGCGCCATGAGATGTTGCGTCTCTGGGAAAGCACAGATCCCCACTGCTGTTGTGCCTGTAGATAGGGTGCCAAGGCACCGTGAAGAGCAGCAAGAGCTTTCAGGGCTGGGCCCTTCCTTGTGGGAGAAGGAGCCGGACGTTTGCCTTTTCGGCAAGAGGCGCTGCCGCGGCCGAGCTTCATGAGATGTTGCGTCTCTGGGAAAGCACAGATCCCCACTGCTGTTGTGCCTGTAGATAGGGTGCCAAGGGTAGGTGAAGAACAGCAAGAGCTTTCAGGGCTGGGCCCTTCCTTGTGGGAGAAGGAGCCGGACGTTTGCCTTTTCGGCAAGAGGCACTGCCGCGGCCGAGCGCCATGAGATGTTGCGTCTCTGGGAAAGCACAGATCCCCACTGCTGTTGTGCCTGTAGGTAGGGTGCCAAGGCACCGTGAAGAGCAGCAAGAGCTTTCAGGGCTGGGCCCTTCCTTGTGGGAGAAGGAGCCGGACGTTTGCCTTTTCGGCAAGAGGCTCTGCCGCGGCCGAGCGCCATGAGATGTTGCGTCTCTGGGAAAGCACAGATCCCCACTGCTGTTGTGCCTGTAGATAGGGTGCCAAGGCAACGTGAAGAGCAGCAACAGCTTTCAGGGCTGGGCCCTTCCTTGGGGGAGAAGGAGCTGGACGTTTGCCTTTTCGGCAAGAGGCTCTGCCACGGCCGAGCGTCATGAGATGTTGCGTCTCTGGGAAAGCACAGATCCCCACTGCTGTTGTGCCTGTAGATAGGGTGCCAAGGGTAGGTGAAGAGCAGCAAGAGCTTTCAGGGCTGGGCCCTTCCTTGTGGGAGAAGGAGCCGGACGTTTGCCTTTTTGGCAAGAGGCGCTGCCGCGGCTGAGCGCCATGAGATGTTGCGTCTCTGGGAAAGCACAGATACCCACTGCTGTTGTGCCTGTAGATAGGGTGCCAAGGCAGCGTGAAGAGCAGCAACAGCTTTCAGGGCTGGGCCCTTCCTTGTGGGAGAAGGAGCCGGACGTTTGCCTTTTCGGCAAGAGGCTCTGCCGCGGCCGAGCGCCATGAGATGTTGCGTCTCTGGGAAAGCACAGATCCCCACTGCTGTTGTGCCTGTAGGTAGGGTGCCAAGGCACCGTGAAGAGCAGCAAGAGCTTTCAGGGCTGGGCCCTTCCTTGTGGGAGAAGGAGCCGGACGTTTGCCTTTTCGGCAAGAGGCTCTGCCGCGGCCGAGCGTCATGAGATGTTGCGTCTCTGGGAAAGCACAGATCCCCACTGCTGTTGTGCCTGTAGATAGGGTGCCAAGGGTAGGTGAAGAGCAGCAAGAGCTTTCAGGGCTGGGCCCTTCCTTGTGGGAGAAGAGGCCGGACGTTTGCCTTTTCGGCAATAGGCGCTGCCGCGGCCGAGCGCCATGAGATGTTGCGTCTCTGGGAAAGCACAGATCCCCACTGCTGTTGTGCCTGTAGATAGGGTGCCAAGGGTAGGTGAAGAACAGCAAGAGCTTTCAGGGCTGGGCCCTTCCTTGTGGGAGAAGGAGCCGGACGTTTACCTTTTCGGCAAGAGGATCTGCCGCGGCCGAGCGCCATGAGATGTTGCGTCTCTGGGAAAGCACAGATCCCCACTGCTGTTGTGCCTGTAGATAGGGTGCCAAGGCACCGTGAAGAGCAGCAAGAGCTTTCCGGGCTGGGCCCTTCCTTGTGGGAGAAGGAGCCGGACGTTTGCCTTCTCGGCAAGAGGCTCTGCCGCAGCCGAGCGCCATGAGATGTTGCGTCTCTGGGAAAGCACAGATCCCCAGTGCTGTTGTGCCTGTAGATAGGGCGCCAAGGCACCGTGAAGAGCAGCAAGAGCTTTCAGGGCTGGGCCCTTCCTTGTGGGAGAAGGAGCCGGACGTTTGCCTTCTCGGCAAGAGGCTCTGCCACGGCCGAGCGCCATGAGATGTTGCGTCTCTGGGAAAGCACAGATCCCCACTGCTGTTGTGCCTGTAGTTAGGGTGCCAAGGCACCGTGAAGAGCAGCAAGAGCTTTCAGGACTGGGCCCTTCCTTGTGGGAGAAGGAGCCGGACGTTTGCCTTTTCGGCAAGAGGCTCTGCCGCGGCCGAGCGCCATGAGATGTTGCGTCTCTGGGAAAGCACAGATCCCCACTGCTGTTGTGCCTGTAGATAGGGTGCCAAGGCACCGTGAAGAGCAGCAAGAGCTTTCAGGGCTGGGCCCTTCCTTGTGGGAGAAGGAGCCGGACGTTTGCCTTTTCGGCAAAAGGCTCTGCCGCGGCCGAGCGCCATGAGATGTTGCGTCTCTGGGAAAGCACAGATCCCCACTGCTGTTGTGCCTGTAGATAGGGTGCCAAGGCACCGTGAAGAGCAGCAAGAGCTTTCAGGGCTGGGCCCTTCCTTGTGGGAGAAGGAGCCGGACGTTTGCCTTTTCGGCAAGAGGCGCTGCCGCGGCCGAGCTTCATGAGATGTTGCGTCTCTGGGAAAGCACAGATCCCCACTGCTGTTGTGCCTGTAGATAGGGTGCCAAGGGTAGGTGAAGAACAGCAAGAGCTTTCAGGGCTGGGCCCTTCCTTGTGGGAGAAGGAGCCGGACGTTTACCTTTTCGGCAAGAGGTTCTGCCGCGGCCGAGCGCCATGAGATGTTGCGTCTCTGGGAAAGCACAGATCCCCACTGCTGTTGTGCCTGTAGATAGGGTGCCAAGGCACCGTGAAGAGCAGCAAGAGCTTTCAGGGCTGGGCCCTTCCTTGTGGGAGAAGGAGCCGGACGTTTGCCTTTTCGGCAAGAGGCTCTGCCGCGGCCGAGCGCCATGAGATGTTGCGTCTCTGGGAAAGCACAGATCCCCACTGCTGTTGTGCCTGTAGATAGGGTGCCAAGGCACCGTGAAGAGCAGCAAGAGCTTTCAGGGCTGGGCCCTTCCTTGTGGGAGAAGGAGCCGGACGTTTGCCTTTTCGGCAAGAGGCGCTGCCGCGGCCGAGCTTCATGAGATGTTGCGTCTCTGGGAAAGCACAGATCCCCACTGCTGTTGTGCCTGTAGATAGGGTGCCAAGGGTAGGTGAAGAACAGCAAGAGCTTTCAGGGCTGGGCCCTTCCTTGTGGGAGAAGGAGCCGGACGTTTGCCTTTTCGGCAAGAGGCACTGCCGCGGCCGAGCGCCATGAGATGTTGCGTCTCTGGGAAAGCACAGATCCCCACTGCTGTTGTGCCTGTAGGTAGGGTGCCAAGGCACCGTGAAGAGCAGCAAGAGCTTTCAGGGCTGGGCCCTTCCTTGTGGGAGAAGGAGCCGGACGTTTGCCTTTTCGGCAAGAGGCTCTGCCGCGGCCGAGCGCCATGAGATGTTGCGTCTCTGGGAAAGCACAGATCCCCACTGCTGTTGTGCCTGTAGATAGGGTGCCAAGGCAACGTGAAGAGCAGCAACAGCTTTCAGGGCTGGGCCCTTCCTTGGGGGAGAAGGAGCTGGACGTTTGCCTTTTCGGCAAGAGGCTCTGCCACGGCCGAGCGTCATGAGATGTTGCGTCTCTGGGAAAGCACAGATCCCCACTGCTGTTGTGCCTGTAGATAGGGTGCCAAGGGTAGGTGAAGAGCAGCAAGAGCTTTCAGGGCTGGGCCCTTCCTTGTGGGAGAAGGAGCCGGACGTTTGCCTTTTTGGCAAGAGGCGCTGCCGCGGCTGAGCGCCATGAGATGTTGCGTCTCTGGGAAAGCACAGATACCCACTGCTGTTGTGCCTGTAGATAGGGTGCCAAGGCAGCGTGAAGAGCAGCAACAGCTTTCAGGGCTGGGCCCTTCCTTGTGGGAGAAGGAGCCGGACGTTTGCCTTTTCGGCAAGAGGCTCTGCCGCGGCCGAGCGCCATGAGATGTTGCGTCTCTGGGAAAGCACAGATCCCCACTGCTGTTGTGCCTGTAGGTAGGGTGCCAAGGCACCGTGAAGAGCAGCAAGAGCTTTCAGGGCTGGGCCCTTCCTTGTGGGAGAAGGAGCCGGACGTTTGCCTTTTCGGCAAGAGGCTCTGCCGCGGCCGAGCGTCATGAGATGTTGCGTCTCTGGGAAAGCACAGATCCCCACTGCTGTTGTGCCTGTAGATAGGGTGCCAAGGGTAGGTGAAGAGCAGCAAGAGCTTTCAGGGCTGGGCCCTTCCTTGTGGGAGAAGAGGCCGGACGTTTGCCTTTTCGGCAATAGGCGCTGCCGCGGCCGAGCGCCATGAGATGTTGCGTCTCTGGGAAAGCACAGATCCCCACTGCTGTTGTGCCTGTAGATAGGGTGCCAAGGGTAGGTGAAGAACAGCAAGAGCTTTCAGGGCTGGGCCCTTCCTTGTGGGAGAAGGAGCCGGACGTTTACCTTTTCGGCAAGAGGATCTGCCGCGGCCGAGCGCCATGAGATGTTGCGTCTCTGGGAAAGCACAGATCCCCACTGCTGTTGTGCCTGTAGATAGGGTGCCAAGGCACCGTGAAGAGCAGCAAGAGCTTTCCGGGCTGGGCCCTTCCTTGTGGGAGAAGGAGCCGGACGTTTGCCTTCTCGGCAAGAGGCTCTGCCGCAGCCGAGCGCCATGAGATGTTGCGTCTCTGGGAAAGCACAGATCCCCAGTGCTGTTGTGCCTGTAGATAGGGCGCCAAGGCACCGTGAAGAGCAGCAAGAGCTTTCAGGGCTGGGCCCTTCCTTGTGGGAGAAGGAGCCGGACGTTTGCCTTCTCGGCAAGAGGCTCTGCCACGGCCGAGCGCCATGAGATGTTGCGTCTCTGGGAAAGCACAGATCCCCACTGCTGTTGTGCCTGTAGTTAGGGTGCCAAGGCACCGTGAAGAGCAGCAAGAGCTTTCAGGACTGGGCCCTTCCTTGTGGGAGAAGGAGCCGGACGTTTGCCTTTTCGGCAAGAGGCTCTGCCGCGGCCGAGCGCCATGAGATGTTGCGTCTCTGGGAAAGCACAGATCCCCACTGCTGTTGTGCCTGTAGATAGGGTGCCAAGGCACCGTGAAGAGCAGCAAGAGCTTTCAGGGCTGGGCCCTTCCTTGTGGGAGAAGGAGCCGGACGTTTGCCTTTTCGGCAAAAGGCTCTGCCGCGGCCGAGCGCCATGAGATGTTGCGTCTCTGGGAAAGCACAGATCCCCACTGCTGTTGTGCCTGTAGATAGGGTGCCAAGGCACCGTGAAGAGCAGCAAGAGCTTTCAGGGCTGGGCCCTTCCTTGTGGGAGAAGGAGCCGGACGTTTGCCTTTTCGGCAAGAGGCTCTGCCGCGGCCGAGCGTCATGAGATGTTGCGTCTCTGGGAAAGCACAGATCCCCACTGCTGTTGTGCCTGTAGATAGGGTGCCAAGGGTAGGTGAAGAACAGCAAGAGCTTTCAGGGCTGGGCCCTTCCTTGTGGGAGAAGGAGCCGGACGTTTACCTTTTCGGCAAGAGGTTCTGCCGCGGCCGAGCGCCATGAGATGTTGCGTCTCTGGGAAAGCACAGATCCCCACTGCTGTTGTGCCTGTAGATAGGGTGCCAAGGCACCGTGAAGAGCAGCAAGAGCTTTCAGGGCTGGGCCCTTCCTTGTGGGAGAAGGAGCCGGACGTTTGCCTTTTCGGCAAGAGGCTCTGCCGCGGCCGAGCGCCATGAGATGTTGCGTCTCTGGGAAAGCACAGATCCCCACTGCTGTTGTGCCTGTAGATAGGGTGCCAAGGCACCGTGAAGAGCAGCAAGAGCTTTCAGGGCTGGGCCCTTCCTTGTGGGAGAAGGAGCCGGACGTTTGCCTTTTCGGCAAGAGGCTCTGCCACGGCTGAGCGCCATGAGATGTTGCGTCTCTGGGAAAGCACAGATCCCCACTGCTGTTGTGCCTGTAGATAGGGCGCCAAGGCACCGTGAAGAGCAGCAAGAGCTTTCAGGGCTGGGCCCTTCCTTGTGGGAGAAGGAGCCGGACGTTTGCCTTTTCGGCAAGAGGCTCTGCCGCGGCCGAGCGTCATGAGATGTTGCGTCTCTGGGAAAGCACAGATCCCCACTGCTGTTGTGCCTTTAGATAGGGTGCCAAGGCACCGTGAAGAGCAGCAAGAGCTTTCAGGGCTGGGCCCTTCCTTGTGGGAGAAGGAGCCGGACGTTTGCCTTTTCGGCAAGAGGCGCTGCCAGCGGCCAAGCGCCATGAGATGTTGCGTCTCTGGGAAAGCACAGATCCCCACTGCTGTTGTGCCTGTAGATAGGGTGCCAAGGGTAGGTGAAGAACAGCAAGAGCTTTCAGGGCTGGGCCCTTCCTTGTGGGAGAAGGAGCCGGACGTTTGCCTTTTCGGCAAGAGGCTCTGCCGCGGCCGAGCGCCATGAGATGTTGCGTCTCTGGGAAAGCACAGATCCCCACTGCTGTTGTGCCTGTAGATAGGGTGCCAAGGCACCGTGAAGAGCAGCAAGAGCTTTCAGGGCTGGGCCCTTCCTTGTGGGAGAAGGAGCCGGACGTTTACCATTTCGGCAAGAGGCTCTGCCGCAGCCGAGCGCCTTTAGATGTTGCGTCTCTGGGAAAGCACAGATCCCCACTGCTGTTGTGCCTGTAGATAGGGTGCCAAGGCACCGTGAAGAGCAGCAAGAGCTTTCAGGGCTGGGCCCTTCCTTGTGGGAGAAGGAGCCGGACGTTTGCCTTTTCGGCAAAAGGCTCTGCCACGGCCGAGCGCCATGAGATGTTGCGTCTCTGGGAAAGCACAGATCCCCACTGCTGTTGTGCCTGTAGATAGGGTGCCAAGGCACCGTGAAGAGCAGCAAGAGCTTTCAGGGCTGGGCCCTTCCTTGTGGGAGAAGGAGCCGGACGTTTGCCTTTTCGGCAAGAGGCGCTGCCGCGGCCGAGCGCCATGAGATGTTGCGTCTCTGGGAAAGCACAGATCCCCACTGCTGTTGTGCCTGTAGATAGGGCGCCAAGGCACCGTGAAGAGCAGCAAGAGCTTTCAGGGCTGGGCCCTTCCTTGTGGGAGAAGGAGTCGGACGTTTGCCTTTTCGGCAAGAGGCTCTGCCGCGGCCGAGCGCCATGAGATGTTGCGTCTCTGGGAAAGCACAGATCCCCACTGCTGTTGTGCCTGTAGATAGGGTGCCAAGGCACCGTGAAGAGCAGCAAGAGCTTTCAGGGCTGTGCCCTTCCTTGTGGGAGAAGGAGCCGGACGTTTGCCTTTTCGGCAAGAGGCTCTGCCGCGGCTGAGCGCCATGAGATGTTGCGTCTCTGGGAAAGCACAGATCCCCACTGCTGTTGTGCCTGTAGATAGGGTGCCAAGGCAACGTGAAGAGCAGCAAGAGCTTTCAGGGCTGGGCCCTTCCTTGTGGGAGAAGGAGCCGGACGTTTGCCTTTTCGGCAAGAGGCTCTGCCGCGGCCGAGCGTCATGAGATGTTGCGTCTCTGGGAAAGCACAGATCCCCACTGCTGTTGTGCCTTTAGATAGGGTGCCAAGGGTAGGTGAAGAGCAGCAAGAGCTTTCAGGGCTGGGCCCTTCCTTGTGGGAGAAGGAGCCGGACGTTTGCCTTTTCGGCAAGAGGCGCTGCCGCGGCCAAGCGCCATGAGATGTTGCGTCTCTGGGAAAGCACAGATCCCCACTGCTGTTGTGCCTGTAGATAGGGTGCCAAGGGTAGGTGAAGAACAGCAAGAGCTTTCAGGGCTGGGCCCTTCCTTGTGGGAGAAGGAGCCGGAGGTTTGCCTTTTCGGCAAGAGGCTCTGCCGCGGCCGAGCGCCATGAGATGTTGCGTCTCTGGGAAAGCACAGATCCCCACTGCTGTTGTGCCTGCAGATAGGGTGCCAAGGCACCGTGAAGAGCAGCAAGAGCTTTCAGGGCTGGGCCCTTCCTTGTGGGAGAAGGAGCCGGACGTTTACCATTTCGGCAAGAGGCTCTGCCGCAGCCGAGTGCCTTTAGATGTTGCGTCTCTGGGAAAGCACAGATCCCCACTGCTGTTGTGCCTGTAGATAGGGTGCCAAGGCACCGTGAAGAGCAGCAAGAGCTTTCAGGGCTGGGCCCTTCCTTGTGGGAGAAGGAGCCGGACGTTTGCCTTCTCGGCAAGAGGCTCTGCCGCAGCCGAGCGCCATGAGATGTTGCGTCTCTGGGAAAGCACAGATCCCCACTGCTGTTGTGCCTGTAGATAGGGCGCCATGGCACCGTGAAGAGCAGCAAGAGCTTTCAGGGCTGGGCCCTTCCTTGTTGGAGAAGGAGCCGGACGTTTGCCTTTTCGGCAAGAGGCTCTGCCGCGGCCGAGCGCCATGAGATGTTGCGTCTCTGGGAAAGCACAGATGCCCACTGCTGTTGTGCCTGTATGTAGGGCGCCAAGGCACCGTGAAGAGCAGCAAGAGCTTTCAGGGCTGGGCCCTTCCTTGTGGGAGAAGGAGCCGGACGTTTGCCTTTTCGGCAAGAGGCTCTGCCGCGGCCAAGCGCCATGAGATGTTGCGTCTCTGGGAAAGCACAGATCCCCACTGCTGTTGTGCCTGTAGGTAGGGCGCCAAGGCACCGTGAATAGCAGCAAGAGCTTTCAGGGCTGGGCCCTTCCTTGTGGGAGAAGGAGCCGGACGTTTACCTTTTCGGCAAGAGGCTCTGCCGCGGCCGAGCGCCATGAGATGTTGCGTCTCTGGGAAAGCACAGATCCCCACTGCTGTTGTGCCTGTAGGTAGGGCGCCAAGGCACCGTGAAGAGCAGCAAGAGCTTTCAGGGCTGGGCCCTTCCTTGTGGGAGAAGGAGCCGGACGTTTGCCTTTTCAGCAAGAGGCTCTGCCGCGGCCGAGCGCCATGAGATGTTGCGTCTCTGGGAAAGCACAGATCCCCACTGCTGTTGTGCCTGTAGATAGGGTGCCAAGGCACCGTGAAGAGCAGCAAGAGCTTTCCGGGCTGGGCCCTTCCTTGTGGGAGAAGGAGCCGGACGTTTGCCTTTTCGGCAAGAGGCTCTGCCGCGGCCGAGCGCCATGAGATGTTGCGTCTCTGGGAAAGCACAGATCCCCACTGCTGTTGTGCCTGTAGGTAGGGCGCCAAGGCACCGTGAAGAGCAGCAAGAGCTTTCACGGCTGGGCCCTTCCTTGTGGGAGAAGGAGTCGGACGTTTACCTTTTCGGCAAGAGGCTCTGCCGCGGCCGAGCGCCATGAGATGTTGCGTCTCTGGGAAAGCACAGATCCCCACTGCTGTTGTGCCTGTAGATAGGGTGCCAAGGGTAGGTGAAGAACAGCAAGAGCTTTCAGGGCTGGGCCCTTCCTTGTGGGAGAAGGAGCCGGACGTTTACCTTTTCGGCAAGAGGCTCTGCCGCGGCCGAGCTTCATGAGATGTTGCGTCTCTGGGAAAGCACAGATCCCCACTGCTGTTGTGCCTGTAGATAGGGTGCCAAGGGTAGGTGAAGAACAGCAAGAGCTTTCAGGGCTGGGCCCTTCCTTGTGGGAGAAGGAGCCGGACGTTTACCTTTTCGGCAAGAGGTTCTGCCGCGGCCGAGCGCCATGAGATGTTGCGTCTCTGGGAAAGCACAGATCCCCACTGCTGTTGTGCCTGTAGATAGGGTGCCAAGGCACCGTGAAGAGCAGCAAGAGCTTTCAGGGCTGGGCCCTTCCTTGTGGGAGAAGGAGCCGGACGTTTGCCTTCTCGGCAAGAGGCTCTGCCGCGGCCGAGCGCCATGAGATGTTGCGTCTCTGGGAAAGCACAGATCCCCACTGCTGTTGTGCCTGTAGATAGGGCGCCAAGGCACCGTGAAGAGCAGCAAGAGCTTTCAGGGCTGGGCCCTTCCTTGTGGGAGAAGGAGCCGGACGTTTGCCTTTTCGGCAAGAGGCTCTGCCGCGGCCGAGCGCCATGAGATGTTGCGTCTCTGGGAAAGCACAGATCCCCACTGCTGTTGTGCCTGTAGATAGGGTGCCAAGGCACCGTGAAGAGCAGCAAGAGCTTTCCGGGCTGGGCCCTTCCTTGTGGGAGAAGGAGCCGGACGTTTGCCTTTTCGGCAAGAGGCTCTGCCGCGGCCGAGCGCCATGAGATGTTGCGTCTCTGGGAAAGCACAGATCCCCACTGCTGTTGTGCCTGTAGATAGGGTGCCAAGGCACCGTGAAGAGCAGCAAGAGCTTTCAGGGCTGGGCCCTTCCTTGTTGGAGAAGGAGCCGGACGTTTGCCTTTTCGGCAAGAGGCTCTGCCGCGGCCGAGCGCCATGAGATGTTGCGTCTCTGGGAAAGCACAGATCCCTACTGCTGCTGTGCCTGTAGATAGGGTGCCAAGGCACCGTGAAGAGCAGCAAGAGCTTTCAGGGCTGGGCCCTTCCTTGTGGGAGAAGGAGCCGGACGTTTGCCTTTTCGGCAAGAGGCTCTGCCGCGGCCGAGCGCCATGAGATGTTGCGTCTCTGGGAAAGCACAGATGCCCACTGCTGTTGTGCCTGTAGGTAGGGCGCCAAGGCACCGTGAAGAGCAGCAAGAGCTTTCAGGGCTGGGCCCTTCCTTGTGGGAGAAGGAGCCGGACGTTTGCCTTTTCGGCAAGAGGCTCTGCCGCGGCCGAGCGCCATGAGATGTTGCGTCTCTGGGAAAGCACAGATCCCCACTGCTGTTGTGCCTGTAGGTAGGGCGCCAAGGCACCGTGAAGAGCAGCAAGAGCTTTCAGGGCTGGGCCCTTCCTTGTGGGAGAAGGAGCCGGACGTTTGCCTTTTCGGCAAGAGGCTCTGTCGCGGCCGAGCGCCATGAGATGTTGCGTCTCTGGGAAAGCACAGATCCCCACTGCTGTTGTGCCTGTAGATAGGGTGCCAAGGCACCGTGAAGAGCAGCAAGAGCTTTCCGGGCTGGGCCCTTCCTTGTGGGAGAAGGAGCCGGACGTTTGCCTTTTCGGCAAGAGGCTCTGCCGCGGCCGAGCGCCATGAGATGTTGCGTCTCTGGGAAAGCACAGATCCCTACTGCTGCTGTGCCTGTAGATAGGGTGCCAAGGCACCGTGAAGAGCAGCAAGAGCTTTCAGGGCTGGGCCCTTCCTTGTGGGAGAAGGAGCCGGACGTTTGCCTTTTCGGCAAGAGTCTCTGCCGCGGCCGAGCGCCATTATATATTGCGTCTCTGGGAAAGCACAGATCCCCACTGCTGTTGTGCCTGTATGTAGGGTGCCAAGGCACCGTGAAGAGCAGCAAGAGCTTTCAGGGCTGGGCCCTTCCTTGTGGGAGAAGGAGCCGGACGTTTGCCTTTTCGGCAAGAGGCTCTGCCGCGGCCGAGCGCCATGAGATGTTGCGTCTCTGGGAAAGCACAGATCCCCACTGCTGTTGTGCCTGTAGATAGGGTGCCAAGGCACCGTGAAGAGCAGCAAGAGCTTTCAGGGCTGGGCCCTTCCTTGTTGGAGAAGGAGCCGGACGTTTGCCTTTTCGGCAAGAGGCTCTGCCGCGGCCGAGCGCCATGAGATGTTGCGTCTCTGGGAAAGCACAGATCCCCACTGCTGTTGTGCCTGTAGATAGGGTGCCAAGGCACCGTGAAGAGCAGCAAGAGCTTTCAGGGCTGGGCCCTTCCTTGTTGGAGAAGGAGCCGGACGTTTGCCTTTTCGGCAAGAGGCTCTGCCGCGGCCGAGCGCCATGAGATGTTGCGTCTCTGGGAAAGCACAGATCCCTACTGCTGCTGTGCCTGTAGATAGGGTGCCAAGGCACCGTGAAGAGCAGCAAGAGCTTTCAGGGCTGGGCCCTTCCTTGTGGGAGAAGGAGCCGGACGTTTGCCTTTTCGGCAAGAGGCTCTGCCGCGGCCGAGCGCCATGAGATGTTGCGTCTCTGGGAAAGCACAGATGCCCACTGCTGTTGTGCCTGTAGGTAGGGCGCCAAGGCACCGTGAAGAGCAGCAAGAGCTTTCAGGGCTGGGCCCTTCCTTGTGGGAGAAGGAGCCGGACGTTTGCCTTTTCGGCAAGAGGCTCTGCCGCGGCCGAGCGCCATGAGATGTTGCGTCTCTGGGAAAGCACAGATCCCCACTGCTGTTGTGCCTGTAGGTAGGGCGCCAAGGCACCGTGAAGAGCAGCAAGAGCTTTCAGGGCTGGGCCCTTCCTTGTGGGAGAATGAGCCGGACGTTTACCTTTTCGGCAAGAGGCTCTGCCGCGGCCGAGCGCCATGAGATGTTGCGTCTCTGGGAAAGCACAGATCCCCACTGCTGTTGTGCCTGTAGGTAGGGCGCCAAGGCACCGTGAAGAGCAGCAAGAGCTTTCAGGGCTGGGCCCTTCCTTGTGGGAGAAGGAGCCGGACGTTTGCCTTTTCGGCAAGAGGCTCTGCCGCGGCCGAGCGCCATGAGATGTTGCGTCTCTGGGAAAGCACAGATCCCCACTGCTGTTGTGCCTGCAGATAGGGTGCCAAGGCACCGTGAAGAGCAGCAAGAGCTTTCAGGGCTGGGCCCTTCCTTGTGGGAGAAGGAGCCGGACGTTTGCCTTCTCGGCAAGAGGCTCTGCCGCAGCCGAGCGCCATGAGATCTTGCGTCTCTGGGAAAGCACAGATCCCCACTGCTGTTGTGCCTGTAGATAGGGCGCCAAGGCAGCGTGAAGAGCAGCAAGAGCTTTCAGGGCTGGGCCCTTCCTTGTGGGAGAAGGAGCCGGACGTTTGCCTTTTCGGCAAGAGGCTCTGCCGCGGCCGAGCGCCATGAGATGTTGCGTCTCTGGGAAAGCACAGATCCCCACTGCTGTTGTGCCTGTAGGTAGGGCGCCAAGGCACCGTGAAGAGCAGCAAGAGCTTTCAGGGCTGGGCCCTTCCTTGTGGGAGAAGGAGCCGGACGTTTGCCTTTTCGGCAAGAGGCTCTGCCGCGGCCGAGCGCCATGAGATGTTGCGTCTCTGGGAAAGCACAGATCCCCACTGCTGTTGTGCCTGTAGATAGGGTGCCAAGGCAACGTGAAGAGCAGCAAGAGCTTTCAGGGCTGGGCCCTTCCTTGTGGGAGAAGGAGCCGGACGTTTGCCTTTTCGGCAAGAGGCTCTGCCGCGGCCGAGCGCCATGAGATGTTGCGTCTCTGGGAAAGCACAGATCCCCACTGCTGTTGTGCCTTTAGATAGGGTGCCAAGGGTAGGTGAAGAGCAGCAAGAGCTTTCAGGGCTGGGCCCTTCCTTGTGGGAGAAGGAGCCGGACGTTTGCCTTTTCGGCAAGAGGCGCTGCCGCGGCCAAGCGCCATGAGATGTTGCGTCTCTGGGAAAGCACAGATCCCCACTGCTGTTGTGCCTGTAGATAGGGTGCCAAGGGTAGGTGAAGAACAGCAAGAGCTTTCAGGGCTGGGCCCTTCCTTGTGGGAGAAGGAGCCGGACGTTTGCCTTTTCGGCAAGAGGCTCTGCCGCGGCCGAGCGCCATGAGATGTTGCTTCTCTGGGAAAGCACAGATCCCCACTGCTGTTGTGCCTGTAGATAGGGTGCCAAGGCACCGTGAAGAGCAGCAAGAGCTTTCAGGGCTGGGCCCTTCCTTGTGGGAGAAGGAGCCGGACGTTTACCTTTTCGGCAAGAGGCTCTGCCGCAGCCGAGCGCCTTTAGATGTTGCGTCTCTGGGAAAGCACAGATCCCCACTGCTGTTGTGCCTGTAGATAGGGTGCCAAGGCACCGTGAAGAGCAGCAAGAGCTTTCAGGGCTGGGCCCTTCCTTGGGGGAGAAGGAGCCGGACGTTTGCCTTCTCGGCAAGAGGCTCTGCCGCAGCCGAGCGCCATGAGATGTTGCGTCTCTGGGAAAGCACAGATCCCCACTGCTGTTGTGCCTGTAGATAGGGTGCCAAGGCACCGTGAAGAGCAGCAAGAGCTTTCAGGGCTGGGCCCTTCCTTGTGGGAGAAGGAGCCGGACGTTTGCCTTTTCGGCAAGAGGCTCTGCCGCGGCCGAGCGCCATGAGATGTTGCGTCTCTGGGAAAGCACAGATCCCCACTGCTGTTGTGCCTGTAGATAGGGTGCCAAGGCACCGTGAAGAGCAGCAAGAGCTTTCAGGGCTGGGCCCTTCCTTGTGGGAGAAGGAGCCGGACGTTTACCTTTTCGGCATGAGGCTCTGCCGCAGCCGAGCGCCTTTAGATGTTGCGTCTCTGGGAAAGCACAGATCCCCACTGCTGTTGTGCCTGCAGATAGGGTGCCAAGGCACCGTGAAGAGCAGCAAGAGCTTTCAGGGCTGGGCCCTTCCTTGTGGGAGAAGGAGCCGGACGTTTGCCTTCTCGGCAAGAGGCTCTGCCGCAGCCGAGCGCCATGAGATGTTGCGTCTCTGGGAAAGCACAGATCCCCACTGCTGTTGTGCCTGTAGATAGGGCGCCAAGGCAGCGTGAAGAGCAGCAAGAGCTTTCAGGGCTGGGCCCTTCCTTGTGGGAGAAGGAGCCGGACGTTTGCCTTTTCGGCAAGAGGCTCTGCCGCGGCCGAGCGCCATGAGATGTTGCGTCTCTGGGAAAGCACAGATCCCCACTGCTGTTGTGCCTGTAGGTAGGGCGCCAAGGCACCGTGAAGAGCAGCAAGAGCTTTCAGGGCTGGGCCCTTCCTTGTGGGAGAAGGAGCCGGACGTTTGCCTTTTCGGCAAGAGGCTCTGCCGCGGCCGAGCGCCATGAGATGTTGCGTCTCTGGGAAAGCACAGATCCCCACTGCTGTTGTGCCTGTAGATAGGGTGCCAAGGCAACGTGAAGAGCAGCAAGAGCTTTCAGGGCTGGGCCCTTCCTTGTGGGAGAAGGAGCCGGACGTTTGCCTTTTCGGCAAGAGGCTCTGCCGCGGCCGAGCGTCATGAGATGTTGCGTCTCTGGGAAAGCACAGATCCCCACTGCTGTTGTGCCTTTAGATAGGGTGCCAAGGGTAGGTGAAGAGCAGCAAGAGCTTTCAGGGCTGGGCCCTTCCTTGTGGGAGAAGGAGCCGGACGTTTGCCTTTTCGGCAAGAGGCGCTGCCGCGGCCAAGCGCCATGAGATGTTGCGTCTCTGGGAAAGCACAGATCCCCACTGCTGTTGTGCCTGTAGATAGGGTGCCAAGGGTAGGTGAAGAACAGCAAGAGCTTTCAGGGCTGGGCCCTTCCTTGTGGGAGAAGGAGCCGGACGTTTGCCTTTTCGGCAAGAGGCTCTGCCGCGGCCGAGCGCCATGAGATGTTGCTTCTCTGGGAAAGCACAGATCCCCACTGCTGTTGTGCCTGTAGATAGGGTGCCAAGGCACCGTGAAGAGCAGCAAGAGCTTTCAGGGCTGGGCCCTTCCTTGTGGGAGAAGGAGCCGGACGTTTACCTTTTCGGCAAGAGGCTCTGCCGCAGCCGAGCGCCTTTAGATGTTGCGTCTCTGGGAAAGCACAGATCCCCACTGCTGTTGTGCCTGTAGATAGGGTGCCAAGGCACCGTGAAGAGCAGCAAGAGCTTTCAGGGCTGGGCCCTTCCTTGGGGGAGAAGGAGCCGGACGTTTGCCTTCTCGGCAAGAGGCTCTGCCGCAGCCGAGCGCCATGAGATGTTGCGTCTCTGGGAAAGCACAGATCCCCACTGCTGTTGTTCCTGTAGATAGGGTGCCAAGGCACCGTGAAGAGCAGCAAGAGCTTTCAGGGCTGGGCCCTTCCTTGTGGGAGAAGGAGCCGGACGTTTGCCTTTTCGGCAAGAGGCTCTGCCGCGGCCGAGCGCCATGAGATGTTGCGTCTCTGGGAAAGCACAGATCCCCACTGCTGTTGTGCCTGTAGATAGGGTGCCAAGGCACCGTGAAGAGCAGCAAGAGCTTTCAGGGCTGGGCCCTTCCTTGTGGGAGAAGGAGCCGGACGTTTACCTTTTCGGCATGAGGCTCTGCCGCAGCCGAGCGCCTTTAGATGTTGCGTCTCTGGGAAAGCACAGATCCCCACTGCTGTTGTGCCTGTAGATAGGGTGCCAAGGCACCGTGAAGAGCAGCAAGAGCTTTCAGGGCTGGGCCCTTCCTTGTGGGAGAAGGAGCCGGACGTTTGCCTTCTCGGCAAGAGGCTCTGCCGCAGCCGAGCGCCATGAGATGTTGCGTCTCTGGGAAAGCACAGATCCCCACTGCTGTTGTGCCTGTAGATAGGGTGCTAAGGCACCGTGAAGAGCAGCAAGAGCTTTCAGGGCTGGGCCCTTCCTTGTGGGAGAAGGAGCCGGACATTTACCTTTTCGGCAAGAGGCTCTGCCGCGGCCGAGCGCCATGAGATGTTGCGTCTCTGGGAAAGCACAGATCCCCACTGCTGTTGTGCCTGTAGGTAGGGCGCCAAGGCACCGTGAAGAGCAGCAAGAGCTTTGAGGGCTGGGCCCTTCCTTGTGGGAGAAGGAGCCGGACGTTTGCCTTTTCGGCAAGAGGCTCTGCCGCGGCCGAGCGCCATGAGATGTTGCGTCTCTGGGAAAGCACAGATCCCCACTGCTGTTGTGCCTGTAGGTAGGGCACCAAGGCACCGTGAAGAGCAGCAAGAGCTTTCAGGGCTGGGCCCTTCCTTGGGGGAGAAGTAGCCGGACGTTTGCCTTTTCGGCAAGAGGCTCTGCCACCGCCGAGCGCCATGAGATCTTGCATCTCTGGGAAAGCACAGATGCCTACTGCTGCTGTGCCTGTAGGTAGGGCGCCAAGGGACAGTGAAGAGCAGCAAGAGCTTTCAGGGCTGGGCCCTTCCTTGTGGGAGAAGGAGCGGAACGTTTGCCTTCTCGGCAAGAGGCTCTGCCGCGGCCGAGCGCCATGAGATGTTGCGTCTCTGGGAAAGCACAGATCCCCACTGCTGTTGTGCCTGTTGGTAGGGTGCCAAGGCACCGTGAAGAGCAGCAACAGCTTTCAGGGCTGGGCCCTTCCTTGTGGGAGAAGGAGCCGGATGTTTGCCTTTTCGGAAAGAGGCTCTGCCGCGGCCGAGCGCCATGAGATGTTGCGTCTCTGGGAAAGCACAGATCCCCAGTGCTCTTGTGCCTGCAGATAGGGTGCCAAGGCACCGTGAAGAGCAGCAAGAGCTTTCAGGGCTGGGCCCTTCCTTGTGGGAGAAGGAGCCGGACGTTTGCCTTCTCGGCAAGAGGCTCTGCCGCGGCCGAGCGCCATGAGATCTTGCGTCTCTGGGAAAGCACAGATCCCCACTGCTGTTGTGCCTGTAGATAGGGCGCCAAGGCAGCGTGAAGAGCAGCAAGAGCTTTCAGGGCTGGGCCCTTCCTTGTGGGAGAAGGAGCCGGATGTTTACCTTCTCGGCAAGAGTCTCTGCCGCGGCCGAGCGCCATGAGATCTTGCGTCTCTGGAAAGCACAGATCCCCACTGCTGTTGTGCCTGTAGATAGGGTGCTAAGGCAGCGTGAAGAGCAGCAAGAGCTTTCAGTGCTGGGCCCTTCCTTGTGGGAGAAGGAGCCGGACGTTTGCCTTTTCGGCAAGAGGCTCTGCCGTGGCCGAGCGCCATGAGATGTTGCGTCTCTGGGAAAGCACAGATCCCCACTGCTGTTGTGCCTGCAGATAGGGTGCCAAGGCACCGTGAAGAGCAGCAAGAGCTTTCAGGGCTGGGCCCTTCCTTGGGGGAGAAGGAGCCGGACGTTTGCCTTTTCGGCAAGAGGCTCTGCCGCGGCCGAGCGTCATGAGATGTTGCGTCTCTGGGAAAGCACAGATCCCCACTGCTGTTGTGCCTGTAGGTAGGGCGCCAAGGCACCGTGAAGAGCAGCAAGAGCTTTCAGGGCTGGGCCCTTCCTTGTGGGAGAAGGAGCCGGACGTTTGCCTTTTCGGCAAGAGGCTCTGCCGCGGCCAAGCGCCATGAGATGTTGCGTCTCTGGGAAAGCACAGATCACCACTGCTGTTGTGCCTGTAGGTAGGGCGCCAAGGCAGCATGAAGAGCAGCAACAGCTTTCAGGGCTGGGCCCTTCCTTGTGGGAGAAGGAGCCGGACGTTTGCCTTTTCGGCAAGAGGCTCTGCCGCGGCCGAGCGCCATGAGATGTTGCGTCTCTGGGAAAGCACAGATCCCCACTGCTGTTGTGCCTGTAGATAGGGTGCCAAGGCACCGTGAAGAGCAGCAAGAGCTTTCAGGGCTGGGCCCTTCCTTGTTGGAGAAGGAGCCGGACGTTTGCCTTTTCGGCAAGAGGCTCTGCCGCGGCCGAGCGCCATGAGATGTTGCGTCTCTGGGAAAGCACAGATCCCCACTGCTGTTGTGCCTGTAGATAGGGTGCCAAGGCACCGTGAAGAGCAGCAAGAGCTTTCAGGGCTGGGCCCTTCCTTGTGGGAGAAGGAGCCGGACGTTTGCCTTTTCGGCAAGAGGCTCTGCCGCGGCCGAGCGCCATGAGATGTTGCGTCTCTGGGAAAGCACAGATCCCTACTGCTGCTGTGCCTGTAGATAGGGTGCCAAGGCACCGTGAAGAGCAGCAAGAGCTTTCAGGGCTGGGCCCTTCCTTGTGGCAGAAGGAGCCGGACGTTTGCCTTTTCGGCAAGAGGCTCTGCCGCGGCCGAGCGCCATGAGATGTTGCGTCTCTGGGAAAGCACAGATGCCCACTGCTGTTGTGCCTGTAGGTAGGGCGCCAAGGCACCGTGAAGAGCAGCAAGAGCTTTCAGGGCTGGGCCCTTCCTTGTGGGAGAAGGAGCCGGACGTTTGCCTTTTCGGCAAGAGGCTCTGCCGCGGCCAAGCGCCATGAGATGTTGCGTCTCTGGGAAAGCACAGATCCCCACTGCTGTTGTGCCTGTAGGTAGGGCGCCAAGGCACCGTGAAGAGCAGCAAGAGCTTTCAGGGCTGGGCCCTTCCTTGTGGGAGAAGGAGCCGGACGTTTACCTTTTCGGCAAGAGGCTCTGCCGCGGCCGAGCGCCATGAGATGTTGCGTCTCTGGGAAAGCACAGATCCCCACTGCTGTTGTGCCTGTAGGTAGGGCGCCAAGGCACCGTGAAGAGCAGCAAGAGCTTTCAGGGCTGGGCCCTTCCTTGGGGGAGAAGGAGCCGGACGTTTGCCTTTTCGGCAAGAGGCTCTGCCGCGGCCGAGCGCCATGAGATGTTGCGTCTCTGGGAAAGCACAGATCCCCACTGCTGTTGTGCCTGTAGGTAGGGCGCCAAGGCACCGTGAAGAGCAGCAAGAGCTTTCAGGGCTGGGCCCTTCCTTGTGGGAGAAGGAGCCGGACGTTTGCCTTTTCGGCAAGAGGCTCTGCCGCGGCCAAGCGCCATGAGATGTTGCGTCTCTGGGAAAGCACAGATCACCACTGCTGTTGTGCCTGTAGGTAGGGCGCCAAGGCAGCATGAAGAGCAGCAACAGCTTTCAGGGCTGGGCCCTTCCTTGTGGGAGAAGGAGCCGGACGTTTGCCTTTTCGGCAAGAGGCTCTGCCGCGGCCGAGCGCCATGAGATGTTGCGTCTCTGGGAAAGCACAGATCCCCACTGCTGTTGTGCCTGTAGATAGGGTGCCAAGGCACCGTGAAGAGCAGCAAGAGCTTTCAGGGCTGGGCCCTTCCTTGTTGGAGAAGGAGCCGGACGTTTGCCTTTTCGGCAAGAGGCTCTGCCGCGGCCGAGCGCCATGAGATGTTGCGTCTCTGGGAAAGCACAGATCCCCACTGCTGTTGTGCCTGTAGATAGGGTGCCAAGGCACCGTGAAGAGCAGCAAGAGCTTTCAGGGCTGGGCCCTTCCTTGTGGGAGAAGGAGCCGGACGTTTGCCTTTTCGGCAAGAGGCTCTGCCGCGGCCGAGCGCCATGAGATGTTGCGTCTCTGGGAAAGCACAGATCCCTACTGCTGCTGTGCCTGTAGATAGGGTGCCAAGGCACCGTGAAGAGCAGCAAGAGCTTTCAGGGCTGGGCCCTTCCTTGTGGCAGAAGGAGCCGGACGTTTGCCTTTTCGGCAAGAGGCTCTGCCGCGGCCGAGCGCCATGAGATGTTGCGTCTCTGGGAAAGCACAGATGCCCACTGCTGTTGTGCCTGTAGGTAGGGCGCCAAGGCACCGTGAAGAGCAGCAAGAGCTTTCAGGGCTGGGCCCTTCCTTGTGGGAGAAGGAGCCGGACGTTTGCCTTTTCGGCAAGAGGCTCTGCCGCGGCCAAGCGCCATGAGATGTTGCGTCTCTGGGAAAGCACAGATCCCCACTGCTGTTGTGCCTGTAGGTAGGGCGCCAAGGCACCGTGAAGAGCAGCAAGAGCTTTCAGGGCTGGGCCCTTCCTTGTGGGAGAAGGAGCCGGACGTTTACCTTTTCGGCAAGAGGCTCTGCCGCGGCCGAGCGCCATGAGATGTTGCGTCTCTGGGAAAGCACAGATCCCCACTGCTGTTGTGCCTGTAGGTAGGGCGCCAAGGCACCGTGAAGAGCAGCAAGAGCTTTCAGGGCTGGGCCCTTCCTTGGGGGAGAAGGAGCCGGACGTTTGCCTTTTCGGCAAGAGGCTCTGCCGCGGCCGAGCGCCATGAGATGTTGCGTCTCTGGGAAAGCACAGATCCCCACTGCTGTTGTGCCTGTAGATAGGGTGCCAAGGCACCGTGAAGAGCAGCAAGAGCTTTCCGGGCTGGGCCCTTCCTTGTGGGAGAAGGAGCCGGACGTTTGCCTTTTCGGCAAGAGGCTCTGCCGCGGCCGAGCGCCATGAGATGTTGCGTCTCTGGGAAAGCACAGATCCCTACTACTGCTGTGCCTGTAGATAGGGTGCCAAGGCACCGTGAAGAGCAGCAAGAGCTTTCAGGGCTGGGCCCTTCCTTGTGGGAGAAGGAGCCGGACGTTTGCCTTTTCGGCAAGAGGCTCTGCCGCGGCCGAGCGCCATGAGATGTTGCGTCTCTGGGAAAGCACAGATGCCCACTGCTGTTGTGCCTGTAGGTAGGGCGCCAAGGGACAGTGAGGAGCAGCAAGAGCTTTGAGGGCTGGGCCCTTCCTTGTGGGAGAAGGAGCCGGACGTTTGCCTTTTCGGCAAGAGTCTCTGCCGCGGCCGAGCGCCATTATATATTGCGTCTCTGGGAAAGCACAGATCCCCACTGCTGTTGTGCCTGTAGATAGGGTGCCAAGGCACCGTGAAGAGCAGCAAGAGCTTTCAGGGCTGGGCCCTTCCTTGTGGGAGAAGGAGCCGGACGTTTGCCTTTTCGGCAAGAGGCTCTGCCGCGGCCGAGCGCCATGAGATGTTGCGTCTCTGGGAAAGCACAGATCCCCACTGCTGTTGTGCCTGTAGATAGGGTGCCAAGGCACCGTGAAGAGCAGCAAGAGCTTTCAGGGCTGGGCCCTTCCTTGTGGGAGAAGGAGCCGGACGTTTGCCTTTTCGGCAAGAGGCTCTGCCGCGGCCGAGCGCCATGAGATGTTGCGTCTCTGGGAAAGCACAGATCCCTACTGCTGCTGTGCCTGTAGATAGGGTGCCAAGGCACCGTGAAGAGCAGCAAGAGCTTTCAGGGCTGGGCCCTTCCTTGTGGGAGAAGGAGCCGGACGTTTGCCTTTTCGGCAAGAGGCTCTGCCGCGGCCGAGCGCCATGAGATGTTGCGTCTCTGGGAAAGCACAGATGCCCACTGCTGTTGTGCCTGTAGGTAGGGCGCCAAGGCACCGTGAAGAGCAGCAAGAGCTTTCAGGGCTGGGCCCTTCCTTGTGGGAGAAGGAGCCGGACGTTTGCCTTTTCGGCAAGAGGCTCTGCCGCGGCCAAGCGCCATGAGATGTTGCGTCTCTGGGAAAGCACAGATCACCACTGCTGTTGTGCCTGTAGGTAGGGCGCCAAGGCAGCATGAAGAGCAGCAACAGCTTTCAGGGCTGGGCCCTTCCTTGTGGGAGAAGGAGCCGGACGTTTGCCTTTTCGGCAAGAGGCTCTGCCGCGGCCGAGCGCCATGAGATGTTGCGTCTCTGGGAAAGCACAGATCCCCACTGCTGTTGTGCCTGTAGATAGGGTGCCAAGGCACCGTGAAGAGCAGCAAGAGCTTTCAGGGCTGGGCCCTTCCTTGTTGGAGAAGGAGCCGGACGTTTGCCTTTTCGGCAAGAGGCTCTGCCGCGGCCGAGCGCCATGAGATGTTGCGTCTCTGGGAAAGCACAGATCCCCACTGCTGTTGTGCCTGTAGATAGGGTGCCAAGGCACCGTGAAGAGCAGCAAGAGCTTTCAGGGCTGGGCCCTTCCTTGTGGGAGAAGGAGCCGGACGTTTGCCTTTTCGGCAAGAGGCTCTGCCGCGGCCGAGCGCCATGAGATGTTGCGTCTCTGGGAAAGCACAGATCCCTACTGCTGCTGTGCCTGTAGATAGGGTGCCAAGGCACCGTGAAGAGCAGCAAGAGCTTTCAGGGCTGGGCCCTTCCTTGTGGCAGAAGGAGCCGGACGTTTGCCTTTTCGGCAAGAGGCTCTGCCGCGGCCGAGCGCCATGAGATGTTGCGTCTCTGGGAAAGCACAGATGCCCACTGCTGTTGTGCCTGTAGGTAGGGCGCCAAGGCACCGTGAAGAGCAGCAAGAGCTTTCAGGGCTGGGCCCTTCCTTGTGGGAGAAGGAGCCGGACGTTTGCCTTTTCGGCAAGAGGCTCTGCCGCGGCCAAGCGCCATGAGATGTTGCGTCTCTGGGAAAGCACAGATCCCCACTGCTGTTGTGCCTGTAGGTAGGGCGCCAAGGCACCGTGAAGAGCAGCAAGAGCTTTCAGGGCTGGGCCCTTCCTTGTGGGAGAAGGAGCCGGACGTTTACCTTTTCGGCAAGAGGCTCTGCCGCGGCCGAGCGCCATGAGATGTTGCGTCTCTGGGAAAGCACAGATCCCCACTGCTGTTGTGCCTGTAGGTAGGGCGCCAAGGCACCGTGAAGAGCAGCAAGAGCTTTCAGGGCTGGGCCCTTCCTTGGGGGAGAAGGAGCCGGACGTTTGCCTTTTCGGCAAGAGGCTCTGCCGCGGCCGAGCGCCATGAGATGTTGCGTCTCTGGGAAAGCACAGATCCCCACTGCTGTTGTGCCTGTAGATAGGGTGCCAAGGGACCGTGAAGAGCAGCAAGAGCTTTCCGGGCTGGGCCCTTCCTTGTGGGAGAAGGAGCCGGACGTTTGCCTTTTCGGCAAGAGGCTCTGCCGCGGCCGAGCGCCATGAGATGTTGCGTCTCTGGGAAAGCACAGATCCCTACTACTGCTGTGCCTGTAGATAGGGTGCCAAGGCACCGTGAAGAGCAGCAAGAGCTTTCAGGGCTGGGCCCTTCCTTGTGGGAGAAGGAGCCGGACGTTTGCCTTTTCGGCAAGAGGCTCTGCCGCGGCCGAGCGCCATGAGATGTTGCGTCTCTGGGAAAGCACAGATGCCCACTGCTGTTGTGCCTGTAGGTAGGGCGCCAAGGGACAGTGAGGAGCAGCAAGAGCTTTGAGGGCTGGGCCCTTCCTTGTGGGAGAAGGAGCCGGACGTTTGCCTTTTCGGCAAGAGTCTCTGCCGCGGCCGAGCGCCATTATATATTGCGTCTCTGGGAAAGCACAGATCCCCACTGCTGTTGTGCCTGTAGATAGGGTGCCAAGGCACCGTGAAGAGCAGCAAGAGCTTTCAGGGCTGGGCCCTTCCTTGTGGGAGAAGGAGCCAGACGTTTGCCTTTTCGGCAAGAGGCTCTGCCGCGGCCGAGCGCCATGAGATGTTGCGTCTCTGGGAAAGCACAGATCCCCACTGCTGTTGTGCCTGTAGATAGGGTGCCAAGGCACCGTGAAGAGCAGCAAGAGCTTTCAGGGCTGGGCCCTTCCTTGTTGGAGAAGGAGCCGGACGTTTGCCTTTTCGGCAAGAGGCTCTGCCGCGGCCGAGCGCCATGAGATGTTGCGTCTCTGGGAAAGCACAGATCCCCACTGCTGTTGTGCCTGTAGATAGGGTGCCAAGGCACCGTGAAGAGCAGCAACAGCTTTCAGGGCTGGGCCCTTCCTTGTGGGAGAAGGAGCCGGACGTTTGCCTTCTCGGCAAGAGGCTCTGCCGCAGCCGAGCGCCATGAGATGTTGCGTCTCTGGGAAAGCACAGATCCCCACTGCTGTTGTGCCTGTAGATAGGGTGCCAAGGCACCGTGAAGAGCAGCAAGAGCTTTCAGGGCTGGGCCCTTCCTTGTGGGAGAAGGAGCCGGACGTTTGCCTTTTCGGCAAGAGGCTCTGCCGCGGCCGAGCGCCATGAGATGTTGCGTCTCTGGGAAAGCACAGATCCCCACTGCTGTTGTGCCTGTAGATAGGGTGCCAAGGCACCGTGAAGAGCAGCAAGAGCTTTCAGGGCTGGGCCCTTCCTTGTGGGAGAAGGAGCCGGACGTTTGCCTTTTCGGCAAGAGGCTCTGCCGCGGCCGAGCGCCATGAGATGTTGCGTCTCTGGGAAAGCACAGATCCCTACTGCTGCTGTGCCTGTAGATAGGGTGCCAAGGCACCGTGAAGAGCAGCAAGAGCTTTCAGGGCTGGGCCCTTCCTTGTGGGAGAAGGAGCCGGACGTTTGCCTTTTCGGCAAGAGGCTCTGCCGCGGCCGAGCGCCATGAGATGTTGCGTCTCTGGGAAAGCACAGATGCCCACTGCTGTTGTGCCTGTAGGTAGGGCGCCAAGGCACCGTGAAGAGCAGCAAGAGCTTTCAGGGCTGGGCCCTTCCTTGTGGGAGAAGGAGCCGGACGTTTGCCTTTTCGGCAAGAGGCTCTGCCGCGGCCAAGCGCCATGAGATGTTGCGTCTCTGGGAAAGCACAGATCACCACTGCTGTTGTGCCTGTAGGTAGGGCGCCAAGGCAGCATGAAGAGCAGCAACAGCTTTCAGGGCTGGGCCCTTCCTTGTGGGAGAAGGAGCCGGACGTTTGCCTTTTCGGCAAGAGGCTCTGCCGCGGCCGAGCGCCATGAGATGTTGCGTCTCTGGGAAAGCACAGATCCCCACTGCTGTTGTGCCTGTAGATAGGGTGCCAAGGCACCGTGAAGAGCAGCAAGAGCTTTCAGGGCTGGGCCCTTCCTTGTTGGAGAAGGAGCCGGACGTTTGCCTTTTCGGCAAGAGGCTCTGCCGCGGCCGAGCGCCATGAGATGTTGCGTCTCTGGGAAAGCACAGATCCCCACTGCTGTTGTGCCTGTAGATAGGGTGCCAAGGCACCGTGAAGAGCAGCAAGAGCTTTCAGGGCTGGGCCCTTCCTTGTGGGAGAAGGAGCCGGACGTTTGCCTTTTCGGCAAGAGGCTCTGCCGCGGCCGAGCGCCATGAGATGTTGCGTCTCTGGGAAAGCACAGATCCCTACTGCTGCTGTGCCTGTAGATAGGGTGCCAAGGCACCGTGAAGAGCAGCAAGAGCTTTCAGGGCTGGGCCCTTCCTTGTGGCAGAAGGAGCCGGACGTTTGCCTTTTCGGCAAGAGGCTCTGCCGCGGCCGAGCGCCATGAGATGTTGCGTCTCTGGGAAAGCACAGATGCCCACTGCTGTTGTGCCTGTAGGTAGGGCGCCAAGGCACCGTGAAGAGCAGCAAGAGCTTTCAGGGCTGGGCCCTTCCTTGTGGGAGAAGGAGCCGGACGTTTGCCTTTTCGGCAAGAGGCTCTGCCGCGGCCAAGCGCCATGAGATGTTGCGTCTCTGGGAAAGCACAGATCCCCACTGCTGTTGTGCCTGTAGGTAGGGCGCCAAGGCACCGTGAAGAGCAGCAAGAGCTTTCAGGGCTGGGCCCTTCCTTGTGGGAGAAGGAGCCAGACGTTTACCTTTTCGGCAAGAGGCTCTGCCGCGGCCGAGCGCCATGAGATGTTGCGTCTCTGGGAAAGCACAGATCCCCACTGCTGTTGTGCCTGTAGGTAGGGCGCCAAGGCACCGTGAAGAGCAGCAAGAGCTTTCAGGGCTGGGCCCTTCCTTGGGGGAGAAGGAGCCGGACGTTTGCCTTTTCGGCAAGAGGCTCTGCCGCGGCCGAGCGCCATGAGATGTTGCGTCTCTGGGAAAGCACAGATCCCCACTGCTGTTGTGCCTGTAGATAGGGTGCCAAGGCACCGTGAAGAGCAGCAAGAGCTTTCCGGGCTGGGCCCTTCCTTGTGGGAGAAGGAGCCGGACGTTTGCCTTTTCGGCAAGAGGCTCTGCCGCGGCCGAGCGCCATGAGATGTTGCGTCTCTGGGAAAGCACAGATCCCTACTACTGCTGTGCCTGTAGATAGGGTGCCAAGGCACCGTGAAGAGCAGCAAGAGCTTTCAGGGCTGGGCCCTTCCTTGTGGGAGAAGGAGCCGGACGTTTGCCTTTTCGGCAAGAGGCTCTGCCGCGGCCGAGCGCCATGAGATGTTGCGTCTCTGGGAAAGCACAGATGCCCACTGCTGTTGTGCCTGTAGGTAGGGCGCCAAGGGACAGTGAGGAGCAGCAAGAGCTTTGAGGGCTGGGCCCTTCCTTGTGGGAGAAGGAGCCGGACGTTTGCCTTTTCGGCAAGAGTCTCTGCCGCGGCCGAGCGCCATTATATATTGCGTCTCTGGGAAAGCACAGATCCCCACTGCTGTTGTGCCTGTAGATAGGGTGCCAAGGCACCGTGAAGAGCAGCAAGAGCTTTCAGGGCTGGGCCCTTCCTTGTGGGAGAAGGAGCCAGACGTTTGCCTTTTCGGCAAGAGGCTCTGCCGCGGCCGAGCGCCATGAGATGTTGCGTCTCTGGGAAAGCACAGATCCCCACTGCTGTTGTGCCTGTAGATAGGGTGCCAAGGCACCGTGAAGAGCAGCAAGAGCTTTCAGGGCTGGGCCCTTCCTTGTTGGAGAAGGAGCCGGACGTTTGCCTTTTCGGCAAGAGGCTCTGCCGCGGCCGAGCGCCATGAGATGTTGCGTCTCTGGGAAAGCACAGATCCCCACTGCTGTTGTGCCTGTAGATAGGGTGCCAAGGCACCGTGAAGAGCAGCAACAGCTTTCAGGGCTGGGCCCTTCCTTGTGGGAGAAGGAGCCGGACGTTTGCCTTCTCGGCAAGAGGCTCTGCCGCAGCCGAGCGCCATGAGATGTTGCGTCTCTGGGAAAGCACAGATCCCCACTGCTGTTGTGCCTGTAGATAGGGTGCTAAGGCACCGTGAAGAGCAGCAAGAGCTTTCAGGGCTGGGCCCTTCCTTGTGGGAGAAGGAGCCGGACATTTACCTTTTCGGCAAGAGGCTCTGCCGCGGCCGAGCGCCATGAGATGTTGCGTCTCTGGGAAAGCACAGATCCCCACTGCTGTTGTGCCTGTAGGTAGGGCGCCAAGGCACCGTGAAGAGCAGCAAGAGCTTTGAGGGCTGGGCCCTTCCTTGTGGGAGAAGGAGCCGGACGTTTGCCTTTTCGGCAAGAGGCTCTGCCGCGGCCGAGCGCCATGAGATGTTGCGTCTCTGGGAAAGCACAGATCCCCACTGCTGTTGTGCCTGTAGGTAGGGCACCAAGGCACCGTGAAGAGCAGCAAGAGCTTTCAGGGCTGGGCCCTTCCTTGGGGGAGAAGTAGCCGGACGTTTGCCTTTTCGGCAAGAGGCTCTGCCACCGCCGAGCGCCATGAGATCTTGCATCTCTGGGAAAGCACAGATGCCTACTGCTGCTGTGCCTGTAGGTAGGGCGCCAAGGGACAGTGAAGAGCAGCAAGAGCTTTCAGGGCTGGGCCCTTCCTTGTGGGAGAAGGAGCGGAACGTTTGCCTTCTCGGCAAGAGGCTCTGCCGCGGCCGAGCGCCATGAGATGTTGCGTCTCTGGGAAAGCACAGATCCCCACTGCTGTTGTGCCTGTTGGTAGGGTGCCAAGGCACCGTGAAGAGCAGCAACAGCTTTCAGGGCTGGGCCCTTCCTTGTGGGAGAAGGAGCCGGATGTTTGCCTTTTCGGCAAGAGGCTCTGCCGCGGCCGAGCGCCATGAGATGTTGCGTCTCTGGGAAAGCACAGATCCCCAGTGCTCTTGTGCCTGCAGATAGGGTGCCAAGGCACCGTGAAGAGCAGCAAGAGCTTTCAGGGCTGGGCCCTTCCTTGTGGGAGAAGGAGCCGGACGTTTGCCTTCTCGGCAAGAGGCTCTGCCGCGGCCGAGCTCCATGAGATCTTGCGTCTCTGGGAAAGCACAGATCCCCACTGCTGTTGTGCCTGTAGATAGGGCGCCAAGGCAGCGTGAAGAGCAGCAAGAGCTTTCAGGGCTGGGCCCTTCCTTGTGGGAGAAGGAGCCGGATGTTTACCTTCTCGGCAAGAGTCTCTGCCGCGGCCGAGCGCCATGAGATCTTGCGTCTCTGGAAAGCACAGATCCCCACTGCTGTTGTGCCTGTAGATAGGGTGCTAAGGCAGCGTGAAAAGCAGCAAGAGCTTTCAGTGCTGGGCCCTTCCTTGTGGGAGAAGGAGCCGGACGTTTGCCTTTTCGGCAAGAGGCTCTGCCGTGGCCGAGCGCCATGAGATGTTGCGTCTCTGGGAAAGCACAGATCCCCACTGCTGTTGTGCCTGCAGATAGGGTGCCAAGGCACCGTGAAGAGCAGCAAGAGCTTTCAGGGCTGGGCCCTTCCTTGGGGGAGAAGGAGCCGGACGTTTGCCTTTTCGGCAAGAGGCTCTGCCGCGGCCGAGCGTCATGAGATGTTGCGTCTCTGGGAAAGCAGAGATCCCCACTGCTGTTGTGCCTGTAGGTAGGGCGCCAAGGCACCGTGAAGAGCAGCAAGAGCTTTCAGGGCTGGGCCCTTCCTTGTGGGAGAAGGAGCCGGACGTTTGCCTTTTCGGCAAGAGGCTCTGCCGCGGCCAAGCGCCATGAGATGTTGCGTCTCTGGGAAAGCACAGATCACCACTGCTGTTGTGCCTGTAGGTAGGGCGCCAAGGCAGCATGAAGAGCAGCAACAGCTTTCAGGGCTGGGCCCTTCCTTGTGGGAGAAGGAGCCGGACGTTTGCCTTTTCGGCAAGAGGCTCTGCCGCGGCCGAGCGCCATGAGATGTTGCGTCTCTGGGAAAGCACAGATCCCCACTGCTGTTGTGCCTGTAGATAGGGTGCCAAGGCACCGTGAAGAGCAGCAAGAGCTTTCAGGGCTGGGCCCTTCCTTGTTGGAGAAGGAGCCGGACGTTTGCCTTTTCGGCAAGAGGCTCTGCCGCGGCCGAGCGCCATGAGATGTTGCGTCTCTGGGAAAGCACAGATCCCCACTGCTGTTGTGCCTGTAGATAGGGTGCCAAGGCACCGTGAAGAGCAGCAAGAGCTTTCAGGGCTGGGCCCTTCCTTGTGGGAGAAGGAGCCGGACGTTTGCCTTTTCGGCAAGAGGCTCTGCCGCGGCCGAGCGCCATGAGATGTTGCGTCTCTGGGAAAGCACAGATCCCTACTGCTGCTGTGCCTGTAGATAGGGTGCCAAGGCACCGTGAAGAGCAGCAAGAGCTTTCAGGGCTGGGCCCTTCCTTGTGGCAGAAGGAGCCGGACGTTTGCCTTTTCGGCAAGAGGCTCTGCCGCGGCCGAGCGCCATGAGATGTTGCGTCTCTGGGAAAGCACAGATGCCCACTGCTGTTGTGCCTGTAGGTAGGGCGCCAAGGCACCGTGAAGAGCAGCAAGAGCTTTCAGGGCTGGGCCCTTCCTTGTGGGAGAAGGAGCCGGACGTTTGCCTTTTCGGCAAGAGGCTCTGCCGCGGCCGAGCGCCATGAGATGTTGCGTCTCTGGGAAAGCACAGATCCCCACTGCTGTTGTGCCTGTAGGTAGGGCGCCAAGGCACCGTGAAGAGCAGCAAGAGCTTTCAGGGCTGGGCCCTTCCTTGTGGGAGAAGGAGCCGGACGTTTACCTTTTCGGCAAGAGGCTCTGCCGCGGCCGAGCGCCATGAGATGTTGCGTCTCTGGGAAAGCACAGATCCCCACTGCTGTTGTGCCTGTAGGTAGGGCGCCAAGGCACCGTGAAGAGCAGCAAGAGCTTTCAGGGCTGGGCCCTTCCTTGGGGGAGAAGGAGCCGGACGTTTGCCTTTTCGGCAAGAGGCTCTGCCGCGGCCGAGCGCCATGAGATGTTGCGTCTCTGGGAAAGCACAGATCCCCACTGCTGTTGTGCCTGTAGGTAGGGCGCCAAGGCACCGTGAAGAGCAGCAAGAGCTTTCAGGGCTGGGCCCTTCCTTGTGGGAGAAGGAGCCGGACGTTTGCCTTTTCGGCAAGAGGCTCTGCCGCGGCCAAGCGCCATGAGATGTTGCGTCTCTGGGAAAGCACAGATCACCACTGCTGTTGTGCCTGTAGGTAGGGCGCCAAGGCAGCATGAAGAGCAGCAACAGCTTTCAGGGCTGGGCCCTTCCTTGTGGGAGAAGGAGCCGGACGTTTGCCTTTTCGGCAAGAGGCTCTGCCGCGGCCGAGCGCCATGAGATGTTGCGTCTCTGGGAAAGCACAGATCCCCACTGCTGTTGTGCCTGTAGATAGGGTGCCAAGGCACCGTGAAGAGCAGCAAGAGCTTTCAGGGCTGGGCCCTTCCTTGTTGGAGAAGGAGCCGGACGTTTGCCTTTTCGGCAAGAGGCTCTGCCGCGGCCGAGCGCCATGAGATGTTGCGTCTCTGGGAAAGCACAGATCCCCACTGCTGTTGTGCCTGTAGATAGGGTGCCAAGGCACCGTGAAGAGCAGCAAGAGCTTTCAGGGCTGGGCCCTTCCTTGTGGGAGAAGGAGCCGGACGTTTGCCTTTTCGGCAAGAGGCTCTGCCGCGGCCGAGCGCCATGAGATGTTGCGTCTCTGGGAAAGCACAGATCCCTACTGCTGCTGTGCCTGTAGATAGGGTGCCAAGGCACCGTGAAGAGCAGCAAGAGCTTTCAGGGCTGGGCCCTTCCTTGTGGCAGAAGGAGCCGGACGTTTGCCTTTTCGGCAAGAGGCTCTGCCGCGGCCGAGCGCCATGAGATGTTGCGTCTCTGGGAAAGCACAGATGCCCACTGCTGTTGTGCCTGTAGGTAGGGCGCCAAGGCACCGTGAAGAGCAGCAAGAGCTTTCAGGGCTGGGCCCTTCCTTGTGGGAGAAGGAGCCGGACGTTTGCCTTTTCGGCAAGAGGCTCTGCCGCGGCCAAGCGCCATGAGATGTTGCGTCTCTGGGAAAGCACAGATCCCCACTGCTGTTGTGCCTGTAGGTAGGGCGCCAAGGCACCGTGAAGAGCAGCAAGAGCTTTCAGGGCTGGGCCCTTCCTTGTGGGAGAAGGAGCCGGACGTTTACCTTTTCGGCAAGAGGCTCTGCCGCGGCCGAGCGCCATGAGATGTTGCGTCTCTGGGAAAGCACAGATGCCCACTGCTGTTGTGCCTGTAGGTAGGGCGCCAAGGCACCGTGAAGAGCAGCAAGAGCTTTCAGGGCTGGGCCCTTCCTTGGGGGAGAAGGAGCCGGACGTTTGCCTTTTCGGCAAGAGGCTCTGCCGCGGCCGAGCGCCATGAGATGTTGCGTCTCTGGGAAAGCACAGATCCCCACTGCTGTTGTGCCTGTAGATAGGGTGCCAAGGCACCGTGAAGAGCAGCAAGAGCTTTCCGGGCTGGGCCCTTCCTTGTGGGAGAAGGAGCCGGACGTTTGCCTTTTCGGCAAGAGGCTCTGCCGCGGCCGAGCGCCATGAGATGTTGCGTCTCTGGGAAAGCACAGATCCCTACTACTGCTGTGCCTGTAGATAGGGTGCCAAGGCACCGTGAAGAGCAGCAAGAGCTTTCAGGGCTGGGCCCTTCCTTGTGGGAGAAGGAGCCGGACGTTTGCCTTTTCGGCAAGAGGCTCTGCCGCGGCCGAGCGCCATGAGATGTTGCGTCTCTGGGAAAGCACAGATGCCCACTGCTGTTGTGCCTGTAGGTAGGGCGCCAAGGGACAGTGAGGAGCAGCAAGAGCTTTGAGGGCTGGGCCCTTCCTTGTGGGAGAAGGAGCCGGACGTTTGCCTTTTCGGCAAGAGTCTCTGCCGCGGCCGAGCGCCATTATATATTGCGTCTCTGGGAAAGCACAGATCCCCACTGCTGTTGTGCCTGTAGATAGGGTGCCAAGGCACCGTGAAGAGCAGCAAGAGCTTTCAGGGCTGGGCCCTTCCTTGTGGGAGAAGGAGCCGGACGTTTGCCTTTTCGGCAAGAGGCTCTGCCGCGGCCGAGCGCCATGAGATGTTGCGTCTCTGGGAAAGCACAGATCCCCACTGCTGTTGTGCCTGTAGATAGGGTGCCAAGGCACCGTGAAGAGCAGCAAGAGCTTTCAGGGCTGGGCCCTTCCTTGTGGGAGAAGGAGCCGGACGTTTGCCTTTTCGGCAAGAGGCTCTGCCGCGGCCGAGCGCCATGAGATGTTGCGTCTCTGGGAAAGCACAGATCCCTACTGCTGCTGTGCCTGTAGATAGGGTGCCAAGGCACCGTGAAGAGCAGCAAGAGCTTTCAGGGCTGGGCCCTTCCTTGTGGGAGAAGGAGCCGGACGTTTGCCTTTTCGGCAAGAGGCTCTGCCGCGGCCGAGCGCCATGAGATGTTGCGTCTCTGGGAAAGCACAGATGCCCACTGCTGTTGTGCCTGTAGGTAGGGCGCCAAGGCACCGTGAAGAGCAGCAAGAGCTTTCAGGGCTGGGCCCTTCCTTGTGGGAGAAGGAGCCGGACGTTTGCCTTTTCGGCAAGAGGCTCTGCCGCGGCCAAGCGCCATGAGATGTTGCGTCTCTGGGAAAGCACAGATCACCACTGCTGTTGTGCCTGTAGGTAGGGCGCCAAGGCAGCATGAAGAGCAGCAAGAGCTTTCAGGGCTGGGCCCTTCCTTGTGGGAGAAGGAGCCGGACGTTTGCCTTTTCGGCAAGAGGCTCTGCCGCGGCCGAGCGCCATGAGATGTTGCGTCTCTGGGAAAGCACAGATCCCCACTGCTGTTGTGCCTGTAGATAGGGTGCCAAGGCACCGTGAAGAGCAGCAAGAGCTTTCAGGGCTGGGCCCTTCCTTGTTGGAGAAGGAGCCGGACGTTTGCCTTTTCGGCAAGAGGCTCTGCCGCGGCCGAGCGCCATGAGATGTTGCGTCTCTGGGAAAGCACAGATCCCCACTGCTGTTGTGCCTGTAGATAGGGTGCCAAGGCACCGTGAAGAGCAGCAAGAGCTTTCAGGGCTGGGCCCTTCCTTGTGGGAGAAGGAGCCGGACGTTTGCCTTTTCGGCAAGAGGCTCTGCCGCGGCCGAGCGCCATGAGATGTTGCGTCTCTGGGAAAGCACAGATCCCTACTGCTGCTGTGCCTGTAGATAGGGTGCCAAGGCACCGTGAAGAGCAGCAAGAGCTTTCAGGGCTGGGCCCTTCCTTGTGGCAGAAGGAGCCGGACGTTTGCCTTTTCGGCAAGAGGCTCTGCCGCGGCCGAGCGCCATGAGATGTTGCGTCTCTGGGAAAGCACAGATGCCCACTGCTGTTGTGCCTGTAGGTAGGGCGCCAAGGCACCGTGAAGAGCAGCAAGAGCTTTCAGGGCTGGGCCCTTCCTTGTGGGAGAAGGAGCCGGACGTTTGCCTTTTCGGCAAGAGGCTCTGCCGCGGCCAAGCGCCATGAGATGTTGCGTCTCTGGGAAAGCACAGATCCCCACTGCTGTTGTGCCTGTAGGTAGGGCGCCAAGGCACCGTGAAGAGCAGCAAGAGCTTTCAGGGCTGGGCCCTTCCTTGTGGGAGAAGGAGCCGGACGTTTACCTTTTCGGCAAGAGGCTCTGCCGCGGCCGAGCGCCATGAGATGTTGCGTCTCTGGGAAAGCACAGATCCCCACTGCTGTTGTGCCTGTAGGTAGGGCGCCAAGGCACCGTGAAGAGCAGCAAGAGCTTTCAGGGCTGGGCCCTTCCTTGGGGGAGAAGGAGCCGGACGTTTGCCTTTTTGGCAAGAGCCTCTGCCGCGGCCGAGCGCCATGAGATGTTGCGTCTCTGGGAAAGCACAGATCCCCACTGCTGTTGTGCCTGTAGATAGGGTGCCAAGGCACCGTGAAGAGCAGCAAGAGCTTTCCGGGCTGGGCCCTTCCTTGTGGGAGAAGGAGCCGGACGTTTGCCTTTTCGGCAAGAGGCTCTGCCGCGGCCGAGCGCCATGAGATGTTGCGTCTCTGGGAAAGCACAGATCCCTACTACTGCTGTGCCTGTAGATAGGGTGCCAAGGCACCGTGAAGAGCAGCAAGAGCTTTCAGGGCTGGGCCCTTCCTTGTGGGAGAAGGAGCCGGACGTTTGCCTTTTCGGCAAGAGGCTCTGCCGCGGCCGAGCGCCATGAGATGTTGCGTCTCTGGGAAAGCACAGATGCCCACTGCTGTTGTGCCTGTAGGTAGGGCGCCAAGGGACAGTGAGGAGCAGCAAGAGCTTTGAGGGCTGGGCCCTTCCTTGTGGGAGAAGGAGCCGGACGTTTGCCTTTTCGGCAAGAGTCTCTGCCGCGGCCGAGCGCCATTATATATTGCGTCTCTGGGAAAGCACAGATCCCCACTGCTGTTGTGCCTGTAGATAGGGTGCCAAGGCACCGTGAAGAGCAGCAAGAGCTTTCAGGGCTGGGCCCTTCCTTGTGGGAGAAGGAGCCAGACGTTTGCCTTTTCGGCAAGAGGCTCTGCCGCGGCCGAGCGCCATGAGATGTTGCGTCTCTGGGAAAGCACAGATCCCCACTGCTGTTGTGCCTGTAGATAGGGTGCCAAGGCACCGTGAAGAGCAGCAAGAGCTTTCAGGGCTGGGCCCTTCCTTGTTGGAGAAGGAGCCGGACGTTTGCCTTTTCGGCAAGAGGCTCTGCCGCGGCCGAGCGCCATGAGATGTTGCGTCTCTGGGAAAGCACAGATCCCCACTGCTGTTGTGCCTGTAGATAGGGTGCCAAGGCACCGTGAAGAGCAGCAAGAGCTTTCAGGGCTGGGCCCTTCCTTGTGGGAGAAGGAGCCGGACGTTTGCCTTTTCGGCAAGAGGCTCTGCCGCGGCCGAGCGCCATGAGATGTTGCGTCTCTGGGAAAGCACAGATCCCTACTGCTGCTGTGCCTGTAGATAGGGTGCCAAGGCACCGTGAAGAGCAGCAAGAGCTTTCAGGGCTGGGCCCTTCCTTGTGGGAGAAGGAGCCGGACGTTTGCCTTTTCGGCAAGAGGCTCTGCCGCGGCCGAGCGCCATGAGATGTTGCGTCTCTGGGAAAGCACAGATCCCCACTGCTGTTGTGCCTGTAGGTAGGGCGCCAAGGCACCGTGAAGATCAGCAACAGCTTTCAGGGCTGGGCCCTTCCTTGTGGGAGAAGGAGCCGGACGTTTGCCTTTTCGGCAAGAGGCTCTGCCGCGGCCAAGCGCCATGAGATGTTGCGTCTCTGGGAAAGCACAGATCCCCACTGCTGTTGTGCCTGTAGGTAGGGCGCCAAGGCACCGTGAAGAGCAGCAAGAGCTTTCAGGGCTGGGCCCTTCCTTGTGGGAGAAGGAGCCGGACGTTTACCTTTTCGGCAAGAGGCTCTGCCGCGGCCGAGCGCCATGAGATGTTGCGTCTCTGGGAAAGCACAGATCCCCACTGCTGTTGTGCCTGTAGGTAGGGCGCCAAGGCACCGTGAAGAGCAGCAAGAGCTTTCAGGGCTGGGCCCTTCCTTGGGGGAGAAGGAGCCGGACGTTTGCCTTTTCGGCAAGAGGCTCTGCCGCGGCCGAGCGCCATGAGATGTTGCGTCTCTGGGAAAGCACAGATCCCCACTGCTGTTGTGCCTGTAGATAGGGTGCCAAGGCACCGTGAAGAGCAGCAAGAGCTTTCAGGGCTGGGCCCTTCCTTGTGGGAGAAGGAGCCGGACGTTTGCCTTTTCGGCAAGAGGCTCTGCCGCGGCCGAGCGCCATGAGATGTTGCGTCTCTGGGAAAGCACAGATCCCTACTACTGCTGTGCCTGTAGATAGGGTGCCAAGGCACCGTGAAGAGCAGCAAGAGCTTTCAGGGCTGGGCCCTTCCTTGTGGGAGAAGGAGCCGGACGTTTGCCTTTTCGGCAAGAGGCTCTGCCGCGGCCGAGCGCAATTATATATTGCGTCTCTGGGAAAGCACAGATCCCCACTGCTGTTGTGCCTGTAGATAGGGTGCCAAGGCACCGTGAAGAGCAGCAAGAGCTTTCAGGGCTGGGCCCTTCCTTGGGGGAGAAGGAGCCGGATGTCTGCCTTTTCGGCAAGAGGCTCTGCCGCGGCCGAGCGTCATGAGATGTTGCGTCTCTGGGAAAGCACAGATCCCCACTGCTGTTGTGCCTGTAGGTAGGGCGCCAAGGCACCGTGAAGAGCAGCAACAGCTTTCAGGGCTGGGCCCTTCCTTGTGGGAGAAGGAGCCGGACGTTTGCCTTTTCGGCAAGAGGCTCTGCCGCGGCCAAGCGCCATGAGATGTTGCGTCTCTGGGAAAGCACAGATCCCCACTGCTCTTGTGCATGTAGGTAGGGCGCCAAGGCACCATGAAGAGCAGCAAGAGCTTTCAGGGCTGGGCCCTTCCTTGTGGGAGAAGGAGCCGGATGTTTGCCTTTTCGGCAAGAGGCTCTGCCACGGCCGAGCGTCATGAGATGTTGCGTCTCTGGGAAAGCACAGATCCCCACTGCTGTTGTGCCTGTAGGTAGGGCGCCAAGGCACCGTGAAGAGCAGCAAGAGCTTTAAGGGCTGGGCCCTTCCTTGGGGGAGAAGTAGCCGGACGTTTGCCTTTTCGGCAAGAGGCTCTGCCACCGCCGAGCGCCATGAGATCTTGCATCTCTGGGAAAGCACAGATGCCTACTGCTGCTGTGCCTGTAGGTAGGGCGCCAAGGGACAGTGAAGAGCAGCAAGAGCTTTCAGGGCTGGGCCCTTCCTTGTGGGAGAAGGAGCGGAACGTTTGCCTTCTCGGCAAGAGGCTCTGCCGCGGCCGAGCGCCATGAGATCTTGCGTCTCTGGGAAAGCACAGATCCCCAGTGCTGTTGTGCCTGCA
The DNA here is from genome assembly GCF_026419915.1 of Harpia harpyja. Lineage (NCBI taxonomy): Eukaryota > Metazoa > Chordata > Aves > Accipitriformes > Accipitridae > Harpia > Harpia harpyja. The sequence continues at coordinate 21,378,185 of NC_068952.1, forward strand.
GATAGGGTGCCAAGGCACCGTGAAGAGCAGCAAGAGCTTTCAGGGCTGGGCCCTTCCTTGTGGGAGAAGGAGCCGGATGTTTGCCTTTTCGGAAAGAGGCTCTGCCGCGGCCGAGCGCCATGAGATGTTGCGTCTCTGGGAAAGCACAGATCCCCAGTGCTCTTGTGCCTGCAGATAGGGCGCCAAGGCACCGTGAAGAGCAGCAAGAGCTTTCAGGGCTGGGCCCTTCCTTGTGGGAGAAGGAGCCGGACGTTTGCCTTCTCGGCAAGAGGCTCTGCCGCGGCCGAGCGCCATGAGATCTTGCGTCTCTGGGAAAGCACAGATCCCCACTGCTGTTGTGCCTGTAGATAGGGCGCCAAGGCAGCGTGAAGAGCAGCAAGAGCTTTCAGGGCTGGGCCCTTCCTTGTGGGAGAAGGAGCCGGATGTTTACCTTCTCGGCAAGAGTCTCTGCCGCGGCCGAGCGCCATGAGATCTTGCGTCTCTGGAAAGCACAGATCCCCACTGCTGTTGTGCCTGTAGATAGGGTGCTAAGGCAGCGTGAAGAGCAGCAAGAGCTTTCAGTGCTGGGCCCTTCCTTGTGGGAGAAGGAGCCGGACGTTTGCCTTTTCGGCAAGAGGCTCTGCCGTGGCCGAGCGCCATGAGATGTTGCGTCTCTGGGAAAGCACAGATCCCCACTGCTGTTGTGCCTGCAGATAGGGTGCCAAGGCACCGTGAAGAGCAGCAAGAGCTTTCAGGGCTGGGCCCTTCCTTGTGGGAGAAGGAGCCAGACGTTTGCCTTTTCGGCAAGAGGCTCTGCCGCGGCTGAGAGCCACGAGATGTTGCGTCTCTGGGAAAGCACAGATCCCCACTGCTGTTGTGCCTGCAGATAGGGTGCCAAGGCACCGTGAAGAGCAGCAAGAGCTTTCAGGGCTGGGCCCTTCCTTGTGGGAGAAGGAGCCGGACGTTTGCCTTTTCGGCAAGAGGCTCTGCCGCGGCCGAGCGCCATGAGATCTTGCGTCTCTGGGAAAGCACAGATCCCCACTGCTGTTGTGCCTGCAGATAGGGTGCCAAGGCACCGTGAAGAGCAGCAAGAGCTTTCAGGGCTGGGCCCTTCCTTGTGGGAGAAGGAGCCGGACGTTTACCTTTTCGGCAAGAGGCTCTGCCGCGGCCGAGCGCCATGAGATGTTGCGTCTCTGGGAAAGCACAGATCCCCACTGCTGTTGTGCCTGTAGATAGGGTGCCAAGGCACCGTGAAGAGCAGCAAGAGCTTTCAGGGCTGGGCCCTAACTTGGGGGAGAAGGAGCCAGACGTTTACCTTTTCGGCAAGAGGCTCTGCCGCGGCCGAGCGCCATGAGATGTTGCGTCTCTGGGAAAGCATAGATCCCCAGTGCTGTTGTGCCTGCAGATAGGGTGCCAAGGCACCGTGAAGAGCAGCAACAGCTTTCAGGGCTGGGCCCTTCCTTGGGGGAGAAGGAGCCGGACGTTTGCCTTTTCGGCAAGAGGCTCTGCCGCGGCCGAGCGCCATGAGATGTTGCGTCTCTGGGAAAGCACAGATCCCCACTGCTGTTGTGCCTGTAGATAGGGCGCCAAGGCAGCGTGAAGAGCAGCAACAGCTTTCAGGGCTGGGCCCTTCCTTGGGGGAGAAGGAGCCGGACGTTTGCCTTTTCGGCAAGAGGCTCTGCCGCGGCCGAGCGCCATGAGATGTTGCGTCTCTGGGAAAGCACAGATCCCCACTGCTGTTGTGCCTGTAGATAGGGCGCCAAGGCACCGTGAAGAGCAGCAAGAGCTTTCAGGGCTGGGCCCTTCCTTGGGGGAGAAGGAGCCGGACGTTTGCCTTATCGGCAAGAGGCTCTGCCGCGGCCGAGCGCCATGAGATCTTGCGTCTCTGGGAAAGCACAGATCCCCACTCCTCTTGTGCTTGTAGTTAGTGTGCTAAGGCACCGTGAAGAGCAGCAACAGTTTTCAGGGCTGGGCCCTTCCTTGTGGGAGAAGGAGCCGGACGTTTACCTTTTCGGCAAGAGGATCTGCCGCGGCCGAGCGCCATGAGATGTTGCGTCTCTGGAAAAGCACAGATCCCCACTGCTGTTGTGCCTGTAGGTAGGGCGCCAAGGCACCGTGAAGAGCAGCAAGAGCTTTCAGGGCTGGGCCCTTCCTTGTGGGAGAAGGAGCCGGATGTTTGCCTTTTCGGAAAGAGGCTCTGCCGCAGCCGAGCGCCATGAGATGTTGCGTCTCTGGGAAAGCACAGATCCCCAGTGCTCTTGTGCCTGCAGATAGGGTGCCAAGGCACCGTGAAGAGCAGCAAGAGCTTTCAGGGCTGGGCCCTTCCTTGTGGGAGAAGGAGCCGGACGTTTGCCTTCTCGGCAAGAGGCTCTGCCGCGGCCGAGCGCCATGAGATCTTGCGTCTCTGGGAAAGCACAGATCCCCACTGCTGTTGTGCCTGTAGATAGGGCGCCAAGGCAGCGTGAAGAGCAGCAAGAGCTTTCAGGGCTGGGCCCTTCCTTGTGGGCGAAGGAGCCGGATGTTTACCTTCTCGGCAAGAGTCTCTGCCGCGGCCGAGCGCCATGAGATCTTGCGTCTCTGGAAAGCACAGATCCCCACTGCTGTTGTGCCTGTAGATAGGGTGCTAAGGCAGCGTGAAGAGCAGCAAGAGCTTTCAGTGCTGGGCCCTTCCTTGGGGGAGAAGGAGCCGGACGTTTGCCTTTTCAGCAAGAGGCTCTGCCGTGGCCGAGTGCCATGAGATGTTGCGTCTCTGGGAAAGCACAGATCCCCACTGCTGTTGTGCCTGCAGATAGGGTGCCAAGGCACCGTGAAGAGCAGCAAGAGCTTTCAGGGCTGGGCCCTTCCTTGTGGGAGAAGGAGCCGGACGTTTGCCTTTTCGGCAAGAGGCTCTGCCGCGGCTGAGCGCCACGAGATGTTGCGTCTCTGGGAAAGCACAGATCCCCACTGCTGTTGTGCCTGCAGATAGGGTGCCAAGGCACCGTGAAGAGCAGCAAGAGCTTTCAGGGCTGGGCCCTTCCTTGTGGGAGAAGGAGCCGGACGTTTGCCTTTTCGGCAAGAGGCTCTGCCGCGGCCGAGCGCCATGAGATCTTGCGTCTCTGGGAAAGCACAGATCCCCACTGCTGTTGTGCCTGCAGATAGGGTGCCAAGGCACCGTGAAGAGCAGCAAGAGCTTTCAGGGCTGGGCCCTTCCTTGAGGGAGAAGGAGCCGGACGTTTACCTTTTCGGCAAGAGGCTCTGCCGCGGCCGAGCGCCATGAGATGTTGCGTCTCTGGGAAAGCACAGATCCCCACTGCTGTTGTGCCGGTAGGTAGGGCGCCAAGGCAGCGTGAAGAGCAGCAAGAGCTTTCAGGGCTGGGCCCTTCCTTGTGGGAGAAGGAGCCGGACGTTTGCCTTTTCGGCAAGAGGCTCTGCCGCGGCCGAGCGCCATGAGATGTTGCGTCTCTGGGAAAGCACAGATCCCCACTGCTGTTGTGCCTGTAGATAGGGTGCCAAGGCACCGTGAAGAGCAGCAAGAGCTTTCAGGGCTGGGCCCTTCCTTGGGGGAGAAGGAGCCGGACGTTTGCCTTTTCGGCAAGAGGCTCTGCCGCGGCCGAGCGCCATGAGATGTTGCGTCTCTGGGAAAGCACAGATCCCCAGTGCTGTTGTGCCTGCAGATAGGGTGCCAAGGCACCGTGAAGAGCAGCAACAGCTTTCAGGGCTGGGCCCTTCCTTGTGGGAGAAGGAGCCGGACGTTTGCCTTTTCGGCAAGAGGCTCTGCCGCGGCCGAGCGCCATGAGATGTTGCGTCTCTGGGAAAGGACAGATCCCCACTGCTGTTGTGCCTGTAGATAGGGCGCCAAGGCACCGTGAAGAGCAGCAACAGCTTTCAGGGCTGGGCCCTTCCTTGTGGGAGAAGGAGCCGGACGTTTGCCTTTTCGGCAAGAGCCTCTGCCGCGGCCGAGCGCCATGAGATGTTGCGTCTCTGGGAAAGCACAGATCCCCACTGCTGTTGTGCCTGTAGATAGGGCGCCAAGGCACCGTGAAGAGCAGCAAGAGCTTTCAGGGCTGGGCCCTTCCTTGGGGGAGAAGGAGCCGGACGTTTGCCTTTTCGGCAAGAGTCTCTGCCGCGGCCGAGCGCCATTATATATTGCGTCTCTGGGAAAGCACAGATCCCCACTGCTGTTGTGCCTGTAGATAGGGTGCCAAGGCACCGTGAAGAGCAGCAAGAGCTTTCAGGGCTGGGCCCTTCCTTGTGGGAGAAGGAGCCAGACGTTTGCCTTTTCGGCAAGAGGTTCTGCCGCGGCCGAGCGCCATGAGATGTTGCGTCTCTGGGAAAGCACAGATCCCCACTGCTGTTGTGCCTGTAGATAGGGTGCCAAGGCACCGTGAAGAGCAGCAAGAGCTTTCAGGGCTGGGCCCTTCCTTGTTGGAGAAGGAGCCGGACGTTTGCCTTTTCGGCAAGAGGCTCTGCCGTGGCCGAGCGCCATGAGATGTTGCGTCTCTGGGAAAGCACAGATCCCCACTGCTGTTGTGCCTGTAGATAGGGTGCCAAGGCACCGTGAAGAGCAGCAAGAGCTTTCAGGGCTGGGCCCTTCCTTGGGGGAGAAGGAGCCGGACGTTTGCCTTTTCGGCAAGAGGCTCTGCCGCGGCCGAGCGCCATGAGATCTTGCGTCTCTGGGAAAGCACAGATCCCCACTGCTGTTGTGCCTGCAGATAGGGTGCCAAGGCACCGTGAAGAGCAGCAAGAGCTTTCAGGGCTGGGCCCTTCCTTGAGGGAGAAGGAGCCGGACGTTTACCTTTTCGGCAAGAGGCTCTGCCGCGGCCGAGCGCCATGAGATGTTGCGTCTCTGGGAAAGCACAGATCCCCACTGCTGTTGTGCCGGTAGGTAGGGCGCCAAGGCAGCGTGAAGAGCAGCAAGAGCTTTCAGGGCTGGGCCCTTCCTTGTGGGAGAAGGAGCCGGACGTTTGCCTTTTCGGCAAGAGGCTCTGCCGCGGCCGAGCGCCATGAGATGTTGCGTCTCTGGGAAAGCACAGATCCCCACTGCTGTTGTGCCTGTAGATAGGGTGCCAAGGCACCGTGAAGAGCAGCAAGAGCTTTCAGGGCTGGGCCCTTCCTTGGGGGAGAAGGAGCCGGACGTTTGCCTTTTCGGCAAGAGGCTCTGCCGCGGCCGAGCGCCATGAGATGTTGCGTCTCTGGGAAAGCACAGATCCCCAGTGCTGTTGTGCCTGCAGATAGGGTGCCAAGGCACCGTGAAGAGCAGCAACAGCTTTCAGGGCTGGGCCCTTCCTTGTGGGAGAAGGAGCCGGACGTTTGCCTTTTCGGCAAGAGGCTCTGCCGCGGCCGAGCGCCATGAGATGTTGCGTCTCTGGGAAAGGACAGATCCCCACTGCTGTTGTGCCTGTAGATAGGGCGCCAAGGCACCGTGAAGAGCAGCAACAGCTTTCAGGGCTGGGCCCTTCCTTGTGGGAGAAGGAGCCGGACGTTTGCCTTTTCGGCAAGAGCCTCTGCCGCGGCCGAGCGCCATGAGATGTTGCGTCTCTGGGAAAGCACAGATCCCCACTGCTGTTGTGCCTGTAGATAGGGCGCCAAGGCACCGTGAAGAGCAGCAAGAGCTTTCAGGGCTGGGCCCTTCCTTGGGGGAGAAGGAGCCGGACGTTTGCCTTTTCGGCAAGAGTCTCTGCCGCGGCCGAGCGCCATTATATATTGCGTCTCTGGGAAAGCACAGATCCCCACTGCTGTTGTGCCTGTAGATAGGGTGCCAAGGCACCGTGAAGAGCAGCAAGAGCTTTCAGGGCTGGGCCCTTCCTTGTGGGAGAAGGAGCCAGACGTTTGCCTTTTCGGCAAGAGGTTCTGCCGCGGCCGAGCGCCATGAGATGTTGCGTCTCTGGGAAAGCACAGATCCCCACTGCTGTTGTGCCTGTAGATAGGGTGCCAAGGCACCGTGAAGAGCAGCAAGAGCTTTCAGGGCTGGGCCCTTCCTTGTTGGAGAAGGAGCCGGACGTTTGCCTTTTCGGCAAGAGGCTCTGCCGTGGCCGAGCGCCATGAGATGTTGCGTCTCTGGGAAAGCACAGATCCCCACTGCTGTTGTGCCTGTAGATAGGGTGCCAAGGCACCGTGAAGAGCAGCAAGAGCTTTCAGGGCTGGGCCCTTCCTTGTGGGAGAAGGAGCCGGACGTTTGCCTTTTCGGCAAGAGGCTCTGCCGCGGCCGAGCGCCATGAGATGTTGCGTCTCTGGGAAAGCACAGATCCCTACTGCTGCTGTGCCTGTAGATAGGGTGCCAAGGCAGTGTGAAGAGCAGCAAGAGCTTTCAGGGCTGGGCCCTTCCTTGTGGGAGAAGGAGCCGGACGTTTGCCTTTTCGGCAAGAGGCTCTGCCGCGGCCGAGCGCCATGAGATGTTGCGTCTCTGGGAAAGCACAGATGCCCACTGCTGTTGTGCCTGTAGGTAGGGCGCCAAGGCACCGTGAAGAGCAGCAAGAGCTTTCCGGGCTGGGCCCTTCCTTGTGGGAGAAGGAGCCGGACGTTTGCCTTTTCGGCAAGAGGCTCTGCCGCGGCCGAGCGCCATGAGATGTTGCGTCTCTGGGAAAGCACAGATCCCTACTACTGCTGTGCCTGTAGATAGGGTGCCAGGGCACCGTGAAGAGCAGCAAGAACTTTCAGGGCTGGGCCCTTCCTTGTGGGAGAAGGAGCCGGACGTTTGCCTTTTCGGCAAGAGGCTCTGCCGCGGCCGAGCGCCATGAGATGTTGCGTCTCTGGGAAAGCACAGATGCCCACTGCTGTTGTGCCTGTAGGTAGGGCGCCAAGGGACAGTGAGGAGCAGCAAGAGCTTTGAGGGCTGGGCCCTTCCTTGTGGGAGAAGGAGCCGGATGTTTGCCTTTTCGGCAAGAGGCTCTGCCGCGGCCGAGCGCAATTATATATTGCGTCTCTGGGAAAGCACAGATCCCCACTGCTGTTGTGCCTGTAGATAGGGCGCCAAGGCACCGTGAAGAGCAGCAACAGCTTTCAGGGCTGGGCCCTTCCTTGTGGGAGAAGGAGCCGGACGTTTGCCTTTTCGGCAAGAGCCTCTGCCGCGGCCGAGCGCCATGAGATGTTGCGTCTCTGGGAAAGCACAGATCCCCACTGCTGTTGTGCCTGTAGATAGGGCGCCAAGGCACCGTGAAGAGCAGCAAGAGCTTTCAGGGCTGGGCCCTTCCTTGGGGGAGAAGGAGCCGGACGTTTGCCTTTTCGGCAAGAGTCTCTGCCGCGGCCGAGCGCCATTATATATTGCGTCTCTGGGAAAGCACAGATCCCCACTGCTGTTGTGCCTGTAGATAGGGTGCCAAGGCACCGTGAAGAGCAGCAAGAGCTTTCAGGGCTGGGCCCTTCCTTGTGGGAGAAGGAGCCAGACGTTTGCCTTTTCGGCAAGAGGCTCTGCCGCGGCCGAGCGCCATGAGATGTTGCGTCTCTGGGAAAGCACAGATCCCCACTGCTGTTGTGCCTGTAGATAGGGTGCCAAGGCACCGTGAAGAGCAGCAAGAGCTTTCAGGGCTGGGCCCTTCCTTGTTGGAGAAGGAGCCGGACGTTTGCCTTTTCGGCAAGAGGCTCTGCCGTGGCCGAGCGCCATGAGATGTTGCGTCTCTGGGAAAGCACAGATCCCCACTGCTGTTGTGCCTGTAGATAGGGTGCCAAGGCACCGTGAAGAGCAGCAAGAGCTTTCAGGGCTGGGCCCTTCCTTGTGGGAGAAGGAGCCGGACGTTTGCCTTTTCGGCAAGAGGCTCTGCCGCGGCCGAGCGCCATGAGATGTTGCGTCTCTGGGAAAGCACAGATCCCTACTGCTGCTGTGCCTGTAGATAGGGTGCCAAGGCACCGTGAAGAGCAGCAAGAGCTTTCAGGGCTGGGCCCTTCCTTGTGGGAGAAGGAGCCGGACGTTTGCCTTTTCGGCAAGAGGCTCTGCCGCGGCCGAGCGCCATGAGATGTTGCGTCTCTGGGAAAGCACAGATGCCCACTGCTGTTGTGCCTGTAGGTAGGGCGCCAAGGCACCGTGAAGAGCAGCAAGAGCTTTCAGGGCTGGGCCCTTCCTTGTGGGAGAAGGAGCCGGACGTTTGCCTTTTCGGCAAGAGGCTCTGCCGCGGCCAAGCGCCATGAGATGTTGCGTCTCTGGGAAAGCACAGATCCCCACTGCTGTTGTGCCTGTAGGTAGGGCGCCAAGGCACCGTGAAGAGCAGCAAGAGCTTTCAGGGCTGGGCCCTTCCTTGTGGGAGAAGGAGCCGGACGTTTACCTTTTCGGCAAGAGGCTCTGCCGCGGCCGAGCGCCATGAGATGTTGCGTCTCTGGGAAAGCACAGATCCCCACTGCTGTTGTGCCTGTAGGTAGGGCGCCAAGGCACCGTGAAGAGCAGCAAGAGCTTTCAGGGCTGGGCCCTTCCTTGGGGGAGAAGGAGCCGGACGTTTGCCTTCTCGGCAAGAGGCTCTGCCGCGGCCGAGCGCCATGAGATGTTGCGTCTCTGGGAAAGCACAGATCCCCACTGCTGTTGTGCCTGTAGATAGGGTGCCAAGGCACCGTGAAGAGCAGCAAGAGCTTTCAGGGCTGGGCCCTTCCTTGTGGGAGAAGGAGCCGGACGTTTGCCTTTTCGGCAAGAGGCTCTGCCGCGGCCGAGCGCCATGAGATGTTGCGTCTCTGGGAAAGCACAGATCCCTACTACTGCTGTGCCTGTAGATAGGGTGCCAAGGCACCGTGAAGAGCAGCAAGAACTTTCAGGGCTGGGCCCTTCCTTGTGGGAGAAGGAGCCGGACGTTTGCCTTTTCGGCAAGAGGCTCTGCCGCGGCCGAGCGCCATGAGATGTTGCGTCTCTGGGAAAGCACAGATGCCCACTGCTGTTGTGCCTGTAGGTAGGGTGCCAAGGCACCGTGAGGAGCAGCAAGAGCTTTGAGGGCTGGGCCCTTCCTTGTGGGATAAGGAGCCGGATGTTTGCCTTTTCGGCAAGAGGCTCTGCCGCGGCCGAGCGCAATTATATATTGCGTCTCTGGGAAAGCACAGATCCCCACTGCTGTTGTGCCTGTAGATAGGGTGCCAAGGCACCGTGAAGAGCAGCAAGAGCTTTCAGGGCTGGGCCCTTCCTTGGGGGAGAAGGAGCCGGATGTCTGCCTTTTCGGCAAGAGGCTCTGCCGCGGCCGAGCGTCATGAGATGTTGCGTCTCTGGGAAAGCACAGATACCCACTGCTGTTGTGCCTGTAGGTAGGGCGCCAAGGCACCGTGAAGAGCAGCAACAGCTTTCAGGGCTGGGCCCTTCCTTGTGGGAGAAGGAGCCGGACGTTTGCCTTTTCGGCAAGAGGCTCTGCCGCGGCCAAGCGCCATGAGATGTTGCGTCTCTGGGAAAGCACAGATCCCCACTGCTGTTGTGCCTGTAGGTAGGGCGCCAAGGCACCGTGAAGAGCAGCAAGAGCTTTCAGGGCTGGGCCCTTCCTTGTGGGAGAAGGAGCCGGATGTTTGCCTTTTCGGCAAGAGGCTCTGCCGCGGCCGAGCGCCATGAGATGTTGCGTCTCTGGGAAAGCACAGATCCCCACTGCTGTTGTGCCTGTAGATAGGGCGCCAAGGCACCGTGAAGAGCAGCAAGAGCTTTCAGGGCTGGGCCCTTCCTTGGGGGAGAAGGAGCCGGACGTTTGCCTTATCGGCAAGAGGCTCTGCCGCGGCCGAGCGCCATGAGATCTTGCGTCTCTGGGAAAGCACAGATCCCCACTCCTCTTGTGCTTGTAGTTAGGGTGCTAAGGCACCGTGAAGAGCAGCAACAGTTTTCAGGGCTGGGCCCTTCCTTGTGGGAGAAGGAGCCGGACGTTTACGTTTTCGGCAAGAGGATCTGCCGCGGCCGAGCGCCATGAGATGTTGCGTCTCTGGAAAAGCACAGATCCCCACTGCTGTTGTGCCTGTAGGTAGGGCGCCAAGGCACCGTGAAGAGCAGCAAGAGCTTTCAGGGCTGGGCCCTTCCTTGTGGGAGAAGGAGCCGGATGTTTGCCTTTTCGGCAAGAGGCTCTGCCGCGGCCGAGCGCCATGAGATGTTGCGTCTCTGGGAAAGCACAGATCCCCAGTGCTCTTGTGCCTGCAGATAGGGTGCCAAGGCACCGTGAAGAGCAGCAAGAGCTTTCAGGGCTGGGCCCTTCCTTGTGGGAGAAGGAGCCGGACGTTTGCCTTCTCGGCAAGAGGCTCTGCCGCGGCCGAGCGCCATGAGATCTTGCGTCTCTGGGAAAGCACAGATCCCCACTGCTGTTGTGCCTGTAGATAGGGCGCCAAGGCAGCGTGAAGAGCAGCAAGAGCTTTCAGGGCTGGGCCCTTCCTTGTGGGCGAAGGAGCCGGATGTTTACCTTCTCGGCAAGAGTCTCTGCCGCGGCCGAGCGCCATGAGATCTTGCGTCTCTGGAAAGCACAGATCCCCACTGCTGTTGTGCCTGTAGATAAGGTGCTAAGGCAGCGTGAAGAGCAGCAAGAGCTTTCAGTGCTGGGCCCTTCCTTGGGGGAGAAGGAGCCGGACGTTTGCCTTTTCAGCAAGAGGCTCTGCCGTGGCCGAGTGCCATGAGATGTTGCGTCTCTGGGAAAGCACAGATCCCCACTGCTGTTGTGCCTGCAGATAGGGTGCCAAGGCACCGTGAAGAGCAGCAAGAGCTTTCAGGGCTGGGCCCTTCCTTGTGGGAGAAGGAGCCGAACGTTTGCCTTTTCGGCAAGAGGCTCTGCCGCGGCTGAGCGCCACGAGATGTTGCGTCTCTGGGAAAGCACAGATCCCCACTGCTGTTGTGCCTGCAGATAGGGTGCCAAGGCACCGTGAAGAGCAGCAAGAGCTTTCAGGGCTGGGCCCTTCCTTGTGGGAGAAGGAGCCGGACGTTTGCCTTTTCGGCAAGAGGCTCTGCCGCGGCCGAGCGCCATGAGATCTTGCGTCTCTGGGAAAGCACAGATCCCCACTGCTGTTGTGCCTGCAGATAGGGTGCCAAGGCACCGTGAAGAGCAGCAAGAGCTTTCAGGGCTGGGCCCTTCCTTGTGGGAGAAGGAGCCGGACGTTTACCTTTTCGGCAAGAGGCTCTGCCGCGGCCGAGCGCCATGAGATGTTGCGTCTCTGGGAAAGCACAGATCCCCACTGCTGTTGTGCCGGTAGGTAGGGCGCCAAGGCAGCGTGAAGAGCAGCAAGAGCTTTCAGGGCTGGGCCCTTCCTTGTGGGAGAAGGAGCCGGACGTTTGCCTTTTCGGCAAGAGGCTCTGCCGCGGCCGAGCGCCATGAGATGTTGCGTCTCTGGGAAAGCACAGATCCCCACTGCTGTTGTGCCTGTAGATAGGGTGCCAAGGCACCGTGAAGAGCAGCAAGAGCTTTCAGGGCTGGGCCCTTCCTTGGGGGAGAAGGAGCCGGACGTTTGCCTTTTCGGCAAGAGGCTCTGCCGCGGCCGAGCGCCATGAGATGTTGCGTCTCTGGGAAAGCACAGATCCCCAGTGCTGTTGTGCCTGCAGATAGGGTGCCAAGGCACCGTGAAGAGCAGCAACAGCTTTCAGGGCTGGGCCCTTCCTTGGGGGAGAAGGAGCCGGACGTTTGCCTTTTCGGCAAGAGGCTCTGCCGCGGCCGAGCGCCATGAGATGTTGCGTCTCTGGGAAAGGACAGATCCCCACTGCTGTTGTGCCTGTAGATAGGGCGCCAAGGCACCGTGAAGAGCAGCAAGAGCTTTCAGGGCTGGGCCCTTCCTTGGGGGAGAAGGAGCCGGACGTTTGCCTTTTCGGCAAGAGCCTCTGCCGCGGCCGAGCGCCATGAGATGTTGCGTCTCTGGGAAAGCACAGATCCCCACTGCTGTTGTGCCTGTAGATAGGGCGCCAAGGCACCGTGAAGAGCAGCAAGAGCTTTCAGGGCTGGGCCCTTCCTTGGGGGAGAAGGAGCCGGACGTTTGCCTTTTCGGCAAGAGTCTCTGCCGCGGCCGAGCGCCATTATATATTGCGTCTCTGGGAAAGCACAGATCCCCACTGCTGTTGTGCCTGTAGATAGGGTGCCAAGGCACCGTGAAGAGCAGCAAGAGCTTTCAGGGCTGGGCCCTTCCTTGTGGGAGAAGGAGCCAGACGTTTGCCTTTTCGGCAAGAGGCTCTGCCGCGGCCGAGCGCCATGAGATGTTGCGTCTCTGGGAAAGCACAGATCCCCACTGCTGTTGTGCCTGTAGATAGGGTGCCAAGGCACCGTGAAGAGCAGCAAGAGCTTTCAGGGCTGGGCCCTTCCTTGTTGGAGAAGGAGCCGGACGTTTGCCTTTTCGGCAAGAGGCTCTGCCGTGGCCGAGCGCCATGAGATGTTGCGTCTCTGGGAAAGCACAGATCCCCACTGCTGTTGTGCCTGTAGATAGGGTGCCAAGGCACCGTGAAGAGCAGCAAGAGCTTTCAGGGCTGGGCCCTTCCTTGTGGGAGAAGGAGCCGGACGTTTGCCTTTTCGGCAAGAGGCTCTGCCGCGGCCGAGCGCCATGAGACGTTGCGTCTCTGGGAAAGCACAGATCCCTACTGCTGCTGTGCCTGTAGATAGGGTGCCAAGGCACCGTGAAGAGCAGCAAGAGCTTTCAGGGCTGGGCCCTTCCTTGTGGGAGAAGGAGCCGGACGTTTGCCTTTTCGGCAAGAGGCTCTGCCGCGGCCGAGCGCCATGAGATGTTGCGTCTCTGGGAAAGCACAGATGCCCACTGCTGTTGTGCCTGTAGGTAGGGCGCCAAGGCACCGTGAAGAGCAGCAAGAGCTTTCAGGGCTGGGCCCTTCCTTGTGGGAGAAGGAGCCGGACGTTTGCCTTTTCGGCAAGAGGCTCTGCCGCGGCCGAGCGCCATGAGATGTTGCGTCTCTGGGAAAGCACAGATCCCCACTGCTGTTGTGCCTGTAGGTAGGGCGCCAAGGCACCGTGAAGAGCAGCAAGAGCTTTCAGGGCTGGGCCCTTCCTTGGGGGAGAAGGAGCCGGACGTTTACCTTTTCGGCAAGAGGCTCTGCCGCGGCCGAGCGCCATGAGATGTTGCGTCTCTGGGAAAGCACAGATCCCCACTGCTGTTGTGCCTGTAGGTAGGGCGCCAAGGCACCGTGAAGAGCAGCAAGAGCTTTCAGGGCTGGGCCCTTCCTTGGGGGAGAAGGAGCCGGACGTTTGCCTTTTCGGCAAGAGCCTCTGCCGCGGCCGAGCGCCATGAGATGTTGCGTCTCTGGGAAAGCACAGATCCCCACTGCTGTTGTGCCTGTAGATAGGGTGCCAAGGCACCGTGAAGAGCAGCAAGAGCTTTCCGGGCTGGGCCCTTCCTTGTGGGAGAAGGAGCCGGACGTTTGCCTTTTCGGCAAGAGGCTCTGCCGCGGCCGAGCGCCATGAGATGTTGCGTCTCTGGGAAAGCACAGATCCCTACTACTGCTGTGCCTGTAGATAGGGTGCCAAGGCACCGTGAAGAGCAGCAAGAGCTTTCAGGGCTGGGCCCTTCCTTGTGGGAGAAGGAGCCGGACGTTTGCCTTTTCGGCAAGAGGCTCTGCCGCGGCCGAGCGCCATGAGATGTTGCGTCTCTGGGAAAGCACAGATGCCCACTGCTGTTGTGCCTGTAGGTAGGGCGCCAAGGGACAGTGAGGAGCAGCAAGAGCTTTGAGGGCTGGGCCCTTCCTTGTGGGAGAAGGAGCCGGATGTTTGCCTTTTCGGCAAGAGGCTCTGCCGCGGCCGAGCGCAATTATATATTGCGTCTCTGGGAAAGCACAGATCCCCACTGCTGTTGTGCCTGTAGATAGGGTGCCAAGGCACCGTGAAGAGCAGCAAGAGCTTTCAGGGCTGGGCCCTTCCTTGTGGGAGAAGGAGCCGGATGTCTGCCTTTTCGGCAAGAGGCTCTGCCGCGGCCGAGCGTCATGAGATGTTGCGTCTCTGGGAAAGCACAGATACCCACTGCTGTTGTGCCTGTAGGTAGGGCGCCAAGGCACCGTGAAGAGCAGCAACAGCTTTCAGGGCTGGGCCCTTCCTTGTGGGAGAAGGAGCCGGACGTTTGCCTTTTCGGCAAGAGGCTCTGCCGCGGCCAAGCGCCATGAGATGTTGCGTCTCTGGGAAAGCACAGATCCCCACTGCTGTTGTGCCTGTAGGTAGGGCGCCAAGGCACCGTGAAGAGCAGCAAGAGCTTTCAGGGCTGGGCCCTTCCTTGTGGGAGAAGGAGCCGGATGTTTGCCTTTTCGGCAAGAGGCTCTGCCACGGCCGAGCGTCATGAGATGTTGCGTCTCTGGGAAAGCACAGATCCCCACTGCTGTTGTGCCTGTAGGTAGGGCGCCAAGGCACCGTGAAGAGCAGCAAGAGCTTTCAGGGCTGGGCCCTTCCTTGGGGGAGAAGTAGCCGGACGTTTGCCTTTACGGCAAGAGGCTCTGCCACCGCCGAGCGCCATGAGATCTTGCATCTCTGGGAAAGCACAGATGCCTACTGCTGCTGTGCCTGTAGGTAGGGCGCCAAGGGACAGTGAAGAGCAGCAAGAGCTTTCAGGGCTGGGCCCTTCCTTGTGGGAGAAGGAGCGGAACGTTTGCCTTCTCGGCAAGAGGCTCTGCCGCGGCCGAGCGCCATGAGATCTTGCGTCTCTGGGAAAGCACAGATCCCCAGTGCTCTTGTGCCTGCAGATAGGGTGCCAAGGCACCGTGAAGAGCAGCAAGAGCTTTCAGGGCTGGGCCCTTCCTTGTGGGAGAAGGAGCCGGACGTTTGCCTTCTCGGCAAGAGGCTCTGCCGCGGCCGAGCGCCATGAGATCTTGCGTCTCTGGGAAAGCACAGATCCCCACTGCTGTTGTGCCTGCAGATAGAGTGCCAAGGCACCGTGAAGAGCAGCAAGAGCTTTCAGGGCTGGGCCCTTCCTTGTGGGAGAAGGAGCCGGACGTTTGCCTTTTCGGCAAGAGGCTCTGCCGCGGCCGAGCGCCATGAGATGTTGCGTCTCTGGGAAAGCACAGATCCCCAGTGCTGTTGTGCCTGCAGATAGGGTGCCAAGGCACCGTGAAGAGCAGCAACAGCTTTCAGGGCTGGGCCCTTCCTTGTGGGAGAAGGAGCCGGACGTTTGCCTTTTCGGCAAGAGGCTCTGCCGCGGCCGAGCGCCACGAGATGTTGCGTCTCTGGGAAAGCACAGATCCCCACTGCTGTTGTGCCTGCAGATAGGGTGCCAAGGCACCGTGAAGAGCAGCAAGAGCTTTCAGGGCTGGGCCCTTCCTTGTGGGAGAAGGAGCCGGACGTTTGCCTTTTCGGCAAGAGGCTCTGCCGCGGCCGAGCGCCATGAGATCTTGCGTCTCTGGGAAAGCACAGATCCCCACTGCTCTTGTGCCTGTAGATAGGGTGCCAAGGCACGGTGAAGAGCAGCAAGAGCTTTCAGGGCTGGGCCCTTCCTTGAGGGAGAAGGAGCCGGACGTTTACCTTTTCGGCAAGAGGCTCTGCCGCGGCCGAGCGCCATGAGATGTTGCGTCTCTGGGAAAGCACAGATCCCCACTGCTGTTGTGCCGGTAGGTAGGGCGCCAAGGCAGCGTGAAGAGCAGCAAGAGCTTTCAGGGCTGGGCCCTTCCTTGTGGGAGAAGGAGCCGGACGTTTGCCTTTTCGGCAAGAGGCTCTGCCGCGGCCGAGCGCCATGAGATGTTGCGTCTCTGGGAAAGCACAGATCCCCACTGCTGTTGTGCCTGTAGATAGGGTGCCAAGGCACCGTGAAGAGCAGCAAGAGCTTTCAGGGCTGGGCCCTTCCTTGGGGGAGAAGGAGCCGGACGTTTGCCTTTTCGGCCAGAGGCTCTGCCGCGGCCGAGCGCCATGAGATGTTGCGTCTCTGGGAAAGCACAGATCCCCAGTGCTGTTGTGCCTGCAGATAGGGTGCCAAGGCACCGTGAAGAGCAGCAACAGCTTTCAGGGCTGGGCCCTTCCTTGGGGGAGAAGGAGCCGGACGTTTGCCTTTTCGGCAAGAGGCTCTGCCGCGGCCGAGCGCCATGAGATGTTGCGTCTCTGGGAAAGCACAGATCCCCACTGCTGTTGTGCCTGTAGATAGGGCGCCAAGGCACCGTGAAGAGCAGCAACAGCTTTCAGGGCTGGGCCCTTCCTTGTGGGAGAAGGAGCCGGACGTTTGCCTTTTCGGCAAGAGCCTCTGCCGCGGCCGAGCGCCATGAGATGTTGCGTCTCTGGGAAAGCACAGATCCCCACTGCTGTTGTGCCTGTAGATAGGGCGCCAAGAAACCGTGAAGAGCAGCAAGAGCTTTCAGGGCTGGGCCCTTCCTTGGGGGAGAAGGAGCCGGACGTTTGCCTTATCGGCAAGAGGCTCTGCCGCTGCCGAGCGCCATGAGATCATGCGTCTCTGGGAAAGCACAGATCCCCACTCCTCTTGTGCTTGTAGTTAGGGTGCTAAGGCACCGTGAAGAGCAGCAACAGTTTTCAGGGCTGGGCCCTTCCTTGTGGGAGAAGGAGCCGGACGTTTACCTTTTCGGCAAGAGGATCTGCCGCGGCCGAGCGCCATGAGATGTTGCGTCTCTGGAAAAGCACAGATCCCCACTGCTGTTGTGCCTGTAGGTAGGGCGCCAAGGCACCGTGAAGAGCAGAAAGAGCTTTCAGGGCTGGGCCCTTCCTTGGGGGAGAAGGAGCCGGACGTTTGCCTTTTCGGCAAGAGGCTCGGCCGCGGCCGAGCGCCATGAGATGTTGCGTCTCTGGGAAAGCACAGATCCCCAGTGCTGTTGTGCCTGCAGATAGGGTGCCAAGGCACCGTGAAGAGCAGCAAGAGCTTTCAGGGCTGGGCCCTTCCTTGTGGGAGAATGAGCCGGACGTTTACCTTTTCGGCAAGAGGCTCTGCCGCGGCCGAGCGCCATGACATGTTGCGTCTCTCGGAAAGCACAGATCCCCACTGCTGTTGTGCCTGTAGATAGGGCGCCAAGGCAGCGTGAAGAGCAGCAAGAGCTTTCAGGGCTGGGCCCTTCCTTGTGGGAGAAGGAGCCGGACATTTGCCTTTTCGGCAAGAGGCGCTGCCGCGGCCGAGCGCCATGAGATGTTGCGTCTCTGGGAAAGCACAGATCCCTACTGCTGTTGTGCCTGTAGATAGGGTGCCAAGGGTAGGTGAAGAGCAGCAAGAGCTTTCAGGGCTGGGCCCTTCCTTGTGGGAGAAGGAGCCGGACATTTGCCTTTTCGGCAAGAGGCTCTGCCGCGGCCGAGCGCCATGAGATGTTGCGTCTCTGGGAAAGCACAGATCCCCACTGCTGTTGTGCCTGTAGATAGGGCGCCAAGGCAGCGTGAAGAGCAGCAAGAGCTTTCAGGGCTGGGCCCTTCCTTGTGGGAGAAGGAGCCAGACGTTTGCCTTTTCGGCAAGAGGCTCTGCCGCGGCCGAGCGCCATGAGATCTTGCGTCTCTGGGAAAGCACAGATCCCCACTGCTGTTGTGCCTGTACATAGGGCGCGAAGGCACCGTGAAGAGCAGCAAGAGCTTTCAGGGCTGGGCCCTTCCTTGTGGGAGAAGGAGCCGGACGTTTGCCTTTTCGGGAAGAGGTGCTGCCGCGGCCGATCGCCATGAGATGTTGCGTCTCTGGGAAGCACAGATCCCCACTGCTGTTTTCCCTGTAGATAGGGCAGCAAGGCACCGTGAAGAGCAGCAACAGCTTTCAGGGCTGGGCCATTCCTTGTGGGAGAAAGAGCATGATGTTTGCCTTTTCGGCAAGAGGCTCTGCCGCGGCCGAGCACCATGAGATGTTGCGTATCTGGGAAAGCACAGATCCCCAAAGCTGCTGTGCCTGTAGATAGGGTGCCAAGGCACCGTGAAGAGCAGCAACAGCTTTCAGGGCTGGGCCATTCCTTGTGGGAGAAAGAGCATGATGTTTGCCTTTTCGGCAAGGGCCTTTGCTGCGGCCGAGCGCCATGAGATGTTGCGTCTCTGGGAAAGCACAGATCCGCACTGATGCTGTGCCTGTAGATAGGGCACGAAGGGTACGTGAAGAGCAGCAAGAGCTTTCAGGGCTGGGCCCTTCCTTGTGGGAGAAGGAGCCGGACGTTTGCCTTTTCGGCAAGAGGCTCTGCCGCGGCCGAGCGCCATGAGATGTTGCGTCTCTGGGAAAGCACAGATCCCCACTGCTGTTGTGCCTGTAGATAGGGTTCCAAGACACCATGAAGAGCAGCAAGAACTTTCAGGGCTGGGCCCTCCCTTCTGGGAGAAGGAGCCGGAAGTTTGCCTTTTCAGCAAGAGGCTCTGCCGCGGCCGAGCGCCATGAGATCTTGCGTCTCTGGGAAAGCACAGATCCCCACTGCTGTTGTGCCTGTAGATAGGGCACCAAGGCACCGTGAAGAGCAGCAAGAGCTTTCAGGGCTGGGCCCTTCCTTGTGGGAGAAGGAGCCGGACGTTTGCCTTTTCGTCAAGAGGCGCTGCCGCGGCCGAGCGCCATGAGATGTTGAGTCTCTGGGAAAGCACAGATCCCCACTGCTGTTGTGTCTGTAGATAGGGTTCCAAGGGTTGGTGAAGAGCAGCAAGAGCTTTCAGGGCTGGGCCCTTCCTTGTGGGAGAAGGAGCCGGACGTTTGCCTTTTCGGCAAGAGGCTCTGCCGCGTCCGAGCGCCATGAGATGTTGCGTCTCTGGGAAAGCACAGATCCCCACTGCCTCTGTGCCTGTAGATAGGGCAGCAAGGCACCATGAATAGCAGCAAGAGCTTTCAGGGCTGGGCCCTTCCTTGTGGGAGAAGGAGCTGGACGTTTGCCTTTTCGGCAAGAGGCTCTGCCGCGGCCGAGCGCCATGAGATGTTGCGTCTCTGGGAAAGCACAGATCCCCACTACTCTTGTGCCTGTAGATAGGGTGCCAAGGCACCGTGAAGAGCAGCAAGAGCTTTCAGGGCTGGGCCCTTCCTTGTGGGAGAAGGAGCCGGACGTTTGCCTTTTCAGCAAGAGGCTCGGCCGCAGCCGAGCGCCATGAGATGTTGCGTCTCTGGGAAAGCACAGATCCCCACTGCTGTTGTCCCTGTAGATAGGGCGTCAACGCACCGTGAAGAGCAGCAAGAGCTTTCAGGGCTGGGCCCTTCCTTGGGGGAGAAGGAGCCGGACGTTTGCCTTTTCGGCAAGAGGCTCTGCCGCGGCCGAGCGCCATGAGATGTTGCGTCTCTGGGAAAGCACAGATCCCCACTGCTGTTGTGCCTGTTGGTAGGGCGCGAAGGCACCGTGAAGAGCAGCAAGAGCTTTCAGGGCTGGGCCATTCCTTGTGGGAGAAGGAGCCGGACGTTTGCCTTTTCGGCAAGAGGCTCTGCCGTGGCCGAGCGCCATGAGATCTTGCGTCTCTGGGAAAGCACAGATCCCCACTGCTGTTGTGCCTGTAGATAGGGTTCCAAGGGTTGATGAAGAGCAGCAAGAGCTTTCAGGGCTGGGCCCTTCCTTGTGGGACAAGGAGCCGGACGTTTGCCTTTTCGGCAAGAGGCTCTGCCGCGGCCGAGCGCCGTGAGAAGTTCCGTCTCTGGGAGAGCACAGACCCTCACTGCTGTTTTGGCTGTAGATAGGGCACGAAGGGTACGTGAAGAGCAGCAAGAGCTTTCAGGGCTGGGCCCTTCCTTGTGGGAGAAGGAGCCGGACGTTTGCCTTTTCGGCAAGAGGCTCTGCCGCGGCCGAGCGCCATGAGATGTTGCGTCTCTGGGAAAGCACAGATCCCCACTGCTGTTGTGCCTGTACATAGAGCAGCAAGGCACCGTGAAGAGCAGCAAGAGCTTTCAGGGCTGGGCCCTTCCTTGTGGGAGAAGGAGCCGGACATTTGCCTTTTCAGCAAGAGGCTCTGCCGTGGCCGAGCGCCATGAGATGTTGCGTCTCTGGGAAAGCACAGATCCCCACTGCTGTTGTGCCTGTAGATAGGGCACCAAGGCAGCGTGAAGAGCAGCAAGAGCTTTCAGGGCTGGGCCCTTCCTTGTGGGAGAAGGAGCCGGATGTTTGCCTTTTCGGCAGGAGGCGCTGCCGCGGCCGAGCGCCATGAGATGTTGAGTCTCTGGGAAAGCACAGATCCCCACTGCTGCTGTGGCTGTAGATAGGGCAGCAAGGCATCTTGAAGAGCAGCAAGAGCTTTCAGGGCTGGGCCCTTCCTTGTGGGAGAAGGAGTCGGATGTTTGCCTTTTCGGCAAGAGGCTCTGCCGCGGCCGAGCGCCTTGAGACGTTGCGTCTCTGGGAAAGCACAGATCCCCACTGCTGTTGTGTCTGTAGATAGGGTTCCAAGGGTTGGTGAAGAGCAGCAAGAGCTTTCAGGGCTGGGCCCTTCCTTGTGGGAGAAGGAGCCGGACGTTTGCCTTTTCGGCAAGAGGCTCTGCCGCGGCCGAGCGCCATGAGATGTTGCGTCTCTGGGAAAGCACAGATCCCCACTGCTGTTGTGCCTGTTGGTAGGGCGCGAAGGCACCGTGAAGAGCAGCAAGAGCTTTCAGGGCTGGGCCCTTCCTTGTGGGAGAAGGAGCCGGACGTTTGCCTTTTCGGCAAGAGGCTCTGCCGCGGCCGAGCGTCATGAGATGTTGCTTCTCTGGGAAAGCACAGAATCCCAGTGATGTTGTGCCTGTAGATAGGGTTCCAAGGGTTGGTGAAGAGCAGCAAGAGCTTTCAGGGCTGGGCCCTTCCTTGTGGGAGAAGGAGCCGGACGTTTGCCTTTTCGGCAAGAGGCTCTGCCGCGGCCGAGCGCCGTGAGAAGTTCCGTCTCTGGGAGAGCACAGATCCTCACTGCTGTTGTGGCTGTAGATAGGGCACGAAGGGTACGTGAAGAGCAGCAAGAGCTTTCAGGGCTGGGCCCTTCCTTGTGGGAGAAGGAGCCGGACGTTTGCCTTTTCGGCAAGAGGCTCTGCCGCGGCAGAGCGCCATGAGATGTTGCGTCTCTGGGAAAGCACAGATCCCCACTGCTGTTGTGCCTGTAGATAGGGCGTCAAAGCACCGTGAAGAGCAGCAAGAGCTTTCAGGGCTGGGCCCTTCCTTGTGGGAGAAGGAGTCGGATGTTTGCCTTTTCGGCAAGAGGCTCTGCCGCGGCCGAGCGCCATGAGACGTTGCGTCTCTGGGAAAGCACAGATCCCCACTGCTGTTGTCCCTGTAGATAGGGCGTCAACGCACCGTGAAGAGCAGCAAGAGCTTTCAGGGCTGGGCCCTTCCTTGGGGGAGAAGGAGCCGGACGTTTGCCTTTTCGGCAAGAGGCTCTGCCGCGGCCGAGCGCCATGAGATGTTGCGTCTCTGGGAAAGCACAGATCCCCACTGCTGTTGTGCCTGTTGGTAGGGCGCCAAGGCACCGTGAAGAGCAGCAAGAGCTTTCAGGGCTGGGCCATTCCTTGTGGGAGAAGGAGCCGGACGTTTGCCTTTTCGGCAAGAGGCTCTGCCGTGGCCGAGCGCCATGAGATCTTGCGTCTCTGGGAAAGCACAGATCCCCACTGCTGTTGTGCCTGTAGATAGGGTTCCAAGGGTTGATGAAGAGCAGCAAGAGCTTTCAGGGCTGGGCCCTTCCTTGTGGGAGAAGGAGCCGGACGTTTGCCTTTTCGGCAAGAGGCTCTGCCGCGGCCGAGCGCCGTGAGAAGTTCCGTCTCTGGGAGAGCACAGACCCTCACTGCTGTTTTGGCTGTAGATAGGGCCCGAAGGGTACGTGAAGAGCAGCAAGAGCTTTCAGGGCTGGGCCCTTCCTTGTGGGAGAAGGAGCCGGACGTTTTCCTTTTCGGCAAGAGGCTCTGCCGCGGCCGAGCGCCATGAGATGTTGCGTCTCTGGGAAAGCACAGATCCCCACTGCTGTTGTGCCTGTAGATAGGGTGCCAAGGCACCGTGAAGAGCAGCAAGAGCTTTCAGGGCTGGGCCCTTGCTTGTGGGAGAAGGAGCCGGACGTTTGCCTTTTCAGCAAGAGGCTCTGCCGTGGCCGAGCGCCATGAGATGTTGCGTCTCTGGGAAAGCACAGATCCCCACTGCTGTTGTGCCTGTAGATAGGGCACCAAGGCAGCGTGAAGAGCAGCAAGAGCTTTCAGGGCTGGGCCCTTCCTTGTGGGAGAAGGAGCCGGATGTTTGCCTTTTCGGCAGGAGGCGCTGCCGCGGCCGAGCGCCATGAGATGTTGAGTCTCTGGGAAAGCACAGATCCCCACTGCTGCTGTGGCTGTAGATAGGGTGCCAAGGCACCGTGAAGAGCAGCAAGAGCTTTCAGGGCTGGGCCCTTCCTTGTGGGAGAAGGAGTCGGATGTTTGCCTTTTCGGCAAGAGGCTCTGCCGCGGCCGAGCGCCTTGAGACGTTGCGTCTCTGGGAAAGCACAGATCCCCACTGCTGTTGTGTCTGTAGATAGGGTTCCAAGGGTTGGTGAAGAGCAGCAAGAGCTTTCAGGGCTGGGCCCTTCCTTGTGGGAGAAGGAGCCGGACGTTTGCCTTTTCGGCAAGAGGCTCTGCCGCGGCCGAGCGCCATGAGATGTTGCGTCTCTGGGAAAGCACAGATCCCCACTGCTGTTGTGCCTGTTGGTAGGGCGCGAAGGCACCGTGAAGAGCAGCAAGAGCTTTCAGGGCTGGGCCCTTCCTTGTGGGAGAAGGAGCCGAATGTTTCCCTTTTCGGCAAGAGGCTCTGCCGCGGCCGAGCGTCATGAGATGTTGCTTCTCTGGGAAAGCACAGAATCCCAGTGATGTTGTGCCTGTAGATAGGGTTCCAAGGGCTGGTGAAGAGCAGCAAGAGCTTTCAGGGCTGGGCCCTTCCTTGTGGGAGAAGGAGCCGGACGTTTGCCTTTTCGGCAAGAGGCTCTGCCGCGGCCGAGCGCCGTGAGAAGTTCCGTCTCTGGGAGAGCACAGATCCTCACTGCTGTTTTGGCTGTAGATAGGGCACGAAGGGTACGTGAAGAGCAGCAAGAGCTTTCAGGGCTGGGCCCTTCCTTGTGGGAGAAGGAGCCGGACGTTTGCCTTTTCGGCAAGAGGCTCTGCCGCGGCAGAGCGCCATGAGATGTTGCGTCTTTGGAAAGCACAGATCCTCACTGCTGTTGTGCCTGTAGATAGGGCACGAAGGGTACGTGAAGAGCAGCAAGAGCTTTCAGGGCTGGGCCCTTCCTTGGGGGAGAAGGAGCCGGACGTTTGCCTTTTCGGCAAGAGGCTCTGCCGCCGCCGAGCGCCATGAGATCTTGCGTCTCTGGGAAAGCACAGATCCCCACTGCTGTTGTGCCTGTAGATAGGGCGCCAAGGCACCGTGAAGAGCAGCAAGAGCTTTCAGGGCTGGGCCCTTCCTTGTGGGAGAAGGAGCCGGACGTTTGCCTTCTCGGCAAGAGGCGCGGCCGCGGCCGAGGGCCATGAGATGTTGCATCTCTGGGAAAGCACAGATCCCCACTGCTGTTGTGCCTGTAGATAGGGCGCGAAGGCACCGTGAAGAGCAGCAAGAGCTTTCAGGGCTGGGCCCTTCCTTGTGGGAGAAGGAGCCGGACGTTTGCCTTTTCGGGAAGAGGCGCTGCCGCGGCCGAGCGCCATGAGATGTTGCGTCTCTGGGAAAGCACAGATCCCCACTGCCTCTGTGCCTGTAGATAGGGTTCCAAGGGTAGGTGAAGAGCAGCAAGAGCTTTCAGGGCTGGGCCCTTCCTTGTGGGAGAAGGAGCCGGACGTTTGCCTTTTCGGCAAGAGGCTCTGCCGCGGCCGAGCGCCGTGAGAAGTTCCGTCTCTGGGAGAGCACAGATCCTCACTGCTGTTTTGGCTGTAGATAGGGCACGAAGGGTACGTGAAGAGCAGCAACAGCTTTCAGGGCTGGGCCCTTCCTTGTGGGAGAAGGAGCCGGACGTTTGCCTTTTCGGCAAGAGGCTCTGCCGCGGCCGAGCGCCATGAGATGTTGCGTCTCTGGGAAAGCAAATATCCCCACTGGTGCTGTGCCTGTAGATAGGGCACCAAAGCACCGTGAAGAGCAGCAAGAGCTTTCAGGGCTGGGCCCTTCCTTGTGGGAGAAGGAGCCGGACGTTTGCCTTTTCGGCAAGAGGCTCTGCCGCGGCCGAGGGCCATGAGATGTTTCGTCTCTGGGAAAGCACAGATCCCCACTGCTGTTGTGCCTGTAGATAGGGTGCCAAGGCACCGTGAAGAGCAGCAATAGCTTTCAGGGCTGGGCCCTTCCTTGTGGGAGAAGGAGCCGGACGTTTGCCTTTTCAGCAAGAGGCTCTGCCGTGGCCGAGCGCCATGAGATGTTGCGTCTCTGGGAAAGCACAGATCCCCAAAGCTGCTGTGCCTGTAGATAGGGTGCCAAGGCAGCGTGAAGAGCAGCAAGAGCTTTCAGGGCTGGGCCCTTCCTTGTGGGAGAAGGAGCCGGACGTTTGCCTTTTCGGCAAGAGGCTCTGCCGTGGCCGAGCGCCATGAGATGTTGCGTCTCTGGGAAAGCACAGATCCCCACTGCTGTTGTGCCTGTTGGTAGGTCGCGAAGGCACCGTGAAGAGCAGCAAGAGCTTTCAGGGCTGGGCCCTTCCTTGTGGGAGAAGGAGCCGGACGTTTGCCTTTTCGGCAAGAGGCTCTGCCGCGGCCGAGCGCCATGAGATGTTGCGTCTCTGGGAAAGCACATATACCCAGTGCTGTTTTGCCTGTAATAGGGTTCCAAGGGTAGGTGAAGAGCAGCAAGAGCTTTCAGGGCTGGGCCGTTCCTTGTGGGAGAAGGAGCCGAATGTTTCCCTTTTCGGCAAGAGGCGCTGCCGCAGCCGAGCGCCATGAGATGTTGCTTCTCTGGGAAAGCACAGAATCCCAGTGATGTTGTGCCTGTAGATAGGGCGCCAAGGCACCTTGAAGAGCAGCAAGAGCTTTCAGGGCTGGGCCCTTCCTTGTGGGAGAAGGAGCTGGACGTTTGCCTTTTCGGCAAGAGGCTCTGCCGCGGCCGAGCGCCATGAGATGTTGCATCTCTGGGAAAACACAGATCCCCAAAGCTGCTGTGCCTGTAGATAGGGTGCCAAGGCACCGTGAAGAGCAACAAGAGCTTTCAGGGCTGGGCCCTTCCTTGTGGGAGAAGGAGCCGGACGTTTGCCTTTTCGGCAAGAGCCTCTGCCGCGGACGAGCGCCATGAGATTTTGCGTCTCTGGGAAAGCACAGATCCCCACTGCTGCTGTGCCTGTTGGTAGGGCGCGAAGGCACCGTGAAGAGCAGCAAGAGCTTTCAGGGCTGGGGCATTCCTTGTGGGAGAAGGAGCCGGACGTTTGCCTTTTCGGCAAGAGTCTCTGCCGCGGCCGAGCGCCATTATATATTGCGTCTCTGGGAAAGCACAGATCCCCACTGCTGTTGTGCCTGTAGATAGGGTGCCAAGGCACCGTGAAGAGCAGCAAGAGCTTTCAGGGCTGGGCCCTTCCTTGTGGGAGAAGGAGCCAGACGTTTGCCTTTTCGGCAAGAGGCTCTGCCGCGGCCGAGCGCCATGAGATGTTGCGTCTCTGGGAAAGCACAGATCCCCACTGCTGTTGTGCCTGTAGATAGGGTGCCAAGGCACCGTGAAGAGCAGCAAGAGCTTTCAGGGCTGGGCCCTTCCTTGTGGGAGAAGGAGCCGGACGTTTGCCTTTTCGGCAAGAGGCTCTGCCGCGGCCGAGCGCCATGAGATGTTGCGTCTCTGGGAAAGCACAGATCCCCACTGCTGTTGTGCCTGTAGATAGGGTGCCAAGGCACCGTGAAGAGCAGCAAGAGCTTTCAGGGCTGGGCCCTTCCTTGTGGGAGAAGGAGCCGGACGTTTGCCTTTTCGGCAAGAGGCTCTGCCGCGGCCGAGCGCCATGAGATGTTGCGTCTCTGGGAAAGCACAGATCCCTACTGCTGCTGTGCCTGTAGATAGGGTGCCAAGGCACCGTGAAGAGCAGCAAGAGCTTTCAGGGCTGGGCCCTTCCTTGTGGGAGAAGGAGCCGGACGTTTGCCTTTTCGGCAAGAGGCTCTGCCACGGCCGAGCGCCATGAGATGTTGCGTCTCTGGGAAAGCACAGATCCCCACTGCTGTTGTGCCTGTAGATAGGGTGCCAAGGCACCGTGAAGAGCAGCAAGAGCTTTCAGGGCTGGGCCCTTGCTTGTGGGAGAAGGAGCCGGACGTTTGCCTTTTCAGCAAGAGGCTCTGCCGTGGCCGAGCGCCATGAGATGTTGCGTCTCTGGGAAAGCACAGATCCCCACTGCTGTTGTGCCTGTAGATAGGGCACCAAGGCAGCGTGAAGAGCAGCAAGAGCTTTCAGGGCTGGGCCCTTCCTTGTGGGAGAAGGAGCCGGATGTTTGCCTTTTCGGCAGGAGGCGCTGCCGCGGCCGAGCGCCATGAGATGTTGAGTCTCTGGGAAAGCACAGATCCCCACTGCTGCTGTGGCTGTAGATAGGGCAGCAAGGCACCGTGAAGAGCAGCAAGAGCTTTCAGGGCTGGGCCCTTCCTTGTGGGAGAAGGAGTCGGATGTTTGCCTTTTCGGCAAGAGGCTCTGCCGCGGCCGAGCGCCTTGAGACGTTGCGTCTCTGGGAAAGCACAGATCCCCACTGCTGTTGTGTCTGTAGATAGGGTTCCAAGGGTTGGTGAAGAGCAGCAAGAGCTTTCAGGGCTGGGCCCTTCCTTGTGGGAGAAGGAGCCGGACGTTTGCCTTTTCGGCAAGAGGCTCTGCCGCGGCCGAGCGCCATGAGATGTTGCGTCTCTGGGAAAGCACAGATCCCCACTGCTGTTGTGCCTGTTGGTAGGGCGCGAAGGCACCGTGAAGAGCAGCAAGAGCTTTCAGGGCTGGGCCCTTCCTTGTGGGAGAAGGAGCCGAATGTTTCCCTTTTCGGCAAGAGGCTCTGCCGCGGCCGAGCGTCATGAGATGTTGCTTCTCTGGGAAAGCACAGAATCCCAGTGATGTTGTGCCTGTAGATAGGGTTCCAAGGGTTGGTGAAGAGCAGCAAGAGCTTTCAGGGCTGGGCCCTTCCTTGTGGGAGAAGGAGCCGGACGTTTGCCTTTTCGGCAAGAGGCTCTGCCGCGGCCGAGCGCCGTGAGAAGTTCCGTCTCTGGGAGAGCACAGATCCTCACTGCTGTTTTGGCTGTAGATAGGGCACGAAGGGTACGTGAAGAGCAGCAAGAGCTTTCAGGGCTGGGCCCTTCCTTGTGGGAGAAGGAGCCGGACGTTTGCCTTTTCGGCAAGAGGCTCTGCCGCGGCAGAGCGCCATGAGATGTTGCGTCTCTGGGAAAGCACAGATCCCCACTGCTGTTGTGCCTGTAGATAGGGCGTCAAAGCACCGTGAAGAGCAGCAAGAGCTTTCAGGGCTGGGCCCTTCCTTGTGGGAGAAGGAGTCGGATGTTTGCCTTTTCGGCAAGAGGCTCTGCCGCGGCCGAGCGCCATGAGACGTTGCGTCTCTGGGAAAGCACAGATCCCCACTGCTGTTGTGTCTGTAGATAGGGTTCCAAGGGTTGGTGAAGAGCAGCAAGAGCTTTCAGGGCTGGGCCCTTCCTTGTGGGAGAAGGAGCCGGACGTTTGCCTTTTCGGCAAGAGGCTCTGCCGCGGCTGAGCGCCATGAGATGTTCCGTCTTTGGAAAGCACAGATCCTCACTGCTGTTGTGCCTGTAGATAGGGCACGAAGGGTACGTGAAGAGCAGCAAGAGCTTTCAGGGCTGGGCCCTTCCTTGGGGGAGAAGGAGCCGGACGTTTGCCTTTTCGGCAAGAGGCTCTGCCGCCGCCGAGCGCCATGAGATCTTGCGTCTCTGGGAAAGCACAGATCCCCACTGCTGTTGTGCCTGTAGATAGGGCGCCAAGGCACCGTGAAGAGCAGCAAGAGCTTTCAGGGCTGGGCCCTTCCTTGTGGGAGAAGGAGCCGGACGTTTGCCTTCTCGGCAAGAGGCGCGGCCGCGGCCGAGGGCCATGAGATGTTGCATCTCTGGGAAAGCACAGATCCCCACTGCTGTTGTGCCTGTAGATAGGGCGCGAAGGCACCGTGAAGAGCAGCAAGAGCTTTCAGGGCTGGGCCCTTCCTTGTGGGAGAAGGAGCCGGACGTTTGCCTTTTCGGGAAGAGGCGCTGCCGCGGCCGAGCGCCATGAGATGTTGCGTCTCTGGGAAAGCACAGATCCCCACTGCCTCTGTGCCTGTAGATAGGGTTCCAAGGGTAGGTGAAGAGCAGCAAGAGCTTTCAGGGCTGGGCCCTTCCTTGTGGGAGAAGGAGCCGGACGTTTGCCTTTTCGGCAAGAGGCTCTGCCGCGGCCGAGCGCCGTGAGAAGTTCCGTCTCTGGGAGAGCACAGATCCTCACTGCTGTTTTGGCTGTAGATAGGGCACGAAGGGTACGTGAAGAGCAGCAACAGCTTTCAGGGCTGGGCCCTTCCTTGTGGGAGAAGGAGCCGGACGTTTGCCTTTTCGGCAAGAGGCTCTGCCGCGGCCGAGCGCCATGAGATGTTGCGTCTCTGGGAAAGCAAATATCCCCACTGGTGCTGTGCCTGTAGATAGGGCACCAAAGCACCGTGAAGAGCAGCAAGAGCTTTCAGGGCTGGGCCCTTCCTTGTGGGAGAAGGAGCCGGACGTTTGCCTTTTCGGCAAGAGGCTCTGCCGCGGCCGAGGGCCATGAGATGTTTCGTCTCTGGGAAAGCACAGATCCCCACTGCTGTTGTGCCTGTAGATAGGGTGCCAAGGCACCGTGAAGAGCAGCAATAGCTTTCAGGGCTGGGCCCTTCCTTGTGGGAGAAGGAGCCGGACGTTTGCCTTTTCAGCAAGAGGCTCTGCCGTGGCCGAGCGCCATGAGATGTTGCGTCTCTGGGAAAGCACAGATCCCCAAAGCTGCTGTGCCTGTAGATAGGGTGCCAAGGCAGCGTGAAGAGCAGCAAGAGCTTTCAGGGCTGGGCCCTTCCTTGTGGGAGAAGGAGCCGGACGTTTGCCTTTTCGGCAAGAGGCTCTGCCGTGGCCGAGCGCCATGAGATGTTGCGTCTCTGGGAAAGCACAGATCCCCACTGCTGTTGTGCCTGTTGGTAGGTCGCGAAGGCACCGTGAAGAGCAGCAAGAGCTTTCAGGGCTGGGCCCTTCCTTGTGGGAGAAGGAGCCGGACGTTTGCCTTTTCGGCAAGAGGCTCTGCCGCGGCCGAGCGCCATGAGATGTTGCGTCTCTGGGAAAGCACATATACCCAGTGCTGTTTTGCCTGTAATAGGGTTCCAAGGGTAGGTGAAGAGCAGCAAGAGCTTTCAGGGCTGGGCCGTTCCTTGTGGGAGAAGGAGCCGAATGTTTCCCTTTTCGGCAAGAGGCGCTGCCGCAGCCGAGCGCCATGAGATGTTGCTTCTCTGGGAAAGCACAGAATCCCAGTGATGTTGTGCCTGTAGATAGGGCGCCAAGGCACCTTGAAGAGCAGCAAGAGCTTTCAGGGCTGGGCCCTTCCTTGTGGGAGAAGGAGCTGGACGTTTGCCTTTTCGGCAAGAGGCTCTGCCGCGGCCGAGCGCCATGAGATGTTGCATCTCTGGGAAAACACAGATCCCCAAAGCTGCTGTGCCTGTAGATAGGGTGCCAAGGCACCGTGAAGAGCAACAAGAGCTTTCAGGGCTGGGCCCTTC
Source organism: Harpia harpyja (assembly GCF_026419915.1). Classification (NCBI taxonomy): domain Eukaryota; kingdom Metazoa; phylum Chordata; class Aves; order Accipitriformes; family Accipitridae; genus Harpia; species Harpia harpyja. Next base: position 21,407,470 of record NC_068952.1, read on the forward strand.
CTTGTGGGAGAAGGAGCCGGACGTTTGCCTTTTCGGCAAGAGCCTCTGCCGCGGACGAGCGCCATGAGATTTTGCGTCTCTGGGAAAGCACAGATCCCCACTGCTGCTGTGCCTGTTGGTAGGGCGCGAAGGCACCGTGAAGAGCAGCAAGAGCTTTCAGGGCTGGGGCATTCCTTGTGGGAGAAGGAGCCGGACGTTTGCCTTTTCGGCAAGAGTCTCTGCCGCGGCCGAGCGCCATTATATATTGCGTCTCTGGGAAAGCACAGATCCCCACTGCTGTTGTGCCTGTAGATAGGGTGCCAAGGCACCGTGAAGAGCAGCAAGAGCTTTCAGGGCTGGGCCCTTCCTTGTGGGAGAAGGAGCCAGACGTTTGCCTTTTCGGCAAGAGGCTCTGCCGCGGCCGAGCGCCATGAGATGTTGCGTCTCTGGGAAAGCACAGATCCCCACTGCTGTTGTGCCTGTAGATAGGGTGCCAAGGCACCGTGAAGAGCAGCAAGAGCTTTCAGGGCTGGGCCCTTCCTTGTTGGAGAAGGAGCCGGACGTTTGCCTTTTCGGCAAGAGGCTCTGCCGCGGCCGAGCGCCATGAGATGTTGCGTCTCTGGGAAAGCACAGATCCCCACTGCTGTTGTGCCTGTAGATAGGGTGCCAAGGCACCGTGAAGAGCAGCAAGAGCTTTCAGGGCTGGGCCCTTCCTTGTGGGAGAAGGAGCCGGACGTTTGCCTTTTCGGCAAGAGGCTCTGCCGCGGCCGAGCGCCATGAGATGTTGCGTCTCTGGGAAAGCACAGATCCCTACTGCTGCTGTGCCTGTAGATAGGGTGCCAAGGCACCGTGAAGAGCAGCAAGAGCTTTCAGGGCTGGGCCCTTCCTTGTGGGAGAAGGAGCCGGACGTTTGCCTTTTCGGCAAGAGGCTCTGCCGCGGCCGAGCGCCATGAGATGTTGCGTCTCTGGGAAAGCACAGATGCCCACTGCTGTTGTGCCTGTAGGTAGGGCGCCAAGGCACCGTGAAGAGCAGCAAGAGCTTTCAGGGCTGGGCCCTTCCTTGTGGGAGAAGGAGCCGGACGTTTGCCTTTTCGGCAAGAGGCTCTGCCGCGGCCAAGCGCCATGAGATGTTGCGTCTCTGGGAAAGCACAGATCACCACTGCTGTTGTGCCTGTAGGTAGGGCGCCAAGGCAGCATGAAGAGCAGCAACAGCTTTCAGGGCTGGGCCCTTCCTTGTGGGAGAAGGAGCCGGACGTTTGCCTTTTCGGCAAGAGGCTCTGCCGCGGCCGAGCGCCATGAGATGTTGCGTCTCTGGGAAAGCACAGATCCCCACTACTCTTGTGCCTGTAGATAGGGCGCCAAGGCACCGTGAAGAGCAGCAAGAGCTTTCAGGGCTGGGCCCTTCCTTGTGGGAGAAGGAGCCGGACGTTTGCCTTTTTGGCAAGAGCCTCTGCCGCGGCCGAGCGCCATGAGATGTTGCGTCTCTGGGAAAGCACAGATCCCCACTGCTGCTGTGCCTGTTGGTAGGGCGCGAAGGCACCGTGAAGAGCAGCAACAGCTTTCAGGGCTGGGCCCTTCCTTGTGGGAGAAGGAGCCGGACGTTTGCCTTTTCGGCAAGAGGCTCTGCCGCGGCCGAACGCCATGAGATGTTGCGTCTCTGGGAAAGCACAGATCCCCACTGCTGTTGTGCCTGTAGATAGGGTTCCAAGGGTTGATGAAGAGCAGCAAGAGCTTTCAGGGCTGGGCCATTCCTTGTGGGAGAAGGAGCCGGACGTTTGCCTTTTCAGCAAGAGGCTCTGCCGTGGCCGAGCGCCATGAGATGTTGCGTCTCTGGGAAAGCACAGATCCCCACTGCTGTTGTGCCTGTAGATAGGGTGCCAAGGCAGCGTGAAGAGCAGCAACAGCTTTCAGGGCTGGGCCCTTCCTTGTGGGAGAAGGAGCCGGACGTTTGCCTTTTCGGCAAGAGGCTCTGCCGCGGCCGAACGCCATGAGATGTTGCGTCTCTGGGAAAGCACAGATCCCCACTGCTGTTGTGCCTGTACATAGAGCAGCAAGGCACCGTGAAGAGCAGCAAGAGCTTTCAGGGCTGGGCCGTTCCTTGTGGGAGAAGGAGCCGGACGTTTGCCTTTTCGGCAAGAGGCTCTGCCGCGGCCGAGCACCATGAGATGTTGCGTCTCTGGGAAAGCACAGATCCCCACTGCTGTTGTGCCTGTAGATAGGGTTCCAAGGGTTGATGAAGAGCAGCAAGAGCTTTCAGGGCTGGGCCCTTCCTTGTGGGAGAACGAGCCGGACGTTTGCCTTTTCGGAAAGAGGCTCTGCCGCGGCCGAGCACCGTGAGAAGTTCCGTCTCTGGGGCAGCACAGATCCTCACTGCTGTTTTGGCTGTAGATAGGGCACGAAGGGTACATGAAGAGCAGCAAGAGCTTTCAGGGCTGGGCCCTTCCTTGTGGGAGAAGGAGCCGGACGTTTGCCTTTTCGGCAAGAGCCTCTGCCGCGGCCGAACGGCATGAGATGTTGCGTCTCTGGGAAAGCACAGATCCCCACTGCCTCTGTGCCTGTAGATAGGGCAGCAAGGCACCATGAATAGCAGCAAGAGCTTTCAGGGCTGGGCCCTTCCTTGTGGGAGAAGGAGCTGGACGTTTGCCTTTTCGGCAAGAGGCTCTGCCGCGGCCGAGCGCCATGAGATGTTGCGTCTCTGGGAAAGCACAGATCCCCACTACTCTTGTGCCTGTAGATAGGGCGCCAAGGCACCGTGAAGAGCAGCAAGAGCTTTCAGGGCTGGGCCCTTCCTTGTGGGAGAAGGAGCCGGACGTTTGCCTTTTTGGCAAGAGCCTCTGCCGCGGCCGAGCGCCATGAGATGTTGCGTCTCTGGGAAAGCACAGATCCCCACTGCTGTTGTGCCTGTTGGTAGGGCGCGAAGGCACCGTGAAGAGCAGCAAGAGCTTTCAGGGCTGGGCCCTTCCTTGTGGGAGAAGGAGCCGGACGTTTGCCTTTTCGGCAAGAGGCTCTGCCGTGGACGAGCGCCATGAGATCTTGCGTCTCTGGGAAAGCACAGATCCCCACTGCTGTTGTGCCTGTAGATAGGGTTCCAAGGGTTGATGAAGAGCAGCAAGAGCTTTCAGGGCCGGGCCATTCCTTGTGGGAGAAGGAGCCGGACGTTTGCCTTTTCAGCAAGAGGCTCTGCCGTGGCCGAGCGCCATGAGATGTTGCGTCTCTGGGAAAGCACAGATCCCCACTGCTGTTGTGCCTGTAGATAGGGTGCCAAGGCAGCGTGAAGAGCAGCAACAGCTTTCAGGGCTGGGCCCTTCCTTGTGGGAGAAGGAGCCGGACGTTTGCCTTTTCGGCAAGAGGCTCTGCCGCAGCCGAGCACCATGAGATCTTGCGTCTCTGGGAAAGCACAGATCCCCACTGCTGTTGTGCCTGTACATAGAGCAGCAAGGCACCGTGAAGAGCAGCAAGAGCTTTCAGGGCTGGGCCCTTCCTTGTGGGAGAAGGAGCCGGACGTTTGCCTTTTCGGCAAGAGGCTCTGCCGCGGCCGAGCGCCATGAGATGTTGTGTCTCTGGGAAAGCACAGATCCGCACTGCTGTTGTGCCTGTAGATAGGGCGCCAAGGCACCGTGAAGAGCAGCAATAGCTTTCAGGGCTGGGCCCTTCCTTGTGGGAGAAGGAGCCGGACGTTTGCCTTTTCAGCAAGAGGCTCTGCCGTGGCCGAGCGCCATGAGATGTTGCGTCTCTGGGAAAGCACAGATCCCCAAAGCTGCTGTGCCTGTAGATAGGGTGCCAAGGCACCGTGAAGAGCAGCAAGAGCTTTCAGGGCTGGGCCCTTCCTTGTGGGAGAAGGAGCCGGACGTTTGCCTTTTCGGCAAGAGCCTCTGCCGCGGCCGAGCGCCATGAGATTTTGCGTCTCTGGGAAAGCACAGATCCCCACTGCTGCTGTGCCTGTTGGTAGGGCGCGAAGGCACCGTGAAGAGCAGCAAGAGCTTTCAGGGCTGGGGCATTCCTTGTGGGAGAAGGAGCCGGACGTTTGCCTTTTCGGCAAGAGGCTCTGCCGCAGCCGAGCGCCATGAGATGTTGCGACTCTGGGAAAGCACAGATCCCCACTGCTGTTGTGCCTGTACATAGAGCAGCAAGGCACCGTGAAGAGCAGCAAGAGCTTTCAGGGCTGGGCCGTTCCTTGTGGGAGAAGGAGCCAGACGTTTGCCTTTTCGGCAAGAGGCTCTGCCGCGGCCGAGCGCCATGAGATGTTGCGTCTCTGGGAAAGCACAGATCCGCACTGCTGTTGTGCCTGTAGATAGGGCGCCAAGGCACCGTGAAGAGCAGCAATAGCTTTCAGGGCTGGGCCCTTCCTTGTGGGAGAAGGAGCCGGACGTTTGCGTTTTCAGCAAGAGGCTCTGCCGCAGCCGAGCGCCATGAGATGTTGCGTCTCTGGGAAAGCACAGATCCCCACTGCTGTTGTCCCTGTAGATAGGGCGTCAACGCACCGTGAAGAGCAGCAAGAGCTTTCAGGGCTGGGCCCTTCCTTGTGGGAGAAGGAGCCGGACGTTTGCCTTTTCGGCAAGAGCCTCTGCCGCGGCCGAGCGCCATGAGATGTTGCGTCTCTGGGAAAGCACAGATCCCCACTGCTGTTGTGCCTGTTGGTAGGGCGCGAAGGCACCGTGAAGAGCAGCAAGAGCTTTCAGGGCTGGGCCATTCCTTGTGGGAGAAGGAGCCGGACGTTTGCCTTTTCGGCAAGAGGCTCTGCCGTGGCTGAGCGCCATGAGATGTTGCGTCTCTGGGAAAGCACAGATCCCCACTGCTGTTGTGCCTGTAGATAGGGTTCCAAGGGTTGATGAAGAGCAGCAAGAGCTTTCAGGGCTGGGCCCTTCCTTGGGGGAGAAGGAGCCGGACGTTTGCCTTTTCAGCAAGAGGCTCTGCCGTGGCTGAGCGCCATGAGATGTTGCGTCTCTGGGAAAGCACAGATCCCCACTGCTGTTGTGCCTGTAGATAGGGCGCCAAGGCACCGTGAAGAGCAGCAAGAGCTTTCAGGGCTGGGCCATTCCTTGTGGGAGAAGGAGCCGGACGTTTGCCTTTTCGGCAAGAGGCTCTGCCGTGGCCGAGCACCATGAGATGTTGCGTCTCTGGGAAAGCACAGATCCCCACTTCTGTTTTGCCTGTAGATAGGGCACCAAGGCACCGTGAAGAGCAGCAAGAGCTTTAAGGGCTGGGCCCTTCCTTGTGGGAGAAGGAGCCGGACGTTTGCCTTTTCGGCAAGAGGCTCTGCCGCAGCCGAGCGCCATGAGATCTTGCGTCTCTGGGAAAGCACAGATCCCCACTGCTGTTGTGCCTGTACATAGGGCAGCAAGGCACCGTGAAGAGCAGCAAGAGCTTTCAGGGCTGGGCCCTTCCTTGTGGGAGAAGGAGCCAGACGTTTGCCTTCTCGGCAAGAGGCTCTGCGCGGCCGAGCGCCATGAGATGTTGCGTCTCTGGGAAAGCACAGATCCGCACTGCTGTTGTGCCTGTAGATAGGGCGCCAAGGCACCGTGAATAGCAGCAATAGCTTTCAGGGCTGGGCCCTTCCTTGTGGGAGAAGGAGCCGGACGTTTGCCTTTTCAGCAAGAGGCTCTGCCGTGGCCGAGCGCCATGAGATGTTGCGTCTCTGGGAAAGCACAGATCCCCACTGCTGTTGTCCCTGTATATAGGGCGTCAACGCACCGTGAAGAGCAGCAAGAGCTTTCAGGGCTGGGCCCTTCCTTGGGGGAGAAGGAGCCGGACGTTTGCCTTTTCGGCAAGAGCCTCTGCCGCGGCCGAGCGCCATGAGACGTTGCGTCTCTGGGAAAGCACAGATCCCCACTGCTGTTGTGTCTGTAGATAGGGTTCCAAGGGTAGGTGAAGAGCAGCAAGAGCTTTCAGGGCTGGGCCCTTCCTTGTGGGAGAAGGAGCCGAATGTTTCCCTTTTCGGCAAGAGGCGCTGCCGCGGCCGAGCGCCATGAGATGTTGCTTCTCTGGGAAAGCACAGAATCCCAGTGATGTTGTGCCTGTAGATAGGGTGCCAAGGCACCGTGAAGAGCAGCAAGAGCTTTCAGGGCTGGGTCCTTCCTTGTGGGAGAAGGAGCCGGACGTTTGCCTTTTCGGCAAGAGCCTCTGCCGCGGCTGAGCGCCATGAGATGTTGCGTCTCTGGGAAAGCACAGATCCCCACTGCTGCTGTGCCTGTTGGTAGGGCGCGAAGGCACCGTGAAGAGCAGCAAGAGCTTTCAGGGCTGGGCCCTTCCTTGTGGGAGAAGGAGCCGGACGTTTGCCTTTACAGCAAGAGGCTCTGCCGTGGCCGAGCGCCATGAGATGTTGCGTCTCTGGGAAAGCACAGATCCCCACTGCTGTTGTCCCTGTAGATAGGGCGTCAACGCACCGTGAAGAGCAGCAAGAGCTTTCAGGGCTGGGCCCTTCCTTGTGGGAGAAGGAGCCGGACGTTTGCCTTTTCGGCAAGAGCCTCTGCCGCGGCCGAGCGCCATGAGACGTTGCGTCTCTGGGAAAGCACAGATCCCCACTGCTGTTGTGTCTGTAGATAGGGTTCCAAGGGTTGGTGAAGAGCAGCAAGAGCTTTCAGGGCTGGGCCCTTCCTTGTGGGAGAAGGAGCCGGACGTTTGCCTTTTCGGCAAGAGGCTCTGCCGCGTCCGAGCGCCATGAGATGTTCCGTCTCTGGGAAAGCACAGATCCTCACTGCTGTTGTGCCTGTAGATAGGGCACGAAGGGTAGGTGAAGAGCAGCAACAGCTTTCAGGGCTGGGCCCTTCCTTGTGGGAGAAGGAGCCGGACGTTTGCCTTTTCAGCAAGAGGCTCTGCCGCGGCCGAGCGCCATGAGATGTTGCGTCTCTGGGAAAGCACAGATCCCCACTGCTGTTGTGCCTGTACATAGGGCGCGAAGGCACCGTGAAGAGCAGCAAGAGCTTTCAGGGCTGGGCCCTTCCTTGTGGGAGAAGGAGCCGGACGTTTGCCTTTTCAGGAAGAGGCGCTGCCGCGGCCGAGCGCCATGAGATGTTGCGTCTCTGGGAAAGCACAGATCCCCACTGCTGCTGTGCCTGTAGATAGGGCAGCAAGGCACCATGAAGAGCAGCAAGAGCTTTCAGGGCTGGGCCGTTCCTTGTGGGAGAAAGAGCCGGACGTTTGCCTTTTCGGCAAGAGGCTCTGCCGCGGCCGAGCGCCATGAGATGTTGCGTCTCTGGGAAAGCACAGATCCCCACTGCTGTTGTCCCTGTAGATAGGGGGTCAACGCACCGTGAAGAGCAGCAAGAGCTTTCAGGGCTGGGCCCTTCCTTCTGGGAGAAGGAGCCAGACGTTTGCCTTTTCGGCAAGAGGCTCTGCCACGGCAGAGCGCCATGAGATGTTGCGTCTCTGGGAAAGCACAGATCCCCACTGCTGTTGTGCCTGTAGATAGGGTTCCAAGACACCATGAAGAGCAGCAAGAACTTTCAGGGCTGGGCCCTCCCTTCTGGGAGAAGGAGCCGGACGTTTGCCTTTTCGGCAAGAGGCTCTGCCGCGGCCGAGCGCCATGAGATGTTGCGTCTCTGGGAAAGCACAGATCCCCACTGCTGTTGTGCCTGTAGATAGGGTTCCAAGGGTTGGTGAAGAGCAGCAAGAGCTTTCAGGGCTGGGCCTTTCCTTGTGGGAGAAAGAGCCGGACGTTTGCCTTTTCGGCAAGAGGCGCTGCCGCGGCCTAGCGCCATGAGATGTTCCGTCTTTGGAAAGCACAGATCCCCACTGCTGTTGTGCCTGTAGATAGGGCACCAAGGCACCGTGAAGAGCAGCAAGAGCTTTCAGGGCTGGGCCCTTCCTTGTGGGAGAAGGAGCCGGACGTTTGCCTTTTCGGCAAGAGGCTCTGCCGCGGCCGAGCGCCATGAGATGTTGCGTCTCTGGGAAAGCACAGATCCCCACTGCTGTTGTGCCTGTAGATAGGGCACCAAGGCACCGTGAAGAGCAGCAAGAGCTTTCAGGGCTGGGCCCTTCCTTGTGGGAGAAGGAGCCGGACGTTTGCCTTTTCGGGAAGAGGCGCTGCCGCGGCCGAGCGCCATGAGATGTTGCGTCTCTGGGAAAGCACAGATCCCCACTGCTGTTGTGCCTGTAGATAGGGTTCCAAGACACCATGAAGAGCAGCAAGAACTTTCAGGGCTGGGCCCTCCCTTCTGGGAGAAGGAGCCGGACGTTTGCCTTTTCAGCAAGAGGCTCTGCCGCGGCCGAGCGCCATGAGATCTTGCGTCTCTGGGAAAGCACAGATCCCCACTGCTGTTGTGCCTGTAGTTAGGGCAGCAAGGCACCGTGAAGAGCAGCAAGAGCTTTCAGGGCTGGGCCTTTCCTTGTGGGAGAAGGAGCCGGACGTTTGCCTTTTCGGCAAGAGGCGCTGCCGCGGCCGAGCGCCATAAGATGTTCCGTCTTTGGAAAGCACAGATCCTCACTGCTGTTGTGCCTGTAGATAGGGCACGAAGGCTAGGTGAAGAGCAGCAAGAGCTTTCAGGTCTGGGCCCTTCCTTGTGGGAGAAGGAGCCGGACGTTTGCCTTTTCGGCAAGAGGCTCTGCCGCGGCCGAGCGCCATGAGATCTTGCGTCTCTGGGAAAGCACAGATCCCCACTGCTGCTATGCCTGTACATAGGGCAGCAAGGCACCGTGAAGAGCAGCAAGAGCTTTCAGGGCTGGGCCGTTCCTTGTGGGAGAAGGAGCCGGACGTTTGCCTGTTTGGAATGAAGCTCTGCCGAGGACGAGCACCATGAGATGTGCTGTCTCTAGGAAAGCACAGATCCCCACTGCTGTTGTGCCTGTGGATACGGTGCCAAGGGAAGTTGAAGACCAGCACCAGCTTTCAGGGCAGCGACCTTGCTTGTGGGAGAAGGAGTCGGACGTTTTCCTTTTCGGAAAGAGGCTCTGCCGAGGACGAGCACCATGAGATGTGCTGTCTCTAGGAAAGCACAGATCCCCACTGCTCTTGTTCTCTAGATAGGCTGCACGGGGAAGGTGAAGAGCAGCACAGGCTTTCAGGGCTGCGACCTTGCTTGTGGGAGAAGGAGTCGGACTTTTGCCTTTTTGAAAAAGTCTCTGCCAAGGATGACGACCATGAGATGTGCTGTGTCTAGGAAAGCACAGATTCCCACTGCTCTTGTGCCTGTAGATAGGGAGCCAAGGGAAGGTGAAGACCAGCACCAGCTTTCAGGGCTGCGACCTTCCTTGTGGGAGAAAGAGTCGGACGTTTGCCTTTTCGGAAAAAGGCTCTGCCGAGGACGACCACCATGAGATGTGCTGTCTCTAGGAAAGCAGAGATCCCCACTGCTCTTGTGCCTGTAGATAGGACGCCAAGGGAATGTGAAGACCAGCACCAGCTTTCAGGGCTGCGACCTTCTTGTGGGAGAAGGGGTCGGACTTTTGCCTTTTTAGAAAGAGGCTCTGCCAAGGACGAGCACCATGAGATGTGCTGTCTCTAGGAAAGCACAGATGCCCAGTGCTGTTGTGCCTGTAGATACGGTGCCAAGGGAAGTTGAAGACCAGCACCAGCTTTCAGGGCAGCGACCTTGCTTGTGGGAGAAGGAGTCGGACAGTTGCGTTTTCGGCAAGAGGCTCTGCCGAGGACGAGCACCATGAGATGTGCTGTCTTTGGGAAAGCACAGATCCCCACTGCTCTTGTTCTCTAGATAGGCTGCACGGGGAAGGTGAAGAGCAGCACCAGCTTTCAGGGCTGCGACCTTGCTTGTGGGAGAAGTAGTCGGACATTTGCCTTTTCGGAAAGAGGCTCTGCCGAGGACGAGCACCATGAGATGTGCTGTCTCTAGGAAAGCACAGATGCCCAGTGCTGTTGTGCCTGTAGATACGGTGCCAAGGGAAGTTGAAGACCAGCACCGGCTTTCAGGGCAGCGACCTTGCTTGTGGGAGAAGGAGTCGGACAGTTGCGTTTTCGGAAAGAGGCTCTGCCGAGCACGAGCACCATGAGATGTGCTGTCTTTGGGAAAACACAGATCCCCACTGCTCTTGTTCTCTAGATAGGCTGCACGGGGAAGGTGAAGAGCAGCACCAGCTTTCAGGGCTTTGACGTTGCTTGTGGGAGAAGGAGTCGGACGTTTGCTTTTTCGGAAAGAGGCTCTGCCGAGGACGAGCACCATGAGATGTGCTGTCTCTAGGAAAGCACAGATCCCCAGTGCTGTTTTGCCTGTAGATAGGGTGCCATGGGATGGTGAAGACCAGCACCAGCTTTCAGGGCTGGACGTTGCTTGTGGGAGAAGGAGTCGGACGTTTGCGTTTTCGGAAAGAGGCTCTGCCGAGGACGAGCACCATGAGATGAGCTGTCTCTAGGAAAGGACAGATTCCCACTGCTCTTGTGCCTGTAGAAAGGGAGCCAAGGGAAGGTGAAGACCAGCACCAGGTTTCAGGGCTGCGACCTTCCTTGTGGGACAAGGAGTCAGATGTTTGCTTTTCAGAAAGAGGCTCTGCCGAGGACGAGCACCATGAGAGGTGCTGTCTCTAGGAAAGCACAGATCCCCACTGCTCTTGTGCCTGTAGATAGGGTAGCAAGGGAAGGTGAAGACAAGCACCAGCTTTCAGGGCTGCGACCTTGCTTGTGGGAGAATGAGTCGGACGTCTCCCTTTTCGGAAAGAGGCTCTGCCAAGGATGAGCACCATGAGATGTGCTGTGTATAGGAAAGCACAGATCCCTAGTGCTCTTGTGCCTGTAGATAGTGTACCATGGGAAGGTGAAGACGAGCACCAGCTTTCAGGGCTTTGATCTTCCTTGTGGGAGAAGGATTCGGACGTTTGCCTTTTTGGAAAGAGGCTCTGCCGAGGACGAGCACCATGAGATGTTCTGTCTCAGGGAAAGCACAGATCACTAGTGCTGCTATAGCTGTTTACAGGCTGCCAAGGGAAGGTGAAAAGCAGCAACAGCTTTCAAGGCCGGCACCTTCCTTATGGGAGAGTGAGCCGGACCTTTGCCATTTCTGAATAAGCCTAGCGAGAATGAGAACCATGAGATGTTCCGTCCGCGGGAAAGCACAGATCCCCAGTGCTGTTGTGCCTGTGAATAGGCTGCCAAGGGGAACTGAAGAGCAACAAGAGCTTTGAGCGCTGGTACCTTCCTTGCGGGAGAAGGAGCCAGACGTTTGCGATTTCGAAAAATCCTCCATTCTGAAATAGCACAATGAGATGTTCTATGTTAGAGAAAGCACAGATCCCCAATGCTGTTGTGCCTGTGAACAGGTTACCAGGAGAAGGTGAAGATCTGCAACAGCTTTCAGGGCTGGCACAGTCCTTGTGGGAGAAGGACCCAGACATTTGCAATTTCAGTAAGAGGCTCTTCCGAGAACTAGCACCATGAAATTTTCTATCTGAGAGAAAGCACAGATCCCCAGTGCTGTTGTGCCTGTGAATAGGCTGCCAAGGGGAGCTGTAGAGCAGCAAGAGCTTTCAGGGCTGGCACCTTCGTTGTGGGAGAAGGAGCCAGACGTTTGCCATTTCGGAAACAGGCTCTGCTGAGAACTAGCACCATGTGATGTTCCATCTGTGGGAAAGCACAGTTCCCCAGTACTGTTGTGCCTGTGAACCGGCTGCAAGGGAAGGTGAAGAGCAGCAAGAGCTTTCAGGGCTGTCAACTTCCTTGTCGGCAAAGGAGTCAGACATTTGCCATTTCAGAAACAGGCTCTGCCGAGAACTAGCACCATGAGATGTTCCATCTCAGGGAAAGCAAAGATCAGCAGTGTTGTTGTGCCTGTGAATAGGCTGCCAAGGGAAGCTGAAGAGCAGCAAGAGCTTTCAGGGCTGGCACCTTCGTTGTGGGAGAAGGAGCCAGACGTTTGCCATTTCGGAAACAGGCTCTGCTGAGAACTAGCACCATGAGATGTTCCATCTGTGGGAAAGAACAGTTCCCCAGTACTGTTGTGCCAGTGAACCGGCTGCAAGGGAAGGTGAAGAGCAGCAAGAGCTTTCAGGGCTGGCACCTTCCTTGTGGGAGAAGGAGCCGGATGTTTGCCATTTCGGAAACAGGCTGTGCTGAGAACTAGCACTATGAGATGTTCCATCTGTGGGAAAGCTCAAATACCCAGTACCACTGTGCCTGTGAATGGGCTGCCAGAGGAAGGTGAAGAGCACCAACAGCTTTCAGGCCTGGCACGTTCGTAGTGAGAGAAGGAGCTGGAAGTTTGCCTTTTCGGAAAGAGGTTCTGCAGAGAAATAGCACCATGAGATATTCTGTGTCAGGGAAAGCAGAGATCCCCAGTGCTGTTGTGTCTGTGAATGGGCTGCCAGGGGAAGGTGAAGAGCAGCAAGAGCTTTCAGGGCTGGCACCTTCGTTGTGGGAGAAGGAGTCGGACGTTTGCCTTTTCGGAAAGAGGTTCTGCCGAGAACAAGCACCATGAGATATGCTGTGTCAGGGAAACCACAGATCCCCAGTGCTGTTGTGCCTGTGAATGGGCTGCCAGGGGAAGTTGAATAGCAGCAAGAGCTTTGAGGGCTCGTTTGGGATACTTGGAAAGTAATGGGCACATAGTGAACAATCCAGACTCAATAGAATTGATCAATTTGTGAGCCAACGATGTTTTGTAGGCAGCAGGCTTCAAGGACGCTTTGCTTGTGGACACATATTTAGCTAATGGTAGTAAGAGCATTCCAGATGCCTTTAGAAGGCCTTGAACAGAATAAACAAGTAGACAAAAAAAGAAAGATGCCAATTAGAAGAACACAGGTGCGCATTCCACGATAAAGGGAACTTGGCACAAAGAACCTCAATTCGGCAGCTTATCTTGACCAATTAGACTCAGACAAGTTTCGCATGTTTTAGTTAATACAACCAATTATGCCTTATGTTTATGCTCATGTACAGTGTTGATATAAGCAATCATTAGGTGTAACTAGGCGCGTGGACAGCTCATGCTAACCAATCTCTAATTTGCTTATGCATGAACAGTAACTAGAATGAACATATAAACCGAGCTATCTTGGCAATAAAGTGGCATCTGCTTGACCATATTGATTGTGTGCAGTGTCCATGACTTCCGCGTCAACAGGCTGGCACCTTCCTTGAGGGAGAAGGTGCCGGACGTTTGCCATTTCGGAAAGAGGGTCTGCCGAGATACTAGCACCATGAGATGTTCTGTCTCTAGGAAAGCACAGATCCCCAGTACTGTTGTGCCTGTGAATAGACTGCCAAGGAGAAGTTGAAGAGCAGCAACAGCTTCACAGCTGGCACCTTCCTTGTGGGAGAAGGAGCTAGACATTTGCCATTTCAGAAACAGGTACTGCGGAGCACGAGAGCAATGAGGTGTTCCATCTGTGGGAAATCAGAGATCCCCAGTACTGTTGTGCCTGCAAATAGGCTGCCAAGGGAAGGTGAAGAGCAGCAACAGCTTTCAGGGCTGGCACCTTCCTTGTGGGAGAAGTAGCTGGACGTTTTCAATTTATGAAACAGGCTCTGCCGAGAATGGTGAGGTTTTTGTTCTCTGAGAAGGCACGGATCTGCAGTGCGGTTGTGCCTATGAACAGACTGCTAAGGGAAGTGTGAAGCACAGGAAGAGCTTTCTGGGACCAGGGTACACAGATGTGACAATAAAAATGCTTGTTATTCTTCATTTTTATTGCAGGTGTAACTTCTTCATAGGTTGGTAAAGTCTCATTTTGGGGCCTGGTGATTTGCTCTGGTCTGGTCGATATCAGATTGCCATTGTTTCTGCCAGTGACACTTCCTTAATGCCTGTGAGGGATACCAGCCACAGGGTCACCTCCCTGTTGAGCAGCCCACGGAGAGCTTCATGCTTCCTCAGTCTGAAAATTAAACATTTGGATGCTGGTAGCTGTTCTGCTGGCAGTTTTTTTTAATGATGAAGAATTACCTACTATGCCAACGTTGGGTGGCTTTGACAATTCCATTACATATTACTAATAGTCCTATTAATGTATGGCAGCTTATCCTTCTCATGTGTGTGCATGCATATATGTGGGTGTGTACAAGGATGCCCAGTGGGAGACACGGACAGAGAAAATAAATCTGTTGGCAGAATGCAGCAGCCACTGCTGTCACCTCCCCCTTCCTCCTGTGAGGATACCACACCAACAGTGGCAGCGAGTGTGGTAGGGGAAGACCTGGCTCTGCCTCTCCCGGGAGCAGAAGCAGGAGGGAAGTCGACTGATGGGAAAGATGCTGATGCCTGGTGCTGTGGCATCCTCCTCTGCTGTGTACTCTATCTGTGACTTGGGAAACTGATTCCTGGTCCCTCCTATCATTCATTCTCACTTCAGCTCTGCTTCCTTTCCTTCTCTCCTGGTCTTTACACTTTGGCCTGCAGCCAAACAATTCAGTTTCTCAAACCTGCTTATGTATTAGACTTCCTCCATGCATAGTCTAAAGCAGTGGTACAGGGCTGACCAAATCATTGAGGGTGGAACTGCTTTGCTTTCTCATGTCGTCAGCAGCAATTTAGCTCATAGGATTAAAAAATGAAACAAAACTCTTGTGGTATTATCATAATGTAAAAGACATTGATATGACATGTATGTGACTAGTGCAATATTGATCCCCATTTCAAGGTTCCCTGGAGATCATATACATGCAGCCTTGTGAGGAAGGGGGACATGGGATTAGGGGGACTGGGAGCCAGAACAATTGGGTTTTTTGTCAGTTCCCACAGGGAATGTAGGGACATAACTAATCTCCTGCAGGTGCTGATGGGCAGGGACAGGTGACTCAGCTGCCTTGGAGGCAGGCTGCCTGGCTCACCTCCTGCAGCCCAGCAGCGTGGGGCAGCTCCTGCCCAGCAGGTGAGTAAGGCATCACCAGTTCTGAAAAGAAGGGAGGGTGGCTGCTTTGGTTTTGTTTATCTAAGGCAGGGAGTGAGCTTGCAGTAGCCCTGCCTCTAAGGCCTCTGCCTGACTGGAGTCTTCAAACACCAGAAGTGGTGTTTGAAACACCAAACACTGAAGTCTTCAAACACACACACATCAGAAGTGTGTGTGTCCACCCTTCTCACCCCTCCAGTCTAATGTAATGGACAGTCTAATGTATTTAGATTTATCTGAGCAAGAGGGAGAAAAGGTGGAACATGTCTGCTGCCCCCAGAGCACTTTGTTTATACAGACCCCCTTCTTTTCCTCTGTACCTGCCTAATTTGCAAGATGTTTAAGAGCAAAAGTCTCCCATACAGTGCACTGTACGATACTGAGCAGCACCACGGTATTCCCGTCCTCACCAGCACCTTGGGGGTTTCTACACTGCGGTATGAACCCTAACGTCAATACTTTGCCTTGTTGTCTTCTGCTGATCCGGGAACAGGACTGCTCTACAGTGCAATATCAGCAGCTTTTGTAAGACACAGCTGACATCTTGGGCTGCCTTCTGGGCTCCAGCACTTGCTGGGGTCATCGCAACCCTACAGAGGCCAAGGACACAGCCCTTGCTTGATCTCCTGGTCTTTCTTTGCATCCCTGTTACAAGGAACCATCTCCTGCTGTGTCCTGGTTTCAGCTGGGATAGAGTTAACTGTCTTCCTAGTAGCTGGTACAGTGCTATGTTTTGAGTTCAGTATGCGAAGAATGTTGATAACACTGATGTTTTCAGTTGTTGCTAAGTAGTGTTTAGGCTAAAGTCAAGGATTTTTCAGCTTCTCATGCCCAGCCAGCGAGAAAGCTGGAAGGGCACAAGAAGTTGGCACAGGACACAGCCAGGGCAGCTGACCCAAACTGGCCGATGGGGTATTCCATACCATGTGACGTCCCATCTAGTATAGGAACTGGGGGGAGTGGGGGCGGGGAATCGCCGCTCGGGGGACTAGCTGGGTGTCGATCGGCGGGTGGTAAGCAATTGCACTGCGCATCATTTGTACATTCCAATCCATTCATTATTACTGTTGTCATTTTATTAGTGTTATCATTATCATTATTAGTTTCTTCTTTTCTGTTCTATTAAACTGTTCTTCTCTCAACCCATGGGTTTTGCTTCTTTTCCCAATTTTCTCCCCCATCCCGCTGGGGGGGGGGGAGTGAGTGAGCGAGCGGCTGAGTGTTTAGTTGCTGGCTGGCGTTAAACCACAACATGCTGTCTTGTGCAGTGCTGGGAGTAGGTGTAAACATGTCCGGCCACATAGCTCTAGCCTGACCTTTTCTCTTAATGTCAGTGGGCCAGAATAGGATGAGAATTTCACTCTCTTTTTCCCCAAGATTCGTCACATCATGATATACAGGGGAAGAAGTTTGTGAAGCTTCTGAAATAATATCTCCCTCTCTTGTTTTTTCCTTCCCACTGTTTTGTTCTCAAACCATCTGCAGAAAAAATATGTTTAGAAATCGCTTGTACGTCAGTGCAGGTGAATTTTTCTGTCTTGAAAAATGGAACAATACTTTCCTACAGCTATTGATCGTCATGCCACATCTATGCTGTCCTCCTAACTTCAAATCAATTTGTGCTTTACCAAGCTCTTTGATGTCATCTTATGACAGAACGCTATCTTTTCCCGTTAAAGGCTATTTATCTCTGTCTCTTTGTAAGGTCAGTGAAAATCACTGTACTTTGGCCCCCCAAAAGTAATCCATCTAGTGGAGGAAATGATGAGATAGTATTATGTCTGGCAGTCTTTTTAAACATCAAGAAAAACCTGATAGGCTTTGCACGACGTGTGGGGAATTTAGGATGTTGCAAGAGTCAAGTTTGAAACCAATCAAGGGAAAACTTGGAGTTTATATTCTGGAAATGTCCCCTTTTCCTGAATCTATTTACAGATATTTTCCACTGCTGCTGAGGGGGGGAAAATTAATAATAATCCAAGCAGGCTCCCAGGTGGCGGGTGGCCATGAGTCTGAATTGGAAGGATAATTTATCTCCTCCACCACTTGAAGCCTTTTAGCCTGGGGGAAATCCCTGTGTAATGAAATTAATTGAATGTGTCTGCAGCCTGGGTACTTCATCTGAATTCAGTTTTTACCTCACTTAGAAGTTGCCAGGTATCCACTCACCTCCAGAACGCCCATGACAACATAGCATGCATCATGCACTGCTCAGTCTCATGCAGAATAAAATCTCAAGTACAGAAACTACCTCCTGCTGTATCTACCACTGTCTGTCTATGCTGCCACTAAACTGCATGCACTAACAAATGACCAAATGCAGTTAGAAAAAGTTATAGAAGAAATTGTCACAGGCTACTTTTAACCGCAGAGCAATAATGTCACAGAAAACTTCTGAACAGCAGGTTGCCAGAAGGTAGGAGAATGTAACTGGGAAAGGGTCACTCTATTTTCATCCTGTTCTTATGCTGTTCACCTCAGTGTTTGTTATTGACAGTTATTACAGACAAGACACTGGAGCAGTTTCATCTTTGGCCTGACTTAGAACAGCCATTTTTGTGCTTGCTGCTGGCTCAGGAGAGTCCGAAGCTCTCAGTGGAAATGATATATCAAACATAAATCTCTGACACCCAATTAAAGTATCCCATGCTCCTTTCCCAGAGAAACTTACAACCTGCAGACCAATCAGACACTGAGAGAATGAGAAACTAAACTCTAGGTATTCACATGGTCGTGGCTGCTTCTGCTGAAGCAAAGCACTGGATCACTGTGGGAAACCCCTTGCCTAGGTGGGAGCTGCCCTGCTGTCGTAGTCTAACTGCAGTCGACAACCAAGCACCACCCAGCCACTTGCTCACCTCTTCACAGTGGGATGGGAGAGAGAATCAGAAGAGTAAAAGTGAGGAAACTTGTGGGTTTAGATAAAGAGAGTTTAATAAGTAAAGCAAAAGCCTCACATGCAAGCAAAGCAAAACAAGGAAATCATTCACTGCTTCCCATCAGCAGGCAGGTGTTCAGCCATCTCTAGGAAAGCAGGGCTCCATCACACCTAGCGCTGACTTGGGAAGACAAATGCCATCACTCTGAACGTCCCCCTTCCTTCTTCTTCCCCCAACTTTATATGCTGAGCATGATGCCATATGGTCTGGAATATCCCTTTGGTCGGTTGGGGTCACCTGTCCCAGCTGTGTCCCCTCCCACCTCCTTGTGCGCCCCCATCCTACTCGCTGGTGGGGTGGGGTGAGAAGCAGAAAAGGCCTTGACTCTGTGTAAGCACTGCTCAGCAGTAATGAAAACATCTGTATTATCAATGCTGTTTCCAGCACCAATCCAAAACATAGCCCCATACTAGCTACTATGAAGAAAATTAACTCTACCCAGCCAAAACAAGGACACCTGCACAGTGGGCAGGATAAACATAACTAGGTGTCTCCAGGAGCAAGCTGGCCAAAATATTGAAGAAATTAGTACAAAGAGCGATCCCACTTTTATGTAGGTCTGATGGGGCATGATGAGCACTTAATTGGCCAAGAGGAAATGGGGAAAATTGGTGACAGGCAGTATAAGTTACTATAGATGGCTAGACGCTGTATATCAGATGGTGTTATTTCTTCCTTTTTCTCCTGCTACAAGTCCACAAGAATGTCACAGACATTTGAATATGCTTACATTTGTTTTCTGTTCATTTTTTTCTGCAGCATTCTTTTCCCTTCCTCCACCAAGCTGCATTCAATTTCTTTGCTTTTCCTTTGGAGCAGATTATCTGATTTTATACAGATTTAGTTGTACATGGCTCCAGGATTGCATAAAAGTGCCGGCAATATGACAGTGGTTTCCATAGGCATGAATGCTATATTACGTGGATAGCCAGCAGCCTGGCATCATCTTGAATAGATTCAGATTTTTTATGTATAGATGTGTGCTTATTTGCTAAATACTTATGCCCTGTCAGCTCTGGGAGCTTCCAAGATGCAGTTGTGTTTGCATGACAATCTTGTTCCCAGGGAAGAATAAAGTGCTTGTGCAGAAGCGCTGGCCCTTAGGCTGTCAGACAGGGAGGTATTTCTTTCCCATGTAGGTTGCAGTGAAATCAGTACTGAGAAAGCCAAACTCTGAGTAGCAGAAGCATGATTTTTTTTTTGGTGATATTTTATTTATTTATTTTTTAACAGGACCTTTAGGTGGTATGCTCCTCTCTACCAGTGGAAAAAAAAAATGGAAAAGGGGAAACATAACCCCCATTTTTAAAAAGGGGAAAGAAGACCCAGGGAACTACAGGCCTCACCTCTGTGCTTGGCAAGATCATGGAGCAGATCCTCCTGGAAACTATGCTAACGCACATGGAAAATAAGGACGTGATGGTTGGTGACAGCCAACATAGCTTCACTAAGGGCAAATTGTGCCTGACAAATTTGGTGGCATTCTATGACAGGGTTACAGTGTTGGTGGATAAGGGAAGAGCAGTGGATGTCATTTACCCGCACTCAAAGAGTTGTGGTCAGTGGCTCGATGTCCAAGTGGAGACCAGTGACAAGTGGCGTTCCTCAAGAGTCGGTATTGGGACCGGTGCTGTTTAACATCTTTGTCGGCAACATGGACAGTGGGATTGAGTGCACCCTCAGCAAGTCTGCCGATGACACCAAGCTGTGTGGTGTGGTCGACACGCTGGAGGGAAGGGATGCCATCCAGAGGGACCTTGACAGGCTTGAGAGGTGGGCCCATGTGAGCCTCATGAAGTTCAAAAGGGCCAAATGCAATGTCCTGCACATGGGTCAGGGCAATCCCAAACACAGGCTGGCAGAGAATGGATTGAGAGCAGCCCTGAGGAGAAGGACTTGGGGGTGTTGGTTGACAAGAAGCTCAACATGACCTGGCAATGTACATTGGCAGCCCAGAAAACCAACCGCATCTTGGGCTGCATCAAAAGAAGTGTGGCCAGCAGGTCAAGGGAGGTGATTCTGCCCCTCTACTCCACTCTCGTGAGACTCCAAGTGGAGTACTACAGTCAGCTCTGGGGCCCCCAACATAAGAAGGACATGGACCTGTTGGAGTGAGTCCAGAGGAGGGCCATGAAGATGGTCAGAGGGCTGGAGCACCTCCCCTATGAAGACAGGCTGAGAGAGTTGGGGTTGTTCAGCCTGGAGAAGAGAAGGCTCTGGGGAGACCTTGTAGCAGCCTTCCAGTACTTAAAGGGGGCCTACAGGAAAGATGGGGAGGGACTTAACAGGGAGTGTAGTGATAGGACAAGGGCTAACTGTTTTAAACTGAAAGAGGGCAGATTTAGATTAGATATCAGGAAGAAATTCTTCACTGTGAGGGTGGTGAGGCACTGGAACAGGTTGCCCAGAGAGTTTGTGGATGCTCCAGCCCTGGAATTGTTCAAGGCCAGGTTGGATGGGGCTTTGAGCAACATAGTCTGGTGGAAGGTGTCCCTGCCCATGGCAGGGGGGTTGGAACTAGATGATCTTTAAGGTCCCTTCCAACACAAACTGTTCTATGATTCTGTGATTCTGTGATTCTATGATATTAATAGCAGGCTTCTGTTACCTTCAATGGGAATATGATGCACTTCGATGCAGTGAGGTAGCTAGGTGAGCATCTGAGCCTGCCTGTGTCCTCCTTCTTCTGAGGCTTGAAGACACACTCTTACCTTGCTCGCTGTAGGAGGTACTACGCTGTTCTGCTGTGCCTTGGCTATTCTGTAAAGAAATGTGGCCCCATTCATGCACAGAAATTTAGAAATCCCATTCCCCTGTGTCATTTCTTTGCCTTAATGTTGGAGATTGAGCAGTGTCTTGGTCATGTACTTCAGGGCAGACTGCGACCCAGAGAGACCCTCAGGATCCTTTAAAAGGGGTAGTACAGAAAGCATTGCTATGGCAGGGCTTGGCAAGCCAGAGGTGGCCTTGAATACAATGCATGCAAAGAAATCTCCCTGATGGGAAGGTAACAAATGTTTCCTATTGGAACAGGAGTTCATTTCTCTGGGCTTGAATTTAAGCCCTATTGGTTCCAGCTTAAGTCCAAAGTTTGTGAGTCTCATCCTGGTGTGCCATGTTGCAGACATTATTTTTTCATTTAATAAATCTTTTCTCACCTGTGACTCCCTATCCTGTTCCTCATCCCAACAGGCACCACTATTAGAAGCAATTAAACAGCAGCACCATTTTCTGTTTCTATATTCTGTAGCACTCAATTACTTAATCACAGAGTGCATCAATATGGATGGATGCTTGTTCCACCTGCCCTGCTCTCACTGGGAGAAGAGGCCATCAGCAGCAAGGGGTGGTAGACTGGAATGTTTTTTAAATCTCACCAAGATTAGCCTTGACATTTGCTAAAGGTCCAAGAAAATGTGACATAACCACCCCCCCACACCACCTCTTTCACCTTTTTTCTGTAAAAGAATATAAACAAGAGAAAATGATGCAACACTTTTCCATTATCTGCACCCCTGTTTAATGCAAACCTGTTCTTCCCCAGACGATGTCTAAGCAAAAAAAGGCCACAGAGAATTGGCTTTTACAGCAGACATAAAAGGTGCGCTAGTGCCCTCTGTAAATACAGATGGTGTTTGATCTGCCTGGATCTACTGTGCAATGAGTGAGACAGCTTAATGACAAAAGACTATGCCATCCTGGAGAACTTCCAGCTCCTAATCTCGAGGGGGAAACAACAAGTCCTCCTCAGCTCTGCCAGAGAAATTTTAATGCCTTCTTAAAAAGCTGTGTGGAAGGAGATGGTGTTGATCTCCCCTGTTGCTGCAGGAACGAGGACCTGTGAAGAAAGGTTCAGGAAGGGCAACGGAGGAGCCCTCAGGGGCTCTGCTTACCCATATCATAGGAAGCTGTAGGATATGTTCAGCAGGAGGGAACCCATTACCAGAGGGGCTGGAAGGGAGGTGGCATGTGAGTAAATGGCCATGAACAGGCTCATTTTTCAGGCTAAAGCTTTTCTCCTGTCCTTGCTTTTTGCAGCTGCTGCAGAGGACTAACTGCTATCTCTTAGGGAATGACTTGTAATTGTTCTTAGATGTGTAAATCTAGTTGAGTTCCTGGGAAAGGATGCTCCTTTGTCCTCTCTGAATGAAATATAACAGAGGGATGATGTGAGAGTGGCAAGGGAAGGATCTACATATTTTTCTCCAGAGACCTCATTTCAAAAGCTACCTTGGTCACACAGGAAAGGAGCATGATCTGACATGGCAGGGAATCCAGCTCACCAGTTGGGGATTGTGCTGAGCAGACTCAGATGTAGTAATGGTCACTGCACAACATGGGCTGAAGGGCATCTGCAGAACTGAAAGGAAGTGTTTGCAGAGTTTGCTGTTCATATATTGCTGAGTCCTGCTCCCATAAGCAAAAACACTAAGAAGTAATTCCAGCAGAATTGTATTTCTCCTTGGTAAGTGGATGAAGGCTGACTTAGCACAGGAGGTCTGATTGGCATAGGTCTAGCAGCTGAGCAGCCTGTCCAATACCTGAAATCAAAACTGATGTATCAGAAAAAAAAACTTCAAAAAGAGGCTTGTGGGACTCAGACTTCCTTTAGGAGAGGTGAAGTTTAACCAAACATTTCTCCAGCTGCTGTTGTGGCTGTTGGTGCTTCTGCCTGCCCAGGTAGACCTTCTGCTTCTACAGCTTTGTTTCACGTCCATATTTTAGAAGCTAGAGCTGAATATGAAGGACCCGGTTCTTCAACAGCTATAAATGATGTAGCGTCTTTAAGTCAGACCTAATGCTGCTGATTTTCACCACTGAAAAGGCCAATGTCCCAGACGATTTTTGTATAATTCCTGCCTAAGCATCATTCTGAATAAATTTGGACTTGAATGCAAACCTGGCAGCTTCTCTGAGGGCAGGTGCACACTATGAGGGTCACTGGACCCAGAAGCAAAGGAGTCTATAAATGTTTTGTTTGAGGATAATGAGGATTGGCATTAAATCTCTGATGGTTCAGAGATCCAAGACATACCAAGAACCCAAGAGGAGTTTTCTTCTGTCTTTCATGAAACAGTATCAATAACACCATATACTGATACTGAATTAATTATGTTTATATTAGACTCAGAGATTGCAGTTGGGATCCCCATCCCTTTGTACCAGCTGCTTCCTGTACACATAGCAAGAATCTTTCTGCTTTACAGAGCAGATTACCTATATCCCCCAGAGAGACGAAAGAAGAAAGGACCTAGAAACAGGAAATGGTGATGACATAACTGGAAATGAAACCAGATATCTGAATGGTAGACTAGTTTTCTTATCCTCTAAATGCAGCTATTGGGAAAAAAACACAAGCATTTCTTTGTGGCAGGCCAGAGGATGGAAAGGCTGCATTCATTATATGTGAGATCTGGCATAAAATTAAAATTAACAGTAGTCTCCTCTGCTTCTTGAGTCATCTGGATTAGTCTCTTAAGGAAGACCTGTAACTGCTGTAGAAAACTTGAGACAAGTCCTAGTGTAGGAGCTTGGCTTCCCGAAAGCCCAGTAAAAGCTGTATTTATTCAGTTGTTGCTGTCTTTAGTAACTTTCATGTAGGCCAAAGGAATACAGGATGGGAAATTTTGTCGTAATAAATACAGAATATTACGATTTCCAAAGATGGAACAAATAAACTCTATGCATCTTTCATGGGAAGATAGAACAAAATGTTGACCTTGGTCAAACTGACTTCACTCTTTTCTCCTTAAATCTTTTCTATTAGGTGAACTTTTAACATGACTGTTCTTATGCAATCCTGTGTGTGCCGGTAGGGAACACGAGACTGGGGATGATGGTGACAACTGAGTCGGGGGGAGCTTCTGCTTTCCAGAAACACTCTGTATCATGAAGATGCTGGAGACCTGATGCCTGTGAGCAATAAGCGGGCTCAGTTATGATGATCCTTTCTGGTCAACAGTGAGAGGTCTTCTGGGAAAGATGTATGACCAGGTCAGGAAAGCCAAGAGGCAAAACCTTTCCTATAAAGACCAGGGCAGCCCTGTGGTGGGGGACAGCCATGGAGCTGAGTGGTACTGCCAGCTGCCCCTGTTCCCCTATGTCTCTGCACACTCCTATTGCCCTCCCTGCTCTGCACCTTGCCAGGAGCTGCGGAACCCTCGTTTCAGTCCATGACACTCCTTAACTAGGAGAATTTCCTGTGTTTCACTGCAACTAATTCATGGCTCTCCAGTGTCGCTGGAGTGATGGATGGGTGGGAGCCTCTCTCTGAGGGAACAACATGGGATGACTAGGACCTCTCCCTCTCCTCTGCCACAGCACTGTCTCACACCCCTTAATCTGGTCTTCCAGGAGTCGTGTTTTTCCTTGTATGCAGGCTATTCTCGCTGACCCACACCTGTATAATCCCGTCCCTGAGTGACTGACTGCAGTGAGTGTGCTTCCAGCTATCTGGGAACAGCAGAAGGGAGGTGTTTGTCTAGCTGTTTGCCCAGATAGTGAGAGCCCTCCAGACTACACAGATGGTCAGTTCAGGTCAAGGTGATTATTTTTGTCTACATGTATGTTTATGCTTTGACTTTTAGGTTTCCGAAGATTTCAGTAGTCAAAGCAACGGGACTTCAGAAGCTGTTCTCTGGACTGTGTGTTACCCTGGACCTTGAACTGTCTGGATTTGATCATCTGCAAGGATATTTGCATGGTTATCTTGGATATGTGTGACCTGAATGGGTACCCAGCTTGATTTTGAAGAGATTTCTCTGGGGGACTGAAATTTGTTTCCTATGGCTATTACTTTATCTGCTGCAACTGTCTCTAAGATGCCATTTAGAAGTAATGTTTCACTGTTTATTACTGCAAATGTATCCAGAGTTTAAAGAAAAGTTGCGTTAGTGGAACAGCAGAGATCTGAGAACCTTGCTGCCTGCAGTCCCCCTGCTCCTTGCTCAGTAGTGAGATGGTCCAACAGAAGCAGCCCCCACCAAATGCCACGTCATGAGTCACCATATGGAGCCAGCTGGAAGCTGTGCCACAGCTGTTGGCAGCTGCAGCCTTCAGGAGAGACCCATCTCATAGCAAATGATGATGACACAGGGGCAGGGTGTGCATCATTTTTGTAATGTCTCTTGGTACTTCCCAGCTTTCCAGCAGTGTAGTGGGTTGACCTTGGCTGGACGCCAGGTGCCCACCAAAGCCGTTCTATCACTCCCCTTCCTCAGCTGGACAGGGAAGAGAAAAATATAACAAAGCGCTTGTGGGTCGAGATAAGGATAGGAGAGATCACTCACCAATTACCGTCACAGGCAAAACAGACTCAGCTTGGGGAAAATTAACTCAATTTATTACAAATCAACCGGAGTAGGGTAATGAGAAATAAAACCAAATCTCAAAACACCTTTCCTTCCACCCCTCCCTTCTTCCCGGGCACAACTTCACTCCTGGATTCTCTACCAACCCCCCCCCAGCGGTGCAGGGGGACGGGGAATGGGGTTTACAGTCAGTTCATCACATGTTATTTTCTGCTGCTTCATCATCCTCAGGGGGAGGACTCATCACACTCTTCCCCTGCTCCAGCATGGGGTCCCTCCCACGGGAGACAGTCCTCCATGAACTTCTCCAACATGGGTCCTTCCCACGGGCTGCAGTTCTTCATGAACTGCTCCAGCATGGGTCCTTTCCACTGCGTACAGTCCTTCAGGAACACATTGCTCCAGTGTGGGTCTCCCACGGGGTCACAAGTCCTGCCAGAAAACCTGCTCCGTGGGCTCCTCTCTCCACAGATCTGCAGGTCCTGCCAGAAGCCTGCTCCAGCATGGGGTTCCCACGGGGTCACAGCCTTCTTCGGGAACCCACCTGCTCCGGCGTGGGGTCCTCCACGGGCTGCAGGTAGATATCTTCTCCACCGCGGACCTCCATGGACTGCAGGGGGACAACCTGCCTCACCATGGTCTTCACCACGGGCTGCAGGGGAATCTCTGCTCCTGCGCCTGGAGCATCTGCTCCCCCTCCTTCACTGACCTTGGTGTCTGCAGGGTTGTTTCTCTTACATGTTCTCACTCCTCTCTCTGGCTGCCTTTTTCCACCTGTCTCAACTTTTTTTTTTCCTTCTTAAAAATGTTATCACAGAGGCGTTACCCCTATCGCTGATTGGCTCGCCCTTGGCCGGCGGCAGGTCCGTCTTAGAGCCTGCTGGTATTGGCTCTGTCGGACACAGGGGAAGCTTCCAGGAGCTTCTTACAGAAGCCACCCCTGTAAACCCCACCCCCAAAACCTTGCCACACAAAGCCAATACATTCCACCCCCATATGGTGTCAGAAGTGGGATTCGAACCCACAACTCCAAGAGAGGTTACAGATGCAGAGCAGAGCACTGCGAGGGCTGCTACGGGGAGAATTAACTCCATCTCAGCCAGACCCAATACAAGCAGCCAGGAAAACAAATTGCCTCTGGGCACAGCAAAGGTCAGGGTTGCCATCAGCTAAGCGAAATTGCTGGCAGTAATAGTCCCATGGACATTTCCCTCTGCAGCAGCAGCTGTCAGCACAAGGTGCTTTCATTAGCTGTGGGCTGGGCTTTTGTGGGATCATTTTGTATTTAATTTCAGTGAGATGCTCTTCTCACCTGGCATGTTCCTGCTCAGCTACTCCCCACGGTGCAGCAAGGACAGGGGAAGAGAGGCTCAGAGAGATAATGTGCATTACAGTGAGGTGTTGGAAGTGACCAGGCGTGCAATTGCTCACAGGGTGGCAGGAAGGAAACCCAGCTGGTCCCAACAACCCTTTAACTCTACAGGTGTCCCTGTCACTGGTGCAACCCAGAGGAGTTAACATCTCAGAATAGGTGCTCACATTGCAACTTCTCTGATGGGAAAGCTGATTCAGTAGGTGCCCCAACCCCTTCTCCTCTGCCCTGCTTCCTATTTCTCCTTTCCCCCATTGCCTTTTATCGCCATTATGGTTTTGGTGTTAAACTTTTGTTTTAAACATCCCCCGTTCCTAGCGCTCATTACTGGTGCATGCTAGATGTATTGAAAAGTCAATAAATGGTCTTACAGCACTGCTGGCTGCTGCTACCTCCTCTGTTCTTGCCAACTTAAATTGATAAGTGTCAACCAGGGAATGTGGGACCTACTTCATGGTTCAAACCACTGTTTGTCCCCAAAGGCAGCCTCTGCTCGTAACACTGCCACTTCTCCAAAGGACTTGACCAGATAGGCAGGAACCTGGATGATGGGATGAGGGCCTTGAAAGATGGGGTGCGAGCCTGACCTTTTCTTCAGTTTGTGGCAGAAACAGCAGCAGCAGAAGCTGTGCAGGGGAAGAGGAGGGCTCTGGGGCTGGCAAGAAAGCTGCCAGAGTACAGTTTTCCTCTCGCCTGCTTTGTCACCGACATATTGGCTTTAACGTCTGTAAACATGGGCCATGCACTCAGCAAGGAAAACTCAAAATCTTTCTGTGGCTGTGAAAAGCAGAGTCGGGACACATGAGTTCTTCATCATTTTCCCGTGGACTTGACAGTTAGGCTTCAATGAATGGCTTTTAGTTGAATGACTTTGCATGTTGTGCAGTGATTTGCAACAGGGCACTGTGTGAGTCAAGTACTGATGCTCTGAACTCATAGCTTGCTGCCTGACTTAAACGACTAGACAAAATGCAGGGCTGGCATTAGCCCCCATAATCCTTACCACTTTGGAAAGTGGCTATCTGTGGGTACAAGCCAGATAATTGCAAACCTGTGATACTCTGTGCAATGAGATCTCCTTTTATCTGTTACCTGCTATTTGAGAACATACTTTTGCTGTTATACTGAAGTCTGGGGCTCCCTTAATGGCAAATAGGAATTCCTTACCTAATAAAACAGCCCAGTGACTTGCAATTGTGTATTTAGCATCTAACTGAAGCATGGCATCCAAAAAACCTTATTTGCATTTCTCCCTGCATCATCTTCCCTCCTTTCCTGACATACTCCCTTACCTGCTCTAGCTGCTGCACTCTCTTTCAAGTCATTTATTCTGATCTCTCCACCAACTAATTAAAGAAACAACCCTGACAGGCATCATGGATCTCAGCTATGTGTTACAGCCATGTAAATTTGCTTTGACTTTCAGACAGCCTTGATTTCTTCCTGCCTGCAATTGGAGTCAGTGAGCTGGAGAAGAGGAAATCATTTGCATTGTGCAGCCGTGACAGCGAACCAGCACGAGCTTCATGCTGCAGTGGGAAGTGCTTTATGATTTAATTTAATGTCTGGAGGAATGGTAGTTTGGTTAGATAGCAGCAGGCAGGGAAGCTGAGTTTGGAAAAGGCAATCCTGGAGTGTGTGCGTGTGTAGGGTTTGAAGCCTGAGCCTGTGGCTTCCAGTCCTATGAGACTGTGCTCCTTCCCTATGAAAGGTGCCAAGCAGCACATGAACTGGTTTAACTAGTAGCCATCTAAACGGCAGCAGTGAAAACTCAAGCCCCCTAGTTGAGGATGAGAGGGGATGGCTGTAATTGCACATAATCACATTCATTTAAGTGAAACTCTTTGGTCTGTTTTATTTGATGAATGATCATATGATCCCCATTTGATGTATAAGCTATGAAATTGTTTCTTAAATATGTTCATCATTCACCTGTCATTAGGAACTTCATGAAGACAGCATTACTGCTACATTTGTAGATAAAAGCTACACACGTACATGTGTGCCTATGCACATTCATACCTATGGTCGGAGAATATTAACAGGGTCACAAAAGCAGGGACTCAAAATGGAAGCAATGCCCAAATTGACACTGCTCAGGCAACTCCTTTAGTCATTTGTGCACCTGTGCTCTGATAGTCTTTAATTACATTATCACATATGTTTTATGCCTCCTTTCAGGGGTCAGGATACACAGTGTCCATTTAATGAGCAGCTGTTCAATATTTTGTTTTTCCATCACTGACGAAGACACATCCCCTTTCCTTAATACTGGGAGCTAATCAAACCCTGCTCTGAGGACAGCATGAATCATTTCCACTTGTTTTTTTTCTGTGGTGCTTGCCACTGATGTATCTGAATGCTTTCCCCTTTAATTTGTCTTCAGATGATGTGGTGAATTGAACTGGGGTGCTGTTTTCCACTCTTTGGACCAAGGGAGCTGAGGGAATAAGAAAGTTTAAAGGGGCTGTTGGGTTTGGATGCCTATATGTGATACCGAGAACACCTTGTCATGAGAGACAAGCTCTGTTCACAGTGTGGCACCACTGTTGTCTGCAGCTGCTTTTTGTGTGCTTCTGCCAGTCAGACCCCCAGATAACATATCAGGGAGCTGGAAAATAGCCACATGAATAAAGATTACTTTAAGTTGCTTGTGCAATGATGTTCAACACCCTTTTCTATTTACAATCGCTGCCTTAATTCTCTGCAAATCTTTCAACTTAAAAAAAAAAAAAGAGAGATGACTCTAGGATAAAAAGTAAGAATGAAGGAGCATAAGAGACATTGTAAAAAATCCTTACAGAGTTGAAAAAATAAAATTAAATTAGCCACCTAGGGACTGTATTATAATTGCACAAAAACATTTCATACACATTTTCAATTCTAACATTTCTGTCCTTTACATGCTTTTGCTGAATTTGAAACCACAAGAACGTTCTTTGGAAGTGGGTGTGCACGCGTGTCTGAATGTATGTGT
The DNA here is from genome assembly GCF_026419915.1 of Harpia harpyja. Taxonomy (NCBI): domain Eukaryota; kingdom Metazoa; phylum Chordata; class Aves; order Accipitriformes; family Accipitridae; genus Harpia; species Harpia harpyja. The sequence goes on from NC_068952.1 coordinate 21,436,816, forward strand.
GTGATTTCCTAAATTTGAAAACAAAGTAGCTGAAAACAAGATTTCCATCATGTAGCAATACAGGACTAGGTATGAACCATCACGAGGGCTGGAACATTTATTTCAGTTGCACAACATGGACCTTCTCGCCCTGAGTTAAAGGAGTGTCTGACAGCAGAAGGTGGTTGTCATCATCAGCTTAAATTCTCTGTAGGGGGTGAAGAGACACCCACTTTGCCAACATTTATTCACAGATCCTTGCCTTCAGCAGAAGACTAGAGACAGTTGGGAGCATGGGGTCCTCCTTGAGGTTCTCAAGGTCGGGTGTTCTGCTGGGTGCAAACTCTTCTGCCAGTGAAGGAAAGAATTTGTTACATCTGCTTCATCTGCCATGGCAGGAAAAAGGAAAGAAAGCAAAAAAAAAAGCCAATAGGAAAGACAGAAAATACATGAGTGTTCAACAGGAATTTTCTAAGTGCAGCTGAATGTGGCAAGGATCTGTTGTTTCAACTTCTTTATTCTCTGTGTGGGACTTGCTGAATATTTGCCAAAAACATACTGTGCTGGAGGTTTGATTTAAATACATGTTGCAGGCTCAAATGTTAGTTTTATACAGAGAAGAGCCTCATTAAACTGCACTGATGACCAGATGTCCCAGAGTAGACTGATAAATTTGTGAACTAGTTAATCAAATACACATATGAAAAAATACAGGGACCCCTGAGGAAAAGTGTATCTGAAGCTTATGTATTATATTTGGAATTGATTTGAAAAGGTTTTTTGTTTAACTTATTTTTGATAATATTTGACAGTGAATTGGTGAATCCACTGAAGTGCATGTTATGATGTAAGGGGAGTCTGAAAACTTGTGATCCCAGTTCTGCTTTTCAGTCCTTGCTAGAGAATGGGGACAGGGCCCTGCATCTTGATGAAAACCTTCAGGGAGATTCAACAATGAAGTATTTGTGAGTGAGGTTTTCAAATCATCTAATCTGTTCATCAAGTAAAACAGAAGTTGACAGACTTTGTCAGGCCTATGTCATGATTATTGTATTAAGTTGTTTTCATGGGTGCTTGATGTTTTGAAGGGAAAAGTAGAAGCCTCACAGAGGACAATTATGAAATCACTTTTCTTCCTTTCGCCAGTCCTCTTTGCGTGTCAGTTATTATTTGTTATTATCACAGGTTGGAGGCTACTCTTAGTTCTGTACAGAAGTAAAGGCAACTGGAGGTGAAGTGTAGCTATGGAGATGGAGGGAAGCACAAAAAATTGAGGGAGGACAAGGACACAAGCAGTGGGACTTTCTGGTCACACTGTTTTTCATGGGACCATCCTGCTGGCTCCTGTAGGAGCACTGGGTATCTTCTAGGAGGTATCACTGAAAGATCATGTTTGACAAGAAGATAGCTGCTGCTTAGAGGACATACACACAGAGGTGGGGAAACAAGGACAAGGGGCAGTTGCAAGAAGTATGCATGATCAAATCACTGAGATGGGATCAAAAGTAAGAGAAGTGTGATAAGTGGGAAAGGGTTGAAGATAATACATGGCAGGAGGCTTGAGCAGAAATGCAAGCAGGGGCTCTTTATCTGTTTGTATCTTGACTTTATTATGGAAAACTATGTTGCCTACGGAGGTGAGGACAGCATCGGTTGATGCCAAGAGGTTTGCTGCATGATATTAAATAAATCATCTTCCTGTTGTATGATGAGCTCTCAGGCGTTTTTTTTGCCTGAGGTCACCCAAGTTCTTCTTGTGAACAGCTGACTCCATTGCAACACACCAGGCTTTGTTTTCCTGTTTACTCCATCTTCACTCTGTCTCAGCTGTTTGAGACTTAAATTATTTCCTGGTTTGTGAATCTCATTATGTATCTTCTGTTTCTTGGAGACATGCTTATTGTGGTAAGCAAAACTGCAAAGAAAATTTTTTTCAAGGGAGCCACCACAAGCCTCCAGGAACCATTTAGTGTTTTACACAGTGACTTTGTCTCCTACAAGAAGTCATCTCTCTTGGCTGCTCTACAACCAGTCTGGACAAGCAGGAAGAAGGGGACCACTGTGCTACCAGTAATGAATAGGATGCCATGGAAGAGAAGACGTTGAATCTCAATGGGATTGTCAGGTTTGCTCATTTTCAGCTAGAGAGTTTTGAAGTTTGGTTGGAAAGAGCACTCAAAGCCTCCTTTGTGCTTTACAACAAGCCTGACAACCACAGCTGGCTACCAAGCTTACCCTGGCTTCAAGCACATGGTGAGGTAACCTCAGAGAAATCATGGCTTTCCACATGACTAGCTGAGGTTCTCTGCCTGCCATTGTACTGCTGTGTTGGGTTCAGACCACCAATTTCTGAATATCTAGTATAAATGAAGTTTCAGCTGTTAATACTGCATTGAATCTGAGTCTTGAACAGGTGGGTTTTGCAGAAGTTGCCTACTGTATCCTAGATCTGACAATGCGGTGAACTGTGGACAAAGAACAGTTTGCTTTACAAATTACAGTGAGCTATTCTGGTCATATCTAAAGTAAAGAAAGAAAATGCTGTATTTTCATGCACATATTTCAGTCAACTTCTACTTCTTTAAAATATTAGTACTTGAAATCAATCCTCAGGTAATCCTTACCTGCAGATAAATTGCACCTTTTGAAAAAAGGCACAATAAAACAGTCCGAGGTCGAGAAATCAGAGAAGAGGGAGGAGGCTATGGGTGAACATTGGGGTAAAATTCCAAAGGGTTTCCTCCACACATACATAATCCACAATGATGCTGGGTCATGGGGAGAAGAATCTTCTTTCTATGATTTTAATGATAATCACTGGATATGCATATGAAAATAGGGGTGCACATTTGAAGCAGCATTGGTCTCATTTTCAATTTTACTTTGAGTTTGTGTTGAAATTTTTCCCTTTTCTCTGTTAGCTGTTTCTCCCCAGCCTAGTTCTGAAATACACATTTTGGAAGGTTTAGTATGGGATGCCTATCTCAGCTTGAGCAGGACTCATTAATCTTCTGTGGCACTGAACTGAAAGGATTAATGAAAACGCCTTTCGGGATTTGTAGTTATTTTGACCCTTCATTTTTATTTCTAATTTCCTGTTTGAATTAATATCAATAAACCCCTTGGAACTCACCACCCGCCACCTAATTAATTAATGATAATTTTCCAGTGTATTGGGTCTGGCAGAGATGGAGTTAATTCTCCCCATAGCAGCCCTCATAGTGCTGTGCTTTGTATTGGTAGCTAGAAAGGTGCTGATAACACACCAGTGTTTTGGCTACTGCTGAGCAATGCTTGCACAGCTTCAAGGCTGTGTCTCCAACATTCCCCCCTCACCAGTAGGCTGGGGGTGGCCAAGATCTTGGGAGGGGCCATAGCCAGGACAGCTGACCTAAACTAACCAGACAGATATTCCATACCATATGACGTCAGCTCAGCTATAAAGGCTAAGTAAAGGGAGATGGAAGAGGGGGCATTTTCATCTTCCGAAGCAACCACTACGCGTACTGAAGCCCTGCTTTCCAGGAATTGGCCAGACATCTCCTGCTGATGGGAAGCAGAGAATAACATCATTTGTTTTTCCTTTGCTTCCACGCGCAGTCTTTGCTTTTGCTGTATTAAACTGCCTTTATTTTGACCCACGAGGTTTTTTCCATCTTATTTTGTCCCTGTCCTGTCCTGTCCTGCTGAGGAAGGGAGTGACAGAGCGGCTTGGTGGGGACCTGGCATCCAGCCAAGGTCAACCCACCACATCCTGGAACTGGATTGATCCATGGATTAATTTTTAAATCACTGGTGAGCTTATTGGGACTCTTGTGATCAACAGGGTGCTCTCCAAGCCACAGCTCCTGGAGACAAGCCATTACATGAGAGCGTCTGCTCTCCTTAAATATAAAATAAAACAAAAATTAAGGTCTGAAATTCTCAGGTTGTAACAATAAGCTTGAAAGTCTGATATAGCCATGTGCTAATTCTCACTGTTCAGAAATGAGACAAAAAGAGACCAGCATTGATTCATAAGTCTCATTGTTTTTACAATTGTGATTCTTCGGTATTTGACTTCCGATTTTTGAGTTCCTCAAACTGGCAGCCTCAAGATTTATTAAACATTTTGGTCATGGTGCTCTTCCAAGTTAGGCTGCTAACATCCTGTGCAAAAGGACATTAGGCAAAGCAAAAAGGAATAGGAGAGCTCAGTCCAAGTCTTAACCACAAGGTATCCACTTATATTTTTTAATCCAGGAGCTTCAGGAAGGTTGTATTTGCATTACAAAGGCAGCAAGTTCTACCTATTTACAGGATGGGGAAAAGAAAAGAAAAACAAAAAAAAAAGAAAAACAAGGACACCTCAGGTACTAATTAGCTTATCTCCAAACCAAACTCAGGAGTGATAATTTGATTTGTGCCAGCTGAGAAACCAGTAGGTCTTGGCCCTCACTGCAGTCAGTCTGACTCTTCTCCCTTGCACTATGCAAAGAAATTCTATTACAAGGAGTGCTTATTAAACCTGATATTTCAAGAAAGCTGGCTTTTCCACCTAGTAATAGCAGCTATATATTTTCAACAGTGCCACACTTCAAGGTTAAACACTGACTATGATTTTACAAAAGCTTGTATTATGGTGGCAGCTTTGTGTGCAAACATTTGCAGTTAATTGCAGGAAGTCTGTGTGTAGTGTCAAGGCTAAAGAAACAGGTACAAGTGATTTACACTTCTAAGATTTCCCAATAAACATCAATCCAAGCATCTTACTCTTGATTCCACTATAGCTTTTATAGATGTAAACCAGGAGTAATTTTATTGAGAGCATGAACTCTGCAAGGCTAAAATGGCACAAAGCAAACTCTCTAAAGACTTCCTTGCTTTAACAGAAACCTTACTGGGACTCTTTATGACTGGAAAGAAACCATTTCACTTAGTGGCTAACACTGAAACCTGTGCTAACATGTTTGTATTTATTTGATGATGTCCCTTCAAATAACTGTGGCTTTGTGGAGACACTGACCATATGTATGATTGGGGTAAGGTTTTTTGAAACAGGCGTGAGAATACCAACTTCCTCTGTAGAGAAAGACCTGGGTGGGGACAACATCATGGGACCACTTACTATTCTTGTTATTAAATTAAGAAAAGACACTTGTCAGCTGAAGTGAAAACAGAATTGAATGGAAAATGTAAAATAAAATGTAAAACATTCTCTTAAAATAAAAACAACCTTTAAAATGTGGGGTCTGCCAGTCAATGAGTGTTCATGTTTTAGGACTATCACACCAAGATCCACAAGCCGCAAAGCATTAACTTGAATATGTAAATTTTGATTCACTAACTGTTGCAGTGATTTCAATACCAAGGCCATGACAATGGTCTAGGGGAAGGGAAGCAGACCTACACCGTGTTGAAGGGGATACTTCAGCTGTTCAAACAGGTCAGAGATCCCAGCATGGGGCAACTCTGCCTTCCCTTCTTCCAAGGGATTTGAATGGATTACCAGCAAGCAATTCATCTGCAGGTTGCTGGTCTTCAATGCCAAAGAAGTCGCCGTTCACTCTTTTGTGTGTATAGCATGTTTGTGGAGCAAGTCGGGAGCTCTCTGTGGTGGCATTGATATTTCAGAGTAGGATACTATTATCTGACCTTGTCATTCAAGATTCAGGGAAAACATCTGAGTGTGAGGTTTTCTTCTTAAGATTAGAAGTACGATCCTGAACAGTGTATACATGAGTTAGTCTTTCATTATTGGACTTGTAAACACTGCCATTTTTCTTTGCAATAATTGAGTGAGCCTGACATTTCTTTTAGGATGCTTCTTGAGAGACAACATTTGCAGATGCCTCAGAAAAAGGTGATGTGTGGGGAGAGACTTTGAATGGACTTTAAAACTACTTAGTATAATTAAAAAAATTGAACACATGCACAGACTCACACTATTAACTTCTAGAAACTGTGATATTTACTAGATTGCAACTGTGCCTGAACAAAGAAGACAAAGAAATTCTGATTTTCCTTTCTTAATAATACTAGTGCAACAAAATGGAAGTCTAGATGGCAGGGATAAATCCAGTTTTATTGTATAATTTGACCATTTAGTCTGATGGATAGTTCAGTTGATGAGCGTTCTGCTAGTTAACACAGGTGATTAGTGCTGTGTAAGTTCAAAATATTTTGGGAAGATGTGAGCCCAGTATTTTTTTCTGAGCCCAGTATTTTTTTCTGAATTACAGAAAAAAATTACACTCGGTCATTTTGCCTGAGTGCTTCAGGAACAGCTGATCACCCAGCACCATCTCATGTGTCAGTGAAATATCTTTTCTTCTCTTTGAGGTACAACATCATTGCTCACAATCCACGGCAAGAGGATCGAGAGGATGGGCACAGCTTTGGAAACATCATGATGATATTGCACCTTCTTTTACCCCACAAATTACCTGTGACATTTCATTTAAAACCTAAGGTGCCATAAAAGAAGGAATCCCTGGCTACAGCAGTAGTGACAAATACACAGGACAAACCTTGTGAAAGAAAGATTTTCAAAATTAATCTTGGCAACACAAGAGCTGTGGGCAAGCTGCTCCTCTCCGAGGAGCAAGGGGAAGGCAGGGGAGGCTTCTGGAACTTCTGGTCCTACCACTGCTGGCTCTCACACCTGTGTTTGTGCTCCTGCCTCAAAGCAGAACCCTCCTGAGGCACCGCTGGGTTTCCACCTGCCTCTACTTCTTGTTGCACTGCTATCAGAGTGCAGATCCCACTAGTGCTACGAATCTAAGTACGTGCAGGATGAGTTAATGAATAAAAGCCCTCCAAGGGGGGTTGTGGAGTTGAGGCCTGGTTGCAAGGGATGACAGTCTTCTCAGGGAGGAAAAGATGCCTGAGGAGATGACTGGAGACTGCTGTGGCACTGGTGCTGCCATCTGACAGTTGCAATAGCAAAATGAAGCTGTGACTTGCTGAATTTCAAATTTCACTTTTTATTAATATTGTACATAACTCAGGTTATTTTCAAGCTGCAAGCTGATTAATCATATTCTCTTCTTGCTTAAAATTTCCCTTATAGTTTCAAACAAAAATGTTATCCTTAGTTCTCCATCTTAAAATGTGCCAGTGCATAGTGCTGTTTGTGCAAGCTGGCCAAGGCAGCTGTATTTTAATGCAGACGTAGGATTCTTATATATACACACAGACAAATTGTCAGTCAGCATGAGCTGGTGCAATCTGATTTACCTTCCCTGAGAGTCTGGTCTCCAGCCATTAAATTGCCTCTGAAGACTTCAGGCCAACAGGTTTTCTTTTCAAGCCCTACATTAAAATTTACCTATTCCCAGGTTCCTGCAGGTCCTGCTCCCTCCCCAGAGATACACTCACCAGTGAATGACAATGATCTGTTACTGCTAAATAGAATATTAAAAAAAAAGACTCATCCTGACAGCCAGGGCACTTCAGAGACCTCTCACTGTGATACACTGGCCAGGTCCTCCAGCTGCCCGTTGGTAACCCCAGCCTGTGGTGTTACTTGTGTAGAAACAACGTTATACTAGATATTGATAGATGCCTTTGGGGCATGAGGCTCTTCTATTCTCTGTGAAGCAAGTGGCACTATTTCTGCTCTGTTAACTAAAAGTAATATGCTACTGCACATGCGGGTTTGTTGCTGTTGCTCTGTTTGTAGTACAAAGTCAGATTTGGGATTACCCCAACATGTCCTGTACTGTTGATACAGCAGAGCAAAACCTGCCTGTCCCCTTTATTGTAGAATAGGGATTATAACATGTAGGGTTGAAGGGACTTTTTAAACATGAGAAAACACAGGACTGGAGCAGACACGTGCCCTGTTACTGACTTCTCAGAAGGTTTTGAGAAAGTAACCTAATCTACATCTGCTCCTGCCCTCAATACATATGGAAACTGCACCAGTTCTGTCCCTAAAGGAGGAGCAGTATGGGCTAATTAATGAATATTTGTAAAGTGCTTTGAAGAGGAAACCTGTTACATCTTATAATTACCTGATACAAGCCATATCCCAGGGGAGTGCTCCAGATGGCTGGTGCTCCATCCTTCACCCCTGCTGTTGAGGCCAGTACGGGGAGTGATCCTGTGCTCTTCCAACAAAGCAGATGGGGAGCCCTTGGGGCATGTGCATGGTGTTTTCTTGAAAGTCAGATTTTGTTTTTTAAAATGAAAGAATAATTTTGTTATCTCTGCAGAACTAGATGTTTGAAGTCTCTCTGTTTCCCTTCGATCTTTACTGCTTTGCTTTTTCATTTGCAGCCAGACCACCAGGCTGAAAGGAGCACAGATGAGGGGGTAGTTGGAAGGAAAGCTGAACAAATGCCTATCCCAACCCTGCTTTTCCCATTATGCATGTCTTATGGAGACGTGATTGCGGGAGCATAATAGTGGACTCAAAGACAGATCAATACGATCATAGTTGAAGACCCTTTACTAGAGCATCAGACATCATTTTTATACATTGGTTACATCCGTAGATGCGTTTAGCTATTTTACTATTGGTTACACACATTATTCATGCGCTGTCCATGCGCCTAGTTACACTTAATGATTTGTCATATCAACACTGTACGCACGCATAAACATAAGACATAATTGGTTATACTAAAACATGCGAAACTTGTCTCAGTCCAATTGGTCAAGAAAAACTGCCGAATTGAGGTTCTTTGTGCCAAGTTCCCTTTATCGTGGAATGCGCACCTGTGTTCTTCTAATTGGTATCTTTCTTTTTTTGTCTTCTTGTTTATTCTGTTCAAGGCCTTCTAAAGGCGTCTGGAATGCTCTTGCGACCGCTAGCTAAATATGTGTCCACAATTCCCCCTTTTTTGTTTTCCGTCAATTAACACAGCCTTACTTGATCTATCAATTAATTTTTAAACACATTGCAACATACAAAGCACATAAAATACATAAAAACACAACAAGACAAATCAAAACTGTCTTAACTAATGATTTAAGAGCAGTTCTATTTTGTAAGGTTGTGTGTCTAATACTATCTACATCTAACAGTAAATCAGATAATACTACTACAATCTGTATTCAGGGAGCCCAGAATTTGTGATTCCTGGGGTGGCAATGAGGGTGAATGCCCGATCCGTGGAAACCAGGCATTCCCATCCATTGCGTCCATGACCTGCTGCACAGGGGTCTCCATCAATAAGTTCTTAAACTTCGTTGATGCCAGTGGAACCCCCTATTAAACCTGTGAAAAAGGGATTGCTTGGTGTTGCTGTACAGAGGCATAAGCAGTCTTGTCTGGTCACGTCAGCCAGGGTCATCCAGATGTTTTCTTTGGCTTGCGGCGGTATCCATGACTACGTCCATCCGAGGACTGTGAGGAAGATGGACCATCCGTATATTCTTGTGCTGTCTTGCTCTGCGAGCTCAGCCCAGCAATTGGTAGGTGCCAGCTTTATGTGGGTGTTCCCACGGAGGCAACGATGGCCTTGCCATACACCAGCCCGACGCTCTTCGGAAAATCCCGGTATTTATATATTTGCAGAGGAACGGATTTCAGCACACGTGGTCAGCGAGTGCCAAAATCCACCTCGGTTGCAACATGGGGAGCCTATGACGCATGTGCTCGCTGGCCAGGCACGCTGCACGAGTCATAGCTATCCTGTCTATTGGTTCATGGGCTTTGTGATGCAGTTGCAATGCACAGAGAATCTTGACCTGTTATGTTAGCCAAGGTGACCTACACGTTAGTTTTTGGCTGAGGTGGTATTCATATTGCCGCACCATCTAGGATGTTCCAGATGATGATGGTCGTACAAATCGAGCGGGAGTCCATCGTGGGCCTGTATCCCTAATTTCCGTCCGCTCCTGATATGTGGATAAAAAGTGTCTAAATATCGGTGGACCACCTGCATCAGACCAACGATTTAGAAAATTTAAAACATAAGTGGCTTTAGCTAACTTTTCTTGTGGAGAGAGATTCCCTACTCTCTTTTTTGTTTTTCATCAATTAACACCTGCTGTATTGCCCTTTGCAAAGATCTATGAACACAATTAATTAAACACAGTAAAAGCAACATTATACCTAATAAAATACACAAGAATAAAAGAAACCCCAATTTTTAACAAATGTACAAACCAACTCCTAAGTCCCCATCCCGCAGCTAAATGCTCTAAGCCGAAATGACAGCTTTCTTAATTGCGTTAAAGCTCTTGCAGCCCCTTCTTGCCTCTGCAGTTCTGTTATCTTGTTTATTAATTGCTCCACTGTCCAAGTTCCTCATGTCCGTTGTTTTTCTGGTGGTTCAAAGTCCTTTCATACTGCAGCTGTCACGTGGTCTGGCCCACTCATGCTAACTGCGGCCTACTTATGCTAACTCTAAATAATCAGGCTCAAAGAAATGTCCCCCATTTTCCATGAAATCTCCCACAATTCCCCCTTTTTGTTTTTGTGCAAGCCAAGTTACATGAAATTCTTTTGCAATCATACATTCAACTATTTTTATGATACGTGGTACAATCATTACAACTGCTAATATTACAATTAAAATAACTAAGCCATGCATAAGCAAATCTTTCAACCATCCCATAATTCCCAAACTTGCTAGCCATCCACTTAACCCTGTGTCAGTTATCGCGAGCCTTTTACTATGAATCATATTGATATCGGGTGTTAGTAACGTAAGTCGTCCGAGGCTACATGGCCTCCTGTTAAGTTTCGATGGAATTCCCCCCCACGCTCTATCCCCACAAATTAAAAACATCCCCGCAGGTAAAGCAGCTGGAATAGAAAAAAGAGCGTGATATTCTGGAACAGATATAGTTACACCAAGCTGTAGCATTTCTACATACAGGCAAAATAGCTTTTACATTCTGACCCTTTCGAGTGGTGTTATAGGTGTAATTAAACATCACACAGGCATTCATGATGACTGATCCTAACAACTCCGACTCTTGAGGTTCTTGCATTACTTGAGGCAGGTGTGCATACACACCGTCCCAATTATCGACACAGGATTGTGGGTTAGTACAAAGGGAAAATTCAGGCATTGGATCTGGCCAGGTGTCTAGAGGTAACCCCACCAAACAGGTAGAAAAAGGGTTTTCAGGGGTAGCGACAGAAAGACATATAGCTTCTTGATGCGTTATGTTCGCCAAGATTACCCATACATTCTGTTTTGGTTGTTGGATCATCCATTCTTCACTTATGTGTGTCACCCATAACAGGCTGAATGCAGCAGGGAGGAGTCCTTTTAGGTTCAGCGTTTTTCCTTTTGTCCTGGCCTTCCCCCGCTTTTTGTTTTTAGCAGAGGTCGCACTGCTGCGGCAAATGCAGAAGCAAAAAAAGCAGCTTTCCCTTGTTCACCCATACGGTCGCAAGCTTCTAACATCTCACTAACAGTAACACCTCGAGGTAACGTGCACAATACTCGCTTTGTTTTCGCATTTGCATTTTCAAACGCCAACTGATCAAGCAAGTTAACCTTCATGTTACTATCAAGATCTGCGTGAGATTCCAATGCGGTATGCAGTCTGTCTATAAACTGAGCAAAAGGTTCAGATTCTCCCTGCAGAATATTAACATAGGAAGGAGAAACTTTTCCTTGCTCGGGTGTGCTTTGGAGAGCTTTAAATGCCAATTCCTGTGATTGTATTAAAACTTGAGTATCAAATTGAGCTTGCCAAGCGGCATTTGAAAATGGTCCAGAACCCATCAATCTTTGAGCAGTATATTGAAATAAGGGATCGTTTTGTTGACGTCCCCTATTTCCTGCCTCTGCATCATCGCAGAGTTCCTGCCACCTATGGAAAAAATATAACTGTTGTGACGGCGACAACAATGTTTTAGCAAGCATTCGCGAGTCATGTGGAGTTAAGGTTGACCCAGAAAATATATGGGACAAAACTGCCTGCGTAAAAGGAGATTTTAAACCATACTGAGCAATTGTAACTTTTGCTTCTTTTATGATTTTCTAATCAAATGGAACCCATTGATTAGGTCCACCCCCAGCCCCAGCAATAACCGGAAACACTGTGGGAGCTGCTATGATTTCTCCCTCAATTAAGGCTTCGTGAATAATTCCCCACCATCTATTCTGGGGGTCTGTTGCTTCTGGAAAGGTGGGGATCGGTTCCCTGGGAGGTGGAGAAGGCAGAGGTATAGGTGCAGGACAAGGAAGGGGCAGAGGTAAAAAAGGGTTTGAAGGAGGGGGAGGAGGAAGAGGGCGGGGGGGAGGACGAGGAGGAGGGGGTGCATCAAAGGATACAGCTGGTGGTTTTTCTTGCTTCGCAGCAGCCTCCAGCTGTGCCAGCTTTTCTATTAATGATTGCAACTGCTGCGAAGTGAGCTCCGGCCCCTCTTCATGCTCTTGAGGTGACCCAGGCATAGACGGAGGCAACGGAGGGTATATGCTAGGTATAATTTGTTCATGTTGAGCGGCGGTATCTGGGGGCTGTTTTCTCGTAGGCGGATTTTTACTCGCTTCCTGATTTTGTAGGGTTTCCTTTAAGCGTACGGTTAGGGAGGCTTGGGAACTGTCAGATGGCTGATTAATATCGGCAGTCCCAGGGAGTGGAGCAGAATTCAAGGGCACAGGAGCAGGCGGACAAGCTCCAGGGAAGCCAAAAGTCTCTCTCGCTGCATTGTGTTTTTCTCCCCGCGTTTCCCCTTCGCTTGCGGTTGGTGAGAGAGCAGCAAAAACAGACACAGCCGCTTTACGATCTGCTTTCATTTCTTGCAGAGTTGTCTTAATTACTTTCCATAAAGTTGCAAGACCTTTAACTTCTTTAGACCCGTCACTAATTTCATCCCATAGGGAGGTTCCGATATTTTCCCAGGTACTAAGGTCAAAAGCTGTACCCACACTAATTAAAAGGTTTCTGTCCTTGCTCCATTGTAAAAGCTGCTTTAAACAAGCTTCATCATATTTTATGCCTCTCTTTGAGAGTATATGTTAGAGGAGCTTAACTACGGCTTCTTCTTCTTTGGAAAGCGTAGACCCCATCTCCTCCCCTGACCGCTCACCTCCTTTACAGGCGAGTCCTCACCTTGACGGGCGAAAAAACAACAGCGCTGTCTTATCTGCCTCTATGGACACACCAGCCGGGGCAGCCGGTCTTTCGGTCCAGATCCTCCCGTCTTCCTCTTATCCTGCCGTTCGTTCTCCAAACGTAGGGCAGAATTTGGGAGTCCCTGTTCGGGCGCCAATTGTGGCAGCATAATAATGGACTCAACGACAGATCAATACGATCATAGTTGAAGACCCTTTACTAGAGCATCAGGCATCAGCTAAATATGTGTCCACAGGTGATCTCCTTAGCTGCCTTGTGGCAAAAAGCCAGAAGGGATTTCTGGGTACTTCACATGCCTTTCTAACCTTAACAGCACTGATTGTTTGGGGTTTTTTTAAATGAAATAAAAATCTGTTGATACAGAACATATCATGTACAATACAACAATGAGTTGCCCTGAGCACATGTAGCCTGGCTCAGGTTCCTTGCTGGTTTCCATGTCATTTCTTCAGCTGTGCCAGGACACACCACAATTGCCTTTCCTATAGCAATATTTTTTTTCTGCCTTAACTTTAAAAACTGTCTCTTAGTGATCTACCTATGTTGCCTAGAAGGAAAGGAAACAGGTTGCGTAAAATTTGAGAGAGGGCATTCTGTGATCAATGTGTTTTGTAAGAAAGGTATTCGTATAAACCAGGGATAAAACTTGGGAAAATGTTCTGAGAAGAGCTGAGGGGATGATTAGAGAAAACAGCCCCTCTGGGAGCTTAAGCTGTTTCCTTTTTCAAGAGAGAAGGTTAAAGTTTGGCTCGAGCAGTCTGATCATGGCATTAATTTAATTTTAAGTCTCTGCAGTTCAGATGTCCACACAGGTGTCTATCTCTGAGTGTAGCTGAACCACACTGAAGAAGGGCCTATTTCTCATCCTGACTGTAAAGGTAGCTCAAGCAGATGAAGACCTAAGGTCTGGTCCACCTTCAGTTGGGTGTTCAGTCCACAAGAAAAAAAGAGTCAAGGACTGGGAATTAAAGCTGGTTTGGTTTATGCTGGAAATATTAAGCAGGTTTATTACAATGACACTAATAAAAAATTGGAATGATGTAAAAGGCATATGGTGAATTTTGCTCCATTGTAGACTGGAAAATCTAGGCAGTATGTTTATCTTTCAGTGGTGGCTCTATTCAAAGAACAGTAAATCTGAAGAAGTCCTCTGGCTGATGGTAAATAAGATGCCAGCTTAGATTATTTGGATGGAGCTTTCAGGCCAAATGAATCCTTGTGCTGTCAGTTCCTGTGAAAAGACCTCAAACCTCAAAGTGAAACTCAGTAAACACCCAAATTCACATGGCTTCCCACCAAAACTATGTGGGTCAACAAACAGCAAATACCACTAAGAAATGATGCAGTAGTCTGGACTGCCTGAACATGTTTGCAGAGAAAAGTGGGTGGGACTGGGAAATTGTTTTCTTCAGTATTTTGGGACCTGACATGAATTATTCTCTTGCATGCTGGGAGACATGCCCTGCCCCAGCAACTTCAGGCTTGAGGGAATGCACTGGTTTTTATTGTCTCTCTGTGCTTTCCTCATGCATGGCATCATGTCTGCATGTGGGCTGAAACACAGTCTGACCCAGGGAAATGTGCAATAATAGTTAAAATAATCAAAACTGTAAGAAATCCTACTCACGGATCAGACCCCTGATAAGTAGCAAGAGCAAAGGTCAAACCTGAGAGAAGTGTCACTCTGGGTGTAAAACAAGAGAAGAGAGGGGGGTCCAGACACAGGAAATCACCAGAGAATGATGGGGCAGCAATGGTACTCCCCTTCCCTCTTCCATCAAACATGAGCTTGTCTCCTCTTTCAAGCTGAGAATTTGCATCTTGTCTCTGATTAGCCCTCAAAGACAGTCCCTTCTGTTGCAGGCAAAGGTAGTCAGCAAGCCCCTTTTTCCATATTATTCTTTGCATTTTGCCAGCACTTCATGTAAACATGCACAAAAACCTCATCCTCTGCTAGGGCTCTCATTATAGCTTCCCTTTGTGCAGCCTACAAAAAGGTTAGGCTGCCTGATTTGCAGAGGTCTGCCACCTCTCAAACTGATCAGTATTACCTCATTATTTCCTTGTGCTCACTTGGGCTTGACCCATTGTTTGCTGTCTTGGATAGTTTGGAAAAAATGTCCACTCTCTACATAAGAAGCTTTCAGAATACTGTACTGAATTATTACATAATATGTGTGTACATATATCTAAATATATGTGTAAGTATTTATCTATGCATATACCTATAGAGTCTCTTTTGCTTGTGCAGTTGTGTAAAGGTCTTATCCTGAAGACGTGCCAAAAAGAAGCCTGGTGCAAAACTGGTCCCTCACAAATCCCAGACAAGCTCTCTGTTACTGTGAGTCCCTTTGTGCATGTGCTACCACAGTGTACCATTTCAGCCTTCTCTTCCCAGACCAAATCTTTCCTCTTCAACCCTCTCCTCCTCTCCAGGGCTAAGTACGCTTCCAAATCAGGCTGTTAATTTGCATACTTCTTTCCACACAGAACCTGCCCATCTGCCAAACATTATAACCAATATTTTAGGTTCTTTGGCTTTTATCATCCTGTCTAACACCATCTGCTGTAGAAAATTAATTTGCCTACTTTAGTGTGCTCTTTGTGGGCCTCTTTCTCTGTTAATTTTATGTTCACAGGCCACAATAATGCAAGCAATATTGGATCGTAGCTATGCTGATGTAGCTCCTTGTGGCTCCATCTTCTTCCCTGACCTGGCAAGTGCTCTTGGCAGAAGAACATCCATGGATCACCTGAGATGCAGGGAGTGGGGAACCTCCATCAGAAGGCAGGGATTCTATCTTTACTATCTGAGTACTAAACCTGTGCTTGAGGCTATACATAATGAAGAAGCTCCAGTGGCGTCTTCATGAAAGGCATCAGCCAGTGGTGGTTTTGGTACTAATATTGTCTTTCTTCTTGCTTGCCACCAGTGTGCCATAGCAGGGACACAAGGCTCCACTTTCAGAAGCAAAGGGAAACATTTTCTGCAGTTGTCTGTTCTCATTGCAGCCTTAAAGTTGTCAGAGGAAGAGATTAAGGCTGTGTCATTTTTGGTTTTTGTTACTGTCTTTGTCAAGAAAATGAATTGTCATAAAAATCTGAAGACCTGATCTCTTCTCATTAGGTGCTCTTCTCAGCCTGAGACTTAGGGGAATTGTAATGAGAACATACACTGATGCAGAATGAGCACGTTCCCACCAGTGGCTATCCCAGTGGCAATCCGAGTATTTCCAATTCTTGATCCCACTGGAGCTTAGAGATATGTTTGTACTGAGTGGGGAAGGGAAGGCATCCATTCTGAGTTCAATGGCCTCCAAATATTACTTAGGGCAAGATAATAATGAATGATATAAAACCCATCAAGCAAAAAGACAATGCCGTGAATGAGTGTTCACCTAATTTACATATAGACAATGTCTACCTGAGTATTTGTGCAGACAGAGAAAACACGTTGTTAAACAATTCGTTTGAAAATTCAGTGGCCAGATAACACGAGGTTTTAGTCATCACTAACTGAAGATGGGAGTGGTGTCTTCAGTGTCAACAGCTCCTGTTGCCAAAAGTAATTCTTAAAACTCTGAAGCCCACCTCTGTTTGGAAAAAGCAGGTATCTCTCCTATAGGAGTTATGTGTGGGAGATACTGTCAAAGTCCAGTGCCTAGAAACCTCCAGCCTGAGCTCACAGGACTTGCTATACCACCTTTCATGCATAAGAGGCTGTGCCCATTGTTGCAGGACTGTAAATTAATTGCTTATAACATTGTCTGAGACTAAAAATTGCTCAAACAGTGCACTGGGACTGCCCTGGAAATCCGTAAATATGAAAGAAGTTGCCATGTATTTCTGAGATGTTTAGTGCTCAGCTGCCTTCATAGTAGCCTAGGGATCCTTGCAGATGGAGTAATAATATGTATTCAGTCATTCATTTTCAGTACTCTAATTGCAATAATAACCTGACCTGTGGTCATAAACAAGCCTTTTTAATGCCAGGTTTCTAAAGCCTTAATCTGAATGCATGCTGTGGCCTCACAGACCTCAGTAATGACACCTAGCATGATATGAGTACACTTGCTCTTTTGAGGTGGTAACACATGGATGCCTGCATTAAGGTGTAAACTCAAAACTACATCCCATGGAGCAACACAAAGCTACATGATTTCTTACTCTTTCCACAAAATGATCAAAGCACGTTATGTTATTTGAAAAAGTTACTACAACCTTCTGTATGCACCGTCAATCATCCTGCACCTTGGTATTTTACCTGCCTCCTGATTTGGGTGTTTAAACTCCATTTTATGATATCATTAGGACATTTAAGCTGATATCAACAGTTTATCTATCATTAAGGCTTCTGTAAGGCCTATAGTATTTCATGCCTTCTCAAAGCCTTTATCTGAGCAATATAGGAACTGATCAATGCTCCAGAAAGACCAGCAATACGTTAGCAGATAGGAAGGGACCTACATTAATTTCCATTTTGCTAATGCTCTTTTGGCTATGTGCACTTTTGTCCTGGTTTTGGCTGCAATAAAGTTAATTTTCTTCCTAGTAGCTGGCATAGTGCTGTGTTTTGAATCTGGGATGAGAATAATGTTGATAACACTCTGATGTTTTAGTTGTTGCTAAGGTGGCAAGGACTTTTCAGCTTCTCATACTGCCCTGCCAGCAGAGGCTGGGAGTGCACAAGAAACTGGGAGGGGACACAGCCAGGACAGCTGACCCACATAAGCCAAAGGGGTATTCCATACCATATGACATCATGCCCAGTATATAAACTGGGGGGAGTTGGCCAGGAGGCACTGTGGCTCAGGGATTGGCTGGGCATTGGTCAGCAGATGGTGAGCAATTGTGCATCACTTGTTTTGTATATTCTATTACTATTATTACTATTAATTATTATTATTATTTCCCCATCCTTTTCTGTCCTATTAAACTGTCTTTATCTCAACCCATGAGTTTTACTTTTTTTCCCCAGTTCTGTCCCCCATCCCACTGTGGGGGTGGTGGAGTAAACGAGTGGCTGCGTTGTGCTTAATTGTCAGCTGGGGTTAAACCATGACATCTTTTGATTTAGTGTTAAGGTTTTGAAGGTAAAATGTTACAAAATGCTAGTTTCTTACTGGATCTTCAAGTCCAACAGGCTGAAGTTTAGGCCATTTCATCCATCAAGGGGTTTTTTTAGTTTGTCCATATTGAACATTTGACCATTGATACATTTTAAGTGAAGGTGAAGGTTAGATTTAAGGTTTACTTAAGGGCAGAGAAGAATGCAAAGATGAAAATCCTCTTAATTGTTTAGCCTTTGCAAACATCATCCCTTATTCTTGGTGCATGTTCTAAAGAAGATGCAATGTGTAACTGGACTCCACATTTTGTACTTTTCAAAGCTCCAGCCCTTGGCCTAGAAAATTGCACCAAAATTGCAAAGTATCACTTAGGCTCTTCAGATAAAAGTGTTCATCCTAGTACAGTGGAATCAAGAAGATCCATCAATAAGACAGATGAGTTGCCCTTTCATTTTCAAACTATAGACTTGGTTTCTACACTAACTACAGTCTTGGGTATAACAACAGCAACAGTAAGTACAGTCAGCTGAAATTCAGTAATCCTTAAGCTCTTGCTAACAATGGTCATGTGTACCACAAGCTAACAAACAGAAATCTGGAATCCCTCAAACCTTGTTTTTCTATCCCCCTATGTGAGCAATCTGACAATAAACCTATGGTTTGGGGTTTATTTACCCTTCTCTCTACCCCTCCAAATCCCCATCCTTAATTAAACCTAAAAATGTTACCTTGGTGGCTCATACCTTCACTGAATATACTGACCTTCTTGACATGAATTTTTAACTAACAGAAGTAAAATAAATTTTATCCCCCAAAACAAGTACTCCAAAAACCTAGTTTTGAAAGACCTTTAGTCAAAAAGGTTAGCTGTGGAATTCAGCAAGTGAATAAAAATCTGCAATAGAAACATTACACACTATTGCATGCCTATGTATAGGAATGTTCCAAGATGTTAAGAAACAGAGAGGTAGCCTGCTGTTGTGGTTTAACCCCAGCCAGCAACTAAGCACCGCGCAGCCGCTCACTCACTCCCCCCCCACCCAGTGAGATGGGGGAGAAAATCAGGAAAAGAAGTAAAACTCATGGGTTGAGATAAGAATGGTTTAATAGAACAGAAAAGAAGAAACTAATAATGATAACACTAATAAAATGACAACAGCAATAATAAAAGGATTGGAATATGCAAGTGATGCACAGTGCAATTGCTCAACACCCAGTTAGTCCCCAAGTGGTGACCCCCCCATCCCCATCCCCCACTCCCCCCAGTTTATATACTGGGCGTGACGTCACATGGTATGGAATACCCCGTTGGCCAGTTTGGGTCAGGTGCCCTGGCTGTGTCCTGTGCCAACTTCCTGTGCCCCTCCAGCTTTCTCACTGGCTGGGCATGAGAAGCTGAAAAATCTTTGACTTTAGCCTAAACACTACTTAGCAACAACTGAAAACATCAGTATTATCAACATTCTTCTCACACCTAGCTTAAAAACATAGCACTATACCAGCTACTAGGAAGACAATTAACTCTATCCCAGCTGAAATGAGGACACCTGCCTAGCAGAAGGAAACATTCCCCAGATTTCAATGCGGTCTCTAAGCTTAGTGATGGCTGAAAACAAATGACCAGTGACTTCATTAAGTGTAAATCACTGGTCCCTGCTGACAGAAAGCCCCACTTCAGGTAACTGGGTACTGAAAGTGCAAGGTGAAGCCTGAGCTACTCAAGTTTGCGTTTTATGCACCTACCACGGAGCTCATTCCTTGCTTGTGCTGTAACTACAGGTAGGTTACCTGTGCCCATGCCAAAGGTAAACATGATGAGCATCCCTGCTGACATTAGTCCTTCTAGCTCAGCATACCATGAGATCTCCAATTAACCATCATTTCCTTTTCTTTTTCAAAACCCTGTTTCAATGTCCAAACTACAGTGTAGTCTTAAAAAGTGAAATAGCTATTAGGTGCACCAAAATATGTTTGGGGTTTTTTTCTAATTTGTGCATACACCCACGTCGCTATTTTCAGCCTAGCTGAGATTTTGTAATCTGCTAGTTTTGCAGGAGTATATTGCACTTTTGCTGACTTCCAGCTTCAAATGCCAGGGAGCAGCCCAGGGACTTAACGTTCTGCCCGATGGAGAGAAAGGCCCCTCAGAGTGAAGGACAACAGGTCCTTCCTATCATTTGAAACCAGGTCTGATGGTCCCAGGAGGGTGTTCTGTTTCTGCTAGTGCAGCTTTGGCATAGGCAGGACTGCAGTCATGTATGAACACTAAGAGCAGCAGAAAAGTTTCAAAGAGAAAGCCAGGAGTACATCAGAGCCTCAGACTTCTTTTCATTTCCTTTGATTAATGTCTTCATTGCACTGAAGCAATTAATATGCCAGTTGGGGTGAAAAGAAGGACAATTTTCCCTTCAAAAATACTTAGGAATGAACAATGACAAGTTCAGACTGATTGATCCAACAGAAGAAACTTCCATCCTCCTCTGAATGGTGTCTTGCTTCATTGAGAACAAAGTGCTATGCATGCACATAATTAATAAAGTTAATAGAATTTAGTGCCACTCTTAATATTAGAAACAACTTATTTATAGAGGTGACATTCTATTCCTCATGTACCTTCTAATACAGGTACACAACTGATATACCTAATTTTATAATGTTAACATATGATTAACATCCAGTGCAGTCATGAAGTAATGTGGTTATAAAAATTTATGTGGAATGTTACAGATAAAAACTGCCACAAAAAGGTAGTGAACCAATAGCTGGAGCCTAAATTAACCTCCCCCCCCCCCCCCCCCCAGACACACACACACAAAGACAAAATGAAAATAAGTGGGAATGATACTGCTTTTCCAAATGGAATTGATGTTAGTATGCATGTGTTATTACTTATAAAAGGTAAATGACGATGTTGACAATGTAAAGCTCCCATCCTAGAACTACATGTGTTTTTCCTGAATTTAAAAAAATCCACAGAGCACCAGCAGCTCATGTAGAGCCACTTGTAAGGACTGCACACATTACAGCCTTCCTAATTAGACTGGCACATGGCCACAGAGCTAATCCTCCTGAAGAGCACTACTCCAGCCTCAGCCAGCTTTTTTGGCCAACTCCCATTGGAAAATTGGAGTCCTCCAATGAAACAAGAAGGGTAACAGATGCAAGCTGTGGATTAACTCAGCTGGGACTAGAAGCATATCTGAGAGACAGAGACTCTTTCACAAAGTGTCTTATTAACTGCTCAGCTTCCCTTGGGGTAAAGTTGCTTAAATTTTGTCACTTCTGCTGAAAATTATTTTGACAGAGTGATCTACAGAGTGATCTTGAGAGAGATCTCCCAGGAAACCATGACCCAAACTATGGAGAGATTTAAGAATTAAAAAAGCAGCAGCATAAATTCCCCCAGGCCCAGGTAGGGCTTGAACAGCTGCTGGCCAGTGACAGAACACCTGAAACCCTTAGGAAAAGCACCCACCCCCCAGAGGAACACCAGTTCCTGCTGAGCAGAGACCATGGGGTTCTCCACCATCTAGCATCAAATCCAAAGGGCTTCTCTCTAAGGTCTGGTCTGGTCTAGTCTGGTCTGGTCTCATCTCCCTCCACTCTGCTGGATGTAACCTACTTAAAGCCAGCTCTAGAGAGAAAGAGGGGGGGGCTGATCTCAGCCATGCAAATCAGGCTGATTTATATTCTGATGCAATCAGCTGCTATCATGAAATCCACTTAGCTGGGTGAGGACTCCAGCTACCTTGTTCAATTACACAATTATCATATTCCTTTTAATCCCCAAATCAATTCCTGTATTTAGAATTAATTAAGATGCTTCAGCAATTATACCCAATTAGGTTCTATCAGTAAAGTAAATAAATGATGTGATGTGCCAATCAGGTGGCTGCAATGGCAGCTGAAGGAAAAGGAGCTCCTAAGTCTTCTGCTTCAGCTGAGGATGCAAATGATTGTTTGGGTTTTATAAAGCCAAATAATGTTATTACCAATGCAATAACATTGCATTGGTGAGATGAAAACTACCCAAGCCCAGATCTGTTGTTAACCATTCAGTCATTCAGAAGTGTGCCACCTCAAACAACTGCAAAGGTAATGACTGCTCTTTTTGTTGGATCACTTGGCCATTTCATTTCCCTGCTTAATGTTTATAAAAGGCTCTGAAGAGATAAAACAGAGGATGCAAAGTCTAATTTTCC
The DNA here is from genome assembly GCF_026419915.1 of Harpia harpyja. Lineage (NCBI taxonomy): Eukaryota > Metazoa > Chordata > Aves > Accipitriformes > Accipitridae > Harpia > Harpia harpyja. Next base: position 21,459,098 of record NC_068952.1, read on the forward strand.
CATAATCAGGAACCTCCGTCATGCCTGTAGAGGGGGGTTTTGAGACCAGTTTCAGAGGAACAGGGGCAAGAAAAGTAGACTGTCTTAGTACTAGAGAAGAAACCTCCACTGGAAGCGGAGAGAGCATTCCCTGTCCCCACAGGGACCCCGTGCAGGCTCACTGGCCCGAGGCGTATGACAGCATCCCCTCCAGCCTTGTGCAATCTTCTTTTTCCACAGCCAGACTGGTCTGTTGCAGAGTCTCCTGATTCACTCCTGACTTCACTGAGCATGCAGCTCTGTACAGCCTGTCACCATTGTGAACACGCTTTGCTACAGCACAAGCCACCAATTTTGAAAATATCAGCCTGCTTTTTGGTCATTTTATTTAATTCTTGTAGCTTTTACTTTACATCAGCTTGGATAACTAGCTTTCAGGCACAGAAAATGATTTATTTAATGCCATCCCACGCTGCCTTGCAGACCAACAGCAGGTTTTAAAGCAGGGACCTGTAATGCCAAAGCACAGATTTCTATAGCTTGAGCTGAAGAGCAATTCCTTCAGCTGGTAGCACGAGCAGACTATTATCTCCCATGCAGTTTAAAAGAAACAGGACATGGCATACAAAGCTATGATGTTTCCTTTAAAAAGAAGCTTTATTTAAAAATGAAGGCTATTTTATCATCTGTCCCCTCCATTGCACTGAAAAATGGTAGACCTAAATGACTGGACAGCATCTTTTTCAGCTGGTGAGCACAAATAACGTGTAAATGTACTGTCGTGGTTTAACCCCAGCCAGCAACTAAGCACCACGCAGCCGCTCACTCACTCCCCTCCCACCCAGTGAGATGGGGGAGAAAATCAGGAAAAGAAGTAAAACTCATGGGTTGAGATAAGAACGGTTTAATAGAACAGAAAAAAGAAACTAATAATGGTAACACTAATAAAACGACAACAGCAATAATAAAAGGATTGGAATATGCAAGTGATGCGCAGTGCAATTGTTCACCACCCGCCGATCAACATCCAGCTAGTCCCCGAGCGGCGATCCCCCGCCCCCACCCCCCCAGTTTATACACTAGATGTGGTGTCACATGTATGGAATACCCCATTGGCCAGTTTGGGTCAGGTGCCCTGGCTGTGTCATGTGCCAACTTCTTGTGCCCCTCCAGCTTTCTTGCTGGCTGGGCATCAGAAGCTGAAAAATCCTTGACTTTAGCCTAAACACTACTTAGCAACAACTGAAAACATCAGTGTTATCAACATTCTTTGCATACTGAACTCAAAACATAGCACTATACCAGCTACTAGGAAGACAATTAACTCTACCCCAGCTGAAACCAGGACACATACTCACCTACAGAGCTGCTGTGAGGGGATTACTGGATAACACCATGTAATTACTAGCTGCGGTAATCGCAGTAACGTGTTAGACTTGGCAGAGCCATTACAGCTGGTGGGTTTAAAAGTCACTATGAGGAAGCCTTTGCTCCCAGGCGGAGATTGTAAAGTGTTAGCCTTGTAGCTGGGGCCTGGGGTGTTAATCCCACAGCACCCACATGCACTGTCTGGTGGCTGGTGCTTGGCTCTCTCTCTACACTGCTTGGCCAGGGATAGACATTGGGAGAAGAGGCTGCCTGGAGCCCTTTCTGATCAATCCCATGTGCACAAAAATTCACTTGCTCCTTTTTGGTGCCTGTTTTTCCCCTGGAAAAAATGCAAAACAAAACTGAAACTCTTTTCATTTAGGCTGGTATAGGTCAGGAATCACTCACTGGGCTCAGTGGGGTAAGTGATATCAGCAATCAACCCCTTTGTACACTGCCCAGAGCATGTAATTAAATAGCTAATGGTTAGCAGGCAATTGAATTTAATCTGTGTTCCTGTAATTTGAAGTGTTATTGTGGGGGAGATTGTCTTTTGCTCTGTCTTTCAATTTGTTTTCCTGTTGGACATTGAGAAACATGTCCTCAAATGAATGCTCTGCTTGCAGCAGAGTGGGCTTCCTGGCCATGCTGTCCACTGGCTCCCACCAGAGCTCCTGCACAGCCCACAGCACACAGCCACCTCCTTACCAGCAGCCAGGTGCAAAGATTTGCTCCTGGAAGTTCAAATCCAGGTGAAGGTTCCTTCTATTCCTGCATTTAGTGGAAGACTTACAAGAAAGTATATTTTTCTCAGGCCTTTGGTGTAATCTCCAAATTTCCTCTGACTGAACTGGCAAAGAATGGGGTTGGAGCCAAGAAAACAAAGGGTCAGGCCACTTAAGGGCAGGAAAGTGGCTTGACCTTAGAAGCTGGTCCTTTGCAATCTGACTCATGATAGGACAGGGGCCAAGTATGTTGCCTATCCACTGGTTTTGGCTTTTGTTGAGCATTAACACAACATGGGGCAAAACACAGATTTGCTAAAGGAGAGATTTTTCAAATGACAATGTGAATTCATTGAGAGACAAACAGGAAAAAGAAGTCAGAAAGAAATTAAGGAAAATTTTCAAACGCCACTGAGAGAGTCAGAATGTTGCAATCAAGATATCCCTGGAGAAATGCTGAACTCCTGCTCTATTCCCACGGGGGCAAATCCTCTGTACAGTGGTATCCTGTCAGACATTCAGCTAGTTCCTGCGTACATCTGACTGTGGTACAGCAGACCACTGAGCCACTGAACAGTGGCAATCTGCCACTACATTTTTGCATCACAGATTTTGGGAATCAAACAGGCAAGTTTGGGGGCAGGACATTTATCTACAGATCTCTGTGTCTCCTAAAGTGAGCAGCTGGAATTGGAAGAACTTTGTGATTTTCTGGTCATGGAGGAAGCTGAACATTATGGATGATGTGCTGAGAAATATATTATGCACTCATCTACGGCCTGCGGATGATGCCGCAGTCACTCTGGCATAGTTATTAAGAACCAGCCTATATGATATTAATAGAAGTAAAACATTACTGCTTAATGATACTGTGCCATTAAAAAAGCATCAATAATGGCAGGATGACATTGCATATATAGATAAGCCATTGAGTGTCAACAAACTAATGAGTTATATTTATATCCCTCTACAATAATGTTTATTGATGTGGTTGTAGAAAACAAGGGAGACTGTACATTTTATGGGCAGGCCTAATATTAGAACTAATTAGAGTTTGTGAGCTGGAACATCTCCCTCCATTAAATGTCTGCTGCAGAAATCAGATGTTTTCGATGGCCTTGTTCTGAGGCTGTGTGGGAAAGTGCTTTAAAGAAAGAAATGTACAAATGACTGAGAAGTCAAAATTTAACCCATTTTCCCCATGCATATTCTTTCTCTGGTTTGCAATACTTCGTCCTTCGGAAAAAGTGATTGCGTTAGATGCCTCTTATTTTTTGTGTGGCCTCAGGTAAACCACCTCATCTTTCTTCTTCCCTTTCTGCAAACCGTTATGAAGACAACTCCTGAAATAAGTATACTACTCAGACCTATGGAATTTAGGACTTTGTAAAAGCAACTGTCCAGGAAGACTGGCAGTGAAGCACATTGCAGAAGATGTCTTCTCAGATACCCAGCAGCATCCTGATCTGGACACACCATTTCCATCCAGAAATCCTTTCCCAGTTTGTTAGGCCTTAGTGCCTCAGTGGAAAGAGGGTTGCTTGCACCAGGAAGGATTTTGGGTGCTACATGAATGTGAGTCATTTAAAAATGCCTCAGAATGCCTGAGAGATGTGTGTGGGTGACCAGGGCTTGAAAAGAAGCTAGGAAGTTCTTAACTAGACACTGCTGAATTTGTAACGCAGTCACCTTAGGCCTATTTTCTTTATTAAAAACTCAATGGATGAATGCATGAACAGCCCTGGGGAAGGGTTTGGCACTCAGGACACCTCTTTTGTAGGGAAGTGTCTCAGAAACAGGCTGTGGACTCTGGTTCCCTCTCCTCTCTGTGAGCACAGAGGAGACACTTGGCAAGGACAAGGTCAGAGCAAAGGGGAGATGCGGTTTTGCAGATCATAGGCTAAGGAGAACTGGAAGTGAGTTTTCGCGCAAGGCTTTGATCCAAAACTTGGCTACTGCTGCCACCATCTCCTCCTCCCCCCAGTTTTTCACTGTGACTGCTGTGCTTTGTGCAGATGCCCACTGTAACTGAAGGTGGGAGATGAGGCCATCTGTTGGATTGAGTCCCTTGGGGGAAGAAAACAGATATTTGGTACCTGTTAGCCCTGGACAGGGCACTTCAGGGAACCCATGCACTTAGGCCCCTAGGAAGCTCTAGTGATCCAGAATGAGCATGCTGATTAATTTTAAGTGTTGGAAGGAGTGTTGTCTGTGTTGCTCTCCAAGCCTTAAGTGCCAAGTGTCTACCCAAACTGGGTTGTAGGCCAGACAGTCTTGCCCTGAGGTTATCTGTCATAATATGAAGTCACTCCATGGCTGTGATTTATGTGAAATGATAACCTCACTCCATCCAGGGGCATGTGTTTCCATCACAATAAATGACCTTGTGTCTTATTCTTGATAGACAGATATAATATAACTGGATAGAGGAATCTGTGCTATTTGCAATGCCTGCTACCTCTAGATGGAAACCAGGGGAAAGGCTCTGGAAATTAGGGCACGGAAGCAAATTCATCTCCATTGTGGTGCTTTACCTTTCAGGAGCTGGTGGGGCATCCATGTGCTGTTTTTCTTGCTGTACCTGTTCTGGGGCACGTGGGAATATTGGTCAGGCTTCTCCATGGTTGCTGGCTTTTCAGTAATAGATCGAATGACTTCGAAGCAAAAGGAAACCCAGCCCTTCTGACTCCTAATATTGGCAGGCTCATGCTCAACTGATTTTGTAATGTAAAGTAAAATGGCACCTGCAGTTGTAGTCGGATTTCATGAAAAGCCTGGGACAACCTAGCTGTAAAAGGTTCCTGATGGTAACATCTGAACTGCTTAACTGTTCAGCTTGCTTATACCCCAGCACACTGGAGCAGCATCACCCTCCGAGGGGAGATGGAAACCCCTGAGCTGTTTCCGTGCATTGCTTTCTAGGCAGCTCACATTGTTCTCAGAAGGCTGTAGCTGGCAGGTATGTGCTCCCTGTGAAAGCCTTAAGATATATGAATACTGTGTTAATGTCTGACCTTTATCTCTGTGTAATGATGGGGACATTTATTACAGCTTCCTTCACCCTCCAAATGTTTCTATGAAAAATAATGCGGCCCCACACTGGTGCCTCTAGTTCTTCCTTGTATCCAAGAAGTGGTTAACGCAACAAAGTAGCTAATTAAACATTTTGTCAGTGTGGCATTCAGAAATAATTGAGATTTCTAACGATAGTGCTGTGATAAATGAAGGAGTTAGTGTATTCCAATGACACCCAGACAATGTGGATAAAATGATCAACCTGCATCTTGGTTTCTCTTCTGAGCATTCTTTTTTCCCCCTCCCTGAATTCCTATTGCTTTTCCAGGCAGAGCAGGTCATGGAGCTGAAGAAGCTGAGATCTGCCCCAGCTGGGGCAGACAGTCTCTGTAGAGACAACTTGAAAATAATAAAGGTCCGGTTGTCGTCCCCCTGAGCTCCCAGTAGATCCTGCCCCTGGGAAGAGGCTTGGCCCTGTTGTACCTGCAGCCTCCAGAACCCGTCTTCAGAACCATTTCTTTGTATTAGAGTGTGCAGGGCAGGCAGAAGCATGGTAGAAGCAAGAAGAGATGAGACACAGATACAGACTTACACGCACAAGCACAGCTCACCACGCAGCCAGCTAGATGGGAGGAAACAGATTCGCCATCTGTCTGGAGAAATATGAGGCTTTTATTGTTTTCCTCTGCTGCTGACTAGCTAAAATTAAAACCCAGCTGTGGGAGGGAAAGTATATCTAATGAACTTCAAGGGGATAGAGTCTGCTTTGCTTTGTGCTGGTGTAAATACTGGCTTGGCCTGAATAAGCCACCCTGCAGATGCACCTGGGCACAACCTACTGCAGAATTTGGCCCTGGAAGGCTGTAGAAAACCAGATTTTGCTGCAGCTGTGGGGTGATTTTGTAAAAAAAGTATGTTGATTAAACCCTGAATGGCATTTTTATTAAGAGTCTATGAGTAAATGTGGTACTTTATCTCCCTCCTAGTGTGTGCATGAATTTAATGCTCGCAGAGTGTGTTGGCAGAGCTGGAGGCTGAATTCTGTTTGTTCATGATGTTCTAATACCACCAGCACCTCTGCTGCCGTCCCCCTAATGAGTCCTGTCAGCATCCCAGGACAAAGACGTTTACCCACAGAATGGGCTTGACCTTGTGAAGTCAATAGGATGATAATTGTGCCTCCTCCATCATTCCTCCTCTTCGCCTCCCAGACACTCTAATTCTAGATTTCAAAAACATTTCCAGCCCAATACTTTGTTGAATTCAAGCCTATCCCAAGAAGAATAGTGGTTTTGACAAACCAATGTTTTCCAATGAAAAGCTGATTGCACTGAAACATTTCCAGAGCAGCTGTAGTGAGGACAAATTCATTAATATATGCCTTTAAGCCTGCTTTGTTTCAGGTGTCATAGGAAAATAAATGCTCTAAAGTTTCTCCCACTTCAGGTGATGTGCTCAGTTACTATTCCATCAGGGCCACATTGGAACTGAGACAAAATGTGTTTTTGGAGATCCAGGCAGGAGCTCGGTGGCTGATAGTCACTGCTACTCTTTGTCAAACGCATGCGGGAATTGCTGCTGCTTTCAGAGGCAGCAGGTGTGGGGACTGTAGGCTGTGAAAGGATGGTGTGTCCCGCTTTGTGCAGGGGTGGTTCTGTCTCTCCATGCCTTTATCTGCCAGAGGTGAATGCAGCTGCTACTGTGATAGCTGGCAGCTGCTGTGAACAGAATAGTGTTGCAGTTTGACAGTTATTTCTGCAGGCTTTCTTATTAAAGATGAAGGTAATAAGCAATGATTGGCTCTTCCTTTGGCCTTCAGGAATCTCCGGAGACCAATGCGAGGTTGTATGTTGTCATGGTTTGTATGTTGGAAAGATAAGATCATGCATGAGAATTCACCCTTCCCCCTTGCACTTGTTTCTAAAGCTATTGTGATTATTGCAGTGGTGGTGCTAATTTTTTGCATTTCAGATGTACAGAAGAAGAACAGCAAAAAAAAAAGAAAAAAGCCACCATGTGCGTACTCTTAGTATTTAAGCATAACAGTGTTCGCTGCTTACTGGTGTTTGTTGTATTTAACACACACGATTAGCACACAGCACTGCACAATCAAATGCAGCATCTCAACAGAGGGTTTCCACCAAGCCTTGGACTGTACGTCTAGCTGAAGACTTGACCCTGAGTGATCACAAGGAGACAGTGTTTGCAAGGTGTCAGGTAAAGGGCTTTATTGAACAAAATGCCTTGACAGAAGCAACATGAGGACTCCTATTGTAAGCTTCATGGCAGGAAGAACTGAAAGCACACAGTAAAATTAAAGGCCAGCACTTACTGAAGCAACAAAAACATATACTTTTATTCCACAGTATGTAACAGACACATAGAATTACCTGCCATGGGATAGATAGGCAATAGGGTTCAAAGGGTGGGTGGAGACATCTGTGAAAAATAGTCTATTTGCCAGAGTTAAACTCTGTCAGAGGGAGCATCTACTATTTATTAATCATTTATCAATGAGCAACTTCTGTCCTTATCTGGACCTTCACTGCAGCAGATGCTATACTGATGCACAGAGTCAGTCCCAGCTCTGAGGTATTAAAAATCTACCTACGAATTCAAAGAAGGGAGGGGAGTATTGGTAATCAAATGTCACTGTAGTTCCACCTTTTCTATATTGTTGTTTGTGCTTTTTTTTAAAGCAAAAAGGGGCTTGGGAAGAAACTTCCTTGAAAGAGAATAGGCAAATAACATATACAATGGGTATTCAGAAATTAGGGAGTAGGGGAAGGACGTTACTTTTCCTCTGAAGTTTCAGGTGGTGGTTGCTAGAAACTGGGCAAAAGACACTGGTGCCTGATACAGAAATTCTTCTGTTTCTGTTGGTAGAAAGTACAACATAGGTGAAAACTGGAGAAACAGTAGAAAAGGTAGTATTCATCAAATTGTCTTTTATTTCCAATGCTGATTAATCAGACATTGTGAGACCAACCCTCTGTAATCATAAGACTGCCTTTAAAAAATCAGGAGGCTTTGAAATTGTAAATGTTCACTTGATACGTTTGCAGCTGTTTAATCCTTTAGGGTTCACACCCTGTACGCTGGGTAAAAACTGGTGCAGCAGACTCAGCCTTCTTTTGCAGCCTCCACTGTATGAATGCTCTGCGTGTGGAATGGCTGTGCTGTGTCCTCAGGAGAGACTCAGCCCCAGCGGCGCTGGGAGAGCCCCAATAGCTAGCTCCATTTCCAGCTGCTGCTGAGAGGAACTCATTTTGGAGCCAAGGAAGGCAGAGCTGTTCACCCATCCATTTTTAGCCTTCAGAGCTAGCCACAGCCCACACTGCAGGGATACCGTCCATCAGAGTATGGCTCACAAAGGCTATTTGTTCAATGCAAGCTGAGAACAGACACTTGTCAGGCGTAGTTCTTCAGGTTGTCTGATTTCATTGCAAGCAGAGATAACACCAGAGTGAGTAGGGAGCATGAGAGTGGAAACCTGAGGAAGGCGCAGAGGGGAGCCAAGGCAACTCATGTCTCCCTGGGACAGAAACGAGTCCCCAGCATTGATATTTGAGTGCTGCATGCCATCCATTTGAGTGTCACAGCAGAGCTGAAGTTGTATCTTCCTCTTACAGGGAGGCAGTCTCAGCAGAAAAGTGCCAGATGCCAAGATAATTTGATGAAATGGGAAGAAGTGGGCTATTTACTGGCCTGGAGATGCTTTTATTTTCAACTGCTATAATTTTCAGCTGTCTCAATGAATTTAGGTCAAAGAGTCTGCTATGCAGCTTAATCCAGACAATATCAGGCTGTAGAAAACACTTGTTTGGTAGAGTCAAGGTAAGGGTGATGGCATTTACTGTATTTCTGTTGTCCCACATCTTGTGTGCAGTCCCTCTCTAAGGCAGAATGAAATGTGACAAAACATGGCCAAATGTGACCGGACACAGCCCAAGCTCTGTGCTCTGGCTGCTAGTGAGCCTCTGAAATTGGCCATCACTGCTTGCTTTGCTCCCAGTGAGCATGGCGAGAAAGACTTTAATTCCTCCTGCATTAATGAGCTACCCTAGAAGGAGCTAAACAGCAGTGGAAGTGTAGAGCGAAAGATTTTGGTGAGCTTATGAATGGGAGGATCATGATTAGTTTTAGAGCTTGGATATAGAGAATTTAGAAGTTGGCATTAAGACTGGGAACTTATACAAGAGGCTTGGCAGCAGAGACAGAGTTACTGGCTGCTGTCATGCCTGGTAGATGGTAAGGTCTCTGTCTTCCCCCTGCCTGGGAAAACCGTCAGCTAGAGGGTCTTCCTTCCCTTAGAGGGAGCTCGGATGGCAGGTTCCTTTCATATCCTAAGACGACAATTCATGTGAATAAACACATGTAAATCTAGCAGCTGCCTTTTCCCTGACATGAACCTCCCTGCTACCATCTCTTCTTTCCTGGAGTCCCCATCTGTATCTCTGCCCTGAAATCCCTCTATCACAAAACCTGCTCCATGTCCTGTAATTCTCCTGTCTCAAGATACACCAAGGCTCTTAGGACTCACACATGCCTCAGGCAATGATCTGATCTCATCTCAGCTGGCTTTGAAAACCTCTCTGTGAGGACCAAGAACAGTCGATCTGGCTTGGGGCAGCATGGACTTAAACATGAACCTTGAAGGCACAGGCTAACTTGGCATAAAGACCCCTTAACTATGCGCACACATGTGTGGGTATGCACATCCAGTCACATACACATTTCCCCCCATCCCAACAAATATTTTAGTCTTTTTGTCTGAAAAAAAAGTCTTAGGTAAAAAAAAGAAACAACAAAAAAAAAAACCCAAACCCAAACAAAAAAGCCCAGATATTCTTCATCCAGAAAAGGTGCTGGACCAGAAATCTGATTTCTGTCAGAAGACTAGTCCAATGGGAATTTTTTTAGCAGCTTAGAGAAGCTTACTGGCTTTTTACTGATCCTTTGAGTGATCAGATGCCTACCTCTAATTCTTTCCTTTATGCTATTTTTGGCTGTTGTATATTGTCATTAAGGCACAACGGATATTGAGGACTAGCTTCTTGTGTCTGTAGTTCAAACTTCAGGTAGAGCCTTTCTCTTTCTTTCAGATGTAGTCATGACTATTCATGGCCATGTCAAATACTGTCCAGGTGTTCGCCTATAAATATTCACAAATCATTGTTGTGTGTGAGCACAAATCTGCATTATCTAAACATGAATGTGAAATTGTCCAGATGAAAGATCATGAATATTCATTGTCTAAATAGACTCTGAATTGCCCATAGACTGTCTCACATTTTAGCAGCTTGATCTAATGGTTCTTTCACAATGAGTCAACAACTTTACAAGTGACTGGTCAGAGTGGAGACAATAAAATTTATCATCATGTGCAGTGGTTTCTCATGATGTTCTGATCAATGTAAGATGCAAGCACAAAGTCATTCTGCATTTTCCTTCTCAGTGTATAAAAAGAGAGGGAACATGGTCCTGTCAGCCTCCACTCCAAATTCCATAGTGTGTGTTTTCACTCTTGATTTTCCCTAGACTCAACTGGCTTCTTTTATAAGTCAGGGCAAGATTGTCTTTCTCCCAGAACCACAAGCACAGTGTGTGTAGGGCTGTGTCACTTTGTCTTACTGTAAAAGACCAGCTCTGGTACCAAATGATGAAGAATTAGCCCCAGAAAGTCTAGAAGAAGTGTAAGGTCCTGCTTGTTTCTGTGGTTGTGCTAGAACTGTTGTGGAAACCAGGAGAAACTGGCTTATACCCAGACTGCTTGAAGGCTATTTGGTGCCATTGGAAAAATCATCAGGGGCAATGTTTTTCTGCTCCACTCAGCACCCCGTCTCATCTGGTATACATCTTCTATCAGATACCCACAAAATGAGGGAGAAGATAGTATCTTGCTTTAGACCAGTTAATAGAACTGAAAAAAACCATTCAAACTTTTGAGCTGTTAGAGGTCTACAGTGCCCCAAAAGTGGGCACTTGCGGGTTTTTTCCAGAAAAAAAGATGAGGATGTCTGGATTACGTGTAAGTATCTACCATGTCTAATGTGTAGGTGTCTATTTAACAAACACATAAAAATTATATATGTTTCTTTTCCGAGTTAAGTAAAGGTGGCCCGTCCACCTGTGTCAAATCCGGTAAAGTGGTCCAAATTGGTAAAATTTTGACATTTCCAATTAGTATTTTGTCCAAATTTAGGTTGGTGTGACACGTCATGAATACGAGTTCCAATTTACTATCCCAACCTTTCCAGTGCCAGGGTAACAGAGCAGGAGTACCAGGGGTAGTTTTATTAAAGAATTAAGTAGTAATACAGCAAAACAATAAATGGTAATACAGCAAAGACAACATAAGACAGAACTGTAAATACAGTAAGAACAACATGTAGTAATATAGCAGACCTGATATAAAACAGAACAGTAACAGATGATTAAGTTCTTACAATAGATCTCGAATGACTTGCAAACATATGCACAATATCAACAGAAGTAAATAAAGCTTTTCTTGACATACATCGCGCAATTTTGTCCTGTCGGGAATTTGAGATTCCTAATGCTTTTAACACTTTGTAATTGCCAGAATACCATTTACCTCGTGCTCCCACAGGGAATCCCTTAAATTTAATATTTTTAGCATTCGTTAATTCCTGAATTTGATTTTTAAGATGGCAGTATTTCTTTACTTTTTCTGCCACCGCGTCCACCAATGATGACAGTTAACTTTCGTATCGAATTGTTACATCAATAACCATCGCCTGGTCTCCTTTTACAAATACAAGATCAGGCTTGTAGATTTCATTTTGTTCATCCTTTAGTATAGGCTCTTGGAATACAATCCAATCCTTCCTTTTAACTTCAGTTATAAGTAAATCACACAGTTGGTTGTGTCTCTTAATTCTGGCATCTTGAACCGCAGGGCAGTACCCAATGATATGAGCACTTGATTCGTTTTCTGCTTGACAGTGTCGACAAGATTTTATTTGCGACTCCTGTCTCCCCCTTGCCAGGAATTCCCTAGTGGGGTACACGTTAGCTCTCAATTGTAGTGCCGTGAGGAGTTTTTGGTGAGGAATGCCTCTATATCGATCGAGCCAATTATTACTGATTTTATCCTTCTCAAAGTTGGCAATACCACGGCCCTGGGACTGTAACTTGGTCCAATTTATAAATTCCTGTTTACGCCAGTCACAAGGTTTAGGAAAGATGGTTTTGGGAACTGGTACTTCCCATTCTGAAACAAATTCATCATCGCCCAATTCCTCAGATGTTACCCTGATCGCACTTGGGTCCCAAATAGATGGTATTTTATTTTTATCACCTCCAGCTGTTACCCACAGTTTTTCAAATTCTTTTTCAATCCCCTCTTGTTTCATTATTGATCTTATCACATCGTCCGAAGACTGCACAATCCTGTGTAGTCTTCGAGCTTGTATACTGGGGATCAGACCCGAGAGTCTAGTGATGCCTAAACCTCCATCGCGTGTACTGGAATACAGGATGGCATCACAGGTACTAGGAGGTAGATGTAACCAGTCCTTGACCGTAGTTCGAATCGTCAGGTCAAGTTCTTCTAGGTACGTTGCTTTTACATCAGCTTGGTCTGCTAAGTAAATCAGTCGCGGGATCGTATATCCCTTCAAGATGTCAACTTTCTGAAATGGTTTCAGTGGTGCTTCTCCAATCCGTTGTAACCAATCTCTTATTTTCATTAGTAGTTCGGGTTTAGATATTCCAGTCCATGGGTCTATTCTCAGTCCCAGGTATTTTTCCGAACTACCGGGTTCAATCATATTAAGTGGGTTACCGTTAATTTGCCATGGAGGACAGTCATTGATCGTATACAAGTCCTTAGTAGGTTGTATATAAAAACCATGACATTTCTCCCCCTGAGTCCTGAGGCCAGTTAGATCGCAGAAGGCCTTGAGGATTTTGATATTACTTTGCATTCCTTCCCATGATCCACTTAACAACACCAAATCGTCTGCAAAAGCCATAGATGTTACACATTTTGAACCATGATGGTATCCATTGCCTTCTTCCTCTAACTTACACAACAGGGGGTCCACAGATAAGTTAAATAGTAAAGGTGACATTGGGTTGCCTTGTTTAACACCAATTTGGATCCCGATGGGATCCGACTGTTCATTCTTCATGGCAATGCGAGTTTTGATATTTTGATACATGTTTGTAATCAGGGTGATAATGTGATGGTCCACACCCTTTTGCTTAAGCACTGCAATAAGATGATAATGACTTACTGTGTCAATCAACTTGTTGATGTTTTTCTGCCCCTCATATTGTTTATCCAACTTTCTCAATAATTCTATCTCATCCTCGGTCCAGCACCAACGATGTGCCCCTCTCATTGTACCTGCCTTAGGGCGTGCAGCGGTAATCCGCTCAAGATTTCTTGTGACTGGATGGACCAAGCACTTATGCTGCCCCAGGCCAATTTTTGTTTCAAATGTTTTCTCACAGACCTCACACTTCCAACCCCTCTCGGGAGAGGCTTCCACAAGCCCCTTGCACTTAGGAAAATGACAGGCAATACTATGGTGTCTTACATCAGTTCTCCCACACCGAGCACATTGGAATAAGATCTTTTTCTTCCCATGTGCTCTTTTCAGATGTTCAATTAAACCCGACAGTTTACCGGTCACATTACCGCAACACGGACATGATGTATTCTTGTCCGGGACCTTCACCACTGGAGTACCCTCCGTTGGGAAATCGTCACAAGGTCGCGAGATCGGAGTCGATGGCAATGGAGAGATCCTGGCCGTAGCCCCGAGAGGTGAGGACTCCTCCTCCTCTTCGTTCTCGTTCTCCACCGGAGTTGGACAGATGTTCTTGTCCCTGAGACTTAAAGAGTTAGATACCTCATACACCTCCGGAATTAAAACCAGGCGGTCAATTAGGGTGGAGGATTGCTGGCCTTCCGGACCCACCAAATCAGAGTTAACAAACTCCAATCCCCTTATTTCAAATCTTACCTCCAGCAAACCCCCGTGGTCTTTGGTGGAACAAGAGACCACATTGTCACGCAAGTCCAGAGGACTTGTTTCTGTGGCCACCGACATGAAAGAAATTCGCATCGGCTGACCCATTTTGCCAGTCCAGATAGAGGAGTAGTATAAGTCAAACAACACCCCCTCAAGTGCTGTATGACTGAGCCCAACTGTGCCCATAGGCGAGGCTTTGGGCAGCGACCAGGAATCGGTGCCAGGAATTTAGATCACCAAGTGGAGTCTATCGAATGGTTGCTGAGGCCAGACGATGGGGGGAAGTAGCTATAATTCCCACACGGGGGCAGAGGTTAACTTGGTTACCCCGAAGGGCATCCAGCGGGACCACAAGGAGGTGTAACCTCTGCAGCTCTGCCCAGTTAGTAACTATGATCCCGTCTTAAGAGAGTCATAGTTACTCCCGCTTTAACTCCCGTTAAAGGAGTTACTCCTACTCTCTGTGCCTCTGTTGCCTTTCGGTGAAGTAGGTAGTCTTCATTGTCCTTTCCCATGAGCACAGGAGGAATACGCTATAGCACGAGGTGCTCAGAGATGGAAATAGTAAGCATGAGAAGAAGAGGCATATGGATACTGTAGATAAATTGATAGAACAACCAAAACTGCCAGGAACTCTGGATCAGAGCTTGGCCCAATAAAACTGTTATGAACTTGACTCACTGACCCAAAATCCTGGTCAGGCTTGGGTCTATATGCATCCTCTGCAAGGGGCCTCTATCCCAAAGCAGTGTTAGGTGAAAAACAGTATGAAAGCCCAGTGCAATGAAAGTAGCGCTCCATGCACAATATTGGAGCAAAATAAAAAGCAAAGCAAAGCTTTCTGCTTTGTGTGCCTCGCAGGGCTGCTGTACTGCTTTTTGTCTCTGTCTTTGAGAATCCAGGAAGGTGACAGGCACAGGAGGAGGGGAGGTGAGATGGTACATTTTGCACTTATGTTCTCAGTGCCCAACAGTGAGTACCAGTGACTTCATTGAAGAAATAATGTGGGAAGTCCCTGCTCCACTGCAGTTTAATTAAAACTCAGAACGTTCTGGTTCTCTCCATCTCAGATATATCCAGCCTAGACAACCCTTGCACTTCCTTCATCACTGCTGCTTTATTTCCTCTGTGAAATGCTTTCTGGGTAGTGTGGGACAGGAATCACCAGCCAACACAGTGGTCAGGCTGAGTGAACACCGTCTGAATTCTTCTAGTGCAAGTGACTGTACGAGTGACTGTGCGAGTGAAAGGACAATTGTGTTGTACCAATCAGGATACTATAAAAGCTAGCAGTTGCTACCCAAAACCACAAAGATGCAGGAAATAAGCTGCCAGTGTTTGCTTTGATGGTACAATACTTCTAACATGCTTTTTTCCTTGATGGAGGCTTTCCTGTAGAGGAACTGGGTGCAGTGAAAGTTTTCTGAGATTGCTCAGTAACTAAAATGTTAATATCAGTAATAATAACAACATGGTAGACTTCAGAGGAGCATTGTCCCAGTGCTGGAGGAGATATGAATTACATGGGAAGTGAGACTCCTCAATCCAGAGATCAGTCTAAAACTTAATTGCTAATATAATTTGTTCTGTTTGTCTTTGCGGAAAGTCATGGTGTTGTATTTTTCTAGTTCACCTTTTTGTTTTTAAGGAATTGTAACTGCTTTCTGACAGAAAGCAGGATGCAAAGTACTTAAAATCCGTAGATATTTTGTCAGCTGCTTGTTTTTAAGATCTGTTTCCCTTGCTCCAGCCCAAATGACTTGTTCAAATTCTTTCCAGTTTTCACTTACAATGATGCCTGTGCTTTGTGCTAGTGATTTGCTGAAGACAAAAAATCATAAAAGCTCAGGCAGAAAAAAGATATGGGCATAATCAAATAGAAGGACTATATTGTTTGACATTAAACAGCACCACATTGTCTGGCACCTTTGGCTGACAAGAGAACAGAGGAGTGGCCTAAAATCCTTTTAGGGGAAGATAAGGGTTAGGGAGAAAAAGGAAGAACGGTCTTAAGAGCTTCCCAGAGCCAAAGCAGAGATTAACAGTTTACCAGCTCATGCCTGCAGGATGGTGATGTGCTGAGGAACTTTTTTAAAGAAAGAACTCTAAAAAAATAAAGATTTAAAAAAAGGCTGTGCCTTTTCTTCAGGAAAAAGGTAACAAACAAAACCCCACTGGAACAGGGGTGATTCTGACAGGATCCTACCCATGCCCCTGGGGGACATTAGCTGTGCAGGCTTGGGTGTACAGCAGCATAATGGAAAAGACTGTATTTGTGTTAGGAATTGCAATCTGTTCTCAAGAGCCATACAAGACTTGACTTTGATGTGAAGAAGGTCATGATTACACCTCTCCGAGACTCACAGGATCTGAACAATGTAGATGCTAAGAAAAATATAATTGCTTTTAATAATGTTTCATATCCTAAAGCTGCTACCTCACAGGTCACTTCAACCATCTTGGGGTACTTATGGCTGCACTGTAGCATATGGTAACTCGGTCTGGCAGTTGAGAAGTTCTGCATGTCCCCAAAAAAGGAGTGGGGCACCACTGCTGGCAGCTAGGTTGGAAGCTACTCTGGATAGCAGGACTGGCTGCAAAACCCACTCTGGGGTTTAAACTGAACACTGAACATGGCAGCATCACAAATTTGAAAAGCCAGGGCTCATTAAAAGAATAATTTTATTTCCTGAATGCCAATGCCGAAGCACAATGTTCAACACAGCCTGAAAAAAAGGAGTGTCTATATGACTGAGCCAAAGCACACAATGGTTGAGCTGTACCTTTTCTACCTTACTGCACAAAAACTGCACAGAAAATGTTGTTCACCTCAGCTGTGCTTAAATCAGGGACTCCCAAGCTTTCCTTCTGGGGAGCTGTATCTAAACCGACAGGTTGCTTGGGAATCATAAGAGACTCACTAGTCCTATTGCCACAATCTTTCAGCGATGACAGCAATTGCTATCAAGAGGGAAAGGGGATGCTGCCTCTGAACATACTTGTAAAAGACTGCATGTGATCAGATGCTGTTGTTTTTGGAAAATGCACACACATCTCATTTGGTCCTTGTTTCATTTGCTGCACTCTGTTCTTTTCTTTTTGCAATGGTACTCCCCTGAGGGAGTGAGGTAGCTGGTAATAGCACGGCCCTAACATGAGTGTCTGCCCCTGGGAGGAAATCTACGTCTTTGAATGTGTTGGTTGTTCCAGAGTCAGAGCCTGCCACTGAAGAGACATGTTTCCAGAGCATTACACTGAATATGGCTTTTGACCCTCTCTTCATGAATAAGTATTTTCCTTTCCATGTGTGCAAGTCTATGAAGCTGTGAAAATGGATGTGGATGGCCTTACTGCACAACAGGCTGCGATGGAAATGACCCGTTTAACAATTAGTCTAGAAAGCATAAGAAACCTCAAAGACCATTGCACTACATGTGTAGTGATGGGGATTACCCTGCTTTTTCCCTAGGAATAAATATTTGCAACTTCAGAAGGTGCAGTATAACACTAGCAAATGTTTCCACTGAACAAATTGATAAGAAATTGAACACTGATTTAACTGGGAGTAGGATGTGGCCTGCTGTTGGCTGAGGATACTCAAGGTGGTACTTCAAAGATAAACGGTCATGAGAAGACTTAAATAGTTTGCATTCTCTGGTGTTTTCAGATGAAAACTTGAGGGTGCTTGAGTTTTTCAGGCTTCTGTGTGCAGGGGGCAGACCTTGTGTTCTCAACTTGCAAATAACAGGACTGTAATTCGAACATTGTTTCTGTGTTCAGACTGATGGAGAACTGAGGATGAAGCATGACATTGACAATGTCCTTTTAACATTGGCAGGTCTCTATCTCCTGCCACTCAAAATATCCAGAGAGGAAGATATCTCATTAATAACAAAGAAAGAAAATAATGAAAGCCATTGCCTTGTGTTGTCTAAGCGCAAACTATAAGACTTTGCTGACACCTGCAAGGTGGAATAAACACCTCCACTTCAATCACTGGGAAGAGCAGTCCATGTACATGCTTGTCAAGGTTCAGAATTCAAACGGTCTGTGTAGGTGGTTCGTACTAAAAAATTAACAAGTCAGCCTGGGACAGAAAAGCAAATACAGTCATTCATTTGTGCTCTTCCCCAGGAAAAGAGTGATCAATGACATACATTTTACGGGCTACCAGGCTCTACAGCCTACCGAAGCACAGGGGGCATCAGGCAGAACCTCCTGTAGCTGGCAGGTAATAAAGGGTAGGTTTACATTGCTGTAGAGTGCATGTATATGGCTTGAACAGGACAGCATGGGTGCCTAAAAGGAGCAGAGCCCAGCCTGATGCTGCCCCTGCCCCTGCAACTTGCTCAGAGGACAAGGTGCATCTCCAGCTCTCCCCAGGGACCATGAGCACTTGAGGTATTGCACCACTGTGTGGGGCACATGGCTGGGGACTGTCTGAAAACAGTGGGGCCGGGGCATGCTGGGGGTGTGCAAAGGAAGAAGAGAGAAACCACCACAGGTAACAAACTAATTTGGATGCACCAGCAGCATAGCACTTCCCACCTGCCTGCCAAGGTTGATGGCAAATCCAGGTGCCTTTTGACAACCTCTGAAGCAGCATGCAGCACAGAACAATAGAGAGAAAAATGAAAGCCCATCCAAGTAAAACTGAGGAGCACGGAAATTAAAACTGAAGCAAGGAATAATTGCTGAATTACCCTTTAGAGGTGGTACATTCAGATGCACGTTGCAATTTTGGATGGCGAGGATACCTGTAGCAGTCCATGCAATGCTTTAAGTTGCCTGTTTTTATTACAGTGCCCCCGATAAGATCCACCTTGCTCAGCTTTGCAGTGGCACTTCTCTGTTTTTCAGACCAAAGCAGATTCAGCTTGTTGGGGTTTTGGTTTTTGGTTTGTTTTTTTTTTGAATCACCAAGTCACATTTTTCCTTTAGGGAAAAATAAAATAAAAACCCTTACTTATTCTATGATTAGAATTCAGGTTAATCTTCCTTGGACTACTGTTTTCCCCCCTCTGTAAAGACATATAAGAATTATTAAGTGAGAAGCTAGAAGGCAGAGGGGTTTTGTTGCTTCTTTTTCCTAGTGCTGCTTTGCTCAATGGGCCTTAGCAAAATTTTTTCAGTCATCATTCCTTCCCTCAGTATTCCCCTTCATCTCTAAGAAACCCAATGCTTAAGACAATCGCAGAAAGATTTCCAGGACAGAAGGCAGCAGCATGAAAACCTTGGAAAAATATCCCCTTTCTCCACAGTATGAGCAATAGCAGTTTAAACTACCTCCTCGCCACCTTACTGATGCAGACAAATCCCCTGTTAGAAAAAATTGTTTGCTTTGCCCATTCACTACTTGTTCTGCACACAGTTTCTGAACTGCTGTCATAATCTTTTTAGTGGTTTTGTCCACACCATGTCCACACCATGTCCACACTAGAGGGGTCAAAGCGAGTCACTAACCATTTCAGGCTGTTATTGTTAAATGGAGGGCCTCAATGCAAAGCTAGATTTGAGCCCCTATAGAGTTTTTGGGTAGCAATGGTGTCCAGCAGGTGATCACTGGAGCTGGACACCTCTGCTGTGTTTCCAACCCCTTCACAAGCCGGTATTTGTGCACCTTTACTTCCAGTTGGTTTAGGTGGTGTTGTCCTGTGCGAGGGAATTAATTCTTTCTGGGAGTGTGGTAGGATGCTCAGAACTTTTGCCATGGCCATGATGTCCATCACTAGCTGCATTCTGTCCCACAAGCTCATGGTCTATCACATGGGCATGCACTTGTTTCAAGCCAGATCAGCTCCTTTCCTTGTGCTGTTCCAAGCCTTTTTAAGCTTTTTTTTTTTCTTGTTGCAGAGCATAGTGTGAGCCATGATGAGTTCTCAGGGTCTTTGGCTTTTATACTCCTTTATCTTCCATAATAAAGTTCCTGTTCTCTCCACAGTCCCTGCCTCACTTGCTGAACCACAAGAGAAAGCTGCAGGCAGTGCCATGGAGTAGGGGTAGATAATAACTCGTAAATTAATCCCAAACCAAGATGACTTCAGTTGCAACAATCTTTTCCACTCTCTTTCCTTGCTTTAATGCAAAATGAAAGAGATCCACACTCCACTGGAAATGCAGGCTACTTTTTGAAGGCACTAATACCATTTTATGGTAGCATCCTTGACAGCTTAAAGGAAAGACCTGAAAAGGTAGCTGTTGTGTTACCTAGTACGCTTTGTACAGCAGCATGGGTTCTTTCTCCGTTTCATCTGCTTTTGTTTGTAAAAGAATTTATCTTCTCTTAAATAAATGCCAAAGATTAAGGTAAACAAGCGCCACTTCCTGACCCTCCTCTCTGGCTATCTGCAAGCCCCATGATCCCAGTGGTTGGGTCCACTCCAGATCTTAAGGGCATCTGAGTCTTGCATGCTGTGTGGACTATATGGTCCCCTGGGCTTGAATACATCTGTGTGCTTAATATGAAATTTGCTGTCTGCAGGTCGGCTCTGTGGCAGGAGGGCAGGCAGGATACACAGCCGTACTAATGATCAGCTGGCTACTAATGACTGTCCTTACTGAGTGGAGAGAATGGCTCTTTCTTGGACGTGAAAATGGTTATTTGGGTGAGAGCAGCAAGAATGAGTGTCCCCCCAGAGATTCATCCCACTGTATATGTGAACTAGATACAGTGTCAAACCTTTTTTAGCAGCTTGCTTTTACAAAGACAAGGGACTGCAGCTGTACCAATATCTAAAGGACATCAGTCCCTGCAGTGGCATTTTACATAGTCTGCTTTAATACTCCCCCATCACAGTATAATAGATGAACTTGCTGGAGAAAACTGAGAAAATTATGTGGTGGGTTAACCCTGGCTGGACACCAGGTGCCCACCAAAGCAGCTCCATCACTCCCCCTCCTCAACTGGACAGGGGAGAGAAAATATAACCAAAGGCTTGTGGGTCGAGATAAGGACAGGGAGAGATCACTCACCAATTACCATCATGGGCAAAACAGACTCGACTTGGGGAAAATAAACTTAATTTATTGCCAATCAAACCAGAGTAGGGTAATAAGAAATAAAACCAAATCTTAAAACACCTTCCCCCCACCCCTCCCTTCTTTACAGGCTTACCTTTACTCCTGAATTCTCTACCTCCTCCCCACCAGCGGCACAGGGGGACGGGGAATGGGGGTTGCAGTCCGTTTGTCACACATTGTCTCTGCCGCTCCTTCCTCCTCAGGGGCAGGACTCCTCACACTCTTACCCTGCTCCAGCATGGGGTCCCTCCCATGGGAGACAGTCCTCCACAGACATCTCCAACATGGGTCCTTCCCATGGGCTGCAGTCCTCCAGGAACAGACTGCTCCAGCATGGGTCCCCCACAGGGTCACAAGTCCTGCCAGCAAATGTGCTCCAGCGTGGGCTCCTTTCTCCATGGATCAGCAGGTCCTGCCAGGAGTCTGCTCCAGTGTGGGCTTCCCACGGGGTCACAGCCTCCTTTGGAAATCCACCTGCTTCGGCGTGGGGTCCTCAATGGGCTGCAGGTGGATATCTGCTCCACTGTGGACCTCCATGGGCTGCAGGGGGACAGCCTGCCTCACCATGGTCTTCCGCACAGGCTGCAGGGGAATATCTGCTCCGGCGCTTGGAGCACCTCCTCCCCCTCCTTCTTCACTGACCTTGGTGTCTGCAAGGTTGTTGTTCTCACATACTCTCACTCCTCTCTCCAGCTGCAATTGCAGGTGCGCAGCAACTTTTTCCCCTTCTTAAATATCAGAAAGATGCTACCACCATCACTGATGAGCTCAGCCTTGGCCAGTGGTGTGTCCATCTTGGAGCCGTCTGGCATTAGCTCTATCAAACGTAGGGGAAGCTTCTAGCAGCTTCTCACAGAAGCCACCCCTGTAGCTCCCCTGCTACCAAAACCTTGCCATGCAAACCCAATACAAATTAATAAGGTTGCATCCCCACCTGGTGTAAACTGGGGAGTGCCAACCATTTAAAAAGCTTCATGTCAACTCAGAGCAGCCAGGTATCTGGCCCCAAAGCTGCCACGTCAGTTCTCTAGGCACTATGGCTAAACCTGCAAGAGGGCAAGCACCTCTTCAACTTGCAGATCAGAATTACTGGGCACTGGAGGGATCTCAGACAACTGCAGTAAAAGTGTTCATAAGATGAAACACAAAATTCATGAAACCCTTTTGAAAACTTTGGCTTGGAAAATGCACATACGTGCCCGTGTGTCTTGGGGTATCTCTTACTTCTCCACTTACAAAGACAGATGGGTCTGGAGGGATGGCTGTGTTTGCTGGTGGTGATGGGAGCAAAGAAAAGCCTGGAGTATTTCCAAGATCACCTCTGTGCTTCCACAAGTCCAGTTTGGTGGAAAGACTTCAGCAAATGGAGAATTATGCAGTGTACTGGGAAAGGCATGGGCATTCTCTGAAGTCTAATTCAGCTGGTGTGAGCTACCTTCTGGGCTTCCCTGCTTTCACCTTCACCTGCCCACGCCCTCTATTTTATCTCCCTAACATAAGTGGCTCTCAGCATCGCAACCCCTTTCCTGTGCCATTTTTACAGCAGAGCTGAGCTGGAATAGCTGGGGGAACAGGCCATTTTCTCCATCCCATTCCTATCTTTAGTGCCTAAAAGATGTCATGGTGATGGTAGTCCACTCACCTGCTCCACTTGCTTTAGAAAAGTGACTTTTGATGTACTGAGTAACAAAGACCCAGCCACTTCTTTTCTACATTCATAAGCTGAAATTCTTATCTTGTCCCTTCCTGGGGTCCCATGGAGAGCACTACAGCCACAGCATCACATTCTCCTATGAATACATCTTCCCCCTTGTGACTGCAGCTGTTTCTGTGCTAATTACCCTGCCTAGCTCCGTTGGCTGAGTGCTTCCATTATCAAATTAACACTGCTGTTGTATCAGCCTCTGGTGAATTTCTGGAAGCATTACCCAAACACTTGGAGCATCCTGCTGCCTCTACCTCTTGTGGGATAGATGTGGGAGTATGATTGGGTGCGTGTATGTTTTTATAATAACACATTCATATTTTTACAATCACTTCCATAAGTGAAGGTTTTCTTTTTCTTTCTTTTTTTTCTTTTTCATTTCCGTTGGACATCTGTTCTTTGTTGCTGTTCAAACTTTCTTACTTCCTAAGGGTCTGTATTTTCTGTGTTAACTTTGTTCAGCAGGAGAGCGTATTAGGGACTATTTCCACCTATGTAGGAGGGCTAAAACACAAAATATATATTCTGTGTTTCTATAGGATAAAGAATGTCTCTGAAAAATGATGGGCTTCTATCATCATGTAAGTGGAGATGTATGCAGAAAAAGACTTGCAAACCCAACTCCTAATGGTTTCTACACCCAATTTGCACAGGCTCAACTCAAAAGGGCCTTGTTACCTCCTTTTCTCTTGTGAGTGTGAAATGCTCTTGGCTTGATCTGGCAGTGTTTGACTTCGGCTTTGCTAGTTAATTTTCCAAACACAGGGAACTGGGCTCAACCTCTGCAAACTGAACCAGCATCTCTGATAATTTAACCCAGACTGTTTTACACATCGTTGTCAGCAATGATCAGCCTGCCTCTGGAATTTAGTGGGTCACTCCAGAGTTATTGTGTGGTACAGCTGGTTGAATAATGAGAAAACTTGTATGACTCTGTCCTCCTGAATGAGATTCATGGCTATTTGTGGAGGCACTGCAACTCATTATTCACCAATATCCCAGTGGCTGCTGGGAATTTATGAAAATGTTTGCAAATTGTAAATGTTTCAAGAATACATTCTGAAAATGAGTTATTTGTCATTCACTGATCTCCTGGTTGGAGGCATATCTCACATACAAGTTTCAGACATTGAGGCCAAGAACAAAAATTATGCCATATGACTATTCACACATCATAAGTGACTGGGAACCAAAGTGAGCCATTTGTGAAGAAATTACATTTTGGAAATTATTTATCTGTACTAACTGGCAAAGATTTATAAACACGAGTTGAATTGTTCATGTTTGGAGCAAGTCAGTACTTCTCCCTGATGCTTTCTTCTTCTGTCCAAGAATCTAATTTTCCATTAAGATACATGATATATAAACACATAAAATTTTAGTCTCTGCCTATGGTATTGGGATAAAAATCTTCAAAATATGCACAGGATATAACCAATACAGTAATGTCTTCCTGAGCCCACAAATAACCGGGTTCCTGCAAGACACATGAACTGCCTCATTCATCTCAGCTGAACCCAGTATCTGAAACTTAATGAGCTTGAGAATGATGATGACTGAAATATTAATGTTAGTATTTCAATGTTTATTAAAGCCTGAAGAAAACATGTGCATGGGAGATGGCCACGTTTGAAAGACTAGGAAAATCTGGAGCAAGTAGAATTTACAAGTAGGACAAGCCTGCAAGATGAGTGGAGCTTGGGAATGTTTCCTTCACTTGATTTTCCTATATTCAATCCCTGCTTATGAATATTAAATGCTTTGACTAGTTTATGAATGATTCATCAACACAAGCGCACACACAGAGCAAAATTGGGAAAATGTTTGCTTTCGTGGATTTTGTTTAACCACTCTTTTGCTTGAGACAGAACAGAACTTGAGGTACAAGGAGGGACTGCTAACAAGGTACAGCTGCTGCAAGTCCCATGGAAAGTTTAATTTTGAATATTACTTCTCCTTCCATGAGTGGCTAGTGGTGACTTTTGTGCCCTGAAGGACAGATCATGCAAGGAGATAGGTGTCACGTGGCAGGACTCTGAACCCATTATCATCCTCAAAGAGCTTTGCAGATGGCACTACAAGGAGTATTGGTTTGCTCATGCATTTCCATTGCAACGCAGTTGTATCACATCTCTGTCTTAATATCTCACTCATTATTTTCAGAAAAAGGTAGAGGTGCCACAGGAGATGTTGAAGGCAAGAAGAGCCTCCCATGACCTCTGGGCTGGGATAAAACAAGCCCTTTAATGCTGATGTATTCTTTCAGTCAGGTCTTGCAGAAACTACATCAGGCCTGCCAGATGAAAAGTCTCTCCATCTCTCCATACAGTCCAATCCTAGCCCACAGCAGTGCTCCAGCAGGGCTGGGGATGAAGTGGGGATAAATGGGGGTCAAGACATGTCCTACATACACAGCTGAGCAGAGGTGTAACTAGAAATAAGGGAAACATCTCATGCACCTTCCCTTCTGAGATGGAGTCCAGTGCTGGGGATGTATCTGCCGCAGGGGCTCACGCAAAATAGAGTGCTCCCTTTGCACACAAGTGGTGTGTGAGACTGTGGCATGGGGGATTGGCCACGGTGGTGAGGCAGTGGGCAAGACACAGCTGCAGCTGCCAGGGAAAGTGAGGCAGGAGCCCGCTGTTAGAAGGCTATGGTTCGTGCATGGCACTTTGCCGCTGCAATAATGAGGCTGGTTCTGGGACGTGGCAGAGCTGTGTCTGAATATTGCTGCTGGCAAGCAGGAGCTGTGATACCTGCTCCTGTCTCTGCTAGCTTAATGTCTCTTTGTTCCCCAACCCATCTGTACAATGAGGGTAATGATAGTTACCCACTTTTGGGAAGACAGAGGAGCAAGACTGTGTGAAGAATAAGCAAAAGAGTAGTCAGTCCAAATAACAGGGAGCACCTTATGAGGAAATCTGTTAGTGTAGAAGCAAAACAAAGAAGATACTGAAATCAGAGGCTTGGAGCGTTTAAGGTCAGTCAGAGGAAAACTGGGAAATGCTGGAACAGAGAACGTATAGAAAAAAGGAACATCCTTTCAGGAGACAAAGTGGAGAAGTGGATAAAAACTGGTAAGGCTTCTCTGTTTTTAAAGTCTTTGATCGCATAAATGGGTGACTGTTTACCCTGCTGTTGCCGGCTCCATTTCAGTGATGGCCACAACACTTCTGTGTGTAGCTGAGGAAAAAAAAAAAAAAAATAGAACCATCTGGAAGTAATGAGTCAAGGAAAATATAAGATGACAGTAATAAATTCTTTGAAGTAAAATTCCACAGGAGGGAGAACGAAAACAAGCAGAAGGAGAGTTGGGAATTATGCCAGCTGTGAAGCCCAGGGGACGATTCTGGAAGCGTACAAACTTCAAATCCTTTGGAAATTCATGCACACACTTAGGGGAGGACCAAAGCTGGTCTGAAAGTTCCCAGTATAACATTTGTGTTTGTAGGTTAAGGTGCCTGTTTTGCCTGGAAAGCATCACTTAAGTATAGATATCTACCATGTTTATCATCTTCCAACAAGACTGTTTGGTTGGTGGGTTTATAAAAGAAGATTTTGGGGATACAGAAGCAGAGCATATTCTGGAAAATGCTACACTGAAAAATAACCTATCATCTCCCTGGTCCTGATCTCCTGATTGTTCACATTGCATGTATGTTAGCTTGTTTGTCCCTAAATCAGTCTGATATCTAGCCTATTTAGACACCTTAACTTGATTTTTAAAATTGTAGCACATCTTTTTCATACGATATTTTTTGGTGACTGTCTTTTTGGTGGCAGTCTAGAGCTGCTAGAACCTCTCTAATGGCCAGATATAGAGGCAGTGAACAAATCCAGTGAAGCATAGTCTCAGACTTTTCAGGATTTTGAGTTTTTGCAGGATCACCACCCACATGTTCTGATGATCTTTAAGTTAAAAACCTTCCTCGATGGCCTGAGGAATGGACAAAGGGTTTAGGGATTTCCATCCCTTTTAGTGATGGCTTAATTTGCCATACCTGAATGGGACCGATCCTGGAGGCTCAGGGTTTACCATGTGTGGTCATGGTCTGTGTTGCAGGTGCAACGATCTGAGTCAGTCCTTGTTTATGATTTTGGGGTCTTATTGCTCTGAGATCATGTATCAGTTCTCCATGGAAGAGGACAATGATACAGTGAGGTCCAAACTCCTTCTGAAACTGGAAGAACTCAAGGCAGTAGTTGCAACAAACATTACTCTGGATTGTCAGGAAGGCCTATGTACAAGCCTTTATCAGCCTCAATATGCAGACCCCTGTGATTTGGACGAAAAGAGTCTCTCTGAGGACTGGCAGCAGCAGCATGCTGTGATTTGCAATGCAGATCAGTTGCCAAAGGATGAAATAACACACACTTTACAAGCTATTTATTCTGGGCCTCTGAAATCAAGCCTCAGAGCTCACCTGTTTTTGTTTTAGAAGAGTAACAAGAGGTTGCAGCAAAGATGGATGCTAGAAACAGAAGGAAAGATAGCTAGGCTGCGTGTGTGCTGTGCAGTATGGGAAAGCTACCCCCAAAACTCACTGATGGACGCAATTCATTTTGCCTAGAATTGCTTGATACTCACTAAAGACATTCACATGGGACTGGCAGGAATATTATGTGGATATCTCAGGTATCAAAGGCATTTAGAGGACTATGTTTAGGCAACTAAATTGCTTCTGGCACATTCAGCTGCACAGTGCTGTGCTGCACCAAGGTCTAAGCCATTTCCACACCCTGCACAGTGTCTAGTGTGCATGGGCCTTAAAAAAGGTGCTTTGTTCCCCCAGCCCAGCCCCAGAGGAGCTGACAGACACTGGAGCAGCTGTGGTGCTCTCAGGTCAACTGCTTCAGGTCAACCTGGTGTCAGCTCCTTCTCTGGCAGCCCTTTTCCATCCTGCTCTCTCTCTTGATCTCTGGTGTTACACCCTGCTGGGTTTTTGTTCCTGCTGCAGCTGTGGTGGCCACAGGTTAATTTTCTGAGCACAGAAGTAAGCAGGGTTCTGCTGTGCTGCTTCCCAAGGGTTGGGGTGTCTGAGATGGATGGTGGTGTGTGCTGGATGGCCAAACTACCCTAACCTCAGGGCAGGTTTGCAGTGGTTGTAAGGAACATGTCCAAGGCTGGATAGGAACACGGGCTCTGTAAGTTGTTCTCAGGGTCATGCTCAGTCAACAATCAGCTCCAAGTGTTTCAGGCATGAAGATGACTTCTGGCCTTCTTTGTTCCCCCCTATTCCCTGGGTTGCGTTCCTTCAGCCAGAGCACGGCTTACTGTTTCCCTCCTCATCCTGCCTTCTTGTTTTTCTCTCCCCAACACCAGTCACCCACTCTTTTTCCCTTTCTTTCCCAGGGTATTTTAACACCAAGTTTGTAATGTCAGCCTAGAGACAGAAGATCCCTTATTCCTCCCTCAAAATGGTTGGAAACGTAGCTTCACCCCATACAACCTCTTCTCTCAAAATGATCAAAGCTGATAGCAGCATCACTCTCCTGCATCCTGCCTGCAGGTTTTGGTTCCCTGCAGATGGAGTTTTCATTTAATCAAGCTCAGACTGAATGAAAGCAGCACTATTAATTAAACAATGGCCCATCTGGTGCATTGCAAATATCTACAACACTGGGAGATTAATATCAATTATATGAGAAGCTGGAAGGATGCTAAGTCCTGCAGAGAGACACTGTTTGGATTGTGTTAGAAACCAGGCAGGGGAAGAGTGTGGTCCTGTGGAGAGATCTCTGGGCAGGTAGCAGGGAGCATCTGATCCTGTTGCCAGCTGTGACAGATATTCTCTGTGTGGCTGGACAAGTGACTTCTGGGAAGGTTTCTTCAGGTGAAAGTTGAGGAGAATTTGGTGTGTCATTCCCAGTTGTACCTTTGAAAATACATCCTGCACTCCTGTACCCCAGAATCCCTCCACTATAAAATGCTGTAATAGTATTCCCTTTCTTCAAAACATGCTTTAGGCGCTGCAGAGAAAACTGTCTACAAGGACTAGGGGTAAAAGCTGCAACATCTGGTTTCAAATCCCTGTTTGTAGTGTCTCAGTTCAGCGTGTTGTTTCCTGGCTTCAACCCAGAAACTCTCCCCTTATCAGTTGGACAGTTCTCACTCTAAGCTGATACTTTGGAGAATGCTGATTTGGAAACCAGATTACTTTTTCTACAAATCATACCACAGCCTACTGGTGCCACCAGAGACGTCCCAGATTTCTTATGTGCATCATTCTATAACAGAAGCTACCCAGAAATCCAGGAAGGTCGATTGTTGTGGAGGCACAGAGCTGATTTCTGTCACATGCTTGGCAAGCCTGGCACATCTGTCACTGCAGCTGTACAAATGAAATGAAATCATTGTTGGACATGCTGAACCTCCACTTTTGACTGTGGTGGCAGTGGTGGGTTTGTGTGCAGTTTAATCACAGCAGAGCATGTGACTGGATTTGCTTATGAGAACACAAAGAAATGGGACTAGAATTAAAAAAAAAGAAAATAAAATAAACTATATTTATTATGTTATTTTCAGAGCAGCAAGGAGTTGTGTGCAGTAAACACTGAATATCCTGTAATGAATTCAATCAGAGATGGAGAAGTGTCACTTAATGGTAAGAAAGGAAAACCTATGTCTGTGCTAGAAACAGTGACAGTAGATTTGTTATCAGATGTATGAGCTTTGCTATCTTCCATGTTTAGCTTTCAGGGACATTTAAAGGTCACAACAGGGGCATCTTGAGCAAAAGTCCCCAGCTGACAACTCTGGCCTTCTTTTCCTGGAAGGCAAAACTGATTACAGGTCAGCAAACTTTTTGCTTGAATAGGAATTAAGTCAATCAGATGCCAATACTTTTTTTTTGTCCCTTAATAGATTTCAATAATTATTTTGGCTTTGGGCTGAGTAAATCCAATGTCAGGCACATTGGCCTGCTAGGACTTAAAGCTGCTTTGGCCAGATGCAATAAAGCAAGGGTGAGAGAACTGAGCTGGAACAAATAGAAACTGTCCCAATCCTCAGGCTTAAGAAGCAGCCTGGCTTGACAGGGTTTGGAGGCTAAAGGAATGCTTAGATGAATAAATGCTCTTTTGCATTTCCCCACTCCTGGAAGGCTTCTCAGAAGTTTCCTGTCCCATGTGAGGCCACAGGTGGGCAGATATATCGGGACCTCTCATGGGAATGCTGTTCCCCACGCTGGAGAAACAGTTTCATGAGCCAGTCACACAACTTTGTGCTGCTCAGTGCAAGGATGGGGGTCCAGGTACAGCTTCACAAACATTTGTAAAAGGTATGAAAAGAAAGTGGCTTTGGGTTTGGTTCTGCAGTCTCCAACTTATAGTGGATCCTGCTGAATAGGGTCATAACTCTCGTTGGGATGCAAGTACAGCCCAGGAGAAGCTTTCTCTGCAAAATGTGTTATGGAAAAGGACTTTGATGCAGCTGTCCATATTATGCTGCAAACAACTTAATTTCCTTTGCTTTTTGGAGATTAAGGACATAGGGGCAGTTATTCTGCAACACAGACAGCCTTTCACTTCTCCCTTTGTTACAATTCATGGGGATTTGGAGAAAAGGATGGGTCATGTTTGCAGGCTATGGAGCTGTCAGCCCTCTTGTGACAGCGGTATGCAGGAGAGCAGAGTTGTCCTTGGCTTGACACAGGGACACTTGAATGTGACTGGTTTGTTCCTGCAGAAGTCAGACTCCCTGCTCCCCAGTCTGTAACAGAAAAATCCCCCTTTTTGGTCTATTTTTAGCCTTCTCCTCTGTAGAATTTATTTTATTTTATTTTATTTTATTTTATTTTATTTTATTTTATTTTATTTTATTTAAGTTTAGGCCTCAGAAAGGTGGGAAAGAAGAGTTGAATGAGAACTGCCTAGAAAAAAAGGACTGAACAGAAACAACAGCTCAAATGCCGTTTAGCTGTAATGCTTTCTCCTTCATGCTATGGGGTGTCCCTGAGAGTAAAAACTGAGCAGGCAGCTGTAGCTGAGGAAAACTCTAGAGAACTGGCATCTTCAGAAGCCTTCCAGATCTAGGACCATGAGGAACAAAGAAATAAAGTTAACCTTATATAGGTTATAAGTATATATAAGTTATAATAAAGTATAACCTTATAGATACATCAAACCTATGAAGGATTCTGGGAGATTTCCAGGTGAAAGCTGTCGTAGGTCTAATGCAAGGCAGGGAAAAGAGCTCATGTTTGCTCCAGGCTAATGGTGTAGATCTGAGCAGGTTAATTATTTTCTGCCAACTTCATCAATCTCAGGTCAAACCTATGTATGTTCTCAACTAGTCTAGGGCAAGGCCTCCTTGGCAGAGACAAGGGATTGTAGCCACCTCTGAAGTAAGACTTGGGGATGGTACACAGCCATGTAGGTCTTGTTTGCACATTTGTCCCCTTGTAAAATCTACATGTTTATTTTTATTGATGCTTTTACTGTTTGACAAATAATTTTCTATGAAAAGAAATATAATTAAGTCATTTATATTAATCAGAAGGGGGAAAAATAATGCAAAACAGGTAATTTTGCACTGAACAGGTTGGGTGACCTAATGAATATAAACGATGTTGGTTTATGTGTTTATGGAAAAGTAACACTGGGATGGGGGTGTGGAGGAGGGAAACAGGCTGGGAAAATGGACTGTTAAATGATATTCTATGATTTCTGTGGAGTGCTGCTCAAGAAGTGTTTCAAATGGAAATGCAACTTTTCAGTATGCATACTGGGACTAAATTACTTAGAATGACAAAGCATTATCAGATTCACTGTTTCTAAATGATGGGCTGACCCTCAGTCCCACAAATGAGCTGCACTGGTAAGTGTTTTCAGTCATTTACTTGACTGGGATTTGTAGGCCGAGGCCATGTTTCTACCAGGGAGATGATGCATTTTGCAAGAAAGCAAATGCTGCTGTCAAACTCACCACCTTCTCTCTAGGACTTGCATCGGATACCAGTAGGAAAAAACATAGGGTTGAAATGTCAACCTCATGGAATTAGTGACAAAATTCCTATGGGATTTAAATGTGCCAGAGTCACCTGTAATGCACCAGGTAGCTGTACAACCAGATGCTACAGACATTGAGAGGAATTCTCCCTAATCCCATTTGATGCCCTAAAATGTGTGTATTGAAGGCTTTGTGGGTGTGTATGTACTGAAAAGCATCTTGATCTTTTAAAGAACTGCTAAAGTCAGTAGGAACAAACGATTTACCTTCAAAGACACATCTAGCTTAGTATCTCAGACCTGGCACAGGTGCTTGAAGCCTGAGGGAAAAGCTAAATAAATCCTAATGTACCCCAGCAGTTGCACAATGGACTCTCTCATATTTCTTCTTTCCTAAATGAAACAGGGGGAAATCCAGGCACAAGGCTCTTCTTAGCTTCACATCTCCAAGAAGAGTCATTACTTCAAATATTCAATGCCCTTTTATCACAACCTGTCACAGCTTTGAACATGTCAGTCTCAGATTCACATCTTTGTTTGCTCAGGTTGCCTAACACGACTAGACTTTGGAGTCATATTTTATTAATCTTTCAAACAATCAATAATTAAAAGCAATAAACTTTGTTGGAAAGCTCCTTTTGTCCCAGAGGATGTCAAAGAGGTTTGTAGACTGCATGCAGGGAACACAGAGCCACCTCTGTGCCGTCACAAGTCAGCAGTTTAACAGTGCACGGCTTAAAATGTGCTGGAAAGTAAATGAAAAAATCACTTGCTACTTCATCTTCAGTAGAAAATGTGGGGAGATGAAATATAATGATTCTGTAATGTTTCTTCAGGCATTTGTCCAAGACTGCAAAACACTGATAGTGCTATAGTGAGGATGGGACTTGGGTGCTACTGAAAGTAAATTCAACTTTAGCAAAACCAGCCCATTTGTAGCTTTTAATGCTTGTTGCCTGCCCTCACTCATGTGGGAATAAGACAGGTACGGGTGTGTTTCCTCAGTGCCTTCATCAAGAAGCATCCAGCAGCACTAAGGTGGGGACGTCCAAAGGTTTGATCTGAAAACAGAGCAAACATTTCTACCTGTAATGGTTATTAAGCACAGGTACAAGGTGCTATGGGAAAAGCTTGCCTCTACATCACCAAATTGTTGCGGTCCAGACTGGATGTTTTCTAAAGATCAGGCCAAACAGAAATGAATCAGGAAAGCCCTAATTCTCTGTGATGTGGAAAGCTAGGTTAGGTGATCAGGTTGTCTTTTCTTTCTAGCTCTGCTGTTTGCAAAATGCTTCACAGTTCAGGCTCACAGTCCTTTTGGATTCCAAATTGGTTTAATCCCAAAAGGAGGGATCCATGCCAGTAGTTAATTTTCAATACCATTTGCTTTAATGTTGCAGTTCAGGCTTTTCTGCAAATACATACTAAGGGCTGTCCATTTTTATTTCAGTCTCAAAAGTGCTGAATAATTTACTCAAAGCATTTTAATGAAGAATAAAATAAAAGTACTATTCACAGGCAGAGAACAGACCTGGAAATCTTAATTGGAAAGCTTCTCAATATTATAAATGACTGTATGACCTGATGGCTTGCTGCGATCTGAGCCATCAGGACATCTTTCACTGTCCCAAGCCTAGTGTTCATACTGATTAAGATTTACAGGGAATTGTAAGAGGTAAACCCCTCTGTCTGCTAAGATCTCTTACATCCCTAGTGTTAAACATGGGGGACACCTTGAAAGAATGAGCAAAACTAGCATACAATGGGACATAAACACTGGCAACTTGGACTATTAAATTACTACATGAGCCACACTCAGTGTAAGTCTCTTTCTGCACCTCTGCAGGGTATCTTTTTTCTGGTGCAAGCAGATCACTTCAATCTGCACCTGTGAAAACCTAGGCAACACCTGAACTACTGCTCTGGTTGCAAGTCATGCCACATCAGGCATATTGTTCTTCTTGATATTATTATTACTAAATCTGTTCACCACAGACAACAACCAGCAGTGTGCAGATATCCCTGGAAATCTCAGTACCACCAGACCCTTGGAACAGAAACAGATGAAAGATGCTCAACAATAAATTCAGTGCTTTGTGATTTATGCACATTTGCAGAAGTCCCACAGAATTCCCATTCTTTGCTTCACTGTTTACCATCTTCAGAAAAAGAATACAAGAGCCCATGAAAATAGTCCCTATTGAATGTTATCAGAATAGTGATCATTTTTTCCACACTGTTTAGCTCCACGGTTGGCTCTTTTTGCCTGTCAGTAAACATGTAAGTAGCGTTGCACTGTAGATAAGTGGTGTCATCTGGGAGTAGGCTCTACTCATGTCAGCTCCACAGCAGCCTCCCACTCACAGCTGGGATGGCACAGTTTGAAGTGTGCTCTGCTTTTTTACACAGAAGTGGGGGTAAGACTGACTGGTGGGAGTTAAAAAAACCCAAATCTTGGTTTGTTTTTCAGAATAAGTTTTGATTAGATAATTACTCTTGTAGAGGCCCAGCTGCATTGCCTGAATTCAGTTTCATCTCTCTTTAAACACTGGCACCTTCACTGTTCCTCCTTCCCCCTTATACTATGATCCTGGCCATGGCTTTTCCTGTTCTGTCCTTGAGTTTTTCTACGGCTGAGAAAAACTCCCTAGTGCGTGCTACCCAGCATCAGTATGGCCTCCTCCCTGTCAGCCACTTTCATCTCTCCTTTGAACCCACCTTTCCTCCTGCTCAGCTTTTGTCTCTCTGCTGAGCATCTTGTTATCCTAAGGGTCCAGGATGCTGGATAAAACCAAAGGGTTTAGGCTTTCTGTTTCCCATACAGAAATTTTCAAAGTATTTTTGTGGAGCCTTCCAAAGGATACAAATTGCAAAGCAAAACACTGCTTCTCCTTTTGAACACCAGAGATTAAGGGTATGGGCACACAAACACCTCACATCTTGCCACACATCAGCAACTCCACAGCAGCTGCTGGTGTGTATCCTCTTTTCCCTTTGTGTGTGCGAAAAAGCGTGCCTCTCTTACCACAGGGAATAAGCTGCCTCTCATATTACCACAGGTTAAGAGCATGCACAAACATGGGCAATCATAACAAAGTGGCTGGTGTGCTGCAGTGTGCTCTTCATCTCATTGTGTGATATCTTATTCATCATGAATGAGACTCACTGTCACGCCACTGACAATCGCATGAAGCTTTGAACCCTCCTGTTCCTTCTCCTCTGGTCTCTGCATCTCACTGACTCATTCTGGTGTTTTCTGTCCTCCACATTTCATAGTTTGGCAGTGAGGGGAACCACTAAAGTTATTTCTCATCTGAAGAAGAGAGCTAAGAGTGATAACCAGAGTACAACAGAGCTTATGATTGCCAAAGCGCTTTGCCTGCACCCACATTGCAGATGACAGAAAGTTGGTAGGTGCCAGTCTTTTTTTTCCAGCCTGAGGAAAAACTGCCCACCTGTGCTGAAAGGAACATATCACCACACATTGCTTGCAGGTGAAGTGCCATGCGAAGGGCCATGCTGTGCAGAGGAGAAACGGTCTTATTTCTGTCGACGCACTGCTTCACACTGTAACCAGACTAAGCAGTCAGACATGATCCCATACAACACAAGACACCCTAGCCTGCTGGGAAAACTTAAGGGCTGCCCACAATCTTTTTGTTGTCTTTCTTTTGCATGTGGTATATAATTTTGCACATCACTGAACAGACTTGAGAAATAAGGCCCATTCCTGAAGATCTGTAATCATGAACACTCTGCTGCAAATGTGTCAAGCTTGCTAGATGTGCTATCTCAGCCAATTTCTATTTAGAAAAAGATGACAAATATTAGTCAAAAAGTTTGACCTGAGGAAATGGCACCACTTACACTAGGCTCATATGCCTTTTAAAATAGGTGTAAACAATTTCACCATTGTTATTTTAGCTGATTTTGATCTCACTAAGACTTTACACTTACAGTCACTTTTCTTCAGTAGATCTCACATTATTGTGCAAATATGAGCAGATAATACCATCATTTATGTTTTACAGAATAAAGCTGTGGCTCAAAAGAGGAAAATGGTAAACTCAGCGTTAACTCTAGACTGGAGTTCAGGTCTTGTTATATATTTTTGCTACCCTAAAAAGTGCCCTTATTTTTTCTCACTGCTTCCTCCCTGAATTTTCACTTCCTATCTTATATAATTTTTCACTGTTCTGGAGCACTATTAAACAGCTAATGCATTCCTTCCCTGAGGGGTATCACTCAGGTGATCAAATTGTCCCCGTGTTTTAAAGTGTACAGAGCATTTTGAGGCTTTTCCTGGGAAAAAAATGTGTTCCTGAAGCTATTTCTGGAGATAGGAGCATGCCAAAAAGACCTTGACTTTGAAGGCACTTCTAAGCCCAAATGTTACTATAGTTATAATGCACTAGAATAAAAAAAGCAGCTGAATCTTTGGTCAGGAACCCCAAAACTTTGATGTTTAGCTCCAGTGTCTGCATTTGGAGTCGTTTTCTATCAGGTTTCAATGCTGAGGATCCTGCTGGTACACAGTTGTTGTCCAGAGAGTATGCGCCAGTACCTCTTCTTTTTCAGGGACTGTTTTTTAATATCCAGAAAAGCTAAGAAACACAATGAGTATTTTCAGATAGTTACTTTCCCATGGAAATAATTGCTGTAGCTGTCACAGTGGTCCTCGGCAGTGCTGGAAGGCTCTGTGTGATTTGGACAAACGAGCCATCTGTGTCACTCAGAAGATCATGCGCAAGGATCTGCAACAACACTAGGGAAAAAGCTGGAGACGTTTTATAAGAAACTGACTGCTAAAATAGTATTTCTGTGATCAAATGGACCACACACATTTTTTGTTGCTTTTGGTTGTAAGGGTCTCATGACTACTATGAACCGAGCACAATTTCTGAGGTTATCAGATGTGCTTATTCATTTGTTCCTCATGTGCTGTTTTAAAACAATACCTGCATGTAGTGCTTCACCTAAAAAGTCAATTTTAACACTGCCCACTGGCAGAATCAGAGCAACAAAACTCTTATCATCCCTGTTACATGCCCTTGAGCAGCTGTAAACTGGAGGTAGGTTGGTGACGGGTGAGGGGCTTTTGCCATCAGAGACTATAGGTTCATCCAGGGCTGAATGGGCAATGCATTCATATTCCCATACTATCACTCAAATATTCTCAGACAATTAAGCAGGGGAAATGAATTTAAAATTGAATACTCTATGGTACAGCTTCTGGAAATTACTTTTATTAATCAACATTGATTTTTAAAACATTTTTTACATAATAGTGTCATAATTTTTCCTGTTAAACAGAGTAGCAGGGAACCTGGCAAAGGCTTGGGAACTAATGAATCTGATTTTGTATTCTACGTGCTGTGGCCCTGAAGCCAGGCTGTGACGGATTTCTTTATTGAACCTTCAGGCAGGCTCTTTGTGTGAGTAA
The DNA here is from genome assembly GCF_026419915.1 of Harpia harpyja. Classification (NCBI taxonomy): domain Eukaryota; kingdom Metazoa; phylum Chordata; class Aves; order Accipitriformes; family Accipitridae; genus Harpia; species Harpia harpyja. The sequence goes on from NC_068952.1 coordinate 21,496,310, forward strand.
TTTTGTAAATGAGGGTTTGTAAGCTGTGACCATGGAAAAGGATCATTGTCCATATCAGTGGATGGTTCAAGAGCCTGATTAACAGTAGCGAACAAAGGCTTTCACCTTGAAGGTTACCCATTCAGATTTATCCTGGTCTAGCAGTGACAGCAACTTCTTTGCTTCCCAGAACCAGCAGGGACAAGAATGATGGACAGAAACTCTGGCAGCAAATTGCACCACAAAAATATACACTGCGGGGGCAAGAGGGCGGGTACTTGCATCTCTAGGGATGTCTTGTATACAGGCTTAATTTGTCTGCTAATCTCCCCAGAGACCAATTGTGTTATAAGGCTCTGCAATGCCTGTAGGAGAAGCTTCTCTCTATGTGGTCTCTTTAGGGAGCCTAAATGGACTAATTATCTTAACTGGGTCATGTAAGTAGTGCCCCAAACATGAGTCCTGGTGACAGGCTTGCTGGGAAGACTGAGAAGCAATTGGGTGTCACTGAGAAGTGCTTCTGCCATGCTGCATGTGTTGTGGCATGTGAAGTTGTGTGCACAGAGACTCCACAAGCTTTTATCACTTCCTTGGCACAGGTATTTCCTATTTCCCTGCATTGTTGTGTCCCTTTCTGGCTTTGGATTCCTCTATATGATTTCTGGGACAGAAACTGTTTCCTGCAATCATACAGTGCCTGCATCATTGAAGAGAACTGAACCTCTTACTGCTTCTGATTGCTATTAAAAAGCAATATGTTGTGCAGTGGATAAGGAGAAGATAATTTCACTGGTGGTGCTTGTGCTGACTCTATTTGTTGAAAGATTTTGGGGACTGCATTATGACTGCCAAGAAGACGTGACTGGAACAGACATGTGCAAACTCTGGTTTCTTATGGACATGCAATACCTGTGAAGATTTGATCATGAAATGAGAGATTGACCCTGAGGAAATAAAAAGATTCCTCACCATCTTTAAACTGATTTATACATACCCTCTGGAGCGATTGGCCACTCAAGAATCCATTTAAGATTAGGAGGAAAAACTAGATGTTTGGATTCTCTCTTGGTGAGAGGTGGCTAGATGTGATGTGGCTAGATGTCAAATGAGGGGGAAGACCAAATAAAGAGTACACAACAAAGTGGATCTGCAGGAACGGGGAGGAAAGTGTGGTAAGGCAGTTTATTATGAGTAAGCATCACCTAATCATTCCGCTAATCAGAAAATCAAAACCAGGCTGTCAGATGATTGGGTCAATTCACTGATTTTCTTTAGCAGCAAAGGGAAAGAAGAGGTGGGGGGTGGGGGTGGGCGGGGAGCTGGTGTGCCATCCTCATAGTGCTTACCTAGTAACTTGGGAAAAGAAGGTGCCAACAGAATATGAATGTGAAAGGATGGTGTAGTTGTGATTCCTAGGACAATGGGGATGAGGGTTTCTGCACAGGACTGAAAGAAGTAGTTAGTAAACCCATCTCCCTACCATGGAGCAGGTTTGCAGTTGATCTTAGACACTGCTGGAGTCATGCCTGCAAATGAGCTTACCTTGGCCACATATGTCTTTGCCCTCTGAGTGACCTGATGGCAGGAAAAAAACACTGTGAGCATTGTTATCTTAATAACAGTGGAATAAATCCTTTATTTGAGAGGGTCATGGCTCTTGGATTAGTGTTAGAGGTCCTGGCATCAGACACCAAGATCGCACGTCCAGAGAGATCAATGCATCTGTGCAGGCAAAATGGAATTTTACTTCGTTTACAAAAATTATTATTTCTCACAATGATATTTCCTTGTGCTTCCCAAACACTTTTTACTGCATACCTCCAACGTGCTTTATAAACTTCATGAATTTAGCTTCAAAACATGCTCTACCCTTCTTAGCATCTCCTCATGTCTTCCCTTGCCTCACTTTTGTATGTCACTATGGAAGTAAGGGCATGAGTTGCAAAATGTGAATTTAACAGTGCACCACTCACAACTGGAATGAACTGCCAACTGCTAATTATTCACTAGAAAAGCTCATGGATAACTGTGAATAACAGATACATCTAGGAGTTTTCCAATCTGCCTGTGGACAATTCATAAGTACAGAAATGGCAACATTCATTGTACGATTTATTTGTTGCGAAGTGTTTACTTGGCTCTTCTCCCATGTCTATAACACCAAGCCAACAACAGTAAGATCCAAACAGACTTTCTTGTGAGATATCCAGAGCTTCCTTTTTCAAATCTGGCCAGAAAATACAAGAAGAACAGCTTCTCTTGTAGCATTTTAGTACTTCCAGTCTCTCTTTGATCCCAGAAGCACAGAAGTAGCAGAAAACCAAAAGTGAATGAACAGAGAAGAGACTCCTTAAAGAACATCTTTCTCAAACAGCAGTTATTGGTAGCAAATAATTCCTTCATCAGATCCAGTCTGTGCCTGTGTGCTGTCTTGCAGGAAAATCACGCTGAAGAGTTATAACATTCCGTTTGGGATCCTGTGAATTTTAAAGCCTCCAGTGAAACTTCAGCTGAACACCTAGGGGTGAGGTGGAATCCATACTGTAATTTTTCCTGAACCATTTCTCCAGTATGGCTGGAGATAAGTAAAATGTATGCTGTCAGGAACCTGCAGCAGCCCTGCAAGAATCCTTTACTTAAAGAGACCTGTGGACATTCATCACTGTGCTGTCAAAACTGAACCAGACCGTGTGTAGCCTAGCTGTCAGCTAGGTCTATAGACCTTCTTTTTCCTCTTCAGTTAGTCAATACCAGGCGAGGACTGTCAGCTCAAGCTCTCTGCGGTGGCTTTCAGTGTTGTTCATTCTAATGTTTTAAAAAAGAAATTTTACCCCAAATCCTGATTTTGGTTTACAGTAACAAGTCTTAAAACTTCTGGGGATATATGATATTTTTGGCTCTGGTTATTGAGCAGTTTGTGTATCCCAGTGATCATATTTTCATGTCGCAGCAACTACAAGAGCTAAAGACACTAGAAAAACAGAAAAATGATCCTTCTGCCATCTCTGGACTCCAGGAGCTGGAGCATTAAGTAAAACACTGGTTTTATGAGAAGTGGTTGTGCTGGTTTGGGCTAGGTAGAGTTAATTTTCTTCATAGTAGCTAGTATTGGATTTGTGCTGAAAAAAGTGTTGACAATACAGAGATGTTCTCGTTACTGCTGAGCAGTACTTACACAGAGTCAAGGCCTTTTCTGCTTCTCACCCCACCCCACCAGTGAGTAGGATGGGGGTGCACAAGGAGGTGGGAGGGGACACAGCTGGGACAGGTGACCCCAACCGACCAAAGGGATATTCCAGACCATATGGCATCATGCTCAGCGTAGAAAGCTGGGGGAAAAAGAAGGAAGGGGGGGGGGATGTTCAGAGTGATGGCATTTGTCTTCCCAAGTCAGCGTTAGGCATGATGGAGCCCTGCTTTCCTGGAGATGGCTGAACACCTGCCTGCTGATGGGAAGCAGTGAATGATTTCCTTGTTTTGCTTTGCTTGTGTGTGCAGCTTTCGCTTTACCTATTAAACTCTCTTTATCTAAACCCACAACTTTTCTCACTTTTACTCTCTGATTTTCTCCCCCATCCCACTGGGGGGGGGGGGGGGGGAGCAGCTGGGTGGTGCTTGGCTGCCGGCTGGGATTGAAGTACAACACTGGAAAAATTCATTTCTGTTCTTTCTCTGGAGACTGGCCTCATATAACATTTTCTTCTCTGTTTCCAGTGTTTGCATGTCAAAATATTTCACTCTTTCTTTTCAGCCTTTGTGGTGACTGCAGATGATCCCAGCTCCTCCCTGGCCCCCTGCCTTGTTTTGACTTGGAAAGCATAATGCTTTTAAAGGTAACAGATGCTTGGCTGCCTGAAGATGCCTCCTATAATGGGGAAATAATCTCCTGAAATGGAAAGAGAACATTAGCCTGGGCTTTGACATGTCAGATCTGAGAGGTAAGTGAAAGTGTTGCGACAGCAGCCTCAGGCAGAGCCAGGCTGGCAGGGTTGCTGTGGCAATCATGTTGTTTATCACATTAAGATTCCCATAATGAAACAGCAGAAGATGTAATTCAGAGAGCATTGAAAGTAAAATATATGTATCAGTGTGTATTAGGTTGCAAGAAAAGTGAGCAAAGAGATCGAACTGTCTCAGTGGTTTATAAATAAATGGAAAGACTGAACCTCCTTTTGGTGTGAATAAAATAAACAACAGATTTTTCAGTGACTTCAGTGTCATGAGGTGATACTGATAAAAATACAGATATTGTTGTGGCACAAATACAAACCAAGAGAGGTATTCAGAGGTGCAAAATAAACTCATATGCAATTCACATTAAGATTTACCCTATGTTGGTTAATGATAGCTTTTCTTTTCCTCCCATTTTTATTGAAAGAAATGGTCAGGCAATCAGAAAGTGGTGTTAATTTTGTCATTTTTTTGAGTGGAGTGAAATAACCCGTAAAAGCTGTGATGGCTTATTGCATACGACAGTGTTTGCCTACGGAATATAGATCACCTTGTGGGAGGATCCAATTTTAAGACAAAGAAGATTGCAGCTATGGGATAGGAACAGATGGATGCTAAAAATTTTGTTAATTCTTGCACTGTTATTGATGTAAGCACAACCCTGTGCTATGCAAGCTCCTATACAAATTTAACTAGTTACAAAGGGTAGCAGGATCAGCCACTTAGTTCAATTTGGAAGAAAGGCAATAGATTTGATTAAAGAAAAGTGCAGCTCCAGGTATCAGTTTCTACGAGACATCTGCTGTAAGCGCTAACCTGCTTAACCAGGCTTTGAAGGTCAGGTCACATGTTATTGGAAAAATCATTCCCCTTAGATTTGCAAAAAGTTCCTGCACTTTGCCTGTGACTTCAGATTCAGCAGGTGCAAATGAGTAAAACACGAGTATTACACAGCAAGCATGGGAGCCCTTGAGCAGGGAAACGTGAGCAGAGACCATCACCTTCCCACAGGCCGCAGAACCCTGGGTGTCTCTGCAGACTCTCTGCCTCCCCATGCAAACGGCCTTCATGCAGCTTATGGACTGGCCATTTGCACATATTGCTGCTTTAGTTTGCCCTGGAAAACTTCAGAAACAGAGAAAGGAGCGTGCATGAGGGAAACTGAAGGCTGACAGTCAGGATCTGCTCTGGCACTCTCTTCATAAGGGAAGGCAGAGACGTCTGGAGGAGTTAATAATACATACAGCTAAGTAAATCTAAAACATGCACCAAAGTATAATGTTATAACTGAGTAAATTATATGCTTCAAAAGATCCCTGCTTACATACTTAGCCAGTGCTAGCTATGCATCTACTCACGCCATACTGTGTATATTTGAGCGACTGGAACAGTTCCTGAGGTTAATGACTAAACTAACCAAAGGCCTTGACTCATTTGGAGGTGATGGAGACCACTGCACTTATTCCTCAAATTTATCAAGGAAACACAATTATGCTAGTTATGACACATCGCTTGACTAATTATTGCACAGGCATATTGGATTGAAAAACCCTGCCTTGGCATGTATCTCTCAGCCACGGAGAATCTCTACACACCGTAAGATGGGAGCTGATGTAGGAGGGAAAGTAATGCCCACCCACTGGATATTCCCCCTGCTGCCTTGCTTTTGAATTACATTGCATAACTGGAAACTACAGAAATATATGACATCCTCCTTGGAAGCTCTGGATATGTTTGCAGATAGTTCTTGCTAAGTGGATTTCTGATTGTAGCATATAAAGCAGTCTAGCTGGCTATGACAAGTGGGTCAATAAGCAAGATGAACACAGATCATTGAGGTCTTTGAGATGGTGTCTGAACCACCTGCCAGTGAACTTCCACCATAGTTTTCAGTGGGAACAAGAGCTGTGAATAGCTGGAGAAGAATTGCTCCAAGGCATCTGAGAAGTCTGATGCAACCTGCTGACCTAATGTCTGCTTAGCCCGTGCAAAGACTGGCTGATACGCAGTTGACATGTCAACGAGCCACTGCCACACAAATCAAAAGTTCCTCTCACCAGCTCACCTCCTCTGCAAGCCAGTGTCAGTGCTTCATCTCATCGCCTTTCACTGCACATTACTGCACCCCGCACAATTGTCCTTGTTCAGAAGGTTTCCCCAGGAAGAACTTTCTTTCCCTAAATTGACAGATGTGCACAAAATCACAAACTTGTAAACAGCTATGAAAGCAGGGCAATGAATCTGTCATTTCAAAGGTTGGTCAATGTTCTAGTTTCAGCTGGGATAGAGTTAATTGTCTTCCTAGTAGCTGGTACAGTGCTATGTTTTGAGTTCAGTAGGAGAAGAATGTTGATAACACTGATGTTTTCAGTTGTTGCTAAGTAGTGTTTAGGCTAAAGTCAAGGATTTTTCAGCTTCTCATGCCCAGCCAGTGAGAAAGCTGGAGGGGCACAGGAAGTTGGCACAGGACACAGCCAGGGCACCTGACCCAAACTGGCCAACAGTGTATTCCATACCATGTGACGTCCCATTTAGTACAGGAACTGGGAAGTGGGGGCGGGGAATCACCGCTCGGGGACTAGCTGGGTGTCGATCAGCGGGTGGTAAGCAATTGCACTGCGCATCATTTGTACATTCCAATCCTTTCATTATTGCTGTTGTCATTTTATTAGTGTTATCATTATCATTATTAGTTTCTTCTTTTCTGGTCTATTAAACCGTTCTTATCTCAACCCATGAGTTTTGCTTCTTTTCCCGATTTTCTCCCCCATCCCACTGGGTGGGGGGGGAGTGAGTGAGCGGCTGTGTGGTGCTTAGTTGCTGGCTGGGGTTAAACCACGACAGTCAACTTATAATCTGAAAGTCTTTTCCACTTCCAAGGTAACGGTAATCATATCCTTAAAAAATGTGATTATGTTCCTGATTCAGCACTAACTTAGGTGTGCAGTTACGGACATCTCTACTTAATAAAGCCCTTAAATATATGATTAAATCCCACTAAAGCCCACTCTTAACAGTTTAGCTGAAGTGGCACTTAATTCATTACTGCTTTAATAGATCCTCTACAAATCCTATCTAAATATGAAATAATAAAGCTGGACATATCATCCATAACACCAGAATGATGACATTTTTTAACAGAGGTAGTCCTGAGTTCTATCTACTTTTGGAATAGGTTTTTTTTCCTTTGTAGTTAATCAGGGCTGTATCTTGGCTGCCCTGTAAGACGACTGCTGCGGTGCCTTTGAAAAATTAGCCTCCCATACCATTTGGCTGTGAAGGAGGGGGTGGCAGTAGATGTACTGTGCCAGCCTTTGGGCATCCCATCAGGTGCTGTACAGGCTGCTGGCGGCAATTGTGACACTTGAGTGCTGGCCATGGAGACACCTAACCCACAAGTAGGGACATAGATGGTGCAGGTATCACCAACCTCCCTTGCTTCTCCCTGGTTACTGTGGGATTCCCATCATGCCCTCCACCTATCACTGCTAGCATTTCTGATCTTCCTGTGCTTGGGCTTGGCTTTTGGTCAGATTAGTCATTGAGCAGGACAGCCCAGGTGTCAGACAGATGCCCGGTTTATCTATTTTCAAGCAGGAAAATGGGGAACCTGGTTACAGAGCTAATGTAGGAAGGCTTGAGCTAAGAACCTTGAGAACTGCTGATTTAGAGTAATACGTTTCTTAAAGAAAAGAAAGAAAACAAAACAAAAGAAAACACCTTTGAAGCCTGGACAGGCCTTATGGTGATCCTTTTAGAGTTTGAACATATGGGTGTTTCATGTAGCAAGATTTGGCAGAAAAGCCAGCCCTGCTTTATTTACGATCTCTTTATCTTCTGGAAGACCTGGTGCATTTTAGCAATCAAAAAGACAATGTAGTTTTGACAATTGTTTAAGAAAAAAAGAAGAAAAGGGGAAAGGAAAAAAGTTTAAAGCACTTCTTTGTTCTATTATAGGTTTATTTTTATGTGTTTTTGTGATCACACAAGCACTCTCCCAAACTTACAGTGGTCACAGATACCAGCTCCCCTTTTTTTGTGAACTGATGTGAATGAAAGCTTCAGTCATTTGCTGGAGTGGAAAGCATTTTTTCTTTTTAAGTAGGAGCCAAATTGCAGGAGTCAGTGTATGCCAAGGAGAAAGTAAGATGAGTTGAACTCTTGCACCATACCAATAAGAAGTCAATGCAGTCTTTGAAGACAGGTTATCTAGATGCATACAGCTTATGATACAGGCACCACTGGTGCTATAAAGTCAAAGAGCTTAAAATCAGGCAGATGATATACAGTAATTAAAAGATGTGTTTCCCACGGAGGACTACAGAGACAATGATCTGCAGCAGAAGGTGGAAGGAGAGCTTGACATATATCTCTATGCCTCCTCCATGAGTGCATCCCAGTGACAGCCAATACTACTTGCAGTGTGTTGAGCCACCTGCTCCTCTCCCTGGATGAGGTCTGGTAGCCAACGCTGGACTCATGCAGGGAGAGAGGACGCTCTTACTGAGCCTCTCTTCATCATCTACTGGTCCCTGGTTTGGAGACAGAGCTGCATTTCTCTGTGGATTGTCATTGCTGGGCCTGGTCTGCATGCAGGAATAACTCACTTTCAAAACACCTGTCCTTGTGTGGCACTGATGAAGCCTGGGATCACCAGTGCCTTCAATAAACTCCTGCATGTCTTCAGTGGCTACTGATCACCACTGGACCAGGGAACTGTGCTTGCATCCCAGACTTGGTAGATGTTTCCTGGCTCCAACTCCCATAAATTATTCTCCCTGAGTCTGAGTTATTCCCCAAAATCCTATGAAGACTTAAGCATGTTAGGGCTGAAATACCCTAATGATTCATGATTGCTGTAATTTACAATCCTAATTAGATCCCTCTGTGCATTATGATTGATTCTTTAATTGTGGGATGGCCTGCTATGCTTTTCAACAGGTTTTCTGTCTCATTCAATAAGCATGATTAATCCTGCTCTGGGGATTCCCCTTGGCTATATTTCCAGTGCTCAGGTGGCTTCTCAGTTTGTGAGTCTGGGTACAAATCTTGTGCCCAGAATGCAGGTTAGGGAGAGACTTGGATGTGTATCAACCCCTTCCTATGCCCTGATTTCCTCAGTAAGGAAACTCTGGCACACAACAAAGAACAAAACCACTGTATTCTCAAAAAAGGTGTCCAGTCTGGATAAACAGGGGAACAGGGGTTTGTGTGCCTCTGCAGGTACAGCAGGACACAGCTTACATGACTTCTATCTTTCCCTATTGCTGACGTTGGGAAGAAATGTTCACAGCCAATTCAGTAGGGACCTGGAGAAGATGGTGGATGGAGTCGTGATGGTTGAATCAGTGCAATGGTGCCTGGAAAAATGGATTCTATCTATCTGTGCTGCACCCACAGGGCTAGTGTGTGGTGCTGGGCAGAGAGACACTAACTGTATTTTCCATATCCTGGCACAATGCGAGCTGTGGAGTCTTGACTTGTAAAACAGAGGAGAGAAAACAGCAACTGGACTCAAAGCAGCTAAAGGGCCACAAAACCTCATGTCTCGTATCAAATCAGGACTTTCAAATGAAACACCCAGCACTGCTGGACATTTCAGATGTAATATCTCACTGTCTCAGTTCTCCATCTCCATGGGAAGTAACAATACCACATAATTTCTCAAGATTTGCTCCGTATATGAATTAATTAGCTTTTACAAACCACTCAAACACTGCAGTGATTAATGCTTTAAAGAACTTATGATTAATGTTGTCTTCAGATTATGTCTTCACAGTGTGTACAAATAAGGCTTGGTGCTGTACATAGAAAAATGAAGATAAAATGAAATACTGAACTGCTTCCATCCACTGTGCACTCCGGGTGGTGAAGGTGCTCAGAGGTGGAGTATGTGGGCATGAAATTAAAGATCATGACACACATTTTGCCCACACAGGACTGAAGCAAACTTACACAGACCTCATTTTATTTTTAGCTTTGAGTTTGCAACCTTTCAAACTTTTAGTTCATTTAATATGAGGATTTTTTAGGTAGTTCATCTACTGAGACACAGACACAACTCAAAGAGCTAATTTATTTGTGTCTGTGTACACAAAGTACATTTAAAAAAAGAAGAAAACAACCCTCATATAAATAACAAATCCTGGAAATTACAGGGCTGGTAGTGACATGCTGGTGCAGCCTTGTCATGAATACTAATGGGGACATGATCCCCATTGAGAAGTACCAATATAACGTTCTTTTCTGGGTCATGTTGCGTAGCATCCCTATCCAAAGTCCTTTTGCCTCCAGGCCCAGGTATCCATGGGATTATCTCAGCATCCTGTATTCCTGGGCAAGGAGCCACCACTGAGCTATCTGCTGACTTGTTGAGGAAGGACTGACAATCCAGCTGTCCCCTCCATTTTATCCACCTCAGCATTTGGTGGCAAAAATGGTAACCTGACTTCCCCCCACTGTTGGTAGTTTGGCTTCAATTTAGTGTGAACATAAGTCCCATGGTTACCAGCAGCATTAAGACACTGGACCATGCTTTCTGGCTCAGCTCAAGTGTCTCATGAAGCCTACAGTGAGTGCTTCCCAGCTGAGAAAGGCATGGTCACCCGGGAACTAGTGCCAGCCCTGCCTTCCCATGGTTGTAGCACAGAGGGGACTGCAGACAGGGACCAAGCTGGGGCTGCTGGAGGAAAGTCCCAGGGAAGTAACTCAGAGTAGCTCAGGCTTCTCTGAAGCGTGGTCCGGGCTAGTGATGAATTATTAGCAAACATGAGCCACTAAACTTCTAACCCTGAGGTTTAGCATTCATCCCCAAGGCTAAACGAGATTAGCATGCAATCTAACTGAAGCTTAGGCGTCTTCTGCCCTGGCTTCCTTCATTCAGGTGCATGAAAAATGTGAGGGTCAAATCAGCTGGTGCTGTCCTCACCTCAACAGCACAGTAAACTGAGCATCAAACCTGCCAGGCGATTTGGGCGTTTTTTTCTGCACTAATCCTTCTGCTATATCTTTTCCTGGGAGACCAGACCCAGAATTAGCAACGGTGGATTTCTTCCTCTCACTCCCCTTCCCTGCCGTATGCACTCTCTTGCTGCACAAGATCTAAGCCCCTTTTGCATAAACTAGTGCTTTGCTGTGGAGGGAATCCAACCTATACTAAATTACAGCTAGACCAATCAGAGCTTGCCAGTTCAGTTTAAAAACAAACAATGCCATCTAGTTTTCCCTCTATATACTTTAGCTTTGCCTTGGCATTTCTGTAGCAGCAGGAGACTATTGTCTTGTCAACAATAGTCTACTGCATTGACATTATCTCTTAATTACACAATTACTTCGGTATGCACTGTAATATGAGCAATAAAACATTTGAATTACTTCAAGCAAATTTAGTTTTAAAGGTTTAAAAGAAAAAAACACCAACCCTTTATTCAAACTACCTGCTAAGTTTAAATACTTTTTTGTTCTCTTGATAGATTAATGAACTGTACAACTAGTGCTAGAAAAGGTGTAGGTAAAATGGTGATGCTTGTTGGAATTGGTAAAATGGTGGTCTTTGTCTTCTTATCCTGAGACACCTGTCAACACAACTGGGCTACGTTACTCGCATCATTCCTTTTCATATCGCCATGGGACCCCTCAGAAATGAACTGGGTCCAATCCAGCTCACACTGTGTGGCTAGCGTCATTATGACAATATACTGCATCTGCTAGCTATGCCATTAAAGAAGTGCTGGCCTGACTACAGTTGTGGGAACCTATGGAGTTACATCCCAGCACCAGGTACAAATCTGTGATAACTCCACTGATTTTTTCACTTCAGAGAAGCTAACCTGGGATACCATACTGGCACTGCTGTCATGTGAAAGTATGCTGGAAATGCAGCTCACAGCCAGCTACTCTGATAACCCACTCCCATACCTACCACATTATCGCTTACTGGCAGCTGTGTCATGCCCCAGACTTGCTCCCAATGAAGTCAATGATACTTTGTCATTGACCTTGAATGACGGCAAACTCTGGACTTTGTAGCCTAGATAAAACTGGTGCATTTGGCAAGTGTTTTATTTTAAAAACAAATCTCCTTAGCCCCTTAAAAGTCTAACACTGCTGACTTTTGGACTTACTACTTTTTCCTGCAACCCTTGCTTTTCCTCCTGACAAAATCAATATCTTAAAAATAAATAAATAAGCATACAGCATGAGCACCTAAATTGAAAAGCAGCAGTTGGCAGAGGCATGCATCTTTAATCTGGATTTAGTCAGCCAGACAGAGGGAAGCTTGGCAAGACCCCTCAGGCAAAGCATTCAACAAACTTACTGTACTGCATTTAAGAAGTTACTCCCCCTTTACACAGGTATAAAAGAGCCACAAGGCCGGAATGCTTCCAGTCACCCCTCCCACTGCTCCCCTCAGCCTCTCTGCTGGGATAGAGGAGGAGGATGGTGGTGGCTGTTGGCTAAGGCTTTGTGTGTCAGCACAAAGGAGGGGGCAAGCCCCAGGGTTGGTGGGGAGAAGAGGAGGGATGAAATTGGAGGAGCAGGCTGCAGGTGCAAACACCTGTACCAGTTTCATTGAGGTCCTTGCATTGTGTTAGCCCCTCTCTGAGAGGGAATGCATTTGGAAAGGACAGTCCTCTTTCCATAGAGGGTGGGGGGGTTTTCGTGGGGGAGAACCATACAGGGAGAATTTGGGGATGATGACTTGAGCAGAACTGCTTTCCTTGTTTCATCTGTAGCTTCCAGTCAAGAACTGCACAAATATACAGAAAGATGCTTCCAGCTGCTCAGCTCCTCACCCACTTCAATCGCCAGAGAATTTTAACTGGGACCCTTTTCTGTGAATAGCTATTTCTAGTAATCAAAAAAAGATATCATAATGTTGCATTATAGGAAGAAGGAAAACAGAGGAAAAAATATAGGTCTGTTATATATCATCACTCAGGAAACTAAAACCAGCAGCTCTGAAGTACTGTCTGAATGTGGATATCACAGTGGTGGACAATGAATAAGGTAGAGAGCAGAGCACATAGGCTTTTACACAAATCTGGTTCCTTGGGTTTCTCATCAAGTTTGCTACACGAAGTTTAGCTAACATCATTGAATGGCTGTTTTGCACTGAAATATTTACCACAGCAAGAGATAAGTATAACATGCACTGAGATTTCAGCCCCCCCATGACATATTGGAGATGGGTCTGAGCCTGTTCAGGCTTTAAAAAAGTGTCAATATTTTTAGGAAGGATTTTGAAGGCAGAAAATATTATCATTTCTGGGGGAAGAAATCGTGTGCATAGAACCAGCAGTGAATGAATGACAAAACTAAGGGAATGCTTTTTCTTGCACAGAAATAAATATTTTCTAGTAGCCCCTGGATAGTGGGTGAGAAAGCAGGTGAGCTTTGTTTCTCCTTTTAACGTATTCATGTCTATGTGGCTGTGTGTTGCATGCACTAATTGCTCTGGAAACCCTGGTCTCAGAGTCTAAGAATGTTCTCATAATAGGATTTTTGTGTTTGCCGCTTTTGGCCTGACGAAGCTATAACATCAGAGAACGTCAAAGGCAGCAGGTGCTGAACCCTGGCTTTTTTTTTTTCCCCAGGGGGATGCGAGTCTCAGCTGTCAGCTAGAGTTTATGCAGAATAATTTCTTCTGAATGACAAGAATAAACACTTTTCTGCATGAAGAAGAAAAACAGAAGATGATGCCAATCAGAAAGACAGGGGGACCAAGGACAGCATAAACACGTAAAATGTCTGGGAGACCTGAAAAGAAAGGGCCATGCTTTGTGAGTGGTTTTGCCACAAGTGCTTTACATTTTAGACAAATGTGCTTATTTTTCCCTTCTCCTCTTCGGCAATGCTGCTCAAATATGTCCTGCCCTCCTGTCCCACCTCTGCAGCTCAGCTGAAAGTGATTTGTAAGTGTCTTCTGAGACATCTTAATTTTTGAAGCCTCGGATTCAATTTAGTTTCCTAATGTTCTTCATAAAAATTTGATATTTCATGGTTAAAGGTGTTTATTCATCTGTAAAGGCCATGCTTTATTTTCTCGAAAAGGCTATCTCACATTAGTTTAGATTATGGTGTTGAGGGGTTTTTTTACATTTAAAGGTGTCGTGGTTTAACCCCAGCCAGCAACTAAACACCACGCAGCCGCTCACTCACTCCCCCCCACCCAGTGGGATGGGAGAGAAAATCGGGAAAAGAAGCAAAACCCGTGGGTTGAGATAAGAACGGTTTAATAGAACAGAAAAGAAGAAACTAATAATGATAATGATAACACTAATAAAATGACAACAGCAATAATGAAAGGATTGGAATGTACAAATGATGCGCAGTGCAATTGCTCACCACCCACCGACCGACACCCAGCCAGTCCCTGAGCGGCGAATCCCTGCCCCCCACTTCCCCGTTCCTGTACTAGATGGGACGTCACATGGTATGGAATACCTCGTTGGCCAGTTTGGGTCAGGTGCCCTGGCTGTGTCCTGTGCCAACTTCCTGTGCCCCTCCAGCTTTCTCACTGGCTGGGCATGAGAAGCTGAAAAATCCTTGACATTAGTCTAAACACTACTGAGCAACAACTGAAAACATCAGTGTTATCAACATTCTTCGCTCTGAACTCAAAACATAGCACTGTACCAGCTACTAGGAAGACAGTTAACTCTATCCCAGCTGAAACCAGGACAAAAGGAAAAGGTGAAATATTTTGACACACTTTAAAGTTGTTTAACTTTTTAATCTAATTAAGAAATGCAATGAAAATACAGTTTTCTTGAGCAAAATTTCTGAGCTATTCTGTTATTGCATTTTGTCTATTCTGCACATGTCCTGTTTTCCAGCAACAAACAGCCCTGTAGAACCGCAGAGCAACTTCCTTCTGGCTAGGACCTACTCTACAGTACAGCATAAGCATTTTTTTTTCCCCTCTCTTCCTTCTTCAATCTTGCAGCATACCCACCTCACCGTGCTCCCACTCTTTTGAGTCTTTCTGCTTTGTCTGCATTTCTGGAAATGAATCATTTTTTTGTGTCTGTTTTTGTGAAAAGGAAAAAACAACGCAAAACAAATGAGCTCTGTGAAATGTCAAGGAGACGACTGTTAAACAACAGTCTTGAAAACAGGGCCTTAATTGCATCACTAATGGGAGTTTTTATCTAATTGAAAAGCAACGAAGCAGATGATAATTTTTTGTTGTTGTTGTAGTTTCCATTAAACGCTGCCTGAGAAGTGGAGAAATTAAGAGGAACTGCAAAACAAATCTTTACAAGGGCTGGGGATCTTGTTGCCAGAGAGGGGGATGTGCCTCCTTGGGGACCTGGCTGCTCATCTTACTTGCCATTGGAAGCGTCGAAGCTGCATACAAAACCCAGTGGACAGTTTAAACAGCCCCGGAGAGGGGGTGGTGGGCAGTCACTATGTATGCATCAAAGCCATCTGCTCACAGAGTAGTGTAATAACCACTCGGGTGTAGAGATCTGTAAGTCTTAAACTTCTGGGGTTTGCAGAGGCTATTTTTATAACAGTTTTATCACTTGATACCACATTCCTGTTGTTGAAAATATTTTGATAAAGAAATTAAAATCTAATTATATAAAAGAGATTGGGTGGGTGACATCAAAGGTCAAGTAGTAATCCCACCATTTGTAATGAGGGAAATAGTACAGACAAAACATAAGGAATGTCATTGGGGGGCAGAAGCATTAGTAACTCTTTTGAAAAGGCAAGTGGTATCAATAAAAATGCTAGAAATAGCTAAAATGACAGCTGCGAAATGTGAGATATGTTTAAAAAATAATCCAGTTGTAAAGAAGAAGGTTCAAATGGGAATATTGAAATCAGGAATGGAACCAGGGGATTATCAGCAAATAGATTTTTCAGAGTTACCTCGACAAAATGGGTATCGATGCATTCTGGTGGGGGTTGATACTTTTACAGGGTGGCCAGAAGCCTTTCCCTGTCGGACCAATCAAGCAAAGGAGGTCATTAAATGGTTATTACAAGAAATTATCCCGAGATTTGGAGTACCAATTGGAATCTCTTCTGATAGAGGTTCCCATTTTGTTGCAGAAGTGGTCCAGGGTGTTAGTAGAATTTTGGGAATTACATGGGACTTACATACACCTTGGAGACCACAATCTAGTGGAAAGGTGGAAAGAATGAATCAAACATTGAAAAGACAAATTAGTAAAATATGTCAGGAAACTAATTTGAAATGGCCTCAGGCACTCCCACTGGCCCTTTTACGAATTCGGGTTCAGCCAAAGAGTGGGACATTAATCAGTCCCTATGAGCTATTATATGGTAAACCTTATGAATCTCCTGAACCAAATCTGAGCATACATTTAAAAGGAAAACAAGATGTATATAACTATCTGCTTTCTTTAGGAAAAACTTTAACTGCACTTCGGTGTGCGGTTGTTTGGAACAGACCTCTGTCTTTGGAAAATCCACTACATGATTTCCAACCAGGTGATTATGTCTATGTGAAGACATGGACTTCTGAACCTCTTCAGGAACGCTGGAAAGGACCCTTTCAAATATTGTTGACTACTTTCACTGCTGTCAAGATTGCTGAATCAGATGTATGGATCCACTATACTCGGGTGAAAAAAAAGCTCCATCATCTTGGAAAGTTATATATAGAGACCCTAGAACCTTAAAACTGACTTTGAAGCATGTCTAATCTTCCATATCATTTTGGAATCTGGGGGAAATGGATTTTGATTTGGAAAATAATATTGGTGGAAGTCTAGTCTGAGATTGTGGCTAAACAACAAGTAACAGTGAACTATGGAGGTACTTTGGGATTGGGATGTAATTTTACTCAGATTCCAGAATTTGATCCTGACAAATTAGAAATTAGTTGGATGAGAGATAGGGGAAAAGGCGAGTATCTACCAGGACAAATTGAACTGAAGAAAAAGACAAAAAATAAGAGACAAGCTGAACAATTAATTTACCTCCCAAAGAATTCCACCTTTAGCAGCAGCCGTGAAGTATGGCTGCTTGTGTAGAGGACTTAAAAATGATCTCCAATTGACTGAAACCTTTAAACCTAAAAGAGGAACAATATTTAGTTGCAGAAAAACTACTATTCAGAGTCCAGGACACTTAGTTTGGGCAATGAATGATGGAACCTGGACAACCCATCTGCCTCTTGATGGGAAGGTAAAACAAATCACTTTGGGAATGCCAACATTATGCCTAATTTGGAAAAAGTCTCCTTTTAAAGGATCGTTAGAAAATTTGAAATTGGAATGGACGAAAAGATCAGAAATAGATGATGAATGGAATGAACCCTCCACCGGAGTTAAAATTAGTTAAACCCTAGAATCTCTACTAACCCCTTTGGCAATATATAGGAATTGAGGCTGGCTGTACCAACTAACAGGACAGGTAGAGAAACTGGCCAATGTGACCAGAAAAGGATTTAGAGATCTAAATATACAATTACAGGCCACTTCCAAAATGACTCTACAAAACAGAATGGCTTCAGATATGTTTTTACCCAAAGAACACAGAGTGTGTGGATATTTAAAAGACAGAATGGACCATTGTTATATACACATTCCGAATGTAACTCAGAATGTAGAACATGATTTGGAATTATTGAGAAAAATTGAGAAAGACACACAAGAGTTACAACAAGATATGCAAGAGAGTTGGATAGACAAGATCTTTAAGAGATTAGGTTGGAATCTAAGTTCCTGGATTAAATCATTGATTAGTACAGTATTAACTTTGTTGATAATTTTTGTAATGATCATTTTGATTTATTATTTTTTTGAAAAAGCAAATTACTCGTAAAACTTCTTTTAATCGCATGATCATCCAAGCTGTTGCAAGACAGCAAGATGGACAAACAATCCCAGAGTTTTCTCCAGCATATAGTGAATGATTAGTAAAATTATAGTGAAAGTATTGAAATTCAAAACTTTCAAAGGGGGGAATGTTGAAAATATTTTGATAAAGAAATTAAAATCTAATTATATAAAAGAGTTTGGTTTGATTAAGAAGTAGAAAATTGTGAAGCATAGGTATGGGAGTGTTAAGTTTGAAATGTAGTCATAGGAACTTAGGAACTTTAGAAAATGTACTATGTGTGACTATAAGAATTCAAGTATTGTCTAAAATAAGTTAACCACAGAAACTTTGACAAAGATTTGTTGGTTTGTAGTGTTTTGTTTTAGGAAACTAGGGAAACTGTTATGGACACCAGTTTGCTGCCTGGAAACCCCTTACCCTTCCCACCTCGATCTAATTATCGAGGATTCCAATCAGTAGAGTTAAGTGAGATTAACCAATGATTGTTTTAACATAAGAATATTAATAAGATGGTGTGACTGAAGGACCAATTATTAGAAAGGTTAAATTTAAGAATAGACATAGTATGCATTTTTATGTAAACTAATATAGATGATGGTGAGAATCGTACTGCGCAGAATCACCTGAGAGGTCAAGAAGCGGACAAGTGAGGAAGACTATGGAAGACCACCAGAGGGCTTCTGAAGACCACCAGAGACCTTCACTGCACTTGCGTAAAGGACATTTACATATGTTAATAGTTTCCCGGAAAACTAATGATTATGTATA
This sequence comes from Harpia harpyja, assembly GCF_026419915.1. Taxonomy (NCBI): domain Eukaryota; kingdom Metazoa; phylum Chordata; class Aves; order Accipitriformes; family Accipitridae; genus Harpia; species Harpia harpyja. The sequence goes on from NC_068952.1 coordinate 21,514,832, forward strand.
ACATTTCTCGGAAATCTAGTGAATATGTATAACAGGTGTGCATTTAACCTGCATAGTTAAACCAGACAGATGCACACGATAGGTGGAGCGATCCCCCGTGTGCCCAGCGCTGCAATAAAGGAGTGCCTGCTTCTTAACTTCTCATTGCTGTTAAGGAGTTTTATTCCGGATTTCGGCAACACTGTGAATAGCTGACATGGGCAGTTGCAGTATAAATTTTAATGAAACCTTGGATCATAGATTAAAGCAACAAAAAAGGTACTCCATACTTAGGCTACCTATGGCTTTCTATATCAGGCTTACTGCCCATGTGAAGACTGACTTCTATGTCGGCCTTGACATGTCTGTCAGACACTGCAAATACTTACTAGAATTCACTGGAGGTACCATCCCTCTTCAACTCCATTTCAAAATACATGCACAAGCAATCAACATTTCTCCCGTGACACTAGATAAGCATGTGAAAATTGATCTGTAGTTCTCCAGTAAGTCCTGCCCTCCCATCTCAAGAACACCTTGACAAATTCAATCAATTCTGCAACAACCAGCAAGTTGACAATAAAACTAGAGGCTGTTTGGAAACCAGCCCAGAGCGCTGGCATTGTACAGCCAGAATTTGATAATGTTGTCCTTTGGGAGAGAAAGTCAGATGGGATTCCCACCTCACTGCTCTGTTCTCCCTTGGGAATGAAGCATACTATTTGGGGGGCTCTCTTGGGCTACAGGGCTGGTGTCGTGGTTTAACCCCAGCCAGCAACTAAGCACCACACAGCCGCTCACTCACTTCCTCCTCCCACCCAGTGGGATGGGGGAGAAAATTGGGAAAAGAAGTAAAACTCGTGGGTTGAGATAAGAATGGTTTAATAGAACACAAAAGAAGAAACTGATAATGATAATGATAACACTAATAAAATGACAACAGCAATAATAAAAGGATTGGAATATACAAAAGATGCGCAGTGCAATTGCTTACCACCCGCCAATCGACACCCAGCTAGTCCCTGACCGGTGATTCCCCCCGCCCCCACTTCCCCGTTCCTATACTAGATGGGACGTCACATGGTATGGAACACCCCATTGGCCAGTTTGGGTCAGCTGCCCTGGCTGTGTCCTGTGCCAACTTCTTGTGCCCCTCCAGCTTTCTCGCTGGCTGGGCATGAGAAGCTGAAAAATCCTTGACTTTAGCCTAAACACTACTTAGCAACAACTGAAAACGTCAGTGTTATCAACATTCTTCTCCTACTGAACTCAAAACATAGCACTGTACCAGCTACTAGGAAGACAATTAACTCTATCCCAGCCGAAACCAGGACAGCTGGCAACCAATACACCCTTCTGGTCTGGTAGGTTAACACCATTGTGCCAAGCAGCTTTAGCAATCTGGCCTTGGAAAGGAGATGGGACTTCACCAGTAGCTCTTCTCGTCCCCTTGTAGGGATGCAAATCACCACATTCAATCCAGGGACGAAGGGGATTGAGCGCCAGGGCTTAAGACTTAACTATTATGCTTCTATCTCATAAATTAAAAAAAAAAATATGGTTTTCTTGCCCTTGGATGTGATTTTTGTTTGAAAGTAGATAGCAGAACAAATTGCTCTGGAGGTTTAGAGCTTATTCACACTAATATTTATGACTGCTTGCGGTGCATAAGTGAAACAAATGGTAGCCTAACTTTTACTGGGAGAATATGAAGGATCAATTTAGCAAACAAAACAGGCTCCGATCTTGTTAGCTATACAAATACACACAAAGCACATTGAGAGAATAATTAATATCTCCTATTTCAGCAGCTTCTTTCATTCCGTGAAGCTGCCCATAGGAACTCTTTACCCAGACAGAGGTCCCACCAGGCACCTCTTTGGCTATGTATACCAGCAACAAGTTGTGTATACAGCATCTTTCCTAGCAGCCTGTCCTGCACAATTAACCAAAATCAGATATAATCACAAATTGAGTAACTCCCTATGTGGAGAGCTGGTGTAGCTAACACTGTTTCACAGAAAAGTGCCAAGGGACCTTTAGTGATAATACACAGGTAAGAAAACTCAGAATTTGTGTCTCATTTGAAATACCTCTTTGCCAACAGTGGGGCCTAGTCTGTAATGATACACCGGGGGGATGATTTGGTATAGACTGTGGTAGTAACACACTACTTACTTTTTCACCTCTACCCCCTCCCATGCCAGTTTATTTTCCCGAGAAATATTCTGGCCTCTGTCAGCAGAACAGCTTAAGCGGAATTTTGCAGTAATTAATAAAATGAACTGGGCAAATTAATTTTACTTAAAAAAACCCCCAAAACTCCTTTTTGGGAAAAAAAAGTCTCAGCATTGACAGTCTCCTCAGGGAAATTCTACACAATTACCTTTTGACATTTCTGGCATATTCCGGCACCAGAAATGCTGCAGCATTTCTGAAACAGAAGCTGCTGTGCCAGCTTCCTCCACGCAGCCTGGCTCCACCGCAGCTGCCAGATGTGCTGTGAGAGGTCTCCAGCTCCCAGTTTTCAGGCACTGCCACTGCGCATCCTATCCTGCTGCTGCACCATAAAGGAGCTACTTGGTATTAGACAGTGACCTGGGCCATGGGACTGGGATCCAGGGGTGGATTTCAGACATTTTTCTTGAGCTGAACATTATGGATGGTGATTTTGGGGCAATCTCTGACATTTCTGCTAGTTTTGTGGTTACAGCTCCAAGGATCAGAAAAGGGCTGTGCTGGGGACACAAACACAACAGGGTGGTGGTCTGCAGCTGGAGGGCACATCTCTGTGGCAGCAGGTTAGCATCCTTCCACAGATGGCAACTAGGACATGGTGGCCTCTGGAGGCCAAAGTCTTGCCTCAGACTACACAGGCTTTTGAGTCTCCTGCAGTGAATGCAGACAGAATTTCCCTGTCAGTGAAATGGGCAGTCCTGGGATCTAGTGAGATGTGCTCTTTGGGGACTTGCAGCTAGTTACCTCCCCTCCTTAAACTTCTTTTTTCCTTTCATTTTTTAGTTCACTAAAGCAGTGCAAAAGAAAAGACTAGTAGAGGTCTCGAAGTAAACAACTTTTGTTTTACTGTGATGTGAGCAAAATTACACATTTCACTTTAAATGGAAAATATTACCTGAGGAACAGAAAATGGTCTGAGGACTCTTTTGTGAAAATTAATTTCTATTCGTTCCTTCATAGGATGTCTCCAGGAATGCGATCTATTTCTGTCTGGCTTTACTGAGGATATATAGAAATATTGCCCCCCAAAGAGTAAAGACAGCTGTGAGTCTTTTTTGGGTCACTTTCCATGATCCTCCCCTTTCTCTGCATCACCTTTTACGTTCTCTCACCTCTGCTGTGCCGGTGATACCCTCATCACTCATTCATTACATTGCCAAAGAAGTACCTCCAGTCTTTTACTGCTCTCCCTGCTAATTGGCACTGCTTATTTCTCAGCCGTAAGGCGGCACTGCCTGTCATGTGCAGGTGCTGATTGTGCATCGGAGGAGCTCGCTGGATGGGCCTTCGTGTTATAGTCCATCAAAATCTCCTTTAACATTTTTCTGCCCTGATTTCAAGGAAAACAACCTATGCATGAGTGGTGCTGCTTATCAGCCCAAAGCTGCTACCTCCCTGCTTCCTCTGGCACCCCCAGGTGCTGTCTTGCACCTGCCCATCTCGGTGCAATGGTCAGTGCCCTTCTGGGGGGGCTTCCATCCTCGGTGTTGACCCTGCTACTGCACACAGAAATAACACCAATGTTTTTAATGAGCTGCCTGGGCTGAAAGTAATTTGGAACTACTGTAGAAGTGTCTTCAACAGCCTCTCTCAAGCTGACAGGCTCAGCTTACAGAGGTGATTACAGTGGAAACATTGTTAGAAAGGAACTGGCAAGAACTAAACCAGAGGAGATGAAGAATGTTATTTAAGTAGAATAAGAAGGTATTTGAGAGAACTTGGATAGATTAGCTGGGAGATGCTGATGAAAAAAGCATTTACACAAATAGGTTTATGATTAAAAGTTGAATTAGTGAACATGGTTAAGAGGATTAAAAGGAAAAAATTAAGCTAAATAGTTGAGATACATAGAATACCACAGTGGCTTTGAGCAGGTTGTGGTTTATCAGCTTGCAACTTCTTCTCTGCAGACAGTGCAGAAGAGGTGGTCGAGCAGCAAGCCCTGCAGCACAGTGGGGACTACTGGTGCTGGGTATCTCCTGATGCCTTCTCCCACAGCCACGCTCAGTAGGGAGGCTATGCCTGTAGCTCACAGCAACCTCCTTGTACCAGGGATGCCCATCCAGGTTTTGGAGGTGGAAGTCCCTGATGATATTTGGGCACTAACGATACTTGAGCATGTAATGATGGCAGCCTCCTCCTAGTAGCAAGCAAGTGTTTATTGGCACCTTTTGAAGAAAGCACACTGCAGGAGAATCTGGGGCAAAACCCATGACAATATAGTCAGTATGCAATTTGACTTCATTTACTGAAGATTTTCCTTTCTCCTTGTCATATACTTATTTGTACTAGACTTGTGCTGCTGGCATTGCTAAGTGGGCTCTGACAGTCCTTCAGACCATCTAGGTCCCAGTCCCATAGCAGCACTTATTTACTGTGATTTAAAGCTCTTTTTCATGAGGCAGGGAGGTGATTTCTAAGTAGAGAGCAGTCTGCCAGAGGCATTGCCATGACTGCAAGCCTTGAACCTTGCACTGATCATATGTTGCAGAAATTCCATGGGACTGGATGGAAGAAGAAGAAGCAAATCCCACCTCTTAATAGTGGCTAAAGTTGGACCCATTTTATTCATACCTGTTGCATTCAGGGTCCAAGCCATTAAAAGGAGAGCTTTAGGAGTAGTTACCAGCAAGGAAACCGCTAGGTCTTTATGCATGTGATCTCTACACACCACATGCTCATAGGACTTTCGTGACTGTTTGATCCTTGTGACAATTAAGGCAATTTCATGACAAAATAAGGGAAAAAGGTTTTTCCACTCAAAGTAACCTTAAATGTTCACCCTAAAATAAAACCTGTGATGGTTTGAATTGTCCAGGCTTCCTAAGAAAAGCAATGGTGATTTCAGTCCCATTACAGGAAAGTATATGGGGGTATAACACATCTCTAGTATTATGCTGCACCTTTGATGAATGTCATCCTGTCTACTTGCTGTAGTGGTTGCTTAGGGTTGTTCTAAACATTTATGTTAAACTCAGGGGAAATAAAGGGATACAGAATAAAAAGGAGGACTCCATAGCAAACAGCCAAGAAGCAGAAACAATGAGGATCAAAGGGGTTATGCAACTGTCTCAGAAGGTGGGTCTGAGGAATTGTGGGAGAGCTTGTGCAAAAGCCAGGAGGAGGAGAGAGACAGCAAGCACTGCCTTGGGACTCCCCTGCAGTTGGTTTTCCAAGATCTCGTGACTCTGTTATGGTAGCTGGGCTATGAACAAAGCTATTGGCAGCTATGAACAAAGGTTGTCCTCAAGTTCAGCCCAAAATTTCAGTTTCTCACATGTCCTGTATGTTTTCTGTCTTTGGGAATTGTTACTCTCACATGTAACTATGTGTGGTTCTTACTCCTGTCATTTACTACAACTCCGTTATCCCACATGTATTGCAATTACTTAGGACTGGAGCTTTGCTGATACTCTATGACCTGTCCTAGGAATATGAGGCACTGGGTTTAAGATGCATATGGACCTCCATGTAAAGGCAACAGGAGAAGGAAAATGGTGTTCTGATATCACCTTCAATACCTCAAAAATAATATTCTTTATATTTGAGTGAAAACAAAGCCCTGTCAATAGTTTTTTTCACCATTACAGAACTGTGTAGGAACATTTCTTTTCAGATTGAAAAAGCTTATAGAGGTATTTTTAGTATTCTGCTAGAGCCTATTTCCTAGTCTAATGGGTGTCCCCCACATGTGTCTCAGAGAGCTTGCTGATGAAAGACACCCTTAGTTACAGCTAATGTGTCCATGAAATCTTTGAACTTTGGCAAAACACTGTACATCAATAAAGATGCTTAATCAAAAATATTCTGGCTGGGTCAACATATAAGGTCCTTTTCATTAACATTACAGGAAAAATTTTCTGCAGATGTACTTATATTCCTAAGCTGTCATTATGCTAGCAGTGAGGATTCTCCTCTTGCTCACTGGCACTGCAGCCCAGATCCACCGGGGTGTAAATGATGAAACCTGCCTTAGCTTCAGGGATGCACTGTGAGAAAACACTTGTCCCCTGAGTCAGTGTGCCCAGAAGAGAATCTGTCCCACTGATTTGGATTTCTTTTTGCTGTTCACTGTCCTGCATTCCTCCTTGTCCTGCTTTCAGCTTGGATAGAGTTAGTTGTCTTCCAGCTACTAGCTGGTATAGTGCTATGTTTTTGAGCTAGGTACGAGAAGACTGTTGATAACACTGATGGTTTCAGTTGTTGCTATGTAGTGTTTAGGCTAAAGTCAAGAATTTTTCAGCTTCTGATGCCCAGCCAGTGAGAAAGCTGGAGGGGCACAAGAAGTTGGGAGGGGACACAGCCAGGGCAGCTGACCTAAAGTGGCCTATGGGGTATTCCATACCATGTGATGTGATGCTGAGTATAAAAACTGGGGATAGTTGTCCAGGAGGCATTGTGGGTTAGGGATTGGCTGGGCATTAGTCAGCAGGTGGTAAGCAATTGTATTGTTCATCGCTTTTTTTGCATATCCTATTATTATTTTCCCTTCCTTTTCTGTCCTATTAAACTGTCTTTGTCTCAAGCCATGAGTTCTACTTCCCCCCCCGAAATTGTCTCCCCCATCTCCCTGTGCTGTGTTGTTGAGTGAGCAAGTGGCAGTGTGGTGCTTGGTTGCTTGCTGGGCTTAAACCACAACACCCTTCTGTCCTTCTTCCTGCTCCTGTCCCTCCACTCAGGGAGCAGCATGTAATAGCAAGCAGGATTTTTTTTTTCTCCTTCAGCAAGCCTGCATAAGACTTCCATTTCTTGCCCTGGTTGTTCATCCAGCAGTGCTAAACTCATATCCTTCATAATTCAAGGAGACGTAACAAGGCTCTTCTGGGACTATACCTGCTCAGTGGGTGAATGAACAGTCCTATAAATGGTCAAACAGTTTTCCACTTTGATTTCTCTGTTGTGGTGCTCAGCTCTCAGGAAACAAAGAAGATATTACTCTTTTTCAGCCTATAGCATGTTGATTTTGAAGATCTCTTTCATTCCCTGTTCTTTTGTAATGATTGTTGATAATTGTAATAAATAATCTTTCTCATCAAGAGATGTGTTTTCTTCCACTGTGGCAGATTCTATTCCCATTTATGCATGGGTATACTGAGTTGGAGAGAAATTACAGGTGTGGGTTTTGTGGTGTTCAGCACTGCCATCTCCAGCTCAAGTTGTGAGAGCTGGAGCACCCATCCATCTTGTCCTGGGTAGAGCTGGTAATGACACCCTTTGGAGAACGCAGGATATTCTCCTACAACTGCAAAGCAGGACAGTGCCACAGCAGTGAACTCCAGGACTAAGACCAATGTAATTTCCTTGTCTTTCCTCTGTCCATACTGCCATTCACCACTCTCACCTTGGCCTAAAAAGTCCTCTACAAAAGGACATTTGGCCAGAAGTGGGAGATGATACCTGGGTTTTTGGTGCAGGCTCTGTAACTTTGCTTCCTCTCTGTTCCTTGCAGCCTTGCCTGCGGTGTGCCACTACAGTTGCTCTGTGTGGTGTGGCGCAGCTCAGCTCCTGTTGCCTTTCCCAGGAACTCTCTGAAGATGCTTTGCAATGGTTCTAGCCATGAAAATAATGTTGCCAACTGGTTTCAACAAACAAACAAAATACTTTCTATTTTTGCTCTTTCCAGAAAACAACAGAGAAATGGGAAAACAGGAGAGTCCTTGGGTGAATCTTGGGGGGTTTTTTGTGAATGAGTGGAGGGTCAGATCAACCTCTCAGTTTCCAGTGAACAAAACATATACAGCAGCGCTGTAACTGTAAAGGTCATAAAGGGTCAGAGGAACATGTCTTTCTTCTCATCATCCCTCCAAATTCTGCAGAAATCTCTCTATCGGATTTTATTGCTATTTTCTGTGGCAAACTGAGGTCACTCCACTGAGTGTTGTATAACGTATGCAAGCATGAATGTGGGCTGATGCTGCCTGCGCCCAGTGGTGGTACAAGACCTGCTGCTCATGCAGTCTCCCACATGTGCAAGGTCCGCCTCAGGCTGGTATAACAAACATGCATTCCTTCCAGAAGCAAAGGATCATGATCTCAACCTTAGTACCCAGTGGCTGCATTGTCACTGTAAAAATAGTGCTATTGTAACTGGAAGAAGGTGATGTTTTCCAGGCATTCATTGAGCAAGAAAGGCTCTGAAGAGTGTGATATCTGAAGAGAGCAACAAACGACAATTCGGCATAAAGGCACTCTCTTTCCTTTGGGAGAGTGAGAGATAGGAATAATATGATCTAGTAAAAGGTTTATCCCTTTGCTCTCCAACACAAAAATGGACTAGAAGAACCTTGGTTGGTTCAGATACAGGTTTAGTAACTCTTGAATTATTTCCAGTTGGACAACAGGGAATTGGAAGTTTTGGAGGCAGCGGAACATAATTGGGAATACCTGTTTACCCAGCGCTGATGCTGGTAAAATAGATTAGCTTTCTTCTCCTTGCACCACCATTGCTCAGACCCATACTTCTTGATGTATTTAAATGTACAGGCTTCACTGCTTGAGCCAAGAGTTTCTGCGATATCTGTGTGTTTAATTGCATGCACAGTTGCAGTGTTAAACATTCAGGCGAACGATTCCTGCAGCTTCTGCCTCCTTTCAAAGTGTGGCCCGATGAACTCGTGCAGGCTGTCTGAAGTCCAGTGACAGCTCTGTGGTCAGGCACTGTATCTGTTTTAAAGGCCAAGCCATCATGTCTTATACACCAGCTCTGCAATTCAAGCATCCGCCATCTTCACATTCCCCAGCCTTCCTCTGAGATATTCACACACAGCCTCATAATCTTGCTCCCTCTTCATCATGTCACCTGCTTGAAAGGCTGAGACCTGGCACGGGCAGACGGTAGCAGGGAAGGCTCCTTGCTTTTCCCATCCTGCAACAGCATCCCAGTGAGGATGTGGCCCCCGTCTATCACTTACTTATTACATATGGGCTGGAAAAAGGAGAAAGCACCTGCTTAGCCTGTTGTTATGTTAGGAAGAACAACTGAGGGCTGAGGGCTCCTGCCCTCTTCCCTTGCCTCTGACAGAGATGTCCAGATGGCATTGGGCAACTCACCTCACCTCTAGGGGAGTCTGGCTCCAAGCTGTTTTCCTCCATCCTGTTGCCTGCCTCACCTCTTTCCTTGAATATGCCTGTGTATCCCTGAGGACAACTAGTAAGATGCCTGAGCAAATAAAAAAGCAATGTCTCTGGCACTAGGGTTGTGATGGATCTACCTACCATATTTTTCTACTTTCACCAAAAAAAAAAATGGTGTGCCACAGAAGATAACAAAAACCAACAATAGAAATGTCTGCTTGCATTTGTCTCTTGGTGGAGTAAAGAATTATCCTAGTTCTCACAATATGTGCTGCCTCATGACACACACGGCTGATTCTTTGCTTCTGCAACACCAGAGCAAAGACATCCCACTTCTGAGAATTGTTTTGGTCAGTACACTCTTTTTAGGTTTTGGATTTGTAGTTCAAACATGCCCAGCACTCGCCCTCTGCCCAGCCCATCATAATCTATCGGTAACCTTGAACACGATAGTTGGATTTGCTTTCTTTTTTGCCTGTGATTTGAAATCTGCTGCATTTCTTTACTGTTAGAGAAAAAAGATCTACTCGTATATTACTGTTAACACTGTTTTCACCCCATACCTCCTTCCACATCTCCTGTCATTCCTTTTAAGGACAGCTTGACTGTTGCTGTGAAATACAGTGTGGAGAGTCCATACATTACTTCCCTTGAAGTAAATCAAGATTTTCATTATTTCGTAGTCATTTTGCCTGAGCTATTTACGTAGCCTTTCTTAAGTGCAGGCCTGGGCTGTTTGTTTGGTGGGAGATTCAGGACCCAATTGAGCTGTCAGTCCCCACTTGCCTTCTCAGGGTAGTCGCTTCTGTGCAGGCACTGCCAGCTTACACCAGGGTGCAAACCAAACCACGATTGTTCTGAATGAAAAATGCAGCCATCACGATTCTTCTTTTTCTTTCCTCCACCTGATCCTTGAAGGAGAGGTCCAGTTATCAATTATCTGGGAAATTGGAGCCATCTGTGGGGCACAGAGAGTTTTATATTTGCATGCTGCATACAGCAATGATAAGAACAGGGAGTCCCATAGGAACAAAACTATTGTTATTTAAAGAGCTATTGGCTGTCATTGTTCTGCCCTCCACTGAGGTCTCTGCAGCTTTCTGATTGCCTGGTTATTTGGCTTTACAGTGATTTATTGTACTTTGAATAGGATGACTAATGTATTTTCCAAATTGTAATTCCACACCCAAGAGTAACAACACTCTTTGTTCCGCATGAGCCCTTAGGTGTTATTTTCTTTCCTGTATCATCCTGAATTGCTTTGGTTCTGTTGGGCTTCAAGGCTGTCTCTAGTATCTTCAGGAAGGTTTGCTCATGTAGCAGTAGCTGCTCATTGCTGTGCAAAGTGTTGTGGTTTCAGATCCTGTTTCGTTTACTGACCAGCTTTCCATGTGTGGCTGCAGAGCTGAAATCTCACTGGGATCTCTCCCTGGCAGGGGCTGGGAGGCTGCATCATGAATCAGCATGTCCAGTTTTGTCCCCCCAGAACAAGAAAGATGTCAGCAAAATGGAACAAGGTCATCTTGGTGGATGACTGCAAAGGTGGCCAGGGAGCTGGAGCACAGGACATAAGAAAAAAGGCTGAGAGATTGGATTTGTTCAGCCTGCAGAAGACAAGACAAAGGGATATTTTACTGGTCTTTTCATCTGGCTAAAGGAGGTTGCAGGGGACATGGAGTCAGCCTCTTCTCAAAGGTGCACAAACAGTGATACAAGTTGCAGCAAGAAAAATCCTTCTTCAAAAAAAAAAATTCCCCAGGAAGCTGATGCAGCACTGTAACAACAGGGCCCAAAGAGTCTGTGGATCTCCAGCACTGGAGAAATTCAAAATTCAAGTGCACAAGGCCCTGAGCATCCTGTTCTATATTTGAAGTTGCCCTGCTGAGAGCAGGTGTGTCAGCAGACAGCATCCTGTGCAACCTGACTTATTCTGGGATTCTGCCCTCTGGCCCTGTCACCCAGGAAAGCTTTGGGGAGAGGACGGGAGCCTTGCCCAGCTCTTGTTTTCGTGGCTACCCACTGTAAAAATTTCTGCGAAAGTCAATCATGAGAGTAGGGGGAATATAATTCCCTCTCCCTATTAACTTTAACAGGGATGTGACTGTCTTCTCCATTTGGCCAGAAATTTTTCTGTAGGGAAAAAGAGAAATTGGGCCATTGCTTGCATTTTTCAGAAGTCTCCTGCAAATGGCCTGATAGCCTGTGCAGTCTCAGTTGAGCTGGGCTGAGGTACAGCCAATCAAGTTGGGGGAATAAAAGCAACACGTCAAAGAATCTTGTTCTCATGAAGTTGTCTCAGTTGTGAGTTCAGGGGAGAGGAGGGGACTTATTTATTGTATAAATCACTGTCTTGTGCTGTCTCTGTGTTTGTCTGTGGTTCTATCTATTAAATGAAGCCATTAGGAGAACCAAAATGCTCCCCAGAGTCATTCAGGATGAAAACACTTTCCCATATGTCCTAGCTACTTCTAAGCACCAGAAACAATTTCCCATCTCTCGGAGTCCTTTGCTATACATAAGTGATGGCCTAGGACAGCTGAGCGGTGCCATCCTAAATCTCTGCACATGATGAGTTGCAATAAATGCAATAAATTGCAGTGTGTCAGTAATGTGAAAAGCAATGAACCGAGGTCCAAAATAAGAGCAGGCCACTTTGCAAAAAAGTCCACAGCTAATAGTCAGCAGTGAACAGAAAGCCATGGCAGTCTGGTAGCTAGTCCGTGTCTTCATGTGAAACAGGCTGCAGGCATTGGTCCAGCCCCTTGCCAGAGGCCTGTATTAGGTAGAAAAGGGCTACAACCAGTGTGCCTGGAGGCAGAATTGGCAGCCTCTGTTTCCAGCCTCTAGGTGCTTCATACACATCTGGACAAAAATCTATTGTTGGAAGTGACCTGGGGAACTTGGCACTGCTATGAAAGTAGTACAAGTGTAGTTAAGTAAAGTTCCTCATTCGTTTTACCGCTCTGCAAGCACAGTTAGCGGGAGTATTTCATTCAGTGTGAGCAGGATTAACGATCATTTCCCTCTCACTCAAATTTTGCATGAAAATCTTCTTCCTTCTGCAGTCTGACAGGACCTCACGCCACACATAGAGTACAGGCTGATCTGTACATGCCTATGCGTTATAATAAGCTCTTCCAAATAGTCAGGTTGTTAAGCGCGAAAACTTAACAGAAGCAGGAAACTCAGACAAGGCAAAAGACAAATACAGGGCTTCAGAAACAAGTGTTCCCTGACTACTCTGTGGCTCTCTGCTGGTTTTGGCCTTGCTCAAAGTGCACCTCCAACACTGTCACTAGGTCCCATCTCCCACCTTCCAGCATCTTCCTCTTGTCAGAGGCTCAGCTCTCCTATCTTCTTGGAGACACTTGGGTGATTGCCCCAGATGGAGCCATGTCCCTCCCACGTCCTCCAGCCAGCTTCAACCCAAAGCAACATCACACACATGTCATGAAAATACCCTGCTCTTTTCTCACAGACGGGTTGGGTTTGCTGTTTGGCCTCCTGCAAATAATCCCTTCTCTGGCTGTGTCAGTGCAACAGTGCCCTGGCTTTTGGCTGGTACCTGAGGTGGCCACAAGTAACAGTGGATGCTGGTGGTGGCTTTGCACAGTGCTGCTGAGGTGTGCACTGTGGTCCCGCTGCCTGGCACCGCCTCAGGCATACGTGGCGGGGACAGCAGCCTGCTGTACCTATCAGGTGAGGACAGTCTTTTCAAGGCACTGCAGGCAGGGGAGTGAATTAAGAAATTATTCAGTATGCTGAGAGTTCTTCAGATGAAAAAGTGGGTTTGTGATGGTGTGAGGACTGTGGAAGTGTAATCTGTGGTAAAGACAGGGCATTTGTCTGCTCCTGCGCACATCTCCTAAAGAGACATATTTGCACAGCAGAAATTTAAAAAATTCAGGGAGGCAGAGAGACAACTTTCTCTTTTTCGCACCTTTCTCAGAGCTCACATCGACAGCTGGTTGTTGTACATTGTTCTGACTTGTACAAAACAGTGAAATAGCCCCTATGTTTAGCCAATATCTTTTTCAAAGCCAAGCCAGAGCATACAGGGCTGACATAAAGCTTTCCTTGTACTGCCAGAACATTTCAGGGCTCCCCAGCCCCATTTAAAAAAATATGAAGCTGTGACCATATTTATTCATCACCAACAGTTAAGAATGTATTTTTTCCTTTCCCTGCCCTGACCTGATGTTGAAGCACAGACACGTTGTTGGTGAGCTGAAAAACATGCAGACTACAGTGAGCATTTAATGTAATACCTTCGTAGGATTAAATATTTGAACAGTTCCCTTAATCTTGCAGTTAGCTGTGCTGAACTGCATTACCCTCACCACCACCAGCTGCAGGAACATGCTGCTAATTATGTTTACACTCCCTTCCCACTTTGGAGACCCTGGTAACTAATCTGGGGAACCTTTTACAGAACCAACATCCCCCACTCAGAGTGCTCTGTCCCCACACATCCTTTACAAACTGCTTATTGAAACAGATCGCGTCTTATTACTTCCTTTTCTTTGCCTTCCAGTGGGCAAGCAAGTAAAAGCATGAAAGCAGGAGACAGTGTGCACAGGCAAACAGTCCAGGCACAGGGGATCCAGGTCCTCACCTACCTTTCGCCTTTGTTCAGGTTTAACCCCAGCTGGCAATTAAATACCACGCAGCCACTCTCTCCCTCCTGCCCCCAGGGGGATGGGGCGAGAGTCGGGAAAAAAGTAAAACTCATGGATTGAGACAGTTTAGTAAAAAAGAAAGGAATAAACTAATAATGATAATGACAACAATAATAAAATTACAATGATAATAAAAGGATGGGACTATACAAAACAAGTGAGGCACAATGCAATTGCTCACCATTTGCTGACTGATACCAGGTTAGTTTCTGAGCCGCCCCCAGGCCAACTTCCCCCAGTTTACATACTGGGCATGATGTCACATGGTATGGAATACCCCATAGGCCACTTTAGGTCAGCTGCCCTGGCTGTGTCCCCTCCCAACTTCTTGTGCCCCTCCAGCTTTCTCGCTGGCTGGGCATCAGAAGCTGAAAAATTCTTGACTTTAGCCTAAACATTATTTAGCAACAACTGAAACCATCAGTGTTATCAATATTCTTCTCATACCTAGCTCAAAAACATAGCACTATACCAGCTACTAGGAAGAAAACTGACTTTATTGCAGCTGAAATGAGGAGACCACTTGTCCCACCACTGTCTTTCCAAAGGTGATGAAAATCAGCACCTTTTCAGATGACAGTTTTGAGATGTCAGTTACAGGCTGTGTCTCCCAACCATTACTTAGCCTGCTTCTGCCCTGCTTCCCCACCAGTGGGGATGCGATTGTACACATCCATCCGAGAGATGCTCAGTGCTGCGCTGGTTTTCACAGGTTGAGGCTCTCTGGCTCAGCTCCATTCAGCACACCCTGTCTTTCCCTGACTCCTCGGCAGTTCATCTCATGTTTGGGGAGACAGCACTGTATGTGAGATCTGGTTCCCGTTCCCCAGCCATCCTATTCATCCTGCATCCTATTGCAGGACAAGGGCAGAGTATATCTACTGAAATTAATGCTATGTGAGTAGAGTAAAGCTGACAGAAGTGGAAGAGGAGAATCAGTTCTAAAGTTTGTGTGCAAAGTACAATCATCTGGCAGTTCCTGCAGGCTGCACAATGAAATTGCTCAATGTGAAAACAATGCAGTTTATTGTGATTCTGGAATGCCTCCTCATTAAAATCGTACATTCTCCTTTCTCTAAAAAGTGACATATAAGAATGTCCATATTGCATCATATTAAAGAGCACAGAAAAATTGCAAACACCATTTCAGACTGCTAGGTACAGCAAACACTGTTGGCATCTCTAATATGAAAGTTTTTAATTTGATAGTTTATATTCCATTAGGATCCCACATCGATCAAACCTGAAGTGCATAAATATAGCATGGTATACAGTACTTAGTATTTGGAAAGACAGTACTGTGAGGTACATAAGGAAATACTTCTTGAGGCTCTGAAAAGCTATTTTCAACATGTTGTGGTTTAACCCCAGCCAGCAACTAAACACCACGCAGCCGCTCACTCCCCCCCCCCCACCCAGTAGGATGGGGGAGAAAATCGGGAAAAGAAGCAAAACCCATAGGTTGAGATAAGAACGGTTTAATAGACCAGAAAAGAAGAAACTAATAATGATAATGATAACACTAATAAAATGACAACAGCAATAATGAAAGGATTGGAATGTACAAATGATGCGCAGTGCAATTGCTCACCACCCACCGATCAACAACCAGCTAGTCCCCGAGCAGCGATCCCCCACCCCCACTTCCCAGTTCCTATACTAAATGGGATGTCACATGGTATGGAATACCCCATTGGCCAGTTTGGGTCAGCTGCCCTGGCTGTGTCCTGTGCCAACTTCTTGTGCCCCTCCAGCTTTCTTGCTGGCTGGGCACGAGAGGCTGAAAAATCCTTGACTTTAGACTAAACATTACTTAGCAACAACTGAAATCATCAGGGTTATCAACATTCTTCTCCTACTGAACTCAAAACATAGCACTGTACCAGCTACTAGGAAGACAGTTAACTCTATCCCAGCTGAAACCAGGACATCTTGTATTTGCAAAACTAAATAGGAGATTGGAAGTACATGGGCTCTACCGATATTTTGAGAAACCATTAAAGACTTGTATTTCACAGACTATACACATCTGTTTACTTATTGACCAAATGATTGCCTTGACTAATGATCCATCTACTCTGTTATTGTACTGCTCCAAAAATATCACGGGCATATATTTAAAAGGCTAGGAAGAAAATAGTGCCGAAAAACACATTTTGCAGGAGGGAAGATACTTCCTGATGTTTCAGACTGTGATCAGCTTATGATCAGAAGTTGGTGTCCTTAGCTTGTTGTACCCTCTGATCAAAATTGTCAAATAATTAGAAGTCTTTAAAGATCTCTATTTTGGGAACTAAAATAGGCAATCCCATAAAAGGGAATGAATTTTTAGCTGCCAGGCATTGAGTGCTTTCTGAAAATTAGACTCTTTTTAAAGGAGGGAAGCAAAATGTCCCCTCCCTAAATTACTGCATGTTTTGGAAAATGGTGGCTGCTGCCTTTGGAGAAGATGAACAGCCTTTTGGGATGAGTAAAAAATGTTACTTCTCCTTTCATTTGTGTGCAGAAGTCCATTGATTCAGTCTCCCATTGCATGTAATTCAAAGTATTAAGATAAGGTTACATATTTGATTTTGTGCATAACAGGAAGCATTCTACTGAGCCATTACACTGGTCAATAACATAAACACAAGTAGTGGCTGAATGAAATTAAAGACAAAAACCCTAACACAACTCAGCAGCATCTATCTGTGCAGTGGCACTCTGTTGTAGAAAGCCACTTAGGCAGGGTCAAACTTCATAAAGGACAGAACCTCTGTAAGTATTTGAGTGACACAACATAAAGTAAAAGTAATCACTTATGATTCAAGATAAAGACCTGTTTCCACAGAACTCCCAACCATTTCTTCCTCTGCTTTGTGTATAGCAAGCATTATATGAAGATTCACCTGTCATTACATAATGCTTGGACCATTCCCTGACTTACCTACACAAAAGCTTCTCTTTAAAGGGATGTTCTGTGGTACTATGGCTAGCATGATGGTCTCCAACTCATATAGGCCCTCAGTAGTAAATGGAATTACTTTAACACTGGGATCAGTGCAGTGTGGGGATGGATCACACGATCACTGCTTGACTAGTAGCTCTGGAGATGCTCACACTGCGGTAGGCTGACAGGAGGCACGACTTCAGCTAGTGAAAAAAGTCGTCGAACTCGGACTTGCTGCCTCCTAACCCAATAGGGGACCAAGCTTCTCCCAGAGACATCAGCAACCTTGAAGCTCCACTGACTGACTGGGAAGGAGGAGCTGCTATAAGCACTTGAGAAAGCTCCCAGCTCTGCGTCAAGATTTTTATATCCTCCACGTCACAGGTCTTTCCATAGTGCTCATCATTGCTCTTCACAGCACAATGGTTCAGGACTCAGCTTGTATCCAAGCCAGGTGCCTAGTGAAGGAGCTACAGGAAAAGCTCTGCTTTAAGTATTCATGAGATCTGGGGCCAGGTGACCACACTGGGATTTGCACTTCCATTTTATGCTCTCCCTGTCTGTTTAATTTGTTTGAAACAAAACATCACCCTGTATGTGAGAATCCCTACATGCATTTAAAGTAGGTAGTTGAGCCAAAAACCTGGATCCAAACACAGTCTGTACATGAGAGTGGGGATTTGTTCACAGCCCCAGAGCAGCTTCTGTGTCTTCACGCCTGTCCAGTGGAAACAAGCAAATAAAATGCACCCCCATTTGCTAAAATGCAAAAAAAAACCCCACCAAGAGAAAGTTAACTATTGTGATTAGCAGAAATTCTGCAAGAAACAACGGAAAATGACAGCAAATCCCAGAAGGTGTTGCTACAGCTGCAAGCACAGAGAGCAGATGCCTTGAGACCAGCTGTGAAGGACTGCAGTAAAACAAAATGAGTTAGAGCCACCAGGTAGAACTGAAGACATTGAGCCATTAAAGCTATAGCCCCTTCCAGCAAACAGCTACATATGCGAAGAGGTTGAATACTTCACAACTCAACATGATACCGTCACATCTGTTGCACTCACAGATCCCTAAAGGAAGCTCCTCAACAGCCAAGGATGACAAGACATGTGCCAAGAGCCATGTGTTCAAAATAAACTCAGTCATGGTTGCATCCATTTCAGAATGAGGTTCAGGCTTGTGTAGAGGGTTGGAGTTGAAGTCGGTTTTGGGGAATCATTACATTCTTAGCTCACCATTTCTTCTTCAGGAGATGGCAATTCTGATATTGTTTGCATGTGGATTGAAGCAGTGCCGTGTTCTCACCTCCCCCAGACCTCTCTTCTTCACTGGGGGTTTTACTTGTAACATCCAGCTATAGTCAATACCACGGTTTGTTTTGATAGCTTCAGTCTGTTTGCATCTCTGCAGTATTCAGTGAAATACTTTAATCATACACTACGTTCCTGGCTGCAATCTTTTCTTCTGGCACACAGTTTTCATGCAATGTGTCCCCTTGTACTTGCTTCTTTTCCCGCAGTAGTGTGCATAAATGGAGTCAGCTTCAGACAAAAGTCCTCTTCTGGAGGAGGCAGATGGTAGACTTTTAAGTCCCAGCTTCGGCTCCGTTTTGTGTCTCACCTGTGCACTTCAGAGTGCATAAATTGCCTCAGACATTTCCTCAAAAGGGCATTAGAGATACCCATCTGAGGGTGCAGAGCCGAATCACAGCCTCAAGCATTGTAGCCCTGTGGTGCTCCCTGCTAGGCATATCTCTTGAAGACCACAGCATGCAGCTTAGGGATGGCATTCGCCCATGTCCCTGCTGAGTGATAGTAGCAGGCAGTGTGAAACCCTGCTCCTCATTCAGAGCACAGGAGAGTTCCCAGCCATGTGCTTTGGGGACCTGCAGGCTACTGCTGCAGTCCCACACATTTGCTGGCCGCTGCTCCTAGGAAAACCAACAGCTGTATTTCATCCAAACAGACAAAACCAAGCTAGCTGAAGACCAATGTGGGGGTGTGAAAAAGGAAACCAAATACAAAAGGAAATCATTCTCTGTTTCAAAAGAAGTTCATTGAAATGGCCCAAAATCATACCACTCAGTCTACCTGCTCTTGTCTTTAATATGCACAAATAGAACTGGGGGCATTGTAAGCCTGAAGATACAGAGTGACACACATTCAAATAATTATATGTATGCTTTACATAACTTTAAACTGATACGTATGTATACGTTACTATATATAAACTGCATTTTTATATCATTCTGTTATACTGCAGTGAAGTAGGTAAAACCAGTACATGTAAATTCTTCAGAGCAGAACAATGAAAACTAAACCCCTGCAAGCTCAGAGTACCCAACAGTGGTTTCTAATTACAGTTACTGTTAAGAGATGACCACTGCTGAGGGATGTAAAACACAAAAGCTGAAACATGATGGCAGAATTGCCAGCAGCTCTAAATGCAACCTGAAGGCTGCTAATGCAGAGTGCTGAATGCTTTAGTTCTGAAAACCTCAAAGTGCGAGAGAGAAACAGAAATACGGAAGGGAGGAGAATCCACTGGCCTCTCACACAGGTCAGACAAGGCCCAGAATTAAAACTTTTCAGCTATGTTTAGTCATTAACTAACAAAGAGGTGACTAACCTGAAATGTGAGGTGTTAGCAGGCCTATGAATAGTTACAAGAATTTCTGTGAAGAGAAGAAAATAATCAGAAAAAATATATTTGACATTTATTCAATAGTTTGCTGAAACTTTCACACCGTGAACCAGAACAGACCTGATTTCAACTATGCCAAAATAAATCTCAATTTCAGTGCACACAAGGAGCTCTAGGACCAGAATCCAGATCACTGAGCCTTCGTTACCATTCTTTTATACTGTTTTTTTTTTCTATATTTATTCTGCAGAGTTATTGCAGCAGAGTGGAATGATGAAGTCTTAGTACATAAGATATTTGCAGAAGAAAAGCCATTTGATTTTGCCTAATACTTAAGTAAGAATTGTGATACAGACCAGTAACACCATCCCAGAGACAGAGTGCAATTACTAAGGTTTGTTCCTTTCTAGTGTTTATTAATCTTCAACTAGCATTTATTTTCTAAAGAAAGACTTCAAAGGGTCTCTTTGAAGTCAAACTTGTTACAAAAGCATGACAGTTTTCAATCTAAAATAGCTCAAGAGAGCTGAACAGAGATGGATATGGAGGCAGGCACCCAGAGGAACACTGGCTTTAGGCAGTATCCTGCCCTGGCCGAAAAGGCATAGCTCAGGTTTAAGAAGGGAAAAGCAAGAGAAACGGGTATGCAGGTGATGGTGGGGGCCCAGAATATAGCAGAAAGAAGACAGTGCTCGGTGGTACCAAGAGCAGCCAGTATGTGGACAACTGCAAGATGGGCAAAATTTGAAGAACCTTGGAAGTGCCGCTTTAGCCTTTTTTCTACCGTCCTGTAATGGGTAGGATTCATCTTCCTTAATATCAGGCATTTAAAAATTAGCCTCAGGTCATCAGCTAAGCTTCATTCAGTGAAGAGAGGGAACAACCTAGTACAGGATCAAAGAATTTTCCTCCTGAAGAGCATTTTTCTGCTTCAGCCAGGTTATTTAGGGAGTTGTCAAACTTTTAAATGGTTGTGGTTGAGAGCGCTGATTCCCAGTCTTAATGGGTAGAAATTTTTATTGAAGGTGTACATGGGTTCCTCCAAAGGATTTCAAATTTTGACACATTCTGCAATGGAAAGGCAGGCTAAGCATGGGTAAATCAGAGAAGTAGTCTGAAGAAGAGACATGGGATTAGACTGATCTCAGATGTGGTGAGAGTCTTATTTTTAGTGTTACAGTAAGCCTCTAAGACAGTCATTCTCTATGATTCTAGCTAATTGGTTGTGATGAACTAATGTGATGAAAAAAATTGCACTGAAAGCTGTTTCTCTGCCTCTTCAGGAATGACACAACAGGGCCAGAAGTGGGACCTAGAGTTTGCAGCTCTTTTTTTTCCATGCTGGTTCATTACAGAGTCGCAGTGTGCTCAGGCTGGGATGGGGACTGGTGACTGTTCAAATATTTTTATTTATGTCAAGCCTATATACTGGTGCATACACAAAACGGAGGCCCAGCTCAGAAAGAACATGATGAAAAGTGGACACAAGGGGAAAACCTTTATGCCTGTGGAAGCACTTTCACTGGATACTGCAGTGCTCCACTCAATTTGACTGAAGGTAATATCAAGATCAGCCACTGCATTTGCTGAGCTGCTTATTCAATGGCTAAAGACACAACACAGACACTGTAGGAACTCTTTGAAGGAATGATAAGGAAAACCTAAAACAAACCAAGACCTGATGTTAATACTATTAAAATAAATTTTTCATCAGAAAATCAGATTATTAAACCTTTTCCACATATAGAAGTGTTGTATTCCACAGAAAATTGTTTTTTCTGGAAAAAGAAGGACCAAGCCTAAACTTTTCTACAAAGAAATCTCTAGTTGGGTAAACCACAGACTGTCCCAATGATACCATTTAATTGTCTTTTATCTCTTGGTCATATATGGATTTGCTGCACAACCAGACTTCAACTGCTGCTGGAAGCCTGTCTAAAGGAGATTTGCAAAACTTCCTCTGCCAAGAGGAAGAGTTTGCAGTGCAAGCAGGATAGATATAGTGACCAGACGTTGTGATTGACAGCAGAGGACATGATATAGTACCTCAAATAGAGCTCTCATTACGCTCCTTGGCAGCACGATGGTATCTAAATACCTGGTTTTTTTCCAAAACACTCCTTTTCCTTCCAACCCCTCCAACTGAGAACAACTTCCACTTCTAACATTGAATTTGTTATTTTGTGACTTCATGAACAATCTACCAGGAAGCCCATCTTTTTAGTATTACTGTGATTTTTTTCCCTGCTTTTCCTCATTTAATCTGATCTTATGTCTCTCTCATAGCTGCTGTTTTCTTCTGTAACTAGTGGTCCTGCTGCGTCCTCACATAAATCATCAGCATTTTTCATCATTGTCTTGCCAGTTTCTTCTAAGTCTCCTGTAACAGGAATGAGCACTTACTTCAACATCTTCTTATCTCCCTTTGCCATGGAGATACTTACTTGATGTCTGTGGAAACCTACCATTATCCCAAGACTAATATCTGTGGAAAATTAAGTCTGACTTTAGAGTTCTATCCAGTACAGGCAAATCAGCTCTAGAATTTGATTTTTATTTTTTGTAGATTTTTCTATGTCACATGGTATTATTTTCTTGATATATATTCTTTTGATATTTCTGTTTAGTAATTATTTGGTACCACCTTTTCCCCATTTTGTTTTTTCTGTTTACTGTCTGGCAGACAGGCTGGACAGATGAAGGCATTTTTAGTGTTACAAATACATTGTTTGGCGACATGGGGAGCCATAATTTCTGATTGAGGAAATGAAGCAGAGAGAAATTCACTGACTTGATCACCATCACGGTAAGAAATCTGCAGCAACATGGGGGAATTGAGTTTAAGTGTTCCGAGTACATGCCTAACGTACAGGTCCATTCTTCCAGGTAAATGAATGTATCACTAGACATTACTGATATATTTAGTACGCGGTTTTAGCGATGCTGTCTCTTAGACAGTCCTAAATATTTCACCCGAAATTAACCTGCAGTGGTATCTTTTACATTTTTTCCTTTCCTCATGGAAGACAGAAAGAAGTGAATTAAAAAAATGCAGTAGAGCATACAAATGTTGCTTCCTATCACAGTTACTTCTCTTTTCAGGAGGCAAAGAGGTTTTTTACTTTCAGGGAGGTGTAATACTGGAAGGTGCTGGCTGCAGAAGATGACCGTTTGACTTCTGCAGGCTGCTGTCTCAGTCCAGAAGAGGAACTGGTACATCTTCAACTGTCTTACTGAAATGACCAGCAGACTGCATTACCAGCTTCTAGCAACCTGATTTCGAGTACTATTTCTAAAATTAATATGTTGCTGTGCTCTTTTCTACATGTTGTAGGTTGTCAAGGACTTTTCAGATTACTTAGAAACAGCACGTAATGCTATGTTTTCATAAAAATAAACTGAATAACTTCTGCTGCTTGTTAAATACTATACACTTAACTCCTGTTATCCATTTTTTTTCAGAAAGCAGAATATATTGTGAAGAACCAGCAATTGCTATAAAGTATGTTAGATATTTCAAGTGTTACGGAGCACCTCTTCCTTTACAAAATGGCCTTTGCTATATGTTGTTGAGGACTTCACACAGAAAAGGCACACCTAAATCTGTCTGCTCTGGGTTGGTGTTGGTGCAGTGATCATTGAGTTGGAGCTATAAGCTGAAATGTTTCTTGAATTCTTTCACTGACAGCAGCCGAGTAAGAGTGCGTTACTTCAGATAGCATTAGAGTACTCTTTGCATAGTGCCTAAGGCCTCCCTTGAATATAGCTTGCCAAGTCCTTCAACTTTCCTCACATCACTTCCATATATAATACTTCTTTAGCGACAGCTTGTAATATGTGGCCTTGAAGTAGATAGGTCCTGGAAAACCTGCCAGACTTCAGCCACCTCCCAGTGGAAGTGCCAGTTCTTGTCATGATAATTTCATTATTCTAACTAGCTGCAATATAACTCTTTCTTAACTGTATCAGTGTTCTTTCCTTTGCACTCAGGAAGCACTCTAGATGTTGGCATGGTGGCATTTGCTTCATTTTTTGTCCTTCTGCAGCTGCACTGTAGAAACTTTTACATTGACTGTCATCATCATAAAATGGCTTATATGTTATGCCAATACTGTTTGTAAAATATCACAAAGTGGTGATTTTTGTGGACTAAAGTTTCACTTCACTTTTTGAGTATGATAACTTGCAGTACATTACATAACTGATTACCAGCATTTTTCTCTATTGCATGCATTCACTGTCTGAAAAAGATCTATGGCAAAATTTTCGAAGAATTTTTTTTCTGTCCCCTCCCTTATTGCGTTTCACATGAACCATTAGACTGCATTTACTAAAGCCTGAGCATCTTCCCAACCTTATGTTGAGGAATTGGACACACACAATATCTCCTAAAAAATATTCTTTATTTCCTGACCTCAAACACATGGTGTAAGTAAAGTTGTAAAGGTTTAACCTGTGGTGGTAAAGGTTTAACCTGTGGTGGCATGGCACTCCTCACTGTTTATGCTTTATGCTTGAGCTGGTAAAGATGCATTGTGTGCTGTCTGTGAAGGAATTGGACAATTTTATGTGACAACATATGGTTTATGCAAGACCTGGCTTTTCTAAATATCTCCAGGATTTTTTATTTCTGTAGGGGACCTGGGGATTGTGGTGGCTTCAAGGCAGAGGAGGTAGAGAGGGCTGCCAGGGAAGGACTCATACTCTGATCAAGGAGAAAGTCCCTAATCCCTCTCTACCACACGAAATGTGTAAAGACAATATTTCCTTGTGCCCCTATTCTATGGAGCACTTCAGAAAGGCAAGGAGGTAGCTACAGGCTGAGAAAAGCACAAAAGCTCCTGCCCTCTGGCAGTCCTGGCCAGCTGTTGCAGAATCCTTACCAGCAACAGGGATGTGTCCCACTTCATCCAAACCAGTGGAAGAGTTAGTAATGCACATCTCAGGAACGGTAACGGATGGTGTGCGGGTACAAAAGAGGCCAGGACGGTGAGAACTGTAATACTTTTTAGTAGAGTCCTCTGCTTACTTAGGAAAAATAGGTAATCCATCAGGTATTAATCAAGCAGAAACCAACCGCCCAAACAGATGGCTGCATAACTACTATGCCCTGGCAGTTTTTCCACCACAGAATTTTCCTTTATAAGTCTGGAGAACTACCAGCTTTCTAAAGCAGAGAAACAATTTAGGGAAAAATGTCTTACTGGGGTGCTTTAGAGTAAGACGCTTGGACTGCTCAGAGTACTTACCACCTTGATTCTGCAATTTGCCCCTCATTTCATTTTTCCCAGGCTAGTCCCATGTAATCAATAATATCCCGCAGTGACATAGACAAAAAGTGCAAAAAAATGTACCTATCTGCACTTGTGTTTTTTATTTTTAACTGTGGATTATATTATGTTGTAATTTCATTACTTACTGCTCTACAGGGGATAACCCTGGATTATTCTTTCCCCGGTTCTTATAATTTGGCAAGGAAAGCTTGAACAATGCTGGACTTTAGTGGGTTTTTCTTATGCACGTTATTCTTGTACCCATTTATCTCACTTTTTTCAAGGTAGGGCTTAGGTGTGCTATTCTACATGATGGTGAATTTTAACACCCATCTGGAAAGTAGTAACTTATATTATTTTCTTGTAATTTCTTACCCCTTTCCTAACCTTATTTTAATACAGTTGAGCCGTTTCAATACATTTACAAGGTTTTTTTTTTTACAAGATTCTTTCCAGATAAGATACTGATCAGTTAATTACACTTTATGCCATTTGGGTTTAGCAAGAAAAATAATAGTAAGATAAAGGTTAGGCAAATGTTATGTGGTGTACTCTTTATTACAGTCTTTCATATGTTAACTGAATGTAGCTTACCAAGCTGACACACAATTGCAATCGTAAACAGAAGGCTGTCATGTTATCAAGGGAATGAAAAGGAATTAACTGTAGTTCAAAACTCACAAAACCAGATGCATGATATTATTAAGGCATTAAAGATCAAAACTTTGCTGTGGAATGAGTGTTACCATTACACAGACAGTTCCTGATATAAATAGTTTCTGCTCACTTACTTCCCCCGCACCCAGTGGGATGGGGGACAAAATTGGGAAAAGAAGTAAAACTCGTGGGTTGAGATAAGAACGGTTTAATATAACAGAAAAGAAAAAACCTAATAATGATAATGATAACACTAATAGAACGACAACAGTAATAATGAAAGGATTGGAATGTACAAGTGATGCACAATGCAATTGCTCACCACCAGCTGATCGATGCCAAGTTAGTCCCCGAGCAGCGATCCCCCGCCCCCACCCCCCCAGTTTATACACTAGATGTGGCGTCACATGGTATTGAATACCATGTTAGCCACTTTGGGTCAGGTGCCCTGGCTGTGTCCTGTGCCAACTTCTTGTGCCCCTCCAGCTTTCTTACTGGCTGGGCATGAGAAGCTGAAAAATCCTTGACTTTAGACTAAACATTACTTAGCAACAACTGAAAACATCAGTGTTATCAACATTCTTCTCATACCTAGCTCAAAAACATAGCACTATACCAGCTACTAGGAAGACAATTAACTCTATCACAGCTGAAACCAGGACAACAGTTATATAAAAAGGGTGACGTTAGTTAGATTCGCACTTTAGCAGTAAGTTATTTAAAATATTGATGTGAATGTCTGCCAATGAAAGCAGTGAATATCTGAATAAAGTGGTAGAACATCTTTTCAAGACATAGCAGAAGCAGTCTGATTTCAGACCGTATGAAACACAATCAGGTCCAATGTGGGTTCCTAATTAGGGCTGTAGAGTCTTCATACAGACATCTTCATTAAGAAGTTGAGTTTGAAATTGTGTCATTGTCCTCTCTGTAAACTTTTTTTGCTAAAGACCTCGGGCTGTATCAAATGCTTAAATGGCATTTAAAGAAAAAAAACATGCATCTTATGCAGCCATCACTGTGTACGGTAAAAGCTATTACTTGGTTCTGAATAACACATTTGCTTTTCTTCTGGTCTTTTAATGCATTGTTTTGGAACGTGAATGTAAAACAGAAGTCAGTGACACTCGACTTTCATAGCCATAGCACAGAAGATACCTTATCTACCTCCACAAGGTGTTTTTCAATTGAAATGTAACTAGTGTGAATTTGATAACACAATTAATAGAAAAATAACTTCTTATTCAAAATAGAAATTAATACGTACTTATAACTTTTTTGCTTCTTTCAATATAATGAACTTCATTCTCTTCTTTCTTACTGTGGTGTAAAGACACAGTAACCCCAAAATATTATCCCGAAATGTTGGGCAACCTCTCATGCTCTCAGTCATTGAATTCCAAAAGGCTAAGAGGCTATGCACACCATGTCCTTCACCACGCAAGGTGTACTGACCTAGCCTTTATGTTTTCTGCCTGGTACAGGGTTCTGTTCTTCCACACCTGCCAAATACAATTTTATTTTACAGCATGTCACTACATAATACAAAGCTACATTGGATAGTTACTCTAGATTTATAAATGCAGTGACGTGTAATGCCATGAAAGGACCTTTAGCTTGTTTGACTTAGAGAGAATGTATGAAAATTGCCACTGATCTTCAACTATGTAGTCTGATATGATATTATCATGGAAGCTGAATAAAGTGCTTTGTCTTCTGGACTTATGATTTAGCATTAAGACTTTCCTGGAAATTATTTAGTGCACTTCATTGATGGAAGAAGTTTATCACATGTATTCTACTAATACTTCATTAACAAGTATGTGGCAGTACCTGAAAAAAAAAAAAGCAATTACCCTTAAAGGACGCAAACGAGTTTAAAAGCACCTGCCCCCTTTGCAGTGAAATAAACCTGACAAGGTTGCAATGAACACAAACAACTAAGATATTAGCAAGACAACAACCAGTAAGGTATTAATAGTTTTCCATTTTATTGGCTAGGGTTTTTTACAACACAATTCATTACATCTTTCCTGATACATCTCATGTTGCATCCTGAAATGCTTTTCAGTGTTAAATAATACAACATAGTAGACATTATAAATTACAGGAAATGGTTGTGTGAAGGATGTTGCATGTTAAATCATTTATAAAGAGTGGAACGGAGGAAGGGGGAACCAGTGTTGGAGCAAAAAAACAAAGGGGAAGAACTTTTCACATGAGATCTGAAGAGTTAATGGAAGAGGCAGAATCACGAAGCTATTCCACCTGACTTAAAAAGAAATTTCTAGAGCAGAAACGGAAGTGTAGTAGTGGAATGGGGAATCTTTGAATGAGGTGGAAATTGTCTAATAAACGCTTCAAAATAGTCTAGGACATTTAGAAACAAAATGGCGTTTGGAAGAAAATGTTACCAGTAGTTGGGGATTCACTTCTCTGTGTGTATCGAGGGAAGGCCAGAGAGGAAAGTATCATGGTTATTCTGCAGTCCTGGAAGAGATCACATTTTCATGTGGTCCTGGGCTAGGTTTCTAGCAGCCCTGCCCGATCAACCCTTCCTGACATCGCTGACGGTTTCAGAGACACATGGTACATCATGACAAACAGGGATATACTATGGATCAGCTTATGCTATGCTGAGCTTCACAGTTGCTTCTATAATAAAGAGATGGCAGCTCTTCCGCGTGCATAAAGAGCCATTAGACACAGCTGATGTGCTGGTGTCTTGAATGTGAAGCAAGGGACTGCCATGATATGTTTATGACTACTACCAGAGGAGCAATCTGGGGGGGGGCATTGTGAATTGCAGTCAGTAATAAATGATTAAAGAATAGGTTTTATATGGGCCAACTTCAGTATGCGGCGGTGAGGCTGTGAATGGAGCAATTATTAAAAAAAACATGTATTCTTAGTCAAGGAACTGATAAATACTCTTGGATTACAAAGTGGTAGGCAGTTTACTTGCATACTGCATTTCTGTTTTTAATTGCCAATAAATGATGGTTGTGCCCATATTTGTCAGGCTCACTGAAAGCACTCAGCTTCCATTTAGCAGTTGCGGACACTCTCGCAGAGTACATTTTCCTGAGTGTTTGGAGGCTGTGATATGCCTGGGATGTAGTCTCAGCTCTCCTCAACTTTGCCTCACTTTTCTAGCTTCCCACCCCAGGCTTTTATAATGTCAGTCAACAGAGCTCAGGCCAGGAGTTAAGAGATTTATCTCGTCTGCCACTTACCCGATGTCTGGTCTTCAACAGACCAGGAAGACATATATTTAAGAGTTACTCCATTGCTAAAATGGTGGAAGCAATGCACAGAGCAGTTTGATTTCTGTGGATGAAAAGTGTTATCATTAATTTCAGTTTTGGAGAGATTTGCAGACCTGAGGAGCCTGATTTATGCAGTAGAGCATCACATCCTGTTTTTCTATAAAGTAAAAGGGAAAACAAAGCATACATAGTTGATTCAATTTGGACAGCCCAGCGCTGCAGTTGGAATTTTGCAGTAACGGAGAGTTATACCTACTTCTCTGCAATGGCAGTAGAGGCATAGATTAGTGGCTAGGGCCATGATTCCCAGGTACAGATTGATAGTGAAACATGTTATAATACCAGTACTCGAAACTCACTGTGTACGCTAAACAGAAGGTTAGGTAATTTCTTGGTAAAAAAATTGCTTCTGCAAGGAAGAAGATTTGCTCCTACAAGATGATGTCAGGTGGCTTCATCAGAGGATGCGAATGGAGCCACTGCTTGGCCACAATTTGGCAATCCTTTGCTCCCTGTATCTTCCTCTAGGCTGATCGTCAGAGTAGTCCTGTGGGAGGCAGGCGATAAACACAATCCTCTCTAGGCAAAAGAAGGAACTGAAGCCCTCTCTCTAAGTGAAAAAAAAATGGCTTCAGCCATTAGATGCCAGAGTGTTCTGGGACAGAGCTCTCTGCCCCTCTGGTGAAAGTTGTTTTTTTTCTGCATGACTTGATTAAACATTCCCAGTCCCAACATGGCTCTACAAGGCATGTACACTTAGAGGAAGAAAGGCAGTTTCCAGTTGGTGCTCAGAAAGGGCCTTATGAAATCAAGCCACAAGTTTAAGAGAATTCACATTAATTCACGTTGGTGAATTGTAAAAAAAAAGAGGTGTGCCTTCATGCACACTAAGAACAAGTGTGGGCTCTTCGAGAGCGAAATGAGGGTCTCAGAACTTATACACAGTTGCTTTTGTGAATCAATCCTGAGCTGCCGAGTTGTGTTGATACTCCCTGTAGGATAGCAGGCACTTTATTTGGGCTCTGGAGCACTTCCAGCAGCAGGGAGCATGGTCACTCTGCGGGGGGGGTTTATTCCCTTGTTTGAGCAAAGCTGAAAGTTTGTCACTGCTTCTCCAAAGAATCCTGCTTCCCTGTTTTTCCTTTCATCACTTTAGTGACAGGTTTTCTTCCCCTTATGCTGACATCTGGGGTGAGAAATTTTTTCAGCAAAATCATTGTCCATTCCAGATATTTCTGTTTGTTCCAAAGAAGTCGCAGTTTCCAAGACTTTGGGACAAAAAGAAAAACCTTTACCACAACAAATCTTAGGGTAAAAATACAGAGAACAGAGAGCAGCAAAGGGACATGAGCTGCTGCTGAGGGCATTTAGTGAGTGTTGCTGCCCACTTTTCTGCTGGATGTAGTCATGTCCAGCTGAGCCTCAGCATCATGCTTTAGCAGTGTCCCTACTGTTGTCTACTTAAATAAATACTGTGTATCACAAAGGAAACCATCTCTGTAGAATTGAGGCTTAGAGATGGAAGCCATTTGTCACTCCTTCATGGACAAATGCAGGGTACGTGTTCCCCACGTGAACAGCAATGCACACGCTGAGGCACAGGGAGATTCAAGAAACCCTAGAGAAAACAGCTGAACTCCTTTTCTGATACATGTCTGTGCTGGGCTTGTGTCACAGACTCTCTCCTTTGCCTTTACAGCTTGCACATCTTTTCAGACACAGGTGGAAATCACCAATCTTGGGGTCCCCTAACCCATCAAGTAGTACACAAGTGGATCTTTTTCGTCACTGGACTGCAGGTCTGGATGAAAGGTAGTCATTTACTGCATACAGGTGCAGAGCTTTTTACTGTGCATTAAGGAGACCATTAAATGCGGGGTAGAAAAAAAAGGCTAATAACAATTTCATTCCAAACTACCCTTCTAGGCGCAGAAACTTGCCTGCATGAAGAAGCCTGCAGCAGGCTGCTCCCCTTGAGCTGTGGCTGTGGTAGGTGTCGCCCCGGTCCCCAAAGGGAAAGACACAAAGAAGAGCATGGGGTTGGTACAGAACTACTGGGAGTAGCCTTTCAGAGACATAGGAAGTGAAAGCCTTTGGGTAGCAGGCAAAAACCAGTGTGTTTGAGAAGAAGAAGGTGAATTTTTTAGAGAGTTTGCCATGATATCAACATTTGCATTCTGGAAAATTGTGTTCAAACTAGTAGTGGTCTCAGTGCAGACCTTTGGGCTGTTGGTTATTTTTTACAGCTCTTGAAACTATGCCTATGTGACAAAGACCACTGTGTTGCTTGCACAGTTAATTGTAAGAAGTTTCAAGCATGTGTTTCTGATGTCTTCATTTGGGCCCTCTTTAAGTGCATAAGAAAAACTTGGTTGTCCCATAAAAAAAGAAAAGCAGTTTTTCTTTTCATAAAAATCTTTGAAAATAAAGTTAAAACTTGTGAAAATGGTGAAGGGAATAATGAAAATCAGGCCAGTTCAAACTACTTCATCATGAACAGAACAATGAAATATTTGGCAGACCATGTTTGGTGTTGGCTTATTTCTAATTCGAAGTAGACAGCAGGCTGCACACACAATGATGTGCTGAGCACACTTAGAGAGCATGGAAATTTGGTATCAAGTTTTAATTTTGCTGCACTAAAACTCTATGTCCTTGAAAGTACGACTTCAATTCTGGACTCTAGCCTGTCTTAATAAAGAGCCTTGCAATCCTCACTTAAACAGTAATGCTGAAAAAAGGAGTAGCAACAGTATTATTTGTCTGTGCATTGTTTATGGCAGGTGACAAAAATACTTGAATACATTAGATGGTGGGTGAATGTCAGACCCAAGTTTTAAGAAAACAAATATTCATAGACTGCTCTTTTACCCTCCCAAATACTCCTTCTCTCAGAAGGCTTTGGTCTGAAAAAGAAAGTTACCAGGCAGCTCCAAAAGAATAAGCTGCTTAACTGCTGGAAATAGCAGATGCCCAAGATACCACAGTTGCACCTCTCTGCATATGCGGATTCCCCAAAGGCATGGCCTGGGCTGCTCTGTTGTACCTCTTCTTTCAGAGGGAGTACTGATTTTCATGCCATATGCACACTCGAGCCCTCACCTGCAAAGCTCACATTTGCCTCCCATTTAAGCCTCTGATGTCTTTAGAAATCCTTCAGAAAATGTGCAGGCTCTCAAGGTGCGAAGACACGCAGAGATGCTGGAATTCCTGCAGTGCTGGACACAGAATGTATTGTCTTCACATTTTCCATAATGTTCCATTCATTTTCAGCTCAGTTGCAGCTCCGTCGCTTTCTCTCCCCTCTTGTGGTCTATACCTCTATGAGCCTTCAAAATAAGAAATACATTTCAAGGAAAAGTAAAAAACGAAACAAAAGAAAAAATGGAAGAGAAGGATAATACCTTTTCTGCTCCGAATTTTCCTGGAATCCCCAGCTGGACTGCAGCCTATGCGAGCAAGGCACTTGTGCAGAGGTCAGACCTTCATCAGCAACATTTTGTGTTTAATTTACCTATGGTTAGAGTGGAAAGACTGGAAAGCTTTATTCAGAAGTGTAGGGCAGAAATTCAAACAGCACAACACAAGTATGTCTCATCGATGCTCTGCTGATACTGTGGTGTCAAAGAGCATTGGCTGCATTTACTTCGATTGACTGGGAAATTGCATCTTGTCTTTACAGACAGAAGTCCTTGGCTTCCTTACCTCCTTGTTGAAGAATTCACCAACAGGGGAAAATGCCTCTGGCCTGAGCATAAGTATCAGCTCGACTTCATTTTTTATTTAAGATCACCTTCTTTTCTGCAGGGTCGATGCTGTCCTTCCTGAATAGCTGGCTTCAGTGTGAAAGAACACTTGTGTTTCAAGATATCCTACAGAGACCTAATGGGATAGGCTAGAAAAGCATGCAGAAACAAGGAAGTGAGAGTTATACCCTCCTAAAACATTTGCCCTTATTGTTACTGAGATAGCTACCACACCCCCGGCCCAGAGCTGGTCCAAGCCTATTGGCTGCTGTGCTCCATGATGCGCTGGTTTAGGACTGCAGTGTAGTAGAGTGCAAGAGAGCAAACATGACACAGAAGATTTGCAAACTAGTGAAATATCCCTTCTGCCCATTTTCTTTTCCAGTTGGGGATACCAAATGTAGTGTGTCACACCTGTCACTGCCATGGAGGGGTGTGATTTGTCTTGCCCATGAAAAGTAAAGTTGCTGACACTTGCAAGAAGAACAAACCCAGAAACGTCCTTGCTAAAGAAGGTTAAACTGAAGAAGTGGTAAGAAGAAATTGTCCCAGAGTAGAGGACTCCTCACTCCAGGCTGTAGAGCTGTTGGAAAGCTGAAGACTTGAATATTCAGAAGAGGCTGAATGCATTTCACCCACCTGAACAGAAAGCAAGTGTGCTAGCAGAAACTCTATCTGCCAGAGGCCCTGCTACAAGTGAAGGAGCTCCACTACATCTAGACTTTGGAAGCAATAGCTATCATGTTCTGAAAACCAAATGTCTCCTCTTTCTCTATTCACTTGGCTTGTACAGTATTGTATTGTGCCTTAAAACAGTGAAAGGCACATGGCACGAAGGGGCTGAGCTTTTCTGTGATCCCTTGAGAACAGGGACAATGTCACTTGGCTCTGGAAAGGCATGGTCTCTCTGGTCTGCTGAGGTGTCATGCACAGCCAAGCCCACTGCTGGTGATGTTTTCATGGACAACTTGTCACTACCCGCCTTCTGTGCTAGGGTCCGGCCCATGCTTAGCTGTGCTTCCAGGGGATCTGATGGCTCATGTCATTGTTACCTTGCTAAACATCCTGTTAGAGAAAGTAAGCGCTGGCAAACAGTTCTGAATTGGCAGCCGTGAATGAGCTGGCTACAGTAATGAGCTGGCGAGGTCAGGGCCTCCATTTGCTGGATGTTAGCTGTCTCTAGCAGATAGTTAGTGGGAGACAGTCCTGTCTCGATAAGATTGTTCTTCTAATAATAAATATGGGGAGAAAGTTTTAAAACACTTTTTTTACGGAAAAGGATCTGAACATGCTGAATTCCATCCCCAAGACCTCAGAGAAAGTTGGAGGAGTACCAGCAGGTGAATACATGTCTTCTGAGGAGTAATGTAGCACACACTCTTTCACATCTATATTCTGCATAACAGATTTTTCTTTCCCTGTGTTTTGCAACAGCCCTTGAAGATAGTGAATAGGCCAGATCCTTTGGCTTCTTGGTGTCACTGAGAGGAGCCCCACAACTGTATTGATGGACCTCTTTGTGCTGCCAGGTGTTATGCTGCACAGCTGGTGCTCAGCTCAGTAAGGGAAAAATCTAGGAAGCTTTAAATTCTTTTTCATCTGGAAATACTGATTTACCAAAAATTAAACAGTATGTGGAATTAATTATCCTTTTGGACAATATGTTTGTTTCTTACATTTCAAACATCTTATGTGATTTTTTTTTAAATGGAAAAAGGTTGATCTGGGAGTAAAAGCTTTTTTGAATTTTATGTCATTGCACTGCTTTTAAAGATTAAAAATTCTCGTGAGGCTGAGCATGCTATATACTCCATACACTTCCGTTAGGTCACCAGATGGATGTCATTCCTGGAAGGAATTTCCCCATCATTTGTTATCAAAGTAAGTTAGATAGCACATAGAATTTTACAGAAGAGCTACTTAGGAAACTTGTTGCTGCTGAGATGAATGCCGATATTAAAGATGAGACTAATTTTCCCTTTTCAGCCATGGCTTCCTTAGTTTTTCTCATTTAAAAGCATGAGATCACCTACCTTGCATTTCCTTCCATAGCAGTCAAGCCAATCACACATACAGAACTGCTGCACTTGGTACTGTATAAGTCTAAAAATTCATCTGTCATTTCTGTATTTCTTCACAAATTCCCCTGAATCCTGACACTCCAGCCTGGAGTTCCATTAGAAAAAAAAGTTTCATTTAATATTGTCAAGAAAAATAAGTAGCTAAAAAACCCAAATAATTAACTGTAAAAATTCACACTTACACATGTGCTTGAGGCTTAAAAAATTATCTATAAACCTCAAGTAACAAAATGTTTATTGTACAGCTTTCTCCACTTGACAGGAGCGAAATTTTTATTTTATTCTAGGTATTAATTCCAGTACTTATGAATTCTCAGGATATTGGCAGTTGAATTGCACCTTGCTCTTACTTTTTCCCTTTCTTCCTGCTGTAAACTTTGGTATTAGTATTTTGCTCTTCTTTTTATCAGGTTTACATAGTGCAATTGCAAGTGAAAAACACAATAGGTAGGAAATGAGAGTCTGAATATTTCTACTGTGTTGCTTTACAACCCATTGTATTAGCTGATGTAGACAAAGGGCTGTAATAATGATCTGGAAGGCTGAGTATTACTCCCAGCTCTGTTGCAGGGTGGTGTCAGCAATTTCTCTGTGTTAGTTCAATCATCAATAAATACATACTATAATACCCCTGATCACTGTCTAGCACTTTACTAGCTATTGATGAAAAAGGCTGTATAACACTATTGTGTAATCAAGGTGGAAAGAAGGTGAGCATGAAACAGAAAGAAGTTACACTAGATTACAGAGGAGATGAAGGAGATTAATCCCACTCTGCCTCAGATTCAGTATGTTTCAAGGGAATATAAGATCTGACATGATGCAGCCTGTGTATCTAAAAATAAAAATAAAATCTTTCCACAGCTGTATTCTTCTTTGGATTACATATACTGATAGAATGGCTAAAAAAATCCTTTGTCACTGCTTGCAACAGCAGTTTGCTTTGTTCTTGGACTTGACCTGGTTTAGATAGTAAAGCCAGAGCACATGTATTTTCACTCTCTGCTTGCCTTGCCTTGATTTGCACTCATGTATTTTTTTCTCCCAAGACAGTACCACCGAGGGGAAAAAAAGAACAGTCTGTGAGTGCAGTTACTCACTGTGCATAACTCTTCTGAGCCATGGCCTCAGAAGAGACAGGCACAAGGCACTGCTTTTTGGCACCAATAGGCTGAAGACAGATGGATTTCTATTGAAATGGTCTTCTAGTCCTCAACGTCTTTCAAGGAAGCTGTACATGTGAAACACCACATGCACTATTCCTTTCACGAGTGCAAAATCCATTAGATTGGTCATAATAATGTATTTTTTAAAATCCCTTGTGGAAAATGATGTAGTAATCATCAAGTGGAATAGTTGCCTTTCTTTTCCTATGCTTGGCCATAAAAACAGCAGTTTCATCTTCGAGTCAATTAATAACAGTGAACATGAAAGACCTGGGAAGGTAAGAAATGCTCTTGTGTAGTTCATAAAATATCCTCTCATTCATTCATGCCAATTGCATTTGCAGATGGGAGACCTGAAGTGTAGAAAAGTTCCTTTTGACTCACAGCATGGAGTTTGCTCACAATTAGCTGAAGGAAATGTTTTTGCACTTTGTTGCATCGGCTGTCCTCAACGCACTCCTCACAGGGAATAGACAACTAAGGGGGGATCAGTGGTGGGAGAGGAAAGACAGCAGTACCCTGCTTTGCGCCTTGGCTCAAGTGCTGTTCATGGAAATAGGGAACAAATAGGCTGTTGTGAGCTTCTAGGATCAGGAGGAACAAACAAAGTACATCAGTTCTGTCCCCTTCTTCCCCAGCCAAAATCAATCCGGAGGGGTTTTGCACATGTCTGTGGCCATCTCCAATGCTAGGAAGTGTTCTTCCCCAGAGACTGCACTGCCTTTCATGTGTTGCACTTGGCTAGCCCGACCTTTGCTGGCAGGGAGCCTTTAGCAGCAGCGAAAGGTCAGCCACAACCTGCTGCATGGCAAGGCAAAACTAGCTAGGCAACAAAGAAAAGTGAGATTCCCTTCTGTTATTTCTGGTGCTGTTATCCCTGACTGTATCAGCAGCAAGCTCCGAGCTCCAATTCCAGTTACTAGAAAGCAGGAAATTGTAGCTTTGAGTATCACAACAAAATGGCCAGCTCCCCTGTGCCCATGCTTTACACCTTTCCTCTGCATCAGTTACCCAACAAAGGCTCCTTCACAGTCTGTCACTGTGGGGATCAGAGGGTCTTTAATTCATCAAAGAACCAGACAAGCAAGCTTGCAGTTTCTGTGACAGCTTCCTGCTTTCCTTCGTCTCCACATCCCTCATCTATTCCCTGTTCATACGCATCTGGTGCTTGTCTGCCTGCAGAGTAGTTGGTAGATGTGGGATACTTGGAAAGTAATGGGCACATAGTGAACAATCCAGACTCGATAGAATTGATCAATTTGTGAGCCAAGGATGCTTTGTAGGCAGCAGGCTTCAAGGACGCTTTGCTTGTGGACACATATTTAGCTAACGGTAGTAAGAGCATTCCAGATGCCTTTAGAAGGCCTTGAACAGAATAAACAAGAAGACAAAAAAAGAAAGATACCAATTAGAAGAACACAGGTGCGCATTCCACGATAAAGGGAACTTGGCACAAAGAACCTCAATTCGGCAGCTTATCTTGACCAATTAGACTGAGACAAGTTTCGCATGTTTTAGTTAATACAACCAATTATGCCTTATGTTTATGCGCGTGTACAGTGTTGATATAACCAATCATTAGGTGTAACTAGGCGCGTGGACAGCTCATGCTAACCAATCTCTAATTTGCTTATGCACGAACAGTAACTAGAATGAACATATAAACCGAGCTATCTTGGCAATAAAGTGGCATCTGCTTGAGCATATTGATTGTGTGCAGTGTCCGTGACTTCCGCATCAACAGGTAGATGTGGCCTTGGCTGCCTGGTCCATGCAGGACCTAGTTTCCCCCACCCCTGCTGTAAATATGTGATTTCTTGCTGGTGGTTTTGAAAAGTATCTGTATTTTGCTTTATTCCGCACAGCAATCCTCATGCACAAGCCTCCACGTACAGGCATGTTCTTTCATAAATGCATCTATTTGGAGGGCAAAGATATTGCCCTCTTTCAATGCCTATATGGCTGAATTTTCTGCCTATAGATAAATGCTCTTCCAACGGACACAGCAGCACATGTTGAGCATCTGAGTTGTTAGCTTGCATGCAGTTGATGATATGCTGTTTCTGATGGTTTGAGGTGTTCCTGCAACCTTATATTCTTTTATTTTGTGTCTGTAAAGTCCGAAGGCAGAATCAGTTACATGGCAAAATTATGAAGAAAAGGGAAAGAACTTATTATTCATTTGACACCTTCTCTCCTTTCTGTTGCTTGCAGCAGAAAAGGCCACACAAGTTTTTCTGAAGAATCATTGCCTTTCATTTTTATTAAGGCATTAAACAAATAATAAGGTTGCCTACTGAAAATGCAGAGAGCTGAATAAAGGATTTATGACCTGTTTGGCATAAGAAATTGTGTTGCCCAGAATGAATCAGTCTTTCCAAATAGCCACCAAGGAATTATCTCCTTCCCAAACATAAATCTTGCAAAACCCCATACCGCTCCAGGGGCTTAATCAGCATCTGCTGAAAGGCAGAGTAAGAGTAGGAGGCCCTAGATTCTCTGCACGAGGTGTTGGAGGATGGCAGACAGAGCCATCTCTGGCCTTGGCCTCCTGACCAAGTGCCCTCTCCATGTTAGACCAAGGCTGCTCCCGAGCTGCTGAGTCTGGCACAGAGGCAGGACCTGCTGCCTCAGCTAAACTGTTGTGGAGTTACTCTTTTTTGGCAGGAGCCACACTACACCTGCCCCATAGCTGAACACTGCCTGCAGCCAGCCACTGGTTCTCATGTCTTGTTTTTTTCTCCTGTGTCATCCAAATATCCCATTAAACATCACAACTGTCCCCATTCACAAAGCTACAACTCAGTTTTCATTCGTGACCCACTTCTTTGAACAGGCCCCTATAAAGAAACTGGCATAAAAACCCCTTCCAACTCTCTGTAACCTACAGTGTCTCATATTTTATGAGCTACAACATGAGACATTCATATGACGCAGACCATTTCATCTTGGCGCCAAAAACATTCATAGTAGTTTTCGCTTTGCTTCTGGCAGATGACCTGCTGTAGACACATGATTGAAGCGCTATGCCTGTTAACAGCATTAATATTTTTTACCTGACAATAGATGGTGCTCTTTCTATAATTATCTGTCTCCACAGTTCCTGCATATACTTTTTGTTACTTAGAGTGACCATAACAGATTATCCTTGGTTTTGGACATTACAAGATACCAAGCAGCAATGGTAATAAATAAACACCTGTAAACAAAGCTGTAGCATAGATAAACTCTCTGTTATTGGTGATCTGGAACAACAAGTCAGAATAGATCCTCAGGTATTAAGTGCTCAGGTAATGACGGGTGCTCAGGTAATGACGGGCACTTAGATAGACAGAGAAATAGAAAAAGTTACGGAAATAATAGAGAGTGATTCGGATGTCTTCCCTAGCTTGCACCAAACAAAGTTCCTGCTGCGTCAGAAAAGATTTGTCGTTTCAACTCTTTGTAAGGTACAGAGAAGAGTTCTTTTTTTTTCAGGACTTCTGGAAGTCACAATTGTAACTAAAATCCAAGGCAGCGATATTTCCCAGTCATGTTTAGAGGAAGACGAATCATAAAATACCTAAAATTTACCAATCAAATAAGACACAATGAATAACATTTTGAATAGTATAGTGACTTTCAAGCAAATACTGTGGTCGTAACTTTTTTGGCATGACTTCCTCCCATTCTTGATGTTACTTATACCCAAATGAAAGGCTTGAACTTGACATCTAGCTTCAGTCCTTTTCCATTCACATTGGTTGCACATAGCTTCTAATTTCCATTCTAAATCGATTTTATACTTGAATGTCAACCTGGAGGGTCTGTTCCTCAAGACCTTTAGAGGGTGAAGAAGAGTCTTTAGAGACTAAGTGAGCACCATCTCAGCCCTTTTCCCCAGTGCATTTGAGCCCTTCAAATATATGCCTCAAAAATATCCTTGAGTTTTCACAGCTTGCAGTATTGAAGCCCTCCATCTAATACCTGTATTCCTTTGCAAGCATAGCAGAACTGCATGTCTGTAGCTTCTTGAGGGATGCATCTATCAGCCCTACATCAGCCAATAAGTTCAATGCCAGTGCTGACTCAATCCTTTCTTATCCTTTACCCCATGCTGTGAGACCATGCCCTGTGGAGAGTGCAGCTGGGGAGGCCTTGGTGGCGACTCATTCAGTGGTCTCAAGTCTGCAAGAGCTGCACAGGAGGTCCTATGACCTACTGCTACACATGCATCTCCAGTACTTAAATTAGGAGGAGAGTTTTGCTAAGATGATGCCTTTGGTAAGTGAGGCAATGTGGAGTTTTGAGGGGAATGTCATACAACATGACCCAGAAGCTTTGTGTTCTTTCTTCTTCCTTCTGTTCTTTAGCTTTTTTGCTTGCAGTTTATACCAGGCTGTTAGCCTTAGGGGCTTCAGCGATGTTAGGGATCTCATGTTTCTTCTCTCAGACTGCTTTTCCTTTAATTTGTAGAAATATGTTGCCACTTGTTGCTTATTTTTTCTCCCCCCATGTATAACAACATAATTTCTAGTAAAGAGGGCATTTTGTGATAATACTAATCTACCTAATTGTCTTTTTAGAAAATAATAGAAATATGACTGACTTCTAAGAAAAATCCTGAGGTTAACAATGAATAAAGACATTTCTATAAAATGAAGAAAAACCCCTGCTTTTTTCATAGAAAATCTTAACATTTCTGATTGGTGGTGTTAGAACTTGATGAAAACAATCCAAAATGCTGAAATGAATTCTAGACCACTCAATGCGTTAGGCTGGAGAAAATAAAAATATCCTATAACTTTGACATTTTTTACCCTTGTATTATAATGGGATAAATAAATAAAAAAAAAAAATGACAGGACAAACAGTCAAAATGACATAATAATCACTCTATCCTTATTAAAAGTTTGAATTCAGATGAAGAGGGATTTTTTGGAGGGGGGGACCATTCTGCTACCAAATGATCAGTTAACCTTTAACAGCCACCAGCACCGGGTATATTGTAAGGAAAATAGTGTCATGCTAGTGGCTTAGAAATGGTACTCCTTCTTACTGAGTAGAAAATATTTCCATTGTTCCTAATAGTCCTAATTTTCTGGAGAAGAGAGAGCTGTGCCTTATTGTAAGGTCTAGACTGCAAAGGCCAAATCCTGTTTTTCTGTAAACCATTAGTGTCTCTGCTGAAGTCAGTTTGATTATTAAATTTATGCCACCACGATTAAGAACAGATGTAGTCCTCTGATCGCTAATATTCCATGTACACCTAATGTGTCATAATTGGTAATCACTGAGGAGTATCTGTGAAGAAAGCACAAAATAGCATTTCAGTGGAGGACACCGGTACTAAAATAAAGTAACAGTGAAGTGAAATGACCTTTCAATCTCTTTATAAGAGACTTTGTCATCTCTGCTTTGAGACAGGTGGAACAACAAGAGAAGTTAATTTATATCCGAGAGAGTCTTTGCTTCACCGTAACCCAAAAATACACATGGGCTCCTCAGCTGTCATGGTCGTGTTTGTTTTCCCTCTACAGGTCTGAGCACGTATGTCTTTTGCATGCTCAGGGTGGACTCTCATCAGCCCTTCCCTAGAGAAGGATTCATTTGTAATATAGTACAAGCAGTCCTTGACCAAAGATACAAAATGAATAAGGATTAGAATGAT
Organism: Harpia harpyja; assembly: GCF_026419915.1. NCBI lineage: Eukaryota > Metazoa > Chordata > Aves > Accipitriformes > Accipitridae > Harpia > Harpia harpyja. The sequence goes on from NC_068952.1 coordinate 21,556,216, forward strand.
AAAAAAGAAGTTTCTTCTTTTCTGTTGTAGTGCAAATAAAGCTCATCGCTGGTTTACATGCTTGGCTGCTTGCCTTAACACAATAAAATCCCAACATGATCTCCCATCCTGTGTTTCAACACCAATGAGCAGATCACATCACTGAAAAAAAAAAAATCATCACTAAAAGTCCTACTCAAATCTTGTCCTCATCAAGCTAAGGTATCTATCTCCTACATTTTAGCAATGTTTCGGGGATGGATTCAAGGGATGGAGATTTTGAGCCTTAGGAGCTTCTGACCAGATAGATCTCATACAGAAGGTCCAATCCTGTAATGATGAGTGAGAGATGGACTGCAGTGCTTCGGTAATTTTTTCCCCTTGGGTGGACAGAGGGAAAGCCTGAACTCTACAGGGGTTCAGACACACTCAGAAACTTCATTAAGGCAATACCTAAGTGCATGCCAGCTGATCCCTTGTTACAATGTCCCTGTGTGTGCTCTTAAGCCACATGGTGTGTGCTAGTTTGCTGGCACTGCAAGAGGAAGGTTCTGGCATAGATGCTCAGCGGGAACGCTTGGGCGTCCTGCTCAGTTGCAGGACAAGGGGCGCTAAATGTTGGTGTCTGCCTTGGTCTGGGTCCCCAGCTCCTGTAACACCACTGAAGGCAAGGGAGCCAGACTCCAGGAGCGCATAAGCTGGCAGAGATCCACTGAAGCAAGTGGAGCCACCACAAATGCTGGTATCAGCCTATAATTTGACTCAAATTTTCTCCAGAGGAGAAATGACCATGTTTTCCACTCCTCACAGCTAGGCAAACTTTGCTTATGGATTTTAGTTTCTCCTTGGAGGGTGCAGTTCAGCCCTGTACATATCTCACAGCAATCGTGCACCAGAATCATAGAATCATTTAGGTTGGAAAAGACCTTCAAGATCATCGAGTCCAACCATCAACCATGCCCACTAAACCATGTCCTGAAGTATCCCGTCCACTCGCTTTTTGAATACCTCCAGGGATGGTAACTCAACTGGGCAGCCCATTCCAATGTGTGACAACCCTCTCAGTAAAAAACATTTCCTAATATCTAACCCAAATCTCCCTTGCCTCAACTTGAGGCCATTTCCTCTTGTCCTATCTCCAGCCACCTGACAGGAGACCAACACCCACCTCACTACAACCCCCTTTCAGGTAGTTGTAGAGAGCAATAAGGTCTCCCCTCAGCCTCCTCTTTTCTAGACTAAACAGCCCCAGCTCCCTCAGCCGCTCCTCATAAGACTTATGCTCCAGGCCCCCCACCAACTTGGTTGCCCTCCTCTGAACATGCTCCAGCAACTCAATGTCTTTCTTGTAGTGAGGGGCCCAAAACTGAACACAGTACTCGACGTGCGGCCTCACCAGTGCCGAATACAGGTAAACAATCACCTCCCTGCTCCTGCTGGCCACACTATTTCTGATACAGGCTAGGATGCCATTGGCCTTCTTGGCCACCTGGGCACACTGCTGGCTCACATTCAGCCAGCTGTCAACCAGCACACCCAGGTCTTTCTCTGCCGGGCAGCTTTCCAGCCACTCTTCCCCAAGACTGTAGCGCTGCATGGGGTTGCTGTGACCGAAGTGCAGGACCTGGCACTTGGCCTTGTTGAACTTCATACAATTGGCCTCAGCCCATCGATCTAGCCTGTCCAGATCTCTTTGTAAAGCCTCCCTACCCTCAAGCAGATCGACCCTGCCTCCCAACTTGGTGTCATCTGCAAACTTGCTGAGGGTGCACTCAATCCCCTCATCCAAATCATCAATAAAGATATTAAACAGAACAGGGCCCAACACCGAGCCCTGGGGAACACCACTCGTCACCCACCGCCAGCTGGATTTCACCCCATTCACCACCACCCTCTGGGTTCGGCCATCCAGCCAGTTTTTCACCCAGTGAAGAGTACACTTGTCCAAGCCATGAGACACCAGCTTCTCAAGGAGTATGCCATGAGAGACAGTGTCAAAGGCCTTGCTGAAGTCAAGGAAGATAACATCCACAGCCTTTCCCTCATCCACTAGGCAGGTCACCTGGTCATTGAAGGAGATCAGGTTGGTCAAGCAGGACCTGCCTTTCGCAAACCCATGCTGACTGGGCCTGATCCCCTTCTTATCCTGGACTTGCCATGTGAGTGCTCTCAAGACAAACCATTCCATAATCTTCCCCAGTACTGAGGTCAGGCTGACAGGCCTGTAGTTCCCCGGATCCTCCCTCCGACCCTTCTTATAAATGGGAGTCACATTGGCAAGCCTCCAGTCTTCTGGGACCTCCCCTGTTGACCAGGAACGCTGATAGATGATAGAGAGTGGCTTGGCAAGCACCTCCGCCAGTTCCCTCAGTACTCTTGGATGGATCAGAAATTGTGCTTAATCCAATAAAGGGCCCTAAGGCAGGACGGAGAGAAGAGGATCACACTTCGTAAGGACAAAATTAAAGCTTTAATACCAATATACTGGGTTGAAGAGGAATGGAGGAAAGGAAGGTTCTGGTAGGATTTTTAGTTTAGAGAATTATTTTAAATTATCTACAGTCAGTGTTTTCCCAGTTGTGTGAGGTGTCTCAGTACTGGCATTGCTGCCATTCTATATCCCATATTTAGCACACACTATATGTATGTGGCATACTATGGAAAATGGTTTTTATCAAAGAGTGGGACACTAATACAGGAGTGCTAAATGCCTCCTCATGGTTCAGCATGCAAATCCTCTTGTTTCTTTTGCTGCCAACACTGAAGAAAGTGATAATGATAAAGTGGCTATGAAAATTTGCAAACACCAGGTCTACAGCTTTGTTTGGTCTAGTCTCAGAAGGGTCAAACATTTCCAATGACTTAATTGGCTGAAGACGGTGTCTAACACAGTTTTTTAACCGAGGCTCAGTCTAAATTTTCTTGTGCTCAGATTCACTAGACGTGCTTAGCAATGTCAGCAGATTGAAGGAATGTAATTCTTGTCCATAAATAGCTTTTACTTGCTTTGCATAGCAAATAGTTAAAAAGACATGTTTCTGAAGAGGAAAATGTTCCATTTAATAATTGATTTTTTTTACATCAAAAATAGTGGCTAAGACAGTGAGTCACCAGTAACAACATCAGTGGCTTGCGTTTCAAAGAGCTGCCATAGAGAAAACATCAGGAGTTAACCTAGTAATAAAAATTTCGCAGCCCGAGCAGCTTAAATTATTCACTGGGACAAAAAAAAAACCCATAAATTATAATGCTATGAATGATTGAGGGTTTCTAACAGGCACAATGTAAAAAGAAACACTTTGTGAAGCTGAGCCATTGTCAGACTAATTAAATGTCTCTGAAAAGGTTCTAATATCCAACTCTGAATTCCCTCATCTCTGCAGGTGTCTTTGCAAGTTAACGTCTGCTGCCAAAACCGGTCAGGCTTGAGCTGATGTTCATATCTGTTGCTTTTTACTCAAGCCAAGCCCAGGGAAGCCCTGTTGGGCAGAAGCTGCTTTCCCTGGGCAGGAGCAGGAGACAGGAGCACTGGCTGCTGGAGTCAGCTTGACACACTCCCTCTGCGAGTGTCCCTCTGTGGTGCGGAGAACTGTCTCAAGCTGGGGTGAACCTCTGTGAAGAAGGCTTCTTATTCTGCTGACTAAAGTAGGAAGAGGACTCATATCAAGAAAGGAGGGAATTTGTCCAACAGGTTCTCAAGAGAGTGTGATGAGCTGTAGCCTTCTGCTAGTCTGGGTTGTACTCCTCACATGGAGCTGGAAGTCGGAGTTGGGGGAGAAGGAAAGATTTAGAGTGGGAATAACCCTCACATGGCTGCCTGAGAGCAGAATTCCTGCTTTCAGGTCACCCAGGAAAAAGAAAACTTAAGAAAATAGGGACTGACAGGAAACAGAAAATGTGCTATAGATTAGGATGAAAAAGAAATAATGAACAAGGCACAGGATATGTGTAACAGCTTCCAGCCTTCAAGACCAAGAAAGCTTAGGAATATTTTAGGAAAAAAGAGAAACAGGCACTTTCTGCTTAGAAATCTTCTTTGAGCTGGTCTAAAGGACTCCTAAATGATATGTTTTTTAGCATTTTCAGTGTTGAATAATATCTATTCTTCTGATCCTTGCTGTATTATAAAGCTTTACTGCTTGCATTCATGTCATTTTGAATGATCTCCCATTCCGTCTGAAATAAAGAAGATCTGTTGCTAACTTCCATGGCTGTGGCAAATGATTGTGACTTCAAAACCCCCATACAATCTTGGGAAAGTAATTTAAAGACCTAGGAGTTTGTTTTATCATTAAGATTTTGGTTCCTGAGTGAGAATTTGGTTCTGATAATACAGAGGCAGGTTTTCCAAGGAGAAATGGTGCTAGTAGAAGCATTCAGCGGAGGACTTAAGTAGTACCTGCAGCCATGAATATTTAACTTTTAAGCATTTACCCCTTAATGGCATTTAAACTCTGAAGTCATGTGTCTGTGCTCACTGTGCAATCTGTTGGGAAAGCTACGTCATGTCAGTTCCTGGACATGGGGCATGCCATGGCGAGCTTGCAGCAGTACGCACATCCGAGCTGCACTCTGTATGCAGTCCAGCTGTGGTAGCTGGGTACTGCACTTGAGCTAGTAAACCTTGTGTCTTCAGCAGAGCTGAATAACAGAGGTGCAGTGCTGTGCTAGGACTTTTAGCATGGGCATGTCCCCCCTGACAGGTTGAGCCATGAGCCTGCAGGAACCAACATGTGTCCCAGGAGCACAGGGAGGGTCCCAGACACCTCAAAGGTGACACCTTACATGGCATGGCAGTGAGAGCCAGCTGATGGCTGATCTGATCTCTAAGTTCAGAGGAGTCAGTCAGTTCTGTTGCACTGAGGTACATTCATGACTTGGCCAATTTGGGGAACTGGCACCTCTGTGGCCCTCATGGAAGTCCCTAGGAAGTTTTGTGTCTATAGTCCAGAACTGGAAATGGGTACAGCTTGTTAGAAAGTGGTGATAGCGTGATCAAAATTTCCTACAACCCTGATTCAATCAGGGCTTTGAGATGGAGATGTTCATTTTACAAACTCCAGAATGCAGACCAAAAAGCTTTAAACTAAAAAAACCCCTGAAACCCACAAACAAAAAAAAAACCCACTCTAAAAAAAATTCATTAAAATAAATACTACAATCTGTTACTCTGTAAACAAAGTGCCAAAATCAAAATAAACAAAGTAGAAGGGTCTTATAAAGTGACTCAGCCAAGCCCACTGCTTCCTTCTATCCTGCTTTAGTTTCAGTCATTCTGTGGCTTTACTAATGGTAGTGAACCATGCATAGTCCTCTTTTGGCCCATCAGCATGATGCTGTGGTCTGCCATGGAGATTTTTTTGTCCAGACAGTTACAATTTAGGCATCGAGGAAGAGCTGCTGTTCAATGAGAAGTGTTAGGTAATCTTAAGTATTGGTGCTGTTGTGACTTGCACATAGGTTTTGATGCACTGTCCCTTTGGAAAGGCATGAGGAGCTTTGCTGTTTCAGAGGCTGGTAAATGTGCTTATAGGTAGGTCTTTATCCTCCCAGCCAACTGGAGCTAACACAAAAGATAAACTGCTCTTGTCTTAAAAAGAACAATACCATAAATAAATAATGAAACAAAATCTGAGATGGGTTCTAAATCTATCCATGCAGCGGTTTTTGGGTATCTAAGCAGTTTTATGCCACATCTGGAAAGTATGCTCTTCAAAAACTGCTTCCATTTAAATTTTAGTACCTAATAAACAGCCTGACCCACAGCTGTATTCTTTAATGAAGCAGATGGGGCTGTTTCAAGTGTCAGCACTTGGAAATTTGTGATTGTGATATTAGGAATAATGTGTCCCTCTTATTTGAAAGCGCACTCTGCGAATGGGCAGGGGTGAGCAGCTGAGCCCTACGACCTGGGGGTCTCTGACCTGGACTACTGCTGAGAAGTCCTCTGTGTATGTAGGTGAGTAACCTGAAATACTGTCATTTACATGTTATATGCATAGTGATCTCAGAAGAAGTAGCTTTATTAATTTGAATGGATGATAAAATAAACCTGGTGATGGGAAAACAGGCTCTTTGGGGAAGTGGAGGTTGTTTACTATGGCAGATGTGTGGAATGGATGCAGCCTGATGACCAGTCATCCCAGAGCAGCATAGGGGATAGCAGTGGTGCTGCTGAGGAGCTGAAGGAGCATGGAGAGCCTGGCACAGGAGACTGGGGGTATGGGGGTGAGGACCTAGGCATGTGGAAGTATGACCTGGACAACTGTTTGGGATGCAGTCCTGGGGAAAACAGGGCAACAGCAGTCGGGTTTATGGACCATTAACCTTGAGTGTGTATGATAGAGGCCCCAGGGCACTTTGTGGCGGTTGTGGGTGTGAGCATGGTCTCTGGAGGGTAGTCCATGAAGGCCACAAGCAGCAGCTGGAGCAGAGCTGTGACAGAGCCGCAGGGCACATGTGACAGAGCCACAGGGCACTGGCTCAGGCCCTGGCAGAGAACAGTGGCTAAATTTGAGGTTGTGTGAAGCAGGTGATTAGCGGTAATCACGATGGGAGGAGTGAATTGTTGTCCTGGGGTCTTGCTCATGGTAGAGCCATGCTGGATCATGGGAGTCACTTAGCAGGATGCTGTGAGCCATGTCTGAAGGCTGGGATATTTCACTGTCAGGGGAGTGAGGGCTGATCCTGATCTGCATAAGAAAACCTTGTGTTTTCAATTGTATCATGCTTTTATTCAGGAAGGGTGGAGGCAGCAGTACTGAGCTTCATTCCCATTCATCCTGTGTCTGTGTGTTAAAGACTCTGCCATTCTTGGTCCATAAATTCCACGATGGTCTCTAACTTCTTGCCAACAGCCAAAAAGTTATCTGCTGAATCAAGGCTTCTGTACTGAAACTTTCAGGAAAGCAAGGGAACAACGTGACATCTCTCACTGAAATGGCCTGCCAATTCTGAGCAGCCAATTAAAAAGGAAACATCAAGACAGAGAGCTGCTTAGTGCAGAGCTGGATAGGCAAGGCTGAGAAAGTAATTTCCCCCAAAGGCTTGCTCTTGTGCTGGCTTTGTTCCAGTATCTGCCTTTAATGTTAATATAGACAATGAAAGCACACAGACTAAAATTCTCCTTTAATATACTACTCCAAGTACCCCCACAGTGTAGTCCAGATGGTATTAGTGTGGTTATTTGCTTTGCAGCTGCTGTTGGAGATTTCACTTTTTTATACCATGCAAAGTTCAGGTCAGCTCTGCTGAACAGGATGGTAACGTGGCATGGACTAACGCTGGCATCTGCTGCTCCTTCCACTTCTCAGACCCCATACTCAGAGGCGCAGGTTCTGGGGAGCTGTAGGTCAGGGCAGAACCAGGGGCAGGGGAGCAGGAAAATCAGACCAGCTTTAGGAGAGGGGATGTTGGTGTCTGGATGTGCTGGCACCTAGGGTATTGGGAAAAAAGGGGTTGGGATGGCAGGAGTGCAGACAAGACCTCCACTGCTGCAAAGAGCATGAGAAATCCCACTACTGTGCTTAAATTAGTCAATCCCTTCCCACCCCTCCTTTCACAGCAAGCCCATTCCCTTCTTGCAGTCTTTCTGTCACAGCCTTCCCATTCAGGTGAAACAAGAAGAAAGATTTTTCTCTTAAAATTCAGGAGAAGTGTCAAGTCTTAGCTCCTGGCAGAATAAAAAGTGCCAGACAGTGGCAGGGCAAATGTCTTAAAGAAATCATATTTTTTCTAGAACTGTAAAAGTGCTACAGACAGCTCTGTATAGAGAGAGCTAAAATGTATGCTCAGGAAAGGCACTGAAAAGGCTGCACTACAGCAGTGCATGCACATCACTGCCTGATGCTGGATGGACACAGATGGGCCATCTATGTGGCTCAGTCCTGCTGTTCCCATTTTCCTGACCTCATGAGGATGAGGGCTGAGCTTCCAGGGACTCCTCTGACCCTCCTTCTTCCTCTGTTACCACACCCCTCGCCCCGGGCCTCAGGGGACCATAATGACAAGTATCATGCAGTTTACAGGCAGCAACTGCTGTCATAACTGTGTGCTAATATCCTCTGCATTGCCCACTGGACACGATACTGAATCTGCTTCAGCGCTCATTGCCTGTTACCAGCTATTTCTCTTCAGTGGAGTGCAAAAGCAAAGCACTTGCCCAGCACTCTATCAGATGACTTCTCAACTCCTCTCAGCAGAACAACCTGGGCTTGAGGTTTCTTGAAGGAAGAGATCTTTGTATTGCAGTGGGTAGAGAGCCATGGACCCATGCTCAAAAATCCTCATCATCCTGTTGAGTAAAAACTTGTGGATGAATAAAATAATGGACTGATTCCTATCTCCTGGTCATGTGCAGGGCTCTAATGAAGTCAGGGGACTTTAGCTGATTTATCCTAGCTGTGGTTCTATTCCAAATTCATTTGTATGGTTAAGACATCAAGAGAATTATATCCTGATAAAGAAACTGTATATACTGGTACAGTGGCCTCTCTTGTGTCCTCTTGTCTGCTTCAGAGGGCCTGATCCTTCTTTATGCTGGGGAGATGGTGTATGAGGTCAACTAATGAGTGGACCTGACACATTTCTTTTTTTACATGCTGAGGATGTGTGTGATTCTGCAAGGACTCCCAGGATTTATCACTGGAAGACTTAATCTCTTTCACAACATTTTAAATGAACCTTCTGCATCTTGGATGATGCTTGCAACAAAACTCCCATCTCCTGGAACAGTTCTGCAGAGCACTGCCTACCTCCTTGCTCTGAGTGCGAGAAAGCTCAGCCCTGAGCCTCTTCGGGTGGCTGGCAGAGATCACACCAGCCAGAAGCTGGGGCAACAGAGAGGAGGTTCAGGCTGTAGCTACAGATCACTGAACTTATGGAACATATCTAGACATATGTGAGGTTAATGAACAGCAAAACTCACTGTGTTTCTGCAGTGGAGTCACTCTTTTTACTGAAACCAGATTCCAGCTTCCCAGATTCAAAGGCTTAAAAGTGGAGGAATTGAATGTGCTGTAAAAGTGAACTCAGTCTGGCCCCTGCTTTCTGCTGAGCCGTCTCCTTCCCAGAATTTTAGTTGGAATGAGGGAGAAGGGTACAGACCTTTTTATATCCCTCTTCATTCAAAGGATCTGCTTTTACTGTTCCACCTTTTTTTTTTTAAACAAAACCAAACCAAAAAAAATCAAGTTATAATTTTTTGCGGTGCTTTCTCATGAGGAAAAGGTTTATAAGACTGAGCTGAGTGCACTCAAGCTATGTGCTGGCCATACCCAGTCTGGGGAGAGCCTGCTTCCCTCTCGCCCCCTCGTTCTTTGTTGGGAAAGCTTCTGTCGAATAGTTTGGTACTAAACGTTCCCCACATGAGTGATCCTGGGATCGCCGGTTTGAGTCCATTACTTTAGTGGTAGTTATTCATCAGTAATGAACCATACAGTTAGCTTGCCGGAGACAGCATAGCTAATTGAAGGTGAGGCAAGAGGTTCTTTTAATATTATTATTTTTCCTCCATTTGTTTTCAATACCTCTTTGCTCCTCAATGAGGTCTGATAGAAGTTTTAATTACCTCTGAGAATAATAACTTTGTCTTTGTCTGAAGCACTTTGCCTAGAGATGAGCGATGTTATATGTTCTTGTCTCTGAAGGAAGCTGAGGTTGGCAGGGATGGTAAATTCTTGTTACCCAGTGAAACCTTGGAGTAGTAAATTTTTAAAACTATTTCCATTCTGGCCAATCTGTTTTAACTTTCTGTCTACTGTAAGTATTTCTCCCCCTGTTATCTGGGTGCCACACACAGAACAGTGTAAGTGGAAATATTAATATCTCTATGAAATATTCTTTGCTCTAGTTCTCTCATCACATTTGGGGTACGGATATTTCTTCCTCCCTTCATTACCTCACCTTTCATGTTTCTCTCCTCTGCACAGGTTATAAGAAGTCTTTAGGCAGATGATGTTAAGGACAGACTAGAGACCAAAGCTGAGCCCAGACTTTTTGTTCAGCCCAGTCTCTCCAACAGCATCAGCCTAGATACCATGGTAGTAGGTGCATTAGGAATATAGGAATGTGTGAACTGAAGAAATGGCACTCAGCTGTTGCTATAATAGTGCTACTATTTATTTCACAGTATTATGATAAAATATTCCTAAACATAGAGAAAATTTTTCTTGGAGAAGGCTGGTGAAGGAAATTAATAACTGAGGAATATATATTATGTAGAGACTTGCAAAACGTTTCGATTTTACAGAGTTTTGGATTTGTTATGCAGAGCACTGCAATTTTTTAAAATGTGCTCTAGAAATTCTTTATGTTGCATTTACCAAAAATTAAAAAAAATCTAGCAAGGATTATGAAAGAACCAAGAAATAAAAACTCTTGATGATCATTTCACTAACAATTCTGAGAATGTGCTCAAGAATGCCATCCAACACTTCATAAGAAATAGGCCCTATAATATCGTATTTACTTTTCAGTGTGTTTAAATAAAAAAAGCCATCTACCTATGAAAAACTTTTCCCTTTGCAAAAATTCTAATTAGTTCTGCTATATATTTGAGAACTGGCTTGGATTAAAAAGCAGAATGACCTGTCCTCCCACCCCAAGCTTGACAGAGCTTACATAAGTTCAGAGAAGAGTTTAAAAAAGCTTTTTTTTTCATTATTTCTTGTACGTTTTTAGCCTTTGCCTTTCTGTCCAGAAGGACACTGGCTCTGTATCTTATGATTTCCAGCCTCACCCGAGATGCCACAAATCTGAAGATGAATTTTATCCTCAGAAGACCTGTAGCCCATGCCTCAGCTTTTCAAGTGCTATAACTCCTCAGCTGCCTGGAGGACTTAGGTGGTCCCTTTCCATTGAAAATTAAAGGGAGCTGAGTCTTCAAGTGGATTTGAACCTTGCAGCCAAGAGATGTAGAGAAGCATCCCAGCTTGAATATCAGGCTGAAGCTGCTTTTGTCTCACCAGCACTGCCATGACCCCACTGAACGCTGCTGCATGAAAGTCCTGCTGATATCCTCACCTTTTTTCCTTTATACATTATACTAAGGGATAGCTGCAGAGGAATAAAGCTCTTTGCCGGCCTCTTGCAGATGGCAGGGAAGTTTCTATGGAGATGCCAGCAGCCAGGGGGGATGGGACTTGCTGGCAGGTCTCAGGTCTTAATCATTGTCATGCTCACAGGTGGCAAGCAGCAACACCAGACAGCCAAACATGTGGCTAGCTCACCCTGTGCTGCTCCCCGCCTCAGCGTAATTTTGGAGTCAAGTGGAATGACTCCAAGGGCTGTTGTTAACACACAGGGGTCTCTGCAAATCCAAAAATCATAACCAAAGGGGCAAAGCTTAAAGTTCAAAGGTGAGAAACAGCACACCAAAAGCTCATACTAATCTCTGGGATAGAGGGAGATGATTCAGTCATAAATGTATATTTCGGCAATTCAAAAGCTTTTGGAGAGAACATTTTTCTCTTTGTCAAGGATTGTTGCTCTGATGGAGCTGGGGAAGACAGACTGACGGTGGCTGCCCAGCTCTGCCCGTCGGCCCTGGTGCGAGCCCCACACATCTGCCTTCGCTGCCGTCAATGCAGGAGCTGACCTCCAGGCACACAAGGAGCTGGAGCAGGATATTTTTATAACAATCATGCTTGGTTTCTTTCCAAATGAACTTTTTCAGGAAACTGCCCCCCTATGAAACATACTGCGTCATTAAATTTTCATGTGATTTTGGTGCAGTGCTTTTGGGGGAACACAGGGAAATATGTAGGCAAGAGACAACAAATTTTTTTTCCTGGGAAGAACGCAGTTGCGAACTTAAAATGACTCCCCAGAATCACAGCAAAGTCCCTCTATCCCACCGTGCCGACTCCAGCCCGTAACAGGTATGTGGGGAACCTGCACAGAAACCATGCACAGGCAAAAGGGGCCTTTCTGGGACACCCTCCTGGCTAAGAGCTGTACTGGCCTTCCTGAGCTAGGAGCACTGTGTTTTGATGGTTCCACTTTTCCACTGTTGGTTGTCACTGGCTCTGGCAGGGAGTGCAGCAGTAACATGGCAGATCCTTGCAACACTCTGCTGAATTTTAGGGCAGGAATCAAAGGGCGATACTTTATCTGAGCTGGGGATGGGAGTAAGCAGGTAGTCAAAGAGTGTTCAAGCCAGAATTCTGGCTAAGGCCAAAAGCAAGGCTGTATGAACCCTTCTGTAGTGATAAAGCGTCATGAACAATCTCTGATGGGAACCTCAGTTTGATCCACCTCAGCCAAAGAATGTTTTTTCCCAGCAGCTAAAGGGCAGTCATTTTGTACAGAAGATCTCAGCTTATTGAGGTGTAAATATGAGGCTTTTCATCACCACTTGATATTTTCAGAATGAACCACTAAAATAGTTGAAAAACCATTTGGCAAGTCTCTGCTCCCCACTTCTCTGGAGCAGCAATGAGTGTGACAGAAGACCAAAGCAGGCTGTATTTCTTGCTGTGCTTGAGCCATCACTGCTGAGAATCAGGGAAGTTTTCCCTTGAAAAGTACTCTGCCGTGGTGGAAAAATAACAGTCACTTGGTTAATTCAGTGTGACATGTGTCTGCTTCCTTCCCAATTACCATGTCACATTGTGTCAAGTTTATGAGCCAAAGGAGACTGTCAGTCTGCAGGGTCTTGTAAGGCCAGCAGGCTTGAGAGACAGGCCCGCTATCTCCGTGTCTCATTGCTTGAAGGTGCTGGACTTTGGCATGTACTTTGACTTAATGTAGGAACACCCCTATAGCTGTCACCATCTCTTCTCTTTCCAGATTTGTTCCATGTGGGGCATGTATGTTTTTGTTACCTTAAATGACATGAATTATAACAGTGAGGTAAACAGAGTTTATTCTGAGGACCAACAGCTTGTCTTTCAGAGGCATGTTTTCTTCCTTCCAGGCTGATCCAAAGGGGGCATGTTGGGACACCAGGAAGGGTTAGAGGGTAGAAGTGGTGGTAGCACTTCATGGGCAGGTAGAGGAGCATGATGGGGAGCAGGGAATTGTTGACATGGCAGGGAGCACAATGGTAACCACAGGGGCAGGGAGGGGGACTCAGGAGAGCAAAAAGGTTGTAAACTATATCTGGGTCAGTGTGGGAGATGATGGGTATAGGTAGTAGCAGGGCTTGGCAAAAGCAGGAACAAGCTAATTGTGCCAACTTGCCCTAGGAAGGTGGCAGCTAGCCCCCTAGAGCTATGTGCTGTAGAGAAGGGAAAGTCCCATGGCTGGGCACTTTCTATGATCTGCTGCTATTTTGGCACAGAACATGAGTTGAAAGTAAGTCACTTCACTGCCAAGACGTGAGTTAACCCATAGAGGTGGTGAGGCGGGGAGAAAATATTCATCTGCCATGGATCTCAGAGCAAGAGTGGTGCTGTATCTGTCAAGTCCTGCCCTTGCAGAGCTGTACCCATAGCAGTCTGCCTGCTACCTCACAGGCTGCTGCACTGGTTTCATTTTGTATAATGGAGCGGGAGATTAAGCATTGTAGTGTGAGATAGGATTGTACATGCTAGAGCCACCCTTGCATACTGGATGGCTCTTAAGGCGTCCCTCCCTCATTGTACAATGGCAAGGCAGCGCCTGCTCTGAGTCCCTCCAGTCTTGGTGTTTGCATATGTCCATATTTCTGCTCAGCTCTTTTATTTTGCAATAAAAAGACAATCCATTCCTTTCATTTAGCAGTTATAAGTTGAATATTTAAAAAACAAAACAACCAACCAGTAATATAAATCTGTTCTACTTTCAGCTGTACATGCAGAAATGCCTCCAACTGAGACAAGCTTGGTGTGTCTTCACTTGGTAGGAGGTGACTGGGTCACTTGGTAGAGCAAACTGCAGACCTCATGGAAATAAACAGGAGACAAAACAGGTTTTGATACCTAGGATGGACCCAAATTTATTCTTATGAGTGATAACTGGCCAGATGTTTGGCTGATTCTGCAATGGTGAAATATCATTGGTTTGAATGGGGCTATACTGATTTCTACCTACTAGTTTAAGTCCGATGTGTTCATCTCCATCTTGTGATCAGCTGTCATCCTCAGAGCTCAAGCAGCTGGAATCATGTTAATGCCCGATTTCCTCACTTTTCATTTGGAGAAAATTTGTTAGTTATGTGGTGCTAGTAAAAGCTTAGAAATGCCAAATCCTGTAATTTGCATCTCTGGAAGACAAATAAAAAGAATGCCCAAATGCAGGGTTTTGGGAGTTTTAGGTTGTGGTGGTTTGGGGGTTTTTTTGTTTGTTTGTTTGTCTGGGGTTTTTTTATTATGGTTTAGCCTACACTTGTGATTTGTAGTTAAATATATTTCTTTACTCAGTGACTCATGTTGTCAGTGTTAACCTTGGAGTTGGAAGCTTGTAACTGATTTATTTCATTCAGGTCTGCAGTGCAAGTCCTTTCGGGCTATATGTCCTTGCTGAGGGGAGCTGCATGACTGTTTAAGGAGGCCAAAGAAATAGTCTGTGAAAATTAGCTGAGGCTGCAGACAATGTGAAGAAGTATCCTGGAATTTGGCTGGGAAAACCTGTCTAAAATGGGTGTCACAGTTTCTATGTAGCCATCTGCCATCCATCACTGTCTTACACAGTAAACCTTCCATCTAAAATCAGTGGCAGGAGTGATGTTCCCAATGAGATGCAGAGTCAGGCACTTTTTGCCTTTATGGGAGTCAAAAGTCTGCTTGAGGCCAGACTTTTGAGTCTGAGGTATTCATAAAGGGATGGGAAAAACGTTCAGAAGTGAGTGCTACTTTGTTGCGTATTCATCAGTTAAACAGGGTATTTCCACATGCACTCAAACATGGGAGCCAGGTTGTTTAAAGGTACAATGGGAATGAAGTAAGTAGTCAGGACTTTGGTTTTGCATTGCCGCAGGAGATGTCATTTAATTATTACTCGTGCTGTACGTGACTTTCAAGCTTTTCATAGTTCCTTGATGGCTCCTTGTAGCCTTCAAAATCCAAGCAGGGTAAATCAATATTTGCTTTTATATCTTCTGTTGCAAGAAAAGATATTCCCAAACAACATACAAACTATGTCTCCTTATTGATTTATTTGCCTTTGTCTTTTGAACTGCCAAGGTTTTAAAGCATTCTTTTGTTTTAAAGGTACTCATTTCTAAATTCAATAAAGCCAGAATATTTTCCCAGTGGGCCCTCCTATTAAAATCTATGTGTTTAGTACCACTGACTGGCCTGTTTATCAAACTGTTTCAATTCTAGGCAGAAGAAAGAAAATAAATTATCTTAATTGCTAAGGACATTAAAAAAAGTCAAAAGAGATAGCTTTTTACTTAAGTTACTAGAGGAAATTTCTGTTCACAGAATGATAGAAACAAGAAACGGAAAAGGTCATTAAGGATATCTTTTCCCTTCATCCTCACAATCAAGGCTCAGCAACTACTGAAAACATTTCTGGCAAATTTTCAACAGACTAACTATTTCTGTGTAGCAATGGGTGAAAATCACCCTTAGGTAGGGATTCAGCATAAAGCCTATGACCTAGCCTATGACCTACTCCTTACATCATTTAAGCTCAGAGGAATGAGATCTTCATTCCGTACACCTAATGTTTTCTCCAGTTTTTCGTGGTGTATCAAGGAGCATTATTGTTAATGGTATTGGAAATACTCCCATCTGGAAATATTTGCTTGGAATCCCCTCTCTCAGGGAAACCACAGAGCCTGAAAAGCAAATAATCATCTTGTCCCTGAGGCATTAATCTGTAAGGTCAAGGCCATAGTGGGTCACCCTAACTCAAGCAGTAAGTCCAGAGCTCCTCTAGGTATTTGCTTCAGTATCTGCCGTCCATTGCCTAGAGAGGCAAGTGCTCTTGAGTATCTGTTGATGAACTCAACCTTTAGTGGGTTAAACTGTCCACAAAATTAGTACATATATGTAAATCTGAGTTCTCTTTCTGTTCATCTACAGCTAAAATTCAACTCATCCCGTTCAAGTTAAAGACTGGGAAAAAACAATTCCTGAGTATCATACGGGATCCATGCTGGTTTTGAACAGCAACTGCTATATGCATTCAGGGTGGATCAGAAAATAAAACAAAATACTTTCCATTTCCATTTTATAATGAAGTTTTCATTCAAGCAATGCATGATAGGATTTATCAGAGTGTTTATCTCAGTTATTTGCAAATTTTATGCATATTTCCTAAGTGTGAAGAACCACACATACCTCTCATTCATAAACACTTTCTTCTTTGCTTCCAGGAGCTAAAAACTAGCCAATGCCTTTCACTTGTGATTTGATTTGTTTACATTTATGAAGTATTGAATTTGCAACTACTGTACCTTCTCATAAGTCTCACCTGACTGCATTACCTGAAACTGCATAAAGAACTAACTCATTATTCTTTTCAATGTAGCATCAAGGAAGAAGGCTTTTTCCCATGAATGCAGACTAACATATTCTAATGGTCTGTCCATGTTACACTTGCTTCTCTAACTATTTTTGTGTAGCCCTATTACCTCCTTAAATAAGATTAGTTGGGCTGACAGCAGTATTGATCTGCTGACATAGGCAAAAGTACAAAACCCACAAGATCTGTCCAAACACTGACCAAAGGACTGTTGAAACCCACATCCTGTCTACAGTAGAAATCAATAATGTGGATGCTCAACAAAAACAAACAAACAAAAAAAGGCAAACATAAATTCTTTAGTCTTTAGGACAGACCTTAATCTCCTGTGCTGCACATCCAGAGCACCTGGAGCATTAAGTTTAATAGCTGTTCGGGATATCAACTTTCTGTGTATTCATCTACCTCTTTTTCCAGCCCTTTTATACCTTTGACCTCCACAAGCATCCTGTAGCAATGAGTTCCACAGTTGTACCACACACTTTGGGAAAAACATCCTTTTGTCTGTTTTAAGCCTGTCTTAAGGTATCTGCAGGGCATCATTGTATTAGTATGGAACATCAGGTTTTCTCACAACATAGTCGTATCTTCCAAATTGATTTGGTAGCTCGACATAATTTTGGTTTCTACTAATTAAATTCTATCTTACCTCACAAATTAAAACAAACAAGCAGGCTTGTAATAGCAGTCTGGCAGAGGGTTAAAGGAAAGAAAAGATTTCTTTTCCTAGGGATCTGAGTACTATTCAGCTGATGGGACTAAATCTTCTGTATCACATATGGAAGTTCAAAGATGCATGGATAACACCTAGTTCTCTGTAAGCCTAGGAGAATTCTGCCCTTTCTAAATTAGCATTTCCTTTTCTGGTGGAAAAAAAGAGCAAAAGTTACTGAAAGCAATGGCTTGTAAGTGTTAAGGTCCTGCTCTGTCCCTGATGCTCTGAGGATGTAAGTGTAAGAACTGCTACTAATGTGATTTGGTTCCCGAGTAAAGCAACAGAAGCTTGTGCTGTTTTGTGTGCATATTTTAAAACTGTGGCATCACCCACAACAGTATCTTCTTTGTTACGACTGCATGAACAGTTAAAAAAAATGCAACAATTTTCTTGAATTCCCCCAAAGTATGAGCTCAAGTTCACCTTGTGCAACAAGAAAAGTTTAGTCATTTCTGATTTCGCTGTAACTTGTTTGCCAATCTCTGGTCCTCCTACCTGTCAGGAGAGACCTAAATATAGTGTCTTGCTAATGAAGAGGATTTGCAGCAGCAGCAGAAGTCCAGGATTGCTCACGTCAGGTTTAACCAGCAGCCCAGGGCTACTCATGTTCCAGGATACATTTGGAAAAACACCATCTTGTCTTTCTGAAGACCCTCCTTTCTCCTGGTCTTGTTTCACGAGTGAGAAGTCTTCCCCCCCAAAATACAGGAGCTTATACTTTCCCCAGAATCTGGAATATCCCCCAAGTACCATTGTACCTCATTGTCACAATCTGTCCACTTCTTGTGTCCTCTTTTCCTATTTTTGCTTTTCCCCCCTCCTCAACTTTCTCTCCTGCTCTTTGTCTAACTCAGGTCTGCTGTCTGCTCCAATTTCTCTTAGTTGAAATTTAGGACTAAGAACTACCTTCATTTGATGACAGGTGGCATGCACAGGGAAGAAAAGCCATGGAGCAGCCAGTGTCCTGTCCAATGGGGAGCTGGTGGGAGGCTAAAAAGCTATGATGGGTCTAAGACTTAGCAAGCATCCCTGTTTTTTCTATGGAGCTCAGATTGACATCTCCTTCTGGTGAAGTGAGTATGCAATTTAGGAGATTAAAAATACACGAAGGAACAAATATTTTCCACCTTCTTTGTAGAAACCACTGGTCTAAGCTGGGGTTTCATCTTTCCTAGCTTCACTGAGGGGCTTAGTCTATGCTGGGTGTCCAGGCTCCCTCCACAGTCAATAGAGATGGGCATCTTAAGAGAATGACTCATCCCACTTGCCCCAGCCCCAGGTAAGCTCCTCTTTGGAAATGCCACCATCTCGCTACCATCTTGGTTGTAAAGGAACAACCATAGACCTATGTCAGCCTACACATCTAGGTGGTTAAAGCAAGCTGAAGCCCACCCACAGAGGCCATCCCAGAATCCCCAGCAGCAAAGATGGAGCAGTATAGTCCTCAGGTAAGGGTGATGGTTTTCCCAGAGAGAAAATACTTTCTGCATATTTCTGCTCCCATCAGCACAGTACTAGGATCAGGACAGCAGTGGTAGCTCCTGGATCCTTCCTATCAGTCAGTAAATCAACTCTGCTTCTTGCAAGTTGTATGTCATTTATTCTATAACTGAATTGATTTTTGAGGCCCTGCTAGTTCATCCTGGCTACAGGCATAAGCAGGGTCAGAGCAGTCTGGCAGTGTTCCCAAAGCCACCTCGTTCATCCCAGAAAAACTGATCCACGGTGAAGAGCTTGAGCTGCATTGAGATTAGCTATCCCACCACATTTGCACACAGTCTTCCAAACCTGGTGTCCTGGTTTTGGCTGGGATAGAGTTAGTTTTCTTCTTAGTAACTGGTACAGTGTGTTTCGGATTTAGTGCGAGAATAGCGTTGATAACACACTGATGTGTTAGTTGTTGCTAAGTAGCTCTTATCCTAAGTTAAGGATCTTTCAGTTTCCCATGCTCTGCCAGCAAGCAGGTGTACAAGAAGCTGGGAGGGAGCACAGCCAGGACAGCTGATCCGAACTAGCCAAAAGGATATTCCATACCAAAGAACATCATGCTCAGTATATAGACTGGAGGGAGTTGGCTGTCAGGGGTGGATTGCTGCTCAGGCATTGATCAGTGGGTGGTGAGCAATTGCATTGTGCATCACTTGTTTTTTCTTATTTTTTTCATATTCCTTTTCATTACAATTATTATTATATTTTATTATTATTGTTATTATTATTATTTATTTTACTTCCGTTATTAAATTGTTCTTATCTCAATACATGAGTTTTACTTTTTTTTTGATTCTCCTCCCCATCCCACTGGGAGGGGGGAGGAGTGAGCAAGTGGCTATGTGGTGCTTAGTTGTTGGCTGGGGTTAAACCACAACACCTCGGTTGGGTTATCTCTGAGTCCAAGAGGTCCATGCTGACCTAGCATAATTCTGATAAGTTTCTGGACTGATCTTCTTCAAGTGTTTTTCTTTGCTGGGAAGATGCTTACAGCTAGGTCTGTCTGTAACTTAGCAGCAGACAGACGGCCCAGCCACCTACTGCCTTCTGGTCTTTGCAAGTTCCTCAGTCACAGCATGCCTTTACTACGCAAGGAGAGCATCTACTTCCTAAGATGGCTGTATGTAATTTATAATTCTCTCCAAATGCTCAACAGCTTGAACATTCAGGAAAAAGGACATAATTTTGAGGAGGCTTGGAGTAGTAGAACTCAGTCCATGCAGCCTCGTACCCTGCCCCAAAAATCGACAGCAGTGCCCACACGAGATGCTATACAAGAAGGTACAAAGTAATCCTTCCCCTCCAGTATCTGCTCAGCTTCTGGCACTTTTGATAGCAGTAGGGTAGAGTAATTGTTGGCAAGCTTCACCTGGTTGCAAGATCATCCATGTAAGATCTTTCCCAATTTCTCAGACTCAGTGGCACAGTGCTCACTGCATCCTGCCACTGGAGGTGAGCATGCACCTCCTTAATTCTCTGCCTTTGTGAGTAATTCGGTTCATAATCTGCATCTCAGTGAGCGGCCTGTCTGGAAGTTAATTAAAAGACAAACTGCAGCACAGATCATTAGTTTGCACATGGACCAGGAATGAAGGATCACTGTGGCCTTGCAAAATTAGCAACAGATACCCAAACAAATCTCTAAGCAGACCTAACTAGCATGCCCTGGCAACAGATCTTGTCTGTTAGAGAGCACTACTGTACCACAACTCAGGCAATAGCAACAGTGCTGGCTCTCTGTGATTTCTCATTGTGTAATGTTACCTGTTCAAACAAAGTAAATACAGTTGCTAATAACATGCAGCAGGTAGCAAAATGTCATTCCAGACATTTAATTTGCCGTAAAATTTTCACCTGCTTTCTAGATCAAAGCAAAAGGTATGCAACTGGCAGAAGGGACAGGAAAAAGTGAGCAAAAGCTTCATGCTAGTAGAAGTTTCCATCTGCAGAAGAGGTACAACATAAAAATTCCCATACATCCAGCTGGCCCAGAGTGGCAGCTCTCAGTGCCTGTCTTTTAATTGCTCCCCCAAACACATCCATGTTTTTGCGTTCTGCTCCCCAGGTGTGTGAGAAGAAATAACCATCCGCAGCTATTCTTTTTTTTTGGCTCTCCATCACATGGAGAGCTCCTGCATGCTTCCCTTGGCCCTGAAACCTAGAAAAGATTTCAAATCCAGAGAGGCCTTCTGAGTCTTGCTGCTACCTATAGCACTTTTTGCTCTGGTCCACTTCTCCCTCTTCTTCTCTGTCATTTCTCTTACTCGTCTTTCATTGATTTTGGAAGCTTTTTAGGCCAGGGACTATATTTTTGGTCTACGTGTACAGCAGTTACACATCTCAAGGCTGGAATCTGGTCTGGAAAGATGCATGCAGCTTACAGCCCTCTGAAACCTGTAAAACTACAGGGGTCAGTACTAGGGAATTTGTAGACAGAAGTCATCTCTCAGTGCCTTTTCATCCAGTCAGGGAGCAATAAACAGGCCAGCACGCAAGGGGTAGAAGGTGAGGTTGTTATGACTTAACAGCAATCTTTGGAGAGGCAGAGACATTGCCTTGCTATGAACACTGCTTCCTCAGCTAAAAAGTCAGACTGGAGGGAGGGGAGGGGGGGAAGAAAACTTTGGATGAGTAAGTCAACAAATGACTGCTTTCTGTTTCCTAAGAAAGAAATACCCCAAGGAAACAGCCTAGCTGAGTGTCTACTAAATAGCAAAGAAGAAGAAAAAGTATTTTAGTTGCTATTTCTCACAAGGGAAAATGACAACATATGTAGAAAGAGATAATACAAAAAGATTAGGCTGAGGTGGGATGGGGAAAGAGAACTGAAGCGCTTTCTGTAATTAACATCAGAAAAACAGGTGGAAAAGGAATCAGATTTGAATTATACTGTCATAAAGCTATAGTGACACAGCTGTGAGTCAGAACAGCAGGATTTTGTCTGTGTGTGTGGGCAAAGCCAGGCCAAGTCTTTAGCTAAGAAGGGATCTGAAGGAGTTAGTTAAGACTGCTCAAAACTGCTTTCTCTCACCTTTCCCATCCAGGACTTTCCTGCTATTGGATTCAAATTCACTTGAATTCAAATGTTCACTTTATCTGATGATATGTACACCTTGGAGGGAACCATGCATATGCACCAGTACAGAGATGGGACTCAGCCAAGGTGTCCCTAGAGCCAGGAGCTCGAAGGACTTCTCACGTTTTGAAGACAGTATAAATTAGTGATTGACTGCAAATCTGAATCTTTGTGGCTCACCTATACACCCAGTGGCGAGATCAGACTGACTCTGCCCCAGTGCAAGCTTTATGTACACAGGGAGAAGAACATTTTCTTCTGGCAGCCAAGTCCCCAGGTATTTGCACCACAGGGACATTGCAAGGAGGGTGAGTTTAGGAGACTCTGGCCTTGGACACCTTATTTTCCATAACCTTGCAACTTTTAAGATGGGTTATACCATTGCAAAGGTAACATAAAAAGCTGTCAGACTGAAGCGTTGGGTTATTTGACAGTGATATTTTATACTGAGCTAAATGGTGACACTAGACACAAAGCACAGAAAAAAGATGGTGCTGTTCTGTTGTTAGAGCAATAGTAAGTCCAAATTTTGTATCATCAAGAAAGGCACAGCTACAAAGAGTTACAATGAAAGAGCATTTGATGGAGAAGCTACTAAGCTTGGCCTATGTGCCAAATTCCCAATGAGCATAAATCAGTACAGCCCTGCTAACTTCAATGATGTTGATTTACAACAGCTGATAAATGAACCGGAAATGTTTCCATTTAATTGGGAGAAAAAAAAAAGAAATAAAAATCACAGGAATACTCTTCTGTAGCTGAGCTAAGAGAAATGGGAGTGCATTTCCAATGCTGACAGTTTTTAGAGATGCCTTGATAGGACAGATTTGTGTCTGGGTCCTATTCATACATAATCCATGAAAGGAGCAGCTTGCAAAAGCAGACCTTGGACTGAGTAAGGCTGAGAACAGAGCTATCAAGCACAGGATGTCTTGAAACAAGCAACGAGTTGAAAATGTGTGGCCAGTTCAGAGGAGAAATTTAAAACAATGATGTTTTCACTGCAGTAAATGAAAGGGCTCACTTGGCATCTGCTATTATAAACACACAACAGGCCATAAATCCAAAAAGACTGAGCACATGTAATTGGGCAGATAGCAAAGAAAGCAGCTTGGGCAGTGCGTTAGCACAAGCTGCTTAGAGAAGAGGTTTAAAAAGGAAAATCATGAGCAAATGGAGTCAATAAATGAGAACGAGGGAGGCTGCTGAAGTATGTGACAGAACAGAGCAAGGAGTTGCTAGAAGAGACAAAAAAAGATGAAGAGAAGCCACAGAATTTCAAAGGACAGGCAGAAATCACATCCGGATTTGCTATAGCATTTACAGGACCAGTGCCTTTGCTGAGTGTGAATGAGTTTACTCCTGGCAATGCTGATGGAGGCACACCGTAGCATACCAGCTGGGGATCTGACTAGTGCCTGGACGTATGTCCCCAGCAAGCTTTAAATAGCCCTCCCAAAGTGCCTCCTGTCATGGTTTGTATTAAAGCCATAGCAAAGCAAAGTGGATAAAAGCAAGATGCTGAATAATGAGATGCTAACAAGGACCACAGTTTTCAGAAGTTCCTGGGAGGCTTTCTCTGGGATGACAATTAAGTAACCATTTCCTAACTAAACTTTATCTGTTACACAACTTGGGACTTATTCTGCTTCTCAGGATGTAGCCTTCAGGCTCAAAGGCTCCAGGTGAGACATAGAAATCCAGTCAAAGTGACCAGATGTTATATACTCATCCTAGGTTAATACTAGTGGTGCCCTGAAGACTTTGTACTTCATTTTTGCTTTATGTAAAGAATTAGTGTCTGGTAACATACCAGCGTTTACATCCATAGAATTCATTAACATTTTAGCAGGTTAATGAAATGTAACCTGTTTTATCTTGCCGTGGCCCTCCGAAATCTTATGGGGAAGCCAAATGGTTTGTTAGAACTTTTAAAAATGCCATGACAACTAACAAGGGAGATAAACTACCTCCACATCAGAAAATACCATCTTTCTTGCAATCTTATCAAATGCAACTATATAGCATAGCATACAAAGTATACATGGGCTGAAAAACTAATGAGGAGATGTTTATTTGTAAAAAAAGGTAACTGGGAGGCCCAATCTGTATAAAAGTACAGGATATTTAAAAAAAAAAAAAAAACAACTAAAAGCCCACGCTCTATCCCCCATCAAAAACACCCCTTGTACCTCCAGGGAACAAAACACATTATGCAGAAGTTTGAAGACTTGGTAATACTTTGCGGCTAGGGATTAGGAAAAAGAAAATCAGGTATCACCCTAAAACCCCCTAATCTTCAGGAGCTAATTTTTCCTAAAAACATTCCCCACCTTGAAAGCAGCTCCTTTTACAAGTTCTTGATAGTGTAAGAAGAATTTGTCAGAGAAACTTTTCCTTCAGAATGTCACTTTTTGAGCATTTTTTGCCGAAAAGAAAAGCAATTTTGTAGCTTCTGGCTGCAGACATAGACAACTTGCTCTAATTTATGCTGCTTGAAAACTAGATTTAAAGCATTTTAAATAGAAGTAAAATCTGGTTTGCTGAGTCAAAGGAGTACCAACACTACCAAAAAAACATTGAGATCCTATCTGTGTCTTCTCCCAAAGAGAATAACTACAATTTTTCTGCATATGGAAGGAACAATAGCTAGCTTTGAAGGTGTAGAGAAAAAATATGATAAGCACAAAATACAGTGAATCAAGTAATGGCAAAGCTAAACTTCAGAGTTCAGGTAGGATCCTTGGTTCCTGCCACAGTCTTTTAAACCTTGGCTATGCTTCCTTTCTCACAATGTTCACAGGTTACAGACAGGGTCTGAAAATGCTTAACCAGCCAAATAATGCCCCCGACCTGTTTAAGGTGTAGCTTGTACATTTGTGGAAAGTCAGAAAGTGTGAGAGGTGGAAGGAGCTCTGTATCTCAGTGCTCCCTGGCTGCTGCCCTAACAGCACCTGAGAACCTTTGGAGTTGCTGGAGCCTCCTCTGGTGCCCCAGGCCAGAGGCAAGGCTGATTGAGTCAAACCTATTCCTTCCCATACCTGGAAGCACTGCTGCAGAGCTCAGCATCTCCTATCTATGGACGCTGGGATTAAAACAGCTTTCCCAGCAATAGGTTATATACATAAGACTTGATGACCCATATCAGATCTGCATACTCCAGAATAATAGCTTTTAAAATAATCTGTAACATTTCAAAGTAATCTGGGATGGAAAAGAAGAGTTTGAGAATAAGCATACCTAAATTATGGTCTGCAGCAATGCTGGCTTCTAACATTGTCCTACTGCAGAGGACCCTGCCTTGCACATGTAAGCATGAAGAAAGCTGCAACTGCTCAACTATCTGCACCTGAGCCTTCAGCTGAACAGCATTAGATACATTACAGTTGCCAACTGGCTGAGCCAGGAAAGGAGAGAAAGCAAAGAGGTATCTGGGATGACAGACAGAATGTACTTTAGCTCTGAATTGAAGCAGACAAAACATTTTGTGTAAACTCACTGAACTGAAAAACAACTGAAGTATCTCCTGATCTGGGGAAACATATTTTGTTCATAAGCCTGTAGTAGATGACCATAAAAAGAATGTTGACCAGGAAAATAATTCAGTTTGGTGGAAACTGTACTTCCTGTTGAAAAACTATTCCCAGAGAAAATTCCCAGCTAACCCTTTATTTGACACTCTTGGAGGAAGGCATTAAAAATGCATCAGATCTCCTGGGACTTGCAATAAGAGGCTCAGAGCAGGCAAGATAAAATTCCTACAGGGAAAGAAGGGATTGTGCTGTTCCATTGAGATCAAAGCCTCTCTCTGAAGAGCAAGGTCTCCAAGTCATGTTGAAGCAAGTTACACAACAAGACCAGGTGTTTGTACAGCACTTAGAGGGGAGGTGATGCGAAGAGCATCTTATGATCTGATTTATGTCACTGTCTCCATCTTGCACTCATTTTGAAGGTTTTTGACAATTCACCATCTTGTGTGAAAGTAGACAGTGCTTTAAGCCTATTCCAGCCATTCTTTATTGTTTTTAAAGTAGTTTACTTTTTGAGCTAGGGATTGCCTCTGAATACACAGGTGCAGATACAGGCAGCTATGATGAACAAAGACGACTAGGACCTCAGCAGTTGCTTCTACTATAATATTAATTATTAGTATAATACCACTATACTACATGATAGCATTACTATAATACTATTATATTAACTATAATAGTAACTACTATTATAATAGCATTAATAATGTCTATGGCAACAGATATAATAATAATACCCATTACTGCCACAGAAAGTGGTAGCTTAGTGATTCTAGTGCAGGCAGTCTTCCATTCCCCTCCTCTACCCAAGCAAGTCCTGCAAAAACGGTGTAATTTTTTAGTAGATAAAGGTCCACTGAAGTCAGGTCCCTGATTGTTCCAACTTGAATGTGCAGGTCTTTGAACCAGAAACTTGTTTATTATATTAATAGAAGGAAAGAAAAAAAAAGTCTTTTTCAACACTTTATGTGAGACAGAAACACGGTTGCACAGGGAGTATGGTTCCTAACTCAACAGGAGCTGGGAGCTGCTGCCTTGCACAGCAGTGTGACCTCTCTGATCAGGGCTGATGGGAGGTATCTTGGTACCAAGCACCACTTCCCAGCTCCTGCTGGATTCCGCTGCTGATAGAAAATGGGCAAACTGTCTCTTATTTCCACGCAGGTTCAAAACTCAACAGGGACTAGAGGAAGGTAAGGCAGTGCCTCAAAGGAAAGGTACAGCTCTGTTTCTCCAAAGGGAAAATCTCTGCCTTGCATACAGTCAGCTTCTCCCCTGGAGTGCACACGAGACAGGTAGGTCCTGCTCTCTTCAGAGTCAAGATGTCACCCACCAGCTGCTTGGCAATATATTACCCCTGGGCAGGGCAGGGATCTGGTTTTCCCCTTAAGCTTCTAGTCTGATGGTAAGAATCCAGCTCACTGTGTGAGATGTCAGCTCATACAGTGCTTATTCTCTTGGCACTGTGTTCGCGAAATGCAGTCCACCACATACCGCAGTTTGATTGAGGACTTATATTGTTGTAACATAAAATTAAAATACTATCCTCTGTACATTCCTGTTCCACACATCTTACAGGCTACAATAGGAGCCGGCTAGCAGGTAGATCTACGCAGGGGTTAAGAGCTGAGCGCATGTTCAGAACGAGCTCCCTTCCCTCCACTCCATATCCTGCTGGCCAGAAGGCACATTGCCAGAGCAGCAAGAGCTTGAAGGATGCTTTATTGCCCTTGTCTAGGCTACAGATAATGAGGAAGGTCTTTAGTCTCCAGGGCTGTCAATCTGGCTACTTTGCATCTGCATTAAAATTGGTCAAAAGATGTTTTTAAAAGAAAATATAATGAGGGGATGCACTTAGGAAAATGAAAAGCTTGGCTGCTTTTTTATCACTTCTTAGGCACTTTGTATCCTCTGATGAGAGCTATTGTCACTCAGGGCAGCTCATTGGCTCCTTGTGCTGGGAGCAGATATGGGCTTGGCACCTTCTTCCTCTCCTGGTGCCAGGACAGCCAGATATACACTCTGCTCATTTCCTCCCTGATAAAGTTTGCCATCTTGCTTCAGAGCTTCTCATATTTCATTTGTCTTGTCAGATAAAAGCCCCTGGTATGGTCCCTTCATGGAGATTATTTTTTGTTTTGGCATTATATTAGCAAAGGAAATTTCTGAGTTGCCTTCCCCTTTTCCTCACTCTCCTTGTTCCTGGATATGCATATGTCTGCTGCCATCCCTTTCATCCAGGGCTCTTCCAAATACTGTTACAAGTGCTGATGAAGTCTTGCTACTCCCTTGTGTGACCTGTAGGTGTTATTATCTGAAGGTGAAACTCCAGTCTGAAGAAATGAATGGCCTTATTTGCAGAAGAAGTGACTGTCTTCTAATTCGATGGGGTGTTGTCCTTGATGTTATGGCCAGGACTGATGTGACTGAGACTAGCAAGCTAATCAATGACTGCTGCAAATAGCAAAGGGAACCAGAAGTTCAAAGCTGGATGCCCTCCACTGGTATAATCTGTTTTGGTTTTCTTAAGTGCTGCCAATTTGCACATGAAGGGAAAGAAAAGGGGAATGTGTTCCCTCTTATGAAATAAGCTAGAAAGTGTGGTTGTGGTCCTCTGGAGACATGGTTCAGTGCACATCTCAATGGAAATGACTGAGCAAGGCCTGGCTGCAGTGCCAGTTAATATGGAAGGAAAGTGCTGCTTGGAGCATGCCATGGAGATATCAGATCTTGGCATGACAAATAAAAGCTGTGCCATGTGGCAGGAGAGGAGAAAACAAAGTCTGGAGAGTTAACATTACCTGTGTATATTATAACCTCTGCAGGGAAAAGGAAAAAGTGCATTGGTTGGCCATCTTTGATTTCCTGATGAAGTTATTAAATGGAAAAGTGTTATTACCAATCACCATTGGAAAACTTCTACGCACAGCAAAACATTGCCTGGAAATGCATATACACACTAACAGAGTGAAGACGAGAAAGGAACTTCTTTCAGTGTTTTGCTGTGCTATGTAGAGTGCAGATTCCCATGTGATTCATCCAGATAAGTTACTGTCTGCCTTGTATCTCAGTTTCCTGTTGACCTATTTTGTCCTGAGTTTGACCTATGTATCTTCCAAAATGGCAACTGAACATGATGCATCCTAATGTAAATTGGAGTGGAGGAGGGAGGACCCTCAGGGCTGTTCTCTTTTACCATGTATGGAGACTGTAAAGGGTGCCGGCCCATCTGCAGGCAGAGGCACACCTTAGTCCCTTGCCCCCAGGGGAAGAACCTACTTTATGAAGCCCCAGTACTGTGAAGGGCTACCAGGTGCCAGCACTGGGATAGAGAAAGATAAAACAGGGGCTACAGAGGAGGCTGGTACCTGCCTCCACCCCAGCTCTGCCCTTGTGTAGAATAAGACATCCTTGTTTCACAGCGGTTTTGCTGCGAAGGTAGAATAAATTGGTGATCGTGAGCCTATCAGAGTATGGCAATAATGGACCTATAAGAAGAAACACATAAGCTGTGTAATTAGGATAAGCCCCTTCCCTCTTAAAAAGTTCCGCTCCACAATTATTCAGTCAATATGCTGTCAGATTATAAAAAGACACTTTTCCAGGATGGTTACGGTGCCCACACTATCACAGAGATATATTTATACTACTGTTCTGCTTTAAATTAAGCTCCTAATATGATTACCCAAATGCTAGGTGTTTGAGACCTGACTGTTGGAGATGCAGAGCACCTGTAGTTCCCAATAAAAATAGAGCAGTTAGAGCTGAGGTCAGTCTGTCTCATTATATTTGGCTTCTGTATCACTGGTCTGTTTGTCCAAATGTTCATCTTGCAAACACACTCAAAGCATTTCCTGTTTGTTTTAATGCAAAGGGCACTGCGTATAGGTCTGAAAAGATGGGCATTATTTTCCTGTCTGACTTGTCTGCGCTCAGTATGAAGGAAGCTTTCTTCATTACTGGTACACCAATTAACTGACAGATCACATCAATAAAAAGAAAGTAACTAAACCAGATAATAGTAGCTTTTCGATGGCATCACTGTCTTTCCCTGTCTGTAAAGCTGGGACTTTCTGAAAGGGCTACTCAGCAGCCCAATAAGGAGAACGATCTCTTCCCTCATTAAAGTATATTTCAAGCCACTGCATGGCAGAAACCAGAGTGTCTGAGCTCAGGGGAAGACCAGTCTTAATCAAAATAGGGAAGAGCTGCAAACCAACGTGGCAGTGACCATGCTGAATGACTTGGGAGCTCTGGCTAGGAGCAGTGCCTGCCATGGGTCTGCCAGCCCCGGGCAGGCTGAGTTTCCTTCCTGCTGTGGAGGGGCTGGGAGATGCCATGTATCATCACAGCCAGCTTAGGAATCGTTCAAGAAAACAATCTGATAAATATCCACATTTCATCTTCTCCCTCTAGTTACCATCTTCTCCTTCCCTTCCCTGGAAACTGTTGCTGAGCATAGCGAGCAAATATAATTAAAGAACCTTCGCTGACTTTGTAGAAGAGTGCAGGGTTTTAAGAGGTAACACCTTTGAGTGATGTAGCTGTTCTGACAATATTTGAATGTAAAATCTGGATTGTCTTTAAGAGTAGCTGCCACTTTACATTTAGCTACAACTACAGTACACACACGCATACACTGTGTTCCTCCTGTAAGATTCTTGGGTTTTTTCCTTCTTGTTTTCCCAATTTCCTCTTGACTGAATATCAAGGGGCCGTTCAGTCTCTGTCCTTCTGTGTGCATATACTGTTGGATACTATTGTAGGGGTGGAGCTATAGGGATGCAGGTGCCTTACCACTCTTCATGGTGGCTTGCCACAGAGTCACTTGTTTCATCTACTCCTTTCCCTATTCCTTCTTGCTTCTCTTGCCTGTGGGCACATGGCAGTGGGGGAGGACAGAAGATGGCAGAGCCCCCAAATCTCATAGGACCGGGATATAGACATAGAAACTGCATCTGCTCTCCAGGCAGGCTGCCAGCCCAGCTCCAAGATTTCCCAGCTGCTGCAGTTCTGACTTCAGCAGTTGTCAGGGATGAGTGACTTCAGAGCCTGGGTCCTGGCCAAACCACCCTAGGCAGCTCATTGCATTAATCCAAAACTGTAATTGGGAGGTAGAAGGGGGCAGTGGGAGAACATTTTATCCCCACCACAGCCCTGACTTTTTGTTAACTTAGGATTATAAGAATAATGAACAAGCCCAGAAGCCTGTCTCCTTTATTTATTTAGTTTGGGGGTTGTAGCTAGTAATCCATTATTGTCTGTGCAATGTATTCCCAGTCCAGCTTCTTATCAGAGGTGTTTAGCTATGCAGTGCACATAAGGATGCCCGTCGGTATTGATATATAGATTCCCAGCACATCTATTGTGTTTTACATGCCTTGCAGTTAGGTTTTGCTTTATCTATTGTGTGCCTACCTCACTGAATGTGTGCCAGGAAAAAGAAGAGTCACACTGTGGAGGGAGAGGAGAAGGTCTGAAGACTTACTGAGGAAAAGTAGAAGGCAGTTTGCACTCTGATGAAAGCAGTGCAGGGCCAGATCCTGCCAAACACTAGCTGTGGGGAGCAACAGTAGCTCCGCACTACCCAGGATGATGCCTGCTCTAATGAAGCAACATTGGGAGCACAGTAAGGCTTGTGGAGAAGTTGGGGTGTGCAGGATGGAGTGCAATACTGTAACTCTTCAGCAACAGTGCTGGCATGCTACAGTGATCAGAAGGCTAGAAGAAGAGAGATATGAATGGAGAAGACAGGGATTTTTTTCCTGATGCTCTGAAATATGCCGAATTTAGGCAGGTTGTATCCATGGAGGCAAATAGCCCAGCCGGTAGGACTGATCTAAGGAGTCACCATCAGCTTCTCCTTCACAGTCACTGCAGATTTTCCCTGCGGACCCTACTCCCTCCTCTAACCACTTGAACACCCAAGTTTCCCTCACATGGACTGCTTTCTGCAGCCGTGGGTCCTCAGGGCTTCTGCTAGCAGATCTCCCAAGTAAGCCCAGACCCTCTTACTGGGGGCAGCTTGCCGTTTGCTCACTTCCACAGAAAAGGACCTGGCAGAGGCACAGATGTGGACCCACAGTATCTGGGCACACCACTGGGATCTTTCCAACACCAGTGTGCTCCTTGGATGTACTGCACTGCCTCAGTGGGTACTTCATAGGCTGTGTTAGGCACATGCCCCTTCTCTATCCATGTTTCTCCCTCAGTACAAGCACATGTCATGCTCTCCATGCTCTGTGATATGAACTAGACATCACTGAAAAATCCAGGCCATGCTTACATCTGGAAGGGTCAGATTTGGGTTGCAATTTTACAGGCATAGTCCAATACACCACAGGTACCTAAAAGTCTACTATCAGAGCCTCACTGAGGTATAAAACTCACTGGACTGCAAGGAGTTTGATATTGGTAGAGGATCTAGTTGCCAGCCTGGGTTCTGCTGAGAAGCCCACCCTGTGTGCTGTGCCATGGTGCTAAAACTGCTCCTGGGGGCACTACTTAATCATTCAAATCTCGCTTAAGACTCTCTGCTGCACTGATGTCCTATAAGAGAAGAAGTGGGCTGCATTTTGAAGCTAATTAGGGCTTGTGCCAAAGCTTCAGGCAATATGCTAAGCAATAAACACAGTGTGGATGGTGACTTCAAGTCATTTGGCCATTTCTGCTCTCCTTTGTGCTGCCAGATGAATGGCACTGGAATAAAGCCCCAGGGACCTGGGAAGGGCTTGGGGCAGGGTGCTGAGAGAATCCCCTTGCAGCAAGGTGGCTTGCAGCAAGGGAATCCCTCTGCTTTATGCACTGTGTGGTCATTCAGATGTGGCAAAGCAAGAATATACTGCCAGCAGCCTGTAAGGCGAGCCTCTTACAGATATACCCTTAGTATTTCTGAAACTGTGTCAGGCAGGGGAAAAACAATTGGACTGACTGTATTACTACTTTCACTTGGGGTCTGGAGGACAGCATTCAACCTGTACTGCAGTCATCCACTCTTTTTGCCCTAAATGTACTTCTAGGATGTGCCAAACTTGTTCTCAGCTGTGGTGCTGACCCTGATACGCTCCTCTTGGCATTGTCAGAACTGGCTTGTAATCAGTCATGGTTGGTGTTGAGGTGACAAGGAGGAGAAGGTGGGCCTCCAAGATCTCCTGCAGTTCCCATGTGAGCAGAACAAGGTGACTTTCCACTGACTGGATATCATCCTTTTACCTTTTACCATCACTCTGACAGCAGACAGTTGGCAGACATAGGTGTGCTGCCTTCAGCTCCAGCTGCCACATACCCTCGGAAAGGAGGATGGGAGAGGGGCCGGAGGGAGTAGAGGAAGGATTGAGTCCAGTGGAAAGGAGTGCTGCTGCTGCATCTATTTTTTCCACTGCCATAGGCTTGTGTTGTTTCTGTGCATCTTTTGATTTGTGCCAGGGTGAGAGAGAGCTATAACTGGCTCCATCTGGCCCTCTACCTTTAATTACCTGACTGCCACTGTTTTTCATTTACTATTTGTTACCAGTCTACATCACTCACAACCTTGGACACTGATGTAAGCAGTGGTTTCTCTTGTCCCCAGGAAACCAATAATTAGTAGATACAGGAGGAAGGGGTGAGTGGTCAATGCATGAGACATGGAGGAAAAAAACAGGAGGACAGTTTTGAAAAGGTGTTGGGAAGTCAGTGAGGATATTCAGGGTGAGATTGCCAACTGCAACTGCAATGTCTCTGTAAATTATTCTGCTAGTAAAGACTCCGTTCAATTTTACAAGCATGGTGTCCTTTTATATTATTATCCAGCATGCAGGACATGAAACACCCACTAAATTATCTAACAGGAAATAAATCTGTAAAAGTGCATAATAAATCCCACTGTAACATCTTCAACCACCTTCTTAACAAATGGTCCAAGTCTAAGTGCCAAGGACTATAAGATTACACTCAACCAAAGACAGAAATTAATAAATAAATAAAATATCAATCTCAAATTCCACTAACAAATCCACTTCCATTTCAGCAAAAAAATCAATCACTCAAGGCATTAGCAGATTTTTCATTCTTATTGTCTTAAAAGCCCACCAGCTAGCCCAGACTATGAACAAAGCAGGTATACTTAAAAATGCGGAGGGAGGTTGGGGAGAGGAAAAAAAAAATGTCACAAAGAAGAAAGATGTATGAGATCTTCATGTGTATATGAGCTCAAGGACTCCAGGTTAGAATAGTTTGTTCATTCTCGTTGTCGTGATTTAACCCCAACCAGCAACTAAGCACCACACAGGCACTCACTCCCCGCCCTGCAGTGGGATGGGGGAGAGAATTGGGGAAAAAAAAAAAAGTAAAACTCGTGGGTTGAGATAAGAACAGTTTAATAGCACAGAAAAGAAGAAACTAATAGTGATAATAATAACAATAATAATAATAAAATGACAATAATAATAAAAGAATTGCAATATACAAAACAAGCGATACACAATGCAATTGCTCACCACACACCAACCAATGCCCAGTTAGTTCCTGAGCAGTGATCCACCCCCCCCGCCAACTCCCCACAGTTTATATACCAGGCATGATGTCAGATGGTATGGAATATCCCTTTGGCCAGTTTGGGTCAGCTGTGTCCCCTCCCAACTTCTTGTGCCCCTCCAGCCTTCTTGCTGGCTGGGCATGAGAAGCTGAAAAATCCTTGACTTAGTCTAAAAATTACTTGGCAACAACTGAAAACATCAGTGTGTTATCAAGATTATTCTCATACTAAATCCAAAACATAACACTATACCAGCTACTAGAAAGAAAATTAACTCTATCCCAGCTGAAACCAGGACACTGTTCTTTCTCAACTGCAATCAAGAATGGACAGTCTAACACTAGGGAAAAACCAGGGCAAAATTTTCCAAAGTCCTGGTGCGTTCAGGCACATGATTTCCATTAAAATTGATGTGAACTAGATAAGTCCCTACCTGGCTTAGAAATACTTTAGTCCAAACCTTCTATGTGTCTGATATTTGGAACCTGTTTATATATGTAGGAAAAGGCAGGCCTTATATATGAAGGAGGGTGGTTTCAGTCTTGGACAACTCAACTTCCAGCCTTTGCTCTTTTATGAACATCCTTTATAATCCTGGGCAAGTTCCTGAAAGCTTGAAGAAGATGAGGGGCATTTACATGCATAAACATCCTCTGAGGAAAGTCAGCTAGCTCCTAATCTGCACTTAGTAGTCGGTATGAAATGCTGGGCACAAGGCCTGTCTGAATTTCTTCCTCTTCCTGGGGTGAAGAGCTGCATGAGGGGTATTGCTTTGGATGAATGATCCTGAAGTAGTCCTCTGAGCAATCCCATCTTTTCTGGACAGCTGCCTCTGCTCTCCAGCCTAAGTGCTGGCAAAACATGGGACACCTGGGTTTGGTACCCTCATGGGATGTGATCCCACCCATACCCTGCTTCCCAGGGCTTGCTCTTGTAACTGGCCTGTAGGTAGATACAGATACAGAGAGGTGGTTGTCCTCTGATCTGAATTTCTTTCTCAATGCACTAGGCACTCTAAAGATACCTTTTGTAGTGCCGAAAGTGGATGTTGTGTAGGTGTTTCCAGGGTTAGACTGGTGCACAGTGTTTTGTGTTGCTTGTTTGAATTAATCACCTAAATTTCTGATTTTGTTTCCAAAGAAAGTTCTCTAGATCTCTTCACTTGCACTGACTGCATCTGTTCTACATCTGGCCTTCACTCTAGGCAGCTCTTTTTTAATTCTCAGGTCTGGTAATCTGCCTTTGCTGTATCTTATTTCATGTGAGGCAGAGACCAGCTGCCCATCAGTCCTGTTTTCACTTCTCTGTCTTCACCTGTGAAATGGAAATTACAGTGCTTTCCTGACTTTCAAAGATATTATGGGGATAATGCACTGAAAACCTTCAGGTGCTGAGATATTTTCACAAAAGGACCTGTACAGCTTTCTGGAATTGGCAGAAAAGGTGTTCTTTTATTGCAGCAGTTTATTGAATGAGGGGGTTTTTTTAAATCACCGCAGAAGATTTTGCATTGTCAAAGCCCCATTTAAACATGACTGCAGGACGTGGAGGCCAAAAGAAAAAGATATCTCAGCAGCACTAATTAAAGACAAATTAGCAAATGTTAGCTATTCCTTCAGTGGAGGTCTTTATGTTTCTAACTCAATATCTAACAACCGTATTGATTCCTGTTGATGGTTTCCTTGCCTTTCTTGAAATATTGATATTATTAAAAAGAATATTTAATTCATAAATCCCCTTTATACTTCAATCACCTAGTCAAATAGATCCCTTTTTCTTATAACTTTAAAAATATTTGCTTGGCTAATATGCAGGGCTGTTGGAGGATTTTTACTCAATTTAGACTGTAATGTACAGATCTGAATACAATCTGAAAATATTCTTCTCATGATGCTGTGGTATTTCTTTCCCAGATCCTCCATGCCCATTTATTCTTTTAAATGGCTTTTTTAACTCGTTCTTGACTTTATCTTTGGTGTAATCACTGGAGCTGGCTGAGCGTGTGTTTTTACCTTACTTTACTGGGATTCAGCGCAGACATAAACATCCAGCCATCAGAGTCCAATTACAAGACCACACACTTGTAAAATGTTTTCATTACCTGTGTGAAGGCTGCCACAGTCTCTGATTGACGTCTCTACACAATCTTGTAGTGAAAATAATCTAACAGTGTCCATTTCATTTTAACCAAGAAACTGCATCTTACTGCCAATAATGTCTCCTTACCCTGAAACAGGTAGAAACATCTGTCCTTTTTCGCTTATCAGAACAGGATAAAAAGGAGCCCTTCTGTAAATTAAAGTTGGTCCCTGAGTGTCTTGCCTGGGAAGTGGTAGATGCATGCCCCTCAATAACTGAAAATTTGAGAGGAAGAACAATCTGCTTATAGGAGATTAGGTCTGATGAAAGGACACTGAGAAAATTGTTTATGAGGACAGGGAAAAGAGAAGTGACTTTGAAAAGAAACAACGGAAAGGACTGTTAAACATCTTACGCTGCATAAAAAGAAATTATCTTATAGAATCTTGTCTGAATAGAAAGGTTTCTATGGTCTGTGGGAACATCTGTGGAAGGTTAGAGAGGTGCCTGGAAAGTGTTGCTTCAGTATAAACTCAGGCTGAGTTTGCTTTCCAAATGGCAGAACCAGAGCTCATCTCAGTTTTGGTTACAGCTGGTCCACAGTAACACAAAGAATACAGTATCTTCTACATTTTCCTATCTTGCTTGCATTATTGAGCCACTATAATGACCTTGGCTTTTTCCCTTCTCAGAAAACTTCTTCACCTGCTTTTGGGAGCCAGAAGATAGTAAAATTAATATACAAATTCCTAAGCTCCTGGTTAAGAATTTGCACACTGTCAGGCACCAGGCAGACAGCCAAACCCTCTGACTGCCAACGTTAGTAGAGAAGCTCATTCTCTACCATGGCCAGGACAAATGTTTATAACTGTCTTTCAGAAGAGGTATTGCTGTGGTACTTCTTAATCAGAGGTATGATTGGGGAAAGACTGGTGAAGCTTCTTTTTGCAGATTTGGTACATTTGGAAAAACTGAGTTATTTTATAAATCAACTTTGTGGGCCCAAAACCAAACCCGAGATATCCAGATGGTCTGACTGCTGGACTGCAAGCCAGGGGTTTCTCAATTTTCTTACTGTCTCCGGTGTCGATTCCTGTTGCGGCTCTCAGCAGCTTCCTTTACCCCTGGTTTCTTCATTGGTAAAGGCTAGTAAAAGTTACTAAAGCTTTTTGAATCAGTTGTTACATATGAATAAATTGTTTAATTTAACTTTTTTTTCCAGTGCATGAATTCTTCATAAAACAATCCTGATTGTATTAGTTTTTCATAAAGTATTCCCTGAATAGTTTATACAAACAAGTTGCAGCCAGTGAGGCACTCATCTCTCTGTTTTAGTTAAT
The DNA here is from genome assembly GCF_026419915.1 of Harpia harpyja. Classification (NCBI taxonomy): domain Eukaryota; kingdom Metazoa; phylum Chordata; class Aves; order Accipitriformes; family Accipitridae; genus Harpia; species Harpia harpyja. The sequence continues at coordinate 21,593,333 of NC_068952.1, forward strand.
TATACAGACCCTAGTTCTGGAGGTTTTGAGAAGACCTCACAATGTTTACTGAGTATTTAGCCTCAGAATATCTCTCTCAAAATCAAAGTCAGATCCACTGACATTACAGGTGTAACAGTAACGCTACCCTGACTGTAGGGCTGGTTAGAAATAGCCAGAGAAAAGTGAATACCCCAATCAGCCTGGCACAGAGAGACACAATTATCACCTGCCTTTGTGTTGTGCAGCACAGCCACAGCCACACATCCGAGGTAATGAAGTTGTGAATTGGGACTGGTGAGTTTTCTCTTTACACAAAGGGAAGAGGAGTTTGAATTTAAATAAGAAGGCTTAGTCGTGAATGCAGGTGGCCTTGCTTTTTCTTTCTTTATTTTTCTCTTCATTTATGAATGGTATTATCTCCTTGCTTAACAGGCAAGTGACACAGAAGAAAAGTCTTATTTCCTGCAGCTGAGAAAAGCTGGAAAAGAACACTACAGAGATAGCTATTTCCTGAGTCTTGGAGACATGTCCTGTTTCCTCCCAATGCCTTCCACCTTTTTTAGTCTCTTCTACATTCTTATTAATTCCTACTTGGTTACTTCACTTATCCTGTAGATATTTGTTTCTTTCTGGCAACGCTGTAAAGGTTTATATGAATTTTGAACATCTTTATGGTTAAGGCTGTGGCACCATTGTCACAGTTTATGTTGGCCTTGCTCAGTCTAGACAGTCTGCCTGCAAGGCAGCATCTTCAGGGACTGGGGAACAGCATGCAAGCCAGTGAGCAGCAGGGTACAAAGCCTGTGAAGCACTGCTAGGGAGCTGAGCAGAGCCACTGGAACTTGTTCTTCATTCCTAAAAATGCTAGTGACTGGAAATTAAATCAGAGGCTTTCAGAGCGCAAAAAAATCCCAGCCTCTTCAAGCTGGAATTAAAGAACCACCCTCTTTGGACACAGCCGTGATTTCTCATGGTCTGTGGGACTGGCAGACCATTTATGGATTTCCATTTCAAGTTGTACATAGCAGCACACCAGATCCAGAGGAATTAGAATGCAAATGCTAGAGATAGAAGGTGCCCTCCTATTCATATGTATCCCTCCCTATGCAGTCCTTCCCAGCAGCATGGCTAGGGGTAATTTCTGCCAGTGCTCGAGGGGTAGGTGCTGCCCAGGTGGCACACTGCTGCGCAGGGGCACTCCTGCAGCTTGATACTCAACTATCTCACCGGCATTAGGCATTTGCTTTCTGGTCTGAGACCTCCTCCTTGTAAGTGCATTTAGTGCTTTTACAAGGCGTTAGATTGTCTCTTCTGAGAAAACCAGAAGGCAGCTCCTGTTTATCCACAGGGCTGGTGTAGCAGGGGTGCAGCAGTATCAGTTCCTGCCCTGACACCTACTAGTCTGCTCTCTACACCCTTCTCTGGCAGGGCTAACTCACCTTCTGCCTATTTCTTCTCAAGCTGCCAAAAAGGTGCCTGTTTCCAGGTAGAAACTAACTCCTGCCTACTGGAAACTAGGGAGTGGTGGTTCTGTTAGCTTTCATTCACTGCCCAATATTCCTTTACCCGTTATGATCATGGTCAGTGATGCAATGGCAATTCCCTGAGTATGGGAAAGCACCTTGTAAGAGACTGTGTCAGCCGGAAACATTTGTCTCGACATTGCTGCTGCAAAGCAACCATTTGCCAGCCTCAACATCCTGTTGTTGTGGGGGAGAACGCGCTCAGGGAGACAAAATGTCCCTGAAGAAACCACCATATCTGCCCGAAGCTAGCAGTGCCTACCAAGCTGTGCTTGCCCATGAGCAAGGTGAAGAAACCACCGAGAGCACCTGGGCATGTGCCCATGGAGGAACACGGGGCGGCATGTACGATAATGAGCTTCATGGAAAGGGGTGGACTTTTCTGAGAAATCGTGGGGACTGGGACAATAAAAGAGCTGCGTTCTCCCCTCTCAAAAAAACTGCAAACTGGCAACTCGCAAACCTGCAAACTGCAAACCGAAGAACTTGCAAACCTGCAAACTGTGGACCACCGGAAAGCAACTGAAGAGCACCTGCAGCGCTTAGAACTGGGGCTTTTGCTAGAACCTGGAACTTGGACCCTCCACCTCCTCCGCCGAGACCGAGTCAACGGGACGTTGCTGGCTTCGTGGTGGTGGTAACTAGTCTTGCTATCTCTCTCCCACTTTCTTGCTTAGGTCTGCCTCCCGTTTTCCTTCTTTTTCCCTCTGTCCTATCACTATTACCAGTCGTTTGTGTAAAATAAAATCTGCAAGGTTGTACGGCATCTGACCTCGTTTGTGTCTTAATCTCACTCTTGGGATCGTTTAAGAACCCTCCCCGATATTGGATCGGGACACACCTTTCCTCTCTTCATATGTACTTGTGATATGTCCCAGAGGTTTGGGCACAGGTGATCTCACATGCCGCACTGTACTGTTGTTCTTTACCTGCTGAATTCTTAAGACACTTGCAGCAGGTATTTTTTTTTTTCTCATTCATCTCACCTCTCTTACCTCCTGCCTCCCATCCAGAGAAGAGACACCTCTTTCTTGTCACCTCCCATTACCTTACAGACAAAGGAAAGTAAGAAGAAAATGATACCCAAGTTGATACATGATTCCCTGAAGCCAGAGAGTCAAGAAAAAAACATCTATACAGTGGGCTGTTTAGAGAGATTTGCTCCCAAAGCCATCATTCACCCTTCAGAAGAGCTCCAGTGCAGGAGCTGGACTACAGCTGAGCAGAGCAACCTGGATTAAAGCCAGTTTGTGTCTTTCTCCTTTGAGCTACCCTTTTCCCCTTTAGCTAACCCTGTCTTCCCCTGATTTCACCAGCACAAAAAGTCAACAGCAGATTATCTGGCTTCTTTCTGTCAGCCTGCCAAAGGTAGCAGCAGCCACACCACTGTGTCTTTTTGCTTGCCATCCAGTAGCTAGGACAGAAAAGATAGTCAGGTTCCTCTTTTTTATTTCTTTCACTAAAAATTTGCTCTCTTTCTGTTCTGTGATAAATTACTAAGGAGTTTTTGCGGACGAGTCTTACCCTTTTCTACTCTTAAATCCCAGTGCTACCGAGCTGTGACAATTTAAATGAGTGAGATTTCTGAAAACTGATGAGTGCAATTTTAAATGTCTCATTGAAACACATAACCAAATCCTCCTTAAAGCTGCCTGCAGGATAGTGATGTTCCTCTTTGTGGATGCATTGGCATTTTTCTCATTGTGAGGAATCCGATTAACTCAATGAAACTCATAATGCCAGTGGGCTGTCAGTCTCTATTGTTTGTCATGGACTATCTCCAGTGGATACTACCAGTAGCCCTTTAGATATCTGTGCTGTCGTGTGATACTCAAATGACAAGATGTAGATCCACCTTTCAAATATTTCAGTGGTATGCAGATTTAGATGCTTATTTTTGTCCATTTGTACAATTAGTACCAAAGCACCAACTGACCTTGCCTGGAATTTAATCTTCTTCTTCTACCTGTTTACCTGTACTGAGTACTGAATATATTAAAAACACCTTATCCCAAAATGTTCCGTGTCTACATAGACCGACCATGCAATCACAGGAAAAAAGACTTTTTTCTCCTTGTTGACTAATGGGAAATTATTATTTTGTGGGACTGGAGGAGTTTTTATCTGTCTCTGCCAGGGGCTTCCTCTATAACCTTAACAAATCCCCCAGGACTAAACTCAGGTCACTTATTTCACTGAAGCAGGTGCTTAGGTGCTTCCTATGCCTCCCTCCGCCCTGCCCCCAAGTTCAGGTCAATGCCAAATGCTTCATCGCACCTTCTCTCCACCACTGGGTCACTGTCTAGGAACACCTCCGCAGTCTCACTGAGCAGCAGCTCCCCAAGGATGGAGAGGGAACAGTATTTGTACTGCCTGGTACAGGTGCCTAATGAGGATTCATGTGTAGCCCTGGTGCCATCAGAGCCTAGGGGCTGGATTTATCTTACTAGCTCTAGGTGCCTCTGCTGTGTAGAAACCTACATCTGCACAAGTCACTGTGTTATACGTCAATGTAGAGAACTAGACTCTTTTAGCCCTGCTTCACCTGGCTTATCTCATACTCCTTTAGGCTGAGAAGGATGGCACTCTGGAAGCACCTCTTTCTGGACATTGGCTCAGCCTCAGATGGACATCATCCTCTGATCAGCTGTACACCAAGCAAAAAGCACAAGCTGGCTTATGCTCTCCAGAGTTTCAATATGGTGCCTCAAGGCCTGTGGCAGCTGAGACTTTCAGCTCTGAATCTCTCTTCCCATTTCATCCTTTTTCTCCTGGGGTTGGCTCAACCTGTGCCCGTGCCTCATTTGCACTCAGGTGTAATCAAGGACTTCTCATACTCTAAGACTGTGGGTAGAAGTTAGTGATTACAAAAATAAGACAAATGTAACATCTCAGAGGCAACTAAGGATGACACCAAGAAAATGCTGAAGAATGAGGAGGAGTGACAGACAGTTGTGTTGGAAAGTATTTCCTTGCATTCAGGAGCTGGCTAAATTTTACCTAGCTGGGACTGCATGGAAGTAGGAAGGGCATTTTTTCTCCATGAAATTTGCTCAAGAAGATATTGTTGATTTCATTCAAGGGCCATTTCTCCATCTCCCTTTATTTTTTTTTTTGCTGGAAGCTGGCGAAAGTGAAGTAACTCAACATTAAATATATTCTGGAGCATCAATCAGATTCTTTTTCCTGGGAGACCTTTCTATATTGATCACAAATTAAAAGGACTCCTTTGGGGCCAGCATGTCACAGAGGGACTTAAGAGAGTTACTTTGGGATCAATTTCTGTTTTGTCATCAGTAAGTCACCCCCCTTTTCTCTTGGTTTCCCTCTCTTACACAAGTCATTTATAAGTGCTGGTGGGCACAGTTTGCTTTGCCTTCTTTGTTTGGGCAGAGACCATGGCCATGGAGTCCTGATGGTGCTGGGCAGAGCATGTATTCAAGTGCTTGCTGGCCTCCGGGTGAGACACAAACTTGCAGAAACCCAACATCCTTCTGGTCCCCCCAGTTGTTTCCAGCCTACCATGGGTGCTGCGCTGATGAGCCCAGTGGGGTAGAGGTCAGTCATCACCTTGAAACAGTGTCAGGATCTGGTGGAAAATTCAGTGAGGCCAAGCAAGAGAGAAATGGACCTGAGAAACACCCTCCACCCCACCTTGGAGCTTAAAAGAAAAGGGAAAGGACATTTCTGCTTCTAGTGTTTTCTAACTCCTAGCTCCTTGAAGAAAGAAATGAGGTACAGGCTCTGGCATACGTTGTAAATTATAGTTGCTTGTGTAAGGGCCACTCTAATCTCACAGCTGCATATCTTAACTGCTTTGCCAAGGTGATGGCAAGCATCGTACTGTACTTTCAGGAATGTGTCTAGTGGCTGCAAAAGAATTTTTGAGGGCAAAGTCTTGGGAATAAAACTGCATGACTGTTAGATGAGCAAATACGATAAGTGATAATGTGCCATTACTCATATTTCTTTTTCACTTGAAATATCAGAACTATGACCCACAAGTCCAGGAGCAGAGTCTCAGGATTTTTATTCCTGCCACTCCTGTGCTATGTCTGGAGACCAGCAGTCTGTAATTGAGGTATTATTCACTTCAGTAATATGTACTGTTGAACCTGCCTCTGTGAGTACCCAGCACCTCAGCAGTACAAGTAGAGCTGCATAGTCAGCAGCAGAGGGAACTCTAATAACAGCCTACAAAGGACGCGTAAACTGCATCAATAACTTCCCTTTACATCTGCACGGGAGATAGATAGGCAAGAAAATAGTATATTGATGTAATTTTCAGAAGAGTTCAGAATCCTGGTTTAAAATGAAAAAAAAAGAATTTTTTTTAATTTTTTTTTCAACAATTACAATTTTATGTGGGTCAGCTGATGCATTTTGTTCATATCTTTGAGCTCTGATTTGATTTAACCAATCCAGCTTTTTTTGTAGACAAAGATGATGCTTGCACATCACTTTGTGTTACTAAATTCTGTATAAATACAAACTGGTGTTTAGTTAATTCATGGTGAATAATTCATTAGATGAACAGCATCTAGGATTTTATTTTTTTTCTTTTCCTGCTCCTGAACTACCCACAGACAGCATTTTTTTTTTTTTCTTGGTTTGTTTGCTGGTGCATAATTTCTGTAGATAATCCTTAATCTGGATCATTCTCTGATCAGTTTGCTAAGAATACGCAAAATTTCAACTAAATGCTGCTTTTAGTTGGACAGATGTCACACATTGCTAAGCCACGCTCTTCTGACATGCATGGACATTTCTCTGTTTGTTCCAGTGATCTTGCCTGTGAAGTTGCTTGTAAACAGCAGGTGGGAAAGAAAATGAGGTGAATTCACTTAGTCATTCTTACTATTTATATTACAGTGCACTTTGGGACTCCAACATAATTCATGGATTCACAAAGCTAGATATTATCCATGCACATAGTAGGAGGCAATTCCTACCAAAACACTTTGTATGGAGTAACTAAGTTATTTAAAGTGGTACTACTAAATAGAGAGGAGAATTTTAATTCCTATTTTATAGTGCAGGGCCCACAAGCTGTGCTTACACTGCACTTGTTGGCTCTATGTGAAGGCGTTAGCAGCTCCACAAGGCTGGGGCTGTTGGAGGCTCTGGTGTTGCAGATGCTGGAGCAGAGATTTCCCTGCAAACCATGGAGAGCAGGTATTTCCATACAGCCTACGGAGAGGAGGAGTGAGAGAGCAGCTGGCTGGATGGCTGGCTGCTGGCCAAGGTTAACTCACCACAGGGGAGCACAAAGTTGCTGGATGAGACTAAAGACAACTGCTAGCCTCAGCAAGGAGCCAAGTGAGGCAGCCGATAAAGAAACATGGAGAACAGGGAAGCATCTTTATTTTTCTCTCCTCTGTGGAGCTTATAGCCTAGATGTCAGGATGTTTATGGAGGAATGTCCCAGCTGCACTTCATACTAGTTCTATGGGTTTGTCACAACCAGAAATGCAGAAACTGTCCTTGGAAGAGGGACTTAAACACAGGATTCTCCCCTCCCATGAAAACCATGAGCTGGAAAGGCAACCTCCTTGTTACTTCCTTTTCTGGCCCAGTGAGTCTTTTATTTATTCATGCCAGAAGGAGTAGCTTTGATCAACAAGCTGTAGAGAGCTCAGCCGCTCCCTTGGTCTGTGTTTTGAGTATTGCCCTAGAGCTAGGGAGAGGTGGCTCTGACGCAGTTCACAGAGACTCCCCTTGCTGGGTGAGTGTTCACTGCAGAGCTTCCCCGCTGTCATCTGGAAGAAAGTGAATTGCTTTTCCTTTTGCAAAGACCGTTCTGGTAAATGTTTTCGCAGTGCATCTTTGAATTCAGCTGCTTTGGCCAGGCATACAGAAGACAGCTGAGCTTTTGGATCCTGGTGGGGCATCAGCATTAGCCCTGTCAAGACCGTGTTACATCTGGCCATGGTCAGAAACAGGACTTGGAGTGAGAAGGGGATTTAAATATTGAAAACTGAGGAACCTCTCAACATGAAGCATTGGACAAGCAGCATTTTTGACCATTGCAGAATCTTCTTATGTCCCACTTTAAGTGCTTAGCTTCCTTTTTAGATCTGAGCAGAATTAATTTATCCAAGGTCACACAAGGAAAAGGAAACTGACTCTACGTATCCTGAGCTGCAGCCCAGTTGCTTATGCGTGAGGCTACGCCTAGAGTATCTGTGGAATATTTTTGATGCTATTGCTGCAGCTCCTTTCCTACATAAGAAGGAGCAAGGAGACAGAATGAACTGAAGCCAGTGGCAAGAGCAGGCACAGAGAGAGACATTACAATTTTTGGTAGGGAAAGGAAGAGGAGAAAAGAAGATATGTAGCTGAGATCAATTCTGTCTTGGAAGCAGAGATGTGTAAAAGATAACCATCCCCCTCAGTTAAAAGCAAGAACCATGCAGCATCAGTGCCCCTGGCACCATGATGCTGAGAAAAGACAAAGGAGCCAGAGAGGGTTGAGGACCCCACCCAAAATACTAAAAAGTCCAGGATCAGCAGGCACAGACTCAGCAGCATCAGCACTGGAGGTTGTCAGGAAATGTCCACACATTCAAATACTTGTCTGCAGAGAAATTTAAAAACAATAATCATCATGGGGGGGTAGGAGGGTGAGAGGGGTGGGGAAGGAGTAAGTAAAAAAAATCTATACAAACAAAAATTGTTTTTTCTCTTGGGAAATGCTGTCAGGATAACATTTTTCTGAACTCTGCCTGTGAAACTCCTGAGCAATTGATAAGGATCAATTAAGAGTGTGCTGGGAGAAGGTAGGTGACTGTCAGAAGGAAGAAAACACACCTACTTTCATTGCAGTTTGTGGCAAGATTAGAAGTGGTTTCTTAGGAGCCTGAGAGAGCTTCCACTGGCACGTTGCAAGTTATAAACAAGGAAGATTTCACTTCCTATCACTGATTGACTAATTATATCTGCATAGTTCAAATGAAGATGTTCTGAGACATCCCTTTGCAGGCAGAGCAGGAATGCAAACCTCTGCTATTTGATCTCTTCTCTTACTTTTTCATTTGGTATTCATGAAAAGGACCAGTGAGTAGAGCCAGAATCAGTACAGGCAAATGCTGGGCTAGCTCAGCCCATGCAGCCCTGCTGTGGCATTTCAGCCTTGCTCTGCATAGGCAAATGCTGATGTGACCTGCCCTCAGCTCCTGTGCTGAATTGTACCCTGGGTCAGCAGCAGTATTTTCAGTTCAAAGCAGGCTACAGTTAGTCCCATAGTAACTGTGAGCACCATGTGCCATGTTATTTGGAAATATAGAAAGTCAGAAATGCTGGAGAATTTGTGAATAGGAAAGTTTTTTGTCTTGTTAAAGAAACATACTTAAACTGGAGCTGTGTGCTGTTTGCATTTTGTCTTCCAACACGCAGACCCTCTGCTATGCCAAAATCCAGACTCTTTTGAGAACATAACATAAAATATGGTGATTCACTGTGCATGTTTGTGTGCATCAGAAGCTTCAACAAAGCTCAGACACACCCAATGCCAGTGCCAACATATGCTAGTTTTGACTTCCCTTGGAGGGAATTCTAACCCATGCAACATTTGCTTAAAGTATGCAATGTGTGTCAGTATCCAAAACTGCCCAAGAGGAAAGGTACTATATTAAACTGCGAGTCCTGCAAAGGACCTTTCCATCTACCTTTCTAGAAAGACTCACAACCAATTCCTCTCCCTCCACTCTCTTCTTGTCATCTGGCTCCTGGGAGCCTTACAGTAACAGCTTCATTATTCTCCTAACAGTACAGGCAAATATTATTTGTGGAGTGAGTCACTTTTTGGTTCCTATGCTGATTGCTGTCTTATCGCAGGCTCCAGTCAGAACCATTTTAATAATGCTCAAACAGCTGAGTTGTTATTAAAATAAACCCAGAGGCAGCCAAGAGTAAAGGAGTTGGAGTCAGTTGAATAGACAGGGCTGGAGCACTGCCCTCCTCCTCCCAGTTCCGGTGTGCAGTGCGGCTGTGGATGCTGCACTGGAAGAACAGGCTAATGCCTGCTGACTCTGGGAAGGGCAAAGAGCTCTTTGAAGACCAGGGTATGCTGCTTATAATCTCAGCGTTAAATTGTATTTAGGGGGTCACTAGAGTCTTGTCCCACAGCTTGGCCCCCTTGACTGATGGAGTAGTAAAAGTGTAAAAAGTAAAAATACGGTTCTGCCACAAAGGCAAACATGTTGTCCCTGTTACAGCAAGTCACCAGACTACAAGGGCTTGTGACACAGTCTCGTGATTACCTATTACTACTCTGGATAAAAACAACTTTCTTACAGGCAAAGTCTTATTATAGCTAAGCTGAGATCCTTCTTTGGTTTATTCCTGTTGCGGTTTAACCCCAGCCAGCAGCTAAGAACCACACAGCCACTTGCTTGGGGATGGATTTTACTCTGGAAGTACTAAATTCAGCTATGCAAGCAGACAACTGTTGTAGTGCATTGCAGTGCTTACATGCACACATGCTCCCTGCTAACCCTGTGGCTGAAGGGAGGAGAGTGAGGACATTCCCAGATTCAGTGAGGTCTTGCACCACCAGAATAACTGTTGTTTGTGCAAGGGGCAGGTCAGTGATCCTGGATATCCATTTGTGGGTGTCACAAATAGTGCACTTCCTACACAAAGCAGGAAAGCTCTATGTTTATATCCTATAAAAGGGACTGAGATTTTGACTGGATCTAGCAAAACCTGAAACTTCTCCTGCTCTCATGGGAGATCACAATATTCTTCCTAGATGGTGGCACTCCCTAAGAATGAGAAAAAGAATTTGCTCTCCTATTCCAGCCGAGGTCCTCCCAAGATCAAGGCCTGAGCAAATTATAATAACACATCTGTCTTTGCAGTGGATGTGCAAAGGTTTATGCTGCATGATTCACATGAAACAGGAGGGAGGGTAGGAGTGACATGGCCACTTCCCACTTCATATAAGACTTTGAAAATGTAGGGGACTGAATTAAAATAAAACCTGTGGATCTACAGGGGAAAAGTCCATCTTACCTCCTTTAAGGAAAGACATATTGCTCAGCCTGCAAAATCTTCTCACTTGCACTTCAGGTTTAAGTCCCTTTGTATGTCACAGGAAATTCTTTCCCTTTGTAATCTTCTTGCCTATAGGTAATTGAACAGCAGATCCCCACGGTAAACCCTTCAAAAGGAATTACAAGGATTACGTATCTCATATTCACCTCGTTTCACCCTTTGCAGATGTTGAATGCAAGGCATCAGTTTCTTCCTAATCCACATAACTTGGATATGTGACATTTTCTGCCAAGACACCTTCCTCCTTTTCCTTTTTTGCCTAGCAACAGTTTCAGGAAAGAACCAGCTGAACTCAAAAAGTTACAGAAAACATAGCTTGAGAAGCAGACATGGCTCTTCAGAAGGCAAAAATGAGGTGTGAAGAAAGAAGAGAGGGAAAGTGGGAAATAGATATAGAGCTGAGTCTTAGAGGACTTGGCTGGTGAGAGAAGATCATGGTCTGATCCATAGGCTGATACGCGTTAGTCTTAGTATTTTCTGAAATGGGCTAAAAGCCAGATAAACATGAATCTCTCCACTCATTGCCAACAAACCTGGAGTAAAGGACAGAATGTGGTCACAATCTACAGGTATTTAATGGCTGCAAATGCAAAGGAGAGCAGTGAATTTAATTAATTAAGGCACTTTATGGAGGTAAACTAAAAAACCCATTGATTTTAAAAAAAGGAAAGGAGTTTCCTGAATGCCCTAAGCCACTAAGCCACTAAGATATTTGTCAATGCATTTACCTAACGGATTACAAAGTCTGTTATCTCCTTAGAAACTGGAGAACATACAGTAGGACTGAAGTTGGAAAATCTTTACCTACATAAGAAAACATAGGCAATAAGGAACCTTTTGAAAACAGTAACTTTCCCCTAAACCAGCTGCCAGGGAAAACATTATTTAAAAGCTCAGCAAATGCAACTAGATTGCATCTCTGTAGGACAACATTACAGATCTGCTCCGCTCCAGAGTTTGCAGCAGCACAGGAAGGCTTGCTGCTTTGAGACCTACTGAAAAGTCACAGCTTAGATGAAGTCAGTGGAGATGTGACCTTTTATAGGAACTAAACATGCCTGCTCCTGTGCCAAGGAGTACCAAAGGCGCATTCAGTGACCACAGTGGTGGTGTAATGTGAATGAACAGAGCCTCCTAAAGATGCAGAAGGTCACATCTCTAGTACAGAAGGGCAAAGGGATTCCTGATTTTGTTGCATGTAAATCCACTGAATTGCTAAGGCCATGGGAAGCCAGGTGTATGAGCCAACTGGCAGCAGTTCACCAGTGTGACCAGGCTGCTTTCAGGACCTGACCTGCCACGTGCTGTGTTGTGCAGACAGCTCAGATGGCTGTGTTTCAGGAATCCCTCCCTCCTTGATCTGAGAGGTTTGCAAGCTGAAGTCCTGTTCAAAAGGGATGTTGGAAACACACACCTGAGCTAGCAGTTGATCATTTTCCCCAGCATGAGCTGAGCAGCACAGAGTTTTGCCTTAGCTGATTGCTAGGTCTTCATTCACTCTGAATATTGCAGCTCATGATGAACTCAGGTCAGCTTCAGTGATGGTGAGCTGATTCCTGAGCCTGTCTAGCTTTAGCCAGTCTATAGATCTGTAACTACCAGAGTGACTGTATTCACCATAGGTGATGTCTAAATCAGTTAGGAAAATAGTACAGAAAGTCAAGAAAACATAGGTTTCTCAGAGCTAGGTCTCTTCTGAAATATGGATTTAGACTACAGAATGATTTAGAAGCTTTTGGACATGTTCTCTGATGAGCATTTTTACCATGGGAAGAGCATAAGAGTATTTCTGTTGACCAGTATTTCTTTCTAATTCTGTTTTGCTTTCACTTCCTTTTCAATTTTTTTCTGTAGTGTCAGCCTATCTCCATATTCTGGCCAGGAAAATCTTAGTTGTGCTTTACTTCTTCTGTTTGCAGGAAATAACTAAGCCTTTTCTTCCACCCTGACAAATAGAGATCATAGCCTTTTTGCCCTCAATTTGTTGTGGTGCTATCAATTTCTTATTCATAGAGCTGCTGTCATGCTACTCCAATGGCTGATATTTGGGGAACAAACTGAGGAAAGAATAAAAACTCAGGACCCGATCCAGTTTGCTTTAAATGGAAATTATAGAGGTCAAAGAGTGATCCTTCTTAGGAACAGCTGGGATACAAATCTGACACTAATGCTAAGGGCTTCATACCTCATACTATGGTGTATGAAATTCTTCAACGTGGGTCAACAAAGCTGCATTATAACAGAGATCTCTGCAGGTGGAGAACAGGAGTGATGGTGGTTTGATGGTTCCCTGACATGTCACACAGCTTGAAGGTCTGATCATTTTAAAATTGACCTGTAGAAATAACTTGTACTGTGGCACTATCCTGCCATGTGGAGCCAAGATGGAACTTGACACCACAATAGCAAATGGTCCAAATTCAAAAGGTAATCATTGTTTTAGAGGCATTTTGTTTTCTCATTTACTGGCTTGGTGTGTATTTATACGGATCAGAGGGACGTCAAAGCTCTAGCCAGCTGGGAGTTCTGCCTGCAGATGAGTGGATAGCTAGATTAGTACTTAACCAGTAGCTGGTTTTGAGAGTGTAATTGCAAATTCAACAAAAGGCTGGATTTTCACATACTTGTGTGATTTTAATAAAATAAGTATACAGCATAGTGTTAGGAGCTGCAATGCTGCCTGTGTTGCTCATGCTCAGTGAAGTGCAAAGCTAAGAAGTCATACCTTGTGCCCATCAGAGATCCTCATGGAGTTTTATTTTTCTATATTAGATGGAATCCAGAAAGCAGAGCATAACTTCCCAAAAGACAAGCTGTCTGGGAAACAAGGCTGCATATGTTTCTGTCACTGTATCATGCTCATTTTAATGTCCCTAAACTTGAAGATGTGACCCAGAATTACCTATGATCAGCAGTAGGCAAGAATTCATATTTCATCATGTGCTTGTCTACCTGGATCCTTAGTTGTACCATCCGTTGAGCTCAGAACAGCTCAGGGAAACAAGGCAAGTGTGGCTGAAAGACAACTTGTACCTGTCCAAACTGGTATTCGAATTGGGGAGCACAGCAAAGGGCTGACTTCTGTGGTTCCATGACTGTGCCCCCAGTTTGTGCCAGGCTCTTTCCCTCCTTCATTCTGTCCCTATCTTCAGTGGTATGCTCTTTAAATGAAAGACTTGGGTTGAAGAATACAGTTCTCACAATGGAAGCTTCATGCAACCCTGTGAATGCTAGGAAAGTCCCTATATATCTGTGGAGGAAAAGTCCTTTTCATGCAGTGCAAAGAGACAGAAGTAGGGTCCACTGTCTGAGCCATTTGCCTGCATATCTTATGAGTATTTGGAGTGTGTCCTTCACCCTGACAGGAAGAGGTTCTATGAGAAAACGGTGTCTGGTTTCTGGTCTGGAGCAGGATTTTATCACTACAACCAGTTACCAGTCTGCTGGAAACATGTCATGCAGAACCTGTCTCTGAGGAGTATCAGTGACAAAGCGAAAAATAAATGAAAAGGCACATCCACATGGTGCTTTCCTTGACAGTCTCTGCGCTCCATGCTGGAGGTAACTGTCACCAAGATGAGATTAAGGGCGCTTGACAGCTGACATCCTGTTTGGACTTTGCAGTCATTGCACTTCTTACATCTTCAGCATTGTTATTTTACCCTTTAATGTCCATCCTATTTAATGCACTGTCCTGATATCCATGGTGCAGCAGTTCAGCTCTGTCCCACTTGTCTTCACAGGTATGAGCTGGACACCCAGCCTGCATGTACCACCATCCATCTGCAGAACAAGAATTGGATCTTCTCTCCCTCTGTACCCTTGAGTGGGGAAAGGAGCGATGAGAAACTTTATGATCATGAAATATCCTTATATGTAGACAGATAGAAGTAAATAGAGATCTATGATTAAGGAACAACAAGAACGTTGCAAAGTCAAGCACTGAGAAATCAGAAAAAGTCAGCATCAGAAATGCCCATGCAATTTTAATTTGCCCTGCTTGTGAATATAAATTATAAAGTCTTTAATTATACAGCTACATCTTGTTTTGTTTCCTAGACCCTGTTTTAGTCAGTGTGCAGGGCAGTCAGTGTTTCCTTGCTGAGCTACTAGTCAATACTGTCCCTTCCCCTCGTGGCTCAATGGGTAAGACTAGCCTTTCAGTTACCATGTGCTGGTCAAATCTGTAGACAGAATGGACCATTTCTCTCTCTTCAAGAGTTGTCACCACTCTCATATTTCAGTGTTTTAAAAATGGTTAACATGTATCCTGGTAAAGTGAGACACTACATTTGTGTGCAGTGACAAAATTTAACTCTGACACTCAGCGTCCATGCCCCAGATATGAAACTCTGTGTTTGACCCATTTGGTGGTGAAAGGTATTCCAAAATACAACTTGTACAATAACACCACCTCCAGATTCCCACAATTTTTAGGAGGGAGGCAGTTGAAGTAGGTAATAGCAGAATCAAAAAGTTTCTAACCTAATGCATAAATGGATGAGGGGAACAATTTCAGTTAAGCACAC
Source organism: Harpia harpyja (assembly GCF_026419915.1). Taxonomy (NCBI): domain Eukaryota; kingdom Metazoa; phylum Chordata; class Aves; order Accipitriformes; family Accipitridae; genus Harpia; species Harpia harpyja. The sequence continues at coordinate 21,608,424 of NC_068952.1, forward strand.
TGAAGTAACCCAGAATTATTACAAAAATGGTACCATAAACATAATGCTGTTGGAGTCGATGTTTATTGGAGTTCATGTTTATTGTCCTTTGATGACTTTTCTATCAAATGCACTCTGTTTATAAGTAGCACTGAAGTATTCAATAAATACACTGAAATCTCACCCTGAATGGCAAGCTGGACTCTTTCTGGCTCCAACATCATTGTCAGTAATAGGCTCTGGGAGCGGAGCTTCATTAAGCGTCTGTTGACAATTTGTTTAGCACATTGTAACCCGTTTTCCTCTCCTGTGGCTGTTTGGACTTGGCAAGCCTAAAGGGCTCAAAAGGTCCTGAAGCTCATTACTTGGTGAGTGGGACTCTGAGCAGGAGAGGGGAATGGAGTATTTCAGAACAAACACCACTGGGAACAAATTCCTAGTTAGGGTGGGAATCATCTTACTTATCTTCCACCCTCTGAATCTGAGGTATCTTGATTAAGGTAATCTTTAGGCTCCCAGAGAGGGAGAAGTTAACCAACCACAAGTCATCCTTTCTCTGTTAGACGTTTTATAAAGATGGATGCCCATTTTGGAGGCACCTGTCTTTATCTGTTGACTATAGGGAAAACTTTGAGATTACATGAAATGTGCAATGTTCAGATATAGCTCAAATTTGGGGACAGAAATGTGTCCTAAGGGCCTGATGGAACCTGCTTCAGTGTTACATTTTCCATTCAAAGCACTAAGACACACTTCATCTAACAGTTTCATCACATTCAACCTTTACTTGTATAACATCCAGCCTTTACTCAGATGGGAGGAATGAATCAGCCTTACTGGAACCTGAAACTTCCTATTATGCATCAGCATAGTATAGGTCCCAAACCTCTTTTTACTGGGTGGCTAAGTGTCATTAACTGTTTTGATGAGGGGGAAAGAGAAAGGTAAAAACCTATGCACACTGATGCTGCAGCTACTTTAGTTCAATGTTAACTCTGTCAGACTGTGTTATTGGCCTGCATAACTAGAAAAATTCAATATATAGTCATATGCATATCTGTCTGCCTGCATTCTGCTTTCAGTAACAAGGAAAGAATGAGTCTTTCTTACCCTTCATCCCCAACTTCCTTTCATACACATGTACTCATGGGACACACATTTTTTACCCTTCAGGCTGACAATGAAAATACTAAAAGCTCAAGAGAACATCAACTGGAGGACAATGCAAATCTTCACACAAAGAATAGCCTGTGTTGTGCCTGACAGTCTCTCTTTTTTCTGTATCCTGACAGATGAAAATGAAGTAGCATAAAAGTTGGGAATTGAAAATGAAAGCAAGAAGACAACAGAGAGGAGGAAGCATAGTCTGAATTAACAAAACATAGTGATTGATAAAATAATGTAATATTACAGGGTTCATAGAAAAGAGTTCTTGGAACTGAAATTATTAACGATTTCTGAGCTGCATAATTTTAATGTGTGAAAATAGAACTGCCTTGAAAAGGAAAGCTAAAGCCAAATTATATACCCAAAGTCTGTTTAAGAGAGAACATTTTTTTATTCCAGACTAGGTGGTCATAACTCTCCAAGATTAGTGAATTCTAGCAGGGTTGGAAGGCATCAAGAGTGATGTTAAAAGAGCTGCTGTCAAGTGCTTTCTATAGATTTTAATTTCTTTTTCTTACCTCTGACTATCTATAATAGTGCTTTTGAACAAAACCACAAGACTTGCCTGCTGAGATTATCCTCAACCATGTAGCACACCCAGCTGATCCCCTTTTCCCTCATCCCCACCATGACTCATTCATCACATCAGAGAGCCTGGAATGTCTCTCAGTTTATGTTCCTTCTTTCTGAACACAGGATTATTACTGAAGGTGTCAGCAGAGACACAGTAAGAGGCAGAAAATGCCCTACAGAGCTGAATATCCCCAAAAGGGAGCGCAACAAAGAGCAGGGAGCTGCTCTCAGCCATGTTCATTGCCCATTCAGAGAACTCTGCTGCATTATTGGTTCTGTCATAAACTTTGCGCATTCTTGGAGCCTCTGCTTCCTCCTTAATAATAATGATGACAATTTATGTCAGTGCTGGAGTCCAAATAGAGCAATGTTTTCCTAATATTGTAACTGAGGGCTCTCTATACAGAGGGGGTGCGAATAGCAGACACTAGAGCCGTTTGAGTGGTGCCAACAACAATTCTCTGTTGTTTTTTTTTACTTCCTAAATGAATAGATACAGGTTGCATGCACAACCCTTTCAGGATTATTGTCAGCAAACAGCAATAAGGTAGAGTTTTAATTGTATATTCACTCACAGAAAACAGGTTTGAAGCTTCTGTGCTCTTGCACCCGGGGAAAGTGAAGTATTTGTATTGGATAACTCAGGCTTACACTTTTGCAACTGGGGAATAGAAATACTACCACTAATCATGGTGTAACTGCATGGCTTTCTTGTGAATAGCGAGCTGCCAATAAAAGCAGCCTTGCAAAAAATGTCATCAAATGATTTTGAATAACAAGCTGTTCTAAAGCAATCAGAATCTACTAGTGGCTCTGCAAAGCACAGAGAGAAGACCATCAGGAAATTATTTACTAGCAATTATTCAGCTAGATTTACTGAGAAATGATCCTCTCAGAAACTAGAGCTCAGCATAAGGGCCTTCATTTTATGATTTAATTTATCCCCATGTACTGCCATTTCTTGCACTTTTTCCTCACCTCTGAAATCCTTAACCACAGGATTTGGTTAAAAATCTTTACTTTGAAGTAATTAGTAGTAGCACCTGTATGGACTTTAAAGTCCCAAATGTAGTCGTTGTCTGCAGCAGATGAGGTATGTACTTATTTTGGGTGACAGTCCCGGCTCTGATCTCCCTGATTAGAATGGGACTAACGGAATTACACTGCAAAAATAGGAAGGTTGTCATATTTGCTTTTCTATTTCCAGTCCAAGGCTCACAAACAGCTAAAACATCTGCAGAAGAATCCTAAGAAAGCAAGAAATGGCTTTCAGATATCCTGCAGCTGACACTGACACCTTAGTTACAGAACCATATATCTTCCTTAGAAACTGAAAATAAACCAGAAGAGAAAAGAAATACTCCCGGATCTTATCCCACTCTTCTTTTCCAACTAACATATGGATCACAACACTCTACATGCAGAAAACTGTTTGTTAGAAGAATATGACCTAACACAGCTTCATCTTATAGAACAGTCCTCCTCCCTGCCCAGACCCTCCTGCCTTGAAGTATTGGCAGAATTAAGGGAATAAATGGTATTGGAAGGGAGACAACAATGAAGAGATTGTAGTAAAGAACAAAAAGGAAGTTGTCAGCTGGGATTTGCAATGAGAGGGGGGAATCAAGGAACTTAAGAGAAATAGCAAGGCTGTTCTCTCACTGACTTCTCAGAGATGTACAAACACAGTGCTCAGGGACACAGGGAGTCAAGACTGGAGGGCAGGAGTCTCTGAAAACAAAGCTTTAGGCACTGGGGGTGGATTTGAGTTTTGTCATGTACACTGTATTGCACCTGCCCCTTAACAAGCACAATGAGGCAGGATGCTCCCAGCAAACAACTGCTGCTGCTCTGAAGGTTTCCAGGACACTGTGGTGTTTTCTTCCTCCCTTCTGGAGCTACAGGCTGCCTGGGGCACTGAGCATGAACGTGTCAGTGCAGAGAAGATGCTGGTCTGCATGCGCTTCCCTGATCATTAGAGCCAGCCTGATGGTCTGCAGCGAGTGCCAGCTTCCTACTGTACTGCATCCATGTGCTTGTTAGCATTTCATTTTGGAGCCCAAGAGCACTTCAGAGGCTCCTTGTTTGAGCAGTGAGGACCATAAACAGTACACATCAAAACAAGACATGGACAGGGGCAATAGTCTGCCTCTGGAGATTGCACATCCTTGTCATCTGGATGAGTTCTTGCAGCCTGTTAGTTCCCAAGACTAAGATGATACTGTAGGTATTAATTATTATAAGGAATATAGTTCTGACTAGCTAAATGCTTTCCTGTAGGCACTTTGGAGATGCAGATGATTTAATGCATGGCTGCTAATTGGCACTCCTGGGGGCAACAGGTTTCTGCTTCATTTCCAGTTCGCAGTGGGCTGTGTGTGACTGAGCAGTCTGGCTGCTTCCAAGCTGAGCATTTGTAGTGATCCATGGGTTGTCTACTCTAAGCTGAAGATGCTGATATGAGTGTAATTGTGATGGTGCCTAAATAAAGCCATCAAGTGGAAAAAGATTGTCACTGGTGAGTTTTCCATGCACTTACAAGGACTTGAAACTGCTGTGGTGAAGTGGGACTGTTTTCAGAGATGTGTTAAAACTCAGTGCATCTGCTCTGAATATGATTTTACTATTAAAGCCATACCATTGCAACTGCTAATCCAGTACATCTAGCAGAGCTATCGGAGGGGCAAAGGACTCTTCTGTGCTATTTGAACTGTGATCTGTGTACAGCCTTGGGAGGTCTTGCTGGCAAAGCTGTGGAAGGGTTTGCAGTCAGAAATCCTACAACATTTGTAAAATTAACAGTTGAAATAAAGAAAAAGGTAACACTTCTCCAAGTCTCTGTGCCCTATATCCCCCAAGTCGTTGTCCTGGTTTCAGCTGGGATAGAGTTAATTTTCATTCTAGTAGCTGGTATAGTGCTATGTTTTGGGTTCAGTATGAGAAGAATGTTGATACACTGATGTTTTCAGTTGGTGCCAAGTAGTGTTTAGACTAGGATTATTCCTAAATCAAGGATTTTTCAGCTTCTCATGCCCAGCCAGCAAGAAGACTGGAAGGGTACAAGAAGTTGGGTGTTGACGCAGAAGTCACGGACACTGCACACAATCAATGTGATCAAGCAGATGCCACTTTATTGCCAAGATAGCTCGGTTTATATGTTCATTCTAGTTACTGTTCACGCATAAGCAAATTAGAGATTGGTTAGCATGAGCTGTCCACGCGCCTAGTTACACCTAATGATTGGTTATATCAACACTGTACACGCGCATAAACATAAGGCATAATTGGTTGTATTAACTAAAACATGCGAAACTTGTTTCAGTCTAATTGGTCAAGATAAGCTGCCGAATTGAGGTTCTTTGTGCCAAGTTCCCTTTATCGTGGAATGCGCACCTGTGTTCTTCTAATTGGTATCTTTCTTTTTTTGTCTTCTTGTTTATTCTGTTCAAGGCCTTCTAAAGGCGTCTGGAATGCTCTTACTACCATTAGCTAAATATGTATCCACAAGCAAAGTGTCCTTGAAGCCTGCTGCCTACAAAACATCGTTGGCTCACAAATTGATCAATTCTATTGAGTCTGGATTGTTCACTGTGTGCCCATTACTTTCCAAGTATCCCACAGTTGGGAGGGGATGCAGCCAGGACAGCTGACCCAAAGTGGCCAAAGGGATATTCCATACCATGTGACGTCATGTCCAGTATATAAACTGGGGGAAGTTGGCCTGGGTGCGGCTCAGAAACTAACCTGGTATCGGTTGGCAAGTGGTGAGCAATTGCATTGTGCCTCACTTGTTTTGTATAGTCCCATCCTTTTGTTATCATTGTAATTTTATTATTGTTGTCATTATCATTATTAGTTTATTCCTTTCTTTTCTACTAAACTGTTCTTATCTCAACCCGTGAGTTTTACCTTTTTTTTTCCTGATTCTCTCCCCCATCCCACTGGGTGGGGGGGAGTGAGTGAGCAGCTGCGTGGTGCTTAGTTACTGGCTGGCGTTAAACCATGACAGTTGTGCAATACCATCTGTGTTGGTAGCCACAGTCAGATATCACTGTGACAAGCTAAGCCAACACATCCATGGGTACTGTAAGTCATCAGCAGAAATGGAAGCCTGTACTTACGGCACCAAAAACGACTTGTTTCTTGCAGTAAGAGAGCACGGCATGACTAAGTTGTAGGTCCTTGCGTCTGCTGGGGCCAGATATGAGCCAGCTGGGGATGTCTCCATTAGAAGTTCTCTGCTCAGTGCCCTGCTTACATGTGGTATGGGAAAGTCCCTGTCCTGGTGAAGTTCAGCTCTGCCATTAGGAAAAATAAGACAGGGAAAGGAAAAGTTGCTGGTTTGCCAGTGTTGTCCTTGACGGGTGCAAGAAGAAATTATCTGTATCTGCATACCGATGTCCATGAAGTCCTTGTGTTTTTAAGCCCATTATAGATGCACCATAAATATTCTGCAGCACCTTTCAGCAGAAGATTATTTTGGGCCTAGCAGAATTTTTCTAAGGCTTTCCTTTCCTCTCCTTTTCCTAAGCTCTTGGCTGGACTCTGAGTTTACCACAGAAGGCTTGCAATCTGCAGCTGTCACAATAACTTTTGCATTGTCTGCAAATACCCATCTTCTTCATATCCCTCCTGCCAGCCAACTGCCTGCTGTGTATGCTTTATGGATATTTCTATGTTTTCCTCCTGCTCTGCTTAGCAAACATGTTTGTCCTGGCCCATACTAACAATTGCTGTGCTGAATAGGTATAATGAAAGACATGGAGAGAAAGGCATTCAGTTCTTCTTTGGGACACCTGTGGCTTAACTGCTCATTGCTGGTATTTCCAGGTCATTATTGGTAGCTATGAAAGTGCATGAAGAAAATGCAAAGGGCTGCTTGTGTTGTACCCTCTGTGGGTCTTCCCCAGACAACACAGCTGAGGCTGGCTGGGAAGGCACAGCAGAGCGGTGTGTTGCAGTGTCTACCTGTAGGCAGCAGAACCACCAGCCGGAGCACGGCAGCGTAGCAAGGCTGGCTCTCCCCAGACCTCTCTGCCACCTTGCTGTACTCCCCAGAGAGCGCCACGTGCCTGTAAGGAACAGCAAAGCATGTGCTTTTGGGAAGACTTTTTTTCCCCGCAGTTTTCCTCCTCAGTATCTCAGCTTCTTTTCCTTCATGCCCCCAGCCACTCATGTTAAAAGCAAAGAGGAAAAGTAAAAGGGAAGCATGCACAATTACCTAGGCTGAACGAAGTCAACGCAAAAGGGACACTGGAGAATCCAGCAGGGGTGGATGAGAGAATAAAGGCACACCAGCAGAAAAAAATAGGGGTGTATTACAACAGGTTTTTTTGAGGAAAGAAGAATATATGAAGGATACCTGAGAGTGAAGGGTTCTGTGGGGAGGAAGGGAGCTGTGTGTGCATGAAGGACACTCACAGATGAAGGAAGGGGCTGCGAGGTATTGTTACGAATGCACGACTAACCAACTTCAACAGGTGTTAAAACTCGGATTTATTCTTCAGCAAAAGTTAGTTAGAAGTCCAGTAACATTAATAAAACCACAGGCTCAATGATGTAATGAGAATTAATACTACATGGCCGACTTAAGAATCCCCAAGATTTAAAGTGATGGCTCAAAACGCGCGTATCACTCACCTAAAAGCTGAGGGCTCTCTCCCTCGAGGAGTTACCTCGGGCGGTGCCCCTGCCCGAGGGGGAGTCCCCAATGGCACACCCGCTGCTCCAAGGAGGACTGCCGACGTGTCCTCTGGCGGGACCCCGTTTATACCCCTGTCGAATCTGACCTGTGGTCATTTAATTCCATTGGCTAGGAGGGTCACCTTGGTGTACCTGGCGCATCTCGATTGGCCAGTTCAAATTTCAACCTGCAGCCTCCAGGGTTTCCTTCCCCTTCTCCCTGCCTGGAGAAGTTTTGTTTCCTGCTGGCAGGATGGGGTGGGGGGGTGGGATGTACTGCCACAGGTGTAAGAAGCAGTGGAGACAGAAAGGGAGGTATGTAGGAGGTGGGGGTTGCATACAAAGGGTGAGTGTTGGAGCTTCCTGTAGAGCTGGGGTGGGATGGAGCTGGGATGAGACAAGCCATGGCAAGCAGAGATTAACATAGGTAAGGGCTGTCCATGTGTGTGTATGTCCTACCTGTAATAACAGAATGTGCCTCGAAGTGCTGTGGAATTGTCTCTATCTTTTATGAGAAAATAAAGGTCTGGGGAAGTAAAAATAATAAAAACCCCCAGATACAAAAAGAACCTGGTATTGGGAGTAGGTCATGCTTGTGGTTTTGACAGAGCTTGAAAGAAAACGTGGGCTCAATAACGTTATTAATCAGCCCATCCTGAAAGCCACTGCAGATTGTGTTGCATGTTGAGCTGAAAGGGCTGATGCTCAGCTGCAAGGTGCTGGCCCAGGCAGAGGTCAGTGTTACCTGATTCTGCCAGTCCCGCTCTCAAAACGGAGCCCGGCCTGGGGACTGGCTGGGTCTCAGTGCTGCACGGGCAGTGAAAGGGCACAGGGGGATGTCAGAGAGGGCTCCATGCTCTGTTTCTGCAGTCTTACAAGCCTGGGCTGTTAATCACCTGGCAGAAGGCAGAGAATGCAGCCACTCTCTGCCGAGAGCTTGAAGTGTTTGTGTTTGAGACCTCCTTGCCTGCTCATCTCATAAGAGGACATGCTACTTTCTTTGGCCTCCCTCAGCCTTCTGCTTACTTGGGCCTTGTAAAATGAAAATAATCTTTTTTAAAAGGGCATTTTTAATGAAAGGAAAGGCAATATCATTGTCACACAGGAACTCTGCATTTTGACATGACTGCCTGTATTTGGCATCTACGTTTTCATATATAATGTTTAACTGGAAAACTAACCTGGGATGTAGGACCTCTTTTGGCACCGTTCAGTTTACATAGCATGAGTATAGGGATGATTCGTACGTGTTTGGGAAGCAAGTACCCATAAGGATTCACCCTGTAACTATGAGGGCAATCAAACATATAAATGGACAAATTTCTTTGAATGGCCACACTCAGAGGTCTTCCCTGAACCCCTCATTAGGAGCTAATCTTTTCCTCTGGCAGGACTGGGAAGTGCTTAGAAGAGACATTATTCTTTCTCCCTTTTCTAAGCACCCTTCGCCTTCTGTCTTTACTGCTTCTAACCTTGCCTGCTATGGGTCACTTCTATGGCACCTATTTCCCTGGCTTGACTGCATTTTTAGGCTCTGCTGGTCATTTTCTCTCACAGCCTTGCCAACCATTCCTCATTTGGTATGCAGACACTTACACTCCCCTCACAAGGAACCAAAACCATCTTCCAAATGTTGAATTCTATCACAACAGCCAGCTTATTAAGATAAAAATATCTCCTTGGTATAAATGGAGAAGAGAATGACAGAGGAGCAAAGCTGCTCATTGGTGCCTCAGGAAACTCACTCAAACCTGTGCTATTGCAGCATGCAGTAGGGAAAGGAGATAGTGAAGGAAGGCTTACAGCAACTGAAACAGCATTAGGAGTCAGTTCTGATGGCTAAAGTGGTGAGAGTTGTGCAAGGCTATGGTCAGTTTGGTGGGGATGCCCTTAGGTGGGGGCTGGCTACACTAGAGAAATAGATGAGCTGAGGTTCCCCTGCAACCTCTGTCTCCTGCTGTGCTGGTACTTCCCAGAGAGCTTTAGTTTTGAATTAAATCAATCTTCTCTTCTCCTGAGCCTTTAAAAATCGGGTGAAGAAACTGTTCTGCCCATTCACCCATGATAGAAAAAAGGAAGGCAGGTGCTTAATGAGTGTTAATAATAACACTTTATTTCCATGGTAACATTTAAGCCATTAGGCAAAGACATTTCAACAAGGACAGATACCCCCTCTGAATCAGAAGAGTGCAGCAAAGATGCATTTCACCTAAGTATAAGGACTTATCAGAGGCATGTCCTTTTGGAGCTTTCTTGCCCTAAACTCCCTCAAGAGTCAAAGCAAAATAGAAGGATGTCCAGAGAAGATTCAAAATAACTAAGGTGTAGGTCTCGCCATGAAAACTGTCTCTCTCTCTCTCTCCAGTGGCTGTAGACAGAGGGTGTGATCCCATAGGACTATTCTTCTTTCCCAGGTACTGCATATTAACTGGGATGGGTCCCAGCTGAGTAGGTTTTGTCTCCACCTGACATTCATTACCCATGCTTTTTTGAAGTGGTAGTGCATCCTCAGAGTATTCTGTTGGGTATTACCATGAATACTATGCTCTTGCCTCCAAGGATGATCATAACTACTCCTTTTTTGTTTTTCCCCATGGGCATGGTCAGTATTTAGGAAGGGCAAATACCTGTGCTCTGCCCAGAGCAGGTGCTTGATAAAGAGTGCCTGACTCCTAAAGACATCTAAGAGAAGAGCTAAGCCAATATAATGAGGAGGTACGAATGTAAGCACCAGTAAACAGAGAAAGTAAGTAGTTCCTTTGAGCTGTTGTTTTATCCTGACACTGTTTCTGGGATGAGGGAACTGTATGCTGTCCTTCAAGATGGGCTGGGTCTTAGGGACTTGCTATGACCCTATATGAGTTCAAAGATGTGCTTCATGCATTTCTCTTGGAAAGACTTTTGGAAATGTTATTGCATTCATTTTATTTTTGCAATCAAACTTTGAGAGAACAGAAAACTGCTTGAAGTGATGGCTCCAGCTTCTCAGAGGTACTATGCTGTCATGTCCAATACCCCTCTAAGACTTTAGGTGACTTAAATGTGTCACAGGACCCTGCCACTCTTTTCAGAGGCTTGTCACTTTGGTGTCGGATGGAAGCAGAGGCAGAAACTAAAAATGTTTATGAAGAACGATAAACTGCAGTCTCTTACTGTCTATGTTTCTAGTTCTTTAACTGTATGCAGACTCTTCTGTACTGGAAACTCAGGCTTTGAAGAATAAGATCCCTCTTAGTGCCATGTCATTGAAGACTCATTCTCTTAAAGGACCTTTGAAACATGACAAGGTTTCTGTATTGGAGAATACACTGATGTGGCTCTTCATTTGGCAAACACAAGATTTTGGATTTCTAGTCCTTTTCACGTTCTCCAACATGTATTCCTGATGTGGCTTCCCAAGTACTTTCAAGCTTAGGGTCTAAATAATAAAACATCAATGATTTTGTTGTCTAGTTTATTAGTCAGATACCATCAGCTGAGATATCAAGAATGAAATGGGGTTCATATTCTAGACAGCTTCCTGTGCTTCTAGTCCTTCAAATTCCAGAGCTTGGGCTTCTCTGAGTTTTGTGTGCTCATGCACCTGCAAAAACAGTAGTCCATGCTTACCTGCGTGCTTAATAGCTGCACTCCTATATTGTACCAAAAGTGTGCAAAGGATCTGATAAGCAGGTAGAAAGATACATGGGCCAGATATAGCTGTCATTAATCAGAGTGAAAAAAATGGAGTAACTCAGTTTGCTACAAGGAAACTTTCTCACTTGTGAACTCAAAATCCTGCCTTCATTTCTTTCTTTTTTTTTTTTTCTCCTGTCCCTTCCCCCTTCCTTTGTTGTCCCTAGATTGTATGACTACAGCAGAGTATTTCAACTACCTCTTAGAAGTAATGCATTCAGATTACAATTTCCCTAGAGAGGAAAGATGAAAATATATGGCGTGTCAAATCATATAATTTATCTGTCATCTAAACTGTACAATTTTGTAATATCCTTTTATATTTTATAATATTACCATGCATTTTAGATACTGTGCCACATATTTCAGACACCTGTTGTCTGTGATGTATTATGCCAGATCAACTCATGCTGTAACAACTTCTCAGTTATTTTTACCATCTTGTAAGACAATGTAACTTACAGCCCTTGGCTGTTGCTTGACTTGCCTTGTGTTACCTGGTGGAAGCCATGGGAATAGACAAATGGTCTTTTCCATAACCATGTGGCTAGAAAGAGAAACAGGAGGTGACCTGAATCAGAAAGAGGTGGTGCATCTGAAATAGTGCCATATTCAGTTTCTCAGTTGCCAGGTATCCCCAAACAGATGTCTTGCATCTATTGTGCATCCTGCGCACCATAAAGCAGTTATACTCTCTTGGGTTGATTCAGCACAATTTGCTGGGAGCTTAATTTGGCCCATAAGTCCTCTCTCATTCCTCTGTGGGAACAGGTGTGTGGTGTAGGGAGAGATGCTCATATGAAACAGCTGTAGGACTTGTGCTGAATGCTGGACTCTTAATCCATGTAAAGCTAAGGCGGTCTGATTTGTACAATGCAGTACATGTGGATTGCACTGAAATCATGGTCATGTTGGGCTGTTGATGGTGGAAGCCCCTAATTGTACAGGGCATGTAACAAAGTTGATTGGCAGTCTTTTAAGGCCACTCTGCACAAGTGAAAGTGGTCTGGCAGAGTAGAAGACAAAGGGGAACGGATCTGAAAGGACATCTAATTGCCTTGCTTGGTGGTGGCCTTACTAGGAGCTGGGGTAACTTACCATCTCCTTGATGTTCAGCTCTGTGGCCAGTAAGAAGGGCAGAGCTTTGGTGCCCTGTTGATGAGATCCCAGACAGATGCATGGTGGTTGTACCTGTGCCTTGCAGGGAGGCATGAGACTGAAAGTTCCTCATGTCTGTAGCTCTGTTTATAGCCAGACAAATGACAAGGCCGGTCTGGCCTTTTGCATATTCATCAAAGCCTCCTACTAACTTGAAATATTCATGTCTTTTAAGATTAATTGCCACAGGGAGATGTAGAAAAATAAACAGAAATTTGGCCCTTTCTCTAGGCAAATCCAAAATGCTTCTAAAGTCCTAAAACTCAATTTAAGTTTCGGTGGTTTCAAAGCAAGTTTCTTCTTAATTTCATCCAGTTTGAAATATCAAGAAGAAAATGCAAGGTTAGCTATTTTTGACCCATGAACGTTCAAGTACCTAGAATTAATTGAAAGAATAATTTGCTGTAACATACCTGGCCAGTCTCCCATCTCAAGAGACATGAATCAACACAACAGCTTTGGGATACTTTATTAGAGTTCAATAATATCACTGAGATGCTTGTCCATCTGTGGTTTAAACCTGGATATAATAGGTACAGATGATTCTGTTTTCCTGTTTAAAACACCACATAACACATTGCTGGGTAGACTTTAGCCATGGAGATGACAGCAGTTGTCATTTCCATTTTGTTCTTTTTAGAGAAAAATAGTAGTGGATGGGGACATGTGATTTCAGGGGCCCACGGCAGCACAACCCTGGAGATAAGACACCAGGAGTGCTGACAGAGCAAGCACAGCTCAAGGGATAACAGGATGACTAGCTTCTGCCAATCTGTTTCCATGCCTCAGACAAGTCTTGGCCCCACTCCGAGATGCTTTGTAGTGGAATAAACAGCTCTTCTCCTAGGAAAGATGGAACAAGCCACCTGGCTGCTTCATGTGAATGGATTGCAGATGTTAAGAGCGTTCAACAACCTTTCAGTTCATCTGGACTGTTAGAAAATTTTGTCTCTCTTCCCCACTCCATTGGTCAACTGATGCACCACAGCTGACTCTGGACCCTGTCCTCTCCTGTCCAAAAAGGAGAAATTCTTTGTCCTTCCATGTGACATTTTGCAGACAGCTGCATTCTTGTTTGCAAGCTGCAAGTTCATACTTAGACTATTATTCACCCAGCTGAAAAATGAGAATTCAAATTGGAAGCGTTTAGTCGATTTCTAAATGTGTGCCCTGGAGGAGGTTCTCCATTTAGTGAAATCTGCCAGAAAGTAAAACAACAACTCAGAGACTCCCATGTAGTCTCTGTGGGCAGGTGGGCTTTAGACAGCATGAAGATTAAACTGCAACACCTAATGTGATGATGCTTTTTTATTATATAAAAAGTAATTTTTTGAACAAGCTTCACAATTTTACTTTCAAAGAAAATATAGCTTAATTTAAAATTAAAACAGATGAAGTTAAGTGCATCTGGGAAATACGTACCAGTACACATCTACTCTTCTAATATAGATTATTTCATGCTGTTTAAGCTGGCTAAATAAAAGAGCATGTAAATATCTCCATCAATGTACACATTATGGATATATATTGCACAGAGGAAAGAAAAAAAAAAAAGTGCTTGAACAGGCGAATTCCTGAAATAAAATCAAGCTTTCAGTGTATGAGCAAGATATTGGTACCACCGGGAAAGGGTTAGGATAGCAAAACTGTCTGTCTGTTGGTTCTTTTTCACAGGCACTCTTCTTACAACATCAGATGCCCGTGTTTACTGGCTATCTTGTCTGAAGATGGACAATATGTGATCAGAAGTTGATAGACTTTATAGCTGATGTTGTAAAACTGCAAAATGACCATGTCATTATAATCATCGCAGGACCAGTGGCACTTTAAGGAAGGTGTAATGAGACAGCATTAGTGCTGTTCTTCCCACGGGGTCTGAGGCTGTAAGCCAAATGGAGATGGAAGTGGTGGGGTAATGGGCTCTCACACGCTGATGAGTAATAAGCAATACCAATATATGAAACGGCTCGTATGCAACTTTTGTGTCATTGCTGCACAGGGAGTCTGTACACCATAGCCTACTGTGCCTGGCTGCTGAGGGGATGTATGGGGTTTATGTGGCAAGGTTTTGGTAGCAGGGGGGTTACAGAGGCGGCTTCTGTGAGAAGCTGCTAGAAGCTTCCCCTATGTCTGACAGAGCCAATGCCAGCTGGCTCCAAGACGGATCCGCCGCTGGCCAAGGCTGAGCCCACCAGCGACAGTGGTAGTGCCTCTGGGATAACATATTTAAGAAGGGGAAAAAGTTGCTACACAACAGAAACTGCAGCAGGAGAGAAGAGTGAGAATATGTGAGAGAAACAAACCTGCAGGCACCAAGGTCAGTGAAGAACAAGGAGGAGGAGGTGCTCCAGGCACTGGAGCAGAGATTCCCCTGCAGCCTGTGGGGAAGACCATGGTGAGGCAGGCTGTCCCCCTGCAGTCCATGGAGGTCCACAGTGGAGCAGATATCCACCTGCAGCCCTTGGAGGACCCCAGGCCAGAGCGGGTGGGTGTCCAAAGGATGCTGTGATCCTGTGGGAACCCTGCGCTAGAGCAGGCTCCTGGCAGGACCTGTGGACCCATGGAGAGAGGAGCCCACGGAGCAGGTTTTCTGGCAGGACTTGTGACCCCACGGTGTCCCACTCTCGAGCAGTGTGCTCCTGAATGACTGCACGCCATGGAAGGGACCCACGCTGGAGCAGTTCATGAAGAAATGCAGGCCATGGGAAGGACCCACGTTGGAGATGTCTGTGGAGGACTGTCTCTTGTGGGAGGGACCCCACAATGGAGCAGGTGAAGAGTGTGAGGAGTCCTGCCCCTGAGAAGGAAGGAGAGGCAAAGACAATGTGTGATGAACTGACCCCAACCCCCATTCCCTGTCCCCTGGTTCTGCTAGCGGGAAGGAGGTAGAGAACTTGGGAGTAAAGTCAAGCCTGGGAAGAAGGGAGGAGTGGGGGGAAGGTATTTTGAGATTTGGTTTTATTTCTCATTACCCTACTCTGATTTGATTGGTAATAAATTAAGCTAATTTCCCCAAACTGAGTCTGTTTTGCCCTTGACGGTAATTGGTAAGTGAACCCTCCCTGTCCTTATCTCAACCCATGAGCCTTTCATTATATTTTTCTATCCCCTGTCCAGCTGAGAGGGGGAGTGATAGACCAGCTTTGGTGGGCACCTGGCATCCAGGCAGGGTCAACCCACTACAGGGGAACTATAGCCCGTGGGGATGGCCAAGGTGTGGGGAAATGACACTCTGCGGGGACAGCTATGGTGTGGAGGGCAGGGACATGAGCCCATGGCTGTTTACAGAGTCCTTGGTCTTGTTTCCAGCCTTGGTGATCTCTTCCAATATAGCTCTGTTTTGGGGTACACTCTGATCACATGGCTTCATTATTATTTTTTTACAAGAGCCTTTTGAAACTTATTAAATGAGTGAGTAGTTACAGGAAATTAGGTGAGTTTTATGTTCCAGCACTAGCTGAGGCAAGATATTAATTTGACGGCTGGGCTCTCCCTCCATTGATTTTTTAAATTCCAAGTGTAAGTAAGTGCTGTACTTTGGGTCAGGGTACGTGCACAGGTGCTGAACCTCTGTTAACATGCTAAACTGTGCTCAGCGTTGACTGTGAAGCAACAGTTGACACCTTTCTCCTCATGATAATAACGCAGACCCTGCAAACAAACACCCCTGAATTCTGTGTCTGGATGCATTTAGCTTTGCGTATCTGAACATTTGCCCTGCTGGACTGGGATCTGTGACAGTTTTTCATCTGTTCGGAGTTCCAGGCTGTAACTAGGCAAAAGAAAATCTTGCTGTGTCTCAAATGATGGTGAAAGCCCAGGACTTGGACTGATTTCTGCTCTAAGATTTTCAGCAGTTTCAAGTCTCCTCTCCCACATGCCAACAAAAGTTAGGCATTTAGCCTTCCTGTGTGGTCCGAGGGGAAAGATGGACACCTTTCAGAGGCTGTGCAGCACATGTGACTAACATTACACTGAAGGGAGATGAAAGCGGCTGTCTTAGGCTTGGTTTTAAAAGGGGCAGCAGTGATTGTCTGGGAACAAGAGATCAAACCTTAGGCAGCTGAGGTGCACAACTGACCATCCCTCTGGGGCACTTATCGCTTTGCTAGATTCTGTCTTCTGCTCAACCCTAACCCTAATTTCTGGCTCAGGCTGAGACTAAGAAAGACCCCCACCTCTGGCCTACAACAGAAACTTCTTCTCAGCGTTGATCTCTTTGCTGCTCCAACTTGCCTTTGGCTGCCCAGTTCCAGCCCTACTCCAATGGGCAGGCCGTTGAATATGGTTCAGCTTTTGGATGGAAAATAACAGTCCTCACGGGCTTACTCTCCTCTCCCTTGTGTTAGTGAGGTATAATTCTGCCGAAATCCACTTGGTTGCACTGAGATGACCAGCCTGGTCCTCTAACGCAAATCAGGACATTTTTTGTTGTATGGGAAGGGTTAATAAGGATCTGAAAATGTCATTTAGTTATGTGTCATTATGTGGATGCATAGCCATTGGCCTTGCAAATCTGGGATGTAGGCAGCTGTCTATGGTGTTTTTGCCTTACCCTTTCTCTCAAAAGCAGGGAATTGGCTGTATGCTCTGCAGGGATTTCCCTGCATGAATGCAGCCTCCATCTGTTCAGTGATACCAACTCTTTAAGTATTCTGTGCTGCTGGGGCAACATAAGAGGAGCTGACTCTCAAGCATCATTGTGGTCACTCATTTGAGTAAGTACTGCTCATGTCAGCAAAGGTAATAGAAGTTGTCCCTAATTCTTAAGAAGGGCCTCTCTGTGAATCAAAGCCAAAAGTGGACCATAAGAGCTGAAATCTGGAGATAATTTGGCTTTTCCCATAGACTGTGTGTTTAATTGGATCATTCCTTCAACATCCCTAGTTTCAGCTTTTGCCATTTGTCAATGCACATGCCTAGCAGCAGCACTCAAAATAAATTTATAGCCACCCCTCTTAAATGGCTGTCTGTCATCATGGAAGATAGCTTGCAGGACCCAGATCCCTGTGGTACTTTGTCCTGATCTGTTCTTGTTACAGTAAACATTAAAGGATGTCAGACCAGCAGACTTTGCAATTTACACAAATTCTAGGAAGATTAAAAAATAAGACTGTCGTATGAACCCTCTCTACTGCAATTGATGTGGCAATTGCATGCTGTATTAGAAGAAAAAAAAAAAGTCTGCAGAGCTGTACTAAGGTAATCTGAACACACAAGTTTCCAAACAACAATTAAGAAAAAAAAATCGAGAGCTAGTGGTTTCCCAGCTGCCAAATGCTAAATACTATCCAGCGGTTATTGACTATCTGATTAGAATGAAATGGAGCTGAAATGCAATTGATTCAGGAATAAACAATGCATCTATTTAGGGTGATGGCCACAGAAAGTGTAAGTGGTGAAAGACTCCCCAGTCAATTTATCAGGGGTTTCTATAGCAGTTGCTCATATATATTCAGTATCTTCTCTCAGAATACACCTTCTTTCTACTCTGTACAAAAATGCAGCTTCCTACTCAATCTTTCTGAAATTGAAAAAGGCCCTGTATACATCAAAGTCACTCATCTTATATCCAGCAAGAATTCTACTTAGAGCAAGGAATATAGCATTAGCCTCAAAGCTAATTTGCTTACTTTCTCTGTACCTCTTGGACTACTGGCTAAGGCAGCATTTTCTTGCTCCATGAACATTCAGTTTACTTGCCCTCACATATTCTTCTTTTCTTCCTTGTAAACAATCTGAAAGAATAGGGGGAATTTAAGGGTCCATGCAAGACACCTCTTCCTTCCAACTTATGTTCCTTGCCTGGAAGACAAGTTTTGCTTGGATTATCCATGTAAGACTCCAGCATCCTCTTTTCTCTGTTCACAATGAGATTACGGCTTCATGGCCTGCTTACGCTGCTCTTATAACCCTTGTGCCAATACTCTGAACTTGCGCAGCTGAGGGAACAGTCGTGTCAGCTCAGAGATCCCACAGGAAAATAGTTTCACCAAAGCATGTTTTCAGCTGCATTAGCTCTGTGATGTAGCTGGCTGTGTGGCCAAAGCAGTGCTCATGTCAGGGCAAGGACTGGGCAGGGGCAGGGACCACAGGACTATCTTTTTCAGCATTAGTGACTGGCTTAAGCCATTTAAGTAACTACAGCTTAAGGCTTCCAGGAACACCATTGCTACCTGATTTTCCTGAGACGCATGCAGTCTCTAAATGGTGTAGGTGTATTGAGCTTCACTTAGTAACAACAGATCCTATTGCTCTATATTTTCCCTATCTGGTTTTATCAGGAGCAGGTCTCCTACTTTAAGCTTTGCATCTGTCAAGTTGCAATTGGACAGTTAAAGACAAAGGTCTTTTGGTGAGGTATTTCTCAGCTTTACATGGCCACTTGTATATTTATTTTTAAATTGATTGATATTCTCATCTGCTGGCCCATAAGCTCC
Source organism: Harpia harpyja (assembly GCF_026419915.1). Classification (NCBI taxonomy): domain Eukaryota; kingdom Metazoa; phylum Chordata; class Aves; order Accipitriformes; family Accipitridae; genus Harpia; species Harpia harpyja. The sequence continues at coordinate 21,627,098 of NC_068952.1, forward strand.
TGGGCTTAGTTTATGCTAATGACTGACAAGTTTTGGAATTCATCAACAGCTAAGAACAGACTGTATTTGGTGAAGAGTTCTGCTAGCAATCTGTATTACTTTCTCCCCAGGCTGTTTTCTTTTGGGTAGGAAAGAATTAGAAAAATTATGCTTAAAATCTTAGCATATCCCAGTAGTTTAGAAAGGGCTTTGTGCTACCATTGTTAGTATTTTCTTCCAGAAAAACAAAATGGAAAAAAAAGATACTTTTTTCCTTGTATACCGTGACCTATTGGCTTGTGGTTTGAGTGAAAAATAGGAATCTTATAAACAACAAGATCTAGCACAGTTTTGATAAGATGCTGATTTAGAAAAGTGGATCATAGCAGACAACTAGCTGGGTGATTAGCTGGTGACTTACAAAGCAAATGTAAGATATCTATAGGTAGTGGAATCATAAACAGAAGTGAGGCCTTGGTTTTACTACCTTTTGTGGCATTAAGGAGGTTAAGATAAGTTTAGAGGGTGACCTGCACATGACAGTAGAGGTTTATTTTAATCTAACATAGGGGGGTGTATGGCTATTTACCACCTGAAAGATAAAATTAATCAAATTCAAACTACAAACTGGTTTTTGGGTTTTTATTTTGCAAAGAGGTTAATTAACCACTGGAAGAATTTATACAGTTCTATGATGTAATCAGTACCTCTTGAAGTCTTTACATGAAAAGCTTTTTAAAATGTATGTAACTAAACAAAAGTTATAAGCTCTGTAGAAGAACCACTTGATGAAATTTTGTGGCTTGCATAAGTCAGACTGCAGAATCATAAAGGTGGCCTTCAGACTTCAAGTTTGGGCTATGAAACTGCAGTCGTAGAAGCTGAATGAACAGACTTCATTAAGTGCAAAATGTTGTTCCCAGAACCTTCTCAGGTCAGAGATTGTCATAAATGGAGTAAGCATTGAATGGAACAGAAAGAAATGCATATTTCTGGGGCTTTTTAGGAGTTAGGTTAATAGGAGGATGACTACATTTTAGGAAAAGAAGCATAGGACTTAGGGTCTTACAGCCCTCAGTCTTCATTCAGGTCCCTCCACCTCATCCTGTGGAGGGATCTTCTGCTGAATGCTGAAGCTACAAACGTACCCATGGGAGCAGCAAGCTGATTCCCCCCGGATAAACCGATTGATAACCGCATTTGAGTTTTTAAACAGTCTGTGTCTGTGAGCTCCTCCTTTCCAAGTCTCTTTGTTGGTTTTTGCCTTGTGGATTGCAAGAAGAGGCAAGTTTGGAAACAGCTGAGCTCCATGAGCAGAATGCTGTGGGACCCCAGGGAGGTGTGAGGCTTTGCCCTGGGAAAAGGAGGACCTAAAGAGGTTGTGCACTCATGCTCAGAAAGTATCATCTCAAGTTGAAAAGCACAAGGGAGAATGAAAGGGGGGCCTCATCTGTCACTGGTTTGCATCTATCCATGCCAAAGGCACGTGCTAATCGTCCCAGTGAGATAGGACCAATCACACTTTCCCTTACATGTATTTTCTTGTGTTTGTTTCAAGAATAGGAACTACCTTATTGAACATTATTCCTGAGCCAAAATCCAGTCATTAATAAACTGTTTCCACCTGAGAGATAGGTACATTAAAAGACTTTTAAGAAACTGAAGTCATGTAATTGGGTTTTAAAACGGACTTCAGGCATTTTGTGCCTCGCGAGGGCCTCCTCTACTTATGAAGCAGTATAAAAAGGTTTCCTTGTAAATGAGAATGTTATTTTATTTTTAACAGGAAAAACTTCTGGTACCATGCAGAGACTTTTTAAGCATTATTCTCTCTGAAGGACTTTACTGGATGCAAATGAAAGAAAAATGAGCTTTTCCAAACTGGAAAAAAAAATCACTTTTGAATTCCAAGTATTTTAATGTTTCTGTTTTGCTTGCTTTTCATCTATGCTTAATAATATCGGAAAGGATTTCTATAATGTGGTTGCTATGGTAAACACAGACCTGTGTCCCATTGCACAAACCTTGAACCACTATTAACTGTTTAATGTTACTGGAGCAAAGGAAGGCATGAATAGCACGTTAACACCTTCAGAACAAGCAGCCTTTCATCCTAATGGTGCTAGGCAGAGATTTTCCCTTTCATTAGGCAGATTTAGGGCTGTTCTTTAGTGCACATCAAGTAGCCAGATGGATACTGACAATGCTTTTCAGGCTATCTTGCTGAACTTATAAATTCATGCATTTGAGGGCCAGAAGGAGATCTGTCTGGCATGTTTAACATAGGTTATAGAGTTTAAATGAAGAAAAAATGATAACCTATGTTTGAATGACTGCTTTTCTCAAGAAATACATCCAAACTAGTTTTTAAGACTTCAAAGGTTGGAGAATTCATTGTGTCCCTTAGAAAGAAAAAAAAAAAAAGACTAAACCACTAAAACCCAACCAACCAAACAAGCCACTATTATGCTGTTTAATTAACCTGAGAGCTAAAGGAATGAAGGCAGAATGTTTTTTTTACTTCAGTTTCTGCCAGTTGGTCTTTTTGGGCCTCTGTTACCTAGAATTGTTACCTAGAAAACCTAACAGCTTTCTCTCCCTGTCCTTTCTGGTCACTTTTCTGTATGCGAACCTGCAAGGGATATCAGTACAGTGAGAGCAGACTGGGACTTTGTTGCAGTGGATGGCTTTCCACTATGCAAAAAGAGATGGTCTCTGCTCTTGGATGCTTATACATCAGGGACAGTAATCGATCTTAGTGAACAAAATAAATCACTGTTGTCAGTTGCAGTATCAGGTTGTTGACAGCTGATTTTGTTGTTGGGTTTTTTGTTCATTTGTATTTAATATGTATATTGAATTTATTTAAGAAAAAAAAACTAATGATCTAAGGAGAATCATTTATGTCAAATTTTCAGATGTTATACATCAGCACGGCACCACAAATTGCAATGAAGTAACACAAATTTCAGTTAGCTAAAGATTTCACCTCTTGCCTCTTTGAGGAGGCAACACCTTTTGAAAAGATAGGATCAAATGCTTCTCAAAGTACTTTATTTAAAATTAGTGTAAATTCACAGGAGAAGCTGGCTAGGTGCCCATGAATGACCAGACATTTTGCATGGGTTTAGTCCTTCACTATAAAGTAAGAGATTCTCCTAGTGTATAGCCAAATTTCTTAGTTTAGGAGGTGTATATCTTTCTTTCTTGCTTTCTACATTTCAACATCTTTGAATAGAACACTGGTCGTCTTGAATTGCATAAAAATTGCAGCCTCCACCAGTGATACCTCACTACATGTTCCACCCTTTGGAATGGAACTAATTGTTTAGTGATGTAGTCTCTAAAATAGTGCTTTGAATTCCTTCTCTGATTATATATTTTTAACTCTCTTCATATCAGTCCTCCAGCTTTATTGCTTTTTTACACAGCTTTATTCTACTCCTACTTGTGGAACTTTGCTTCATGTGTGTTGAATGAACTCCACTCTAGCTGTTTATTTCTGCATTTGATTAATAATTAACGTCGGGCAAGCTTTTTTTTGTGTAAAACATACTCCTTATTTTCTACTGTAAGAAATATCTTTATATTTGATTCTTCTGACAGGCTGAAACACAGACTTCCCTGTATTTCAGACTCTTTTAAATTGGAAAAAAAGGAAATTAAGCAGTAATTGTGTCTTACGGATCCCATGTGATGCTTTATGGCCCTAGGACACCCGAGGCCCAGTGCCACGAAGTGTGGACACATGCACACAGCCAGCCTATGTTATTTGACCTCAGCACTGCTCTATTTAGCAGTATGGACATAATCACTGCCTTAAATTGTGGTCCAAACTTTGGAAACACAAGAGGAAGATTAACTTCCACTTCTTCTGATTGTAATATGTGAGGGCTGGGTTGTGCTGATATTTGTATCTGCTCGTTATTCCTGCCCATGCAGAAGAAAGGTTAGTCTCTAAGTTATTTCAGAAATACCACAGTGGTTGCATGACTCTATCAGCTCAGAGATGAAGGAAACTCTTGTACACACATGCTTATATACATGCTTATATACATCCATATTCTCTCCAGCTACATGCAATACCATTCCAGTGTACCTCTGGGTCTGGGCTTGACAGTTAGGCAGGAGCTTGCTAAAAAGCCTGTAATAACAAAACTGTCAGCTTGTAACTGCAAACATCTCTGTTATGCTGCTTCTAGAAGAGCAAGGCTGATCTAGCAATGTAGAAAGCAAAATTCAGAGGAGCAATTAAAGCAAAGCAGTCCAGAAAAACATTATAGGAATTCCTTCACGCAGGAGAGAGGCCTTGATTTTTTCCTTTACATTTTCAGTCATCTAAATCAGGGCAGGTACCCTTAGTACTCTTGCACAATACCCTTAGTTGTGCAAGAAGAAAATAAGATTTGGGGAGGAAAATTATCTTGGGAGCAGTATAAATAAGCCTACACTGAGGCAGTAACAGACGCACCATCGCGCTTCATGCTGCTGACCATGCACTTGGGTGAAGGGCCTGTTAGCTAACACTGATGAATGAACAGAAGGCATATCTCATTAAGCTTGGACTTGGGGAAGAGTTAAAGGACGTTATAAAATCACTGAGGCAAAAAGGGCCCTAGAACAAAGGCCTGAGAACAGATGGGGATTTCATAAAAGAAGGAGGAGGAGGATGATATGAGGAAAACTTGCTTGATACTTGAATACCGGTGTAGCATTGCAGGGGAAAACTGAATGAGAGCTGAGAAATCGTTCACCACAAGATGGCAAACGGTCACAGTTGCAAGACTATCTCAGCTGGAAAAGGCTGCCCTAGCATGTACCCTGCTTCCTTTCTCAGGCTGATTATGGATCTTTCCAGAGGCAATTCCCATAAAGCAATTGGGATAGTCAGACACTGAGGGGTTCGGTGGTATTAATGCAGTGTGAAGCTCACTGAGCAGCCCAGTACATGAGTCGGTAACAAGCAAGGGCTTACTTAGTCTGAAGGCACTGAAACCAGTAAAGTCACTGACACTAAATTCAATGGGCTTTTGATCAGCTCCTCAGCAGCCCAACAAAGCACATTAAGCAGTCACTGTGCTGCTGGGGGAGTTTCGAGTAAGGCACACATTTTGGCTAAGTGCACGTTTAGTCTGAAAACTGACCATTAGCTCTGCTTACCAGAAAGGTTTCATTTGACTTGCAGTCCGTGTTATTTTGCAACAAAAGATGCCCAGGGCGATGGATGGTGGGTCCATCGCCCCTGCTTGAGGAAGTGGAGCTGATCAGCTACAAGTGTTACAGTCCCCTTGCTGCTGGTTAGCAAAAAAAAAAAGTCTTCTGTACCTCAGATGGATATGTTTCAGCCCAAACTTACACAGAAACTGATGTGCAGTTATGAGGTCTGTGCATACTTACAGCATGTAAGGGAGCAACGAGTTTGCTGTTGAGAAGTATGTGTTAAAATACATGCAAAGAAAGCAAAATGAGCTGTGCTCTGTAAATCCCTGTTAAAAGATTTTTAAAAAATCATCAAAAAGTGTAGCCTGACATGAGCCACATTGAGGAAGATGTGATTCTCAGGTGAGGATTAAATACCTTACACTTATAGTTCAATAATAATAATAAATAAATTAAAAAACCCGAACATTGTCCTAACCCTCTGCTATTCCCAGGTGCAGAGCACAGCTGCACATTTAGATCTCCAGCAAACTACTCTCTGCCTTAAAAGAGCTCACTATCTGCTCAGTGCCTTTGCCCAGCCACTAAATCAGGCACTAATGGCCCTCTCCAGATCACACCATGGGATTAGAACAGATCTCCCTTGCTGCCATCACCACTGGGATTGCTTCTGATCTGTAATGCTTGACAACTGAGATGTTAAGTTTGCTACTTAGCCAAGAAACCACCTCCATATATGCTGACCAAGCAGCCATCTGGCTTGGGAGGACAAAGTGGTTTTAATTTTGTTTTCCTCCACCTTTGAGTTTTACTATCCAGGGACTGGCAGCAGCCAGTTTTTGTCCCACTGGTGTGGACCATACTTCTAAACAGGTTTTGGAAGGAGCCCAGGTCTCTGAACAGAAGGGCAAGGGTAAGACACTGACATAAGAGAGGTGGGGGGAGAAGGAGAATGAACCAGCTCAGGGATCCTCCAGAGCCACTGCCTCACCGTGGGATTATTAGCACAACCCCCTTGGGCACCTTGTCAGGTCAGAAGGTCTTTTCCTTCCAAATACTGAGAAAGAGCCTATGAAACAAAGAAACAAAAGCTCACTGTTTCGATTACTACAAGCAGTTAAATATATTATGAAGGCTTCTGCTTGCCAACCTCTTTCCCACAGACCAACATGGTGGCAGTGGTGGTGTCCAGCTCTGAAGGAATGATCGATTTGCAAACAAGGGCTAATTTTCTCTGCTGCAGTTGGGGGATGTTAAAACTACACTGCTGATAATAAGGTTTGAGTGCAACAGGAGAGGCAAGATGTCAATAGCATTATAATAACAGTGAGGCACTGCAGCAAGCGAGGCTTTTTGTCTGATAAAGTGCAGTTTCCTGGGAGAAGTTGGAAGCTCTGAAATAAGCATGGTATGAAATTGTCACTGCTGAATGTCAATTTATTAACTCCATGTAGCTTGCTGGAGACCTTAAGTGTTCCTTGCAAAGCAGAATTTACACTTTAGTGCATATTACTAAAATATATAACTTATATTTAGATGCCATCTTTCATCTTGAAGGGACCCTAAGCTCTGCAGATTGTCTATAATGGAATCGCTCAGCCACCGGTGACATATCGTCATCTCTGGGGCATAATGAAGCAACAAAACTGTTATAGGGAGAAAAGAATAACTTCTATTGAAAGCACATGGGAATTCAGGGGGCTAGAAGGTAATTACGCCAAAATGAAGATGGTTGCAGACAGTGCTGCAAAGTATAGTTAATACTTTGGGAATAAGCCAGAGTCCCAGCCACAGCTCTCTGTGATTTTTGCTGAGGCAGGAGAACAACAGCAGCAAATGCACCACTGTAACCCCCAGCTGGTAGGAGCATTCACCTCAGTAATCCTCTGAGCCAAAGCCCCTCTGGGATTTGTTGACATGAAAGTGCAGTGGTCAGCCAAAACGTCTGTCATTAGTAAAGAAGGAGAGGGCCAAGCCTTTCCCAGGTGCAGCTGGGTGGGTTTGTGCAGTGAGGCAATAGCCCATGTCCAGGGACATCCCTGCAGCCCTTGGAGGTCAGTGTGACTGCTGCCACCCTCCTCACACAAGCCAAAAATCAGAGGGCATGGCCTCTGGGGTGCCCCCGTGTCTGCCAGCTTGGGAGCGCAGCACATTACGCAGCAGAGTACTTTGCCATCTGCTCTGCTAAATTCAGCCCCTTAAAATGAGTTTGATAATGCAGATGGTGACCTTAAACATGTGAGGGCAAGGCTGGGCAGGAATGCCATTTATGAGTTTCTGAACCCTGGAAATGACACTCAAGGCAGTCCAAATTACACATATCTGTATCCTTGACACAAGGTATATTTTGTAATAGTGATAATAACAATTAGATTGTTTTGGGCAAAATGACTGTAACCGCGTAGCTTTCCTGTTCCTGCTGTTCAAACTTCACCAGACCCAGTTTGTTACTCGTTTCATAAATACTGAGGCAGAGTGCTGGAGCAAGGGTTTGTCCTTGTAAGTTTGAAGTCTCTTGTCCTCAGGTTTCAGAGACAGATGGTGCCAGTCTGACATTTAGTCTATCTTTGACAGTAGAATTTGCAGCTTTTGAAGAAAAGAAAAGGCAGTCTGAATGAACAGGATTTCTGTGATTTCCATTCTTGACAGTTGCTAGAGAATCAAATGGATGTTGGGTGAAATTTTTTGCTGGGAATTTTTTTTTTTTTCCCAGTCAAATATATTTATTTTAAAACAAGGTTTTGCCCATTCACTTTACTTAATTTTTTGCTGTACCAATAGAAACACTTGCTTCTCCCTTCTGAAAAAAAACAAAAGGCTTGATATTTGTTTTGACATTTTAAAAATTAAACTTTCCACTATTTGCATTTAGAATTACTGTTAATATTCTCTTCTACATTTTACCTTAAATGTTTAAAACAATCTCCAAACCAAATTAAAACATTGACTTGATTATTCCTTTAATGAATTTTTTAAATCAACTTTTCAGTTCAATGGAAAAATGAAAGCTTCTCAGACTTGGCAAAGCAAGCAATTTCCCTGATGTTTCGGGACTTACAGAAAACAGGAAAAAGCAAGAATGTTGTTGTGGTTTAACCCCAGCCAGCAACTAAGCACCATGCAGCCACTCACTCACTGCCCCCGCACCCAGTGGGATGGGGGAGAAAATCGGGGGGAAAAAAATGTAAAACTCATGGGTTGAGATAAGAATGGTTTAATAGGACAGAAAAGAAGAAACTAATAATGATAATGATAACACTAATAAAATGACAGCAGTAATAATACAAGGATTGGAATATACAAATGATGCACAGTGCAATTGCTCACCACCTGCTGATCGACACCCAGCTAGTCCCTGAGCAGCGATCCCCCGCCCCCACTCCCCCCAGTTTATATACTGGGCGTGACGTCACATGGTATGGAATACCCCGTTTGACCAGTTTGGGTCAGGTGCCCTGGCTGTGTCCCCTCCCAACTTCTTGTGCCCCTCCAACCCTCTTGCTGGCTGGGCATCAGAAGCTGAAAAATCCTTGACTTTAGACAAAGCATTACTTAGCAACAACTGAAAACACCAGTATTATCAACATTCTTCTCACACCTAGCTCAAAAACATAGCACTGTACCAGCTACTAGGAAGACAATTAACTATATCCCAGCTGAAACCAGGACAAACGTGCACAACAGTATTGGAAATCAAAATTATTACTAGATGGCATTTGCAGTTTTCTGCATGATATTTCTATCACAGGCATCTGGAGTACTATGAGTCCATGATACTGAGTGAGTGAACATCCCACCTGTGAAGCCTTAAGCTATTTGTAATAAAAATTAATCTGAGTGGTAGAAAATCTCCCATGTCCTTCCCTGCTCCTGACTCATTTCTCATATAAAGCACCTCTTGTCTATACCTAGTTGGGAAGTATAATCTTGTGATTGACAAAAAGCTGCTAATTCCCTTCTTGCTACCCCCAGCAGTGCAACATGCTGAAATAAGAGGAAAAGAAGTTTATTTTGGCTAAAAGCATAAATTATTTACCATTTCATTACTTCAGGCTTCACCCTCAATAATTTGTTTTGCTATAGTTGCATGCCGTATTTGGGCTTTGTCTCTTGCTAGCATTCTCTAGCATCGTCTTTGCTGCCAACACTTGTTTCAGGGGCAGGATACTTCCAAATCCATAGAAATACAGCTGCAACATGCATTTCATGGATGTACATCTCTTGAATGTGGAAAGAATGTAAATTTATGTTTATGTCTCATTATTCTTGTTTGAAATCTAGAGATAGAATAAAAAAGATCCCCTGAGATTTCATCGATTCTGCTTAGCCATGGGCTGGAGCAGGATATGGACCCCACGGTATTGTTTTCAGTGTTTGGTTCATTCTGTTTTTAAGGATGCCAGTAACGGGTCTTCCATCACTCTTCCTAAGAGCCAATTCCAACCCAGACGTTTTAACAGGCTGCTTGCACTGCAAGAGACCGCAAGCCCTGCAGATGAGTTCTCCTGAATAGCACCGGGCACGTGAGCTATCGCCGTTCACCGTTAGGAAACATGCACAGATGTCCAGCTTCAGTTTCCCCATGCTTATTCCTAAACATTACAAGCACTTGAAGCAATTCCTGCCTCCTTTGGTGCTTCCTTTTAGCCTTCCCCCACCACTCTCCATTGTTGCACGGCAATGCCAGCTGCTGAAGCACCACTGGAGTGGATCCCCGAGTTAACACTGAGAGAGAGAGAGAGAGAGAGGGATGTTCATACCATTCTCTATCCTTCTAAACAGCTTTCATCACTGTAGTTAATAAAACACTAGCATGGCCAAAAGAAGAAATAAAGAGGCTGCAGACCTGCAAGGCTCACTGTCCTTTAAGAGCCACATTTCCTTTGAGTTCTTGTAAATGCCTTGAAAAGGGGAACTGAACAGCTTTCTTAATGAACAAAACAGCCAGGCATTTGGAGATTCCTGGACGTGCAGCTGTAAGGAAATTAAAGACCATCTTTTTCCAGCCCTGTGTAGGTCAGCCAAGCCCTGTATCGACTGAGTCCTGGATATTTCACAGTGTTAACTTTAATCTGAAACAGAGGTAATAATGCTAATTGGGCCTGAGGTCCAGTGTGAGGTTGTGATTTCACATTGTTTTTTGATAATTCCTGAAAAGAATGGGTAAATTCCGATATGGTGCTCTGGCATTTCCCAAATTTTCAGGCAACTATTTCCATTGTTTTTCCCACCCATACACTAGATAAAGAGGTCATCTCTTGAGATTTTTTTTCCATGTGACTGTTTTGGGTTTTACCAATGGGACTGGAGACCTGTACTGTTGTCCTGACTAGGAACAACCTAGAAACAAGATTAGCTGATAACTCTCCTCCTCCTCAAAACTGACTCTGTGTGTGAGATTATTTGGGACTTCAGAATTCCTCAGGTTGAATGGATGATGTAAATGCAACAGAAGGCTGGTCAACAGAAGACCTTTGGCTAATATCAGCTGGAAAAGTAGATGTAATGCCCATATTTAAATACCTCACTGAATCCATCCCTGATGAGCAGTGACCCATAATTTCAAAAGCAGATTACAATTTTCCATACCCGAAAGCATGTGCTTGGGGTGTGGGTATGCCATTCTCTGTGATGGGAGAAGACAATTCACATGGAAAATGCAGTTCTCTCTTTTGCAGTCAGTGGCAGTTTGTCCTTGCTGTGCCCTTCACACTTCCTGCCTCTTTTCTCAGAGATTATCTACACTGCTATAGCTCCAGTTTGACCAGTGAGGAGACAAGTAGGCCAAATTTATATGTTAGACAGTATGATATGTTACACAAGTTAACAGAAGATGGGTTAACTCTTTGGACAGATCTTTAAAAATGGTTCAGAATAGTTCAGTTTTTCTGATATATAGATAATGGTTTGGATTCAGAATCAGTTGCCTGCTATCAGGTTATGTTTTTGACTAAAAATAATCTGCTTCCTACTACATTTCTGTTGTTGGGCACAAATATAGCAGCTTTGTGGCATCAAGTCACCTTACAGAGTGGTTGGTGGCATTATAAGAACAGTGGTTGGTGGGTATTTTGAGGTGGATAGGATTAAGTTCTTGCTCTTTTTCATTGTTTTATCTACTTTCAAATTCTGATGAATAACATGAGTGATAATTAGAGAATTTTAGTATTTATAGGAAACTGTCAGTTTATAAGTATGTAACTGTGCAGATGTTTTCACCTGTGACAGCACCTATTAAGCAAAAAAAATTAGTGATGTCATTCTACAAATACAGAAATTTGGCAATTTTCACTAGCTTTTTTTTTTTTTAATTATTTAGAAGTCAGATAAATACAGTGCAACTTAGCTGTATAAATAGCATCCTTCACACACATAGCACATAAAGGCTTTATGGAGAAAGGAAAAATAGAGACAAATGATTTATGATACCAGGTACTATAAGTCTTAACCCACATAGATAAGAACATATAATTTATGGAAATAGATGAGGCTTAAAGTAAAGCAAGATGGACTTTTAATAATACAATAATGAAATTGTAGAAAGGCCTCCATATTGCTACGTGGTGCTAAAGGAAATCAGGAATGTTGAGCAGTTATGTCACCTAACATGTAAGACCACTTCCCGTAACAAACAGTCCTTAACCCACTTCTGCTGACTTGCCACAATGAAAAGTAGCTGAGAAGACCCCAGGCTGGAGGGAGGTGGAGGAGATGGGGTGGCCTGGGGCCAAAAGCTGGCAGAAGGGGAGACAGGAGCAGAGATACTCAGAGAAGTGGGAAATGACAGGGGTGGAGGTGACCAGGGGGATGAGCAATTAATGGAGAGACACGTAATACTTTTTGTTACTTCTGAAACTTTAACATATTTTTCACCTAGGGGCTGAGCTAAATTAGCCTAGTTAATTGCTAGTATAATTTTACTGACTAGAGGTAGTTCTCCTGGAGTCACCTCAGAGATAAATATGGATCTTTGTGACAGATTTGTACAAGAATAAGATTGGAGGGTTATGCCCAGCATAGGAGCAGTGCGACATATGTGAGCAGAGCAAATGAGCGTATCGAAAAATTTCTCTGTCCATTCAATTTGATTTTCCACATCTGCTAAATGGAAGGAATTTGCATTAGCCAAGAAAAAGAGTAACGGTCCATTGGTTTGTTTTGCTGGTTTTAGTCTCATGTTTCTCTTTTCAGAGGTGCAGATGCAGCTGGTTTTGTTTTCTTTTTCCAACCTCTGTGAACACTCTTGAGCTCCATGTGATTCTTCTCCATGCAAGACTGATGCATGGCAATGCACCTGACAATGGACTTAATGAGGCAAAAGTCCTATTGGCCTACTGTAGTCTAAGTGGGGAGTTTGATATATAGAGATGACACTATGTAAGACTAAGGTCAAAAACATCTTTTAGTTTTCCAGTGTCCAGATCTTCTAAACTGCAGCAAAAATAAGCTTGGAAGGAAGAGAAATGGGACCTGTATTCTCCAGAGTGACTAAGGACTTTGGCTGTGTGAGCTGATTACTTGAAAAGAGCTGGGTTTTTTTCAGAGGGTGAATAGCTTACAAGTCTTACTTCTTTTCCTTCACTTTAATGAAGAATAGACAAATAGCCCAGTTATTTATTTTGTCTTAATTTCTCACAAGGTTAAAAGTTTTGAGAGCCTCTGATGTATCTCATCCATCAATGAGGGTAGACAATTCTATGGGGCCAGCCAGAATTTGGGTGGCCTGCTGCCTTCTGGTTGCTTGGTGGTGATACTGGAGTTTACCCAGCAGCCTCCTTTCAGCTGTGGCTGTGTCTCTCAAGGCTGAGCAGGAACAAAACAGCTGTGAAATGTATTTAGAAGCAGGCAGAATGATTTATGTTATGAATCATGACAAGCATGATGAGTTCACTTTCTGTATTATAACATCACTTAGGTGGTACAAGCATGAGCTTCCCACTATGGTGCTGGTGGCTCAGCAATGTGATGCTCTATTTCAAGATCTTACAGCTCTGTGGGCAGTGTGTTGGGCACCTGCAGTGTCACCCTACCCAGCTGAGACACACTCAACTACTGCCTCACTTGCTTTTCTTCTTCCCTGAAATTTGAGTTTGGTCTCTGTCCTCTGACAAATGTTCTCTCTGCCTGCCCCAGGGTTGTCAAGTCAGGCCAGTTTTCTGCCTGGGACAATCCAGGTCCCCACCTCTCTTGGCCTACACTTAAAGCTAAATGGGCTGGAGGAAGATGCTTTTCTCTTAATGGGCTGCTCAGAAAATGAGACGTTATTTACCTCAGATAGGTAAACAGTTTGGTTCAGCTCTGAAAGTCACAGAGTTTTTTTCTTTTAATTTAATTTGACATGCTAGATTATTTTTTTAATCTACTATCTCACTATTTTTGGAATGCAGCTAAATTCAGTGAAGTCTCATGGCAGTGCATTTACAAGCCAATCACAGAAGCCTAAGAAAATAAGAAAAGGATTTCCCAGTGCAGGAGGTCTCCTCATCAAGGCATTTTCTTCCACAACATATGGAGGCAAATCTGAAATTAAGATAAACAATAATTGTGCAATCATTACTTTTATGATCATGTATTCCTTCTCACCTTTGGGCTGGTATTATGCATGTAAAATAAGTTGGCAGTTTGCCTTAAAGTTGAAACATCACATGACAAGGAAAGAGCTCCATTCCTCAGCTGTTGAGAATGACTCCAGTGAAATCAGTCACTGCCACAACAAACACAAGTCAGGTCTCCTGGTGCCTATTTCTGCCTCAGTCAGGGAGGAGCAAGGAGTACCATACAACATCGTAGGGCACATATACTTCAGTCCCAGCCCCTGCTAAAGAGGGGACTAAAGACTTGATGGATGTCTCGCTTACATGTAAATTCTTCCTGGATTCCCCCGGTTGCTTTATTCCATATTTTCAGTCATTTTCCCTAATGAAACAATCTAGCAGAACTAATCCAAACATGGGCTTAATTAATAAATTAATTTATTTAATTTGGCAGTCTACAACTCCACACTCCAGTCCAAATTGCTTGTGACAACTTTCTTAATGCACAACCAAAATATCTCTGCCTCAATCAGCTGGCTGGATAGCACGTCTTCAATTTATTTAATACAATTTAATAAAGCTGCAATAAACCTTTTCTCCCTAGCTGCCCACAGAGCATTTTACAGCAGAAAGTGACATTATGTCATCTTTAACTCACTTTAAAAAAAAAAACAACCCACAACAAGACAAGTCTTTTTTAATACAGTGATGTCTTTCTTGGATCACGAAGGCAGAAAAGGAAGCCACTGAACTGAAGAACATGCAGGTGCTGGTTATAAGAAAGGGCTGAAGCCGAGCATCTGACAAATAAATGTTCTCAGGTTTGTTTAGTGCTCAGTGTGACCCAATTGTAAGATTGTAGACACAGCCCAACTTACTTCCATCCTGAGCCTGCTGTTTTCTGGCAGCCCGAGAGAATAAGGGAAGAAAAAAATAAATCTCTTCCTGATCAGTTAGATGTTCAGTTCTGCTGTCATGTTTCAGGAGAAGGAATTGGGTCCACTGCAGATTTTATGAACAGAAATAATTCAGCCTTCTTTTCAGTTGCAACCTCTCTTTTCAGTTCTGGTTGTGTTTTGTTAAGGTGAAGACACAGTTTTCTCATTGTATGGTGTGTTATTTGTGCTCTAAACTCTCAGGCAGATACATACTTGAGAATTGAAATTTCAAGCTGGATCCAGACCTGAATTTAACAGGCAGTTCCTCTCTTCAGAATGGCTTGAATCCAATCACTAGTTCTAAGCACTCCTGACCTGGGAAAGACTTGATATACTGATATGAACATGGATGCGTTTTCACAGCTTCCCTAGTCTGCAGAGGATCTGCAGGAGGACAAAGACAAGAGCTTATCAGTCCCATGTTCCCCAGATGAGGAAATAAAAATCTGAACTCTGAAGAAAATTTTTTATGTGACATCATATAAATCACAAATACTTTCTACCCTTTACTTCCGTATCTGTAAAATCAAATTCCTAACTATTCCTCATCTTAATGAGGACTTCAATGACTTTGTACAGTGCTGGGGGTAATGGAAATTACTTGCATAGACAGGATGTTTATTATTTGATTTAGAAAGTGTTATGTATGTCATTTCTATGAGTTTCTGTGTTCATGTTCTGTGACTTAGATTTCAGTCAGACCTCTATCTTCCTGCACAAGTTCAGGATCAGAGGTAAATGGCAACACAATTTAATTTGTTCAGACATCCAAGAACTTGATATCTTAATGAATTCAGGTGTCATAGGATCTATGAATCCAAAGATGAGCAGAGTTTGCAGGGAAAGCAGTAGCCCAGAAGCTGCAAGTATGGCCTGTGCGTTGGCAGAGTGCTCTCTGGGCATCTCACAGCCTGCTCATGGTTGCCAGATTGCAAGGGGAGAAGCAGGGGGTGTAGAACCCTGCTCCTTCAGGTGGTAGACAGGAATTATCACACCAGCTTGTATCTGAAACTATTTCAGTACACCAACTGGAGCTACTTTAAAAAACATCAGGTGGAAGAGAGTTGGTATTGTATGCCTCTGCACTGAGTTCCCCTTTCTGCCCTGAGGAAAGACTGCTGGGAATCAGTTTGGCTCCATCTATTGATTGTTCATAAAAAAAGCTGTTGGTTAGGAAACATGTCTTCTATCAATCTATCCTCATTCTGCAGTGCCAGGAGGGTTTGCACCTTTTCTCAAAAAGTTATTGAAAAGGGGGGAATTTTGGTCAAGCAATCACCCCACATTACCCTAGGGGGTGTTTGCAGCCCTGTCTGTTTGCTTGCTGTCAAACCTGGACAAGCAAAGTCTTTACATGGAAAGTGGCAACAGTCCATGGTCTCCTTGGGTTCCTTCCAGGTACAGGTCTCATTCTACCACCCTGGCTACCAGCATAATGTGTCTCAGCTTGTGTGAGGAGTCTCACAGGTTTCTGTTCCTGGTGTTTCTGAGCATGCCACTATGCGAGTCATGGAAAAATATATAGTCTTCTTACTGTACTTTATTAAGTAGCCAAGCTGATTTTGTAGGGTCACCTTGCAAGAAAGAGTGCTACTGAGAGTTAGTCAGGCTGTCACCATCATGTAACTATTCACATCTACTTGTGTGGATATCTAAGGAGGGGTGAAAATAGCATGTGTAAGAGTAACTTCAGAATCAGCAATGGTGGTAACTTCTACCAAAGAATCCCAGAGGAGCTGGCCAAGGAGCTTTCTGGCTCAATGTCATTATTTTTTTGCTGAATATAAGAATGTCACTACAGTTCCCAAAGTGTGGATGTTTGTTAACACTATCCCAGTGTTCAGAAAGGGCAGATGTGATAACTAAGATAAGCATAGCACAATTAGCCTGATAAGATTCCTTGGGAGAAAAAAAAAAAAAGAAGAAATTGATACAGGAATCAGTTGATGCAAGATTAAGTGTTGTAATAGAATTAATGCTAGTCAATATTTTTTTTTTCATGGAAAATAGATCTTGTCAAGGAAACCAATTTCATTCTTTGATGAGATCATAAGTTTAGTTGATGAGAGAAACTGCACAGACACAATAGACTTTTGTATGGCATTTGACTCAGTACCACATGAAGCTATTTAAACAAAAAGCGCTATGCAATATCATAAAGTTAATATTTAATGGTTAAAAGCTGGCTATCTGAAAATTTCAAATGCTAGCTGTCAGCAAGGAAACATCATTGAATAAGGATGTTTCTAAGTGGGGTACAAGAAGGATCAATATTAAACCCAGTCCTATTCAATATTTTCATCAGCCATGTGAGATTAGATAACAATAACTAAAAAAGAAACAACACAAGAGATGTACTGTTGAGTGGAGTGGTAAAGATGATGACACGGTAACCACACAGGGAGATCAGCTTCCATTGGATTGGGTGGGAATATTCCCAGCCCAAGACAAAGACATATAAAAGCAGAGGTATCAGGCTCTTCTTCCGGGTAGAAGGGAGAGCAGTGCCTTGGACAGCAGCCACTCCTGGAAGGAGCTCGGAGCACTGCTGAACGTGAGGTCCAACACAATGCCGTGGAGAGGAAGACTAATGCAATCTTTGGTGTATGAATGGGAAAGCAGGGGAAGGATTAACTCACAAATGTGGCCTTGATGAAATGGCTGATAGAATCACGGGCACAACTACCATATTTTGGAAAGCATATAAATGAGCTGCAAATACTACTTAAGGACTGGAGAAAAGGCTGTGAAGGAAAAGCTGGATCTGATTAGCTTGTTAAGAAGCAGAAAGGGAGGTGAGGTTATTAAAGACCATGTCTTTGTGGGGAGAAGTCTGGGTCTGAGACGGCACTTAGCTTAGCAGAGAAAAGTATTACAAGAAACAATGGCTGGAAACAGAAACCAGACAAATTCAAATGAGAAATTAGGGAAAAATGTGAAAGTATGGGGAATTAATCAGTGGAAAAAATTACAAAAGGAGTGATGTGTTTCCTTTCTACCAATATATCAAGATCAAGATTGATGCCTTCCTGAAAGATAGGATTCAGTCAAACATGAGTTATGGGGCTTAACAAAGGGGTAACTGGGTGAAATTGAGTGGCCTGTGATATGCAGGATGTCAGGTAAGCTAAGGTATTTCCCCTTTCTGGCCTTAATCTCTCTGAATCTATGAATATTTGAGTTAGATACAGTAGGCATTTTTGTACTTGGTTAAAATGCATCAGATATGATTTATTAAAGCTTTCCACCTCTTCAGTGACATGTTGGCCAGGTGGAGGTTGGAAACAATGGCACACATGGACAATTGCTCACCCAATCTGAGTAATGGCTTACTGATAGTGTTTGCCTGTAAGCAGTGGTTACAGCAGATAACATTCACACAGCCTGTATGATGAATTATTTCTGCAGAAAATGTTGGTATAATCATTCTGAATAATGCTTGTATCAAAGTCCCATGATAGTTCACAATAACAAGAACAACGGCTTAAACTTGCCAAAGCCTTTTTTTTTTTTTTTTTATTTAGCTTTGACATCAAAAAGCTCATTCCTTCCTACTACCAAACTGGGGTGAAGCACTCTGGCAGGGAAGGTGAAACTTCATCTGCTGACTGTGCTGCACAACAATATGATTCTAAAAGCTGCTGCATAGTTAGGGGCTTTTAGCACTTTTCCTGTGCTTTTATCACTCTCTTCCATTTTGCAGTGTGTAGACCAGTAAAGTTATTTGTACTGTGTATAGATAATTACTCCTTGTTCAGCACACTCACATGAATGATCATTGCCACGGTGAGCACATTTTTTCGGTGACTCAAACATTCACTTACTTTTTACAGTGTTCCCCAAACACTGTCATTTCTTCTTATTTACTGAACAGAAAGGCAAAATGTATTCAATAGATGAAGGATAATTACTGGACTGATTTTGCATGGTGCTCAGCACTCTGATCTCTAGCCCATCATTAAAACACATTTACCTTAAATCATGGAAGTATATACCTTACAACTTCATGCATGATGATTTTTTACTCAATGTTATTATATCAAAAATATTTTTTAAAAATAATCAGTGTGTCTTGCCCTTGGTAAAATACCCAAATGTGTGCACATGTGAATTGCACACTTGTAGCATAGCAAACTGCTTCTCCTGCATTGTCTGTAAGGAGTTTGAAAATTTAAGATTAATATTTTCCTTAGCGTTTTTTGAGCTTAACAGTACAGGGAAAGCAGTTCACTGCCCACCAGGACCTTCAGCATACTGCCTCTTTCTCTCCTCTGATTATGCCTAAGGTCCTGGAGGGACTGTGGTCTTCAAGAAACTTTCATCATTTTATTCAAGCAAACTCCTTAATAACTTGCTTTTTGGGTCACAGCAGTGAGAATTACATTTTCCTCCCACTTTCCCACCAGCTACCTCAGAGCTGGTGTGGGTTTTGTCAAGTGCTGAATCTGCACCATGCCTGACATCCAGTGAGCAGTCCTTCAAAGTGCAGAACACAGTGACTTCCTGTCATTGTCCGAGGAACACCTCCATGCATTGCAAGTATAAAAGGCAAAGCAAGCCACTCTCCAAGAAACAAATAAGCAGTCCTGACTTGTGTCATCCCTGCAGGCATCTTCCAGTGATGGGATCTGACTTGTCATCCTTTCCACGGGATCCTGTTTGGGCAACCTGAACTTCCATCTCTCAGGCATGGCAGGAGGTCTGAGATACCTCTGTTACTCAGTCTACCAGTGATGGATACAGGCAACAAGGCTTATCAGCAGCCTTTTCAATGTCCCAGAGGGAAGATCTGTAAATATAGCACCTTGTAACACTGGAGCACAACAAACAATGTTCTTGCATTTTGTTTTCTTTAGTGTATTTACTCTTTGTGTCCCTGCCTGTCTGGCAAGGCTGGATGATCATGGTTTTTCAAACTTTAGGGTTGCATGGTGTCTTTTTATTCCCTGCTGTGCTGCTACTGAGAAAAACAGCTGCGCATGCCATAGCTATTTTCCATCCTGAGCTCTATTTGTGACTTCTGCATGTGACTTTAAGTAGAAACCAGGGTCAATCATGCTCTTACTCCTTTAACCCAGCCCCCTGCAGTTGAGGCCATTACCCAGTCCATAAGCCACCAAGTCCCTAGCTGATTTTCATGTAATTGAACTGAGTCTACATCTAGAGGGCTTATCAGTAGTATTTTTTCTTCTTTTTTTTTCTGTGGGTTGTGGGGGGTGTTGTTTTTTGTGAGTGCTATCTTGCCTGCTAAACTTTCTGGCCAGGCTGGGCAGCCTGCCATGGTGATACCATAAATCCATCTGGAAGCAAAAAAGAGAGAAGAAAGCTCCTGTCAACAAAGATGAGACACAAATAATTGTCTCAGCCAAATATGTGTAAGAGACAAATAACAATGTGCTTAAATGTGAAATCAAGATACACAAAATAAGAATGTCATTGATTAGAATGGCAGGCCACAAAGTCCAAGGAGTGTGTCTCACTGAGTGTCAGGATGGGCTGTGGTGGCAGCAAACCCCTTAACAGTTTTAGCAGTCTCATGCTTTCTCAGTGCATAACATGATCAGATCAGTTTATCAGAGCTCTTTTTATCTCTACATGCCATTCTCCAACAGATCCATTTCTCAAAGAGACAGGTTTGTTCCCCTGTTCCACCAGCAGCTTCCGTATCTCAGCCATGGCTTTTGTTTGAGAAACACACATACCATAAGGTGTTTTAATTACTCTCGTTACTATACTGCCTATATTGACTGGCTAAGTAGTATCTCATGCTAGGGTGATTTCCTTGTTAAGCCCAGGATACAAGCTGCAAAACAGAAGGTACCATACGGTGGATACAAGAGTCAGTACAATCCTCATGGGAAGATATAATTTTTAATGGTTTCCTCTGTTTATAAAATAGTTGTGTATGATCTTACTGCTGGGCTGACAAAAGCTACACAGTCTATCCTTTCACAGCCCTGGCCAATGCACCTCATTTCTTGCATGCCTGGATCTACTTGAGGTCCAGGTGCTTCCCTGCAGAGCCTCACCATTGACTTTGATCCTCAGCCTCATGTAGCTCTTTCAAAGCAAGATCTGTGCTGACCAACTTTCTGCTTTCAGCTGCTCCCCTCTCAACAGCTCCTCTGAGATTCCTCAGGCCATACCTAAACTGGTCTTTGTGCCAATCAGGACACTGGTGTCTTGTCTTTTAAAGACTTAATGACCCAAGCTGTGTCTTTTTCCAAGCAACAGAATTTTTTATGGCAAACTGATGTTTTGACTCTTTATGTTTGGCAGCACTCCCAAAGCTGGTATGACCCTATTCCCTTTGGGATTCTTTGGCTGCCTCTACTGTGGGCAGCAGTCAGGGTCTTTCAGATCAATCTAAATATCTTTTCCTATTTTCTTTTTTAATAAAAAAAAATCTGCAACTGAGAAATCAGCTTAGAGGATCTTACTTTTATATTGACTGGGACAAATAACATATGGAGGCAATATGTATAGAAATGCACTAAAGTACCATTAATTGTCTCCTAATTCCAGTAGCAATCTTGCTGACTGCCTGTCTTCAATTTTTTTTGTCAAATTTGTCCTCTTTTCAGCAATTGCTTATTTAATAAAATACAAGGAGACCCTTACCAAGAAGCTACTATACTACTATTTCAACAGCAATAACCACTGTACAACTATTACTATTAATTCTGACAGTTAATGAGTAGACAGACAGAATTATTCTGTGTAGGAGAAATATGAAGTAGGACGTATGTTCTGTTGGTTTTTCTGTCATTTGTTTCCTGGAAAGCTGAGACATCTGAACTAGTGAAAGTATCATCCGGTGCCCTCGCTGATATTCCTGGCAACAGAGCCCAATTAGATCACATTGTTGCATTTATTCACCACAGAGAAAGGAAAAGTAGATGCTTGGTTTAAGTTTCAACCTATCTAAAACATTCAGAGATTCCATGGTCAGCCTCCTGGATAGTTACCTACCCCAAAGCTGCCTGCTTCACAGCTGAAAAAGCAGCTTTTCTGCTCACTTTCCTCACTAGTAATATGAATTGTACAAGACAAATTCTGTTTTGTGTTAACTCCCTAGAATGAAGTTCTGTCCTCTGTCCCCTATCAATGCTCATTTTCTCAGGTCTGACTTAGGGTGAAATTTGGCATTGCAGCTGAATCTCAGGTAATTCTGCTGATGATACATGAGTCAGGTAGTTTTCAGTTCTTTCTTTCATACATGGATTGGCTCTGAGCTACTGGGAGGAAAAAGTAAGTGAAATTTGTCACTGACAAGATTTAGGCTATGACTGTAAACCACTGGGAACTCAGCTTTCCATCTTTTTCAGAACATGTTCTTTCTTCATCTCTGGATGATGTCATGAAATTTCTAAGGGGAAGTCTATCAGGGTTTTCTTTAGACAGAAATTTCCAAGAACACCACCAGACAAGATGGTAAAGCAATTGGAGTGTCCTTTTACAATACTGAGATTCACTGAGATAATGAACATGCACAAATATTTCCAACTAAAAAAAAGGTTAATTAGGCATAACACTTGTAGAAAAGCCACGAGAACATTACACTTGAAAATTCCCCAGCATCCCTGAAGTCTCCTCCATAGCACTTATAACAAAACCTGAAACTTATATTTAACATAGAGATGAAAAACTGGATTGTTATACCCTTACCTGCTGTTCCACCTATAATGTTACATCTATCAGATGCAAACAGATACTGTGCATTCCCCACTAGATTTTGCTAATGAACATACAAAGGGTATTTTTACATCCTGGCAACTTTAGGAAAACCAGAGATTATGGAGAAGGCCAACAGTGACAGGGTTAATGAGGGTCACTGTCTCGCTTTCAAGAAGAAATTATAAAATGGGTATTTCCTTCTTCGATAGAGAGGAATACTGCAGTCACCTCTTGCATTTTTTTAACATCTTTTAAATTACTATCTCTGCTCTAAAAATTAATATAATGAAGTCACCCAGAAGTACTGTAGTAGGAATGGTAGCCATTATACAGGTATATGTGTGTAAGGGTGTGAGCAAGAAGAGAGAAAAACTGCATATCTCTTCCCAGTAGAACATTATCACAGAGCGAGGATCTCAGCACAAGTTATTCTCTACCCATTAAAGCACTTTCATGGACTGAACTAAACAAAGCTGATTCTTCTTTTGAACAGGCAGCCTCATCAAATATTCAATACCCAGGTGTATACTGATCATTCTGCATTGGCTGTTTTTCTCCATTCCCATTTCTCCCGAGGTCCTCTTACATTAGATTTCATGGGTTTCTTTCCATGCCGTGTGTCCTGAAAGGAACAGCAGATTCCTGTGACAGGACTAGGTGGGCAATAAATAAAACAACAACAAGGAAGAAGAACAGGAGCTACAAAAGAACCTTCCTTTCATTTGCAGCCGAAAATCAGGTGTTACAGCTAGTGGTAGTAGGGAAGAAAATGTGAAGAACAGAGGGTTTGGACAATTTATACTCACCATCATCAACTTGGTACTCAGATGCCCCATGTGTGGTTCTTTGCCTGGCCATCCTGTCTACATTGTTAGACAGCTGGATTCAAAGCTAGTGTAAATGCATGTAGCACCAGCAGATTCAAAGGAGCTATGTTGATCTACTCTGGAGGAGAATTTGGACCTTATTGATCTAATTTAAGAAAGGTTTGCAGGCACCCAGGGAATAGCCTTTCATTATTATTCCTTCTCAGTGGTTGTGTTTTGTATTTATACCAGCAGGAAAAAAAAAAATCCCACAAATCTCTTGCTCAGCAAGAAAAATAATAGTCCAAGAAGTGCTGGTTGTCCTGGGATGCTTTTTATTTTCTGTTAATAGTCACACTTCTAACCCTAGTTTCATGACTTAGTCTTTAAAGTAATGGAGGCAGTAGGAAGTCAATTGTATGCAGGAAAGGCAGCTGGGACAGTCTGGGGCAAACCCACAGAGAAGAACAAATGCCCCTGGCTTGTTGTTGAGGAAGGATGAATGGTCTCCTGGAAAATTAAAAGCAAATCTTAAAGTCATGATATTTGGTAGTACAGTAATAGGGAGGGGGGCAGGGAGTGGAGGTGGGGCTGCTGCATGAATATCAGTCCTCAGTTAAGAATAAATAATTCAATAAATGACTCCTTAGAGTTCACATTTGTAAAGGAAAACTGGAAAAAGCAATCCAAGTTTGTATGTCCCAAAGGTTGGGAAAAAAAATCAGAAAAAGAGCCTCTTTGAAAAAATATTTTAAACTTTATTACTTTTGTGTGTCCTGACTCATGATGCCTGACTTTCAGAGCTGAAATATTGCCAAGTATTTTAAACTCTGCTTTCTGAGGCTCCAAGTAGCATTAATTCCTATATGTTCCGGTCCTGGAAGTATTTTCAACTGCAGAGTCCTGAGAAGAAGAGCGTAAGCAAATATGGCTGCAGCCCAGCCAGTTCCCTTCTCTTGCTCCTGTACTCTTTTACCAGACACCTTCTTCCTCCTGGCTTCCCTGAAGACCCCAGAATCACCAAAAGAGAGGTCTTCCCTGCACCTTCCTGGCATAGGTGGTAAGTCTGTTTTTCATCTCCACCTACTTTATGTTCTGCTCTTGTTTTGAGCATGGACCTTTGTGGAGCCTATTTGGTTCTGAGCAGATTTGCAATGGATTTGCTCAGTGCTATTTACATTGAAGTAGAGGGACCGATGGCTGGTAAAGCAAGTTACTTCAAAGGTCTGGGAGGATGAGGAAAATGCCAGACTCATGGTATTTTATGTGTGGACCTCACCACAGATAAGTTAATTCAGTGCCTCTCACTTTGTCACAAAATGCATTAATACACTGCACAAAGTAATTTTAACTTTTCAAAAGGAAACATGGCTATTTGTTATCTCTCTATACTCCATACTTTCTCTCCGACCCTTGATTCCACTTGTCAAATAACTGGCAAATGAACTGTCTTAATGCGAAGACCTAGCAAGCCGCCTGCATGCCCTGGTCTTTTGTGTGGAAGAGGATTTACACAGAGAGTTCAGCTGTGACTGATGTTTCTGCTTGAGCTGGAGTCTGAGACAGCAGTAGACCAAGGTTTTGGGCTGGATTTCAGTCTGTTGAATTTTCACAAGCAGTGGGTTTGCAGAACGTTTCCTGAGATCAACTGATTCTGAAAGAAATCAATTGCACTTTCTTTCTCTCTCCTCTACCTTTCCTTTTATTTTTTTTCTATACTTATTGCTAGAGTTTTTAGCATCTGGTTCTTACCTCATGGTCTGAAATCTCCTGGGAGCAGTTATTATCCTGACAATTATGACTGAATTGGCTTCTCCACTTTTGAATGCAATCTGTATCTGATTGTCATGGTTTAACCCCAGCCAGCAACTAAGCACCACACAGCTGCTCACTCACTCCCCCACCACCCAGTGGGATGGGGGAGAAAATGGGGAAAAGAAGTAAAACTCGTGGGTTGAGATAAGAACAGTTTAATAGAACAGAAAAGAAGAAACTAATAATGATAATGATAACACTAATAAAATGACAACAGCAATAATAAAAGGATTGGAATGTACAAATGATGTGCAGTGCAATTGCTCACCACCTGCCGATTGACACCCAGCTAGTCCCTGAGCGGCGATCCCCCGCCCCCACTCCCCCCAGTTCCTATACTAGATGGGACGTCACATGGTATGGAATACACCGTTGGCCAGTTTGGGTCAGCTGCCCTGGCTGTGTCCTGTGCCAACTTCTTGTGCCCCTCCAGCTTTCTTGCTGGCTGGGCATGAGAAGCTGAAAAATCCTTGACTTTAGACAAAGCATTACTTAGCAACAACTGAACACATCAGTGTTATCAACATTCTTCGCATACTGAACTCAAAACACAGCACTGTACCAGCTACTAGGAAGAGAATTAACTCTATCCCAGCTGAAACCAGGACACTGTTCTAATTTGGATTTGGGGATTTCAATGTAATTGTAGGTGGTCAACCGTGTGTGGGTGTATACACACAAACACACATGAACACACACACAAGAGCCTCTATTTTTTTTAAAAAAGGGCATCTAAGTCTGTCTAAAATTATTAACAAATCCAGGCAGATTTCACCATATAATTTTGGACTAATAAACTTTTTGTGGATTTAATTGTCATTCACAAAAGTAAGGTAGGAGGAACTGTTCTTTTGTCCTTTTACAAGGTAGCTGGGTAGGCTGTTGGGGTTGTAAGAGTTGTTCACACCTCCCTCCTTCTTTGAGAATGTATGGACTTTAAGTAAGTCTTCTGTCCCTCAGGAGAGTGGCCCAACTGCTAGCTATTGTGTAGTCTGAATTGAGCTGTCCTTTTGAAGCTCAGGGTAGGACCACTTTTTATCTGCCTTAAATATTCACAGACACAAAGTGAAAAACTGACTTTAGCAAGGAGGTTAGAGTTATTTATGTGGTTTCTGGTCTCTGTGCCAGTGAATATTTAAAGAACTGCTACATCAGCTTCAAAAGACAAGAGCGAGATAGGCGTGTGTTCAACTATTGTTCAGTTCAGTGGTTAAAACAAGCTCCTGAGTAGGAGTCTTTGGATAAAATCCTTGGTTTGAACATTGTTAGAGGAGTCCTCAACCCCATTCAAGTACAGTGGCATAGCAGCCATGCTGTACTGCACTCCCTCCTTTTCATTCACTTTCTGAATCTACTCCTCTGTTTAATCAACTGCATTTCAAAATGCTTTATTTTCACTATGGACAAAATGTACTACTGAACCCCAAACACGTTCATAATTTCAACGTTCAAAAAAAGAATGTGGTTGCCATCAAATATTTTGTATTTCAGCCACACACCAAAACTTGGCACCCCCACACGTCTTTAGGTATAATCCCTGCCCTTCCAAACCTGAAGTGGTAATAAAATGCTCCTCTCTTCACTTCAAAACACTCCACTCTAATGTAATCTTCCTTTCTACTGTGTGTAGCATTTTGGGGACCTTTGAAAGGACAGCAGCTCTTTCTATTTATTTCTTTTACTGCCACTCACCTATTTTTGGAGAACTGAGTTCATGAAGCATTGAAAATACCATAATAAGGTTGATGACTGTAATGAAAAGTATGGAAGAGATGGACAGTGGATAGATTTCTGATGCCATTTCATTGATTGCCCCAGCCACTTTCTGGCTTTTTCCATTATCTTGCACTAATTTAGGAAGTTGAATTACCAGGCTGAGGGAAGTTAAAAGCAACATATTCAAAGTTTTCCTTTTTAATTAGTCTCACTCCATCTTCCTCAGCTCCCTTTCTCCTCTAGCAGGAAGCAATATGACAGTTATTAGACAGCTGCATAGCCAGCTGCTCGGAGGTCTCCAGGCTACTGATTGCTCTGGTAAGATCTACGGGAAAGTCAGTGCACTGTATCCTAATGTACAGGCAATGCATCTGCCAGCTCTGCCTGCACTTCTGAATGCATGGAAAGGAAGCTATTGACCTGTCATTCTTAGGAACCCCAAATAACCAGAGAGACTGGCTTTACAACAGCTATAAAAGAAAGCATTCTCTCTATATCTCATTTCTAAAGCAACTATCAGTTTAGTAGTTAAATTGCTGGCCTAAATCCAGTCCTCATTCTTTCAAAAGGCCTCAGTTCACATAATGCTGAAGCAGTCTGGTCCTAGCACAGCACCACAAATCAAGGTACATACAAACTGGCTTTGTGGGTTTCTGTCTGTAGCCTTCAGCTCCATGGCTGTCACTTTGCTCACACTAAGAGACAGTGGGGGCAGGCTGGGGGCAGAGGCACTGGAAAATTCTCTGGCAATGAGAAGGAAGTGGTATGGCCCATAGGAGACCTCTGAGCAAGTGCTGAGGAGGGATCTAATTTGGTAAGTGACAGAAAATCACACGGAGAGCAGATGAACAGAAAGAGCATGCTGGGGGATATTTAAGAAGATGGTTGAAGGAGTCAATGTCTCTCTGCCTCATTAGATGCTTAGTGTCAAATTTTGGGGCATGATGAGTGGTAGATGAAGGGACAGTCAAGTAGTGAACACGTGTTGCTGAACCTTCTCAGTGCCACACTGTGCACATATGCCTGGCGTCTGACATGTGAGCTCAGTCCTTGAGTGGGTGCTGGGGAGGGGGAGAGTAAAGTAAGCTTGTGGATAATTAACTGCAAACACAGCAGACAACTGTTCTTTTATTCATTTTTTTCTCTTTTTAGAATGTACCTGTAGGTACTCATTCTGTGCCTCAGGCACCTTAACAATCAGTTACAAGTCACAGGCTAAATAAGCGGTATACCTGTGAATAGATCCACTGCTGTTCAGTGTAGCTGTAGAGAAAGAAGAAAATTGATGGCTTGCACAGAATGAAAACAAAACCAGGGGTCTGACACACCACGTGGGCACAGGTCCCCTGAGAGACAGCATCAGCATCTGATAGGGAGAGAGAGAGGGATTTCTAAGCTAAAAAGGTCTCAAAGCAGTAATGGTTTTGTAGGTTAAAACCATCACCTTGAATTCCACCTCGGACCTTAGTAGAGGTCAGAGAAATGCATGGAGCAAGGTCTAAATTGCTCCCAGTGTGCAGCCTGTCAGTCTGCAGCACCCTTTGCTGGCTTCAGGCTGAATGGTTTGGAGGTGTAGCTGCGTGGAGTGTGCATTAAAGTCATCTAATCCTCTGTCCTGTATAATTGTGGCATGGTCACAGCAAGTGGGAAAAGGTGCCTGCGTTATGTTAGGTGGAGATGGAAATAGGAGCATTTGTTCATGGTGGCTGTTTGGCACTGAGGACCAGGCCCTGGCTTGAACAGTGTTCCCAACTTGCATACTTGTTTCACTGGCAGGTGTGTTGCACTGCCTGGTTCCCTCCAAGCCTTTCTCATCCGGCCAGTCATGGCTAGCCTGTCTGGAGCCCCTCTTCCCATGTTAGTGAGGCAGAGTGCTTTGTGCTCCTGAGTCAGCAAGGCTGATCCCCCAGATTAATTAGTCTGTTCCAAACTGTGTGCAGCTTTTATCCTTATGGCATGGCCCAGCTGGGAACCTACTTGCTCTGGTGGACTATATACAGAGAAACAAGGGAAGCTCTGATGTGCTTCAGATATTAGGTAGGCTGGAACACCCTGTGGCCATGCCCATTGCCCTTCATTGACTACAATGAGGGCCTTAAACTTTACTTCTTATGCATAGTGAGCCTGGATCTAAAATTCTTGATGCCTGTAGCCATTTCCTTGGTGGTTCCTTGGTGTTCACAGCATAGGTAGCACAGTAGGGCCTTGAGGTGCTGAATTCAGTACCAACCATGATGACGCACAGGTGGTGTGGTGGGTTAACCCTGGCTGGATGCCAGGTACCCACCAAAGCCATTCTATCACGCCCCCACCCTCAGCTGGACAGGGGAGAGAAAATATAACAAAGCACTTGTGGGTCGAGATAAGGACAGGGAGACACCACTCAACCAATTACTGTCATGGGCAAAACAGACTCGGCTCGGGGAAATTAGCTTAATTTATTGCCAATCAACCAGTGTAGGGTAATGAGAAATAAAACCAAATCTCAAAAACCTTCCCTCCACCCCTCCCTTCTTCCCAGGCACAGCTTCACTCCTGGATTCTCCACCTACTCCCCCTCAGTGGCACAGAGGGACAGGGAATGGGGGTTATGGTCAGTTCATCACACATTGTCTCTGCCGCTTCATCCTCTTCAGGGGCAGGACTCATTACACTCTTCTCCTGCTCCAGCATGGGGTCCCTCCCACGGGAGACAGTCCTCCACGAACTGCTCCAGCATGGGTTCTTTCCATGGTGTGCAGTCCTTCAGGAGCACACTGCTCCCATGTGGGTCCCCCGTGGGGTCACAGGTCCTACCAGAAAACCTGCTCTGTGGGCTCCTCTCTCCATAGATCCGCAGGTCCTGCCAGGACCCTGCTCCAGCATGGGCTTCCCATGGGGTCACAGCCTCCTTCAGGCACCCACCTGCTCCGGTGTGGGGTCCTCCACAGGCTGCAGGTGGATATCTGCTCCACCGTGGACCTCCATGGACTGCAGGGGGACAGCCTGCCTCACCATGGTCTTCCCCACAGGCTGCAGGGGAATCTCTGCTCCAGTGCCTGGAGCACCTCCTCCTCCTTGTTCTTCACTGACCTTGGTGCCTGCAGGGTTGTTTCTCTTACATGTTCTCACTCCTCTCTCTGGCTGTCATTTCTGTGCCCACTGCCACTTTTTTTTCACTTCTTAAATCTGTTATCACAGAGGCGCTACCACCATCGCTGATTGGCTCGGCCTTGGCCAGAGGCAGATCCGTCTTGGAGCCTGTTGGCATCGGCTCTGTCAGACATAGGGGAAGCTTCTAGCAGCTTCTCACAGAAGCCACCACTGTAACCCCCCGCTACCAAAACCTTGCCACACAAACCCAATACCCATCTGGGTCACCAAAAAGGACTGTGGTAGGTTAACCCTGGCTGGGCGCCAGGTGCCTACTAAAGCTGCTCTGTCACTCCCCCTCCTCAGCTGGACAGGGGAGAGAAAATATAACAAAGGGCTCATGGGTCAAGATAAGGACAATTTAATAAAGTGAAAGCAAAGGTTGCTTGCGTGAAAGCAAAGGAAAAACAAATGTTATTCTCTACTTCCCATCAGCAGGCGATGTCTAGCCACTTCCTGGGAAGCAGGGCTTCAGAACGCGTAGTGGTTGCTCTGGAAGATGAAAATGCCCCCCTTCCCTCTCCCTTTACTTAGCTTTTATAGCTGAGCTGATGTCATATGGTATGGAATATCTGTTTGGTTAGTTTAGGTCAGCTGTCCTGGCTATGTCCCCTCCCAAGATCTTGCCCAGCCCCAGCTTGCTGTTGAGGGGGGCAAAAATGTTGGAGAGACAGCCTTGATGCTGTGCCAGCACTGCTCAGCAGTAGCCAAAACACTGGTGTGTTATCAACACCTTTTTAGCTACCAATGCAGAGCAGAGCACTACGAGGGCTGCTATGGGGAGAATTAACTCCATCTCAGCCAGACCCAATACAGGTGGTAACAGCACAAAACCAGTCAGCTTTTAAATCTTTCCACCATATTCCCTATTCCTTTCTCTTTCGCTTTCTTTGTCCACTTGTTTGACTTCGGTATGAGGAGGTGCACAAAATTGCAAGTGGATTAACACAAAAGACCTTGTAAGGTTTATTGCTAGGTTTATATTCTGTTCTCACCTGTATGGGGTTTGTGCTCAGAGGTAACCTGAAGCACAACATGTAATGGCTTCCTGAAGCAGTTCTTTGGCTCAGATTCTTTAGCTCTCTGTCTCTTAAGATTAGTACTAGGTGGTATTGTTTGATAGTTCAGTGTCAGCAAGTGATATACTGTCATTTCCAGAGCCTGCTTTTTGTTTTGTTTTGTTTCTTTGAAACCACAATCTGAAAAAACTTTCTTTTTAGTTTTCCTGGCTCTTTAACATTTCATGCTGCAGATCTTGGGGCTGCAAGTAAGTACTGGAACCCTCAGGATAAGAAAAACTGCTGCAGAAAAGATTAAAGTTAAACCTCTCCAGAAACAATTAGATGTCTATAAGCAATTCTGACTTACTTGTGGATTTTGGGGGTCCCTCACTGGAGGTGATAAACTGGTAGACAAGATGACCCAATAGGTCTTCATGTCATGCTTATATAGTCATCTGTTTTTATTTGCACACCTAGAGGTAGAGCTGGGGGGGGCCATCTGCAGTAAACAATTTATTTGATGGGTTAGGCACTCTTTTTAGTCTGTGTTTACAGACAGGCTTTTCTCATTGTTTGAAGTGATCAAATCAATGGTCAATGTGCAGATGTTTCAGCAGCATGTTTCTCACCAGCTAGTCCCTGTTTGGTGAATGATCACTGCAGTCACATTGCATTTTTGTTGCATGCTACTTGTTTCAGTCCTGAGCAACGTTCGCAATGGCAGCTCCCACAGAATTAGCACATTCATATGACACTCTAGCTTTCTTATGAGCATAAGTGTTCTTGTGTTAACGTTCAGGAAGAACAAATGTTGTGGACACATATTTAGCTAACGGTCGCAAAAGCATTCCAGACGCCTCTAGAAGGCCTTGAACAGAATAAACAATAAGGCAAAAAATAGAAAGATGCCAGTTAGAAGAACACAGGTGCACATTCCAAGATAAAGGGAACTTGGCACGAAGAACCTCAATTCGGCAGTTTATCTTAACCAATTAGGCTGAGACAAGTTTCGCATGTTTTAGGTAGTATAACCAATTGCGTCCTATGTTTAGGCGCGTGTACAGAGTTAGTATAACCAATTGCGTCCTATGTTTAGGCGTGTGGACAGAGATAGTATAACCAATTATATTTTAGCTTTTGGCGCGTGGACAGCTGATGTTTAGCTTGACAAGGTATATAAGCACGCTGTTTGGGCAATAAAGGGAGAACAACTTTAACCGTATCGGTGTCCGGTTGTTACTCGGCTCACGTCTCCAGATGGTTCTCTGCTACAAACAAATACAATGAATCATAAAAAGAACACTTGAAAAGCTTTGTTGTATAGTAAATTTGCCAAAATAATCATAGACAGATTTCAGGGAGACCAAAATGCTTTGCTGATTTGATTCAAATTTAGTGATTAAAAAGCAAGTATAGAAATTTAAGACACTTCATTTTGTTATTTTCTAAGTGATTTTTTTCCTTTTTACTTTGAACATCATCTTTAATTAAAAAAAAAAAGTCTAAAATAAATAAAAATTATTGGAAAGAGAAATTTACCCAACAACAAAACAAAACATTTGGCACTTAAGTGAAAAAGATATCTGTAGTATATTCAAGTTAAAACTCTGAGGGTTCTACTTTAAATTAACCCAAACCTCTGAGGTCCTTAGTAATTTGATTTTTCTTCTTTTCCTTTTGTTCAGCAACTAAACTGGGCAGGGGGGAACCCTTTGCTCTAATCTGGAATACCTGTGATGGTCATTACTTGGCAGTACCTTAGGATATATGCTTTAAACCCATTTCTATTCAGCAAATTACTTACATTCATTTTAAGATTAAGACTTCAGGGCTTGCTGAAGAATGAGAGATGGTGGGACTGAAATGTAATCAAATTATTAATGTTCGTATTTATTTGACATTTATGTTACTGTTTTTTCCAGGATGCTCACTCAGGATTAGGTCACTAATGTGTAGCCGATGTGTTCAGCTACACACACTGCAAGTATGTGGGACATTTGATCTTTGTTCTAGGACTTAAAACTAAGAGTAAGCAGTAAAATAAGAACAGTTAGAGCCAAATGTGGAGAATACATATATGCATGTGTGTTGTTTTAGAACAAGTCTTTTATCAGCATGCACTTTAACCCGTTCTCACTGGAAGGCACCATGGAAGAAGCAAGACATGTGGACAGAGTTCAGGGAGAGACAGTGGTGGTGTTACAGATCAGAATGGGCAGATTCTTAAAAGTCAGAGTTTAAAATCAGGATCCAAAATTTGTTCAGCAAGAGATAAATACGCTTCTAGGTTTTCAGAGAAACTGAGCAGACAAAACCTCCCACCAACATCTAGAGTTTGGTCAGACCAAAAATCTCTTTAGCTAAATATCTACAATAGTAGGGACTTTCAGGTACCTGGGGCAGATGTAGAAAAGGGTGAATGTAGAGTAGGGTCTCAGGGACTCAGTCCCCACTGTCTCAGGGACTTCCTGAGCAAACAGGGTGTCTTTGTGTTTAACAACCTGTTAAGAATCTGACCTCTTGGGGTTTTATTTATGAAGATCTTGTCCTCCATGCATTGGGCTACAAGGAAAAACACACAAATGTCACAAGGTTTAAAATAAAGCAAAGGATATAACTCAGTGTTGTCATCCTAAGTGGAGCTGGGGTAGAGAAGAAGCAAAAATAGCATTTGTGAGCTTGTGTTCTCTAATACTTTTCTACATCATTTGCAGCTGTCTTGTAATCAGCAGAGAGATTCTTTAGAACCTTTGTGATCAGCATATGTAGTCCTTTGAACTATCAGTCGTAAAATGGTCAAATGCCTATGACCTTTCCATTGATTTGTTGCAGAATCATTAAGCCTTGATTGACTTTTTGTCTGAACTTATCCTTGGATTCTTGAAAGTACTCCAGCCCCCTCCTGGAATGAGATTCAGTGTTACATGTGTCTGAGTGGAGTGGCTGCTGGCAGGCAGAGGTACATACACCTGAGACATGCCGTTTATGACTGGAAGACGGCAGAACTGCTGTAATCCTGAGGCTTGCGCTACTTTGAAATAAAATGAACCAGAAGGGCTTTTTGCATTGATTTCAGAAGGTGATTTCAATTATGAAATAACTTTGGATTCCTCTTGTTGACTCTGCAACTAAGCTGGATGGTACTTTCTCTCTCAAGCTCCTTCTCATATTGCATGAGTAGCTATTCTTTATGCAAGTCAGAGACTTTATGTTTATGTGACTTGGATTAATTTTGAACCATTTTGTCTGTTCATACAATAATCAGGACTTGCTGTCTGTCAATTATGTTATTCAGTCTTCTCCAGTTTGCCTGTCAGGGGTTGTCAGCTTAGTAAGCACAGTAAGGTAGTAGATTTTTGCCCTATGCTACAACCACAGATTTTGCATTGACATGTGAATATCCTCCCAAGTGACGCGGTGAGACAAGAATAGTAGGGTTGAGAGATGGGATGTAAAGTGGAAAAGTGAAAATAGTCTTTCAGGTAGATCCCCTTAGACTATTTTGTTCAAGTTTCCTCTTTTTGTAAGAAATATGGAAATGAGCTGTCAGGACTCTGTGGTTAAGGTCACTCCCAGACTCAGCATACAGTGTAGATGTAGCCACTGTATTTCTTCTGCTCACAGAGCAGAAGATGGGAAAGGTTTTAAAAAAGAGCAGAGTAAAAAGTACCTTGGCTTGGGTATAGATTTCTGAATGAGTAATTATTAGTGGTAACAACGGCAACATCAACAGTCATGCAATTGCCTTGCTGCTTTTGGAATAGTGAACAGCAAGACACAATGTGTATCTACTAGTCTAAATGAACCAAATTAGATGCTTTTATTCACAAATATAATTGCATATACTTACAAATCAAGCTATTCTATGTATTCAATCTCTTGTGATGATAGCAACAACTCAAAATGTTTATAGATATTCTAATTGGAACAAGCAAAAGGAAACTGGGTTTACATAGGCTGTATTTACGAGGATGGGTTTTCAGTATGCAGTGTTATGTACAGTGCAGTCTTAACTGCCTCACTCAATCTCCCTCTCCCTCTGTAGTTTCATCACTCAGTTTCTGAGTGCCATGCACAAATTACCATTACAAGCATGTGTATATATTGTATAAACAAAAATTACAGCTTTGTGAAAACAGCACTCTTTTGGTGCCTGAGAGTCCCTGCTATCACAGGGCATATGTCAAGTGTATCAACACATCTAGAAGCATAATCCTTCCTTCCTTAAAGGGGATGAACATAACTTATTCTTAATAAGGCCCTCATGGCAATAAAGGTTAACTGCACACTACCACAACGGCTATTAGAAGGACCTGCTAAAACCTTAAAAACCTCAGTTAAACTAACTGTTCAGGGGTTTGAAACAGACTGATGCAATTCTGTCCTTGTACAATCTATAAAGCATGAGTGGGAGGACTGGTTAAGGCACTGATGCTGTGACAATACATAGTAATTCAAGGGTTCATGTCTAGATTGGAGCTCATCTAAATCATTACCTGTGAAAGCAGCAATGCCATCTTACACTATAGCAACCATGGTCTCCTGGGCTGTGCAGCCTGAAGGACCAGTAGGAAGTTTTCACATTATATTTCCAGGGCATGCTTTCTTTTCTTTTCCCTTGAAGCCAGCCTGCATATATTTCTCTTTCCAAATGTGTAACTCTGCCCAGTCCCACTCATATAGACACCTTCCTGTGGCTTAATGGCCCCTGTGCATAGAGCAATTCTTTGCTCTTGCCAGATGTGCTGTTAAGGACAGCCTTCATCAGAAGCTATTTCTACCCTGCGTTATCATACAGTTCATTTCCAAAAGCTGAGGTAAGTATGTGCATTACTTAAAATGTATTTTTGTGTGCGTAAGAAAAAGAGAGCACGGAAAGCAACGGGATGAATTTATATTTGTTGGTGCACTGAGTGAATGGTGAACTCCTGCAGTCTCCAGTGGGGACGCATGTTCTCCTCAGGTGCTGGCATAAACCATTCCCACTAAAAGTCAGAGGATATGGCATGTTGTAAGCACGGAAGCTGAGCTCTGGTTTGGCTGCCTAATTTCCTATGTCTCCCTGTCTGAAAGGGTTTGCCAGAATTTGGTCCAAAGGATCCCATTTTTAATTTGGTTCTATAATTTGGTCCAGACCAGTCCCTTTTCCTTGGCTGTATTTTGACCCACAAACTACCTGCTGCAACACTTTCAGGACTTTTCCTTTAGTATGAGCAAACTAAACTGGCTGATCCCTACTGCCAAGCTGCTCAGCTTCTTGTAGTGTTTCCTTTCATTGCTATGTGTACTTTGACCTTCTATCACTTCAATGCAGTATGTTAACTGGATAGGGATTGGTAGCCTGGCTAATGCTAATATGCAAAAAAAAAAAAAAAATCCTCAGCCATATCCTACACAAGACTCCTGTATTTTTTTTTTTAATTTTTCAGAGCAAAAGACTGGAAGATATAAATGAATTTTATTATTGCCCTGCCAGGACAAGTTCATTACATCTGTCTATCATCATTTCTATGTTTTACATTCCCAAATACCAATGTTTGATCACCACAAAGTCATTCACAAGTTAAATCTGCCAGTGCCTGCCTTACATAAGATAAAATGAATCTTATTTAATTTAGGGAGGGGAAAATATAGATGGACTTTTATCCAAAGTAACCCAAACTCTGCAGCACAAATACTGCCATCAATTAACTGAGTCTCAGATATCTCTAGAGAAACATCCAAACTGGTGGCCCAGCCAGGGGGGAAATCCAAGTCTTGATTACTGTCCCTAGAGCACTAAAACCCACTGTCTTAGGTGAGGACCCACTGGGCAAACCCTTGCCAAGAAAACAGTTTCTCCCATTATGAACCTGCAGTCTTGATAAGGGACATCTCAAGCCAAGTGATAAATCTTACGTCAGTTGGAACAAATTCCATCTGAAGATGCCTCCAGTGTTGTGTAGAGACCAGTGCCATGGGCCAGGAACACAGTGGTGGTCAGGCTGCTGGGAGCATCTAATCACAGGACTCAGCTGATAGACAGGTGAAAATAGCACTAGATGAAGCCAAACTGGAAGCCAGATAGTGAAGGGTGTGATGAAGTAAATGGATGACTGTGGTATTCTGCAGGCAGACATTGGCTTGATCTGCCCATGCTTTGAATCAGCCAGGACCCCATGCCTGAACACAGTGCTAGGCATGTCCCAGATCCACAGATACCCAACGGGGCTTGCTAGCTGGTGCTCGGCTCTGTGCTCGCTGCAGTCACAGACCTGCCAGCCACGTTTGCAATAGGTCGAGGGAGTTCCTTTCCCTCATAGTAGGGGCAAAACAAGCTTATATCACCTGCAAAATATAAAAACATCCCCCACTTGAATGCTTTTCAATAAGATGATCAATGAACTAATTCTATGGGGTCTATGTAAAGTGACAAAGGAAAGTAGATTCACACATGCTTGCAGCAATCTCTGTATGTGAACTTTCTAAAGGAGTCTCCACCTTCTCTGCGAAATCTGTATCGGCGCACAAATGAAGAGGTTGAACCTCCCCCCTGGGTTTAATCATTAGCACCAGGCAGTCATCATTCCATGAACACACGGCTTAGAGAAACAAAAAGAAAGCTTTGCAGAAAGAGCATTTACTTCTGATTAGACAGTTTCCTTGGAATTTCTGTATCAATGCCCCCAGCAGAATCAAAGGGCACTAGTCTTGGCTCCTGCAGAGACATTTCTAGCATTCCAATTTCCTCTTACTAATATCAGTCTTTTGTGTTATAGCATTATTTTTTGGTTGTTTTGTCTCTGAGGAGTAAAATGGATTCAGATATGAGGGAAAGGTTTCAGACCTAGAGGCAGCAGGTCTAAGCTGTTGATATTCTTTCTGAAGCTTGGTGGTACACCCTAAAATATTAAAAACAGAGTGACTTTACTGAAATCAATGGCAGTGCTGCTGATTTTAACCACATGTTTCTTGCTACAGGTTTTTTATTTTTATTTTTCTGGAACAGACAGATGATGAGACCTGTAACAAATGTTTGCTTCAATCTTATGCCCAGATCCTAGATCACTGATTGTTTTCATTACAGGAGGATTATTATAATTTTATTGTTTTTAATGCCTTGAGACATTTTGCTAAAGTGCTGTACTGCAATAAACAAGAAGACAGTATTTTCAACCCTATGTAAACAGACAGTTGTTGCTTATGTAAGTGGAAGAAAGGAACCTAGTCTTCAGCATACCTTTGGTTTTCAACATAGCCAAATCAATGGAGTTACTAGTGAGTACTGAGTTACTAGTGGAAATTTCCTATTATGTCCTGCTTCAGAGTATTAATAATGGAAGAATATTCAAGTGGACCTTAAGCCAACCTTTCTTCTAAGGTCTGACACTTTATGGTTGTATTGGGTCTGGCTGAGATGGAGTTAATACTCCCCATAGCAGCCCTCATAGCACTGTGCTCTGCATCAGTAGCTAGAAAGGTGTTGATAACACACCAGTGTTTTGGCTACTGCTGAGCAGTGCTGGCACAGCATCAAGGCTGTCCCTCCAACATTTTTGCCCCCCCCTCAACGGTAGGCTGGGGCAGGGCGAGATCTCGGGAGGGGACATAACCAGGACAGCTGACCTAAACTAACCAAACAGATATTCCATACCATATGACATCAGCTCAGCTATAAAAGCTAAGTAAAGGGAGAGGGAAGGGGGGCATTTTTGTCTTCCGGAGCAACCACTACGCGTTCTGAAGCCCTGCTTCCCAGGAAGTGGCTAGACATCGCCTGCTGATGGGAAGTAGAGAATAATATCATTTGTTTTTCTTTGCTTTCGTGCGCGACCTTGGCTTTCACTTTATTAAACTGTCCTTATCTTGACCCACGAGCCTTTTGTTATATTTTCTCTCCCCTGTCCAGCTGAGAAGGGGGAGTGATAGAGTGGCTTTGGTGGGCACCTGGCATCCAGCCAGGGTCAACCCACTACAATGGTGAAGTCTTCTAGTCACCAGCAAATGTACACACTTCATTTTTCTTAATAAACTTACCCAGTTCAGCAGTACTTCACCAGGCTGGGCTGAGCAAAGAGAGAGAGTGTAAATACTTGCATTTTAAATAAAATAATAGTCTTGAGGTTATTGTTAGAGTTCCTGTAATTGCTAGTCGAACAAATCTTTTGCAACCATTTGTGATAAAATGGCGGTTCAAAGCCAAGTCACTCAGTAGGATGCAGTGTGTGAAGGACAGTAAGGCAGCACATGGCGGCTGTAAAACTTCCTTGGGGTCCTCAGGGTGCCAAACACAAGCTGTAGGTAACTAGGAAGTCTTTCAAACCTCAAGTCTACTGGCAAGTCCTGAGGCACTTTACAGAAATTATAGATTCTTGTAGCTGTTTTACAGCCTTGAGACAAACTGGAATGTTCAAAGTAGCCTGACGGAGTTCACTTTGAAATGTCTAAAATCCTTACAGTTTTTCTAGCAAGTACTGATTGTTAAACCTCCCCTCATGCCTCTATCCTTGTGGGGTTGCAAAGATGAATTCCGTTCAGTCGTGGCCGAGAACTGGTCCCTTCTGAAAATTAGTCCCTATGATTTGATTTATGAGAGGGCTAGAGAGCAAATCACATTTTGATAGAATAGTAGGTTTTAAACCTAGGACCTCTGATCTAAATATATCCATTAGCTGAGCTAAAAAGACATACTTTGTTATGCAAGACTTTAGCTTGTTCATCAGCCTGGAAGTGTGGCCCAGATGCCATCAGAGGGAGACACAGCACCATGCTGAGGAGGAGGAGAAAGATGTTTGGCTTTCTTAAAAGTAGAACACCTTACATGTATTGGCAAACCTACTCTGTGCAGGAGGTGAATCTGCCTGAGAAGGTTAGCTCTTTTTCCCAGGGGGACTTCCCTTCTGTATGGGGCCTGAGGTGCTAATCTTGTTCAGCTTCATGCACCACCAGAGACCAAGATAAATGAAGGCTCAGGGTATAGTTACACTGTTCATGTCCATTTATTCAGACCTAGCTTGGTATCTGCATAGCTCTACTTTATGCTGTGTACACATATTTTCAGTAGTTAGTTACTTACCCAAGGTCATGGGAGATCATCCTTCCTCTTCCTGATGAGTAAATAAAGCCACAGCAATATAATACATGAAAAGGACAGAAAGATGAGAAAAATGTATATATTTTTCTTGAGTTTAAGGTTTTTCCACTTCTCTGCATTTGCTTCAGGCTGTCCATATGAAAGGAGGGCATCCACAGGAAGAAAAGTTGCACAGTGTGAAATCAGATGTGTAAGGATGCAGGAACAGCTTTTGCACATTTTTCCTGGTATTGCAAAAACATTTTTACCAGTAGAAGAATCTCAGCATAAAGTGAGCACTGAAAACTTTACCCAGAATTAGACACTAGACTAACTTCTTCCAGAGGCTGACATTTATTTGTTTAAATGGCATAGCTCATACTTGTGCATTTTTGCCTCTACTTCTATGCTTTCAGATTCTCAATGAAATGAAGAGCAGAAGCAATGCAAAAGACACATAAGTGCTGTTCTTGGACTATTTTTGGCTTGAACTGAAGCAGCAGGTGGTTTACGTCAGTCAAAGAAGCCTCCTCAAGAGGACTGGGGAAATGTTCAGACTTTTAACTGCTTTCAGAACCAAACCTTGAATTCTCGGCTTTTCTGAGTTCACACATCGTGATATCCAGCTGCCATATTATTAACCTTTTGGAATCAGTGCTTGTAAATTTATGCAGGGAGATGCTTATGTTCCAGATTTATACTAGTCTCATTTAACTAACTTTCAGGGAGTCTCCTTACATAATTCATATAAAAGAAAATCAGGAGAGATGCATTTATGTCTATCATTAAAAAGTGAGCCTGACTGCTCAACAGTTTACAAGCAAGGAGACACTTCACCTCCAGCGTAATGAAAAATCAGATAAAGTCCTTTCAGTAGCATATTTCATGTTTACTGAAGGCAACAGGACCTTCTAAAGAGCTGACAATTCACAGTAAATGTTTTGGCCAGCTGTGGAAAATAATCTCTCCTAGGCCACTGGGTTGTCAAAGATATGCAGCAATTTTCTGGCACAAAATGAAGGGTCTAAACCTTTCCAGTACTCATTGTGTTGTTATTCTCATGCTATACATGTGAAATGACCATTTACTTATCAACTCATACTCACCTTAGGCAGGAGAGGAACTTGTTCAAAAATAATTCAAAATGCAAAATAACATACTGCTGCAAGCCGAATTTGCTTAATTGTGTTATTCTGATAAGGGCGCAGGCTTTGTTATCTCCCCTTACTTCATTAAGATTACAAGGAATGTTTTCAGTGGACATTTTTTACCACTTCTCTATACTCAGCTGAGTAAAATGAGTCATAACAGTATGTGTGGGAATCTCTTGGCTAGGTAACAGAAAAGAATATACTGACCCTTCTGCCACCAACCATGTATATTATTAAGTAAATGGATTATTTGCTACATATTTCTCATCTATGACAACACCCAGGTTCAAACACAGACCTCTTTCTGGAACAGCTGTGGTAGCTGAATATAGAAAAAAATTGTTCAGCTATGGACCTAGGAGAAAAACTGGAATGCGGCACAATGTGATTTTTAGGTATGAAGCTAGGCAAGTATTTTGATTTTCCACTTTCTGCGTACCAGACTTTTTCATTTTTAAGAATTTATCATTTGCAGAGACAACTGTCATTTTGTGTGGAAAAGCTCAGGCAGTTCGTGATAGAAAACACACATGGGTCACATACTTGCTATTGTATTTTACTTCAGATCTTTCCTTCATTATTTTTCAATGATCTAAATAAAAGACATTTGGATTGGGGTTATAAATTGTTCTCTGTAGGTAGCAACCATTAACACTAATGAAACTTAGTGATCAATCTTCATTTGAAGAATATCGTGGGTGTCATTCACACATCCTACGTATCACTCTGTGCAGTATTCCTATAGCTCCAAGCAATCTAATTGGGCTTTGGACCCACCGTGACAGACCCTGTGCAGATACTGCGGAAGAATCATTCTTGCCCTGACAGCTTTCTTGCTCCAGATGTCATCTGCTTATGAAACATGTAGCACCTCCAGTATAACCAGATAAAGACAGTTTTGTCATTCTTTGCAGCACCCTACATCCCAGAAAAGCAATGGAACAGAATCACTAATGCAGAGCTCACATAGACAACAGCATCAGTACGGTCAGGCTGTTATTAACTTTGCTGCTGCTGTTATAGTTATTCTTACTTCCTGAGTCTAGCTGGAATAAAGTCCTATTTAGGTTTTAGGTTCCAGCCCAAAGTGTTTTCTGTGTCATTAATCTGGGGGGAAAAGGATTTTTCATTTAGTAGAGTCCAGATATAAAAATCTATTGTGGCAGCACAGGGAAAATAAGAGGGAGAAAGATGCTGCTCTGATTCCTGCATCTTTCTATACTCTCGACAGTGTTATACATCTAGTGCTTTGTAAAATCAGTGCTTTTCGAAAAAAGGAATCAGTATGCAGGCTTGACAGTTTCTCCTCCTTTCTTCCCTGAAAGAGTCCTTGTCTTTTCCTCTTGCTTTTCTTCCCCTCTTCCCTTCTGCCAGGCAAGCAGAACTCTCAGTGTTCAGTGCACCTCTCTGTCAAGGGTTTAGGTAGGATTAAAAACATCTTGTAATGCACAAATGTCTTGTTCCCCAATACTTGATGGAAACAAAATGCTGGTTCTTACCATTTTATATCAAGAGCTTTCAGTTAGCCTAAATCTGCAATGGCAACACACATTTGGATTTGGCCAGGGTTTCTAGAAGCAGAATTGGATTTATTTTTATCTTTTTGTAAAGAAGTAGCTGAAATTTAGATATAAAGTTTAATTTCCTCTGAAGAAATAATGCCAACCGCAACACATGCATTTAAAAAGCCTGCTTAAAATCTGTCTTTAAAAATAACACTGTGTTGTAAAACAATGGTCAGAAACCATGTATCATAGGGTTACTACACATTGTGAGCTACTAATGTAAGAAACAATAGTTTCCTAAAAACATGAAAGAATAAAGAGAGAATCAAGGAAGAAAAATAAAAGAAAAAAATCCTTTTCAAATCATGAAGCTGTTTTTCTCCACAACTGCTGATGATTTTTTTTCCTGTTGTGGGTCCTCTCCTCTCCTCTCCTCTCCTCTCCTCTCCTCTCCTCTCCTCTCCTCTCCTCTCCTCTCCTCTCCTCTCCTCTCTTCTCTCGTCTCCTCTCTTCTCTCGTCTCCTCATTCCCACCTTTTGTCATTTTATATTTCTTTTTTTTGCACAATGAAAATTAACAAATCAATTTCAACTTCTATATGCAACCTATTTCATTTCCTGTTACCTGTACGTTTAATATCAGTATATTTTAAAAAGAAGAATTTACATTCAGCAATATAGTGATATAATTACCACTTACAAAATTGATCTCCACTTTCTGTGAGGGTTCCTGACTCTCCAGCAGAATAAAGAACTTCATTATTTCTCATCTTTCCTCCAGATTTATGTAACTTTGGGCTCCCATCTTAAACTTTCTTCCTTGCCCTTTCTCTTTCCCCAAAGCACACACATACAGAGTATGTGAATGAGCTTTGGAAAGAACCAGCTGGCTGCATGGGTATTTTTCCCCTTGATATTCTCTTTGATGTGAGACTGTTG
Source organism: Harpia harpyja (assembly GCF_026419915.1). Taxonomy (NCBI): domain Eukaryota; kingdom Metazoa; phylum Chordata; class Aves; order Accipitriformes; family Accipitridae; genus Harpia; species Harpia harpyja. The sequence continues at coordinate 21,670,502 of NC_068952.1, forward strand.
ACATATTTTCATTGCCTGCTACCAAAAAAAAGGAAGCTTCATGCAGTAAATCAAATGTTGCACTGCTGGTTCTAAAAATGATAGCTCCTTGGGATCCTGGGAAGAATTTAATTAATCAGATTGGTAAACAGGTCTGTGAGATTTAGGCCCAGGAAACAGTACAGGAAGAATTAGGAAGAGCGAAGCAGCCTACGAGTGTAATAAATCAAATTTCAGATGTCAAACATGACATTTGACTTACTGCCAAAATTATTATCCAACTTAGTTAAATATGGTTAACATGAACTGAGTAATCACAGAAAATAGGGTTGGAAAGGACTTCAGGAAGGCATACACTTCCTCTTTCTGCCCCAATGCAGGATCTCGCATACCTATCCTATGCATGGCAATGTTTTTACATAATCCGTGCTTAAAAGTCTCCATTGTTGGATATTCCACATCTTCATCAGGCAATCTGTTCCTGTACAGTGTTTTTATTGTTATAAAGTTATTTCCTGGTGTTAAACCTCCATTTCTTTCATTGTGCTGTATTTAAATATCCTTGTAGGAAAGTAGTTCTGACCTCACATCACATCACATCAGTTCAAACCACAATAACTTAATTGAAGTCAACAGTGGGAGACCATCACAAGGTGAGAAGTAGGCCATTATCTTTTAAGATCCTCCCAGTAGTTCTAAAGGAGGTAATACCTCACTGAACACAAGCATCTCGTGCTGGGACTTGGACGAGGCTAGTAACACAACAGGGAGCTGTTTCTGCAAGCAATTTCTGAGAGCAGTTTCTTAAGTACATGAGCTGCGTGAGCCCATCTCTGACATGAGCAGGTACCATGTACTCTTGGCTTTGAGATATCTAGCAACATTCAAACTAGCTGATGCTCTTGTATTATGATATTCTAGCCTAGATTGGGCTTTTTGGAGTCTGTGATGTCCCAGAAAACTGGAATAAGCTTGCCCTCTTTCACAAAAAAAAAAAAAAAAAAAGTAGGATAAGGAATGTGTGAACCACATTTCCAATTATTTTTTTTCTTTAAACATCAAAACATATTTCTTCTTTTGTTCTGGTAGGAAAAAACCCTTGGAATTTGGAGGTCATGACCTTGCAATCCAAGCAAATGTTCTTCCCTTTTTCAAATAAGACAGCTCTGCCTGCAGAAATGTCCTTGTCCCTGGCACGCCAGTCACTTCTGAATGGACTCCATCAGCTTCTTGTTAGCAGGCAATGAACAGACCCAAATGTGCAGCACATGGCTGTCACTCACCGCTGTGACTGCTTCAGTGTTGTCTGGGAGCAGAGTGCAGGACAGTGCTGGGTCAGCAATGCCTTCTGCGTTTCACCCAAAACCTGGGCAACTAAATGCTCAGAGAAAATGGTTATGAAGTTTTGGATGTGGCTTCCCTGATTTAATTCCTATGGGACATCTGCGATCCCTGTGTGGGGGAGATTTGCAGAAGGGGTCTCTCTAGGGAACAACATGGATCAAAACCTGGGCTGAACCACAAATTAACCTGTCATTCATTTGGTGCCAGTAAGCTCATATTGGGCAAATGTGACTTTATGCCTAGGTTTTTATGTCCACGTAAGTGGATCAGTCCTGTTTAAAGGGTGCTGTTGTGTTGTAACTGAGAATAGGGATCTGTCAAGAATTGCTTTTGCACCCTTGATCCAAAATTCCTGCAATTCAAAGCTCAGCATCGAAACCTGATCCCTGACTTCCTCTGTTTGAGCTGTATCTAAACATCATTTGTCCTGTTTGCCTTGACTGGCAGTTAGGGCCCGGTCAGGAGCCAGAGGTACTTCCAGACTCTTGCAGGTCAGCCTAAGATCACTGAAACTGCCGGGGAGCTGGTGGTTTCAGCTGCAACCCACATTCCTGTTCCCAGGGTGAGGCACGGGCAACAGGCCTTGGAAGTTTGGGTGCGTGTCTCGGGGCAACCCTCGCAACCCCCTCCTACTCTCCGGACCACTCCTACACGATGTCATATGGCAGGCTGTTATTAGTTACTGCCTGTGGGAAGAGCAGCAAGGTAGCCAGGCAGCTTATAGAGATGGAGGAGGCACAAGCAGCACGTTCTGGCTTTTGGGCAAGGAATGCTAATGAGAAAGAAAATGACAAATATTTGCATTCATGGTTTCACTTGCTCATGCTTTACACTCAGGGAACATTTTCCTCTTGGTATAAAGTGCTGAGGCAGGTTGGAGAAACAAACATCTGACAGCCTCATTTGGCTAAGATTAAGTATACAGAAATTCATTTCACATATCGCTGCTCTGTATTCAAACTAAACACCACCACCCTCCTTTGGCCTAATTTGTTTATTCTTGATGGGCTTGGCAGTGAGGCAAACCCTAACACGGCAAAAGATATGGGTCCAAACCAAGCAGGTCCACAAATATGCTTGAACTGCGGGGTTGTGTTTTGTTTCCACAAATCCGCTCTTTTTAGCTTCTCTTTCTTCATTTTCTCTCTTCCCCTTCCCATTTGCATTCAGATTAGGTTGATCCCTCCTTCTCCATCATGCTGCCTGTGTGTAAACAGCAGGGGCAGACTGAGAAACACAGGAGACACTGGTTGCTCTCAGCCCTTGTGTCTGCTGCGATGCCTTGCCTTGCAGCAGCCAAAAAGCTCCATCCTAATTACAACACCGACAGCCCTAGGCCAGTACGTGCCTGGTCTTTTTGGGAGGATGCTGCCCAAGGAGTCCCTCAAACATGCAGGGAGTTTAAGAGTCTGTGCAAATTTAAGCACTGAGCTCCACCACATCAGGACTGAGCATGACTGGCCTGAGAGATTTTTAGGCAGGTGTCAAATACCTTTCCCACATGGCAGCGAATTCTTGTCAAACTTTGCAAAGACCAGAGGTTCCAAAGTGTCTCAGTAGAGTACAAGTCTATTTTTTTAGCCAGAGAAGAAGTCATGATTTCATTCTGGGAAATTGCACCCCATTTTAGCTGATTGACTTTTGCCCTCAGAAACATTTGTCTCAGTGAACATGAATGAGTGAGGGCAGACAATCAACCTGGGAAATGTTGATGAGAATTATGTTTAGGAAAAGTAACTGGAAACTGAAAATAGGGCAAAATAAAATAAGTATTTCTGATCAGGTTATGGTAAGATGCAGATCACAGATAAGATGAATACAGAATTGTTATTCACTAAATCCCTCAAGAATAGAACTAAAGTGCACTTGTCAAAAACTAATAGAACAACAGCTTAAAACAGGTAAAGAAAGCAGCTCTTCACAAAGTGGATAGGGAACTTCTGGAATTTGTTGGCCCAGCAGGCTGCAGAGGCAGACAGCATCAGCAGGCTCAAAATGGGATTAGACAAATTCCCAGACAACAGAGCTGTAAAGGGACACTAAAGGCAAGAAGCAGGGATTCATTCCCTAACATCCCAATCTAACAAAGGTGAATGCTGAGGAAACACAAGGGAACAGAGGAAAGTGTCCAGGCCTGTGTGCTCTCCCTGCATAGTTTCTCACCTTACCTCAGCTGGGAGCAAAGTGCAGGGTTGGGGGGGCTACTTCTGTGGCCCAAAAGGGCTGTTCCTGTGCTCTAATAGTAGGCATATCTTGGGAATAAAAAGTACAATTACCTATTTATTTGTCTAATAAGTACAAGATTTTATTCACTATATTTTACATGACTAATTGGCTTTTGTCTAGGCTGAAATGCACAACACATTAAAAATAATTCCTACTATATTAATGGATATTTTGGAACAGCTTTTTACTCTAGTGTGTGTTATTTTTTTTTTCTTTTCAGAAAAATAAAATTATGTCTTTAATTTCATTTACTTGACATTTTGGGTTGAGTAATTAAGAGCCCTATGAAAAGCCATAATGCTCATCTAACAGAGAAACTTAATCATAGTTCTGTTAGGCTTTCTTTAAAAAAAGAAAAGCTCCTGCTTTTTTTAATTAGATGGTTTAATTACAGCTTGTTAATGGAAATATTACATAAATAGTTCTCAAAGCCTCACATGCCCATGCATTATCACAAAAGAGAGAAGTTGCAGGTGTCCCTAAAGGAGCAACTTTCAATATGGGTAAATAGAAAGAGAATAAAAAGCTGAAACGAAACAGCTCCTAAATGGTGCAATGACATCTTCATATGGGTAGCCATGGCTGTTAGGATGTGGTAACACTACAGCAAGTTACTGACTTAAACAAAGTTAGTTGCCTGAGCATTTCACTTCCAGGGCTTTCTGTGTGTTTTCTCTCAGCTGATGTAAATCTGCAACTGTAATTATCAATTATTTTACTTATAAGTCCACCTAGCTGTGCTGTAGAGTCACATACAGCTTTAATGTTGGAGGTTTGAGCAGTATTTCAAGACCTTTCTCTGTCTTGCTATCTACCGTTTAAGTCACAACTGTTTTACCACTAAAATGGGGAAAATAAATTATGTTGAAATAGAATGCATTCATCTTCCTCCAGAGCTTTCAAGATTCCAGTTAAAAGACTGAGTCGTTATGATCGCTACTGTATACACAGTAGTATTCATATATGTATATGCAGGCATGTGGACATATGCACATAAACATCACTGTGTTCTGTACGTGTGTGTTTGAATAAACATTCATTGGGCAAAACACCTATTGCTCTTAGTTATATCTGTTTGAATGCCAACCTTGAAAAATCAGAAAAGGGGCAAATATTCTAAGGATTGTTGACCAGAAATTCCAGGTACTTTAAACAGCATTAAAAACAAAGGTAACCCCAAGCTCTTTGTCACTTTGGTAATTTAGGCTTTGTAGACAGATACACTCCCGCTTGTATATGTATATGTATATGTATATGTATATGTAAGCTATAAAAAGCATGTGAACACATCCACATCCAGCTATCTGTACCTATATTTGCAAGTGTGCTCTCATCTTTATTTAACAAAGAAATATGCACTCACACATGCACTGGTACAGTTGGGATTGAAGATATACCACAAACTATAATATATACATACCCCGCAGGATTTAAGATTGGTTGGTAAGGTCTTTAAATACTGAAGAGATAGAAAGTAGTTATTTGAGTTTGAGTATATTTGATAGTTATGGATGTGGAAGGGAATATTTAAAGCTTCCCAGACTATAGCAGGGGGACAAAAAAAGACAGTAGAATAATTCTGACTGGGCCCAAGAAATACATTGAAACAAACTGCAGAGCTGCACTGATTTATACTAAAAAATGAAAGAGTCAGGTATCACTGAATGTATGACTTAGTAAATGGTGTTTCTTGGGGAATGGTAGGATTATCTTTAAAAACCCCCACAATATCTAATTTTGGGAGTTGGAGGATGGCATATTTCTACTTCTGATGAGTCACTTCTATTAACAGAAGCATACACAAAATATAGTTTCTTGTATTGACTGTGACTTCTCCAAAAGAACTATATCTGTCCCAAGAAAGGTTATGAAATTTAGGTCTTATTCTCCTTTTCTTTCTTTTTAAGAACTTGTCTGGGTGGACTGGATCAATACAGACTTGTTGATTCACAACCCTTACGTGATTTCTGATATGTAACTGTCCTGGTTTCAGCTGGGATAGAGTTAATTGTCTTCCTAGTAGCTGGTACAGTGCTATGTTTTGAGTTCAGTATGCGAAGAATGTTGATAACACTGATGTTTTCAGTTGTTGCTAAGTAGTGTTTATACTAAGTCAAGGATTTTTCAGCTTCTGATACCCAGCCAGTGAGAAAGCTGAAGGGGCACAAGAAGTTGGCACAGGACACAGCCAGGGCACCTGACCCAAAGTGGCTAACATGGTATTCAATACCATGTGACGCCACATCTAGTGTATAAACTGGGGAGACTGGGGGTGGGGGATCACTGCTCAGGGACTAGCTGGGTGTCGATCAGCAGGTGGTGAGCAATTGCACTGTGCATCATTTGTACATTCCAATCCTTTCATTATTGCTGTTGTCATTTTATTAGTGTTATCATTATCATTATTAGTTTCTTCTGTTCTATTAAACTGTTCTTATCTCAACCCACGAGTTTTACTTCTTTTCCCGATTTTCTCCCCCATCCCACTGGATGGGGGGACAGTGAGTGAGCGGCTGCGTGGTACTTAGTTGCTGGCTGGGGTTAAACCACGACAGTAACCTCTACAAACTCAGTGTAATGGGAAGTTTTAGCTTATTCACCAGCTGGAAAGAGGGACTTAAAAGTCTGATAAAGCCTCTGGCTGATGGAAACCTTACTGGTGGAAATATTGGGCAGTTGCTCATCTGCTTGGAGAGTCTTGCCATGTGATTTTGTGTCACCAGCAAACTCTGCCCCATCATCCAGATGACCAATGAAGATGTTAAATAGGATCAAACCCAGTAATGACCCCTGGGGTATACTGCGGGTTACTGGCCTCCAGCTGGACTTTGTGCCATTAGTCATGACCCTATTCCTCTGTTACGTCCTCTGTTCTCATGCTTGGTGAGGCCTAGGGAGAGGGGAATTGCAGCCTGGACCTTATTTTGGTGTTTGTACAGCTGCAAGGAAGTAAAGGCATCTGTTGAGAGACTAGTCTAGCTCAAGAGATCTGTGTTCAGCACACAGCTTTGCACTGTCTCACTTGAAGAAGTGCCCTAAACTGTGTTTCCACACTACTCAGCAGCCTCTTTTCATCAGCTAACCTTTTAGAAAGGAGCACTCTGTGTAAATCCTAGGGAACGTGCAACGTCTCCACTGACACGTGTGCTGGAGGAAAAAAAAGAGAAGTTATATGGTGGTCCAGCACTACCAGGGCTTTGTGCTCATGCAAGAGACCACTTGCTGCATGTGAATAGAGGATTCTGTACTCTCCTTGAACTGTATGCGGTGACTACTCTCTCCCTCAGAGGTGTCTGAAACAAGCCATTAGTATTGGTGCTCACAGTCTCCTTTGACAGAGGTTTGCAGAGATAGCCAGATGAATGCACTGAAAACAGTCTAGCAAACAAAATAAATTTGCATCAAAAAATGCAATTTCCTAGAATATGAAGGGCTTTTTTTTTAGAAAAAAAAGAAGCAACTTATGTCTGTCACAAGCAGATATCTGACTGCAGCTACCTCTTGAGTTTTAGGAGGATGGTGGGGAGTTGTTGCATGTGATCATTTTGAGGGGAAATGTTCAGGTGAAATTTCAGAATATCAGTATTACCTGAGAACTTGAAAACCTGCAGACTTGTTTTTCTGCCATTTCTAACAGAGGAAATGTGTCTAGAGGGGTACTTGCATTTCCAAATCCATTTCATGACCCTGTCAGTTCATTTGGTGTTTGCTAGGCAGGAATCAGTGTTCTGTCAGAACTGCATTTCCATTCAGTGCTCAGAAAACAGCTGGGGCATCTTTTTTCCAATAGGAAATCTGGTCCCAGATAGCCAAACTTTTGTCATCTCAAGTGTGGACAAATTCATTATTTTTCCTGTGCTCCTGAAACTACCTGGGAACTTCTAGCCTGGTGTGAAACTCTGCAGAAATCAAAATAACATTTTCCATGACCAGCAGTTTATATCAGTGTTCAGCAAACTGTACTGACTGCTAAATGAATTTTCAGCTGAAGTGTCAGGCAGTGGTTTGGACTTAAAATTATTTGGCTTAATGTCCTGCAATGCATTCCTCCCAGCTTCCGGGGGAAGGGATGTTGCACGGTGGTTGGTAGGCTTGCATACAACGTTATGTGCAGAGTGTTAGAGGTTATGCTTATTTGAAAAACTGCTACACATTTGGTATCATAAAAGATCCCTGGGTACCACAGTAAAGAAGTAGATAGATTCTAATAAGGGTAAAGATTAGAGCTTATTGTATGGTACTGCAGATCCTTGGTAGAGTCAGCTTTTCCATGACTCAAAGAATGCCTTGACATGGAGCTATGTGCTGAGGGCATTTTTCTTGAATCAGTACATCAGTAGTTTAACATACCATAAAACTAAGCAGTGTAATGATGATGATAATTTTCTACTATATTAGTTGCCAGAAGCCTGTGCATTTTATAAGAAAACTGCCAGATACAAGGTTTTGTTACATTTAACTCTTCAGAGGATTTATAGGTTGGTGGAAAAAAGTGCTGTTGGTGAGAAGTGAACTCATACAAGTGGGAGTGACATTTGCCTTGGAGTAAAATTTGTTTTCACCTTAAAGAAAAATAATAACAAAGCAGTAGGAAAGTAACAAAGATATATGCTCACAGCTATACTGGAGGGAAAAGCTGCATCAAAGGAACCAGACCTGTCCATATTCATTTAGTTCAACCTCTGGTTTGATTTTGTTGCCAAGACTCTAATATTATCTCCAGACTTTGTCCACCAGGACTCTATCAAGCAGCTGCTAAAAGACTGCAGATGATTTTGATTTCACTTTTGATCTGAGTACCTGGCAGGTTTGTTGCTATAGCCCAGAAGGAACCTAGGCTTGGGAAGCAGCGCTATTTTCTGCTGATAATCCTGGTACAAAACTGTCCTTCAAAGATCTGCTGCAGCCACCCTCCTGGCTTCTCTTTCCTTATCTTTACTGTGGCTTCTGTCACCATCTGTTCCTGGCTTGCTGCTCTTGATGTGAGCTCCTTCTCTGTAATTCTTGCTACCTAGAAGAATGTCCTGTCTCGCTTTACATCACTGTGTCTTCACCACGTTTTGCATCTCTGCTAAGAGTGTGCCTCATCATGTTTACCTCTCCTTTCTCATTTTCTTTGAAGTCTCTTATTAGACTCATAAGTGAAAGCTGTGTTAATTTTTCACTTTATAGCCTGGTTTAATGTAACCTATAAGTTATACACACTGCTGTCACTCAATTTTTAATCCTGAATCTTTCTGGACAACAGTTATTTTAAAGGTGCTACACAATGAGTTTTATTGTATAGTCTTATTACACACACAGCAAGAACAACTTCTTCCTCATCACCTATGGACTTTTTTTAGCATTTCAAGCAACATGACACTAGCTTTGAAGTGGATAAGGAAAAAGGAACTGGACTCAGAATGGTTTTGGTGGTGATGGAGAGCCAGCCTCTTTGTAAGTGATTCAGATAATGTCACCTTACCATTTTTCTAGGAAGAGATCCTAACATAAACTGGCCAACTCTGTATAGGAAAGTCATCGTGTCCCAGAGTTTATCTGTGGGCCTCATGGTTCCTTCCAGCCTTGTGAATAGGGACGGGTGGTTGTGCATCTTTCCTATGATGCTCTGCAGTATCCTTCCTTAGAAAAAAGAAGTGGTGGTTACTCACCCTGGTGTGTTGTGAGAGCAGAAGTCTGACCTGTAAAACTTGTGCACAGGCACAAACAGGACATAACATGCAGCTCCCATGAGATACTGCAACATTGCTTCCCAGTTAAAACATTCTGGGTTTGGTCATGTGTTTTTTTCAAGAATTTCCATAATTTCCATGAAAGTTACTTCCCCCGTCTCCCACCTCACCCCAGAACTATTCTGAAACAACAGCAAAACCATTTTGTAAGAGCTTCCTTAGTGAGTCCTACAAAAACTAAATGAGAAGAATTTAGAAAATCCTTTATGTCAGTTCTACAATTAGGCCCAGGGTAAACTACCAGCCATTCCCCACCTGGCTGCATTATTGCAGGGGAAAGAATTGAGAGCACTGCCCAGGGAAGCAGCTTTGAACCTGCCTGGCATCCATGTGGGGTTCAGACTCGTCCTTCTGCTGTTTTCTCCCGGGGAACATTACTCATATCCTGCACGTTTCTTCTCCCTTCTTGGATTTTATGTTCTTCAGATGCTGGTACCACTATCCTAAACCCAGCCTTCCTAATCATTTAGACCTCCTTCCCTGTAACTATAGCAATTACGTAGAGCTTGGGTTTACTGGGGGCTGTGCAAACATATGCTAATTAATTATAACTACTTATACATCTTTAGGGTTTTTAATCCTTTTTTTCACACATCAAATCTGCCGGCTTCCTAATTTTTTGTTTGTTTTTAAAACCTATTTACTAATTGGAGGAGGGGGAGGAGAGGGTAATCTGACATAATATGCCATTTTTGTGTAATATGGAGTTTATTTCAGTTACAATTTAAAATTTTCAACATTTAAAACAGGACTGGGCTGAATAATTTGGTTGGCTTCTCCATGCTGTCAGCATCTTAAATCAACTAACAGGCTCAACTTTGTGTCTGCAAAGGGCTGGCTAAAGCCTCCATTTCCTGCAGGACTGCAGGGTCCATTTGACAAGCCATAGGGCCACTTCTCTGTTGGACCCTGCTGCTTGCAGGTGCCCCAGAAAAACCTCTCATGCAGCACTCTCAAACCTAACATCAGCAGAATCCAGATCAGAACATTAGGATTTTGCAGGATTGGGTGTGAGAAACAAAAGGAAAGAGATTGGCACTGCCTCAACCTGACATGTAATGAAAATTGCTTTCTCCTTAACCAAGTGTGCAAGTTAATTCAGATAAAGTGTGAGACAGTAATGAAATGGGAGAAATAAATTTTAATTAGAATGTCAGCAAGATAACTCAAACCAAATCCTAAGCTAAGCTCCCCACCATTAAGGTCTCCCCACTGAGCCCTCCTGCCATTTTTCCTCTCTCCTTCTGATTGCTTTTTAATAACAGCTTCTGTGTAGCCTTTGTAAATAATCCTCTCATTACAGGTTTGCTCGAAACATGCAATCAATTTATTAAGGTATTTTCCAGGAGAAATTAGCAGGTACAATAAAGTGTAATTATTCTGGTACTCATTCATTTTTAAAACTGGAGGTTGACCAGGTGCCACCATTGCTTCTGCCAACCTCAGCAATCAGTTCAATGGCATTTGAATCACAGTAATATTCAGATTAATCCAGGCTGGGAAGGCAATGGCATTTTCAGGAAGACTGAAAAATTAGAAATTATCTGCATTTTCCCCTCAGAAGTAGCCTCTGAAACAACTAGAGAAATTGGATTTTTGATTGGGTAGGGTTTTTGGTACTGTTTATATATGTGTGTGTTGTTTAATTCCTGAAGAGAATACTAATTCTTTATAAAAATCAAAAAGTAAAGATTGAAAGGGAAGACAGAAATTAGTATAAATCTTTCTTTAGATTTAAGAACAATGTGTAATAAATTACATAGTGAATGATGGACAGCTTCCTCTGCCAAAAAGGAAGACCATAACAGTAGGGAGAATGAGTTCAGCTGGGTGGCATGAGGGAACTCAAGACTCCTCCACCACAGTTCCTTTGTGGAACAGAGACACCAATGTGAGATGGAATTATTTTAGTTTTGAGTTTTACAGTAGAATTTTCCAAGTTTCTACAGAAAATAAAAGAAGCATTTTGACCATATTCAGTAATATTTTAGTTCACATTGTTTAAGATCAGCCATGCAGGGGAATTATTAATATCCAATAGCTCTTCATTTGTAACTGAGAAATAAGCTTGGTATATGTGGGTTATTTCCTGGTTAACAGATGTATTCATGTGAATTACCAAGTATTACTGGAAATAAATGCCTATCATCTGATAGAAATATATGGGAATATGAGGATCCAGCTATTCTTCCAGGATGGGAAGTCCATTCGTAGCAGGACAGAGGCAAAGAAGAGAAATTATGCTGGGGATCTGAAAATGAAAGACTTCTTTTTGATGCAGAGAAGAACAGGACATTTTCAATAAAGGAATTGATGCTAAAGCTGGGAGCTTTACTGTAGCTGGTTTATGAAGAAGAAGAAAATGATATCTGTTGTCAGAGCAATCACTGCAACATCCCTTATCATCAGAAAAATTGCATTTAATATATGACTTAAATAAATTTAGAAAACAAAAATTTGGGATTTTTTCTTTTTTCTTTTTTTTTTTTTTTCCTTCTGTGTGGTTAAAGCCAAAAACTGATGCTGTGAAATAAAAAATGAAAAATAAAAAAAATCGTCTTGGCGTTTTGTCTCGATCCTTTCTCAGTGAACTCGATATTTTGGTTTCCAGCTCAAAATTAATTTCTTCAGCCCTTTAGAAAGGTAACCCTACCAAGTGCGTGAAAAGCACACCACCTCACTATTGCAGTGAAAAATAGAGAGGAATCAGAAGTCAGCTCGTCATTGTTGACGTTGCATTGCTCAGAAGACAAAAAGATAACACAGCTGGCTTTCTCTGCGTTGTTGACAATGTAATGTTTCCAGCAAGATAATCAGAAATGACTCAGAAGACTTACTGAGAGCACGTAATGGGAAGTACCATGGTTCATTTCTGCAATGTTGCTTCTCACATCCAACCAGATTTTAAAATGATGTGGAAATTAATAGCCTCAAAAATCATGTCTGACTGTAACTGAGAATAAAGTCAGCAAAGTCAGCTGAAAAATGCTGTTTCTACCCCTGCATATTTATCCCCTCAAAGGTCTTCTTTATATAAGTAGAAAGAATATTGTCCTCTAACTTCTGTTGCTGTGAGTTGCCTAGCCAACTCAAAACACATCAGTTTTCTGGTGAATACTGGCCAAAGAGTACATGTGCTTCAGTAGAAATAATTTTTTTTAATTAAAGTATGTGGAATTCTGTTGTGGGTTTGTATCAGTTATTTTGATCTCTTCTGAAAAGTTGTGTGCAGACTGAGTAGCTGGCTACTAAATGTTGAAGCTGTGCCTTATCTCTATCATAAATGAGACAGTGGATTGCTAAAGAGCTGAGTGGCAGCTTCTGGTTATTTCACATGGCTGACTTGAGCAGGAGATGTTTAGGATTTGTTACCTAGGAGGTTAAAGTCCCACAAATATTTGTTCCATGTGCATGCACAGAGCATTGTACAAGTGAATATTGAAAAACAAAATGGGATTAATTAAAAAATGTACTCTTACAATTATTACCTCCTTGGGGAGATTTATGCAGAGGCTTAGAGGAGAAGCTGTTTAAATTTGAGCTTCTTGAGCTATCTAGTTCTGTTAATGGCAAAGGTTAGCAGCAAATGCTAACGTCAGGGGGAGTAACCGCATATCATCATATTGCACCCTTGGTGTTAATACAGACAGATCAGTGCATCACACTTGTACATGAAAGGCCCAGCTCTTGCTAAGCTTCGATGTCATTAAGGTCCAAAATGTGAAATCCTGACCCTTAAAATGTGTGACAGCTTTAGGAAAACATAGGTGAAATGAAAGCTGCATCCAAGTTATGGGTTTCACTGGCAAAAACAAAACAAAACAAAACAAAAAAAAAAAAAAGAAAGAAGGGATTTCATTTTACCTGCAACTTTATTCTATGTTTTTCCATGTTATATCCCTGACTAGGTCTTCTGCTAAGATTTAATCTTGTCTGAGTGTTCCTCTCATTAATACCTTTCTGTGCTTTCAGTTCTAAATTTGGGTTCTCTCCGTTCAAAGCCTGTTCTCATCTTCCTTGCACCTCTGTGGAGTGAACCCAGTTTCGCTGCTAAAAGGGAGCTGCGTTTAACCAGCTGATTCCCACAAAGATCCATCAGGGCTTATTCTGGCAGAACAAATTCCACAGGGATACTTGCACTCACTCTTTCTCTAATGTTTCTTTTACCTGTTTTTCCCTTCAATACAGCTACACTCCATTCATCAGTCCATCTGTCTGTTGATTTATTTCATCCATCTGTCCTTCCAGTTCATCCATGCAATATATCTATGTATTAGTCATTCACATCGGGCTATCAGTCAAATTATTCCCATCAGTGTTTCTATCAGTCAACTTTTTCTGTATGCTTTATCCAGTTAATATACTCTCTCTTAATATACTGGTGTTCATGCATAGTAAACCATTGTATCTTTACACACTACACATAATTATGTACATTTCTCCATGATTAACAGCATTGGATATTAGAATATTCTCTGAGCTAAGAGCAGAAAAGAAGACAGAAGGAAGGATTTTTTTAAAATGTGAAAATAGAAATGCTTATAGCAATGAGAACTAAACAAAAAAGCATCCAGTTCCTGCTCAAGATGCAATGGTAGGCCTTCCCATACCATGTTCCTACCATAATTTTTAGGACTTTGACTCTGAACAAACTACTTTGCAGCAGAACAAAACAAAAGCAGAATTTACCTGAGTATAAAACTTATCATGTCCATTTGTCCCATGTTGTAATGGACTCCCATGCCTATATAGTGGAGGATTACAATAAAAGAAATTTCTGTTGATGGAAGAAGATAAAAAAAGACAACTGGATACTGTGTGCCTGAGAATGGGGAGAACATAACAGAACACAGGAGTGTCTAGCTGGACTATATAGATTGGATTATACATTTTACAGGATCTCATGCAAAGCTGTGGAGATAACAGGGACCTTCTGTGTAGCCTTGCAAAACTGTCCATTTTTTTTCCATGCTAAGCTTGAGAAAGAAGAAATGGTTTGAAAAAAATAGAGAAAATACAAATTTAGACAAGACAAGATTGGAAGCTGAAAAGGATTTGATCATAGCCTGATGCATTCATAATAGCAATATAAAAGGTGGAAAGGAAAAACTAATTCACTGTATCAGAAGATGAAGGGATAAGAACAAATAGTTGGAAACTGTGGAAGGGAAAAATTAAGGTTGATAGAAGCAAAAGATTCTTAAATTGACTTCTTACAGTACAGAACCACTGGAATTAGATGGAATGTTAAGAGAGAGAAGAACTGACCTACTTAACAGTGAAAGAAATTGGACAATAATGAGAAACACATGTAGGAAGAAGGCTTTGGGTGTTTTAGGTGCACTGACTGAAGTGCTTTGCAGCTTTTAGTGCTCCAGGTTTTCATGCATCAGGATATGGGAGTCTATGGGGGTCCAAAAGAGCTGTTATATTGTACAGCCAACATCCTGACTTTGTGTTTGGGCATGGTCTGGTGGGCACCAGCCCTTTCACATGTGCACCTCTCATCCTGGTTTCAAAGGAAACGTCAGGCACAGGGACACAGAGAACCCTGGCATACTCATGCCCGGTCCTGGTGTGGGTGAAGTTGGTACCCTATGACACAGCATGGTCCACCTAGTAAACCTGATGAGGAAATTATGTCACCTGATTTCAGGCCATGGATGTTGACTGATGGCATCGTTGTACTAATCTCCCCATACAACCACAGGAGAGAAAGAGGCTCTCCTAGAGCATGATTCATCTCACCCAAATGCAGATGCCAGAAACAGGCTGAATGATTCCTGTCCCAAAGTTTCTTTCTGTTTTTTTTTTCTTTCATTGTAGGCAGCACCTGGGCAGGGGGCTCAGATTTTACATGTACATCAAATATGTTTAGGTCCAGTGAGATCAATCACACTGCCAGAGTCAGAGTGCCCCTGTGGGCTGTCCAGGTGGACAAGTCCTGGGATCTTCTTGGTGATATTCAGGTTCATGGCAGCCTTCTACTCGGGTCTGAGTCTGGCTGGTTAGAGTCCTCTCTGAATATTAGGAGGACTAGTCTCTAAAAAGATAGAGCTATGGCCTAAGGCAGTCGTAATCTAAGGTAAGAAGCTCTAGAAGAAAAAAAATGGAAAAAACTGAAGGGAATACATAGATGTGAATGTAGTCACTCTAAAAAGAGTGAAACAATTAATTATCACCTACTTTCTGCAATATTCAGTTTAAAAATATGGTTCTGGAAAATGAAGAAGGCTGAATGACCCTCCTAGGTTTTTTTATTCCTTCTTCACCATCTTTCAGTCTCTGCAGCCCAGGTGGAGGAATGGCTGAGCTCCATCCTTTCCCAGTTAAAAATACAAAGCAGTTTCACGATATGTGCTTGGGGTTATTGGGTTGCTATGAATTGCTGGCATAGGATTTTTGTTTGTTACCTTTTCTAAAGCATTTCATTTCTTTCTTTTTTTTCTTTTTTTTTTCCTTTTTTTTTTTTTTCCTTTCCCTGTAAGGCTTCTGGTACATTTGGACATTTGATTATGTATGAAGTCCTGTATGATAGTTAATTAGCATTCAGAAGGAATACTTCAGTCTATGCATATTATTTGCACAGGTTAAGTATTCCTGATAGGACTTCTTAAATCAGACAATCTGAATTTAACTTAACTAGACTATGAATACTTATGGAGAAGGTAAAGGGGAGCTTGCCCAAGATTTTGTACCATGGAAATGAGGAGAAGAAGAGGCATGAAGGGTAGGTGTGTGGGAGGGAAAAATCACCCCCAATCATAAAATAAAGAAGACAAGAAAAGAGATGTCATGAAATGCTTACAGCTATTCCTGTGCTCTCACTGTAGCAAAGAATGGGGAATGACAAATGTTTTTAGAGTCACCTTTACCTAAGGAACAATCTAGGAAACATATTGGGTTATTTTTAGAAGGAGAATTAAAAATGTAAGTGGCCAGAAATATTTTAATTGCTAGTACCTCCAGGCACCTGTAAATGTATGGCTGCAAAATCTGCTGTGTCATTGCAGCCAGCCTTTTGGATGTATTTTTCCTTTTCCTAAAATTAAGGGCAACAAAAACATTGTAAATAGAACTGTGTTTCATTGTGACATGTTGTTTCATCAGCACCAAAATGCTCCTTGAGAATATGTCAATTTTGATGAAATTTTCATTCGAAAGGAGCTGAAACAAATTGCTTCAGCTGTCTTGTTTTATTTTGGTAATGATGTCAAAACATTTTGTTTTGCTAAGGTAAAAACATATCATTTTGACTGCATCATTATGATTAATTGATTTTTGTTATATACATATTAATTTTTATATTGAATTTATATGAGTTTTTAAATGGTATATTGTACTGAAGATTGAAGATTATGTTATAATGTTCTCACATTAACAGAATAAATTATTTTGACATAATTAAATGAAACATTTCAACATCAGGAAACCAAAACAATTTGACACTACCAAGATGAAACATTTGGTAGTTCCAAAAGCCCTAGAAATTTGTGTAGCTGTCAGAAATATGGATATAAGGCAGTTCTGTTTGAGGTCAAGAGAAAATAAATCTTTTAAAAACTTAATTTTCCTTCACAGCAAAATTTCAGTATCTCCTGCCTCTAGAAATCAGATGTATCAAGCCCAGAAGCAGTTCATCTTTTGAGATACACTTCCACTTGCCATTTAGTATCCAGGTAATTATGTGGGGAATATGTGATGCAGAAGATACTAAGTTTAGAAATTAGCAATAAAGTGTCTGGATACATGCTGCTATACACATATCAATTCATCAGTTATAAGGATATGACCTCTACTGTCCTATACTCAGGGAAATGTCTACTAAGAAAAACCAGTTTGTTACAAGTGAGTATAGGATTTCCTTTAATGGGTTGGCCAGTCTATACTTTTCATATGTTCTGTTTCCAGCTGTATCAAAAGCCAGTGCAAGCTAGGTCTGGAACTGAAATAGTTACAAATACTGTTATAGCCAAAACCAGAAATAATCGCAGGGGACTGATGACTGAAGAATACAGAAAAAAAGAGGAAAAGTGCTCATGTACCAGTTGGGTTTTCTTCCACTGGCTTTTTCTCTTTCTTAGTTTTCTTGGAGGTTCTGCAGAAGATACACTTTATTAGTATAAAATAATGATCTATAAATAATAGTGATAACTGGACACTAAGGCTAAAGGCTAGTGCCTTTAATCATACAAATAACCAAGCCCTAGATTCATTCTTGCACCGTTATGTTTACTGCACAGTATGCAGATACACAAGTAGATTTTGAGGTGCATAGACTGGTTTTAAAGGCAGGGAGGCACACTCCTGAAAAGCACAGAATAAGGAAGCCTATTTGAGAGAGTCACTGTGTGATGACCCTCTCTCCAAAGCTTTGTGTGAACATTCACTAGTCAAAGCAAAATATGGAAAGTAAGAAATACATCTTCAATTTCTGTGTCAATGTTCAGAAATGTTATAAAACCCTCTAAAAATATGAAATATAGGCATTTCTCAACAAATCTGGCAAATGTTCAAAGAATCGAAAATAGTCTTCACAGCAACACTTATTTTTTGAAGTTAATGGTTTGCTTGGATTTTTTATCAAGATTGCACATTTTGAAAATATATGACCTGACCTCATAAAAAACCACTGTAGTAATACTGTGTAACTCTGTAATAGTATAAAGGGAATTCTCCTTGACCTCCAAAGATTGACAGTCTTGTGTCCTGAAGCATGAGAATGGTGATATTTTCTCTTGCGATATTTTCCTGGATAACAGTCAGCAGATGCTAATCTTGTGCATATACCTGCCAAATCCTTTCTTCAAACTTACAAAGCTTTTTGCCTTATTAAGAGAAATAATACTGTGGAACTGAGAGTTGCATAATAAGCAGATTAGTTTTACTGATTGCTGTGTTGGAAAATAATGCCCTTTTTGTCCATTGTAAATCTGCTGCTTTTAAATGTCATTGAGGGCTCCCCTTGTATTGTATGAATAAGCTGGTCTTCCTAATGTGGGGCATGTTTATATACCCTGATGTTATCTTCTTGGCTTCATCTCATGATCAGGACACATTTGACCACTCACTACCAACAAATGTCACTAAAATGTTTTAAAACAGAATATGCCACAAAAGGGAACTTCTGCAATGGTTTTGCTGGTTGCGTGGTTATCTGCCTAAGCTCTCTGTTGCGGCTTGCCAAATCTTTAAAAGGAAAAACTTTCTCTAGAACTATATTCATTTTCCTCTTTCATTTTCTTTTCCCACTGAAGAAGCACTCTCTTAGACTTCAGATGATCCCTTAAGACACATGGGGGGAAAGAGAGAGTTTACCTTTAATGTTGACAAACTCCCAAATATTTAAATTTGAGATTCCATCAATGTGTGAGTTTTATCAATTAAAAAAAAAGGAAAAAAAATAAGAGCATAGAATACGAAACACCAGGCCAACCATAATCCTACTCTTGTTGATAGAATAATTTCTATCAGGTGTGAAGAATTAATTAGCATCCCTACTCCTTCTACAAAAGGTGGGTAGCAGTGCAAGAAGTTTGGTTATTTAGAAGCATGTGTAGCAGAATGGTTGCCTTGTTCCTATTAACAAAGGTGGGGGAAAAAAAAACACAGTGAGGAATTTGAGGTAAGAAATAATGAATGGGGTTAGCTGGTTTTATAGTAGACTCCTAAAAAACAAAAGATAATCTTGAAATAAGAAAGTTTAAAGTTTGCTTGCTTTTTGTTCCTACTGTCCCAGTGAGGAACAGTGTGTGTGAGGGGGTGCTTCTGAGTCTTTAATCTTTAATGGAGGAAGTCTTTAGTATAGCTGTAGCTGTGTAGAAAACATGGCAGATGATAAAGCAATTTGCTGTGGAAGATGGTTAAATAGAAATATCAGTGGATTTAAAAAAAACCCCAAACAAGCAAAAAAAAAAAAAAAAAAAAAGCTCCAAAACCACAATCAGAAAAAAGCCCAAACATCAAACTTAGATAGTAGAAGAGTTTCTTGTTGGAGAAGAAAGTGTGGGGAGGCTCTGATGATGAGGGTGGTAGAAGAGCACTACTCGCTGCCTGAGGAAGGGCCAGTGTGTTAGGTGAGCTGATGGTTTGCTGACATCAGCATTTGTTATGAGTAAGTGTCCTGCTGGGCCTGGCTGGATAGAGCAGAGTGCTGCTGTGTGCAATAGATCTTTGCTTAGAGCCACCTGGAGAAGAATCTAATAAAATATGATGCTGTAAACTCTGCTTCTGACCCTTTTTTGAGGGTTTCCAAAGCTCTTTACCTGGGCGGAGCATTTCAGATGTGCTGCAGTAGAGCCTCAGCTAAATTGAAGCCTTTGACCTGAGAAATGTCCCAGATTAACCACCGAGCCCAAATGGCCTGCTAGGCAGGAGTTTTAGATGCTCAAAGATGAGGTTAACAAGGTCAGGAGGTGTGAGCTCATTGGGAATTAACACTGGTTCTGGAGGCAAATTCTACAGTTAATTTTCTTTGCAGGTTGCAGATATTAATAATGCAGGAGACATACCCAAACAGAGGGAGGCATTAGTATGAAAAAGCATTATTTGCTCAGAGAAGGGACTATCTGAGCAGTAAGAACAAACAAAGGGGGAATGAGATGCATTTGTGCTGAGTTTTACCCTGCTTGCTACTGTACCACCCTGAGGGAGAGGCGGAGGTGAGGCAGGAAGAAATCACTTCCACTGCTGCTACTGAAAGTCCTTCTCCATGTGCATAAGAAAGCATAAATTTCAATGCCTTTAGGCCTTTCTTGGCACTAGGCAGTTCACAGGTCTTGCTGTAACAAGGAGCATGGCATGTTTGTTCAGATTAGCAGTGCACTGTCAGTAAAAAGGGCATAGTACCAAACCCTGAGGCCTAGAGGTAAGCATGTGCTGCTCTCTGAGGAGATGTTTTTTAACATATTGTCGTCTTTTACAGAAGAAAGGCTAAGAATTCTGGTTTGCACTCTCTCTTTGTGCAATGAAGATATAGGTAAAATTAAAACCTACCTAAAGGAGGAGTAACGAGGTTGATGTTATGAGGGTGGAGGCCAGGGGGTTCTGGAGTCTAGGCTCTGCTAAAAGCTGTTCAGGCAATTTAGCATGATTGGCTGTACCAAGCGGCCTCCAGAAATCCCTACTTTCCCTCCTGTATCACTTGTGCTTTGCTCACGAGATGACCCTCTTTCCCACTTGTCTGGACTCATACTCAGAAATTAGTTCTTCTGTCTCCCTCACACCTCTTTCTTCATTCTCTTCCCTGTCACTGTTCATTTGGGTCTAATCCCAGTCCCTTGGCCCTGCCCCAGTGCAGAGCAGGACTATTTGCCAGCTCTCTTTCCTTTGGATAGTGGAGCATGGTACAGGTAAGAGCATAGTACCTCACTGCTGTATATGAGGTACAAATGAACCTTTGTTGGGTGAGGAAAATGGATTTGAATCAGACCAGATTCAATGCGTGGCTGGTTTCCTGGTCACTGGGGGTTTTTTAATGGTGTAATGACAAAAGAAAACCCTTTGAGCATTCTACCAAAGCAATATAAACTTTTATGAACATGTTCTACTATGGTTAGAAAATCCTATTTGAATCGGTCAGTTTCTTCATATGACTGATTAATTTATCTAGCTCTAAATAGTTTTGGGGTTTTAAGGGAAGCTGTCCATATTGTATGTATAAAAATCTGCTGAGAGTGGGGGGAAAAAAGAGAAAAACCTCTGAAATACCTAACTGGGGACTCAAATTTTGGAGGGGGGTGGGGGGAAAAAGATGCTTCCATCTTCTAAGACACTGTTTAATACCCTAATATGGCTCATTACCTGGAATTACATTAAATCAGGAAAAAAGAACAGGGTAGACACCCATAGAAATCTTCTGGGACTACCACATGGTCTGTCCACTGGGTGTCATTCTTGACCCACATCTGGGTTAACCCTCAGCACTACCTTACATGCTTCAGCAGAACAGCAACTGGAAGCTGAACTGCAAGCTTGAAAGAATCTGTCCCTGTCCTTTCCTCTGGCCTCTACTGACAGAAGGCATTTGCAGCTATATTTCCCAGGAAAAATCTTAACAATCAATATTCCCTTGTGCTACAAAATCAACTGTCTTAATGTTGCCCATGCATCCTCTATAATTTAAGATGAGCTGCTTGAAAGGATTCCTCCAAAATTTGCAGTTCTTTTCTGCTTACAGAAAGAGCAAGTGTTGTTGCTATTGGGTTTGAGCAGTTCTAGCAAAGCCACTCTCTGTAAAAGAATGAGCTTCTCTCAGCCTATGATCCATGTTCAAACCAACTGTGGAGATCATTGCTTTTTCATAATGAAAGAAAAATATTTTTGGTAATCTCTCTACCAGTCTGTGTTTTAGCTACCATGCTCATCTAATACAGAAGCCTTTTCCTTTGAAAATTTACATTTAACTTCACTGATGTGTTCTTTCTGGACTCTTGGGTATGAAAGAGTCAGTGATTTTTGCCTTCTTTTGAGAATAAGAGCTCAAGAGCTGTAAACAGCTATGAGTTTTCTCCTTTTGCTAAAAAGCATGAGACAGTTGCACTGACAAGTATGAGCAAAATATACAGTTTACAATAATTCTGCACTATCAGGCAGGGAGGAAAAACAATTCCACACCTTGCCAGTATGTAGGCACAGAACAACGTTTGCATCTTCAGCAGCCTGAAACAGATGAGTTCTCAATATGATCTGAAGGCTGGTGACAGGAAGAAAGCCTCTGAAATGGATAGTTAATGTTTGGCTTCTGTTTAGGGGTGACCCACATTCAGGCTGAGGAGAGGGATTCTGCTCTCTAGTCGCAAAGGTGAGAGCCCTGGCAGTCTGGGACAACGATGCTGTGAATAAGGCCTTCACCAAAGTTCAGTATAAATTTTCCCCATGAAAAGAAGAAAAATTGGGGAAGGGCTGGGCAGGGAGAGTGGGAGAAGGATTTTTCAACAAGCTAAGGATTATCAGAAATTTTTCCATGACAAGCTGACCACAAACATTTGCAGCTTAATAACTAAGGGGAGTAAACCAGATCTGAGCCTTAGGTCTTTACAGCAAGTGATGGCATACTAGGATGAATCCCAACTTCTTGCTTCCCTCTCATGCTTCACAAGGATTTCTTCTAAAGATGAACGCCTACAGAATCACCTGGGGCTGAGAACAACACACATTGCAAGGAATCTGGGTGGCATTTTTAATCAATGGCATGCAGCAACCTGTAAAAGAAAACATGAAACTAAGGAAATTGTCAATCAGATATTTCAGCTGTAGTAAAGGAGGGCTGATGAGCAATTTTTTTGTTGTTTTTGTTTTTGTTTGGGTTCAGACTGATTCTTCTTTGCCAAGCTGTTTTCTTGCTCTTATGCTAGCTGGACAAGGAAAGAGAGGAAGTACTAGTACAGGAAAACCCCAGTGGTTTTGCAACAAACCTGGTTGTGATTTCTCACATTTGATGAAACTGATGCTTTGTCTTCTCACCTTGACAAAGTCTCTTCTGATTAGAATCTAGCAGCACAGTAATGGCCTTTACAAGCTGACACAGATGTTAAAAATAAAAGTTGAGAATGCCAAGAGGAGGGGGGAAGATGGGTAACAACAGGAGTTGGGGGGGGGGGAACCAAACTGGGCTCTGGGCATAAATTTGCCTTTAAAATGATGGCTTAAAAGGAAGTAGAGATGGAAAATCCTACTGATTTTCTCCAATATATTTCACACAATGTAACGCAGAGAAATACAGAAATACATAGCAGCAGCTCAGTTTTATTTCCTATGAAGTTGGACTTGGGGGGAAAAAGGGAAGCAGGAGGGAAAAACAAAGAAAAATGAGCAATTCTGATTTCATTTTCAATCCAACATGGAAATGTTATGCCTTTTTTTATTATTATTTGAAAAAGTGTGACCATCTATATATCCTTGTTTGGCATGGTTACATTTTCTGAGGGATGAGTTCAGCATACAAGAATTTTAAATATCTCCTTTTCATATGTCATGCTCTATTTCCCTGATCATCAAGATCTGGCATTATAGTAAAGCTGCAGTAAGCAACGTTTCTAGCACCTGTCTCAGGTGTAGCCCTGCTCTCCTATCTTCCTGGAAAATTATGTGTATAATTCAGGAACATCCTCATCATTCTCAATGCTATCTCTAGCATAAAAGGAAGGATAAGTTATCCCGTCCTAACAATGCAGTATTATTAAGCTTTCTATAATGAGGCCTCAGTTGAACAGAGTATTTTGAGACCTTCATGAGGGAGGGTTGCTCTTTTTGCCTCTTCACCTGGGAAACATTCTCTGCTTAACTAGCTGGTTCTCTTCTCCCACATATCTGCATTCATTTCAGCAATAACAAAGCTTTGTCTTTTTACCCAAGGAATTGAAAGCACCTTAAAACATACATGGGTAAACTTCAGTGGCCTTTTTTAAGGGAGTGATTTATTATCTCTGTCAGAAAAGTGAAGCAGAGTCTTGCCACTTTTGAAAGCACACTTTTTTCCCCAGGGGGCAATAGGCATCCTAGGCTTCACAACCAGTCACTAACTGGGACTGGAATTAGCTAGCAGTAAGGCAACTGTACTCCTTGACAACTGAAATATCAGGTTAACTTAATGTTTCAAAATACCAGGGATATTTTGAGCTTATATTCCATTGATTCACATCCTTTACAGATTAAGTATTCATAGTGATGTATTTCGCTCAGATAAAACAGACCCCAAAATGAACATACCCATGTTGTTATGCACAGGTAACTGGCTGTACAGGTCACTATTTATTCTGTAAATGCAGAAAGCTGATGAAAATGATGCTGCTTTTATTATGAAAATTTCAAAAGTGTGAGTTTTTTTTAAATGCATCAAAACAAAACTCAGATGAAATCGCTTGGCCTGATTCTTCACTGCCTTATGCTGGTGCAACTTCACTGACATCTGTGGTATTGTAGAGACATACAAGTGGTGTAAAGAAAGGGGAACTCACAACCGTATCTAGTGCCGTTGTCCCCTGTCATAACTTATGTTTTCTGAGCACGATGTGATAGAGAGAGATGGTAAACACTGCCTGTCCTGGTTTCAGCTGGGATAGAGTTAACTATCTTCCTAGTAGCTGGTACAGTGCTATGTTTTGAGTTCAGTATGCGAAGAATGTTGATAACACTGATGTCTTCAGTTGTTGCTAAGTAGTGTTTAGGCTAAAGTCAAGGATTTTTCAGCTTCTCATGCCCAGCCAGCAAGAAAGCTGGAGGGGCACAAGAAGTTGGCACAGGACACAGCCAGGGCACCTGACCCAAACTGGCCAACGGGGTATTCCATACCATGTGACATCCCATCCAGTATAGGAACAGGGAAGTGGGGGCAAGGATTCGCTGCTCGGGGGACTGGCTGGGTGTCGGTCGGCGGGTGGTGAGCAATTGCACTGCACATCATTTGTACATTCCAATCCTTTCATTATTTCTGTTGTCACTTTATTAGTGTTATCATTATTAGTTTCTTCTTTTCTGTTCTGTTAAACCGTTCTTATCTCAACCCATGGGTTTTGCTTCTTTTCCCGATTTTCTCCCCCATCCCACTGGGTGGGGGGGAGTGAGTGAGCGGCTGCGTGGTGTTTAGTTGCTGGCTGGGGTTAAACCACCACACTGCCTAAAACTAGCTTGTCACAATTTCCTTTGCCTTCTCTTCCTCAGCTGCATGAGCTTTATGAATTTTTTCATGCTTTCAGCCAGAAATCACTTACATTTCAATACCTCAATTAACGGGGTGGTGGTTTTTGTTTGTATTGCAGCTGGTGTCCCAGTGAATTTGCCTGCAGTTAACTTGATGGCCAACTTTGCTCTGAACTGTATGTCATCAGTAATAGGAAGTGACAATCTTGCCATTCCAACAACTTGATAAATCGACAGGGCTTCAAAATAAGTCAACTTCACCTGTCACAAAGTGTGGAAGGCTTTCTGATTTTGAATCTCCAGGATCAAATATTTCTGACAGATCATAGAATCATAGAATCATTTAGGCTGGAAAAAACCCTTAAGATTGAGTCCAACTGTTAACCTAGTACTGCCAAGTCCACCACTAAACCATGTCCCTAAATGCCACATCTATGCATCTTTTAAATACCTCCAGGAATGGTGACTCAACCACTTCCCTGGGCAGCCTATTCCAATACTTAACAACCCTTTTGGTGAAGAAATTTTTCCTAATATGCAATCTAAACCTCCCCTGGTGCAACTTGAGGCCATTTCCTCTTGTCCTGTTGCTTGTTACTTGGGAGAAGAGACTGACACCCACCTCGCTACAACCCCTTTTCAGGTAGTTGTAGAGAGCGATAAGGTCTCCCCTCAGTCTCCTTTTCTCCAGGCTAAACAACCCCAGTTTCCTCAGCTGCTCCTCATAAGACTTGTTCTCTAGACCCTTCACCAGCTTTGTTGCCCTTTGAATGCAGTCTAGCACCTCCATGTCTGTCTTGCAGTGAGGGGCCCAAAACCAAACACAGTATTTGAGGTGTGGCCTCACCAGTGCTGAAAGCACAGAGGGACAATCCCTTCCTTAGTCCTGCTGGCCACACTATTTCTGATACAAGTCAGGATGTTATTGGCTTTCTTGGCCACCTGGGCACACTGCTGGCTCATATTCAGCTGGTCATTGACCAACACCCCCAGGTCCTTTTCTGCCAGGCAGCTTTCCAGCCACTCTTCCCCAAGCCTGTAGCATTGCATGGGGTTGTGACCCCAGTGCATGAACTGGCACTTAATGTTGTTGAACCTCATACAATTGGCCTCAGCCTATCGATCCAGCCTGTTCAGATCCTTCTGTAGAGCCTTCCTACCCTCAAGCAGATCAATACTCCCACTCAATTTGGTGTTGTCTGCAAACTTGCTGAGGGTGCACTCGATCCCCTCATCCAGATCATTGGCAAAGATATTAAACAGAACTGGTCCCAATACTGAGCCCTGGGGAACACCACTTGTGACCAGCCACCAACTGGGTTTAACTCCATTCACCACTACTCTTTGGGCTCAGCCATCCAGCCAGTTTTTTCACCCAGTGAAGAGTACACTTGTCCAAGCTGTGAGCTGCCAGCTTCTCAAGGAGTATGCCATGAGAGACAGTGTCAAAGGCCTTACTGAAGTCCAGGTAGACAACATCCACAGCCTTTCAGTCATCTACTAAACAGGTCATCTTGTCACAGAAGATCAGGTTAGTCAAGCAGGACCTGCCTTTCATAAACCCATGCTAACTGGACCTGATCGTGCCACATGATGACACTCAGGATGATCTGCTCCATAACCTTCCCCGGCACTGAGGTCAGACTGACAGGCATGTAGTTCCCTGGATCCTTCTTCCGGCCCTTCTTGTAGATGAGCTTCACATTTGCTAACCTCCAGTGAACTGGGACCTCCCTGGTTAGCCAGGACTGCTGATAAGTGATTGAAAGTGGCTTGCTGAACACTTCTGCCAGCTCCTTTAGTACCCTTGGGTGGATCCCATCCAGCCCCGTAGACTTGTGTGTGTCTAAGTGGTGTAGCAGGTCACTAATCAATTCCCCTTGGATTACGGCGGCTTCATTCTGCTCCCCATGCCTGTCTTCCAGCTCAGGGGGCTCGGAACCCAGAGAACAACTGGTCTTACTATTACAGACTGAGTTGAAGAAGGCATTAATTACCTCAGCCTTTTCCTCATCCTTTGTCACTATGTTTCCCCCTGCGTCCAATAAAGGATGGAGATCCTCCTTAGCCCTCTTTTTGTTGCTAATGTATTTATAGAAACATTTATAGATCTCAAAGCGCATGAGCTGGCAGGTGTATTGGGCAGGTCAGGCTTTTGATAGAGCAGACATTCACAGTGTGGAGGAATGACGGGTGCGAAGGTGTGGAGTGTCAGCTTTCCCCTGCTCACCAGGGTTGTATTTGACTTGCTCTTTTGTATTGCTTTTAGAACAAATCAATTCTCAGCATGCTCAAGTATTTCGTGTTAAATAACTCATTTTGAGTTATTGGCAAACAACCACCATGTCCAATGCTTACATCAGGGACTAGCAGTAAGACAGGTAGGTTTCCTGAGGTTGTCTGCATCAGCAGTCAGAATTCTAAGGTGGTTTCAGCTGAGTTTAGTTTAAGACACTGTGAGGTAAAAATTAATGGAATGGGCCATTTCTTTGTGCAATATTCTGTTTTTGCTGTGTGATGGGGAGATGCCTCTCTACAGGTTAAGCCTTGGTGGGCTTAGACTCAGTGAGACAATCCTGTCCTCCCTTGCAGCGCTAGAGAGAACTGATCGGCAGTCACAGACTTCATGGCCATTAGGCATACTGTTGTAGGTGCTTTTGGTGGCCTCAGGACCTTTTCTGCTGTTTTTATTAAGAAAGGGAGTCAGAATCTTCCTTGATAGCAATCTTTTATTATTATTTTAGGGGATTTGTGGTAACTATGCAAATGAGTATTCAGGTACCTTTGTGGAGCTATGTCTGTTCTTTTTTCACTCTAACTATATCAAGTAAATGATTGTAGTCCTCACCAAGAAAACAACTCCACTGGTAACATTTCTAGTAATCCTCAAGGCTTTGTTCTGATTTTACAGTCATTTTGTGAGGTTTGATATTAAGAAAGTGACAGCAATTCCTGTTCCATTTTAGACTGGGGAAAGTGCAATTTCATTTGTACATCTAAAAGATTGCTATATGACTCCAATCCAGTTGTACTGAGTTTCCTTTAGAGGCTATTGAGACAAATAGATACTTCCAGGTTGTGAGTCAGGTGCCTACTGCAGAATGTCTGAAGCCAAATCAACACCTCAGGCTTATGCTAGCACAGCTGTGTAGATCTGGGCTGGGAAGAGGACAACTCCCAGGCAGATTTAACTATACTAACATTCATCCTAATGTTGATCTAACTATCCCAGAAAACCTGTGCTTTTTTTCTATCATAATGGGCAATTGTGCTGTTACAAAGATATATACACTTTTGCTGGAACACTTTTCCACGTGCTAAAAGTAGTGCACTCTTGCGGTTGGCTTTGAAATAGCAATACAGCTCACTAAAACGCTATTACAAAACTGTAAGTAGGGGAAACCTTGATTCCTCCAGGCAGTGGTATTTTTGTGTTTGTTTCTCTTTCTACTTCTTTTGCTTTTGTTTCTCCTGTGAAGGAAACTGGATTAATATGAGGAGAAATGGATTAGAAGTATCTGGAGCAAGTAATGTTCTGCTTTTGCCATGCCTGTAGCAATTTGTATTTGCTCTTGATGAACATTTGCATGAGAAGTGTTATGTTTACATAAAGTAGAGCTGACATTTTTTCCATTTAAAAAGAAAAGTATGATCATGTTGATATTTTTTCATTAAAAATGCACCAAATGATATTTATGAAAAATGTAAGAATTTGATAAGCATCTATGACCATTTTCAAACAATTTATGGGGATGCTTATAATTTGTCAGAATTTTAAAATCTTAATAGAAATGTTTACATAAAATAGCACTCAGTAGTTTGATCAGCTTTCAGAAAAAATTAATTTCAAACCCACAGCAGAAATATATTTCTAGCAGAAGCTTACTGTACCATACTTGAGAACGTTGAATTATCAGAGAACAAAAATAATACCATAGGATTTATGTACTATAGGACATGACCAATATATATTGTTTAAAACAAAGAATAATTTTTAACAAATCCACAAGGTGAAATTTGTTCATTAAAAATAATCTTCCAAATACCTGTGAGCACTGAATCACAGAAACACAGAATGGGAAAAGACCTCAAGAGATGAAAATGTCTCTCTGCTTTACCTCACATTAAATATATTGTGAACATACCTGCTGGGTATTTGTACAACCTATTCTTATAAAGCTCAAGGGAAATATCTCTTGCAGCAATCCCAACAGAGTCTATTCCCGTGCTTCACTCTGGTTTAGATTTTCCTTAATATCTAACTGGAAGAATCAGGGTTTTTTGAACCAAATAAAACTCCTAAAAACTCCTCCTTTGTTTGTTGTTTATCCTTACTGGCTCCAGAGAGCTATTGATTTTTCTTTTTATAGCAGCTAATTGTAAAATGGAAGAATGTTACCATGTCTTCCCTTAGTCTTCTCTTTCTTAGCCTAAACAGTTAGATTTCCTTTAGCCTTTCATCATAGGTTATGTCTGTTCATCTCTGTACCTTTCTTGTTGCCTTTCTCTTTATACCAGTGTGGTGGGTTGACCCTGGCTGGATGCCAGGTACCCACCAAAGCCATTCTATCACTCCCCTCCTCAGCTGGATAGGGGAGAGAAAATATAACAAAGGGCTTGTGGGTTGAGATAAGGACAGGAGAGATCACTCACCAATTACCGTCAAGGGCAAAACAGACTCAGTTTGGGGAAAAATTAACTCGATTTATTACAAATCAACCGGAGTAGGGTAATGAGAAATAAAACCAAATCTCAGAGCACCTTCCCTCCACCCCTCCCTTCTTCCTGGGCACAACTTCACTCCTGGATTCTCTACCAACCCCCCCCAGCGGCACAGGGGGACGGGGAATGGGGCTTACAGTCAGTTCATCACATGTTATTTTCTGCCACTTCATCCTCCTCAGGGGGAGGACTCATCGCACTCTTCCCCTGATCCAGCGTGGGGTCCCTCCCACTGGAGACAGTCCTCCACGAACTTCTCCAACGTGGGTCCTTCCCACGGGCTGCAGTTCTTCACGAACTGCTCCAGCATGGGTCCTTTCCACTGCGTGCAGTCCTTCAGGAGCACACTGCTCCCATGTGGGTCCCCCACAGGGTCACAAGTCCTGCCAGAAAACCTGCTCCATGGGCTCCTCTCTCCACAGATCTACAGGTCCTGCCAGGAGCCTGCTCCAGCATGGGCTTCCCATGGGGTCACAGCCTCCTTCGGGCACCCACCTGCTCTGGCATGGGGTCCTCCACAGGCTGCAGGTGGGTATCTGCTCCACCGTGGACCTCCATGGACTGCAGGGGGACAGCCTGCCTCACCATGGTCTTCACCACGGGCTGCAGGGGAATCTCTGGTCCGGTGCCTGGAGCATCTACTCCCCCTCCTCCTTCACTGACCTTGGTGTCTGCAGGGTTGTTTCTCTTACATGTTCTCACTCCTCTCTCCGACTGCTGTTTTTGTCTGTCCCAACCTTTTTTCCTTCTTAAAAATGTTATCACAGAGGTGTTACCACTATTGTTGATTGGCTCGGCCTTGGCCGTCAACGGGTCCATCTCGGAGCCGGCTGGTATTGGCTCTGTCAGACACAGGGGAAGCGTCCAGCAACTTCTTACAGAAGCCATCCCTGTAACCCCCCCCACTACCAAAACCTTGCCACACAAAGCCAATACAACCAGTTTCCTTTTATTCTTCTCAAAAAGTGTCTTCCAAAACTGGTGATAGTCATTTGTGCCTTGGTACCAGTATGAGCTGAACTGGAATCGTGATTGTGGTTTCTTCTGCCCAACACTCCTGCATAATATGGTCTCGTGTGAGACCCTCCATTTCTGCAACAGCATCCTATTAATTTTATCATATGCAGTTTGTGCTGTGCTGCATTCACTAGTTCTCCTCTGTGCAGTCAGCTTAGTCACTTGTTCACTTGGTTTATTTTGGGCTTGTGCCTATTGAATTTAATCTTACGGATTTCAGAGTGGATTTCCACTTTTCCAATACATTTTATTTTCAATCCTGTCTTCCAAGGAACTTGCAATCCTGTCCAGCTTGCTTTTTACACTTACTTTTGCAAACATCCTTGTTCTGGACGATTAAAATCATTAATAAAACCAAAGCCAGACCAAAAGCCTGTGGTGTAATGCTTAAAAATCCTCTCCAGTTTGACCATGAGTCAACTATTCTAACTGCAGTTTTGCATCCATTTGAGAACACATTTTCCTGGTTTGCTTATGAGGCTGGTTTCTAACATCAAGGAACTGTCAGTGGTCTAAGAGTTAGGTCTGACAGGAAGGTCGGGACCATAGACTCACTTGAGATTTGGTGGTTTCTTTGAACTTTGGAGATTTGCTTTTCTGATACACGTGCTTCTATTTAACAGAGCAAGGACATCAGGACTTCCTTGCGTTTTCATAGCAGGTCTGCATATGTTGCTGAAACCAGTGGGTTTTTACCTTGATTAAGTCTGTGTTCAACTTGCCTTTGTGGGTCTGGTTTGGTTTTGTTTTATCATCCAATGGATTTTACAATTCCTAGAGAATAATATATTTTCTCCCCCAAAAAGGAAAATCATAAGCAGGTTTGTACTTAGTGCAAAAAAACTCCCCAAAACTAATTTGAGGAAAAGAACTAGTGAAGACCTATCATAACTTTGAAACATAGTGGATATATTTTTTGCTTACTGTTAGAATATCTTACACCTATTGTTGCTCCTAGCTGCTTTGACATGTAACACAAGGGCCCAGCATATGTGATGAGCTTCAGTGTATCTCCTAAATAAAGCTTTCATGTATTGAAAACATGTATTTCTGGTATTATAAGAGTCTTCCTTTTGTCTCAGAAAAATAAACTGGCAATTGAAAAGGATAAATTCATCAGCATGGGCTTCAAATCACTATTCTAATTGTCCTTTTTTTAATTATTTTATTTTTTGAGGCTGGGCCCTAAAACTGGTTTTATCTAGGGCTGGGACATCTTATGCAGGCAACTTCAGCCCAGCTGTGAGAGAACATTTTGCAATGGATTTGCATAAATGAGCTTGCTTCCAGGCCTACTCTCTTTCTGCACAGTTGGTCTTCCTGCTTCTGTTCATTATCACTGATTTTCAGCAAGTCTTCAATTTTCTGCCAGGCATGGTCTAAAAGACTTGCAGGATTGAAGGCTTCCTTGAGGACGAGTAAGAAACATGGGAAGATGAAAGCATGGTGTGCTGGAGACCTGTGGAAGAACATGCAGAGTCTGAAAGAGGTGATGGAGCAGGATCCCTGCAGAGTGTGGGGAGACAGAGAGCAGGTGAGACCAGCACCTTCTCTTCTGATGGGACTGTTTAAAAGCACTTCTCCTTTCTGTGCCTTTACAGTGATCCATGAGAAATCTCTGCAAGCGTGGGCACACCTGTTCTGTACAAAGACAACACCATACAGAAATGTCAGCTCCGACAGAAGTATGAATGTCCTAATGCAATTACAGAGAGTCTGGCTCCAGGGGAGAGCTTGTTGGGTGCTCACTTGAAGAACATAGCCCTACACTGTCTCAAACAGCAAAGGCAAGTTGCCAGAAGGGCCATGTGCTGAAAGACAGTGCTGTAGGAACCTCTGGGGAGCAGAGCAAGGGAAAAGGTTGAGGGGACAGGGTACAAGGCAGAGAGAAGAAAGATGCTTAGAGTGCAGGTGTATACTGCAGAGTCATTCTCACCATGCTTTCCTGCATGCTTTTATTAGTTCCTTTAAATTCTACTGAAATTCACCCATATGGGGGACATTCTCACCTGTGCACCAACTGTGTGTGTTTACTTCTTCATATAGCTGTATTTTAAAAGCATTTGCCCACCCTACTACAAATATAAAAGTCTATTGGCATTACATTGCATGATGTCTATTACAAATATAACTGTCTACTAGCATCACATTGCATGATGTATATATGTGGATGCATTTATAAAGGTATGCTTGTGTGTATATATCCATACAGATCTACATGCCTGCCTCTCAACAATGTCATAACCTGCACTGTAGCATTATAAAAGATTTTATACTGTTTTAGATGAATGTTGTCATGTAAATCTAGGATTTTATTATTCTTTTTCAAAGTAAACAACATGAAATAGAAGATGTTCACATTTCAGAGATACACCTTGAAGTCTGCAGAACTGAAGGAGGTAGGGGAAAAGTTTGTTCTCCCAAATTTTTCCAGGTAAAATAATTACTTTCAAGACTGAGAAATGTATTACAATTTCCACAATTACTCTGTTATATTGTACGAGGGCAATAGATGACTTTAAGCCCAATATTTGTCTGGTTAAAAGTTACAAGCACTTAATTTTAACAAATAATTTGGCCTTTTTCTAAAGCGGAAATTAAAATCTCCTTAATAACTGCGAGTAATTTTTTTAAACTATTGCCACATAATAAGGTCATTACCGAAGAGGGAATAAACTACTTACTGGGACAATGCATTTTAAAAATTACTTTAAACAAGTAAAAACAAAGGATCATTTGTTTAAGTGTGACCGGGAAGAAGACAGCTCCAGTTTCACAATGCTTTGGGATGCGATACACTCTTGTAGTGAAGCACAGGAAAGAGATTTGCCAGCCTGGTCTGACATGAAGTGATGGCAAAGGACTGGCTGCCTCTGTTCCTGTGATGAGCACTGGATTAGTTGTGGGGGGCTGTATAGCAGCAGGTGGACATCATTGAAAGCAGAAAGAGGGGAAACACCAGTGCTGGTGTTGCCCAGCCTCTGTTCTTGTGGCAGTTCCCATGCCCCACCTTGGAGATACAACAGGACTGTTCTCTGTGCTTTAGCAAGGGGCAAGTGAAGCCCTAACAAAGGCACTGGTGCAATTAAGAGGATTTTTTTTCTGTGAGCACCTTGGTCTGAGGAACACGTATTTGTAACAGAAGCATCTGGGGATGAATAGGGCGTCTCAGTGTGGCTTGAGTGTTTCATGAACAAATCTTCCCCTCTGGCTGTCCCTCCTTATACAGTTGCTATTTATGCTTTGAAACTCCAAATGCCCTGTGCAAAAACACTGCTTTTATGCTAAAATGAATATAAGCATGATTTTGTGCTATCAACTGTTTGCGGAAACTGCTGGTGCTGCAGATGCTGGTAACTGCAGATTTCAGATGGACTTCCTCCAGGAAGCAGTTTTTACAGAAATATTGGGCTCTCAAGCATAATAGTTACTATTATACTGGTATCCCTGGTCCTCCTCCAAAAAACCAAGTGTATTCTGGCTATTGTTTCTCTACAAGTCAGGGGCCAACCTTTATCATGAGGAGACTGTGAGTAGTTCGTTGTCTGTAGGACAATCAGCTGTTGTCTTTCTGCCCTATTTCTTTAAGCACAGCTTATACTGACAAGGAGAAGGTCCACTCAACCACTCTGTTTTAAAAGGTGTTACACTCTTCTTAAAACCCTTTCTAAGGTGGCATGTGACAGGAATACACACAGACACTCAGCTGCAAGAGTCAGTAGACCTCATATCAAACAAGCCATACTGTCCACAGGGTAGAGTAAATGCACATAAATCACATATTAAATAACTGCAAGTAGATAGTGTGAACAACATATTTTAAAAATGAGTCTCTATGAATCAGAAGAATTTTTCATTAAGATTTATTTTACCTCTCTAGTTATGAAATTAACTTACTCGTATTCTCCAGCACAATGGGATGACATTCATTGTGATCCAGTGGTACTGATTAGACCCTAATATGTTGGAAAAAATGTGGTTTATGCCACTAAGTAAATCAGAGACTTCTGCACCAGCTGGAAACTAACACTTGAAACCATCTGAACTGCACTGTTCTCTGTTGCTCGTGGAACTGATTCCTTTTCTCATGGTGGAAATATGAACACTCAATATGCAATGCACTTCAAGTAATTTTCCTGTTTAGCTTTTCTAACTGTTGCATCACATTTTTAATATTCCTCTCTTTGTAATTTAGTCTAAATAAAGGCTCTGGTATTAATTTAATTTTTTTTGAGAGAAAAATAAACCCTGCAAAAGCAGACACATGCATTGCCCTTCCACTAATCAATTTTATAACAATTTTTTTTTATTGGCCTATCCCAGTGAATGAAATTATCATTTTCAGATGAGAGACATATTAGAGTCTAGACTGTTAAGCCTGCCAAAGCTTGTCTCCATGGCAGGACTGAGTATGATTTTCATACAATCATTCTGCTCCTCAAATTGTACTAGTGATAACGTGGGTTTTTTTCACAAGTATTTTCCTGGGGGTTCCTTATAAATCATGTACACAAGGAAGCTTGCTTTTTTTTCCTTCCTGCTGTAAGGAAAGGCTACCTACACTTGGACACAGCTGTGAGAACAGGCATTCACACCATCTGGAGAACAGAAGCCTGCCCCTGTGGGGCAGTTCTTCCCAAGGCTCCTGTGATGAGGAGAGCTTGTAGAGGTCTGGGAAAGCAATTAGGGAAAAGGCTAACGTGAAATTGCCAGAAAAAGCACAGACGTCAATCACTCCTCTAATTCTCATAATGATTCTCAGATGTGGTAACTCAGAAGCATCCCTTGATGTTTATGTAAATCCAAGCCATTATAGCTGATATAGGGCTATATGAATTACTATCATGTAATTCATTACACATTAATTGCTATCAACAATATTTGAGTTTTTGTAAAGTATAATAGCATGCAGTTTGATTGCCTGTCTCATATGGACTGGTTTTCTTCTTGCTTGATTTTTGTAAAGTTGTTCATGACTGACATGCAGTCTGGGGCATGGGGAAATCTGGTCTGAGGGAGTTGTCTACTCCCTTTATGGAGAGATGATGATGAGAAGTTTCTGGTAAGCAGGGTAGAGAAAAACAGCTGAATGACAAGGGAGCTTTACTCCCAATGTCCTTAAAGTGGTAACTGTTCCATTGGATCCATTCAGATCCATTGATGATCAGAAAGCTTTGGTCCTTGAAAAAATGAGTGCAGAGAAAAACAGCATTATGGGAACATAATGAATGAGCTTCACAAACACAGAGGCCCTTCATAAGTGGCAAAGCTTGTCAAAAGTCCCATGTAACTGTGACAGGTATTGCCCAGATGCTATTGAGTTTCAAACAGGAGATGGAGTCATGTTAATAGTATCATGGAGATTTTTTTCAAGCAATTTGCATCCTGTTGTAAATGAGAGTGGATTACCCTTTTCTTTTTCTATATAGCTAAAAGTTTCTGTTCACACTTCTTCAATATCTGAATGTTTCATAACCCTCCATGGATCTTATCTTCACTGCACCACAGTTCTAGGACTTGTTATGATCTCCAATACCTACTCTCTAGAAAAGCATAATTAAAGAAAGACCTGGCAATGTGCTCTAACATCACCCAGCAACTCGCTGACCGAGGCATATTCCTTCCACTGAGTCAGGTGAAGAATTCCTTGCATGTATCTGTCCTTTCCCCACACAACATTTTTTGTCATGGACTGGAGTCAAACAGCTTTTTTTTCTTTCAGCAGTGAAACTTATTTTTGCCTTCTGTGTTTTACCACAGCTGTTGGATGAGGAGAAAAATAAATCCACCTGCCTGAGCTATTCACAAGGTTGTTCTTGCCCGTCTTTAATGTGGGGCATCCATGCTGCCTTATTCTCTGCAGCTGACTGTCCTTCTCTGCTCACCTTATAAAACATAGAAAATCACCTTTCTCCCCACCCCTCCAACTGTCTGGCTGAGGAAATGCTTTAAAGGGCAAAATTGCAGCTCCTTCAAATGCTGATTCACAGAAGAACTTGAGCTTTGATTTATAACTAGAGCTCTGAAAAATCTTTCATTACAAAGCTGGGAATAGCTGGGGAAAAAGCCATCCTCACCTGTTTTCTGCCTCACTTCACTATAAACCTGGTTTATGTCTGTCCCCTGGCTCTGTGTTTGCAAAGTTTTTGATGGTACTGGTATGAAACAATTTCGAAGGGAAATTTTAAGGCAAAGGGAAATCGGAAACATCTTCTTTCCCCATAATTTCAGGACAGGGATTTTTGCTTCATTTGAAACCGGAGAATGTTCAGAATTTCTGTGTGACTCTAAGAAAGGGCAAAATTTGTTCTCACTTTTGTCTTCTCCCCTTCTTTTCCCACTCCCCTCCCTCCACAAACAACAAATATTATTTCTCCATTTCACAGCCCTGGTGACTCTGGAAGTTACAATTTCATGTTGACACGGGCTGAACATCTGTCTGTTCACAAGACAATTGTCTGTACTTTTGCTTATGAGCTGCATTTTGCACAACATGGCTGATGCCACTTCTACCCGGAACAGGAGAGAAGAAACCCCACTGACATGAAAACACTTGAGTTCCCTCTTGGCTTCACTCCCTTGAAAAACAGAGTCTGTGCAAAAGTAAAAACCCACTTGTGAGGATACACCTTTGTTTGAATGAAAAGATGAGCATGAGCCTTAAACAAAAATATTTCCTCTCCTTATGCATCTTTATAAATCTTCATATTTCTTTTCTGTTTTTCTGCTCATATTCTTTGACATCTCCTTCTTTCCTCTCTTTCTTTTTTCTTGCTCTCTCCTAGTGGTAGTCCTTTCCCAAAATATGTGTCTTAGGCTCCTCACTATGTTTTTTTTTCTCTGAAAAAGAAAAAAAACTCTTCTCAAAACTGTTGTAAAGAATGGTTACAGAAATGTGTAATCTCTCAACATCCAGAGGTAGGAGCTGTGGACAGAAACTTGGATTTGGAAAGAAAAGAATGTATTAATTCTGTGCCAGTTTTAATCAACCATGTTACCTATGCCTACATACCTATTCCTAGATTGAAAGCTCTAAAGCTTGCTTTCAGTCCCTGAACCCCCCAAATTTGTACTTGTACCACACATCCTACCATGTGCTTTGTCAAGCCTCTCCACGTAACAGGTGATTTTCTAGTGCTAGCACTCATCCTGCACTGTGGTGTCAGGTACCATGCTATGTTCAGCTCAGCTAATCCTGTTGAGAAGGAAAGGAAGTCTGCACAGCTGTCATATCCCTATCAACTTTTCTTACTGCTTCTAGTAATTAGTTCTGAAGTCTTGGAGGCTAATATTTGTGATTAATACATGTACATGAAATATATCATTCCTTCTGCTAATTGTTACATGACTTGGATTTCTTTTTTTTTTTCTTTTTAAAAATTATATAATGTGGCTGGATGCCACTAGTAATACTCAGGTATGATAGGGTATTGCTTCAGTTAGTACTTTGTGAATCTTCAGAGGGCAGCAGTTTCTCATTTTCTCAGTTATGTTCCACAGATAGCTATACTGGAATAATTAGAATGAATGATTTTTTTTTTTGATCATTTATCCAAGACCTCATGGTGCATGGAAAAAAAATTTTGCAAGTAGATAGTGTATTTTGAGTCAGTTTTGAATATGCAGGTGACAAGAAAATCTTTGTCAATAGAGTTAGAGACAGGATAAAAATTAGCCAGAAGACTTTAGGTGCATATAAAACTGAACAACAAAAACAAGGAAAGAGATGAGGAGGAAGATGCATGCTTCTCTGTGAAGTCATCAAGCATAGGTGACACATACCTATGCTCTACAGCTATGACCTACAGCTGAGTCATCATTACAGCTGTGTAATTTGTAATGTTGAGGCTCTGGACATCAGTGGTCAAATATTCTAAGACCTGAAACTCAGATTTTAAGGGAAACATTATTTTTGCCTGCAGATACAGGGGTTAATCCTTTTAGGAACTGGAAAGTGGATTAAGCTGGCAGTAGAGCCAACCTGTCTTGACTTCTAGGGGGAAGTACCGAGGACAGAAGGATCCATTAATTTTCAGAGTATGGTACATGGCATATTGCAAGGTACGAGAATTGTGATGGATCTGGTAGGCTGGGAGGAGGAGGACTTCTCTGTGTAGCTACCACCATACAGAGAGGGGCACTGGGTATAGCAGTGTTTATTAGACATCCCTTGAAATAATGTTTTGACTGAGTAAGTTAGGCAATCACATTGCTGCTCTGTGGATGGGAACACTCAGTGTGGCTTTATCAATCACGACAGGCATATCAGGTTTATTATCTTGTTTCCAAATGTGATCACTAATGGACATACCAGAGCAAAGTGATAAAATGGACTTGGTTGGCTGGACATAAAGAGCGTGTGAATGGACCACTAAAACACTCTTCTCTGGCTAAATGTGTGCGACATTTTGTAACAGATACCGAACTACATACAATGCAAATCTTAACTTCCGTGACCTACAAAAGTCAAAATACATCCAATTCACTGTTTGGCACATGTAACATTTCATAAATGTCCATATGGATTTTGATTTGTGGTTTGTCCTCCCAGAAGCTGGAAAATGAAGGCACAGTCCAGTAGCTAGAATAAAAAAGGTGTTTTCTATGAAACCGTCTGACTCTTCTGTAGTTCTCTTAAAGTCTCAGGAATAGATCTTGAAGTTTGAAGTCTGACTACCTTATTCTTAAAGAAAGATCTGAATGGGAATGTGTTTTTGATAGTTTAGAAGGAAAGAGAAAAGAGATGGGACTGAACTGGAAGGTTGGAGCAGATTATTAGCAGCATAATGGCATCATCATCACAAAAAAACCTTTATCACACCTTCACTCTCCCTTTCCACTGAATTACCGAAACAGCTCACTAGATATTGACTACTATTCCTACAATTTTCTGATTTAACTGTCCTCATAATCTGCTGTAACTCAAATATTCTGAATAATGATATCCCACATCTTTTAGAATATGTAACCCTTTGGCATCCAGAAGTAAACACTAAACTCCTTGTATGCTGTTTACCCTGACAACATCAGAAGATGGATATAGAGTTTGCTTTCACAAAGGCTTCAAACTGAATAGTGAGTACATTAAAATACATAAAAACCCCTGCAGTGAAACTGAACCAGTAAAAAGTTAATTTTAAACTTTCAAATAAATCTGGGCAGTAGGTATGCTTAGGGGAAAATAGTGAATAAGCACAGACTTTAATGAAGACAAAAATCAATTCCAGATAACACTGTTCCCCTTCCCCTCTTTGGAACAGACTGCATTGCCATCACTGTCAACTCTGTCACAGCAAAGACTAGCCTAGGAGCTGTAACATCTCCCATGTGCATATCACTAATTAGCTGCAGTGGAGAAGCATGTTCGGATTTTAGCTACACGAAATAACAACCCAAGCATAAGGATTATGACAACAGACAAATATTAATGTCTTGGAATCATAAAAGTGTTGGTAGCTGTGGCATTCCCCAGGCCACACAGAGAACAGGGAGAATGTTTAGCACTGTTAATACTTCTTCTGATTTCAGGATCCCAGGGGTTTTGCAAATGGAGAGTGACTTTTATCCCAGCTCCTTGGACTAGCCACGAGGTCTGGACATCGCTTATGTTCCATTTAGGGGGTTTAAACAGTGCATAGGTTTTCTGCATGTGAGTGGATTGCACTCCTAATGAAGTGTTTCTTCCTGTGAAGTAGGTATAATTAACCCCCCTTTACAGATGAAGAAAGGGAAGCATTAAGGGATGAAATAACTTGTCCAAACTCAAAATGAGACGTAAGGAAATCTGGCACAAAAATAAAAAATCTCCATACACTCATGAAATTTTTCCACAGAATCACAGAGTGGCTGAAGTTAGAAGGGACTTCTGGAGGTCATCTGGCCCAGCCCCTCCTGCTCAAGCAGGGCCATCTACAGCAGGCTGCTCACAACCATGTCCAGACAGCTTTTCAGTATCTCCAGGGATGGAGACTCCACAACCTCTCTGGACAGCCTGTGCCACTGCTTAGTCACCCTCACAGTACAAAAGTTTTTTCCTTATGTTCGGATGGAACTTCCTTCTGTCCTACCTATTCTTTTTTCTCCATTCACCAATGGTCAGGACAAGTGCCAGGGTGACCGAGAAACTCAGTGGCTTTTTGCTAGCTTCACAAAGTAGGAAGAAATGCAGTGACAACTTGCCTGTTGTCCATCTCTCCCAGGGGAGAAAGATGGCCTCGCTGCCAGTTGCCCACCTTGGGAAGGCCAATGAGGACATGCTATGGGAAATTTTATCATTATGAATTGTAAAATCCAGACCTTCCTTCCACTCTGTTGTCTGTGCTCTTAATCAAGGTCTGCTCAGGATGAAGAAAAGCTGGTTTTTACTTCTGTACTGTACAGATCTTATTTAGGTGAATAGGTCTGCAGGCACTTTTTTCCTCCTCATCAACATAATTTAATTTTATTTTTCAATCATTAGGCATAAAGTCACCTTGCTTTTTCTTATTGCATTACTGCAAATCTTTTTAACCTATTAACAGCCTTCTCAGCTCTTATTGCCTCTCACTTTGACTGGTGTCATTTTTGTTGTTGCTTTTGTCTCAGTCCACGTCAAGCAATGCAAAATGCTGCTGCAAAATCATCTTCATTGTTCCCTGTCACTCCTACATGAACTTCTTCTTCATGTTGTTCAGTGACATAAGTCCCTGTTACAGCTGAGATACCAAGAAAGAGGGATAAGGGGACCAGGAATGTGGCAGAGCATTTAGAGTTGCAACACACACAGATTCTGCCTTCTGACTCTCCAGAGTATGGTCCTGCTCAAATGCCAGCCCTCATCCACTCCTCTTCTTGCTTGAACTCTGCTATTTACTCATTGCTTCACACCTTCTCTCAAGAACTCAGCCTCTGTCCTGCAGTGTACACAATGGCAATGATTACCTCTCAGATCTATTTAAAAAAACCTATATCTTTTATGATATATTCTGTCATCTCTTTGCAGGTTTCTCTCCTTTGCTTCCCCCATCTTTTTACTCAGTGATGACTCAGTTGCTGAGAGCACCCTGAAGAGATGCAGAAAATTACTTTCAAGAACTCAGCCTAGTGAGAGCATTCTGTAAAGAGCTGGATTTGGCTTTATACATATTTGATCCCAGCATGAGCCAGTGGGAGCAGAGAGCCAAATGAAGCATGTTTCTTTGCTGTTCCTGAACTAAGAAAGCCATAGAAAACCTCTTTGTTCAAGTGCAGGAAAAATTCCTATGTGGCAGGGAAAACATGACACTATCATGTCATGCTTTATAGTCAGTGTGCATGCCCCTTTTATGTTTAGAGGGGAGTGAGAAAATGGTCTAAAATCTGTTCTGGGAACTGAGAGAGGAATGTGGAGGTAGTTTGACTCTAATTGTCTAACATCCTGTTGCATGAGCTGTATACCAGAATTGAGCCGAGCTGTAGACATGAAGTAAGTTCCTTGCTGGAGACAATGGGGAATGCCATTGGCTGGACATTAGTTTTTAAATGGTGATCTCCCCTCTGGAGACAGTGTTGAAAGAAACTGGTGATTAGAACTTGTTTTTGTGAAAAAAAGGAAGAGAATGAGGGAACCAGTTGGCACCAGGAAGAGGAAGGATGAGGCAGTGAGGCACAATATGTTTTCTGCCATTGTGGCACCAGCTTAGGACAGCGTCTCTGTTGATATCAACACACCAAGGTTTTGTCCACCTTTTACTGCTGCTTCTCACTGACCTCATAAGATGAAGTCTTCTTGGGTCTCCCTTAGGAAGCGTAAGTGAGAAAACTGACTCATAATGAAAGGGGATTAAATGCTGGAGAGAGAAAGGAGAGGAGCAGTCACCCTTTCACAGGTACAGTGCTGAGAGGTGGCTCTGAGGGATACTGGAGGAAGATCATGCAACAGTGTCATCTTCAGCCCAATTCCATGTCTCTCCCTTTTGCCTTCAAATGTCTCTGACTCAGTTAGTGACTAGTTGTTTGGCCATGGGCAAGTCTCATCAAGTCTTTTTTTGTTACTGTTTTTCTGCTTACCTTCTGTTTTATTGTCTGTCTAAAATTATTCACGGTTTAAGTACTGACAAGGCTACAGACCCTGTACAATGAAAGGGGGTTCCAGCTTCTGTGGGGCTCGGCATTGAAGACCGAACATGCTAAGTCACTTGTAAGCAACCTGTCCAGGACAGAAATATGATGTCTCTTGGCAGCCCCAGCTTTGGCCTGAGAAGGAGTTTAACTCTGAGGAATCTCATAATTCAAAGAGAAACTAAGTTTAGGATTAAAAGAATATGAGGTAGACCATTTCTGGATAACCTATATATATATTTATGCTGGTGTCTTGGTTTCAGCTGGGATAGAGTTAATTGCCTTCCTAGCAGCCGGTATAGTGCTATGTTTTTGAGTTAGGTGTGAGAAGAAAGTTGATAACACTGATGTTTTCAGTTGTTGTTAAGTAGTGTTTATACTAAGTCAAGGATTTTTC
Source organism: Harpia harpyja (assembly GCF_026419915.1). Lineage (NCBI taxonomy): Eukaryota > Metazoa > Chordata > Aves > Accipitriformes > Accipitridae > Harpia > Harpia harpyja. The sequence continues at coordinate 21,713,639 of NC_068952.1, forward strand.
AGCCTATGATACCCAGCCAGCGAGAAGGTTGGAGGGGCACAAGAAGTTGGGACGGGACACAGCCAGGGCAGCTGACCCAAACTGGCCAACGGGGTATTCCATACCATGTGACGTCACGTCTAATATAGGAACTGGGGGGAGTGGGGGCGGGGGGATCACTGCTCGGGGACTGACTGGGCGTTGGTCAGTGGGTGCTGAGCAATTGCATTGTGCATCACTTGTATATTCCAATCCTTTTATTATTACTGTTGTCATTTTATTAGTGTTATCATTATCATTATTAGTTCCTTCTTTTCTGTTACATTAAACCATTCTTATCTCAACCCATGAGTTTTACTTCTTTTCCCGATTTTCTCCACCATCCCACTGGGTGGGAGGAGGAAGTGAGTGAGCAGCTGCATGGTGCTTAGTTGCTGGCTGGGGTTAAACCATGACAGCAAGGTACATTACCTGGAGTCCTTTGCAATCAACCACTAAGAACAGCATCTCCGTGAGACAGAAGTCTGTAGACAGCATGGATGTGCAGGCAGCAGGAAATAGATGCAATACGTGGGAGGTGAAACAGATCATTCTTTAGGCACAGCCAGCATGCTGTTTTTGTCACTGAGTAAATCAGAGTCCTCATTGGGCCAACCAAAACTGATACCTCAGCTTCCTCCTTTTAGTAAAATCACAACAGTGAACTTTCCTTTACACTTTGAAGTACCAGATCTACAGATTAAAAGATCTATTATTATTTTTGTTAGGCATTCATAAGGTATGGGTTCTTCTTTAAATATCTTTTTCATGCATATTTCTTTTATCAATTCTCTTTTTTCATGATTTTTTCTTAAGGATCTTTTCCTCTTATCCCTTTTGTTCCTCCTAAGGTCTTAGATGACAGCATTTTTCATTACATTCCCTGCTTTTTTAATTTCTTTGTCTCCATTTATGTAAATTTGGCATGTGAACTCGTAAGATGATGGAGTTATGAAAATCCTTGGAGCCTGTTTTAAAATCTCATGAAGGTCTAATTAAATATTGCACACTGGGAAAGACATATTTTGCAGTGTATCTGAAAAAATTAATTTGATTGACATGAGCACTAGGTCTTAGATCCAATATTTCCTGACACAATAAATTTTTAGTTAACCCAGATTTCAGAGTGACTTTTCCCTTCTGTTGCACATGGAGGCATGGTTTAAGATAACTCAGCAGTTTCTTGTTTGTTTTGTTCCTTATTGATGTGAAGATCAAAACTAAACATAAGCCATTTTACTTCTCTCCTGTCCCCAGGTTGTTTGGTGGTTATTGTTGTTAATATTACTACTGTCATTTTCTTGCAAGTTTATTTTTTCTGCTTGCTGTGTAAAGAGAATGAGCAGCAAATGAGGAGAGGGACTCTTTAAGTGAGATTATCCCTTTATCACAACAAAAGTAAATCTCCTAAATCCAACTGAAAATCCACCATAAGCTGAGATCATCCATCAAACATGACAGCAATGAAGAAAAATGAATTCTGTCTCTACTTGCTTTATTCAAAGAAAAATAATGTAAAGGTGTTAGTCCCTCCACTACCATGCAAATCGGACTGGGATCTTGCTGGAATTCAGAGCATACATTTTTACTGCTAAATAAAATCTCCAGGGACCATTTTTTTGGCCTGAAGGGCAATGGCACGAACTGCCTGCATTCAGACTTCATAACACTTGGCTCTGGGTGGAGGCATGTTTTGGCCCTGGAAGGGTCAAAACCAGCTGGGATAGTGCTGGAAGATTTTGTAGGGAGATGGGAGCCACAACTGTTTATACTGAGTACAGGAGAAAGTCCCTGGTATGCTCTGTCACCTGAGCTGCGTGCTCCCTCCTTCATCCTTGTGCTCATGCCTCACCGTCATTTTGGAGAGTGCTAGTGGGCCAAACGCACGTCAAGGCACCATGCTACCACTTAAAGAGGGTGATTTAATGGCAATCTAATGGCCACACATTCTCCCTAGCCCTCTTGTATGTAGCTGTAGGGATTTAGAGACTCTCAATAAGAGGATGTCTTGTCAGTGCTTGTATGCATGCTGCCTCCAAAAAAGTCTGGGGACTTCTACTCAATAGGATGCTTTGCCTCAGAGCATCCTATTGTAAGTACAATAGTTGTTTGTTTTGACCGGCAAGGAGATCTGGGTGAAGGAAACAAGGGCTGTGATCTCAAAGAAATTACTCTGTGGGAAATGTGCCCTCTTCCTACCCCAATTAAACTTCCTATCATCTTTTCAGTGTCAAACAGTGAGAGTGACAGAAAGTTTAGATATGTTCAGGCATGTGTCTTGGTTCAAACCTCCACCTGAAGCTGTAGGAATGATGCTGTGGAAGGAAGCCTTGCAGGCTGGCCATAAGCCATGATAAGGAGAGTTCCTGTCCCTCCTCCAGATAGGTATCTCTCTGCTGTGTGCTGCTTGGGTGCTGCGGGAAGGAGCTGCCATGTGGTCCACAGAATAGGCATTATCCAATTTTTATAATTGGATAAAAGTCCTTGGTACTTTATGAAAAACTCAGGGTATTTTAGTTAAACTGCTGAACCTGGGGTCTGAATAGATAATAAAATTTTTCCGTAGCACTAATTTTCATGGTCAGTTTCATCTGCAACCTTCTTCTCTTTCACCTCTAATCTGCAAGGCATCTTTAGGCCACTCCTCTATTCCACACTGGAGAGCGCTGCATATCAGTATTGGCTGAAAAAATTATGACATGAAGTTTATGATCCTTCAGATGAAATCTCTTGACAAACATTATACAAATGCTGTTCATCAATAATAAAGTGACTTGGTTTTAGAGGTCTGGAAGGTGAAGTTAATATATAGGAGAGGGAAGGAGAGAATTCATAGAAATTATGAGGCTAAGTTCTGCTTGCAAAGACAGCATGAACAAAGATGAATTACCATGTAAAGGATTTCTAGAAGCATAGAACTGCTATTCTAATGTCCCAAATCAGTCAGTCTTCACACTGGCAGGGTTAGAGTTTATGAATAAACTGAAAAGACCAGACTGCAGCAGCCAGAAAGATGATGGGTTTTTGTTTTCAGATACAGAAGTGACTCTCAGGGGAATCCTTGCATTAGGTTCTTTGCCACAGATGAAAGTCACAGTCATTTTGTGCATTGATATCTGAGGTCAGATGTATGAACTTCAGAGCAGATTTACAGAACACATTTCAGTTTTCTGGAAGCAAGGCATTGCTAGGTTGAGATGGTAGAAGAGATCTCAAAACACTTATTTAAGCTACACAGGAGCCCAGTAGAAAGTTCTTATCACCTTTTTACAGATGGAAAAAGAGTACAAATCATGTACACAGAGTCATACTGTACAGGTGCAAGAACCTGAGGACCCTCCCCTTCTGTAGCAGATTGACAACACTTGTTCTATTATGATGAAAAAATCCGGCTGGAATTTGGGTTTGGTTGTTTGAACCTGCTCCAAATCTATAAAACATGCAGCAATGCATTTGAAATCTCATCAGTATGGCCTTCCAATTGAGAGAGTGCCAGACCTCTGTGACCTAGAGATGTTATGGACATAATAGCTGCGATGGATAGTTTTGCAAATCTAATGAGATCTGGTATTGCCAAAAGATTCAGTCTTATAGGTGTCTTTTTTAAACTAGATCAGCTTGGCTTTCCTTTATTCATAACAGTTTGCAACAATGGTGTCTTCAAAATGTCAAAAGTAAAACTCTTAGCTGAAGGTGATTTCACTCTGTTCCAAGCAACAGCAGAGCTAATAAAGTCAGCAGAAGGCACCATCTTGAATTAGCTCATAACATTATTACACTTTTTTTATTCTTTCCCCTTTATTAACCTGGAAACCTCAAGATAAAACAATTTTTTCCATTGTACGAAGAAGAAAATGCATGCTATACAAGAATAAGCACATAAATAAATAAAAGAGTATTGTCTTCACTTTACAGAGAGGGATCTAAAGCATACAAAAAAAAAAATGTGCAAAAGGTCAAGCAGGAATTGGGCAGCATAAGGCTGCAAAGCAAACCTGCTTTCCTGAGTCTTATACCTCCATCATAACTACAGAAATAACCTTCCAGCCTCAGTCAGGTAGTTGCATCCCTAACATTTGAAGAGTTAATGCCAAGAAAACAGCATCCTCATGTATTTATTACCTTGTTGTAAATACATGCATGGTGCAGCTAATGCATTTTCAGTTGCACTTGATTTCACTGAGCCCTGATTGAAATCCAGTAACTCCTTGTGGCTCCAGTACACTTCGGGATGTTTTATGAGCTGTCTGCGGCAGGCAAAACCTTGTCATTTCCATCTGTAGCTGCTTTATCACAACTTTTACACCTCATGAGAGAGTCTCATTTTCATTGCTAGATGTGTTTTCAAAGTGCTTTGCCTTGCTGAAAGCAGAGCTCCATAATGGACTTCATTGAGGTAGAACTGTTTTCTCCTAGGAGGCTTCAAAGTATTTTTCTCTGTCCTGCATGCTGCTTTATCTGGCAGACAGGCATGCCCTTATACAAAAGGGCTTTCTATAGATAGAAGTTTCACACTCAAAAAAAAAAGTAAATAAAATATCAAGTAAAATACAGCTTTCTAAACTATACTCTGCCTGTCACTTCTCTTAGTCCATTAGCTCTCAAAGATACAGAAAGCTGGGTCTTCTTTTACTCCTTCCTTGTAAGTGAGTGCTATTTTTGAAGTTTCTTCTAAAATCATGTTAACAGGGAAGAGATTGTTAGATTATTTCCCCTCTGTTTCTCCTTCCCCCTTCTAAAGCATAGTATTTGTTTATGGTTTTATCCTTAGATTTTAGAAGCATTGCTTAACTTCATCTGAACTTTCAAGCTATCTAGATCTCCCTATGAGGCTGAACTTTCCAGCTTGATTGACACCTTCATCAAACCTCCATCTCCATCTCTGTGCATCAGAGATGGTTCTAACTTCTGTGGCTCAGTGCCAAACCAATCTTATCTTCCAAGAAATACATTGAGGAGGGGCTGAACACGTAAGGTTGGTAAAGCGTGGAACTACCCTGTTATCTGCAAGATAAAAGCCCAGCCAAGCTGGAGGCAATAGGAATTTCACTTATGACTGCAGTCTGGATGCAGCCATTCATAGCTCTGTGTCACTTTTCCTGCCATCCCACCATAATATCTCCTTTGCTGTGTAGGTGATAGCTTCCTCTCACAACGCTGTTCCTGACTGCAGTACAAAACACAGCTAGCTCTTTTTGGACAGGTAACTAACAGGGCTACAAATTGGCAACTAGAATCACAGTGCACAGGACGTTTTCCTGAAAATGGACCTCTCCCTCAGTGTTCAAGACAGCTCTAGACATGTCTGGATATGCAGAGAAACAAGGATGGCAATGGACCATGGAAGTCTTAAATGAAAAAGATTCCTTTTTCGGTGATTAAAAAAAGCTAATAATCTCAAAGGCTTTTCCTCACATGGCATGCTGATGTAACTTTCAGATAGGTAACTTAATCCATTACTGCCTAGGAAGAAAAGCTAACCCTCTTGATTGATTCACACATCTCAACCTACCCAGGAGCAGCAAATGGTAGGCAGTGGATGGCTCTTCTACAATGATCTCATCTCATCTGTTCATCCACCTGGCTTCTCAGTCCTGAGGGCTTTAACATGACTACACTGGTGTCCCAAATGTGGGGGGATAAGTGAGGCTGTTCCCTAACTATCAGTTCATCATCTAACTGGCTCTAGGAAGGTGAATGTTTGGAGAATCCTTTCTGCCACACATAAAAAAATAGCAGCAAATGCAGGTGCATGCATATTAGCTTGTAGGTGGAAGAAAGAGATGGACAATTCAGGTTGATGCAGGTGAGGAAGGAGGCTCAAGACAAGTATATGCCATTTTCCTTTGGAGAGACCTCTTCCTGTGTGTAGTATTTGCGTTATTAAAGGAGGTACTGTGTTTTTCAGGCGCCTTTTCCTGCGGCCACCAGTTTTGCTATCACCCTTCCAAACAAGGTCAATGTTCTGCCTGTTGTGAACCAGTTACTCTCTTCCTCTGGTTTGCTCAGCCATAGTTAGTCATAATCAATGAAGGGAAGAGCTGTCACAGTCATGACTGAGATGAATGACATGGGTACTGCTCAGTCTTTGGAAGCCCAGCTTTCATGAGACTCATGCAGAGAGCACTGCTCATGACTCAGTTGGATGCTCTCTTCCTTGTCAGTCAGTCCCTACCCTAATATCAAGGCACAGTGAGAAAAATTGAGGTTTTGTGCTGTTCAAACATGATGTTGCTTTGGCCATTAAATAGCTCCTGTAGAATACATTTCTCATTTCCCTGCCTTTGTATACAGTCACACATACACACAGAGAATACGCTGCATAGCAAGCTACAGGCATTTCAGCCTTGCAGTGCTGAAATTACTTGTCCCCACTTCTAGCTTTGCAAAGAGCAGCTAGCTGTTCAAAATAATTGACTAAATAAAAGAGGGAAATAACTAAGCTGTCCACTCCTAAACTATTGGTCTACGACTGAGGGCAGCTGAGTTTAGTTCCCAACCTCCCAGTTCCCAAGATGAGGCACTCTACATACGTTATGCTGAGGAAAATGATGCTGTGCACAGGTTTTTGATCTGTATCTAAATGAGTCAACGTGGGTCTTGAGCACAGTGCAGCTCTGCCTGTGTTGTCAGCCATGCTTGAAACAATTAGAAAAGCTGGACTGATTTAGTCTGCATGGAGGGCCATGCTGAAAAGATTGTATTACTTCCAGGCCTGGACTAACATGGTCTGTGATGCTCAAGGCTCTGTAGACACAACAGTTTACACAGAGCTAATTAGTGTATGCCCAAAATGCAAATTCCTTGCCTGGGGTTTTCATCCTTTCTACATCTCCAGGCAAACCACGTATGCCAAATTCTGAAACAATATAAATTAGGGATTTAAATCTCTGGGCTGATTTGTAGAAATTATGTACAATCCTATTTCTCATTGACTTAACTCTGGGCATTCACCTGAAAAGAGACAACAAAACCAGGCCATTTAGTTTCAATTTTACTTCTTTCTGCTTACTTGCCCCAGCAACGATGAAGAGGTACTTTATCTAAGCCTGTGAGTGTCTGAGTTACTCTTATTGAATGATCTGTGTACCAAATCTAGCTATAGATACCTCATTATTGAGTTATTGCTATTATTTATAGTATAAATTATTTATGTTCTACCTTAGTGTTGTAGAGGTAGTAGACTCCTTTGTATGCAAGCAGTATCTGAATCTCAAGGACCAAATCTTGCCTCCAGTTTCACTGATGGAAATGAGGAGTAACTCTGTTAAAGTTGCCAGAGTAATTCTGACTTTATCCGAAGGCAAATGAGAAGAGAAAGTGGCTTTTCTGCCTAAGTGGAAAGTTAAAGAATACTTTAAACAGGCTAATTTAAGGGAACAGGGAGGCTAACACTGACAAGTCATTTCTATATTACACCTAATAATATGCTTTACACTTAAAATGAAACATATGATCCCAAAACAGTGGAACCACTTGGCCATGTGGGATATAATAATCTTAGAGGTGACAACTGAACAATGTACTCCACGCCGAGCTAAGAAAACAGTTCTTTCAAATAAGATTTTAAAGTTACCTTTTAAATTCTCTTTGGTTAAAATGACCAGCATCAGGCTGTCCATCTCATTTTAGCTGATGCAGTAGGTACAGCATAAATATACCTTTGGAGTTCTTACAGAAAACTGTTCTTGTATCTTTTGTTCCTTTACTGTTTAGCATGCTGCTGTCTAGTGCAGGCACACACCCTGGTTCATGAAAGTGGCTGGGTTATTTTGAACTGTGGGATACAGATGAGAAATTACAGGAAGCATCTTTGTGGTCATGAGGGTGAGAAGTGGTTCTGTTGATATTACCCCCACCACCATCCTCCAAAGCATTTTGCACAAAGTCTATAGTGACAAACTCTTGTTCTGCTTCCTCAGGAGATGCACTTTCCTCAAGTGCCTTTCCCATGAAGAACATTTTAAGAGCAATTGTTATAATAATATTATATCTAATTATATAACAGAATAGATATTCTAGATAGAATTAGAATAGATATTCTTGATAGAATTAAATCTGGCCAGGGACATCAAGGGCAACAAGAAAAGCTTCTATAGCTACGTCAGTGATAAAAGGAAGACTAGGGAAAATGTGGGCCCTCTCTGGAAGGAAATGGGAGACCTGGTTACCCAGGGTGTGGAGAAGGCTGAGGTACTCAATGACTTTTTTTGCCTCAGTCTTCACCAGCAAGTCTTCCAGCCACACTGCCCAAGTCGCAGGAGGCAAAGGCAGGGACTGGAACAATGGAGAATTGCCCACTGTAGGAGAAGATCAAGTTCAAGACCATCTAACGAACCTGAAGGTGCACAAGTCCATGGGACCTAATGAGATGCATCTGCGGGTCCTGAGGGAACTGGCAGATGAAGTTGCTAAGCTGACATGCGGAAAACAGACTCCACAATCAGTGAGATTGTAAAGTAGGTATGTTTATTCAGCGCTGGGCCGCACGGGGGGTAGTCCCACCAAAGTCGTGCGCGCCGCACTCGGCAGTTTGTCTCAAGTTTATACAGTCAAGTGTTACATATTCACAATACACCTATACATATACATGACCTATCCCCGCTCCATATTAAAATTAGCTCCGAGAGGTCATTTCCATAGTCTCCTCTCAACTGCGCTTGCGCAGTGCCTCTTTATGGTGGTCATCTGGTGGTCGCAGAGATGAAGATAGATGACTCCTCTTCGTCACCGCTAGTAACCTTTTTTCTTGCGCAGGCTCAGTGATTTCTTGGTATTCACCCAAGCCGCAAGACCAGTCTTAGCTGGCTCTTGGGGCCTGCTCCTGCTTCTTATCAGGAGCTGTCTTTACCTCATTGGCTGGTCCTTGGGACTAGCTCTTCTTATCAAAGACTGTCTTTGCCTCAGCTAATTTCAACAATGTAAGCACTAAACATCATCCTTCATCCCCCCTTATTATGTCTACTGAGATTCTTTTGACTCCCCTTGTTTCAAAGCCACTATCCCTCATATTTGAGAAGTCATGGCAGTCCAGGGAAGTTCCCACTGACTGAAAAAGGGGAAACAAACCCCCCATTTTTAAAAAAGGAAAAAAGGAAGACCTGGGGAACTACAGTCCAGTCCGTCTCACCCCTGTGCTCAGCAAGATCATGGAGCAGATCCTCCTGGAAACTATGCTAGGGTACATGGAAAATAAGGAGGTGACCGGTGAAAGGCAACATGGCTTCACTAAGGGCAAATTGTGCCTGACAAATTTGGTGGCCTTCTATGATAGGGTTACAGTGTTGGTGGATAAGTCATTTACCTGGACTTGTGCAAAGCATTTGACACTGACATCCTTGTCCTAAATTGGAGAGACATGGATTTGATGGATGGACCACTCGGTGGATAAGGAATTAACTGGATGGTCACACTCAAAGAGTTGCAGTCAATGGCTCGATGTCCAAGTGGAGACCAGTGACGAGTGGCGTTCCTCAGGAGTTGGTTTTGGGATCGGTGCTGTTTTAACATCTTTGTCAGCGACATGGACAGTGGGATTGAGTGCACCATCAGCAAGTCTGTTGACAACACCAAGCTGTGTGGTGTGGTCGACATGCTGGAGGGAAGGGATGCCATCCAGAGGGACCTTGACAGGCTTGAGAGGTGGGTCCATGTGAACCTCATGAAGTTCAACAAGGCCAAGTGCAAGGTCCTGCACATGGGTCAGGGCAATCCCAAGCACAAATACAGGCTGGCAGAGAATGGATTGAGAGCAGCCCTGAGGAGAAGGACTTGGGGGTGTTGGTTGACGAGAAGCTCAACATGACCTGGCAATGTGTGTTTGCAGCCCAGAAAGGCAACCACATCCTGCGCTACATCAAAAGAAGCGCAGCCAGCAGGTTGAGGGAGGTGATTCTCCCCCTCTGCTGGTGAGATCCCACCTGGACCACTGCATTCAGCTCTGGGGCCCCCAACATAAGAAGAACATGTACCTGTTTGAATGAGTCCAGAGGAGGGCCATGAAAATGATCAGAGGTCTGAAGCACCTCTCCTGTGAAGACAGGCTGAGAGAGCTGGGTTTTTTCAGCCTGGAGAAGAGAAGGCTCCAGGGAGACCTTGTAGCAGCCTTCCAGTACCTAAAGGGGCCTACTAGAAAGCCAGAGAGGGACTTTTTACAAGGGCATGTAGTCATAGGACAGGGGGTAATGGCTTTAAACTGAAAGAGGGTAGATTTAGATTAGATGTAAGGAAGAAGTTCTTCACTGTGAGGGGTGGTGAGGCACTGGAACAGGTTGCCCAGAGAAGTTGTGGATGCCCCATCCCTGGAAGTGTTAAAGGCCAGGTTGGGTGGGGCTTCAAGCAACCTGGTCTAGTGGATGGTGTCCCTGCCCATGGCAGGGTGGTTGGAACTAGATGAACTTTAAGGTCCCTTCCAACTGAAACCATTCTATGATTCTATGATTATTTGAGGGTATGATGGTGGGATCAAGCATTTATAGGGCCCATTTGCCCACATGTAACAATTTTCAGTCCTAAGTCCTTTGTTCAGGAGGCAATTAAAAATGTCTCTTGTTCTGATAAAATATTTGATTTTTACTGCATTGAAAATGCGTGGATTTAAATGTTTTCCTGAGCTGTGGCCACAGGGCCTACTCCAGATTCCCCTGCAGAATCAGTACTTAACATCCTGGTTCATTGTATGTCTATTGAAAAATTGCAGCAATCTTTATTGTTCAGCAGGAATGACAGTGCTGTATAATTAAATTAGAACAAGGAAATTACTGCAAGAAAGTTTCTGTGAATAAATATGTTTAATCAGTTTATTTCTATTAAGAATAAGTGCAGCTCTCTTGTGTATTCACTTGGTGTTGTCACCTGATGGTTGTGCAACTGGCACAAACTTAAAAGGCAAATTTCAAAGCTACATGCATACATTTTTCCAAAATTCAGAGATTTAAATCCTCACATACTAATATTTGCATTGCAAGTGATCATCCAGTCAAGGAAAATGAATCATTAACCTTTCTAATACATTCAGGTTGAACTTCAAAATATTCATGATCAATCCCTGACTTCAAAACATTTGAAATAGTATCATTACAATACAAATATTTCTGAGGGAAACACAATTTCTTGATGAATATTTAGCTTGCAGGTTAAGGAAGTTCTCCTCAACACATACACCAAATAATAATAACAATAAAACATACATATACGATTTTCCCCACTGTTGCCACAATAAAGATGTAAAAAAGAGAAATGAGAAATAGGGCAGTCTCTTAGCACATATAATTCCCTCACTATTTTCAGACTGATTTTCCACCCCTGCTGTCATCTATTCTTCTTGATTTTTGTAATTCTAAGTTTAAATTTCTTCAGGCCATAGGATACCCATCATGTCCTTTGGGAGGCTATTCTTCAACCTACTGGACCAGAAAAGAAACATTTTTTTCCAGATTTGCTGACTGAATTTTCCTCTGCTCAGTGACAGTGGATTATATCTCCTTTTACAGTCTTAAATAATTTATCTTTGTTATTTACAGTTTTTTTCCTTGCATGACCTTCTTTTATCCCAACTATTTACTTCTTTAATATTATTTCTTTTCAGGAGTCCACCTGTCTCTTAATCATTTGTTGTTGCATTTATCTGTGTCCTTTCTAATTTACTGGCATCTTTCAGGCTCTAAGAGGCTTGTGACTTTATGCAGTGTTCTTAGGGTGAGCAAACCAGTCATTGATTTAGCACAGCTTCTTTGGTACAACATCCTTGGCTTTCAAATACACAGCATCTACCATTGCTTTCAGTATACATTCAAATACCAGTGCACTGGCAACTGTGAAATAAGGAAAGGAGCGAACTGACAAGTCAGGGTGTTTTCTCTATGCCCTCTGGAGACTCCCTGGTCAGCACTAGGGTAAGCACCTCATATGCCCTCAACAAAGCAGCAGGTCAGTCCCAATCATTTGAGTGGCTTCACTTTACATTCCCTTTTTCTCCATTTGCTCACCACCAAGTCCTTCCCATTATCCCCTCCCCAGAGAAGCACAACCCTGGTTCCTCTTTCCCCTCTAAGCACTGGTTTGTTGACTATGTACCTTTAAGTAGTATTTATGATAGGGCTGCCCTGGTATTTCCTACCTTGGTTATCAATTTTGCCAAGCTTACACCTCCCAACTGTTGGATATAGTGTCCTACAATTTTACATTAGCTGCCCCTTAGTGGTGCCCCGGGTCAGGGTGAGCCATCTGCACATATATTACTCCCCTTTTGTTAACTGTAGCATCCTGCAGTTGTCTTGTTAGCATTGTTTTGTTGTCTTGTTAGCAGCACCATGATTCAGGATTAGGTATCTGCATGCATCCCTTAGCACATCTTATTATGGACATTACACCACTTTCTGTAAATTAGGATGACACGTTTTGCATTGACATGCCTCAAAACTGTGCATTATAGCACAGCTAATCCGTCCGTTATCTATAGCACTGGCTACCTACTTTATTAACATCCCCTCTGAAGTGATTCAGCCCTGTTGCTGGTGCAACAGAGTTCTCATAACTTTCAGCTCTGACTTCCCTGTTCTGATGATCAAAACTGTAGTGATGTTTTAGAGAACCACAATAATAGAAGATCTGCACCAAGAGCCATCAATCTAGCAATTTCCAGTCACTGTTAATTTGGTTCATCCAAAATGCTGTGTTTCTTTCATAAAAATGAGATGATTTTAGGGTTAAAGATGGAAATAATGGTGAGACACTGGAGTTCTAATCCACTTTCAACAGATATTCTGCATTACCACGGAGAAATAACTGGTCCCTGTCTGTGCAATAAGATATTAAACTTATATACCCCTAAAAGAGAGATCTTTGAGGAGGGGGTGTGACAGATATTCAGAATAGTTATTGTTGGAAATTCCTTTGAAACTTCCTGCCACTCTTTGTGGCAGTACATTCCCCCCACCACTCCACCCCCCATCCTGCCAGCAGGAAACAAAACTTCTCCAGGAAGGGAGAAAGGGAAGGAAACCCTGGAGGCTGCAGGTTGAAATTTGAACTGGCCAGTCAAGATGCGCCAGGTACACCAAGGTGACCCTCCTAGCCAATAGAATTAAATGACCACAGGTCAGATTTGACAGGGGTATAGACGGGGTCCCACCAGAGGACATGTTGGCAGTCCTCCTCGGAGCAGCAGGTCAGCAGTTGGGGACTCCCCTTCGGGTCGGGGCACCGCCCGAGGTAACTCCTCGAGGGAGAGAGCCCTCAGCTTTTAGGTGAGTGATACGCGCATTTTGAGCCATCACTTTAAATCTTGGGGATTCTTAAGTCGGCCGTGTAGTATTAATTCTCTTTACATCATTGAGCCTGTGGTTTTATAAGATGTTACCGGACTTCTAACTAACTTTTGCTGAAGAACAAATCTGAGTTTTAACACCTGTTGGATTTGGTTAGTCGTGCATCCGTAACACTCTTGCATTTTAATTGCAGCCAGCATAAGATGGCTGCTGAGTCATACAGTCTTCAGGGACATACTTATGGCAGCAACATGCAAGAGGACCTGTGTCATTAACAGTGGTACTAGGGTATTCTGGAGGGTGAAAGGAAAGCGTAGAGGAGGTGACAAGAGCTGAGATAAAGCTGTTCATTGCTGAAAATCCTTAACACTCACAAGATGAAACATTTGTCTTCTGTGCCACAACAAAAAGATATGATAGCCGGTATTTTATGGTTTAGTTTACTTTATCTCCTGATATCTTTTAAAATTAAAGCATTGAGGGTAAATTGTGACTCAGTGGATAATGTTTCAGTTTTCTTATACTGCAGTCAGAAGCTTTCCTCCAGTCAGTTACTGTAACAAATCTCACTTTTGTGAGCCACTGTCATTTAGAAAAGCAAAGACATTATTTTAAGTTCTCATTCTTTGACTTTCAATTTATTTCAAAACTCCCATGTATTAGACTTTAAAAAGGAGTAAAATTAGTAGACATGATCATTTATTATCCAAAACAGTGTTTTAATTGTGATCCATGTTGGGGTATAATAGGAGTATTATATTTAAATATAAAAGAAAATTCTGATTTCTTCCTTCTGATACACTCTCTCACATCCAGCACCCCCACTCTCAGTGTATATGCAGAAACATACATTTCTCCTGCTGCTGGTTCTGGCGGGGATTCTCTGTTAAGGATGGGTTTGCTTTCTTTTCCCACGGGAGAGTGCATATAGGAAAGGAGAGGATGTTGCAAGGGAAGAAGTCTTTGTAAATGGGTAGTGGTTAGCCTGATGTGTTCCCTATAAGTCATTGTATTAACAGTCTTTGGAAGAAGACAATACTATGAATCTATTTTCTGTTCTTAGACCAAGAAAGATACCATTGGCTGATGTGTGCTATAAGCTAATAATTCTCCATGGTCTTGGAAGGTTTACTGTCGGTATTAAAATACCTATGTTCAGAAAGGAAGGACAATCTTCCTTCCTTCCTCTGATTAAAAGGAGTTGTCTTCCCTTAATTCCCCTTACAACTTAATCGATAAAAGCTTTCTCTTTCAACCTAGTTTCACTAGTGGTTAGTATGTATGGCACATCCTTAGCATTTGCTCTCTGTGCCAAAGTAGAGAAATATTCAGAAAATGAAAAATTACTGAAGACAAGAAAGCTTCTGAAAGGTGAAAGAATCTGCAATCTTTTCCCACTTACCTGAATCTCCCAAGAGTGCAAAATTTGGATGGATGTGTGAGGATTTTCTGGTGGCATTCCAGCATGACTGGGATTTGCTTAGACAGAGCCCAGGCACTGAAGTGTTTCAGTGCTGGGGGGAAAAGAAAATGTAAAGGGGAGGTAGTACAAGTCTTTGTTTTTGTTTGTGAACCTCAAAGCAGCTTGAAGTTTGGCCTGAATTTTGTATAAATGTTCAGGTTTTGTATTTTATTAATTCAGACCAGTTAATCTAGTCTTAACAGCACATTCTTTATTTCCATATAAAAGACAAGACTTCTGAGGCATGCCCTCCCAATATTTACTCTGTATTTTGGCTGCCAGAAGGGGTGGAATAGTTAACCATTCCTTTTATTTTCTTTTTACTTCTTCTCTTTCTCCTTCCAGATATAAAAGATTGGTACATCCTCTCTTTTTATTTGTTATTCTTGGCCAGGCAGTTTACTGGATATAGAGTAAAACTGTGAGGTAATAGTCCAGAAATGTATTTTGTTTCCTGAAAGTATGTGAGCAGTTAACTGTAAGAGGTTCAGGAGGACTGCTGTGATATGGTCCTGCACTAGGTGCTGGGACTACTCAGTATTGTGAGTATGCTATAGGCATTGCCTTCATTTGGGCTGGAAAATTTTTGCTGCTACCCCCAGTAAATAGGACAAAAGAATGTCTACGTCAAAGGCGCAGGGCTCTGGATGCCAGGAGCAGGACCCTGTGAGTTGGCCACAGAACTGGGACCGTTCCTTGCCCCTTCACGTGTGGGACCATCACCTCCCACTTCCACTCTGACAATGAGGCAACTAATACCTGCCTCAAGGTCACATGGCAAGGGCGATGTGACTGCTGCTCTTCTGGGAAAGTCGTCGTCTAAGGGAGACCAAATGTACACTTGTGCACAAGGATACCCAGCAGCATGAAGCTGCTGTGTGAGCAGAAACAAGGAGCCAGGAATGGCCCCTTGCACAGAGCACAGGTCGGGGCAGAGCAAACAAGGCTTTGCATCTGATCGAGGATGCCTCTTGTTGTATGAGCATCCCGAGGGCTGCTCTGACAGCCATGCTGTTTTAAGTCTGTGCTCTGCATTAATAACCTGACCCTATCTAGGCACCATCCTGGGAGCCTTTTGTAAGTATAACCAGGAAAAGCCTAGGTGTGTGTGCCAGAGTCAGATCCTGCCAAATGGGAGCAGTTGCTGCATAGCTGAGATGACAAAACTTGCTTTCAGTCGCCAAAAAGCTTGGGCTGGCTGAGTCTCTGCGGAGGCGGGAGTGCCGGCAAGCAGGCTCGGGGATACTCCGTGACTGCTGTAATTCGGGCACCCAGCAGACATTTCCAGTGAAAGAACCTGATTTAACATGGGCATTACCTGCTAGAGCTGCACTGGGAAATGTCAGGAAAGATGAGTTTTGGCTAATGTGCTCAGTGACACTTGGTAAAGGGCAATGCAAGCTAAGGGTAGGCAGGCTAATAGCTGTGATGGTGTACCATGTATCCATGATAGCTTTTGTTAGTCTGGGAAAGGTATATACTTATTTATGCCAAGATAACTAATGGCTGAGCTCGTATTTCCTTTGCTGTTGGTCTCACTAAGATTGGACTGGGTTTTGTGCCTATTGCTGCCTGCAGATTTAGCTATGAAAAAGCAGATGACACAAGTATGGATCTCAATAGTAAGCAGAGCTCCCATATGAAGCACAAATATTTCAGAATGTTGTAATTAAAGCACACTAAGGGAGTTCAGTGAGCAAACGATTTTTATTAGTATCATTAATTTGCTAGTTTTAGGAGGAAAAAATATGAAATGTGCTTTTTAATGTTTTAACTGCCTTCAGATATATTGCTGTAGGTACATAGAAATGGTGGAATGAACAGAGACTAGAGCTAAGAGGGAGCTGGAAGCCATCTCAAGAGGTCATCTTAACCCATCCTTTTACTCCAAAGCAGTATCAGCTATACCCAAAGCATCCCTGACAGACATTTGTTTTATCTGTTCTTCAAGAACTTCAGTGAAAAAATGGAACTGCTTCCTACAGGAAACTTCTCCAGTCCTTCCCTAACCTTACTGTTAGAAAATGTCCCTTACCTCCTAACACATTACCTCCTGTCCTATCCACCAGGTGCACAGACAGATTAATCCTTTATTCCTTGCAGGGTGATTTTGCATTCCACATTATGTTTTCCTGACATCTTTTCTCTGAGCTGAGTAATTCCTTTTTTCGTTCTTTATTCTGCACCCCCCCCCCCCAAATTGGGTCACATTTTTTAGATCTCTGGCCTTCTGATGCTCATCAATCTTCTCAGACCAAATGTGCTATACTCTTCTTGAAATTCCATGCCTGAAACCAGACTCAGTATCCCAGCTGAGGTCTTATGAATAGAAGGGTTATATTCAGTGTCATATATCATCTCCTTGTTTGTACACCTAAGGGTGATGTTAGAGTCTGGGAACTTTTTTGATTTCTGTAATATGCCACGATTCATTAAAATTCTCTTTGTGACCCACTGTGGACTTAAGAATGTTTCTTGCAGAGTGAACACTTGGCCAGTTGTGTATTCCTGCCTGACTGAACTATCTTGCACTTGAGTTTATTGAATTATACCTTTTTAATTCCAGACTGATCTTCCTTTCTGCAAAGATCACTTTGTATTCTATTAGTGTTTTCTGGAGTGCTGCAGCCCCCTTCAGCTTTATGTTGTCTGCAAATTTAGAAAGTGCACTCTATTCCATCACTGGGTCTATGAATGGAAGTACAGACAGCAGGATAGTACCAGACCCTCTGAAACCATACTCAAGACATCCTCCAGTATGACAGAGGACTACTAATGAGAATTTGCTGGGACAGATCTGTAATAACACATGAACATTGCTTAATAGTAAGAGTATCTGGTGAGC
Source organism: Harpia harpyja (assembly GCF_026419915.1). Taxonomy (NCBI): domain Eukaryota; kingdom Metazoa; phylum Chordata; class Aves; order Accipitriformes; family Accipitridae; genus Harpia; species Harpia harpyja. The sequence continues at coordinate 21,731,232 of NC_068952.1, forward strand.
CTACCTCTCAAGGAAAATCTGAAATATCACTCATTTCTCAAACTGAACCTGAACCAAAACTATTGTTAGAAAGTCACTGATTAGCCTCGGACTAAACTGATTCAAGCTGTTGATTTTTTCCTGAAGTGGAAGTGAACCTTAACTGTTCTGGGCAGCTTTGTGGATCTCAGACTATAATTAAATGGAAAGGTCTCAGCTGCAAATGGATCCAAACTGAAACTTAAGTTAAAGAACATTGATTTAATTCCCTTCTTACAATAGTATAATATGGACTGCATTTCTTTAGCTTGCCCATGAAAATGCAAGGAGATACTGACAAAAGCCCATCATAGATCAAGGCAAGCTACAGAATATAGAGGTAAGGAGATAGTAGCATGTGCTGCAGACAAAGACTGGGATGAGCCCGAGCATCTCGGTCACCCTCTCACCTAAATGCAGAGACCAAGACCCAGTTTACTTTGTCCTTTGTCCCCATTTCAGCCCCAGCTGCTCCTGCTTCCCTGTCCACAGAAAGGGGGAAGAAGAGAGATTTCTTCCTCGGGCATGTTTTTGTGCTTAAGTGAACTCACAGTCTGAAGTTTGCACATGCCCAGGTTTTGTGTCAGAGTACCCTGCTTCACCTGTCACCACCACAGCAAAATTGAATTGGAAGAGCAAGAGCAAGTAAAGCACCCAGCATTTTTAAGTTCTTCCTAAAAGCAAGCATAAATATGTAAGGAAGATAACTCTGCTGCCATTACACTACTTTAAATCATGGATCAAGTTAGACATTGGGGAAGTAAAGCAGAGAGTGAAAATTGCCCATTCTTTAGTAGCAGAAAATATGTCAAGCTACCTTTTGAGATATGATTTTTACATGCATGGATAACAAAGCTCCAAGTCGTGGTCTTCAAGCAACTGGAGAAAGTATATAGAGCATGTTTCCAGTCAATGTTACTGAAGACAAAACATACCCCTGAGCCTTTCAAACTTTCTTTGTGGGGTCTGACAGCCATCAGCTTCTTGAATGTGATCAAAGGAAGGGACTGTGTAGCAGAGTATGCCTCTCTCATCTGTTAGCTCCTATTGTTTAGTTGAAGTATAGAAGGGGACAGACTTAGACAATCATTTAAAGAAGTTAGACAAGTTTGAGTGTCAGGATTGCAACTGAAATGGGAATTTTTAATGCTTCTATCAGAACTGTGCTTTTTTCTCTTCTGTAGTCTTAGTAACTATTCTACAGTTGCCACAACTGGCAGGTTGTTTATAATTCATTCAAGCTTTTCTCTGATTAATTTTAGTCTTATTGTTAATCTTTCATTCTCTTCCTCCTCTGATGTTCAGACAGAGCTAACTTTTCTCATAGGAGATTAGCAAACTCGTCCATAAAAACTAAAAGTGACCCTGAATGCTAATCCATCTGTTAAAACAGACCAAATCTGAAACTGCTGGGTGGTTTCAGGGTGTTTAAAGGTTTAGAGATATTTAAATGGTGGGAGCTCAGCTATGTAGAGGACATTTTTGCCAGCACAGCGCTGGCAGCCCTAGTGGATGGGATTCAGCTGGGGAATAATCTTATAAAAAATCAGGTAAACCTAAGCTCTAAAAATCTTTAGTATGTGTCCAACAAGCCTTCTGTTTCAAAAATTGTTGCCATCATGAGAATGGCACTTGCCAGAACAGAAACCCTTCCCATGCCTGAACCTAGAGAGCTAAAAGAAGAAAAAACATCCAGAAGGGCCAAACTCCAGGCAGATTTCCCCTGTGGTGGAGAGGTGCTGGATGCTCTTAGGAGGTTACAAGGGATTTCACTGTTGCTTGTTCCATTTCACTTGAAAAGTGCTCAGACACTAGGGAGGGACAAATCTGACCTGAGTTTTTTTCAGTTGAGGGTGCAAAATCTGACAGTGAAGGAAATCTTTACCTGGGCTAAATCAGAGTAGCTTCATAAGAATCAATGGCTGCTACTCTCTCCCTTGCATGGTCTGCATGGTCTCTGCCAGAAAAAACAATCTTACACAGGGACTCTGTACAACATCTCACACCTGCAGCAAACCACGGAAGGGCAGCTGTGTCTCTGCAGAGAGACAGGAAGGCTTCACTTACAGGCATAGCACACAGAATGAAAAGACCTCACCTCTTTTCAGTACCATTAGCTGCACACCCCCCAGTAAGTAATGCTAATTTATACAGGGTTGCCTAATGAAGTCAGTATCCGTGCAATGATCTTATGCTTTACTACTATTGCTAAAAGCTATTTGACCATACTTCCCAAAGGTCAGTGCACAAAATCATAGCTGAAGGAAAAAGGCATCAGAGTAATTTGCTCTGTCCAATAAGGATTGTGGTGACCTTCCTTTTAAGAGGGTTTTGATCTGGTTATTGGTGATACGCCTTAAGTTATCTTTAAGGAGAGGTGCTTTTTCTGTTATGCAGCTGAAGGATTCCAGTCTCTTTGCACGATGTGCTTTCAACTGCAATTAAGTGGTGCCTGTTTTTCAACTGAGTTCAGTTAAAACAAGTGCTTCTTCTTTACAGAAAATAAATATACAGCAGCAATGACAGTAAAAATCAGCCACTGTTTCTGCTGGGGGAGGCTACTGCTGGAAGAAGCTGTGTCGCTGAGCAACCCGCCCTCGGCAGGAGCCCCAGTGCCTGGGCTGGGAGTTACACCCAAACCCAAGCAGGAGCAATTTGGCAGCTACATGTAGATTAAGTTTTGATCATGACCCATGGAAAAAGACATGTTTTTCCTGAGGGATTACAGATGAAGTTCAGAAGAGATTATCTCGTAACCCCCCAACCCTCTTACCCAGAGTATGTGACAGCTGAGACATATAATTACTAAGTAAATGCATGGCAGCATCACTACTGGGATTAAAGCCCAATGCTTCACTGGCTTTTTTCCTTGCATGTGGCCAAAGGGTTAATGCAACCTCTGCCTTGTTAGTGCTTTTGTCTCCACATGAGCTTAGACACCACAAATTTCTTGTCCCTAAAGCCTAGTGATTTATAAAGCTTGGAGTCTGAGTTGTTACAACCAATTTTTTTGCCTACCTGTACGGTTTACAACACAGAGTCACCATGCTACTGTTTCTGTAGGAAGGCTACTAACTTTTTTGTTATGAAATGAGTCAATGGTTTGGAATTTGTGGGATACAGATGTGATCTGTACTTTATGTTTGACAAATAGCTATAGGTTATGGAAACACCAAGTCATTTTCTGCTGAACAATATAGCACTGTCTGAATCAGCCACTGAAGATACCTATCTGTCCTTACAGCCTATAGCAGGAATCCAGGCAGAGAGCTTGTTCTGCACACTCATTTCTAGGTCGGTAAAATTAAGGGAGATGAACCCAAACTTGTGTATAGAAGTTGTAAAAGTATGCAGACACCTAAAGATGCGGAGGATCTAAGTGATTTTGATGAACCATTGAATTTTGACAATTCTCTTGTGCCTTTAGATGTCAAAGAACCCTTAGAAATCTGAATTTATTTTTTTAGAGGTTCAGTTCCTCATCCATGAAATAGGAACATTCTTCTTTTCTCCATATTCTTATCATATGTACTTAACCTTTCTTTTGAACTTGTACAACTTCAAGTACATATTTCAGGCTTCTGGATGTTACCATAAGCCAAACAAATAAAAAAAAATTTAATCACAAAGTCCATTGTAATTCTATTCTGTTCTTCAGCAGAAAGTCCTCACAGAGTCCAAGGGGAGAACAGTCTGTGGAGCATCTTCCCTCCTGAGCCACATGGTGCTGGCCTCCTCTGATAAGGAGTGAGATGCCTGGGGATGCGCCGTACAAGGAAGCTTTCCAATGTGATTATCCAAGTTTGGAGGCGAACAGAGGGTGGCAGTATCTAGATCTGCCAGTATTGCGCCTTTCATTTGCATAGCCTTCTATTTGAACATAGCCTATTCCTTGAAAGGAGAAAAAGCACTCTGGGAATATGGGGTCTTTAAAGAAACTAAGTGATTATTTTAAAAGTCCACTTAGAAGGGCTTACTGTCCCGATCCAATATCGGGGAGGGTTCTTAAACAATCCCAAGAGCGAGATTAAGACACAAATGAGGTCAGATGCCGTACAACCTTGCAAGTTTTATTTCCTATAACAACAGATAATAGCGACAGGACAGAGGGAAGAAGAAAGGAAAAAGAGGCAGACCTAAGCAAGAAAACAGGAGAGATGCAGCAAGACTAGTTACCACCACCACGAAGCCAGCAGCGTCCCGTTGACTCAGTCTCGGTGCAGGTGATGGGGGTCCAAGCTCCAGGTTGCAGAAAACAGACGATGATGACAAGTCCCAGTTTCAAGCGCTGATTATCAATCCCTTGCAGTTCCTTTCAGTTCCTTTTTTCCAGTCCCTTGCAGTTCCTTTTTCGAGAGACGAGTACGCAGTTTTTCCGAAGAGTTCAGCCATTTCCACAGAGACTGCTAGCTTCAGGCAGATATGGTGATTTCTTCAGGGCCTTCAGCACATACTCCCCACAGCAACAGAATGCTGAGGCTAGCAAATGGTCAGCAAAGTCGAGACAAATATAGTCCAACACAGTCTCTTACAGTCTCTTACACTTACCCACACACTTTTCACAACAGTTGCAAGGAGATTATTCACAGTAGATTGAGACCACCCCATCTGAGGCATATTAATACTGGCACCTGTACAGCCTTTATATTACCTGTAAATACTGCATGGATTGGGACTAACACAGCCTAGGTCTCAAAACCAGCCTCATTCAAATGGGGTGGGAGGATTTACCTTTGAAATAAAATACAGTATTATGAGGGTTAGGAGTCTATATAATGGAAAGATATTTTCCTAAGACAGAGAGACTGTATTACTAATGTGTCTAAATGCAGTATAGATATGCCCAAAATATCCTATTTTAAATTCACTTCCAAAACCTCTTAATCTGATTGATGATCTCCAGCTTCTTATATTCAAATCAGTTTGAGATGTGAGTGGAGTGTCTTATAAAGGAAATGCTGGTCAAAAATACTGAAACTAGTGTCTCCAGGTAGTTTCCATCCTCAAATGACTCTTGATTAAAACCATTACTTTCCTGAAAGTTGTTTTAGACTGCCAATAACATCCTTCTTTTTCTTTTTTTCTTCTTTTTTTTTTCCTTTTTTTTTTTCAATTAAGTAAAATAATTTTCAGTTTGAGGGAAAATGCAAGAGAATATCTCTTTTGCTTTTGGGTTTTTTTCTCTGTTTTTGTTTTTTATTATCCACTGCATGGATGGATTAGCTACAGGCATGTTCACATAACTGAGAAACAAGATGTATTGGGTCTGGCTGAGATGGAGTTAATACTCCCCATAGCAGCCCTCATAGCACTGTGCTCTGCATCAGTAGCTAGAAAGGTGTTGATAACACACCAGTGTTTTGGCTACTGCTGAGCAGTGCTGGCACAGCATCAAGGCTGTCTCTCCAACATTTTTGCCCCCCCCTCAACGGCAGGCTGGGGCAGGGCGAGATCTCGGGAGGGGACATAACCAGGACAGCTGACCTAAACTAACCAAACAGATATTCCATACCATATGACGTCAGCTCAGATATAAAAGCTAAGTAAAGGGAGACGGAAGGGGGGCATTTTTTGTCTTCAGGAGCAACCACTACGCGTACTGAAGCCCTGCTTCCCAGGAAGTGGCTAGACATCGCCTGCTGATGGGAAGTAGAGAATAATATCATTTGTTTTTCTTTGCTTTCGCGCGCGACCTTGGCTTTCAGTTTATTAAACTGTCCTTATCTTGACCCACGAGCCTTTGGTTATATTTTCTTCCCCCTGTCCAGTTAAGAAGGGGGAGTGATAGAGCGGCTTTGGTGGGCACCTGGCATCCAGCCAGGGTCAACCCACTACAGTCCATTTTGGCGCCCAACGTGGGGCAAGACAACGGCAGTTTTGCATTAAACGTGCCATAGCTAGTTATTAAGTGGCAAGCTCCTGTGCAGGTCACGGAGCTTGTTGCCTGCTTGCTTATCTCTACCTTGCTGAGTTTGGGAACATGGTAACACAAATAATGGCTGTGTGCTTTGCCCTGGCACTGATGGCTTTGCTGTGCTGTGGGAGCTATCTTGTGGGGAGAATGAAGGAACTCGGGAACATGCTAATACAAATAATATCTATGTGCTTTGTCCTGGCACTGGTGGCTTTGCTGTGTTGTGGGAGCTATCTTGTGGAGGAGATGAGGGAACACATCTCCCTCTCCCTACCGGGCATTGATGTGAATGGTTTTATTATGCAGGCTCCTGAGGTCCTTGTTCACCCTTATGTGAGTTGTTCAGTACTAATAATTAATACTGGTGGTATATTATGGGTATTGTGGAATCTGGTCTCGTCCTGGTATAAGAGAAGACAAGTTTTGGGTGAGGCAATACTGAAATGTGCCCTCAAGCGACCGGTCCCTGGGTGGCAGGGTATATGGAAGGATTTGGGCAGATTCCTAGGACAGTTATCACCTCCCATAATCTGGGACTTTACACCTGAACAGGCAAGTAACCCTGGCAAACTGACGCGCCACCTGATAGAAGGGTGCCTTGCCTATCCCAATGAAAACCAGCAGCTTCTCGCACTGTACTGGGGCCTGGCCTATGCCTACCGAGCCATAGTTCAACACTCTCAGAGGACCACGGTCGAGGCAGGGACCCAAACAACAACAACAACTACAGTAATTGCCCCAATAGTGAAAAAGAAACAGTGGACGAGGAGATCAACAGGTCCATACCATCGATTAGTGAGGGAAGAAGAAGAAGAAGAGGAAAGGCTTAATCTAGAAGCTGGTCCTTCGATAAAGAAATTGGAGGAAGGAGTGAGGGAACTTAGACAGGAAGCGGAAACTACCCGGTCCCTGACGTCCTCAGAACTTCGGGACTTGCGGAAAGACTACAGCCGCCAGCCAGGTGAGCGGATTGCTGCCTGGCTGCTCCGATGCTGGGATAACGGGGCCGACAGTCAGCAACTGGAAGGCAAGGAAGCCCAACAGCTGGGATCCCTCGCTAGAAACCGGGGAATTGAAAGAGGAATTGGAAAAGAGGCAGCAATTTGCAGTCTCTGGAGCCGGCTCCTCTCAAGTGTGAGGGCAAGATATCCATTCAAGGAAGATCTTGTGAATTCCTCAGAAAAGTGGACTACCGCAGATGAAGGCATCCAGTACCTGAGAGAGTTAGCAGTGGTGGAAGTCATCTACAGTGATCTAGATGATGAGGAAGTCTCAAAAGATCCAGAGGATGTCCTGTGCACACGGGCCATGTGGAGAAAGGTGATTCAAGGTGCCCCAGCGTCATATTCTAACAGCTTGGCAGCAATGTATTGCCCAGATATGGAAACACCAACTGTGGAGAAAGTGTCGTCTTGGCTCCAAAACTTTGAAGAAAATCTCTGTGTCTCCTCATCCCTACAGGACAGTGCCTTGGCTCTTAGGGACGCTCCAAGAAATCAGTCCTCTCCTGCCCCGGTCAGAGGGAAAGGGAGCCCAAGGCGTATGCCACGTGGTACACTCTGGTTCTTCCTGCGTGACCAAGGGGAGGACATGAGGAAGTGGCACGGTGAACCCACCTTTAAGCTGGAAGCCCGCGTACGTGAACTGAGAGGGAAGACAGCTGTTAAGAAGGGGTCACCCAAGAAGAAGGCTGTCAGTGTCGTTGCTGTAGAGGCCCAAGAAAGCAATCAGCGATCCTCCAGGCATAGAAGAACTGAAACGACCTCCCTTGACTCTGGTGAGGGGACTTCTGGTCTGGCACCGCAAGGGTCAGACAGTGAATACTCTGATGAGGAACAGCAATAGAGGGTCCCTGCCTTCGGCCAGGAGGAGGAAAGGGATGACCGGATATACTGGACTGTGTGGATTCGATGGCCTGGCACATCAGACCCACAGAAGTATAAGGCTTTGGTAGACACTGGTGCACAGTGTACGCTGGTACCATCAGTGTATAGGGGCACAGAACCCATCTGGATCTCTGGAGTGACAGGGGGATGCCAGGAATTGACTGTATTGGAGGCTGAAGTGAGCTTGACAGGGGACAAGTGGGAAAAGCACCCCATTGTGACTGGCCCAGAGGCTCCTTGTATCCTTGGCATAGACTACCTCAAGAGAGGGTACTTCAAGGACCCAAAGGGGTACCGATGGGCTTTTGGTGTAGCCACTGTAAACGCAGAGAAGATCAAACAGCTATCTACCCTGCCTGGCCTCTCGGAAGATCCCTTCATTGTGGGACTGTTGCAAGTTGAAGAACAGCAGGTGCCAATCGCTACCAGGACGGTGCACCGCCGGCAATATCGGACAAACAGAGACTCCCTGGCTCCCATCCATGAGCTGATCCATCAACTAGAGAGCCAAGGAGTCATCAGCAAGACTCATTCACCTTTTAATAGTCCTATATGGCCAGTGCGAAAGTCTGATGGAGGGTGGAGGTTAACAGTAGATTATCGCGGCTTGAATGAAGTGACACCGCCACTGAGTGCTGCTGTACCAGACATGTTAGAGCTCCAGTATGAACTGGCATCAAAGGCAGCCACGTGGTATGCTACAATTGATATTGCCAATGCGTTTTTCTCCATTCCTTTGGCAGCAGAGTGCAGGCCACAGTTTGCTTTCACATGGAGAGGTGTCCAATACACCTGGAATCGACTGCCCCAGGGGTGGAAGCACAGCCCTACCATTTGTCACGGACTAATCCAAACAGCACTGGAACAAGGCGATGCCCCTGAACATTTACAATACATAGATGACATCATCGTGTGGGGCAACGAGGCAGAAGAAGTGTTTGAGAAGGGAAAAAGAATAATTCAGATTCTTCTGAAAGCTGGTTTTGCCATAAAGAAAAGCAAGGTCAAGGGACCTGCACAGGAGATTCAGTTCTTGGGAATAAAATGGCAGGATGGACGCCGTCATGTCCCTATGGATGTGGTTAACAAGATAGCAACTATGTCTCCACCAGCTAACAAGAAAGAAACACAAGCTTTCCTAGGCCTTGTGGGGTTCTGGAGAATGCATATTCCAGGTTACAGTCAGCTTGTGAGCCCTCTCTATCGAGTAACGCGGAAAAAGAACTATTTTGAATGGGGCCCTGAACAACAACAAGCCTTTGAGCATATCAGACAGGAAATAGCTCGTGCGGTAGCTCTTGGGCCTGTCCGGACAGGACCAGATGTACAAAATGTGCTCTACACTGCAGCTGGGGAGCATGGTCTCACCTGGAGCCTCTGGCAGAAAACACCAGGAGAAACCCGAGGTCGACCATTAGGGTTTTGGAGCCGGGGGTACCGAGGATCAGAAGCCCACTACACCCCGACTGAAAAAGAGATACTAGCAGCATATGAGGGGGTTCGAGCCGCTTCAGAAGTTGTTGGTACAGAAGCATATCTTCTCTTGGCACCACGATTGCCCGTGCTACACTGGATGTTCAAAGGAAACATCCCCTCTACACATCATGCAACCAGTGCTACATGGAGTAAGTGGATAGCATTGATCACGCAACGGGCTCGACTGGGGAAATCTAACCGCCCAGGAATTCTGGAAGAGATCATGGACTGGCCAGAAGGCAGAGATTTTGGAGCATCGCCTGAGGAGGTGGCTCGTGCCCAAGAGGCACCACCATATAATGAGTTATCAGAAGATGAAAGGTGTTATGCTTTGTTTACTGATGGATCCTGTCGTGTGGTAGGGAACCATCGGAAGTGGAAAGCTGCTGTGTGGAGTCCCACACGACAAGTCGTTGAGGCCACTGAAGGAGAAGGTGAGTCAAGTCAGTTTGCAGAAGTGAAAGCCGTCCAACTAGCCCTAGACATTGCTGAACGAGAAAAGTGGCCAGTACTCTACCTCTATACTGACTCCTGGATGGTGGCTAATGCCCTGTGGGGGTGGCTACAGCAGTGGAAGAAGACCAATTGGCAACGCAGGGGTAAACCCATCTGGGCAGCAGCATTGTGGCAGGACATTGCTGCCCGTGTAGAACACATGACTTTAAAGGTACGTCATGTAGACGCTCACATGCCCAAAAGCCGTGCCACTGAAGAACATCGAAATAATGAACAGGTAGACAAGGCTGCCAAAATAGAAGTAGCTCAGGTGGACCTGGACTGGGAGCGTAAGGGTGAGCTATTTGTAGCTCGCTGGGCCCATGAGACATCGGGACATCTAGGGAGAGATGCAACGTATAGGTGGGCTCGTGATCGAGGGGTGGACCTGACCATGGAGGCCATCACACAGGTCACTCATGAATGTGAAACATGTGCTGCAATCAAACGAGCCACCAGAGTAAAGTCTCCCTGGAACAGAGGGCGGTGGCTGGGCTTTCGATATGGCGAGGCCTGGCAAATTGACTACATTGGACCACTGCCACGAACACGCCAAGGCAAGCGCTACATACTCACGATGGTGGAAGCAACTACTGGTTGGCTAGAAACATATCCTGTAAACCATGCCACTGCCCGAAACACCATCTTAGGTCTCGAAAGGCAAATTTTATGGCGACATGGTACCCCGGAAAGAATTGAATCAGACAATGGGACTCATTTCCGAAATAACCTCATAAGCTCCTGGGCAAAGAAACACGGCATCGAGTGGGTGTACCACATACCCTATCACCCACAAGCATCTGGAAAAATTGAGAGATATAATGGACTGTTGAAGACTATGTTGAGAGCGCTAGGCAATGGGACATGGAAGCATTGGGATACAATTTTAGCAGAAGCCACTTGGCTAGTTAACACCAGAGGGTCTGCTAACCGTCCTGGTCCTGCCCAAACAAAACCCCTACATACTGTGGGAGGAGATAAGGTCCCCGTAGTGCACATGGGGAAGTGGCTGGGGAAGGCAGTGTGGATTTCTCCTCCCATGGGAAAAGGCAAACCCATTCGTGGGATTGTCTTTGCTCAGGGACCTGGGTGTACTTGGTGGGTAATGCGGAAGGATGGGGAGACCCAGTGTGTGCCTCAAGGACATTTAACCTTGAGGGAAAAATAATCTGTGATGTGAGTTGTATGTTGTAGGAAGTAATGTAGCAGGAATGACCTGAACTGCGGAGGAGTGAACTTCGTAAGGAACCAGACAAGTGCATCGGTGACCCAAACCAAGCCGGTGTTGGTGCCCAACGATCGAACATACTGCTTCTCCTGTCCTGACCACTCATCTTGATGGATGGGGCCCAAGTCATAACCTGTGTGTGAACATCTGGAGGAGTGGAAGAAGCCCATGGAATATCTATCTGTTAAAGGACAGGGGATAGTAATTAATAAGAATGTATAAATCTGTATGTTGGGTATAAAAGTGGTTTAAGTATGTAGTTTCAGTTGTAAGTGTTGGTAAGAAGGGATTTCAGTAATGAGAATTAAATACAATGGCATGGTTAGAAGATATCTGTATTAAATTATGTGGGACCTGAGCATGATGCAAATGGTATGGAATAAGGGGTGGAGATTGTATTGGGTCTGGCTGAGATGGAGTTAATACTCCCCATAGCAGCCCTCATAGCACTGTGCTCTGCATCAGTAGCTAGAAAGGTGTTGATAACACACCAGTGTTTTGGCTACTGCTGAGCAGTGCTGGCACAGCATCAAGGCTGTCTCTCCAACATTTTTGCCCCCCCCTCAACGGCAGGCTGGGGCAGGGCGAGATCTCGGGAGGGGACATAACCAGGACAGCTGACCTAAACTAACCAAACAGATATTCCATACCATATGACGTCAGCTCAGATATAAAAGCTAAGTAAAGGGAGACGGAAGGGGGGCATTTTTTGTCTTCAGGAGCAACCACTACGCGTACTGAAGCCCTGCTTCCCAGGAAGTGGCTAGACATCGCCTGCTGATGGGAAGTAGAGAATAATATCATTTGTTTTTCTTTGCTTTCGCGCGCGACCTTGGCTTTCAGTTTATTAAACTGTCCTTATCTTGACCCACGAGCCTTTGGTTATATTTTCTTCCCCCTGTCCAGTTAAGAAGGGGGAGTGATAGAGCGGCTTTGGTGGGCACCTGGCATCCAGCCAGGGTCAACCCACTACACAAGAAAACATGCATGTTCTTTGGAAGATTAAGTTAAAGGCGGAATGAGAAGAGGGTGACAAAGATTCTAATGGGACTTCTAAAGCAAGGTACAGGTGATGTAAATATCAAATATATGTTAAGAAAAAAATGGAAAAATGAAGAGTAGATGTAGTGAGGGAGGGCAAAGAAAAGAAGATAGAAGCTGGATCAGTAAAGCTGTGGGTAATGTGTGGAAATATAATTGGAAATATGCCTTAATTCATATACCCAAGTACTCCATGTTAAAATTTTGCAGGCAACCCTAACCAGTATTTTCTGGCATTTTGGTTGCTTTGACCTCAAAATCTTTGTGTGTGTATGTAACGTGTATATTGCATTATGTGCCAGTCCTATATAATGTGAAAAAAGGACTTTGAACAGAATATAGAATTGCAATAAATATGCAATGTGGGTAACCTAGAAAACACACATTTTTTAAGACATTATTTATACCAAAACAAACATGCAGCAAACAGGAGATTTTTCAATGGTGCCTGTCCTTTTTTCCTAGTTTGTGCGATGGAATCTTTTACATTCTCTTCTTCTTTGACATATCTTAGCTTTACTTTGATTGCCTCAGGTTTCAAGGGATTGTGTCTGAGATACCCTTTCTTTGCATCCTTTAGAGGGAACAAGAGGGAGAAGAAAAAAAAAAGATTTGTTGGGACTGAAATCATCCAGTCAGAACTGATCTTTTCCACTCCTGTCTGCAACACAGTGGTCGCCCCACAGGCTGGACCGTTCTTGGATCACTCCCTCAGTCTGCTCAGCACCTCATTTGTGAACAAGAGGTTGACTATTAACTACAAATATTAAAATTTAAATACTGTTTTCATTTAAAACAAGCATTGGCCAGATAAAAATAACTATCAGTGGAAGAGAGGATTGTGAAAGACATATGTAGCCTATGGTCTAACAATAAGAATTGCATCCTTACCTGACAATTACATCTTTGGAAATCCCTGACAATGGTGGTTGCAACAAATTCCTTTTCTTTTTCAGCACTGTCAATGATTATTCTGCTGAACAAATATATTGTATTTTTCTCTGTAGCTAGTGCTGTTGTGTTTCTATTTCATTCCAGCTGGACATGTGTCAAGTAATTTTCTGTCTTTTAAGAGATTGATTCCAGGGGGCATTTAGCACACAGTGGTTTTGTGTGAGTCTCAACACTTTAGAAGACAGAAGAGTTCAAAAAGAAGCTCTGTTTAACCACATCTGTCTCCTCCCTGCATGTTCACACATGGCTCTACTCCCTGCTGGGACAGATTGCATGTGCTTGAGCAGGGACAGAGTCTGAAGGAGTGTTTCCCTACCTCAGCACAGCTCTCTGTAAAAGGCCTGCAAACTGTGGTGCCCTTGCTGCACCGTATCAGGGATCTCTCTTCCAGAAATGATGGTGAAACCCTGGGCATGTGCTCCAACTCCTGAAACTCATGGGGTTGCAGGGCAGTCAGGCAGTTCTGCCAACGACAGCCTTTAAGGTCTTGCAGACTTCACCACACACTTGTTCTTGAGTAAGGCCTGGTAAAGATATTTAACGATCATTTGTGGTGCCAGTTGGTGCAGCAGGTATTTGAGAGTTTCCCTTTCCTGTGCTCTTCCTCACATTGTTTATACCAGCTCAAAGGGTATGTAAAATGTTGCAGGAGAGAAAGTCTTATCTTTTTACATGAGGACAAAACCAGCAGGATCTAATGCTGATGCCTGGAAAAAGAAAGGGACAAATATGAGAAAAAGTGATTAAATCAGGTTCTCACAAGGCAGAGCACAAGAATATTAGAAGAGGGAAAGGCAGAAAATCTGTGGATGGAGTGAAACAACTGACTGTCATTTTGCAAACATTAACAGTCAAACAAAAAAGTATTTTGGCAGTATTTGGGTCAAAAAGACAGGGGAAAGATAAAAGCTGCTGCCAGATGACTCTGTTCTTCTACCCACTAACAATTTCTCACTGTCAACCATGAATAGAGCTTGTAATAAATAATGCTTTGAATTTATAAATCAGTTACTGCTGAATCTCTTCTTCCAGGAAAACTCCCACTGACTCTAGTCACTTTCAGGATTTGGCATTTGCTAATGAGAAGCCTGGTCTGTGGAGTTTTCCTCTCCCTCCTACAAGGAGACTTTGGTGGGAAGCAGGCATACCCAGTACCTTGCAGGAGGAGTCCCTCTATCATTCCCTTACTATCTGGGAAAAGTATCCCTCTGTTATAGGGGATCTTAGATTAGGATGTTGTCATGGTAGGAAATAGATTTTTAGCTTTAGTCTTCTAACTTAAACACGGGCACCCTGTCAGGAGTTTCCTGAGGAGCTGAGTGCCTACTTGCTTCTGGCCAGGCATCTACCAGCATTTTAAAGCAACTAGAGACCTTTGTAAATGTAGCCCATAGCTCCTAACCATTGAGGTTTTCTTCAGAGAGTTGTTGGTTGCCCTTAGCTCCCACTATGTTTAATTTAATGTGAAAGCACTGGAAATCCTCAAACAAAAGATATGTCAGTAATAATTCTAGAGGAAGTCTTAGAGTCTGACACTTTCCACAAGACTGCTCCAACCACTTAGCCATGCTTTTCAGGACTAAGAGGGAAAAGGAGGTGGTTAGGATTTGCTTTGCCTCTGCTCTTAATATTTGGCAAAAATGGTTCCCACTAGGAAAAGGTTTAAACATACAGATTTCCAAACTGCAGATCCTGCTGGTCTGCGTATTTTGGAAGGACAAAGTTTCTGGGTTAGAGTTGTTTTGTGTTTGCAGTTTGGGTTTTTTTTTGGGGGGGGGTGAAGGAGGGAGTGGTTTCCATCTCTTTTTCTTGCTGGTTTTGGTGACTTGCAAATGATTCATGTACAGGAGAGCAACAAAAGCCCATAAAAACCCTGTGGCAAAAGTACAACAGGCTTTGAATCTGTTATGAAACCAGAGATTTCAGGGTGCACACGGAGTGAAATACTTATACCAGTGCATTAAATGAATGACTTGAATCCCAGCTTTGAGGACACTTTCTGCTTCATCTAACCTGTTCCAAAGAAACCCTTTATCCAAAGAAACTTGAACAAAAAAAGCCTGTAACAAAAGCCTGCCAAAATCTTCTTGTATGAGATTCCTCCAATCTTCTCTGCTTCTTTTCAGTTTGACAGCAACAGAAGCAACTCAAAGCAGAAGAGTGTCATAATAGTTTTATGCCTGCACTTCCCTGCCCCCTGCATGAATGAATTTTGCATGGGGAAGCTGTGTCAGCACTGGGAAAAACTGATGTGACTGCAGTTCATCTTTACCAAGATTATTGTAAATTCTGTTAATAGCAACATTAGTGTTTCAGATACTCATTGTAAAGGCATAAGGGAGAAAACTGCTCTCTCCATGCTATTCCTCTCCCATCCTAACTGGAAGGACCAGATTCTCAGGCGGTGTAAACTGTTGTAGCATCACTGATATCAATGAAGTATTGTTTACTCCATCCGAAGAGCTGATTCACAGGCAGTGAGAGAAGGAAAAGAGACAAAATGCATCTCATAGCACGCTAGAGTATTCAGAAGTTGCTGATTTCAGCAATCTGGCTTTTAAAAAGAGTTAACAGAAAGCAAATAACACAAGCCATTGCTTAAATTTACAGTCACACAAACTAGGGAATTCTACCCATTTTCAGACTCCAAATATGTTTAAAAAATGCAAACCCACTCTGCAAAAAAATTGAATTTACTAAAAATGTCCTGTGCAATGATCTATGCTGAGCTTGGCTCCAGGACCTAACTCTTGCAAAACATGTGTGGTAATTATTAAGCCTGTTGTATTAGCAGCTTTAAGCACACACTGTTCAACAAGGTTGCTGCCGAGTTTTAGATTATTGTTTTTACAACTGCAGTGTTTGGAAATCTTGGCAATAGGAAGTACTTTGATCAGTTGTTATTTTGCTGTCATCATAATAGAGATCACAAAATTGAATTAGAATAAAGAGTATATTAATAGCAAAAAGACTCATTCAGTCAGGCGCGCTCTCTCTCTCTCTCCAAAAAAAAAAAAAAGAAAAAGAAAAATCCAAGGAATATACCTGTATTTCTTAAGGCTCTATTAAGTATCATTCTGGGTCACATCAAAAGCCTATCCAGCTCCAAATGTTCCTTCCTACAGGGATCAGCTGCAAATGCTTAGGACGAATGTAAGAAACAGGGAATAGAGAGGGCAGTTCTTCCTCAGTGCTCTAAGCCATCTTCTTTAGAATTGACAAATGCTAGATGTTGCATCACTTCCATCACATTTAACACCACACCAACAGACCAATCCCCAGTAGCTGTCTAGGCCAGTTTTGAATACGTTTAAACTTTCATTCACCTCTACATCTTAGCATGGGCAATAAACAGGAGGAGCTGGAAGCCATTGTGCAGCAGGATAGATATGACTTAGTCGCCATCACGGAAACATGGTGGGACGACTCCCACGACTGGAGTGCTGCAATGGATGGCTATAAGCTCTTCAGAAGGGATAGGCAAGGTAGAAGAGGTGATAGGGTGGCTCTCTATGTTAGGGAGTGTTTTGACTGTACAGAGTTACATGATTGTGATGACAAGGTGGAGTGCTTATGGGTGAGGATGAGAGGGAAGGCCGATAAGGCAGATATTGTGCTGGGATTCTGTTATAGACCACCTGACCAGGTTGAAGAGACAGATGAATCATTCTACAAGCGGCTGGTAGTAGTCTCAGAATCGTGTGCCATTGTTCTCATGGGGGACTTCAACTTTCCCGACATCTGCTGGAAATACAACACAACAGAGAGTAAACTATCTAGGAGGTTCCTGGAGTGTGTGGAAGATAACTTCCTGACACAGCTGGTAGGTGACCCAAGCAGGGGAGGAGCCTTGCTAGATCTACTGTTTACAAACAGGGAAGGACTGGTGGGAGGTGTGATGGTCAGAGGCCGTCTTGGGCTTAGTGACCATGAAATGATAGAATTCTCAATTCTTGGTGAGGCAAGGAAAGGGATTAGCAAAACCACCACTATGGACTTCTGGAGGGCAAACTTTGGCCTCTTCAAGGCACTGGTTGAGAGAGTCCCTTGGGAGATGGTCCTGAAGGGCAAAGGGGTCCAGGAGGGATGGACATTCTTTAAGAAGGAAATATTAATGGCTCAGGACCAGGCTATTCCCATGTGCCACAAGTCGAACTGCTGAGGAAGATGACTGGCCTGGCTGAATGGGGAGCTTTTGCTAGGAGTCAAGAAAAAAAGGAGAGTTTATCATCTCTGGAAGAAAGGGCGGGCAAGTTGGGAGGAGTATAGGGATCTTGTTAGGTCATATAGAGAGGAAATTAGAAAGGCAAAAGCTCAGCTAGAACTCAATCTGGCCACTATTGTAAGGGACAACAAAAAATGTTTTTACAAATATGTTAACAGTAAAAAGAAACCCAAGGAGAATATCTATCCTTTAATGGATACAGAAGGGAACGTTGCCACCAGAGATGAGGAAAAGGCTGAGGTACTTAATGCCTTCTTTGCCTCAGTCTTTAATAAGGAGACCAGTTATCCTCAGAGTACTCTGCCCCCTGAGCTGGAAGGCAAGGGTGAAGAGCAGAATATACCCCCCTTAATCCAGGAGGAAATAGTGACCTACTACGCTGTCTGGACACTCACAAGTCTATGGGACCAGATGGGATCCATCCAAGAGTACTGAGGGAACTGGTGGAGGTGCTTGTCAAGCCACTCTCTATCATCTATCAGCAATCTTGGTCAACAGGGGAGGTCCCAGAGGACTGGAGGCTTGCCAACGTGACACCCATTTATAAGAAGGGTCGGAGAGAGGATCCGGGGAAATACAGGCCTGTCAGCCTGACCTCGGTACCAGGGAAGATTATGGAACGGTTTGTCTTGAGAGCACTCACATGGCAAGCCCAGGACAAGCAGGGGATCGGGCCCAGTCAGCATGGGTTTATGAAAGGCAGGTCCTGCTTGACCAACCTGATCTCCTTCTATGACCAGGTGACCTGCCTAGTGGATGAGGGAAAGGCTGTGGATGTTATCTTCCTTGACTTCAGCAAGGCCTTTGACACTGTCTCTCATGGCATACTCCTTGAGAAGCTGGCATCTCATGGCTTGGACAAGTGTACTCTTTGCTGGGTGAAAAACTGGATGGATGGATGAGCCCAGAGGGTTGTAGTGAATGGGGTGAAATCCGGTTGGTAGCAGGTCACAAGTGGTGTTCCTCAGGGCTTGGTGTTGGGCCCTGTTCTGTTTAATATCTTTATCAATGATTTGGATGAGGGGATTGAGTGCACCCTCAGCAAGTTTGTAGATGACACCAAGTTGGGAGAGAGGGTCAATCTGCTTGAGGGTAGGGAGGCTCTACAGAGAGATCTGAACAGGCTGGATCGATGGGCTGAGGCCAATTGTATGAAGTTCAACAAGGCCAAGTGCCGGGTCCTGCACTTCAGTCACAGCAACCCCATGCAGCGCTACAGGCTTGGGGAAGAGTGGCTGGAAAGCTGCCCGGCAGAGAAAGACCTGGGGGTGCTGGTTGACAGCCGGCTGAACATGAGCCAGCGGTGTGCCCAGGTGGCCAAGGCGGCCAACAGCATCCTGGCCTGTATCAGAAATAGTGTGGCCAGCAGGAGCAGGGAGGTGATTGTTTCCCTGCACTCGGCACTGGTGAGGCCACACCTCAAGTACTGTGTTCAGTTTTGGGCTCCTCACTACGGGAAAGACATTGAGTTACTGGAACGTATCCAGAGAAGGGCAACCAAGTTGGTGAGGGGCCTGGAGCATAAGTCTTATGAGGAGTGGCTGATGGATCTGGGGCTGTTTAGTCTGGAGAAAAGGAGGCTGAGGGGAGACCTTATCGCTCTCTACAACTACCTGAAGGGGGGTTGTAGTGAGGTGGGTGCTGGTCTCTTCTGTCAGGTGGCTGGAGATAGGATGAGAAGAAATGGCCTCAAGTTGCAGCAAGGGAGGTTGAGGTTGGATATTAAGAAAAATTTTTTTACTTAGAGGGTTCTCAGACATTGGAATAGGCTGCCCAGGGAAGTGGTTGAGTCACCATCCCTGGAGGTATTCAAAAAGCATGTAGACAAGGTACTCCATAACACGGTTTAGTGGGCATGGATGATGGTTGTAATCGATGATCTTGAAGGTCTTTTCCAACCTAAATGATTCTATGATTCTATGATCTTGCAATAATGAGCTTTGCAATTTTTTTGTAAATTGTGTAAAAGTATTTTTATTTGTTTGCTTTTTGTAAGAAAAGCATTGGGGCACCTCTAGTTCTTATATGCACTCAAAATAGCTTATAATTACTGCTTGTCTGCTAGCTAAGATTGTGTAGAACTCTTCGGTGACTTTGTTCAGTCTTGCCCTTTCCAAAATGAAGAGCTGCATGCTGTACTCACATGGAATCTGTTCTGTATTTCTAATCACCCTTACCATGACTTTAAAACTACGCTGGACTGTTTCCGAATTGATTGAATTGGATTGTGTTCAAGACGTGAGCATGCTGTGGACTTATAAAGCTGTGCAAAGATGTTTTCTGTTTTGTTCCCCATACAATTCCTAATAACTTCAAACATTAGATTTGCCTTTATGATCATTGCAGAACATTGTGCCAGTGTTTTCAGAGAACCATTCAAATATTTTCTGAATGATAATAGCTAATTTAGAAACCATCATCATTTATGCCTGCTTACATGGGAAGTTTCCCTTGTGTATTACTCTGCATTTCATCAACATCTCCATTTCTTCTGCTGTTCTAGTGCCTAGGCAAATTTCATAAAAATTAATACTTAGAAAAACTGTAATTTGGAGAAGTAAAAAATGAAGAGTTAGACTTTTCTGAGTCAAAATATTTCAGTCCAAAATTAAAGTCCAAAATTAAATATTAACTTTTTGATGAGATGATATTAAGTTGACTCTTCTTGGCAATTCATTCCTCCATTCCTCTGTTCTATCTCCCACTGTTCCAGAGCTGGACAAGGACTTCCATATCAACCACATTGTATCTATCTGAGGGAATTTACAGAGAAAGGTCTTCAGGTGAATTGTCTTGGGTTTGCCCAAATTACAATGTATTCAGAAAACACATTTTATATTTGCAATTATGAGTTGTAGACTTCGGAATACATTTGTGTTTGTTGAAACAAAAAGTTATGTAATTTATATCAATCAACATTAAAGAACAACCTAAATTCTGACTGTTAAATATTCTTAGTGAGTCAGCAGCAGTCCAGACTAGGACTCTAAAGTCTTATTCTGATGCTGAACTTAACAAGCTGTCAGCAACCCACTTAGAAAATGTAAAGTTAAATAGCTGCAGAATTGTCTTTTCAAGACTTGTTCACCAGTTGTATTCTGCATCAAGCAACAATAAACTTGAGGAATGGGCTGCCCAGTGCTTAGGCAGGAAAAAATAGCAAAATAAATCAGAAACACTTTTTCCTAGGACTGACTTACTCAACTGTAATGAGATTATTCACTTAATATTCCATTCTGAGTATAGATAGATAGGTAGATTAATTTTATACAATCATATTATTCACATATTTCAAGGAAGGTCTGCTTATATTAGCAAATATGTAGGATTAAGGAGTATTTTCATAATTTCATCCTTAAATAAGTCTTGGAGCAAGGCTGAAGAGTCAATATTGTGAAATGTTTTCAAGATAGAATAGAACTGTTCTTTTGTCATTTCAAGACAGATAGAAAATTTAAAAGAAAAGAAACAGATAATGGAAAAATGCTTCTTCCCTCCTGCTTTGGCTAGTTGTTACTGTTGTCACCAATGATGGCCTAATGTTTCTGGCAATTTAAACAATAATAAAAGCTACAGACTTATGAATTCTTTCATAGTAGGCAACTATTCTCTGTACAGGGGTATAGATAATATGAGGAGGAGAAAACCACCTAAGATAAAGAGGTCCATAAAAAAGTACCATAGTACCTTGTTTACTGTAGTAGTTTAATGGCAACACTAACAGTGTCATAAACTTTTACTATATTAGCATAATGCTAGCTTCCCCATTCATAATTGGGTAACCAGCCCACAGTCTATATCCAGAACACCTGTACTTCTACTATACAGGGGGCAGGGGGAAAAATATAAAAAGAAAGGGGAAAGAAAAAGGTTTGCAGTAGTCTAGGTTTTTATTCATGTGACTGAGAAGCAAAAGAACTGAGCAATTGTATGACCACTCTCGTTTTTGTAAAATTGTCTGCTTCTGCACTCAGCACTGCATCAGCTTTGATTTCACCCTCATGCTTTTAGATCTCTGGGAAATTAGTAATGTGAACTGTGTTGAAACCATATCTGTGCTAGTCAGGACACTATCAGTGGCACTTTAAGCTTATTTTCCCTCTTTGAGAGGGCATTGCAAGGTCTAAGGAGTCTGGCCTCTGAAGGGCAGAGAAATGGCAGGATGCAGACTGGGGTTTTGATTGGAGCATGTCTCTGAAGTCAACTGCCATACAGAACAGGATAGATTCCCTGTCTCCCTGCAAAGCAACCTGCTGGGAGCAGTTGCCCATTTTATTTTAATTAACAAGTTAGAGATCAGGTTTAACAGTGTCCTACTGCATGCCCACAAGAATATACTTGCACATCCGCTAACCAGGTATTTGCCAAGGTTACCATATGTAACGTGGTATAGAAAAAAAGAGATTTTTTGAGTAACAGGTTAGTGTTCTGGCTTGAAATCCACAAACTTTTATTGGTTTTGCTGCATCATATGCAAGAAGGGCTTTTACACTGGTTGCTATACATTCAGTCTGTCAGATAACCACAAAACATTCTCCAGGTTTTTTATGCTCTTCCTGCTGGTTAATGAATGGATGGCATTTGAAGTGGCTGTCTAAAGTGCTGTTGAGCATGCTAGTAATTGGCTTTTAGATTATATTTGCAAATCAATGTATTTTTTGAACTTCCTCCTCAAAGGAAATAAACTAGTACCAAACTGAAGGGGATCCTCATTTGCAAAAGATGCTGGCTGGCCGGCCCTGTAGAACTGAAACAGAGCAAGAACATACATTCAGGCAGAGTGTTTTTTCCTTTCTTGCCTTGCCAACATACACGGTAGGTGGAAATACAGATGGACTGGGCACCCATGAGTCCTGCCATTGCAGCTTCTCACCCTTGTAACATTTGCTAGCGGGGAACTGGGCTCCAAGTCCCTCCCTCTGAGGCTGGAGCAGCCTAGTGAAGTGGTATTGCTCTAACCTCTGACCTGGCATAATTCTAACTTTGGAAAGTGGGGAAGTAGTGTTTGTCCTACTAGGAAAGCCTGTCCTAGACTTGGGTGGAGAACCTGGATGCTAAGCAGTTCGAAAACTTGCTATTACTAGTATACAGTTTTGAAATAACCTTTCCTTTGCTGCCTCCCCAGAGATGAACAGGGCTATTTTGCAGCTGTGTCTGATGGAGCCAAGGCTAGCCATAATCTAACTTATTTTTTTCCCACTTGAACAATGCAAAGGAGTCAGAACATAATTTACAATTCAATCATGCACTTTTAAGAGGTGTCAATACCTGCTCCATGCAATCCAAACAAATACATATCCTACACCCAGACTGCCTCAATCCTTTACCTTTAAATTTGGCCTCAGTGTTGCCCACTTAGCCTAGACCCAGCAATTTTTTTACTTTTTTCTCAGAAGCAGGAAATATGTCTGGTTATGAGCACATGATGTTCGTGTTTTTGTGCAGTGACTATGTGCTGGACAGACGTGGATATACCAACGTGGGAGCCTTGAAACCATACCATTCCCCATGCACAAGACATCTTGTCTGGCCTTAGACTGAAAGTATTCCAGTGTCTTCA
The DNA here is from genome assembly GCF_026419915.1 of Harpia harpyja. NCBI lineage: Eukaryota > Metazoa > Chordata > Aves > Accipitriformes > Accipitridae > Harpia > Harpia harpyja. The sequence goes on from NC_068952.1 coordinate 21,754,029, forward strand.
GCTGCACCACATGAACCATGGTGATACTTTACCAGATTTGCATCCAAACCTAAATGCCACAATTCCATTTGTTGGGGTTTTTATCATTAATTTCTTCCCTGCTTAGATTTCACAGTTCTCTTACTGTAGAACTTCACATAAAGTAGCTCAAGATATCTCAAAACCTAATGGGAAAATATGATAATATATTCATATTCATATGTGTATAAATGTAGAACAGATAAAATGAGTAAAAGACATGGTTCCAACAAAATACAATTTTTCACTTCCAAACGCCAGCTGGCATAAAATGTAGCATGTAGAAATGCAGATGGTTCCGTTCATACCTCTGGCTTAAGTGGTATGCAGAAATGTGGGCAATACAAACGATTGTGCAATATCAGACCCATGGAAAACATGTATGGACAAACGCAACGTGTTGTGACAGAAACAGGCAAAGCTGCATCTTAAATCCAGTAATTGCTAGGACACTGTGTGGACCGGCAATTCCCTGAGGACTGGAGGCCAGGAGATGTAGGGTCTCTCCTGGGGTGGCAGGGCAGGACCTCACCATCCAGAGCCCATTCCATCACCCCAGCCGGGGAGCAGGGCAGCCATGGGAAACAGGGGCAGCCCCAGTCCTGGGCATTGGGCACCTCCTTGGGGATGGGGACCTACCAAGGACAGGCTGGGATGTCAGCTTGTGGGTGGGGATCAGGGTCAGGCCTGGTCAGGGGAAGCTGCATCAGACATAGCCCTGGTATGTGCAAATACAAACTATTAAGAATATTACCATGCTTACAGGTACAGACTGAATAATGGCGTATTTCTGAGAGATGCTGCACAGCCTAGGTCTTTCACTGCCTTCTGAAAGTGGTGGGTGGTGTGCTGTAGCCTATAAAGAGGCACTTGGTTTCCGAGAGCTCCTAATTACTCTGACCACACAGATGATTTGGCTGCTGGAAGATACCGTGCCATTAAAATGCATATTTAAGCCAACGTTCTGCTGTGAAAATAGGCTGTGCTGGATGAGGACTCTGGAGGCAGTCAGTGGTGGGATTCCCTTGGAACTGATCTTGTGACCACTCATTAATTAGTAGTTCTGTAATAATCTTGTATACTAATGATATGTGCATGGTTGAACAGCATCAGCAGCAGACGAAAGAGCTGGAATTTCACAGAAGGAAAAAAAAGATTAGCAACAAGTTTGAAGTAATTGAAATGGGCAAGTAATGCAAAGTGCAAGGGGCAAACAGGAAATTCTCCTATAAACTCAGGACCATCCTTTGGAAATGAGAAATATATTTGTATATAGATAGTAATTTTTAGAACTTCTGTCAATAATCAATGTGCTATGAGCACGGAAAAAGCAAATGTCAGCCTCTACTGCAGGAGGTAAGGTGTTTGCAATGGGGAGAGGGGATTGCTAACACCATTTTGCAAGGCAGCTAGCCGGCTATAGCTGGATGCCTGTGTACAGGCACAGTCAGTCAGGTAAAGGGAGGAGACATAGAAGCGGGAGCAGCCTCAGGGAAAGGAGGATTGGAGTAATCACAAATGTAACTTGTGAGAGGAGACTAGGAAGGAGGGTGTTTTCTAGCTTGGCAAAATGAATGCTGAGAGACAACATGGTTGCTCTCAAGGAACACATCAGTAATTGAACACTAGATAGTAAGGAGCGTGACTTGTTATCACATGATAGACAGAATTTTTTCAGTGCTTATATTTTTCTTTTGAGCCTATAAACGGTGTATTTGCTAGTGCTAGACATAAGAACAAGCCATTTTTCTGGGAGACTGAAAGTCCAAGTTGAATCTTGTTTAAAGATTGAATGATGCAAGATGCCTTTGCTATGGTATCAGCTATAGGTAATGGTGAGATCTAACTTGCTTTTGGCTCTGCTACTATGCCAGCAATGAGATCTGTTTTCAGAGCTGTCAGAGAAGTCTCATAGACTGCCAAAGTGAGAAGTAGATTATGGTCTGCCCCACAAGCACTATAGGTACTTAAGCAGAAGTGAGTTTCAGTGCATCTCTCCTAATGTATGAAGTGCAAGCAGTACAGACTCTATATAGCACACAGACATGCTTTGGCAACCCATAGCGCTGGCAATGGGATAACTGGGGCATGAAACTTTCTTTCGGACAAAACTCCTCAATTTCTTATGCAGCTTTCCTCCCTACAGTGTTATATATTTATATGCTCACACACTCACCCAGAATTTCTGGAACTGCAGAGCTGATCTTACGGAAGACATTTCTGATTCTACTACTCGCACCCAGGCTAATTTCATGTGCCCTTCAGACAGCTTCATTTGGTGACTTTTAGCTCCTTCAGATATACACTTATCTCAAGTCAGGGATGAAAGAACAGCAAGTCAAGTACAAATACAAAGCAATAAAAATCAGCTAATATAACTTTTATAAATTGCAAAATAAGTTGTGTTTGAACTTGAGATATGTTCACCTTTCTGAAGAAGAACTTCTCCCATGCTTACTATAAGCATTTATGTTCATTCAGTGATAACTCTTTAACTTTATTAGAAAACTAATTTATACCTCAGTGTACATAGTTCTTAATGATTGGTTAGAAATTATTGCTATAGAAGATCTGGTTTTAAAATTTCCAGTGATGGAAATTGTGTGGGGGCAGGTAGTTACAAGGACCTGGTCTTTTTAAGTTTTGAAAGACATATAGCATAAACCAGCTGGCAGCTCAAAGGCCAAATCTCATTCCCAGGGAAGTGTTCAGGCAACATGTGCTAACCAAGTGGTTTAATATGTTCTCTTGAGCTTGCTGGTCATAGCACTAGCCAGGTGCTGTGCTGTGACTGCTACAGCTATGGAAGTGGTGGAGGAGATGGGGATACAGCTCCCTAAATGGCTGAGGTTATGTCCATTTGTACTTATTTCAGCATAGCCACTGGCAAGATGTCATAGCTAGGTTCACCTACATGCATAGCCAAGAGCTTGCAAATTGTGAAGAGCCTAAAGAGGGGGTAGAAGTGGTAGACATTAGCTTTGAACTTGCAAGGAAAGGAAAAAGGAGATGTTGAACACAACACTGTCATTGCAGCCATGTAGAAAGAGGCAGAGGACCTAACATATAAGTTCCTCAGAGAGCTAGCTGAAGATCTGTACACCAAGAGATTATTGAACATTTAATAGCATTTTACACCCTGGACATTTGAAACAATACTATAGAGTGTAAACCACAACCAGCCGCGCCACTTTTCTCTCATAGTTCATATAACATAAGACAAAGTCTTTCAATCATGTGATTTTGATTAATATTTTTCCTTTTTTGCATTTTGGGTTTTTTGTTGGTGGTGGTTTTTGGGGGGGGTGGGGTGGTTATATTTTAGTGACTATCAGCAGGCAGACATTTCTACCCTGAGAAAAACAAACTCTCTTACTTTACTGTATTACAATAAGAAATATAAAAATAGGTTCAAATTTTCAAAACCAACTGAAGAAATGGAGACTTTTCTTTTGGTGTTTCCCCCCCCCCCCCCAAAACATCTTAAAGTGTACACATTTTCAGTATATGTTGGTTACTTATCCTATGAAATACAGGTCTTCTGAAAATGTAATCCCTTGTGTTTCATTTGGAAGAGCTGGTGATCTGATTTCTAGCTATAATGTTTCATGAAATATGAACTACTTGTACATGTCAGGAGAGAAATTAAAGAAAAGACAAAGCTCATTAAAAGATCTGATTGAAAGACAGGAAAATTTTCATTGAAGAAGAATTTTTTGATGAAATTTTTGTCATATGTATTTGGTTTGTAATACAGTATGATCTAGTCTAATATAGTATAATCTAGCAGGATTATTCAACCATTATGAAACAACCATTCTTACAGGATCAGTGAATTTTTCTGTTTTGGAACCAATGAGCAGAAAGAGGAGAAAATAATGGAACATAAGAGGTGATGTTATAGTCCATGGGTAGCAAAATATTGTGTCACAACCAATCAGAAGCTGAAAACACAAGCTGGAGTGATGTAACATCATGCTGGGGCCAAACTTAAAACTTTTCAAGCTCCAAGTGTCTTTGAAATCAAAGGAAAATATATCAGGAAAATATCTTCAGGGGGTTATTCACCATTATGTCTTTGACTGGCTGTACCATCCTCCCAGCCTAGGGAAACTTTTAGATCAAACATTTTCAAGTACATTCAGAAAGACAGTACGTGGTATAAAATTTTAGAATAAAAATTTATAAAAGTTAACATTGTGTGTAATTCTTGTTTACAGAACAGACTTAAAATATGCACAGGTCCCAGTACACATATTGTACCTTTTGAAATTTCAGAGTTCAAACACAGTCTGATTCCTCCTGCTTCCCTTCCTAGAGCCCAGAGCATTGGCAAATGAGCAGATAACTTCATTAACTACAGGCACATGCACAAGAGGAAAGAGGCTGAAGTGTATGGCAAGGTGCTATGCTCCGAGTATGGAGCTGTGGGTATAACCCTCTGGCCTTCCACTAACTTCCTATATGACTTTGGGCAAATCACTCCTGTGCCTCTATTTCTCTAACTGAAAAAGGACTTCACAGGTATCACTTTGTAAAGAGCTTTAGACATAAAGGGCACAAAAGAACATGTTTTTATGTAGTGGGTATGAAACCAGACTCTTCTCTTGTAGCATCCTTTTGAATCCATTGGAATCAATAAAGTCATATGGATACATTTGAGTTCCTATATATTCCAGGAAATAGCCAAAGTCAGGGACTTGTTTAGCACCTCTTTGGCTACAGTTTGCAGCAACGGTTAATTACTGATCATGGTAGGGACATTATGGCAGGTTTTCCTTGCCTATACTTCCATCCAAATGAGGCTTACTCATCCAGCCAAGTGAGCAGCTCACCTATTTTCTTGTTGGTGGAGCTAAGTCCTGTGAGGCAAACACGGCATCCTAATGGTCACATTTTCTTCTTGAATGAAGAGAATCTGAATGTTGCCAGAACCTCCTAGGTGAAGCAGTCAGTGAAACCTTGATTACCCTCTCAGACAAGAGGAAGCTCCAGCACATGTTTAACTGAAGTGGTACTCCTTTGATTTCTAAGGCAGCTCTCAAGCCACCTTGGCTGAAGTACATGAGCTGTTGTTTCAAGGGCAAGGCCCCACTGCAATGCTGAGTGAAGGGTTAAGAGAGGGCACTCATATTTTCCGCCAGCCATCTCCTCCTTTGTTTTGCACATAGCTACTTTATAAATAAAGAAAACCTCATAAATAAAATCTGTTTTCCCTCAAAACAGCCCTACCTAAGGGTGAGGTCTATGTCAGTTGCCTCTAGTTTTTCCTCCTAGTTGGGTAGGGCTATGTCCCAAGCACAGAAAGAACAAGCAGATGTGAGAAGAAGCTAAAAGGATACACACAGCAGTCAATATAGATCCTTGAAAGTAAATAAAGGAATTTACTGTTTGGCTTAGAGCATCATCCAAGTGTGAGTAATACTAGGGAAAATTTTGTATATAAAATGGTTATACTTGCAGACATTTTTACTCCAGAATTAAAGCTTAGTTTCTGTCTGCTTTTCTTGCTTTAGGTTACAACATTTCCAAAGCAGAAAGTAAGTAAGAAAGAAAGAAAGAAAGGATGAAAGAAAATAAAAGAGAAAGAAAAAAAGAATGAAAGAAGATATTATCATATTTTCCAAGTGTTTATAAAGACAGTTATAGTGGTATCAGTATAGCCTTGTGTTGTTTTAGCTTTCCTACATAGACAAGCCCTTGAAGGCATAGGAACTCCAGCCTTTTATGTTTTCAGGAAAAAGAATTAGCTAGAAAGTTAAAGACAAGAAGTGTTTTCCTTTCATATTTCTGTAGTCCTTTTCCAGTCTTTTGGGGAACTCTGAAGTTAAACAAATTCAGGAGAATTATTAAGATAGCCAGAGTCCTTGCAGTAACAGGCTTTCTAGATAATAATAAATGACACAGTTATATAGTTCACCAAAGGTCTACTGATGCTTTTCAGCCCATACATATCCTACTTCTTCCTTTGCTCAGACTGTTTATTACAATGAAGACACCATTGGGAACATTATAGCAATAGTTTAGCACTTAAGGCAAGAAACTTGGGAGAAGGAGGGGAGGGAAGAATCTCTCTTAATCTTGTAGAGGACATCTGGGCTAAAAGTCTGTTCTACCCACTTGCAATTAAGTCACAGTAACCTGAATAGAAAAGACATCATTCAGCCTTATTGAAGGATATAGTGGGGGCCAGAGGGCCCCCCCTTCACAGCTGGCATACCTTACAAAGGACAAGATGTGGCAGCTGGGTAAGTAGGATCCATAATATCAAAAAGAAATAGGCTGCTGATAGACCTGTATGGAATGGAAAAAAGCATCAAATGACAAAAGACAGTGAAAAAAAATTAAAAATAATCTCTACAAGGCATGTGATTCAGTTAATTTTTATCAAATTTTCTAAATATGCAGTGTCTGTCTGTTTATTTCTCTAACATGGGTGAATATTGAAATGTAGGGATTTCTGGTAAATCCCCTGCAAAATATATCAAGAAATATTTGAACTGTTAGTCTCTACATTCATCAACTCCTATAAAGTCACAGTGGGACAAAGTAGTGCTTGGGTTTTCCATAAAAAACAAAATTAAATATCACAGAAATGGCTTTGCCATATTTTATGTGAAGTTCCTAGAAAAATCATTGCTTCTTTTGGGCAGCCTTCTTGTAAGACAGGAGTCTCCAAAGCAGCTGGGTGAGCAATGTCTACTAAGTGAGTAGCTTGAAGTTCTCTTTGTGCAGCTGACATCACTGTGAAATTAAATAATAGACTAATCAGCAGATATCACTCCAGAACCGTTATCATACAGACCTGGAATATTAAGATTCAGTCTATGCATTGCCTTGGGTTTCCTGCAAATGGTACTTGAAGCTATGTAATGAGAATATAGCAACATTGCATGCCCAAAAGGGAGCATGATGTAAAATGGGGAAACTAATAGGACTTACGGAAATAAGTGTGGGAAACAATCACAGCCCACACAGCAGAATGCTTCAAATATTGTTAGGAGCTCATGTTGGAGAGTATTGGATAATTTCCTTTTGAGTACTGAAAGAATTAAAACTGTAGCTAACCACCATCCTCATATAGTGCTATATTCTTGGAGAACAGCAAATGTGGTGCCTGAATTTAGGAAAGAGAATAGAAGTGATCCGGGAATGACAGGCTGTTAATCTGAGCTCAATAGTATGAAAAACTCTAAGAATAATTTTAAAATTGAAAGATAAATATGACCACGAACATGGAAATGGGAGAAAATATGATATCGGGTTGAAAAAAGCAGATAGTGGCATATTAACCTAGTCTCATTTTTCTTAAAGTAATTGGTTTTCTAAAGCAAGAAAGAAAATATTGTAGAACTAATTCATCTGGATCAAAGTAAAGCATTTGTTAAGGAGTGACAAGTAAACTAGAGAAGACAAGAATCCAGTACAAAGCTTGAACTTGGCAAGAACTGGTTAAAATGGAGGCAACAGTATGTGATCCATAAAAGAGAACTTTCAAGCTGGAAGGAGGTTAGCAGAAAGCTCATCAGAGATCTGTCTTGGTACCAATCTTAAAGACTGTCATCCCAAAAGATGGTTTTCGCTAACAATATTTGGCTAATTAGTTAACCAGTGTTTGAGTAAACTTCAACACAAAGAGGAAAGTGGGTGAGCTGGCAGGCTGGAGTAATGGAAATAGAGCTTCACTTCAAAGTGCAGACTCATTCATAGCATGGACAACGGAAACAATAAGATTTATGCAGGTCAGATTTCATTCCATGAAAAGTACAGGAAGCCAAAAGTTGTTTCATGCATTAGTGAATCACAGGATAAATACATCACAGTTAGCCACAGTCATGTCACATCATGTCAATCATGGTCGTACTGGTGTGGTACAACTGTGAAACAGCAAATGTGTACCAGGAAAAATATTTCTAGTAAATATCAGCAAGTGTTAGTCCATCACAGCTCTGCTAGGATCCTGTGTGCAGTGCTTTGCATGGTTCTGCTTATTCATGTTCAAGGAGGTTGTAGTCAAACTGGAGGTGGTGCAGCATGGAGATGAGAAAATGGAAAGATGTCCTCTGAGAGAAGACTGATAGCATGATTGAAACAAGGTCAGTGTCTCATCCCAGAGTATATAAAAACACAACACTGGACAGTGCTATTATTTCAGAGTGCCCTTCATCTCCCAGCTCACATTCTGGGTCCTTGACCACCCTCCTTGTTTGCTTGCTTCAGGTACTGTTCTCTAATTGTCTTCAGCGAATGCATGTGGAAGGGAGTGGCAGCAGATATTCAGATGTCCATCAACAGATGTTAGAAATGGGCCTGAATTGTAAGCCCAAATCAAATGTTTGGGAATGTCTGAAATAACCACGATGAAACTAGATATTTTATTGGAGTGCCCCATTTGTTAGCTGCATCATATCCAAAACCTATCCCAAATAGCACACTTACATAGCCAGGCAAAGGTGAAGTCAAAAACAGCAATGATAATGTCAGGGACTTGGCATACAGCAATACCCATGAAGCCAGTGGGCACCTTCAATCTCTCACACCCATTCTTTGTTAAGCATAATTAGTTGATCAGCTGTCTCCTTCACTTACCTGGATCCCAGGAGCTCTGGGTGGGTTCTGAAATATTTCGTGTGAATAACTGAAAAGGGCAGTGGAGTTTAAGATGCTGTAAATGTATCTCACGCTTAAATCTGGCTTGACCCTATTTTCTCATCCCAACACGATACATCAGAAAAGATATAGAGGGAAGGTCTATGTCTGAGTTCAATAGAGTTGATATTTGAGATTTACTTATTAAAGGTTTTAGATGAGACATCTATTCTGAGCCAGCTGTTTTCTCCCTGGGATGGCAGTGTCCGCCCAGCTCCTCAAGATTATTTCTCTGTTTGCTGCAAAAGCGCACCAAATTCCACCTTCCGCTGAGTGCTGGGGTGCTGACAGGTCTCATCAGCTTAGCTGTAGGGTTGCTATCATGTTGGCATATGAAATATCTCTCCCATATGATGATTCCTCAAAGCAGAGATAACTGCAGTAACTCACAGCTAAGAGAAGTCTTTGCTGATCAGGCTGATTTAGTGGTGGAGACAATCTATTGTTTTCATACCCCTGGATAATTAGAATAAGCTGTCTGGGCAAGCAGCCAAGATGGAGTTTACACAGAAGATGCATTCCTCCTGAGTTTGCCTTTTTAAAACATCAAGTTTTGTTAGAAGATTAGGCTCGTCAAAACTTCTCAGTCTTTTGAAGCCTGTCTGGGAGGGGAAGGAGAAACTTAACAGTGGGCGAAAAGAGTAGGAGTCCTCCTTAAGAAAGTATCAGACAGATGTAGGTGAATTCTGGGTCCAGTATTTACATCCGTGGAAGAACCTTTCTGCGTGTACCCTCAGCGGGTGCCACTCTCTTTCCAAGAGATGTGAGGGGCTTATGTCAAGGCTGATTTCAGTGAGGGCTGCCAGCTGAAATGAAAGAAGTAGGATCCCTTCCAGCCCTGACCAGTTCACTATGTGTGATGGAGGAGCTATATCAGCCAGTATAGCCGCTCTTGGGAAATACCTGTTTGTATATATTTGAAAACCTACCAGTCATTGTGTCACTCTTATTTCTGGGGTACTTAAATGCTGCCTGTGAGAAACTTCTGAGGAACCTGCAGGATGCAGCTAATTTCCAGGAAATCCAGTTTGATTGGTACCAAAAAAATGTTCCGACAGGTGGGGGAGCCTTCCTTGCAAAATAACTGTAGATGTACTTTGGTGTGGTGGCTTCGCTCTGAGGTCTTGCTCACAGGACCAGTTGTTCTACTATGTCTATAACAAGCTGTGAGTTGGTCACTGCTCATCTCACTCCTCTCTTCTCACAGTGTGAGCACCAATAGTATGAGTGCCACTTCCTTTTTGACACAGCCTTCCTGTTACTCAGCAGCCCTTACCTGTTATCTCAACAACACATTTCTGAATCTCGTAACAAATGTATTGAACGCCATCCCTCAGATTTCTTTTTTTCCCCAAATCTCAGCTGAAAGTGTATTGCCATTCTGCCTTGATTTAGATCCACTTTCTCTGTTATATATGTTTATCCCGTAATGTGGTTGAGGATGCAGTCCTCGTGGGAGAAGTACAAAGTGAAATCATAAAAGTTCTCTGTTTGTAGGCACAATACATATAGGGAAAGATATACAAACAGAATGGGATATTATCTTTCCTCTACTTTCATGTATTCAGACTTAACCTAAATGCAGAGGTTGCCTCATTCTCTGTACTGGACTCTGATCACAGCTGGAACACTACCACAGCTATGTGTTATTGTGATAAAATAAGTATTACTACACAATGAGGTCATCATTGTGTTGAAAGCAAAAGTAACACCAGAAGGGAAATATGGCACAATTATTTTGCCAGACTTTAGTTCAGAGAGATTTGTTGTTTTAATTTGATTGGTTATCTTAATCATTCCAGTTTTACCTTAGCATTATGGAAGATAAATTGCTTTGGGGGCTGTACTCTGCATATGGATTCCTAGGTAAAAAGGCACTGATTTATTGGCCTGTCCCTTTGGAAAGATCCCCCCTGAATGATAGAAATCCTCTGCTTATAAAAGATCCACCTTATGTGTTCCTCCTTCTTTGCAATAAACCTTTGTTGTTTCATTTGTTTCTTGCAGCCTCAGCATTTTGAGGAAATGCCCTTTTTGACTTTCTACAGCATCCCTGGGACTGACATCTCTGGAAAATGCCTTTTTTCTCTCAGAATTCAGTAAGCCTAAAATGGTTTTGGAATTGCCAAATGAGGGCAGGTGATTAAAATGCTGTGTGCGTGGAGGTGCAGGTAAAACACCAGACTCTGGAAATTCACAGTGATGAGTTCAGCCTCCCTCTCTCTGTTCTTCTCTTAACAGTCTTCCTCTTTTTCATCCTCCTTTCTCTCTTCCTCTGACCCCCCACTTTTTTCCTCTCTGTCTTCCTATATATAATTTTATTTTCAAGGTAAACATTCTAACAGTTGGATAAGGCATCAGCCCTCTGAGGCCTTCACACTTAAGAGTGGCTCTGGCACCATGGAAAGACTTGTCAGACTCTTTGTGGAACAAAAGACACCCAATTACTGTGTCTTCAGTGCTGCTGTTGCAACACAATAAAAAAAGAAAATAAAGAATAAATGAAAAGGAAAGAAAAAGAAAGGGATGATTTGGGTGTCAAGATACAAAGTACAGCGTTGGGGGGCTGAACTTGGAAAGGATGTTTTACATGGAGCAGCGTTTCCTTGCCCAGCAGAAAGGACGCTTCACATGGAGGAACATTTCCTCCCGCAGCACCATGCTCTGTCTCTAGCAGCTGGAGCTCACGGCAACTACAGCCAGCTTTCCTCATTCCCTAGCTGGGAGGGTGTTTGGGATTTGTGTGGCAAGGTTTTTTGTAGCAGGGTAGGGGCTGCAGATGTGGCTCTTGTGAGAAGCTTTCCCAGCTCCAAGTCAGACCCGCCTCTGGCCAAGACCGAGCCCATCAGTGACAGTGGTAGCACCTCTGGGATAACAGATTTAAGAAGGGGAACCTACAGTGAGGGAGAAGATTGGAATGTGAGAGAAACCCCTGTGCAGACAGCAAGGTCAGTGAAGGAGGGGGAGGAGGTGCACTGGAGGAAGTGATGCCCCTGCAGGCCATGGTGAGACAGCAGGCTGTCCCCCTGCAGCCCATGGAGGGGAGCGGGGGAGCAGATATCCACCTGCAGCCCAGGGAGGACCCCGTGCCAGAGCAGGTGGGAGCCCGAAGGAGGCTGTGACCCCAAGGGAAGCCCACACTGGAGCAGTCTATGACTGAAGATTGGCCCATGGAAAGGACCCATGCCAGGGAAGTTTGTGGAGAACTGCAGCCTGTGGGAAGGACTCACATTGGAGAAGTTTATGAATAACTGTCTCCCATGGAATGGACCCCATGCTGGAGCAGGCAAAGAGTGAGGAGTCCTGCCCCTGAGGAGGAAGGAGCAGCAGAGACAAGTGTGATGAACAGACCCCGACCCCCATTCCCTGTCCCCCTGCGCTGCTGCGGGGGAGGAGGTAGAGAAAACCCGGAGTGGAGTTGAGCCGGGAAGGAAGGAGGGTTGGCGGGAAGGTCTTCTAAGGTTTGGTTTTAGTTCTCAGTATCCTTGTTTTGGTTTGATTGGTAGTAAATCAAATTGATTTTGTTTTTTCCCCAAGTTGAGTCTGTTTTTTGCCCATGACCATCCGTGGTGAGTGATCCCTCCCTGTCCTTGTCTCGACCCACAAGCCTTTCGTTATATTTTCTCCTCATCTCACAGGGGCAGGGGCGGGGGGGGAGGAGTGAGCAAGTGGCTTCATGGTGCTTTGTTACCAGCCAGGTTTAAACCATGACAGAGGGGTAGTAGGGTAGGGAGATCAGGGTTACTGCTTCTAGTCATGTTTCCGGGACATGGGTCCAACACCCAGTTCTCACAGTGTATGTCCTCAAGCAAGTCCTTTCTGCTGGGCCCCATCTCCAGCAAGAGCTTTGTGATTCTCCCTGCCATGTTCGCAGCCATTTGGAATGATCTATCCATTCTTCCCACTGTCAACACCTCTTTTCTCTTCCTCACTGTCACTCATGAGGTACACTCATTTCCAGCTCAAAAGGCTTTCTGTTTAAGGTTTCTCTTCATTACCTTCATTCCATTTCTGCACATTGTTTTCTCCTGCCAATTTATCTAGTGCTGGTTCCTAGACTGCACCCTAGTTAGCTAGGCACTTTCTGGCTGTGTGAACTCTGTAGATCACTGGTTGCTCTTCTTTTCCCTAGTCAGGCTGGTGCTCATTTTCTTTAGGATATTTTATGCCACTCTGGCTGTGCTCTGGCTGTGTGCTGCAGCTCTGAAGTGGGAGTAAGTGTAATTGATGCAGGAAAAGATTTTTCAAAGGCACAAATGGTAGCCAGATATCTGAGTCTTGATGACTCTTAATGGCAGCTGCACAGTTCCCTAGCCTGGGCACAGCAGGTGAGACTTTTCCTTAAACGAGAATCATATGAATAATTTTCCACCTTGCCCTCTAAGTAAGGGATTTAAAGTACAAGTGTGAGAACTACCAGAATGGCCTGGGATCAAACTGGAGACCTCAAGGAACAGGTTGCAGCAATTTCAGTCAAAGCTTAGTCTAATGCTAGAACTGTCTTTCTTCACTAAAGGCTGAACATGGAGGAGGGAAAAGATTCAGAAATAGATGCTCACCAGTGGGCTGCAAATCCCAGGAAATGGAGGCTTCCAGTGTAGGGACTCTTCATTCAACACTGTTTCTACCCTACTGCTAAGAACAGTTTAAAATACTACTTTAGCTATAAATTCCTCTGCATTTTTGAAAAGATTAAAATGCTTCTGAATAACCACATTACAATTAAGCCAACACAGTTTTGCTATAATTGGCAAGTTTCTCATTTACACTGAGACTCCTTTAAGACCTCTTTGTGTGGGCAGAGTGTTGCAAAGTGCAATTACACTTCATTAATACTCACTTTAAAGTCCCTCATAGCACCAGAGCAGTAGAAAGGCATTACAGTGAAAATAAGAACCCAGTAGAAGTACTCAATAGTCTCAATTCCTATTTGCATTGTGGCCAATTTCCCCCACTTTGTCAATATAAAAAGACAGCAAATTCTCTTTACCCACTTTTTAAGGCTTCCTTTTTAGGAAGAAAGTAGTATCAAGACTACTAGTGTAAATTAAAATCAGGCCCAACATCCATATGTTTAGTTTCACATTTCTGAATTAATCAGAGGAAGATGGCAATAAAGCCCCTTTTCAATTAAATCTGTTCTGGTACATTGACTGTGTGCCTGCCCACGGGTGTGTGAACAGGGCCTGCGGGTCCAGGAGCTTAATGGTCCAGCTCCCAGGGGCTCCTCATTGTCATGGCCAGGACAGGCTGAGGACAACTGTCATTAAAACAGGGCTGACTGAAGAAGTCTCTGGAAGAACGGAGTTTCTTTGAGCAGCCACACTCTGTCCATCCAAACTGCTGCTTCTCACAGCAAGCCCCACTATTCCCAGACATCCGGTGTAAGAAAAATTTTAAGACAGCCATAAGAAACTACAAAGTTTTCTTCTTTTATGACTGAAAGTAGAAAGTTGCCATTCAGAAATATTATATGTCCCCATGGGCAGGACAAACTTTACCTAAATGATTCCTGACAGATGTTTATCCAGCCTATTCTTCAAGGACCAATGGATGCTCCACAACCTCTCCAGACAATCTATTTATTTCAGCAGTTCATTATCTTTACTTTTAAAATGTTTAATTTGGCTTTCCCTTGTTGCAGTCTTAGACCTTTACTTGTTTTCTATCTGTGACTGAAAAAGGATTATTGGTTTCCTCTCTGTGCCAGACTTTTAGTATGTCTCCCCTCAGTCTACTTGTCTCTGGTTTGACAGGGCTCAGCTCATTCAGTGTTTCCCATAGACCATGATCACTAAGCCTCTGATTGTACTTACTGCACCCCTGTGAACTCTCTCCAGCCCATAGGTTTTCTCAAATGAAGTAACACAAATTGGCAGAGACCTTATCCATGCCTGAGAGAAAGGACAGTCCCACCACCTTTACTGTATTATTTTGCCACTAAAGTGCATTTCATTGAGGCAGTATATGACCAGGGAGTTTGAACCTCATCACCATGTTTAGTTCAAATAAAGCCTGATCCATACCAAATTAACCTTCTTCTGTGTTTGTACGTCTGTGTAGGTCTGTCTTTGCTAGACCAATTCACAGCTGGTGAAAGAAAAAGAAAGTTGGAGATGAGAAAGAGCAAAGGCGCTTATAAATTTTGTTTCTGGCTGGTTTATGTTGGATAAATTCCTTGTTAAATAATAAAACCTTATGATCTTGATCCTCTGATAATTATTTATGAATGTGATTTGTTGACTTTAGTTATTTGAACATTGCTGTTTGAAATGCTGGCTGAGCCTGCTGTATGATGAGCCAGAGTTACCAGAATTTGAGACTGTAATCTGTGTTCCCAAACACATTCCCAAGTTTGCTGAGACAAAAGGGCCTTACTTGATTCACATCTACATATGTTATATAAGTTTCTTCTCTGTGAGTCAGTACTGAAAAAAGGCAAGGCCTCTGAAGACTATTAAGGGATGTGGTGGAACTGAAGGCAACTGATTACTTACTATAACTAAAGACCTCTGTGTTTTTTCATAAGAACTGAGGCAGTAACCCAAGAATCTGGAGAATCATATACAGAGAATTAAATTTAGGCTGCTGAAACATTCACTTTGTTAGGACTTGTCCTGCATTATTCCAGAGTGTTGATGACAATTGCTGAACAGTTGTCATGTTCCTCTCATGAGATAGTTTAATGTCAGTGGTGGGTAAAACCTATGCATCTCTATGAATCTTTTGTGCATTTCATCAAGAAGCACTTTTAGTGTCAACAATAATTCAACTCCACCGCGGATGTTGGCATTCTGATGAATACTATAGGATGAAAGTTGGACCTTTTAGCTTATTTTTGAAAATGTGGAAGGGGTAAAGGGAAGTAACCTGCCCACCTCAAATTAGTCAAAGGTCTATACCCTTTGTCTTTGGGAAGCTTAAACCCAAAATTACACTGGATCTGAAACAAAAACTTGAACCTGGGTATCCTGTTTTCCAGGTACATGTACCTTCACCAAACTGCTCTCCTTGATTTGAGCACAGGTCCCATTCTAGATTTGCGAATGTCAAAACTAATGATTTTATAATGGCATTGTCTATTTTTTTGGTATTCATCTCAAGATCCCTTTAGAGACCATGGGAAAAAGCAACAGGTGTCATTTATCTCATGCATTTTATATTTCTAGTTAGAGTAAGATGAAATGTCTCCTAGAATTGCCTGCTTCTCTCCTTTGGCTATAACAGCACCCTGGAGTCAGCAGAGAAGATTTAAATATCCAACTCTGGATGTCTTTTCAGTCCTAGATCCAAGAATAATGCAAACACACTGCTGAAAGATACCTAAGCTGACCAGAACTGTGGACCTGAGCTCTTCCTTAACAAAATGGATTTCAATAATGTTCTCATCTGGAGACTGGCCTGGACTTTATGAAATATATTAATTCTCTGTACATTGGGACATTTTTGGAAAGGTTTATATCTACAATGAAAATGTAGATGCAGATGAAACTTATACCTCACTAGACCACATGGCACTCTCTTCACCCCACCTACCTTTAAGGTTGTAAGTTAATCCACTTTGTCACCAGCTCCTACTTTTTCCCAAGGAAGAGGACTTTGCTTGTACTAACAAATACAATAAATCGATCTTCATGATACTCACAGGCCTTGGATCAGCAAAGCGTTGGGCACAGTGTACTACTAATGGATATATTTGATTGCTAGTAGCTCTCCTTAGACAGAATTGTAAAGGCTGCCTTTGAGTCTCTGTCTTGCCTTGTCATTTCCCTTCATAATGAGTGGTAGCCTCCCTAAATGACCAGACCTACTGAGATTACAGTGATGCTGTTTCTCAATTCCTTTTCCAAGATCTTATCAGGAGAGCAAAGAATAAAAATCAGAGAAAGAAAGGGAACTGGATATCTACAAAGCTCTAGTGTCTCACGCTGCCATTCCC
This sequence comes from Harpia harpyja, assembly GCF_026419915.1. Classification (NCBI taxonomy): domain Eukaryota; kingdom Metazoa; phylum Chordata; class Aves; order Accipitriformes; family Accipitridae; genus Harpia; species Harpia harpyja. The sequence continues at coordinate 21,770,635 of NC_068952.1, forward strand.
TTTAACCCTCACAAGCTGGAATAACTTAAAAGATTAAAAACAAGCTAGTGAGTGCCCTTCTGTTCCTCTGTATACTAATCATTTTATTGCCATGACAGCTATGCTTCCCATAGGCACTGTGAGCATGACTGCTGCTCTTCATGAAATACACCACTTTGTTAACCTGCCAGGCTCGCTACCTACCACTGAGGTTCCAGATGTAAATCAGTGGGAACATCTGAAGTAGCAAATTCATTGGGTTTATGGACATCATTTATTACAAATCACATTCCTTCCTGAAAAGGCCTGATTGTGGTGGCCCAGCAGGGCTGTTAAAGTTCCCATTTTTGTGAGAAAACTATATTGTCCTCTACGCTTGCACTCTGCCCCTCTCATTAATCTTGCTGCAGAGCTTTCTGGGGAAGATGATCCTCCATGGAACTGAGAGGGGAAGGGATTTGGGTATGTGACATCTCATCATGTTCCTCCTCTTTGGCTTCCACTGAAACAAATGAGCAGTGCTTTGCTGTACTCTGTGTGTTCTTGTTTTATATCTGCCCAGCTGCATACAGTGACACAAATCTAAGACTGGTCTTGTAATACCTTCAATGTTGAGCAGGCAAACAGCCAATAAGTTGTCCCCACATTGAAGACTTTATGCCAGCATTTCAAGGTATAGTAAGATGCAGCAAATGGATGTGGGGCCTTGGGGGCGGAAGGGGGGGGATAAACTAACACTGTTGCATGCACTTACAGAAGCAAAAAAATTGTCTTTTAAATTCTTGTATTTATGCCTATGCAGAGCCTGAAGTGTCCCAGTCAAAATCAGGGACTCCCTGTGTTGTAAGCTGCAAATACAAACAGAAATAGGCTGTTTCTGCTGCAAACAGCTCGCAGTCTACAAAGTCAAAGCAAACACAAAGTAGGTGAAGGAAAAAGAGGTGATGTCAGAAGTAAAATGGCTTTCCCAGTAGCACTCATCTTACTACGGTTTTGCAAAACAGCCCAGGGCCCACTTCTAAATAAGTCTATGCCTCTACCTCCCAAAGGGGAATAAAGTCTTTGATCAGTAGTGAACTATGGTGGTCAATAATTTACATCAGTAATGGGGATTGGATATGAGAATCTGTCCTCTTCTCTTGTGCTGTGTATTTCAAACTGCCACCGATAAAATACTTTTTTTTTTTTCTCTGCCCTGAGCTCCCCTTTGTACTTAATTTAGAAGCTTAATTTTATTTTCACACCCCAGGTGCTTGGTACCTTGCAGACAATTCACACTCCATCAGTATTTAGATTATTATTATTAAAAATACTCAGCAGCTAGTAAGGCAATTGGTATCAGTCACATAAACTCTTCAGCTCTGGGGATCAGAGACTAAAAGAAAGTGAATAAAAGATGATGGTAGATCTGTCTGTCCATCTATTCATCCTTCCTACCTTTCCTGTCTCCTCTACTTCTCTTTTGCCCTGTGAAAAGAACAGGTATGTTTTCCCATTACAGCTGCTGATATATTTCTTTGGAAATCAAATCCACAGAACTTAGCAGAAACAAACTAGTACAGAACAAAGGCAGATTTACTGAGTGATGAATTGGTGGTTCGGTGTATGTGCTTTCTTCTGGCACTCACTAAATATTTAATCTTTGCCGTAAACATTCAGACGTTACCTCTGGCACAGCTAAAGTGAAGTCCCAGCGCCTGAGAGATGAGGATGTCTGGGAGACTTGATAATTCACAGAAAACCCACTGGTCACATTGTCAAAGACAATGAAGTGATTTTTGATAGTAAGGCTCATTTTCCAAGCAGTTTACACCGTTTTATATAGGTTCTTTAAAAGACGTTCCCACAGCTCACTACAGGCACAGCAAGCAATTATGGTAACCCCAAGTACTCCTGAATCTCAGTGTTCCTGAATAATGAATTGTTTACCCTGCCATTAAATGGGATTTAAGACCACATATTCTGGTGATCTAAACTCAGTTTGTTAAAACACATCAGGAATTTTTATGAAATAGTTTTCTCCTTTTCAAGGAAAATTGTGGATTTCTAAACAGTACATTTGGATTGGAAAAACTGATTTTGCCATCTGAAAATTTTTAATAATCCTGTTTCAGCTGAAAATTTTAGAGGAAGGTGTTTCAAATAGAAACCTTAAGGAATATTCTAGTTTGTGTGAAAGTCTAGCATTTCAACTCTTCAGTGTCTATGCCAGAAAAAAAAAATCCTAAGTGTAGGAATTTTCTGGTTTATGAATTCTATTTTTAAAACACCTATCATTCTTGTGTTTCTTGTATATATGGTTTTAGCTCTGTGTTTCTGAACCATGTAACACAATCAGCACTTAAGCAACACCCCCACTGATTTCCCATAGAGAGGATATCAATGTATTGAAAAATCTTCCTTTGGTTACTTCCTTTGTCACTTACTGAACCTGACTGACTTCAGTGATAGAAATACTGCTCCTGGATCCCACCAGCCATATACAATCACTAACACTATCATCAGATAAAACACAGCTAAACCCCTTCTGACTACCACCTAATAGTTACCTATGGTAAGTTCACCGTATTTTTGGGCACCCTTGTGTCTAAGTGTACAAAACAGTATCTAGAGCAAAGTAGTGATCCATCAGGATTAGAGAAATTTATTTTCTTATTCTACTGGCCTTAGCTTACTGTTACATAAAATAGTTGGTTTCCCTTTTTATCTGAAATGGGAATACAAGGTGTATGGCAGAACCTTCATTAACCAGGGCTACATTTAAATAAGGTTTTGTTAACAAGACACTAACAAGGAATAGCAGTTTTATAAGCTATCCTGCTCCAGCCAATTACATATAGCAGCTTTGGCACAGATGATGACATAGATTGGTGAGCGGGAGTTTACGTTTATTAAAGGTTTAGAAGGGTTCGCTAGTCCAAGCTGGTATTTCTCTGAAAATATCTGAATTATAGAACAAACTCAGAAGAAAGATCAGTTATTAGTAACTGTCTTGAAAAATTAAAACAAAACTGTGAAATGATAACTGTACTGCTAGCTATAAAGAAACCCTTCAGATGCAACTTACTCGGTGATATGGTTAGGACAATTTTCTTTTAAGTTTCTTGATAATTTTTGTTTGCCCTTGAAAGTTTCAGTTTCTGGAGTCACAAGATTACACAAACTTCACAGCCATCATGGATAAAGAGAAAATTTGTAGTCCTTGAGTTTGGGGAATAGAAGAGTTGGAGACTATAAATTGTAATATATCAAGCAGCAGAAGGCAAAATGAAAGACTCAAACATATTTTATTTACATCCTAATATATAGCATTTCATACATTTCAAAATAATATGCAATATTATTTTTAAAATTCCATCAGGATTCTCGCAGCTGTCACGAGTCTGGAATGGCAGGTGGTATTTTAGAGCCTCGAAGAAAGCACAGGCTACAACAGACGTGTTTAAAACAAGCATGGCCAGCCTCTAGCGAGATGTATGCATTACTAGTATTTGGCTACAAAGCAGAAGATTCAGTTGAGTAGTGCTCTAGCTCTTCAAGGGGAACACCGAATTGATTACTCAAACCATTATGCCCTCAGATATACATGCTGAATTCCCTTTGTGCTGAATGCATATTTAAGGCCCTAAGCACATGGGAATTTTGAGGTTAAATTGCCATAAATATTTATGGATACAAGTAATAAAGATAGCCTTTCAGATCTTAAATTTCATTCAGGTGGTGGCTCCAAATGGATATTGCATTTGAAAGCTGGAATTTGATAAAAGCTTATTTTCTCCCATCTTTTACCTCTCTTGTCTCTATTGATTGTGAACTGTTTGCTGTAGGGGCTGTCTTTTATTAAATAAGTTTACAGTGCCTAGCACAATAATGCCCTGACTTTCTTCTGGAGTCTCTAAACACCATTGCAATGCAAATAAAGGAGTTCAATGTCATTCATTTCTGCAGTAAGCAAGGCTAGTTCTCTTCACTGCAGGAATTACTGAGGGATATTTGTATTAACTGAACAGACATGGGAGTTCCTCTTGGTCTAAAATGTGTGTGTGTGTGTGTGTGTGTGTGTTGGAATAGGACTTGTGATAGCACAAGATAGTTTTTCTTCTTGGCTGAGGAGAGGTGAGAAAAACAGTAGCACTGAATGGTCAACTGAATATACCCAGAGTGAAGATGTTCAGGCTGTAAGGATATCTCAGCTTGGGCTGAGTACTTTAAACCTAATACTGTCTGCTGAAAAACAACTCTGTCTGGAAACTCATGTCAGACTAAAAAGAGAAAAAGTCTCATAGCTTAGTGATAACCTGGAATATTGTTCCATCTATGTGTAACAGATTGCTGACTGGTAAATTCAGAGCTGTCTGACTCACACAAGACTCCACAGGTGTATGACTCTGACCATTCCTGAGATGGCTTAATAGGTTTGTGATATTTATAAGCAGAATTCATACAGTTGCCCTCAAAACATATTCTTTCTCCCCTTCAATTATTACCTGAACTGCCTGGTATCAAATAAGATAAATCCATCCTATTGAAATAGCTATAGATTACTTTTTGACAGCACATTTTGCATGCAATGTCTGCCAGAGGTGCTGCTGGTATTGGAATTAACTTACTACTGTATACACATACTAGTTTCTTTTTATGTTTTTAAGGTGGCATTGAGCTATGGTGTTAGCTGATGAAAAAAATCCAGTACATTATTGCTTAAGAAAAGATAACAGAGTTTGATAAGTAAGAAAAAGGAATGACATCTTTTTTGTGGTGATCCTTTGTCACTTACCTGCCTTTTCCTTAAATGGCTAGCAGCAAGTGAGAAATTATTTGCTGTGGGTTTATTACAAGATGTGGACTGGGGAGAGGTGGCCTGAGGTTCCTGTATTAATTCAGATTTTTTTATTTCAAAGCTCTTACAATTGATTTGGTCCACTTGAGCAATTTGCTGCCATCTGAATTAAACAGTTTGTTTAATCCCAGTGAGAGAGAAGGAGTAAAATATGAACTCATGACAGAATGCTTGCAACAGCAAGCGAGGTCTGATCAGAGTTGCGTGATCCAAGCTCTGTTTTAGGCTACAACACTGACTTAACTTGTTGTCCTGGTTTCAGCTGGGATAGAGTTAATTGTCTTCCTAGTAGCTGGTACAGTGCTGTGTTTTGAGTTCAGTATGCGAAGAATGTTGATAACACTGATGTTTTCAGTTGTTGCTCAGTAGTGTTTAGACTAAAGTCAAGGATTTTTCAGCTTCTCATGCCCAGCCAGCGAAAAAGCTGGAGGGGCACAAGAAGTTGGCACAGGACACAGCCAGGGCAGCTGACCCAAACTGGCCAACAGGGTATTCCATACTATGTGACGTCCCATCTAGTATAGGAACTGGGGGGAGTGGGGGCTGGGGATCGCTGCTCGGGGGACTAGCTGGGTGTTGGTCGGCAGGTGGTGAGCAATTGCACTGCGCATCATTTGTACATTCCAATCCTTTCATTATTGCTGTTGTCATTTTATTAGTGTTATCATTATCATTATTAGTTTCTTCTTTTCTGTTCTATTAAACTGTTCTTATCTCAACCCACGGGTTTTGCTTCTTTTCCCGATTTTCTCCCCCATCCCACTGGGTGGGGGGGAGTGAGTGAGCGGCTGCATGGTGTTTAGTTGCTGGCTGGGGTTAAACCACGACACTTGTCATACCACATAAGTGCTCTCTTCTTCTGTTGCCCCTGTAGAAGATGAAAATAATAAACTACTTTGATGAGGCACAATCCGTCAACTCTACTAGTGAATGCAACTTTCCCCAACATTTGGGGAGGCATTAAGCCACAGAACTGTCAACTAAAACTGCTAATTCTGTCATGTTAGAAGGAAATTTATAGAGCCATAAAAAGTAAAGCTGGAAAAAATAACAAAAGGCCCTCTAGTCTGTCCTGCTTTCCTGAGGATGCATTAATATCTACTTAAACTGTTCCTGACAGGTGTTTGTCTAAGCTATTCTTAAAGAGTTTGAAGATACAGACACTGCTACCTTCATAGGCATTTTGTTTAGGATCTTGTTTAGATTTTACATTTTAGAATTTTTCCTAATACTGAGACTTAACTCATCCTTCCTGCAGTTTAATCCTGTTTCTTCTCACCTTGTGCACAGCTGCCAGAAGTCATTTACGTCATGTGATATCATGTATGGAGATTGCATGTGAGAAAATAAAACACCATTTTTCAATGCCAAGTGGATGCATGTGGGTACTCAGGAATGATTTACTCTAGGCTACTGGTTTAATTGTAGTCTTGCTTATGAAAAAAGTTACATATAAAACCAATACTTTAGGGCCAGTGCAAAGGCTGCTGAAATCAGTGGAGATGTTTTACACTGACTTTCCTTTTACTTTGCAGCTGAAAAATTAATTAATTCTCTAAAGTAAGAAGTGATTTGATCCTCTCTCCTGCCATGACAGTGTACCTGTACCACTTCACTTGAGAATTATGTCTGGTGTTTTCTAGTTACTTTTTTAGATGGAATTAGCCTTCCTTTTCATCACAGGGAGAAGGAGGTCTTCCATTGATTTAAAACAAAATCAATACTTTACTTTGCCATTAATTCCCCTGAAATCAATAGGTAATTTCTGAATTAAAATGTTGGTTGTCATGAAAATGTAGGCCTGGATGTATATAGCGGGCTTACTTTTCATGGCCCTTGGGTTTCATGTAAGTGTAACATCACTGATCTTTTTCTTGATCTACAGTGTGTAAGTAAGCAAAGACCTGTAGCACTCCTCCTCATCCGTGTCCTTAATAATCCCAGATACTGGCTGTACCTTACAGGGAACAAATGAGCAGAGAATTTAAATGCAAAGGCCACACATACAGGTATACTTTTTCTGACCATACAGACTTGAAATAAAACATTAATCTGTGGCTCAGACAACATTTTTGCACTTAGCCATTCGTGAGAAGGATGTGTGCAGTCAATTGATATGTATCCTCTTCTCTCACAGCTGGAGTTTCAAAATCAAAGAGTGGGACTAAAAATGAACCTGAACAAATCAGCAGTACCAGTTGATACACTGGTGTTTTCTGCTCCCCCACAGCAGAGATGCAAGGTATGCAAAGAGATCCCATCAACTTGAGGTGATCTCAGCACAACTTGGACAAGCTTACTTTCAGGGCAGTGTTCGTACTGCCGTGACTGGCCACAATTGCCACAGACCATGGCAATTTTGGTTCCCATCTCCCTGTGCACAGGGAATGTGTCCAGGGGATTGCTTCCAAAATGTCCATGGGGGCAAGATGTGGACAGCTTCTTCTGTGCTGTGTTTCACAATTCTTTCCAGGAAATTCTATCCCTCAGTCTTCTGCCACAACAAGTGGTTGATCCTACCCTCTGATCTGCCCCTCATTCAAAATTACACACCTGTGTTGCTGTGTGAGTGTATGAGAGATGTGAGTGTGTAACAACCCCAAACCAAACCTCCTTGTGATATTGAAGAGGGAGACTGAGTTTTTAGAAACTCAGTACCGAAAATTATTTTTCAGTAGACTTTGTGTTAAACATCCTTGAAAACATCCTTGCATCCACATGGAAGGATATCTGATCCCTTGGGGAGAAGTCACAGGTCTTTCATGGTCTGCATCCTTCTTTAGCACATGCATAAAGAAAGTGAACTTCTTACCTCAATTTATCAGAATGTCTACATAAAATTGCCAATGGCAGAATCAATTATCCACTTGAAGAAACCCAACTAGAAAAATATGAGGTTGACAAATCAGAATACGGCAACAAAAAGAGTTTCAGTCAGATGCTCCAGAGTCACAAACACAAAACTACGTAGAGGTTGCTCCCTGAATCCATCTTACAAAATGTACATGCTTAACAGCCATCTTTGGGGACTGTGGTGCTCCTTGATGGCTCCAGTTGTGTAAGGAAAGGTAATTTAAAAAAGACCACTGCATCTTTGCAGAGCAGCCTTTATCAGTTTGGAGGAACTGCTCAACTGAATGCATTTTATCCTTTGTTTCTGGGTGGAGACCTCTTTTCTAAAGATTTGCAATGATCTGCCAAAAGGGATGAGCAGACGACAAATGAAACGTATGGATTGGCATCTTGAGTAGAGTCTGTGGAGAGGAATTTATACAACCACACAAGGGAATGACCAAGGAGATGACACAGACAAAGATTCACAGGTGGAAGCTGCTGGTCTGGCACCTTTCCACCATCACTAATTTACCCTTACTCTAAACTCTTTTAAACAGTATCTAGTTAAGCAGTGCATGATGTCTGGAGGTTGCCAAGGAGTGCTAGCAGTTGGAAGGAGCTGCAAATTGCAATAGTTTTTCTTAGTCAAGTTAAAGTTTGGACTCCCTTGAACTCCCTGCCCCATATCCCACCCTTGGCATGTTCTCTCTTTGCAATGTATAGGTTAAAGGTCTTGGGAATTGCAAAGGTTGCCCTCAGATTGTCTTGTAATAAGTGCTTTTGCTGGTACGGAGCACATGTCTGGCAGCCTGTTAGGAAAATTTCTGTTTCCTTCCTGTGCGGGCATGCTGAATGCAGCCACTGCTGTTTCTGCACTACTTTCCCTTAGGTGCCATGCTCCCTTCTTGTACCTCAAAATGTTAACAACTGCTGTTCAGGAGCTGCTTAGCAATAGTACTACCAAAGTCTCAGATTAGTTTCCAATATACTGATACAGGGAGAAAGAAAAACAAGGGAAGGAGTGGAATATTTGTTCAAGATCAGTGAAGAACCACTGACTCTTCCTAGGCATTTAGGTCCAGATTCCCAGAAGGACTTAGCACTAACTTCTGTTAAAATCAGTTTGGAGTAAGTACTTTCTTTAAAATTCAGGCTTTAGAAAGTAAGCACTTTACAGCAGTGATCAATGTTTTCGGACACCCTAAATTTAAGCACAGTTGCTGCAGGAAGGTGAAGAGGATTTTAACTATAGTTATCGTTGGGGCTGTTACAGTGAAGTTATTAATGAAGAAATTTGTTTCACTGACAGAGTGACAGGGTTCTCTCTTGGTTTCTTGAATGTCTCATTTGATTTCATATCAGTCCCAAGAAAGTCAAAACACAAAGATCCATGAAGGGTATTTTTTCAGAGACATGAAAGGAGAGGGAGAAATAGAAGGGTGGATGTAATCAAGACACTAGATAAGTAAAATAACCAGATTTGTCAGAAGACAAAGCATCTGAAACCAAGTAACCATCAGATGTTCCTGTTGAGCTGCCACACTTCCAGTGATATTGATTTTCCAGGATGCAAATTATGTTAAACACTTTGCATTTACTTCATTTAGCTCCTGAACTTTAAAAAGCTCCATTGCTGTTTTGGGGAAAACGTTAGGACTGAATTCCCAGAGCTGCTGTGTTGTTCTGCTGCCTATTGAAGCATTGAATAAAAGAAAAATTGGGGAAAAAGCCAAGTGTGAAGAGGAAGGTGTTGGTAAGGTCTCGCTTATATTTCCATTGCTGTTAGGTGATACTAGGAATATGTATAAGACCGAAAAAGTATTTGTCACACATTAAATTCAGGATTATTAACTACCCTAAACTCTGGAGATTGAAGGGTCGTTGTCTTCTTGCTATTCTGAAGTCCTCAGAGGAAGGGGACTCATGTTTTTTACTTGGTGCTGACGTACTCTAAATGCTAACTCTAACACAAGGGCTGGATCTGAAAGACAGAGAATATCTGCTCTTCTCCTCCTCCAGAGATAAAGTATTCACAAGATAAGAGGAGACAGCAGAATGCGTTCATCTTGTCAAATGACACTTTAACTGGAGTACAACTTCTTAACTGCTGTGTTTGTACAAATTTAGCATATTGAGTGATACTGGCAAGCACCTCTGGAAATGTTCTGAGCTCTAGCACGTACAGCATATCTTTCTCCTCCCAACATGTTCTTGTGCAATCTCTTTGCAGTAAGAAGCAGAACAAATCTATTTCAACAACATGGCTTGGGTCTTTAACTTACTACACTGATGGCTAAAGGTAGCAGAAGTCATCATCAGCCTGCATTTGTTCCAGGTAAAGCAATGTGAGCACCACCCTGCAAAAGACCACTGTATCATTGTCAAAGAGACATTTGAACAAAGGGGGGGGCGGGGGAATGGACCTACGGCATGGAGCTTTGGTTACTTGCACAAGTCAAATCTACTGAAATTGCTGTGAGTATATTTACACAGAATTGTTCTTCTTTATACTGTTTATATCCTAATTCATTTACCATCTGTATCCCTAAAGTCATCATAATCACCTTGCAGTATTTTCTATCTCCCTCTTTACCAGCCTAGACAACAACACATGCAAATTAAATATAATGGCACAATACTTCAGACAAAACTTCAGATAAGAGTCAGTGAATACATGCAACATATTCCCACTGCATAAGCCTTATTCCCTCAGGTGATTCTATATCAGCCTATTTATCTCTCATTTAGCCCAATGTCACTGAAAGTGAATCAGACCCTTAATATTGTTCTTTATATTTATTTATGCTGACCACTACACTTATCAGTCTCACTTTCACAGAAATACAGGATCTTTCTTACTGCTGGAGCTACAACATGAGGAAGGCTGAGTCAGGGGGACATGTTATTAGAAAGACTTGGCATCCATATAGCCTGCTTCTTGAGGTGGATCTCATGGCATTTGTAAACCTTATGTGTCTCTGTGGAATACCATATGGTAGATTGACACACCATGTTAATTAAGGTATATAGTCTGTGTAGTCTGTTGATACAAGCCACTTTATGCAATTGTTTAGAAGAGAAAAAAGACAAATGCAGCCAGTCAGTTCAATGAAATCAGAGCAGTTAATTATTTATTATCAAGTGTATAATGTGGACCACCCAGCAAACTTACACAGCAGCAGTGAACAACATGTCAAACAGAAACAGACCCCTAGGTGCTTGTGGTAGAAAGGTATCAGTGACCTGTCTGCAGCATGAGAGCAGATTGCTGCTTCTTTTTAGATCTAATTAAAAAAAAGCAAAAGCTGTTGGATCAGAGCTCCACAGCATAGATTAAACCCCAAACTACCTATATACATGACAGCAGATGTGTTTTCTCCCCAACGGGCTTCAGTCTCTGCTTGGCACAGCCTTTTATAAGAGGCAGAGAGAGCTGTACTTTGACAGCTTTGGCCTGCTAAGAGTTTCACAAGGTAAAACATTGCTGAAGAAATAAGATGTTAAATCTAATGCTCTACAGTCCTTAAAAGGGTTCAAAAAGCAAGTGTTGTATAAGGAAAGGGTTACATACCTTGAGAAGCAACATGCCTGAAAACTAAGACTGTAATGTCAGAGGCTGCTGTTCGTGAGGACTGTTTTTGGTAGAGATGTGTGGAGATGCAGAGCTTGAATAACCTGGGTGATACAGAGCAACAGGGTAGAGAAACACTTGCTTCAGGAAGACATACCAGGTTTTGAACTGGTTTCAGATGAAACCTCAGTAAATTCCTGCATACTACACACACACATAGACACGTGCGCACACTCAGAATATTGATATCTCTGCCTATATCCATATATATCTACAGATGCCTCTGTCATACATCCACCATATAACCATCCTACTGGCTAATACCTTACTTTCTCACAATGTCTCTAAAAAGGAACCAAATATCTTGGAAATCTGTCAGTCTTTTGCTTTATTTATTCACACATACAGCATTTCCATGCTTTAAACTCATTGATTCAAAAGATAGGAGCACTTGTTCCCTTCTGATCATTTATTAAAATAGTTCTTCAAATTCTTGTAGCATTTTACTTCTCTTTGTAACAAGATCTTGACATGACAGGTTTTATTTCTTAAAGGCAATCTGAAAATAAAAGATGTTGCCTCCCTAAGCAAATAAACAATATTTGTTCAATGACTACTCTAAAAGAAAGTAAAAATGAAAGAGGTAGACCAGGCCTGCTGGCTTAAGGTTTGTTCCTACTCAAGAGCCATTTCCCTAAGTAGGTTATGCAGTGGTTCTGCAGGTTTTCCCCTTTCCTCTGCCTCTTTCTCCAGCACAATTTATCAGACATTTTGGTTGTGGCTGAGGTTTCAGGGAAGTGGTTCATATTACAGTAAGCTCATTTATTCAGAGCAATATCTTAGTCTTTTGTTCAGCTTTAATAAAATACAATTATTACACTGTCTCTCCTTGTGATTAATTCAGACGATGTTTACAGAAAAGGTGCTATGCAGATCTCTGGTGTTATTGCTGTCAAAGGAATTAAACCACATTCTTCTGCCAGTTGTAATTACAGATGCATATCTTATTTCTCTCTTCTTTTTCCTTTTGGTTTGTCTTTACAACCCCAAACAGATTTTAACCACCATTCCTAGTGGTGTGGTGTTGTCTATGCTTGCAGAAAAAATTGTCTCCACCATCAGTTCAGCTGTGCTATCAACTGAATTCAAGAAGCTTATTTGCAGTGCATAAAAATTACAGCTTTATTGAATCTATGAATGTATGAACAATGGCAAACTTTATAATAGAAGATGGCATTCCGTGTATTAAATGCATTTTAAGTATACCCCTTCATATAGCTCTGTCTCCCGTAACGACCTGAGCTTATTGATGGTGATAACTCCTCACAACAGACTATATTCCCCAGACTCATTTAGGCAGTGGTGGAGAATACAGGTAAGAACAGACTTCACAAAATCTGCTCCTGTGAGTAAAGACTTTCTCCAAAGAGTCAGTGAGAAAACCTCTGTCTCCGAAAGATTTGATGCAAGGTTTGCTAGGTGAAATTATCTAGCTGTTAGAAGTCAGACAAGAAGGTCAAATTGTACCTTCTTGCCTTTAAATGCAACAATTTGTAATTTAAAAAAAAAAAAAGTTGAAGCCAATGAAAGGGTATCCATTTGTTACAGTGGGCTCTGTACTAGGTATTCTGCAGTGCTCCACCACTCCCACTTTTTCTGTCTTCTTTTTCTGAATACCATTTAGGAATCCTATGCTCAGGCCTGACACAGCTGGGGTTTTCCAGGTGAACAGCCTCATATCAGAAAAAAAAGATTCTGACACCAGCAAATTCTTACTAGGGTCTATTTTTAAATATCCCAATGATGCAGAGCAAAAGAAAATAGCCCTGCCGCTTCATCCCAATGAGCCAGCTTTCCAGTGTTGTCCAGACTCCTACCCCAGTGTATGAAACTGAGAGCCCTCATCAATTCTTACCTCAGAGTACACTTTAGATGGATGCTCAAGGAGAGGGTGAATGAACTCTGCTTGTGCTCTGAGCAGGTCAGGTGGAAGCCAGGCACTATGAAAAAAACCAACAGTCATGCTGCCATGACACTTGTCCTTGAGCTTGTAAGACCAACTGTTCAACAGGGCATAGTAGGTAAAATTCAGGAAATATCCTAATCTAGCTTTTACGGCCTTTGGCTGAAACTGGCTGACACCCAGCATATTCAAAATATGGGAAAAGATGATTTTGCTACTTGCAATCAGCTGTGTAGTTGTGCTCTTGGTTCTGAAAGTATGTTGTTTTGCTTTTTACTCTCTGGTATTTCTGTTCTGAAATGCTACCACAATTATGCCTTATAGGAGTTGTGGTTCAATTGTCCCATCCACCCATCCTGTTCTCTGGAGTGTGCTTTCTGTTTAGAAAGCATCTCCAACCATCAGCTGCAAGCTTGTCTTCTTGTGAGGAGGAAAGGTACATAACCATACAGAATCAGGAGATTATTTTGTGATTAGTGGGCAAAGTCAAGTTCTTCCTGCTGTCCGAATCTTATTTTCCCCAGTCTCTAAAAACCGAGATAATAAAATTAATCTGCTTTTGTAATTTTTTTTTTTACTTCCTTAAATGTGTGGTGTCATGTAACTCAATATATGAAGTTCAAAACTGCCGTGTATTTCCTCTGTTTCCCTCTATAACTTGCAGACATAAGGTTGCAACAGCAGGTTCAGAATAAGGAGAGAAGGAGGCAATTTGAGAAGAACTTGGATTGCATGCAAATGTTCCTAGGAATATTAAAGTTTCATATATGCATGTTATGTTTGAATTGAGGAGAAAACCCCAGAAAATATGATGTATACCAGCAAAATGCCTTCAAACCAAAGTTGTTCTTAGATGCATGAATTACTTTCATCATTACTATTTCTTTTTGTTTTTAAACAAACTGCAATTATTTTTCTACAGTGGCACCGTGTCCTGTGGCCATTTAGGACATGAGAGGTAGCGCAGAGTATCCAGAGAGTGCAGTGCAGCCTGAAATCTGGTTTTTAACCTTGCTCTCCTTGTAACTGCAAGGCAAGGACAAAGCTGATCAACTGTAATTTTTTTAATTATAATTTCTGGTGATCTCAAGAAAGCAATTTCTATTCAGCTAGCAGCCGACAGTCAAGTAAACATGATGGTTGTGGACTTTTATTTCACAGTTAAGCCTTTATTACTGAAGGCACAAGTCTGAATGCATTGCATGCGTTAAACACAAGCCAATTCCTCGAGCAGCGATTTGACTGCTCGTAGTCACTGGTGAGAACTGGGGGCTGGGAGCTTGGGATTCTGGTTTCTTATTTTCAGATTAATTGCTGCGTGACCCTGGGCAGCTTTACTTCACAGTATCTCAGTTTCCCCAGCTGTGAAATGATGATAAGAATTAGATATTATGAGTTGAGGGACAGATTCTGACACCTTTATTCAAAACTGAGTAGTGCAATTGATTTCAGTCTGAAGAAAGGGTAACAGCATCTGGCCATTAGTGTTTATAAAGCAACTAGACTCTTGGCTGATGGATTAGATTAGAGTTCAGTGCTGAGATGCTACCATGAAGGGTTCTTCAACACATTTAAAATAGATTACATAAAGAAAGTGTTTTGAGAGTCTTGGATAAACAAGATGCAGAGAATCCTGATGATGGTGGGAAGAACAGATCCAAGGACAAATAATAAACAGGAAGAGAGGCCTTACCCAGAACAAGACAGAAAGTATGGTGCTTGTGGTTTTTTTTCCATTGATGTTTGAACTGAAAAAAAATAAATAAAGGGGGAAGACATAGTTTAGGTAAAATAAAAACATGTTTGGGTTGTTTTTCTTTACCTCAATATGATTTTTCAAAAAAAATTATTATGCTTCTTTTTTTTTTTCTTTTTGGATCTGTTTAGCCCTTTTATTCAATCTTTTATTCTTTCTTTTTTTTTTATAATCTTTTTTATTTTCATTGAATTTATGCTTAATTTGCTATTTTATTCTTTGTGGGAGAAAAATTAAAAGCCCTGTTCCGTTCAAGTACCCCTTCCCAAGGGCACGCATACCCTGTCAGCAGCCATCTGCTGCAAGGTTCTGGGTTATATGGTCTCCAAAAGCAATTTTAGGGGTTATGACTCAGGGGTTAGGGGGGAAGAAAGGTGTAGACAACAGCCTGTCTTATTGAGAGAAGCCAAAACGGATGAGGTTTTCTGCTCACACTCTGGGCAGCGCAGGGAGCTGCACAGGGGCTGTGGGCACATGCAGAGGAGCTGAGTGAGAGCCTTTCTCAGCCAGCCCAGACTGAGCCAGTTCAGCTTGTGAATTAAAGCTTAAAGTACCTTTAAGCCAGAGGTACTACTGGGATTGACATTTTTTCTAGTTTTACACAAGCCAGATCATGCTGTCTGACTGGGTTTTTCTCAGGATGCTGAAGTCAAGCACATTTTACTGAAGGATACCTACTGTCTTCCTAAAGACTTCAAGTGACAACGAGCTGTCCCTTCCTCTTGTGTACTTCCCCAGTGTTTAACTTTGCTGCTAGGAAATTTCATCCTGTTTCAGAGCCACATTTGATCCTTTACAGTCACTGGTTCTTCTAACGATTTTCTCCAAACGACTGAGAAGTTCATCATAAGTATCTGTTTTCCACACGACAGTGATTATGTTGGCTGACTATGTCACCCCTCTGAAAGTCCTTCTACCATGAGATTTGCAGTATTTAGTTCTCAAAAAGGTGAGGAAGAGAGATGAGCAGGAGGAAAAACAGGACTCACCTGGCACCATGCACCGGCCACTAGAGCTGCACTGCCATGGAGGAGTGCAGCCTTTTGAGGTGCTTGGCCCCTCCCTGTCCTTTCCTGTGCAAAGTAAGGCCCAGAGTAGTTCCTTGGTGTCAAGTAAGTGGGGTATTTTTTCACTCAATAAAATTCCAGTAAGTCCTTCAGGACCTAGACCTGTAAAGAGAGATGTGACTAAGCAGCTTGTGTCTATTTCCTAATTTTAAGTGACCAACAAGCATAAATTCAAAGCTGTTTGAACATTGCAACCACTGAGGAAGGTAGTGATCCCTC
The DNA here is from genome assembly GCF_026419915.1 of Harpia harpyja. Lineage (NCBI taxonomy): Eukaryota > Metazoa > Chordata > Aves > Accipitriformes > Accipitridae > Harpia > Harpia harpyja. The sequence goes on from NC_068952.1 coordinate 21,786,865, forward strand.
TTTACCATCAGGTGCTGCTCAGCTGCATGTCTCCCTTTATTCTTCATTCATTATTTTAAAAATTCATTGTGAATGCTTCACCTTCGATTGATCAAAGCCTCACAAATGGTAGTCATTTCACACAGGGAAATGATTATGTTGTGTGGAGGGTGGGAGATTGATGGCAGTTCAAAGGCCACCAAGATCATGCAAGCCTCAATATTTTTCCAAATCCATCGAGAAATATCCCCCTGAAATCTCTCTGTCATTCAGGGACTCATTTTTCTTGGGTTTGAGGAGGCCTGAACAAGGTTTGCAGGAACTGCAAGAATGGGCAAGGGTGGAGCTGATGGAGATGAATTGCTCACAGTGGAATGGCCATCCAAAGACCTAATCCCATGATGACAGAGGCTTAAAAGGGATAGGGAAAGTTTGCAAAAGGGTGACAAACATGGAGTAAGAGCCCAGAATAAAAATGTGTCCTGGAGCTATGCAGCATATAACAGATCTCTTGCCAGGCAAGGCTTTGGAAGCTATCATTAGATTGGCAGTGAAGGAGGTCCAGGTCTCCCCAGTTGCTTGTGCCCTGGCCCAGGTTCCTCAATGGGGGGAAAACCCTTGCTAGCAGTTAGGGCTTGTGAGCCATAGAGACACATCCTGAAGAAAATCTAATTTCTGCCAGGAGAGCACAGCAATCCCTCTCTGTCTTACCCACATACACCATTCTCTCCAGACTGATCGTCACCAGAGTCAGGGGAAAAAAATAAATAGACTGTTTGAAAGACATATATTAAAAATGACAGTTTAGCCCTTTGCATCCTGGAGGCATGACACAAGCCCCTCTTCATCTTCCAGCCACCTCCCTGAGGAAAACAGTGCTAGCTCCAATTTACAGGTCCAGAAGCAGACACAGATCAGGGTACAGCAACTTTGTTCAAGCTATGCTCTGAAGATCACATTGGCCTCTGGAAATAAATCTGATTTGTAAACTTTCTCCTCAGATTATCTCATTTTTCATTTTGTCCACAGGAAAAAAAGCATAATGAAAGGTTTCAATTAAGTTAAGGAAGGAGAGAAAATAACTTCAACCATTTCTTTTACTGTCTTCACTAAGAAGAGAACAGGAAGGATGAAAACCAAGTGACATTTTCTAAACACTTTTATTTTTATATTTGTCAGAAATATTTTGAAACAAAATAAATGTTTGCTTTAGAAATGTCTCTTGGCTGAAGCAAATATTTTTTTTAATTAAATAGGAAGTTCTGTATGAGATTTCTTTTTGCCCCTAAAAGAAATAGTATTTCCAGTCTCAAAATCTAATTGGCTCTCTTTCTATCTAATAGCAGCTTTGCAAACCCAACCTTAAACTCTACTTGAATCTTAAAAAGGAAAGCTTAGAGTCTCCAGTTAGTCTGTTTGTGGCTTTGCCATTGCTATTCATTTTCCACAGAGGCCACTCCAATACCACAGTGATGGATGGAAAAAACAAAACCCTGAGACTGACAATGAATAATAAACATCCCCAGTCCTCATGCAGATCCTTTGAGACGTTCCTGTCTGTTTTGTCCTTGATGTCCATGACTTGCCCTGGTCTTCCACAAAACCGCTTCTCTTCCCCACATGGCCCAGGTGCTGCATCCCAAGTATAGGGCTCTTCATTCTTCATGGTTTTGGGAGGGGGGAGAGAATTCATCTTAGATGTGCTATGAAAGTGAAAATTATAGCAGAAATATATGCCACCCTGCTTTCTCTGCATAATCTCTGTTCAAATTTCAATCAGTTCAGTGTACCATTGGCAGTAGATGAAAATTGGGTAAACAGACTCAAAACATCCTGTCTTGGTTTTCTTTGCCATGTAAGCTGATCAAAAACAAACACAGGGCTAATATACAAAAACATTCACATGATGTCTGGCTGCGCAACAACTGTAGGTAGTGAAATTAGTTTAGGCAGGCTGGGTTGGGGCCAGAATGCAAAAAGATGCATTTTAAGTGGTTAGCAATTCAATTGCATTAAACAGCTCATTGATATCTTATACCTATAGTGGTTGAGTACCTGCAACGGTTCATTAGTTTTTATCAACAGCCATTATGAAATCATTGTGCTGGTTTCATATTTCACAGGGACGTTACTGCTGACCCGCAGAAAAATGATAAGGGATCAGAGTAGCAATGGTGGGGGGTTGTCCTGTAGGCAATGCCTTGGAGCTGAGGAGGGAAGAGGGAGAGGTGAGGGTGCTGGCCTGGCTCCTGGGGGTGAGGAGACATTTCTGCTCGGTCAGGTGCCCGAAAGACACACAAGGGCTCCAGAGCTGAGGGAGAGGGATGATATATGGCTTGTTTGTTCGTTGGTCTGAGCATGTGAAAAAGTATCATTGTTCACATTATTCTGTCTTGCAGCTGCCTTGTTCTGGGCAACAGACAAAAGCTGTGGTGAAAATCCCCACCTCACTCTCTGTTCTACCAAAGCACTTCAGCCCCCACATGCTTTCAACAACGTTGTTTTCCAGTCCTCACAAGGCACCTTAACTTTGCCCTTTCTTACTATTTTATATATTTCAGAGCCTGATTCCAAACATTAAAAGCACAGTCCTTACTATCTGCATTTATATGCAACTCTCAAGCAAGAATGACATCTTTTGTATTGGATAAACAACATGGATGCTCAGGCAAACAGATGTATAAAAGTTACTCCTTTACCTAAATCTTCTGTAAACAACAAGAAATACTTTTAAAATTAACCTTTTGAAAATTCTTCAGCTGAGCTATTAGTATTTTTAAACCATGAAACCTCAACCTCTGCTGTAAAACAAATCAGTGCTTGTAAATACAGCTTCCTTACTTTCATTGTTAACCTGAGAGGTGATTTCATCTCAAGTCCTGATGCACAAATGCTAGAAGGGTAACTGATAAACCTGGAGCACCCTGAACCCCTTCACACTACAAGTACATACAACATAGTAGCCTGTCACTCAGAATAAAAATTAGCATTATCCAGATTTTGACATCAACACCTTTTCTATAGGCTCATGCTGATTCATTCCTAGTTGAGAGGATGACCTTGCATCACCTTTCCTTTATGGCTGTCATGAAAACAGAAAGAAAACTACAGACTTTCAAGATATGTGGACCCTCCAAAATTTGATTCTTAATTTGCAGAATTTATTTTAAAGCTTACTGAAGTCAGTCACAACATATTTCTCCTTTTGTGCTAAAAAGGCACATTTCTTTGTTGGAACGTTTTGAAAAAGTGACAACTATTCTGAAATTTTGTTTTGGAAAACCTCACCTATGACATGAAATGTTTCAGAGGTGGGTGATGGCAATGTGGGTAATGACAATAATGGAATATTTTGAGGGTTTTTTCTTCAAAATGATTATTTGAAATGAAATTCATAAACTGAACTCTGTTCTTGTTTTCTTATTTTAGGAAAGTTATCAGAAAAGGACATTCCTGAAAACCTTGTATTAAATACCTTTCAAAAAAAGAAGATATTTTTCATAACAGAAAAAAATTATATTGCAATATTTTACATGAAGTTGAACATCTAGATTCTAACCAATTCTACTCTATCTACTGACCTGCAAAGAAAAGCATAGCTGGAGACAGGAATGATCCATCCTTCATATATGTTAGGATAAAATGCAAGTTACTCTAATTGACACAATTGCCACATGAATAATGAGTAAAAGAAAAAGGAACCACAACATCAGCTAAAACAAAAACGGAATAAACATGCAGCAGGAGAAAATACAAAGACTTGCTTATTTAGTTACAGCTGTGGATATTTATTTCACTGAAATGGTGGAGAAAACTATTAAACCTGCTGGACTCTGTAATATCTGTTAAAAAATGACTAATCAAGCAGATTCATCAAGTAAGTTCTGATCTGATGCGGTGTTGTGTCTATCACAACATAGAAGAATCATTCTGGGGGAAAATACAGGCTTTTGTCTCTACTGGAAAATCTAATTTGATGTCCTTCTTTAGGTAGCGTAGCGCAGCTGGGGATAATTACACATTTCTGTCACATACTCCAGATGCTCCCTGCTCCCTGGGAGCATAGGAGGCACAAGCGCGGTGGCCTGACCACACTGTAATGGAATATTAAAACTCAGGGAAAACCAGCCTACAACTCCTGGCTTGGAGACCACATTGTGGACTCTGTTTTGTCCCCTTATGCCTGCTGCTCTGCAGCCTCTGCTGGCCTTATACAGATGCCTACCATTGCCTGCACCTCCGTGGTGAAAGACGTTGAACACCAAGCACTCCTCTCCCACGGGCAGCCCTGTCTCCTTCCCCCCCTTCCCGGTCCTCTGCAAGCCCGTGACCTTCCCAACACAAAGCTTGCCTGAGTGCTCCACCTCATTCCTTTTCCTGAGCTTTGCAAAGAGCTTTGAATTTGCACACCATTTGTTAATAATATATGAATGTATATATTTACCACTCACGATGTTTAACTTGATGTGTTTGTTTTATGTATAATGAGACACAGCTAATGTGTTTACATTCATGGTTCAGCATCTCGAATAGGTCATCAAAATGTCCACCTTTACTGCACTGATTTATTAAATGGCTTATAGAAATGGCCTCTTAGTCCATTTTCTCCTGTATGGTAATAAAATCAAAGCATACAAATGTCAAAATACATACAGGTATACTAAAATCCAAACATAAAACAAAATAAAGTTGTCTTGTGTGTATGCCTGAGCATAAGCACAGAAAACTCAGTAATCCTGCTTCAAATCACCAATACACTTCCAAAAAAAGCCCCAAACCCCTTAAATAATACCTCGGCTCATCATTGAGCGTGTGCCTTGGTGCATTTCATGTATTTCTTTGAATATTTTCTCCAGCTGTTCAGGAGAAGTCTTTCTCCCTGCCTCTCACCCATACACTGAAGCTGTGTAAAACAATTAGTGACCAGCACCAGGGGCAAGTATTACCCATCAGTGTCCAACTTCAGCAGCTTCCTCTGATTTTCCTCCATGTAATTTTCTGGGCCATTGTATTCTCACTATGCAGCCACTTCAGTATCCTAATACCACACTCTTTTCCTACAGGGTGTTGTCAAAATAGTCTGCTAAAAAAGAGAAAGAAACAGGTGAGCTAAGTATTGCAGATGGACTGAAGAAATAGCAATGACATTTTCATTTATAAAGACCATGAAATTAGATTACCATAGGTGAAAAAGAAGACAAGGCTGGCATCATTGTAACAGGCCGAAATCCTGCTCACTTGGTAAACTTCAAGGTTTTGTGTAGAGGACAAATTACCAGTACTCAAGTCACACTTATGGGCCCATCCAATATATTTGGGAGCTGTAACCATACTTACCCATAAATAAAATTTTATACATTGTCTGGTCATCTGGCTCAATAAGAGTGCCCATTTCTGTAGGCAGTGCAGGATTTTTTTTGCAACTGCTGCCAGTGATTGAATTAGCATCACAGAGCTGGTTAGCTATTGATAGCAGTAGGCAGATGAGCTTTCACACTGCAGTGGCTATACATGTGTCATTATAGAGTGAAAAGGATTATTATGTAAAGCTTTTGCCAGCACAGCTCCTGATGAGGCTACCTTTTACATCTGGGTAAGAACCAGAGGATATCTCAATACTCTGTTGTCTTATCTAGTCACAGCAGATGTGTAGCACAGATTTGGTGCACTGATCAGTGATAGTAGGCTGAGTTTTCCAAAAGCAAGGCTGACTGAATGAACGTGGTCTGGAAAAAAAAAAAAATCAGTCTAGGAGAACATCTATGAGTTTTTAGCCTCCTCATCCTCTTAAAATACAAATATTACTCCAGAACTGAAGTCTTGACATGACAATATATGATTGCAACAGTCTAGTTGTATATACCTATGAGGACATATATACCTATGAGGACATATATACCTATGGGGACTACAGGGCTGTTTGTCTGTCAGAAAATGCTATGAAAATTATCCAGATTTGCAAAAAGCATTGAAGATGATGGAACAAGAGAAACCGTAACAATACATATTTTTATTTACTTATTGTTTATTTATATTTATTTTTTAAAATTTATTTATTTTCCAGTGCCCTCTCTGTTTTGAGGTTAATGGCTCAGAACACACAGCAAGAAAATTCACTACCTCCTAGGATAAGTTTATGCCATTTAATTATCAGGATTTCTATTTCAGCCCCTAGGATGTTGGCCAAGAAAGCAGTTGCTTGGCCATGGGCTTGATAGTCACTGATTTAGATTGTGACAAATCTGTAGCAAATTTCAAGAACAGGCAAAGGAATGGAGTGTGCTGTCATTTGGCTTTGGATAAGATAAAGATTTGTTAGGATCCTCAGCAGTAATGTTGTCCTTTTTGCTTTCTCCTCTTGAGAAATCAGGACTCATCCTCTTTTGTTTTGCTACTTATCATGCGACCTGTAACTGAAGTCATTCACCTTCTCTGGAATAGGATGTCTCTAAGTGAGGCAGAATAATATTTTACTTGCCAGCTACAGCTTTGTTTTATATGTTTGATTGTAAACAAGCAAACATTTACTTTGGACAAAGACATTGAAGTTCAATGAGTTAGTGAAGGAAAGAAGTTTAGCACGCATTATGCACTGCTCTTGTTTCTTGCCAGGGACACACAGAGAGAAAATGTGAACTAAGCGGTTCATGGCTAGAAGTGTACACTTACACCTATTGACACATTGCAATGGTTTTTTTTCCCTCCTTAGATGCTAAAAATTAACTCCAACATAAATATTACATCCAGGGATTTCAGACTGATCACAGGCCTTCCCAACAAGTCTCAGGTGATGCTGTTGCTGGCTGTTTCCATGTCATCAGCCGTGTCGCAGACTGACTGTACCAGAGAGGTCAGCTCTGCTGTGACACTCACACAGATCCAGTTGCCATCATTTGGGACTCAAAAGGAAGGCAAACTAAGCCCAGATCCCTCAAAGTATTTTGACATCTACCTGTCACTGACTCAAGTGAGCTGGGCAGCTGCAGTGGGAGCAGAGCTGGCCATACTATCCCTGCCCTACCATGCATCAAGAAATCCTACTACACAACCAAGAGGTTTTGCAGCTTGTAGCCTCCTTCACTGCCACGCCCATCCCCAACTGCAATTCATTAAGTCTCCTGATACATCTGAGACATCTATAAATTTTTATGGCTGCAGGCTGACACAACTTTCTCAAAGTCACAGAGAACTCTCATCACGGAGCAGAAAGCTCATTTTGCTTTAACCACGGGGTCATCCTTCCTTGTTAAACAGGGATGCCCAGTACCACCCTCTGCCCAGCATTGCAGACCCCTAGGGGAGTATGGCTCTGCAGCAGCCCCACCCCAGCCAGCCCTGCCCCTGCCACGAGGGTACCTGTCCCCAGTGCTGAACTGGTGCCTGCCTGCTCCTACCCTTCGAACCTTAGCTTTGTGAATGCGGGCTGAGCACTGAGCCCCTGCCAGGGCTGTCCTTCATGCTGCCTGGCTCAGGCAGAGGAGCAATAAAGAATTGCGAATGCTTTTGTTACATTTTAAAAAGAAATCAAATCTGATTACAGCTAAAATCTTAGGAATATAAAGTTATAGTGTGTGACTATAGTAGTTAAAGAACTTAAAGAATGTGTAGTACTGTACTTTTAGCTGATTATCGTTGGCTTATATTTTCCTTTAAGAAGCCAAGAAGATTTGCTTCTTGGAAACTCCCTACCTTTCCCATCTTGATAACTGAAAGACCAATCATTGAAAAGGTTAGATTTCAAAAGAGAACATAGTATACATTTTTATGCAAACTAATATAGATAGTGTTGAGAATCATACTGCGCAGAATCAACTAAAAGAAGTCAAGAAGCGGACAAGTGAGGAAGACTATGAAAGACCACCAGAGGGCTTCTGAAGACCACCAGAGACCTTTGCTGTGCCTGCGTGAAGAGACATATACATATGCTAATGATTTACTGGAAAGTTGATGATTATGTATAACATTTCCCAGAAACTTAATGAATATGTATAACAGGTGTATATTTAAACTGTACAATTAAACCAGACAGGTGCACACGATAGGTGGAGCGATCCCCCGTGTGCCCAGCGCTGCAATAAAGGAGTGCCTGCTTCTTAACTTCTCATTGCTGTTAAGAAGTTTTTATTCCGGATTTCGGTAACATTTTTCAGGCACTGTCCCGATCCAATGTTGGGGAAGGTTTCGATATAATCCCAAGAGTGAGATTAAGACACAAACGAGGTCAAATGCTGTATGCCCAAAAGAGTTTTTAGTATCAAAAGTATCAAAAGTAGAAAATAGTAGCGATAGGATAGAATGGAAGAAAAGGCAGAAATTAAGCAAGCAATCAGGATAGAGTTGCAAGGATAGTCACCACCATGGATCCAGCAGCATCTCGTTGGTCCTCTGTCTTCAATTCTTTGGTGGTGGGTGCACACCACGGCTTGTCTCCACGGTTTTTTTATAGGGAATATTTCGATGATGCATGCACATACATACTGTTCATGCACTATTCACGCGCTGCAGGTTTCATCTATCACACGACCTTCACGTGATGAACACCAGAAACCAGTATCTTATCTCAAAGACTACAGTTTCCATGAGAATGGTAGCCTCCACATTCCAGTTTCCATGAGAATGGTAGCCGCCACATTCCTGCATGCTTCCTCGGCTTCAGCCCATTTCCTCCCCTGGATGCCTCAGTGGCCTGGTAATCATCCTTATGGACAGAGGAATGTCCTGCTTAGACAGGCCATCTCAGAGACAAAGGGCTCCAGATAAGCAGTTCACAATTCAGTCAAACAATCATTGAGATGAATGGCTTGAGATGACAGTCCAGTCTCTCACACCTAACAATCTTTGAGACAAACAGCTTGAGATAACAATTCAGTCTCTCACAGGCACATTGACTTTCAGAACTGGTAGATGCAATGATTTTTCATTTATTTATTTATTTGTTGGGTATAGCGTCTTTGTCGTGGTTTAACCCCAGCCAGCAACTAAACACCACGCAGCCGCTCACTCACTCCCCCCCACCCAGTGGGATGGGGGAGAAAATCGGGAAAAGAAGCAAAACCCGTGGGTTGAGATAAGAACAGTTTAATAGAACAGAAAAAGAAGAAACTAATAATGATAATGATAACACTAATAAAATGACAACAGCAATAATGAAAGGATTGGAATGTACAAATGATGCGCAGTGCAATTGCTCACCACCCGCCGACCGACACCCAGCCAGTCCCCGAGTGGCGAATTCCTGCCCCCACTTCCCCGTTCCTATACTAGATTGGACGTCACATGGTATGGAATACCCCGTTGGCCAGTTTGGGTCAGCTGCCCTGGCTGTGTCCTGTGCCAACTTCTTGTGCCCCTCCAGCTTTCTCACTGGCTGGGCATGAGAAGCTGAAAAATCCTTGACTTTAGTCTAAACACTACTGAGCAACAACTGAAAACATCAGTGTTATCAACATTCTTCACATACTGAACTCAAAACACAGCACTGTACCAGCTACTAGGAAGACAGTTAACTCTATCCCAGCTGAAACCAGGACAGTCTTGTATGTGTGGAATTTTTTTTTTGTTCCTTTTCTGGCAAGAGATTGCAGGTTAAGTTAGTAATATATTATTAATAGGAGACTTTTTTGATAGTGTGCTGATTTTGGCTGGGATAGAGTTAATTTTCTTCATAGTAGCTAGCATGGGGCTATGTTCTGGATTTGTGCTGAAAACAGTGTTGATAATTCAGGGATGTTTTCATTACAGCTGAGCAGTACTTACACAGAGCCAAGGCTTTTTCTGCTTCTTACCCCACCCCACCAGCGAGGAGGCTGTGGGTGCACAAGGATTTGGGAGGCGACACAGCTGGGACAGCTGACCCCAACTGACCAAAGGGATATTCCAGACCATATGACATCATGCTCAGTATATAAAGTTGGGGGAAGAAGAAGGAGGTGGGGGGGACATTCAGAGCGATGGCATTTGTCTTCCCACATCACTGTTAGGTGGGATGGAGCCCTGCTTTCCTGGAGATGGCTGAAAACCTGCCTGCTGATGGGAAGTAGTGAATGAATTCCTTTGTGAATTAATGCTTTGCTTGCATGTGCAGCTTTTGCTTTACCTATTAAACTGTTTTTATCTTGACCCACGAGTTATCTCACTTTTTCCTTCCAATTCTCTCACCCAGCCCACTGAGGGGGAGCAAGTGAGTGGCTGGGTGGTGCTTAGTTTCTGGCTGGGGTTAAACCACCACAGATAGTTAAAGAAAACAAACAAACACCCCCCCCCCCCCCCCCAAATCAAAACAGTGCATGAAAGTGAATTAGGAAATATACAAATTGAAGGGATGATCTTTGCCCTGGCAGAAAATGATAGCTGAAGAGGGGGTGATGACAAAGACATGTCGCTGAAATACCTTGCCTACACAGGGGGCTGGAAAATGTCTTCTACAGCACTTCTTGTCCTTCCTGTAGAAAGGAGTGATGTGCTTTTACTGTCCGTCTCAATATGGAGGGAAGTTGACTCAGCTAAGCCTGAGCATTCAAGGTGGGGTCTGATCCCTGGTACCTTCTTACTTATGTAGGTACTCCAAAATAGAAGTCGTCTCCATACAAACACTTTCTCTTCAAGGACTGCCATGTATTTAGACAGGGACAAGGCACAGAATTGAATAAAACTAACTTCAAGGCAAGTTTTGAAAACCTGACATAAAAAAAGAGAGCCTGTCTATTCACCCTATAGTTGAGCAATCTTTGCTAGTCTCTCTTTTTTTTTTTTTTTTTTTTGAGTCTTTATTTGAATATCTTTAGAGAAATATCTTCTTTGGCAGTGAAAATTAAAATGAAACTTAAGAAGAAAAATCTAAGGCTACAGAGCCAAGCATTATGTGTGGATAGATTAGAGTTAAGGCTCATTTGCAGGAGAAAAGCCAGCACAATATTTGCAGTGAAAAGAATAGAAAGGATCTTGCCCCCACTCTTTTGTTTAATAGAGATAGTTTGGGGAAAATTTCTAATGAATCTTATCCAACCATAAAATCATGTAGAAAATGAATCGTATCTGACAATAAAATAAAAGTGAACCAAATTACAAGGTTCCTATATTCGCAAGACAAATTAATTTCATGTTTGGAATACTAATTGTTCACTGTAGGGCCTGCAACTATTTATTGTCATTGCTTCATTTGTCATCAGAAGAAATTTTACACGTGCAGAATGGTATGTTTTTGGCTGTAGCATCAAAGGGAAGGGAACAAAGTCTCGTGGAGCAGAAGGGAGACCTTCCCATGTGCCACCCCCTCTGCTTCCTGGGACAGTTACTGGAAAGGCTTTTGAAGGGTGGGTGATTTGTCCTTTGAAGTTGGAGGTAGAAGGAAAGCAAACCTTGATGGGAGTTGTAACTGGCCCTCAAGGACACCATCTGAGACATGTTCACCAAACTCCTTATGAAAGGCAGAGGGAGCAGACATGGCCAGTGAGCCCAGTGTCTTGGAGGAGCCTGGTTATCTCCCCACATATAGCATACCCTTAAGATCTAAGAGGCAGCTATCATTTGACATGGCTTCAAGGATCAACTGCTCTTTGGTGCCTGGAGGAAAGCTGCAAAGAGGCTCAGGTAGGTCAAAGGAAACACCATGACAGAAAAAATGTGTTTGTACCACACTGAATTGTAGTCAAAATATACAAATAAACAACTCCTTCCCCCAAATCAAGAATATTTTAAAAAATACACAGTAAAATTTTGTTTAACTATGTGAAGGCTGTGTGTGCACATAGTTAAAAAATGTTTTTAATAAAAAAAAACAATTAAACTCATAAAGCAACTTAAAGAAGTGATAATTCAGTGGGGAAGGTTGAATGCTCAATTCCATGATGATTTACGTTAATATGACTGTTTCTAGGAGAGAGAAATGAGAAGTTATTGCACCAAATAGGGAGCTTAGAACAATCATCTTTCCTGAAGAGAGTTCATTTTGAAATGCAAGGCTTCTCCTGAGCTTCCAGTGGCTCCCTCTATCTCCTAAAAATTCAGGTATGTTACTGACTGAGAGCTCTAATGGGCTGCTTTTGCATGTCACCAAAGCCACCTGATATTTTAATTTAGTTCAGTTGCATGACTGTGTCCATCCTCCCTAGGACCTTCTAGCTGTACTCTCTCCACTCTTGATGAATTCCCCTCTGAGGCAAAGTTAACCAAAAGAAAAGCCTGGGCTCCGGTGACCAAGATTATTTTGGGCACCTCTAAAATTTTTGAATAGCCTGGGCAATGCAGTGTTGAAAATGAAGCAACCTCAAGGACTCCCACTTGTCCAGCAGCTCTGTCCCAGCACCAACTTATCCTCCACCGAAGCAAAGGCAATGCTGGGGAATTTCTTAGGTAGGGCAAGCAAGGCCTAAAAGAGCTGAAGCAGAGAGCTGTCTCCAGGATCCCTGCAGGGTGGGAGATGTGCTTAGCTATTCACATGCCCCGCAAAAAAAGGGGGCCATCATGAGAAGTGGTGGTTATCTAGGGAAGGCTGAGTGCTGCAGTCCTTGTCTCTCAGTGTTGTGGTGGGACGCTTCAGTGCTCCTGCTTCTGAGGGGGAGAAATGAGATGTTATGGGACCCGGCAGGGTGCTTAGAGCAACCATTTTCCTTGAATATAAAATTATAAGAAAAGATCTGAATCACGGGACAGCAGAAACTCAATGTTTGTCTCTAAGGCTTCTCTTCCATGTGGGATAGAGGGGGGGGGGCCTTTGGCAGGCCAGAGGGAATCGTTTGCACTGCACACCCTGTTTCATTTCAGTCCCTTCACACTAGTCTATCTTCTATGTTCCATCTTTTCTTTGCCCTGCTAAATTCATATTTGAGGGGGCTTGGACCAGCTCCAAAGCTGTCTTGCATCAGAGGAACTGTTTTTCCTGTTGACTGAGATGAAGTTTTGACTGAGAGAATGCATATGCTTCTCATGTTTTCCTCCTGCTTGTCTTTTTGCCCAAATCCATGGCTTGTTCCATGTGATGTACCAATGTGTTACGCACTTACTTGCTCATCCCCCTGATCCCTTTCTTTTAGGTATTTAAACTGCTGCTCTCATTCTATGTAAAACCAATTTTAGACACTTTGACAGCATTTCCCACAGCTTACAAGGATTTGTGTTTAAAATACATGTCTGCCAAGAAAGCTCAGGTTTACTGTGGCACGGGCTGTAGCCTTACACTTGCCACTCGGTCCTGCTGATTCAGTATTGCCCCCCACCAGGCATGCAGACCTGCTTCTGTGGCATGTAAGTGGCTCCTGAGCTTCTCCTGCAGCTGAATCCATCCAGCATGCTCTTTCTTCACTTGAAGTTCAATTCATCTAGAGGGAGATGGATGGGCTGCCCTGGGACTCCCAAGGGAGAAAAAAGAATTAATTGAGTTTTCATAAGAAAGGATTTTAAACGGATGAGAAATCTCCTTCTGAAATAGGAAACAGAAGGCATGCAGAAGTAATGCAAGATCACCAAGGAAAATAACTGCTAAAATTCCTGGAAAGCGTTGAATGACTACAGAGAAATAATTTCAGAATGAATGGGATGAATGGATGAAACCTAGGTTGGAAGGACCAGTGGGATGGGTAGAAGAGAGAAATGTTGCACACAGAAGTGATGGCTTCTTGCATTTTGTTCCAATGGATTTGACCCTCCCAACTTGAAGCACTTAGGCTCTGAAAATTTTCTTAGAGTAAGAAAAAGGAAAATCTGCTTTCACCTTCACAGAACAGAGAAACAAAGTCCCTTTCATAATTTTACTGAAGAAGAACACAGTGTTCTTGTTCAATTCTTCTGTCTTTGCAGTAATAGCATACTCTAAGGGGCTTACCAGGCATGAAAAGAAGGATATACAAGTAGAGACAGGACCTTTACCGGAGACCATATTGCTGCAGATCTAGAGAAAAGAGTGGAAGATTAGAGAAGGAAAAGAACAGGAGGGGAAGGAGAAAGAGATCAGGACTTTGTTAGAAGAGACTTCATCTAAAATTTCAGTAAGAGTGAAGAGGAATCTGTCCTCCAAAATATTGGAGGTATATGTTAGAGAGTTACCTGTGCTCTTACATTACCACTGAAGCCTAATAATTCCTTTTGAACTTTCATTTCTGCTTTGTCTGAGTGGATATGCTGTTAGCTCAGCAAAATAACAATTGATAGCTGAAAATATGGGGGGGGGGTGTTAATAGACAAATTTACTATTATTATAACTATCAAATAATGTTCTCAGTAACAGTGTTCTATTCTCCTCACCCAGCCACCAGAAATTCAAGAAAATGTGAGTAAGATGCTCTGGGAAGTATAAATGTAAGACTCTTCTTACCAAAGACATAGACAACTTCTTGTGGATGTAGTCAATACTGTGGACGTGCAGCCTGGGATAGTTGGAGCCATGGGCTACCAAATGAGCAGACCTCCCACTGTCATCTCCAGAGGCCTGGCATGGTGACAAGTCAAGAGCCTCCACTGGATTCCTGCAGATCCTGCACAACATACAGGAATGGGAAACACCACCTCTCTTGGAAACAAAATAATTTACCTTTGCCAGAGACAGCCGAACTCCCTGATCCATCTGAGCCCAGAACTCAGTAGCAACCAGGATCAAGTACTTCTGCACACAAAAAAGGTATCTCTAATTAGCAATTTCTTGCCTTTGGGCAAGCCAGCAGTTCATGCTATCAGGGAACCAGAAGCAGCTCCTCCATAGAGGCAATATACCATTGCCTTGCTGATCTGTGGTCTCTGATTTCTGCATGAGACCAAAGTCCAGAACTTGGGCATTGCCAGCCCAAGTCTGAATGTGTTGGTGATGTGAACATCTCCCCTGAATGGCCATGCCGGTCAGAGGTGGCAGTTCATTGACTTTCTTGTCTGACCGTGGAAGGGGTGCAGCAGCAGTGAAAGCTACACACTAACCTTTTCACTGTGCTGCAGGGATATTACCATTATTGACCACCAAGTCATTAAGTCAACCAATTTTTCTGTTGCTGTGACATGAGTGCTAAGGCATGTGCTGTGTGGGTTGGTTTCAGTGGTGTGGACACATGTTTTGGGTGGTGTGAACTGAGACCACAAAACTCATAGCACACCCTCTGGCAGCTTCTTATTAGGGAGGAATAAGCTTTATACCTATGACCGGAAAGGAAAAAGCTGCAGGATCTGTTATTCAGCCAGTTTGCCAGTAAACAAGTATTTATGGAGCAAGACCTACAAGAAAACATACTGTAAGTATTTGAAAAGATGACCTTAAGACCTTTAGAGAAAAGGAAAGAATAGAAAATTTTCTTTTTGTGACACTCAAAACTCCTATTTTACCATGATAATAATCATCATCATCATTAAAAAATGTGCCCTGTATGCTTGAGGTTACAAAGGAGGAAAAATATCAGATATCATTGAAACATTGCATCTCGAAACCCAGTGCAAATAAAAAGGAGTTTTATAACATAATTACATTCCCATTAATATGTTAATCTCTTATATACAGACATAGGGAAGCAAACACACTACATTAAATAATTAACTCTGTAGTGAGGTTTTATTGCTGGGAAAGAAGATTTCTCTGTGGAAGGGTATTTAACATTTTAATTAAACTTTTTGATAGATGTTTACTGTTGATTCTGTTTCTGCTTAAAACAAAACCATACGATTAGGAGAAAATGTAATTTTGTCACAAGAAAGGAATGATTTCCGTCTGAAGGAAGGACTAATGTTCCCTATTCTTTGCTGTCTAGTCAGTGTACAGCAATGCTATAGTGTGTTTTAAGAGACATGCATTTCTTATGGAAAGGTTCTATTTTGCTTTATTTTTTCCTTTCAATTATTTCTTTCTTTCTGTGCCACTGAACATTGCCATTGTATTTGACCTACCACTAGAAGGTTGCTGATGTTTTGGTGAGAGAAGAGAACTCAAGAAGGTTGTAAAAAAAACCCCAGATGCTTCTCAGAAAAAAGCTGCTAAAGGGACCAATAGCATGGGAAAAGTATCCTTAAGGAACTGCAGAATCACAGGATCTAGGCAGGAGAAATGAAAAAATGGACAAAAAAAGAACAGGGTTGAAAGACATAAAGAAATGAAAGGCCTAGTAAGGATTTCCAGGCAGAGAATCTGGACAATGTACTGATCTGAAAAGAAGTCAGCAAACTTTATGCATGAACCGGCACTTGAGCTTGATACATAAACTGATAATTGAAAGCCTTTGCAGATAGACACCTGCTTTCCAGACCTGAAAAGGTGGATGCAGATAAGCTAACCCTGCACTGACTTTCTCTGGTGAACTTAAGTGTGATGCTAGGAAAAAAACTTCTGAGTGAGAGAAAAGCATATGGTCTCCACAGTTCATAGACAGTGCTTGAAGCTGACAAATGGAAGGGTCAGATCTAACGATGGCTTGTGTCAGCATGGCACTCGGTCCCACTAGAAATGGTCCTTCATTTCATATAGGTTTCCGGATAGCCAAGGTATGGGACACAGGCTGCTTGAAACCCAGGCAGCATGTGAGATAAACAACAGATCAGCATTTCATTTCTGGTTCCCTGAGCAAACCAATAGCACCTTCTCATTTTTGTCCTCTCACCTGAAAAGATTTAGAAGTCATGCCAGTGATTTCAGAACAAATCTATAGACATAGGTTTTGTAAAAGCATGAAAAGTCCTACAGATGACAAACATGACACTACCTGTTCTGTGAGCATCTAGACACCACATGCACAAGACCTGTGTTGAATTATTTACATGGGAAAATGCCTCTCAGGCACTTGTAAGAGCTCTGGATTCTATTCAGCAACAAGGAGAGATGAGTAGTGAGGCTATTTGCCTTAAAAGGAATTAAATAGATACAGGAAAGCTCTGTTAAAGTAGCATTTGAAATGCTTTATTGAAAAAAATAAATGAAGCCAGAAGTCTAGGCCACTCTGCCCACTCACTGATAGTGATTCTAGGTACGGAAAAATACACAGATACTAAAGCAAACACCTCAGCCTCAGCAGACTTGTCCTGCAAAAAGCCACAGGGCTCTGGAGCCTGTGTCTGGTTCTGGGACCTATCAGGTTATGGTGTGGGCCAGCTCATTTAGCTCCTGGAGATAGGCTCTTATTGAACATGTAAACCCTCTAGCATTGGCAAATACAGCAGCTATCACTCATACACTACAAATCCATCTCCTGGGGGATGACTGGGCAAGCATGAGCAGCATGACTCGAACTGACACAACAGCAGGGCATTTTCTAGATCTTTTTCTAATGCACATGCTTATGAGTTGAATGGATGGGGATAGAGAGGACAGGAAATCGTGGAGGGTACATTTCTTTATCCTAAAGAGAAACTACAAAATGGGCCCACATTCGAGACTGCAGGACAGCACTGCATAGGAGTCTCCCACACTACCTGCCTGTGACATCCTGATGAATAACCCTGCTGAGCTCCATGTGCATGTCAGGTTATCCACATTAGCCTACAGACAGCAAGGAGGATAAGGCCTCATAAAATATTTTTTTCTGAGTCCACCACTAAGGGAGGAAGAAATGGAAAAAGGTGGTCACTTTGGGCAGGACTGCAGCAGGGAAGGTCATTGCTGATTCAGTCGGATTAAGTGGCAAAGGGGAGCAAGGAGTGTAAACAGCATTGTCTTTGCACCTGCATGTCAGGCTGCAGCTTTCAGCTCATCTTTGAAAGAGGCAGCGAGCAGGGGGTCTCAGGAGATACAGGTTTGATTGGTATTCTCCTTTTTTCTTCTGATCTGGAAGTCACACAGAGATTGGTGAGCTCTGTACTACATGCTTGTGTTATCTGTCATCATGTCTCTTCTGGAGGCAGAGCAGACATGATCCCAAGGCTACCAAAACACTGCCACAAGATAAAGTTAACATCATGGGAAAATGACAACAAGGTAGTTGCTGTGTGACCAGGTAGTATTTTTCTTGATGCAGCAGACAGGAGCTACATCTGAAAAGGAAAGCTTTGACCACCAATATTGACCACTCATTTACAAGGATAGCAAGATAGTCATTAGACTAAAATCACTTATTATGACAAGAAGTCCAAAAATACCTTTTCTTTCTGGGTGTCCATTTCACAGCTACTACCCATTGATCAACTCCAGGCAACTCTGTGCCTTGTTTCTCGGCACCCTTTCCACCACACATTCAAGGCAGATTTACCTACCCTTACTCCTGTTGGGTAGTACCTTGCTGCAATTTCAGTGGGATTACTTGCAGATATAGGATGCTAATCTATATGGTAACCATGTGTTTCCCTTCTCTGTGTACTTATTTTCTCTTCTTCAGACATCATCCTGAGGGATTCTGATAGATGAGTAGTATGAAACTTCAAATCCCTGTCTTAATTTTACAGGATGGTCTGTACCTTTGTTTATATCTGCAAGTGTAACACACAAAACTGTGAACACTTTGTCTGAAGAAAGCTAAGCAAAACAAAGATGTATTTCACTGCCAGGATGTTTTTAACCTATTCCTGAAGAATTTCCTCTGCCTGTAATAAGATCTTCAATCCGGAAAGAATAAGGCAGTTATTTAAGAATAAGACAGGCTTTTACTTTTGATTTGGAGAGCACAAAAGCCAAGAACAAACAAAAACCAAGTCACCAGAAAAGAGCAGCATGTCTTCTCTGTGAGGTACAGCGGAGGAAATGGCTACTTCAGCAGGTCAGCAGGTACTTCAGTGATCTCAGGGTACAATACAAAGAAAAAAACCCAACTCTATGAGCCAGACATCGCAGCAGTTAAGCCCATCATTTGTGCCTTCACATCCTCCCCGAGTGCCCTTGTGGACTGGCTGTCCAGCAGGCACTACACCAGCCCTCCTGTTCGTAAAGGTTGGTGGCCATCAGTGCTGAGGTGCTACTGCCTCTGCTGCAGATCCCTCCATGTTTCCCACACCTGGCTGTAAGGGGTACCGCTGGCAAACTATGAAAAAGAGTGTCTTTGCTGTGTGCTGGGCTCAAAGGTAGAAGAGGATATGATACTTATGTCCCTGGGGCAGTGCAGAGGGAGGACACTAGGTTTGCTTTCCTCATAGCAAGAGCTGTGGTCCTTCAGATCTCCCCCTCCTCTACCTCTTCCTCTCTGAAGGACAATTAAAGCTCTTGCTCAGGCATTATGTAAATATAGCAGCTGCACCCCATGCTGTGAAAGTATCATGAAAGAAAGTACAAAAGGCTCTGTGGCCTCATGAAGTGCTGAAGAGAAGGACACATTTTGGCAGTGCAATATCATCACTGTCCCTCCTCAGTTCTGTAAGGGCAACACTATGTGAGCCCTTTGCCATTACAGAGGAATACCATAACACTCATTTTAAATGAATTCTGGCATGTCTTTATGATGGGGAAAAGCAAAACCAGAATCCTGGTGGTGTGATGAACTCTAATTTTTCAGAGATAACAACAGGCAATTTTCAAGGAAGGCCAAGAGACTTTATTCTCATTCAACAGATGAAGGGAAATGGGCAAAGAGGTGCAGTTCCCTGACACCATCTGGACAAATAATGATAGAAGGAGGATTATTCTGGTCCCTAAAGTGAATAGTTCTAGTCACAAACTATATTGAAAAAAAAGTATTCAGTCTGAAGAACAGTAACCAATTAGCAACATATCCCTGGGTCCATTAGCAGCTCTCCCAAGCTCCTGCAACCTTGGTCACATCACATCCATTGTGTCTCAAATCTCCTACCTCCAAAGTGAGGATGCACTGGTAGCAACATGAGTGACTGTTCCTGAAGCTCTCTGAGAACCTGGAATGCAAGAGGTGGATTGAAGTGCAGAGTTGCTAATTATCTTAAAGCCCCTTCTTGTTCATATTAATCAAAGTGTCAAGCTGATTCTCTCTAATCTAACTAAAGAAGACAGAGCTTTTACAGTGGGAAATGCTTTGAAGTTCACCATGCTTGCATGACAAGTTTACTGTATGCTTCCTGCTTGCTGACTCTGTATGCCTGCGTGAATTTCTTTTGCTGTTTCTACTAATTGTCAGAACTACTTCCAGTGGCTTTAAACAAATGTTGACTCAATCCTGCTGTGACATCTCAAAGCTGAAAGTTTGATATCACAGTTTGCTAGGAGACACAGATGTAGAAATAAAATGCTACTCGAGATCCTACCTGATTGGTGCAGAGTGGGGCTATGAAGACACAGCTTGACCCAGAAAATGTGTTTAATAGACCAAAAAGGAAGCTTTTAAAAAATGCATAAATACATGTATAAGTGGATCTAAAATATGCATTTGCAGAAGCCAAAACAAGATATTCCTAGAGAGAATGGGCTATTTCCTGAGAAAACATTGCATATTTCATAACCTTCCATGGATGGTTTGATTTTGCTTTAGGAACCATGAAGAAATTCAGTGCAATACCAGATAAATCTACATTTCATTTAAACATTGCCAGTGAAACAAAAGATTTGATGCAAACTGACAAAAGCCAGGAGATGCCAAATGCATTCCCCCTATTCTTGCTCCTGAGTTCACATCTCTAATGATAGTATGCATTTGTGTGGCACCAGGCAGTATGGGGAGTGTCAGCTGTAATAATTTTCCTAGGTGTTTTGTAATTTTGATCATGTCTCCCATTGCTGGGAACTGTTTGAACCAAAGCACCAGACAGCCAAGCCATTCCCACTTTCCTCTCTGTCAGTGCACTCTGTCACTGGTTGTGCTGGTCCCCAGAAGGGACTGAGGTTTCGTTGAGCAAGCGGCTGCCGAAAGGAGAAGGTGGACGAGGTAATTACAAAGCATGGGCATCATACTGCAGCATTGATCAAGATATTAAAAATCAATGGTCATAACTTACTGTTAGCCTCAGTGAGGACAAGATGGGTGGTGGTAAAGGATTTCTTCCTGTCCTGGGTTCAGCTGGGATAGAGTTAATTTTCACAGGAACCTGGGAGGTGGGGGGGCATAGCCGGGGCAGCCGACCTGAACTAGCCAAGGAGCTATTCCATACCATGTGACATCATGCTCAGTATATAAATGGGGAGTGGGCCGGGGGGAGGGCTCTGGACTTTCGGTGGTGGAAAGTCAGGTTCCGGGTGGTGAGCAGTTGCACTGTGCATCACTCTTTTTGTATATTCTTTCATTAGTACCGTTGTTGTTGTTGTAACCTTTTTTTTTTGTGTTGTCCCAGTAAACTGCCCTTGTCTCAACCCTCGAGGTTCCAGGTTTTTTTTCTTTTCTCTCCTCCGTCTCCTCCCTATCCCACCGGAGGGGGGCGGGAGGAGTGAGCGAGCGGCTGCATGGTCCTTTGTTACCGGCTGGGCTGAAACCACGACAGTCCTTTTTGGCGCCCAACGTGGGGCAGGAAGGGTTGAGATAACGACAGATCTGGCCAGAGTGTGTTGAAACAAATTTGTCATACGCATTTCTTATATTAGATAAATAGATGTTAGTCACAATGTTGATTCATTTGTTTACATGGTGGCGTTTTGTAAGTTCTTATGTGCTCTATGTATTGCCTGTAGTTATGTTTCTCACCTCTGGGAGAGTGATTAGGATTATCATTTTGCTGTACTGGGCAATGTCGACTTGTGAAATGATTACATCACTGGTCATGAGGTTAAGCTGGTATCTGTATGAGGCAGTGATATCATTTCCATACTTCGGGCACCTTCTATTGGATTTTATTGGTAATTACACTCAATCCATGGGGAAGTTAGGGGGGGATACTTCCCCCCGTCCATTCGCCTCCCTTCCCTCCTTCCGACTAATTACAACAGCTTTTGAGAATTTTGAATATCCTTGGGATGCGCAAGCCAGTGTGCTGTTAGTGCTATGCCTCCTGAATATGTTTCAGGTCTTGTTTAGGGCTACAAAAAGGCTCTTTAAGAGTACCACCCAGAGATCTGCCCCAAAGCTGGATATTCATGGGTGGCACGGCATGTGGGAGGATATGGGCAGGTATCTAGAGAACTTCTCACCTCCAGTGGCTTGGAAGTTCACTCCCGAACAACTACAGAACCCTCATGAAGTGGTAGAATATTTGAAAGAAAAATGCTGTGGCTATTCCAAAGACGTGCAACTCGCTGCACTGTGCTGGGCCCTGGCCAGTATCTACCAAACACTGCTTGATATTAGGCAGCACCCTAAGGGGGAAAAGATGGAAAACAGGGCAACAGGCACCATGGCTACCCAAACCCTGACAACAGGCACTGTGGCTACCTCAACCCCGGCAACAGGCAGTGTGGCTACCCCAACCCCGGTGACAGATACTGCAGCTAAACCAGAGAACCAACCTGTGCCAGTATCAGTCTCCCCTGTACAGAAAAAGAAACACACAAAGAAATCAGTTCGCTTAGTGAGAGATGAAGATGAACCAGGGTCATCGCGAGAACAGGAGGAAGAGGCAGAACCTGAAATAATTACCCGATCTCTATCCCTGAGTGAGTTGCATGACATGCAAAAAGATTTTAGCCGCCACCCAGGTGAGCACATTGTTACCTGGCTGCTCCGATGCTGGGATAATGGGGCCAGTAGTTTGGAATTAGAGGGTAAGGAAGCCAAGCAGTTGGGATCTCTGTCTAGGGAAGGGGGCATCGACAAGGCGATTGGGAGAAAAACACAAGTCCTCAGCCTCTGGAGGCGACTTCTGTTAGGTGTAAAGGAAAGATACCCCTTCAAGGATGAAGTTACATGTCACCAAGGCAAGTGGACCACCATGGAGAGAGGTATCCAGTACCTGAGGGAATTAGCCGTGCTGGAGGTGATTTATAATGATGCAGAAAATGCGCAGTCACCCACAGATCCAGATGAAGTCCAATGCACACAACCCATGTGGTGGAAGTTTCTACGAAGTGCACCACCAACCTATGCCAACTCATTGGCAGTAAAGTCTTGGAAAGAAGGCAATGGACAAACGGTGGATGAATTGGCTGTCCAACCCTGGCAATACGAAGGAAGTCTCTCTTCCTCCCTACGGGCCTGTGTCTCAGCTGTAGAGAAATTGTCCCGAGAGTTCCAGCAATTCAAAGTGGATATGTCCTCCTCCCCACCTGTACAGGCCCGCATCGCAGCTATTGGGAGTAAGCACTCCTCTGCCCAAGAGAGAGGAGAGAGAAAGTACACACGACGGGCTAACCTGTGGTTTTACCTGCGTGACCATGGAGAGGACATGAGGAAGTGGGATGGAAAACCTACCTCAGTCCTGGATGCACGGGTACAGGAGCTGCGAGAAAAAGCAACCAGAAAAGAGGATTCTTCTTGGAAAGCTGCTGCTCCAGTTTCCCGTGAGCAGTCCCCCAGATGCAGTAGATGGGCTGATGCCATTTCTGATCCTCTTGAAGGGACTTCTGATTCATGTGTGCGAAAAGTGAGTAACGGATATTCTAACCAGGATTAGAGGGGCCCTGCCTCCAGCCAGGTGGAGGAGAGGGACAACCGAGTCTACTGGACAGTGTGGATTCGATGGCCTGGCACACCAGACCCACAGGAATATAAGGCTCTAGTAGACACTGGTGCACAATGCACCCTAATGCCATCAAGTTATAAAGGGGCAGAACCCATCTGTATCTCTGGTGTGACAGGGGGATCCCAAGAGCTAACCGTATTGGAAGCTGAAATGAGTCTAACCGGGAATGAGTGGCATAAACACCCCATTGCAACTGGCCCAGAGGCCCCGTGCATCCTTGGTATAGATTATCTCAGGAGGGGGTATTTCAAGGACCCCAAAGGGTACCGTTGGGCCTTTGGTATAGCTGCATTGGAGACGGAGGAGATTGAACAGCTGTCTACCCTGCCTGGTCTCTCTCAAGACCCTTCGGTTGCGGGGTTGCTGAAGGTTGAAGAACAACACGTGCCAATTGCTACCACGATGGTGCACCGGCGGCAATATCGCACCAACCGAGACTCCCTCATCCCCATCCATAAGCTGATTTGCCAACTGGAGAGCCAAGGAGTGATCAGCAAGACTCACTCACCTTTTAATAGTCCCATATGGCCCGTGCGGAAATCTAATGGGGAATGGAGACTAACAGTAGATTATCGTGGGCTGAATGAAGTCACGCCACTGTTGAGCGCTGCTGTGCCAGATATGTTAGAGCTTCAATATGAACTGGAATCAAAGGCAGCTAAGTGGTATGCCACAATTGACATTGCTAATGCATTTTTCTCCATTCCTTTGGCAGCGGAGTGCAGGCCACAGTTTGCTTTCACTTGGAGGGGCGTCCAGTACACCTGGAATCGACTGCCCCAGGGGTGGAAACACAGCCCCACTATTTGCCATGGACTGATCCAGGCTGCACTGGAAAAAGGTGAAGCTCCAGAACACCTGCAATACATTGATGACATCATTGTATGGGGCAATATGGCAGAAGAAGTTTTTGAGAAAGGGAAGAAAATAATCAAAATCCTTTTGAAGGCTGGTTTTGCCATAAAAGAAAGTAAGGTCAAGGGACTTGCACAGGAGATCCAGTTCTTAGGAGTAAAATGGCAAGACAGGCGTCGTCAGATCCCTATGGATGTGATCAACAAAATAGCAGCTATGTCCCCACCGACTAATAAAAAGGAAACACAGGCTTTCTTAGGTGTTGTGGGCTTTTGGAGAATGCATATTCCAAATTACAGTCAAATTGTAAGTCCTCTCTACCAAGTTACCCGGAAGAAGAATGATTTTAAATGGGGGCCTGAGCAATGACAAGCCTTTGAACAAATTAAGTGGGAGATTGTTCATGCAGTAGCTCTTGGGCCAGTCCGGGCAGGACAAGATGTTAAAAATGTGCTCTATAGTGCAGCTGGGGAGAATGGCCCTACCTGGAGCCTCTGGCACAAAGCACCTGGGGAGACCCGAGGCCGACCCCTGGGGTTTTGGAGTCGGGGATACAGAGGATCCAAGGCTCGCTATACTCCAACTGAAAAAGAGATATTGGCAGCATATGAAGGAGTTCGAACCGCCTCAGAAGTGGTTGGTACTGAAACACAGCTCCTCTTAGCACCCCGACTGCCAGTGCTGGGCTGGATGTTCAAAGGGAAAGTCTCCTCTACACATCATGCAACTGATGCCACGTGGAGTAAGTGGGCCGCACTGATCACACAACGAGCTCGCATAGGAAACCCCAGTCGCCCAGGAATTGTGGAAGTGATCACGGACTGGCCAGAAGGCAAAGATTTTAGAATGTCGCCAGAGGAGGAGGTGACACGGGCTGAGGAGGCCCCGCTGTATAATAAACTGCCAGAAAATGAGAGGCAATATGCCCTGTTCACTGATGGGTCCTGTCGCATTGTGGGAAAACATCGGAGGTGGAAGGCTGCTGCATGGAGTCCTACACGACAAGTCGCAGAAACTGCTGAAGGAGAAGGTGAATCGAGTCAGTTTGCAGAGGTGAAAGCCATCCAGGTAGCGTTAGACATTGCTGAAAGAGAGAAGTGGCCAGTGCTCTATCTCTATACTGACTCATGGATGGTGGCAAATGCCCTGTGGGGGTGGCTACAGCAATGGAAGAAGAGGAACTGGCAGTGCAGAGGTAAACCCATCTGGGCGGCCGCACTGTGGCAAGATATTGCTGTTCGGATAGAGAAGCTAGTGGTAAAAGTACGTCACGTAGATGCTCATGAACCCAAGAGTCGGGCCACTGAAGAACATCAAAACAACCAGCAGGCAGATCAGGCCGCCAAGATTGAAGTGTCTCAGGTGGACCTGGACTGGCAACATAGGGGTGAGCTATTTATGGCTCAGTGGGCCCATGATACCTCGGGCCATCAGGGAAGAGATGCAACATATAGATGGGCTCGTGATTGAGGGGTGGACTTGACCATGGACACTATTGCACAGGTTATCCATGAATGTGAAACATGTGCTGCAATTAAGCAAGCCAAGCGGTTAAAACCCCTGTCGTGTGGAGGGCGATGGCTGAAATATAAACAGTGGGGGGCCTGGCAAATTGACTATATCACACTCCCACGAACCCGCCAAGGCAAGTGCCATGTGCTTACAATGGAGGAAGCAACCACTGGATGGCTGGAAACATATCCTGTGTCCCACGCCACTGCCCAGAACACTATCCTGGGCCTTGAAGAGAAAGTTTTATGGCAACACGGCACCCCAGAAAGAATCGAGTCAGACAACGGGACTCACTTCTGAAACAACCTCATAGACGCCTGGGCCAAAGAGCATGGCATTGAGTGGGTATATCACATCCCTTATCACGCACCAGCCTCCGGAAAAATCGAACGATACAATGGACTGCTGAAAACTACATTGAGAGCAATGTGGGGTGGAACTTTCAAACATTGGGATACACATTTAACAAAAGCCACCTGGTTAGTTAATACTAGAAGATCCGCCAATCGGGCTGGCCCTGCCCAACCAAGACTTCCACATACTGTAGAAGGGGATAAAGTCCCTGTAGTGCGCATGAGGAGTATGTTAGGAAAGACAGTCTGGGTTAGTCCCCCCTCAAGCAGAGACAAACCCATCCAAGGGGTTGTTTTTGCTCAGGGACCTGGGTACACCTGGTGGGTGATGCAGAAGGATGGGGAAGTTCGATGTGTACCTCAGGGAGATTTGATTTTGGGAGAGAATAGCCAGTGAATTAGGCTGTATGATATTTAACTGCTAAATAACCTGCCAATGTATGTCATTGTATCTATAGTGTCTATATGCCATATCAAGGGTATTACTGTAAGAATTACCCAAATGACTGAAGGATGGACTTTGAAACTGAGCCAAGTACAACAGTGACAGAACTTGAACTGGTGCCCAGCAATTCCCTCAAGATCAGCCTCTTCGACCTGCAGGCCAAGGGTGTGGGTTGCACCAAATGTACCAGCCACAAGTTCCAGAGGCAGCATACAACAACCTAACACCTCACACCATCTCTCTTATCCTGAAGAACTGTTACAACAGATGGAGCCCCAAAGTCATGGACTAAATAAAATTGATGGACACATTGAAGGGAGAGCCCATCGACTAAGGGAATACTATTTGTGTGTGTGTGGGGGGGGGGGGGGGTGTCCATATATATATATAAGACAAGGAAAGTGGTAGTAGTTGATTGGAAAATGTAAGATCTGGGCATGATGTAGATGGTATAGAATAAGGGGTGGATAATGTCCTGGGTTCAGCTGGGATAGAGTTAATTTTCACAGGAACCTGGGAGGTGGGGGGGCATAGCCGGGGCAGCCGACCTGAACTAGCCAAGGAGCTATTCCATACCATGTGACATCATGCTCAGTATATAAATGGGGAGCGGGCCGGGGGGAGGGCTCTGGACTTTCGGTGGCGGAAAGTCAGGTTCCGGGTGGTGAGCAGTTGCACTGTGCATCACTCTTTTTGTATATTCTTTCATTAGTACCGTTGTTGTTGTTGTAACCTTTTTTTTTTTGTGTTGTCCCAGTAAACTGCCCTTATCTCAACCCTCGAGGTTCCAGGTTTTTTTTCTTTTCTCTCCTCCGTCTCCTCCCTATCCCACCGGAGGGGGGCGGGAGGAGTGAGCGAGCGGCTGCATGGTCCTTTGTTACCGGCTGGGCTGAAACCACGACACTTCTCTCTAAGAAGATCCCCATTTATTCCTGTCTGCATGATGAAGAGCATCATGCAGATGATGACCCTTGGTACATAGCGTAGTAAGAGCTGGAGTTTGAACTGTACATAATTCCATTTTCTTACCTGAAGCTATAGCTATTTTCACCAGTACTAATTAGCTGAAGTAATATCCAGTGAAGGGATCTGATTTCTATATTCCCTGCCAACCTCTAAAACTATCTTTCTGTCTTCTCTTTTTTTTTCACTTGAAGGACCTCAGTCTTGTTTAGGAGAAAAAGCCATAGGCCACCAAATACTGTGGGTGGAAGAGCTGTCATTTGCAATGATAAAATGTTATTAATTTAAAAAACAGCCTGGGTTTTTTATTCACTCCTCACTCCCACTCACTGCTGGTTTGGGGAGGGGATTCTAAAATTATTTGCATGTTTCTCACAGCCATGTCAAGCGTTGACATCCTACTGGTCCGTAGGATGAGGTTTTTAAAGCTGTTTAGGGAATATAACCGGAAGCATTCCTATGAAATCCACTGGAGCCTGGATACAGACAAAATTTTATATCAAAATGCCTACGGTCTTTGTTTTAAACAAAACAGAGAACAACAGCAAACCAAGGCAAGTGGGTCCACAAAAAAAGACAGAAGTTTTATGAGTGTAAGAATTTTTCTTGTTAGTTGCTTCCCTCCTAGTCCCCCATGCAGTCACAGCAGCTACGCTTTGCAGTGGTAAAAGGACACTTTGGGGGGAGAGGGTCAGTCAGTGGTACCTGCCATTCAGCTCATGGTGCCCTGGAAGGTCCTGACTTTCCAGATTTCACCCATCAGTGCAAAGCAGGGGGCAAGCTCTGGGAGAAAAGTCTTGCTGGTGGTGATCCAGCTGCAGAGGATGCTTTGCTTTCCAGGATGGCAGTCTGGCTCATCAGCACTGCCACTGAATTCACTTAGAAAAAAAGAAACAACAACAACAAAAGATGTGGGGTTTGTTATGAGTTGAGTCCTTTCTCTGATGTAAGACTTCATAAAAAAAAAAAAATGCCAGACTCCTTAAGTGAAGCTGAGAACTAACTGACATTCACTTCTGGTAGTGCATCAGAGACATTTGGGGGATAAAAATCAAGACATAGATAACATGAAAGCTTGGCAGTCAGGCCAAGAAAACAAATAGGGCTTAGGAAGTGATTTAAGTTGCCTCAAAATGGTTTTGAACCTCTTAAGAACCAACAGTAGAAATGAACTAATTTATTTCAGAGAAAGATAGTTTGTGGGTTTCCATCTAGCAGATAGTGTGTGTTTTTTCACCGCATGACAGAGCCTGGAGGCTAGCCCAAGCCTGCCTCTCTGTAACCTTTGAAAGAGGATGAGAAAGGTGGCACTGCTGCAGGGTGAAGGGTGCTGAGCAGCCCGCAGGTGGTTGTGAGGGGTGCCAGCGATGGCTGCTGGAGTGAGGAACATGCACCGCATGCCAGCTCTGCTGACACCATTTTTTCTAGCAGAGCTCACAGAGATGAGAACTGTACTTTAAAAAAGAGAAGATAATGCATTCCTGAAAAATAAATGCTTTATTGAATTCTTTTTCCTCCCTTCTTTTTCCACCACACACACACATCAGAGAGTCAAACGCCAAACATTTCTTGCTGGAGTTTCTACTGCTGGAAGAATGCTGATATTTTGTGAAAGTGTATACAATTATGTGATTCAAATAGCTCTGCTCTTTCCATAACTGGGTTTGGCTTGGAAATTTCTGTTACATTCACTTGTTATTCATGTTATTTTTCTACTTCCATTGTTATTGTTGCAAAGAGAGAAGATGACTTCCCCAAGAAAAAAGAAAACTAATCTATGGCAGAGCTAGGGATGGTGCAGAGGTCTAAGGGCAATACTGAAATCAGTCATCTCTGATGACTTCCTGTTCTGTTTCATAGTATGGGTTGTAGGCTGCATTTTTTCCTGTATTTTTGCACTGCTACAAAGCTGGGTAATTTGACCCAGCTTCTCCCAATCCATTCACTTAGTTCACGGCTAAGTCTGGTCCAGATACCTGTCTCTGGTTCCCCAGTAGTTTCTCATTTACCTCTGCTCTTTGATGGAGCACCAGTCTACCAGAAGCTGCTGATAAAGTCATATTTGTTGATCTGGGCTCCTCTATGAGATGAATGGAGCACATCCCCATGACAGCAGGTCAAAGGATTAGAAATTATAAATTGAGATATGGAAGAATTAAAAACAACTGCTTTTTTTTCTTTTCTCATCTAGTATTATCCTCCCTGTACTCACCCTGTCCACTGAGATATGTACTTTACCAATTGGATCTAAATATAGTTAAAAGTTCAAGTCAGATGTTGCTATTGGAATCAGTAATCATCAAAAATCTCCACTGAGACATGACTTTTGATCTACAGTTTGAAATAGCCAGAGGTTAAACTGAGACCTTGGATCAGATCATGCCTGGGATGCAGGCTTTCCAGAAACTGAATTCAGCCTTACAAGTACAGAATTTCACCAATAGATATCTATAAAGGCAGAAAGAAAAAAAACTGCTAAACTCAGGAGTTAGGACCCAACCTGCTTTCATTTACTAATGAAATGCCAGCCTCTGTATTCTGGGCAGGAGACCAATGATTAGATCCCTTGTGCAGCTTCCCTGGAGACAAGACGGAGAGGCTGGTTTACACCAGACAGGGCTCTGCCTTTCCGTTTTCATGTGCAGCCACATTTTCCTCTAGAAGTACAAACCTGTTGCTGCCTCCTGGTGTAATACAAAATCACCGTTGTGCTTTATAACTTCAGCAAAGGGTAAATATGCGTCTACTCAGTAGCTGCTTAGTGTTGAGTGGAGACAATGTATGAGCAGATGTTTCTACTATCTGGATTTATATAGTCAATGAACATTGGCAACACTTTGCAAAAACTGTCAAATTAATAGTCCTTCCTTGATACTCATAGTAGCAACAATAATCATGGTGAACCCTTTGTTGATGTTTCCATGGAAATCATAGG
Organism: Harpia harpyja; assembly: GCF_026419915.1. NCBI lineage: Eukaryota > Metazoa > Chordata > Aves > Accipitriformes > Accipitridae > Harpia > Harpia harpyja. The sequence continues at coordinate 21,817,301 of NC_068952.1, forward strand.
CAGCTGTGTGGGAAGTCCATCCAACTTCAGAAGGCACTAGTGTTCAAAGCCCGGAGCCATCCAGGAACAGTCCAGAACCACCTCTGGTGCAAATGGTTCCCAATCACACACAGAGCTTAGGTGATGAGAGTGGACATGACTGGCTATGACAAGCTAATGTTAGTAAAATCAACCTGTCACTGTTGTGCAGGCTTGGGAGGAAGGTTCTCACTGCATGTCATTGTACAGATTAAGGGAGACACCCTGTTTAAAGGATATTTATTTTAGTGGGGAAGATTCACCAGACTATCTGACGCTTAATATAGAAATCAGTTTAAGGAAATCTTGCTTCAGAGGGATGCATGTGCATGTCTCATCTTACAAGTAAGGGAACCAAAGGGATTTGTAATTCGCAATCATGCCAGATTAAAAATGATAATCAATATATTCATCATGCTGATCCAAAACCCTGAGGACACTTACCTAGGCAATAAGAGAAACCAATAGCTTACTCTGTCTCCTTTTTTTGAAAGAGCTAATACTGTGTAAAGCTGGAAGTGAGATAATGGATAGGTGGACTCAGGAGTGCATTAGGAAAGGATAAACTCAATTTGGTATTGCTGGTCAGATATACATGGCATCTGCTGATCCTGATGTCTTCATTCACTCTGGGTGAAGCTCACCCTTCTTTAGACTATCAGCTCAAAGTCTTCAGATTATTTATAGTATCAGAGATAAGGCTTAACTGAGTATTTGAATTATTTGTAAATCTTATGCTTGTGCTGTACACAGCAGTGAATAACCTTTCAAGGAGGAGTTTGCATTTATGGATGTTCAGTTCTGACCCTCACTGTAGTAGGAGTTTCTCTTATCAGCTCTCTTCCCAAAAAGTAGGAAGGCATTACTCATCACTAAGTGCAGTTCATTAACACATTTTTTTTCAAGCATCTAATATCAGCTCTGTGTGAAAAAATATGGGTAGAGTATGGTTTTAAATTGTCTCTCCCCTGTTTTGCAGAGACTCCTGTGGAGGCTTTTGAAATGGCAGGATGGATCTTGTGGAAACTCAAAGCAGCTCATCAGTACGATTCTTCTGAAAGTTACAAACATACCATTCTGCAGTTATAATGGGAAAGGCTTTGTAATCTCAGCTATAATCTTTTTTGTCATAAAGCTGCACAACCTGGTTTACTATCAATTCCAAAAGAGAATTTAAAAGTGTTTCTTTGGCATCAGATGAAACATCTGCTCAAATCTCAAGCATTTATAAACACATTTAAATTAAAAATAAGAAAAATATAAACCAGAAAGTTATTTTTAATGAGGAAACCTAAATTCAAATTCTTCAGAAAATGTCAGATTTATAATATTTTTCCCTCTGCATGATTTTCTTCCTCTCCCTATTCCATAAATAAAGACTTTGGTATAACAGATTGAATCAAAGATTAATAACAATATCCTCAGATCTTTCCCCAAAAGCATTTATGTTGAAGAAGTTTGGCCAGTTTTGCTGTTATATAAATTTTATGAAAAAAAACAAACAACAAACAGATGCAGACTGATGGTAGTTAATAGTGATTCACACAAATAATGTTATGTGCTTTATTGATTATAAAGCTATGTGAATAACATAATTCCCTTACATGAAGGGTTCTTAGTCCAACCTAGTGTTAACCTTTATATAAAATATGGTAATTCCCTGTGAGGGTCTTATACACAGAGAGACAGAGTAACACCCCAGCCCTTTTTGGGGTGGATAGTAGCTTGCCTTCATGAATAATATACTGCTTAAGTGGGAAGGGAATTTTTTATTGTGAGAGATACCTTCCCGCATTATATGTCTTAAGTTCTTTAATGCTAGTAAATGGAGTTTACATATCTCAATGAATTTATCTGGGTGCTAATTATTAACTAAAACTAATAATCAACAGCAAAATTGGTGCCACTAATTAGCTCTTAAATATGTTTTTCCTACTTCCCAATCTCAGTGCACTTTAAAAATCTTTGAAGTAATAAGCCCCAAAATACCTCTACTAGGTATGTTAGGAATTTGTTGTTCTCTCTTAATATTAGAAAGGGAAACAATGACACAAGGGCATTTAATGATTCACCCAAGGTCATAGAAAAAGATCTTGTCAGAGCTAGATTAGTACCTGTGTCGTCTTATTCCCAGTTCCTGTTCTCACCACAAAACTAGGCAGTTTCCTCAAAGCAGCAGGCTGTCTGGTAAAGGTACATCAAGACAATAAGGGAAATACGAGCAGTAGAGAATACAGGAAAGCAACAAAGTGGGAAAGCATTAAATGAGACTTGCAAGTCCAGCAAGGAATTGACCTGGGGATCTTTTCATCTCAGAGCAGCAGGGCTACCTATTGTGCAAAAGAAGCGGCTCTTTAGGTGAAATCATTAAGAGCAAGCACAGAGAAGCAACAAAACAGAGACTACCAGCTATTCACAGCGGTCACTCATCCAAACTGCTGAGAGGCCTAAATCGGCTTAGCTTCTATAGAGACAAAATTAGGCACCAGTGGGCTGTTTACTCTCTGTCAGCCAAGTGAGTTTCTGTTTGCCACTCCTGACAAACACTGGTTGCTCACATGTTGGATATTTGTCACACTGAGGGGCAAATTAATCAGAGCACAAGGCCAGAGAGTGGGTGTCTGTCTACCCCAACTGAAGACCACCTCTGCACCCGGCAGAAGGTACCGCAGTCCTGGCTGCAGCCCTGGCTAACACCTAGCTGATATGGTTTTCTTGTAGTACTGTGGTCCGCCCCAAAGCAGCAATCTTACCAGGACCCAAGGAGTATTCCTGAGTCCTGGGTTGCTGGGAGACCATGCAGTGTTGGTAGACACACTTTACCACACTAACAATAATGGGGACAGGAAAGGACTTGACATCCATCATTTCTTTTCCTATCAGCTTTCCAGGTGCGTATAACTGGATCATCTCTGAACTTTTTCCAGGCTGCCTGGTTAGAGCTTCCTGTGACCATTTCAGCCCAGGCTGGGGAAGGATGATACCATGTTGAACTCACATATAAACTGAGTGCACATATAAACTTGCACAAAGGGCGCAAGATTAATTCTGACTTTCATAATTTTGAAGTGATTCATTATGCTGTCTTAATATTGCTTAAGAATGCAATCAGATTCTATAGGCATTTTATGACTGTTACTGTGTTAGTACTACTAGACAACATCCCAATAAAATCTTTCTGTTCAGCACCCGTGAACATGTCTTTTGTTAGTCTACATTGTGCAAATAAACAAGGTCCACTTCCAAAAAATAATCAAAAAAGAAGCTGACTCTTTTAATATGGAGACTTCAAAGCATTAAAACAAGACTATTGTCCACAGTCTAACAAAGAGATTCGCCTTACATGACATCTTAAGAGGTTACAACCTCATACTTCTTTTTTTTCCAAAAGGCAGCGCCTTTAGCAGCATGGCACTTACAACATTGCCCTGAAACAGTGGTTTGGTGCTAATTCAAGGGGAGGATTGGCACTCACTGAGTCTGCAAAACCACCACCCGCAGTGCTTTCAGATTTCTTTTAAGTGAGCATCCATCCAGTTCAATGTAAGAGTGCTGACAAAAAAATCACAGGCTGAGGCATGTGGGAACTATAAGAAAACAGCTGCATTTAGCCATAGCTAAATCATCTTCCTGGTTATGTCCTAAATAAATGAATAAATTAATGAATAAATTAGTAAATAAATGTAAATAATCCTGTAGGAAACAGTGTTGTGGAGAGCTACAGAAATAAACAGAAATGAGTTAAAAGCATCATTTGAGGAGTAAAATGAAATATCAGAAGTCAAACTGCAGGGCTGATTTAAGGTCATCATAATGGAATTTTCAAATATATTTGCAGTTGAAAGCTATAGAAAGCAAGAGAAAAAATTGGACAACTTAGAAATAACAATAACAGTGGAGTGGGAACTGGATGCGGAAGCAGCAGACCTGTGGAAAAGGTTCTTTCTTCTTTGCTTCCATCTCTGCTCATCAGGAGGAGGCATTTAGCCATGACCGGGGTTCAGATCCTACTGCCTAATAGAAGAGGCTATAGAAAGTGTGTGGAGAATTAATGCCAAGGGAATATGATGTCTGAGAGGCCTTTGTCTTGAACACCAATGCTTTATCTCAAATTCACAATGTGAAAATACACGACATGCCTAATGATGAATCTGTTTGTCATTTAAGATGGTAAAAATTCTCAACAGCATAGCCCTTTCCCACACTTCACCTTAGCTGGCTGTGATGAATGTCAAAAGCTCCAGAGAATGGACCAAGGCATTTCTAGAGAGGTGGATTCATCCCTCCTTCCTTGCACCTGAACGGAAGCAGCAGCACAGGTAACCGACCTAGTGTTTATGTATGTGTACACCTATGGCAGCTGCTGAGGACCACCTGGAAATAACCCTGAAGGAGGCCACACTCACACTCAGACATGAGAGGCTCCTTGGTTGTGGCAGCTGCTTAGATTTTATCCCAGAGGTTACATGAGCACAGATTCTATTCAGAGCTCTCCATGCACAGAAATTTGTTTCTGATTTTAACTCACTGTCTAAGATCCCAGTCTGCTTAGACTGAGTCACTGCTCGAAACTTGCCACATGTGTATCTGGTGTGGAGCAAGACTGGTTGCAGAAAAGACTATGGGTAGCTCGAGTCCTTGAGTTAAGTGCTTTCTGCTCCATTAAGAGCCTCAAAAACTAGTCTGTTTCCAGGTCTAAAGGTCAGGTAGACATCGCAGTTGTGGGACCCAGTCTTCTGGCATCTCATATCTTGGCCTCTGCCTTCCCCTTGCCACCGGTGCACCAGGAGCAGCCATGCTTGCTGTGCAGAGAGCCAAAGCCAGTGAGGCAGCAGCTCTTCACTTACAATTGCAGAATGTGCTGCTAGAAGCAATATGGGGATTTTAGTAATTTGACATCTGTAAGAAAGGTTAAGAATATAAGAGCAGACATAACCGGGTCAGGGCAAAAATCAACCTAGCACGGTATCTGTGGTCCAACATTGACCAACAGTGGAAGCCTGGGGAAGAATAAGAACAGGAATTAAAAAGTATGTAGAATTTCCTCAGCGCTGCCCCCCACCCCCCCCCGCCCTTAAACTTTTTCAGGTCAGGGACTTCCTGACCTAAGACAAATGAGGTTTCTGCATATTTATTAAGCCTCAGTAGGTTTCTTTTCCAAACACTTTCTAGTTTCCCCTTGAGGCCACATGACCATCCTTGGCTCCGGAGCTCCACTATGTGTCACATGAAACCTTTTGCTCATTTTGAATCTGACTACCACCATAATGGTAGTATGATGATAGATGAAGTTGTCAACAAAACAGGAGTGAAAGGCAAGAGAGACATTCCTCATATGAGAGAGTGCTTTTGGATTCTTGCTCTGCTAACCCTGTGAGTTAATGCAGGTGGAGTTTGGCCCTGTGTCTCTAGAGTTTAAATATTAAATAGGAGATTCTATCTCTGAAGAGTAACCTAAAGTCCTCTTTTCAAGTATCCAATACAGGGAAAGGAAGCAAGGTGAGTGTTTTCTTTCCATCATTTTCTGGTCTCATTTTCTTCCCATCAGTCACAGAGGAAAACTGACACTTCCACACTGGATGGGGAGGGTGCCAACACTTAATACTCTGCCCTGTGATGGGCAGTGCCATGCCACATGTTTCCATCAGTCCTTTCAAATCCCCTGTCCCAGATCAAGGGCAAAGCCTCAGGCAGCTCAGCACCATGGGGTATGCTTCTTGCTGGGGCCCTGGGCACCCAAAGGAAGCTGCTGCAAGGAGTGCTGCCTTGGCCACAAACTAAACACCACTCTCCCTATAGTGTGAAGATAGATCCACTGGCATCCTTCATTCACCTGACCCACAGGGGAAGCGTGATATCTTGCCTCAGTGGCAGGCGCCAGCATCCTGAGTGCTGTGGCTAGTGGGGACCTTTGCTGCCCAAAATGGTGACAATTCCCTCTGACCTTGGTGAGCTTTGGCTTTGCACATTTCCTGGCATGCAGTGTGATAGTTACTGCTGAGGGAACAGCAATGTTTCATCCTCTCATGAAATCACATTTGCTCACTGCCAGTTGAGATCTGTTTCTCTATCTGAGATTTCATTGGATGCAAATGGATGGCTTTGCATCTCTGGGCATTGCATCCAAGGCTCATTGATGATAATTCAGCACACAGGCAGTTTACTCCAGCAAGCAGCATAGAAACTACTCCACCTGGTCTGCTGTCTCATAGGAAGAAGATTTCCATGTGCCCTTCCCCCCCTTCATTTTCAAAGCGGGTAATTAAAAATATCAAAGGGAAGTATCACTGTCTCATTACATTCTTCATTTATACAAATATAATATGCCAGAAAATTATTTCAAGTATGAAAGAAAGAGGAAAAGCAGCCTAGCAGTGGTCCAGTCCAATGCTGCAATTTTGTAGATAAGAGAATGGAGACCTAACTCTTAATAAATTTTTTTTTAAAATAACACTTTAGCGTAAGTAAAGAATTAAAATAATGGATACACTACATATATTTTTATTATTAATTGGCTGTGCAATTTATTTTTTCAGTAGGTATAAATTAAGGTCCCTAATAGTATAAGCATTTATAACTGTTTATAGTTTGCAGTACCTCAAATCAGTCTTGTCCTAATAATTACTCATTTTTCAGTGTTGAAGTGAAGCCATTTAATAACACTTTTGTCAAATTAGAAGTTTAATGTAAAAGGAGGCTTATTATCAGCAAGCCAGCACTTGTTTCCCAAAACTGTGTGCTTGTGTACTTTGCTGAGGCAATACACTAGAAGAGCTAATAGGAAAGAGAAAGAGGTAAAACAAAAAAATTGCATGTAATTGGACAGTGTGTCTGGGAGTGAAATCCAGGTCTCCTGCTGTTTTTTTGTAGCTCTGTTGCCAGCTTCCTGTTGGATGCAATATTTCCCATTTGTAAAATAGGAATATCATTGCTGAAACACTAGTAATGAAAAGGACTATTTGTAGGACTGGCATGTGCTTAATGCTCATGAGCAGTTCCATTGATATCAGTGTGTCATGGTTTAACCCCAGCCAGCAACTAAGCACCACTCAGCTGCTCACTCACTCCCCCACCACCCAGTGGGATGGGGGAAAAAAATATCGGGAAAAGAAGTAAAACTCGTGGGTTGAGATAAGAACAGTTTAATATAACAGAAAAGAAGAAACTAATAATGATAATGATAACACTAATAAAATGACAACAGTAATAATAAAAGGATTGGAATGTACAAATGATGTGCAGTGCAATTGCTCACCACCCGCCGATCAACACCCAGTTAGTCCCTGAGCGGCAATCCCCCACCTCCACTCCCCCCAGTTTATACACTAGATGTGGCGTCACATGGTATGGAATACCCCGTTGGCCACTTTGGGTCAGGTGCCCTGGCTGTGTCCTGTGCCAACTTCTTGTGCCCCTCCAGCTTTCTTGCTGACTGGGCATGAGAAGCTGAAAAATCCTTGACTTTAGACTAAACACTACTTAGCAACAACTGAAAACATCAGCGTTATCAACATTCTTCGCATACTGAACTCAAAACATGGCACTGTACCAGCTACTAGGAAGACAATTAACTCTATCCCAGCTGAAACCCAGACACAGTGTGACACCACAAATGGTGAGCTAAACAGAAGATCACTTCAAGGACTTAAATATATAGATTTTGTCAGCACTCTTTTAAATACATTACATGTTTTAAATCTGCAGTGTTTATTGACAAGGGTCAGTTTTCCTATTAAAATGTAACAATGAAATATTCATACACCTTCACAGAAAAGTGACACAGTGAAGAAAACCAAGGCTAGATATCTAATACACACTGTCCTAAACAAAACAACAAAAGCAATAATTCAGCACAGAAGCCTTATTCCAGGAAGTAGCACGAAATAACAAACATAGGAAAAACCTGCCAATTTTTGCAGCCCTCTTCATTCACCTCTGTCAAAGATGGAGAGAAGTCAACAAGTTTAAAGAAAACATTAAATTTGACTGTAAAAAATATTTTATTGTTTTTATTATAATATCACCTAAAAAAACCAATGGGGATGTATAAAAGGATTTATACATGTAATTTTAAAACTGATCACTGTAATTAATGAATGATTTTGCAGAGCTTATATATTCTCTGAGGAAAGTGTAAACTCCACACGTTTCATGGTTGCAAGAAGCTGCACAACAATAGCCTCCAGGAGTTAATTGCAAGGGTAAAGGCAAGACTTGGACTGTCCTTCTCCTGACAAAGCACTGACTGGCACCGCTTGAGCTCAAAGGGAATTATTTATAGCCACTGGCAAAAGTGTCCTGGTAACTTTCCTCCAATGAGTAGATTTTTAGGTTGTAGGTTAGTTATACCACTGATACAAAGATGCCTGTGATAGCTACATGCAGAGCCAGCTCAACTTGAGTAGGCTTCATGCTCAGGCAGAGCACTACAGGAATAAAGCTGTATTATTCTGGGGTCAGCTCGTGTCCAAATGTTCTTTCTTTGCACTAGTTTGTGCAGGCTCCCCTGCTGGACCCAAGCTGGTCCCTTGCAGAGCCAGCATCTACAGCAAGGCTTACTAATACCAGTTGATCTCTTGCTTTGGCTTGACATCATACAAACTCCCCAAGGTTTCATCTATGCTAGTAAGCTAAATGGGGAAGGTCACAGGCATATGTATGGTCTCATGAGCACCTCTGTTGTACAACCATTGGCATGCTTCTTGATGCATCCAGGCCAAGGAAGATTTTCCCACATAATGCTTATTACAACGTAGGGGTTGTTATAGATGAGTAAACAGTTCTAACAGGCATTTTGGAGTTGATCGCCCTGTGTTTGGGATGAGGTATGCTCTATGAAGGCCAGCATTACTCTGTCATTTGGCCTCAGTTCCAAACAACAGTCCATGGATATTTTATTTCCCAGTATAGATGTTGCATGAATGGCTATACCCTCCACTCTTCAGAGCTCCTCTGCTTGGAAGGGCATAACACTCAGGTGCAGTGCTGCCTAAAAGTCCAGGAGCGCAGGGCCCATCACTGTGCTTGCCACAAGCCCTTCCAGAATGGGGAGCATGGGAGGTGATATGCAAAAATGGGTTAGCTCCTGGAGAGCTGCTTAAATCTGGAAGGAAAAGCATGAAGACAGAGCTAGGAAGTCCTGTGGGACTGCAGGTAACTGTACACAAGTATTTTCACATCACACTTCAGTGGGTTGCATAGTATTTATTGATCTGGCATGACAAAGGCAGGTGTGGCAGGACCTTGTTAAGTGACACCAAATATGGTGGACCTAAGATCTGGGGGATTTGTCCTCCCTGGTCTTCTTTGCTACTGTTCCCCTTGGCAGATCCAGCCAGTAGCGAGGCTGAGTGTGAACTCCAAAAATGAAAAAAAAACACCACACAATACACTCGTTGCCAAGCACACACAGCGATGTGGACAGAGAGGAGATGCCTTTATCAGCACCCACATAAGCACACACAACACTCCTATCAACAGCAGCAGCACAGGCGCCTGATCCTGCTCTTCCTTGCCAGCTCACCAGGGCCACTGTATTGGGTCTGCATGGCAACGTTTTGATAGCAGGGTGTCGTAGTTTCAGCCCAGCCGGTAACAAAGGACCATGCAGCCGCTCGCTCACTCCTCCCGCCCCCCTCCGGTGGGATAGGGAGGAGACGGAGGAGAGAAAAGAAAAAAAACCTGGAACCTCGAGGGTTGAGATAAGGGCAGTTTACTGGGACAACACAAAAAAAAAAGGTTACAACAACAACAACGGTACTAATGAAAGAATATACAAAAAGAGTGATGCACAGTGCAACTGCTCACCACCCGGAACCTGACTTTCCGCCACCGAAAGTCCAGAGCCCTCCCCCCGGCCCGCTCCCCATTTATATACTGAGCATGATGTCACATGGTATGGAATAGCTCCTTGGCTAGTTCAGGTCGGCTGCCCCGGCTATGCCCCCCCACCTCCCAGGTTCCTGTGAAAACTCTATCCCAGCTGAACCCAGGACACAGGGGGTGGGTACAGGGGTGGCTTCTGTGAGAAGCTGCTGGAAGCTTCCCCTATGTCTAACAGAGCCAATGCCAACAGGCTCCAAGACGGACCTGCCTCTGGCCAAGGCTGAGCCAATCAGCAATGGTGGTAGCACCTCTAGGATAACAGATTTAAGAAGGGAAAAAAGTTGCAGCAGGCACAGAAATGGCAGCCGGAGAGAGGAGTGAGAACATGTAAGAGAAACAACACTGCAGACACCAGGGTCAGTGAAGAAGGAGGGGGAGGAGGTGCTCCAGGCACCAGAGCAGAGATTCCCCTGCAGCCTGTGGGGAAGACCATGGTGAGGGAGGCTGTCCCCCTGCAGCCCATGGAGGTCCACGGTGGAGCAGATATCCACCTGCAGCCCATGGAGGACCCCATGCCAGAGCAGGTAGATGCACCCAAAGGAGGCTGTGACCCTCTGGGAAACCAGTGCTGGAGCAGGCTCCTGGCAGGACCTGCGGACCCATGAAGAGAGGAGACCATGCTGGGGCAGGTTTGCTGGCAGGACTTGTGACCCTGCGGGGGGACCCACGCTGGAGCAGTGTGCTCCTGAAGGACTGCACACCATGAAGGGCCCCATGCTGGAGCAGTTTGTGAAGAACTGCAGCCTGTGGGAAGGACCCATGTTGGAGAATTTTATGTAGGACTGTCTCCCATGGGAGGCACTCCATGCTGGAGCAGGGGAAGAGTGGGGAGTCCTCCCCCTGAGGAGGAAGGAATGGCAGAGACAATGTGTGATGAACTGACCACAACCCCCATTCCCCGTCCCCCTGCACCGCTCAGGGGGTGTAGGTAGAGAATCCAGGAGTGAAGCTGTGCCCGGGAAGAAGGGAGGGGTGGAGGGAAGGTGTTTTGAGACTTGGGTTTATTTCTCATTACCCTACTCCGGTTGATTGGCAATAAATAAAGTTAATTTTCCCCAAGTCAACCCTGTAGCCCCCTGCTATCAAAAAGTTGCCATGCAAACCCAATAGAAAGCCACAGTGTAATACTGAATGATGAACATGATATTATGCACAGTTCATTAGAAATTATTGCTGTCTGAACTAATCTAGGATGGACAGTCCTAGACAATGCTGTGTTAAGTATAGAGATTATTATTGTTTCCTGACATGTAATGCTAAACAGAGCCATTAAGCAAAGTTAGACAGGGCATGTGTGGAACCATTTGCATATTCTTTTGAAAAGTGAAATAAGTCTACACTGAATTTTCACCATCTGGCAAACCAGAAAACTGTCAATATTAACAGCACTGTCAAGCCACTGTAGAATGAATTACGGAGATATAAAGGTGGTGGAAGCAACACCATTATCACTTGCTGGGAAGTTTTACTCCTGAGCAGAAAAAAGAGATGGTTTGCCCATAGCAGGAACTCATGTGGCAGGGACTCTATGACAGAAGTATCAGTCTAAAACAGAAAAGTGATAATTCATTGTCTTGTTGAGACGTATTTGTTGTTGCTTTTGTTGGACACAGAAGACAATATTGCAAAGATGCCCAAAGGAATTCACAAGATCTGGATGATTTTCTGACCTTTCATCAGCTTCATTATACAAGATCATTGAACTTCTTGCCATAGGTGCTTCCTCCTCTTCTCCTCTTAGTCATAAAATGCTTCTTGGAACCACACAAGAACATGAATGATCATATTGCAAAAGACATAACACTGCCAATATTTTTATCACTTCACTTGTGTTAGAAGAATATCAGGCATACTAATTAAGACATTCTACAGAGAAGCTATAAAACAACCCAATGCACTTACAGCCTAGTTTATTGCAGTATATAGTGGGTCAAGTAGATCATAAACAAGGAAAGATCAATTATAGCTGTTGGGAGTTACATTCAAGCTTGGATAAAGTTCTGGGGCAATGAGACTTTTCCAGGAATTTATTAGGCTAAGTTCCATGTGAGAGTGAATTGAGTAGCTTTATTGAAATCAGCTGAGTTTTATCAGTAGCAGCCAATGGAGAACTGAAGCCAGGGAATATAATGAACCTTCAGCTCAGGTGTGTGTCTAGCTGCTGAGTTTGGGAGTGCAGCAATTTGATGGTGCTACAGGAAAGCAGGGTGTTGGTAAGTGGTGCTTTTAATAACAATTTTTCTGGGCAGTCAGGGGTCAGAAGAGTGTGATGATGTTTCTGTGTTGTGTTATAGGTACAACTGAGGGCATGTGGCAGGGGTCATGAGGCAGTTGGTATTGTATGTCTATATCCAGGCACTGTGTTTAGCTAGAGAAGTGTAACATGCTCCCAGCAAGGGGGGAACACTAGTGTATTCTCTAAGAATTTGTAGAAAAACTATCAGGTAGATTAATCAACTTACTAACAGGAGGTGAAGAGCATTAGCCTTCATAGTTGAACATGTGATGCTGACTTGTAAATTTCAAGTTTTGCCTTTTTAAGGAAACCAGACTCAATGTACTTCTGCTAAATGTAAACTCAGTTCCCTTATGTGACTTAATCTCACTGGGGAGTGGTGAATAAGTGTGGTGGGGAGCAGGCTCAAGGCCCTAAAGTGACTTTAAAATAAAAATCTTTTGAGATTTCTCAGCTCCAAATGTCAGGTGGAAGGGACCTTGCTGATGCTGCTGATTTCCCATAGTGTGTCACACACACAAACACATATGCAGAACATAGGCAAAACTCCCAAGAGAGCTGGTACAAGACACACCAGAACCCCATGCAGGGCAGCAGTCTGAAAAAGCCCAGCCCTTTGCTCCTGGGCTCACTTATGTGCCTGTTCAGTGAGCAAACAATTGTTGGAAGCTGAACTGGAATAACTTTGGGTTTTCTGAGGGGGCAGGGTAAGGAGACTTCTTTTTTCAGGTAAACTCATACTGAAACTCTCTATTTTGGCACTTTCTTAGAGTTTTAGGTTTGCCTAATAAAGATGAATGCAGGGAGGAGGGCAGTGTTTAGCTCACTTGCCTCTCTCTCCTTTACCAGCCAAACAAGCAGTTTTCCCTAGTCCTTTTCTGAAAGTAGGCTAGCCAGAGGCCAAGTTATTCTTAAAATAGCTACACCTTTGGAGAGTTACCCTTTCTTTAAGTTATAAGAGAGGGTGAGAGAGTTAATGCCTTTGAGGAAGAAGTAGAGTAGAAAAACATGCTTTCATCTAGGAGGCTGAGTAAACAATTACTCAATCACCCTGTCCCTCACTTTCCTACATCCAAGTGCAGTTTCTTTATGCCTTCTCCACCAGGCTGGTAAAGGTTTGTAGCAAATCTTCAATGGATAGCTTGCAGTTGTGACCATTTATTATATGAAAAAATTTATTTCAAAATGAAATGTCTTTCAAAGTGTTGTGTTACAACACTAGAGTTCTTCAGTATTTTCTCCCTCCTCCAACACCTTGCAGAATATAATTGTAAGCAATTTCAGCCACATCTTATTCTAGTTACCAGGGAATAAGCTGTTCACTTTCTCCACTTGCCTAGTCCTGCTATAGTGTTTCTAGTCACCAGTTTTTCTCCCCCAACATGTTGAAGTAAAGCAGCAATGGTAAGGGAAGAAGAAAGGTGGAAGAAGTATGCTGTATACTTGAAACGAGGTGACTTCTTGTTCTGGTCAAGAGGAAACAGAATGATATGTGCATGTTTAAAGACAAATATTTTAAGAGCAATTTTGAACAGGGGTTATTCTTGCAGCAAGCAAGAATAATGGGTGAGGATATCCTCTCTGGGCTGATATTAACCAGGAGGAATGCCAATATCTGGCATTGCAGATAAGTGTAACTTTCAGGAGGGAAGAGAATTGGGCCTGGAGTTACTTGTTCTGACAGCAACTGTATGCAGTGTCCCAGGTAGGAGCTCATACTGAGGCCAATGGCCACAGGACAAAGGGAAGGCTGAAAGCTAAGGAGCTGAAGTATGACTCTACTTTGAAATATGGTTGTGAAACCAGCACTTTCTCATGCAACATTTTGCCAGTTGATATTTTACAGAGTGATTGAGGTTCGAAGAGACTTCTGGAGTTGATCTGGTCTAGCCCTGCCCTGCTCAAGCAGGGCCACCTACAGCAGGCTGCCCAGGACCATGTCCAGATGGCTTTTGAACATCTCCAGGGATGGAGACTCCACAGCCTTTCTGGACAACCTGTACTAGTGCTAGGTCATCCTCACAGTGAAAAAGTGTTTCCTGGTGTTCAGATGAAGCCTCCTGTCTGCTCTGACTTCAATAGCAAAAATTGAGCAAGATGCCCCACAAAGTAAATTCTGAGACATAAGACTATCAAGGAGCTCAGTGGGGCTTGTCTTAAAATCCTTTGTCCAAGACACTTCCTCCATATGGCAAGTAGACCAGAGGGAAGGCTTCACCATGTTACTTCAGTATCCTTCACTTGTACTAGCATTAAGGGATAGGGGTTATAACCTCTTCAAAATACCACCATTAAGAAATACAATATTACTGTCTGGGTTCTTGGAGACACATCTTCTCCTAATGAGCTTCTAATTCTGTCAAACTTGAAGTAAAAAGCTCAGTAAACAATCTAACATTACCCAGTGCTGCCTGTCCACAGCAACCACTGGATGTCAAAGCTTTTTTGGAAAGGTATTTGCCTGTACTCACAGTGAGTTTATTACATTGCTTTGCATTCTAAATATGCACCTTGAGGTTTGAAGCACTTGTTGCTTTGCAAAAACTGGCCAGGGACTGGGTCCTGCTTGGCTTTTGCTTCTGCTGTGGTATCAGCCTCAGTCCTGCCCACTCCTTATTCTGAGTGGCTTGGACCTGGCATCTCTCATCACTGGCCTATGCTTGGTGTTTGTTTCAGGCAAGATCTGTTTTCTATCAAATTCACCATGCACCATTAGCCATGGTGAAATGCCAAGGTCTAACCCCTCCTCTTTCCATATATTTCAACTATCACATAAATCGTCTTTTGAGAAAACACTATTGCACTGATTAAGGGGTTATACAATGCTCATAAATCTTCCACTTCTCAGTTTGCACTTGATAAATTGGGCTTGGCCATAGTTGGAGGGGCAGATGACTGCCAAATGCAAAATACCCATCCTGAAGGCAACATCTAGGGTATGGAGTTGAAAGTGGCCAAAATCATAATTCATGCAAAATAATCTTCTTGGATGCTCCAGCTCTTGTAGCCAATTCCTACAGTGCTGCCAGTTTGTTTAACTGTAAGTGGCAATGCACATTTTGCTAAATCAAGCTCCAGGCAAGGCAGCCTACTGGGGACTGGAGGAAACCTCTAATGTATCTCTTTCTCTGGCAGCCCTGTGAGCATCCCAGCCAGGCTGACAATAGACCAGCAGACTTGCTTACTGTTGTATGTATGCACAAGAAATAAAACTTGTTCTGGTAGTCCTGCAAGAGGACAGTCTTGTCTATATGTCCTTCTCCTTTTTGATTCTAGTGAGCATGACCCCAGGCATAGCAAACAACTTCACTGTTTTTCTCAAAGGCAGCAAATTAGAAGATCACAGAATATTGGGAGTGACAGGAAAGTTGGTTTTTTTTATGACCATTTCTGATGAGAATTACAAGGCCCCTGATTATTTAGCAAGTAAAAGAAATCTAACCTTATTCCTAGTCTCTTCCTGGAACTCACTAATTTCTTTAAGTGAAAGTGACATTTTTCATGAAGCAGTGTAAGATCCTCCTTCTTTCTTTCCTTTTGCAATAGTATAGGTGAGAGCACAGACCCTCCACAAAATATCTCAGGCCAATGAAACACTACTTTTGTATCTAGTGACTAACCTTCTCCAAGCTTTTGTATGCTGTCTGTAACATGGGATTTGTGCATAGCAAAAACTTTTAAAGTGAATCCTCAGTTCCTTTCCCTTGTGTCCTCTGCTGAGACTCAGTATCATTCCTCTCTTCACATTATGGGCTACAAGATTAACAGTATCCCACATTCCCTTCATCAGGGAAACAAATATTCTGGGTTTTTCTGTCAGTTGTGCCTGGTCAGAGTGGTATCAGTGTATATTGCAACAGATTACTTTAACTTTGCTTGCATGGTTTCCTGCATGAGGCACCTCTATGGCCTCTTGCAAGCACTCAAATTGTCAGTGTAATATAAAAAGCACTGCAGTAGAACATGAAAAAGTTGTCATTTCTGGCCAATTTGGATATGTGAACTAGGTTCCAGTGGCTGGGCTGTTTGTTCATGTGCATCTCCTTTGCGGAAAACACCAAAGTATATAACTCATGGCAGGACAAAGACAGTGATATTAAGAATGCATGTCCAATATGCTCAGTACAGTTGCAGCAAGAATTCTCTTTCAGTAATGTGCTTGGGAGGAGATTTTTGATTTCACAATTCAAACATGAGAATCTGGCTTTCTGAAACAGAATTTCAGACTTCCCTAAGAACAGCAAACAGTTGCATCCAAAACAGCAGTATGTCATACATGTTCGATTCCTTGCCGAACACATCTGTTTTTTCACATGAAGGTGCTCTGCAGGACAATCCTGTGTCTTATTTTGATGCTGATACCGAAAAGCCGGTTGAAGAAACTCTCTAAGACTCGTTTTGGAGTTTTAGAAAGCAGGCATTCTTTATTGCAGTGCTGGATGCACGGGGGATAATTCCACCTAGCATGCATGCCACAGCTTTAACACTAACAGGTTATATAGAATAACTAATTTCATATTAATCAGATTAGTATACATATACATAAAAATGATTGTAACTGATTATCATAGTACTGCTTACATCCGATCATGCGCAATAAAGCATCCATTTGAGTCGAAGGGCTGCTTTTGCGACCACCGACCCATTTGAAGTTCTTGCTGGCTGTCCTTGAAGTCTTTATTCTTGTCCTTGTTCTTTGATCTTGAAGCTTAATGTAGTTTCAATCACATGTGTTCAGTCTCAACATTGTTCTCATCTAGCGTACAGGAACATAAGTCATACATACAGTCATAAGAACAAAGAACTGCATAATTTCTGAATAATTACTAGTTAATCACTTGACTAGACTTTGTAATTATCTCCCCGGTTACCCTTTGTCCATTGTTTCAACCATAATGTTAATATATGATCATTTATCAAATCTCACTTGCACAGTCACCTAGCAGCAAACCAGTTTTCATAGAAGGTACAAAATATTAAAACCATAAAAGTTTGAACAAATCACATGAAATGTATGGACATATGCTATCAATGCCTATTAAAAGATGTCCTAGTACAGTATCTTGCAGTCTCATGGGAATCTCTAGGTGAAATGTGGTGCATGAGAACAGCTTTTAAGTGAAGTTGAGAATTCAGTAGATTGAGTTTGGGTTCAGATTTTAGGATCAAAAAACAGACTAAATCATTGTCACAGCTTAATACATGAGAATATTTATTAGCACCTTGCTAGACTATACCACTATATATTAAGACTTGCAGAATTTCTGGATTTGTTTGTCCAAATTCTTCCCTTTTACAAATCTTACACTGTCAGATGGCTATACCTCATGAGGGATCCTCCTAACAGTTTAACAGAGCTCTACAGCCCTGTATTCTCTAGAATCCTGCTGAGCCCTGCAGGTTGCCATTAACAAAGTCAGAAATGGAAGAGCTGAGTCATACTTGAAAAGCAGAAAATCCTGGAGATGCTGACTTAGGTGTTATAACAGCTAAGAGGTGGTCAATGACTTTAAGAAGTGAAAGGATCATGCACACTTATGTTCTGCTAAACTCCTTTGATAAACTAAAATGCACTGTGCAAAACTGCACTTTGAGGTGAAAGCAGCATCATTCTTGCAGAAGAGAACCTGAGAACAAAGCACAATCCCATCCTAAGGGAAATGCTGTGCTTCTAGCCTTTGTTTAGGCTTGTTTATTGACAGGGGTGTGCGCTGAAAGCAAAGGAAGAATCAGTGCATGCAGTTCTGGGTTGGCTTGCTGTGTTAATATCTGCAGTAGTGACTAATGTCTGTTGTCACTTATTCCCACAAGGAATAACATCCCAGCCAGTGAATTCTGAGATAGTACCAGGAAGCCTTTGGCACTCCATGTTCAAACAGTTTGGCATTTTCTGTACTAGCAGTGAATACAATACCCCTAAATTTCATTTTGACCCAGCTTGGAAAAAGTGAAATGAGCCCAGAATGGCTGACTGTTTCCAGGCTTGTACTTTGTCCCTGAGTACCATCACTCTACTGAGATTTGAGATTGTTTTTAACACATCTGTCATCATGTTCAGGTGAGATCTAACTGGATCTATTAAAGGCAGTATTACTGATCCATTTCATCAGAGTTGATCCAAGCTCCAAAGGTGATACAGAATAACCAATGTTTTCCCAACAGTCCACGTAGGCTGCTGTATAAATTGTCAGGTAGAACATTTCTGCACTTTCCTCCCCAGAAATTTAAACCCCATACCATTGTCAAATTTTCCGCACATTAACATTGATTATACGTGTGATAGTGTCTTCTAATTCAAGCATGTGACCTGCCTCCATCTCACGCTTCATTTCTAAAAAGGATCTGGGAGCCCTCAATTTTTTTCTGTCATTCTTAGCACCTTCACAGAAACAAACACTGTTGCCTCAGGCTTTGGGCACTGGTCAGATACTGGGGATGCTGAACAGGTGATTGGACTTGTTCGCCCTTATTTTAGCTCTGTGGGTCCTAATGAAGCTAGCCGATCCACAGAACAGTATGTGCTCATGAAGTTGTGCAAGGTGGATTAATTCATGGGGAGGAATATGGATGCCTCAATGCAAAGTTTTCTCTTCTTCCATTAGTGACCCCTAAAGAGACTTCCTAAGCCTTTGAAACCAACCTAACATATTAAGTTTAATGTATTATTATTTTAGTAGATTATTATTCCAGATTATTAAAATACTTTGAATTTAAAAAAAAAAAATAATCCTGGAATAACAAGGAGGCTCATTTGTAAACTCAGCATGAGGGTAGGGCAGCCCCTCATCTTTGTTTTTGAAAGAAAATTACCTTGCAGCACTGTTTGCTAATGCTTACCTCTTATCGTGCCAAAGCTTAAGTGAGCCCATGGTTGTGCTCCTGTCTGCTGGGATGGATACAGAACAGAGACGGATGATTCTTCTCTCAAAAAAAGAGTGAAATCATAGTGGCCCACTGTTATTGTACTCCTTTGTAAGAATGAGAGTGCTGGGAATAAATTTAGGATATAATATTAGGATATAATTTCAAACAAATTCATCTTATCTTGTTTGCAAGATCATCTTATTAAATTCAGCTGGAGGAAAATTTCCCTCTTTTCCCCAAAAGGAGTTATTTCAAAACATTTGTATAGTCCTGTAACATTTACACAGTGCTCTACACTGCCGACATGCTTCTTACCTGGGTGAGCAGAGACAAGAGAAATACATGGATGATGAGCCATTACTGATGAAAAGGTAGGAGAGAAATGAAGCAGAATGATTAAGGAGGAGCAGAGCACTGGGCTATGAGCAAACTGGGGCTGAACCTGGAGGGAAGTTACTGCACAACATAGGAGAGGAAAGCTAAATTATTTGTATGTGAGAAAGAATGAGAAAGCAGATCAACAAAGCATTGTAAACATGGGGAAGAGCAGATGTCTAATTAACCTAATATATTTTTATTTCTTTTTTTTTTTTTTTACAGCAAAGTCATTCCTAAATGTCTCTACAGAAGTGTGAGCCATTTGCCAGGAAGCACTGCTAGTTAAATTAATGTAGCAGTGACATTATGTTTAGAGACAATAGAGGCCCAGTTATCTTCTTGAATACACCCACTTAAATCAGCTGAAATCAGAATTACATGCTATGGTAAAAACTATGCAAAGAAGGAAAGCAAGCCCTGGGTCTCTGCTGCTTAGGAATTATTTCCACCATGCAAGGATAAAGAGAGTGTGGCCTCTGCTGTATACAGACTCAGAGTGCAGGAGGAAGATCTCACTCACCTTGACACCTATCTGCTGTTATACCTGTTATATTACAAAAGTATTTTAGGCCTAAACTTGATCAGAAGCCCTGTTTTATCACAAGTGAGGCTATAGCTCAGAGTAAGGAATTACTAGAGAGCTTTTTATATATAATATGACTTCACACATTTCCAATATATAGTGTAATTTGGAAATTATAATGTAGGGTCTCCTGGCCTTTTTCACACAGAAAATTCAAACTAAACCCTGAATGCTTGCTTGCATTAAAGGCTGCCTAAGAATCGGATAACACTGCCAACTTACACAGGCTGAGGATATAGTCGAATCACTTGTATTAAAAGTGGATTGCAAAAGATGAGGTATTTGTACCACAGGTCTGTGTGAACAGTATTTAAAAAGTTGGTTGCATTCATGCAGTTGGCTGCCTGTCACTTGTGAATTTAATTTTGTGGGGTGAGTTACTTCAACATGATTGTTTCTTGCATCAAGCCTCTTATGCTCTATGGACTTCTTTCTCACTGAAGTCAGTGAGATTAGTAAAATCCAGGGAATGAGAATGCCTGAAATCTTCATGGTACTCCAGATGGAGATTTAATTTCCCTTTTCCACAGAGAGAGACAATTTGTACATGTTGATACATCAGGATCTGTGGACAGTTAGACAAAGCATTTGGTTTTCACTCCCTTTAAGGTTATTGTCTCCAAGGGCTACTTTCTTATGTTTTAAGAGCTTCAAAAAATGTTGGCGGTCTCTTCTGGATTTTATTGCATTGGCTCAGAGATTCTACTTAGAGAAAGTGGAAACAAAATGGTTAAATTATTGAAGTGGATGGGTCTATTGCTTTGAGACTGAGGAAAAATAAATAATTTGTATACATAACTTCAATGCCCCCTACCCCCCAATAATAGCTATAATATAAAACCAGAAAGCTATTTTCTGAAGACCCGGGACAGATTTACTATTGAAGCCAGTGGGGTAGTCCCCAGGTGGATCCAAGATTCCTGATTCTAGAAAACACTTGTATTGGAGAACCTATCTTTAATAAAGCTCCAGTTCCCTAAAGCCCTACAGAGCCAGACTCAAGAGTTTCAAAGCAGCACATTACCTGTATGAAGAGGTCGTCTTTAATAACATGAAGATGGGATTAAGTATATATTACTGCTTTTTCTTAAAAACACTCAAAGTCAAAAATCCATCATCCATTTGAAATGGTTCATTCTTTCCTACAAAGGATCTTGATATGTCCAGCATCACAAAGAGGTGAAGGCTAGATGTATCTGGGAGGGATGTTGGCTGGGTAGGATTGTTTGAGACCAGGTACAGTTGGAGGCACAGGATGGTCAAGGATGAAAGTCTCCTCATAAATTTGGTTGAGAGAGATGACAACATATGTGGCCATTCACATACACATACAGAACTTACATTCCCTGCTTCCCTCCTGCCCTGCCTAAGTAGGTGCAGGCTTATGAGTGTTGCCATGCAGAGTACCTGCTTGAGACCTGCCACCCTCCTTTACTTGCTGTCATGAGGTTAAGTATATGGTACCAAATAATAACTGAAGAAGATGGACATCTACATTTGTAAAAGGTAAACCTTGTGTGAAAGGTGTTGCTCTTTCTAACTATGAAGAGTGAAGGGGGTGGGAAAAATCCATTTTTCCCTATAAAGGAAGATAGGTAACATTGCACCTATCCTAAAGCAAGGATAGAGGTGACTTGGTGTTGTAATTCCTGAAAGCATAAGGTAATACTTTACTCCCCCTGGCTGCTACCACATCTTTCTCATCCTCTTGCTGTCTGAGTCATATTAAATGAAGTATCAAATAAAATTCATGATCTGACCTAACTGCCTCCCTCTATCTAAGGGGTTGCAATGAAAGGCGTCCATATCAGGATCCAAAAAGAGCTAAGGAGGGAGTGAATTTATGGAAAGTATATCTGCCTCATTAGGGATGATTAATGTGAAGGAAAAGCACATCTATTTGGAAGGCACAGTGCTGGAGCAGATGCTGTGGGCAGGAGGGGAAAATGCTTGGCCAGAGCAAAAGCTGTCACCACAGAAGGAAAAGGAGAGAGAAACAGTCTTTCACACTTAGCAAAGGATGCAGGAAGACCAGGGACCTTTCTGTCTTCTGCAGGAGAATTGTCTTTTAAAAAAAAAAAAGGAGAAAATATTTTCATTCAAGGTTTTAGAGCCCTGTGGCTCTTTTTGTCTTCATCTCTGGCTGAATAAATATGGACCATCTCCCCTCTCTGCCACAGGTGTTAGGTGAAACATATTTGGCACCCATTGCTTCCTGGTGTTATGTTGCTCTCATTTGCACCTGTCCAGTTTGCCAATGAGTCTGCAGTATGTACTGCTAGCGGGCAGGGTTTGCCAGTCCCCTTGCTATTGGAAATAAAATACAGAAGAAGGAGTGACAGTCTTCTCTGTATATCTGGGTTCATCTGATGTCACTGATGTTTAGAAACCAATGTGTTTGGCAGATGTGGTTGAAAAAGAATGCTATATCCTGGCAGTTCCTCAGACATTATTTCTAATAGATATTCTTGGGGCTGCCTGGGCTAATGCTCTCCAAGCATCCCGGAGTATAGCAGCACGGTGGTTATTCTAACCTTTATTTCTGGGAAGTCTCATAACTATGATCTCTGAATGCTCAGCAGCAAATGAACTATGATGAGGAATCCAAGAGCTATCTACAGGGCACTTTATCTCTGGTATCTCTTTACAGTGTTTTGCTGCTGAGTTATTGGTGGATTTTTTTTATATCAGTGCTGCTGATGAAGGTGAACTAAAGTCACTGACTTCTCGACCAAAAGCACATTAATATCTTCTTTTCTACTTGGTAGCTCATGATTGAATGAAGCCACTTCATTGAAATTGAAGATTGAATGGTTTAGGCAAATGAATTGAAATAATCCAGGGAATTTTCAAAGGAGAATGGAACTAAACTGTATTCGTGTGATCAAAAAGGTCTTACGTTGAGTGATATATAACTGAAATGAGTCAAATGTCAGCCAGTGTTGTTTGGGTGTCTGTAAACCTCATCATAGGTTCACTCCTTGGGAAGTTTTGACACAAGAACAGCTTTGATGAAATGCCCAGGGGACAAGCTTCCAGAGGCAATTCAGGCAGATTCAGCATAAGGGGAGGTGGTGAGTGGTGAGGCCACTCCAGAAATGAATCTAATCTCATTTAAGTTATTTTTAGGAAAAAATTTCAGGGTCATTGTGTGGGAGAAACTTGTGTTATTGCTGCTATGCAAATCTTTTGCTAGTATCTGCCATGTGTTACCATCTCTTATCTGGAAGAGATCAAGAGCATTAACTTGGAAAGAAAATTGAAAGAAGCATTTTGTGATGAGAAAAACATGGTTACTGAGGGCTTTTTTTAGAATGACATAATTTTTCATACACGTTTTAAAATGAAGAAAACCATTGCTAATTATTTTATAAAAACTTTAATGCAAATGTGTAAAAACACCATTCAAACATGTAAAACAAAATGTTCTACAGGGAAACAAATTATAAAGTAGTCTTGACCTGCTAACTTAGGTCTTAAATGCCTGTCTTGTTCACTTTGGGTTCTCAATAACACTGCAGGAAAGGTAGAGCAATCATATAGCCAACAGAGGACAGGTAGAACAGAGAGGTGAGTTGAAGAGACTCAAGGTCAGCAGGGTAAATGCAAATTCTGCCTGAGCAGCACAGAGGTAGCTTTCTGGGGCCAAAGACTTTCAAATGATTGTAAATTTGTGTCTGAATAGGTCAGGTAAATACTAAGTTTAGAGGCACTCTTTTGAACCCCAGTACATGACAGGGAATAGGAACATTATAGTATAGCTTTTGCTTTCAGTTTAATCATACCTAGATTTGTGACTGTGAGGGCTGGTTTGTGTCATGCTGGATCGCATTGGCTGGACAATGTGGAGTCTTAGAGCTGGAGCTAGAAGTGCCCCCCCCCTGCCTTTGGAGTACTGTAGAGCTTTGGGACTGGGGCTGGGAGTATTTTATGTGTTGGGACTGAGAAGCATCCACATGCTGTGAGGAGCTATGTGGCAACAGATGACATTCTTCATATGTAAAGGATGCTAGAAGAGAGGATACACTGAAGGGCTGGTCTTTCCCTGATATTTATTTGCATTTGCTTAGTCTCAGGCAGCTGCTTTTGTAAGGACATGAGCTTTCATTGAGCATGTGTGGCCACTAACTAAATCCTATTGTTTTCAGTCTAGAAAAGAGGAGGCTGAGGGGAGACCTTATCACTCTCTACAACTACCTGAAAGGGGGTTGTAGTGAGGTGGGTGTTGGTCTCTTCTGTCAGGTGTCTGGAGATAGGACGAGAGGAAATGGCCTCAAGTTGAGGCAAGGGAGATTTAGGTTAGATATTAGGAAAAATTTTTTTACTGAGAGGGTTGTCAAACATTGGAATGGGCTGCCCAGGGAAGTGGTTGAGTTACCATCCCTGGAGGTATTCAAAAAGCGAGTGGACAGGGTACTTCAGAACATGGTTTAGGGGGCATGGTTAATGGTTGGACTCAACGATCTTGAAGGTCTTTTCCAACCGAAATGATTCTATGATTCTGTGATTCTAAGATACTGGAGTGAGTGGAGTGATGGGGGGCACTGGTGAATTCAGCAGACCTTATCCAGCATCTGAGCCTGACAGTCGTCTACTGTGTGTTTGTCCACAGCTCCGGAGTCGAATCTTGCTGTGCCATTCTGTCTCCTGTATGTAAGTCCTCACAGCTATTTTTTTCCCCCTTTGCATGTAGGCTGCTGCTTGATCTGTCTCCCTGCACTGCCTTTCCTTTTGTACAGACAGCCAGGAAGGATGAGGGGAACAGGCAGAGAGTTACCTATTGGGCAGAGGAAGCAGAGTAGATCTTACTGGAAAGTGCAGCATAAATAAAAGTAAAATAATGCCATTTATACTTCAGGGCAGACATAGTGGGGGCTGGTGTTCAGCACACACAGTCCCAGACCCAGTGCAGGTGGTACCTGTAAAACTCATGAACCTGATGGCTTTGAGGATTGTTTTGAAACCAAAGTCCCTATTTATTGCAAGCTGCATGTGTCTCAAAGAGCAGTTCATAATAAGTTGTAGCTGGGGTCTGGCCCTGCATGCTCCTCAGATGATGTCTCTGATCGTAAAGGGCTTCCCCTTTCAGGGGGATTTGGCAGTGTCTGTGCCTTTGGCTGGGGGGCACTGGCTGGCAAGGCTCTGCTTCCATTTTGCTCACAGTTCTTAATTGCTGCCTGTGATGTGACTGTTTGGTCATGGGCAGCTGTGTGCAGGCCTTTCCAGGCACATTAAGCTGCCAAATGCTTTCCATAGCTTCATAAACTGTTCCACACAGGCAGCTATCAGTGTAAAGAAAATAACATTGGGGTGCAAGCAAGTGAGGACAGACTCTGTGGTTTAATAAAATATTGCTTATACTGCAACACTCAACAAGCTTCTAAACTCATGTTGAAAAACACTTCTTGTTTTCCCTGGCCTTTCTGTTCACTTGCAGCTTTTCAGTAAGTGGAGTGTGGCATCCAGGTGTTTCAGCACATCCTCTCTGATGCTGGGCAGCACTGGGAATTTTGGAAGAGTTTCCAGAAACCATGGAGATGTGAGATAATCTTGCACTTCCTATAGTCTCCTGAACTTTCAGAAACCAGCTTAAGCCTGAAAGCAACAGATTTTGTGTCTTGCAGTTGTCTTTCCCTTCTTCCTTCCACATACCTCCTTTAAAAAGCAGCTGTTATAATTCTGGATATTTTTGCTATGCATAATTTCCCCCTTTGAATCCAGTCTGAATCTAGGCACGTTGGCAATGAGTTCCCCAGCCTGACTTCACACTGCATGAGCAATGCTCCATTCTCTTTTTTCCACCTTTCAGCTTCCTTTGTTCTCACCCTGTGAGACAGGGAGACTGGATGCTCCCAGCCCCCTTTTTCAGGCTGTGCACTGTTCTATAAATTCTTTCTTTCCTTTTTTCACTAGTTTCCCAGTCCAGGTCTTTCGTATTTTTTTATTGGATAATAGCTTTTTTCACTAAGCAATTGCTCATTTTTATCACTATTCTGAGTCTCTTCTAGTTAAGAGATGTCTGTCTTGGATGGCATGACCATCACACACAGTACTCCAGGGAAGGCTGTGCTGTTACTTGCTGTTCTAAATTCCCTGTCTAACAGAGACTTAATAGCCTATAGAAGATAAACAAAGGAGTTTAGAATTGGATGTGACCCAGAAAGCTGGATCTAAGCACCTTTAAGCTTCAGGGAAGCTTGGATCCAGATCAGAGGGATTTTAGCTCATATTTGGAGTGTAGTCAGCAATTACTTCCATGACTGCTGAACCCAAGCAAAACTTTAGCAGAGGGTTATGTGTAGCTCCTTTAATCTGCTTTGGAAAACTGCCCATTCCTGTGCTAGTCAAAGACTGAGGAATTGAAAAGGTCACCTAAAGCCACCTCTGCCTCCTTAGCTCTTGCAGAGAAGACAACTTGCTGCACTAGCAGAACCATCCATTTGCTTTTCTTGTGCATGCTTACCCCTCTTGCACTGCCTACAGTTCCTGTGTTGTGCCAGTCCCCTTGATTTCTAAACGGTGCTGGAGGATTAGAGACCTCCTGAGTACCTGTGCCCAGCCTCTTGTGAAGAAATATCCTCTTTCTGAACCTTTGTGTCACCATGTGTATGTAAGTGAAATGGTCAAGAGAAGCTAATGTTCAGATCTGGAGATGCTTTGTTTTCTTCATGAATAAAATTATCTAGAAGGAGCATGAACCTCGCAGCTGGAACTGTGAAACCTCCAGGAATAGAATATTGTAAAGAAATGGTAAGGTTGGACTGGTGTGAAATACAAGATGTCAGAAATGGAAGCTCAAATGTTACTGAAAAATATTTTTGCTCCTTGCTAAATTTTTCAGTTAAAGCCCCACAACTCAGGGTTGAGGCGAGGTGGTGAGCTGACCCTGCTGGGATCTAGAAAAAGAGAACACCTGCTTCTCAGCTCTGACTCTGAAGTATTGACAGGAATTTGCTTTTGCCTCCCCTCCCCATTTTTCTTCTCCTCTTCGAAAAATGTGTCCTCTGCTGAGGAGTTGTGGTTAGTTGCAGGATGTCCATATTCTTATAGCTGACACTTTTCGCATAAGTAAGAGCAAAGCATTGGTCTTATAGCTGAGAGACTGATTTATGCTATAGTCGTCTACCCTACAATTTCAGTCAGAAAACTGTAGTGTGCGTGGAAGGGCATGGTAAACAGGCAAGGGCTGTTGGTAGTTGAAACTGGAATTTTCAATGTTGCCAGAAAATGTATGTGATCTTAAACATAGGAATATTTATAAAGGTAATACTATTTTTCTCATTCTGAGAAAATGTAGAACTATCATTCCTAAGAATTAAAAGCTTGGATATTAGAATAATGTAAGGAAGACAGTAGAAGGCAAAATGTGGTAAAGGCAGTACATATGCAGTGCTTTCACTCAGGCTTCATAATGTAATGCTGTTCCACTGGCTAAAGTGTACCTGCATTTCTGTCAGCTGATTTAGTAGAACAGTGTTGGGGTTGTTTTTTCCCCATTTGGGTTACATGAGCCTTGGAGAGGGGAAGTAGTCTCATGCCACATTTTCTACTGCATTCTCAATGGCTGTTGCTACCAAAACAGCTTACGAGGCTTCTGGTGGCAACACTTTTCCTAAATCTTTCTGAAAACTGAAATTATTTCTTCAGGTGAAGCTAGTACACTAAATGTTCATAGAGTATTTAGGCCCATGGAACATGGATGGATCAAGGAATAAAAGAGGTTAAAAGGGAAAGAAATTGCTGCTTCCTTTTTTTTTTTTTTTATGCATTAAACCTCAGACTCAGTCAAGGACAAAGTAAAAGAACGGAATTTTATCACCCTCCTTAAAGTTTCCTGTTCTTAGTGCTAAACTCTCCCCTCCAACTTATTGTTTGGCACAGATCCCTTTTCCATTCCACAGAAGCACCCTCTCTAGCTGTTCTTTTGCATCAGGATGTCCCCTGGACTCCTGTCCTTCACTGCAATCTTCCGAGCACTTTCTGCAAGTTTACATAATCCACATCAAAATTATTTGGGCTCAGAAGATTGAATCCCCTCCCAGCTGCACCTCCCAAGTAAACAGTTTAACTGGGTTTACTTTCTTTTGTTCTTGCTTCCAAGGGGTTGAGTACCCAATCGTTTTGTTGCAGGGGAAATACTTCTGCCATGGTATTGTTCTCAGTGGAAGCTGAGGTTGCCTGTGTAATTACAAAACTTGTAGTGTTGATTCACCTGAATAGACCTTTTAAGGCATGGCTAAAGATAACTTGGAGAAGTGGTAGCACCTGGCAAGTCTATGTCCTTGTTAGTAAGATGTGAGCTGGGTCTGGTAGCTCTGAGCTGAAGCTGGACTGCAGAACAGGAGAGTGTGCTGAAGGGCATGGTCTAAACATGCCTACTGTTTCCTCAACACCCTCTACTCCATACCCAGCAATACCTTATTTCTTCAGGCTAAGAAATTTTTCTCTTCCTTTCTACTGAATCATTGTGTGACTTGGAACCTTTTGGACTAGTTGCACTGTATTTTTTATTGTACAAACTTGCAGTAGAACCTTTTCCACTGGAGGATCTCGAAGCGGCTTCCAAGTATCACTGTTATAGACGCTCGTGACAAATTGGAGGAGCCAATTTGTATTAAATGACAAGATCGAATTTATTAGCAAGCGATAAGAGAGCAAAACAGCGCTGGGCGGCCGGGGAGACAGTGCTCCGCCAAAGGCTCGCGCCGAAAATGGGGAAGAGTCCCTTTATTTATACAGTTTCTAGTTTCTGTCTACGTGAGGGCTCGTATCTTCTGCATTGTGTGTGTGTTTGTGCCGTCAGTTGCTAGGTGGTCGTAATCTGCCTTCAGGTGGCGGTTGGTATCTTCTGCATTGTGTGTGTGTTTGCGCCGTCATTTGTTTGTTAGGTGGAACGTCTTTCGTTAATCATCGGTACTTAACTGGATACTGTGGTTTTAGATAAGCGAGGAATGTCTCTACCCCCACATGCGATTTCATGAACAAAGTTAACCAGTTCATTACAATCCCCCCTTTTCTATTTTATTCTGATTTTGTTCATTAAATCGATCCAATGCTTCTTTAGCCCACCCGAGGATAGGAGTAATTCCTCCGTCCCCGATTTGTTTGTATTGCTTCCGGAGCAGCATTAAGTGTGTAGTTTCTAAGCGCCCTTTAACAATAGCGATTAACCTGATAACTGGCTTGAAGTATATCTCACAATGGGTTGACTTCGGGTGTAAGAGTGGAGGGTTTGATTTTTTTTTTTTTTGTTGATACGTCCAGGGTGTTATTTACAGTGACGTTTATGTTAAGAGAGATTGTAACAGTATGTACAATACTGTTACTATCATCTTCCTCTGCTATGACTATATTTGGTCCGATCGCTGAAGGAGGAGAAAATTTGGCTGTTTCTTTTCTTATTTGAAATAGGCCACCCCTATCAAATCCATGTTCCCAGACTCTTACCCCCCAAGTTTTCCCAATTGTCCACACAGCTTGGTCCTGGTTCAATACTGTTAGGTGTAATAGGTTACAATTCTTGTCGTTATCATAGTTCCGTCTAAAGAATGCGTCGGCTGAATGCACCCCGAGGGTCCCCCATTGCACAGAAAGATATTTATCTGGATTCTTAACAGTCCAATATCCTGTAGTTATTGTCTTACAGCCCCAATATCCACAATAAAAGTGACCAGGGTAATTGCAATACTCTTGTCTAGGGTTAGAGCTTGGGTACCAGTAGACTGTTCTTTGGTTAGGTTTTCTCCAATTGTTGTTACAGGTATCTGTCATATAGATTCTTAATAAATCACAAACCGTTACTTCAAACCTTGGGGGACCCGCCGTGATGTTTTCTTTTATTATGTTTGAATCATCTACTCTGGTCAAGGTTTACCTATAGGGCTGATGGGGGTTCTCGTCCCCACAGGCAGGTTTCGCCAGCATCGGTAACAGACTTATTATCCACATACCTAGATATAAGATTGAGAAAAGTGGTGTGGTTTTGTCCTTTCTATAAGCATTTCCAAATTTTTGACATTTAATTTGGTTTGTGGTTTTATTCCCTGAGGGAGATAAGAAACTTCGGGGTGGTCCTGAGGTTATCGGATTTGGGAGTTGTGAGTCAAGGAGCTTCGTGTGCCATTTCTGGAGGTGGTTCATCAACCTCAATCCCCACAGCAGTACGCCTCTGCCTTCTCCTCCGCCTACTCTGTTGCTTAGAGCAGCGAGGTGTATCATCTTCTCGGCAGCAGTCATATTTTTCAGGGGAACCTCCTTTGTCATATTTAGTCAACCTTGACTTATCTTTCACCTCCTAAACTCCACACCTCAGTCTGGCCACGGTCCGTCTGCAGGTTACATGTACGATTTCGGCCTTTGTTGGACAGGGCTCATTTGTATGGAAACAACACTTCTCAGGGTTTATGCCTTTGGCAAAGATATCCCACCACTTTTCTCTACAGAGTTTACACCTGTAACATACAAAAGGATAACATATACAGTTAGGATCTTTACAAAAGATAGTCTCACTCATCCGCTTTTCTTCGGAACTTAATTTTCAAGCTATCAGGGTCTCTGGTCGTCTCCCAGTGAGAACTCTGAATGGGTTCTTTGATTCTGCTTGTATGAGACCACCCTCTTTCAGTAGTCCGGACTGCAATATCTGTAGTAAACAAAACAAGAAAGGGCCCCTCCCACCTAGGAGTGAGAGAGGATTCTTTCCAGGCTCTGATTAATACCATATCACCTGGTTTCACCGAATGTATAGATATATTTAGGGGTGGCCTCTGTACCACCATTCCCTTCTTTCCTAAATATTTCACCTCCTCTTCCACAAACTGTAGTTTCGACCGTGATACTTTGAGGCCTTGAAGGCTCAAGGAATTTAACAACCGTATGCTTTCTTTTCTGACTGCCTCCTGATTTTCTCTTGCCAACAATAAGTCATCCACATACTGTACTAACACGACCCCATCTTGTAGCCGGTATTCCCGTAGAATCCGTTCTAGGGCTTGTCTAAATAAGTTTGGGGATTCCGTAAACCCTTGGGGGAGTACAGTCCACCTTAACTGCTGTCTCCTATGAGTGTCTGGGTCTTTCCATTCAAAGGCAAAATAATCTCTACATTCCTCCTTTAGAGGGCATGACCAGAATGCATCCTTAAGATCTATTACACTATACCATTGGTTCTCGGGCCCCAATTGACTCAACAGGGTGTGTGGGTTTGCCATTACCGGGAACCGGTTGACAGTCCGTTTATTGATTTCCCTTAAGTCATGCACCAACCGATAGCTACCATCGGATTTTTTTACTAGTAAAATCGGGGTATTGTAAGGGGACATGCAGGGTTCGAGTAATCCCTTTCCCAATAGTCTCTCGATCTCAGGTTTTAGTCCCTTTCTCCCCTCATTAGAAAGGGGATATTGTTTAATTCTCACTGGAATCTCGGGGTTTTTAATAACCACTTCAAACGGTTCAATATCCAGTTTTCCAACTGTTTCGGGAGTATACCACACTTAGGGGTTAATTTGCTTCTCGTCCACCTCTGTAAGGGGACGAAGCCTGATTTTTAACTCTTCCTTTTCCACGTCCACCCGAATCCCCATTTCTACGATTAAATCCCTACCTAACAGGTTATATTCCGCTTCAGGTACTAACAACAGCGTCCCAGTTCCGTACCTGCAACTTGATTCCACCGCCACATCTTTTATAACGGGGACCTTAAAAGGTTCCCCTTTTGCTCCAATTACATTAACTTTATCTCCAGAGATTTTACATCCCGGAGGTAATGATTGTACAGTAGACCTTTCGGCTCCAGTATCGACAAGAAAGGTCACCTCCTGGCGCTGAGGACCCACTTTTAAAGTTATCAAGGGCTCTTTCTTACCAGGGGTCCTCAGCACATAGAGCCCCTGACTCCGCTAATCCTCCCGGAACGCTTTTTCATCTTGAATCCCTTTTCTACATTCTTTCTTCATGTGTCCCTTTTTCCCGTAATAGAAACATTCTACAGCTTTATCTCCTCTCCTCTCGATTCTTTCCTTATCTCCCCCACCAGACCTACCGGGTCTCCTTATCACACCCTTCTGTCCTTCTCTTACCGCTGCAACCAGCAGCCTAGTCTGCCGCTTTTCAGTTTCCTCTTCTCGCCTTACATACACCTTCTGAGTCTAAGTAATTCATCCAACCCCCGCTCCTGCAGTCCTCAATCTTTTCCAATTTCTTCCTAATATCTCCCCAAGATTTTGCCACAAACTGAGTTTTCAGCAACGCCTGTCCCACAGGGGTAGCAGGGTCCACCCCAGAGTATAACTGGAAACTTTTTCTTAGCCTTTCAAGCCATTCTGTCGGGGTTTCATCTTTCTTCTGTTGTTCACTAAAGGCTTTATTAATATTCTGACCTCGGGAAACAGATTCTCGTATCCCCTGAATTATAGTTGTTCTCAGATCCGACATATTATTCCTATGAGCCGGATCCCGGTTATTTCAGTCTGGCCGATTTAAAGGCCACTTCTGATCCACAGCCGGGCCAGCTTGATGTTGCTGATCCCACACTCTCATTCCAGCCCTTCTAATCATGTCCCTCTCTTCCACGGTAAATAGTATGTCTAGGATAGACTGTAATTCATCCCACGTGTACAAATTCGGTCCCAAGAATTGATCCAGCCTCTCGGCTACTCCCAGGGGATCATCTAACAAAGTCCCCATTTCCTTCTTAAATTCCCTTACATCCCCCGTATTAAGGGGAACTGCCACATACCCCGTTCTCGGTCCCCCCCGTCCATCCCCACCAGGCACTAACATTTCCCGAAGAGGAAACAATCTCTCCTCTCCTCGCCTTATTCTATTACGTGCAGACCTTCTGGGAGGGGGTGCTGGTGTCGGGGAATCAGGTTCCAAATCTGACCCCTCCTGGGCCTGGGTTATTTCCTGGCCTTGGGGTGGGTCCTGAGGCGGAGGGGCCTGAGGGGCACAGGGAGGGGGTCAAAGGGGGTCCTCATCATCTTTTTGAGGTTTTTCCGGTCTTTTTTTTTCCCTTAAGGCAAAGAGGAATGACGGTTCCCAGGATTGGGGGATCCATAAGGCAGCATATTCACTCTCCTCTGGGCCAGCTGGTGGTCTCCTATTGTTTGCCCATATATTTAATTGTTGACACACCCAATCCTCAGAGGACCCGAACACAGGCCAGAGTACATGAGGATTGTTGAGGGGTTTCCCACCCCAAATCTCAATACAATAATTAATCATCTTTTCCTTAGACTTATCCTTTCTCCTTGGGGAACTGTTCCAATATCTTATCATCAGGTCTAGGGGACTATCTGGGGGTATATCTGGTCTTCCCCGTCCCCATGGGTCCAGAGGGCTTGCTTTTTCTCTGCCCCATCTTCCGAGGTGCCTTTATCCGCACACACACACACACTTCCCCTCGGTCGTGACTCGCTCCCTCGCGGGCTACGAGAACTGCACTACTGGAGGGTCCGCACTCGCATGATCTCAGAGAGACCTCTCACACAGTCGCACCTCGGGATAACCACCCCAACCAAACGGCTCACAGTTTATATACTCACCCACTCCTGGGGTCTTCGTTTGGTCTTCGTGCACAAAATTTAAGGGGTCCTGCAGGTTCTTTTGCTCAATTATCGTAATTTAAAGGGGGTTCGTGGGTCCAGGGTATGGTGGTGGCACCTCCCTAAGACGGGGCTATCTGGGGATAGGGCGCCTCCCCGCTTGCGAGGGTCCGCACCAAAGAACCTGGATCCGAGTCACAGCACCAAGTTTGTTATAGACGCTCGTGACAAATTGGAGGAGCCAATTTGTATTAAATGACAAGATCGAATTTATTAGCAAGCGATAAGAGAGCAAAACAGCGCTGGGCGGCCGGGGAGACAGTGCTCCGCCAAAGGCTCGCGCCGAAAATGGGGAAGAGTCCCTTTATTTATACAGTTTCTAGTTTCTGTCTACGTGAGGGCTCGTATCTTCTGCATTGTGTGTGTGTTTGTGCCGTCATTTGTTTGTTAGGTGGAACGTCTTTCGTTAATCATCGGTACTTAACTGGATACTGTGGTTTTAGATAAGCAAGGAATGTCTCTACCCCCACATGCGATTTCATGAACAAAGTTAACCAGTTCATTACAATCACTAAATTTCTTTTTTCTCTTATTGTACTCGTTTGCAGGAGGAGATGTAAGGTTTGCAAAGGTTAGGGAAATTGCACAAGATTACTGAATAAAATGCCAATAGTCAGGAATAGAACTGGGAAATCCTGCTTCCCTGTCCCTTACAGCCTTCACAGTAAGACCTTGAAATGTAATCCTGAGGATAACTAGCAGTCAAGAGAAGTTGTGTGATTTCCATTTTATATAACTAGACACAGAATTTAAACGTAATCCTTAAAGAATAGCATTTCATACATGTTAAATATCAACTTTTTCAAGTAGGTCACAAACATAGATAAACTGTTCAGTTTTCAAATGGGAAAGCATGTTCACTGTCATCTTTGGAATGGATGACCATAGGAAATTGAGTAAAATGGCTTAGGAGGATTAAATGAGGAGACAGGATTAGTCATTTAGTACATCTACTATTGCCCTATGGAGCGCAATTCACTGAACTATTAGTTTTAAATCATATTTGCTGCAGGTGAATTCCTGTTTTTACTTAAAGTTCCCAATCTGCCACTGGTTCTATGTCAATATATTGACAGATAAGCTACATGTAGATGTTTATCTACAGAAGTCTTTGGATGAATATTTTTGGAGTCTTTTTGCCTGTTAGATATTTCACTTCACTTGTTGGATATTTGGTAGCTCTCTTGCCTGAGTGATTAACAAGAGATTGAAGTGAAAAGTAAACTGTGAATTGCAGGTAGGAATTTGCAGATGAACCAAGAGATGAGTTGAGAATTCATGAGGCAACGGAATGAGCAAACTTTTTCATAGATATTGGAATACTTATAAACTGGTACATTATTCATAAGACCTCATGTAGTACAAAACTGTATATTCACTGTATCTTCAACTTTATTGTGCTTAGTGTCCTGGTTTCGGCTGGGATAGAGTTAACTGTCTTCCTAGTAGCTGGTACAGTGTTATATTTTGAGTTCAGTATGCGAAGAATGTTGATAACACTGATGTCTTCAGTTGTTGCTCAGTAGTGTTTAGACTAATGTCAAGGATTTTTCAGCTTCTCATGCCCAGCCAGTGAGAAAGCTGGAGGGGCACAAGAAGTTGGCACAGGACACAGCCAGGGCACCTGACCCAAACTGGCCAACAGTGTATTCCATACCATGTGACGCCCCATCTAGTATAGGAACGGGGAAGTGGGGGCAGGGATTCGCCGCTCAGGGGACTGGCTGGGTGTCGGTCGGCGGGTGGTGAGCAATTGCACTGCGCATCATTTGTACATTCCAATCCTTTCATTATTACTGTTGTCATTTTATTAGTGTTATCATTATCATTATTAGCTGCTTCTTTTCTGTTCTATTAAACCGTTCTTATCTCAACCCACGGGTTTTGCTTCTTTTCCCAATTTTCTCCCCCATCCCACTGGGTGGGGGGGAGTGAGTGAGCGGCTGCGTGGTGTTTAGTTGCTGGCTGGGGTTAAACCACAACACTTAGCATTACTATGTCAGCTATTTATTTAAAAAAACCCCAAAACTCAGCTGTCATGTTTAAAGCCTTTTATTGCTTACTGTTTAAACTGAAGACTGTTTCCCATCTTTTCACTTCTGGTCTTTACTGGTGCTTCTTCAAGAATCATTGTACCAGTGCGTTCTTTGTGAATAAGTTTAACACTGCTTTCCAGATTAGGTATCCATGTGGCCAACATATGTATATGCTAGGTGTGGAAGTGTAAATTAGGAGGTTTGTCTTAATTACACTCAGCATCAGCCTGCAACCATGTAACTTAGTAATTAGGAACTGCTATTTGCAGGTGGCCTATTGTCACTTCGCTGCCTCATGTCTTGGACCTAAAGCAGACAGGCAACTGGTACCTCTGGAATAGATGCGTGGTTTTTGACAGTAATTCAGATGTGGGGTATTTCTTCAAGTCTGAGCAAACTTCCTGAGCCTTTCTGCACCTCTCCTTGCCATTCCACTGTGTAAAATGAATGGCTGCACTCATCTTGGACTCTGCAAATGTATTTGCATTTTCAGTATTATAGCACTATTATACACAGCCAGAAGATATGGTTTGCTACCAGGAAGAAGACCCAAGAATAGGATGTTTATGTAACTTGGCGGCTCTTCTCACTAATCAGAGACAACCCTTTTGTAATTTATTGATGTATAAAAGTGACAAAATAAATTAGAAATTTAGTTCTCCATCTCCGAATCATCCCCAAAATAAGTAGTGGTGTTTGGAGGGAAATACATGTATACCAGTAAAAACATAGTAATACTTTTAAAGGAAGGAATTCAGCAGTGCTAGGTGGCTTGCTGGTACCCTATGGTCTTAATCTGAAATACCTCTTGGAAAAATACTCTCTGCTCATTGTGGTAATAACTAAGCACATCTCAGACTTGAGATATTTCTATTTATAATCCTGCATGGTATGTATTATTATGCTATTTTTCTTAAGGATGGGGGACCCAAGACACCAGCTATCATGGCAAGAGTTGGTAACTGCATTTTTTTAAACAACATTGTCAGGGTAAAAACAATAAGCTGCGCTCTCTTCTGAAAATATTTTCTCCTGTTTGTTGTAGGGGTATGTCAAATAAATGTGGTTTTGGAGAAACTGCCTCTCCTGGTGTGATACTTTTCAGCGGATAAACAGGTTTTTACTCTCCAGAGCTGTACACTTTATGCCAAACCTATATTCTCATAGGAATTCATATTTAAATCATCTTTTTATTCTTCAGTTAGCACAGGAGACCTTGACTTCCTTGATTGTCACTTTTGTATGAATGAATCTGTTCTGAGTTGTTTCTTAAACTGGCCATGAAAGCTATCAAGCTGGGTCCATTAGTGACAAATTACACATTACTGGTGTCTCATGCATTATGTCAGTTGTCACTGACACATCAGTCTCTGCCAGGTATTATGAATAATATGTAATTTACTGTTTTAGGGTTTGACTAAGTGTATTGGGATGAGGGCTGCACTGGCAGCTGGAGGGCGACAGTAGTTGTGTGTACAGAGTAGTACAGCAGGTACTGGTGCTTCTAGCAACTAATCTTTTGTGCGTGTTTTGCATATTGAGAGAGGCCATTGTTATGCAAAATACAGCCCCTGATTATTCCATTACAAGATTGTTCCTTTTCAAATGAAAAAGTAACTCATTTAAAGATATTTGAAAGGATTCTACTTACATTATCTTGGGGAGGAAGAAGGAGCTTGAAACTGACTACTGACAAACACTATAGTGTGGTTTTGGTGGTAAGGGAAGCTGGTGATGTGATAGGGCAAAAGAAATCCATCATTTCTGCACAGAACTGGTAGGGTACAGGCAAAACAAGCTGATGCTGCTTTAGTGTGCTCGTGTAGGAGATGCTGTGCCAAATGAATGTAATACTTTCTCTCAGGCAATATCTAACAACATATTTTTTAACCTTTCTTCTGAGGACACGTACTAGTTAATCACAGATGGACTGGTTGATGCATTTGGTTCTGAGTAAACACCTCTGCCTGTCTAAATATTTGTTCCTAGGACTTGGAAATTGCTCTGTGTACATGTTTAGTACTGTACTATGTGGTTTTGTAACTTAAATGGGACCAAAGATGAGTGAAATGAACTCAGTTAAAAATATCTGTGGCTAGTTGCAATATCTCTTATAGGAAACACAAAACTTATGAGTGTCTACCACTCTATACTCTCTGTATTGAGTTTTCTTCCTCTGTCTAGTGGCAATCTAAACCAAAACCTTGTTGTTACTAAATCTTATAAAATGGATTAGAAAGATTATAAAAAAATTACCAGTTTTTGTTTTATTCTGTAAGGGATTTCCACAGAACTTCTTCAGAACTGTTTCTCAGTTATTTGGAATAGCCTCCATTAATTGGGTTGCTCGGGATTTTGTATCTTCACTGTCCATGCACCTTTGCCTTATCAATATGATGATAAATGAGGGGTCAGGTAAAGATGCAGGCTGTTCTTTACTGTTACAGTTGACTTGTTTTATAATGTTCTTTTTTTTTTAAAGTTAAGTTTTTATTCTTCTATGGTAATGGTGTAATTTCACATTTCTGTATCAGGAAGTTTAGTTAGACCTTGAGGACTTTAAATAGCTTTGATCAAAACCATATCCATTTACTCAGTGGGAAGCAGCTTTATAATCAAGCAAAGAACTTGTGTAGAACTTCTTTAAACAAGAAATTCAGACTTTTCCACTCCTCTGCCCTCACATACCTAAAATTTAGATACCTTTTAGTTTTGGAATTCTTTCAGTTATTGAGTGAAAACTCAACATATTAAAAATCCTCCTTAATGCATTTTTCTGGGAGGGGAAAAAAAAAAGAATAGCTGAGGCAGTTAGAAAATATCCTTTCCCTTAAATGAATGGTTAGCTGATTTCCTGAGGGATGAAGACTTATGTCCTTCCAGAATTCATGTTAAAGAATATATAGAGAGATATATATATGTAAAAACATTTATGGATGTTATGGATCTATACATTCTAATATCATAACTCTATACAGATATGTGGAACTCTATATATGAATGGAACTCTGTGGGGAGTTCCTTGTACATGGGACTCTACTCCTTCCTAGAAACTTGGTAAGTGCCAAGCCTTCATGATACCTTGAGGTAGAGAATTTGACCTTCTAAATACATAGTGTGGCAAAAAGCATTGCTTTATGTCAGAGTATTCTACTTCCTGGTATGACTCAGTGTCCTTTTCCTCCTGTACTGTAACTGGGTGTCATTCAGTTTTCCTGCTGTGTTGATGTTACACAAGTTATTTTGATATTTTACATTTCTCTTCAGATTAATATAGTCTTTGTCAAAATAATTCTGGTTTTTAACTTCAGATTCCCTGTCTCTGCACCCCTCTTCCCTATATACCCTCCTGTGGGGAAAAAAAAAAGCTGTTCAGGTCTGGTTTGTTTCCAAATGCTCTAGATAAAGCCTTATTGTAACCTTTCTTTTTTCACCTCCCCTGCAGCAGCTTATCCAAGTCTCTCATTTTCTCAGCCAGAACAAAATCATCCACCTCACTGGATTCTCTCCCACCTGCTCCTATGTGCCTCAAACTGATGTCCCATTGACTTTAATGCATGCTCTTCTGCGTAAACTGCATCAGTCTATTTGGTCCCGGGGGCACAATAACACCCTTGTCTCTAGAGAGCAGAATTATCTGCTAGGAGAAATCAAAGACCACAGCACATGTTTTCATCCCCTCTAGCCTGGCCTTCCAGTTTTATTCATTGAGCATCTTTATTCCACACAACAGATGTCCATCAGACCATTCACAAAGCAGTTCCCTTCAATGGTGTGGTGCTTCACCAAAGAGTTGCTTTGCCATGGGACAGACTTCAGAGCCACATCTATTGCAGGTAGGAAAAAAAGCTGTTTAGGTTATGCTGGCCAATACATGCCTTGACAAGAACATCTTTTCTGTGGGCCTAGGTGCTGAATTAGGAACCAATAAGGGAGGAAAGCACGAAGAGTTTACTGGCTGAAGGCATATAGTCCTTTTCAGTAGGAATGATGAATTTGGTCTGAGGAGAGCTCCAAACCTCTCCTAGAGTGTTCACTTTAGGAAAAGATGGATTGTGTTAAGTTTAATACTACAGAGCATGGTATGTTACTTGCCAAGTGGAGTTTAAATAGCTGTCCTGCAGAGCAGTCAAGGAAGGTAGCAAGATGGAGCTGGGCAACAGCACAGGGCTTATCCTTTGCAAACCAATAGCTTTTTCTCTTGATGACCCTTTTAAAACTCTCAGGCAGCTCTCAGTTCCCAAAAGCACTTTGCAGACAATATTTGGTAAGCAGATTAAGTGAAGCTATTGGAAGCCCTGTAAGGCACAGGAGGGTCTGGGAGCCTTGTGGGGTTTCATACTACTGATGACAGTGCCTGGCAGCTGAGTGCCCACCAGCTAGTGCTAAACTCTGTGGGTAGGGAGATGGTGGGACAGTCAGGCACTCTGTGCTGCTTCTCTGTCAGCGGATCAGGCAGTGTGTGAGAAGGGATGTGACAGCACACTGTTATGGGTAGGAGGGTGAGGAGAGAGGTGTGCAGCTGGCTGCAACTAGCAAGCCTTCTCAGAGTTGCCAGTGCCCAGAGAGATGTGGCACAGTGTGAACCTCCCTCCTTCCCTTAGTTCTCATGGAAATGTGGTTATGCTTAGGAAAGCTGGGTGATGGGGGAAGCTAAAGGGTTTGATGTTACTGGCAAAAGCACAGGACGAGTAGCTCTTTAAGAGAAAGGAAGGAAATGCTGAGGAGTGCTGGAGGCAGACAGAGACCTGTCACCTCCTGTCAAAACAGTTAGAATTAGAAAACTCTAATTCTGCTGGGAAGGAACTAATAAAAAATGGGGCTGAAGCCCTTGGGAAAGCAGATTTTACAGGAGAAGTAATGGGGTTGTGTGGGGGAGTGAAAGGGCTTTGGCGGGGCTGGGGGTGGGGGAAGGAAACCAAACCATGAAACATCAAAAGAACTTTTTTTTTTTTTAAACCAGCAGGTTGAGAAGGGGGCACTGGCCAGGAAGCAGCTCAGTGCAAAGGAGGATTCTGGGCTCTGCTGTAGATCATAAGCCAAACACAACTGGGCTTTCTCATGCTGTTGTAGTAAAGCAAGTATAAGGGATGAACGGTATGTTGACTGAAAGACATGAAGAATAAGGTAGTCAGTGCTAGCAGTGCTTCACCAGGAAGCATGGTATGTTTTAGAGATGCATAAGCAGGGAGTATGCTGCGTGATAAATATGAGCTTTTAACTTTTGTCATGGATGTCTCCATCTTTGTTTCTTTATGCAGTTACTTTCAATTGGGCTGGGGGAAACTGCAGTTTCTGTTTTCAGTATTTTCTCAGAATGCATGGACATATATGTTGCAAATATTCTGGTAAAGAAATCAGAATTCAATCACATAGAAGAATTAGGTTTGATTAAGAGGTAAGATTGTGAAGCACGATGTATCGGATTGTTAAGTTTGAAATGTAGCCATAGAAACTTTAGGAACTGTGTTATGTGTGACTATAGGAACCTTAACATTGTTAAAGTCTGAAATAGCTAACCATAGAAACCTCACCAGGAAGTTACTGGTTTTTCTATGTTTTGTTTCAAGAAACTAAGGAAACCGTCATGGACACAAGTTTACTGCTTGAAAACCCCTTTACCCTTCCCATCTTAGTCTGAGTATCGAAGATTCCAATCAGTAGAGCTAAATGTAACTGACCAATGATTGTTTTTTAAATAAGAATATTAATAAGGTTATATAATCAAAGGACCAATCATTATAAAGGTTAAGTTTAAGAGCGAGCATAGCATGCATTTTTATGTAAAGAGCTTATGTAACAATGACCTGACAGAAAAAGTCTATAAAAACTGATGGATTTTGATACTAAGTTGGACAAGCCTTTGGAGGAGCAATCCCCCGTGTCCCCAGCGCTGCAATAAATGAAGTGCCTGCTTCTTAACTTCTCATTGCTGTTAAGGAGTTTTATTCTGGATTTCGGTAACATATATACTGATATTCTGCATTTTTTTGTACTTGATGTATAGGGAGATCAAGCTTAAAAAATAGTGTGTATGTGCACAGGTAAGAAAAGGGCTGAAAATGGTGAGAATAGTAGAATAGCGTGGCCTTGTTATAGATTATAAAGTGTTTTACTTAAGTCATCTTTTAAGACTGTTTTGTCACTGGGAAAAACAAAAATGGAGAAAAATTTAAATTGCTATGAAAGTAATCCTTTTTATTTTCTTCACGGCTATTTGTGGCTTTCTGGTAGAAGCATTCAGAATATGATAGGGTCACTGCATAGAAATGTTTATTAAAAAGTTTCCAATAATAGTTCCTATAAAAATCTTAACAATTTAGCATAAAATCATTGAACAGTTCTTTCAAAAAAAGTTTCATAGAAAGTTACTTTTGCCAAAAATAATAATTAAAAAGATAGATAAATTTTTTAAGATGAGGAGTCACATTACTAGAAATAAAGTCTTAAAGGGCTACAAATACCAGGGGAATTTTGACTGTCTCCATTACCCAAATGGTGCTTGCTTCTGTGCATTACCCCTGTGTAGTGGAGCATGGAGAAATGCTGATGGTCAGAGGTGAGTGAACTTCTCTTTGAATTATGGCTAGCTGGAGCTTGCCACCATTGGTCCAGGACTTCTAGTGGCCCTGTGCTGACAAGCTCTGGAGGGAAACAGGGGCTGAATGAGCAATGTGTGAACCTGGTCTGACAGGAGGTGAGTCCACTCTGCCAGGAGGGACTGCAGTACTCTGCCACTGCCCCAACTGCACAGCACTTTTCAGGAAGGTAACTAGATGGCTTTGGTCTCCAGCAGTGTATATCACTTGCTGCTTGGCTGAATTCAGTTAAAATTAATGTAAAAAAAAAAAAAAAAAAAAAATTAAACTGGGAGGGTATAGGAAGGTTGGAGTGTCTGGAAAGTCCAGGGTGAGAAGGGGTTGGCTAGGGCCACCAGTCCCACTCAACAAAACCATTTCCTATAGAGATTGTGTAGCAGTAAAGGAAGCAATGCGAAGTAGTCTGGCAAGTAAGATCAGGATCTGCCTCGGGAGGAAAACAATAACAATAAAGATAAGAAACAGAGCCGGGATAACAGCTGAAGTGTGATGGTGAATATCTGACCCCTTCTTCCAAAAGAGTCTGGATGCAAATGAGCATAGATGGATGGGCTTGTTAAAAGATGTTCTATCTAAAGAATGGCTTTTGTCTCTGAAAGGCTGTTTATTTTTATTAAACTGATAGCATATTTCCATACATTCTCTATGGTATGTCTAAATATTTTGATGGTTTTAATATTTTGTACCAGCCGTGGAAACTGGTTTGCTGCTAGGTGACTGTAAAAGTGAGATTTGGTAAATAATTATTAGAACTCTTATACTAACACTATGATTGAAACAATAGACAAAAGTATAGCCAAGCAATTAACTAGTAGAGGTAGTTACTCATAAGTTTTGCAGTTCTTTGCTCTTATGACTAGATGTTCCTGTACGCTAGATGAGAACAATGTTGAAACTGACCACATGTGATTGAAACTGCATTAAGCTTCAAGATCAAAGAACAAGGACAAGAATAAAGACTTCAAAGACAGCCAACAAGAACTTCAAATGGGTCGGTGGTCGCAAAAGCAGCCCTTTGACTCAAATGGATCCTTCATTGCACATGATCGGATGTAGGCAGTACTAAGATAATCAGTTGCAATTATTTTTATGTATATGTATACTAATCTGATTAATATGAAATTAGTTATTCTATATAACCTGTTTGGGCTAAAGCTGTAGTATGCATGCTAGGTGGAACTATCCCGCATTCATCCAGCACTGCAAAAAACAATGCCTGCTTTCTAAAACTCCAAAACGAGTCTTAGAGATTTTCTTCAACCGGCTTTTCGGTATCAAAACCAGAAGCCCTAGCTAGGAAAAAAATCAAAACAAAAAAACCTGACTACAGACCTTGCCTTTTATACCATCAGAACTACAAAAACACTACTGTTAAGTGCCCATTTCTTTCTGTCAGCAGACAAACCCTGGAAAACACTGCTACATGAGTAGTTGCAGTGACTGTTGGCGGGTACATCTGTTGCATATTTACACTTCTTTCAGCAATAACTGCTTGAATAATCCTAGTTCATGCTGTCAGACAAAGGCCACAATAGCTTCAGAGAGCTGT
Source organism: Harpia harpyja (assembly GCF_026419915.1). NCBI lineage: Eukaryota > Metazoa > Chordata > Aves > Accipitriformes > Accipitridae > Harpia > Harpia harpyja. The sequence continues at coordinate 21,861,056 of NC_068952.1, forward strand.
CTCTTCAAGAGGAAATAAATGTACATTCCAGTAGCTCCAAAACCGGTTCTGTTCCCAGCTACTTTGTCATTAATAATCTGAATTATTTAAGTCAAGGAAATGCAGAAAATGTAGGCTCAAACTAATGCAAATAAGTACGAACTGTTCCCTGCCCATAGATGTACTATATACCTAAAACCAGGTTCTTTTTCTGTTGTGATGGTGTGGTGACTACTTCAGTATGCTTTTGGTCTGTAAGCAAGCTTCTAGGCACTATATCTGTAGAAAACGGGTATCCCAAGGAGCTACATAATACTCTGCTGGAATGAAATAAACCCATACTCAGGGTCCAAGGCCATAGTAAACAAGTCCTCAGCCTCTAGAGATAAGAAGTAGCTGTGATCTTCAATGGTTTACTTTAGTGCTAGTTGAGGAAAGTACCTGTCATGGATACAATTTCAGACACAAGAAATTTAAAAGGGTTAACAGCTACATTTTCAAAGGATGTCTGTCCTTAGAGGTGCTTTCTGTAAAAGAGGAAAGTTCTTACACTAGAGTGTTCTAGGTAAGATCTTACCCAATAGGGGCACTTCACACTCACTTATTAAATCATGTGTTTGTCTGAATTGCTTAATTTCAAGCCATGCCATCAGACTGACCTGATGCTTTATCCAGCAATTTATCTCCTGCTCATGTATGACTCAGGGTGCACCAGTAGGTGCATTACCTGATTTTAAGAGGATCAGACAAGGTTTTCAGGGGTTTTACATTAAAATTCTCCAATTGTTTTAGGTCCTAAAGCAGGAAATTTGGCAGGTCCTTTTGAGATACCATTCTGGCCATTTTTTTTTTATTTTAGAAGTCCTAAGCATTGGATCGAATGACCCCTTCTGGAAACCCTTGTGCTGATCAGAGACACTAGGTATCTTGACTGCCAACTGATGATGACTCCTGAGCCCATAGGGAAAATGGGACCTTCTTGCCAATGCTTTCTGAAAAGCTACTGCACTTTTATTTCCTTAAAGATTGGACACCTGGAGTGGCATGTATGTGACTAACAACTGTGTATTAAGTAAACAGCAACATCTCACAGAGCTGTGCTTTATTAAGTTACTGTTATCTCCCCTAGCTTTCAGGAACATTGCAGGAAGCCTTTATGTGCTGCATTAGATGCTGCATAATGAGTCATGACAGTTGGTATTCTGTAATCCTCCTTCATGTAACACCATGGTAATAAATTGTACAGGGTGCCTGTGGATCAGCTCAAGAGTGGGCAGATTATGGTCTCTCCAGGCTGGAAGTAACAGTCAAATTGCCTTTTCTTGTAGTAACTTAATTCCCATTCTGGAGAGGACTAGACACATGAAGGAACTAAGTGAAACAGAAAAACACAATGAAGAAAAACTGTTCTTGACCTCCTACGTTTGGGTGCATGCCTATGTCTCCTGACAGTACTGTGCCTGCTAATCCCCTCACAATCCTCATTGGGAGCCTGTGTTGCAATTGGGGAAACATGGACCTGGATGCTTACTCTTGCTTCTCCAGTGCCAATAACTTGCCTTCATAAGCGTGTTTGAAATGAGCTTAGTAGCTACTCTCAACACAGGAAAAAACCCTAATGTTGAGATCTTGGGGATTGTCTCTTTTGTCCACTCCCTACATGCTATATCATTCCTTCCTCTGGCCAAGGCAACCTGGACCCAGAGACCACTGGATATCCTCAGCTGTTGTTGAAATCTAGAGTCTGTGTTGTTTAAGGGTCTTGAATTTGGAGATAGTTAAGAAATCCTGTATTTTAGGCCTGGTTGTTCAAGCAAATTTCTTTCCTGTTTTCTGGCTTCAGTGCCTCCAAACCATGTTTTAAAATACAGTAATGCCCATGTTGGAGATGATTTAAAGTATCATTATACTTTAAGTTGCATTTTGGTTACATATACCTCATCAATTGTTTGTATTTGTACTTTGCCTTAGTACATGTGTCACCATTTACAAGTTATGTAAACAATCAGTTGTTGCAGTAACAAGTGATGGGGATTGAGCTGATCAATTGCAGTTATGACCTCTTCATTCCTAGTCCAATTATTTTTTTCCTTTCTCGTATCTGTACTATTTTAGTGGCATCCTATGCATGACGTACAATTATTCCCTCAATAGCCGTCCATCAGCTGGACCTTCTGCCACTCCAACTTCTCTATTGTAGCTTAAAAGCAAAAACTGTATCCTCTTCCAGACGAGTAAGTAAAAATAAGTTCTCTAGATGAAACTACGGGGGGAACTTGAAATGGTGAGCATAAACCTAAGGCAACTTTCAGTATGACATGTCAGTACAAAGCATCATTGTGCTTACTGATAAACATCAGCAGTGTAAGCTTGAAGTGTCTCTTCTAAGATGGCACAGATATACATATGTTTCATTTTGAATACTTCTCATTATCAACACACTATTTTCTTTCATGTTTCATCCTTATCTTTTGGTATCTGCTTCACTACAGAAGATGACTTGCCACTTACGTTTGCTTGAGTGCCACAGAACTTTGGGATTGAACTGAGAGAAACTCTTGCATTGAGGCCAGAGAAAGTTACTTCCACTGCAGTGATGTTTCTCTAAAAATGGGAAGGATCCACTGTGCTAGGCTAGACTTTGCTTGAAAACAGTTGCAACCTCACAACAACTGCTAAAGGCAGAAGTCAGCATTTCATAATGGATTTCTGTCTCTTCAGGAAGTGTATTGCCTCTGCCTCTGAGTATTTAATAGCAGCACTAGAGCCAGGTATCATGTGGACAGGTGTCATGAAGGTTTTGTTAATTAGCCTCAGTCCTAAAATGTAGCTAACAGTAACCCATCAGCATCTGCTGTTTTGCTACAGCTCTTCAGATCTGAGCAGCAGTCCCCTTCAGATCCATTGTGAATTGTCAACAGTGCTGTGAGTCTGCAGCAACTTTTGCAATGTTGATACTTGGTCCCAAACTGATCTGCTGATGCAACCTGCAAAATCCCCTCTACTTCTGCTGTCTCCCCCACCTGTCACAGAGCTCTAGCAGATCAGCCTTGACTTGATGGCTCTCCTGTCATCATAAAGCTATGAAAGACACATGTCTCAAACTACTTCAAAAAATTTAAAATACTGCTCATCTCACTACCACCAGTGAACTGCTCAGTTGTGTCTTGTACTGAATCCCCTTTGGCTTTTCAACCTCAGCTGCTGAAATTACAATTCCCAAGGGATCTGTGGACTAGCTAGTTGTTTTTACCATACCTAGAACTTGGTTTCTTAAGACATCATATGTTCAAATCCTGGGGCATTTTCCTGGCACTGGACAGCTTTTTCCTGGCAAAGCAAATCAGGGTGTCACTTCCTCGACTGTCCTCAGTGGCCTACAAGACTGTGGAGATCATATTTTGTTTTCTTTTGGCTATATCCTTGTACAAATGGTAACGAAACAAGAAATCATGGCCTTATAATAAGGATGTTATCTGTAGGAGAGTTGTTTATCTATCATGAGTTCACAGGTATATGATGCTTAGCATGGACACGTTTGACCAAATTCAGGTATTACCTAATCTCCCTGGCAAAAGGCAAATTCCTTTTCTTCATTCTCTACCAGATAACAGCTGCATTTCAATAAAAGACTGAAAAATTATCCCAACCTGGAGGCTGCAATAGAGAAGATGTTGCTCAAAAAAATTTTTACAAGCCAACAAGGAGCTCACAAAAAAGAATAGATTTGTCTGCCCTGTCACCAGCAGTTCCTTATTCTGTTTCCACAGGGACAGACTCACACTTAAGCTGCTTGTTTATATATAGATATTGTACGGAAAAGTGTTGATTTTGAATGCTACAAAAAAAAACCCTAAACAAGTCAGCCAAGTTTGACTTCAGAAATAAGAAGAGGACCCCAGTTGTTTTTGAAGAACTTCTGATCTTGTAGATATTACAGACATATTTGGAAATTGTCTTTCTCAGGAGCATTGTGTCCTTTTGCAAAAAAAAAAAAAAAAATCTGACTTCATTGCACAGGAGTAATGCCATACTTGGCTACTGTATCATGAAATTAATGCAACTGAAAGTATAATCAAGATGCTGGTTTTAAAGGTCTGTACTCAAGGAATTAGAGATCAGATGAAAGTTAATGACTATGTCATAAGAGCTTGCAGTATTTCTATTGAGGGTGTTACTGCTGTCAATGGCAAAGAAAAATTCAAGAGGCCTAGGAGGTTCTTCTGAAAAGAAAGACTTTGATTACACACAAATTTTACTGTTAACCTAAAGTGTAGTTTTTACTGGCAGGGGTTGGATGCCAGCAAGCTTATACGTAAAAGAATATAAGATAAATATGGCTGTTCTAGCAAAATCCTGGTTTCTCTGTGGATTTTGTCAACTGTAGCTTCATGCATTTACCTCTCAATGTCTGTTGTGTGAGATGGGGCTGAGTATACAACAAAGTTACCTTACTTCGTGGCCACATGGTGGGCTGCTAAATGCATGTTGTACTAGACAATTTCCATGCTTTTTGCATGCTGCATACACGTGTCATAGTGGGCAAATGACTTTGGAGGTGGACTGTAGAAGGGTATCAGTATTGGGATGACTGCTATTGATTACTTTCACTAGTTTCTCATACTTTACTCTTACCTACCCTTCACTGCACACCCACCTCTACACGTCTTTTTTACTTAGCTTGACTCATAAGTTGTGGCTAAACACACGCAGATGCAGAACTTGCCAAACAAATCAGCAGTAGTTATAGATGTTACCATCTCTGGAGGGTCTATAGCAGCTAAACAGCAATGCTTGATGCAGAGGGAGAAAGATTATTTTAAAAAGTATTTGACTGACATTCAAGCCATTCTCCTTGTGGAAACCCCCTCTGCACTGAGTGAATTGCTAGCATTACAATGCATGGGAATTTTGATCAATTTTGATAGAATCAAATTGCACTCCAGTGAAGATTATGATAGTTGAGGAAACACCATTGAAGGGATTCTGAATATCCTTTAAAACTTCAGAAGAGTAAGCAGATGAGATGTTAACACAACTGGATGAACAGAATCATAACGGAGGAAAACATCTGTTTTGTTTTGCTGTTTTGCTCCTTTCCTTATTCCTTGGGAATGGTTGAGTTATATCAAATCTTGGAACACAGGTTATTACACCAAGGAATCACTCAGTGATTTTTGTCATATGGCATATACTTGTATTGATGGTAGACTATTGACTGATATAACAATTGCACCTATAACATGTACTTAATTATTCACCTCATAAATTATGGAAGAAAATGTCCTTGTCAAGCAGGTAATTAAAACCTCCTAATTGTAATTATTGTGAAGATATTGAATTGCTCAGCATCTAGTCTGTACTATATGTTACTAGAAAATCCTGCTGGCTAAAATCATTTTATGAGATGGTAAATGTTTAACTCTTTTGTTATTGCTTGTGTGCAGTTTCTGGTATACAGTGGCTTGACTCTGGAAAGGCAATCTTATGGGGGGGTGGGATGGGGGGAAAATGTAACAGTGAAAAAGGAGATGGACATACAGTGGCAAGGAGCTATTGTTTAGCATATAAAGATAATACTGATCACTCAGATGTGTTAGTGAAGTCGTAAAAGTAATTCTTGTCATATAAGAGACCACAAAATAGCACAGCTTTTCTTGTCAGTGTTGGGTTTGGGTGGGTTTTTTTCCCCACATGGCTCCATGGTTACTGAGAAATGATAGAACAGAGTGTTTTATTTTTTAAAGGACAAGTTTCTATATAAGCTAATGCTACAGTGAAGAACGAATCATCATTTCAGGCTCCGTTACCTGCTTCGCAAACTAGAGCTTGGAAATGGTGCTTGTTTTGTACCGCAGGCTGTTTGTGTAGTTCAGTATAAAATGGTAAATAGCCCCTTGTGTCAAATGGGATTTTACGACTTCTAAGAAATTAGCTCTGTCAAAGCAATGCTTAGGAGTCCAGTGCTTGTAGTTCAAGAACATGAGGATTAGATCACTAACACAACTAAAATGGTCAGTGAGTACAGAGATATAGAGATGGGGAATTAGGTCAGCACATGGAAAAAGTATTTGGGGACAAACCTTATGAGGGTTCTTTGCATATAGAGACCTCCCATTTCCTGACTCCAATGCAACAAAACTACCCTTTCTCCAAAATTAATGACACAGACAATTCAAGGAAAGGTACTTCCTTATTGTTTTTAAGAAAGATGGAAAGAACTGTGGCTGAATCATATAATACAAGCAAGTATACAATACAATAAATAGAATATATGCTGACAAAGCATTGGTTTTCATAAAGCTGATGAGATTTCTGAGTTTTGATGTGAGTCTTTTGCACAAAGACATTTTCTTTCATGGAATTTCAGCCCTATGAAAGAGGTAAATCAAGGTCTTAGTTGATTTATCTCTTTTCATGGGCAGAAATTCAATGTGATATTTTAGAAGTGCATAGGGAAATAGAGTACCAAATCTCATTCACTTCCAATGGGAAACAGTTGCCTAATCATCATTTATACCTTAAAAGTATATCTTTAAGTGTGGAAACATTTGGTGGTACTCAGTGCCTGTAATGTGACTTCTCTGAAGTAAAGCAAGTGCTGTGAGAATTTGTGGAGGCAAGGCTGAGATCATCATAAGATCTTCTTTTAATTGTTGGGTACTGTAAATTTACCTCTGTGGTATTATCTCTACCCAGGAAGAGTTTCAGTGATGAACAGTACAACCAAATTATTTTCTTTCTGTATGTAAATGTACTGGACCCTGCATGAGCTGCAATTAAAGACACTCTTCTTCAGCTCTGGTTTTTAACAAGCACAGCCAATTCACATTACTGAATAAATTAGTTTCCCACCTCTTCAGGTGGTAATAGACACTAGTGTCCTCACTCATGCTGCTGTTCACCATCATTCACAAAACCGGTATTGACAGGAATGGGGAATCAAGATGGCTATCTTGCAATCTTCCTTTTGTTCATGCACCTCCTAGTGCTTCATGCAATTGGATCCCCATGCTTGCCCTTTCTGTAACAGCACCCAAACTCCTGCTCACTGTTGTTCTCACTCTCCAGTTGCTGCAGTGAGTGGCTTTATTTTCCACAGAAAGAGACTTGCAAGGCACAAAAGGTTAACTAGAGAAATGCTAAGCCTGTGTTGTGGTTTAACCTCAGCCAGCAACTAAACACCACACAGCTGCTCACTCACTTCCCCCTCCTACCCAGTGGGATGGGGGAGAAAATCAGGAAAAGAAGTAAAACTCGTGGGTTGAGATAAGAATGGTTTAATATAACACAAAAGAAGGAATTAATAATGATAATGATAACACTAATAAAATGACAACAGTAATAATAAAAGGATTAGAATATACAAATTATGCACACTGCAATTGCTCACCACTTGCCACTCGATGCCCAGTCAGTCCCTGAGCATCGATCCCCCCACACCCACTCTCCCCAGTTCCTATACTAGTTGTGATGTCACATGGTATGGAATGCCCCGTTGGCCACTTTGGGTCAGCTGCCCTGGCTGTGTCCCCTCCCAACTTCTTGTGCCCCTCCAGCCTTCTTGCTGGCTGGGCAGGAGAAGCTGAAAAATCCTTGACTTTAGACTATACATTACTTAGCAACAACTGAAAACATCAGTGTTATCAACATTCTTCTCATACCTAGCTCAAAAACATAGCACTATACCAGCTGCTAGGAAGACAATTAACTCTATCCCAGCTGAAACCAGGACAGCCTGTCTCATAGAACAGAGATGTAACTTACTACCCTAATCAATCTGCCATGGCTGGTTAGACCTGCAATAAGGTTGAGATCTGATAAAAACAAGCTGACAGCTCCAACCCACCGTTAAATTTCCAATTTTCATTTTGGGTCTTTTCAGATTCTTTGAATCTCTCTTCTTGTCAATATGAGCAAGTACTGTTGACTTTGAGCATCCGACAGAAACTCACAGTTTGTTACCTTTTCCTAAAAAGAAAGTCCAGGTAATAAATAGGGTCAAAGGCAGAGCTCAGAAAATCACAGGAAAGTGCTTGGAGTTCCTGCTATTAAATAAATATGCCTGGTATTGGATAGACATGAACCCCATTAAAGACAAGGTTGTGATTCTCTTATTCAGGATAAAGAGTGCTTTATTCCATGAGCAATTTAATGGAAGTAAATGGCAGGTATGGTCAATGTAAGACTATCACAAAAAAAATAAGAAAAAAAAAGGAGCTATAGATAAGTCTGTTTAAGTTTCTTTTCTGTTCTGGGCTTGCTTTTTAGTAATTACTTGTTCAAGAATGTGAACTATTAGTGGCCATATATAGTTTATCCTTTAAATTTGTTCTATTATCTGAGGACTGGGCATGTAACAAAATAATTTTTTAAAAGTTGCTGTGGATCTGATCTAAATTGATGACTATTTGCTTTATGTACAGGTCATAACTGTTATTCTAGCAGCACATATATGAATGAACATGACATTCGGAAAGAATTGCCAAGTGGTATATTTGAGTTCTCAGAAGGATTCAAAGATGTGGGTGATCTGGTCAGCCATGACTTATGTGGGCTGAATAACAGTCAGGTTTTACAGGTGAAAGAAGTTTCCAACACCACCTGCTAGCATCTGTGCTGGGACCAGCACTGCTCAACAAATTCATAAGCTGTCTCCACAAAGAAGTGAACAGTGATATGATAACATTTGCTGATGATACAGAGTTTTTCAGATTTTTTTAAATAAAAAATTAAAGATGAGTTAGAAGAGCTACAGAGGAACAGACTGATATTGAATAAGTGGGTGAGAAATCATCAGGCTAAATTCCGTGCTGATATTTGCAAATGAAAATGTGAGTGAGGAGACTGAGGATGGAGGTAACTCCATCTACACAACTATACAAAATTAGGAAAGAAATATAGGAGCTTTTGCAAAAAGTTTGATACAAAATATCTTAATACCTGTTGAAAAGGTAACTACAAAGATGGGAATGATTGGGAAGGGAATAGAGAACAAAACAGAATACATCATTGTTCCATGATACATTCTATTATTCCATTATTCTATAGCTCTCTTCCCCCATTTTGAATACTGCATAGCATTATTCAGGTTGGAAAAGGATGCTTTAGGTTGCAAAAGAAATGACTGAGATATAGGCCTACATAATAATAAATGACAGGGAAAATATGAGTAAAAGTGCCATACTTACAGTTGAAGAAGCAGGGGAAACCTGGCAAGATGACCAGGTAGAAGATTTAAAACAAGAGTTTGCCATGTTCTGTGAGCACTTGTTATAGACGCTCGTGACAAATTGGAGGAGCCAATTTGTATTAAATGACAAGATCGAATTTATTAGCAAGCGATAAGAGAGCAAAACAGCGCTGGGCGGCCGGGGAAACAGTGCTCCGCCAAAGGCTCGCGCCGAAAATGGGGAAGAGTCCCTTTATTTATACAGTTTCTAGTTTTTGTCTACGGACGGCTCGTATCTTCTGCATTGCGTGTGCGTTTGTGTCGTCAGTTGCTAGGTGGTCGTAATCTGACTTCAGGTGGCGGCTGGTATCTTCTGCATTGTGTGTGTGTTTGGGCCGTCATTTGTTTGTTAGGTGGAACGTCTTTCGTTAATCATCGGTACTTAACTGGATACTGTGGTTTTAGATAAGCGAGGAATGTCTCTACCCCCACATGCGATTTCATGAACAAAGTTAACCAGTTCATTACACACTGACCTGGAAACTTACATCTCTCAGTACAGCAGTTGTACTTAAGACTGTTCTGCATTTATTTTGTACAGAATTTGGGCACTAATTAGGGCAGATTCTTCCTTTGGACTCTCCTTTGGGCACTCTACAATAACATAGAATCATAGAATCATTTCAGTTGGAAAAGACCTTCAAGATCATCGAGTCCAACCATTAACCATGCCCCCTAAACCATGCCCTGAGGTTTGAGCCCTACACGACTGATGGTGATAAGCACTGGGAATTGATATGCAGACACTTGGCATGTCCCAAAACTAAGTCTCATGTCATTTATTTCACTGTCGATCCTTTTTTTTTTTTCTTTCTAGTTACAACATGCTTACAGAACAATACCTTGAAGAAGGTATCTTATAGCAATCTCTTGTGTGTTCTTCTTTGTCTCTTCTGTTATTTTTCTTTCCAGTGTGGTAAGTACTTCTATACTGTCAGGGAGCTGACCTCATCTGGAAATTCTTCAGTTTTTAGACAAAGAGACCAGACTCTTTATCTGAGGTCCAGTAGACTTATATTCTCCATCAGACCTGAATTCATTCACATCTTGTGCCTAACAGAGGCAGAGAAAAGCTGCAGCTCATTTCCTTAATTATGTAGTTTCCTGTTTCAACACCTCTTTAGGAGCTGTTAGATGGAAAGGCAATTTTGTCTCTTTCTTCCTTGTCTCTGTGTCTGAGGCCAAAGGCAAAATCTATTCAGGCAGAACAGCCATCAACAGAACAATAGCTGAGTTTTTAAGAGCACATTCCAACCCCAAAAAGTTCAATGTAATTTTGTATTTCATTAGTCTTTTTCATCAAAATGAGCTTAAAACTTTCTTTAGTTTGAAAGGAGCAGTACAGATGTACACCTACTGAGATTCTGCTCTTGTGTGTCTTATCTTTCCCTAAATATTCCCCCCTTTGTATGCTTAACTTGTTGGCAGGTAAGAATAGGCAGCATGGAAGAGATTCACACTGCAGCTATTCATATGGTAGCTCCTACAGATAATTACAAGTCCTTACTTTAATTTGGTACCTTTCAGCTACACTGGATTTACCTGAAGAAAGGTTTCAACCAGCAGGACAAAACAGACGAATGTGTGGTAGCTCACATACAATCTTGTTTGGCACCTGTGTCATAAGTACATTTATAGACCCCATAACTGTGATGATCCGTGGTTTTATTTTTCCTTTGTTCCCTGTCCTATTTCTTGCTGCTTTGCTGCAGGGGCACAGAAGGCCCAAAGCAAAAAAACACCCTGACCAGTCTGAGCACAAAATACACTGTAAGGCCACAGTATAAACATGTATAAATAGAAAAATCTTTTAGATCATAAAGCATTACTGGAATATCACAGGTCAAAAGATGATTCAGCTCAACTATTCTGCCATGTGGACCTCAATGCTAGTAAACTCTTTCACCTTTTATGTGGCTATGATTGTACCTCTGTAACATCCAGTCTGTGGCAATACTGGAGTGAATAGTGTCTGCACTTTCCCAGGTAAGCATGAACAGGTTTTCTTTGAGGGTCATTTTACCTTTAAGGCAATTGAATTCTCATTGTCAATGAGGTCCTGCAGCCTGTGAGCTGGGTTATGTCAGGGAGCTGTGAGAATTGGAACCAGTGACAGACTTCAATGCCTAAAAGCTGAACTCTGCAATGAGTAAAGATATACGTCCTGTAGGAGACCCTGTTGCTGTTGAAGGAGAGGGGTTGAGTGAGATCCGGAGAGGCCATTGCATGGAAGAAGGTCCTGGGGGGGGGGGGCTAGTCAGCTCTGCTGAGGAGAGAGGTCCTCTTGCTCTCCCTTGCTGCTCTGGAGGTAAGGCACTTCTGTCCATTTGAATGTCCCCAGTGTGAAAAGCTTGGAAAAGTTATTTCAGATAATTAAATTATCCCTATCCTTAAAAACACGAACACCAGACGAGGGACCAGCGTCTACCTTTCTTGTGCTCACTGGTGAGGCTTTTTGCCTAGCAAGCAGGAGAGTCTGGCTCAAATTTTTGTTTGGCTTGAGATAGTTTCAACATGCACTTCCTACCTCCCTTGTGTCTGCTAACCACTGCCCTTACTTTTCAGAGACTCACTCCACTCCTCTTTGCTCATTATGATTCATTGACCATGACAGTGCATGAAGACTAATAACTGTAGACTAGTGGGCAGTAGGGGAAGTTCAAGTTCTGGTCCAGTCCCTCCCTGCTCCCAGAACTGCTTAGTTATTTTATGTTGACTTTTTGTAAGATGAAATCTAGAAACTATTCTGCACACAGGGATCAGAACAGAGACAGTAACTGCAGCTGAATCATTTTCACAGATACTACTTTAAGAAAGGAAAATGATCATCCACCAAAGTTGCCATCATTAACCTTTTCTGCTTTGGGGGATCAAGAGGGGAAGAAAGAACAGCTGAAGCACATTGAAGAACAGTCTCTGAAGTGGTACTTCCACAGCTGACTAAAATTACTTTTAAATATTGTTATGGGTTGGATTAAGCTCCTCTGAAACTTAATATATGGTCCAGTAAATCAGTAGATCCCATCATGAAACTGAAAATCAGAAGCAGTAGTGCTGTACGTAGCAAACAAACACAGGTTTACATTTTGTTATATAATCTTAGGTAGCCATATTCTAAATACTGAACAACTACATTACTGAGTTTCACATTTGCAAGTGGTGACATGATGGAAACAAATGATCAGTTACTATTTATCATCTACTGCATGCTATTTGTTTGGAAACTGCATGCTCCTGTCCCATGGCAGATAAAGTTTGGAGTTGTTAGTTGACCCCATGCAAGTGTACTAGTGGTCATATCAAGGGATTTTTCAGTTACATTTGGGGAAAGAGTGCTAATCATTAATTGAGGTTAGGGGGTTTTCTGCTCAAAGGTTGTTAAATTATGTTAATCTTTTCAGAACCTGATTTTCTCTCTACAAACAAATTCCTTCAGAAGTCTTATCCAAAGCCTGAGCAGAAAGAGGAATTTTGTGTTACATACCCAAAATTTTAAGTAGCCAAAAATAGACACATCAGTATGAAAATGAGTTCATCCTTGGCAGGGTGGGGGGAAGGTAAAGCATCCAACCTGCATTTCGTATGACCATTGATTAAAATCTCTTACATGACCATGGGCTTGCATGACTTTATGATTATATCCCTATATGATGTTTATCTGCTTTTCTATCTGGTACATAGACTATAATTTTGTTCCCCTCAACCCTTGCAGGTAAGAGTTCAAAAGCAATGGTTTTACTCCTAGTTTATATTGGAGCCCTTGCGTATTACCAAAATCTCTCTCTACCTTCATTCTTAATCTTGTGTTTGTATGTCCTAGTTTTTCTTCTTGCTGTATCTATTTAGATTGCACCCTCTTGAAACAGTGATGCTGTCATTATATGATTTTCATTGCCTGAAATAGTGTGGTCAGCATAACTAGATTCTTTAATTATTCATGGAATTTAATATTGTTGTACTCAGTTATATATAAAATATTTTTTAAATATTGCTCTATATTTTGTTACATGGAAATTAAAAGATACATAGGAGAGGAGCCATGTTTTGCAAGTTCTTTTTCTAACCTAAATACAACTAACGGATTAGTGATTGGATTTCCCTTCTGAACACATGTATTTATCCTCAGAAATCAGGTAGCATGAGTAAAGCTGCACATGCATTTGACCTTAATTGAAGAGGCAAGATTTCTCCATGTTGACATGTGTAAGAATCTGAACCTGTCACTACTTTGAAGCAAAATTTTTTTATTTTTTGAACTGTTCTTTTAACAAAAGCTCCAGCCCATTGTTCCTCATTAATATGTATTGCACATCAAAAAGTCAAGTCATAACACTAGTGACAGTATTTGCTTTCTAATTCATCTGGCATGCCTTGCCAAATGTTATTTTTGGTAGAATTTTTTAACTACTTTGTTGTCAATCGTCTGAATTAGAGATGTGCTCATCCAGAACCTTTCATTGCAGTGCTTAACATGTCATTACATAAAAAGGAGCCAACAAATCACTTGGGTTTTACATTAAATAGAGAAATGCCTCAGCTCTTCAGTTTTGTTTAGCTTGGTATTGACCTGTATAGCAATATTCTACCTTAGGAAAGCATCCATGGTGTTCTTCAAGTGCAGTGCTATCAGCTGGGGACTAAATGCAAGAAGAGCTCTTCTGTCACCTCTTCTGTTCGCACCCTCCATCAGCCCCAGCATCAGTACCTGGCAATTTAGGAGCTCAGTATGAGTGTAGCAGCAGCGCTTGGACGGGAACCACTCTGAGTGAGTTCAGAGTTTGCCTAAAGTGCAGCTCCAGGCTCTGTTCTTGAGCTTATCCTCTGGAGAGGAAACAAGTCCTGCTCTTCCTATTGTCTCTTGACACTGAACTTGAAGGAGCTTTCTATAGCATGGAGAAGACCCTATGGGAACCTGTATTATCAGATCCATTTGCTGCAGTCCCTGTTTTCCACATCACATTACATTTTGATTCTGTGCCTCAAACTTTTTTCATGTTGTTATGGCAGACTACAGTTTTTGTGGGTTACTGGTTTTACAGAGGAGATTTTTATATACTTGATCATTACAAAAATGAACCATATGTTCAATACTCTAAATCCTGTGTTTATTTTCATGCTGGATTGAAACTGTGCCTGCAGTTTTCATATTCAGTTCTCACTATAATATCAGTTATACACTGTAGTTACATGAAGAAAATGCAGATTTCTGTTATCTAGGATTGAATGCAGAGGATGGGACACCAGCGTGGAGCTTGGTATTTTGAGATTATAGGGTAAAACTCTCTCTCTTGATATTTAATTGTTTCTTCAGATCAGGAGCAGTGGGGACAGTTAAATGTTTTCTGTAGGTTTCACTGTCAGAAGCCCGTTGTAACAAATAGCTCCAAAGGGACTGAGTTATTCTCAGTCACATGTTAGGTCAGGTTGATGGTATCAGGCTAATTACAGTTAGTTCATGATTGTAGGATTCTTGTCTTTAAATGAATTAAAAAATGCTAATTTAGTAGTAAATGCTTTTTAATACAATCTTAAATTATCAAAGAATGATAAGCAGGGGAAGGATTCCTCAGTGAATACAGTGCTTCCAGGATGCATGCTCACACTTCCAAGTCTGTATTTTTTTTTCCACCTAAAGCCAGCATAGCTATTATTACATAATCATTAGGTATCATTATTTCCACTTATAGAAGAGATTTTAAATACAAGGTTTAATTGAGACAGACAATTTGGCTTATCTTTTCAGAATGTCCATGAACTGCACGTATATTGGTAAAACCTACGCAAGGCTTTCAAGGAAAGAATTTACTGTATGAACATAAGTATGCAATTCATAAAGGAAATTGTGCTTACCCTATGGCTAAACATTACAAATTATATCATCATATTAATGTGAGTAGCTTGAGATCTATGGTTATAGGAAAAGTTGTTAATGGAGAGGCAGAAACAGTAATAAACATAATTATATAACATTATTGCACAGATAGTCTTCTTGGTTCTTTAAATTAAACATTTTAGAGCCCAAGGAGCTAAATGTCTGTGTTTCCTTCATTTTCTGTAATAACGTTGATATTTTAATCTCTGTTTTTTAATTGATGAGTGCTCTGAACACCACGGCTTTTCCATGTCTTTTGTATAGCCATAATGGGCACAGGCAAAGTTCTACTGCAGAGGAGACTTCTAGTGGCAAGTTAGTGGTGCATTTCAGTTTAATTAGTATTTGGCTGTGTCTTTGAAACTACAGGCTCCTCTGGGCAAAAGCTTGTCAGGAGTCCATAAGGTACTACATAAACACATGATAAAACATTACTTGAAGTCTGTATTTGAAGAAAGGACCTCAATCCAATGATTTCTGGGTCTTCTAGGGTACCTTGGTGAATGAGCCTGTGCCTCTGCTCCTGTCTGCAGGGAAGCAGAGCCACAGCAGAACTCCCATTGTGTCTCATTCTTAGGAAAAGTTGTTTCTGGGGAAATACTAAATTGACCTCTGCAGCACTTGTGATGCTAACAATCAGTGAAGCATTTCTGTAAATAAATATTCAAATCTGAGTATTTGCATATGGGAAAACTTTTTAAAGGTCTTGCCCTGGGTACAGTTCCTTTCCCACTGAAATAAGTTATAAAATCTTACTTTCTATGAAAGCAAACTCTTATAATTACTAAGTGTTTTTGAAAATTTCACCTTACATTCTCCCTGAAATTTCCACATGCCTTATTGTCTGTTGCCTGTCTCAGAAGGTAAAATCATGCAACTGAGGTCTCCTCCTAAGGAGTGAGCAAACAGATCCTTGCGTGTGCATGCAAGAAAAACCAGAGCTCCTTTCACAGGCAAAGCTGTCACCGTGACCATAGTAAGAATTTTGGCCTGAGGACTATGGATTTGTCCCTTTGATGATATGGTTGTGAGCTTTATTTCCATTTTTTGCCCAGTTTGCAACAGAAACTCTCAGTTTTAAAAACAAGATGAGGAAATTAAAGCTGTCATTTGGGTTCTTAGGAGAAGAAACTGTAAAGTTGGCTAATGCAGGTTTTTCAAAAGTCACATCCTAAGTACAGGTTTTACTGTGAATTAAATCTGTTAACCTGGAAACAGTAAAGTAGATGACAGCATTATGGGGTAATGAAAGTTTACTTCAGTTTCTAATGTCCTTCACCCTGCTGAGTGACACTAATGTAATTTCACTAACTTCAGGAAATCTTCCAGGCCTATATCAATGTCATGATACGAGAAGAGGCAGATTCCTATGATATTGGATACTGCCCATGAACAATTTTACTTGGCTGGAGTTCACCTGACTGAGATCTTTGAGGCTGGGACTGTGGAGTCTGACAGATGGATCCAGGCCACAGATCTTCAGCAGATGTTCAAATAGATGGACCACTGTGCAGATCAGATGTCCTGGCAAACAGAGAAATGCTGGAAATGTGGAATTGATTTGGGAGACCTGAGCCATCTTGCTTTACATCAGGAGCAAAAATTAAAAGAAGGAAATAATATAAGAGCCATCGTGATGGCGACAGATTTGATCCTGACCCCATGGGTACCAAGAGGAGTGCTGCTGCTGGCTTTCTTTTTGAAGAAGCAGGTGGGTTCTGAGGATTGTAACCATCCTAACTGAGGATGTCTGTCCTCCACTGGGATGGTGCAGTACATTATTATTCACCAGCAAATCATGCAGCAGCAGGTCTCAGGAAAGTCTTTCTTCATCTCTTAATTTTTTTTTTTTTTTTAAATGTGAACATTGCCATGGATCCCAACCTTGTTCTTTCAGTCTCTCTGTGTTGCATTAATATTAGATTAGTGTAGCATACTTGAAAAGAAGAGATGTCCTTCAGGTGTGTTGCAAAGACTGTATGTTTGCCTAGGCATTTGAAAGGCCGGGGAACGGGGAGGAGTGTGAGAGGTCACAATAATAGTTGTAGTACATTTTTCAAAATAATATTTTTTTCAATACAATTTTCATGACTTCAGAACACCCATCCTAATGTGCTCCACAACAAAGTGCCTGAAAACAATATTGACTCAGACTAAGATGATGACTTAGGCACCTGAAATCATCAGTGTGACCCAGAAAACTCCTGTTTAATGTCTAGCTATCTGTACGACTAAGGCTTCTAAGATGCCAAGCACCCAGTTCTTTCACATGCTCAGATCTGCATCTGTTTTGACAGAGCTGAATCTCTCAGCACTTGTCTTCTGCTGAAGCCATTTGAGATCTTGAAACAAGATGTTCCTCTGACCTGAAGGGCCTGGTCTGCCTTACCTAAAGCACCTTCACCACACTGAACATTGAAAATCACAGTAGTCACAACTGCTTTCACTCACCGAGCAAGAATATGAAGGTCTGAGCTGATGAAAAATATAGGGTTTATGGCAAAAATGGGAATGTGGATGGGGACTGTGGAGATAAAAGAAGATCTCCTGAGGGAGGAGAGTCCTGAACTGTGGACTACATCCCCATATTGTACTGAACAATGGCTAAAAATGCAAAAATAGTTCAGGGAACAAGGCTGTTACCTAGACAACTGTCTCTCAAATGAGTACTGTCCTTGCTGAGCACAACGCTCATGCTCTCTGTTGCTTTCTTCTGATCGCATTCTTTAATAAGCAATAGCACAGTTACAACGGGAGAGATGGAGAAAGTGTTGTCATAGGGTTCATTAGCAAGTAAATGCATTTCACGAACAGATTCTGACTCAAGCTGCCTGATCAATACTAGGCTGTATATTTATGATTTTCTGGCTCTTTTAGCTCAGGAACCTCTGTGCTGCTCTCTGGTCTGTTGCCTCTGACTGCTGCCCAGTTTATGAATGTTCAGACAGAGCAGAATTTTCTTTACCTCCTGCACCTTCAGAGTTTAGATCTCTACCCAACAGGCACCCTCACAAAGTAGTCACTGTCAATTCAATGCTGGGGGAACCATTTTCTGCGTACTTGGTCTGCAGTATATATGAAAGTGGCATCTTAGGAAGACAAGTAGACCCCTGTCCTGAGCAGGTCCCAGTTTTCAGACTGGGGGGCTGACTATGCAAAATGTAAGAGATGGAAAGACTGAAGGGACAGGAAAGGGGTCATGTCAGACACAGGGAAATGGAAAAGGGAGACTGCAGTAGAGAAATGTTTGTGTTAAACTGATCTGGATGCTTCATTGCTTCTGGATGGCATTAGAGATTTTTTAGGGGGAGAATGAGGAGCTCACAGGAGCTTTGATAACTAAATAATTAAAGAGAATAAGTAAAAATAAAGACTGAGTGAATATTTGGCAGAGGGCAAGGAAATGGAGTTTACCTTATTTTCAGTTCACCAGTTCAGTCTCAGGCTGGATAGTGATGGCTTTGTAGTCACTTCTGTAAGTGAAAGGGGCAGGTCTTTTTAACAGTTGGTTCCTAACTTTTCCTACTCCCCAAGAACATTTGTGTCTCTGCCCTCCCTCTCTGTGCAAGTTGCTGAATTCTAATTTCCTGGTTAAAACAAGCGCTCAAGGAGTGCGGGGACATTGGTTCTTCCCAAACAGTGCTGTTGTTCAGACACTTTTCAAAATCAATTGAATCAGAAAACTTCAAGAAGGCAGACACAAGCTAAAAGTTAAATGAATTTTTTTTTAGGCCCAAAGGACCAAATCTGAAAGTCTTTTGGACATATCTCCTTGTTCTCTACACATGAGATAAGGTTAATTCCCTGCAGATAAGGTCAACCCCTATATACTCGCTCTTCAGACAAAGACAGTAAAATTCACAGTCACTTTAAAGGGGGTTGAATCCATCCTCTCCTTTGACAGCAGAAGTAATGTAGCAGACTCATTTTCATCTCATTCAGAAAGCAGATGAGATGTGAATTAACTTTTTTGACAGATGAACACCCTAGAGATAATTTCAGTTTGTCACAGTATGTGTGGCTTCTTTACAATTACCACTGAGATACAAGAGTGCAAAAGACTGGCCTGTAAATGCCAGCTATTCTGCTTTCTTTATTTCCCAGAATATAAAGCACGCTGTTTCCTAATTTTAAACATGAAAAACAAAATTAGAAATTAAATCCTTCGCTGGGAAAACAGACCCTTTTTCTGATGTTGCTTTACAGTCAGACAGGAAAAACAGGAAAAATAAATCACAACATGGAAGGGAGGTGAGGACTGTGGGTTTTGTTTCTTCTTTTTCTTCTTTCCTCAAACTCTGAATGAGATGAGCTTGAAGGAGAGATCCCATGTGCCTGCTCCCTCCCTGTTTTAAAAGGGGATGGTTCAGTGCACTGAGCAACTCTGTACCAACGGTCTCCTTAAACAACAGGCAGGGGAATGACTTAGGGTGTCAGGGGCACCAGATGTGTGAAATAGTGAAATGCAGGAGAGATGTGGCTCCTCATGTGGCATGTGTGCCCCTGTCTTCCTGCTGCAGCTCTTGAAGCACCTGACACCTCTCTTCATTTAACACTGGATGCAGGTTTGGCAGTAAAAATGTTGGAGGGGAACCACCTGATTTCCTGGGCAATCAAAACAATTTTACTGCAGCAATCACAACATTTCAACTCTTTCAGAAACCTACTGGGCTCCATCTTAAAGTTTGATAGATTCTTACTCTTTTTATTTTTACTGGAAGACACTCCCAGATCATCACATCTCCATTGGCTATAAAACTTCTAAAATTCTTTTGAAATAAACCTATGGCTGGCTTGTATTCATTTGTTCTTGAACCAGCATGGTCTTTTAACTTTTAGTGTCCTTCTTTGTGTTTTCCATCAGCCCTTTTTATTCTTCTCAGAGCTCTAATAAGCTTACAAAACTAAACTGCTTGTTTTCTCCCACTTAGTCCTTAAAACTTCTTGTTCTTTACCTTCATTATAAAATGTAGGAGGCAAAATAAGTACTGGGAAGTTTTTATGTGGAAATCAAGTTAGGGAAAATGATGGGCCATGTCTTTACCCATCTACATCCTGAACATTTTATCATCTCATTTCTTCTTTCCATACAACTTAAAATCCTCCCCACACATTCAGTAATTTTCATACCTGATATTACCCTCCAAACAAAGTAGAGCTGGACCAAATTCTTTTGCCTTCAACTTCCTCTTTTCCTCCTGTCATTC
Organism: Harpia harpyja; assembly: GCF_026419915.1. NCBI lineage: Eukaryota > Metazoa > Chordata > Aves > Accipitriformes > Accipitridae > Harpia > Harpia harpyja. The sequence continues at coordinate 21,881,346 of NC_068952.1, forward strand.
AGGAATACTACAGGTTTTACCTAGAAATCTGGCTTTATCTAACCCCTCAGTCTCTCCCAGTGTGGTTTTGGTTTTCTGCTGTCTGTCCGCTACAGACCTGCCATCAATCCCTTCAGTGCTGCTCTGTGTACCGTTTGTTGAAATTGCTGTGGTTGCTTTATAAAAGCAGTGCCCTTATTTTTTTCCTTTTTGAGGGTGTTGCCACTGACAACTTTCCAAGTTTTAAATTGCTCATTGTGGATAGGCATACACGTGGGAGCTGTTGGTGCCGATGTCTGTATATAAACCTCTCCAATTTGTTTGTCCTATTCCTGTAGGAGTTAGTACCAGTCTTTCCCTGGTGACACAGTTCTGATTGCCACAAGACTGGGGAGGGAGCAGGGTGCCAATGGGGAGCAAACCACGGCCTCAATTCTTGACATGGTTTAGCCCTGATACATCTGAAGCAACTATTACATTACTCCAAATGGTGCCTTTGAGACAGTCTTCAGTGAACTGCCTACCAGCAGAGAACTTGGATCTGTCCTGCCCCTTTCACCTCACAAACATCTTCTGGACTTGCTGTTCACTTTGTTCTGGGAGATAAAGCAGTGGTGGTTCACACCTCCATATTCACAGCTACAACAGCACAGTTCCTCCTTAATGTATAGTATTTCTGAGAATTCAACCTGAAATGCCAATGTTTTTAAGTTGGGTGTTTGCCTAAATATAATTTCATAGGTATCTAGTATTTGTAAAAGGATGCATCTTTCTCATATTCCCCTAACATTCTTGGGTCAGCTTAGGTCTGTTTATTCTTGCCTGCCCTGAATAACTTGATTGATGTCACAGACAGCAAAACCTACCGTAGCTTTTATTCTCCAACTGACCCTGCATATGTTCAGTTTGCCAAGCTGGCCTCCTGTACATCTGCAGGACCACACCTTACACAGAGAGTTGCCCTTCTTTCTGTATGTAATGGTGAGCTAAGAAAGATTATTTCAATACTCCCTCCGACTCTGAGGTCTTCTTTTGTGGGTTTTTTTCAGGACATTTATTAGATAACGTACACATACAACCTCTACAGCAAAGACAGGATTCCAGGACCTCCCCAAGAACTGCGTTAACAGGTAGTTCCATTCTGCCACTCTTTATTTCAGTGTACCCACTTTTCTAATGCAAAGTAGAATAATTTAATAGGAAGGGCTTAATGTTCCTACCAGACTAGCCCATAGTTGAGTGGTTAGGACATTGTCATCTCTCTGTTCCTCTGGAGAAATTTCTACTACACGCAACATAGTCTAACAAGGGTATTCAATAAAGAGGAGTACTGCTCCCTTCTCTTGAAAAGACACTTTAAAATAATGTAGTGCTTTAAAAATTGTTGGGACCCATGCCCTGAAAGAGATGACTTGAGAAGCTGGCTTATTAAATAAGCTTCAAAGTTGCAGTTTCTCATTGAATTTAGAAACCTTCCCCTGCTTAGCAATTAGGCAACTAACTCAAGTTTCGCCAGGGCCTCGCTCACAACAAGGTTTCCATTGGTGTACTGACTCTTGTAAATCCCTTTCTGTGGAGCCTAATTTAGGATTTCAGGCTATAATTTGGCAGGTGAACAGAAAGAACAAAAGACATATAGGAATTAGTCATTTTAAGGACACCTAATTGTGCCCGTGGATGTACCTTCGGCTGTATAGTTGGAAGAAGTCCACACACGGTGAACACAGGGTTATAGCTGTATTAGCCAGTCCTAATTTTAGCGGCTTTGCAGGTATAGATAAATAGATTTGTCTCACCATATGTATAATTTATTCCTGCTTTATCACTTCCTTTTGCAGTATGTGCAGTAAATTTGGGCTGTTACTGTGGATGTTGGGTGAAACCCAAAATGGTAGCAGGGCCAAGGTAACAGAGAGGGGGGAGAGGAGAGAAAATAAGACTGAGAAATATTTATACTTCCTCCTGCTAATTATTGTGCGTATGAAGTCTCACCAGCTGACCTTGTGACTCCTCTAAAATTTCATTGCTTATTAATCTCCTTACCTTTCATCCTTTGTGAATCTTTCATTGTCATTTACCAGCCTTCTGATCATCTGCTTTTTGCTGCTCAATCCATCATGAAGGAGGTGAGTGCTGTACTGGAGACAAGCACCTCTCCTCTTTCCCTCTGTGCTCTCTCTAGTGACTACCAACTGTCCTTCCCACTTTCCTGAATGTCACTGACAAGCAGTCCTGGCACAGTGAAGCTGTGCTTCTGCAACTCTTCTGTTGCAGAAGATATTACCGTGGCCATATTTGACAGGAACAAATAGTGCATAGAGAGGTCTGTGGAGCAGAACTGTTGGGAGAACTGCACTTCTCATCCCTGGAGAAATTCTAGCATCAATACTTGTTTTCCCCTTGATTGGGGGCAAAAAGTCAAATTTTCAAGTAATTTTTTTTTTTTAATTCTGTGAAGAACAATATGGAAAAATGTAAACAGCCTTATTGAGTTCATCTATAAACATAATTGAGACATTCAGTTTTCATCCTGTTCCTACATGGTGCACATGATCCAATGGCCAAGGGCATATCTTGTCTGTAAGCTGCCAAATGACGTATGTCTGAGGCAAAGCTATTAGTACCTTTCTCTATCCAGTCTGAAGGACCAGATCCTGTTTCTTTGCTGTGTCAGAGATCATCAGCACAAGTCTGGAGACTGTCTAAACCTACTGTAGCAAGACCTGTAGCAAGATGGTATAACCACTCTATCCCCCCAGTTCTCTGCAAAAATTACTTATTCCTCAAATGGAATAGTTGGGGGGCAAACGGTTCAAAACTCCATCTCATTAAGAAATTATTTCAATATTTTTCAGTACTTTAGTATGAAATGTTATTATTTGGAAAACACTGCAAGTTTCATGAAATGCCATTGGACAGCTGATGTCACACTGTCTAACCATCAGGTGTCTTCCCTGTGAGCAGAGAGAAGCTTTTCTGTTCTCCTCCTAGAGCATTCTAAATGTCCTACAGTATTTGAGCATCTTCTCCTCCTCCCATCTGTTCCCTGTACTTCTCAGCACATCTATCCTCCTACTGGCTGGTTCTCCAGATGTCCATGACATCACATCTCATCTCACTCTTTGAAGAACTCTTTTCTCCCTCCTGCAACTATCCCTCCCTTCTGTTGAGTGATTTCCTGGATCCCTGGGCACATTCATTGTTCTCTGCTGTCGGCCTTCAGCATGATCCTGGATGGAATAGGAAAGGATGGCAGATACTCTTGAAAGAAACCAGGAAAGGAAGGAGTGAGTGGAGAATGGAAATTTCCACAGAATACTAAACATGCTGGCATTTAAATATATCCTCAGGCTCAGTTTATCTTGCAGCTTGTCCATCCCTATTCAGCCATGGTACAGTCACTTTCAAATAAAGATAGGGTTAAACTATGAAGAAATAAATAAATTTCAAACAGTCTCAATGTTGAAGAAGTTTGCATTCAAACCAGTACTGATGTAAACATGTAATTTCTTTTTAGTGCTCATTTCTTGGGGTAGTCTTATATCAGACAGACCAGAGAAATACAAATTTTACTGATGCTCCAGATACTATTTTTAGAAAGCTTCTTTGTAAAGAGAGACTGGTTAAGTGGAATAGATGCAAGTGTAGCAAAGAACCAGAAGGGGTAAACGTTATTTTTTCAATTGCCTTAATTTTACCTGGAGCTGACAGAGGATACCTAGTGCTTTCTCAACTAAATCCATGTGTAGCCTTGCTGTACATTTTGTTTATTGAAGGAAACCTGTGCAGTGTTGAACACTTTTGCTCCTCAGTGCAGAGGTGGCTGTCTGATAGTAGTGGTGAAATGTAAAAATTAATCTAGTGAAAGAGGAGAAACTTTATAGAGATCATCCTGGATGACAGTACCAGTTTTTATTATTTTGTTTAGCTTTCCACATAATTCTGTTGTGAATTATATTCTACAAAGAACTTCCAGAGAACTGAAACTCCAATATGAAAGGATTTGAAAACAATTATTCATTTTACATTTACTTAGAAATGTTTTGCCTAGAAAAAAACAAACAAAAAGTATTTAGGAAACTTTATAGCTATTCTCTGTTCAATTAATGTTTAAAAGCTATTGTCAAATGTGCTTGTTAGAAGTGAGAATGCAGACAACGCTAGCTTATTACTTGTGACAATTCCATATTTATTTAATGGGTGCCTTAGCCAAGCAATGAGTTATGCCACAGAATGTAAGTCAAGGCTGTACAGCTTTGTAATGAAGATTAATATGTAAAAATTACAGGCTGAAAGTGTTTGAGTTCTGAACAGTAGCTACATATTTAATGGTATACCCTGAATGCAAAAAACTTCTTTTCCTTTATAAATCCCACCATAGTCAGTTCATTTTGAAACCCAAAGTGTTCTGCCAGTGGATTGATTTTCTTTCCAGTTTCATCTCTTGACATATGTTTTTTTCTTCTTAGTGGACTTTTGTGTCCCATTTTCCTATTCCAAGCTTCTTGATTCCCTTTTCATATACTTCTCAGATGTTGAAGTTTTTGCCACCTCATGTCATTTTCAGCATTCTGTTTTCTCTGGGTTCACCTTACTTTCATCTGAGCTTCCCCCAAAATAGCCCTGTAGTACATATCTCACACATTCTGCTTAATTACACAAAACCTTTTCCTTACCCAGCACCATTTCCTTAGTGAGGAAGATTATTTCAAAACTTCTTGAAAGTTCGCATTTCTCACTACAGGCCACCTTAAAGGTTTTGAATATCCATTATAAGGTTTTGTGTTTGGAGAAGTTATTTAGAACAGCTGGAACTGAATGACAACAGATTTTTTTTTTTAATCAAAATGCATATTAATTATCTTGACCATTCTCTGTAGATGAATCCTTTCAAAGATTTCTCACTATTTAGTGAACTTATTGGACTGGCCATTGATATGAAGAGTGGGGAAACCTTTCTTCCAGTGCTTTGTGGTTTCTGCATCACCAGTGTGAGACAAATGCCTGCCTTCCCCCTAAATGAATGGCTCAGAAAAACTGAAATAGCTACACATCTCCCTGAATGGATAATGCTCCCACATGAAAATCCACATAGGAAAGGACGTGTAAAGATGGTAGAAATGCACTAAAATAAGGTGGTTAATCAGATGTTAATGATCTAACTTTTCATTATCCTAAGACAATGAAACTCCAGTGAATTCAGAGGAAGTGTATTTATTCACATTACCACATGATCTACTACTTGCCAGCTGGGCAGCTGCAAGACCCTTCCAGAGATCTCATTTTCAGGCACCTGCTCATTTTTTTCATTTCTTTGGAGTTTATGAAAGAATTCTGTCTCACTTTTTTTTTCATGTTTATGTTTTAAAGTCTTGTTATTTTATGTTTTAATATTTTGCTTGATTTAACGTTCCTCTAAATTGGCTGCTGCATAGGTGGTGTAAAAGGAACTTTGTTATGAATAGAATAAGGGAAGGTCAGACACTAACATGAAGTGGGCAGAATGACATCAGATATTGACTTTAACTGCAAGAAATTAGTGACTGTTTGTTGACAGAAAGACATAAATTGCTACTAAAGCCACTGCATAAAAGCTAAAGAGAAAACAGTTTTTACACAGAAATCTTCTCAATTGTAGGCTAAACAATCAAATTTGCTTAACAGAGTGCAAGTTACTTGCCAAACATAAGAATGAGATTTATATATTAGGCTGTGCAGCACAAAATGAAGTCTACAAGGTAAAGTTCCTTTGCACATGGCAATGAGAAGGGGCTGGAAATAGGGCCCTTACCTGCCTCTGTAAATAGCTCCCTTACCCACAGATAGATCCTCTGATACATATATGTGTGAACACAAGTAATCAAAATAAGGTGTTGCTCTTTTCCTGTCTGCATCAATCATTTTTCTTAATTATCATGTTCAAGCCTCATGACTTGTGTAATTTACTGCTTATGACAGTTTGCTGCTGAACTGAGCAATACTGTGCTGCTGAAGTGCCCTGTGGACATGGTAGTACCAGGCACTCCATGGTCTTGCTCTGTGTCTGTGGGACCTGATTCCCTGTTAGACTGTCATTCCATGAAGCATCATCAGATCAGATCTTGTGGCTGAAGAGCTTTAGTAAATCCTGGACTTGTGGGGAGAAGAGCATTGCCACACCCAAGAACAGCAAATAGCCTACAATATTGCCCCAATTCACAAAGATGATTTATGTCAACATATATTAATTCATGTCCTGGGCCATAAGTATCATTTTCTTTGATAAAGAAAATGGTTTCATTTATTTGTTTGTGCTTGACAGACTTTGAAGTGTAGGGTCCATTGCTGATGGGTTGGTTTCTTCTGTAGTATGTAGGCTGCAGACTGCTTTAGAAGGCAATTACTCATCTAAGTGCCCTGGGGAAAAGAGGGATGGGGGATGGCAGAGCTCAACTTCCATGAGGACCTTTTGAATATTAAAGCCCATTAACGTTGTGTTCAACTTCTAAGGCTATGATTCTTAAAGATTTGCACATGAAATCTATTCTTGATGCTGAAATCTAAACAGGCCAACAGTTCTCATGTATGCTTCATAAATAACACGAAAGCAAGAGGAGGGACACCCTGTGATTTGGTATCATACTGGTGTCTGCAGTGACTTCTGTGAAAAGGTGCCAGCTCTGCTCCTCCAAGGAAAACCCCACTCCCCCTGCAGATGGGGCACAGACACCTTGCTTCATCTGTCTCTCTTAGAGTACTGAAATGCTTTTGAGGTGAGAGTGGCTGCTCAGATGACAAAAGTGAAGGACAGTATTTAGACAAACATTGTGACTTTTGGTAAGAAACAGAGAAATACTTATTTTCAGAATATCAGTCCTCACAACGTACACTGTTTTTCTCAGAACTTTCACCTAACACTCGTTCTAGTTAAATGTTTAAAGAAAACATGGATCTATTGGTTTAAAATGCATTATAAATTCATGATTGTTTAATTTCTGCAGCACTTCCTTGCTAAGGGTATCAAATCATATTTTATACACTATTCACTTTAATTTCTCAGCAGTCCCATGGCTCATGTACAAGAAGTTTCAGCACACTTGATTTGCCATCACACAAACTGAAGCAGAGTTTTGGTGATTCAGGTTATATATATAATTCTGGCTAGGGTCCTGCATCTTGAACAGGTTGTTTTTGTCTGCTCATCCATTCATCTTTGCAATACATAGATTTATTTTTCCTGCTGAGAAGCTTTTTGTAATACAAAGGCATAATCCAGAAAGCACAAAAGTATAGCTTGCTCCCTGAGTAGCGTGCACACCAGAGCCTTGTATACGGCAGTGCTATATGTGGGGATTGCTTGACTTGAATGCCCGGAGAGGTGCAAATTCCAGTTAACATCTCTCCTGTGACGGTGCATTTATAAAGTTTGCATTTAGTGAGGTAGCACTGCAGAACTTGCTTTCATCAAGGACAAAAATAATGGCTCTTCCTCCCAGCTGCTGTTTTTTGTGGCATTTGTAGTTCCTTTGTACTTCTAAGGCCTCTGTCTGCCTGTTGGATTTTATTGACCAATTGGCTAAGTTTTCTGGAGGAGAATAGGGAGAGGGAAAAGGTAGGATGGAAAGATGAAAGAGTATTACCTGTAAAGCTCCCTTTCCCTAAGATATTTCTTTCCCCTTATCCTTAAGATATTTTTCCTTATCTTTAAGATATTTTTTTCTTTATGTAATTCAGATTGCATGTTTCTTTCCTCTTTTGATTTTCTACTCTACCAATATAGGACTTTTATAATTTGAGGAAGTATCAGCAGAGGCACATGTGGTCACTGTGTTGTGTTGCCAGTTTTCTCTGTAAAGGATTGGGTTATTGTTTTTTCATTTTCCCCTGCTTTTTGAAGCAGCAGGCTGCATACAGCAAACCCCAGCCTTTTCAAGCTAGAAGGAATATAAAGCAGGGCAGAGAACCTCTGGCACTGCTTGTCACTTTATAGTGGGAAGTCAATTTCTGGAGGCAGGGGTTTGGCTGGTCTTGAAAGCAAGCTTGGACTTGTTCTTAATTCAGCTCAGGACTTTTTCAGTGGTGATCACAGTCCTAAACAGCTATTTAAAGCTACCCAGATGCCTTGAGCCAAACACTCGCACAACCTAATTTTACAAAGCTTTTGATGTCTCATCCTGGGCAGGCTTGTTACTGTTAAAATGAATTAAAACTGAAATGGTCAGGCAGTTGGCCTGATTCTTTAGGCGGACTATCGTACACTACATAGCTTGCATGGTACCAATGCGTTTTGGAGAAAGATGATGTCTCCCCACTTCCCCTCCCATGGAAAACCACGTCCTGAATTGTCTCTCTCACAGGGTGGGGTTTAATCCACCATGAATCTTCCCAGCTCCAAGTTAAGCAAGGTTCAGGGAAGGAAGGGGAAGTTGTGGATGCCATGTTTGTGCTCATCACTGATCTTTGCCCAGGTGCAGCTTAGACAGGACCACTCAGGGAAGCATACTCTCCAGTGCATGCTGGTGCCTTATACCCCAGGCATGGACCCCCCTTGGCAGAGGGCTCCCAGCTCTGTCCTGGCTGGTGCTACGAGCTCCTGCGTTGCTAATGCCAGCACGCACAGTGCGACAAGAGTCACTGAGCCCCACTAGAACCTCTCCCTTTGGGAACTCTGGAGAGAGGTTTGGATATATTCTTTCCAACTAAATTTGCAGTGGTAGAAGAAAGGGTTATTAGTGACTTTTCCACGTGGAGTGGGCAGCCCCAACCCCTCTGCAGCTGAGCCTGGGCTCTGTGATCCAGCACACTGTCAGAGGGACCCCACTTTTCCATCCATGGAGACGAAGCACACAAAGTGAGAAAAGCTGCAGCCAACACCCCAGAACACAACCTGGCATAAGTTACAAATGTTCCTGTGCCCTTTCTGTGGGACACAGGCAACATTCAGCTAATTAAGGCTTCTGTGGTTTATTACAGTTACATATGTTCTTCAAGGGAGGAAAAGGTGGACTGAAGTCTTGCTGCGAATTTTTTTCCTTGCTCTGACCTGAAGTTAGGCTGACTGTAACAGTGACCTTTCTTTCTAGCACTCTCAGTTACTTCTACATATAGAACAGGCACTTCATCTACTGCACAATGTTTGACAATAGAGAAAGAGAGGACGTATTTTTCTATTAATGTAATAGAATTATATGGGGAATGACAACAAAAATTGAATATAAGGTCTAACAAAATATATTCCCTAGATCCTACTAAACTCTACAGGCTCAGAAAATGTCATGAAACCAGGCTTTAACTTTGACATTTGTTGCTTCTTAAACAATAAGAAGAGGAGTAACATGTTTTGGGTTTGTTTTTTCTTTTCCTGAGGGAAAATACTTATCAAATTCTAGACCCTCCACATATAGAACATGTAAAAATAATTGCAATTGACTTCATAAAATTGGCCAGAGCTGTTCAAGAGACAGTTGCTTGTTGGTAAATTCCCTGTGAGATGTACCTTTCAAGCGTGATGTGCATCCCTTTGCAAATGGCTAGCACGGGGTCACTGATTCACTAAGCCATCAAGAATAGACATAAGTAAGACAGAGTCAGTGTGCTGATTCTTTGCACAGAGGTGAATTGGATCTTTAGGGAATGGATAGCTATTCTTTTTATAACCCTGACCTGAGATACAGCTGCAGCTCCCTACAGATATAGGTGGGCAAACCTGTGAACAAAATCCAGACTTATTAGCCTCCTTATAATCATCTCCACAAGCAGAGGAAGTACATTTGACCTGGCTTCCCCTATCCTTCCCCACCCAAGTATATGTGGAGTTTATTTCACAAAATGAACAGAAGCAAGGAGAAATCACTCACCACATGTGAACTCTTGCAAAGTTGTTTCACAGAACCTTCACTACCATGGTGGCTTTCCTGGGGTCTGTAGCTCACTTCTTGACAAAGGCAAGAAACCATATGGTGGAGACAATGAAACCTTTACTACCACTTTTTGCATCTTTTTTAGGGTTGAGACATTTATGTAGGTGCTCTCAGATTGGTTCATGCTCCCTAGACTAGTCTCTGCATGGGAATGGAATAGTAGAATTGTATCAGTTCTGCTGTGTCTGGTGCTTTACCACAGTTTAAGGGTCCAAACATTAGCCATTTTGAACTTACTCTTTCTTATTTGACTTTACCTTGAAGATGGAGGTGGAAAGAGCCTGTCGGCTCATCATATTTGATGCAAGGTTTCTCTGTGTGGTATTTATCAGGGCTTCATCCAGGGGAGCTCCAAATGACTGCAGTGATAGAGCTGAAATTGTTTCCCCTCGGGAGACTGCATAGAGGGCATGACACATAGGCTGCATGCATACTCTGCATGCATTTGCCCTGTCAGGTTTTACACATCTACTGCATTGAAGAGCGGCTGCTAGACAACTGAAGTGGTAAGCAACAGCATCTTTCAAAGTGGGAATGTGAACTGAACAGTGTTGCCTTTCCTGCTTTGATAAAGACCTTGTGTCAGGTTCTTTAGGAAATTTTGACTTGCAGCAGACTCCTGAATCTGACAACTTGACTCTGCAATCGACATCCAACGTTCAGCTGAATATATCTTCCCTTTGGGCTGTCTTCTCTAATATAAACAGTAAATTCAGACTCAGTCTAATATGCCTCCAAATTGCCTGCTTTTCTTTGAAGTACCTTTGACAACAGTTTTATGAAATAGTGCCATTAGTGCAGAACTTGTGTGACACAGGGGAGGACTTGCTAAAGGTTTTTAAAGGTTGCTTGTGTATTATACCTTTTTTTCTATAAAAATGAAGCCTTCTCAAATCTACTCCTGTCACAGAACTTCAGTGAAACCTCAGTCAGCCTCTAGAGAGCATAAAAAAGTTGGCAAGATTTACATGCATTTATAGCCTTGCATTGGTGATGTTACTCATGATCAGGACCTCAGGCTGTATCTGGAGTTAATAGCAGAAGGGATGAGCCTGAATCTTAATCATTATGTGGTTATTGGCCTTTTTGAAGTTTTTTCACCCCATTTGCTTGACAGTGCTTAACAAAATGCTGTTTCTACAGGTTGTCTTTGACCTCAGTTTCAGTTTAATTACTTCCCACCAAAGGAACTTCCCTCAATCCTTTATTAACCTGGTTAATAAACACACGCAATTCTGGTTTTCTTAAATAATTTGCACAATTAGGTTTCTTTGCTGCCATCAGGGATAGTAGTTTGTGTGTCTGCAAAGGGAAGTACCCAGTAGGAAACACAGCACAGCTGCGATGTATTTGAGATGAACTTCAGTACACTTGGGATCTTGACTGTTTTCAGTGTTACTTTGAGGCTTGATTTAGCCTTTTAGATCTAGCACTGAACTAGAATTGGCAATTGCACAGTTCAACAAAATTTAGTTTGGTCAATTTAATTTTCACAGTTTTGCTTTTACACAGCTTCTGACTTAATCCATCTTGAGAAACCAGTAGTATGGTTAGAAAGTTATACCAAACTGATAACTTTCATATGAAAATCAGTAGAAGCGATACTTTTAAAGGAGGTCTGTTTTTAATGTGAAAATCTTTGTAGGAGAAAAATAAGGCTATTTTGAATTTTCAGTGAAATTTCAGGTTCAGATAGCCTAAGTACGCTTGAGAAGAGCCCAAATCTCTGAAGTATTTTTACCCCTGATTGGTTTATCCTCTCTGGGTGGATGTAAAGACAACTACTCTCTGAGGGACTCTGCAAGTTAAGTTCATTCCTACTTGCCTCAGAGCTTGGTCTTACTTGCATAATTTCAAAAACCTAATCTGAAAAAAACACTGATTTCACATCAGGGTTAAAAAGAGGTGAATGACTGTGTTTAGGCTTGAATTTTAGATTAGCGCTATCTCTCGGGCTGGAAACCAGAAGGAAAAAGTTACCAACTCATTTTAACTAAATAACTTGGGGAGAGGTAGAGACCACAGCTGTTTCTTTTTCTGGAAAGCTTCTTATGCCTCTAGCTGGGTTAGCTTTGTAGTTACCTGTCTCAGCCCTTGTACTGCACTTGAGGAAAGCTGTACTCTGCATGAGGGTAGATAAATGAGATTCACAGCAAATGGGTTGGTTGCTAGAACTGGTTGGTTCCCAGCACCAGAAGTGTTGTCCTGCTGCATAAAAAGAACGTACTTAGCAGTGCATGTGCCTATTTGGCTAAATTATTAAAATACACACCTCAAAGGAAATTTATCAAAGAACAAAGTACATGGCCAGTTTTATGTGTTCAGTAAAGTCTGATCCAAAATCCCTGAGGAAGGTGTAGTACATTTCTGTGTGATTTGAAGGGCTTTGGCCCATGAAGTGTCAATGGCTTGACAACTCAGATCAGATTTCCATGGACATTTGCATGCCTGATGATACTGATGAGTGCTTAGTGGGCTCTTTTGCCTGGCCTTAGCAGGCCTGGCATCTAGCTGTTACTGGCAGCAGTGGCAGTTAGATACCTAATTCATCATCTTTGCATGGGTGTTCCCTTTATCCAGGAAGAAGGGTGTTCAGTTTTCTGTCAAATAATTTTGCTCTTAGCTTGTCTCAGCAAGACTCCAAATGTGATGTGGATAAATAAAGGTAAACACCTGCACCAACAACTGAATTTCCAATTTTGAGTAACTGGATAGTGCAAGAATTGAGTGGAAGTCTTAATCACGTAAAACTGCGAATGAGTTTAATGTTCTGTGACCATATTTTCTGCCAAGTCATGGTGTAGCTCTGTTCTCTGGCCAATGTCTTTTTGGATGCCATGGTCTTTGTGTAAATGAGTGGACTTTGCTCCCAGCCAGAGAAGTTACTTGAGAGTGACACAGCTGCTTTTTGGTGTCTGCCTGTGTATCGTACCGTTGTGTGACCAGTGATGGGAACTGGTCCTGGAGCCATCACTGAGCCCTCCCCCAAATGCTGGAGTGGGGCTGTGCCCTGGATCCCAGTTCTGAGCACTGCCTCTCTGCTTTTTAATGCCTGATTCTATTTTTGTCCTTCTGTGCTCTCTCTAAGCATTGGTGTGTTTGATCAAAAGGAATGCACTGACAAAATTGAAACATATATATACCCCTCTCTTCTGCCTGCATATATAAGAGAAAAGCACTTACACATGTCATGTGAATACAGAAATAATTTGGTGTTTGATTGCACATCAGGCTTCCCAAAATACATTCTCATCAGACATTCAGGAAACATTATGGTTTTATTACCAAGGGAAGGCTTTCACTTTTATTATTTTTGTAGAGGAAATTGTTCTGGATTCTATAAAATATGATCTTCTAACCATAGAGACTATTTGTTTTGAACCGTTGCATGAAAGAAATTAAGATTTCAGTTTCACAGCTTTTATAATTGCAGAGATTATCTCTAGTTAGCTGCTGTGAAGGAGGGAGTTCTTGTTATGTTTATCTGTTTAGAAGCATCCACCTCAGGTTCAAGGCACTCATGTTAATACACTAGTACAAGATGGTGGGAAAGCATTCAAAAATATTTGCACACTGCACTGATGCCCCACAAAATGATTTGTCTTGCCTGCTGATGCTAAGGACATCAGACTGTTTTTAAGTTGCTGCCCAGAACAGAAAGGAAGATGACCATAAATGCTTTCTGCCCCTTTTGGCTCCCTCACCAATTCCCTTTTTGAGTTCCCACATCTTCTTTTCTTACCTTTATTTTCTCTTCTGCTCTAGACTCCCCTTTCTTCACTCAAATTCTCTGCTCTTATATACATGTAAGTCTCAAAACCCTTTGTGATGTTCCTGTTCATGCTCCACTTTCCTGTTTCACCCATATGCCTCAGGTCCCTGTTCTCTTTCCACATTTGGTTAGGTTTGGCTCTACTACTCTCCATTTATTTTTTTTAATGTTCATTCTGCCATGACAGACAGATTCCCTGTCTTTTCCCAGGAACCCTGGGAGACCTCACAGTACCTCTATTTCCCCCTTTTCCTCTACTGCAAATCAGGAATTTAACCCTTACAGTGGGTTGCAGAGCATTTCTGTAGCATGAAAGGAGTAAATGCATTGGAGCATTTGTACCCTCACCTTCCTGCAACACCATCTCCTCCTATACTGCTGTAGCATGTGAGCAGATGTGAGATCTAGAGACAGGGATGCTTTGGGGTGCATTCAGCCCTTGTCTTCCTCCCTTTGTAAAGCAGGATGGTGTCAGCTTGATGGCCTCTGTTTGCAGCAGGTGTAAGTGCTTCTAGGCTCCTAGTTAGGAAAAACAACTTCCATTTCAGTTAAAGCAGTACAAAGTGTAGTGATAGATGTAGTCTAAAGATACGCTCTGTGTGAAGTGCTCTTAACTAGAGGCCTGATCCGGCATCTGTTAATTTAACAGGCAGTCCAAGGATGGCTGGAGTAAGCCTCCTGTGGGGTCTTGGGTCTTCAGCCATCCCACAGCTCTGCAGACTTTCTGCTGCCAGGGAGATCCCTCAGACCAAAATGATGATCAGAGGGCCCAGTTCTCTTCATCAGCACACATTAATTCATCTGTCCGACATCCCATCTGGTTTATAAGCCCTGTAGATGTGGCTCTGTTTTGAATGTAGTCGGTCACCTGTGGAGTATTGTAGCCTTTGAAGGACCCCAAAGTCTCTGAGGCAGCTCTCTAGCTACCACAGACTTTGTTGCATCTCTGTGTATGTATGTACACATTGTATAATTTCACCTTTTCTTACACTGATCAAGGCTTTTTCGCTTGACTAAATTTAATCCTATAATGCCCAGCTATACCTGCTCTCCCAGTATCCTCTACCTTTAATATTTTCAGCTGCCTAATTCTTATCAAAACAGTTATTCTCTCTGCAGTTTTTCATCAGTACATCAGTTTTTCAGCTGTACAGTAATTGTCAATATGTTCTAAATACCCCATTTTATGCCCAACTACAGAGACAATGAGTTCCAGGTACAAGAGAAACGTGAAAATATTTCAGGCTTCTGCTCTGGTGGGCTCATGTTCAATCCTATATACAGAAAAAGGAGCAGTTGTCAAAAAGAAAGCAAGAATTGCTTATTCTAGTTTGTACATTTATGTGCCTGGTTTCTTAGAGATTTCTGTAGCTCTTTCAGAATAATTTCCTGTTAACTTCCAGAGAGTATTCATTTGCTCTGTAGTGCCTGCAACCATAAAGGTATTTTCCATCTCTCCTATAATACAATTGTGATAAAGACACAGCAGTTGATCAGTAATCAAGCCCTTCCGAAAATTGTATTTTTCCCTTATTTTGATCTGAAACTGAGCTTTCATTGAACAACGTTAGGTAAAGGTGAAGTCTCTGGAGGTAGATCACATGGTAGCAGGACAGGTATCCTCTGAGGAGGACCCAATGAGCTGAAAAGAATAACAGTACAAGAAATTAATTTAATTTGACATAGCTATGAATAATTAACATTTTATAAGGCAATACAGAAATGCAATTAACCTTAGTCACTCTGATGCTCTAGGAAGTACAGACTGTCTTCCTTGTGTTGTCTCTGTGAACATGAGAGAATAAGGAGGCTGCTGTCTGTGAACATGAGAGAATGAGGAGGCTGCAGAAGAGAAGCAGCAGCTCATTCAAAGATTATCCAACCTCTATACAGCAAACTTACTGTAAAAATTGAATTCCCAAAGTTTTTACGTTGGGTGCTGTGATATTGAGCTGGATCACACATGCCTTGCAATAGATGCTCAAGCCTTTAATACATGAGAAAAGTTTTCCTCCATGTATGCTTATTGCTTACATGCTCTGTCTGCTCCACTGTCTCTAAGCAAAATAGCAGCAGAGCTAAGACATGCTGAGATGCCCTGGACATCCCAGGTCCCACTGGAAAACCACAGGTCTCACTTCCCTTTGGAAGCTGAGAGCACAGATGACAGTAAAAGCCATCTCAAAATATTCTGTATTGGGGCCATTCTTAAAACACTAACCTATCTTCGTACCACGCTTGAGATAACTCAAAACTTCAAGAATTACTCTATGTCCCCTGTTGCTCCTCACAGCCAAGTAGTTCTTGCTGTGCTTCTTTCTGATCACAGCTTAATTTAGATACTTTAACAGTCTTGCATTCACTGATGTTTTTAAGACAGCTGCCATTTTCTCTTTGATTTCTCTTAACATTAAGAAATAAGTAAGTATGAAAGACAATATGGAGTAAGCAAGAAAGAAGCTATGGAGTGAGTAAGAAAGAAGATGTGGACTAATTTTCTCTTTCCTTCTTTTCCTCTCATGGAACCAAATAGGAACAGAAGTTGAGAGAGGAATCCAAATCACCTGTTATCCTCACACTGATACTCTGTGCAACACCTCAAAACTTCCTCCTCCTCCTTTCTTTGCGTGTGCCCACCTGCATTATGAAGGGGAGCAGGAACCTCACTCTTGCACACCCTGCAGAGGCTTCCAAGGTCTCAGGAAGGAACTGCTGAGCCCTCTTTCCTACATGCACCCACTTTATTGGCATGAGGCTCAGGAAGAGGAAACAGGAAGGAGCCCATCTTCACCCTGAGCTGGGACCCAGCACAGCAGGCAAAAGTCATACACTGCCTTCTAGGGGGTGGCATTGTCACTGAGGCTTTCACACCCATTTCTGTTTCCCATTCCTTTCTGCATCAAACTTTCCCATATTCCTCAGGTTCCAGGTCAGATCCCAAGTTCATGCTGACTAGTTTGTGGGTTTTCTACATGGATTATTGCTGCTTTTCTTCTTTTCCACCAAAAAGAGTTTGTTGAAGTAATTTAAAATTGTTTTAGGAAGTCAAAACCCACTTCTTGCATCATGCTTAAGGTTCATGAAGAAAATTATCACCCTCTATTGTTTCTTTTGCTCCGTGTACTGCAAGCCCTGTGATACAATCTTAACTCCTTTCAAAGGGCTGGGATTCTTCCTATTAAGTGCCTGCCCCCATCCTTGGCAAGCCTAATAGTTTGCAGATAATTGTGACCACAGAAACTTCGTAAGTGCTTTGTGACTGGGCAGAATGGTCCTTTCTTCCCACAATTTACAATGCAGATTATTGAGATTATTGATGGATTCATTCGTTTGCCACCTCCATGCTATGATGTGGCAACTGTTAGCAAATGTGACTTTACTTATGGTGATGGCTGTAGTTTTGATACAAAACAAGGGTCTGGCCAAAAGATTCTTGCCTCCCCTGTGTACTTTTATTAATTTAGATATAAAATTGTAACCATTCCTTTCCATGGCTGAGACATACAAACTTGAAAGCATCAGGATGGTTCCTAAACAGCTTAAGCCGCTGACCTTGTCCTAGATGTGGGCTCTTGCCCACTGTATGCTAGAGTACCTGTCTTCTCACATGATTAGCAAAAGTCTGTTTTCACATTATCCCTAGTTGACAAATCCTGTCTAAGGGGTACCTGTCCCCAATCTCTTATGATTCCTCTCTCCTTAGAGGTTAAAACACCTCAAACAACCTTCTCTCCCTCCAAACAGTTTTTTAAGTGACAATTAGAAAGCAAATGGTTCAGCTGGTGCAAATGTGGGATTGGTAGGGGAGTCACTGCAGCAAGCTCCAGCTAGGGCAGTGGAAAGCCTGACCTCCCTTACATTGCTCCTGTTGTCTGTGGAATTGCAACAGGGAATTGCAGCCTAACAGCATCCTCTTCAAACAAACTGCTGCATGACAGGTATACATATCCTTTTTCAATAGCGAAAAATGTTAGTATCCCTTGTTCTATGTGTCAAGGGTCAAAATATAAAATGAAGACTCTTATCCATGCTCCTCTTGAGCCATGCCTTTATTGCACTGACTGCATGCAGAGCATCTGCTGCCCTCCTGGATTTCAGTGGTGGCTGGGAGTGTTCTGCGCGCAGAAAGAATCAAAGCCAGAGGTTGCGAACCCACCAGGATGAGGTCCTGCTTCCTGACGAGCAGGTGGCAGAGTACTGCTGCCTCCAGGTATACTCTGGAAGCTAATGCTGTACTTTCCATCAAATTACAAGAATTGGGAAAGCATTGCCAAGGCAGTCCCTTTATTCTGATGAATGCTGTGCTGAAACAGGTGGCCATTAAACAACAAGTTTGTTTGTTTGTTTGTTGAGTAAATAGATTGCACTAGTTTCAAATAGCAC
This sequence comes from Harpia harpyja, assembly GCF_026419915.1. NCBI lineage: Eukaryota > Metazoa > Chordata > Aves > Accipitriformes > Accipitridae > Harpia > Harpia harpyja. Next base: position 21,899,379 of record NC_068952.1, read on the forward strand.
TCTTTAGCTCCCAGTGCAACAAATCCACTTATCTGTGAGAAACTTCTGCTATTCCTCATTTTGAGTTTTCTGATCAGGAGATACCCAGCTATAATTCATAATTATCACTTTGGGCTTTTGATAACATACCAGAATCTTCTGACTAACAAAATGAGTTGCAGACTTTTTTTCACAATGACGGCAATTAAAGATTGGACAGACTTATAAAGAGAGTGGGGAACGAATGTTCCATCACTTGAAATCTTTAAATGAAGAGACTGTCTTTATAAAAGGTATTTTCTGTATCAGCCAATAGTATGAAGATAGATGCAGGAACCACAGAGAGGAACTCTTTAACTGAGGTTATGCAGAGGGTCAAATAAGATGGCCATAATGATCCCTTCTGGTCTTAACCTATCAATCAAAGGGCATTAAATTTCACTCACTGAGCTGGACATGTGATTATGCAACAAAAAAGTACAAGGAATTTCCTGCTTGTAGAGGGAGAACCTGGAAAGAATAATAACCATGGGATACAAATATTATGCTGACCTTCTTTCAGAACATCTACAAAGTTACAGTGGATCCTCTTAAGGTTAGCATAAGTATCCTGGTTATTCCAGCTGAGGTGAATGCTTAGAATGGAGTAGATTATGAATGCGTAATTGATTCTATGACCTGAAAAAACTGTTTTCTGGTGTTTGGAAACCCTTCTGCATTCAGCTACAAGATGGACAATGAAAGATTTTTGTGGAGTTGTTGAAGTATTTTAAAGAAGTTCATATTTCCTATGCGATTTTGGTCTATGCTTTTTATAACACTGCATTGCAAAAGGGAGTTTCTGTGCTGCGTCTGTCTCACCAATAGCCTCAAGAACCCTTTTTCTTCCACTGCACTGTGAAACAATGCCTGCTTTATGTTGGATCTCTGGGTCTAGAAATTTGAGAACAGGATTTCCCCATGATAAGGTGCAGGAAACAGAAAGGAAGCATATTCAGTTTGTCGGCTGGAGCTGCTTTTAAAAACAGAGGGATGTGTGGGTGGAGGTTGTGAGAAGGATATTTTGTACTGGCATATACATGAGTAAACAGCCATTCAGTGGTTTGTAAAGAGCTGAGCTGAACAGCACCCAGGAAATATACAATTTTTCCCCAAATCTTCAGTGTTTGAAAGCTGATAGGTTCAGCTCCTGATAACTCTTTTCATCAGTAGGGCCGCAGACCAAATGTTTTTTAAACTGTCCTTCAATCATTGTAATTGATTGGCAGCCATTGATTAAACAGTCATGTGGACCAGTGCTGACTACTTCAGTTTGGAAGGGGCTGGGCCCGAAATGGGAATTGCTGATGTCTACATGTACATGCTAAATTGTATTGTCAAGTAGGCTTCAGTATGTTGTCTGCTAGACTTGGAAGGGAGAATAACGTTTGTGGCAGGTGAAGTTGTCCTGGAGGTTGTAAAAGCATCTCAATTTCTTTTTGTCTTGCTCTGATATCCTGCTTTAAACTTTTCTTGGATTTGGATATTGTACTTGGCACTGTATGTCAAAGGAGAGCATCCCCATTACAAAATTTCTGTGTCAAGCTAAGTCTTTTGGGTGGTTGCCACTGTATAAGGGAATGTGTATGAATGTGGTTGTAAGGCTTTATGAGATCTCTTCATATAGAAATTATGCACTCTTGGGGCACTGGAACTGCTGCACCACTAAAAGGTTCAGCTGCTCAGCAATGCAGCAGTTATAAAGGTTCAGTGAGCATGGAGTTAGTCACCTGTAGTCACGGTCTCTCATATATTTTCTAGATATAAGTCAGGAACAGGACATTGAACCTTGGCAGATCTTTCCAGGGGAATGTGTTGTGGGCCTGTGAGATAGATGATCACTACCTAGGCAGAGCAAGATTTCTCCTGTGGCTCTTTGGGTGGTGATGGGATTTCCCCAGAGGTGGAAATGAGAGCAGATGTAGCTAAAGCAACCATGTTGGCTGACTGTGAACTAAGGCAGGATTGTAGAGAGGGGAGGACTGAGCAAAAAAGAGGAATGGAACTGGTAGCTTTCTTCCTGCTAGAATGACCAAGAAAGAAAGAGGTTGATTCACTGACAAGCTCTTTACTTGGGAGAGAAGCAATATATACCAGGGATGGTTAGTGGAGAGAAGCAGCTATGGGGCGAGCCCCAGAGAACTCTGAGTTAAGTCCAAAGGGCATCAAGGAAAGCTGGAAAGCACACTGGCCTAGTGCAGTAGGAACCCACCAAAACATAGCCTCATTAAAACCTTTTTGGGTGACTTTTTGCCAGGGTTGTATCATCTTTGATTTTTCCTTGGGAATCGACACTGTCATAATTGTAGGTGGTGAAAGATTTTTGGAAGGTTTTTGGAGTGCATTGATGGAGTTCATTGATTTCTGCCATTGCAAGCAATACTTTGCTTTCAAATCAGACTCTGAAACACCAGTCCCAGAGTCTATTATTAATTCCTGATGTCATTAAGACATGTCTTCTCTGTCTGTGATGCACTGACACTTATTTTATAAGGCACTGACATGATTAGATCTTCGATTTGATTTTATAGCCAACATGCTTGGCCCAGGATTCCCAGGAGTTATGTTTAAAGTTAGCTCCCTAATTCATGTTTTAGTCATCTAGTAAATGAAGTAATGTTTTAAGATTCTTAATGCCTAGTTTGGCAGTTACCAGCTTCTCAACTCTTTCTTTGACCAGGCCATTCATTTCATTGCCCAATAAGGTTACCAACTGTTGTAACTCTTGGTCTTCCTCCCAAGAGAGCCCTTCAGCACTGTTCCACATAAAGCTGAGAAAAGCTGGATATGCTGCAAAACAGGCAATTGCTCTATCCACAGTCCTTTCCCCTCTGTTTTACCACAGTGTAACTCCCTTATGTGCGACATCTGCAGTCTTCACCTTGGGGGTACAGAGAGTCACCCGGGAACGCAGCAAGCAGAGATCAAAGGAGTGAGACTGGTAACAGTAAGGGACCTGAAGTTTGCAGCAGAATCTTTTTCATGAGCCCCTCCAAAGAAAGTATATGTTGCTCTATGCAGTTATTCTCAAAAATATCTTCAAAGTTTTCAGTTCAGTCTGGTTTGAGTTTCCAGGGGCCAAATTTGATACCTACATATTAGCTGAATGACCTAGTTCTCCCACCTGCACTGGATGGCTTCTTGAAATATAGCTGTTGTTTCCACCAAGAGTAAGGAGTAAATGAGGAGAGTAACTAAGCTAGATTAGTCTATATAAAAACATACTTCTTACTTTCTAGACTGAAGTACTACAGCTCTTCCTGAACTCATGCCCTTTTTTTCACACTGGGATGTTTACAAAGCATCAGACGATTTTACTCTTTAGATCTAGGGTGTGTAAAAAGAGGTGTACTTTACGCCAACTACAAAGGACCTTAGAATCAGATCTTACAGGTTTAATCTGGATGTGCAGAGGCAGACTCTTCCCCTGCTCATGCTTCAGTGCATTAACTAATCTTTAAAGAACAGAGATTAAGGAGAAGCTTTGCCCATGAACAGGTTAGCCCTGGCTGTCTAGCCCTAGCTGCACAAATTCATTCAGATTCCTCGGAGGTGTGTAATACTGATCACTGTCCAGAGGCAAGATATTGGACTAGATGGACCATAGGTGTGAGCCAGGGCCACAATTTCCAGGTAAATTTCCACTGCAAAATTATATTTCTTTCTTTGCTTTTGATTCCTTCTGTGTGCATTATAAATTGTTCTGCCTGTTGGTGTATTGATACTGGTGTGTGGTAGTCTGAATGAGTTGGGGTTTTGCCTACTCTTATTTAGTCAGTGCTCATCTTTTCCCTGGCTGTCTAGGAGCCTCTTCAACCAAAGGAGGCAGAAGAAAATGTGTGTATCTGTCTGGAGGGCTGAGGAGAGGAACCCACCAGCAAATGGGAAAGGCTGATCAATCCTCCTGAGTTCTTTTATCTTAATTCAGGTTTTATTTAGACCTTCCAATACTGTTCAGTACAAAGGGAGATTTGCCACCAGCATTAGAAATAATAATATTTAACACAGAAAAACTTTGTACATGCTCTTCTCTTTGTCATTTAAGTTACTAAAATATAGCAAAGGAAAATTCTTCTAGTATTGAATAGCATGAAATGAAGCTGCTATTGTATTTATCTATCTCTCCGTGTATAGAAACAGGTATATACAACTTCCATTATAACATTTCAGGCATTGGCACCACTTGAGAGCTCTTTGCAGCTGCAGCTCATGCATTTTGCAACAAAATTTCTCTCCCCTTTTCCCTCAGCTTCCCCCACCCCCAGAGAATTGACAAGCTTTCCACTGACAAATGGTGAGTGTAGCTTCTGAGGATTTAGCATGTCAGGCCGTGTCTACGCAGCTTAGGTTTCTATTATTATGCAATGGCTTAGAAGGCAGTGCTTTGCCACATAATTACAGAGCCAATCTGTATTAGGACCAGGAGTTTGGATGCCTCTTTCGGTACCAACTATTAGCCTCCCACCCACTCAGGCCTCCTCCCTGACACTCTCACTTGTTTAATAGCTTCTTTTTGTACCCTTCTTTCCTCTGGCTTCTGATTTTCTTCCCTTTCCTATGGTATATATTTGTTTATTGCAGAAGTGAGAGGTCTGACTGAGTCGTGCCTGCTCGGATTCCTATGCAGCACAAAGCACTTGCTGTATGTTGCATCGTCAGAAGAGGTAAGAAGAAATTCCTGAAGCTGCCTCCTAGTTTGCTCTGGTTTCTCAATCTCTCTCTCTCTCTTTTCTTTTTTTTCTGTGTGTGTGCACATCGCTTGTCTCACAAGCCGTGCAGGCTCTGCCATCTAGAGCACTTTGTGAGATCACTCCAGTTTGCTGTTTTTCCTTTTTCCAGCTCTGTGTGAGTGTGTGTGTGTATCTCCCTGTCTCTCTTCTCCCCGCCACGATACAACTTGACCCCCCTCCCCAACACACACACACACATACACAGAAGCCGGGCTTGCTAGCATGAACTTTTACTTACAGTACCAAAATGCATGTGTTACCTTGGGATGCACTAGGATCAGAATGCTTGAAAAGCCTGCAGGCTGCTTAGTCCTCCAAGACTGGGTTTTTTAAACCAAACAAGAAAAGAACAAGTTATTCACTTTTTTTCTTCTTTTTTTTTTTTTTTTTTGTTTCTTTCCCTTTTTGTGCTTTGGATATTACTGAAAAAGGAGTCTCAGGGATTCACACACTTGGACTTTACTGAATCAGGCTGCATCTGACAAACAATCCAGTCTGCATTTTGGTTTGCTAGAGATCAACCAGGATTTTTCTGATGATATCTTCTTTTGAAAAAAGGATGCATGGCATAGAAAGAAGGTCTAAGTGCCTGTCTGAGACTATTTTACTGAACCTGGGATAAATGTTACTTCTCAAAGGTAAGTGATAGATTTTTTTCATATCTATATATAAACTATTTAGCTACAATATACACTATATAAAGATATGTACACAAAACATTTATATACAATTACCTCTGATGGCAAAAAAAGCGCTGGTTTTGTGCATTTTAAAAGCATTGGAAAAATGTGTAACTTTATCTTCCCTTTCATGCTAGCCTAGATAAGGCTGTTCACATAGAGAAAAGAATCTCAGTTTGGCTTCTGCTTCTCTCAGCATGAAAAGGCAGTTCAAAAAGAATATTTATTTTTTTAAGTGTCAATAGGGATTTTTTTCATGACAGTTTTGAAACAGTGACGGAAAGAGGTTTGAAAGAAGGGATAATAATTTGGTTTCTGATCCAGGAAAAACTGAGCAATACTGTAAAGCTGTGGAAGTGACTGCAGCTTTCTGGAGGAATTAGTAAATCCTGCAAAGCTAAGAACTTTGCTGGACAGATCAACTCTGCTGTATATAAAACCACACAGTAAAAGAGTGGGGACCTTGGCAAATGTCATATGAAGAAACGGAAGGCATAGGAAGAGCTAGAGAAGGGAAGGGAGTAAGGGGTTTGGAGGGGCAGTGTCTGCTGTCAGAGGTTGGTGTTCTTGGTAAGGTGATGCCACTAACGATGGACATCCAAAATTGGCAAGGTGGGCATGCGGGGGATGGGGTACACAAGCAGGTATATGCTATGTCATGTCTGTCTGATGTCATCAGAAATATATGGTCTCTGCAAGACTAAGTGCACTGAGAATTTGAGTTGGGGGAAGCATCTAAATGGCAGCACTGGACAAGATGTAACAAAATGAAAACTGAGTCTCTCCCTGACTTGCATGGACACATGCACACTTTTGCATCAGAAAACAAGTGTATGGCTGAATAAAACAAGAAAGAAACTAAAGGAGAGAGCAGAATTCAGTGATTAAGTCAACAAGTTCCAGTATGATGGATTAGTAAACTAGAAATGTAAAGTGGTCAGTTGTGGTAATGCAGGCAAGGAAGGATTCTTAAACTGGGTAACTCCTTCCTACCCAAAGGAGACAAATAGCATTGATTTAAAGCAAGAATCATTTTTTGTCAGGGCTGATCTAGTCTTTTTGGGGCAGTGCCATGGAGATATCAAGAGTAGAGTTTATTTTACCTACCCCATCTTTGGGATTTATAGGACAGAATAACTCTTCTGACAAGAAGAGACAGGCTTTGAAAGGCAAACAGTAAGCATCACTTAAGTTTATAAAGTCACAGTTAATTAAATTGACACCTCTTAACTTTATTATACAATGCTCACTGGGGCTAAGTCCAACACACACCATACAATTGTCACTGGCATTTTCTGTTGCTCAGGAAAGAGGAAATATTGCCATGCAAGGTATCAATTTTCTATTGGACCTTGCTGTGTATAGAGGATATACTAAGGCAAATTTGAGCTTGTGGTGAGAAGGAAGAGAGACAGGTAATTACTTTTACTCTTGCCGTGTTTCAGGCTGGTTACAGTTTCATTGTTTACAGCTTGCCCTGGGTTGGTGGTTAGTTTGCACTGCCTGCAGATTGCCGCTTGAGCACAACAGAGTGCTTTTTGTGTGTGCTCTGCTCATAGCTGCCTTGTCACAGCAGCGCAAAGCAGAGCTTCAGACCTTCCCTGAAACTGCTACTAATTCTCAGGGAGAGAGGGGATGCAATAAAAAATAAACAACAATACTAGGAGACAGGAAGAAAAAAGTCATTATGCTCAACCAAACCTTTTTAACCTATGAATCCCACCAAAGATCTGTATCATCTCTCGGATCGGAGACGGTGTCTGTCCTGCTCTCCCCAGCACAGCTCTGTTTTCATTAGGGTGACTCTGGGCCTGGTGTCCTCCGGTATCTGGCTGTGCTAGGTGCTAGCAGGAAGGCAAGCAGGCGGCCCCAGGTGCACCATGCAGGGTGAGAAATGTGATCCGTCCTCAGAGCCACCATTTCTGCTGCCCTCTCTGCCTCATGCTGCTCTTCACAGCATTAGCGCTTCTTGTTTAAATTTTACATTTGGAACATAACTGATAATTTTTCGCAATGGGAAGTACAAATGGCACATGTAGCCTTGCCCTACAGCCTCTGCTCTGCTTGCTGCTCAGGTGGACCTAAGCTGGCAGGTCCCTGGCAGTCCCTGTCATAGTGCTCCTGCTCCCTCTCTTTGCAGAGGACTCTGGCCACTGACTATACCTTGCAATGTAATGTTGTTAGACCCAGCTGATCCCCTTTTTTATTGCTTTTTTTGTCCTTGTGGGCAAAAAAACAAAATAGGAAGCTGATTCAAAATTAACAAGGTTTAACTGGTAGTAGGCAAGAATATACTTCAGGTGACTTAGAGTGAATCCAACTACCTGGCGAGGGGTTGCAGACTGATAACCCTCGAGGCTGCATTTGCTATCCACCCACACAGAGGGGAGGGAGGGGGTGATGACAGTGCCTGTTCACCCCCAAACCCCTTTTTTGCATTGCTAATGTATTTCAGCCTTGACCTGCAAAGATCACCTGTGGGAGAAAAAGGGTAGTTTGTTCCAAGTGTGTAACTCAGTCTTCTTTCTGGCCTGAGCGCTCAGCCTTACTTTATTTGGGTTTGTCATAGTCTGTTGTCATGTGTTTGTTTTTGTGGAGAGAGTAACTGTCCTCTAGGTGCTGGACTGAAAAGCAGTAACACTAATGAAAAGCAGAAGGAAGACATCTGTGGCTCCTTCAAGCCAGGCCTGATGACTGTGGAATCCATTGCCCAACAGCAAATGGGCCATTGCTCTATCCCTGTTGTTTCCTCTTTGCTTTAACCATGTAGGCTTCAATTATTGTGACTAAGGATCTCACCAAGGTGCTGGGATTTACTCTATCAGTGTCCAGAGGCCGTGTGTGTTCACAGGCACTGAAGAGGTTCCAGTCATCAACTGAAATTTGTGACAAAAGACAAGGTTTCATCTGAGTTCTCTGGAATAATAACAAACCCCACAGATCACCTAGTGTGATGCAGCACTTCAGTGAAGGGCCAGCTGTCACTCTTTGCCCAGCCCACCTCCACCCAGGATGCCCAGGAGGGAAGGAAGCTTGTAAGCGGTACCTCTGCTTCTAAGAACTCAAATTACCTTCTGCGTGGGTGGCTGCCAAACCTTGGTGTGAAATTAACAGATGTAAACTTGTCATTAAAAGGCCCACAGTGATGCCACATGGAAAACTGCGAAAAGGGCATGTAATTTGGAAGTATTTCGGCTTCCCTAGGAGCAGCGGTTGTCACCATACTTCAGAATATTTGCATGATGGTATTTCCAATTTTTCTCTCTTCCTGTCATTTGCTCTGTCTTGCCCACTATCTGGGTCTCTGCTGATGTCCTCATCTTCATGGGAAAATATTCATGACAAATCCAAGATGCCAACTTTGGCATATGAAATGAGCAGTGGCAGCAAAAGCCAGAGAACACCTTTTCAGTAAAAAAACATGCTGATTTGAAAACATGGGAGAAAAGGAGGTGGTCTGGTCCTATGCAGAATCCCTATTGACCTACACAGAAGACAGAGATGAGTGGGATTTTTTTCAGTGATTAATGTTCTTGTTTTTCTCAGGAAAACACAGATTTATCAGAATGAAACATAATTGGGAAATGGCCAGTTTTATGAATTGCCTGACTGAAAAAAACTGTAGGGAGAAAATTGCCAGAACACCCCATCTTACTTTTTTCTGGAAGATAAATTTTATTTTTTCTTTCCAGTTTGAGCATTTTGTATGAAAACTGAAAATAATTCATATGAAACTTGATTGTAAAAGGGGCCATGCTCAAATCCCACTTTGCTAAATGACAAGCAAATCTGTCAGTCGAACTGGAACTAAACACTTCTAGCTCATTAGAAGGCTTGCATACTTTCTATCTCAGTTTGGGCCAAGGAAATTGTAAGCACTTTCATTTCAATTCATGGGACCAGCAAACTTCTGTCTGCCAAGCCCTACCTGGAAGTCAATTTACTTGGCCAAGTGGGATTATTCCAGGAGCATCTTGCCAAGAAGTGGTGTGAGATATCAAGGCCTCTGAGTATCTGCACTTGAAATCATTCTTCCAGCTATGAAAAACTTATGTGCTGAGAGGATATGCCAGCTAAATAAGAGTAGACATGAAAGGATGGCTGCAGCCATATTACGAGCAGTACAATAGAGCATTTAGGAGGCTTCTGCTAATCGCTCCTCAGGAAGGTACTGGTCTCTAATCCTCCCACAGATCTGCTATCGCTGTGGTGTTATGGAAAGAGGTGAGATAAGGAGAGGGCCCTGGAATAGCAGTAAATCCAGAGTCCTGGACCCTGGTTGGTCAGAAGGTGAGAGGTAGGGTTGGTGCATCCCAGTGCATACCAACGTCAGTTCTGAGCAGAACAGAAAGCTGGATTAAGGATGAAATCAACAGAAAGTACATGATGGTTGAAAGCACCTTGTCTATTTTAATAGAGCTAATGTTGCACTGAAAATCCCTGGAAAACATGTGTGTGGCACTGGTACAGAAAATTATCAGTGTGACTCTTTCCCTGAAGCCAGAGGAGGTAGGTCAGGTCTGAGCATAAGTCTTTATGTTCAGGACTGAGACAAATTGCTGCAACTGTCCAATTAAGACTACAGAGTTTGTGTTGACTTAGGGAGAAGGACAGACTTTGGAAGACCTCAATATGATAAAGCCACAAGGATTGTGGGGATCAGACATGTGACACTCGAGGAAATACACACACTGGTGAGGAAGTAAGGAATTTTTCCTCTTCTGCCTTTACAGTTGCAATTTGCTTTGGCAGGCTGAGGAGCGAGGGAGATCAAAATGGCACCAGGTGCAAAGAGTCCTTAGCCATTCTCTCATCACATCTAAGCTCCTCAGCTTCAGTATACATGTCGGTCAGAATGAGTAATCCTTCTTTTGTCAGAGTGTAAAGATAAAAATTAAGAACAGGAAAGGAAAAGAGGATGTCTTAAACACACCGCATCCTCTGTTGTAGTGGCAAGATGGGTGGGTTGTGATATCAGTGAAAGGGCAGCACCTGTATGTGTGCTAGAAAGGAAAAACTGACTGTACCAGAATTTATATTAGATCCCTCTGTTAACAGCCTTAAAAAAAATGTATATCTGCCCTTTCAGTACAGAATGAAAACAATGAGCAGTCAAATGGCAAAAGGAAAAGTTGAGAAGAAAAAAAATGCCTGGCATGGCTCATTCAGCAGTCCCTGTCTGGCTTGAAGGCAGCCAACAACAAATGCCTGTCTCCTCAGAGATAAAAATCAAACCCTTCCCAATCATTTCAGTAGTCAATTGATCTCCTTACCTTTGTGAATATTCCTGTGACTAGGTAAATACATGTGATACTCAGAAAGCTCTGTATGGTTTGTATGTGAAACAAGTGTGCTAAACTAAAGAAGAAAAAGGCCAAACTGTATTGATAGAAAATAACTTATCTGGACTGAGACCATTTTGTTGGTTTCCTAAACTGATGGCTAGTTGTCATTTTGTGTGAGTTACCTCCAGTGTAAGTGAATGTTATCACTGCTGCTGGCAGATATTTACTGTATATTGGTTTTTAAATAAGGGTACAACATTGATTCCTTGCTCTCCAAATTATTGACTGCAGTTTTCTCCCTGTAGTCAGATCAGATAACTTAACTCCTCTGGGAAATGTTCAGTAGAAAAATGTGTTAGGTCCCAGAAACTCATGGAAGAGAGGATCAAAGGGTTTTTTGCAGGCTGCCTGTAATCAAAATATCTTGTAGTTATCCCTGGAAAATCTCAATTTGCTTGACAAATACCACTGTGAAGTATGTATTTTCTAATCCCGTTTCACGTGACCAAGTAGCACACCAAGCTATGAACACTTCAGTTGACACCCACTTTGGAAGGACAGTGTGACCTTTCCTTATCAGCACAGCTACATCTTCTGTTCACACCTCCCCAGATGCACTTTGACAGTGATATCTTCTTGATGTGAGGGGGAAGGTTATTGAGAGGCTTCACAATTACACAGTCCGCAGTCTCACAGAGCTTGAGCTTTCCCCTGTCCATGGTGTCCCAGCACCCCACCCTGACTGGAACTGATGGTCCTCCAGCTGGTGGGAGGAAAAGTTTCAGTTGCCTCAATAAATGACATTTTCTTTCAGATCCAGGAGTGGGTGACAGCAGTTTTGTGTGAATTGGAGAGAACTGGCCTTACTGGCAGAGGGTCAGAGCAGAGGAGTTGAAGAGCAGCCCGGTGGATATTTATGACAGTAAAAGCACTGAGGGCAAAGAGGGTCATGTTTGGAGAAAAACTGGAGAAGTTTTGGTAGGATGAGGGGGAAGAGAGAAAGAAGAATCAGCAGTGGTACTGTTAAGATGTCTCTGTCTTTTTAGATATTTGTACAGCCCTTCTTGCTGCTGAGCTGGAATGCCAGGCTAAGCTAAAGAAGGGCTTATGATATGTGGTGTTAGTCACAGTGTACGTAACTGATCCCTCCTTGAGCCACTGTGGGGTGCTTTATTTGTCACACAACCTCTTTTAGCCTTTTGGTGAACATGGAAAAATTTATTCAAGCCCTTTGTGCATTTGTTTCTGTTTTCTCCATCTTTTTTTCACCTCCCTGAATCAGTGAGTGGAATGAGAATGCTATTTATTTATTTTTCCTTAGCACTGAACACAAAGAGGTTTTTATCATCAGTGATCAGATGAGTCACTCATTATTAATTATAACCCCTCCCCCCAGTTCTTAGTAGAACCTAGCAACAAGCTTTCAAATTAATGTGAGAGGCACTCTAAAACGTGACAGGTCCATCGTCCTGTGGTATCTCTTCCAGAGAGAGTGCAATTGATGGGCTGAGATCTGTCTCTTCTGTGGTGGACATCAAATAACTGCATTTCATGCCCATCTTAGTGTTTTGTTTTCCTCTGACAAATTTTTCACCTGCCTAATTCTGTGAACAACATAACAAAGGTTTGTGATGACCCTGTGGGTTTGTGGCTCAGGAAACTTCCCTGCATTTGAGAATGTGCCAAGAAAAGGAAGAAATCCTTCCTCCTGCAAGAAGATTGAGATAGGACATGGTGAATTTCTGTGCATTGGTGACTTCTACCCTACATCAGTGTCCTACCACAGAATGGAAAAATCAAAGTTATGCTACATCCTATCTCAACTATAGGATTTACATTTAAAAATAAATAATGCCCTCAGGCCAAGGAACAGCTGCTGCAGTTCTTTCCAGCATGGCTCATTGATCTTGTCCTCTCATTTGACACATCCTGCTACTCCCATGTTGCTGTAGTTAGTGTTAAATCACAGACAGATCATGTAGTGAGTGACCTAACTGAAACCGAGACTTAGTTGGGGTAGACTTTACACACACAAGCCATCAGATGTACAGGCCCTTACACCACCACCTTGGCAGGCACTGGAAAAACACCTGAGAATGAGGTCTTTGTTAGGCTGTGCTATCTCTTTCTATAACTTACAGAGGTTTTTTACTTATTTCATGTTAATCTAATCATGTTAATTTTAAGGAATTGCTTTAAACTTTTTTTTTTGATAGCACGTGTTATTTTATCATGGAACTGTGATGAGCTTAATGCATACAGCAAAAGTGCAGTTTTCCACAGAAGTCCTTCTATTATGGAAATCAAGCATCTTTTAAGAAAACCTAAATAAAAAGCCTCCCAAGTTTAGTGTGTGATGTAGTTGCACTCACACACTCTCACAATCATTCCGTTTTTTTTTCTTTATATTGACAAGTACATAAAGAACAAAAAGTGAACTCTGCAGCCAGCTGTTTTTCCTAAATATGTCTTGTCTTGCTGGCTTAAGTAGAAGGCAAATTGCAGCTTAAGACTTCCTTTGCACTGCAATTCTTGGTCCCCAGCAAATCAGGTCTGTTTTCGGAACCCTTTTCTTCAGTCACAGTATTTCAAGATGGGAAGCTGGGCTGTGTTCATGCCCCAAGTTCATTATGCCACATTTGCAGGGTCTTTAGTCATAGGTGGCAAAAACATTTAAGGACAAAAGAACACAGTTTTGGACCTTTGTTTCCATTCCTTCCATTCCTGATTGCATTTTCAGAGCCTTTCTGACATTTAAGCAAAGCATTATCTGAGAGCTGTTTGGAAAGAATTAGTATGGGATCTCAGATTGTCAGTCTCAGAATACCTTCCACTTTGCTTCCAAACAATCTCTCCTGTAGGTATAAATTTATTTTGTAACATATCTTGCGGTCCTTTTATTGTTGGGTTCTTCTTTTTTTTATTTATTTATTTTTTTTATTTCTGTAGTCTTACCAGGAACAAGAAAAAAACATTTACCTTGCCAATACATACTTTTTTTTTTTTTTGATCATCTGTAATAGAGTAACAGATATTGCTGAATGCTTATAGGGCATCAGGTAGTAAAATCATCTTGATCTCAGATAAGAAAAGCACATATGAGCTTACCAGTAGACATTTGGAAATTTATACTCAGGAGGAAGATGGTTCCTTGTAATTCTGTTGATAGATGCTAAGCTTTGGATGACATTAAGTGATATTGGTCACTTGGATTCCCTTTAATTTTTCTGAGATTTGTTTGACTAGTGTGATATTCAAATGTCCATGCTTTCAAGTGTTTTAATCATTCAGAGAAGCAGCAGCACCCATATCACACGTGATTAGGATGACCAACAATCTGAACACAGTACAAACAGTGATTAAGCAGATCATGAATATTAGTAGCTGGCAAATGACACATAGCTAGAATATGAGGCATTTGTTTGCCAAATATATATGAAACAATTGGGATAAAATAGAAAATAAAGTAAGGATTAAATCATAACAAATATTTTTTAAATCAATACTAACCACTATTAAAAATTAATAAAAATAAAATGTAGACTCTATAGCAGTTAAGTGCGGTTTAATATTGATATCCAGTAAATCCTTGCATCTCACAAGGGAAAGGAATGGCAGTACCAGCCCCTGTGATATATATATTTGTATAAATATATATTCATTTATTGTAGGACAAAACCAGAAAAAAACTCAGGGAGGAAGCATAACCTTGTAATTAAGGCTTTGGTCTTAAAGTCAAAGTAGGCCTACAAGAAACAGTCTATGCAGGACTTAGTAAAACTTGCCAAAAGCACACACTTGATTGCAAAGAAAAAGGAACGACAACTTTCATGATTACAATTGGCTTAATATTGGAAATATTTCCCCCTTTTGTGTATCATATGTTAGGTCACTTCTAAAATGGAAATGGTTATTTGAAATGAAATGCTCTGATAATTCACAATTATGTTTCCACTTCAGAATCAATAAATATTTTTTGAAAGGTTAAATGAGTCCAACTTAAACAAAGTATCTTCCTCCTGTTTGAATAAAACAAGCCAGCTCAAAAAAACATTTTTAATTCCTTTCTATCCCTTTTAAGTAATTTTTTCAAATCGTTAAACATACATGTTTATATACACATGCTGCGTATGTGTGCGCATATGGTTAGATCCATTCTTGGCCATAGGCATAAACTTTGCTTTTCACTTCCACTTTTGTAATAGGAGATAATACTAACATATGTCAGAGACTTGTCTTAAGCCTAAGTGTACTGATGTTTATGAAGTGTATATAGACTAATGAAGATGAAGGATACACTCAGGGGAGTAACTCTGTGTTGGCAAGAGGAGAGACACAACTTAATGAGAGCTGGTGAAGAATTTCCAATCAACTTTTTTCATTAGAGAATAGGTTTTGCCCAAAATTAGTTCACTGGGTATGTTGCAGGGGGGCGGCGGGAGGCTGGAGGTTGTTGTTCGGCAACATCTTCCTTTGGTTTTTTTTATGTTTTCAGCTGGAATGTTTGTGGGGTTTGTTTTAAAACAACATTGAACTTTTTATCATGTGAAAATCTTTAATGTGACATTTTGTCCTATTTTTACAGAAAACAAGCTTTTGCATTTTCTAGAAAACATAGTCTCCAAATTATAAATATGTCAAACTTGTCTCTCAATATCTGATAAAATCAGGCTTTCTTAATATTTTTAGGATTGCTGATAGCCATACAGAGATGGTACCGCTTTTTCTTGTAGAATTTTTCTTTCCTCCTTTCTCATTTTTTTGTTTTCTTGCCCTAGTAGTCTGTTCTTTGTGGATGGTTATGCATAAAGGGAACAGATAGTTCAATGACTTCTCCAAATAAAACAGACTGTAAAAATGCTGAATTTGCTTTAAGGTTCCCATGACAGGTAATATGAAGGTAAAATGACAATGAGTGGGAGACTTGGGCTGTGGCAAAGCAGGCCATCACAGTTCCTAATCTGTGGAGAGAATTAACCTCCAAATTTTAGCTGTATGGAAGCAACGGAGAGTGAGAGGGGACACACATGACTGATCATCAAGGAATTAAAAGGACTTCACCACCAGTGCTTCTGTGAAAGTTGAAAAGCAGCTGAAAAAAGCGAGAGAGAGAAAGTTTCCTGTGGTAGAGCAGCCACATGCAGCAGTTTAGTGCTCTTTGTACTGGAAATGCTGTTGGCTGATACATGGTTTGTGTTATCTTATGCTTAGAAATGAAACTCGCAACTACACTTTTAAATATGTTAGGCATTATCCTTAATAGGTGATTCATCTCTCTCAGTCATGGCAAAGGGGAATGAGGAGTTCGTGATGATTTAAGTCAGAATCTTCCTAGAGTGCAGAGCTTTTGGGGACTGTGTATTAGTCTGCGGTGTCACTGCTGTAACAACTGCATATACTTTTAGTGCATCTGCCACTAAGGACTCTGAGCAAATATGAATAAATTGATCCTTGGTGCTTTCCATGTAAATTGGGTTACTGTTACTATTCTATAAACGAGAAAAATGGGGCATGGATTTTGGCTTAAACTAGTCTGTGATCACACACAGTGTCTACAGCAGAGCTGTTGATCAAGTTGCCCATTAAACTAGGTGTCATTGTGATGAGGCTTAAGCAATGGTGAGGTAGGGCTAAACTGGTGGAATGGAAACCAGGTCAAATCCCAGAGTTGTGCAGCAACCGAGTCAGCTATGCCTATACAAGTAAGCCCACTGCAGAGCTTCATTTAGGCTTTTCATTTTAGCAAGACTATTATGAAAACTGCTCAAAGAGCAAGCATTAGCTAAAGTAGAAGCTACCGAACCCTTTTCTACAATTGTTTACATGCTTTAACAGAGTTGAAGAAAATAGTCATCACATGCATTACCTTCCTGTTTATTTTTGCTGGGTTTAGTTAATAGTCATTTGAGAGGGATATGGATATACTGGCATCTGGAATTATCAAAAAAATGCAGAAATAGCTATACTTAGCTTCTTGTCTTGCTTGGGATGCTAGAAATCTTCCAAGTATGTGTCCAGGCAAACCCAATCTTCTTCACATATTTTCTACTTATTATCGTGAATTATCATACTGAATTACTGATTAAATTCATACTAGGAGAAATTCTACTGATACCATTATTTTACTTCAGTGATGGACTAAAACCTTTTATTCCTATAACATATACAACATTTGTACATTTATTATGCTACAGCTAATATTTATGTGGCCTCTTAATTTTGAGGGCTTTTTATTTCAGCTGAAGTTCTGGAGGATGTAATTTATCTCAGCTCATGGCTGACTTATTCCCTTAGTTTTTAGATGAAAAGCCCAAGGACTTCTCATCTATCTGTCCTTATTGTGCAGATAAATGTAACCTCAGCCTCTGGTAGTGAAAATGGTCAGTCTAGCAAAATGAGAAAGCTCAGCTGACGCAAAATCATTGGCTTAGTTATTCATTGAGAAAAATGCAAACTGCTCATAAATGGTTCATGTGGGGAAAGACAAGTAGAATTCATCCTCTACAAGATTTGTAATTACTTATGTAAACCCAGAAAAAAAAAAAATATTGATCACCATCTTTCCTTATCGCTTTTACAGGACTGCCTTTAAGTCTGCACTGACAAACAAACAAATAAAAAAAAGCCATCAAACCCAAGAAGGTTCTGCACTGCAGCTGTCAACCACCCATTTCACATTTGGTGTCATTTGGCTAATTTGCTACTGGTCCCTCATTCTATAGACTACAATCCAGTCTCAGCTGTCCAAACCTCCATTATGCAAAACAGGGTGATGGTCCTCCATGTCTGTTAGTTGCACTGATAATTCCTGTAATTACTCAGACACACTTTATTTCCCATGACATTCAGTTAAATGAAGATGCACTGCCTGTGAAAAACTTACTTTTAAGGTCCCACTCTAACTCCCCTCATCATGCAGCCAGCAGCAGCAGGTTAACTTGTTTTTCTTGATGCAAAAGCTTCTAATATGTGACTACAGCAGAGATGGAAAATGACAATAAATCTTCAAAGACAATCACTGTGATTAGCACACATAATCCATAAGGGAAGTAAGAACAGTAGTAGTTATTAAATATAGGTAGTTTACTCACTGTGTCATGAATAAACTTGTGATTTGTGAATTCCTGAGATTTTTAACGTGATGATTTATTCATGATTTTATTTACTTTTCTGTATAATGAAATAGAATGGCAGAAGGAAGAGATTTTGGCTGATGCCACAAACATCTCCTTATTTGCTGAGATGTCCTCCTGTACTCCATAGCTCAGGAAATAAAAGCTTGGGGGTCTAGTCCTTGTAAAACCACTGGATGTCCCTGGAAAGTGCTGTGTAAGCTTTTATGGTTGGTACAAAGTGGTACTGCTTTGTGGGTACAGCAGATGATTATGCAGTGACAGTAAATGGGTGTCCTGGTTTCAGCTGGGATAGAGTTAACTGTCTTCCTAGTAGCTGGTACAGTGCTATGTTTTGAGTTCAGTATGCGAAGAATGTTGATAACACTGACATTTTCAGTTGTTGCTCAGTAGTGTTTAGACTAAAGTCAAGGATTTTTCAGCTTCTCACGCCCAGCCAGCGAGAAAGCTGGAGGGGCACAAGAAGTTGGCACAGGACACAGCCAGGGCAGCTGACCCAAACTGGCCAACGGGGTATTCCATACCATGTGACGTCCCATTTAGTATAGGAACTGGGAAGGGGGGGCGGGGGAATTGCAGCTCGGGGACTAACTGGGTGTCAGTCGGTGGGTGGTGAGCAATTGCACTGCGCATCATTTGTACATTCCAATCCTTTCATTATTGCTGTTGTCATTTTATTAGTGTTATCATTATCATTATTAGTTTCTTCTTTTCTGTTCTATTAAACCGTTCTTATCTCAACCCATGGGTTTTGCTTCTTTTCCCGATTTTCTCCCCCATCCCACGGGGGGGTGGGGGGGCGGAGTGAGTGAGCGACTGCGTGGTGTTTAGTTGCTGGCTGGGGTTAAACCACGACAATGGGTCATTGCCTTTAATGGTAAGCATGCACTAAAGGGGATCAACCAGTGCGAGTCCCTGTTTGTCTTACAACAGCCCATTTAAGTCCAGCTTGAGCTGTTAAGTGACTTCAGTGCTCTCATCAATGATGTTACACAGTTCTGGTCCTGGAAAACGAACTGGAAAAAATGCAGAGAAGGGCAGCCTGGATGTATGTATGGAACAGGTTTTGCACAAAGAATGATTGAATAGCCTTTTTACTCCTCAGCTTGGAAGGGATTTACTTTGGCTTAATATGATAAAGACAACTAAGACTACGAAAGATACTTTTGTTTCTTGTCTTTTCTAATACAAGCCTTAGAGGGCAACAGATTAAGCTGGCAAATGACAGGTCTAGAACAAACAAAATAAAGCAGTTCTTCACTTGGGATTGTGAGAAGCTGTGAAACGGTTTCTTGCAGGATGCAGGGGTTGCTAAATGTTTGCATTGATTTATAGACCAATTGGAGAATTAAACAAAAGAAAGATATAGGGGTTTTTTACGTTCAAAGACAATGTTAGCTAGACTACAAGCAGCTAAGAGGCCGAGAGAGAGTATGCTTGGAAATTATCACTGTAGGCTTGCATTGCTTTTAAGTTTTTTGATTGGTTTCCCTTATTGACTACTAGCAGAGACAAGATACTGGGCTGGATATACCATAGGCATGACAATTCAGATTTGTTCAGACTGATTTGACTCAGGATACTTTGATTCCTACAGTCCTCACGGCATAGCCTGACACAGTGTTTGGTTGAGCCCACAGCTGTATTTCAGCAGGGTGCAAAGAGGTGTTAATTACACAGTGCTTACCACTGTGGGCAGAAGCAGTGATCTTCTACTAGCATATTGAGACAGACCATCACTGCTGAATTTACTAAGTTATTAGCACCCCTGATTTGGAAATGATGCTGATATAATCATGGTCTCTGGCTAATTCTGAGTAATTCAGATAGCTTTTTATAGTGTTTCACTCCTTGTTAGGTGAAAATTGTTTTATCTGCACCTTAGGCTTCTTGACAGTTGCAGTAGTTGGCTGTGTTGGTGGAAGCACTGGGAGGTTTGCTGTAGAGCTCTGGCAGCTGGAGCAGGTAGGCCTTCACCTAGTTCTTCGGAAGAAAAGGTCAAGTTGTATTACAGGTCTCTAAGCTGAAAAGAGAAGAGTGAGCATTCTGCTTCCTCTCTTGAGAAACTGTTGATCTGAAAGCCTAGTAATGATAACTTCTGGGTGTACAGAAGAGAGGCTTCCTGGAAGGTTGTGGTTCCTGATGGTGCAGGAGTCTGAGCTCCTGCATATAAGGCTCAATCCCTGTAACAAGTTAGAAGGTATGGCAGTGTTGGGAAACTTTTTCAAGTAGACATCTGGCTGATCAACAGATATGGTTTCTATGACCTGTGCTGCTTTAAATAGTGATTTTTGGTGTGTCTCTGACTCACCTGAGTTTTATATGGGCTGAATAATTCACTGTCACCTGCCTTGCATGTCCAGGGAAGTTTCTGGTCTTGCTGGTGGAGGATCCTTCTAGGGAGAGAATTTTCAGACAGAAAAGAATAGAGGGAAGGCTCTAAAGCAAGAGTAAAAAGGACAGGGGAGGACTGGCAAAGAGACAACTGTTGTCAGGACCTGGAGCTCACTTCTTTCTTGAGGCTGACATGTAATTTTGTTAATTTCTTTAGTTATGAGCTGTAAACAGACTTCTCAAGACTCAGCACATAAGAACATCAGAAGACTGGCATATGTATATAAAAGAAACATACTACATGTGGTAGAAGTAATATACTAAAATATGTCTTTATTTCTGTTAATTTAATGGAGTAATTTTCCTTAGGCTGGGTTTTTAGCACCTTTTTTCAGGTATTGTTGAGCTACCCTGAAAACCAAAAGAAATCCTGATTTATTTTATGAAATGGCTGGGTCCCAGGAGGGTATTCTTTAGCTGAAGTTCTCCAGCCTCTTCTGTGTGTTTTGAACACTGGTTGAATAAATGAATTTAAGTTGGGAGACCATCTGCTTGCATAGACATTGACCATTGTGTTTTGACGTGGAATGTAAGAAAGACTAACTGTACTGATTGCATTGCCTTTCTCCTTGGGATCACCACTTTCATTTCTACCACATTCATTTCTTTTGGGATCACTACATTCATTTTCTTTTTTCTTTTTTTTTTTTTTAATGACCAGAATCTCTTTAGATTTGTGTAATGTGGTAGGATAAAGCAAGACCTGCCCCCAAGAGAAAATTGCACTTATTCTTTCTCTAATACAACCATTTACAGAAGTGCTAATGTGTCCTAGGAGACATGAAGGCTCAGTTTTGGTTTTAGAAATTGTTGTGTGAAGTTATCAGATATGATTTTTTCCTCTTGTTTGGTTTTTTTTTTTTTTTTCCTGCTCAATTTTTCATTAACTAGCTCTAGGCTGAACCTAAAGAAAAGATTTCCTGACAGCAAGATTAATTAGGCTGTGGAATAGTCTCCTAAGGGAGCTGATAGAAACTTTGTCACTTGGGATTTTAAAAGTAGCTGGGGGTGGGGGGGAACCAACCCCAAACCCAAACCTTTAAAATGTACCACATGAGGAAAAAATGTGTTAGTAGAGAGAGGGTAGGCTAACTGGCTTGATAAGGCTATCTTTTTATGTCTACTTTCTATAGATATTTGCACAGAAACACAAGCATTGCGAAGTAACTGTTCATCTGCTTCATGTGCTTGTGGCTGACCAGCTCTAGTCAAATCCCATCTGTCACTTGAAGACAATTAAGTGGGCTAAGAAGCATAATTTTATGACTGCACCTGGCCAGGAAGAGGTATTCCAGATGGACAGCATGGGAAGCAGGAGACACCTAGAAGAGGAAGGGTGGAGGCTGTCTCTTCAAAGGGCAATTGCAAGTTGCTGTAAATGCATTCATATAAAGCAAAAAAATTGTTCTGGGGTGATACTGGTAGAAACATATAAAACTCATACCTGTGCTTCCAGTATCAATACAAGAGCTGTGCAGTTTTCTTCAGACTGTTAAGGTTTTTTCCTATAATTTTGTATGAGCTTTGTCACTGGAAACAGGCAAAGATATTTGGAAATTGCAAGAGCTGACTAAAAGCAAATAAACGGTATGAAGGATGTTGGAGATGAGGAAAAGATAATATGCATCCATATTATCAAATTAGGCCCAAAGCTAGGAATTGGGTAGTGGTGCTGCAGTGTAGGTATATGATACTGTGTCTTGGGTCTGTCTGGGATGCAGTCCTGCGGGCTGCCCAACTGCATTATAAATAATCAGGCCCACTTTTCCATGGTGCTGTCATACCTCTCACTTTGCGCATTCTCATTCAGGCTGCTCTTGCTGTCTGCTGCCTGTGGCTTACAATGCAAAGGCCCTTTCATTTGAGTCAGAAAATGTGTGATGAATAATTAAATTTGTCCCTAAATACAATGTTTTCTCAAAACTCTTCAAGTGGTGTCAGTGGCTTTTTAGAGGCCATTTTCAAAGCTTACAGCACTATCCTCTGGTAATGAGGTAACGATATTGCCTCAATTATGTGCTGCAAGGGAAGATGAAGACTTAAACTGCCATTCAGCTCTAGAATTAGTGCTGTAATTTTAAAAGTATCTGCCCTTCTTTTCTCTTCAAGCAAAATCATCCCACCGCATTTGTCAAGATAATGATATCTGGGGCCAAGGGCCTCTCCTTGCAATGATAGCTTCCTTCAGAGGGATGACATTAACATCCTCGTTTTGTAACACCTGAATCCAGATAGTTTAATTCATCTCAATTCTACTTTTTTGGTTGTTACTCACCATATCTGTCCGTGACCAGGATATTGAAAGAAGAGCCACCAACCTTTGTGCTGCTACTTCCCAGCAAAGATTTTGTGTGTGTGTGTGTATATATATATATAAGCATTTTATCTATAAATAGGTGTATGTGGAAGAGAGGCTTGATTCCTACTAGACCAAAAAAAGGACTGCAACTTTTCCTGGAAGCAGATACTACAAATCCTGGCATGGTGACAAATTGCTGTGGGGTCCAGGATGCCTCCATGCAGGGCTGCACTGTCTGCAGCTCCTGGCTGATGCTTGAGGTGGGGGACATCAGTATGGCTCTGTGGTGTATGGACCCTGCTTCTCCTTTATTTGTGGGAGGACAGACAAATGTCTGGCTTCTCTGCTCTTCCTTGCACAGTCTCACATGGGGAAAGGTTTCAAATAAATCTACCTCTGTTTTGTAGAGCAGCGGGCCTGTAAGATGATTGTGAAGAAACAGTAGTGTTGTGGTTTCAGCCCAGCTGGTAACAAAGCACCACGTAGCTGCTCGCTCATTCCCCCTCCCCTGGCCATGGTGGGATGAGGAGAAAATATAAAGGCAAGCTCGTGGGTCGAGATAAGGACTGGGAGGGATCACTCACCACGGATGGTCACGGGCAAAAGACAGGCTCAACTTGGGGAAGAAACAAAATCAATTTAATTTACTACAAATCAAAACAAAACAAGGATATTGGGAAGTAAACCCAAACCTTAGAACATCTTCCCCTCAGCCCTCCCTCCTTCCCGGCTCAACTCTGCTCCCGGTTCTCTCTACCTCCTCCCCCCTGCGGCGCAGGGGAACAGGGGATGGGGGTTGGGGTCAGCTCACCACACCTTGTCTCTGCTGCTCCTTCCTCCTCAGGGGACGGACTCCTCACACTGTTCCCCTGCTGCAGCGTGGGGTCCCTCCCACGGGAGACAGTCCTTCACTAACTCCTCCAATGTGAGTCCTTCCCACAGGCTGCAGTTCCTCACAAACTTCCCTGGCGTGGGTCCTTTCCGCAGGCCGATCTTCAGTCACAAACTGCTCCAGCGTGGGCTTTCCCATGGAGTCACAGCCATCTTCGGGGGCCTTGGCTCCACTGCTCACCTCCATGGGCTGCAGGGGGACAGCCTGCCATCTCAGCACAGGCTACAGGGGCATCAACCTCCTCAGGCGCCCCTTTTCCCCCTCCTTCTTCACTGACCTCCGTACCTGCATACGTATTCCAATCCCCCCACTCACTACCGGTTCCCCTTCTTAAATCTGTTCTCCCAGAAGCACTACCACCGCCACTGATTGGGTCAGCCTGGGCCAGTGGTGGGTCTGACTTGGAGCCGGGGGAGCTTCTAGCAGCTTCTCACAGGAGCCACCCCTGCGGCCCCTGCCCCAATACCAAAAAAACCCCCGCCACACAAAACCGATAAATCTACCTGTTTTGTAGAACAGGGGGCCTGTAAGATGGTTGTGAATAAACAGTAGGAAATACTAAGTCTTGCTAATCATAAGCATTAAGAAATCATCACTCTGAACATCAAATGAGATAAAATTATGTGGCATAATCTACCTTTTGTAGAGCTGTCTATTTTTAGGCTCCCTTCTCCAGTTTCTGAACTATTGTGGACCATCTTTTTGAAGAATAAGAAGAAATAGTCTTCCCTGACCACATGACTCCAGGAGCTGGAAAAGTAAACCCAACCCCCTCTTTTGAATCTTGCAGCAAATGCGGAGGTTAGCAACACTGAGTCCTTACTGTCCATGTTCCCTGTGCAACTGTATTAAGGACCATTTGATATTATTTTATCTTTGTGCATTTCAAACTAAAGCAAGACAGTTTCTTAATGCTATGCAGGATTTCGTGGGTTTTCTTGTTTGGTGTTTTTTAACCTTTTTTTAAAAGCAGATTACATAATATAATAGCAACAGGGTTGTTGTGGTGGTTTTGGTTTTTTTTTCCTCTATAGTGTTTCAAATATACTTTCTAAATTACTGCGTAAGTATTCTCAGAGCCAGAAACTTGAACATCAGCGTACCTGTTGGTTCAGGAAAACCATGAAATGAAACAGATTCTTGTAGAGAGAGAAACTGATTTGTCTAACCCTGCTGATCAAGACAAGAATGATGAAGTAAAAGCCAGCAACATAATAGGTAGAAAAAAAATTTAAAATACTTTCATTCTTACCTATGCAAAAGGATTACTTTAAGGAACATAAGAGAAAATTTTAGGCAGAGGTTTATTTAATTTGGGCTCTTCTCAATTTAAAAGACCTACCTGAACAGACTTTCTCAACCACAAAAGTCAGATGTAAAATAAATACATAGAAAGTTAGGCATGCTCCTTCTAACCTGTACGTCGCCTCTCTTTTAGAATTAGTATCAATACCAGCTCTTGGATTTTGTAAAAGTTCAAAACCGGTAAAAGCTCCCGAAAGTGGTTATTAAAATGCTTAGTTTTAACTCTCATCACTTACCTTCTTATAAGTTGCTGATGACTCGTGAAGAATTTGGTTGCTGTAGAGAAGCCAGGTTTCCAAATGAAAACATCAATTTTTTTCTTCTTCCCTCCTCCTCCCAAATTTCAATCAAGCTCTAAGGTTTTTCATAGCCCTGAATGAGGGAAGATGAATCATATGTATTTTAACAATATATTATTATTTTTTAATTCTGTTCTCCCTCCAATACAGAGATTCTATCAAGGCAAAAATCACAGTTTGATGCCTGTATCTGGCACAAGCATAGCCAACAACCTGAGATAAAGTAGTGAATAACAGGGAAGAATATTCAGGCGTATTTTGGCAAACTAGATATGCAGTTTCAAATGACTGTGATTACACTTTTCTTCCCCCTTCCTTTTCTCACTAACATGACAGCAAGCACATTTCCTTCAAAAAACACATTTTGAGCCTGTCAGATAATCATTTAAGGTCAGATTTTTCAAATGAGCTCAGCATACTGAATGCAGATGGGGTGCTAAGTGCTTCAGTTTTTTGTGGGTTGTTTTTTGGTTTTCAGGTTTTGGCTTTTTTTTTTTTTTTGTAATGATCTTACGATAGGACTTCTGGCTACAGAATAACTTTGAAAATTCAGCTTCTATGTAAATGCTTTGGGTCTGTGATAGCTGGTTCTTAATAACCTCTTCTTATTTTGGAAAAAGCACCTTGGTTGTGGGATTTTCAGGCATTCTCCCAATGGGTCAAATTCTGCTCTCATTGAAATCAGTGAATATACTCCTAGCATAAATAGATGCTATTTCATGTGCATGTTTGGTCCTGCTTGCCATCTTTACTGTTTGTCCATGGGTATATGGTTAGGAATATACTTCATCTGAGCTCACAGAGGACCAAACCTGTGCCTCAGCACAGGTCCAAGCTCTTTGCTCCTGTACTGTAGGTGGACCAGGCACATGTGGTACCGAGTGCCTTACATCTTAGCTTGTCAACAGGTGTACTAATTGTGGCTTTTCCCTAAACCTACAGCAGACATTTGGGGTTTAGATGCCTGCATAGAGGTGTTCTATGTGCAATCCTTTAGGATTGGTGGGGCAAAATACACTTTCATGGTGCAGTTCTGCTCAGCTATAGTAGATGAAGCACTTACTAAGGTAGATATCTATAGTAAGCCTGATGAATAATGTCCTAGAACAGCCTAGGTCTTTTGATTCATTCATAATGGCCACCAGAAGACTAGCTAATATGTGAATGTCTATATTATGGGCATCACAACTGAGATCAAAGCCACTGCTGGATGTGGTTGTCATAGTGGATGGAAAACATAGTGGTCATTCAGTGTGCAAAAGCTCTTAATCTCTATTCTAACTTTGCATCTTTACCTTAGTTTTGCCCCACTCTTTTCACTTGGGAAAAGCAATTCAATGTTAACTGCTTCTGAAATCTTTACCTACAGCTCAGATGCTGTGTAGCTGTACACTCCATGATGGCCATTTCCCTTTAAAATTGCTTGCTTTTTTCATTGAGACAATTTGTTCCTGGGACTGTTTTAATAGCACAGACACAGAAATGGAGCAGTGACTGATTCACTCTCTTAGACATCATTTATTTCCTACTGTAACTGTCTGTGGTATGATGATACCCTTCTTTATTTGATTATGTTCCTTGAACTCTCTAGATGTTAATTTAGGAAATCCTTTGCTTAGCTTTTTTTGTAAGATTTTGTGGGTTTGGTATCACTATTATTATAGAGACAATGAGAAGAAGGAGATATTTGGTCTGTTTGCTTGGGGTTTTTTCCTCTATTTATGAAAAGATTTTTATTTGTAACAGATGAACCTAGGGTAAAAGAAGACACATCCTAGCACATCAGTGCTTTCTGGTTCTGTTACTGTTTAAGTGGAATACATTTTTCCTTAACTTATCACAAGCCAACATAAATCTGTGTGGTTTTTTCCCTACCTCTTCTACCTTCTATTTTCTTAGAGCATATGCTGAGGATGCCACCCATAGCAGAGGATCAGTGTAAAGCATCTGTTGCAAATTATCAAACTGAGATTGATTTTTTTTTTTTTTTTTTCATTTTACACATTGAACTCTCTTGGTTTGGATTTCAACTTAGACCTCAAATGAATTTCAGTAATGATACATGCCAGGACTTACCTGCTATAGAGCTCCTGAAATTCAATAAATCCAACTTTGGTAATTATTGATATTTAGTCACTGGTTGACCTTACACCTTCCTAATAAACCTCTAGGAAAATAATAGGTTAACACATAAAGAACCCTTCTGAAATGTCTCTTGTGGATTAGGCTTCCGGGGGTGGCTGGCACTGAAGCTTGCAGCCTTCCTGTGTTCGAAGGTGGCTTGTTCTGGGACTCTTTATGCTTCTGAGGTTTCCAACAATCCTTCTAGGATTGTTTAAATAGGATTTATAACCAAGCAGTAAACCAAACTAGCAGTAAACATTCTCAAACTATGGTGCTAGGCAATCTCCTAAGCTGTACTGCAAATGGAATCTCTTTCACTTATGAGTCCCAATTTATTGTTTCTGAAAGAAGCCCTGTACTCTGGTGGTATTTTAGTCAACTTATTTTGTTGTGGCAATAACTGTGATGTACCTAGTTTTCTTCCTTTGTATCTCCCAGTATTTACTGCTACCAGAAGTGAATCTCATTCTGTTGAACAAAGTTAGCAAGGTAAGAGAGTAGGAATTCCACCCATGACCATATCACTTGGAAGAAAGGATAAAGATTCTTTGTAAGCCAACCAAGTGAAATGGATGGAGTTTTCTTCAGCCCAGTGGGAATATTGAATACTTGACCAGCAAGATATTTTGAGAGTTCAAAATCTGTTTCTGTCCCTATTGGAAATGTGAAAAAGTAATTTCTCACCACTTCCATGAAATGTTTGTAGATGGACGAAAAAGGGAGATGCAGATGTGGGTAGCAAGAGTTTCTTCTCTAGCCATACAAAGCAGTCTCAGAAAATAAAAGGTATTGGAACTCTTGGGGTTTTTTTTGTTTTGTTTCTATGTGGAATGAAAAATTATGTGGAATGAAAGAATGTGAAACTTTCTTCCTCAGCCTTTTGACTCTGTTTGTTTTTCCCTCCCAAAAGGGACAAGGTGACCTGAGTCTAGTGTTTTCAATGCTGTGTTATGATACTGCAAAGCCTGATGAATAGGTAACTTCAGTTTGTTTACAGAGTCTTGGCATAGAAAGTCACTAGGACTTTGAAACTCAGCTGAGACCCACACATTGAATAGCAGATCTGTGTAAGCATCTGTAGCATTGTTGCAAACTATAGTGTAAGGAACCAAGAGTCACATTTTTCCTGAGGTTATGGGCATTTCTTATATTTCTGGCTTTCTGTTAAACAAGAAACCTGCAGTTAGAAGTTAGCTCACAGTGAAAAGCAAAGCTTATTCCTTGTGGGACAGTTGAATCTGGGGAAAGTATGAAGATTCAAACAATGTTGCAGGCAAATACACAATCTCAGTTACCTGCTGCAGAGCCCGGGAAGCAGGGGCTCTCACAAAGCACAAAGTCAGCAAAATAAGAGCTCTCACACTGCAGGAGGTCTCTGTCTCCACCACCACAGGAGAGAAGTGAAGTGAGGTAGGCACACAGCCAGGCTTTCTCCCTTACTCTGCTTCTCAACAGGAACGTGAATGCAGATGGCTATAACCACCACTGACTCACAGGGAAGGAGAAGCCTGGGGAGATGCTGTCACTAATGTAATATGCAGGTGCTTCCAACCTGCCTTGTAATGGGTGCCATGCTCTTTTTCTAGTCTTCAGTTTGTTGGTAGCTGAGCCTTCCTTGCTGCATTGCATTCTAGCAGGTGCTTTTGTTTTCTGTAACACGTGTCCTCTTTTACGTTGTCTTATGGTGCCCTGCCTATACAAAGGTAAATGAAGAGTAAATCCATTATAAGCAACTACATCACAAGCACAATACAGACAGAAGAGACATTGCCTGCTCTGTTCTTGTGACTGAGTTCTGTACGATGTACCACAAAAGATTTCATACAGTGTTTGGAGGTTCACTCTATAGCCAAAAATGACTGCGACAAAGACAGTTAAATTCTGCATCTGCTTTTGTCACCTGGATTCATGTTTTGTGACAAGGACCAGGAAAAAAGTCAGTCTTATTACAATAGTACTATATGTCATCCTTTTACAATGCTTACCTATAAACAAAGACATTCATTTGAATTGGGGAATGGTGGCAAAATGACAAGGAAGAGATTTGCACTGAAGTGCATTTATAATTTTATTATTTTTTTTTTAGAAATGAAGGAGTACAGTGGAGGTGGTTTAGGTTAGAATTATGTCTATATTGAAAATCTTTAATCAGTAATAATTTTTTTTAAAACTATGTAATGTGAAGAGACACATAATTCACAGCCATGACCATTTAAAAGAAACACTCTCTAGGATAGAATGGCCATTCTCAGTGCATTACACTTTCCACTAGGAGCAGTATTGAAAAGGTGTTACTGTAAGTACAGCAAACCTTTGCTTAACGTGCACGTAGCACTGTTCCAGGGTGTTTAACACTGGAGATCTAGAATATAAGTGGTTACACTAGTTTCTGCTTTGAGAAAGGTAATTCATTCTCTCAATTTGCTAATGATACATTGGGTTGTTTTTTTTTTTTTTAGCTTGGTAAGTCATGCAACAGATTTCTTGTTTTGTGAAACAAAACCAAAGGAGTACAGGCTCAGAGGATGGATGAAATGTCCTGACTCTCCTCCTAAACCTCATTCAAGTAAACCTAAACCTTCAATTATGGCTCAAAAACGGTTGAATAAGTATTTCCTTTCCCAGGGTCCCAGCAGGTGTCCTACTCGCTGACAGCAATTCCTGAATCTCACTAGAGCAGATAATTTGAGCTAAAGCATACTTGTCCCCTCATCTTGCGTTCGGGCATCAAGGAGGTGATAAGTGTTTTCTGAGGTGTTTCTGATATATGTGTTTCCCTGAGGTTGTGAACATTGATTACAGAAGCAAGTTGGAGTCCAGGGAGAAGGACATTTCTGCTAGATAAACCTCTACAGTGTAATTTCACTGCAGGTCAAAGATTGCATTCTGTCAGAAAGAAGAAACTGTATTACCTTTCAAGGAGGCCCTTGGAGTCAAGGGCCAGGGCAAAAAGCAGCAGACCTATTAGTGGGCTAGAAACTGTTTTATGCTGCAGAGCAAGTTTGTGTTTTCAGACATCTTCCTGTCGCTTCCACGAGGAAAGGCAGGATAACAGGATTTGGGTGCTCAGTTGGAATGTTAACAGCCCACATTCAAACCCCTGTTCCTCACAGTATAGCCCAGGAACATGGACTCCTGTTTCCCACCTTCTGGCTAGATGCTGTAATCTCCTGGCTGCTCTGGAGTTTGCTCTTCGTTGCTTCTGCTGCACGTGCATCATTAAAAACGAGCAGAGGTCCAGTCTGGTGAGAGCAAGTGCTTGAGCATGACAAGCAATGGGGGCATCCGAGATGCAAGAGGTGCTTTTCTAGTACCATGTCTGAGTTGGGAAGAGCAGAGACCAGGTGTCCTGCCTTGGGTAAATGATAGTCTGAACTAGTGGGTAACCAAAGGGCTCCGGTTTTCTTCCCTTTCTGTGGTTTTGAGCAGAATAAGTGTAGAGATCTGCTGCTCTGTTTTATGACTAGCCCTGCTCAAAAGAAATAAACAGCATTTGCAGCTAGTCCCTTGTCAGGTCCAGCTACAGAGAGGAAATCTAGCTCATCTGGATGGTATAGGCAGCTGAAAGCTGTTCTATGTGAGATGTTGGAGAAAGTTTCAGTACCTTCTGTTTGAAGTGGCACCTGCCACTTTAAAAAAATGACATGCTTGCAAAGAGATTTAAATGAACCCAGAAATTATGACAAAAAAGACTTCATATCAGATTTAATGAAATATTAAGGGCAACTGCCTCCATCTCCTTTTTCTTTTTTTTTTTTCTTTTTGTTGGAATTCCTCCACCCCAAAAGCACTTTCAGCTTGAAAAAATCTCATTCTACACCAGAAATACTTCAGGGGGGGATAAACTAACAGAAGGGCAATTAAAATATCAAAACCAGGAACCTATTATCTACTCAACTGTAGCTATGTAATAACACTGTAGATGTTTGATGGTCATTTCCACCCCCCTATAGCAAAAGTCAGTCTTTTCTTCTTTCCATAACTAAAAATGAAACTAATGCTATCAGAAGTTCCGGATTTGACAAATCTGGAGTATGAAGTTCTCTTGCAGAAGAGCGCTGTAGATAAGATCTGAAATGATATGTCCTTACATAAGAGAAATGTTTGTCTGGGACTCATAACCACATCAATGTGGCTTTCTGCTGTGGTGCAGTACTACTTGGAAAAAACAAGGATTTTTGTGGCATAAACTTTTGTTCACTATGAACAGTAAGGTTTCATTTTGAAACCTTCTTCTTGGGTCCTGTTTCTTTAATATTGAAAACATTTTCCAGGCTTCTCTGGGTTTGTTTAGCCAACTAATAGACATTATGAAATCCTTGGCTCACCTGTCCTGCCCGATGAGCAGAGAAAAATGGATAGGGAGATGGGTTAGAATTTTTTTTTTTCCCCCAAGTGCTACAAAGCACAGAACTTACCCTAATTAGCTGGAAGATGTATGTTTGTTCACAGAAATGAAGGTGTCATATTGGGGTTAATTAGTTTTGGCTGCCTAGAGCCTCTCTATGGGGAAAAGAAGAAGAAAAAAAACAACAAACAAAAAAGAACTTTGAAAAAAATAGGCATCTTGCTCTGCTTTTGTCTTGGAAAACCGTTTTGCTCTTAACGAAAGCAAATGCTGCACAAACTTCCAGTGACTGGGGCTTTTATTGTTATTTGACAGATGGATGTGCTTGTTTTTAATGGTCCTGTTTTGCCTTGATTATCTGCGTCATGTCATTTCTGGCTGAGCACAACGAAGCTAGCAAATATGTCGGCACATTTCAATGTCGACTACCTGTCGGTAGGAATATACTTACAAACAATAACGTTACAGCTGGAGTTAGTGTATTTTTTTAATGGCTTAACTGAAGCATAGCATTGCTTTCTGGGCCCTGTGAACTTACTAGTTTCTACAGTCAAGTGTCCTAGCAAGACAAGAGCTCCTTGCTCGTAGCATCCTCCTATGGACAAGCAGTGTGAGGCCTTACAATGGTTGAGTGCCAGCCTCCTGTCATTAATGGGTCCCTCCTACTTGTCACTGCCACCTGCTTAGCTAGAAGCTAGGGGTTTTCTTCAAAGAACTGAGAACAGCCCTGGGTTTCTGGACCCGTTCCTTTGCTAGGAAATACGGCACCTGTTTATGCCTGTGTGCTGTATTCTGTGCTGTGGGTTTTGCCGTGTTAGCCAGCAAAATTCTCAGGGCTGGCTTTAGGCACAGGCAAAGAGGGCACTTGCCAGCAAAGCAGGCAACTGGGTGGCCACAAAGCAGCTTGTGATTCTCTGTGCTGTTTTGCCTGTGTTTAGAAGCTCTGAAAGCTGAGCCTGAGAGAGGGATTATGGAAAAGAGGCAGTAGTTGCTATTGCAGAAGCACAGCCACTATCCTTCTCCCTGGCAAACAGCAAATTCAACCCTCTAGATCTCTATTTCTGTCCCTTATCTTTATGTCATTTCTTTCCATAGCTGGAGTTATGTATCCCTGTTAGAGGCTTAACTTTTCACCCTCAGGGAAGTGAAATTCTCCTGGCATTCCTCAAAAGCCTTGAGGTAGTCTCATCCATCACTGTACATCTGGATTCCTCTACCCTACTTACATAGCTATGCAGTTTCTGAGAGTTATGGGTGCACGGGAGCAAATAGTTTGCTTTCCCATATCCACTCATGGAAAACTGAGCGCTCTTTTTCCCCTGTGTAGCACCGAGTCCCTCTGAAAGCATCCATATTTCTGTTTCTGTAGCACCTGGGGACTGACAGTGCCTTTACCCTGCTCTACCTCGCCCTTCTTCTCTCTGTGCCCTCTCTGAATGGCAGTACAGAAGAAGCTTCACAACATATGGGGAAGATATACATTTTGCACATATTTTATGAACACTACCTATTGCATGCACAGTGGAGCTTCTCCATCCAAAGAGAACAAAGGAGGGCTTAACACTGTGTTAAATGTGAGTGCAGAAATAGGCACAGGTGATGGTGCTATGAATCCCCCTTTGCAGGAGTGCAGCATGCCTGAGAAGTGTGAAGGGAGTGATGACAGCAGGCAGGACCCAAAGCACTGCACAGATAGATTTTTGGGGCAGTGTGGGAGGCCTGCCAGCCTGGAGCAGAGCAGCTGTTTCACAGTGTCTGAGCAGCACTGGACTGATTAGAGGAAGAGCCAGTCTCATGGAAACCTCGGGAAAAGTTTGGCAGGCTTTCAGCATTTAACTCTGTGGTGCTCAGCAGAGAGCTGTAATTGACACGTGATCATGTTGTCAGTTTGCTGTCTGCTGCCAAAGCAAGCTGCATGGATCCTCAGCAGCCTCTTTTATCACATTAGCATGCAGGCAACGTGTGGCCGCAGCTCTCCAGCCATCCTGGCTGCCTGCCACACATGTGCAGGCTGAGCCCTGGGTGCTGGGGCTGGATTTCAGTGGGTGGTTTTCCTTCTTATTTCAGGGTATGTTAACATTGCATCCTGCCTACCTCTGATGGGTAGATCTGCCATGGTGTGTTTGTGGAGAATCTCCTCAAAACACCTCCATGTGGACGTCTCTGGGCAAATAGTCTTTCACTTTCAAATGTCATTAGCATATCTGAAATGACCTGTACAGTGCATGATCATTACCATTTGTTAAAGGAGTGGGCTGTGCTAAGTCCCAAATGCAGTTGTCTACATTGTGCAGTCTTTCACCACACCTGGTGGACTGGCATTTCTCCAGACAGCTCAGCATGGCAGCCAGAGATCAAATGGCTCTCCTTAGACAGTCTCTGAAGCTAACCCTGTGGTGTCCAACATTAATTTTTTCTCTTTAGGGTATTCGTTTCATGGGAATTCCAGTGTCCAACCTTAATTTATTTGTTTGTTCGTTTTTTGGGGTTTTTTTTTTTTTTAAGCTCCTGTGGCTGGTGTTGGTGGATTATTTCTTTTTCCATTGCTGGCAAGAAAAACTAGGTAATTACAGATAATCAAGTCCCAAGAGCAAGATAGTATACTTCACTTTCACAGTTACTGCTGGTTTCTGTGTACATACATAGAGCAGCTGCACGTACCTCTAATGTAGCGCTGACCACAGACATTACTGAAGTTACTTTTCCTATGGGTGTGTAAGTGGACTCGAGCAAAAAAATTTACTAGCTCAGATTTCATTTGTGAGTTCAAGTCAGTAGCTCACAAACAAAACCATAGCTTTAGAAATAAGGGTCCTATTTACAATTGTACAGTTTTTCTTTGCATTAAACATGAAAACTCATGAATACTCCCATCCTGCTAAGTACTGTACTAGGCATCATCTGGAGAACCCATCTGACTTTAAGAATACATAAAAATAGAAAGGGGCAGAGAACAAGATCCTATATGTCTGTTTAGTATGATCTCAACATCAATCGTGCATCTAATTGTTTATCAACTAAAGAGCAAGCTGATGGTATCCACTTCTGGATTCATCTACAGCAATTCCAGGCTCTTCTCAGTGGTGCCCAGGGACAGGACAAGAAGCAGTGGGCACAAACTGAAACATCCAAGGCTCCATCTGAACATCAGGAAACACTTTTTCACTGTGAGGGTAACCAAGCACTGGAACAGGTTTCCCACAGAGGTTGTGAAGTCTCGATCCCTGGAGATGTTCAAAAGCCATCTGGACATGGTCCTGAGCAGCCTGCTGCAGGTGACTCTGCTTGAGCAGGGGGGGTTGACCAGATGACCTCCAGAGGTTCCTTCCAACTTCAACCATTCTGTGATTCTGTGACCTCAGTTCTTGTCCCTCTTAGATATTGAGTGATTTCTTCCAGGGCAGAGAAAATGATGGGAGGCAAAAAGAAGAATGACAAAGAATGGTAAGGGAAGCATTTAAGAACCTTGGCATGGGATAAGGAGACATGAGGGAGCCCCTGAAACATTAGGGAACAAGAGGTTGTCACAAAAGAAACCTGGAAATGCAGAGCAGAGTAATGCCAAGGACTGGCCACAGATGCAGCAAGTTCAGTCCAGAGAAGCTAATAAGCATACAATGCTCTGCATGTGAACATTATTTTCTTGCATAGGGACCTAGGACTGGAAGGAACCTCTTGGATGTTGAGTCCTGTTCCTTTATATGACACACAGCTGTTGTATGGAGCAGTGCTGTAATATTTATCATCAGGTACCTAAGCTTCCTGGCAATTCTTGCCATTGAAGTGACTTTTTTTCCAGGTCCAGGAATGGGACATTTGACAGTGCAGTGCCTTGCTGCTCCAGGGAGCCTATTCTGTCATGACCCTGGGGGCTGCAGAGAGAGTATCAGCCTCCTACAGTGTCAGTCCAGACATGCAATGAACACAAACTGAAGAAAGGACATCTATTTCTTTATACCCTATAAAATATCAAAAGAAGCTGTAAGAGAAGAGGAAGCATTCTGTATTCATCACCTTGGCATAAACAGAAAGGCTGCCTTCTTTTTTGTTTTTCCCTCTTCCCCCCCTCTTCCCTCCCTCTTCCCCCTACCCCCCCTTCCCCCCCCCTTCCCCCCCCCCCCCCATGCTAATGTCATTATGTCTTTCCTTTGTGGGATGGGGGGGGAGTTGCTGATGCCCTTGTTATGGGAAAGGTCCCTCCATACCACAGAACAGATTGAGGCTGTGGCTTTTCCATATTTTTTTCAATCAAGGAGTTCTATTTGTTCAGTCATCCTGCCCAGTGATGAGTGACAGGTGCCACTCCTCTTAAGAGTGATTACATTGAAGTGTGAGCACAAAAGTCTTTTTAACAGGTTTTTATATTAATGATAGCTAGCTGCATTAATGCTTAATTCTCCTTTTTTTTTTTTGTATATCCATTGAATAAAAATATAAACCAGTGATGTTGCTGTGGCCACTTGGAGTTTAATCAGAACACTTATTGTGTTATTTCTCTGTCCTTACTAGCAGTAACTTTCTTGGTTTCCAGGCTATTGCTCCTGAGACTATTTTCTTTCAAAGAGGCAAGGGTATCTCTTGTAGTGAACAGAATTTTTTTTTTTTTTTTTTTTTTTTAGCAAATTAGCTTCACCAGAGGAGCTTTTACTACTCAAGGCAAGAGAAGTTCCTTGAGAGTCTGCTGATGCGTGCATGGGGCAGCTGGTGTTAGGGGCTGGCATAGCCTGGCCACTGCTGTGGGAAGATGCTGTTGGAGAGATGTTCCTGTGTGTGTCTGTGGGCTTGTCTTCATGACCAACATGTGGTTCTGAGGCACTGAAATTCTCCAAAGAGCCCTCTGGAGTGGGAGCTGCAGTAGTCCTGTGGGATGATGGCGGTGGTAGTCTGAGGACCAGAAGCTGGGGAAGCTGCAAGGGTTAAATTGTGTATGGAGGCTTTGATGGGAAACTATCATCAAAAGGGATCTGTTGATTTGTCTTGTCATATGAGAGCAAGCACTTTGACAGGCACAGCAGTTGACCCATACCAATAGGAAAAGAGAGAAGCAGCTTTCATCAAGCTCCATGTAGCTTTTCAGATCATCTTCAAAAAGTCCCTCCAGAGTTGCCTACTGGGAGGGAACGTTTCAGTTTCCCACACCATAAACTATTGTTGCCATCAGTGGGTGAAGTTAGCAGGCTTAATGTATAGATTGAAGAACGTTTTCTTTGGGTTGGTTTCTCCTATCAAGGTGCTTTCCAGAATATGAAAAAGCACTAAGATGCCCAACCTGAATGGGTAAGTGGATTGGGTGTGCAAAGAGGTCTGAGAGTAACCATGTCCTCTTTCACTGTCATCTTTCTAGTGCCTTTTTTGGTCTGCTGATGATAGTTATGTCTGAATACAGGCCTAATGTATCTGAATTCTGAGTCACAATCCCAAGTGTTGTCTTCTCCTTATCCTCCTAGCATTTGTAAAGCACATCTTGCCTACACTGCGGTAACATTTTGAACTTCCTTGTTTTGGTAGTCACGTTTTGTGCTTTCCATCAGGTCACAAATTCTTGAAGCTAAATTTTCTTCCCTAACTGATTCTTCATGTATCATTTTCACTGTTTCTAATTTTAAACTTTGTCAGTACCCCTTAGTCTAAACCTGAAGTATCCCATGAGATCTGCCTTCTGTTTCCTGGGAAAGTGTCCTCTGAAGTAGCCTCAGAGTGTCCACTGAAGTTGCGAAGGTAAAAGAAACTTGTCAGGGCTCTGGAATATCCAGAGAAACTTGATGGGTTTCCCAGAGATGCTCAAATATTCTACACAGTATTTTCCAAACATTGTATTGTGTTTTCCCTGTGGCATTTACATATTCTTGTTTCAGCAATTGAAAGTTAAAGAAATTAGAGCTTTATCGTTTAATAACCTTCCTACTTGCTGTTTGCTCAGATGACTATGATCTGGTTAAAAACACTATGTAAATATCTTTATAAACAAAAAGTAATCAGTCTGTGGAGGGGGGAGGGTCAGAGCAGGAATGTACTAAAAATGAGAGAAAAATAATATACCTGAGACTGGAATTCAGAAAATTCTGACATTCTCAATTTTATGTGAAAACAGTGCATGTGCTGACTAATTAAAAAATATTAAATTCTTGCTTTCTTGTAAAGTGTTAACCCAGGGTATTTTGGCTGACATCAAGTGAGAGAGGCTGAATATCTGACTAATCTCTTATTAGGGCACTTTATTCTCACTTGTCAGAAAGATGGTCTCTTTCGTCTTTTTATGTCTATGATTTAAGATCCAGCCCTCCACTACAGATTATGGTTGGTTTTTTGAAGTAGCAAAACATAAGTCAGCAGCAGAAACAGAATAAAAGCAAATCTCAGGCTACTTCAGGGAGGGGGAGGACGAGGGCACCTATCTGCATCTCAGTTTGAGCATTCAGCTCTGAGCCACCGCATATTTCATGAGGATATGTTGTACATTACTAGCAGAAGTCTCTTAGCATGAATGTTAGAGTACTTGATAAAGACCTGGTGGTTTGATCAATCTGTAAGATGGATCAACTTTTTTTTTTAACTTTACTTTCAGGAGGAGGAAACATAAGGCATAATTTCACTTGTTTTGGGGTAATTAGAGCTGCTGTCAGTAGAAATAGGAGGTGTTGGTGGCTGAGGGAATTTGGTACCTGGAAAGAAAGTCTTGGAGGTTTCAGTCTAACATAACCTCTGAATTTTTTTGATAGAGGAGCATGCTAGTAGATCAACTAACCCTACAAAAAGAAGCATATACTCTTGGCATCTGTTGACAATTAAGGATTCCAGTTGTTGAGGAGCCAAACACATTGCTCTAATTGTGCAATGCACAAATGTCCTAGCAAAACTGGGACAATTGTATTTCTCTCCCCTCCTCAGATGATTAATTGAATGCTGCTCAGTAAGCAACAAAGTCTGTATTTGCACAGGGCTCTTCTCTCATAGCTGTTTTTCAAAAGATCCATAAATTCATGGACTTTTCCTTCTGACATTCAGATCTAGCTGACTGTCCTACCTTTGTAGATCCCACTAGCTTTACACAGCTTCTACTCAGAGAAGTCTCTAAATCAATGTGTAAGGCAGACTCTAAAAAGGGAGAACATGATTTCCGTCCCCAGCCATCTCCTCCCTCTCAGGGCACCTGGTACAAATTTTATTGGAAATTGCTCCTGGCAGTATGTGCCACTTATTTTCCTTTAATCCTGTTTTCATCTCACCTCATAATGATTTCAGGAATGTTTTTATTTTTCAAAGCCAAGGAAGCAGTTTCTTCTAGGTGGCAATTGCATTTGCTGTTAAATAAAAAGAAATGCACTCTTCTGGCTAAGCTCTGTAAAGATGATTGTACAATCTGTACTGTACGCTTGGAAACTGCCACAACAAGACGTGTACCATATGGTGCATGTGGTGTCCCCTTACCTCGAGTGTTTCCTTAGTCAGACTGGCAGGGTTGGTAATGAGCTTATATTTGAGTAAGGAGAAATATGCATGATTGATTTTTTTTTTTTTTTTTTTTTTGCGTGGCGTGGGGGGGGCAGTGTTTGTACATGCAAGAAGAACAGGGCGAAGATATGTTATTTTTTCCTCACCTCAGCTAGTTCTCTCATCAGCTTTAAGTATATAAAAATCAGAAACTTCATTAGGAGAAAAAGAGAGTCTGAGCAGAGAGTTAAGTT
This sequence comes from Harpia harpyja, assembly GCF_026419915.1. NCBI lineage: Eukaryota > Metazoa > Chordata > Aves > Accipitriformes > Accipitridae > Harpia > Harpia harpyja. The sequence goes on from NC_068952.1 coordinate 21,938,571, forward strand.
TAATATGATGCCATGACAGGAAAACAGAATTTAAGTAAGAATGGTTTTAGTTCCTTCTTCCCTCTAGCTAAAGCATAGCCCATAAATATGTTGGAAATAGGCGTAATAGGGAGGTGAAATGCAATGATTGGCTGGCTTTTACTGGGTGAGAAGAGATTGGGAGACCTAGTATCCTTGAGAAACACTTCTGCATGTTGTATTCTTCTTCTTGAAAGCCACCTCAGAATAAAACCCTAGGAGTGTGATACAGAGAAGTCAAACTTAAAATTTCCTGTATGTGTGTGCTCCAGAAAACCAGAGGCAGAGAGAGAAATCCATTTAGACCATCACTGCTCTTGGGCAAAGTGATTTTAGCATGTCACCATACTTGCCTGATCTGTCCTAAATAGAAGTAGCCAGGTCAGGGAAATTGCTGACCTGTATGGCCAAGCTGATGCAAAACACTGTTCTAGACTCCTTACTATCAGACGTACTGGTCATGGTGTGTGTCCTGATAAAGGATGTGCTCTCTGAAATAAGCAAGTAGTAGACCACCTGAGCCTATGAAAGCTTGAGATAGCCCCCCCCCCCCGAGATGTTTTATTCTACATTTATTAAAGACGAAGTCCATCAAAAATGACATGCTGCTGCCACTTAAGAGTGTGGAAAAAATCAGCATGAAACTTGTGCATTGCATTCATAATAATGAATGTCATTGGCCATCCCTCTAAACTAAAAGGTAAACTGACATAATGCTCTGCAAACAGCTTGATATTGCTCTAGGTTTTCTTCTCATAATGAAAATAACATTATATTCTATACCTGCAACAATATAGTAGCTCCACGGGCAGCTGTGAGTCCCTTTGGGCTATACTGTCCTTTCCCATTTACCTGATGGGAAAGCGTTTATTCCAGTCCTTTTGCAATCAGATTCTTGGAGACAAGCAAAAAGAAAACAAAGAATAAACAGAGACTTATGCCTAAACCTTTGCCACCCTCCTCCCCCTATTTATTGTTGCATTTGTCAGGTATGTAGACTGAGGCATATGCCAGCCAAGAATACTGCTCTACTGCTTGTTCTTCTCAAAATGACACATTTGCTGTTGCCAAGTCCAGTGTAAAAGTTAATCTAAGAAGTTTGAAGCTCCTTGAATTGTCTGTTTTGGCTTTGGTTCTGGAAACAGATATGGGATTAATGTGCAGGTAGCAGGTTTGCTAAAATATGCTGTTGGCAGAGACTCAGTTTGAAGAATCTCCAAAGGCTTGTGGATTTAATTTGGAGAAGCATCTGTTGACTTGGGTTTTCAAGGCCTGTGGTCAACAGCAACCTCAATCAGAGCACTGTCAGGCATATTAGGAATGAACGTGTCCATGACACATTGTCTCAGGCAGAAATCTAGAACCTGGGTAGAATGTTCTTGAGCTTACATTTTCATAGTAGTCTATTGTGATGTCCTAACATAGGATGAATCATGAGACCAAAAGGAATATGTTGATCCTAAATAAAGGGAACATCCCTTGTCAAGAGCCAAAATATGATCTTTTCCTACAGGCTGTAAGTGCTACAAATCCTCTGTAGAATTTTCCATCAAGGACCATGACACTAACCTGAGAAGGTGGTGGGTGGATTGTGGAAAAGAGGCATACTGGGGGCTGAAACTGCAACTGCTTATAGGGTAAGCTGCATGAAAAATAACAGCAAACAGCAGCACCCACTTGTTCATGTAGTGAACAAAACTAGCCTGGAGTCCTATTGTAGTTACACCATGAATATTGTCAGTGCTGCCTTCCCAAGAGCTGGCAACTGAAGGGACTCCTAGTAGAACTGCTTCTGCCACGAGAGTTGTGATGAGTTGCCTTGGAAAGTGAATAGAGCAAGGACTTCCCTGCTGAGGATTCTTGCTGCAAGGTGATTCAAAGCCACAGGCTTCTTCCTTGAATGAAGATGGTCTTATTACTCCCTGAACTTTAGGGATATCCTTTAGGTGAAATCTTGGATTCTCACTTTCATTACCTGGGGACAAAGTATGCACAGAATATGGAAAAGATGACTGAATCCTTTTTGTGGTCTCCTCCTATTGATTTAGCTAAAGATGCCTCAATAAGGATTCATGCCAAAATAAATATGTATTGTGTTAAAGGGCAAAGAACATAATTGCTAATTTTATGAGTTTGAAGATAGGCATCAAGAACAGAGCATTTGATTATTAGACAAACAAAAGCTGAATTTTCTAAGCTTAAATTGACATTATTTTTTTAATGAAAAATAGATTTATATTGCAATGGCTGTTAAGAAATAGGCAATTATCTGTGAGATATCCCTAATATTATTAAAATGCAGGCAAACATGAATTCTTTAAATTGTCATTATCTGAAGTCTCCAAAAGTTCATGAGGGTTTCTCGCTGTATGTTTTTTGCAGTGAGCTGGAGAAGGAAAACATTCCTAAGCCAATGAAATATCTTTGCATATCATAATCACAGGGAAAAAAAATTGTAATTTCGTGTGTGTGTGTATGTATAAATATATATATATATATATGCATGCTTGGGTTAGAAGTCAATAAACACTTGCCTGCTTCTCTGCACAGAATCAGGCTTTAATTCTCCACTGTTTTACTTCTCATCATTTATCAATCTGCAAAGCAGAATTTAAAATGCTATCATGTTGATTTGGCAACAGTGCTTTTGCATTAATTTGCACTGGTGGTGGTAAGCAAAGGAGGATCAGAACCTGAAACTTCAGAGTGTCAGTTCAGAAAGTTGTCAGACAGGAATATGTGTCCTTCTGCTCCCATGTGGGAGTGGACTTGAATTACAAATCCCAAATTGTATTTACACTGTGGATCACTATCTTACTTCCTGGGATGCACAAACCCAGTTCAAGGTCAAGGATCATTTCACTCTCTGAAGTGTGAATGAAAGTGATTTCACCAATAGTAAAATAGCTAGTCAGGGGCCACCAGAGAGAGAGATATGATTCAGACCCGTGCTTTCTCGAGAATATTCAATCATGCTTTGCGGGACAGACAAAAGACAATAATAAACCTTTGGAGGTTGTGCCATGACCTTGTCCAAGAGTTTCAGAACATATTATTATCGTGGTACATAACATATATTGCAACTCCTGGGGGAAGGGCTTTCAAACAGAATATCAAATGTTGGAACTATGAGACTGATCCTAAAGACTTTTCACAATATACTGGCTTCCAGTAGGAGCCTCAATGTAAATAAGACATTAATCTCATTTGAAAGCTAAACACCCCATGAAACTAGATCAGTGCTTTTCCTTGTAAAATTCAAGATAGGGACAACATTCAGTTTCCACAGAGACTTTCCTTTTGGTTTTCAAACCGCGGTAGCTTGGAGGGGGGGGTGTTATGAGAAATACCCAGCTCTGAGAGTGGATAAAGGTGTACAAGTTCTTTTTTTTTGCTTGGGGTGAAGAAAAGTGTTTGCTTCTGTACCTTTTTTCCAAAATCAATTTGACCACAAGGTTTGCCAAGGTATATGCTTACCTGCAGTTCAATGCAGAAAGCCTTAAAGACTTTACTACCTTGTAATTGGTCTTACACGTGCAAGCCTAGATCTTCCTTGGGGTTCTGAGCTGTGGTGAGTGGAAATCTTCCCTGTTAGATAAACATGAGTTTAGCTGAAAAATCATTGGATTTACTAGGAAACCTGTTCAAGATGCTGTCTTTCTCTGGACAGCCTCTTGACTTGAGCGTACCCCCACTACTTCTCATGTTGTGTAACATCAGGAAAGGATGAGCTTGAGAACAGTGTCTTGGTTGCTGCTTCCAAAACTGTGATTATCAGCTTATTATTGTCACCTTGTTGCCGTTTCATCCTTTTAACACACACTGCTTTGTACGTACATATTGTATTCCTTATAAATGCTTACTCCACCTGAAAGCCAGATCTAAAAGCAGATGGGCTGAACCCCACCACAATCTGCATCTTTTTATTTTTAGTGTTACCTGGTCAACCTGTTTGCTGATATGCTTCCATTGAAAGACTGAACTCTTTCTGGACTGTATTCCACTGTCACAAATATATATTGAACTATTTACTTTTCTCCCAGCCCCAGAAGACAATAGACTAGGCTAGAATCTCATCTGTCATTAAAAAAAATTATTTTTTAACCTTTTATAGTTGTGAATGGAAGCTTAGGCATTTGATCTCTTTCCCCACAACTCAAAAACCAGAAAGCAAATCATAAAGCATCTTGGCATGATATCAGCTTTGAATTTTCTGTCTTTCTGTTAGCTCAATTCATAATTGTTTTTCTTTCGGGTTTGGTTTTTTGGGGGGGGAGTTGACATTCAGACCCCTGAATTACAAAGATCTTGTTTCAGACTTCCTGAAATAAAATTCCATACTAGCTTGTAGCGGTTTTTGGTTGAGTAAAAATTCAGGGGTCCCTTCATTAAAATTGTAGCCCCAGCATTGTATCACCATTTTGAGCAGAGATTAACTTGATTTCTCAGAAACTAAATGTGATGACAGTTCTGTGTCTGAATGAGGACATCAGGATCTGAGTGGAGCAGGGAATATGAACCCACAGTGTAATTCCTGTCTGGCCTCTAAGGATCAATGTTACTTTATCCTGCAACCACTCAAATCCTTTTTGAAGCCAGCAAACATTGATATGTCAGTGGTGATCAGGAGCAGAACAAGCATAAGGATCCAAGCTGGCATATCCTAAAATCAGGTGAAAACAGAACACTATTTTTGTCTTCTCCAGTGTTCCCAGGATCTCCTATTTCTCCTTCTTGCCTGATCTCTCTTTGACCAAAAAGCTCCACCACAGGTGGCTCACCCAGTGTTTGGAGGGGGGAATGGAGGAGGCATATTCATTCCCATCATCACTAACCAGGGCCTCATCCCTGGCTGCAAGCCCCAGGTGCCAACTTCATACAAACAATAGCAACAGCCACAAGACACACGTTTCTCAGGCAGAGTGGAGTCTTAACACCATATGGTTGTCAGTGTTTACAAATGAGGTGTTAATAAGTTGTCAGTTACTTACAGAAATGAAGGGGAATGGACTGGATGAGGAGGGACGAGTGAACTTGAGTTAATGCAGATTATTGTGAAACTATGCAATGAAAAATCCCATAGTTAATAACTAGCTTGTTCTCATCCATATCCCTTTTTATGTGCACCTTCTTTTATTACATCAATGAACAAGTAGTCAGTACATATGGCTGGAGGCAAGGAATTAAGAGGTATAAATAACACACATTTTAATTGAAATCTAACTGTGAATGCCTGGCCTCTGTGATTAAACCTTTTATCATGGATTGTCCCACCACAGGTGCATTCATACTACTGAGAAAACTACTTAGCTTAAAAAAAAAAAAGCACATCTTTCCTTCAAATGTCCAAATTGAATCATCTGAGAATTTCTTTGACAGTAACAGGAAAACTACTGTGGACTTAACAAACACTTTCTTGCCTGTATGCAAAATCTTCCTCTAGTCTATTCTGCTCAGATGTTGGTGGCAAGCACTTTGAATACACCAACACTGCAAAGAGAGAGTGAGCATGAGAGCTGACATTAAATATACTGAGGGTCAGCTGCCTTAGGGTTTTCAATCCCTATTATGGCTCATTAATGTAGTTCCTAGGATTTAAAAAAAAAAAAAAAATTCTTTGGGTTGGGCTAGAGCTGACTTAGGCAGGCAGGACACAGGCTGATCTAAGGTTGCCTAAGTACACAGGCTTGGTTCTAGATTTCTCCAGGCTCTCTACCTCCAGCAAACTTCAGTGCACAGGCTTGATGAGCGGGCTGCTGAGCTAGCAGTGTGACTCCTGGGAGGATTTAGCTGTGAGAGTAGATCAACATTTTCCTGACAATAGGGGCACTGCTGGTGTCATCCTTTACACAATGTATAGCAGAGTGTGACCTTGATTACTGTGATAGAAACAGGAATGATACTGGTGATATTTATTATAGATCACTTGATGGGTAGACTACCTGCAATGACAATGAATGAATGTTTTCTGGGGATTTGGGGAAGACTGGCTGTTGGTAAGCCTCAAATTTAGGAGTTTGGTTTGTTTATAACTTCATCTGGAAAAGGTTTTCCAAGCATTATCCAAGGTATACAACTCTGATGTGATAACCAGACTGAAAAAACACTGTTCTTGACAACAGTACCCAAGTATTTTTCTGATTTAGGTGGCTTACATCTGCAGTGTGATGGACTTCTCTTAAAAAGTGAGTGCTGATATGAACTAGTTGTTTGGCATTCCCTAAAGAAAATTATGTGGAGGAAAATGTCTATGTCCAAGCTACACAAAAAAGCTGATTGCTGCAGAGAATGCAGCAAAATAACCCTAAACCAAGATCACAGTCCTGCATTAGCAGTGAATAACCCTGATAATGTATTTTAAATTACTTGGTGAAAGATATTCAGCTTCTCTCAAGGAGATTTATCAGCTAAGACAAGCCTCTGTGGAATGTTTTTGAACTTAAGCTACATAACAGAGGTCAGTAAATACAACCCACCAAAAGGAGAGAAGGGCTCTGGGAGCCATTAGAAATATAAATTGTTTGGTTTTACTGCAGCATTCAGCTGCAAGTTTCTTCCTGATTTAAACAGATGCTTTGTTTTCCCCTTGCTGTCCACAGTGTTTGCACTTGTGTTACCAAATGTCCAAAGGCAGTTAAGCCGGGTAAATCAACCAATTGGTTTGTGCTGCTCTTAACCAACCTGGTCGTATTTCTTGTGCTGCAGTAAATGTGCCAAATGAATATGGCACTGTGTAGAATTCTGGATTGGAAATCTAGCTGAGAAATCTTACTTGAGGGCAACAAATGCTGGTAAAAAAAGAAGCTTGAAACTGGTAGCACTAGTTCTTCATCTACAGGAGCTAATAAGCACCACAAAAGCTGTTTTATCCTTCATGCAGCACCTGAGGTTTTGAACCTAAACTGTTTGAGCCTAAACGCTTAGGGCTTTCTTAAGTCTTAAAAATTTTTTACCATATTGAATTTGCTACAAAGGAGTATGTCTTCTACAAAGAATGTCCTTGACATTTGAAAGTAAAGAATTCAATAGGCTAAATTATAGAAAGAAATAAATTAGGTTTTTACACCAGGTCCTTCTTGCAGAAAGGATTCCCCAAAGCCCTTTTCAAATCAGCAGGTTACATCCCAGGCGAGGACAGGATGCAGCTTACACCAGGATTTTCTCTATCTCTATCAGCTTCCCTGAGACTGCTTTTGCTTTGAAGCAGGGTAGGGGAAAGCAGAATCCTGCAGGGACTGTGCAGGCAAAAGCAACTGCTCTGATGTACTCTACAGTGGTTCATACATAGCTGGAGATGTATAAAAGCTGTTTTATTGGCAAGGGGGATGTTGGCCAAGGCATCATGGTTATGCAGTAGTGCCATGGGACCATTAGGTTCCACAAGAGCAGACACTGTGCATTTTGAATTAATGTTGCCTCTAAAGCATAATCCTGCCAGTGGTACTGTACCTCCACACAGTGGCTGTCATTCAGCACTAAGACTTTACCAGCTATTCTGAAGTTCCACTGCAAATCTCCTCTGTAATTCATGACATCGGATCCTAATGGTTCAATGTCATCCTGATACAAATGAGAGAAAGACTTTGTCTTATAAAAAGTTTGGTAAAGATGAGAACATATACATTGTGGGGAACGATCCTGTGCTGCTGAGCCCTGGACTGCACAGAAGACTACATATGTCTGTTCTGCTTTGGGCCCCTTTCAATAACTCTTAAATAATTCAGCTTGCCTGGAACTTTCTATCTTTGTGCCCATCAGTACATACGGGGTTAAAGAGAAAGCAAGCAAAAGCTATGGTACATATTATACTGAAAAGGAAATGTTTCCATCTCGTTAGACTTGTGGGCAGCTTACCAGATTTATTGAAGAAGGTAAAAAGAACAAACAAACAAACCAAACCAAAAACCAAAAAACCCAAACTAAACAAACCCCCCAAAATCAACCCTGGAAGGTTTTATCAAACATGACAACCTACAGGCCAGAAGCCGTAGAACACCTTCAGTCTAAGTCAAAGTGAAGATTTACTATAAGGTTTGTGATCAGTTTACATCAGGGTAAGAATAAATCAGGACAATGTACAAAGATGGGTTATGACCTAAAGCAGTCATTGTACACCGCAGTCTTCTTGAGTTTTGCTAACCTACAGGATCTCAGTCTGTTCAGGCCCATCTGCTGTACAAGTCCAAGCTGTATTGTGACATGTACTCCTGCCCTTGATGGAAACATAGTATTCATGCATCCTCAAAACATCCTGGACACCCTTCATTTTCAAATGAGGTAACAAGCTGTGATGTATTAGATATATATAAAAAAGATTCACATGAGTCTCCTGGCACATGGGGAATTGTATCTCGGTAAAGGAGTGTTGTTAACAGAAACAATGTCTCTGCTTTGAAGATGATCCAACTTGTTGTCTCTCCTTGGGTAGAGGTGACCAGCATCTTGTGGCACTGTACAACTCCATTGTCATGATACTACCTGCAAAATTAATTTTACATGTGTGTATAAACTGGTGCCAAACTATCTCAATTTTAGAGTGACAGTCATGTTAAGAAACGAAAGGACAAATAGAATGGGATTTCAAGCATATTTCAACAGCAGGCATTAATTATTTCATTTACTGCCTTTAAAGCTGCACCCAAAACCTGGGTGAATGTGATGTTAGATTTAACTTCAGTATTGTCAGTAAAAAATTGGTGCAACCTTACTTCAACTTACTGTCTAGGGGTGAGGCCAATGGGGGAAATGGAGGAGAAAGAATGAGTGGACTATCCATATAAATTACCTGGGTTTTTTTCAGCAAAATATTATTTTTTTTTTTTCCTCTCCCAGTTTCTGTTGAAAACATGGCTACCCTACGTATGTGGATTAGGTCTTGTTGACACCAGGAAATTTGGCTTTTTAACTGTGCTGATATCATTAAACTGGCAAACAACTGTAGCATGAATGCAGTTATTACCAATGTAAAAGTGCTTATGTCAGTATATCTTATTCCAGTTCAGCAGGAGAAATAAGTTACACCCCCATAAATCACCTTATCTTATTCTGACTATATCTGTACTAGGGCTTTCATTGCAGCACTTCACTGGCAGTCAGACTCACAAGCTCCCTTTCTACACTGACAGTGAATCAGGATGTGCCAGTAGACACGTCATTACACTTACCTGTGTTTCAGTTTTCCCTGAGCAAGCAAAAAATATGAGATATTGTCAGGAAAAAAGTCAGAGTTTTCTCTTCTTGGAAAGTATAAAATCCTTTTGACCTCAAAAAGTAAGCATGCAAAATTTCAGCTAAAAAGCTTTATCTGAAACAAACATTTAAATTCAGAATTCTTGCTCCGTGTCTCTTTGGAGGTGCTTAAGTTGTTCATGTTGCCAACCTGCTCTGTGCTAACACCCTCTGTGAGACTCACCTTCCAACTACCAGTCCTTCATCTTGCAGACATGTTATAGGTCATCACTGATATCCTTGTCAAAGGGCAAAGGAGCCAGGTGGTGAATGCAGCTCATAAGGGAGGATGTTTACTGCCTGAAAAGCCTTAGAGGTACTTACATGTGAAAAGTGGGAGAGGAAAGATATTTGCCATTCATAACTTTTTTCAAAACCATTAGGTTCTTGTTCTCAATAAAAATTTTTGCAAGAAAAGGAAACTTTGGGGAAAGAAAAAAAAAATATCCCAAACACACTCTTTCCTTGGTTGAAGACCCTATTTCCCTTTCCTCTTCAAAAGAAACCAATTATAGGAGAAAAGGCACTGATGAACCTGACTTCCTTCTTTTGTCAAGAAGTGTGGAATTAAAAAATTAAAACCACCACTTAGGAGTTAAGTAGTGTGTCATGAGCAGTGACTGAGACCATTCCCCTCTTACAGCTGAATATCTATGCACTTTCTTCACAGTGCTTTTCACCAGGATAGCCAAGATGAACATGTAAAGACCAAGCTTCAGGAAGTCATTGCAAGAGGCTGCTGAAGCATTTGTTTTAAAAACAGAGATTTCTACTTCCCTTGATTCTGAGGTTTTACATGGTTCAATGACAAAAACAATTGTGCTGCAAGGTGCTGAAAAAAGAGATAGCAGAGAGAAGGCTGTATTTCTCTGGCCACAAGTAGAAATATGTTTACAGTAGTATTTTAAATGTTAAAAGGTAATGTTCAAAGCATCCAAAACACGTTGTGCACTAAATTTATTGCAATTGGAGTTCCTTGAGTCAGATTACTGCCAAGCAATTCCTCTGAAATGTAGAGATGCATGTAAGCTAGGGATCCAGACTGAAGCACTCACTGACTCCCAGAGAATTTAAATCTGGACTCAGGCATTTTATTGATGTGTTTATTTGATGTGATTTTTTTTATTTATTTTTTTTTAAAGTCTCTTTCCCTTTAGTTGCATGTCTGGATTCTGATGCAGCATTAGGAGAAAGCAAAGCATCTGCAACTTTCATAGTCTAGGTAGAAGCAGGAAAGATTTAAAACCATTAAGAAGACTTTTCTGGTTTTGTAGGATTCTTATTTGCATTTTGTATTCCCAAGATTTTGGGACAGAAATCTGAGGTTTGCATGCTTGCATGAACAGAGCACCCATGCTTTTTGAAGTGGAGACATTCCTAGTCACAATCTCATCAAATTACAGATGGCCTGAAGGCTGATTATCCAAACCTTGGTTTTTTATTTGCATGATGGAGTGTCACCGTGGTACGACCAGGCTCAATAATTTGGAAAGTCAGGATTTGATTGCCTTCATTTTCATACAGCTCTGCCTTGGCAATCAAGTGTTCATGAATGGTTTGACTGCAGTCAGTCTTCTGGGAGGCTGTGCCCTCAGCTAGTCCAGTAGCAGGGCTGGCCTCCAAGTCTGAGCAGTAGGGAGGGGGATCCCACATGTTGTCTTTTGCTACCTAGCCTGTGATATGGATCTTATTTGCTACTTTCTAGCCCTGATTCCCTCTCCTGAGTGCTTCACCTTTGCCCAATTTTCACAGCATAGTCATATTTATGCCTGTGCCGTGCCAGCACATGGTGTTCCCCCGTCCTGCTCAACTTTACTCCTGGTCCTTATCTCCAAATCCCTGCACAGCTTTGTGCTTCTGTGACCATGCACTGGCCTTGCTCCAGCCCTTCAAATTTCTTTCCCTCGCTTTTACAGGGATTCCCATTCTCCTTGCTTTTTTGACCCTATTTCCATCTTAATCTTCAAACTGGAATTTCCTTGGTTTCTCCTGCTTCCTGACCCAGGCCAAACCCTGGCCACTAACCACGCTTTATGCCAAATATAGTGGTTTGCTATGTCTTTTGCCTTCTCTATGTTCCTGGTTTGTACTCAGTTCAAATGTAATAGATGGGTCTGCCCTGTTTTTACCCTAAGTGGTCCCAACTGAAGTTTACAATTTTCCACATTCTCTTGAAGAAGAAGTCTACTGTACCAAAGTAAAAGTGTTCACTTCCATTACCCTTGATCAGAAAAGCATTTGGGTCACAAGGAGCTAGCTTGCCATTCTCTCGCCACTGATTCCCACAGTCAGACTAAAGGATTTGCTATTCCCTCTTTGGTTCAGCTACTGGCCATTCTCTTGCCCATCCCTGTACTTCGCTTTTATGTCCTTATATGATATGTGGAATGATCCTGCAGGCAGGCAGTTTATGATAAAGGATCTCACAGTGCATTTCAAATTGTTACTGTCCCCAGGATACATTTTCCAGATAGCTGGTTTAGCATGCAGAGGCTCATAACTCAGTATCTTCCATCAATGTCTTATGCACATTAGGATTGTCAAGGGGATTTCATCAGGACCATTTGCAGAAGGAGTGAGCTAAAAGAGAAATATTCGACTTGGTTTGCAAAGAATCTGTCAGGCAATGCCTATTAATAATAATAGTGATGATGATTGTTATTGTTTGTTTCACTGGGACGTATGTCATTCAGATGTAGATTTTGGTCTGTTGTGACAGTTTTATTTGTGATCTGATTTTCCCAAGGGTGTGAATGGATTGCTGTTTATACAATGCAGCTGTGTTTTGGGTAGACTGGTACATAAGCTCTGGACATGATTCTTCTCTGAGAGGCTCTGGTTTTATTTCCATGTGACAACAGAAATATGCGGCTTTTACAATTGGTATGAATGATGGATTTTCTGCAAATTCCTCAGAAAATTGAGGAACATAGAATTTTTAAGCAATTATAACTAGTACCAATTATGAAGCTACTGTAATTATAAAGTTACACGAAAAAAGAAATAAAAACTCAGTAAAAAATCAGGCACAAATAAAGATTTGTATCCAGATTAGTACTTTAGAATTGGGTCTTATCCTTCAAAACAGATCACTGAGTTAAATAATACAGGACAACTGGCTGTATATATGGCATTAAACTCTCGCAAGGAATTCTTTGTAATACTACCATTAGGATAAAAACAGGAAAGAGAAATGAAGAAACTTAATAAGGTGAGGCACGTATATTTTTAAAAGCATATAATATGTTAGATCAGGACAAAAAGTACTCCCATCAAAGCTAGTATCATGCCTCTAGCAGTGGCTAAGACCTCCAGCTGGGAAACAAGAATGAAATTCACCATGAATGTATTTAGGCAGTGGTGGTTCTCCATTATTAGAGAACAGGGATTGAAAGGTAGTGTTCCTCCCTGTGTTCATTGAGGTGGGTTGATGAGATTGGCCATAAGAGTTGATACTATCCCTGGAAAAACTACAGCTCTAAACTTTCACAACTCTGTAATGATAGAAGGATCCACCTAGGGGATGCTGGTACTTATATCAGCTCCTTGAAGGGGAAATAGTTTAAAATCATTATCTAACGCTAATATATCCCTTAAGTGAAGATGAGAGAGAAACATCTGGATGTGCAAGAAGGCAAACCAGCCAAGGATGTTGTCAGAGATAATGGCATCTTAAAAAGAAAAAGTAGACACCAGTTCTTCCTGCCCTTTGGTTTAGGAGGGTCTAGGAATGAGAGACCAATGTATACAGAACCACCCTCACAGTGCTTGCAAGGCATCTGTAGTTGGGAGGGAGTTGAGGGGAAAAGAAGCAATCAACAAAATGCATAAAAAAAAATCCCCAACAAACCCCTTTACCCCCCCACTCCCCCCCCCCCCCCCCAAAAAAAAAAACAACCCACCCCAAACACCGTATTATATGCCAATTTCTGGGGCATGCCAAGTGTTGACCAAATTTAGATTGGCCTGTGGACCAAGAATCTTGGACCTGATCAGGAGTCTGGATATCTTTGTTTTGGGAGCTCCCACCTTCTTTTGAGAGACCAGGTTTTAATTTCTCATCATGTATGTTTAGATATTCGTCACGAATATGCCCTAAGCTACCAGTTGCTATTAAAATCCCCTGGCCTTCTGTTATAATACTCACTCCAACCTCTGCATATGCTGGAATGCATGCATCAGTTTTCCACACACTTGTGAGCAAATACGGCAACTGTATGCCCACAGATAGTTGTTTATTTTGTTTGTTTCTTTGTATCTCTGAAGGTACATTGGAGGAGGTGAAGAAAAAGGGAAGGAGGGGAAAGAATCAAAGATTTGAAACAAGTCAAAGAAACAGGAAAGTAAACATGGGATATGGCTTATGACTGCAACCCTGACGTTATGCCAGTGCGAGAAGAGGAATGCCATTAGGAGGTAGAATGCTACGTGGTTGCAGAGCCCTAATTCTTATCAGAATAATGGGGTCTCACATTAAGGTAGCTATCAGTGTGCCATCAAAACATGGAAGTGTTGCCTTTTCATTTCTATTTAATTTTCTTTCTAGTTCCGTTCTTTTTCAAGGGTCCTTCACATCCCAGCACTATACAGCATTAGAGCAGGTCTCTGCCTGTGCTTTCACATGCTTGTGTCACATAGACACTGTGATGTATGAAGGATCCCTGTGCTGAAATACATAAATTCAGACCTATAGAGTAATGAAGTCAACGGAGACTCTTCCTCTAAGTACAGAATGTCTTATTCTTATAGGAACTCAATTTATAAAGCAGATCAGACTAGATTGCCATAATCCTATAAATCTATGTGTTGCCCTTGTAGATCAGGGCCTTCTCTAAGCTACAGATAGGATAGTAAGGATTTGCCAGCATGGGCTTGGAATGATTGCATTACTTACAGGTAAATAAACTGAGTTGTGGGAGTCTCTAAGATCAAAAAAGAATGGCAAAAGGGACTCAGCAACAGATGTCACTCTAAGCAGCCGTTCAGCCTAAAAATGTTGCAGGGAACCATCTGGAGACGTGAGCCGAGTAACAACCGGACACCGATACGGTTAAAGTTGTTCTCCCTTTATTGCCCAAATAGCGTGCTTATATACCTTGTCAAGCTAAACATCAGCTGTCCACGCGCCAAAAGCTAAAATATAATTGGTTATACTATCTCTGTCCACGCGCATAAACATAGGACACAATTGGTTATATTAACTCTGTACACGCGCCTAAACATAGGACACAATTGGTTATACTACCTAAAACATGCGAAACTTGTCTCAGCCTAATTGGTTAAGATAAACTGCCGAATTTAGGTTCTTCGTGCCAAGTTCCCTTTATCTTGGAACGTGCACCTGTGTTCTTCTAATTGGCATCTTTCTATTTTTTGCCTTCTTGTTTATTCTGTTCAAGGCCTTCTAAAGGCATCTGGAATGCTTTTGTGACCGTTAGCTAAATATGTGTCCGCAACAATTCCCCCTTTTTCGTTTTTCATCAATTGTCTCCATCAGTAAGTTCTTAAACTTCGTTGATGCCAGTGGAACCCCCTATTAAACCTGTGAAAAAGGGATTGCTTGGTGCTGCTGTACGGAGGCATAAGCAATCTTGTCCGGTCATGTCAGCCAGGGTCATCCAGATGTTTTCTTTGGCTTGCGGCAGTATCCGTGACTACATCCATCCGAGGACTGTGAGGAAGATGGACCATCCATACATTCTTGTGCCGTCTTGCGCCGCAAACTCAGCCCAGCAATCGGTAGGTGCCAGCTTTATGTGGGCGTCCCCACGTAGGCAACGATGGCCTTGCCATACACCAGCCCAATGCTCTTCGGAAAATCCCGGTATTTATACATCTGCAGAGGAACGGATTTCAGCACACGTGGCCAGCGGGTGCCAAAACACGCCTCGGTTGCAACATGGGGAGCCTATGACACATGCGCTTGCTGGCCAGGCGCGCTGCATGTACCATATCCATCCTGTCTATTGGTTCATGGGCTTTGTGATGCGGTTGCAATGCACAAAGAATCTTGACCCTTCATGTTGATCAAGGTAACCTACAAGATCTATGAACACAATTAATTAAACATAGTAAAAGCAACTTTATACCTAATAAAATACACAAGAATAAAAGAAACCCCGATTTTTAACAAAGATACAAACCAACTCCTAAGTCCCCATCCCGCAGCTAAATACTGTAAGCCGAAATGACAGCTTTCTTAATTGCGTTAAAGCTCTTGCAGCTCCTTCTTGCCTCTGCAATTCTGTTATCTTGATTTATTAATTGCTCCACTGTCCAAGTTCCTCATGTCCATTGTTTTTCTGGTGGTTCAAAGTCCTTTCACACTGCAGCTGTCACGTGCTCTGGCCCACTCATGCTAACTGCGGCCTACTTATGCTAACTCTAAATAATCAGGCTCAAAGAAATGTCCCCCATTTTCCATGAAATCTCCCACATAAAAATCCATAGTTGCGTTCATGTTCAGGAGTGGGGAAAGGATCCTGTAAGGCCAGCCAGTGCAGCAATGGCACTCTCCATGTGTACCACATATAAAGTTATACCACTGATAATGTTTGGATTGGATCACCCACTAGATTTTTTTTTCCTGAGTTACAAGTTGTGATTTTTTAAAATTCTTTATTGTTGCTAGTTTTGCTGCTGTACCTGCATGCAAGACACACTTTCATCCATCCATTTCCTTTAACCTGGGCAGCATCTGCAGTGTCACCTACCCTGGCATTTGGCTGTCGGGGAGGCAGAGTTCTGCAGGAGGCACGGGGCTCTAGGTGCACCTTTTACATTGCATGTCCCTTTCCTTTCCCTGGTTTGCACTATGCTTCCAGGCCTAATCTACAGGTGCAGACGTAAGAGCTTTATCCTCTGCTGCACTGTGCTCAGCGGTTCATCTCGGACTAATCCAGTGTCAGCATAAAACCTTCTTTCTCACTTTGCAGAGAGGCTTTCAGCAGCTTCTTACTAGATCCAGACAGCAGGGACTGTGTGGTGCCAGAACAGCAGGGCTGTGCATGGACCCTTGGCTCTTGGGAAAGCAAGCAAAGCAGTGATAAAGTCTTGTGTAGCCTCTAGTGTCTTCCATCTGTACACCAATTCTGGCATATGAATCAGCTCAGCCACACCATGTGGTGAGGAAGTCTTTACTGAATTTTGCTCAGGAGGCAAATGAGGCTGTGATCCCATAAAGGCATAAGTGTATATATACATATATATTTAAAAAATTGAAGGAATTTCAGTAACTTTTTATTTTTGAGTAGTCCAGGTGAGATAAAAAGGTTATATATTTTTGAGTTATAAGTATCCTGGGCCCTCACTGATTTCAACGAGAGCTGAAAAACTTCAGCATCTTTGGAGAACTTAAACACTCCAGTATCAGTCAAGGTCAGCATCTAAACCTAGCCAAAAATCTGAGGAAAAAGTGATGCCTGTGACTTGTTGTAGGTCACATGGGTCTCAATCCAGGGAAGGAAACCAGGAATCCTGACTCCATGTCCTAAAAAGCTGCTTCAGCCAGTTTCCACTCCTATATATGGCCAAACCACAGAAGAGGAATTTTTCAAATCATAAGAGCATTGTGGTGTGTCTGTGGGTGTGCTCCTTCTGGGTCACAGGCTGTTTCATGTGGTTAACAACTTGGCAGAGGACTAATTGATTAGGATGAGCAGCTAGTGAATCTCAGAGCATTTTGATTTTTCAATTTAGATGAGTATCAGGAAGGTCAGATGCTTCTAAGAATCTCCTCCCATCCCTTAACTGGAGAAATCAAATTGACAGGTGTGTCACCTAGAGAACTATACTGCAAACTATATCAGAAGTGCCAGGAGGTGCCAGATTTCTGTGTAAATAAGGGACCTACTCTGATTCTTTGAAGCTGTGACACATTTTCCCGATTTGTTGGGAGAGTGGGTAAAGGTCTGAGGAAAAACACCTAACCCTTATACCTTAACTTACTTAAAAACTTAATATTCCCAGACTTTACCAGAAATTTCGTAAATTCCTCAAATCACTGCAGAAACTGCAATAACTGCTATTTTCATAGATACACACAACCAATACCTTAGATCTTCATTATTTGTGTCCAATAGCATGAAGATAAGCCTGATGGAAAACCATGAAACTGAGTGATTTTATCTTAACCAGCCCCACCTTGTAATCTAGGGGTATCTTGTGCCAGTCAAGAGCCAATGCAGCTCTTTAAGCTGCATTTCCCAAGTTTTGCTCAGTCGATGCCCACATGCCTCAAATGACAAGTCTTACACCAAGAAGGTGTTCCACCATCTGGTCCATCACCAGGAGACTCCTGCTCCCCCACATGGTTCTACCTAGCCGTGACTGCAGTTTGCATACTTCCTTGTTTTGTCTCGCTAAGTAATTCTTTTGGCTGTTACTGTGTAATTAATAATTCAGAGTAATAACCTCGGAATGAGATACTAATTGTACCTTAGCAGTTGTAGTACTGCAGCTGACCCTTGTTAAACTTTCCTATAAACCTATCCACTTTTGGTTCATGAAAGTTTCTGAACAACAAATGACTTGGAGGAAAGTCCTGTCAGATCCCAAAATTTTAGTAACAGGAATCTCACTGACCACGTAAATAACATTGTTAGTGATGCTGGCTTCTGAAAGTCTTGTGAAAGGTTTTTATCTGTGTCAAAATGTCTGAGGCTGTAATGTGATGGCATCATGTTCTTTGGTTGCCTCACAGTCTGAAGTGTTTCTGGCTTAACCATCCTAAAGGGTCCAAAAAAGCAGACCTTGAAATTAATGTATAACTTGAATGTTTCAGTAAAACAGTATTTTTTTTAAATCTCTGCCTGTTGTCTTTCTTAGCTTTTAACAGTGATGGTAAATGGGGATGTCAAAAGACTACTCCAATGCTATATACGTGTGAATTACCCAACTCCTTAAGTCCAAGGGGGGAAGGCAGTTCAGATAAAATTATGATAGCAAAGTTTATTTCAGCTATCAAAGGTGCCCTGACACTGATACTCAGAGCAACTGCATCAAGTAGTTAGGAGAAGCAGACAGAGTATTAGTGGGTGAGAAAATAGGTAGAAATGCTGCCAAATGCTTTGTTTATTTATTTTCAATAAGCAGTTCCAGTGTGTGTGTGTGTCTCGCTTGACTATTGGGCTTTTGGTTAAATCCAGAAGTACCTGGAAATTGATGAACTTGAGCATTTTGAAGGGAATTCATCAGGAAAGCCAGCAGAGGTCAAGAGGTCCATCCAAGCAGCAGCTGTGTTCTCATCTCAGGCATTTCTCAGCATTGCCCCATGGTGCTCTTGTAGTCAGGATTTCTGAAGTAACAGGCAGCACTGAGGAAAGTTTCACACCCCTGGGAATTGATCAGAGAGGAAACAGGAGTGGACTCTTCTCTACTGGCAAGGTGACCCTTCCTCTCTGAAGGCACTTTCCAAGAGGGTCTGCGGGTGAAAGGTTTTCTCTTCACTCTCAGTCCTGCCTGTGGGAGTAAAGCCCCCTCCTGTTCTTCACTTCTTTGAAATAAACTTATTGTCTAATAATAATCTCTTCTACCTGAACATCTATTTTGCCAGTAGGAAAACAAGACTGTTATGCAAATTTACTGGAAATAGGTATTCATTTCCAGAATTTGTTTGGCACTGCTGTAATGAAGTTAATATTGCTATGGACTTCTGCTGAACTGTGAGCTTGGTTGTAGAATCAGAGAGGGAGGGGAAATGGGAATGAGAACATCTAACAGGGCTAACTCTTCTCGCTCTTTTTTTTTTCTCTTTTTTGTTGTTGTTGTTTTCTTTTGTTTTTTGTTTTTCCCTTTTTGTGAATTTAGGCTGCCTTCTCCCAAAAGGCAGGAAGGAAGGAGAAGCAGTAGAAAGGCTTGCACTTGTTCACTATTTAGACAAAGTGACTGAATTTAATTTCTCCAGATATTCATGCTGTTAGGTTGGGTTTTAAGCATTTGCTGATGATAGCTGAAAATCCATTGTGTTGATATGGAGTGGTACCAAGAACTTGTGAAGGACCTGAAGTGGGGAGTATTCTTTTACTTTGGGCTGTATAGTGTGACTTCAGTAAAAATGGTGTTAGGGTGCTGGTACTGCATGCAGGATTTTGTGCCAGACTGTGGGGAAGGTGGACCAAGACCTATGTTCTCTTTGTACGGATTTCGGTCTGCTAGCTCACGTGGTTACCAGCAGGCTGCCAAAAAAAAAAAAAAAAAAAAAAAAAGTGCAAAAAGGGAAAACTTAAAAGACTGTGAATCATGTTGCAGGAGCTGCTAATGATCGCCCTTCAGCTGCTAGCACAATGCCTGTAAATGCCTATTTAGAAAAAGAGCAGCATGAATTCTAATGCCAGTGATCAGCACTCTTGTGGTTAGTAGTTACACGTGTAATGTCATTTTCTGAGGTTAAATCATATCTCTTTTTTCCCAACCAAGTGTTCAGAATGATTTTGTCTTTTTTGGTAGCTCATTAGAGAAATCAGAATGTTGGAAAAACCACTGTGGTTGATGTGTTGCCACCCTCTCATCCTAGGAAAGATGGTTGACAAGTTTTTTCCTGGGAGTAATGTTCTCTCTCTCCCACAGAAACCTACAGGACCGAGGGCAGAAACCCAGGGTAGGGTTTACTCCATCCTTTCTTCTGCATGGGTACATGGTCATAACAATTTCTTATGGCCCTACCTGTCAGTCCAGTAATCTTCTTCTCCAGCTCTGTACCCAGTGCAGTGTCAAGTGAGTCAAGTCAAAATGGTTGCCATTATCTTTTTCTGTGAGGTACTGCTCTGCTGTCTCTTATTCCTCATGGTTATGGTACTTTTCCTTCTGTTAATTTATAGATTTAACTACATTTGGATTCACACCAACCCCACAGCATCATCCCTTTTCCCCACAAAATTACTCTTCCTGATGTGTTTTAAACTTTTAATCTACCTGTAGGCATATTTTATGTTCTCTGTCTTATTTCCCACTAATTCCTTTGTACAGTGGAATTCTGCAGAGAGTCCAGCCACAAGGTCTAGGCAGTCCATAAATCCCACTTAATCTCTGAAACCAAATATAATGAGAATTGTTCTCTGGTTTTGCTCCTGTGACTTGGCACTGACTGGAGACCCTCATCCAGTCTCTAGACAATTAAATTAAATGTAGTTTTTGTGGGGGCCTTTCCTCAGAAATCAGTTACACCTTATAATGCTGTTTCATACAGCTGTATATTTTTAACCAAATATATTAATGATTTTTATGAATATCAAATTATATTAAAAAAACCAACAAAAAACCCACCCAAAAAACAAAACCCCACAAACCAGTCAAGACTTATTAAATTTAGATTAACTTGTTTCCTACTCATTCAGAATAGGAAATGCCAATCCTTGTTGTTTTTCAAAGAGTGGGTAATGTATTTTTTCTCCTGGGCTGAGACCTTTACATGCCAAATTTCAGCCTGGAACACAGTTTCTCAAACCATGTGTTGTATTTTTAAGTTGAGTTGATTTGTTTCAGTATGTCAGCAAGAATTACACCTTTGGGCTTATGTTCAACCTCATCATTACTGTTTGAAAGGCTTGGTGTTTCCCCCGAAACTGTCTGAGGTAGAAGACTCAGAATTGCCCAGGCCACTTAAATTTTTCTAATGACACAACACTGAGGGAGGACACCTCCATCCCTACACACAGACCCAATAATAAGTCAGTAAGAGGTGAAGGGAGATCTGGGGGGGGCAGTTTAGACTTTCTGTTGAATGATTTTTGAATGCTCTGATAGCTGGGCTAAAGATGCCAAGTTTGAGATGTTTATCAATTCATTGTTTGTGATTTATGTTTTCAAACATAAAAGACAAGTAAGGAGTTGTTCTAGGGGCAGCAGCAGGAAAAGTATTGCTGGAGGGAGTTTACAGCTGGAGATAATTCAGGAAAGGTTATGCTTCATTTTACCTAAAACTAAAGCCATATGCAGTCATTAGCTCTTCCCCTTCACCAGCCCTGCTCCTCAGTGGAGTCCCTGTCTCTCTGATGGCAGTTAAACTCTCCAGACAGCATGCTCCTAAAATGAGGCACACACTAGCCTGTTTCCTTCTCTACTAATGTTTCTTTGGGACACTCCAGTTTCACAGTGGGCATCCCAGTAAGGTGGATCACAGGTGTGTAGTCAGAGGGAGGACTTTCCTAACCAACTGTGGTGTTTGGAGAAAGCATATCTCCAGCAATACCCTTAGATCACCTAGTACATTCAGTTGACAGATTTCCCATCATTATAAGACTCTCTTTTACCTCAATTTATCCCTAGTCACACTATGACTTCTTTCTTCAATAAGCCCCTTAACCAGAAAAGAAACTAGAAGGTGGACATACTTGCAGGTCAAATGCCATGCCCCCCAGAGCCAAAAATATCAAAATCAATCCAAACTGACTTTCATTTCAACTGAGGGGAAGACTTCTGGGTCTGCCCAGTATCTCACTGTATCAGCAGCCAGGCAGCAAGCTCTGCAGTGTCCCACCAAACCACCTGCCTTAGGAGGTGGAATAGCAGGCAGGCAGGCAGTCAATGGGATATTTCCTTGCCAGTAATATTCCTGCAGATTTCAGATACATTGTGCTGGTGTTTTTTCAGCACAAAATAATTCTGTGGACACTTCTGTGCAGCTGCTTTCTGACAACGGTGATTGACAGAAAAAGGCTGGGAAACATGCTCAGAGCTCAAAAGAAAGGCTGAGGAAGGCAGAGAGAGTGGCAAGATGGGGTGGGGGGAGGACCTATGCAAAGCAGGGATCTGTGAGGAGGCTTTTCTCTATTCCTAGTATTTTGCATCATGAAGAAAAGCCTCTTTCCAAAGCCCCCTTTACCCTTATTGCTCTTATTTTTTTAGCAGAGAACACAACAAACATATGCAACAACTAGCGGATGGCATGCTTTTCACTATGCCAAGTGTCACTTTTTTCTTATTAATGAATTCATTTAACTTATTCTGTCCTTCCCCACTTGTTCATATTGTGTTCTCTTGACTAAATAAACACTTTCTATTCTGAGATCTGAAGGACTGTGATATACCTTGCTGTTAAACAGACAGGTATGGATTTTAAAAGCAAGTCACATAACATTTTTGTCTCAGTAGTGATGTCACACAACCTCTGAACATGACTGTGGATAGATAAGTATGTATATTGTGTTTATACTTAAGGGGCTTCTTTGTGGCACTGAGAAATTAGTGAAGGTATCTATCTGACTGTTAAGAGATGTGGTTCCAAACTAACAGAGGGAAGTCAATGAGGATGTTATTTTCCCTCTGAACACTATTTTGACGTTATAAGTTTCCTTATCAGAAAATGCAAATGTCCCAGCAGTATTTTGTTAAGTCAGGTATTCTGATTAGTCTTTTCTAAAGCTGCTGAAGTCAATGGGAGTTTTTCCATTGACATGTAAAAGTTGTGAAGCAGGTTGTCTGTGTTTTATGGCTGGAATCCAGGATGAGTATATGCACTTGTTCTCAAATTTATGTTATTTTCTTGCAAAGTAGAAAGATTATTATGTTCTTAAAAAATTGCATTCCCCAGCTTTGAGGTAGTGTCTTTCACATTCTTCAGTCTTTGGCTTCACAAAAATTCTGGATGTCTGCTATGACTGTGGCACAATTGCTATCTGCTGTTTGCAGAACATAGCAGTGCACGGTAAGATCTCCTTGTTTTTAATGCATTATGTCCCCAGCCTTGTTTGGGAAGTCAGGGGTCTAGATTGGTCTCCAGCTGTGAGGGTATGTGCCATTTGCTCACTTTACATTACAGTAGGCTGAGATAAGCTAAGTACAAACCCCTTTTCCTAGGGTTTGGCTGCACCCCAGTCAGGAGCCCAGAGTATGAAATCAAAGGGGAGATTTATTGGCTCTTAATATAAATAGCTTATACAGAACACAGCATTCTACTCTGCTGTGTAGGATTGCATCAGAGCGGTATAGCTCTGGAATTTTAATCCTAGAACACAGAACTGTGCAGAAGAGAGAGGTGCAAAACTAGATTATCAGAGGTCGTTCATAATCTGTTATTAAGATATGGAAGGCTTCCTCCAAATAATATTATCATCAACAGTTTTATTCATATACTCATTCTGAGCCATATTTGTTGTAAATTTAGGCTTTTTTCAAATTAATATAGGTGACATTTAGCCCTATGAAGTAGGTGGCATAAGGACTGCAGAATTTTGTGTTTTAACATGGCAGAGACAATGCTGTGTCCTCATTCGCAGCCTAAACTTCATCATTGTCATGTTCATCATAAAATCCTGGCAGTCTTTTAAGATGCTGGCTCCCAGAAGTGCTCCTTGAAAAAATACCAAGGAACAACTTTCAGCTTCTGTTTTATCTAAGGTCCCTTCAGGTAGTATTTGTAATACTTTATTGTGCAAATGGTCACCTGATTTCCTCTCTCGATCACTTGAAATGGGTATAATGAGAGGTAAGCCTTAACAAATACTTAATTTCTGTTAACATTGAGGAAACTTTCATTAGGAGTGAAAAAACTGTGAACAATTAACAAGTTGTTGCAAATAATAGAGCTGACTTGCAGTATCTGTGAATGAATAGTGGATCTGGAGTTTTTGTTTGCTGCTTTCTGATTTATTTTATTCCCAATGGAAATTAAGCTATATGGATGGTTAGACTATTGGTAAGATTAATACATAGCAACATAATGGTTAGATTTTTTTGGTCCAGAAAAAATATTTTCCTTGGCATATTCAACAACATAAACATTTTGGAGACGCATTCTGTCTATCTATACACATCTCTAAATAACAAGGAGCCCGAGGAAGACATAATTTCAGACAGTATGTTGAATTTTAGAAAAAAAAAAATCCTTACAATCAGAAGAAAGGAAATCAACCCTCCAAACCTACAGTGCTGCTTTTGTGGCTTATGTGGCTGTGCCTGCACTGGGGAAACTTTCTCTTTTCCCCAGTCCTGCTTCACAGTTATCAAAGGTAGGCAATCTCTCCAAATGAACTGGGGTTCCTTTCCTGCACATTTACTCAGATTTCCTTCTAAAGGATGATGTGCATTCTTAGGGACCAGGTGTCTTGTACATCTACTTGACATCTGTTTAGATAAAACTTACATTTAACAGTAATCTGTACCAAGACTAGCCCTTTCTAGTAACTGTCTGCCATAACAATTAGTAGAGATTGTGTTTAACTGAATGATGGCAGAATGGTTCACTTAGCTCCAGCCTTTTGGCTTTGTTGCTGAAGACCTGGGGCTGCATCTGTAGTACAATTTGTAGCAGAATATGGGTTTTCATTCATCCCCAGGAGGCTGAGACAGTTTACAATGTTTATGCATTTGATAAAATCAAAAGGCTTGAGAATGAAAGAAGCTGTTCAGATGTATTAGCATTATTATTAACTCAAATAACAGTTTATGGTCAGTGGTGTTTCCTCGATGAATGGCAGGGTGTTTCAACCGTGTTCACAAATGTTTTTACAAATATCTGTGGTACTGGTGATTGACAGCTCTTTGCAGGTTTTGAAAGTAAATGAGAATCTGTTACACAAGAGACTGTGCATCTTGACTGAAGTTTGCGTCCTCTTTTTTTTTTTCCCAAGTTCCCACTTACATCCTAAAATATTTTCTTACCTGATGATCTATCTCATCTTTTTCATCTAGAAAATCTTAATTTCATCTTAAATATTTAACTTAAACAATAAACCATCTTAGAACCTCAGTTAACGTGCTGCAAATCTCAAATTGCTCCACAGACTGCTGGGAGGTTGGTGTAGACTGATATCTTAATATAAATTACGCTAACCTGTTTCTGAAATTCACAAAGAATTAAAGGCTACAAAACCAACTAACATTTCAGGTCAGTATGATTTAATTAAGATGAAAATTTCAAGCATGTTAACAAGCTTTTTAACATCAAAGCTTTGGACTCTAATTTAGGCAAGTACTGCTATAATTATTGGTATGTACTCTAACATTCCTGGAAAACTAGAAAAGCTCTAAAAGTCTGGTATGCAATATAAGGAGGCAATATGGTTGAGAGGTCTAAAAACCACTCAGAATTAGGACATGTGTATTCAATATGCAGCAAAATTATCTTCTTTGTATTACATACATGGGTTTTTTTTGAAAAAAAAAAAAATCAGGAAGTGACATAATTTCAACAATAATGTACTCAGCTAAATTTGCAAAGAAAATAGGTGCATTCCTGTTGTTACTTGAATCCACTATCATACTCCTTAAGAAGTCAGACACTTTTCTTAAAACAAACAAACAAACAAAAAAAACCCCCAAACACCCCAACAATCAACCACCTAAAAAAAAACCCCACCAAAAAAACAATGCACAAAAATGCACAAAATAAAACTGCTGTCATATTTGTGAATTATAAAAGCTTGGTGTTTCACATAGTCCAAAGAACTGGAATGAGAAGCATTCAGTTTAGAGATGATTTCCTGTTTTCACAGGTTTTGCTTCTGCTGTTGTTTCAACACAAACCATATTTTCTCTGTTCTGTTCTTTTTTGGACGTGAAACAATAACATTAGGTCATAAAAAATCCTTTTACTTATTGCTGCTTGACTTGCCAAATCTCCCCAGACACTTTTGTTAATGGATTTATTATTAAAATTTCTCAGATGAAATCTAACAACAAATAAGCCAAAAATCTTTGGTCATTTGAACACAAAATTAAAATAACCTTGACTTACGGTATATTGTTTTCAGTTTACTGTGAGTTGCCTCCTCTAATCAACTTTCCCTATACAGTCAATATACTAGCCTGTCTGCTCTGTCTTCTAGAGAACTGCCATTTGACTTTGTCAGGGTTTGTTGTAGTTACTTGTTCTTGTCTTTCTCTAGCCTCAGGGAAGCACTTTTTCCTTCCTATTCCTTCCTTTTCTCAGCAGTTTGAGACATTCCCATCCATTTTTACCAGGCGGTAAAGGTGAGAGCATCTCCATAATGAAAACGTGTGTGAGGAGAGCAGAGCAATTTGCAGTGTCACAACATTATGACACTGGCATCGCAACACAACGCGTGAACGCTGTGCTCCCGAGCAAGGAGCACACCACACAGCTGCTCCTGGCAGGGTGTCAGAATGGCTCATGACTTCTCTTGTCCCCTGCTGCAAAAGATATAAAAACCTTCAATCCTCATTATCCAGCACTATTAGAGTACAGGGCAGCAAAAGGCAAGGGGGAATGGGTGAGATTGTCTTGACATTTTTGAGGAAAACTAGCTGTGTCACTGAGGGTTTTCTACTTTTAGTTAAGAGCACCAAAGTAGTCCCCTTTCTGGGGCTTAACATTCATGATGCAGAGTTTAATTTTTGGATAGTAGCTATTGAGGATTGATGATAGGGTCAAACCTACTTTCAGCATCTCATGATCCAAATTTAGCCCAGTGAACTGGGCATGATAGCTGTGTAACAGATGGCTGCAGGGAGGACAACCCTGTGAGCTGCTGAGCAGCAGGCACCGAGCCCCAGGGTTTATGATGACTGCTGTGTTGCGATTCATGGGTTAACTAAAGAGTTTCTTTCAGCCACACATTGCTTGCTCTACTTCTACAAGTTAAGGGAGCTGCTAGCTTCAAAACTCATGAAGTCTTTTCAGGTGAAGAATGGATATGAGCTCCTTTCCTGTCCCCAAGCTCCGCCTTTGCTTTTCATAACAACCACGGCTGATCATACAGCCTGTCATCTTGCTAGGACAGCCCCATTCTACTCCTAACATCAATAGAGTGTGTGAGGAACGTTTACCAGGGTAGCACTGCAAAACAGGCTCATATAAGGTAGGAGTAACAGCCGTGGGCCACAGAGGAGATGTCTGTGAATTATCTGATGATCATCAAGAAAAAATTCACTGTAGCCAAAGTCAGACACATGCTGAATGACTGGAGCCAGAAGTGTTTGAAAGTGGTGCTTTGCACTTCTTATCCAAAGGACTCAGAGGTGTTTGCAGTGCACACAAGAAAGGGATCTATCCCTCAAAGAGTTGGCACGGAAAGGCTAAATGCAGATATGCAAGCTCAGTGGAGATCAGATCTAAGCCTGACAAGTTAGACCTTGCACTGAGGGTTGTGGAGAGCAGGTGGAGTATTTTACTCATGGATGGTTAGCGTTTCATAGCAGTAGAAGCTATTTCACATGGGAAAACTCTTTTTGGTACTGATGATTTTGCTTAAGGACTCAAAACAGGAGTTGCTCACATTTAGCTCCTTACCCTGTGGTTGCAGCACTATCCATGCTCTGTCAGCAGGGTGACTACCAGTGGCTGTCCAGCACAGCCTTTCTCACGCTTCCACCCTCCATGTCCCCATGCTTCAAACTTCCTACCATGGGGAACAGTGAAGGAGTGAAGACAAAGAAAATGGAGGTGGTGTAAATCTGGCAGTGCTATAAATCAGCCCCATTACACTGAACTCTATGGGGCTGATTGGAGCAACTGGTCTGTGTACAGCATGGAGGAGTCCCTTCCACAAACAGCAGTGTGAGGGGGAAGTCTTAGCATCCACCTTGAATTCTTGTCACTGAAAATTTTCTAGTGCTTTATAAAGTGTGGCTAGAGTGGTACTGCTTATTTAGGTGCACGTGAAGTAGAAAGGAACAAGGGACTTGCTTTTTTTGATCAGTGGAAAAAAAACAGAAAAATATCCCTTCTAGTATAAACATTTTGAATCCCTGCAGCCATCATGTAAAAGATACGTGTAGAAACCCGATTCCTGTTAATCCCAATTGCTTCCTAGTTGTTGATTAGCAAACTAATCTAGGGCTATCAAAACTCTTGCCATTAAAAGACTCCATAGAAACCAAGGAGCATCCTACCTTGTCCAGCTAACAGAAGGACCAGCTTGAATACCTAGGGTCCACCATCATCTTCTCCAAAGGTGGGTCCACCAACTCCTCCATCATTAGAGAGAGCATGGTGTTAATGGTTGAGCTTAGCTGGCCAGTTGTGGGTATAAGATACAATGTGTTGTTCAGAGCTGTTCGATAGCATTTACTCTCCAGCGTACATTATGAATACCTACAGACCTCGATTACCCTTGCCTGTTTTGGAGAGGGTAAGCAGCTGTACAGATCAAGGGGTTAAGTGCTGTGATCAAGCCTTCTGTCAGAAATAGAGACTCATTAGAAGGAGAAAGGAAAATACACTTCTAAACAGTTTGCAGTACCCTGTGTTTGTGCAGGAAATGAAAGAGCCTGTCTGCTGTTTTGAAAACTGAGGGGATAGTTCCTTTCACAGTTGTTACACCTTGGTAAGGATATTTTAAAAATAATCAATTGTTCTAGCTTGAGTGAAATAAAATGTCTTGTTGACTCTGTACTGTAAAAGCACATTTGAGATTCACCACCTTCTTTTAGATATTTGGGCTGATTTGATTTAACAGGACCTTTTTAATGTCTTGCTATGAGAAGAGGGAGAAGTGGTATGTGGTCAAGTTACATGGTGTGCCAGGATGCTGAGGCTCAGCAGAGCTAAGATAACCTCACAAATAAACAACAGATGGCCGATGGCCTAATGCTTTGCTTTGGGTGAACATGACAGGGATTTATTCTTTCAACCTGGAGAAGGAGCCTCGGAAAGGCTGAAACTGCAGAAATGCATGACATGTGGGCAGATACAGTTTGTTATGGGGATTCAGTCTGAGCAGATGGTATTAGAATACACATCTATTATTAGGCATCTGCTTCCCATCTCAGTTATACAATGTGTAAGACTTAAATTAAATTCCCCAAGGAGTGCCTGGATCACTTACTAATTTCTACAGGCTATTACAGATGCATGACTAACCAAATCCAACAGGTGTTAAAACTCAGATTTATTCTTCAGCAAAAGTTAGTTAGAAGTCTCGTAACATTTTATAAAACCACAGGCTCAATGATGTAAAGAGAATTAATACTACACAGCTGACTTAAGAATCCTCAAGATTTAAAGTGATGGCTCAAAATGTGCATATCACTCACCTAAAAGCTGAAGGCTCTCTCCCTCGAGGAGTTACCTCGGGCGGTGCCCCGACCTGAGGGGGAGTCCCCGGCTGCAGGAGGACTGCCCACGTGTCCTGTCGAATCCGACCTGTGGTCATTTAATCCCTATTGGCCAGGAGGGTCACCTCAGTGTACCTAATGCATCTCAACTGGCCAGTTCAAATTTCAGCCTGCGGCCTCCAGGGTTTCCTTCCCCTTCTCCCTTCCTGGAGAAGTTTTGTTTCCTGCTGGCAGGATGGAGGGGCAGGGGGTTTACTGCCCCACGTGCACATCTCTATGTGTCTTTCTTTGAATTCAGATGATGGGCTACATCCTGAGCTAGTTTAGAGATGTACATTTGGAAAGCGACAGCAATGTAACTGGAGGCAGCATCTGATCTGTGTTCTTACTGCATAGAAGACTCCTACTTAGTGATAAGCTGTTAGTTAAGGATTAATACCCAAAGCAGAAACCTCTGTGTTGGCTGAATAAATGTTCATGGATTTACCCTCTGAGAAGGCAACAACGTGTAAATGTTCCGTAAGACCTCCAGTTAGGTAGAAACAACATGGGTCAGGATTTCTTTCTGCCTTATATCTGTTTTCCCTAGTGTTTAGGTATATCACAGGATCAGTGCTATGGATGCCTTCATGTCAGCCTCTGCTGGACTTAAGGTAGGAGCAATCCCAGGCCCTGAGGGGAGGTTTTCAAAGCATCTGTAGTAATGAAAATGCCATGTCTTGTAACAAGCCAAATTCTTAAGGCACTTTTGAACTCTGCTTTTATATGCTTCCCACGTGAACAATGTGAAGCTGGTCAGCAGAGCTCAAAGGCTTCCTGCCTTGAGGGACGGATCCCCTGCTGCCCCTCCCCATGGACGCAGTCCATGTTTCAATGACAAAAACGCAAAACTGCTCCCTGGGGTGGGTGACCTGACAGGGTTGTATGCACTAATGGGAAGGAGCAATAGCCCTCAGCACGTCCCCAGGCCAGTAACCTGCCTTGTACCAGAGAGCTGGAGCTGCTGATAGCTGCCCTGCTGAGAACAGCCCAGGCTGGGCCAAGGATCTGGCCGTGGTTTACCAGCATCCCCACACTCCCTTCCCTTACCTTTCCGCTCCCACCAAACTACGCACAGGGGGAGGACTGTGAGGTCTCAATCTCCCTTAATTAACGCTCCCAGTCTGAAGCCTTGGAGCGCGAGAGGGAAGCATCCATAACTGCACAGCTCTCCCCCTGGCAGCCATGTCCAAGCCCTCCCAAAGGCAAGAGGACTGCAATTTCATCTGCTTGACTTCTCTAAGGGACAGGTTGTGTGGAGACTGAGGGCAACTAGCCCACTGAATTAGAGAAAACGCTCCCAACAACTCCCATGTAACCACTGAGGTCATTCTTTTGCCTTTGAATTCCCACTATTTTCTGCAAAGCAGAAAGGTATATTAATTTGCTGTTCTTGTCCAGTTCTTTACAATGTCATTTATGGTCCAGGCTGCTGTGTTTAGGAATGGGTGTACGTTACCAAAGTTAGTAGCACTTAAGTGTGAACAAGCTTGCACATCAGATCCTAGCTAGAATGGGAGAAAAGGTGCCAAAATTCCAAAGTTTACCCAAAAGTTGTGTTCTTACCTTCATGGTGAGCTCAGCCTGCATCCTAGGGCTGTTAACAGGTGAGAGGCCTATGCTTTGTGGCTGAAGGCAATGTCCAACTAATTAGTAATTCAGTTGTTCAGTGTCTCAGGATGAGGCTATTATACCACGGAAACTATCCAAGTATGGGACTTCTGGCAGAGTTTAGGGGCAGCATATCTTTCATACTGACTTTGCTGATCAACCTTAGTATGCAGTCATTGTTGGTCCAGGATTTTCAGGTGTCCATCAGCTTTGTCAGACCTACAACTGCATAAAAGCCCATGTCCTTCTTTTCCAGCCAGATAAGTATCCCAGCTACTCCAGACAGTGCTTGTGGGGTGGAAAGGGAAATTGGACATCTTTTTCCTGTTCTTTCTGTAACTATAAATCAGTCTGGCTCAATTAAACCCAGCTCATATGATTGCATGAGAACAGCCATATCTCTTCTAGCTGTAGTGTGGTTACAACCTTATTTAATTGCATTGTACTTCATTTTTGCTGACTACTGAGCTGATCTCTTAAAAGACTAGAAGACAGGTGAGGCATGATAGTAACATGGTAAGTTCTCAGAGGAAAGTTTTCTCTCTAAGGACAGAGTGGAAAGGGATGGGTGGAGGTCTGAGATCCCAGTAAGCCTCTGCAGGTGGGGAGGGAAGTTAATAGCTAGGGAACTAGTCAAATTATTTCAGTCCTGAAAAAATCTGTGTCAAAGGCCATTGCACTGATCCAAAAAATGCTGTGGATTATTGAGTTTTGAATTTTCAGTACTAAGAATGATGCTAAGTGGAGAGAAAAAATAAATACAAAAATGAGAACGGAGAATAAAGCCCATTCATGAAAAGAGATGTAATGAGCAGAGAAAATTGCATCTTTTCATTACAGCTTTTAGCTTGACCTCATGCTCTGTCTCACAAGGTGTATTTTTCATTATTATCCTCAGAAATATCTTATATTCTATGTGCTTTTTCTTCCAATTGAAGAAATTCAGACGATGGTGGTGGTGGTGAGGAGGAACCCTGTTTTGTGGGAGCTAACCTGTGGTGGCTGTTTATCCACTCAAGGCTTCTAAAGAACCTGAAAGTGTTTCTCTCCCAGCATTTGTAGTCAATTAACACTTTTCACCCTCAGCTGATGAAATTTCAGATTGAGTAAACTGTGTCTATCATTGCTAAAGTGGAGCTGTCAGATACATGAACCCCAGATTTCTTTATTTCTTTCATTTAAAAAAAAAAAAGGAAGAGGATAAGCTTTATGGTTAGATAAAGCCTGTAGGAGTCTACTCTAGCATAGTTTGCAGATAGCATAAAAAGAAAATGTCAATCTTTCACTAATCACCACCAACAATTGTTTCTTGTTAAACTTAAAACTTGGCAAGAGCATTATATCTAAATCTCTCTGTATTTTACTGAGGAAGCAGAAGCTGATGGGAAAGAGTAGCAAAAGTATTTATACCTCCTTTTGAAAGTAAAATGCAATCACTCCTGAGTACAGCATTAGATTTCACTAGAAACAGGGGCATTTTGAAGAATGAAACTCACTGATGTAGCTAAAATCTTAAATTAATGACATAATGCCATATCCAACTAAGGAGATCTAGAATGCGTAACTGTCCAGAAATATACAATGAAGTGAGCCTGAACAAGGAGAAATAAATTTGATTTTTTCAGATTTCTTTATTCTATCATTTTCCTCTAATAACAGGGGATCAAACTGCACTACCCATTAGTCTTCACCACCATGCACCATTTTGGGAGCTCAAATCTGAGTTGCTTATCAGTCATAGCCTGAACACTTATTTATAAGCTATTGTTTTCCAGGATATGTATGTTTGTTTGTTTGTTTTTCCCTGTGTATGCATGGCCTGCATTCTGAGCATACTGCTGCGCATTTGGCTGTGTTTAAAAGAAATTCTAAAAAAAAAAAAAAATTAAGATTTTATATGGCATTATATTACTGGCTCATCTCATCATCATTCAAAGACTTTCTTGAATCTTTTTTCTTCATTCTTTTCTTCTCAGATTCTCCTCACAGGAGGCAGTTTCCACATTCTTGATGACTCAGACTGGTTTTATATGAAATTTTGCTTAGTCCTAGTTTCTTCTTTTATTTTGGAGATATGTGTTCACAATATTCCTTTATTCTAGTTTAAAATGAAGTGGCTATAATCATTTGAATAAAAACCAAGTTTATAATTGGGTGGAAATTGTATTGAAAGTACTTACTGTCTTTTAAAATGTTTTAATTTTCTTTCTTTATTGTCAGAAAAAGCAGGTTCAAAATACAATCTTTTTTGGACAATGAAATGATTGCTTTCCCATCCAATTTATTTGCTGAAAAAATATTCATTTTTGATAACCAAAAATAAATGAAGAAAAAAAAAGTTTTAGATTTAATTTTTCTTCCCAAAAGCTGAAGGTTGCAGTCATTTTATGTGTAACCAACATAACTCCATAGTAATTCTGCTAGTTTGTACCATTTGGGAATCTGAAGCAATGTGTCAGAGGCTAAACTTTTTTTGTGCTGATTTGGTTCAGCTGTGCATTGCTTGAGTATGAACCCTTAAATCTCTTCTAAGATCAGCAGATCACTTATCTGAAGTTGAATAATTTGAAAATTTAAGGTGCTCCTAAGAAACATGGTATAGAAGTGCTGACGTTTTCAAACTTGGTCGACAACCTGCATCTTTAACAGAAGTTGACAAGACAGAACTCCTGCTCTTCCAAGTCTTTTTATGTGGTCTTGAAAAAGTAAAACCACCTTCCCTATTCCTGCATTTGCCAGGATGAAATAGTCATTATTAAACAAGATACCATATCCATTATTTTAGGGGGAAAAAAAAGGTGGTGATAAATCCCATAGGAGATTAACACATCCAAAGAGCCTAGCAAGGTTAATTCTCTGCCTGTATACCACTGCCTCCCAATTAAAGCTTTGCAATTGAAGAATACAGACCTTCTTTAGTGTTTTCCTTATTGACATGATCTTTTATTGTTTATTCGTGCTCACTATAACAGGGAAGACCTATTTTCCTCCAAAGAGCCTATTTATACTGCTTTCTAATTTTACATTTCAATGGCTTTATGACTCATCTTCAGCTTTGCAGAGTTTTCTCTGCTGGAGTTTTCCTCCTTGCAAGCTGAGAGGCACAACTTGAGAAAGAGTACGATGTAGATCTCTTTTTCCAGTTAAAACAGGTAAAAAAACAAAACAAAACAAACCATGAGGTGTGAATGTGCCTTCTGCATTTCCTGCAGATGTTCTGCTGGTCAGCCAAGTGATTTAAGCCTCAATTTTAAAAAAACCTTAATGAAACAGGAAGGTGTAGGAATGCAAAGCCATCTCTAGAGCAGGATGCATTCAATGCTTTTTGCAGCTGTTTTGCAGGTACAAGAGAAGTATGTCTGTGCCTAATCGGACTTGGCAAGAGTGAAAGACACCAGGGACTCAGGCTTAGTGACACCATGGTTGAGTAATCCAGCTCCATATCAAATGCTGACATAGCTTGTTTCACTTTTTCAGCCAAGTGGTTCCTGTAATTTCCCATGAAAACAAAATGATACACAAAAGAAAAACAGATTATTTCCTTCCCTTCAGGAACTACTGTGAGTTAAAAACACCAAAGGAAACCTTGGGTGATTTCTGGAACGTGCAATATCTAGGTAGGTCCAAAAGAATTAAAATTCTGGCTGTTCAGGGAATTCACTACTGATTTTGGGGTTTTTGGGGGGTTTTGGTTTGGGGTTTTTTTTATATATACTACAAGGTGGGGCATTGTTCCATACAGGGAAAGTAAAGTTCTTTTCTTGAAAGTGCTTTGTAAAGGTAATTAAGCTGACTCAGAGAACAGAAATATCCCCGCTGCTAGCTTTCTCTGTGGAAAGTTAAGGCCAGATCCCTCTGATGCAAACTGCTGTCTGCAGCTTGAGGCACCGGGGACAAAAGTCATAGCCACTACCTTTATTATCGCACCAGCCACCTCTTTGGTCTCTCATGTGCTGCAAAGATTTCTCAAGCTAGTTTTCATTACTCTGGATGCTCAAACTTTCAGTCTGCTAAAGGAGCTAGAGACTGCAAAATATAATGTTGAATTTCTACTCTCTGCTGTCTTTGTTGCACACATCGCACAGAGGACTGAGCAGGGCTGGTTACTGGCTGCTCTGGTAGATCTATTTACTCCACATAAAGTTTCAATAAGAATCATGTTTATTTACTCTCTGAATGCCTTGTTAGGGGATGGGAAGTGGTCCATAATCAATGTCTTTATCATACAATCTTAGAATAATATAGTTTGGAAGGGAGGTCAGGAGGCCTCTAGACTGACCTCCTGCTCAAAATGGGGTCAGCTGTGAGGTCGGACCAGCTTGATCAGAGCTTTATCCAGTCAGGTCTTGAGAAATTCCAAGGATGGAGACCGCTCCAAAGCTTGACTGCCCTCACTGTGAAAAAATTTCCTCTTCTATATGGCCTGAACCTCTCCTGATTCAATTTATGACCATCTTTTTTGTCATCCCATTCTGCTCCTTAGGAAAGAGCCTGGCACTGTTGTCTTCATTACTTTCTTGTAGGTACTGGAAGGTTGGGTCCCCTCTAAGCTTTTACTTCTCCATCTTGAAGTTGTGTGTAGGCAATTTTCCTTCTTTGGTCACTAGTGCAACAGTCAACTAATATTGAGGTTTTGATTATTGTTGTGTCTGTTTATTTAATAAGTAGGTATGCATTACAAGTAAAATAAATTCCTCTCTCATCTGTCATATGATGATAAGCACTAGTAGAGTGACCTACAAGTCTGTAGGCACTCATCAATCTAGTCCCATTCCCCTGTTTAGTCAGATGGAAATTCTCTGTGATTCAGGCTTATCTTTTTTACATGTAAACTTTGTCTACTGAAGCGTTGGAGGCAATGTTCCTCCACCCCAGCAATGCACTGCAGGGCCCATTGTTTCTTTGAAAATGTGGTGGGAGCTGACACAGAATTACCTATTCACTCATGGGACACAACATCTGGGAAGGGCTGAAGGCAATTTTCCTAGCAGGACTATATTTTTGAAGGTTTGGGTTTGTTTTTTTTTTTTTAATAACTCTTTCAGGAATAGGGTCATGGCTTGCTAGCTAAGAAATCTGTGTATGAATTACATGTGGTTTCAATTCCCTATTCCACTATGGATTTCTGTTTGGACTGCATGGGTCTAAATAGCAGGGCAATTATCTAATCTTTCTTTATAGCCAAAGAAGGAAAGCAGACGCTTCCAGGGAATGATCAGTTCCCTCCTAAACCAGACACTTTTCAGCCCTATAGGCACCTCTTTTTGTCTAATAACTCTTAAGAAAAAGCCTGTTTCCTAGCTTCGGTGCAGACACCTACATTTCAGACTTCAAACATTAGGTGAGATTAATCCTACCCTGTTTTTCTGAGCCTCAGTTCTTTCCTTTAAAATTGTCAGCTGTGTCTCAGGAGTGATTAATTGGAAGGATAAGAGCTTTAAGGATTTTGAGGCATCCAGATGCCATGTTATAAAGGGAGCTAAGGACTGTGGTATAGCAACATATATGCATCCAGTAAGGTATAGATAATATGGCTGTGTTGGGTGAAAGCAGTACAAAGAATATGATGGAAGATCTGTAACTGAGGTCCTCTCAGAAATAGGCACAACACACCTCCCAGCTTCTCCCTCCAGATCAGGGCATGGAGAAGGTGGTACTGCTTCTCCATGCAGGTTAATCTGCCTTTCATTGTCAGCACTGTGCTAAAGAGGAGGAACCAAGTTAATGAAACTCAGAAATTCACCTCAGCTTCCTCAGTTGCAAATCATGCTTTAAATTTTTATATGGAATGGTGTGATGGGTATAATGTATGATTCCGTTTCAGGAAATTACATTCTGCCTGCTTAAAATTCTCCCTGTAGTTTCCACTGGGAAAATGATTCTTCATTTCTCTCTCCTGCACCCTGCTGGGTAGGTACTATTGCTGTCGGAGAGTGGCTGTTGTGTGCAACCCCCATGCCCTCCACGTACAAGCATACACAATTTGCAGTGATGTTAGATTGAGCCCTGCATATGCAGATTTTTGTCCTGCCTGCAACTGAAGTTGGTTGGAATTGCCTGGGCGTAGCTGAGAGCAATATTGGACCTGCAGTTTTCAAACCACAGGGGATGAAAGAGGCTGTGAAAATTCAATGTTATAGTTAGTCTTTGTATCTAGAGAACAACTTTTTATCAAGGATCCAGGATCATATAATTCTTCCTCATTCCCTAGTGAAGCAGATGAATATCACTTGATGGATTGTAAAACCAGGTAATCTGAGGCAGGGAGAGTCAAAGCAACTTGCTGGCTACGAGGCAGTGTGAATGGAGTCAGATGAATGCTTGCAACTAGTCTGAGCTGCTCAGGAAGGTAACAGCCTACCAGCTGGATTACCTGGTTTTACAAAAGGTGATTTAATTGGCCTGGTTTACTGGGCAAATAGCCTAGGAGCACTCATATGATCACTGCCTGTTGAAAGAGGTAGTAACCAGAAACAGACAGGTGATAGCTTGTCTTAAACTCCAACCCAAACTGCCAGTATTTTTTAACTAGGCACTGAGTCAATGGGAAGACATGGCTAAAAGGCAAATAGATGCCAGTTTTTCCCTCTTCTGCCAAACCCACACATAAAGCAAGTCTTATTGTGTGGTCCTCAAGGCTAGTCCCACAATTCATTTGGATTTAAAATTCCCTAGGCACACATGGGGGTTTTGTTATTGTTTTGGGGTTGGTTTTTTTTTTTTGAGCTGCTGTGTCTGTATTTCCAGGCAGCTGCAGCACTGAGGTATGTGCTAGCAGTCCTGGAGCCTGCTTCCCAGTAGCATGAAATGAAGCAAGAAGACTCAGGTGTTTACTCTCCAGACTGTACTGCTTCATTCTTCTCCCACATTCCTACAGTTGATCAACTTTCCCTTTTTTTGCCTCTTTTTTCTTTCTTTTTTTTTTTTTCTTTTCCAATTCCCTTGCAAATGTTTCCTTCTCAAGATATATTTACATTTTATTCATGACTCTGTCAGGATTAATTTCAGTGCTTCATGCTGCTTGTGACTCCTCATGTATAATGAATGAAGCAGCAGCTGCTGCAGCTGACAGCCTGGGCACTCCAAGGGCATATACACACCAGCATCATTGGCAACTTCTTACCAGAAAGGATTTTAATACTCCTGCTGTCTGAACCGCACTTCTGTCCAGGGCATGCTTTAGGAAAGAATTGTGGCAGTGCTAAGCAGAAGGTACTTTTCAAATTACTTTCTTGCTCCTTAACTGCATGCATTGATAACAGCAAAAACTTTGGGTTCATCAGTGTCTAAAGGCTGTAAGATGCTGAGTGGCTGGACTTGATTACCTTGGTGAAATCCTGTAGAATTGCTTAGCCATCTCGTTACTGTAAGAAACTAATCCTGGATCTGGAGTAGCACACAGACACAGCCTCCATTTTTCCTTCTTCATCACACAGAATAACTTATTTATAACATAACTGTCCAGAGGCCAAGGATGCTTTTGCACCCAATATACTCTCAGGGAGTCAGAATGATCCCTGGCTCTGCCACTGAGTTCTTGGGTAGCCATTGGCATGTTGCTTCCTCTTGGTGTCATGTGCTCTTCACATTCAAAATGAGGGTCTAATATTTCTTTTTTCCTCTTGGTATTTTGCCTATTTAGATTAGAATTTTCTTTAGAGGGGTGCGTTAGATGTTTGGACAGACCCTAATACTCTGGCATCTTGATCTTCCTGGAGATTTTTAGGTCAAGCCATAGTAAGAGCAATTACAGTAATAAAACAATGCTTTTGGGATCCCTAATTGAATTGTTACCTCAGCAATGTACAGAACCCATTTGCAGTCAAGCAAAAAAAGAACTGTAGAAGTTATCCCAAAAGATAGTGTTTTGTCTCTTTTAAATGGTGGAAAAATCAATTTTGAGGTAATTTGGAAAAAGGTATTTCAGATTAACCTTTAAAGATATCAAAATATCAACATTTCTAGATGATCAAGTTTGCTTAAATAGAAAAGGTCATCATTTTATGTTTCAATATTTCTAATTATTATGGACTACTTTAATTTTCTCTCCATAAATACTTTTAACATTTTGGCTTTTTTGCCATTTTTGGGTTGTAAAGCAACTTCCAGCATGCCAGATTGTCATATCAGACTCAAACTCTATTTTCAAACCAAGTCAGTTAAAAGCTCAGATGACAGAACTCTTTTCCATCTTCACATCCTCTTATGAATACAGCCCACAAGGTAGGGATATAGAAGCCCCCCTAGTGCCATTGTAAACTATTAAGTTTCTTATGGCTCATAAAAGTCATGCTTCTTAGGAAAAAAACAAACAAACGTTGAGTCTTATAAAGTGGTGTTATTAAATCTTCTTCCAAAATACTGTGTAAATATTACAGTCTTAGAGAATAATTAAATGCCCAATTCCAGAGAAATTGGACAGATTAGCTAGGTGAAAAACTATTCACCCAGGCAGTAAGGTTTTGTGCTCTGACTCTTGCTGACTAATTTTAACACTGTCAATTTGACAAATGAAAGAGTTCATTAATTTTTCACAGGTGGGGAAAGTGAGGCCTGTGATGTGCAGATGGTTTGTCATAGGCTCAGTCACTGGAAAAATCAGGATCATCACTCAGAGGGATTCTTCGCCGGCAGCACTGCATGCAGTCCAACACGCTGGGTTGGCATCAGCAACCTGAAATAGTGAAGCAACACACAGAATTGAGCGCATAGCTTAATGATGGATTTTGCAGAGGAAATGACTCTGGCCCTTCACTCTACCCACTCCTGCAGGTGAATGCAGGACCACTATTCCTTACAGTGTTTGAACAAGGGATTTTTTTCCAGCTCATTTGTCCAGTACTTTGTTAAAGCAGTTACACTCAATTACTGTAACTTCCACTAATTCTCCCTTCCCACAGTTCTGTACTTTCATCTGCTTTTTTTTCCCCTTCTGCTAGCAGAAGACAGTGCAAGGTAAATTGTCCCTTTCACAAACCAGACATCTCTCTAGGCAAGAGGTTCAGATTCATTTAGATAAGCTGTCACTTAAGTAATTCTTCTTTGCTCGTCTGTTGTATCCTCGCAAATTTTGTAACCAAAACAGGTCTAAGAATTTATTAAACAGGAGAATTCAGGTGCTGGCAACTCAGAAGACACTACTTTCCTCTTTGCAAGTGCAAATCCAGAATAGTTGTGGTCAGGACACCAACCAGATCTCATCCCCCACGCACAAAACCATTCATCCTTGCAATCATCAACTGCACGGTAACTCCTCTTTTGTGAGACTTAGCATCCTGGCTGTGGTCCAGGCTGCACTGTTAATACATTCAACATACAAATTCTAAAATATACCCTGCATTTTCATCTGGGTACTGTATTCTTTATTGGCTGCCACAATGGTATGTGTTATTGCTATGCACTGTTAAACATTGAGGGACTGCTCTGCATTCATGTGGATATCACTATTTTCTGTACTGCATTTTCTGCTATAGAAATCTCTAGATTCATAATTCCCAAACTTGTGAAAGCCGAGCCTTTATTTCCTCTTACAGAAATAAAGCCAGTCACACATACCCTGACTCCCACAAGACGCTGAAAAAAGACCTATTTGTGCATAATCTGCTTCTTGGACCTTCACATCCCCCAGCTCAAGATACCTTTGATTTTATTGTATCTGGTATCTGTCAATAACCTGCCTTTATAGAAAGCCATGAGACCCCCAGCAGAGGCTGTCAAAATATTCTTAGAAGCTGAGAGGGCATGAACGTAATGTAGTTCTTCTAAATTTCATACTTGTACACAGAAAGGTCATTCTGGTGCTGAGTGCCTCTGAGAAGAGGATGATCTT
This sequence comes from Harpia harpyja, assembly GCF_026419915.1. NCBI lineage: Eukaryota > Metazoa > Chordata > Aves > Accipitriformes > Accipitridae > Harpia > Harpia harpyja. The sequence continues at coordinate 21,979,249 of NC_068952.1, forward strand.
GTATTGAATGTCTCCTTTATCCTCCTTTAATTTATTCAGATGTATTTATATCATAATAGCACAGGCTGTTTGGCTGTTTGATCCCAGCAGCAAGGAAATGAAATTGTTTATTTTTCTGTCATGGAAAAATAATCGAAAATCTTGGGGATTGTCATTATAGTCATTAAGCAAAACAACTTGTCAAGAGCACAGTGGATGTCCATCTCTGGATTCTCCTCCCAGCACCTACCTGAGGTGGGGGGATGCATGGCTCAACTTCTCATGGCTTGTTTCAACCCAGCCCCATTTGAAAGACTTTCAGCAATAAGTCAAACTCAGGAGAAGTGCCTAGTCCAAAAGTAGACGATACTGAGTGGATTTTAAAAGGGGTGACCATGCGGGCAGTAGGTACATTGATCTCCGACATCTACTCCTGGGGCGGTCTATGCCATTCAGCATTGCTCTGAGCAAGAAGGCAGGCAGGCGTATCTGCTGGTCTCAGTTCTGATTCTGCTCCCATTTGCTCAGTTTACTGTAGTGTTTAATCAAGGGCAGCTTACTCTTTTCTACTTTTGAAACTGCAACTGCAGAAACTTGCTCACCAGTGGCAAGACAGTCATTGTCTCAAAACTGAGCTAGAGGAGCTGAGCAAGCCTCACTTGTTGCTGACAGGGAGCCAGCCATACTAACCTTGTATAGTCTCATAGGTTAAAAAGTTGTATATTGTGCTCACGTTAGCAGTGGAGACATGATCAGTGTTTTTTTCAGTCTAAAACCTTGGTTACAAACCATTTGAAGTGTCCCCTGAGATATTTGATGGCATTTTCTCAGTCCAAGTCACCGAAGAATTCACAGAAAAATCCTTCATTATTCAATTAAATAGCCTGGTTTAATGTAGAGAAGAGTCAGAACCAGGAATGGAGAAAAACAAAACTTCTGGTCCAAAGCCTGGTTAGGAGAAGAACCAGGCAATAGGAATGCTTCTGTACACTTTATCTGAACTGTGCTAATTGCTCCATACTGTACCAAAAAGCCAAGGTGATATTTGGTTTTGGCATGAATGATATCTTCATTTCAAGGTTTATCCTGTAATTTGTAAATACAAAAAACACTGTAGCAAGAACTGTTAAGCCCCTCTCCCAGATAGTTCCAAGTGAGAAATGAGTTTTCACGGGGACTTTGGGAACTGTTTGTCTCCCCATCTGAGTGAGTTTGTTCTTCTCCCTCCTTCACATTAAAGAAAGAGGTAATGACTTGTTCACTGATGAAAGAAAGTGTATTTTGTATTGGTACTTCTGAGTCTGTAGAAGAACAATTCCCTGGAAGGTAATCTAATTCCAGCTGGGAACTGGAAGTCTGTGTATGGCTATATACATATATATATTTTAAAAGTGACCTTTATTTTCAGTTTGCTAGCAATCCCTAATCCAAAACGTTACAGCTTAAGCAAATTTGGTACAGCAATGCTGAGCTTATTGTAGTTCAGGATTTTTAAAAGTGCCAGAAAAGGTTCCTGGGCACCCAAATCTAATTGCTTATACTGTTACATTGCTAGAATGGTCCCCGGAGGGGATTTGGCTCATGCATTCTCCTAGACACAATCACTCAGGAGTTAGAAGGGGCCACAAGCTTCTCTCAATAGGCAGCCTGGATGAAACTACCCTGTTGGAAGGATGAGGGAATTCAGCAGAACAGGTGTATGCCAGTCTGTAGCTGTTCTCCTCGGTGCTAAAGAGAGTATTGGCATAATTAATTTATGAGCACGAGAGGCAAAAACATAGCATCTCTATATCTACACACAGAGCTGCTTTTTTTTTTTTTTTCTTTTTTTCTCCAGGGTAGATAAGGTTATTGCTGCATACAGGCTTCATTTGCTCTTACATACAAGAGTCTAAATTCAGAGTAACAAGACAGAAATCAGTGCAAGTAATCCTGATGGGCCAGTGACAAAAGAGATCAGAGTCATAGGAGAAATTATGTTTCACTTTTCCTAAGCTAGGATCTAAAGCCATAATTATTAAGGATCACCTTACATATGAAACATTTAAACATGGGACCAACCCCCTCAAATTACCCAGCTTCTGCACAGTGCTTCTCGATACAGACCTTTAGATTCAGTAACAGTCCTTATTGAGTAAAAGGAGACTGCAGGCAGTATTTCTGCAGTCAGTATTTAGAGTGCACTTGATTGCATTAATACTTGTATAAGGTGTGTTACATAAGCAGAAAAAGATTAAGACACATTTGTTGAACTGTAACAACTGTTGTTACCAATAATAACAGCCACCATTATGCATGTGAAATGCAACCAGATGCCCTGCTTCAGGATGTCAGCTAATTGCTTCTGTTGCTGAAGGTATGCAAAGGAGAGTCAGAAAGCAATTTCCTGTCATTATGTATTGCCCTAATTTAAGGGTTGAAGAAAGGTGGACGTGATGAACTGCTGGTCTTATAGAGAATGGCACATATTACTAAGATTCAGGTTAGATTTGCCTTGGTGCTTTGTCTGGGTGACTAGCACCTAATAAGGACTCCCTTTTCTCTTTGTTTTTGCTGTGCCATGAAGGATCTTTCAGAAAACCGGGCTTGCCTCCAAAAGGCAGCCAGACCTTGTGCATAGTATCCTGCAAAAGTCACTGGATGAGTAAGAAAGGGTAACTGGTTTTGGGGCAGAGTAATGGAAGAAATTGTTGTGAGATGAATGTCAATACAGCCTTCAGTAAGCAGTTTCTCTTTCCTGAGCTGTCAAAAAAATAACTGTCTATCTGATTAACTATTTCTTCCCAGAGCACCTACTGGGAATATCCTAGCTGTGTACCCTCTCTTCCTATATGGATAACCCTTATAATATCATGCAGGTCCACATGCCCACCCTGCTACCCACCTGCTTCTCCAGGACTTGTCCAAGCCAGCCACTAAGGCAGGTCAGTCAGCATTTTCATTTCTCTGGGGACCATAAAGATAGGCACAGGCCTACTCTCTCATACCCCAGCACCAAGAGAGCTTTTGCAGCCTAACTCCAGCTTTGCACCAGAAAAAGACAGAGCAGATTCAGGCCAAGCAACTGTCTGTGAGTGATTAGAGGCAAATGGGATTTGGCAAATATCGAGTTGGCAGGAGGCATTAGAGAGAAGCTCTTCATCAGTGGGTTCCCTGTGGTGTTTTGAAGGGTCATTGTGTGTACTGGTGGGATTCTCATGTTTTCTTGCTTCCTCTTTCCCAGCGGCATTTTGAGGAGGAAGATCATTCTCTGCCACATAATCACTTCTTTCCTCCCTCTCCCCATAGCTTACCCTTCCTTCACATGCTTGTTTATCATCCTAAGCCATGATGCAGGGATTTGCTTTTCTGTTTCTCCTCTGCCCACCTTTCTCTCCTTACATAAATTTTTGTTGCAGAAGCAGAGCCTCAAGAGGGTTTTGATCAGTGAAATATTCGGGGCTTCATGAATTGCTTCTAAGTCTAAACGAACTCTGCATTTAATAGGACACTAGCAAGGAACTGAGTGAATGCTAATGGAGTGCTGGAGGAGGAGGTCCTTCTTCAGCGTTATCCTCACAGGCGTCTGTCGTGGTTTAACCCCAGCCAGCAACTAAACACCACGCAGCCGCTCACTCCCCCCCCCCCCCCCCCCCCGTGGGATGGGGGAGAAAATCGGGAAAAGAAGCAAAACCCATGGGTTGAGATCAGAACGGTTTAACAGAACAGAAAAGAAGAAACTAATAATGGTAATGATAACACCAATAAAATGACAACAGTAATAATGAAAGGATTGGAATGTACAAATGATGCGCAGTGCAATTGCTCACCACCCGCCGACTGACACCCAGCTAGTCCCCGAGCGGCGATTCCCCCGCCCCCCCTTCTCAGTTCCTATACAAAATGGGACATCACATGGTATTGAATACCCCGTTGGCCACTTTGGGTCAGCTGCCCTGGCTGTGTCCTGCGCCAACTTCTTGTGCCCCTCCAGCTTTTTCGCTGGCTGGGCATGAGAAGCTGAAAAATCCTTGACTTTAGTCTAAACACTACTGAGCAACAACTGAACACATCAGTGTTATCAACATTCTTCGCATACTGAGCTCAAAACATAGCACTGTACCAGCTACTAGGAAGACAGTTAACTCTATCCCAGCTGAAACCAGGACAGCGTCTTAGGCATGGATAGGAAAAGTCTTTAACTCTCTACTGTGACAGAGACATCTTCCTTTACTGAAAGAAAGGAGTAGATGCTCAGAAAACTATGGAGTCTGGGGTGGTTCAGCCTTTTTTGGCCATTTTCTTCACACTGTAACTGATCTGAGCAAATTTCTCTTGCTGTCTAGGCAAGGGCATTTATCATATTGGGGCTGCATGGTGCACCTGGAGACTATCAAATCAGATAGGTAACTGGAGATTTGAACTCCCCCTAAATTGCTTTATTCCATGTGTTTCACGGGTTAGAAATGTCTGAAGGTATAAACTCAGTCAGAGAAAAATATTAGCATGGGGACTTGGGTGAAATTTGGGTCATTTATTTCTGGGCTTTGTTGAATTATTGATAGTTGTGGTTGTTTTGTAACATTAGCAGAGATAAGGTTTGCTGTGGAGAGTGAGATAAGGGTCAAAGAGAGGAATTATATGTATGGGGGGAAAAAAAACCCAAAACAACTAACAACATTCAGGCTGCAGGATGGATATTCATCAGGCTAGAGTGGAAGGGAAGAATGGGACAGTATCAAATAAAGTTTGATTTCAAAAGGCTGAGATAGCTTCAAGAAGGCAACAGGTTTTTGCTGCAATGGGAGATACAGTTCTTCCAGACAGACAGGCCGCCATAGAGCCATGGGTTGAGTATTTCAGTGTTGCAGGTCCATCACACAGGTGTGGTGCAGTCCCCACAGCAATCAACAGAAAGATTTCCATGGCTGTGATGGAGCTCCCCAGATTCCTTCTCAACCTCCTGAAGCCTGGCTTTGCTGGCTGAGACTGTCCTGGGTCAGGATCTTGGAGGTGGATTTGTGCATACCTGCCTGGCTGCTAAATGAAGTTGTATTACAGTGGCTCTATGCTGGAAGTGGGTAAGTTATCCATGGGTGTGGGTGTGAATATGCACTTATCTCTGATAACAGAATCCAAGGGTTTGTCAACCAATGTTTGAGGAGTTTATCTTGTTCATACATTAAACTGTCTGGTGAATTATTTGAGTCCGGTTTTGCGTGCTTTGGCTGCAGACAGCAAACATATTGAGCAAATTCCTAATGAACTGATTACTCAGCATTTAAACTGCCACATTTAACATCCTTCAACCCTCATAAACATATTGAACTACTAAGGGATTATGGTTACCAGGTTTGCTGTGTCATTCCTAAAAATTAACCTAGGGATTTAATCAAAGATATCATCAGAAACAAGAATAATTGAAGGAGGTGGTGAGTTGATAAGAAGTATCTAACTCAAAGAAAAAACTTTTGTACTGAGAGTTCATTTTCAAGAAGGTTTGCTGAGAGCAAGTGTAAAGGACACAAGTGTAATATTTCCCCTAAGTACATATGCGAAGTTATATACTGTGTTTGGCCATTATTAGCAAACATTTTCACATTCTCAGGTGGGTTTTTTCAAATTTTCAAACACCTTTTTCCAAAGTCAGGAATGAGGAGAAAACTGCTGGGCACTTTGAAATCAAGAGTAAAATTTTCATGGGCTCTGGATATTTCAAACCTTAAAGATGACATTTACACCTGTCGTGGTTTAACCCCAGCTGGCAACTTAGCACCATGCAGCCACTCACTCACTCCTCCCACCCAGTGGGATGGGGGAGAGAATCGAAAAAAAAGTAAAACTTGTGGGTTGAGATGAAGACAGTTTAATAGGACAGAAAAAGAAGATAATAATAATCATAATCATAATATGGAAATAATAAAAGAATTAGAATATGCAAACCCAGTGATGCACAATGCAATTGCTCACCCGAGCAGCAGCTCTTGGCCAGTCTTCCCCCCAGTTTGTATACTAGGCATGACATCACATGGTATGGAATATCCCTTTGGCCAGTTTGGGTCAGCTGTCCTGGCTGTGTCCTGTGCCAACTTCTTGTGCCCCTCCAGCCTTCTTGCTGGCTGGGCATGAGAAGCTGAAAAGTCCTTGGCTTGGTATAAACACTACTTAGCAACAACTGAAAACATCAGTGTGTTATCAAAGTTATTCTCATACTAAATCCAAAACACAACACTATACCAGCTACTAGGAAGAAAATTAGCTCTATCCCAGCCAAAACCAGGACAACACCTATAGAAAAAAGACTGACCCATTTCCATCCATTGAAATCTTTAGACATTGTCTCCTGCACAAAATCAAAACTTATTATTATCTCCAGGCCACATTGGGGAAATTGTTCTTCCTGGCAGGTTACTTCACTCTGTGGTTTCTCTTGTCTTTCTGTTTTGGTTCATGGCTATTAAGGAGTGTCTCTTCGCACTCTGGACATCAGGTCTGTGTTCAGAGCTGAAAAGGTGTTCCAAGTATATTTCCTGATCTCTCAAATGTCATGGCTATATCTTCACCAGCTATTCATGTAGCACAGTAAAGGTGGAGTTATCCACGCTTTTCTTTCCCTTCTAGAACTCTATTGTCTTCCATCTTACATGATACATCACTAAATTTTGCCAAAGAGAGAAGTAGGAGATGAATAGTATAGAAAAGGACTGAACTGGACCCTCCGGATACCCCTAGGTGACATGACTATTTGCCCCAAATCCAACCCACATTGCCATTCTCCATTATTCTCCTTTTACACTTTAAGACCTGAGTTATGGCAATGACAATTAAAGTTGTTACAGGCATCTTAACTTTTGGGACACTTTGCTTTCAGTGTGTCACCTTACTGTTTTATATAAACTTTTATATAAACTTGTTGTCTCAGGGCACAGTTCTGTTGTTTTCAGTTGTAGACAGATGTCAACAGTTCTAGAAGCTGAATCACTAAATGTCATGCTGAATGATCAAAAAATGTTAAAACCACTGTGAGCACTCATGCAAATCTTTGTTAGGAAACTTGCTGAACATTGCCTAAAAACTCATTGTCACAGGTGTCCAGAACAGTACTTAACTCTTCAGAATCAGGCAACCACCCACAGTCCTTCTGAAGCTTATGCTCTTTCACAGAGGGTTACTGGGAAAGGTAAGTAATTCATAACACAGCTGTCCACTTAATTAGTAGCTCTTCTGTAAGGAGATTGCATCATGGCAAATCCCACTGATAAAGTTGTTTTCCCTTTAGCAAAGGGTATAATGTAGTGATTGGTTTTTTACATATAGTAGCTTCTTCATTGCGTTTGCCGTCACACCTCCCTTTCTAATGTCCCTGTCTCCATGTTATGGGTATATCTCTGTGAGCAAAGGGCAGGATGCTCTTTGGACATTAAAACTCTGGAAAGCATCCACATAGTCCACAAGAGCTAGTGAACTGAATATTAGCCCAAAGTTTCTCTCTGAAAGGTTTTATCTGTGAAAGAGTTAATTTTATGGGTGATTTATATATTAGTTTCTCTGTTTGTGTCAGTTAGCGCTGATCTGAATGTTAATGAACATTAGAGAGTTAACAGATGCTTCATTGATATTTATTGTACTGTTTGTTAAAGAATTTTAGTCATGAGTTTCTCTAGGTTTGCTTTATTAACAACTCAGGGTTGGGCCACCACTGCAGTGAATGGCAAAAGATTACTCAAAAATGCTTCTATATATATACGATTTCCAAAACAATATGCAATTGATAATTTGTCGAAAGAAGTTCTAGGTGTTCTTCCATGAACTCTCAGTACTCTATTCTCCACTGGTTTCAAAAGTCCAATACATTTTCCTGTCTCAACTTGTCTTGTCCCTGTTCTTCTGAAGTTAGTGGTCGTAGGCAGAAGGTCTCTGGTCACCACAGTCACTTATCTTCTTACACATCAAAGATCGCCTTTGAATTTCTGAAAATCACTCAGGTTATTCTATAATTCATCTTACTCTAAATGTACCTGTTCCTTTCAATTGCTAATGTATAAATTGTAGAAAACAAATGGAAATGAATTAAAGTAGAAATCTGGCTCTGCAAAAGAAGTTGTGTTGCTTGGTAACAAGGACCCTGTGCCTGCCAGACATTGGTCATGATCCCCCTGCTTTGTGTAGCATTTGAGTCCAAAGATAACTGTTATCATGAGACTGCATGAAGTTTATCATGCAGTTGCATAAACTGGATAAATGACTAGTTACAGATGTTACGGGCTCCTACATCTGCTGCTCTCAAGCCATTTCTTCTGGAAAGCTCCTTTTTGCAGAGTATGATAACTTCTTATTTCTACTGTGTTACACACACCATTAATCTTCCTTCTCTTCCTAGTTCTTGCTGTCACCTCCTTTCGTAGCTGGAGGGGACTTAGCACTGCCAAACAAGAAACTTCCTGTCCTGTAATCTGGTGACAGCACAGCATATCTGTTCCTAGCAGGGCAGCTTCAGGGGTTGTGCTCCCTCATGAACATCAACTGAGGAAGAAGATTAAGAGTAAGAAATTCCCTGCTAACTCATCAGATAGGAAGGTACAGAAGAAACAAACAAAAATTATACAGATAGAAGTAGCTACTGTCTGTAGTGGAAGTAGTTCCTTGGATGTTGAGCTGCCAAGTACATTTTTAGCCTTTCTTCATGGATTCAGAGGTTTATTTGAAGAGCTTAAAGGATGTTAAGAATAGATCTAAAAGCATTGAGAGCCTGGGGTAGGTGGCAGAAGGTTAGAATTTTCACCCAACCTCCAACTATGCCTTTACTTTCTCCAAGTATTCCCAACAGAGAGAGAAAATTCATTAATATATCAGGAGTGAAAAGCAATAATCAACTGGGAGATGGGAATAGTAATATTATGCTGTATGGCATAAACAAATGGCTAAAAGTAGGTACAGAAGAGACCAAGGCAAAGTACTCTAAGGCTGGGCAGGAAAGAGAGTTGTTGAAGGAAGCAAAAAATGAGGTGCATCTCTTTCAGTACAACTCAGAACAGGGGTCAACACAGTCACAGCAAGCCCCATCAAAGGGAAGCTGTCAATGTGATCTGGAGCAGAGAGTAACATTTCAGTGTATTTAAATTGAAAGGGAATTTCTCTATTCTTGGCATATGTTATTTCACTGTCCAATGCCCTCTATATGTGTGTGTTGATCCCACTTCTTCTGAAATGTGCATCAGCTTCCAGGGGTTTACATGCATCAGTAGTTACTGATAGTAGCTGCTACTGACTAATTTAGGCACGCCTGAGTAGCTGCAATGCACACTAAGAGGTTCCCAGGGTTTTAGTAGAGAAGGCACAGGAGCAAAATCAACATTTTGGTAGCTGTTATGTTGATCTATGTTTTCTTGAAGAAACGACACAATTTAAGCTTGCCATCTGCTTGCTTATCGCTGACAAAATGCAACATCACAGCAACAATAATGCTGTGACTAATTTTAGATAACATATCTGTAATTATTTTTTTAAGTGTTTTTCATCTCTTCCTCTATTTTTCTGTGTTTCTATGCATTCATCATCTCTCTCCCATTTGAGAACATAGCTGATGACAGCTCAGTGATACCTTACCGGTGTATTAGGAAGTGTCACTGTTGTCAAAGCAGAATTTATTTTTCCATGTGTTTGGTCGAAAAACAGTCTGCACTGTATACATTTCCTATGCTTAATACACCTGCCTCTTGTCAAAAGCTAGAAAAAGGTAGAAATATGCTTGCTCTCTACAAAAGAGAATGTTTTGCTTGGATGAATGCTAATCAAATGATTACATTCAGGTCAAGTTTCTCTTCAGTGCTTCAGTAGACTTTTATGGCTCAGCTACAGGGGATTACTAATCAACAGGTTTTGGATGAAAATCAGGTAGTTCAAGACCTCTTTTGACTAATGATCATTAGGCATTATATTGCTAATTATAACCAACGGGATTATATACTTAAAAATTTTTCCCATACTAAAGTATGCCACATAGCATTATTTTGGCACTTCAATGCAGACAGGCAAACTGAGGCATTGAAAACCTCCATGTGCTCCAGAAAAACAAGTTTTACTTTTAATCTAGATGAGAGCTGAGTTAGGCAGTGGTACATAAATTGACACATGAAAGGCCTCAGGATCGTCTTGTCGCTCCGTGCCAAGAAACGCCCTACAGAGGTGATCAGACTAACTCTGACCACAGGCTGGGAACAGTCCTGCTGGGTTAGCACAGTGTTTTATTTGGCCAAATACTCTTATAAACCCAGGTACATTAGCTTATGCTAAACACTATGTTACCTTTGTTCTTGAGCCTGAGCTTGGCTGTTTCTGAATGGCATTGCAGTGTCACAGTTGTGACAGACATAGCTGAAGGACTCAAAAGACCCTGTAGGGCCAACAGACACCCTTTTTTGAAAGTCACTTATTAAAACTAAGTAGCCCACCTTCACCTTAAGAAAATCTAAAGATCTAAAAAAATCTGATGAAAATGGCAAAGGGATCATGTATGCTTCTACTGGGGCAGAGAGATGCATTTTTTTAAGAGTTCTCTACAGAAATGCTTGCACTTTGGGGCTTGTCAACAGGTCACAGAACACTATATCAGTAGATCACCACTTCAAATTTTATTTCATTGAAAGTCAGTGGTACCCGGTCAGTCTATGTCCAATGAATTGATGGGTTCACATGGTTCTAATTAATTGCTGTCCACACTGACATTGACACCAGAAAGAAGCTACGCTGGCAGTCAGAAAAGACAAAAAGTCAAACGGGCAGAGATACTGAATTATTCTTATCCTACTGTAGATACGAAAGAGTTATTTGCTTTAAAAACACTGTCTATGTCAGCCAATCCAAGTAGTAACATTCCCAAGCAAGGCATATGGGGACGAGGCTTGTGATATTTTACTGAATCTCTGAGGGACAGAGTTCCTCCTTTCACAAGACTGTCTGTGGACCTCTCCCAACACTAGCAGCAGCCAGAATGGACCAAACCTACTTTCAGCATCTATTCTCTGCATTTAACCTTGGGTGACAGAAGCCTAGAAAATGAGGAATTTCACAGAGAGGGTGAATGGGATATTATTCAACTTTCTTCCTATACAAGTATTATGAAGCATCGACTGCCACCTGTTTTTTTGTTTTCAGAATAAACTAATGGAGGTCCCCCTTCAGCTTTCAGGTAAGCTGTGGCACTCCTTGCCATTGGGCTATTAAACACAAACTACATCTTTTGCCTCAGAAAGTCCCTCATCTGCAAATTTCGGGGGCTTCTGAGAATATTCTAGAGAAATATTGATAAATGCTTGCTCAGCTCTTCCCTAAACATTTTGTTTTGGCCACTGTCAGAGACAGAAAATGGGTGAGACGGCGCTCTCATCTGGACCTTTCATCTGAGCCAGGATTCAAGGTCTAACCCTCAAATGTCCATTAGCTCCAGAGGTATTCAGTTTGCCATTTGACACAGCACTGTTCAGAGAAAATCTCTGGCTGCCCAGCACAGTCAATTATTAAAATCATCTCCTATCATTATTGCTTTCTTATATAGGTGATGTAAACTATGCTGCTTGTGTTATGACAAAGCTTTTTATACATGTTTTTATCTCTAGGGTAAAATAGTAGTTAGAGCATTAGACTAAAAGGTTGGAAAGCTAGGTATTAGTGTCAGATATGTTACTGGTTTCTAATACAGCCCCAAGCAAAATACTTCTCTGTGCTTTTTAATCTGTAAAATGATGATGATGATGACAGAGCTCTGTGAAACTATTTGGCCACATTAAAATGGAAAGCACTGTTTGATAGCTTAGAGCTTATTATTATCACCATGTGTAATACAGGCCCTGCAAAATCAGAGCATCATGAAATGCCTGCTGTCCTCATTTATATAACTTACTCCATGAACTAAAGAGCATTTCCATCTGAAGATGCACATCAGATGGAAACAAATTATGGAAAATGAAGCTTCCATATCTGTTTGGGGTCCTGGATCAAACCACCAACTGGTACGGCAGTCCCAGAAAATTATAGCAAGGTTTGTTGATCTTAGTCCTGTGGGATACTAGCATAATTCAGACAGTGTCACCCCAGGGTCTGTAAGCCAACTTACCAGACCAGCCAAAAAGGGAAAGCTGATCTTCATCTCAGTACATCCCTGGCAGCCTGACTTCCTCTGCCCATCCCGGCAGCACTGCTGCTGCAAGTCTCCAATGTTTTCCTTCCTCTCACTCACTGCAGTGACTGAGTTGTCCCTATTGTATTTTCTGGCATCTCTGCTCCATTCTTTTCATAGCATCATTTCTATTTGTAGTGTGATGTTGCTATTGGGCCAATGAGGCTATTTAGTGAGCAGATAATCTTGTTCCTTCATAAGGAAAAATTATTCAGCATTACAGTTTATTCACAAAGCAAACAGATTGTCAAATAAAATAGCATATTATGCCCTAAATAATTAAATAACCATAGAGATATTTGTCATTCTGCTATTCAGCAGACTGGTGTTGGCTGAGAAAGCAGATACCCTATTCCAAATGATGTTGGCTTCACTTTTAAAGTACAGTTACAAAAGAAAGCAATTGTCAAAACAGCAGTGTGGGGTTCCGTATTTTTTCTCCTTGTGACTTCCTTAGCAAATTTGTTCCGTTTATAAGTCACGCAATTATTTTTCTAACTGCCAGCACTGCAACCTCAGACTTAGAAATTTGCACCAGGATTCCTCTGTTTCTCATGTGCCATTACCAGAGGAGGTACCACAATGACCATTTAGCTGACAGGGTTGTTGATGAACAAAGTAGACTAGGATTTTGCTCACTTCTCATAACAATAGTGGCTCAGCTAGCTGAGCAATGTGATTTTTTTTTTTTTTTTGGTCATCTGTGTGCCAACAGCAGTCGAAGACAGGAGTAGTAGAAGGAATATAGTACTTCTTCCCTAATGATGCACAGTATTGCTTTAATGAATAAAAAGCAAGTTTTTAGCTGGTATGGTAGAGGTATTTATTTGTCTCATTGTACACTAAATAGATAAACTGGACAATAGTTCATGTTTTGAATTTAATGCAAGAAGATACTGTTCCAAATATGCAATAATATACTTATATATTAATAATGCTTAGAAAGTATCTGTGGTCCTAACATAGGTTTCAAAAGATCCCAAACCTATATGTGTGTGTGTTTATGTTCTTCCCTACTCCTGGCAGATTTTCCTTCTCAATCTTTCAAATCTTTCATTTACAGTAACAGGCTTCAATTCAATCCCAGGTTGTTTAGATTTGTTGCCTTGCAAGTCATCAGAGCCAGAAACACCTGCTGTGTTTCACTGGAAGGAGGGACTGTGAGGCTGTGATATACCCAGCATGTGGTTTTTTTTAATTCGTGTCAAGTTGTGAGCTATATGACCTTAAAACTGCACCTCCCCTGATTTGTAGACAGTCTAGCTTAAGTAATATTTAGAGGTATACAAAATGCTTAAGTACTGACTTTATATCACTCCCAGAACTGTGGACATAACTAAATCAACTGACTTCACAGGCATAAGAGATACAAAAACATTGTAGCAATAAAGATTTTATTTCTCTAAAGTATTTCTAAAATAACCTTTTCCCCTCTCTCTTAAATGGGAAGTAAATGGAATACATGATAGTGTGGCAAGAGTGTTTTATAGGCATACTTGAGTAAGGCAGCCATTTCAAACTCTTGCCAATAAAAGGCCAGTTCCTACTGCCATTATTCACTTGTACAGTCCTAATGACTTCGATACGATGATATGCTCGAGCAATTTGAGCAGGATTCAGTACAAAATATTCATTTCAGGACTGTTTATTGGAAGTTAGAAATTTGTATCTATGCTATAAATAATATTTTGGACTATGAAAAATGAACTGACATTTTAACATCTAATACTGCTAAAATAATGGCAACCTTTCAGGCTACTTGTTTACTTTTGCCCTTCTGTCTGCTAGGTCTGGAAGTGGACTGCTCTGCTTCACTTTGGATTTTCAGTCAATCTCACTTTTTTGTTTTCAGTTCAATGATGGGTGCTTCAAAGTTAGAGCAGTTACTTTCATCAGCTTCTTTTCATGACTTTGTTTGCTCTTCTTGAAATTGAACCAATTCCCAATAAGCCCCAGCTATGGGACAACTGTTTCAAACAAACCTTTCACTTGGGACCTTATCTGTTGGAGTCCTTTCTAAAAAGCCTGCTGTTGGCCCCTGGTTCATGTCTCTGATGCCATCTCCAGCAGCATAATGACTGGGGGGAGCACATTGTGCATCTCTAGCTCTGAGGCTGATGAGAGCTCATTTGGTCCCCTCAGGGGTTAAACTGTCCCTGTGATACCAGAAACACCAACCCATTGGATCACCCCAGCCACGTGCATTCTCATCCTCAGCTTGCCTCAAGAGTGTCTCCTGCTTAGACCCTAGTTGTGGAGGCTCAAACAGAGCCAGCAGAGCTGACAGGGCTTTCCAAAGAACATCTCTGCTGTGTATGGGGCTCCTTGAGAATAACTGTGCAGCTGCATCACCGTGGTGAAAAGGTGATTTCAGGCAGCTGAGGAACAGGCTTACTGGGGTGCTTGTCTGTGCTTCATTGACCCAGTGAGAAGTTCGTTTGTGACTAGAGTTCAGAACAGCTATGATGGTGCAAACGCTGATAGTAATAACAGTTGGTGCTTAGCAATTCCTGTATCCAAGCCCTTCTGACAACTGTAAGGCTGACATTCCTCAATCAGTATGCACACACATTTAAATGAAGAATCACATCATTGGTTTTCCTGTCTCATTCTTAACCCATTGAACTCCCACCGTGCTGCCATTTCCTGTTATCAGACACTTGTCAGTCATAAGCAATCAGTCAGATACTTCACAATTAGCAGGGAGAAAAGATACAATTTGTTTGTGTTGGTACCAGCTGTTTAAAGCCAGGAGCAGGATAAGCCAGAGAAGTGTTTCACCCTCAGACTGCTGCAAGTCAGACTCCTGTAGCATAGCTTGTTTTCTTGGCTATGTCTTGTAATTTTTAGTAATGACATAAGAAGAGAATGTCCTTGATATATTTCCTTTGATGGAGTGAGGTTTAGCTACTACTGTCATTGGCTGCCTTTGCATAAACCTTGGATTATTCTGTGTATTCAGTTTGCTTATAAGGATTTGGTACTGAGATGCTTCAAAACAAGCTTGTTAGAAAAACAAGAAAATACTATCAGAAGGATTTTTTTTCACAAGGAAAAAATCACTAGCGTAAGGAAGAAAACAGTTAGGCCCAGAAGCATCTGCACAGGCAACTGATACTTTCCAAAGTAATTGTTGGACAGAGTATTTGTTGTACTTTATCAGGCTCATACCGGAGGTTTTCTTTTGAGTAATTTTGCATCTGCATAGGTGGGTAACTGAGATTAGAACAAGCGCCTGGTCTGTGTAATTGAATCTGTACTACTTATGAGCAGCACTGAGAGCTCCCAATAGCAGCTGAAGGTCTGTTGCCTGTGTTCTGGTTCGCATGCAGAAAGAGAGCCAATGCTCCAGAGTTTTCAGCCTAGTTACCCAATGCAAAATAGGACTGGGAGAAGAGAATGGTGCAAAGCAACCAATGAGCACCCTGGGCAGATGAATAGCAAAGAAGAGAAGAGATCCAAAACTCATGAGAGTTATGATGAGCTCATATTAAAGCATGCCATATTTTGTGTCTTGGTGGCATCCACCGTTGTGTCATATTTTCCACAATGAAACTACAAACCATTGAGAACTTGTGAGTGTGTGTCATTTTACCCAGATGAAATACACTGGGAGAAGTGCTGTGGAAGAGCAGAATATTTTTTACAGTGAGGGTGGTGAAACACTGGAACAGGTTGCCCAGAGAGGTGGTAGATGCCCCATCCCTGGAAACATTCAAGGTCAGGCTGGACGGGGCTCTGAGCAATCTGATCTAGCTGAAGATGTCCCTGCTCATTGCAGGGGGTTGGACTAGGTGATCTTTAAGGGACCCTCCCAACCCAAACTGTTCTATGAATCTATGACATCATTCCTACCCCCAGTGCGCAATATAATCATTAACATTTGTTGTAATGACATATAGAAGCAATATTCACCTTCCTTGGCTAAAGTTGATGTAGGCTGTAAAAAAAGATTTGCTTTGTCTGAGCTATTACTGCTCAAGTGACAGAAGGAGACTTCTGCTGCACAGGGGGTAAATCTCACACCTTAGTTGGGGAACAGAAAAAATTTATTTAGAAAACCTAGACTGAATGAGATGATTGGTAGAGATCACTTAACATATTGTAATACATTCCTTTCTCACCTGTTTCTTTTCACCTACCATGAAAAAAAGTCTTGTTCTTGTCTTTGGTTAGTTTGGTGGATTTTTTACTTTAAAAAACTTTTAACTTTATACGAAGTGCACACTTCGAAGTTTGTATTAAAATTTAAAGGGCTGTTTTGGTGCATCAGAAGCGTGCAGCTAACATTCCCTTGTTTTAGATTGGTCCCTCCTGTTTGAATTAGGGAACTTAGATCTTCTATACCCTGCTGAGAGTGAATGTTTAGGTATTCAGAGAAATCAAAGTTTAAAGGATTCCCAGGGATTTCAAGAATGGACATTTCTTAAAATAAAAAAGTCCTGAAACCATTGGTCAGAATTATGAGCTAAAAAGCAAAGGAAGGCTGAGCATAAAATGAAAGAGGAAAAATAAAGAATCAAAGTTCATGCACTTCTGAAAAAGCCTTTTAGCGTTAAAGGTCAAAACTCATGTTTCTCCTATCAGCTTAGTCTTAATAATAGAAATAACTTTAAAAAATCATGGCAGAAATCTTAGGACACTGATTTATAAAGAGTTAAGAAAGGTTTTAATCCTTAATCTACTTAGCTGTGCACAGGTATGAACATAACATATGCTTTGTGGGATCCCTCGTGTTCAAAATTTATTCCAGTAGCTGGGCAGTGGAACCACAGAAGCAGAAGCTGAAAAATGTGTTACCAGTAAGACATCTTCTCCACCCCTTGTTAGAGCAAGACCGTTTCCCTCTAGTCAGTGAAAAACTATTTTTCCTTCTTACATATGACAGATCTCTTTCCTTTTCCTGAGAAGATTTCCATAATTCATAATTTCATTTTAGAATTTCAATGACATTTCTTATTGATCTTTTTCTCTTCACTTCTTCGTTGGACCTCTTATTACAAGTTCTCTTACCCTTACTCTTCAAGTCCATGTAGGCAGCTGTCATATTCTTTTTTGCATTGATGGATTTACAAAAGACATTAAGTCTTTTTTTTGTTTTGTTTTACTTAGTAGGATCACTTGTAAGGTGCCTATGGGCTAACTCTAGAAAATACAAATTGGAACATGTTACCCAGAGACGTGGTGGATGCCCCATCCCTGGAAACATTCAAGGTCAGGTTGGATGGGGCTCTGAGCAACCTGATCTAGCTGAAGATGTCCCTACTTATTGCAAGGGGGTTGGACTAGATGACCTTTAATGGTCCCTTCCAACTCAAACTATTCTATGATTCTAAGTCTTATCTTGGCTTATAGACAATAATGTGAAATACAGGTGTGTGGGGAGGGTAGCATGAGTTTTCTTTATTTTCTAATACCTACAGTACATTTCCTCAGCCTCCAAATTATATTACATTTTGATGCTGCACAAAGAAAAGTGTGTGGAGGGAATTCAGGGTAGGAGATCACATCCCAAATGCAATGCACAGAGCTCTGTTTAAATGCAGAAGCCCCAAATGCTGGTGGATACAGTGGGTTACAGCAGTAACACAGCTTTGTCTGGAGTGGCAGGAGGGGAGGGTGAAGGAGAGGAGCCAGCATTACAGTACGGGTAATGCTGCACATTAGTTATAGTATGTTTGCAGAAAGGTGGAGGGTACTTCAGTCTCAAGTAAGTACTGCAACTTTAAGCAGTGACATATTGGCTGAGACAACTAGAAAAAGCTGTAACACAATAGGCATGTTTTAAACAGGTTTTTGATTGGTTGTTTTGGTTTTCTACCAGGCAACTGGCTAATCACATGCCAATGCACCAAATTCACCAGGGAAATTTTACCATGTAAACATTGCAGCACTTGCTCTTTTCCTTCACGCTTAGAAACAACAGTTGGACTTGGCTTAGTTTTGGAGAAAAATAACATCAATTTACAGCTTGATGAGTAGCTTTCTTTTTCCACCTGATTGCCACAGGTGCAGTTCCACTACGATGGCAGGAAACAAAGTGAAGAGTGGAAAAGTAAACATATATATTTTCCTCTTTGCTTTTTCCTTAAGTACTTTAAAGCAGGCTCTAATGCCAAGTTATAATATAAAGGTGTCATAAAAAGAGTACTGGCTGTCAGCCACTCTGAAATAAATCCACCTGTTTAGCCATCACTTCAGAAGATGTTGATAGCCCTACAGTGAATTTAAGTAGCAAATAATGGTTCTGTTGTCCTGACCTACTTAATTTTTAGGACTGTCCCTAAGGAGGTCCTAGAAATTTTAAACTCACTGAGGAGCAATGTGTTGTGCTCCTATCTACTGGGTCTTAATGCTCAAACTGAACTCTGGTTGGCAATGCTTGTACAGGAGACAATCTGTCGTTTGTTATCAAGCAGAGTGACAGATCTGAATGCAAAGTAAAGAACAGGGGGGTTGTCTGGTTTTTGAGGGTTTTCTGGCTAACATAAAGCACTGATTCTGGTTCCCTCTAAAATTCTGTGGGGGTTTTAAAAAGCTTTGGCTTACGGTTACGGTGGAAATCAACCTTGCACATGTCATTATTTCAGTGTGCTGTATATAACTGTGTTTCTACAATGCTGTTGGGAGAGGAGCACAGTCATCTTGTGAAATGTAGTGTCAGGAGGGAAAAAAATGAAAATGAAATCTCTTTCACTCTTTGTTGAGTGTTGTCATTACAGCTCTCCTGGCCTCTCTCGTCATGTGAGTAACTATGACTGGATATAGTTAATCCTTTGTATGTCTAGACTTCAACCAAAGGAGTCACAGAAGTTACAGGCAGCCTCTATTCCTGTATGTGCAACCTCCAAACTGTGCAGTGTGACTAGAAGTGAAGAATAAGCAAAATGACCAGAAAATGTCTTCAGTCAACAATTCACAAAGTTTTTATGAAGTACTGTTCAGATTGTCAAGCTTTCACTAGCAAAATACTCACTACAGAAAACTTGATCTGCTTCTTGCCAGTAATGTCCCTGGAACTAAATCCCTTCATAGGCATATTGCTTCCTGCAGATTAGTGGAATAGGTAATTTGAGACCACCAGAGCTACTCCAATGAATCTAGCCCAAAGATTAAAACCTCACTGCTGGAGCAAATTCTGTGCCTCATCCCATACTGACCTAAGTGATAATGTACTAACATTTATTTTAATGGATAAAGATTGTACTTCAGGGCAGCTGGCTGACATTTGCTTATCCTCTTGGGGAGAGTCATTTATGAAGGATTTGGCATTTTTCTACTTGTTTTATCCCCCAGTAGGGGATAGAGGAACCCTTTGCCTCTGAAGTGGACAGTACTGTTGACTAACATTATAGAGGAGCCACAGTTCTTTTCCCTAGTAACTTCAGCATACTTAAATGTAAAGGTCAGAGCTTTCCTTTTATGTTGAATTTCTGTTGCTTTTCAGTGGATTCTTGAAGGGTTCACTGACCAATCTGTTAATACTTAAGTCAAATATACACACCTCCTGCTTCTTTTCCTATGGTCAGGCAGTATGTCCAGGGAGCTACACAAGGAAGTTCTACAAAGCCCATTTTTATATTAGATGACTGTCCTGCAACTGCTGTTTCTGTTCACTAAGCTCCCTGAAGCAGAAAGCCACTCCTAGTAAAGTTGTGGGTGAGAGTATAAACCCATCAAATTAAAATTAATTTCAATTTCTGCAGTTAAAACTGGCATATGGACCTGCAACTTTTTAAGATGGAAGGTGAGGCAGTTAGAAGGCCAATAGTAGTGTTACTGCTGTAAGAATAAAATAAAAAGTATATATCCTGGGGAAATGCCTGTTTACCTTTTACGTTCCTTTACTAGGACGAAACAGTCAGGTCTGGATTAATCCTGTCTAACTTCTGGCAGCTGAGAGCATAGTAGTCACTTGAGCCTAGGTCTGTTGTCAAAGGATGGAGATAAACACCTCCAGATGATAATTCAGTTTTGAGCTATGATGAAAAGCCCATCTCATTCCACTGACCATTGAGAGTGACCTTAGACTTACAATACACTCAACCTCACTTCCTCAAAAAAGTGCCGAGAGTTAGATGGAGTTATATAGATTAAAGCCAACTGAAGTTTCACCTGGTGATAAGAATAAAACAAAATGTTTTTTTTTCTAGATATGCAACTGCTTTGAGTAAATGAGCGGAGGGAAAGACGAGAGAATGTTTTAGTTCTGAACATGAATTCCGGTCTTCTGTCTGCATTAGAAATGCTCCCTGTTATCTGCACTTGAAAAATGGGATGGGTGGGGAGAAAAAGAGAAAGAGAAATGGAACATTTAAACAAAAACACACAGGAAGTTGCATTTGGAATAAAATGTAATGGAAAACCATTGTGAACTTTCACTGACCTACTGAAAACTGATAAACAAACCATTATTTTTATTAAAAGTATCATGGTTCTGCTCCTCAGACAGTTATTTGCTATTTAAAACTGCAGAAACAGAGCTGGCCAATCTTTCAAATTGGTGAGAACTCATAAAGTAAAGAACAAATAATAATAAAGGCCTGGTGTTAATTAATCTGAAACCAAACCACAAATATTAATTTTTGGGAAGCCAGTATACATCAGTCAGACAGAATCAATACTGGTGGCATATGAGGACAAAAGGAAATGTAGCTGCAGGTCCATCACAGGAGGAATGAAGAGATTGTTTGCAAAAGTGGGAAACTGAGGAGGCGATGTGTTTTGCGCAGGTGTCAGATGTACTGGAGATTAGAGCTACAGAGAGATGGCAGCTACTGTGAGACACTGCTGTGAGACTGGTGTCAGCCCTTTGTCAGACTCAGTGATAACGTGGAGCAATGTTGGTCCTAGCATACCAATAATTGGTGACAACATCCAGTTTGTCTGGAGAGAGGACAGGGTGTTTTCCCGTCCCCTTGCCCCCACCATGACCACTAGAAACATGGCACTGCCCATGTCAGAGACTGCTGCCAGCCCCTGAAATAAGCCAGCAAAGCTCTCGTGGTGACAGCAAGCTCAAGAGGTCTCAGTTACAGCTCACGCCTCTGTATTTACCATGTCCTCCTTTCTTTTAAAAGCTATAAAGTCATATCCGAGGTGATGTACTTTCATGCTAGGTGGCTTATGGACATGAAAGCCCATATCAAATAGAATTGATCAAAGTAACTGTAGAAACCAAACCTGGCAGCGGCTTGTCTCTTGGGTGCATTTTGTCTCCAAGTACTCACAGAGAGTTACAGACTTAGCTGGCCCCGCCTAAGGGAGAGGCTTTGTGAGGTATTCTGCAGTGCAGCGATAGAGGAGGTGGTAAATAGCATTAATGGTGAGTGACAGTCATGCCCTATTTCCTCCACATCACCCAGCTGTGAGTCAGTTGCCTTCATTAGGTGAAAGTTTCCTTGGGCTTTGCGTAAGGCTGAATTTTGGACTGAATTATGCGGTGCATAGTCAGGGGGCAGGGATCTATACCTGTTGAGGCAAATGGACTGGAAATTTTGGGTTATGCACGTACACAGAAAAGAACAGAAAGAAAAGGAATGAGCATCCATGAAATCTGACACACACAGGATTCATACAACTAGATATAATCCATAGAACAACTGTGAGGGGAAAGGGTTTACTTCAGTAAATAAGCTACTTTATTATAAATGTAAATGACACTAGAGCTATAGAATAGAATGAGTGCCAGCTTTCCAGCTTACTCAGGAAGATGACAGGAAAGTATGATTGACAATTCTTTTTTGCAGTTTAAATTCTCCTTTTTTCAATATCCAAAATATAAAGCTATGGGCTGTAGAAAGTGTTTATTAAACCTAAAAATGACCAATTCAAACATTTGCATGAGCCACAGCACAGTGATAAATGAGGAAGAATTGAAGTTAAAAACAGTACCAGGGGTGGTGGTAGTATTTTCAGAAAGGCTGAAAAATGGTATTGCTTCTATGATCTTAAATATAGGGATTATTATGATAGATAAACACTTGAAAAGTCATAGCATGAAAGTGTAGGTGGTAGAGCTGACGGGATTAAAACAGTATTCAATCCTGGACCTATGAGATATACAATAGAAAGTCTAAATGACTGATGTGTTTCTTCTATGTGTGTACATAACTGTGGGTGCAATTCCCTGTGCAAATAGCTTACAAATGCTTTGAGATATTCCATGATTACTGCTACTAAATAATGCAAGCTGTGATAGTTATTAATCATTAATTTATTACTGTAGTAGTAAAGCTCTAGAAATAGACACATCAGTTGTAAATCAGCACTGCTCTGTTGACTTTTAATGTGGCCATGCCGATGTGCATCACTGAGGAGTAGTTCAGTATTTGGACATAGATATAAGGGCAGCTTCCTACACATAGAGAAAATGTGTTTATCTTTTACGTGAGATATATTAGTATATCACCTTTTCCCTCATCATTTTAAAAATGTGTACAATGAAACACATATTTAAAAATATGAAGCATTAAGTAAATATAAATTCCAAAATTAGCAGGTGGTAAAAATTAATTCAGAGTAATCCTGGTGTTTTATTATTTGATTTCATTGTATCAGCTTTTCCTGCCTGATGAGCTGGTGCTCTGTAAAGCTAAGATAATGGAAGCATGAGGTTCCTCTCTGTTACAAGAAAAAGCAGGTTTGATTTTCCATGTGAATTATGTGACTTGTGCTGTGGTTTTGAGATCATTGATCAGACCTGGTCAGAAAGTTGCTCCTCCACATATGGATGCTGCGCTAGGAGGGGTGCTGCCAGGATGGTGGGCAGGAGCCACCATACACACCCCAGCTGAGCCAGAGCCTCCAAAAGGCTCCAGGGCACCTCCTCCAGCAGTGTAGCTGTTTCTTTGGTAAGCCCAAGACACCTTCTGCAAGGGTAGGGCTCACAGCTTCCATTTTTCTAGTGAATTCCAGGTCATCTGCTTTTTGCTCTGCTGAAATTCTCCATACAGTTTCCATAACACAGGGTGCTCCCCCAGCTCTAAAGTTATGGGGCGGCTGGGGAGCTGGGTGGTGAGGCCCCACAGGAACAGCCACATGTCAGTAAGGGGGCTCAGAGTTATTATTCCTGCATACACAGTAATTGCACTGCCTGGGGATCCAGTTCTCAATGAAAAGAGCTATAAATGTAAGGTATTATTAGCACATGGCTTTGTAGTGAACCACCCTCAGGCCACATTAAGGTTTTTTGATGCTTCTTGGTTGCAGCCTCTAAAGGGATCTTAACATGATCTCAGAAAAGGAAAGAAGCAAAATAAAGAACCTTCCATCTCTCTTAAAGTTTTAAATAAAAATGAAAATGCTTGTATTTGGATTTTGATTTCTGTCTGGAGCTGACGTTTTGTTAAGATGCAGGCTGAGCATCTTGATTATTCTCTTTTAAAAGTGACCTTGATTTTTTTAAATTGTAAATTAAAATAAAAGATCTGGTGACCTTTTTATTGAGGTTTTCAAAGAGTTGAGAGGAGCCATCCCTGAATACCTCCTGCTAGGGAACACAATACCTGCGTTAAAAATGCCCCGAGGGCCAGCCATATTGATGAGGGGAAACTCGCTCTCCACTGCCTTTTTAACATTCAGCAACAGCGTAACTTGTTTGTTTCCTCTGTGTTGAAAATGTCAACAAATGTCACCCAAGTTCTTTGCTTTCTTATCTTTTGACATGTTATTTGATATGCGTGTGAGAGTGTAGAGTATATTAATAAAGGAACTTTATTCTCCAGTGAATTAACAGAGTGAGGGTAAGGCTGTACTGAAGAAAGGTTTCTTCTACCAGTTTTGCCATTAGGAAGAAAATAATGCTCTACAAAAGACTTACTGAAGAGAGAGATCAAAAGAAGACCTGTTAGCTTATAGTGGTCTATCCTTCCTCTAGCATGGGGTCTCTGTTCATTACTCTAGGATTTTCCTTGCGACAAAATTTGAGTGCTTTGTCCAGACCATTTAAATATGCTTTTTAGCAATGCAACTCCCGTTGTTTTCCTGGGAGACTATTTCATAGTCAGGACTTCCGGGATCAAAATTTCAGAACTGTCTTTCATACCTAAATAAAAATTTCATAAATTACTTACGTCCCCAAAAAAGTGAGCTTCCCAAAGGTTCTCAATGATACTCAGAGCCTGTAGGTGCCTTAGTTGCTTTTGGAAATATGTCTGCAGTACCTAAATCACTAAGATTCGTTGAAATTGTAGCCTTTGCCTTTAATGAGGCTGCTGATATTTGGATTAAATTGTACTTTGAAAACAGTAATTTATTATACATTATAGCACTAGGTACATAATATAATTAGAATAGGTAGAATATGATATTTAACATTTATAAGGCACTTTTTGTACTAGTATAATTATTTAATTAGGGCAGTGCTGAGAGGCCCCAAAACCAATTGGGTTTATAATTTGCACATACTACGTGAATGCATAGAAAGAAACAATTTCAGCCCAAACTGCTTTCAAATGTGTTAACGGGACAGAAAAACAATGAGAAGTGAAAGTTTTTGCTTTCATTATAAGGACAGAGAACTCGCATAGAAGAATATTAAGAGACTTTCCAAAGGACAAATACCAGTTGTCTATGACAAAGCAATGAATTTAAGTCCCTGTCCCTGTGCATGACAAGATCATCTTTCCTTTTCATCTTCAGCTGTTTTATGCACACTAAATTCTGATGACTTATGTACCTCTGCAATGTGTTAAACAGTTCTTTTTCATCTTTAACAGTCTGATATTTCAGCTATTTGTAGACAGTTAGTCATTGCTATATATATTTCATTCAGTCAGCGGCGAGGCCAGCAGAGGCGACGGTAAGTGGGCGGCTAAGCGCTAGATTGAGGGGGACAGGCAGGCTCCCGAGGGCCAGGAGCCCCGGGGAAGAGTGGAGGGGCCCGTCCAGAGGCGGCGGCTCTCGCCAGAGAGGCTGACGCGGCGTGCGCGTTGCCACGGGCAACCGCGGGAGATTTTAAACGGCCCCGAGGAGCACCAGCGACCAGGGCGTGCAGGCAGGGCGTGGCACGTCAGAAAGGGCGTGGCGCGGCAGGGCGCGCAGGCAGGGCGCGCAGGCAGGGCGCACAGGCAGGGCGTACCCTCCCCTTTTCCCAGCTCGAGAAGGCTACTCAAACGGTGGGCATCAGCCCAGAGGGAGACCCAGCTATGGTTGCCACTCGGGGAAAGCCATTGCTAGGAAAAATGTGGCGACGCAGACAGAGCTCCCATGTAAAACCTCCTGTCTGGAGAGTGATATTGTGCTAACAAAGGAGGGATCCCTGACGCATATCTAAAGAAACTGTTATCTGTTTCTTTTCATTTTCTGTTAAGTACCAGCCTGAAATCATTAGGGTCTTTAACCCCAAGTTTAGAGAACACCCACCAGACCCATGTGAAAATGTTGAAGTTCCTTTTCATGGGACATTCTGTCCATTCACTTTTATTTTTGTGTTCTGATCTGGATTTAGAAGTCTTTCTGGAAGTATTTACAACAGGACTGGATTTTAGCTGTGGTTTTATTTAGGTACATTTTAAGGAATTGAAGGGAAAGACTGGGAGAACAGACTCCCAGCAATTACAAGGCATCTAGGATAAAGATTCAAGGAAACTGCACCCACTCAGTGGCACCCTAAGTAAATAGCTACAGATGATGCACATCAATTTTTACCCAGCTTGAGGTCCAGCTGTGTCTTGGTTGTTTACCACTGATCCTACTCCACTTAGTGCCTTGGTATACAGAGATACCAGCATTTGAACAATGTAGTCGTGTTTTCATAAACTTGCAGCCTAATTCATTGTTTCTCATTTCATAGTCAGTAGATGATGATGCTGATCCAGCAGCATAAACCCAGTCTGCAGCAACATAAACCCAACCTAGACAGTGGCTAGAGGTGCAGGAGACTGGTGACTGGAGGTTAATACCTCGACTAGCCGTTTTGTAGGAAAGGCTCTGTGTTCAGCCTTGCCTTCAAACCTATGGAACTTCTGGGCAGCAAATGAGAGACCCTTCCAGTACCTAAAGGGGACTTACAAGAAAGCTGGAGAGGGACTTTTTACAAAGGCATGTAGTGATAAGACGAGGAGTAATGGCTTTAAACTGAAAGAGGGTAGATTCAAATTAGATGTAAGGAAGAAGTTCTTACATCTTGTAAGGAAGAATGGTGGTGAGGCACTGGGCAGGTTGCACAGAGAGGTGGTGGATGCCCCATTCCTGGAAGTGTTCAAGGCCAGGTTGGATGGGGCTTTGAGCAACCTGGTCTAGTGGAAGTTGACCCTGCCCATGGCAGGGTGGTTGGAACTAGATGATCTTTAAGGTCCCTTCCAACCCAAACCATTCTATGATTCTATGAAACATGCAGCTGTCCAGGTCTCTGACTGCAGAGAGTGCCTGAGTCTATCACTGATGAAGGAGGGCAGCAGTGACACCTCTTGTGTGAGGTGTGACCAGGTAGATGATCTGCTCAGCCTGGTGGTAGAGCTGAAGGAGAAATTGGAAAGGTTGAGGAGTACCAGGGAGTCTGAGAGGGAGATAGATTGGTGGACCCACACACTACCATCCCTGAGGCAGAGGCAGCAGATGGAGGCTCTGCAAGAAGCGGAGGTTCCCCTGCCCTCTGGCTACCAGGCAGGAGGGGACCTAAGAGATGGAGGGGAATGGATACAGGTCCCTGCTCACTGAGGCAGTCAAATCCCCTTCTAGTCTCCCTCACCCTCCCAGTTGCCCCTACACAACAGGTATGGGGCTCTGGAACTTGAGGACCAGGTCAATGAAGATGAGGGTGTAGATGAAGCCCTACCTAGGGAGGTGCCTAGGCTCAGTCAGGCAGCCCCACACATTCTCACATCCTCTGAAAAAAGAAAAAGGAGGGTAATTGTTGTAGGCGACTCCCTCTTAAGGGGGACAGAGGGCCCAATATGCAGACCTGATGCATCCCACAGGGAAGTCTGCTGCCTCCCTGGGGCCTGGGTAAAAGACATTACCAGGGAACTCCCTGGTCTGGTTCGGACCTCTGATTATTACCCATTGCTGGTTGTGCAGGTTGGCAGTAATGAGATTGCAGAGAGAAATCCAAAGGCAATCAAAAGGGACTTCAGGGCACTGGGACGATTAGTGGAAGGATCGGGAGCACAGATAGTGTTTTCCTCAATACCTTCAGTGGCAGGGAAATATACTGAAAGGATCAGGAAAACACACCTGGTGTTTTTATATTCGATAGGCCAGCTCAAATGCATCTATGCCAATGCACGCAGCACGGGCAATAAACAGGAGGAGCTGGAAGCCATTGTGCAGCAGGATAGATATGACTTAGTCGCCATCACGGAAACATGGTGGGATGACTCCCACGACTGGAGTGCTGCAATGGATGGCTGTAAGCTCTTCAGAAGGGATAGGCAAGGTAGAAGAGGTGATAGGGTGGCTCTCTATGTTAGGGAGTGTTTTGACTGTACAGAGTTACATGATTGTGATGACAAGGTGGAGTGCTTATGGCTGAGGATGAGAGGGAAGGCCGATAAGGCAGATATTGTGCTGGGAGTCTGTTATAGACCACCTGACCAGGTTGAAGAGACGGATGAATCATTCTACAAGCGGCTGGCAGTAGTCTCAGAATCGTGTGCCATTGTTCTCGTGGGGGACTTCAACTTTCCCGACATCTGCTGGAAATACAACACAGCAGAGAGTAAACAATCTAGGAGGTTCCTGGAGTGTGTGGAAGATAACTTCCTGACACAGCTGGTAGGTGACCCAAGCAGGGGAGGAGCCTTGCTAGATCTACTGTTTACAAACAGGGAAGGACTGGTGGGAGGTGTGATGGTCGGAGGCCGTCTTGGGCTTAGCGACCACAAAATGATAGAATTCTCAATTCTTGGTGAGGCAAGAAAGGGGGTTAGCAAAACCACCACTATGGACTTCCTGAGGGCAAACTTTGGCCTCTTCAAGGCACTGGTTGAGAGAGTCCCTTGGGAGACAGTCCTGAAGGACAAAGGGATCCAGGAGGGATGGACATTGTTTAAGAAGGAAATGTTAATGGCTCAGGAGCAGGCTATTCCCATGTGCCATAAGTCGAACTGCCGAGGAAGACGACCGGCCTGGCTGAACAGGGAGCTTTTGCTAGGACTCAAGAAAAAAAGAAGAGTTTATCATCTCTGGAAGAAAGGGCGGGCAAGTTGGGAGGAGTATAGGGATCTTGTTAGGTCATACAGAGAGGAAATTAGAAAGGCAAAAGCTCAGCTAGAACTCAATCTGGCCACTATTGTAAGGGACAACAAAAAATGTTTTTACAAATACGTTAACAGTAAAAAGAAACCCAAGGAGAATATCTATCCTTTAATGGATACAGAAGGGAACGTTGCCACCAGAGATGAGGAAAAGGCTGAGGTACTTAATGCCTTCTTTGCCTCAGTCTTTAATAAGGAGACCAGTTATCCTCAGAGTACTCTGCCCCCTGAGCTGGAAGGCAAGGGTGAAGAGCAGAATATACCCCCCTTAATCCAGGAGGAAATAGTTAGTGACCTACTACGCTGTCTGGACACTCACAAGTCTATGGGACCAGATGGGATCCATCCAAGAGTACTGAGGGAACTGGCGGAGGTGTTTGCCAAGCCACTCTCCATCATCTATCGGCAATCCTGGTCAACGGGGGAGGTCCCAGAGGACTGGAGGCTTGCCAACGTGACACCCATTTATAAGAAGGGTCGGAGGGAGGATCCGGGGAAATACAGGCCTGTCAGCCTGACCTCGGTACCGGGGAAGATTATGGAACGGTTTGTCTTGAGAGCACTCACATGGCAAGTCCAGGACAAGCACAGGATCGGGCCCAGTCAGCATGGGTTTATGAAAGGCAGGTCCTGCTTGACCAACCTGATCTCCTTCTATGACCAGGTGACCCACCTAGTGGATGAGGGAAAGGCTGTGGATGTTTCCTACCTTGACTTCAGCAAGGCCTTTGACACGGTCTCTCATGGCATACTCCTTGAGAAACTGGCATCTCATGGCTTGGACAAGTGTACTCTTTGCTGGGTGAAAAACTGGCTGGCTGGATGAGCCCAGAGGGTTGTGGTGAATGGGGTGAAATCCAGTTGGCGGCGAGTCACAAGTGGTGTTCCTCAGGGCTTGGTGTTGGGCCCTGTTCTGTTTAATACCTTTATCAATGATTTGGATGAGGGGATTGAGTGCACCCTCAGCAAGTTTGCAGATGACACCAAGTTGGGAGGGAGGGTTGATGTGCTTGAGGGTAGGGAGGCTCTACAGAGAGATCTGGACAGGCTGGATCAGTGGGCTGAGGCCAATCGTATGAAGTTCAACAAGGCCAAGTGCCAGGTCCTGCACTTCGGTCACAGCAACCCCATGCAGCGCTACAGGCTTGGGGAAGAGTGGCTGGAAAGCTGCCCGGCAGAGAAAGACCTGGGGGTGCTGGTTGACAGCCGGCTGAATATGAGCCAGCGGTGTGCCCAGGCGGCCAACAGCATCCTGGCCTGTATCAGAAATAGTGTGGCCAGCAGGAACAGGGAGGTGATTGTTTCCCTGTACTCGGCACTGGTGAGGCCGCACCTCAAGTACTGTGTTCATTTTGGGCCCCTCGCTACGGGAAAGACATTGAGTTACTGGAACGTGTCCAGAGAAGGGCAACCAAGTGGGTGAGGGGCCTGGAGCACAAGTCTTATAAGGAGTGGCTGAGGGATCTGGGGCTGTTTAGTCTAGAAAAGAGGAGGCTGAGGGGAGACCTTATCGCTCTCTACAACTACCTGAAGGGGGGTTGTAGTGAGGTGGGTGCTGGTCTCTTCTGTCAGGTGGCTGGAGATAGGATGAGAGGAAATGGCCTCAAGCTGCGGCACGGGAGGTTGAGGTTGAGTATTAGGAAAAATTTTTTTACTGAAAGGGTTCTCAGACATTGGAATAGGCTGCCCAGGGAAGTGGTTGAGTCAATATCCCTGGAGGTATTCAGAAAGCATGTAGACAAGGTACTCCATAACATGGTTTAGTGGGCATGGTTGATGGTTGGACTTGATGATCCTGAAGGTCTTTTCCAACCTAAATGATTCTATTATTCTATGATTCTATTTTTGTTTTGTTTTTTATTCCAATCTGTCCTCCTAAAAAAAAATAAATAGTTCTGTTAAAACAATCTTGGATCCATCTGTGAAATTATACCCTGTAAAACATTTAAAGACTATGTACCAATGATGTGCTGTCTCCTTAGTGAAATGTTCTCTGACTGCAGTTTTCACCAGCCAGGGTGGGACGTGATGGCAAGGTGAAGCTCCAGGCATGCAGCTGTGCCACTGGCAGCAATCCCCAGTCTCCCACCTTTCTTCCAATTTCCAGCCATTGAAATTTCCTTGAAAACCTCATAAAAGGAATGTTATGAAAGGCCAAATACATACTTCATCAGTCTAGGATTCCTAATATCAGGTATCAGGAATCTCCTGAAATAAATCAATTCTTGTAGTAATATAATTTTAAACAATTACTATTATGAGGGTGTGAAAAACCTCACAGGAAGAATAACAAGTCTTGTATATTCTTCTATGTTCTGTTAATTTGTGACCATTTTAAACCACCCTCTTAAAGCCCCATAGTTAACTTTCACCTGCTTTTTGCACCATAGGAAGGAAAAACTGTTTAAAATTTTATATATGACTGGGAGACTCAGATGGAGAATCTCATCTGACCTTAATTCCGATGACCAAACTTTGTTATACTGGTGGAACCAGGACATGTTGGTTTTTTTATTGCTTATTTTAAATGTAGAATAATAAACAAGGAGTTAAATGCTGAAGACTAACTGATTCCAGTTACAGCACATCTGCAATTGAGGTATAACTAGAATCAAGGAGTCCCCAGTTCTTTGCTTTTTTTCCTCCATGTTTGCTCTGTCAAACCTCTCATTCAGCTTATTTCTGTACAAAGAGAGTGGAGGGCAGCTTGGTAAAATCAGCCCTGTCATTAAAGAATATTCTCCCCATGCCAGCAATCTCTTGAAGAAATGACAACTTCTTACAAGGAACCAATAGAAACATAGTGGTCTGAAAATGCTGGAAAACAGTGAATTAGGCATCTGAAATGAGATGGGACCTTTTGCATTTTCTCCCAGCTCTTTCTGCTTTGATTAATTGTTTGCTTGCATTTTGATAAGCAGCTGCACTGTGTGAGTGTATCTGAACCTTGAGATGCTTGTATTATTTCAGTATATTGCATCACATGGGAAGCAGTTTCCAGATGCTTCCTGACTCATATTGGTAAGGAAGTAAATCATACTTTTACTGGATTTTAAGGATTGTAAATTCATAGAAACTGAAGACTCCTAAGCAACAGACACTTTATTAAGAGAAGTTAGATTTCTATATCTATATCTTCATAGTAGAGATGCTCCAGCCCCTTAATCATCTCCATGGCCCTTCTCTGAACTCACTCCGGTATGGCCATGTGTCTTTTGCCCTGAGGAGCCCAGGATTGGACCCAGCACTCCCAGAAGGGAGACCTTATTGGTCTCTACAACTACCTCAAAGGGGGTTGTAGTGAGGTGGGTACTGGTCTCTTCTGTCAGGTGGCTGGAGATAGGACAAGAGGAAATGGCCTCAAGTTGCAGCAAGGGAGGTTGAGGTTGGATATTAGGAAAAATTTTTTTACTGAAAGGGTTCTCAGACATTGGAATAGGCTGCCCGGGGAAGTGGTTGAGTCACCATCCCTGGAAGTATTAAAAAAGTGTGTAGACAAGGTACTCGATAACATGGTTTAATGGGCATGGTTGATGGTTGGACTCGATGATCTTGAAGGTCTTTTCCAACCTAAATGATTCTATGATTCTAAGTGTCTCACCAGTGCTGAGTAAAGGGGAAGGATGGCCTCCCTCAACCTGCTGGCAACACTCTGCCTTATGCAGCCCAGGAGGCTGTCGGTGTTCTTTGCCACAAGGCACATTTCAGACTCATGCTCAACTTGGTGTCCACCGGGACTCTCAGGTCCTTTTCTGCAAAGCTGCTTTCCAGATGGTCGGCCCTCCATTGGCATAGCAAGGGGTTCACGCTGTTGTACCTGCAGAGTCTGGGTGAAGATCCAGTTGATCTCTTTCTCATAATTTCTGATGCTATGCAGTCTGCTGACCTTCTCCCACAGCTCCATTACTCGGTGATGCAGACCCTTCACCAGCGTACACCTGTGGGCAAAGAGCCCATTTAGCCCCAGTTGCACCCTGAGGTCCCAGGCATCTTTGCAGTCCCAGACGTACAGAGCTGCATCCTCCCTCAGGAGCTTGGCCTGAGGTGGGACCTCTGATGTACCAGAGAGAGATGCTCCAGTGGGTTCTGGGGACTGTGCCCTGCCATGTGTAACCACCATTGCAGAGCCCTCAGTTGAGTTTCTGGTCTTGCTCTGTGCACTAACTGCTTCTACTGCCTGCTTCTGTTCACTGTGCTTGTGGTGCACACCAGCAAGAATGTGGCTTGCAGTTGAATTAACCATGTGAACACTTCCTATTGTGCTGTCTTTTTTCTAGGTTCCAATATGTCATCACCAAAGTGTTATTAATCCCTTACATTGAATGTTATTTTTTGAGTCTCAGTACTGTATACTGGGCAACATAATTTGCCTCTTCAGTTGTTGGGGAAAATAAAGCATAGAGAGGAATAGCAGGCCAACAGAAATTACAGGCTGAGTTATCAGCAAAGGAGATCAAGCATCCTAACCCTTAGCTCAGTGCCTGCATTATGTCTCACTTTTATTTACTCCAGTTTAGTAACTGTTTGCTGTTACCAAGGAAATGAGAGACTCCTTGGCATCTAGCACACCCACAGTCCATCCTTACTATTGATGAATAGGAAAGGGAGCATGAGTATACTCCAGTGCATGTCAGAGATCCAAGAAAAAGCAAGCTATTGAAAAGAGAGAAAGTAAACAATATTATCTGAATGAAATCAAGAAATACCTTCAGAGGAGGTTTCACTGTTGTGATCATTTAGGGCTCTCCAGCCAACTCAGAGATTTATGATGACTCTTTGGGCAAATAAGTGTCAGACACTCACTGATGTCCTGCAGATGGCCTGCCACAGATGCTGTATTTACCATCTCTATTATTATTGTCAGCAGGCACCACTGAGTCCCTCTGTACGGGAGAACTGAGGTGTCCTTGTGACACAGCTCCCAGTTAATGTGATGGTGTACATTGGACAGGGCTTTTTTGCCATTTTTGGTGTCTTTTTCAAGGAGTTTGTGACTCAGAGGTCTGTGTCTTGAAATCCTTACTCACATTTTACTTAGGCAAACCTCCCACAGGTTTTGAGAATGGAGACTTCAGAACTTAGTCCAGAAAAAGGAGGGGACAGATCAGTCTCCAGAATTCAGACAGAGAGAGAACATTGTCCATGAGCCAACAGGTGTGAGGAAGCATGAGTGGGAAAATATCAAGCAGGAACTGATCCCTGCAGGATCGACACTTCCTTCCCCCTTCCCATTTTGAGTAGTCATTACAAGGATGCACATCTGTTTGCAGACCTTGGTGTGAGTGAACTCAGAAGTGGGAGAATGAGTCGGGAGCATGTTGGGCAGATAAGTTTCATCAGGAAATCAGGTTGGGCTGAGGTGTTATAAAATATTTCTGAGACTGAAAGGTGTGTTACAATGTGTTGCTTTGTTAAGATAAGAGATGTGCTTCTTGGGTCATTTAAAGATACATGGGAAAATCAGTGGAAACTCTGAGATAGTAGGACAGATAATCCAAGAGTTATTTTTTATTTATTTCTGAATTATGATTGTCTGATTGTTTTAATCTCTTCCTTTGTATGAACATCCATCTCCTGGGAAGAATTTCTGTGATTTCTCACACCATGTGGTTATAAGTATACAGATAGCATAAGGGAGGTGAGAGTACTTTTCTCCAATATTTAAAATTAAAAATTCAACCCAAGCAAAAAATCTCCCATTAACATGAAAAACAACATCTTGCAATGGTCATGGTGAGGACAGAGGGACTGTCAAGATCTCTCTGGATTTCAGCACCTCCCACATTAAAGTCCAGGAGGCGAGCACTTCTTCTCTCACGGTAGCAGATATGCCATCCCAGTTTTAGTCTTCTGCTTTGGGGAATGGACACTGTGGTCCTGAGACAGCTCTGGTTTTATCCAGAGGCTCAGTTTCCTTGACACTTTTCAGCCAGGGTCAAGCGTAACGGTTGTGCTGATCTTATTGAGGCTGCTAGCTTTTGGCAGCAGGCAAGGATAACGTGTTCGTGCTGGTCTACTTAGATTTGACATCATCCTTGGGTAGAACTGGACAAAGTGGGTTGAGGCATTTGTAGATCCTGTCAAGCACAGAGCTGTATTTAATTAGCTCAGTCTAATTCAGAGAGACCTTTGCCACACCTCGTGCTCACTGAACACACACAGCTCAGTGGCACAGTGCTGTTACTGTGAAGTTGTCACTGAGCTCTGTGTCCTTCTGGATCTCCACTAACTGCAGACTCTATGGAAGCAATGAATAGCAGCAATCACGATGGACATTTTTTCCCCTTTTCTTGGCTGGAATATTGCAGTTTTCCCTCCTTGGGATAAAAAAATTGTATTTCAGTTTTCCATAACTTTTTTCTGCTGCAGATAGGAAGCTTGTACTGCTCTACTGAAGAATGCAGCTGTTTGCTTGCTTATATAGGAAAGCTTTTTGTGTATATCAGACTGGTATTTTATAAACAGAACTAGCTTCTACTCACTCAGGGTGCCATCAAGACAGTGTGTTTTGCTTTGTAAATGTTCTACAGGACCCTTGTTCTTTCTTGAAACCGTACATTTAGCTTTCCACCTCAAAGCTTGAAACATCTTTCTGATTATTTCCTGAATGGTGGATGGCAGGAGGAGAATTTAAGAAGGGAAAGTCTGATAGCGTTGGATGTTTTCATAATAGCCCAACAGAAGTTAAATAGGCAGACCTGTGGGATGCGTTGCAATTTACTGAAAAATGACATCTGTTCTTTGAGGATGCTTATAAATAGTGAAGCAGGAGTGTCTGTTGTAGTATGAGAATACCATTAATTGTTTCCCCTTGATTTTGTGTTAATGCATCTAGATCTAAGGGCAGGGAAGAGTGTATTGTATCCACTGGAAATAAATCAGTGCAATTAACTGTTGATATATGCAAACTGACCTTGAGAGCTAATACATGGCTGCTTCTAATATCAGGAATCTGGTTTAGAAGAGGCAGTACAGGGATCTGGCCCTGGATCAATAAAGGGAATGTCTTGAACAAATTGGGACCACAGAGGTCAGACTTCTGAAAAACATAATTAAATTGGGCCTGAACTGGAAGACTCACACATCAAAGAACTGCAGTGATCAAATGATTAGGGGATGGGGGGGGGGGGGCAGCAGAAAGGGAGAAAGGAACAGGAAAGAGTGTATGAGACAGCAGCTTTAGAGATGGTGTTTGAGAAGCAGAGAGTGTTTAGAGGCATAAAAAAGGAAACTCAGTCAAAGGCAGATTAAGTAAAAAAGCGGAAATGTTTGAAACAAATACCAGGATATGTTGGCACACACTAGAAAGCAAAGAGCATGTAAGGAAATGAGGAACAATAAAACATGCAGAAAGACAATATTAGGAATGCAATGAGAAAATCCTTGGGTAATGGAGCCTGTTGTTTGCAATATAAATTTAAATGCAGCATATAGCAGCTGGCCACTCTTACCTGATAAGACTGTCATTCTGTGAGTAGTTGGTGAGCAGAAACTGCAAAGTGAAGCACAATATATATTTCAAGTATTTGGGGCTTATATGTTTTATTTTATTGCATGTTTTCCCTTCACTTTAATTTTAAAAGACTTGTTCTTTTTGCTGACTTAGTGCCAGTGAAAGGTGCTATATGGCAAGCCCTGGGGATTGAAGGCTTTTGTTTCCTCATAAACATAGCAAGCGTAGCAGAAAAGCAGCTATCTTCATCTTGCCTTCCACTCACCTTCCTCTAGCCTTACCTGAAAGACTTCCCATCTTTCCTGGGACAAGGTCTCTGCAGACCAGTCAGAGTTTGACAGGAAAATAACAGTACCTTGTACGGTTTCACATTCAAAACCTTCAGCCTCATCAGCATGACTGAAATGTCATGATACACTTGTACTATTGTTAGCTATAAAGTAATAGACTAGGGGTGCTTTTTGCTTACCTTTCATTTGCTTTCATGGTGCTGTTTCCTTGTGTACTCATTTGTACTAGTCAAGTTTTCTCCACAGCCAGGAGAGTTATAAACATACTCCACTATATATGAACTTACTACTGGTGAAACCTGAGACTCTGAGCTATGGTTAAGTCATTGAAGTAGAAGAATGTGAGATGTCAGGAAAGAGGGCAAAGCTTCTTTCAGGGGCTTCTGTGCTGCATGTATTTGGGGCAGCCAGTGGGGCACCAGGGACTAGAGTCAGTTTAGCTGTGCACAGACATCCACCTCCTCTGACTTCTGTTGACTGCCAGCCTTGGGATGATACTGAACCAGTGACTGAGCTAGGGGAAAGGCTGTAAAAGTTGTCTCTTATCTGCGATCTCCCTTCTTGTGCAATGACAACAGACTTCCCCATAAACTGCATTACCCACTCGCACAGTCTCCAGGTACCTTGCAAACAACTGATTAGTAGAAGTCAATAGGTGTATTTATCTTCATCTTACACAGGAGAAAGAAAAGTTAAGTGAAACTCATCCAAGGCTACATAACAAGACAGTGGTAAAGTCATCCAGGAGTTAGCATTAAGAACAGATTTCTTCCCCAGAGATGCAGGCGCCATGGTCTCTCAATATAATTACACAAACACTATCCATGACACTAGCTTTGTATTAACAAATTGTACAGTGATGTGCCTTACATGTGGAAACATCACTGTCCAAAGAGAAGGTATGAGAGCTGAGACAGCTGGGTTTTCCAGGAGGGACTTGGTGAATAATCTTGGGCAAGACATTTGAGGCAGATTTTGCCTTTTCTTACTCACTTGCAAAAACAAGGTAGTAGTAGTCTCTTCTGTAAAGTGCATTAAGAACCTGATATTAAAGAACAGGTATTACTACCAAAAGTCCCTGCCTCCTTTCTCTTTCCTATCCAGTGACACAGCAGTTTGGAAAAATGTAACTGTATAACCAGATGCGACATAATCTACAACTTTGAGAACCCACTGTTCACATGGTAGAAATAATAGGAGCGTTAAGTCCTCCAGAGAAACAGTGAATTATCCTCCTGCATGGGAATCAGAAAGTGAGAGTGACTAGAAAGAGAAATTTAACTGACAAATCTAGTTCCATCCAAACTAAGTGAAAACCAAGAAAATACATTAAAAAGTTTACCAGGCTGATGAAAGGACCTGGAGGCTGTGAAGCCATGTGTTTTGTCATGCAACAGCATAGCAAGGGTCTCACATTTCCTTCTCAGACCTCTGCTAATTTCTTACCAAACCATGAGCCAACCACAGTGACAAAAGATTGGGATTGTATTCCGTGTAAAAGGGGACCTCTGCTACTGAATGCCTATGGTAACATGCTTAGGAATCCTAATCTGGGGCATTCAGCAAAAGTGAGGGGGTTTTTTTAGTGTGGACTTCAATTTGCCTTGCCCATTTTTCAAAGCATCTCCAAATCTTTGCATGTGACTTTCTGTGCCCAATTAAATTTATGACAAACATCAGAAAAAGATTTTTTTGAATGTATGCCTCGTTTTTCCTACCAGTGCCTCTTTGCATGTAGGTTGTACAAGAAGGGAAAACTGCAGTCTGTATTGCAAATAAAGAATACTTCCTAAGGAATATTGGACAGAGTTTGTCTCTACGGCTAAATGAAGGGTCAATTAAAAAAAAGGTAACAAGCCCAGATAAAGAAGAGAATCCCAATTTTAATTATCCCCCTTTTCCTTTGATGTGGAAGGAAATAAGAATTTATAAAGGCTTTTATAAGAATTAAAGTAAGCTAGAGATAAAGAGCTACCTGAGGAGTTGCTGTTATGGCTCAGAGCCAAGGGGAATTTGGATTCAGATAATGAGAACAGGCCTTCAATTGTATTTGCAGAAAGCAATAGGGTCTGTTGATGGACATTTGTGTTTCACACCATAGGCAATATCTCCAAGAGAGCTGCTCCTTAGTACCTTTGCAGTTTCCCTGTGTGTTCAAAGTGAGTAAGAGATGGAATAACTGGTAACTTCTCTACTGTGCTGATAAAGCCAAGTGCAGGATTGCTGTAAAGAACCAGATAAATAAATGAACTGGATGGCTAAAAATAGCAAAGGGGCTCAGCTTAGCTGACTCATAAGTTTGTAGATGAAATCTGATGGAGACTGGCACACAACATAGGAGGCAAACATAAATGTTGGGTGACATTAAATGAACAAGCAAAAATGAATGGACCTGCAAATTGTCTGGGGGCGAAAAAGCAAACCAGCCCAAGCCATTTCTAATTAGTGCGGTTGAAAATGCTGTTCTGCATTTCTGTGTCCCTCTCATTGGGAAATCACCATCCTCCACAGATGTGGCTGCACTGGAAAGCTCTAGAAACAGCTCAAATAGACCTGTTGTCGATGCAACACACCCCCATGCCTGGTTTCTTCCCCTGGCCAGCAGCCACTGGGTAACTGCTCAGCTGCTTATTTTAACCCCCAACCTGCAGCTTTGCATCAGTTGGTTCAAGCAATTCAGGGACAGTGTCTTGCACCTGAAGAAAAGTGACATTGCATGCAGCTGAAGTAAATACAGATGCACGCGCATGTATCACGTAGTGTTACGTAAGTCTGCCTGTTTACCAAACGTCTACACTTGGATTTTCTAAATGGACTCTTTCTCTTCAGTTTGTTTTTGTATGCTTACAAGTAACTGTCAGCATGTTTAGATTTTGTGCGTGTTCAAAAACCATGCAGGTAGCTAAGCAGTTTTTTGTCCCAACAAATCAGGCAGTTAAAGCCTGTGCATTCCAGTCAGTGAAGGTAGAATAATGCAAGTGCAGCTATTTTCACAGGTAAAATCACACTAGTTAACAAAATCTGGCTATGATTATTAAGGTTATAATGTGCCACTCACAAGTTCTGGCTAGAGCTAGACAATTTTTTCTATTTGGCCAGAAGTTCTACCCACTGATACGTATCAGTCCATATTGACAAAACCTATTTGTGAGATTGTTGAGGTTTCATGAGACCCTTTTAGGAAAGGTGTTAAATGAAGTATTCAAAATATTTGTTTCTAGTGTTTCTGAGATGTAATGTTTTCATTTTGAAATTATGTGTTTTGTGTAGGTATTTGCCTAAAGTAGCATGATTTTTAATAAATGAGTAAATCAAACATGCCTATTGGATTCACACTACAGAACTGAATTAATCAGCATTCAGAAATTAAAAATTGAACTATAAGCTTCAGGACAAATACAAATGAAACTGACCTTGGCATTGAAGGTAAACATCATTCTAGAGTAAAAATTCCCATTTTCTGCAGCACAAGAAATTTAGGCTAATTGCTAAGTGGAATTTTAAGCGCATGTTTCTTTTGCTCTGTTCTCTATGTGTGCATGAAGGCTTTTCAGTCCAATCTTCAAGCAGCATGATGCCAGATCAGACAAGGTCTAGAGATTGGTTATAATGAAGTGGTGGCACCTGTACCTTTTGCATGGAAACTCTCTTATTTTTTTTAACTGGATCACTAAATAATACTCAGATTTGCACAGTGTGTTTGCAGAAACAGCAGCTCTCACTATAACAGCAGCGTAGCTATTTTCACAGAACCGTGTTACTGTCTAGTGCCGGTTCTTTAAAAAACATCTCGGGAACATGGACCTTCAAGGCCCATTGAAGTGAACTGGAATGGAGCATCCTGGTTCCCTGAAGAGTTTTGCAGGTCTGCATCCTCATCAGCATTTATGTCCCTGAGCTGTCTGGGATGCACTTTTCTGTGGAAACTAGTAGAAAGTCTGGCTTCCAAAGGATGTCTGTCCCTGACTGACCTACTCCTGAATTATGTTAGGACTGCAGAGTGAGATTACTGCTTATTAGACACTGGAGAACCTGTACAGCTCAGAGCACCCTAATAGCAGAGTGGACTGCCTCTTGTCTAAAAAGGCTGAACTCAGGTTAAATCTTTTTCAGCAGCCAGGATATTAACAGTGTCTCTCTTCCATGTGGATTTTCTGATGCCCAGCAATAGGTGGACTCACGATGCATTATTTCCTTCACAGAAGTCTAATAAAGCTAATGAAGTCTCTCTCCTCTGCTTTCAGGAAACTTACTCTATATTCTTGAAATGTGTAAGTAGTAAATAATTCTGAGGCTTCTGCACTTCAGATTTTATCTGAAGTGATGAAAATGTCCCAAATGTATTGTGGGGAAGTGCCAGACAGGCAGATGCTCAGAAGTACACAGAATGTGTTCGCTAAGTTTTATTTTCTCACAAAATGAATCTCAAAAGCTTGACTAATTTTGCACATTTCTTAAAACCGAAGGGCTTACAATGATGTCTTTATTTCAGCAAAGTGCTAATAAAAGTGAGGTGGGATCTAACAGGCTTACACCTTGTTGTAAGTGAATTACATCTGACCTGGCTCTGCACCTGACTAGCTACATTGATAATTTGGGCTTTTGATAAACGCATTGCTTCAGTCTTGGGAATGGTAAAGGAATTGGGTAAAGTTAGTACTTAAAGAAAGAAATAACATGATTAGTGTCAGGGAAAGATCAGGAAAACATTATGAAAAATAAAGAAAAGCTTCCCAAAAATGCACACAAATAGACAAAAGTTTTGCCAATGAAAGACTGAAAGAGGCCAGTGTCTTCCTGTATGAGACAGCCCTGCTGAAGAAAATACTGGGTTATTTCCTTGGGGATCTGTTGGATGGATTAAATCAGCCTTCACAGAGTGAGGCCTCTTGAAAATTACCTTTTATGGACTATCCTTACCTCTGTTCTGGATCCAGTTACAACCAGTTCTTTAAACACTGCAATCATAACAGAAACATTCTTACATTTAAGACCATCCTATGAGTTAATTTCATTTGGAAGCATACACCTCTTTAGCCTAGCTTGTCCTAAATACTACCAAACTAGGACTGCTTCCAGGTCTGGGGAGCACAGAGCAGGTAGGATGGACCCCCAACTGCTTGGAAAGGTGAAAACAAGAGAACAGCACTCAAATGAAGCAAACCGCATAAATGAACCTCATGATGGTACAGGGGCAGTAAAATATTTTTGATTGCAACCTTGCTATGACTGCAGTATTCAAGAAAAAGTTGTACAAAAGGCAATGAATTTGTTATGCTTAATCCAGAGTTCTTTTTTTTCTGTTACTGTGGAAGCATTATCTGTCAAATTAATATGGGTGGAGCTTAGTAGAGACAGCCACAAATACCTGGAGAAATATGTGCTTGTAAATGTTCCCCCTCTATGATTTATGAAATGTAAGGTGGCTGGAGAAAGCAAGCACTTCACATGTTAGAGCTATTAATTCTTTTCAATAAAACTAGCTCCTAAAAAAGCCTAGCCAAAATCTAAGTTGCACTATACATATGTACACCTGATGACGAGCAGCTTTACCCCCAAGGAGTGCAGAAGCCTAGGCAAACACAAAAGACAAAAGCTAAACAGAAGTAGTGTTAGTTATCCTGAGTTAGAGCCTGTAAGCACGTAGATACCTAACTGATTTTAAACACCTGAACAGTCTCACAGATGCTCATAAAGCTAGCAGTGGCTTAACACCCAACCCATGTTTCAATGTATGTAGTACTGAGGACAGATTCAGATGCAGAGACATTTACTTTCCTTATAGCCATTGTCATTGCTTGGTGAATTAGACATAAACTACCTGCATGGATCAGGGAGAACGAGACCTACCTTTCCCACACAGTTTTTGGCAAGGCAAGGGATTAAGGAGTAATTTTTGTCCTGACATAGTCCCATCCCATTTTACACATTTTAAATTAAACTGCTTCAGAGAATATGCATGAAACTTCACCCATCACTGCA
Organism: Harpia harpyja; assembly: GCF_026419915.1. Taxonomy (NCBI): domain Eukaryota; kingdom Metazoa; phylum Chordata; class Aves; order Accipitriformes; family Accipitridae; genus Harpia; species Harpia harpyja. The sequence continues at coordinate 22,021,306 of NC_068952.1, forward strand.
GTCCTTCAAGCTTTGCAGCTGGGGGGAGGAGGTAGATTTCCTAGTCACAGAGGTTCACTGAAACCAGAGAGAAGAGAAGGTTAAGAAAAAGGAAAAGAGCAGCTCCCAGAAAAGGAAATCCAGTTCCTCCACAGCACCTACAAAGCTGAAGAAAAGTATATTAACTCACCCATACAGTCCCTGGAATTTGGGTCCCAGGGCACTTGGAGACAGCAGAATCAGAGCCCTTATCCATCCACCTCTCTTTTTTTTTTTTTGTCTTTCTTTTTTTCCCCAGCCTGTATGCTGCAGCTATAGCTTATTTGTCTGACAGTTACCTTGTACTTGGTGCTGTGGTACACAAAGGTTATTGGAATTTATATGCAAAGCTCAATGAATATAGAATTAAAAAATGCCTCAGAGACATCCTGAAATGAGATGCCAAATCTCAGAAGTTGTATCTTTATGAGGAAAATTTGAATACAAAACACCAAGCTTTATGACTCTCGCACATATTAATTCATACCAATCCATGTTATAAGAGGACTAAAGGGGCTATTTTTCATCTTGGGCTGAGACAGAAACTCTGCCAGATTTACTGACTTGCTGTGAGAAATCTATTTTATCTGTCGGATAGATACCTTTAAAATGTAAATCGGAATGGTGAGCTTATCACAAGGCTACCATTAGCAGCCCATAAAATGCTTCCTGTTGCAGGTCACAAGAGATTTTGGGAACAAGGTGAGCAAACTGGTCAGCAAAACCAGACCCTAAACTTGACACTTTATTTTCTGTCTTATATGAAAGTTACCAGAACCAAAATCATAACAGTTTTTATTATACATCCATCCCCTTGGCAACTAGCAATTGCTATGACTTTCTGGGAGAGTCTAGATTTTAGAAGATACTGTTATAATTGTGCAGACTCGAGAATTCTTACCTCATCTGTGGCCCAGGTGCTTTGTCTGTCTGGAGAGAAAAAGGAAAACCAGCTGCCCCATGGAAACCCCACGTTGTCTTTAAGGAGTCCTGTCCACCTCTGTTCTCTCCAATGTCCTATAATTAGCCCTTTGGGTTTGTACCCTATTTGCTGTGTTGTGAACTGGTCACTTCAGGATTACATTATAGAGAAACCCAAGGCTCAGAAGCTTGAAATACTGATGCAGACAAAAGATCACAAAGACTAAAAATTTATTCTGCAGACAAACAATATTTACATTAATACTTTCAAATGCATTCAATAACTGGAATGACAGTAGCCATGATATTTCCATCCTGGTACTGTTGTTACTGACTGGCCCTCCTGCTGGTAAAAGCACATATTGCGCGCTCTGTGTCTTTTTCATGCACACATGCAAGCGCACACAGGCAGATGATGCGCTTTCAAGTCATCCACAGATGGTTTCCCCATCAGGGCTTATTTTGCCGTTTAGACCTCCTGCTTCACAGCCTCCTCTCAGTGTTGCAGTCCCTATTTTCTGTAATTAACTTCTCTTCCTCCCCCCATTTTTTTTTACAAATACTTTTTACTCTGATGCTTAGAGTCAACGGTCTCCCCAAAGCACTGTGATATTTAACAGCATCCGGAAAAAATGTGATTAGAGAATTGGGACACTTAAAGGAGACACTGCTCTCGTAAGTGTGCATTCACATTTTTGAATAGATATTCAGAGGGTGGGAATGTAGATGAGGGAGAAGCTATGAAAGGGCTTATTACTAATTAACTGTATCTATTTCTCCCCCTTTTAAACTGCTTTTTGTTTATCATTTCAGCTGGTAGGGTAATACATTAAATCTGCAGAACACAATTATAATTAAGATTCAAAAAGCCAATTGCCTGTTAGTAAACTACCAATTGATAATAATGTAAGAGATATTTATAGCTTTTTGCTAAGTATGCCACAGATTTGCATCAATAACATACTTGCTAATCTCCAAGTGTTTTATTCAGTAGCCTTTTATTTACTATTGAAGGTAAGATTACTCTTCTCAAGCCATCCTTTCTAAAAGTATCTTGCTTTCATCTTGTTTGCAGAGTTCAGCAAACACAGATGCTTCAGTCCTTTCCTCTCCTATGAAATAGTAATAACAGTATATAATTACTAACATCACACCATACAGAAGACCTCGCCATAAAGAACATACTATACATAGTTCAGCACTCATAACATCTTGCATTTCTACAGCTCTTTTTTTCTGAGTCATGTCACAAATTCCATAGAGGAGAAACCAAACCACCTTACCCAGGAAAGTAATTGGCTACCTTTGGGCAAAGCCCCACACATAGGGCCCTAGTTTTCGTTCCTTTCACAGGGAGATGGGGCAAGACTTGTTTAAAGAGTTAAATAAAAAAATTGCTGAAGTGATAAATTTTGTTTTGTGTTTGGTATGTGTTACTGGGGGATTAATAACTAAGTTTTATCATTTCTTTTAATTATTATAAAACATCTGCATAACTGTCATTTCGGCTGTATGATGAAGTGTAAATAATTGTGATGTGACTTTTTTGTGAAATATGTTTCTTGCATTGTATGTTTGCTAAAGTTTGAATAGCCTTGTTGTACTAATTACTGGAGTTGTTACAAGACACTGTGTATTATCCCGTCATGTGTACAGCAGTAAGAGAACCAGCTTAGGCGCAGGTGACTGCCTGCCATCCACCACTTAGGCACTAGAGGGGCAATTGCTGAAACGTGAGGGTGTCTCATCTCTTGTTGTGCCATGACTACTCTTGAAACACAAGTGCCCCAAACCTGCTAAGTGTATGAGCACCTGCGTGATTGAGAAGGGATATGGAGCGTATACCAAGGACTGAGGACAGTGATGCAAGGTTATATGGTAGGGTGATGGAGGCAAAATGGCCATGTTGGAAATTATAGCCTGAATCGTGCCCATAGCTACTGCCACAAGTGAGGGTCTTGGAGACTAGAGCACACCATCTTGGCAAAAAAGCCTGGGAGATCCCTTACAAATATATAGCTCTTTGTCAACCTGCCCCTTTCCTCAGAGGGAAAATGAGGGTTAGAAATGAATGATCTGCCCATTCCTCAGCCCTCCTTGATAGCAGCGTCTGGGCAAGGGTGAGGCAGAAAGAAAACAAGTTTACCTATATCCCACACATGTGGGAAGAATGTCAGAAAACCCATGTAAGAAGATATTCCCAAACCTGAAGGAGGGCTGCAACTTCCCCCAGCCACAACTGGCCCTTTGAGTCAGCCTGTAAATACATTTCATTATTCTTCAAAGATACATACCTTTTAGCTTAAGCTGGAAAAACATGTGAGAGCTAAAAAAAAAGGGAGATAATAGTGCAAAGAGAAATGGGCAGGATGCAGGGGAGGGCTGTGGAGGCAGGCGAGAGCTTTGCTGTCACTACAACAGAAAGGGTTGCAGCATGAGAGCATGAGGTCATCAGAAAGCTTGCTAGGAGCCTAAGGTAACACAGGTTTCCCCTACATCTCTTCTCTTTGGAGCTAGGTGATGTCATCCTTCCTATAGGTTGGCTGAGCGCAGGGTGAATCCAGGTCACAATTATGCAAGTGATTTCTGCTTTCTATGCTGCCTATCATGAATTTTGTTATGGGTTGGCAAGTGAACTGACTCAGCCCAGGACTGGCCAGATAATTACATGGTCATTACTAACCACATTACTGAAGGGTAAATATGCAGTTATTTTTATCCATAAAATCAGCTCTTTCAGCCCTAAGACTAATTCCACATTATTATGCAGCAGTATGTAATTACTATAAGACAGCTTCTACCCTCAAAGAAGCAGGCACTATTCCAAATGAAATCTTTCAGGGTTTTAAGTAAGCCATGCACACTGACAGCAGGATTTGTCCTCTACCAGCTACCCAATAAAAATTATAAAACTGTAACTAGAAAATAGGTAGTCACAAGACCCTATTACCAGGCATACGTGTTAACAATTCCAATCCCATTCAGATTTGGAACAAAAATCACTTTTTTTTAGAAAGAAATGCACTATGTGGAGAAACATGTTGCTATAACACTTAAACTTCCCATCCCAGAGTGCTGACTGCTTTAGGTGTGACTCCTGAGAGGAGGCACTGTGAAGTCTCTTTGGAGGTAGATATTAGGTAAAACATAAGAGGAAAGATAGTTACATCAAAACTGCTGATGTTCCTTATAATTCTTTTCATTTCTTGCAGGTACTGTTGCATGATTTACCATGGAAAAATTGCTCTGCAGCATCCTGGTGTTTGGAATGGCTGTCATGGTCAACGCTTGTCCCAAATATTGTGTCTGCCAGAACCTGTCTGAGTCACTGGGGACTTTGTGTCCCTCCAAGGGTCTCCTATTTGTACCGCTAGACATAGATCGAAGGACTGTTGAACTCCGACTTGGGGGCAACTTTATTATTAATATCAGCCGACAGGATTTTGCCAATATGTCAGGACTTGTTGACCTTACTTTGTCCAGAAACACCATCAGTTACATACAGCCCTACTCTTTCACTGACTTGGAGAGCCTTCGGTCTTTACATCTGGACAGCAATAGGCTGCCTGACATTGGAGAAGATATTTTGAGAGGCTTAATTAACCTTCAGCATTTGATTTTAAACAACAACCAGCTAAGCAGCATCTCTGATGAAGCCTTTGAGGATTTTTTGCTGACATTGGAAGACTTAGACCTTTCCTACAATAACCTCCGAAGCATTCCCTGGGAATCTATAAGGAAGATGATAAACTTGCACCAGCTCAGTTTAGATCATAACCTGATAGATTATATTACAGAGGGGACATTTGCAGATCTTCAGAAATTGGCCAGATTGGATCTAACATCCAACAGACTTCAGAAGCTCCCCCCTGACCCTATATTTGCCAGATCTCAAGTAATTCCATTCGCTGTTACCCCGTTTTCTCCACCTTTGTCTCTTAGCTTTGGGGGCAACCCTCTGCATTGCAACTGTGAGCTACTGTGGTTAAGGCGACTTGACAGAGATGACGATATGGAAACTTGTGCTTCTCCTCCAGGTCTAAAGGGAAGGTACTTCTGGTATGTACGGGAGGAAGAATTTGTTTGTGAGCCTCCTCTTATTACACAACATACTCACAAGTTGCTGGTTTTAGAAGGGCAAACTGCCACACTGAAATGCAAAGCCATTGGGGATCCCACCCCCATCATTCACTGGGTAGCCCCTGATGACCGTCTCATCGGGAACTCTTCAAGGACAGCTGTCTATGACAATGGCACCTTAGATATCCTCATCACCACCTCCAAGGATTATGGGACTTTCACATGCATAGCAGCCAATGCTGCTGGAGAGTCCACTGCAACGATTGAGCTCTCAATTGTTCAGCTCCCCCATCTCAGCAACGGCACAGGCCGAGCAGCCCCAAAATCCAGGCTCTCGGACATCACCAGCTCCAGCAAGTCTAATCGTGGGGAAACAAAAGGCCCACCAGAAAGGGCTGTCCTGGTGTCAGATGTGACCACTACCTCAGCTTTGGTCAAGTGGACGGTGAGCAAGTCGGCCCCTCGGGTAAAAATGTATCAGCTGCAGTATAATTGCTCAGATGACGAAGTCCTGATCTACAGGTAAATGCAATTTCTGTTTGGTCCTCTGATGATGGCAGGGGGCAGAAAGCAGGATATGAAGTCTTTTACTCTTAAGTCACTGATTGGACTTTGAAATGAGGTAGCACTGCCACCAGTAGCATTAGCAGTGTCTGATAAGTTTGTATTGTATCTGTCAGTTTATCTGTTGGTCTGTTCATTGCTTTTCTAAGTAAGTCATACTTTACAGATCTCCGTAATATTCATTCTGTAACAGCAGCTGTTTTCAGTAAAATTTCCAATTTGGGAAAAAATAGTACCGCAGCTGGTAACCTCCTTACCAGGCTTAACAAAGAAAGAAACTTGACAGGCTAGAAGTCAGAAGTTTCCCTTTCCGCCTTCTGTAGGTGCGATTGAAACATACTACTGAGACAGGAAGCAACATGGGAGGAAGTTTGTGCTGTCTACCCATAACACAGGCTCTAATTATTCTGCAATTCAAGATTTGGGGTTGTTAGCAAAAGATTTTTCACCTATATGAAAGAGCTCGTTTCTTACTTCACTAACATCTGTTTTATACAACTGTAATGGCTGACAACTTTGGAACATTTAATGTTTTATACCATATTAAATGCAAGAAGAGATAGAGATAATTTCAAAAGCAAGCCCTGGATGTTCATTATGCTCCCCCAGTTCTACAACTCCTCCGACTTTTAATGATGTAAAGAAAGAGTCACTCTTGCAGTAAAGAACCAGTAAATTTTAGGGATTAAAAATGGGTAGGAACAGTACAGGAAAACAGTGTTACTGCTTTTTCCTTCTGTCTTGGAAGAATGATTGACATAGTATGCTCATGCTAGTGATAAATCCCTAGAAACCACCCTTTCCTGCCTTTTTATTGCAAAGGCAGCAATATCAGATGCATTGAGCTGGTCTCTCTTTGACTGTATGTGAGCTACCAGCAGAAGTCAGAATCTTATTGGCAAAGTAGAACCAAACACATAAACTCCTGTAGCTTTATAAGCATCCTGAAGCCTGTGGAGAAAAATTGGATCTTGTAGAGGAATAATGGGATTTGGGTTTTGACTCTAATTTGAGAATAAACTCTGGCCAAAACATAGTCAAAGCCATTGATTTCCTCAGTAGGCTTGGGGCTATTATCTGCTGGCCTGCAGACTACTCTGTCCTTCTCCTACCGCCTGCAGTGAGACCTGAGGCATTAGTCAAGTCACGGTATTCAGCCTCCAGATCCCAGAAGAGACCTTGCTATTTTCTTCTTTACCATAATATAGTTTTCTTTACCCTGAGAAAGTCAAAATGAGAGGTAGTAAATGTTCATGTGATGTTTTTCACTCACACTTCTCTTACAATGAAATCTAATTTTAAAATTTTTCAGAACTGAATGTTTAGTTGACATGGACAAAATTTTGTGCAAGCAATATTTTTATCTCAATCAGTTGTAGAACAGAAAAAATAAAGTGATTTATTTAGCTACTCCAAACTTACTCACTCTTTGCCAAAAGTAGGAATATTGACCAGCAAGTCCAAAGAACTTTTTTTTTTTTTAAAAGGATATTTATTCGAATACTGACAGAACCTGAGGAAATTCAGTTCTGTTCACTTCCATTCCTCAGTTACAAAACTAATCAAATCAGTTAGCAGGTGGAAATTATTTATCTTGCTCTGGCTAATGACGTACAGTGGAACTGGTGTGTTAGTTTTGGGACTTGCAACTATATGGAGTTAAGTAGAATGAAAGGATAAGATAAAACTGAGTAATGATAGAGTATTAGGAATAGAATGAAAGGAAATATGCTGGTATCAGTTTTTCCTGAGGCAAAGCTTTTGGCAAAAACTCAGCAGTATTTAAGATCTTGAGCCCAGTGGAAGTCTGAAAAAATACTCTGAAGGATGTGTATAGTCATATGACACTGTATAGTGAATTCAGCCCAGTGAACAGGAATATCCCCGAAGCCAGAAAGAGAAATTTGCAGAGGTTATCAGGTGTTGGAAGTGGTTGGATGTGTTGATTTGCTGAGGGGGGAGGATGGCCAGGGTAAATAAAACAATGTGGAAGTGAAGACATGCAATCTAGTAGCTGGTGGGGTGAGAATCAGGTGCCATGGGCAGAAATGAGAGAAAGATGCCATCTTGCCAGCCTAGTCTGGAGGAACAAGTGGCTGTTAAGGTTCAGGCAACCCTAAATTCTCATCCTGTCCCCACTGTCACCTCTCAGTGAGGTTTTGGCCCTTTGTTGCTTTACTTGGTTGTGGCTCAGTTTTCCAGAAGCACCCTGAGGACAGTGCTATTTCCATAAATCTCCCATCAGGTCTTTTTGAGGATTCATTGATGATGCATAGCTCTTCTCATTCACAGCTCTCAAAAGCACTTCACCAAAGAAAACAAATTTTATTTATCTACATTTTGCACCAGGGAAAAATGAAGCATAGAAAGATGAAGTGAATTGTCCAGTGTCTGAGAGTTAATCAGTGGCACTCATAATATCAAAACCCACTCTTATGACTTTCAGTCAGGGAGCCACTCAGTCCCTTAGAGTTAATTAACTAAAGCTGTTTTGCTTTAATTGGTCAGATGCATATCACTGCAATGAGCATGTAGAAAAACCTAAGGGAAAAGGATTTCTACAGTGCTCTGGTCTATAAAATTCTGTGTATGTGCTAAATGGGATGTGATACTGCTTAGCTGCTAAAATGATGGGCACTTAATATATGTTAAGATACGTTGGTGTGCCAGGACTGAGGCACACTGGCTGTGCTCAGCTTGAAGGAATCCTGCCTCACTAGTAAGAAATGTATGCACAAAAGACAAAAGTTTGCTGCATTCTCTGCTAAGAATTTTTCATGAACGTTGTACTCATAGTGAAAAAGTGAAAGTTCAAGTTCTTCCCTCCCTATTGACATTAGCATCTCTCCTGATAATTACCCAGGACACCAGTCCCATTTCTGCTTCCATCCCAGCTGTGGTCTTCCACTTGCAGGAGCTGCAGATGGTGCAAAGGGAAGCACGGTGGAGTGCAATTGCCCCATGAAAATTCAAAGGTGTGGGAGGTGGTGACAAGCATTGTCTGTTGGGCCTCCTGATTTTACTAAGCTGAAATGGTGTCAGAATCTGAAGTTTGGCTCTGGATACACCAGTGCCATCATAATGAGGATTAACAGGAGGAGCACCATTTGTCTACTTCCCCCATCTGACCTTCCCTTGTATTTGCTGTCTCAGGGCCATTGATGAAGTTAGCAGCAGGTTTTTATCTCTTTCAGTGGATTTAGGATGCATATTTCTGCTACTGATCAAATGGTCCTGGATCAGCACTCTGTTCCACTTCCCAGAGTGAGAAGGAGAGCTGGAGGGAAGGGAGTGATAGCTTGTGCAAATGTCTCAAAGAGGCAGCTTGGTCAATGTCAACTTGCAAAGACAATGACTGTCCCTAAAACTGGCACCAAAACAATAACCTGAAGCTGCTCAGAGGTGACATGCTATATTATCTTTTCCACATTGTTAGCAGAAAGGATTGTTCTCTCTTTAATGGAGCATGCATTTAATTCTCAGTGGTATCTCAGAGCTTCCTTTTTGTGCCTTGACCTGTGCTCATTTTGAAAAAGATCCTACAACAGGGGCCTGTGTTGGAGTTGCATCTCACACACAGGTGAATACCATTGCTTTACTGATCTATGTACGCTCCCAATTAGCTCTTTCTCTTTCTCTGACTTTTCCTTGCACTGTTTTTAGTAATCCTGCTGTCAAGTTGATATTGTTTCACCTGGAACTGAACCAGGATTCCTCTTTCTAGGCAGAGTGAGAGAAAGCTCATTTTGCTTTTTGGTTGTTTGGGGTTTGTTTTTTTTTACTTGCTTTTTTTTTTCCTTGTCCTTTATTTTTTCCCTTTACTGATTTATGTTGCTTATTCATTCTAACTTTTCTTTCCTCTTCACTCTCGTTAACTGTCCTATTCATCTTTCTGCCCATGCTACTCTGGATGGAGAAAATGGGAATTGTTGGTTAACATTATGAAGCCACATCACGGGCAGTAGGTGCTACAGAGAGAAGATAATGGATTGCTATCTATGTCTTCTGTTCATATAAACAGGTTACGAAAGCAGGCCCTTTTAAAGTGGAAATTAAAATTTCTCTGAGAACTGCAAGTGATTTTTTTAAGCTACTGTCACATAATAAGGTCCCTTGGCTGGCATATGTAGCCATGGTTCATGCCGCTCCAATTCAGCAGACTGAATATACATGGGCACTAATGGGATGCACACAAGAGTGCTGAGGGATCTGGCTTAATGTCAGTGTGAGGCCATTAACTTTGAACAATCATGGCACTTGGGAAAGATACCTGAGGAAAGCAAATATCACTCCTATCTTCAAAACAGGCAAGAAGGAGGACCCAGGGAACTACAGGCCAGTCAGCCTCATCTTAATCCCTGGGAAGGTGATAGAACAACTAATCCTGGGAACCATTTCCAGGAATGTGATGGACAAGAAGGTGATTGGGAGTCATCATCATGGATTCACAAAGTCATGCTTGACAAACCTGAAACCATTTTACAATGAAATAACTAGGTTGGTAGACAAAGCGAGAGCAGTAGATGATTGCCTTGACTTCACTAAGGCTTTTGATGTTGTCTCATAAGATTCTTGTAGAGAAGCTGATGAAATATGGGCTGGATAAGCAGTGAGGTGGATTTAAAATGAGCCAAACAGCTGAGCCAGGAGGGTTGTCATCAGTGGCATGAAGTCTAGTTGGAGACCAGTAACTAGCAGTCAAGAGTCAATACCGACCCACAACCTATTCAACATCCAATCCTATTTAATATCATCTTCATTAATGACCTGTATGGTGTCGCAGAGTGTAGCCTCAGAAATTTTGCTGATGACACAAAACTGTGAGGAGTGGCTGATAGACCAGTGTCATGCTGTCTATCCAGAGGGACCTTGGTAGGCTGGAGAAATGGGCTGAGAGGAACCCCATGGTATTCTACAAAAGGATATCCCAAGTCCTGCCCCTGAGGAGGAGTAACCCCATGCACCAGATATGCTGGGGCCACTTGGCTAGAAAGCAGCTTTGCAGAAAAGGACCTGGTGGTCCTGGTGGACACGAGATTGAACATAAGCCAGCAATGTACCCTTACCATATAGAAGGCTAATGGTTTCCTGGGCTGCATTATGAAGAGTGTTATCAGAAGGTTGAGGAAGATGATCCTTCCCCTCTACTCAGCACTGGTGAGGCCACACCTGAAGTACCGTGTCCAGTTCTGGCTCCTTGATACAAGAGAAATGTGGGACATGCTGGAGAGAGTCCAGCAAAGAGCCACTAAGATGATTAAGGAACTGGAACATCTCACATATGAGGAAAGGCTAAGAGACCTGTGACTATTCAGCCTGGAGAAGAGAAAGCTCGGGGGGGAAGTCATCAATGTGTACAAAAATCTAAAGGGAGCATGTAAAAAGACAGAGTCAGGATTTTTTCAGTGGTGTCCAGTGCCAGGACAAGAGGCACCATCTGAAGGTGCACAGGAGGTTCCATCTGAACATCAGGAAACACTTTTTTACTGTGATGGTGACTGAGCACTGGCACAGGTGGCCCAGAGAGGTAGTGGAGTCTCCATTCTTGGAGATATTCGAAAGCCATCTGGACATGGTCCAGTGCAACTGGGTCTAGGTGGCCCTGCTTGAGCAGGGGGGTTGGACAAGATGACTTCTGGAGGTTCCTTATAACCTCAATCATTCTCTGATTCTGTAATCCTGAGTGCCACTCAGCAACTTCCTTTTGACACTGTGAGCTAATCACTGAAGAAAAGATATTTGTAACTGTCCCTCTAGAAAAGTCCAATAAAATTTGCAAAGGCCAGAGCCAAGTGAATTTGGGTATGCTTAGACAGTTATGTGGGTTCTAATGCAGCAGCTTTTCCATTCTTTCATCCTTTTCTGTAATATAAACCACCTTTAAACACACACTAATGACAGTAAATGTGTATTGTACCCATCACTTTTAGCCAAGACCAGAAGTTTGTTACAAAATGCACAATTGAGAATCACTTCTTATTTGAAGGAAAAACATGCAAAAAGAGTAACCAATGTCCAACAGAGACGGATGGAAGAAGACCAGAGGTCTGTAAAGAAATGTCTGTCCTTAGACTCACGGTTAAAGGAGAAAACACTAGGAGACCTGCTCTATCATAGAAATCCTACCAGCTCCTTGGAAAGTTCAGAGCACATTTTTCTGTCTAGACTCTCCTTTCAAAAGTGTTTTAGACGTTTAAGAGCACCAGACTTATGATCAGTGCAACTTGGGGACTGGCATACTTAATTCATTTTGAATAAGGGATTGAACTGAAATATAAATATTTGGAAAATAGTATCTCTGGGCCTCAGTTTCCCATCTGTAACCTGGGGTGACAGCACTGCCTTGCCTCATAGGGATAAACACATTAGAAAATACTGTGGAACCAGGAGCCCACATAAATGAATAGGGAGACTGTTGCTTTTAAGTCATTGTGCAGTCTGCAGCAACAGGGGTAGTCATGAATGATTAAGATGGAGCATTATATAACTGCAACACTTGAATTCAAGTAAGGCATCTGGGGACAGAGATTGTGTCTTTTTTTATGTGTAGAGCACCCTACATGATGTGGGACCAAATCTGAGTTTTGGCCATCGGGCAATGATGTAATATATAAATCCACCACTATTTCAAAAGATTAATAAATCTGCAAGTGTTTTGTAGAACTTCCCAGGTCATACTGAGCCTGCTGGCTGTGTTTTGAATTAAAGCAATGATGCAGCCACTTAAAAATGTGCATCTGAAGTGCGACACTGTCATTAGATTTATGAGAGATTTAGGTCTGTTTTATTTTGTGGTATTTTGTACTAAGAGTGATAAAAACCACCATACAAATTAAGAATGACTGTAGCACTATAGTCTCCCTAGCTTATAAATTCAGCAGTGGAAAAAAAGGTATTTTATATACTTCTGAAAGCTTATTTTTTCCATATATATTTTATGTAGCAGGCAGTCTAAGCATTAAAATAAGAATAAATGACTCCACATCTCCAGTCTATTTAAACAATGGTGCCACCGATTTGATTACTTAAACAATATAATGATTTACATTTACACAGCTCCTTTTACTCCAAGTGCTTTACAGACTGGCTGAACGGAGATCACTCCACAAACCACTGCTACCCCGTTGCCCCTCAGTTAACTATTAGCTGCAGTTTGGAAGTCAGGTGATAGTGCAACTCCATTTTATGAGCAAAAAATAACTTCAGCATTTGTGCTTACGGGTACTTTAACATAGATAGGAAGTATTTAACTGAGTTTGAATTTTGCACATCGTAGTGGGATAAATATACCCATGCACTCTTCTAGGCAATTGCATGTCAATAAGAAAATGCTTTCTGACTAAGGTGCTGCAAACTTCAGAAATACCTAAGCTGTGTAAGGATGTTCTCTCAAACATCAGTGCCACACTGAACACCAGGTCATGCATCAGAGAGGATGCCGCTGTCTAGATTGCTAATGCTTCTTCCAGCGAAAGCCTGTTGTGTGGAGGTTTGCCAACTAAAGACTGAAATCAGAGGAAGCCCTGCCCTGTTGCTGTTAGGGCAAATAATCTCAATAGCCTGATGCTGTAGTAAAGCGTGATTACATTATTTTGTCTCTAAGGAAAGTTAGAAATATATAGTTTTGGTAATTTTAAGAAAGGCAGAGGGTTAATTTACTCTGAAAGGCACGAACATTTATCCTTACTAGTGATTTGGGCAGTGGGTTCATACAAATGAAGACTTGCAGGTAAATGTCTACCACTCTTCTACCCCTTTTTCAGTTCCACCCCTGTCTCCAACCTCACTAGGCACTGACCTTCCTCCATGGTGCATAGCTGGCACAAAACCCCCTCCTCAGCCTCAACACGTGAGCTATGCTATTCTGGTTGCATTGTATCCAGGATACAAACCTAGATTTGGTCAAAGCATTCATATATTTAAACACTGATTAAAATAACCATTGGAAGGAAGGACATCACATGAAGACATTAATCATCATGTATTAATCATTTGTATTTGACAGATTGAGACAGCAACTCTATAAAAATAAAAACATGAAGTCACAGTCCCAAAGGGAAGCAAAATTTATATAAGCAGAGCAGGGGAAAGTTTGACATGGACATTTGGTACTTCAAGTCATTTGAGAGTGGTTTGCAGCAGTAGTGTGCATTGACTTCTAGAGAACCCTCAGCAAGTGCAGACATAATGAAGAACCTGCTTCACAGAAGCATGTACACTGGGATTGGGGGGTTTTATTTGTGCCTGCTAAAAAAATTTTCATCTAGCCTTTTTTTATTATTTTATTTTTATTATTAATTTTGTCTCTCCTGCTGGGAGAAGTACAGGGACAAGGGTTTTTTTAGGGTTGTTTTTTATTTGTTTGGTTTTTTGTTTGCTTGTGTTTGTTTTTTTCTTCCGTCCCCCTTGCAATACTAGAAATCTTTGAAGAATAAGAAAGAAAATGCAGTGAAAATGGGAAAAATTACATATGTTGCCAGATAATTAAGTGGAAAATAGAAATATAAAATATGAAATAAATATAAATATAATAAAAATATGAAATAAGCAAGAATTAAAGAAAAGTAGATGTACACCTTAGTATTGTCACTAAAGTCATCCTAGATTGTTGTGACAAACTATCATCCACCTGATGCTTGTACAGAAACTGATGAGAAATCCATTGGTCAGAGCCAGTCCAGTTCACGATGAGCAGAGGCAGGCCACGCTACCCAGACCAATATTTTCTTGCTTGATAACCACCACAGAAAGGCAAAATACTAAATGGCCACTTATCCCTACAGGAGATATGTCCCTTTACATGAGTACATGAGATGTATGTGAGGGCATGTGAGAGGGTGCTTGTGTTACTGCTGCCCATGCTGCAGTGCTCCAGCAGAGCAGAGAAGGGCAAGCAGGGAAGGGCAGAGCAGCACCTTTCACCAGCTTGGAGGCATCCCCATTTCCTTCAAAGTTTAACAACTGTCAAATAACGTTTAGTGAGGTATGTGGAGAGGTTGTATGCTACAGCTCTACCCCGAAGCTCAGCCTCAGGAGCTGAATACAAAGGAAAAGAGCCTGATTCTCATCTCAGCCCCTGTTGTGCTGCTGGGAAGTCACCCCACCACAGTCAGGGCTGTTGCACAGGGTGGAAAGGAAATCAGAATCGGTTTTCAGCGTAAGACAGCAGTATTCCCATTTAATCTCTGTTGCTAATTGTTTATTTAGCTCATCAAAGCCTCAGCATTTTTACTTGAAGGGAATTCAGGATGAGCTAATGCTTGCCCATAACATCTGCCACATCCCCTCTCTCAGTTTCTCTGAACCCAAATGCCAGGAGCTGTCTCCACCCATCATCACAATAACAATCTACATATCTGATGCCAAAATGAACTATTGAAATAAGATTTTGATTAAGCTTGAGGTGAGTCAACAATTTGATCTCTAAATGAAAAGTTTTAACATATTCAGATTCATACCATTCCTGAATATTAAGAAGCCAGCACACAGCTGCACAGTTACCACTATCTTTCCTATTTTGAATCTAGGGTAGATTTATTGCAGTTCATGTGCTGCTCTGTGCAGAAAAAACTGTTGCCACTTGCTGACTGTTTAACAGTAATAACCTCCCATGTCATCTGTAGTCATGCAAAGTAATAATACTTACCACTGATAGTTACAAATGCTAACTGATCAAATGCTTGACTGAAGGCTTGAGTCAAAACCCTCAGAAATGAATAGCCACCATTGACTTAGATGGGCTTTGGTTCAGCCTGAAAATCTTGCATTTTAGGGATTACCATTATTTTCTAGAGAGTCAAATGGAGGAAGAAGGAGGTTAAATAGTTTGCTCAAGGTAATTCAGTAAGCCAGTGGAAGAAACAACATGCCTACAAAATCACAGCTGGGAGTAGTCCTGATTTCGATTCCAACGTGTTCCTAATAAAGTCCTTCCTCACATTTCAAATCTGATAATTTCCCCTCATAATGTCATGATTTGGGGAGAAAACATAGCATTCTTGGTGTTGTTACTATTGTTAAGTATAGGTTATAAATCTGCTTGACTTGGGAAAAGCATCTTCAATAGTATCAAACTTGGATCAGGTCTTCACTGTAAGCATGTACGTATGCAACAGAGGTGTGTCATCTCCTCAAAAGGAACAGTGAAAACAATAAGGCTTGATTTCCTCCATAGTTTGTATATGTAATGCACATTTAAGCACCCAAGATGCTCCACATGATGTCCAAGTTCTCATTTCTTCAGGTGCTGTCTGCAGCAAGTTCCCAATACTCATTGCCTCTCCAGTGCTGATCCGTTGAGTTCCAGGTGGTGTCAAAGATCCACTCTAATCCTTTCCTCATTTTGGGTCCCAGCTGCTGACATCTGGGTCCTTTTAGGAAACAGGTGAAAAGTATCAGTGACCACAGAGCATTACAACTACTCCTAGCCTTTCTAAATCTGCATCTGAGAACTTCCTCTCTCCCCTCATTTCACCATTCATTTTACCTAGGACACCAGCAATCCAGGTAGTCTCCAGACTACTAAGAAATCTCCTTCAAGAGTGGTGACCCTACAGTAAAAGTAGTGGCTGAAAACTACCTGCTTGAAGGAGAGGATGATTTATTTTTATCCACAGGTGCTTTGCAAGACAGTTGTAAATAAAAAAGAAAAGCTTAAAAGCATATTGTGTTCCTAAACAGTATTGAGTTCCTAAAATTTGCCTTGCCAGTTTGAGATCATTCTGCTTAACTTAGCTCTGACTTGCTCATGCGCAGGCTCCAGGCTGTGGGTAGGTAAAACAGGGTGCCTTGACAGCTCCTGCCTCCCCAGCCATCTGACACCCTACCCCATACAGCTCCCCTCTGAAGTCACAGGAAGCCTTTTTACCCATTTCAAAGCTTTCTTTATTTTAGCTTTTTGGTAGGAGAGATTTGGAGGACACCTGCTCCCCCTGCAGCAGGTTCCTGATACTCCTTGTCTCTCCAGCACTGACTGGCTGAGTTCTGACTGTGGGTATTGTTTTGGGGTTCGTGCAAGAAACTATGTTTCATTTTTTATGTAGGACTATTTTATCTATCAAATACATGAGACAGGACAAGGAGGATGGCAGGGGGAGAATAACTCAAAGTTACAAACAGAGCCAAAACATAGTGCCTTATTTCACTGCCATAGCTGCAGACTCACCTATCTAATTGCTCGTTCTGAATTTCCTATTATACCCTCTCTCTTTCATACCAGGCTTTCTGCTTGCATGTTCAAGTTGTTTTCAGAAAAACTGTACTTTTTTGTACAATGATTGTGCTCGTTAAAACCCTAACATATAATAGCAATGATACAGCTTGTTTCCTTAGAGAAACGACTTAAGACTCATCATTTGAAAAATATAGAACTGAAAAAGACACAGCACTGAAAAAATAAAAAAGAAGAATACACGGGAGTAAATAAATTATGTTATAAAATCTTCATTAGATTTAGCTCTTACAAGCCTGGTTATTTTTGGATTTGCCCATAATAGGCAGATTTTCTGAGTGAAATGTATGCACTCAGGGTGAGCAAAAATCATTCTTTTCAGGTGATTCAATATAAGGTGAATGCAACTTTTGTTTCTCATTTAAACCTATTTTGAGGCTTTAATTGAGCTGTTGATGGTGAGTATTTTTTGTGTTAATGCTCCGGTCAGGGAAGGATGAAAGAGGAGGATTTCAGACAAGCTGAGGAACTTAAAACTTGAGGCAGAAATCAGATTCATACTCCATGTACTTTTTTGAGTGTTGTACTTGTAGGTTTTCAATGAAGTCTTGTACTACCAGGAAGTCATTTATCCTTTCTTTGTTCTTAAAAGGGCACAGGAGAAATCTATCTCAAATTTTCAATGGTAAAGAAAGAAAATGTGAGGTAATGGATGTCTTTGACAACATGATATGGGTTATTTCATTTTCATATTACCCTTTTCCCCCAAACATGTCTTGGTTTACAGTCTAATATGAGGGCAGTACAGATATGTACCCTGTAATCCATAATAATCTGTAATACTGCCAGGCACAAAGGTAATCCAGTCCTAGCTGAAGATAACAGGCTAGTACTGCAATCTAAAGAAATCTTGAAACTATAATGCCATTGAGAAATTTCTATGTTATAAAAGAAATGTTCTGATTTTCATAGCAGAGAAAAAGTGGCCCAGCCAGCAGGCTGATCTGCCCTATTGCAACAGCCCTGCTGATGTCTGAGTCACAGTGTGATCATATTAGGTCCCAGAGCATTTGACAAGAATCCCACAAAGTGACGCTGCCCAGAAAGGAAATGGGAATTGGCTTCAGCCTTTGGTGGAGGGCACTGTAGAGTGGAAGCAAAATCACCTGTGTGACACAGCAATAGGGAGGGATGTACTGGTACTGAGCAAGAGAGAGAGATACCTAGCCTGGATGGGAAAGAGCTCATCCACTGGAGGCTACAGCCATGCTTTAGGGTGGCTGAAAAATCCCTGTAGACAGCAAGGTAAGGCTATACCATAACTCCCTTCTGTTCAGCTGCTCCTGGTTTACAGATTAGTTTATTTGCAGAGATGAACAGTTTGAGACAGCCAGCACTAGGTGTGAACTTGTGCTGAATTTGCCCATCTGTCCTCCCTCTCCTTCCCCTTGCATCACTTTGAATTTACCTAGGTTTAAATTTTGTAATATATTTATTACTCCAGAATTTACTTCCTTTTGACAAGAAAACAAATAAAAAAGCTGTTTGTTCAACCCAAAACTATTTTTTTTTATTTATTATCTATTTGTTTGTTTAATTGGCTTGGACTGTGGAATTGGTTCTTATGTAGATATCCCAAACTGTGGTCTGAATTTTTCTCAGAGTGGGGATTGCACAAGCAGTAGCTGCCCGATAGACATATGGGCAGCTGACAGCATCAAGGCACCCCACCAGCAGCTCTGTCATCTGGCAGATTGCCTTAGAGAGTCAGGCTTGATGAATCAGTCCTTCTGCTGGTGCTGGGAGGGTGGGGGATGCCTGCACCTCTTCTCCAGAAGGCTGCTGCAGAATGAGAAAATACACGGCAGTGATCGCTAAGCCTTCCCCGCACGTTGTAGTGCAGAATTGGGGTGGCAGCATCCAAGTGAACTTGAATCTTGCTAATTTGAGTATGTAGAGGCAGAATTTCAGCTTGGTTACTCTGGGGCAAGGATGGGTCACTAGCCTGGTGCCTGCTCTTCTCTCTGCTGCATGCAGAGGTTCATGGCCTGGTAATGCCATGGGGAGGAATTTGACAGTGCTGCAAATGTTGGGCAATGGGAGAGGGGAGGAGAAAAGAGGTAATTGGCCTGAAACTGTCCTGTGTCTCTGTGCCTCTTCCCTTTCATCCCTAAAAGGGAGCCAGATGTTCATGTGAGCTAAGCAGGCTACAGAGCCAAGAGGACCCCTGCTTCTCTCCACCCCTTGATCCTTGCAGCTCCTCCGGTTACTGTTTCAGTCCATGATGTGACGGTGCCTTGCTTTC
Source organism: Harpia harpyja (assembly GCF_026419915.1). Lineage (NCBI taxonomy): Eukaryota > Metazoa > Chordata > Aves > Accipitriformes > Accipitridae > Harpia > Harpia harpyja. The sequence goes on from NC_068952.1 coordinate 22,040,364, forward strand.
CAAGCAGGCAGAAGGAGGAACAGCCACCATGGAATGAGTCACGTTCAGAACCTGGATCCTCATGTCCAGGGCCTCATAGCAGCCAGGGTGGGTGCTGTCACAGGCTGCTGGCTGAGCAGAGGGCAGTGACAGCCCCATCTTCTCTGGGTAGTGTCAGACAAACCTCGTGCACCCTCAGTGGCAATAACAATATTGCAATCTCTCTGCTAGAAAACCAGTGCAGAAGTAGCTGTGATAGATGCTCGGCTCTTGTATGATTTGCTTAGGGAGATGAGCCACCTGGAGGACACAAGGCTATATATATGGTTAGTAGTTTAAATTCTGTTTTCTTTCTCTGGGGACACTAATGTCTTTTATGAGGTGAAGGACTGTTTGCAAGAAGGGTGAAATAAACACTGGGATCAGGTTTCACACCTGTGAAAAGCCTGAGGGACTGCAACAGTCCCATTTCAAGGCTTAGGACTGCACCTTTGTACAACACCAGATTGGAGTGGGATGAAGAGGTGGCAAGACCTTGTGCTATACAAACTCTGCCTAATGGAAGCATACGAGGTTTTAGCTGTTTGGGTTTTTTCCCACTAAAACATAATATTGTTGTTCATTTCACCTTTTCTCTTTGTTTTTCCCATCCAGGCTTTCTCATGGTAGATAATTATATCGGCTGTGGTTTAATTAGCTAATTATTTTTCAGAGTAAATCCTTTTATTTTTTATTCTTAAGCAGCTTCCATTTGGGTTTTCTCATAGAATTTTCTTTGTATTTCATTGTGTGGTAGCACAGGTGTTTATAACTGGTTTCAGTGGGGTTTATGAATATGCTGGTTATCCAAGTGGAGTGGAAGGAATAGCACTTTGGAGGGCAGAAGTGGCATACTCCTGGGAGTAGCACACTGACATAAAACTTCCTGCAGAATTTAGTTGATATTTTGGCTTTAGAGTAGAAAATAATAATAATGATATAGCTTTACTCCAGAAGAAGTGATTTTAACCTTCATATTAACATCTTTAAAGGATACATTTTATCTAGCAAGTATAAGGCTTTTTGAATTTGGCCTTTGCATCTCCAAACAAACAAAAAAATATTCCCTTTTCCTTAGCAGGCTTAGTTTCTCAGTATGTAAATCTTGTTCCTGTTGCTAGCTGTACTGTAGGCAAAGATTTACTTGCTCACTGAGGTGCTAAACTAGACATTACAGGTGAATGGAATCAAAGCTGTCTGGTCTTTCTTGAAAAACCCAAAGAAGACAAGGAGTATCACAGAGAAGCAGGCAAGGAGAGCTGCTCCTTGGCCTGATTAGCACATATAGTGGTAAGGTTTATGTTGCTGCAATGTTGAATTGTAACGTGTTTTTTCCAGTGGTGCCTAACTCTGGCAAAGTCCTACAACTTCCTGTCCAAATCCACATAACGTTCTTCTCCATTCCTTGCTATTTCATAGCTGTCCATTTAAAGTCACTAGATGTTGTTCAACTATCAAAGGCAGTATTGGGCAAAGTCTTAGTAAGACTTTTTGCTGTCTCATGGCTTTCACTGTGTGTATGTGGGATTGTGCTGCAGACAGTTTTCTTCCTTATTTTCTCTTGGCATGCCTTGGATGTGGCTAGTCACAGTAACAAGGCCAGGGCTTTGACGAAACATTTGGGAACCTTCATTTACAATGAACTTAGTCAGGATCGTGCTCCAGCTCAAGGTGGCCAAGTTGTGACCTTACAGCTGCATGGTGCTGAGAAGTTTCCGGCTTTGCTAGTCATGGGGACCCACCTCCTGACAGTTTGCTGGTCCCCATACTTCCCCAGTTAAGATTGGACTAACATGCTTGCAGAGCTTCATGTCCATAAGTCAGCGAAACTGTATATGTCTGCACTAGGTTAACACCTATTTTCTACCCCTCTTTAAGTGATTACAGTCCAGAAACTTTCCATGGTTTTAGGGTAGCAAAGGGAGTCCAGGAAAAGCCATAGAAGCAGAGTCCATCTTCCTACTTAGAGAAAGTCCCTGAGGACATGATCTGCAAGTGTTTTCCTGGCTTCTGCCATTTTCCTCTCTTCTGCTTAACCCTGGTTAAGCTTGTTGATGACAGGGAGGCCTAAACTCAAAAGAACTGCAGGCTGCTTTTCAAATCAGGTCACATTTACTAGTTCCCAAACAAGAGATGTTATCTTGGGGAATTTTGAAGCTAGTGCCTCAGTTTACCCAAAGCAAACTTTAATCAGCTGTATTATCTGTGTGAACAGAACCACAAAGTAATTGATTGCTCCTTACATTGAACAAGCAGCAGATTTAAAAACTAATTAACGAAAATAAAGATCCACACTAGTTGGTTTCACAGTCATTGCAGCAGCGTGCAACATCTGTCTAGCCCACCCTCCAACCACCTGCCTCTGCAATGGCTATGAAGAAGCAAACCATATATCAACCCAGTTTTATTTTCTAGCCCTGCTTAAAATGGAACAAACCCTGGAATAACTGTCCCATGGGAAATTCCAATATTGCAACATCTGTTTCTGTCAAGAATCAGGCTGAAAATTCTCCATAACAGTTGTTTTGTTTTCTTATGTAAAGAAAACTTTAAAAGTATTTCATTTGGACATGTGGAAATGTTGCTATCAATCTCTTTGTGGATGTTACAGCTTTGGGAGTGACAGCCCCATCTCCACCATGCATCATGCCCCTTGGAGAGTTATTCTCCTCCTGGAAGCAAAGCTCCTTCAGTTATCCACATTCACTTTTCTCTCTCTCTCCTCACCACAGAGGTCTTCCTTCCCCTCATATTGCCCCTGCTTTCAGCCCCTGCACTGGTGAAGGGATGGTCAGGGTGTACAAGGAGAAGGGGCAGCTGTCTGTGGGGGAGTGGAAGAGGAGCAGAGGATATGGCGGAGGAGCAGAGCAAGGACTGGAAGCAGAGGGCCCCTCCCAGGTGCCAGGGAGAGGAAGAGCATTGTGGCTCCCCACAGCTATAGCTTTCATTTTAATTTTCCTGACAAGACAGAAGAAAAAAATGGATCTAGCAGAACCCCCTATTTTAACACTAAAAATGTGTGTCATTTGAGGTATCCGACCAGTTTTACCATCAGAATACCAAGGTTTTGCCAGACGCATCTAGTGTTAGTGCCTGTAAGAGATTTGAACACGTGGTTTGAGAGACATCCAACTAATGCAAAATACTTGTGCACTTTACACAAGCTCCCTCAGGGAGGGGATGGTTTGGCATAAGTAATGAATCCCTCTGCCAGACAGAAACCTAACGGCTCTGCCTTACACAGCCACAGCTGCAGGAGCCGAAAAACTCTGGCTGAAGTTCGTGTCCTGGGAACCATCACATTTTTCAGTCATTTTCTGACACCAGCAATAGATACCACACTTGTCCCATCCCAGCTGCACCCTCCCAGCTAAGGTTTGCACTTAGGTGAAACAATAAGCCCCTCTTTACCTTCTCAGATGTTTTGCTCAATTTCAAGTGCATGATGTTCCGTCTTTTTTCTTGCAGTGACAGCACAACTTACCAGGTGACACGCATTGCTGTTTATCTGCAGTGCTGTCTCTTACATGTTGTTTTAATGACAGTTCAAAAAGGCAGAGAGCTGCACAACATTTAGCTAAAGGCAGAGGAATAAAGATGGGAGATACAATATGAAAAGTGTGACGCGAACACATAAAAAGGTACATGAAAGCAGAGGGATCAATTTGGCGGAAGAAAATTCTTTATCTTTCTTCCCCGTTCCATTCCCAAATATGAATTATACGTAACTTTGCTTAATGCAATCCTCATTTCTTTTAATTTTGTTCCCCTATGGATTTTTCTACAAATCAAGGGCTGAGTAGAGCTAAGTCACAACAGACCATTTGTCAGGACTGGATCCTCTTTTTCCAGTTGTGATTTAATCCATGACTGGACTAAGATTTCTTCAGCTTTATTTCTATTCAGAATTATCAAGCTGGAGGTTTTGTGAGACTTTTTGCTAACTAGCATAATTATGAGAGCTATGACTTGGCTTTTCTGTGCAGAGATTTCTTTATTTAAATATTTCTGCTAGATAAATTATTTGGGACTGTGTTTTACTATTTGACTGGCTGTTTAACCTTATGCTCTCTCTTCTCACCCCACTATTTTGAGATACCTTTTATGCTAACCATTATTTTACTGAGCACAGGTAGATGAATATATACTTAGGACACAGTTTCATCAGTCAATGTAGGATGTTCCTGATACACGTACCTATCACATACATAATGGCAACTACACTTGAGATAATCACAGGTGGAAGCAACCTGCCATGAGGACTCAGAGTTAAAAACCGCAATATTGCTTCCAAGGATGGGTTAACACACACAGTTCTCTAAAAATTCAGTATTTTCTCTACTCCAGCGCAGGGGTAACATGAGGTGCTTTCTTTTCCTGTAGAGCAGGCCAGGAATGGAAGCAGAACAGCCTTTTCTGTGGCTTCCAGTCCTATTTTGCATCCTCAGAAGCTATGGAAATTTCACTGCTGTTCAGTCAGATTTGGATAAGCACCAAAACTTTGCAGAGGCTCACTATTCACATAAATATTCAAGCTTTTCTTAATTAGGCCATTGCTAATACTAAATATCTATAGGTAGAACAACTTGGAAAAATGTAGATCTTTTTCCCTCAAAATGAAAAGTGAAATTATACAACATGTAAGAAAAATATGTAGGAAATAATATTCTATTCCATTAAAATTCTAAAGGTTTTCACTGAAAAGCACACAGTAAAAAAGAGCTTCCTAAGTTCTGCTTTTGAAAATGGATAGCTGAAAAGGCTATTTTTATTTTTTCTTGAAGCTGTGAACACTCTTATTAAAAATAAAAGATACAAATAAACCTACTTCATTTTAATATTTTTATTCTTTTTAAATACACCACAGCTTCTGAGAGCTATGGGAGACTTTTCTGTTATGAGTCCAGAAAAGCTCTGCTAAACTTCAAAGCAGAACTTTACACTGTGTAGCTGAGAGTTCCTACAGATAGCATTTTGACAATTTCACATGCCTTCTGTTTTGTTTACAAAAAAGTTGAGTGTAGTTGACAACCTACACAAACAGACTGCCTGGCTCCCCAAGAGACGTTTCCGTACCACCTAGCTCCACCATCTATTTTAGACAGTGATTGCAGAGGCAGCTCAAGGAGGGTTGCTCTTCCTCCTCTCGCCAGCTCCAGCGCTCAGTCAGAGCACAGTGACAGCAGCTCTCCCTTTCCCTGGGTGTCCCATCTCAGATGGACCTGTGAGCTGGACTCACCACAGCTCTAGGCAGCAGGGCTGGCCCCCCATGTTGCCAGGATGGGGGCAAGACTCTGTTTCTCCATAGTGGTAGACTTTGAGCTCTAGCCAACCAGGAAGGTGGAGCTTTTAGTGGCTGAGCCATTTGTAGACGATGCACTAGGCTAGTTCAGCTCTCTCTGCTACATGAATTTGTTCTACAGAGCTATCAGAAATAAAAAATTTTCGTGGCTAAAATCAGCAGATATATCTCCGAATGACGTGACTGATACACTACTGCCACAGGCAGTCCTTTCGAAGGCTGGTTTGTGATGTTATTATACAGCTGCTTTGGGGATAAGTAGTGTGCTTCAGAATGCACTTCCTAGCACAACTGCAAATGAAATGACTGCCACAGATGCAGATGCTGTGGACAATAAATGATGTCTGCCTGTCTGACATTTTCTTCCTGCAAAGTGAACAAAGTGACAATAACCAGCCTTAAATTGCTTCTCTGATTTCTCCTATCAGTCATCTGGTTTCCCCCCTCTTGTGTTATACACACATTTTAATCTGAAAACTATAGCCTGACTTGTGAAGAAACTCCTAGACATCTGGCAATTTTTTGTTGGCTTGGAAGGATTTATGGATTTATCTGTTCCAGGGACATTCCATCATTCTCAAATGTTGAAGCTTTGAGTGAGTTATGTCCCTCAGGAGAGTGAAATGCAACTATTAATCATTGGCAGCAATGGGATATGCTTCATGAGCATCATGTGCCATTGTCAGTAGATCACAGAACTGCTGTTGAGCTTGAATGGAGAAAACTAAAAGATAAAGGTCATCTTTATTTCATCTACACAACAAAAGTTTTGAAAATGGCTTGTCATGAAAGCATTAAAGATCTGCTGCACAAAAGCCTTGGGCTGAATGATACTGGCTTCTCCCACAGACTTTCTGATGATCAAAGTGATAGTAGAGGCACCTTGGAATTGAGTAGTGCTGTAGAAACTGTAGCTAACATGCTAAGCTGAAAAGACACTGGGTTTGCGTTCTTCTGTGTTCTTGTGGTCCTGTGACCTTCAGAAAAAGCTTCTAAATGTTTTGGGTTTTTTTCTATGTCTTTTTAAATAGTGATAATAATACACAGAAGTACCTCACAGTCACAGGCATATTTCAAGTGGAAGTGGCTGGATACAAAACAAATGACCTATCTCTGGACACTCCAAAACTGGTTTTAAATACCTGGGACTACCTTTTTTTTCCTTTTTCACATGAAATGTCATGGTCTTCCTTTTTCCATGGTGTCTTTGCATCACCTTCAATTTCAACCAGTTGTCCTAGGTCTTCTCCCATAAATAAACTCTGGATACTTGTCTTCATGTTTATTATGGGCTTGGGCAGATTGCCTGTGGCCACCTGGGCTTTCTCAAGCCTATCCCTCAACCATTTTATGAGGAGCCGTTGACTATTTATCCAGTCATCTTGGCCAATAATACACCATCCATCACCCATGACATTATTCTTTCTATTCCAAATCTCCGCAAGCCCTGTCCTCCTCCCCACACGTATAGAAGCTCATACCATCCCCTGACTCTTCCAAAACCGAAATTCACAACTTTAATAATTTGCAACAGCTTTAAATAGGCTGACTTTGTCTCCATCCTGCTTCAGTCTGTTGTTTTCTTATTGGTTTGTCTTTATATGCAGATGTGTAAACCACTCTTTATATTTCTCAGACTGAAATGAAGACCTATACATTCAAACTGGAAATGAGCTGTGGCATATTAACCTTGTGGTATGAACCAGTAGGAGGAGGTGGCATCACCAACTCCTCATCTCCTAAGAAATCCTTAAGACCCTATGTCCAGTAAACCGCTGTGCTGGGTCTCAGTGGAAGAATCCCTGGATAAACTCCTCAACCTATGCTGGACTCTGCTGTCCAGAAGGTCAGACTAGATGATCATGACTACTAGTATTGCTCTTAACATTTGGGAACCAGCGCCCTACAAAGGCAAGAATATAAAAGCAGTCAAACTGTCAATCAAAGTCTTCTGGTAAAGCCAGCAGGTTCAATAAAACTGAACATCTCTGTGTACACTAATGCTACATTTGTATGCATTAAGATTTCAATTGCCTTAACTTTTGTGAGTGTGAATACTCATTACTTTAACTGGCAGTCATGTCACAGCAGTCATATGTTGAATTGATCTTCTTAGGCTGTATCAAAAATAAGTATTATATGGTCTTGTCTTCCCTGAGAACTAAGAAGAGCCTTTTTAACTGACATGGTAGAAGGCTGTCAAGCTTTCGGTCAGTGCTTGTCTCCAAGTACCAACCCTCCCCTTACAGTCCTGAAAGTAATGCTGATGGAAACAACAGGTAATGATCATTTCAGAGACTACTGGTCTAGAACTCTGGTAGGAAAGGTCCTACCAAACCGTAAGCAATGTCCACAGGTGCAGAAAGCACATGGCAGGATCAAAGTCTCTCTCTATCATTGTTTATTCCCTGGGTAAGCTGTTAAGTTATGATCCATTAAATCTCTCCTATCCTGTTTCTCTGGAATCTTTTCAACGGATTTTATCTCAGCAAGAACCAGCTTGCAAGAAACATTTGTACCTGTGAGTATACTGAGAAGAGGGTATTATGATGCTTTGCACTGGGCTACAACTGAGAGGGAAAATGATGAAAATGTATACTTCTTTCTTGCTTGACTGTAGGGACGCTCTTTGCTAGCCAGTCCCTTGGATGGTTGTGTCCAAGGTTATTTTGAGCTCTGCAGACACATCTCTCTGCCTTTTAGCCTGCCTTCTATGCTGTTAGTCATTGTGGAATAGGGCTGATCTACATCTGTCTTTCCGGGTGTACTGTTGTCTGGGATGGTTAGTGCTCACCGGAGTCATTCATCAGTGTCTTCCTCTTCGCTGCTTCTGCTGATGTTATTGATATGCCTGTGTCAAGGTCTCAATGCCAGCAGGGCTGTAGTTAAGAGATTCCAGTATCAGGTTTCTCTGAAGAAATAATCACAGACTCAGTGCAGTGGTGCAGGTTTGGCCAGGTTTAGTGAGCACAGGCACAGCCTTAAAACACTTCTGCTGATAACTCACTGAATGAAGTGTTAAAGCATAGTGTGCTTGTGGCTGGGTGAACAGTCTCAGTACCAAAAGGCTCCCTAGGACCACTGTGCTCATCTCCATGACTCTACTCTGATTTAAACCAAGATGAAGCCAGACAATGCATTTGCATTTTTGCTGGCCATCTTTTATGGCCATACTGCCCCATATACTTCCAATTCACCTTTATCTGAGTATCCTGCATCCATAGTAAAATTTTCTTCCTCCCATTGTTAAAAGTGTGCACTTCTGACACCAACCATCATCAAACTTGCAATTTCTACTTAGGTAAGGGATTTGTGTTTCAGTCAGGTTTCCTAGCTAGGTCCACTTTTGTCATATCTTAGTAAACTTTTGTGTGGGCAACTGCTGTAGCCATTGCTCTACCAAGCCTTAAATCTATTTTTGCCAATGCACAGAAACATCAGAGGAGCCACCTCCACCTGTATAGGATTGTCTTATAGCCAAGAATAGAGCCAGGTGCTCCTTCAGCACAGGGTAGCTGTCTCTTGAGTTTTATAAAAGATTTCCATTAGAGACTATTCTAGTTAGATACTTTTGGATATTGGTTAAAGCATTCTGAAGTCCTCAGAGTATTTGCCTAAAACTGTAGTGAATTCCCGTGAAATAATGACCCTTTGCTTTCATCACATTAGTCTTTCTGGAGATGTTTATAAGTTCTTGATGGAGACAAACCTTGTAATCTGAGAAGATTGCTTTGGGATAAAATATTTTGCTAACATCTTCTCTCTCAAACTGAAAGCAGCATAGAAATTTGTAAATTTGAAAATCTGTCTTTTTACATGGTTACAGGTAGCTCTCTTCAGAGACAAAAAATTGTGGCATAATGTCACACAGAAATGAGGAACACAGAAAGGAGGATAACTTTTATATGTTTTCTTTTGCATCCTATACAACTAGTCCCTGGCATTACAGCAAATCCAAGTTTGCTGAGCAATACAGAAAAGACCAGTTGTAATAGGAGTGGGCTTTCCTCTCTCAAGGAATCATAAGCATGTTGGATAGCACTAGGCAGAAAAATGCTGAACATGAGCAGTTTGAGAAAGAAAAAATGATGCTATCTCCAAAATCCTCCATTGGGGACTGTGTGATAAGTGATCCATACAGATACACTCCTACAAGATAACCCTTTTTTTAGGCTGTACCATATGTTCAGGAGCAGCAATCACATTTGTCTTCATGCTGGAGGGAGGGTGGAGTGATTCATTCCATAGCAAGGTAAAAAAAAATTAAAATCCACTTAGCAGTGGTTTCAGAAATATGTCTATGAAAGTTCTGGGACACTTCAGAGAATAAAGAGGCCAGTATCTGCAGACAAACCCAGAGTGCACATGAGAAAAAAAAAAACCTAGGTGAAACCTGTGGCAGGCCACTATGTGTTTACACTATGGAGCGAGAAATTGCGCTGGTGGTTACAAAAAATTTCTGTCCATTCACCTTTTCTATGGCACTGCAAAAAGTTGCCAGCATGGTCATTAAAAACCAACTAATTTTCTGAAACATAGTTATGAAGTTTAGTCAAGACAAAATAAAATCTTTTCTACTGCTGAAGTGACAAAACCAATTAAGCATTCTTCAATATTCCATTGAAATTTAATCACTGTGAGTCAGAGTTATACCTTCATTAGGTGCATAGCCACATGAATTTAGGACCAGACTCGTCTTCGACTTGTCGTTGATAGTCAGGCTAATGTGGAAGCGAGAAACACATGCATTGTGGGGAATCATTTGGCTCTGTCTGTAGTTTCTGTTGACCGAGATAAGTTAATTTTAAACTGCCTACAAGGCACATTAGATAGTAACTTTTCCAAGTTATGTAAAAGGCAGCAGCTTGTAGAAGTTTTCTGCAGTGCCACAGCTATCTCCACTTAATCCCTGAATGCAGCACTTTCCAACCATCAAATAATGATCTGTGGCACTGTTACAGTAGGGCCAATATTTCCCAAGTCAAGTCCAGGAAAAAGATTTGCACTGAATGTGGGGGGATGGTACAAATACACACCTGCAGAGACAGTGTGCACATGGCCAGGAAAGGACTACACCCTAAATGTCTCTTCTGAAAGCAATCCTGAATCTTAAAGTGGATAAAAAGCCCTTGAGGTGCTTGGACACAAGATTTTTCTTACCTTTACAATCTGCTGGGAAAGGCATAAGGAACAAAACAGGGGTGTGTTCTGCCTGAGATGTATCCAGGCACTGTGGAAACAAAGGTAGCTCCTAAGCAGACTTTAAGGACAAAAGACAGCTCTTGTTAGACCATTCCCATTTTGCTTCTTTTGCTACATCTTTTGGGGCAAATGTGGGGATTCCTCTTACAAACACCTGGGTACAGGCGACATCCTCCCCTCTTGTTTAGTCAGAGTTGCTGTTCAGCAGGTTTGCAGCTTCATTTCTTCTGCTGATGGCTCTCCCTCCTTCTGTCATTCTGTCAATAGGGAAGAAAGTTAAACTTAAAAAAAATAATTAAAAAATCCCTTCTCTCCAAAGCTGGCTGACTTGCCCAGCAAGAAAGCAGAAAAGGTCATCTCATTCGTCAAGATGCTCAAGTCTAGCCCTCATTCTCTCCTCAGACAGAAAGACAGACACTACCTTGCTGAAATCCTGCCACAGACTGATGGTAGTGCCTACCCAAATTCCACACATCATGTGGACAGCACTGTCTTGGCACAACCTAGAAAGGGGACTCAATCATCATTTAGAGAAGGGAATGTGGAGCCCAGCAGCTGTGTATCAAGTGGAGCAGAGGCAAGTTTAGGACTCCTCCCAACCCAGCCCACTGCAGAGAAGCTAAAATCAGCAGTTCTGCCAGTGGAGCACAGCTTTGCAGGACTTCATAAGGGAGTAAAATTCTTGTCTACTTTATTCCCTTGCTCATACACTCTAAGCTGCAATCCAATACTTCTGGGGTGATCACTTATTGAGAAAAGAAGAGAAAATGCTTTACTGAGGGCAACAGATTTTGTTCTTTTTTGACTGCAGGTGTAAGGAACTCTCCCAGCCCATATAGTGGTTAAGGAGGAACATACTTAAGTTTCCTCTGAAGGATAACATTGGCTATTAGAAATGTTGAGTCAAATGCCCTTATTGATAATACTAATGATAAAGATATGTATGGGAAAACAGCGTCATAGAACTAACATACCCTAGAATGCAGTGCTGGCTGTGTTCTCCAAGAAGCCTGGAATCTTATATTTCTATGTAATGATTTTTTTAGAGTATTTATTTTACTTTCCTTTCTAGGAATGATAGAGCCTGGCTTTTTACTCCTTAGACTTTTTGGAGGGGTCACACTGAGGTTTCGATGCTGCTTGATGTTATGAATCAATGTTCAGCTCATCTTTTTTGCTCCTAAATATCAATGAACATTTGGCAAATTTCTACTACTGCTCATTTTGACAGGATGAGGACAGCATTCCCTTGTCTGATAGTAGAGGTGACAAATGATTCTATATTCTCTAAGAGGGCAAAAATTGTGGATTTAATATCATTGTGTATTTGATTTGCATTTTATTCCATGCTTTCCTTTTTTAGCTCTGGGGGTCATTTTTGCATGTCCTACTTACTTATGCTATCTGGAGTTACAGCAGGAAAGCTCAGAGAAGGTTTTACAGAGTGAAGAAGAGAGAATTTTGCAGGCTTTACACTTGAAACTGCAGAGCAGAGCCATCTGCCAGTCTCTTCCTTCATTACTCACTGCTTTGAAAGTTTTTCAAGCAAAGATAAAGAAAAATCCATTCTTTCCTTTTACTTTCAACAGTACAGGGTGCTCTTATATATGTGATTCCACAGTATTTATAGAATTTTTCAATGCAATTATTCACAAGCTGTTTTCCATTATCTGTAATGACCTCATATGGTTGCCTATAACATGTAGAAGCTTTTGTTCTACTGGTGGACAATGAAATATCCATGACTGCAAAAACCTTCAGGTATGATGACTAGTAATTAATCATGGTAAAGAAGTAATAAACCTAGCAGATCTGGATGTAGCTATATCAACAGACTGATGACATACCTAACATTTGTTGTAGTTGGTTTTCATGTGAAAGCTTATTAACTTGCTAATCGGCTGCTCATTTTCTGAGTCTATTTGATCCTAAAACCATATTCAGCAAAACTGTGTAACTTGAGATGTAAGTAAGTAAGTGGGTAAATCTGAGGAGCCAGGTAAAACTTTAATCAATTGGAGAAGTTGAAACATGAGAAGAAATTCTGGTATCTTCTTAATGTTACACCATCAAACCTAAATAAATCAATTGTGGTTCTCTGAAATAAAAGGGAGACACCAAATCTGAGCAGTCTTATATTTGTAACCTTGCTTAAATGTAGGATTTAATTTCTTTCCAAGTACTTCCAAACCTTCTGTGTACTTTCCGTGAGTGAGAAGTAACATGAGGATGGCCAAATAGGTATTTACACAGTATATGACTAGTACCTGGAAGAAGAAAATCCAATAAACACTGCTCATGCTTTCTTCTTTGCAATGGGTTCACTATAGGGATGCACAGCCTGGGATTCTGGACTGCTTACATTCAGGTTTTGGGTCATGCCATTAGCCTATCAGATGACTCATGTCAGCTTCCTTCAGTTTTCTGGGTCTCATTTGTAAGGTGTAAGGAACTAGTACACTACTTTTTAGTACATTTTCTTCACATACTAGAAATCTGTGGCACTTGCCTAAGATCCATTAGCACAGAAACATGTTTCTAGGCAATAATACCATGCTACTATTGGAATCTATCATTGACTTCTACTTTTCTTCCTCCTGGGGTCATTATAAATTAAACCTTGCTGTCTTAGTAGATGGATTTTACTTTCCTTTTCAGTAATGTATCTGTCATTCTTCACACAGTATGGTTTCGATCCAGGTTCAGCTTTGAAAGAAGCAGGATGTCTTTGGTTGCTGAGAGATGCTTTTATCTAATTTTGGTATCACAAACTGAAAGGATGTAACTGTGTACTGGCCTTTTGTAGAGCATTCAGAAATTCAACATCTCCATGTCTTTCTAGCCTATCTAGTCCTTATAGGCTTCCTTATCCTTTGCTTTGTATGCAATACCCAGAAAGTTGGCAAAATGTCAAACCTCTGCTTTAGGAAATGCCTTTATTACATATCTATGCTGCTTTTTTTTTCCTGCGTTTTTTTTTTTCCCCGTAAGAGACAATGCTTTTGACCCTTAGTGATTTTTTTCACCTCATGTTCTCATTCTGCAATTGCAAAAACCATTTTTTTCCCCAATGTTATTGCAAAAGTCACCCCAAATCATCCTGGTTCTCTTCACTTTGTGCATTGTTGTGCACGTTTCACAGAGATTTTTGTTGCAAAATATTTTTCTCCCTCTTCTAACTCAGAACTAAAAGCTTGATGGTTGATACTAAAAGTTTATTATTCAAACTTCCCCTTATTGTTTTTCATTAAGTTTTCTTAATTTACAAGCAAGCAATTCTACTGTATCCACTTTAGATAGTAAAAGTTATTTCCAATATTTGCTGAGAGGTTAGAGGGTTGGGTCCTCAACCTTACAGTTTTGCTGCTTTCTTTTCAACCTGCCTGTGATGGTAAAAATCTCTTCAGATAAACACCTTTTCTTTTTTCTAAATCATGGCTATGTTCTCCTCTGAATATAGGTATACTCTGGCTGCATCTTTGGTGAGTTGATATTTCTTTAGCTCATTTTTGGAGAATTGGCAAACGTAGTTCTCCCTTCATCTCCACTGGTAATTAAACTCATTTTTTCAACTTCATGATGAAAGAGATGCTCGAGATTCCGGTAGATAACCATTCCCTATCTCTTGAGACTATCCACAAGAAGTTCAATCACTGAGCTGGAGGAACACTTACATTATATGTGATTAAATTTTTTAATAATGCATAAATTGTGTCTTAAACTGATGTTGAAACACTTTTTTATACAGACTGATATATCAGCGTATACACAGTTTCTATAGGTAGTGAGACCTTGGACTCACTCAATAAGACTCTTTCTTTTGGTTGGAATGGTTAGAATAGTCCCGTCAGCTGTTAGCTTGCACCACACTTCTCCCACCAGTGCACAAAGATTTTGTGACAGAAGAGCCTGAAAGAGCATGCTGGAGTTTGCTTTGAGCAGTCAATTACAAAATATGGGTGAACGTAACGTCAAGCAGTGCCTTGAGTTTTTGTCATTCCAGCACAACCTTCCAGAGATAAAATTAGCCTGTGTGATAGGACACAGATTTCTGCAGGACATATGAGTTGCAACCCAGCATAAGTGCTCTGCATAGTAAGCATGAACGAAATTACTAGTAAGTCACTGAAGATCCTCCTCTTCACCTCAGCTCACATGAGCTCTTACAGAAAAAGGGGATGGACAGCTGTTAACCACTATAGGATCCCAGTCAGTTGTCTTTGATCCTGTCATTATAATTTGCACAGATTTCACTGCCTGGAAATAAATGGAAAGCCCCATTTGTTACTCTCAAGAAAGGACAGCATATAGCTGAATGTCACAGCTGCGTTCTGCCAGGAAAATAGCAGAATCCCATTTGCAAATTTATTTCCTCTGAGGTCCTAAATGTGCCCATTACTTCTGATGTTGCTTCTTTTCTGGGAACCTCTGTGGGTATGGTAGGGTGAACTTTTCTGGTGTAACTGTCCAACCCTGCATAAAGGAGTTCAGAATTACTTGAGTCAGAGAGAATAAGCACGACACTTCAGCCAAGTGTATGGGCCATTTGACTATAAAAACCTGGGAAAAGAGTGTCCCAGGTCCCACACTCTGCTTGATGACTTGAACACACCTTTCATGGATAACTTTTATCTCTTCCCATCTTTAGAAATAGGGTAGTTGTGTTGCGACTATCAGTAGACTAATTTACTAACTTTAGATATTTTTTGATTAATCTCAAATTTACTGTCTGGCTTTTTGAAACATTGCTGTGAATTATGATACCTTTCTAACTCTATATTAACAGGATACAGAGTGAATTCATTACTGTGGCTATGCATTTTTTCCATAAATACTTCAGCTTCACATTTACTAACAGAAATATTGTATGGGCTTTCAATTATTCTGCTAATGAGCTTAAATATGTTTTAGTTGGATTTGAAGTAGTGTGAGGATTTTTGTTCTGAGGCAGTTAGTGTCTCAGATATATTGAGGTGAAAGGTGTTCTGTGTAGACCTGAATAGCTTGGGTATGACTGGATTTATCTTTGTGTTGTCAAACGTTCCTAGGGTATGTCTGCATTCCCTTTAAAGATAAAATTTAACAATCACGGCACTAAATGCCTACTGCCGTCGTGTCCACATGAAAGAAATGATAGCATAGAACAGGGAGCTTTAAAGGCTAATTTTGTGTTGTCATACCATCATTAACCAAAATGTGGTTGTCCCAGTGCAGTAGCTTGCACCTGGACAGCTGAACTGAGCACCTTCATTGATTCAGGGCATTACGGGATGGTTCTGGTGGTCTTCATTCATCCAAAAGTGCCTCACCAGTTCTGCCTGCCTGTGGCTCCCTATTGTTTGCAAGAACCTGGGAATAATAGAGAGAGGAGCGTTTCCTCTTAGAGCAATGGTTTACCCCTTTCTCAGTCTTATGCAGTAATGTCCCCTAGAAACCTATGCTTTGTTCTGTCACCTGCTGAATGACTTCAGTGCCTCCCCAGGGGACACCATTCAGCAGTCTATCAAATATCACCAGAAATTTATATTCTCTGAGCTAGTAGTTTAATGTTTGGGGTTTTTTATTCCTTTCCCCTGTAATACAGGGGATATATTCATTATCAGTATCTCCCTGGCTCACCATCTTGTGACAGACATATCAATTGCTTTTGGCTCTGTCTTCTCTTCCCCACCTCCCACCCCACTTTTACAAATGAGCAGAAAAGAACATAAACAAATAAGGAAATAATAATGAAAAGATACGTACCATGTGTTTCATTCGACAAGACAGATTCTCTGAAGGGCAGCTGGATGCATGAGTGATGGGGAGACAAGATTCAGAAAAGGAGGAAGGTATTTGTGTTTAATAATAAATGTTCCATCTGGAGGCAAAATTATGCTTGTATGTCATAAGCCCCCCCAAAACTAATACAAAAAAAATGGAGGAAATTATTCATGCTGGGTTGAGTTAGTGTTTACCGAACAAGTCTGGCTACCTCCTGGTATTATCTGACATTTCCGTATGTTGACATGACTGACAGAGGAATTATGCCCTGTTGCTAATACTAACAATTTTCTTTTTTCCCAGGACACCAGAAATACAATTGTCATTTTTTTGGGATGAAGTCACAGTAGGTCTCTGTCTTTCTCAGATTCTTAGATTAAAATATACTAAATCAGGCACCAAAAGACTGTGAGATCTCACACAGCAATATACTTGGTACTTTGTATTTGTTTTTTGATTCCTGAGGCTTTAGGATGATCTGAAGATATATATATTCAAGGGGTTTTTTTGAAATTTGAAGGACAAGAAATTAATCTCCATTGTTAGTTTACTTAATTATTAATAACATTTTAGATTCTACTTTCATTCCATGACTGCAGAAACTGGGGCTTTCTGAGATAAAAACACAGCAAAAAATGATACCAGTATACACCATAAAACTTTCAAGGAAATTACAAAAGTTGGCAGCAGAGAAGAATGCAAAGTATGCAGTCCAAATTTGTCAATTACTTGCTCTTTCTCCCAGGCAATACAACACATGTGACATTTTCACTTCCATTTAGATCCTTCTAGTCTTCCTCTGATCTTTTTTTGCCCTTTTCTTCAGCCTTCTTAATATCTGTCCACCATCTGAACTCTTTCCACTGCCTTGATTCACTTTACTATCTTTCTAATTGTTTTGGTTTTGCTGAAAGATCTTCACCTATGTTTGATTGTACTCGACCATAGACTGAGTTGCTTTTGTGATCTTGGTCCCCATTTGGTGGCCACGTGGTCTTCTTCCATCATTTTGATGGTAGCCACATGCCTGATAGCACCCTGCCAATGGCTGCTTTGAACCTGTTTTTCTTTCTATCATTTTCTGCTGCTCTGACACTGCCAGAGCCACCAATGTTCATGATTTTCTTTTCTTCTTGCATTCTTTCTCTCCTTAACCTTCTCCTTCTTCTTCTTTCCTTACCTGTCCTCAATGAAATAACACCTCATTATGATCTCTGTCTGGTAAGAAGCGAGATCTGTGTGCCATTGATCTACATCCACCAGGCTTTAAAGGATACTTTATGTGGTCCTTCTTCAGGCAATGCACTCCGTCCTCTCATTACCCACTCTTTTTACATTCTCATTAGCCAGTCTTTCTCCAGTATGTCACCATTGATACTTTCCCTCTCCCTTTTCTCTGCCATCCTACTATAATCCCACTGGGACTGAAGGTGGACACTCCACCTGAAAAGTAGGACTCTATCAGACCCTTCTACAATACTTTAAAGGAAAAATAGCTGGA
Organism: Harpia harpyja; assembly: GCF_026419915.1. Lineage (NCBI taxonomy): Eukaryota > Metazoa > Chordata > Aves > Accipitriformes > Accipitridae > Harpia > Harpia harpyja. The sequence continues at coordinate 22,058,150 of NC_068952.1, forward strand.
ATAATCTTTTTTTTTTTTTTTTTTTTTTTTCAGAATTACCTGTGAAACCAACACAGTTAAAAACCCAAAGATTTTAAAATAGGGGACAAACTTTATTGATTAAATAAATGAACATTTTTGGCTTGAGATTTTCACTGAAAAATGAAAATTGGTCAGATTCTAGTGTTAACCTTTTCTGGATCAATTTCTAATCCTGAGAGCAATCAGGGTAATATTTTTCACTTATGTGAATTCAGCTTTGTAAGAGGAAGTTTAAGAATAATAATGTACAGTGAGATTGATTTTTTCACACTAAGGCATTACTATACAGGAAAGTTACTGTGCTAACTAACTGGAATATGATTTTACAGAACACTAGCTATTTCACCCTGGCACCCCCCTTCCTCTTCCTTTTCCTCTGTTTATTACAAATGATAGTGCATAGTGACAATGTTTAGCAGTTGCTTCATAATTAGTGTATAGGCTACAGCTGTGCTGGTAAACTAATGAGGGCCCAGAACCATTCCCATGTCCCAGAACCCCATCATCTATACTGCTAATGTCTTGGTACAGTTCCTTGCATGCTTTTTCCAGCATGGTTCAGGAGTTAATATTCCAAGGGCTATTTTTGATATACAGCTTCTGAAGTCACTCTGGAAGAAAAGAGAATTTACCAGCAGAGACATGGACCATTTCTTGTGAGGTGTCTGCCCTGAGACACAGCATGTAGACATAGAATCTTACAGGAAGAGTTTGGGTTGAGCAGTTTAGGCACAGAAAATTCACACCCAAGCAATTGGGCGCTTTTTTTTTCCCCCACAGATACAAGCATTTAATAAACTAGCATGATTTTCTGTTTTAAACTCCTAGCATTAACTTCAAAAGGAGAAATCATATTGCAATGTAGATAGTATACAGCCCTGGATAATACAAAAAAAGGACCATGAGAAAAGCAACATAGTCTAGCAGGTCAGTATAAAACTGAGTCTTGGGAATTGCAAGTGCCTTCCCAAAGGATTTGCCTTGACAGGTCCCTGAAAGTTCTGTGATTAAAGCAGTTTCAGGCTAAAACTAGATGCTATCATACCCTTCTTGATGGAGAAAAGGAACAGAATTACCTAGCCAATTAGCCTAATTTGTTTTGTCTTTAATTTGTCTGTTTTGCATAACCACAGTATTAGCCAGCAGTTCACTCCTGCTAATCCTCAGTGCTACAAAGAAGAAAAGAACCCATTTGTATATTACAGTGTAATCATAATATCTACTAATTTCGTTCCATACACTACAGGCCTCTTTTGAAAGGAGATTACTGGCATTATCCCCATTTTATAAATGAGGAGACTTACAGTATAGAAAAATGATTTCTCAGGAACTGAGAGTTACTCATAAAGTAGAGCCTGATATCAGTGTAACTGATAAAATAGAGAATAAAACTCAGGTCTCCTAAATTCTCAGCACAGCTCACTCCCTGCAAGCTTCAGTGCTCACTTGCATCTGGGATTACGAGTGAAGTCTGCAGCAAACCTTTTTCTCCTGCATTTATAAGTAATTTATTTTCTAATTTTCTTAATATCACCACACACTGAAGTACTTAATTACAGGATTGCTTGCTTTCTGTATGTTGTGTATACAAGGACGTAACAAGGACTTTTTAGCGGTGGTTGTAGAAAATAAGGTTGACTTCAAAGGAGGGTACTAGCACTATCCTTTTTTTAAAAAGGGTCTCATGGTCTCATTTTAGTGCTTTCATAAAATGAAATGTAAATCTCCATGGATTGAAGGGAATGTATTGTTTGCAAAAGCCCTGCAAACTTTCATCTCAGCTTCATAGCTCTTCATCACACATAAACTCTCATAGGAGCATCTGTCTATTGCTGTAATATTTCAGATGCTTATGCCATGCCCCAATCCCAGCCATAGGTCTCCTCCTCTTCCAATAAGTGACACTATTGTGCCAAAAGGTGAGAGAAGAGGGCTTTTTTGTAAATTAAGATCAGATGTAAGACCCCTATGCTCATTTCATTCCTTAGAGGCAAGATTTTCAGAAAGGTCAGAACCATGTTCTTATATGAATAGTTTTCCTTGGCATATTTTGACCTTCAGACAGGATTCAGAAACTAGCTTAAGAATTAGGTAACAAAATCCTGGCACCAATGTGGAGGAGATTTGCCCGCTTCTCCTACCCCAAGGAAAATAAACCAGAGAAGAATGACAGAAATTACTGTGTCTTATATGTCTGGACAATGAAATTTCCGTAAGGAGATTTTCAAATTTATTGTTGTCCTAGCTAGATCTACATTTACACTTACACTGTTATGTTAACATATTTGAGTATTTGTTTGCTTTCCCAGTCCTCACTGTTCCCAGGCTCCTTAAACTGTACAAATTAAAACTGAACATAACCTATCAGTTTAAAAATAAGCAAATGTTTTGCTAGTTGATCTCCTCTTGCAGTTAGTCAACTGTTACTCTTTTTTTCCCCAAAGAAAGGCTAGTATCAAATTTAGTTCTCTATTACTCTTCCGTGATAAGAAGCATCTCTTCAAGGTCACACTGCCCTGAAGAGCAGGTGGACAATATCAGGGTCCTTGACTCAAGATACTGCTGCAATTAAGTATGTTTGCTATCTGAAGGCTAACAAGTGAGCACTAGGATCTTCTGAGTTTCAAAAGCTAACAACTTTCAAAAGCTGGTTTTGACCTCTAATGAACCAGGCTATAGATGCTTGCTACCTGAAACCAACTTTCCATGTTTAGCTGATGAGTTGACTGAACAAAGCCTTGCAGGATCTCTGCTAGACACAGTTTTAATGTCCCCGTTTAGTTTTGTGGCAGCTCCTAGCTATGGAGTCCCAATGGCAGGGGATGGTGGTCCATGATTAATGGTGCTAGACATACAGAGCAGCCATGAAGAGACTCCCTCTGTTAGGCAGCAAAGCAAAGATTGAAGTGGCATCTTGCAGGTACCCATGTTGGGGCCAATCAAAGAGTCATCAATATCCCAGAATGAAATGTGTCTGCATTGATTTTAGGTGTGGGGAATGTTAAGAGATGTCATCAAAGCTGACCAGCAGTATGCTTGGGGAGGGTGGGCTAAAGCATGGAGGAATGCCAAAATACTCTTACAATTTGGCAACTTCATGAAAACAAGATCGTCTTCCCTGCAAGCTCGAAAACTGAGTCTGAGATTAATTACTTAACTCCTAGTACTCTTGAACTTGGTGCTTATTCCTATGCTCAGCAGTTCTTTAACAATAACATTAATTTGAATATTTTACAAGAACATTTGAAGTTTATTTACAGAAACATCCAAAATTCTTCATTTTAGATGTATATGGAGAGTTGATTGCTTTTTCCATAATTGGGATTGCAACTGTGATCTTTTACAAAGCTATTATTAGTCCCAGTATTATCACAGCTGTAGCTTCCAGGACTGACTGAGTTTAGAAATGACTCAGTTCCTTTTAAAGGCTAAGATGAGCTTTTATGGCAAGTTTCAATACAGTTAACCTGGCCAAGCTTTAGGACTCGTTATGGCCTCACTGCTGTACTTCTAAAAATGGACCGGCTTTACATTTCGTGTCATTATCACTACCTGCCAGTCCTTGAAATTTTCCAGGCAGTTACATTTCCTTGGAAGCTTGTGTGTAATTGTATTTGAAGAAAACAAGTTGTAAATGATTGAAGTTATCAGTGTTCACTCTATATAAATTAGCATAGTGTGTTAGGCGGAAAGACTGTATTTCTATATGCGTAAGGTATGTGTAAAGCGATATACTATGTAAACCCAGTTGTTTGCTGTTCACTTGGAGAGAATATAGAGGTCTCTGTGTTTCATCAGTGCAAAGCAAAAGGAACTGCTCTAACAGATGGTGCTATAGCTCTGGTTTTCAAGAGTTATGACCCAACTCCAAGACCCAGTTTATATGGCTGACTATTCTTTCTGCTAACAGTGCTACTTGTTTGTAATGAGATTTCACAGTGAAATAATTTTTTAATTACTTACACACTGCAGAATTTTTTAAGCACGTGGCTAGGAGTGATGGCGGAAAGTGGAGTATAGTACTAGGTGATACAGAAAGAGATATGAAGCAATCAGTGAAACTGTTCAAAAGTTTGAAGATCATATGTCTGAAGGTCAATAGTATTCTGTTATTCCATATATCATTCTTGGTGTGTACATGTGAAATTCCTTGAACAATTCAACAGAGTACAGGCATTGTCCCAGCTGCTGTGGCTAGTGGTGTGTTGTTCTCAGAGCCACAGAAAGAGGAAAACAATTAGAAATAAGTTGAAACCAAACATTTTGACTATTAGAAACCATTTTAGCAACTGTATCTGGACTTTTCCAGGAGGGCTGCTTTACGACCTCTTGGCTCATTCTGAACAGCTCATCTATGTCTGTGCAGAACATCTCCATTAAGATGATAAATGTGCCAAGAATCTCAAATATAACATTGAGTAAACCTGCCAGGTGATGTTTATATTCCAGGTGTCTCTCACTGATATTTCTTTTCCTTACAGAATTTTTGTGTGTGTTTGTTTGCTTTTTAAAAAGGAGCCACATCCTCGCCTGTGGCCACGCTGAAGGGTTGTGTAAGTGGTGTGAATGCATAAACGCAAAGATGATCAGCAGCTCATCTTTGCAGTGCCTTGATGTTGCTGCTTCTCTGTGCAGGCCTGTTCCCTCCCACTACACAGAAGGGCCTCTGCAGAGCTGCAATTTATGCTGGCTGTGATGACGATTTGAGGCTAAGAAAGCCTGGCGCTCCCACAGGGAGTATGCCTTTCTCTTCTGACCAGGCATTACCGTCCCAATTTCAGCCACACCAACCTGTAGGGCTCGCTCATTGCTGGTACTAAAGATCTGCAGCTCTGAGTCAGAATGGGCTGGCTTTAATTTCAGCTTTTTTCTCTCACTCAAGCCTGTTATGTAGAAGTAAAGAGAAACATGCATGGAGTATCTCTTTGGGTTTATTCTTGCTACCCACCAGGCACCGAATCTGGGATTCTCCACTGTATTCCACTAAGTTTGAAGTAGGGGTAGACCATGTTCATTCCCATCTGCTAATTTTGAATGCTAGTGATGCTCTGAATATTGCATGAGTTCAGATGGCTGCTTAAGTTTTGTGGCAGCAAAGAGTAATATCCATAAATGACCAAACTTGGAGCACAGCTTGGGCCTAGCTATTTGGTTTTTGAAAATGGATTTGTATTTGAGTAGAATTTTTTATTTTAAAGAAACCCTCTTGTTTCCATCCCTGTGTCTTCCTACCTCTCCTCACACTTCCACAGCCCATACTGCCAAGGCCAGTATTTCTTTTTCACTCACACAGAGGAAGGTGGTTGCAGGGAGAAATTTCTGGCAAGGAAGATGTTAGCTGCATTTCTAGGAGATATTTTCCATGGTGAGAAGTAGAAGGATGGGGAAAGTAGGTGGGAGAGTAGAGAAAGAGAGAGAAGTGGTTGCCTGCCTTCAGTTCTCAGGGAATGAGAAAACTAAATGTAGCCCCTTGTCTTCACAAGGTAAGCAACCTGCTGATGCTAGACAGCAAATGTTCAGGCACCTGTGAAGCGATGTGACAACTGCCAAGTTCAGACTCAGCAAGTGCAAGGGTCATTTACACACTCAGAAAGAACTGCTTACTGTAGGCACATATTTTTATTCTGAGTTATTTGTTCAGGTTTGAATATATTTAAGATTAGGACAGACTCAAGTGAGGAGAAAAAAAAAACAGACTAGTTTGGTCTGCTTTTTCTTATTTCCTTTATTGCACATTTGAGAGATGGCCCTCAAAACTTGTATGTTACTGAATGCTGGGATTTTGGACCCACAGGAGCTGGGAAGCTTGAATGCTTGTTTAAATTTTATGGCTCTGACTCCTCTCTGGCAGTACCAAGAACAATAAACACCACACTGTTCTTACGTCTGTTCTCTCTTTTCCCTTAGTGTCAAGAGTAACCAATTTTTTTTCTCTTTTTTTTTTTCTTTTTTTTTAAAGGATGATTCCAGCTACAAACAAAGCCTTTGTTGTAAACAACCTTGTTTCTGGAACAGGCTATGACCTCTGTGTCCTGGCAATGTGGGATGACACGGCCACTACCCTTACTGCCACCAATATTGTGGGATGCGCCCAGTTCTTCACCAAAGAAGACTACCCTCAGTGCCAGTCAATGCACAGTCAGTTCCTTGGTGGGACCATGATTCTGATCATTGGGGGCATCATTGTGGCAACTCTGCTGGTATTCATTGTAATACTCATGGTCCGCTATAAGGTCTGCAACAATTCCCAGGGGAAGATGTCTAATGTCAGCAACGTCTATTCACAGACAAATGGAGCACAACCAGTTCAGAATGGAGTCTTGCCCCAGGTCAACCCCAAAGTGGTGGTGAGAAACGAACTTATGGAGTTTAACTGTCAGTCTGCACGGAGCAGCATCTCCTCTTCCTCCAGCTCTGCAAATAGCCATGACTGTGATGACTATAGCCTCCAAAGTGAACAGGGCACATTGTCCAGTAAGTGGAGGCCTCCTTCCAGGTCAAAACACAATATTGACCGGCTAATGGGAGCTTTTGCCTCCCTGGAACTGAAATGTCAGAAAAAGGAGGAGGTGACAAACTCTAGAACTTCCACAGTGGCCCGCCACTCGGACAAAGAGCCACTGCTGGGCCAGCCAGAGTCCAAATTTCACAGCCTCCTCATGTTGCCTCTGGAGGGCAAAACTAAACGTAGCCATTCTTTTGATATGGGGGACTTCGCCACATCTCAGTGTTGCACCTACCCAAAAAAGATAACAAACATTTGGACAAAGAGGAGCCTCTCAGTGAATGGCATGCTTTTGCAGTATAACGACAATGACCTAACAGGGGCGAAAGGAACTTTCGGGAGCTCAGAGTGGGTGATGGAAAGCACAGTGTAAATATCAGTGTCTCCCCCCTCCTCTTCTCCCCTCATGTGTTATAAAGCATGGTTTGCTGCAGGGCCATGCATTTGCAAAGAGAGAGGAGGAAATGTTTTCAGTTGTACTGGCTAAAAAGATAGGTAAATAAATAAGTAACAGGGATACTAAAAGAGAAAGAAGATCGTGAAATGTGAATAGGCACGTATGGCACCATTTTTGTCTGGCCCCAACTAAACCATGTGTGAATGTTTCAAGGAATTTGCTAGTTGTATTTAGCATTGCTTTCCAAAAGTTACTCAGACTCTTGGTGAACCATCACACAAGATTAAACAAGGAGGATGAAAAGGGGTTTAACAGCACAAGTTTAATTTTACAGGGTTTCTTCTTTTTTTTTTTTTTTTTTAAAGGGCACCTCTTTCTTTTCTGTTAACCACAGAAATACACTTCTGTGGATATAAGACTGGTTGATATATCTGGTTGTCATTGCAAGTGACTTTTGAGAAAGTGCAGGCAGGGCATCCACAGGGACAGATCAGAGCAAATTGTTCAGCATAATCTCATGGTGTTAACCGTGACTTCTGGGAAAACAATACTTGCTGTTGAGTGTGCTTTTGGTTGGAATTTAATGATTTCTTTCTGTTTTGCCTTGTTACTGCTTTTGAGTTGTTTTTTCCCCACAGCATAAAGTATATTTCCATGTATTTTTGGGGTTTTTTTTTTCTGTTTCAACAAATCCCCCAGGTGAAAAGAAGGAGATGTACAAAGGTCAAATTTCTGATGTACTGTATAACCCACCTCCAATACCACCCCTTTATGTCCTAGGAAAAAATAAAGTTAGGGGCTAATAAATTAAAAAAAATCATCCTCTTTCTTCCATCTTTTTCATAGTCTCTGCTTGTCAATGCTCAAGGCGGATTGCAGCAGCTATTGATATCTGTAGGGGTGTTGCTATCAAAGATGGGAAAAATAGTAATCAAGATTTCCTATTGAAGGATAAAGAAAGGGGAAACAAAAGTAGCTCCCATGAACTCTCCACATTATGAATACCTATGGCTTTTGGCAAAGGTCACACTGTCACTCCCTTCAACTGACAGAAAACACAGACTTCACCCTATTGTGACAAAAGCTCTTTGTACAGTCACTATGACATAGCTTGACTGTATCAGTAGCATCACAGAAAATGTAAAGTTTTGTGTATTTCAGGGGACTGGGTATGTTCTCAATTAGCCATGGAAACCAAGTTAAATTTGGGTGTCTCAGAGCAGGCGGTCTCTCATGTGTCCCCTGTATTACAGACAGCCCTTCCCCAGTGTACTCCTGCCCCCCTGTCTCTCACCCTCACTAAGGTGCTTGCTAACTAAGAATGGGAGCTCTTTAGGGCTTGTAAACTGATTCTCAAATTCATTTTTGGGGAGCACTGATGTGGTTGTGGAAATGCACAAGGCCCACCCACCTGACTTCATTGTCCTTAATGACTTTACTGTGATTTCCAGCATTCTGGTGGCTACTGCAACTGTACTTTCATGCCTTTATTTATTTGTTGGTTCCTAATGATCAGCTGCTGGGAACCATTCTGAAATTGCACATTGTTACTATGATTTTGTAAAAGACATGTGGAGAAAGGGTGCAAGGCACAGAGAAAATAACACATGAAAAAACTCTATGTATATTTTTTTTAAAGGTGCAGAGATATATTGTGACATGGCTGTGTACTTGATGTTGTATTCGTCATGTTTCCTACCTGGAGTTTTAGAAAATGACATCCCTGTGATCAGAATATTTTTTCCTTTATTTTCTTTTTTTTGCTACAAAATGTACAGTAAAAAACATTCTCGAGGAAAAGTACTTGCTTTTCATTTATTTGCTGTTCTGTGGTCTGCTTTGAAACCTAAGAAAGCAGCAGTAATTATTTTTTAAATTATCTTGAAAATTAGATGTTTGGTTTCTCTTTCCCTCAAACTATCTTTGACTTCAGGATTTTAGTTATAAAGTAGGAATCAAGAAATACATATTTTTTTGGAACACATGAGAAAAGATCTTGTAAAAAGGCATTTCACCTCTTTCTGTGGTAACATTTATACAGATCTATATCACTAATGTATTTTAAAACCTGATCTAAAATCTGCAGAAATAAGAGGAAGCCTGACTTTGTAGGTTTTTGCTCAAATTATTGTTCACAAAAGAGATCCAGTTAAACTTTGTTTGCAACATCTTTCAAAGTCTCTGGTTTTCTCATGCTTTCCAAGAAGAATGACACCTATAGTGCCAGAATCTACATCATCCAACTGTCCAGATGGCACCTTCATATTAACCATTTGGGGTTGTTCAGCCTGGAGAAGAGAAGGCTCCGGAGAGACCTTGTAGCAGCCTTCCAGTACGTAAAGGGGCCTACTAGAAAGCCAGAGAAGGACATTTTCCAAGGGCATGTAGTCATAGGACAAGTGGTAATGGCTTTAAACTGAAAGAGGGTAGATTTAGATTAGATATAAGGAAGAAGTTCTTCACTGTGAGGGGTGGTGAGGCACTGGAACAGGTTGCCCAGAGAAGTTGTGGATGCCCCATCCCTGGAAGTGTTAAAGGCCAGGTTGGATGGGGCTTTGAGCAACCTGGTCTAGTGGAAGGTGTCCCTGCCTATGGCAGGGCGGTTGGAACTAGGTGATCTTTAAGGTCCCTTCCAACCCAAACCATTCTATGATTCTATGATTAATGACATTTACATTTATGTTGTACTGAAGACTCTTAAATGTGTTCATGTAATTATTTTCTTTTTCTTGCTACACTGTGGTGCAGCTGGACTTTTTTATTATGTTGCTGCTTCACTTTGAACATGACATCTGGGTTGTTTTTAATTTAGCTGTTGAATTCATCGTCAATATTAGTAGTATATGGAGCCATGAATTTTCAAAAGCAATATCCTATACTACTTTCTTTATTAAAAAGGAAAACATCTCTTTCACTTTTTCATACAAGATTAGAGAAAGTAAACCAACAGATGCTGTTTGAAAATAATGGATAGTTGCCAAACAACCCAGGTAATAATGTCCACAATCTAACAGCTGCATTTATTACTGTTAATCATGATTTTAATTCATTTAGCTTTAATGAATGAGGCTCAATCCGCATCAGCAAACTTGCAAATACTGAGCAAAATGAAACAAGTGCCCAGCAATTACTTTTGGTGCCCACAGCATCTGGGAGGAAGAGGACTCAGGGACTCATTGGTGAGGCAGTGAGCCCCATGGCAAGTCAGCAAGTGGCCAGCCCTGAGAGAGGGATGGAGCCAGCCTGGTGTGGTGGTGCAGTGCCTGGGCACCTGCTGGCTTATGATTGTCCTTCAGGTGCCACCAGCCAATGCTCCACTTACATGGCTGGCCAAGCAGACCTCTGAAATCATCCTGTGGCTTCCCCTTTACCACTTTGAGAGCTGCTGAAAACAGGTCTGTGTTTTGGTTACATCCTGAATCCATGCCCTAGTTGCTAATGCACAAGGGTGACCCCAGGGTCCTCCACACACAATCTGACCAATCTCTACCTTGCCTTTGTTTTGCCTCCATTTTCATGTGTGCACCTCACTTAACATCCCTGGAGTTGATTATCTTTCTGTAGTGCTGCTGCATGGTAGGGATTCTTCTTTGCTTCACTTCTGAGCACAACTGCACGTCAGTGGCTGGTGAAATGATATATAGATATCACCCACTTACCTGGGTGTAATAACTATTTTCACACATCATTGAGGAGCTGAGCTAGCTCCAATGGCCTAGTCCCCTGGTCTCACAACCCTACACTGAGAAATTTATACAGGCCTCAGATAGCAAATTAACATGTGGTAGTGTGACGTGCAGATGCACCAACTGCAGTTTAGATGCAAGTGTCAGATAGAGCAGATAGTAAGGAGAGGAACAGAGATCAACAAGAGGCTTCTGAAAGAGAAACCTGGGAAATTAAAGGTGCTCCAGAATTTAAAGTGAAGCCTGTGGGAATAATTAAAGACAACTGCATATGCATATGTAACCCCTGTAAGTTAATTTTTTTTACATGTTTTATAATAGTGGAATAAACTTATTTTTTTTCTAAAAATATATGCCATTTACTTGAATGAACAGGATATGATTCCACTGTGAAATTCTGCACACAGTTAGTCCTGCTAAAAAAACCAACCCAAATCCCCCAAATATCATCCTAGACACTATTAAACAAGATGATAAAATGGAAATTTCTGAAAATAATGATGATGTGGATTTCATTTGATGTCTGCTAGGAACCACATGGTTGTATGAAATGAAAATAAAAGTGTGTGTGCGTGTGTATGTCTGCATATGTACATATGCGTAGCAAAGCAGACCATACTATTTGCTTATAATTTATATCCTCCCTACAGATTTCATGAATTGGAATATATTTCTGGTTTCAAATGTCTTTTCTGAGTTTGCCAGCTCTAAAGAACAACAACTGATCTGCTTTCCCCTTATCCTTAGAGGAAGATAACCTTTTATATGTCTCCAAACTACACACAGTACTTGGTTACAATTTGGATTAACTTACTGGTAAAGCAATGCATAACAACAAAGCAATGAAAGGTACCTCTGCCCTGCATGATGCAAGACTGAAAAGGTGGCAGCTTTTCCTTTGGTAAACCTGTTTATATCCCACACCATGGGATTGATCTGCTCTGGAAACAGAAGAAAATAATATTCCAAAAGTCTCTGATTGATTGTTTCATTCTCACTCTTCACCCAGCAAGGGGTTGCAAAGACAGATGACCAAAAAAAGCCGTTGGAGGTCTCTAAGTGAATGCAATAAATGCAGCAACGATTTAAGCACTTTCTGACCTGGAGGTCCATGAATAATTCCACCTGATAACCAAGGAAACATTTTAGTCTTTGAGTAGCTTAAATGTCGTGTCTGTTTGCAGTGCTTTGTAACCATTAACCTGTGGGTAACCCACAGCACACCATATGGTGCATGCAGATCCCCTGCAGCCTATTTCTCTGGAGACTTTTCTCAGTGACTCTCTTCCCTCTGTGTTCAGTGTTTGTAATTCAATACTTGGGCAATTCTGGACGTGGAATTAACAAGTGATGTTATTAACTTCTTACATGTTTCACCTTCAAATTCCCCTAAACATGAAGAGGGGTTCCCTCCGAAAACATTAAATTAGGTTTGGTTTTAGGCTGTAGGCCAGATGAAAACTAAATCAAATTGTACTTTGAAACTCTTGCTTTCAATGTAGGAATTTTATGTTCCGCAGTATGTTTTCCTTGTCCTAACTAATTACTCCTTAATCCCCAAAGGTACAGCATTCCCTAGCATCAGCTGTCAAAAGGCCCTACTAGACAAAACAGCGCCAGATGCTTATTCCCAGTATTAAGCTCGCAACAGATGGTAAATGCCAGAGATATAAATATATATCCAGATATAGATATATCAGCAAGTGCATACTTTTGTATTCATGCATACATGCTCATGTGAACACATGCACACACGTACATATTGTACTCTTTAACTGTATGGTTTGTGATGTACAGATTTCCTAGTTTGGTAACAAAGGAACATTTACATTTTTTATTAAATACTAATAGGAAAAAGAGAGACAGAACAAAACCCTCCTCTTTCTAGGAAGCAGATTAGTTGATAAACTGCATCTCATCACAGCTGGGAAAGATCAGTGCTTCAAATGAATTTAACTGGAGGTGAAAGTTTTCATTTGTTTCATATGACCACAGTGAAGGCTCAGCTACAATGTTAGGGCATCAGTTCACTTGATTCGCCCATCACATACTGCAGGTAAGTCTCCTGTCAATGAGGACACATGTTTTGCAGCGAGCTACTGTTTTGCATTCACAGCCCCTGTTTGTGCTCTTAACTGTCCTGACAATGTTGTGCTTTAGTTTGTTAGTTGATTTGTTTTTTGGGAGAGGGCAGCATCACATGTTATACTCAGTCATATAAGGAGACTGGACACAAGGCTAGAGAAACTGGTGAGAAACAGAAACATTGAAAATCAATGGCCTGTGCTAGGAGAAAGTAAATCCTGACTTTTAAATCCATAAATCTTAGTTTGGAAATAGGAGAGGAGAATGCTCCATTAGTTACCTGTACAGTTAGAGGTGGGCATCAACTTATGGTTAAAGTTGCTCAGCCATGTTTGCCCATAATATTTTTCATGCAATGAGAAATTGAATGGATGTCTTTTGTGACACTTTTCAAGTTCCTTCTGTGAGACTAGTTTATTTTAAAAGTATTAATACTCCTATTCTCTTCCCTGCAATGAACAATGTAGGAATATTTTACTACTGAGCAGTTAATTACCACCTGTACCATTTATGAGTCAAATCACAAAACAGGTGTCTGCACAGGAAAAAAGAGACTCTTGTTTTAGGGAATTTGGTCCTCTTTGCCAATGTTATTGCTACATGAGTATGAAATGTAGGATCTGAGGGAATATAGGCAGGGCTGCATGCAGTGAAACGTCTACTTTTTACCCTGTGGTAATGAGGCTTAAACAGAAATCCAAAGAGTGGATGTATTAATCTTCCTTCCTTTGAACATGATGCAAAGGTGTGAAACTTTGAATAATTAGGTTCATAAATCTGATGTACCATAGAAATATGGCACTCATTGAACTGATGTGATCCAAGTGTTGGTGCAGCAGAGTTGTGTGCTGGTCATTGGTAGAACTGATGTCACGCACAAAGGCTGGGCCTGGTGAAGCGGGATCCCCAGGAGGGGATCGCTGCACAGGTCACAGCACGGACAGGAAGCATGGTGATGTAGGAACATGTTAGAACTGACTAGTCCCACAAATAATTTTTACCCTAGTATCCTGTGATAGTGTTCAACACTAGATACTTCAGAGAAAGTACCTTCAGGAAAACTTCAGAGAGCTCTGTCCCAAAGCCTGGTGGGCTGGGAGTCCTTGTTCTATTCTCCAAAAGGGAGCAAAAAAATTCTTCCAAAATTCACAGCCCAACAATTAAAACACAACTTAGAACTAAAAGTAGGACAAGAATGAGCTTTGAATGACTCCTTCTGTTTTGGAGTTTCTGTCTCTGAGCCTGTCAAGCCTGACTGACTTAAAAAAAAGACAGTCCTTGTCATCTGAGACTGGGTTGCCCGAGGAGCTTGTAAATGGACAGTGAGTATTTACTGAGATGATGAGAACATTACTCATTCACAAGAAGGCCAGAGTGTACCCTCTGTGTGTCTCACTGTCACTAAACACAGACCAAAGTGCACAGCAACAGCAAGAACATTAAAACCAGTAGCAGCTTTATCAAATATGAAACTCTGTGCCATAATGCAAAAAAAAAAAAAAAAACCAAAACAAAACAACCCACCATCACCTTAAAAAGTGCCTTTCTCACATGGTTTTAAGAAATAAAAGACCAGGTATTCTCTCTTCCATTCAAATACCCATCTGGATATCCATACAACACAGAATTTGTATAGAAAAAAGATCCCTTCTTCCAAGCGACCATTGCACGATACCAAGTTGCGTGCTAATATTTGGAGATGAGACAGGAAAAACTTGGTATAGCACCAGTTTTACCCTAAGAAACTGATGTCCCTAGATTTAAGGTCAGTAGAAGATGTTATCTTATCTGTCTTCCTGTTTAATACAGGCCATAAGATGATGGCTTCTTATCGAAGAAAGCCCAGTGGGATTGTGGACCTCTAAAGTCAGGTTGTGAGGCCAGTGCAAAGCTCAGTAGGTGCATGAAAATGCAAACAGTCCTGGGGCCATTAGTACAAATGCTTTTAACAGCTGCCAGAGAGCCTCAGCTTGCTATGTGGTTGGGCTGCTACACAAACACATCCAAAACGACTACACAGATGCAAATGATTGAAATGTAACTGCCCATAATATGCTGTGTGTTGGCTAATGGTTAGCATTGGTTAGAAGTCATGAATACAGATGAAAGCAATACAGTTTTGGCTGCAGCTTCTGGGCTACAGTTATCTGCATGCCACTGGGTGCCTGAATCACTGTGCTGCTGCTGGCCTTGGCCACCCAGAGTCTAAGGGTCAGAGCCACCTGGGTTGGACTTCCTCCACAAAGACCACCACGCATGATCTTGAATGTGGTTAAGGAACTTGTCCCTCCTTGGAGACTGTAGGTTACAGATCCCTCCAGGACCTCAGTCCAGGAGGAGGCCCCCCACTTCTGCCATCTAGATCAGCCTGTGACAGCTTGAGTTTATTTGAGAGGGAAGGACTGTACATCTCTAGCCTGGCACTCATCACCTTCCTGCCCCCTGCTTCCCCCCCCCCCAAGTTTCATTCCTCCTTCATTCCCTTTCTTCACTAATTCATTGTTTGATTTCAGGCAACAGGCTATTTTTTATCTACCATGCACCTCAGCCCAGCTGGTGCTATGAAGGAACTGCACACCACAGGAGAATGGGCAGGCTGAATATGGCTGATGTGCTTCCTGGCCATACTCCTTTCTCAGTTACCCTGCTGTAACTTTGCTGTTGACTACAGTGACCTATGATTACAATTACAGTTGCTTGAATTATTCAGTGTAACAAAATGGTCAGATGAACTGAGCTCCTTCATCACTCACAAATTGAGGACTTGATTCTCCTGAGAGGTGTCTGTCATCCTTCAGTGTTCTCCCAATAGGTGGCATGAACACAGTTCAATATTGGGGATCTTGCTATATTTTCACTCTTGATTAGTAGCTTGGGGATGGCCATTTCAGGATGATTTCTTTAGAACAACCACAAAACAAACAGATTAATTGACCATAAATACACTGATTAAACAGACCCATTGGTTTGTCATTGTTCCAGCAGGAGACAAAGTATAGCCCTTAGGAATATCAAACTGGTGACCCAGTTTTCAAACAGCTAAAAGGTATTACTATGTCAGGTATGTTAGATTTACTGTTAATGCCACTATATTTAAATTGTATCTGGCATTAATAAGGATGATACCTGGTGAAGAACTTCAGAATTAATCTGTAGGACAGGTGACCTGGATCTCATTTTAGTGAGGAGACAATCTCATACCCTTCACATGCCTCATCCTCTCCTGGATATTTTTGGGAATTTGCTCTATCTCTTTAATGAGGTAATTACTGTATATATTTATTTTATATATCTGTATAACTTCATCCCTATAAATATAAAGTGTGCAGTGTGACATGTTCCCATTATCTGTACTAGTGGTGGGTATAGATGGGCCATACTGCTGTTCAGAATGAAATCCTGTACATCAAACTAAATATCCTCCAAAATCCACCAGAGTAAATCTCCAGTCTTTCAAGAATGGATTTATTCTGGATTTATACCCCAAGCGCAAACTGGAGTAGGATAATTAGAGCTAAATATGAAATAACTCTTGACATAAATATTCACATACACTTTCTGCATAAAACTTCAAGCCCAAATGTGCTGAACATAGGTGGATCTGCATTCTTCTGGTCTTAACCTGCCTCATAACCCCCAGTATAATCTAGCCAGTGCTAGAGATCTGTATAAATTATAGCAGTTCTACAGGTCTAAATTTTTGTCTCCTTTTCTATCATCCTCAGCACATCCAGCAGGATTTGTTTAGCAGCCCTTCCCAAAAACGCCGGGGGGATAGTCTTCTCCTGCACTGGTAAAAAGTCTCCCTTGGCTGTTTTGTTCCCTGTTATTTTTGACTGGTACAAAGCAACTGATGAGGGAGTGAGGCTCTCTTTACTACCTGTGTTACTGAAAACCCAGCCAGACTCAAACTGTTCCAGTGGTTTGTCTATCCCATGTTATCTTCAACTCATAAATATTTTTGTCAGTTATTTTTCATTCATGTGACTGCATGGGGAATGGTCCTTCTGCCACTGCCTATATTAGCATACAGTGCTCCTGCATGAGTACAAGTATCCTCCATTCATGATTTGCTGTTCATCATGTCTTCTTCATTACTTGGCCATAGAAAAAGTTATTCTTGTCTGGCAAGGGACTAGAAGTAATAACATTTGATCTACCACAAATAGCTATATAGGGAATGTAACAGCTGAAATTAGCAATATAATCACAAATCCTAGAATAAAATGTCTTTCTCCAAAATTACGTTCAAATGACACTAAGATTTGCTAACATTATGGTAGGTCAGAAGAAATTCATGAATGAAAACACAACAAGAACAAAACAAATCAAATTCATGAGATGATTTATTTGGAAAATGTAAGTCTAAGAGCTTTAATGGTGAGTTAAAATGGAAATGATGATGTTGCCTGAACTGCATAGCATCTAGTCCATATACAGTCAGAGCAAGAAAATCAGCTGTGAGGCTAGCATAGAGTCATAGCATGCAGTTTGCAGCCCAGTGCTGTGTCATTTCTAAAAGGGTTGTGAAATTCCTGAAGAAGGAATGTAATTACTGGAACTGGGATTAACTAATAATATTTAATCAAATTTTAATCCTAATTGGAAAGGCATTTCCTTAATGCCCCTTATGGAAGGGAAAAGGAAGGTACTGTATTTAAACAAGTTTGAAATAAAATAATAATAATAAAAAAAGGCTGACTGGATTTGCAATCCAGGCCTAATGCTCAGTTTGCGCCTAGTCTCCAGATTATAGGAGATTATCACAGATCAAACCCCTTTAACAGAAAAGAACCTTTTAAATCCACCTCAGCATTGCCCTTATTAGGAACGAAGGAGAGAGGCTCCTTCCACTGTGAGGAAAGAAGCCCTTAATTCATGGCTTGTCAGAAGAAAGGTCCTTGCTTCAGCACTGAACCAGGTTAGTTATGGCCCTAATTTACCCAGCAGCATGTCATCCTGGTGGAAGGGATGACACCTTTAAGTAATAATGAACAAGTGTGCATTGACAGAATAATAATCATGGATTGAAAAGGTTACAGCAGAGAAGGTGGTAAAGCTAAGTGCCTGCTTTAATTCCACTGGGTCCCGTAATATCAGGAGTCGGGAGCTGCACTTAAAATATAAAATAACATTAGTGTGGCAATTAGGACTTAATGGTTTGTGGAGAGAAGTCTGCAAGACTTTATAAAAACATCCAAATTAGTCTGTATTCAAGTGTTACTTCACTTTCATTTTTTTCTGTCTGTATTGTCCTCGGAGGCAAATTTCTCTTAAAACGTAGTGAAGAAATGTTACAGGCATCAGGGCAACTTCTGTTTGTATATATGGGTATAATCCCAAGGACACTTCTGCCAATTTATCTCAACTGAAGAATCTGGTGTAGGGTGCCTATGAATAAAATTGCTGACATAGAAAAACTCATTTGCTTGAGTCAGCAGACAAAACCAAATCACTAGGTGTATATTGACCTAGTCTCTTATTCACAACATTTTGACTTCTCTTAAGTTGCATGAGACATCTAGTTCCAGTATTTAAAAATCACTACAGACAGCCTACGACACTTAGAAAAGCATGACTCAAATGGGAGCATTTTGAGTGAATTCAGACCACACAAGTTTTGTTAGGACCTTCCCGTGGCCCCAGAAGTAGGAGATCGCCCAGATTTGTGGGAAATAATCTGAATTTTTTACAGTTCTCCTGGTTTCCTGGGGGTCCCTGCTGCCATGATAGCAGGGTGCCAGTGGCCTGGCAGCTCTGGGCTTGGCAGGAAAATCTGGAGGGAGACCACATGGAATTTCTTGATGTGTGTGGGATAGGAAGCAGGCAAAAAGGGGGCTTGGTTTTTTGCAGTCAGCTACATGGCACATCATCACACATTTTTAAATTCTGTGAAAATGTGTTTCTTCAATAGTCTTCATATATGATGTGCATTCAGCACATCAAACAAACCGTGCCCTACAGAGTGTATAAATCTCGAGCACCAAACAGCACTGTCTCCATTCCTGTCTGACCATTGCACAGTTCTGATGTTGCCTGAAGACTGGATTTACAAATAGTCCTCAGATCACTGGTAGCAACAGAAAGACTCCAGCTGATTTGCTTGGGCATTTCCTTAAACTTACAGTAAGAACTGACAGAAATGAAGTACGGCATCGCCTCTTCATTGATCTCTCTTCCCTTTTCTTTCACATACATACCAATTTTCTGTTTCAATTTATTATGCTTCTTACCTGTGGTAGATATATTTATAAGGCTATATATTCTGTGTCTGAGACTGAAAGCTCAGAGACCAGACAGGTCTGTATTGATCCACATACTGACAGTGCAACTGTTCTATTAGTTCCAAGGGAGATTTCAAACCACTCCTTTCCTTTTAGGACACCCTTTATGTAGGTTTGGTGTGAAACAAAAAATGATACATATGTGCAGGTTTTTGTTTGCTTTCTTTCACTATGCCTGTGAAAATATACAGGTGATTTGGAAATTTCTGGAATAAACCCAACCTTGATAAATAAAACTATGTGTCCATTCATATGTATGTATATACATACATACACAAACATCTGTATAATAATTCTGTCAGTCTCCACTGGCAGTCTGTTAAAGTATTTTCATGGCATGTCCATTTTTCTGCACCAAAGAAAAGTAAAATGGCCAAGGTCACAGAATGGGACAGTGTCAGAGGTAAGAGATTGAATGCAGACGCACTGCACTAACAGCTGTCTCTCCAGTGCTGATCACGTTGATCCTTCCTTACTAAGTATCAGGGAGTGTATTCAACACTGTTTCATTCCCACCAAATGCATTCCTCTTTTTAGAAGAGACAAGAACTTCAGACACTACTCCTAACAGCCCTTTAGGTATCTTTTACTTCTTCATTTCAGTGGTGACTGGGTACCTAAAAAGCTTCAGGGATCAGGATCCTAGTTTTGCTGCAAGACCAGCATGAGTCAGGTCAGTATGAGACAGGAAAATGAGAATACAGCAAGGTGGGGCAGGAGAGGCGAGCTTATCAACTTGTGGGTGCAGCAGTGGCACTTTGCATAGGTCTCCTTGCCTTCACATCTCATACATCCCTGTTACCACGTCATCACACACCTGTAGTCAGCAGCGCTTCTGGCAGGCTCCTCGTTGCAGCTCCCTCCACCACACATCCAAGATGATGAAGGGAGGGAATGGAGAATTCTGCTCTGCTCAACTAAAATGGAGTGACTTTGGAATGAGGGGTGACTTTTAGGACAGCTGCTCCCTAATAGCTCTCCTGATATGCAGCCATGAAGCACCTACCAGGTCATATTCTTTTCAGCTTTAGAGAGTGTTTTACAGAGGTACGAGTAAGGGTCTGTTTGTATGGCAGGCTTGGTTTACATAAATTTCCCATTACTTTCTTCCCTTCCACACTGTGGGGCAAAAGAGTGAAATTAAACTCAGTAGCAATAAACATACTGCATCAGTGTTGGGTCTCTAAGTTCATCCCCACCTGGTGCATTAGAATGTGAATATTTAATTACTGAGTTTATCCCTTTCTCAGATACACCTTTTTTTAACATTCTACTCTTCATTCCATCTGCTGTATGGTAAATGTAATCTCTTAAATTGATATATACTTATACATATATATGGCCAATGTATTCTTTTAAGTGTATGCCTCTGAAGCGGGAGGGATTTATGTATTAAATACCAAAAGATTGTACTTCTGATTTTGACATCTAAATCAAGGGAAACAAAGTAGGTTTGTCCAACAACCACTTGCAAATTACCTCACAGGGGAGCAGTGGGGTTGACTCCTAGAGTACAGAAAGGTGGATTTGCTGAGTCTCTGGGAAGTTGAATGTGTTTTCTTGTTAACACCTTAGGCACAAACTCTTTTTGCCATTGCTAGAACAGCAGTTAAACACAGTGATATTTGAGTAACCCATAGGGAAGGGGACCTGGTAGGGGGGACAGAAGATGCAGTTAGTTTCCCTGCTTCAGTCCATAACATCATGAGAGTACTTAGCTGAGGAAAGAGAACAAACACGGTCTTATGGCCCAAGCCCAGCACTGCAGCATGCTAGCGGTAGGAGATACACATTTACAGCTTGTGTTTAATGCAGCAGTAGCCGTTCATGCAGACATATCAGGATTTCTTTGTCCAGAGTATCATAAAACACCGATTACCTGGAAACTGTCCCCTGTCCTTTGGGTTAATGACCATATTATCATGTCATATTTGTGGTCCCATAGTACTGAATCCAGTATATTTAGACCTATCTGAAAAGCTGGACCTGGTGCATGAATCAAGAAGCCCACTGTCCTGACAGGAGGGACTCTCTAATCAAACCTTATTTCATGTTTTTTTCAACTTTGCATTATGATCACATTCTTATTAGGACAGAGAGGGCCTTTACAAAGGTATCTAGGCCACCTGATTGTGAAGACAAATAAAGAATGAGATTTACAAAAGTATCTACATTATTGAGTCTGATGGCTTTTCAAATCTCTGAATCCAGGAGGTGATCCACAAAGTATTTATTTAATGCTTTAGACATCTCATTGTTCATTTGTATCTGTCTCCTGGTCTCATTCTTCATGTCCTCAATGCTGTAGGAATAGGAGACTTAAAAAACCTGTCTTGCCTCCCTAGTCTTTGGCCTGTTCTGTTGAAGCAAGGGATTTTTTTTTTCCCTCCGAGACAGAGATCATAAATGCACTTAAATTTTGTGGAATAGCTGACCTTACTCTGAACAATTAATGACCAAAATCACAAACTAGCCTGATTTCAGGTTCAAATCTGATCTCTTTGAACATGATCATCCCAAAATCTTCTACCATTGACAGACCACATGCGTAACCAAGTATAGAACCATATGTAAAAAAAAAAAAGAGCAATCAGTTCTTCATGGAAAAGAGGGACTACTTTAATTACTGCCAACAAGCAGTGACCTTGAAATTCTTAGTATATTTTAATTTTACAAGCTGTTCAGATACTGGATTGATGGGGACAGAATAAGTACCTGGGCTGAATCCACGAAATTACTAGGGTTGATTTCTAGCTGAAAATATTTCAGTAAAAGGATTATACATTTCATTTAGGTAAATAATGATAGGATCTGCAGCTACTCTTGCTGGCATAAAAATTCTAAGGGCTGTCACTCTCCATGCTTCAGGGCAAAAAATGGATCCAGTGTCAGTGATTTTTATCATGACGCTGCTATATTTGGTGTCTTTCATAAAGCTCCTACACTTATATTATTCTGACAGATTGTCAGCTTCCATTAAAAAAAAAAAGTTTTTACCCACCCTAACTGAGGCAAAAAACCTCTTGACTAAATTTGAAAATCAGAAGGTAGTTCAAATGCCAGAGTTGTCATTTTAGCACCATAATATCTTGTGATTCGGTTGGAGTGAGTCTTGCTCATGATTTTTGAAAATTTGAGGCCATCCATCCTGTGTACCAGACTGGGTCAGAAGGAAACCACATCCTTTCTTCCTTCAGAATAAAGCCCAGTTTAGGTGCAGACAGTTGACTTAGTCTTTTACAGCATCTGGAGTTGACAGACAGCTATAGGACGCTTTTGAAACTAGAGATTTCAAGAGACCCACTAAGGGCAGTCAGTCCTTCTGAGGGCCTGCTAGGGGAATCCATTATCAGGTATTTTCCAAGGGTGCATTTAATCCAATTCTGAAAGAGGAAAACCCATCACTTCTCACTGTTGATTCAGTGTCACCTCTCAGCTGAGCATCACATGTTGCACCTGCAGCTGCTTGCCTTGCTGAGCACTCCAGCCTCTGTGCACCCTAAGCCACTAACTGGATAGCATCCCTCCTCCACATCCTCCAGGTCATGGGATTTTAAGGGACAGAAGAATGTTTAAGGTTAAATAGCCTCTTCCAGAAGATTACAAATAATAAGATGAGGCAGGCATGTGAAAAGACACTCTGGAGTCCTGCAAGCAGGGGACAGAACAGGGGAGCCTCCAGCCCCTGAGGTTGTATGGGTGGCTGAGGACCGCTCTGCTGATGGTGAGCAGGCGCTGGCATGGGGAGGGATGAGCTTGTACTGCAGGTGCCCCCATGCACAGCTCTCAGAGCCATCTGCTCTGAATTAGACTGGATTAAAGACACAGCATAGGCAAATCCCTTCTTGCTGTTTGTGTGACATAGGTTTATCCCATGTGAAATATGGCTTAGAGGAAAAGGCTGCCTTTCTCACATGCTAGGGAAAGGCAGTTAACAAGAAGAGCTTCTAAAGCCAGGTAAAAGAAACACTCCCCCCTAAATGAGAGATGTCACTTTGGCAGGCAGTCTTTGTTTTGATAGCCTCAGCAGAAAGACAAAAATTCAGGGCAGGTACCAAAAGCTCCATGCAGGACCCTCTGCAGGCAAGGAAAGACACAGGCAGTCAAAGCACTCAGTATGAATAGCACTGGACTCATAATCGCTTTATGGAGAGGAAGGGTACATAAGGGGAATAGGCAAATCTGAGGTAATATGTCCTTAAGCACCATTCCCATCACATCTCTAAAGAAGACAAATATCTGTTTCCTTCTTGACTTTCCTGGGTGGTTGCCTTGGCATGGGAGCAACAAAAAAAAAAAGCTGTATAGAGCAAGCCTGTTGTTAAGAAGGTTTCAGGAGCCTGTACTTTTTGTCCAGTTCATCACTATTTTGATTTATTTCTGCATACATGTTGCTCTCTGAGAGGCTGTCCTGAACCCAGTTTTCATTATCCACTATGGCTGCTCAGCACTCAAGTTTGTGAGGCAGTGGGTGTGCTTACTTATGCCTTCTACATCTATTTAATGCCCCTTTGGTGGACGTAATCTTTGCTTGTTCCTTTTCTAAACAGCTGCTGGCTCTGCCTTAAAGGTGCCCACTTTTCCCTGTGAATGAAGCACACTGGAAAACATAAGGGAACAATCAAGCAATACTTATCTAACAAACATGTTGGTCCCCTTGTTTAGTTTAGAGAAACTAAAAAAATACAGTTCCAAGTGAAGTCAAGCCCTGTACCTACCTCTTCAAATAATATACAGAGGAGAACATGTTTTTTCCACGTTACTTGCACCCACAGTTCAATTCTTTTAAAAAGAAAGCTCTCCTTGGCTTTCTAATGTTTGGGAGCAAAGGAGAGGGAACAGTGAACCCAGTGCCATGCAAGAGAATGGAGCAAGGTTGTAACAAATGAAAATTAAAAGGGAGAACAGAAACACTACAGACAAAGGCAGAGACTAAAGATTCAGAAAATGTCATAAAAAGAAGGAAAAATGCCTTTTCTTTCTGGATTCTGGGCAAAAAATAGACCTTTATCAGAGACAATATGTTACTGTTATATCAGGAAGGTTAAATGATTTACACAGTTTCAAGGAAATTTTGAGAGACTTGATACTGAGGTCTTTTACAACAGTGAAAATTACAAGCAATTAGACAATGGAATTATTCCAGACTTATATACATTATATTGACTAGAACTGAAAGGATTTTTTTGACATTTCTTGTCAGAAATTACTGATTAATGAAATAAAAAATAATTTATGTGAGTAGGCCATTCCTCCTGAGTTTTTTTACACATTTTGGGGGGAAAATATTGCAGAACTGTCAAAACAGAACATTTCAGCTCCTTTTCAGAAATAAAAGGCATAGTTTTCCATTTTAAAAGGTTTTTTTTTCTCCTGTTATGAAATGAAACAAAACACAATTCAACAATGAAAAATAAATTAAAGAATGGTTTTTATTTGTATTCCAGTTGGAAAGGAATGGGGTGGGTATTTTCAGTATTAAATTTTCATACAACAAGAAACCCACTTCCTATGAAGTATTAAGAGAGACATCTATATGGCTGATCAATCTTATTTGTTTCAACCCCATCATCTTTGACATCATAAAAAATGCCATGCTTCCAAAAGTTCTAATTTTATATGTCCCTTAAGACTATATCAGCCACATGACAGCTTTTGGCAGACAGTGGGCTGTGCTATGTGGTTTGTTTATGCTGCAAAGCTTAATAGAAACTATATATTTAGTGTATGTTTTGGCTGGTTGACACATTGTTTGAACAGCTCAGTATATAATATAATTAAACTTGTAAAAAGTTGTGCAGACAAATCCTTTAAGTAAGATATTCAGATTTTATGATCCTTGTGACAGGTGCACGACCTTTGCTTTCACTTTATTAAACTGTCCTTATCTTGACCCATGAGCCTTTTGTTATATTTTCTCTCCCCTGTCCAGCTGAGGAGGGGGAGTGATAGAGCAGCTTTGGTGGGCACCTGGCTTCCAGCCAGGGTCAACCCACCACACACCAGTAAACAGTTCACTGAAGTTTATTTACAGTGGAAAAAAAAGCCCACACATGCAAGTCTTTCTGTCTGATATAGAGGAGGAAAATACAGGGAAGATCAGTTTGTCTCTTCCATTGAGCTATTTACAGGCAATATTGGAAGTTTCTTTCATCTGCTGCTAATTTTATTAACTGGTACTTCATAATTATATGCCCAGTCATGTGTTACTTAAGACAGATGATTGTCTTCAACAGGTCTTAATAAAATTAAGACACACCTTTCTGGAGGTCTGTCTTAATTGCTAATCTTGTGACATCTCTGTAATCTTTTTGATTCATCTCCTCCTGTGTGTTTCTCTGATCTGTCTGTTCCTGCCAATGCTGACTGTGACCATTGTCACTACCAACTACCCTGGCAGGGAGTTCAGCTGAAGGCTGTTGTGGACCTAATGAGGTGTACCCAATCAGGAGAAAAATGCGGCTCCATTTCCATCCCCTGGGTGGTAACTACTTTGTAAGAGTGATCAATTCTTGCTTAGGTTAAGAAGTGTGACTAAACAAACATGGAAATTATCCTGTGTGATCTCCTGCACAGCCAAGGTGGGGAGGCAATTGGGCAGCCAAGAGAAGCACAGCGAGATCCACTAGCTGAGTCCTTTTAACGTGTTCTGCTGCTGGAATAGCAGGATCTGTTTTTGCTATTTAATACTTGCATTTGTACCAAGCAAGAAGGGACATTAGGCTTAATTCTGCAGTTAGTTATGAAAAGCAATCAAAAACTCCCACTGACTTCAGGGAGAGCAGAAGCAAGTGCTTTGCCAGGACATAGTGCTGCTACATGCTCTTTAGATAAGGCTAGAGCGGGAGCACTGTTAGGAAAAGCAGATGATAAAGAGGAGCAGAGCACTTATGCTAGGATTCATCTTACCTGCTTTTAGCCATCAAAAACTTAGGCTCCCTCTGCAGCATTTGTGCAGAGAGAGGGATGCACTTCAAGAGGCTGATCAGTTCTTTCCACTCCACTAGCAGTATATAGGGGTATTTTTCACAGAATTAGGATGATGTAGTCTCCCATAAATAGGTCCCATATTTTCTCTGGATGGCCACCAGCAACAAAGTGAAATCCTTTTGGGCATGACCCAAAATCTGACTCTAGTCAACAACTACCATACTCTTTCCATTGCCTTTAACTGGTTATATATTAGTCCATATTAGCCAAGGAATATATTAACACTGTCAGAGGACCTGGACAGACTACTTTATGCAAAAGATGTTTAAACCTGAAGGTACTGTGGAAATGTATGGGAGCAAGCAAGCAATGATGAGAGGAGAGTAAGAAACAGCTTGGTTTTTTGGCTCTCCATTTCAACTTTGATCTTTCCTGGCAATCTACCTATTGGCACTTGATGCTGTGACTGCAGGTTTGCCCAATCCTCCTCCCAAGCTGAAATTCTCTCTCTGTACGGAGAAAACAACAGGAATGCATGATATAGAATCCACATAAGGACACAGATAAATTCTTGGGTGCCTATTATATCCTGTGAGAAGAAAAGTCTTTTTTTTTGGTCAGGTCAGGAAGAGTTTGAGATGTGTTTGTCTTACTCAAAGTAAGTGGGCCTTGCAATAAATCACATTTACCAACAGTCAGACTTTGCTGAATAGTAGTTGTTCAAAAAAGTGTTGAACGAAGGATATTGAGAAAGGCTTAATGCACAAAGCTTTATTAGTGGGGTCTGGAAGTGAAGGCATATACACCAACTTCAAAGTTACCAAAGTATTAAAAACAATGGGAAAAGAAAGAGAGAAAAAAAAGGGAAGGGAAAGGGGAAAGCGGAAAGGGAAAGGGGAGGCTCTCCCTGTGGCCAGCTGGGAGTCATTGTAGGAGGAGCATGCCCCTCTGTGGTCTCTCCAGTACAGCAGGTTATGATAGTGATGGTAGCCATCACCATCCTTGTTTCCCAGCACTTTATACCTTCCATCAGGACCTGCTCCAGATCCTATGGACTGTTCCCATTCATGATGCTCTTCATGCTGACTGTAGCAAGCTTAGTTGGACACAGACATTGCACATGGATTGGCTGCTAAGCTTTTGTGCATGTGTTTCACTGGATAATCCTGTCTAGGTATCTAGGTGACCACTGTCTATTTTGCTATGCTCTAAGTTTTGTGTTTCCTTTATATAAACTAAAAGCCATAAGATGAGCTGTAGGAAAGGGGCAGGGAGGGCAATTCTCTATGCCGATGGCAATTGCATCCCGTAAGAACCATTTATACTATCGGTATGTGGGCTTGTGGGTACAAGGCCATGAGGGAAAACATGTGAGACTAACAGAATTAAAAAAACAAGGGAAAAAATACTGCCCTGGCAGCTCAGGAAAGCCCTGCCACAAGAGCCCAGGTGAACAGTTACAGTGAGCTTTGAGCAAAGGCAGATTGCAGAGCAGCAAATGGAAAGTGCTCAGCTTCACAGTGACTGCAGCACCTAAGGCACTGTGCAAGAACAGAATGTCTTTTGGCTGGAGATCTCTATATTCCAGAATTACTTTTCCTTAAAGTTGGAGGAAAAAAACCCCACTGTACCAAACAGACTGTGTACTACAGTTCTGAAAAATGTTGCAATCTGGCTTCCAAACAACAAATGTTTATATTTTCAATTAAATTAAATTAACAAAAGTGTCATATTTTTCTTTCCTTCAAAATTAAATTTTAAGTGTATTTTTACAACACTTTCTATTTGTTTAAAGTAAAATGAAACCTGGAAAAAACATTTGTCATTTTCATTTCCGCACTTAAAAATCAAATCATTGAGCTGAAATCAGCTTTAATGAAACAACATTTTCTGTAGAGAGGGTTGTTATAACATGGAAATATTGAAACATCTCTTTGAAGCTTATTCTGCATAAACTTTTGTCTTTCCCACTTGCACATTTTTCATTTCATGCTTCCCTTTAACCACCTGCATTAGACCTTCAGATACAAACTTGCACCTTCACATACACACATCCTGGTTTTTACTATGTTATTCTTTTTCCTCTGATAATGTCCTCTTTCCTTCATTCCCTACCTTCTTACCAAGTTCTCTTCCCCTTCTTTGTTGCGTTCTCACCCTCTTCTTCTCTTTTTCAACATGTCCAAGGCAAAACACTTGGAATACATAATTCAGAAAAGGATTCCTACATATGCCATGGAGATAGGGATCTATCAGGACTTTCTAATTGCTATGAGAAATCTGAGCAGGTTGTCTACTCCCTTTGAGTAATATGCTGCTCAATGCAATCCTTTGGCTCACAGGAATAAAATTCCTCCTTCTCCCCCAGGACAGAGTTAAGGTCAGCGGACCTACTGTCTTCCTTCAGAAGCTAAGTGGCAAAGGTGTGTTATTCTTCCCCTGAATATTTCAGCTTTTCTCCCTAGAATATCCCTAGACAGAGAGAGGTGGCCATTGGTTAGTAGGTCAGGAAATCATAACTGAATCAAATTAGTCTGACCTTGAATGAATGATTAAGTTCTTGGACACTTCACAGAATGAGAAATTCCACTTTGTCCCGTGAGGAAGCACAAATTTGATGGCACAGGTGAGTCCCCTGATGTTTGAGTAGATTGCATGACATGTACTCTTTGCCAGTTAAACTCTGTTCACAGAGAGTTGAAAAACAACCCATGACTGAGACCAAAGATCACACATTTCCAGAACAGCTTTTCTTCCATGTTAATTTACAAATGTTCTGGCTCTTCACCTGTGTTTTCCCAAATTCTTTTGCTGGGCTCTGAGTGTGAGGAGATGTCCTGGATTCAGCTGGGATAGAGTTAATTGTCTTCCTAGTAGCTGGTACACTGCTATGTTTTGAGTTCAGTATGCGAAGAATGTTGATAACACTGATGTTTTCAGTTGTTGCTAAGTAGTGTTTAGTCTAAAGTCAAGGATTTTTCAGCTTCTCAAGCTCAGCCAGTGAGAAAGCTGGAGGGGCACAAGAAGTTGGCACAGGACACAGCCAGGGCAGCTGACCCAAAGTGGCCAAGGGGTATTTCATACCATGTGATGTCACAAATAGTATATAAACTGGGGGGGAGTGGGGGCGGGTGGAATCGCCACTCAGGGACTAACTGGGTGTCGATTGGTGGGTGGTGAGCAATTGCACTGCGCATCAATTGTACGTTCCAACCCTTTTATTATTACTGTTGTCGTTTTATTAGTGTTACCATTATCATTATCAGTTTCTTCTTTTCTGTTCTATTAAACCGTTCTTATCTCAACCCACGAGTTTTACTTCTTTTCCTGATTTTCTCCCCCATCCCACTGGGTGGCGGGGGAGTGAGTGAGTGGCTGTGTGGTGCTTAGTTGCTGGCTGGGGTTTAACCATGACAGGAGACGACTTTAACTGTGTTTCTACTCCTACAAAAAACACTTAGTCATTATCAGTCATGACTCAGCTTAACTCACCATAATCCATTGTGAAGGCACAATGCAAATAAAACCTGCCTCTCAGTTTATACAAGAAAGAATGCTTGCTTTTTAGTCATACATTAAAAAAAAAAAAAAAGAGACTTGGAGATTTCCAATTAACAGACTCTGTATCCCTATCTGCTCAATGTATAAAATACGTTTGTTGGGATTATAAACTATGCACACAGTAATAATATTGCTGATGCTGACCTTGCAAAGCACAGCTCTGTGCTTTATGAATCAATCATCACTGCCTGGAGCAAGATGGAAAATAAACCTGCAGAGAAAGCAGCAGGAGAGCAGGTGAATGAGAAGTGCCTGCAAGTGTATGAGGACAGTGGTACCAAATTAAGCAGAATTTGTCTCTACACCTACAGTATGGCAACAGAGAAGCCTGGTTCATCTGTAAGGTTACTGTCTCCGGCTGATAGTATGTAGGTGTATTACATCCCTGAAAATACAGTGCAAACCGGTGCCTCCTAGTGGATGCTTTGCTTGTTGCAGGGTCAGATACCACGATTTGAGTCATGCCTGTACTGAGGGCTCAGTACCAGTTTATATGATGCATCTCTGCCCCATGGCAGCAGCTTACTCAGTCGTTCTCCTCACAGTTATCCTAGATTAACAGATTCTTCACCCCAGGGATTGTCACCAGATATGTTGGCTCACATACTCTTGTAAGGCAAAACCATGAAGATCAGCAAAGGCCAGCCATAGAAAGTCACTTTGGCTAGAAGAGGTTAGAAATTAGCACCCAGTAACCCATCAGACAGCTGCAAGAGTTAAAGGGAAGAAGGAAAGGTTATAATGTGGAGGAAGGATGTCTCCAGGTGATCTGGTCCAGCCAAAAGGGCAGGTGTGGTCTTGTCCTCAGTTTCACCTCTGAGCAGTAAGAAGATCCCATGAGTCCCTCGCTCAGCCACTGTCACAGTGCTACACATGCATGTAACCCTTCTGGTGGAGATGCCTACTTCATCATTCTAAATGGCTGGTGCAGGAAATGCTTATACATTTTTATGCTTGCAAATTTTCCTATTCCACTGGGTGTTCAGACAGCCTGACAAAAGCAGCTTTAAATGAATTAGCAGGCAAATTGCTCTGCTGGAGATCAGAAGAAAAATGCAAAAGAGAAGGATACACATTAATGCTGTGTTTGCCATAAACAAAGAATTGTCTTTTTCTTTTCATATCCTGAATGACCCTTATGGAGTAAGGCAAAACCAAAAAAAAACAGCAACAAAAAAAAGAGGAGACAAGAAAACAAATCTCTTATGAAAAGGTACAACACATGCCTCTCCTCTGTAACATGCTACATCTTAAATGAACATAAAATGTCATCTCCTCCAAGAGATAGCAAGCTCCTAGAAATGCAAAGGTGCAAATCACAGAAAATTGGTCACATGTATGGACATCACAATACCTGGGATTTATTTACATCACAACAGTTGAGGAACTATGGGTATTCATAAAACACATACAGACCTGCCCATCTATGTTCAGGAAGTTTAGAGGCAACTAAAACTAGAAAAGACACACAGGAACAGGACATCTAAAATTGAAGAATACTTTCACCATAAATAATGATTACAAAGCTTTGCAATTTGAAGTGTTCTAATTGAGACATTCCAGAAATCTTTTGAAAGATTAATAAATGCTTAATTTTCCCAATATACTTGTGAGATAGTTAAATACTGGTTAGCCTTATTCTTCAGGTAGAGGAAACAGGTATAACTGATTCCCTGAATACTGCTAAGAATGAAACCTTCTCAGTCCATAATTTATATACAAGGTAATCTTTTGGTTCTTTCCTTTTGTCAGCCTCCTGAATAATCAATCTTTCTGATGATGGCTTTAAACTATGAGCATAAGAAGACAATACTAGAAAACAGTAGAATACACAGCTACTCCTTCATTTTTTGTAGAAAAAAAAAACCAAACAAGCCAACGTAAATTCAATCAGATTTCATTGAAAAATCAATTATTTTAATCATCAAGTGTTCATTTCTGCAGAAAAGCAATAGACAAAATATCCTTAGTATCTGCCCAAAGGGAATATTTAGATTATCTAAACTGTTACATTAGCAAGGTTTCTATCAGGCAGCCAAACAAGTGGTTTATATTCATTGTGCTTCATACATATTATCTTGCATGGTGATGGTAAGGCTCTAAATTTTTATGTAGTCATTTTTTCACAAGCATAAATGGTACTGTACAGTTGTTACCATAAGTCGGCACTTCAGAAACTCTCTAAGACTCAATTTTGGAGTTTTAGAAAGCAGGCATTCTTTATTGCAGTGCTGGATGCATGGGGGATCATTCTGCCTATTGTGCATACCAATTCTTTCAACAGTTGTGATTATATACAAAATGGATATACATATTCATGATTTTTCCTGGAAGTAATTAACATATTCATCTGAATTTCAGGAATTCATTAATATATGTAAATATCCTTGGCACAGGCACACTCGAGATCTTTGGTGGTCTTCAGGGGTCCTCTGGTGGTCTTTGATAGTCTTACTCACTTGTCTGCTAGTTCACCCTCTTCCAGTGATTCTGCACAGTGGGACACTTTACAAGTTTTGATACAATTTATCCTAAAGAATGTACATTAGTAACTCTAATATCTGTCTTTTCTTGATTTTCATTCTTTTAACACAAGCCACATTGACACTTTTAAGCTAAATATCTAAAAGGGCCTAAGGCTCTCATCTTCCCAGGGAATTGCAAGGTCAACCAAAAGCAATTTCCTCTGGTATCTTATACATTTTGCAACATACAGGTTTTCTTATCCACCACTAGTCAGCATAACAAAGCCATTCTGTTCTTCTCGCAACACAAGATGTAAAGCATCTTGTATCACAGTCACAACATTTGACAGCACAGCACTTTTCACCTGCATAGCATCTAACACCTCAGAAGCCGTGCAAGTATTATTTTAATTTCACAGATGGGAAAACCGAGCACCCAGAGACACACAGCAACACAGATGAGAAGAGAACACAGCCCCGATAATTTCCCATAGTGACACAAGCCTGGACTTGTCCCAGTTAATTTTCAGATTTATCTAAGAAAGCTAAGTGAAAACTCTTAACCGGGGCAGGGTGGGGTGGGGGGTGGGAGGGATGAGGAGATACATCCTAAGATGAGATTTATCTCACTCATGATATGCATGAAATGGAATGCTCTGAATACCAGCCAATTTCTTGCTTTTAACCACACTCTTGTCTAGACCAGTGGCTAATATTTTTAGCACGTGGAGAACACATGTGGTCACATCAGTGTATTTTAATATAGTCACACTGGATAGCTCTGTCCCAGATAGTTAAAATCTACCTCCTTAATTTTAACTAACCCTGGTCACAGGTCCTGGTCTGAAGACTCAAGTAATCTTTCCCTTAGTAGTCCTCTTCAATGCTGTCCTGGTTTTTGGCTGGGATAGAGTTAATTTTCTTCCTAGTAGCTGGGATGGTGTTGTGTTTTGGGTTCAGTATGAGAAGAATGTTGATAACACACTGACGTTTTCAGTTGTTGCCAAGTAGTGTTTAGGCTAAAGTCAAGGATTTTTCAGCTTCTCATGCCCAGCCAGCTAGAAGGCTGGAGGGGCACAAGAAGTTGGGAGGGGACACAGCCAGGACAGCTGACCCAAACTGGCCAAAGGGGTATTCCACACCATGTGACATCATGCCCAATATACAAACTGGGGCGAGTTGGGTGGGGAGGGATAGCTGCTCCAGAACTAACTGGGCATTGGTCGGCGGATGGTGAGCAATTGCATTGTGTATCGCTTGTTTTGTATTTTCCAATCCTTTTATTATTATTGTTACTTTATTATTGTTATTACTATCATTATTAGTTTCTTCCTTTCTGTCCTATTAAACTGTTCTTATCTCAACCCACGAGTTAGTTACTTTTTTTCCAATTCTTTCGCCCACCCCACTAGGTGGGGGGAGTGAGTGAGCGGCTGCGTGGTGCTTTGTTACTGGCTGGGAATAAACCACAACAAATGAACTTCTCAGTACCTCTTAAAACCAGGCCAGGGTTTGCTGTGGGCAATGCACCATTTCAAGTGCATTGACATCACTTCTGTGAGATTTGCAAGCCACACAATGCCTTAATTTGTTTCATTCAAATATTAATATCTGGTTTATTTTAACATCCATTTACTGAGTTTTACTTTCTGAGAAAGCATTGAAGTGTCAATCACAGGTCCCCACGAACGGTGGAGTAAAGATATGCAACATCCAAGAGAGATCTGTAAATTGGAGCATCCAATCACATACTCTGTTACTCTGACAGGGATTCTTCTCATTGATCTGTAACTAATGAACATCATCAGGGTGCTGAAGGAGCTGGCAGTACAAGGTCACTCTCTATCATCTTTGAAGAGTTGTGGCAGTTGAGGGAGGTGTGCAATTACTGGAAGAAAGGCAAATATTACAGATATCTTCCAAAAATACAGGAAGGAAGAAGTAGAGACTTTTTAAGGACAAAAGGAAACATCAGATTTTATCTACTCTGGTCTGCTTAAAAAAACCCGACAACACCACAAACCAAAACAAAGCAAAAAAAAAAAAAAAAAAAAGACATACAAATACATATACACAAACACTCAAACCTGTCATAGGTTTCAATTCCGTGGTTCCTACATCTAGCCTTGCTGTTAGAGAAACAAATCTGGTTAACCAGATGGAACCCCAGCCTCACCACCTGATTTAGCACACTAATGCCTTTTGGACTAAGCTGGTAGAAATGTTATATTCTGTGCATTGAAAAGCCATGATAGAAATATTTCCTTGTGGTGGGTTGACCCTGGCTGGATGCCAGGTGCCCACCAAAGCCACTCTATCAATCCCCCCTCCTCAGCTGGACAGGGGGGAGAAAATATAACAAAAGGCTCGTGGGTCAAGATAAGGACAGTTTAATAAAGTGAAAGCAAAGGTTGCATGTGAAAGCAAAGAAAAACAAATGATGTTATTCTCTACTTCCCATTAGCAGGCTATGTCTAGCCATTTTCTGGGAAGCAGGGCTTCAGTACGCGTAGTGGTTGCTCCGGAAGACAAAAATGCACCCCTTCCGTCTCCTTTTACTTAGCTTTTATATCTGAGCTGGCATCATATGGTATGTGTCATGGTTTCAGCCCAGCTGGTAACAAAGGACCACGCAGCCGCTCGCTCATTCCTCCCGTCCCCCTCCAGTGGGATAGGGAGGAGAATCGGAGGAGAGAAAAGGAAAAAAAAAACGGAACCTCGAGGGTTGAGATAAAGGCAGTTTACTGGGACAACACAGAAAAAAGAGAAATTACAACAACAACAACGGTACTAATAAAAGAATATACAGAAGGAGTGATGCACAGTGCAACTGCTCACCACCCAGAACCAGACACTCTGCCACTTTCCCCACCGTAAGTTGAGAGACCTCCCCCCAGCCCGCTCCCCATTTATATACTGAGCGATGTCACATGGTATGGAATAGCTCCTTGGCTAGTTCAGGTCAGCTGCCCTGGCTATGCCCCCCCCCCACCTCCCAGGTTCCTGTAAAGATTAACTCTATCCCAGCTGAACCCAAGACAAGTATGGAATATCTGTTTGGTTAGTTTAGGTCAGCTGTCCCGGTTTTGTCCCCTCCCAAGATCTTGCCCAGCCCCAGCCTGCTGTTGAGGGAGGCAAAAATGTTGGAGAGACAGTCTTGATGCTGTGCCAGAACTGCTCAGCAGTAGCCAAAACACTGGTGTGTTATCAACACCTTTCTAGCTACCAATGCAGAATACAGCACTACAAGGGCTGCTATGGGGAGAATTAACTTCATCTCAGCCAGACCCAATACATTCCTCCAAACAACAAGTTTGATAGAAGCTTTGTAGGCTTCTTTGCACTTATCTTGGTCCACATCACAGGCCCCTTAGTCACACCTAGAGGCTACTGTCCACAGGTATTTCCAAAGAGTGGAACCAATGGTTGTCCATGGTTGTATCACTGTAGACTTCAATTGTGTTGATGCCCTTAGGGCTATTGCAAAGTAAATACCTGAGGGACTGAAAATAAGAGGTCTTTATATGACCAACACGTCTCAGTTTTTGAACATAGGATTACATTTTTTGAAGTTATAAAAGCAAAAAATGAGATTTTACTGGAAACAGTAATAACACTAGTAAATCATCATACATTTTACTAACACAGATTTCCTATTGGACATTTCCATTGTTTATTTGTTTTTCATCCTATCACTTTTAATTCAAGGATAGTCCTACGGATCAGGCATTTCAATAAGATACTGACTAATGCTTTACATGCAGGAAAAGAATAACTTTTGAGTCCTGTGTGGGCCAGTATTCTTTGGTTTACATAGTCGGTATCACACATTTTCATTAAAATCAATAATGAAGTCATACTATGACAATTTATTGCCCTGGCTATTACCTCAAATGGCTTTAGTTTCTCAAAACTCAACTATTGCAGTGATAACTGCAATAGAATTTCACAGACAGACCAAAACATATGAACTTCAGAAAATTATGTACCATTTGGGAAAGCACTCCAGCCACCTCAGAGAACCTAATGTGAAACTCTGAGATTAGATTAAGAACTTGCAGATCATCTGAGAAGAGCCTGTCTTGTCAAAGTCCTTGAACTTTTGACATCGTTCCCATTCCCGTCTGGAAACGGAAAGTGAAAAGAACAATTCCAAACATGTCAATACTAAAAAGAATCCCTTCTCTCAGGGATGGTACACTCTCCAGGATATAGAAATCTGGTCTAAGTTTTAGAGACAGATGCACTTAAGATGATGTTTTGACTTCCAACCCCTTGTTTTCTGACTTGTGAATGTTGTTTGTGGAGTCTAAGGAAATTAAAGTTGCTTTATGTCACATGCTAAGAAAGGAATATGTCAACAAATACAAATCAAAAAGTGGGCTGCGACCCATTACATCATCATTAGTATATATGCAATCATTGCTATATACTCTTTCTCTTTTTCTCCTTATGTACACAATATATAAGCACGTTATTTAAAGATACACACTGTATATATAAAACCACAATATATACACTATAGGTACATACTGTATATGTATATTCACTATATAACTCAATAATATTTCAACAAACATGAAACTTGGAATCAGTTAAAAACCTAGAAGTCAGATGTTGTAGAGCTAATGCTGAAGCAGATATCTGGCTTTCTCCCAAATGTGGCAATGATGCTGTCTATGTGGTAGATGGAGAGAATCAGGTGACTCAGGGATTAAGAATCTCTCTGTAACCAACGACTGACAAGCTCTGAGAAAAGATATACATTCCAGTCTTCTCCTAAACTTCAGCGGGTGACACAATGTTTTTGGAAAGTAACTCTCCACTTTTAGTCATTTATTCTGAAATGGCAAGTATCATGCACATCACATCCCGTTCCCTGCTCTGCCACCATTAAAGGTTTGACATTTATTCACTGGGGCCAGAAAGAAAAACAGGTAATTCAGGGAGCTTTTTAGACTTTGTATCTTAGAAATGTTTTTTTCTTTCTTGTACAGCAATCCTATTTCCCAAAGTTTGGGGTTCAGACAACAGAGATGTCTAACTCTGTTTTGAATGCCCAGCTGCATATGCAGTATTTGTATGGGGCTGGCAGACAGGATGTGAGACCTATGGGATGTCATGCTTTTCTGGATTGGCAACTGAAAGGCAAAGTAAGCCTATTTAGCCTCCCATGCTGCAGTTGATTTGGATACAGCTGCGTGTCTAAAACAGTAATAGACATCCCTATTTAGGTAGCTAAATCCCACTCATGGTGATGGGAATTAGGTATTGGTCTTAAATGCCCATCTCAGCTGACAGGGCATTGAATGGGGCCATTTGGCTTTGTGACAAGGCTTAACATCCACAGATTTGATGGGTCAGTTTACTTGACCATTCTTAGTTTAAAAGATACTTTATTTTCCTGGATCATCAGTGCATTAGTTGCACCAAACAAGGATCATGTATTTGTTAGCTTATGGCTCTGTACAAATGGGATTGTAAAGGATAATTGCTGAGTAAGAGAGGCTGGCTGAACAGAAGACATCTCTGAATCTGGGATGGAGTTATGCTCAGAAACCTGCATATCCCTCATATGCCACAGGGTAGAAGTAATCTCAGGAACTCATCTCAATAACATAGCTGCAACAGTTCAAATGTAATAGTTAAATACCATATGCTGTACATATGAATGCAGATGCAGCTGATAGCTTGGAACAGCTCTGCTGAGCACACGATATGGTTTTAAGAAGCTGCCTGAATCCCTCTTTGCACCTAAGAGAACAGCATGGCTCCTCAGGTGCTGTTCCAATCTAGTATTTAATCAATATATTAGTTTTATAAAATTCCATGTAAAGCCCATTTTCTTAATAAACTAGACAACTATAAAGAGTCTGTGTACTAATAAAAAGAAGAAAAGCTCAGATGCACAAAGATATTTAGGTACCTAATGCCTCTAGGCATTTGTCTCCCATTAGATTTTGAATAGGCAAATTAGGACATAAACTGCACTTCTGAGTTCAGGCCAGAGGTTTTCTCCTACATCACTAATTTGGGAAGATTTTCCAATGATCAAAGACAGATACATCTCTAAAGACAGTCTTCTGATGGCAGAGAGAAGAGATGGCATAACACACATCCCTTTTTAACTCTACCGACTTGAATAACTGATTTGAAGAGATGCTCTGAATGCTCATGTTCCTCTCAAATTAGGGACTAGCTAAGCTCATTTGACTAGAGGCAGTGGTGTGTGTTGCAGTCCTCAAGTCTGCTGCTGGTGAGCCAAGCAAGCAAACTCTACAGTCTCCTTTTTCCTGCTTGCTGGAAAAATAGAAGATTTCTGTTCCCTAGAGATGCCAATCCAGCAATTTTACAATCTCTTAATATTAAGATTGAAATGAGGGAATGTTTAGGTTTTGACACAAATTGATCAAAAGCTACCAAATCTTGCCTGTTAAACCTGATGCACTCCTACACCGACTCAGCCTTTTTATCCCCAGCTGCCTGTGGGTACTTCCTTCTCTTCCTTTTACATGACACAGGAGTAAAGGACTTGTAAGCTGAGAATCATGCTTAGTTTGTGTTTTAAAGCAGCTGACATTTCTAGTACAACATCAGGGGGGCTTAGTATAGATGGGAACTTTCTCTGAGAGAACAGCAGACGAGTAGCAAACAAGCTAATCAGGACACTTTACAAGAAAACCTGTAGCTTCAGAAACCCCCATTTTTAGGCCTTGTCTGCTTTGGGGACACCTTGAAGTATTTTCCCCACAGCGCTAACACCAGTCCAAGCCTTGCAGTGTTTGCAGTACGGGGAGCCTTTCAAGCCACTATGCTGCTGCTGGTATTTTGAAGACTGCATAGACGAGACTTGCTCTGAGCAGGGTTAGGCCTGGTAAATAATTGACAGGAGAGACATTTGCTGGCAAACTCTTTTCTGCCACTTTGCCATTCCCCTCCAGATTTCTTACCTTAGTCGATTTCCATATGCATCTGCAGTGTAAACGCACTCTGCACGGTTTCAGTATAAGGCACTGTGGTTAATCAACATCATTTCGGCATCTGGAAGCTGGGGAAGGCTGCTGGGCCCTTCTGTGCAGACCTGAGTAGCTGTTTGCTTTCCCCCATCCCATAAAGCAAGGGAGAAAAATGGTGACAAGTCATTAACAAGATCTTCTGTGTTTCATTTTATGAGTGCCAGCTGTTCCCCAGCAATCACTCATACAAAGCCAGCACTAAAACCTAACTGTTGTGGGATGTGAGTGAGGACCATGCAAGAAGTGAGCAGCTTTTCAATTAAGGCCAAAGTGGATAGTGCCATGGTGCCGTGCGGGCCAGCAGCTCCCCAGGACTGGGGGTGCTGGGAGCTGCTGGGGATCCCTGGGCTGGCAGGGAGGGAGCAGGTCAGCCTGAGGGGCACAGGGGCAGCCCCAGCCCTGGACATCGGGCACCTTCCTGGGGATGGGCAGGCCAAGACCAGGCCAGGACATGGGCTTGTGGGTAGACCTGGTGTGGGGTGGCCGATGCCTGGGCAGAGCAGGGCTGTGGGGAGCTGGAGCCTGGCCCTGCTCCGTGTCACTGGGCAGGGACTGACTGCCCCAGGGGGCTGTCATGGGGTCCTGGGCTGTGGGCGGGAGCTGGGAGGCCTGGAGAACTGGGTAAGGGCGGGCTGGGCTGGCAGTGCCCCCAGGGGCCTGCCAGATAGAGGAGACTACTCTGGAAACTGTGGAGGACTTTTACAATGAGGGAGGCCCTGACTTTAAAAACAAATATTCTAGCCACAGCTGATAGGTAAACATCTCAGCGCTGCTGCAAAACTGCTGCAAGTCCATGACACCTGGTAGTAGCTAGGCCAAAGCCTGTGTTTCCTTGGTAATAAATATTAATGAAACTATCCTCAGTTCAGCTGAGAGGGGCCAGTCAAATAACGGCTACAATGTTAATAATCATGGAGTCAAAGTTGGCTCCATTCATGTATTTGGGGACTCTCCCCTAAAATCCAACGCTAATATCAAATGAAACGCCTGCAAACCCCTTCTGCTAGTGCTTAGAATGCCTGACCTGGAAGCTTGAGCATCAGACAAACAACATTTAACAAGTTGCTTGAAGAGTTCCCTAAAATAACCAGTAAGACATATCATGGACGAGGAAGCAGTTTAGGCCATAATTTTCTGAGTCCACATCCCCAGATTGGAAAGGAGCTTCAGCGTTTGCTATTGATTGCTGTAAATTTAGCTAGATTCCAACCAAAAACCCAGCTTGGAAGTCTTCGTAGACATTCCCATTACATACACAAAGATCTGTTCATGCTCCATTCTGTCAGCAATTTAATTTGGATGAGGGGAAAACCAAACAAAAAGGAAGAACAAAAGCCCCCATGGTGGAGAGCAGAGGATCTTCTGCAACATTCACTATCTGAAATGAACACAAAATGGCAGCAGCCTCCAGCAAACACTTAGAAGTTTAAAGGTGCAACACACAGAAAACAAAGCCATAATTGTTCCCAACAGTAGCAACATAAGCCATAGCTAGCAATCACCTGAACCATCTGCTCCCCCAAGTAGCAGCTCTTAACACAGGCATGAGATTGAAAGATCCTCTCACTTCAG
The DNA here is from genome assembly GCF_026419915.1 of Harpia harpyja. Lineage (NCBI taxonomy): Eukaryota > Metazoa > Chordata > Aves > Accipitriformes > Accipitridae > Harpia > Harpia harpyja. The sequence goes on from NC_068952.1 coordinate 22,098,672, forward strand.
ACATACACCCAATTCACATCAGAAAATGGCAATAAAAATCAAGTGTTTTCCTCTGCACTTCACCATGCAGGATATGCAACAGCAGGATTATCCACAGAAAATACAAAAACAGAAATTGTATCAGTCATGAAAGTCTCTGCAGCACAAGCCCAGTTGTGTTTCACACAAATGCTGACAAAACTTATACACACATTTTCTCCTTACAGTCAGAATTTATAACCTGAAGTGGCTGTTATAATGGAAAAGTAAATGATCCCTTAATACTCAAATCAATATTGTGAGAAATAACCTGAATAATGAGTTACAATTCCAAGAGATGAAATTAAGACAAGAACTGTTACATAAGGATCTAAAGGAACAGATAACATTTAGTATGGTATTGGGAACCTAAATTAGACTTTAAAATGTATGCAGAGACAGAGGAAGAAAGGGAGAAAATAAGGAACTGGAGCAGAGGCCTCAGATAAAGATGGGCCTTTTGATGAGAGATAATCAGAAGCAATGTCAGATTGGCATTATTTGAGGAAAAATCCCCACTTCAAACAGAATTTTTGATGCAACTAACTTTTAGAGCTTGGAACTATATGAGGATTTCCATTTACAGTATAAAATACTCCAAAATGGTTACAGCTTAAATCAATTTGTTGCAGATGTGGTTAGAAATTGTCTCTAAGAACATGCCAAAGCACAAGATGTGGAACTGAGCTAATACCATCTCTTGCCATGCACTGTTTGGTGCCTCACACTGATGGAAGGACTTCATCCTCACGACATTACAATAAGAGGAAGGTATTATCCCCATTTTAAAGAAAGACAATGGAATAGATGACTTTTCTAAAATCACCTAGAACACTAATGACTAACTGAAAGCATTTATTGTGGAGGAGGGCGATATAAAATCCTGTGATCTTGACTACAGAATTGGATTTGAAAAACAAATAATTCCAGCAATAAGACATCTTAGTGTTTACCATTGTTGGGTCAGGTACCATGGTCCTTTTTTTCCATCGAGGTTTAGTAAAACTTTGAGTTTTCCTAGAAGCCCTACCAAAAGTTGCAGTTTGGTATGATTGGGATTTATCTCATCTGGCTGCATATGTCTACAGTGTGACTATTTCACTGATTACCCTAGCTTTATATCCAGTGGGGAAAAATAGGCACTCCTATGGTGTGATTCAACTTGCACTAAAGAAGATGTCTAACTCAGGTCAGAGGACTGATGTTATTGAATCTCCTATTTCTCTCATTGTCCACAAAAGGAACCTAGTGGGATTAGTTCAGCTGTTATCTCAGACATTTATGCTGCAGATGTCCATGGGATGAGAGGAATGCCTCAGGCACTGGACAGTGAAAATTAAACCCTAGGCAAGATGCTCTGGTCTGTATTTGGATTATGATACCAACACCCTACCCTCCTCCCAAGTTCTCCATGTGTCTGTTCAGGCCATTTTTAATTACATCCAATAATAATACAACTAAATCCAGTGCTGGGGAAATACAAGAGGAAAGAAACCATGATCATTCAGCCTTTGTCTACAGGGTAGGAAGTGAGAGGGAGAAGTTTTGTAACCTCTGATGGTAATACATAGTGCTTGATGACAATTGTCATCCACGTCCTACTGCTTTGCAATTTAAATTAAGAATGGCAGAAATATTAGCAAGAATCTTAAAAAAAATCTCTTCAGCATTGGCAGGGAAATAAGGATGACATAATAAATCTTTACTACTGTTTGCCTATTTACCTATTCATCCACTGCCTATTTACTTATTTACGTAGTTCTCTAATATTTGCCTATTTATATACTTCCCTATGCAGAGGATTTTTAAGGAATCTCTCAGGTTATTGGTCACCTTGGTGTCTGAGTACCTGTGCTAAATCCCATGATTCTGTCCTGGAGACCATAGTGTAGATGAACCATGAGGAGACAAGGCCATTACTGAGAGGTTAAACAGTGGGAATGAGCTACGGGCAAGTTTCAACAGATCGTTTCTGTCATGAGGCCAGTTACACCAGCTTTAAATTTTCCAAATAGCTCTTTGTAACCATAAAAGCTGAAGAAATTCTTCTTTACAATGTAATAGAAAACATCAAAGAAAAACCGTGAGACTGTTGTCCAATTTGGAGCTGCACAGCTTCCCTTCAGGAAACACTGGCTTAGAAGACCCATAATATTGCCTGCAGTATTTAGTGCTGGGTTTTGCTTTGACATCAGCTGGCATTAGATCAGGTCCTTCTAGCTCAGCCTTGATTATTATGCAGAACTTGAAAGATGTCAGAATAATCAAACTTTCATATAATCAAGGGCATATTTAAAGTATTAAATGCATACCTAGAGACATGATTGTGTAACAGCTAACAGGCAGTTACAGATCATTGGCTTTGGAAAATCAAAGAGAGAAACAAATCTTTTATTTCATGTTATTATTATTTCAGTGACATTCTGTAATCCAACCAAAGCCCTATTAAAAAAAAAATTAAAGAAATTTTATCTTTATTGTGTTGTGATCTTTAATTATTTTCATGGCATCTGGAGAGACTCTCCTAGCTGAGGATGATTATTAAAAATAAAAGACATTGTAAATAATAAAACAATCCTTAATAACCATCTTTTCATTAACGGTGAATCTCTAAATATGCTTGCCAGAAGACCTGGTATGTTGCAAAAAGAAAACTGAAGCATTGAGAAAGTTTTATGTCTTTTCACCAACAAGTTAGTGGCATCACTATGACCTAGACCATCTGCTTCACAGTCTTATTTTTTTCTGATTAAGATACAGTCCTGAAGTGATTCCTGAAGTGAGTCTGTTCCCATTATCAATGACAGTGTAAATTCACTTAACCTGAAGACTTAAGACACTATACTAAATATAAAGAAGCAACCTAATTCCTACTTGCTTTTAAATTGGTATCCAAGAGTCTGTGTAGCACTGGATGAAAAGACATGAGTGACTGGATACTAGTGAAGTTCAAGACATGACTTAGATTTCACATAAAAAATAAGGCTTGCTAGGTACCATATACTCATAGCCAAAATTATATTAAGGTTGGCTACCAATCAGGTAGGGTTCTCAATATCTGATGACTGTGGTGCTTGAGTTATAAATGTGCCAATGGGTGAAAGTGCCTCTTTGGTGTGGAGGCAAAATAGCATTTCATGAGAGGTGAAAGACTTTGGGAAGAAAAAAGAAATCTCTGTAATGTGAATGATATTATATATACATTTTGTGAGCATGAAAAGGACATAAATGTACCTGCTCTGCAAAATAAATGCTCTGCATCAGAAGAGATAAGACATCAATGTGTATGAATCAAGGCCAATGTATATGGCTTGGGGATTATGGCATTAAGCTTCTGTATTTTTTCACAAATGTCTGGTTTTGTTATAATTTTTTCCTTTGGTACAATTTTTAACACTGGGGAGAATAGCAGGAAATATTATCACACTTGCAGGACAGGACTGAGCTCTGTGAGCTCAGAGCCCTGTTCCTGATCTCACTAAATATATTTTCTGTGACCTTGCATACTTTTCTATATCTTCCTTTCTTAAATTCCTAACTAGGTATCCTGGTGATAGTTAAGAAATACACGTTGGTGAAACAGCCAGTCCCTTCTCTGAAGACTTGATATCCCAGTAAAGCAATGTAGGCAAAGGCAAAACAGGTAAAGGTGCCAGACCAAAGTCTGGAGGAGGTAGAAGGGTGGGATTTTGAATCACAGAGCAGAAATTTTTTTCAAAACACAACTGTCACTAAGTGCAATGATAACTTGAATTGTTTTCTGTATAAGCATTATATTTACCATTGATTGTGGCCATGTACTTGGCAGAACAAGGATATATGGCCTATCCAAACTAACAGCTTGACGTAAGTCTGGTTCTGCTCAGATAGGCCTCAGCTCAAGGTCAAGAAAAGGACACAGTGAAACAAAGAAGCAGGAGCTGAAACGCTTGAGCATGCACAAAAACAGGAACTAAGTTCCGACTATCAACCACAGGAATGTCAACATATTCCATATACGGGACTGAGTGACTTGTTGGCAATAACCAATCATTAAGTGTAACTAGGTGCATGGACAGCGTGTGAATAATGTGTGTAACCAATAGTAAAATAACTAAGCACATGTACAGATGTAACCAACGTATAAAATGATGTCTGATACTCTAGTAAAGGGTCTTCAACTGTGATCATATTGATCTGTCATTGAGTCCATTATTATGCTCCCGCAATTGATTCTCTCTCTTTCTTTTACTCTCACTTTTTTTAACTTCTGGTATTCCCTCCCCCAAACTTCAGTCTCAATGGCAATTCATAAAGCCATTTGGATTACATGGGCTGTGAAAGGTTTTAATCAAATGATGAATGCAATTTTCATTTCACTCCAGTCTAGTTGATTTCCTGCAAGAAAAGGTTAGGAGCAATTCTGCAGTGTAAAAGCATTTTATATTGCATCGTAAATCCTAATTTGTGTATTTTATTTCTATTGCAAGGCTATGGACTGTAGTGAACTTGACAGAATTCACCAGGCTCTCTCCAGAGAAAGTCATAAGACCAGAAATGGTGTAGGGTTCTACCAAGTCACTACTTACACAACGTCCTAGTATCAAAACTAGTTTTGACATCTGTGGCTTCAAACTTTCCATCCCCTATTCAGGGTAACTAGGCTGAACAAGTGAAGAGGATACATTTTTTTGTTCCTCAGCCATGCAATAAAAATCCAGTGGGACAAACCGATTTCAAAATAGTCTGGGGAAGGAGATGGTAGAAATCTCTTTACAAAAATTTACCATTCTTTTCCTGAGAAGAAACATTCAAAGGGATGAATCAACATCATACAATTTCTGTTAGACTTGGAACCCTGACATGATCCAACCACATACCCACACTCCAACCTAAGCCTAATCTGGATCCAAACAGCTCTTGTTCAGTGTACCCCTGATTAAAAGGATATGTAAAGCTTGAGTCTGACTTCTTGTAGTGCTCTAGTGATTACAAGAAAACCAGTTTAGACTGCTCAGAACAAAGGCCAATGGTAAGTATGCCTGATGTTTTGAAAGAAACACCTTGAAATAATCTGAAAAGGACAAAAAGTAGCATGAAAAACAGATTCAAGTGTGTGTGTGGGGAACCACACCCCCCACCACCACCCACCCCCAACCTTTTGGGATTTAAGAACAGAAAAAAAAGCAATTCTAGATAGATCTTAGGTAGAAGGTAGGATGGATACTGTCCTTCCATTCCTGCCCATAGGTGTTGGAAGACTGCACCAAGCATGCCTGGATAGTACATGACATTCCAGAGATTACTGAATTTGAGAATAGGGAAAATGATTCCTTGGGTTCTTGGAGTTTTTAGGCTGAAAGATATAAGAGATATCTGGGATTATATCCCCATACGTAACTAAGCACTAGCAAACCAATCAAAATTCCTGTTGAAACAAAGAAAAGAGAAAGGACAATAGAAATTTCTGAGAATTCATGGTGACTTGCAAGCAGGTGACTTGAATGGCATAATTATAATTTGCTACTATTGCTGAAGAATGAACCAGAAGGGGGAAAACAGGTCCATCGGAAGAAAAAAATATGCCCCAAGTGTGGCCCAATGAACAATTGTGTCCCTGTACAGCAATTAGAGCAATGGTTTTCTATTCAGTTTTTACACTCTGCCTTATCACTCAAGAAAAGGGAAATAAATCAGGCTGTTTCCTGACCTTTAAAAGACACTGGTTCCCAGTGGATCACCCTGCCACAGACATTTGATTGTCTCCTCAAGTCTCTTTCTATACATCCAGCAGCTGGCAATAACAGAGCTGTGGGCCTTGTGTTTTCATGAAGCAGCCTTTTTCCCTTGCTTCTTAAGGTAAATAAAGTATAGCAATTGGAAGCAACTGAAAGAGAAATTTATCGTCATGTCCACTGTGCCTGTAGAGAGAAAATCAGTAACCAGAATGAGATCTGCATGAACCTCTATCTGAAAACTCAACATGGCATCAAAACATTACATTTTACAGTATTGAAATCTTTTGTTTCTTTCTCTTCACAGTTATTGTTAAATGTGGTGCTCTGGCTTCCACAAAGATGAAGTGTCCAACCACAAGAAGAAGATCTCTGTGTATTTATAGCTTGAGCTGACTCACAAAGGTCTGGAAATCTCAGAGAAAGACAACTTTAGGAATATTTCCAGAGAGATCTGAGAAATGAATGGAAACACCCTGCTTCTGTGTGTTTATCCAATCTCAACATTGAACCCTCTGCTGGATTAGAATTGATATATGAAAAACTTTTGCCATGCAAATATGACACTGATGTAAAAGAGAGATCTTCTTGTGATATACAAATAATGGAAGTTTTGATTCACTGCCATGGCAAGAAAATAAATAAAAGTACTTGGTTCTTGTTTATTAAAACATTTTATAGTTATTGTTCTCTTTTACTCCAGTAATGCTTAAATGCCAGCTGAGAAGTGGGTTGTTTTGTGTTTCAGACTGTAAAGCATACAATGAATGACAATGTCAGTTCTCAAAAGGCTAATCCTGTGCCATGGTAAGGTATCTCCAGTGACTTCAGCAGGATTTGAAAATTCCTCCATACATTCTGGGGTCCAAATGACAAATGTAGCCAAGGACATGTGGACTGGGCAAGCACTTTTTCATGGAGGGGCTTTCTGAAGGAGGGTGGCTGTAGAACAGAGGAAAGTCGGGTATATGCATGTGTGTGAGAGAAGAAGATAAACTTCCTGTAGCTTTAATGTAATGTAGTAGTGGGTTTCATTTCTCTACAGGCTTTTTTTAATCTCATTTTTGTTTCCTGTATCTGCGCATGGTAACCTGATCAAACCAGTGGGAGCTCTGCAGAATTCCAAGCACGGCATGGGGCACAAAAGCCTCTGGTTTCATTAACACGTTCCTTTCCACTGACAGCATGGGAATGGTTTAGGAAATAGCTTTAGCTGTCAAGAATTAAAACCCTGTCTTCTAAACCCCTTTATTTCCTTGAATCTCTGAGTAGGCTGGACATTTAGTTGCAAAGAAGAAAATAATTGCAAAGACCTGTCAGCCTTTGCAATTTCCTTATCTGTGTTGATGACTTCCAGGGGATGAAATAATTTATTAGGTTCTCCAGCACTGGCAACATATTATTTCATTTTCATCAGTGTTGCATATATACAGATAGTTATTTGAGAATGATTTCTGGAGATAGGGATAAAAAATTACTTGTGCAGTGGCCACTGAACACATGTAAATGAGACTAATTACAAAGTGTATTGCTCCTCATGGAACAAATAACATCCTGTGTGGCTCCACTGGCCCTCTATGCTCATTTGTTGAAAATCTATTAATGAAAGCATATTTTAATTTGTAAATCATTATCTCCACAGCTCATCTAGCAGAAAGGAGGGAGGTAGCCAAACCAGCTCTATGTAATCCAAGACAGTATAACTCTGAGTAAATCTTCTTACTAGCTTTGGTCTTATTTTAGCAGAAGAAAACTTATCTGCAAGGCATTCTGACACTCCACTGTCCATTTCTCTTTTATTACAAATGGCAAGCAGAGGCTCCTATCATGTCACAGCGCAATACTTAGGTGCCAGTGTTTCACAAGTACTTCTGTACTCAAGCAATTTGTTACTGTTTTGTTCTCTTAGTCCTTCCAAAAACCTTAATCTACAGCTTGTGAGGCAAGCTTTACCTGCTTTATCACAGATGTGTCTTCAGGGAAGGGGAAGAAGCCTGGTACAAGATAGCAGCTTAAGAGTTTGTCAGCTGGTGGATTTTTTAAACCATTGGCCCTATTAGGTAGCACTGCCACTTCTACCACTAACACAGTAAATCTATCCAACACATGAAACCATACAACAAAAGACACGTTGTGATCGGGCTTGCAAACGTATTTATATAAGTCTAGCTGTGGCAGTTCCCAGTAGAGAGATTGTGATGTGGATCTCAGTGTCTACATCTGTGATATCTGTCATCAGCTTTCATTTTAATTTTGAGCCTGTGACTTGATCTTCTGAAATAACTCATTGTTTCTCTAATTACAGGCTTGGGGTGCCCAGCATTTTTAAAACCATCTGTAGACTTGTGGTTGTTTCCTTTACAAGAACCAGGTGAGGCACTTTCAGAAGGTTGGTTTTCAAAAGGCAGGCTCAGAACTGTATGGAAAATGAGTCCCTTTATTACTTTTCAAGCTGGACATCCAAAACTTTAGGCATCTGAAACCTAATGCCCCTTTTAAAATATTCAGACATGTAGCTGATGATTCTCTCAAATGAACATCCATCTTGCTTGCTTTTTAAAAAAGCATCTATGTTCAACCATGGCAAGAAGTATGTGATAGAATTTTTCTTCTAATCAGTCACTGAATTGGGATTTGAGTTTGGATGAGGGCCATGAAAGCAATTTGAATTAATATGGTCAGAACCGCAAGATAGTACACTCAGTAATTTTTACAGTCCTCCCCAACTTCTTTAAGCATCTGGGCTTCCATTTAGCAGGGCAATTATCAGCTTAAAATATGCATCCTTATGTTTTGCCATAGTTAATACAGGACCACCACAGGAGAAAAAAATGTTGGTAGACAAATACAGTCCCCACACCTTGTGGCTTCAGATATTTTATCAATTTCTTAGAAAGATGTATACATAGTCTATACATATATGAGTGTGTTTTTGCCTATGTGTGTATACTTATCGCTGTCTACAATTACTGTAGAGCAAGCAGCACAAGAGCGGGTGTCTGATGCTGTCCGAGAGAGAAGTGGCATATGTACCTACAACATGGCATAGGAAATATTATCAGCCAAGATTTCCTTTGTTAGCTAGTGAATGGTAGTGCATCTTAGGAACTAAAATCTATTTTGGGAATGTGACGGTCTGACAAATTATAGTCAATGTCTCAAACATTCGCTAAAGAACTTTGCTGGAGAAAACGGCCTCTGTAAAAATGCTGGAGTTTTGTGAACAGGACAATGTGGCTGGAAGAGAGGGCCCCACGGAGGGTGGGACCGCACTTCTCCAAAGCTGCAATTCTTTATCTTAAGTGACCAGGAGAAGGAGCACAGCATATGCGCCTGGAGGAGGAGGCCCCATGGAGGACGGGACTGTGCTTCTATCTTAAGTGGTCATGCCAGCAGAAAAAGAGAGGCAACTCCGCAATGAACCCCCCCCCCCCCCACCCCGCAAAGCTCACCGACCGATTCCAGAGAACCCCGGGAATGGGAAATGCGCTTGTCAAGACCATCGACTAACACACTATAAAAGAAGGGAGAATGAGTTCTCAGTGCGCGCCCTCCAGAACTGGATCTCTACGCTGGCTGGACCAACGCTGGACCCAAGACTGGTGAAACCCTTTTCTTCTCTCTTTCTTTCCTTCTCTTTCTCTTTCTCTCTCTCCCTCTTTTCCTTCTCTCTTTTCCACAGTCCCTACACCTCATCCTTTTAAACATAAACCGTTGACCAAGTCTGAGACTAGGAGTGGATCTAGCTGTCCCTAGGCTCCTCTTTGAGAAGGAGTCCAGAAAGCAAGGGGGTCTGCTCTGAACCTCGTGACTCAACGGGAGGGCTCTCCTTCTGATACATTTCATTCTTTTTCATTTTTCCATTTCTTTTTCTACACCTCCCTTCTCTTTTCAAACAGTGGCTTAATGACATGTTGCAAGGTTCATATTGATAAGTTCACTTGTACTTGGGCAAGGTTAGCTAGGTTGAATAAATGTTGATTGTTGTTTGAACTCCCCTGGTGTCGTTTCACCTTAATTCTGACAAAGGAAATCCACAAACCTGAGTCGCTCCAAATTTGGGATGCAACAGGGACCAGGGAACAAACTAACTCAGCCTCCTCCAAACTACCTCTCTCTCTCCCTCTGTTCTCTCTCCTTGCCCACCTACAAGTTTCAATAATCATAACACTACTGGTGCTTTTTACCATCAACATGATCCTTTGTGCTTTCTTCTTGCCACACCTCTTTATTTTTCCAAGGTCTAAAGAAAAGGTGTCATTTGGGCAAATCCACTGAACAGGTACCTGCATGAAACGGCAGTTTATAACAATTAATTGTTAGGATTAGTCTCACTGTCAGATGATGCCAATGCCTAATGATACACCCCCAGTGTCAGTGACAAATGATGAGTTGTCAGCAATAAAGCTGTCTGGAGTGGAAAACTTACATGTCAACCTGTTATGATCTTATTTGTCCACACTACTTCTTATCCCAAACCACTGAAATCCATAAAAATACAGCTATCCACTGAGTTGCTGATATGATTCCAGCTGACGTAGACTGACATTATAAACTTTTCAGCATAAGAGGAATGGAAGAATCTCTTCAAGGGTTTATCTTACTCTCATTGTGTAGAGCTATACCATCACCTTCTTGACTCCACCGGAGGAAGGATTGGCGCTATGGTAAGTACTCCAAAGTCACCTGGCAGCTTTCCTGTTCCTAGCTTGGCCTATGGATGGTCTGCTGTGATTCTCCTCAAGAATGACAAGGTGTTAATGAAATTATTTATAGATCTTCCCCAGCTTTATCAAGGGGATACATCTCAGTGCATGGGCTGTGATGTAGTGAACAGCTTTTGTGAAGGATGGGTGCAAACAACAGATAAAGTATTGCCAGATGAAAAGCCCCCAGTGGCACAATACTGAAAAGGGAAGTATTGAATGAAGTGTTCCTGCCACCCACATGCTAGCAGGGGAAAAGCGGCGGGGGGGGAGCGGGGGGAAGGAAAGAAGGGGAAGAAAGAAGGAAGGGGGGAGGGAAGAAGGAAGGGGGGAGGGAAGAATAAGTAAATACATGTAACAAATTACTCTGACACCCTGACACCTTGGTTGAAAGCCAAGATAACTTACAGGCAATAAATCATATTTCCAAGGAACTGAATTTCTTGCACTTGTGCTAGCTATGTCCTGCTTGTCATCATGGTAAAGCATGGGTTAAATCTAGAATTCAAAAATTTTAGTTTGTTTGCAGCTTCTGGCCAATCATAAATGCTGCCTTTTAGCTCAGCTTCCTATCATTTCCCTTTCGTGGTGACTCCTGCTTTCTTGCATATCCAAGGAAGTGCTACTTGGGAAGACTCTTGAGGCAACAGAAGGTGGAATGGTGTTCCAAAGATATCAGAGGTCCACTGAACACTGTTCTCAAGGCTACATTCTGTACTGCTCACCTGGAGTATGCATAGAACACTAAATTTGTGACAAATCAGAGAAATTATGGTGGTTGTTTTCACTCCCATTGAAGCTCTGCTTTATTTTAGTCAACACATTGTTTCAAAGATGACTGTTCTGTCATTCACATGGGTTTTGTCTGCAGCCAGGACCATTTAGTTCTAATAAATATCCTGTTTCATGCAAGAAACACCTAAAGCTTATTAGCCATCGCTGGCTGCATAGAATTACAGGCTGTCAGTATGTGTTAGATGAATCCATCTGGAGAAGATAAAAGAACCACAAATGAAACTGGGTTTAACATTCCAGATAAACTGCCTTTTAAGGTTAAAAGAACGAAAAACACACCAAAGATTTGTTGGTCTCTTTCTCTTCATGCAAACTAGTGAAGAGGGCAAAGAGCTATTAGATAATGCAGTCAGCTTCCTAGCTGGTTCAGAATTGTATTTCTCAGAAGCTTTTTCATTTGAGGTAGGTCTTCCTTGCCCAAAGGGTGGTCGCTCTTCTATTATTTATTGCAGTATTCTGACCCTTGTCTTTTAGCAGCACAAAGAGGCAGAAGAACTGAAAAATAACAACAAACTTGGTCTAGCTGGAAGCAAAGAGTATTAATGCTCCTGGGGAGAAAATCCTTTTCACAAACTTTACAGAAAAGTAAGAAAATCTAGGAAAAATACATTTCTTTAGAAAGGAGTCTCAGACCTACTCTCATTCATGTCAGTAGGTCTGAATGTAATGATTAATGAATACTAATACCCCTTAATACCTCTTTGGGAGCATATGACAATAAAATTGTCTTGAATTATGTTTATGCCCATTTCAAGAGCCTTTTACTGAGGGAAGAAATGTAAAGGTGCTGTACAGTGATTAACAGTCCAGCTTTGTATGAATTTTCCCATTTACTACTGAGAAGAAGAACAGGACACGTGGGTTAGGACTTTTGAGAATCTAAGTTAAACCATCAACTATATGATGTTCACTATGCAGTTCATCATAATCATAAGACTATCTAGGTGCCAATGAATTAGCAAAGCACTAAGCTTTTTTTCATCTGGATGTGAAACCATGCTGCTTGTTTTTCTATTTCCTTCAAATGCAGATGGAGGAATCACTTTTTGACTCACAGAGTCTTGGAGACGGAGCAACTCTAAAGTGTAAAAATGTAGCTCTAATTCTTGGAAGCAGAGATCATTTTTCCATTCTGTAATCCTTCTATTCCCACCCACCCACTCATGCCTTGCCTGCCTCATCTCTTTTCTACTCCATTATCTCCCTTTCTTATGACACAGGTAAGGATACAAAGCCATATTAGGATCCTAGAAAATCCCATCCATAATATCTATGCAAAATATATAGATCGCACTAAATAAAGGTAGTTAAAAAAAAAAAACCACAACAAAAAACAAAACCCACAACAAAACCAAAAAAGAACATGAAAGGCACCTGAAGCTGATCTATGCGCAAATCATACCCAAGTCATTTTAAGACAGGAGCCCTGGGTCAGCTCTAATGTGGGTAACAAACAGCAGATTAAGCATGAGCCTAACAGAAGAAAGGCATTTGCAGTCCCTCTGGCAAGAGAGTAAAATAATTCCTAATGAGAAAGCTTTTTAAAAGTATGAACATTTTAACTCCACTGCATATGATAAAGAAGCCTTGGAAACGAGAGAAACCTTCCCTTCCAAACAAATACTGTAGAAGGGGATTTTTTTTTTTTTTTTTTTTTTTTTACAATTAAGCAATACTGTCTCCAATTGAGAGGCAATGTGGGGTGACAGGAAGGGCATTATCCATTATCCAGGCAAATGTATGAAAACAGGAGAAGGAGGAGGAGGAGGAGGAGGAGGAGGAAGAGCGAGTGGGTGTGAGTGTGAGAGATTGTGCACATGGCATTTTATAGCTCTGAGAGACACCCCAGTGCAGTGATTATCACCTAGACAAGTAAAGAGGTTTGGAGTAAACCCCTGGCTCTGTCCCTGACCTCCAGTGTGCTCCAGGGTCCCACATAATGACAACCACTCTACCCGAAGCAGTGTTGGCACTCATTGGGGGAAGCTGGTAAAAGCTTCTTTGAAATTCAGCAAATGAGAACATATCCAAAATAGTCTTTTTATGACCAGGTCTACCCACAGGCAGTTAGTGGATCAGAAAGGAAAAGAAAACTGCATTTGTTGAGTAACTCCTGTTGCAGGGGCTTGTGTCACCTCCGCTTGGATCACTACATCCCCACTTACGCCACAACTGGAGGACTGAATTACCCTCATGGGGAGCCATACAACAGTTCTTATTTCCTGGAGAAATGCATTCAATTTCATGTTAGAATTTGTCATAATTCTGCAGAATTGAAGCAATAATACTTTGCCATAATACTTCAGAGCTGAAGGCAAGGCACAGATGGCAGGCCTGACTGTATCTTATCTTATTGAACATCACAGATAGCCCAAGATAACACACCTAGGTCCACGCAACCTGCCTTCAAAAGCAGTCAAACGTTAGAGTGGAGAAATACCTCTTGTGCATTTCTAATGAAGGTATGGTGCCTAAACTGAAAAGGTTATGACAAAGCATGATACCATTTTTTGACTCACCACATGCTTTAGAAATAAGCCCCTTTCAGCAACCTGAAACATGAACAAAATAGATTCAGTTAATACCATTTTGATTTGTTTACAAGAGGAAACCTGGGATGGGAGCAGCCTGTGGGAAACACAATGCAGCAAAGAACAGAGCTAGCCAAGAGCAGTCTGTTGCCAGTAAGCAGTAGGACACAATGGGGCTTGCCATATAAACTGTGTTCAGTACGCTATTTATTCACTAGATCTCCACATGTGTTATTAACAATGCTCCCAGGAAGTCTCTCTCTATTTCTCCCACAGCTGAAGACGCCATGAGCTTTACATTGTAACCTGGGCAAGTAGGACCTACGTCAAGTGTCCATAGTATGGCTCACTCCAAGGAATCTATTCTATTGAGTACAATACAAATAGTGTTTAACTAAAGCACTAGGCTTTTAACTGGCTGACTCTTATGCTCCCTTCTTGCTTTTAATAGCAAGCAAGGGCCCATAAACACTGGGGAAGGGGAAAAGAATTGCAAACAAATTGAAATTCATAGTCACATGGGTATAAATTAAAAAAAGAGGTTGAAGTACAGCAGCACAGCAGCCCTCCATTATAATCTACAGATACTGTTTATGCCTCATTAAAAGGACTATGTACAGTTTATAATGGCAAAAGGGCCTAAAGTAGAGCTATTCTTCTTTTCATTTCAAGGCTATGACCCTGGACTGTTCAAAAGCCACTGTCAAGGTGATAAGAAAGAAGAAAAAAAAAAAAACCAAGATCCACCAGCAGAGAACTAGAGATGAAGATTTCAAATGCAGCAGACAATAGAAAGAACTTGTATGTTTTCCTGTATAAAAAATTTTCTTGATTTCTTTTTTCCCTTCATAAAAAAGACAAATTTCTGCTGCTAATCCAACACCAGCCCACTCAGTGGCTAAATTACACATAGGCTCTCCCTGTTATGCTGACTGACATAAGGATCTTTTACTGCTGGGTGCTGTGGCGCAGCAGGTGCGATGTTGCTAAAATTAACAGAGGTTCAGGATCATTTCATACTGCTGAAAAACTTCCATGGTGTTATTAATGTCATGCTAGTCTAAACCTGACATAAATTATATCATAATCAAAGTCCTGTTCATTAAATCAGTGAAAATCTCTCTTCTGATTTATTTGGCTTTTGTTTCAGGCAACAAGTTTATAATCCAGAAAACTCTCTGAAGACCCATGAATTCAATAGTGCCATAGACATAGAAAATAATTATTTATTACTATAGTAATCTGAAAAATTTTGATCTTTGATATATTATTAGTAGCAGCTCCCTTGTGCTCCAGTAATTAACACACACATTAATGTCAATTTCAAAAGTTCATAAAATAAGTTAAAACCAAAATGGATTACAGTTAGAGGATACCCTTTAAGAGTGATGTAACCATATTGGAGAGAGACAGAGAAAGCAACAAGCATCATCAGAGGTCTAGAAATAATAACCTATAAGGAAAGTTGAGAAGAAATTTTGTCTAAGTAAAGCAATAATGACAGAAAGTATGGAAACAGCTTGCAAATATGCAGGAGGATGCTCTAAAGACAAAGGCTATTATCTCCCTTCCTTGTCCATGAGGTTAAGACAAGAAGTAAAGGGGTTTCAATTGCAATAAGGGAGATTCAGGTAAGACATTAAAAAAAAGCCTTCTAGTCATAGAGCTTATGAATCACCAAAGTGGGTACATGGCATAGTTTAACCCCAGCCAGCAACTAAGCACCACACAGCTGCTCGCGCAGTCCTCCCTGGTGGGATGGGGAAGAGAATTGGAAGAGTAAGAGTGAGAAAACTCGTGGGCTGAGAAAAAGACAGTTTAATAAGTAAAACAAAAGCCGCACATACAAGCAAAACAAAACAAGGAATTCATTCACTACTTCCCATTGACAGCAGGTGTTCAGCTATCTCCAGGAAAGCAGGGCTCCATCATGCCTAACGGTCACTTGGGAAGACAAATGCCATCACTCCAAACATCCCCCACACCTCCTTCTTCTTCCCCCAGGTTTATATGCTGAGCATGACATCATATGGTCTGGAATATCCCTTTGGTCAGTTGGGGTCAGCTGTCCCAGCTGTGTCCCCTCCCACCTCCTTGTGCCCTCCCAGCCTACTCGCTGGTGAGGTGGGGTGAGAAGCAGAAAAGGCCTTGACTCTGTGTAAGCACTGCTCAGCAGTAATGAAAACATCCTTGTGTTATCAACACTGGTTTCGGCACAAATCCAAAACATAGCCCCATACTAGCTACTATGAAGTTAACTTAACTCTATCCCAGCCAAAACGAGCGCAATAGATGAAATTCATACTTAAACTATATGTACAGACTTTTCCATCACTTAAATCTCAGTGCATGAGAAACAGGTTTGGGCTTATCTTCTGTGTAAAAGGGAGTTTCACCAGACATACATAGACAAGAGGATCTTTACAGATCTACTTTCAATACTATATTTCTCCTATACTGTAAACAACTATCTGCTCCATGGACAAAACTTGGGTGTGGGGAAGAGTTTTGAAAACATTCCCATAAACTCTTGCCTAAGGGTTTATTGAGGGTTTTTTTGTTTTGTTTTGTTTTCCCCCTTATATCACATCTGCTTATACTAGTCATGACCACATGAAATAGCAGTATTCAGATCCCACATGCTCTTGACATTTTTGTCATGAATATGAGACACAAGTTGTAAAAGACTTGAGTTAGTATTTCTTATTGGGAGACTAATCAGCTTTGAACTGGGAAGTTTCAATTTAAACCCAAAGGAACAGCCAATAATGGAGTGTAAACAATACTACAATATGCTATGTGGTCAATAATATAACATGTGATTCAAAAAATGTTCATAACATGCACTGCAAACCACCTGTGGGCTACAAAAGGTTCATTCACATTAAATTATGAAAAGGTGCACATTACAAACATGATAGAAAAAAATGTACATTAGTTTATGAATGATATATTAACACGGACACTGCCAAAAATCATAAAACATAGTTGGGCAAGTACTAGTCTTCATTTTCACAGGTTGTATGGAGTCAAACAGATTGCGAACCTGGATTGAAAATTCAGCTACAGAGCATTGCAGGGATCAAATGGCATTATTATGTTTCCACAAATGGAGGAGAAAAGGGAGGGGAAGGAACGTGGAAAAACTCTTTAAAAAAACCAACTGCAAATAACAGGATACCTTAACTGCAATTCAATAAAAGTAATTTCACAGCTAAGACAAAGTAATGACCACATTTCTGAGACTTGTAATACATAGCAGGAGCTGGGCCCAAGGGCAGTGAATACTTATTACTAGCAGCATGTATGGTCTTTCAATACACATAAAATATTATAAAGCTTGATCTGACACAGTCAGCAGACACTCTGCACATTATGTGGTTACAATGAGTCTAATTTCAAGAACAGCTCAGAGCTAGAAGTAAATAAATAAACTAAGGAAATAAATAAAATAAGGAACTAAGTAGAACAACTAACCTTTCATAGAAGAAAGAGGGGAAAATCCAATGTGGCTATCAGCAAGACCAGCTGTATTTCTGCAATATCATCTTAATCTCTGAAGCTCATCCCACCTGGTAGAACTCAAGGGTTGAAAAATGTTGACAACAGGAAATTAGCAAGGGAAGGAGCAATTAAAATGTCTGTGACTATGAGTAACTGAAATGTGATGCTTTTCAGCAAAGGGCATCAAGGTATGGGCTAGCAACTCCTGCTAATTTTGGAGGATGGGCTCATGAGCTTTCTACATGATAGGGAACAAAGTGCTGTTGAAAACACTGATACTATGCAGAGCCTCCTGAAATGAGTTGCTATAGCCATCCCTGGTCATCCAGCATCTAAGAACAAGCTATTTCTCATAAAGATTAACAGATAGCTGAGCTGCTCTTATCTGGGTACTATGCTTTTGTGAGATGGACTTAAAAAGCACTTTGGTTCTTTGTGAACCTTCTTCCAGATGTGAGACAATGGCATGGGGTAGTGAACCTGTTTTTCAAAGGGACTGAAAGCAGTCCACACTTCTATACATTGCTAATCTCCTGAGTGTCAGTGAGTGGGACTCTTGGCTGCCTCCTCACAGAAAAAGTTACCCTCTGAAGCCTTTCGCACTGCAGTCTTCTGGCTACTTTGAACTGCATCTCAAATGTCCAAAACAAGAAACATTAAACCCAACATTTCACTCCTCAAGTATATGCCTTCAGTTTTGGAGAACATCCCTGAATTTAGGGCATCAGACAACTTGACTGAGTCAACTGCAATAGGGCATCCAAAAGGCATGAAGAAACATCCAGAGTGTATCTGGATGTTACTGTCCACACAAAATGTAGCCATAAAAGAAAATCATGCTGTGTTGGTGTCAGCTCTTCTGGAATAACTGAAATATATAGAAATAAAGTGACTCAGAAGTCTCTGAAGTTAAATTATGCTTGTTAGGTATCCATAAGTACCTTCTCCAAAACTTAAGGCTGAATTGGCTTCCCCAGGAGTAAACAGCCTGGTAAGTGTGTTGCACTGTTTGCCACATTTCACACATTTAGGTGTCCCACAGGACCTGAGTGCATTTTTGATGTCTCTGGGCAGGAAGAGAGTTTAAGTTTCTTGTTTCTGTTGCTCACTAAAGAGATTGAACCCTTCTAAACCAAAATACAGGATTTACCAAAACTAGGCTTCATTTGGGATTACCATTTAATCTTAAAGGACAGCAAGCAAAATTTAAATCAGAGACCAAATGTTGAGAAAAAACATAAGAAATAAATGAATGAAAAAACTTCTTCCAAAACCACCTGGGCTGGTACTCAGTGAAGTGGCAGAAAGTGGATGACTGATCCAATGGAGAATTTGCTATTGACTTACTGACAACAAATCTTGACTTCCCTGCTGTTCAACTTAACCACTTTTTAAGGAAGTACTCTACTGGGAAAAAATATTCCGAGGCTACAAAGAGACATTGATTTCTCTCAACTCATTTGGTCTGACTTGGGGAAGACAAATGGCAAAGGTGTTGAATGGACAAATGTAAAAGGAACATGTAAACTAATGCATACAGCTACAATTGCTCCCCACACCAGGATACACTTTTCAGGTTTATTACTCACCAAGATGAAAGATGTAAGTTGAAATTCAGAAATTACCCACATATCAGTCATGCAGTTTTCGGACTTGGGAAAGAAAGTCACAGCAGGCAGAAGAAAATTACCTTAGGCCTTTTCAAAGTCTAAGACAGTTTTAATGCAGGTTTCAAAGTGCTCTGAAAATCCTCTCTGATCCAGCAAACATGAATAGGTAGGATGTTTATAGACAGTGACTGCTGGCTGGGATAAGACAAGCAATTGTTCCTCACCTTATATCTTGCCCTCCAAAATCTGTCATCTCACAGTACTAGAAAGCTCTGAGCTCCATTATGCTTAAATTGCTCTATATTACTACATCCTACTGCTGTTTGAGGTGGTTTGTTACAGTTACAGTCCTGCCAGGCAGGTGTAAGGAAATAAATGATACATTTTGATACAAGGCTATTTTGCTGAACTGGATTAAAGAACTGGTAATAAGTTTCTTTTTTCTCTTCTAGGCCACTGGTGTAAATCCCGTCCAGTTCAATAGTGACCAGAAGTTATTGCCACCTGATGATAGAACTGAAATTGATTGGTAGTTCTTAGCCCAGCTCCTAATGACTTGGTCATGAATTTACCACCACTTCTGACACAAACTGGTCCCAATGAAGCTGTATTAGCACCAGCACCCAAGGACGAGTGGGGTGGAACACTACCTCTGCTTTTTATGTGCCAGGGAGAGTCAGGTTACATTTTTCATTTAAAAAGCTTTCTTCATAAAAAAGTAGTTCTGTCAAGACTGAAACTTTTTTTAAAGGGAAATATAAAATTCAACACAAAAATTGATCTTTTTATGGGAAGTGTCAAGCTGAAATATTTTTTGTTTTATCTTAAAATGTTGTTCTGCTTTGGAATTTCAGTTTGAAAAAAAGGAAAAGAAATTACATGTTACGATGAGTGTTTAAGGTGACAGCTAGGGTGGGATTCATTTTACCTAACTTTAGACATCCATAGTGTAGGCGTCAACCTCAGAGCTAGTCATCCCAGGTTTCCTTTATAGTCAATGGAGAGAAATAGGTACATTTAAGGTGTGATTCATCTGACCTATTTTAAATATCTACTTTAAGATGAATAATGATCTTAAAATGACTGTCTCTCTCCACTGACTATGGTATGAGACTACAGTGGCTATCTCAAAGATCTAGCAGAGACACCTACTACTGGTCAGATAAGTCCTCTCTCAGTTGTCTAATTCTTTATTACATACCACTGCTTTTCAGCTTTTTAACACTGAAAACCTTAACTAATATGATATTTTCAGTTGAAATAAAAGGAAAGCTGCATGTTGTTTCAGAATTTTCATTTGAAGAATAAACTTCTTTTCCAAGCCAATTCAAAATTTTAAATGAAAAATCCTATTACCTATGTATGAAGCTGAACATATACTAAGGGACATTTTAGTAGGTAAGAAGGATGAAAAAATCATAGGTTCTCTGAATCCTGTGTCTAGCATCTCATCAAATTGCTTCCACTTACAACTACTGAAGTCAATAGAAAAGCTACAAGGCAGTTCTGTAGGATAAAGAATTCAGCCATTTTGATTTCTACTCAAAGCCACCATGAAGGAAAGGGGAGGGAACAAGACAGCTAGGATAGCAGAGGGTAGAGATGGGGACAGGTGGGACTGGTCATGGGAAGCATGCAGTGGGTGGAGAGAGCATGAAGAAATAGATGTTGTAAAGTGTGGCTCAAAAGAAGAAGGGGCATTTGTGACAGAGGGGAGAATGAAAGGAAAGTAGATGTAAGAAAGGCCATAGAATGGGTAGCAAAAGAAAAGGAGCTGTAGAGACATTAATATTTTGCATATGGTTAAAAAATCCAAAATGAGGATCAGTATTTTCTGACAGTTCTGATTACCATTTCCTATGTTTTCAAGCACACATCAGACAAAGTAAAGCAGCACTATTAAGTGTATCTCCATCCAGCTCCAGAGCTGTTCACAGCTGTCCTTTCCCTCTCTCATTTTATACTTCTACAGCTCCAAACCTTTTTGTTGCAGACCTTTGGTCGCATTGGACTCTGTCCATGTTCAGCCACACAGCTGGGAATATAGCTCATTTTGCTCAGCAGAGCCAAGTATATTGATTAAAAATAATTTACATTGATTGCCTCTGAGCCTAACACACAGACTTTCTCCACCTCTCTGCCTAGCAAAGCTGTGAAGGAGATTTTTTACTTGCCAATAATCTCACAAACAAATTAGCTTGATTTTAACTCCATTACTCAGGCTAATCTCTCTTGGATTTCCTAGTATTTACACAGGAAATGGTTCATTCATTATAGATGGTGTGTACACTTAGCTTTTGTAATTCAAGGAATGTGTTAGGTGGTTTGTGGTGACATTTTTCTTAATAATGTGGGCAGTACTGGAATGTCTTTCTCCAACCACTGTTCTCTTGGTGCATGCACATTATTTAGATTGAGAGCAAGAAACTCTCTCAGGTGGTTTGCAGGTACAAGAGAAAGTATCTGCTGGAAAGGTTAGGCATAAAATTGAGTAGTACCTTTGCCTAGAAAGGAATCCCAGACTGATAATGGGGTTTTATGCAATTACATTTTAGCAATCTTCAGTTGCCTTCCTCCCCTTACTCCTTTTCTTTCAGCTAGGGTGAAAAATGAAAATATAGGAAGCTGTGCAGTGGTTCGAAGTCAGACCAAGAGCACATACTTATGTGATTTGCCACACAGATCTGTTGAGCAGGCAAGAAATATATTGCAAAGGCCCTTTGTTCATTTTAAAAGCCAAGAGTAAAAGAATACAGGAGCAGCAAGAAGACAGTGTTTGGGGTAGCTTATATACAAGCAATTTTACCCTCTCAGCATTTCAGAAGGTATGATGTTCTGTGCCCACAAATTCTTGGGCTACACCATCAGAACTGCATACCTACTGGATTGTACTAGTACACACTGTGTTTAACGCAGCTACAGATGGTGTCCTACTACCACCATGAGGCCTTAATTTATTCATTTCAGCAGCCCATTTACAGCGCTCTCCCCACCTTAGCCACGTTCATCTCTGTATCAAGTTTATTGTTGTGGAGAGCCTTGCAGAGTCAAGGCAGTGTTCCCCTGCCTGTGAAATCTGGACTTTTCGTATCTGACCTTTAATTGCAAGTGGCTGCGGGGAAACCCAATAAGTACCAAGCACAGATCTGCAGTAATGAAATGTGTCTGGAGTAGTGTTCACAAACATATGACTACCAGTAAATATTTACAATTCAACATTCAGCACAGTCACACCTAAATAAAATATTCTGTTCTAGGAACAATAACTTATTAACAGATTTTTGTGTGTTTTTTGCAAAAGAAAAGGGGTAGAGGAGAAGGAAAAGCTTGTAGTTACTGCAGGAACAGATAAAAGGGAAATTCCTTTTCAAAATTTCATTATATCCTATTTTCAAAGCCTCAGTAGACAATATAGAGATTCAACCTAGATTAGGTTTAACATGTATGGGGGTGACAGCTCTATTGTCAATTAGTGCTACAGAAGATAAGTGCTGAGAGCACTGCTTCTAGACTGAGTTTTCCCTGGTACTTTTGTCTTCATCTGCCTCTGTTGACTTTGTTGAAAATTCAGATAGACTAAGAAATCGGGATTAAAAAAACCCCAAAACAAACATCAAAAAACCCAGCAACAGATAGGAATCTGGTTTGAGCCAAAACCTGCTCAAATTCAGGTGCTCAAATTCAGGTGCTCAAATTCAGGTGCTCAAATTCAGGTTAAGATTTGTCCAGGCCTTTACCCACCCCAGTACCCTTACCCCAAGTTTGTTCATTGTTATACAAAGTAATCTCTTTAAAGAGACAGCTTGGGTGGGAATCATTGGAGTAAATGCAGATGTTTCCTACACAGATGTTTATGCATGAGCTAGCCTGGTATACTCTTCTTGCAAGAAGAAGCCTGGTACACTTGTCATGAACTCCATCCTGAACTATTTGTCTAAATTGGGTGAGATTAACCACGTATTCAGAGTAACTAACTCACAGGTGGACATCTATCCTTCAGATGTCTAAATATAGAGAAATCCAGCACACTGCATTTGCTCCAGAGTCCAGTGAGGGTAGATTTATAATAGCTCATAATAACACACTTGTCTAAAATTGCTTTCGCTGTCCTTAGTAACAATAGTCACAAATACAAGTTATAACACAGACTTTAACCAGAAGACCCCAAAGCGTTCATATGCTGCCTGTTGACACACATTGAAGTCCATATTGCTATATCTTTACTGACATTATTACCCATATTTGCTAGACCACAGCAGTGCATATATGGTAGCAAGTTTATACTAACATTTTTTTGCTGGTCGGATATATCCCCCATATTGTTTGCAGGGGAAAACAAGTATCTTTTTCTTCAAGAATTTCAGAGGGCATCTAGCACTCTGTTTTAGCTGGTATAGGTGGCAGTGACTCATTTTGCATGGAAATATAAAAAGCAAGATAAACAGGAAATCTTGCGATTCCTATTTCCACAATTAGGCTTTAAAAGCCATTAGAGTCGTTCTATCGATCTCTTAGCCACCATGGATCCTGGCCACTTCCCAAAATGATAAGCATCACCCTCCTCCCTGGGAAACTATCACAGTTCCAAACCAGCAATCCCAGCTGGCAGAAGGGGGCGGGAACAACTAAACAAAACAAAAACATCCTACAGAATTAACCAGGAGTTGGGAACCTGAGAAGCAAATGAAGGATCTGCTCATACATCATTAAGAAAAACCATTGATCACTTTAAACAGAAACCATTTCGCTCTCCTGGAACCAGAACTGCCTAAATGTATGCCGCATTGCCTATAGTTAGTACCAATCACTTCTTCTCCAGCCATGGTAATAAAAGTATGTGTATGGGATGCTAAGTTGCCCTGGTGAGTATCTGATGGGTCTAGAAATTGGAATAGGATCTTATGTATGTTGCTCTGTTTACAGCTAAATGTGTTTCATTCCTATAAACTCTTCTTTTTTTCTCTCTCACCCATTTTCTACACACCTTTTTTTTCTTGAAGACATGCAGTTTTGCTTGAATGTAATTGTTCTCTGCAAAACATTCTATCATCATGAGAAACATTTTGAAACAAAAGAAAGTGGAAATGTTCCTTTTGTGTGAATTGCAATTTTTCTTCCAAAGGTCATTCATTCATTTACAAATCCATTCTAACCATCCAGCTAATTTCCCTTTCTTTCACACTCATACCAAATCAAACTATTACCCAGAGTTAAATAAAATTACTTCATTGTGATTTTTTGTTTGTTTTAATGACACCCCCCCCCCCCCCAATCCACTTCTTTCAGCTCCTATTATTTCTGGTGTCTCTCTCTTGCTCAGCCTCACCATAAACAGGAGCTGAGTGCCTTCTAAGCCAACACATCAGTTACCTTTTATTTGTGTGCATCACACCATGTCTTTGCACTGCCTTTCAGTACTCACTACCACAAAGTGATTCTATGCATTCATGAGTAATTATACCTCACATCAGCCAATGTTCTGTAACAGGGAGACTGAGCACACCTCAGTGGGGAGACAACTAGAATTTGGAAGCCCTGAGTTCTGCCACTAACTGCAGTTTTTAGGTACAACATGTACCAGTTTCCACATCAGGGAATTGGAATGGCTGGTATTTTATTTCCTTCTTAAAATATTTTGTGATCTTACAATTCAAAGTGCTAAACATAGCAAAAAAAGGTAATCCTTCTAATACTGATAATATTTTTGCATTAACATGAGTTTTATTATTTTGCTTTTTCATTAACTGGTTAAAAATTACATATGGATAGAACTGGCTCAGGACATTTCAGACAATTAGGGTGATCATCTGTAAAAGAAATACTGGTATAGAATTAAAATAAAGATAATATCAATAGACTAAGAGGGCTAGATAAGGTTAAAATTAAGTAGTATGTTAAATTCTAAGAACCCATAAAATGAAAGTTTCTGAGCTTGAAAGATGGTCAATACAGATGTGTCCTAAAGGTCAATATTGGGACTAGTGATTTTTAATGTGTTACTAATTCAGCAAAAGAAGTAGACAGCAAGATATTGAAAACTGATAGAAGGTTAAGTTATTTCAGCTAATAATAGCCTGCAGAGGATTGTGAAATTCCCCAGCTGTACTTAAAGTCATTGGAGATCTGGACAGCATGATGGCAGATTAAATTAATCTTGGATAAGCAGGAAATATTGTACATTGACACAATAAACAAATCAAAGTCACTGACAGTCTCTAAGCCTAGCAGCCAGCTACCCTAGTGGAGAAAGAAATGGAGGAGCCAGCACAAGCAGTTCAGAAGCTAGATGATGAGCACAGTTAAAATTACTTAGGTTAGACACAGCATGAGGCAGATGTCTCCTGTAAGCTTGAGTGCAAACAGGGTGTTTGGTGTCTTAAATCAGGGAGAGAGAATAACCAAGAACATTTTGTTTTACATGTTTTGTACAGTATAATACACAGGTCTGTCAAGCATTTCAACAAAACTGTTTGTTCACCTTCAAGAAATGTAGAACAAGAATGATACTTAAAGTAAAGGGAGGGGATTAGGCACCTGGCTAGATTCATAGGTAATGAAGATTATTTTTGCAGGAAGGGAGCTGCTTGAAATATTTGTAGGGAAACTTAAAGGGAATATTTGAAATTTTGAAGGATTCAATGAAAAATACTTTCTTCTTAATATGAACAGCTGAGACGCCAAAAGAAAGAGAAATGGAGAAAAATATGAACATAAGCAAGCACAGAGCTTGCTGTGCAGGGAAGAACTGTGGAAATGCCACTGAAGTTAAGGCAGTTAATGTGATTTGTTTTAAATAAGGACCAGACAAGTTGTTAACAAATAGCTAGCTACCTTTGTAGTTAGGTAGTAAAGGTAATCAAATCCTACATTTCACAGTGCCAGCTAAACCAACCAATTTACCATTTGATGAGCATCAGTATTCGGTGGGCAAAAAGGGATTGGGGTACTTTCTGTGCATTCTGATTTTATTCCCTCCCTCAAGCATCATAAACTCTGTTCTTGAGAAGTTTGACCAATTGGCTATAAAAAATCCTAGCAAAAAACTTCCCTGCTTGCCCTGTCTGTGCCTATGGAAGTCTAGCAGGTCTCTCAGCTATGAATGGTCTTTGATATCAAGCCTATACATTGCTTTCCACACTAGCTGCCTGTCATCCTCCATTCAACTCTTTAGTTACCTCTTTCTAGAGGGTTTGGTTCTCCTTCTTTGACTCAGTTGGAGTGTTATTTTATTGCACAAGTTACTCACTGAAGTTAATGGCACTCATCACAAAACATTATTCGTTAACATAAATAGGAGAAGCAAGAGTGAATACGAAAAAATTATCATGGCTTTTTGCTCTAAGAGGACAAAAATTCCCCCGGTACAAAAATACACTAAAATCTGTCCACATCAGAAATACCTGGGAGAATTTGCCTCACTGTTCCTTTTTCCTTAAGATAGCTATGGTTAAGTCATTCCTGTACTTGTGTGGGAGATCTGTAAAATAAAGTCATTATTGGGCTCTAGGATTCCCGCTCAGGAGAGCATATACACCTAACAGAGAAACCAATAGCATAGCAGAGTTTAAGCTTCAGTATTTTTTCTGAATGGAGGTAGCCTGCTGAATCACAGCCTTATATTAAACATTTAACCTATTGTCTGCCTCTCTGTCATAAAACAAATGCAGATACATGCTGGTAGAACAAGCTCCTTGAATCATCTAAGGAAAAACTGCAATGACATTCTCTAATATGCTTCACAATAGGAGTTTCTCTTGTCTCGTTTTGCTTTATTTAATTCCTCAAATCAGAAAGAGAAGGAAAAAGAAGATAAATTACTTTTTTTTTTTCCCAGGTTGACTGAACTTCAGAGAATGTCAGGTCTGGTCTCTCTTGCTTTCCTTAGGATTGCCCAGATGGCACCTTTGAAATGGATGTGTCTAATTTCAGAGCAAGAAAAGGAAAAAAAACCTAGAGCGTCTAAAGCAAGGTGACTTTTTCCTGCAGGCTTTGATGTGTTAAGATTCTATGGCAACATTTTTCTCTCTTTCCCTTTGCTTGACTCTCTCTTTCCGTCTCTCTCCCCGCCCCACCCCCACCCCCCCCCCCGAGATGCACATTTGTTAACTTAAAATTAATGAAGCACAGAGATGCAGTTCATGAATGGAGCCTGCTCTGTGTTTGGTTCAGCTGGAGTGGTCTTAGCATGTAAAGGATACATTTGCTTTATTGGTTTTCTGTGGCCAACTTGAGAAAAAGATATGTCAAAATGACTGTAATATCATCTTACACTGGAGTAATGGGGCAACAGGGTGCATGAATTTCAGGTTACCAAGGGGGCTGCCCATGGAAGTGAAAGAATTAAATACAAAGGGGTTTTTTCCTGTTATTACAGCTGAGTGCATTTTGTTTGTTTGTTTTTTAGACTAGGTGTGTTCTTGCTATATATATGCTAATTTATAAATACTGAAGCTTATGATGTATCTAAATGATCTGCCCATTCACCCTGACTTCAGTGAATCATGCAGATACAGATAACTTTCCCAAATTCTTACATTGCAATTTTCTAAACAAATGCTATATTCCATTTTGAAATGAATTAAAAATTTGTCCAAGCTGAGATAGATGGACAAGCAGATACATTGACAGAGAGGTAGACAACTAGAGCTTTACAGGTAGGATGAAAATTATTAATTTATTCTCATTGAATATGTAAGTATCTCAAGACTGAAACTAATCACTGTAGTTTTACTGTATAACTCAGCTTTTTTCTGTTTAATACAACACAAAGTGGTATACACAAAGAAAATAATGAAGTATTTTAAAAGTAAAAAGCTGCATAATTAGAGCTAAAGAGCTGAAACTACTGCAGGCAAAGGATACAGATTTCAAGTGAGCTTGAGACAAATCTTTAACATCTTTGACCTTCTTCGCTTACTGCAGAATAGCTGGCAATGGTGCTTTGCAATTGCATGCACAGTGCTTTAGATAATTTATTGTACAGTCTTTTGTAATAAAAAATTCAGCCTTCAAAAGCAGGCTCTATTGTGTTGGATAGGTAAAAGCCTAAGAGAAAAATGGGAGATTACACACATGACAGGAAAGTAAACCAGTTTTGCACTCATCTGTCATCCAAAGAAAAAGATCTTCACAATAAAATCTTCTAAGGTCTTCTAAATTTTTACAGTGTGACTTTGCAGAGTTATTAAAGCAATAAATAAAACAATAACTTTATAGCAAAAAATACTTAGATGGTGTCTGTTCTTATAAACCTGGCTCATTTGGGAGCTCGATGAAGGTCAACTAGCAAAGAAAGGAGCTCAGGTGGTGTCTTGTATTACCAAGTTGAGTTCGTGCTATTAATTGAAATAAAACTTAGTACTACCTGAAGTTTCTCTGTTCTATCTTCAGTACCCTGGTAAAATAATTTTCTGCAGTCCTCTTCATTCAAACAAAGGTGTGTTACAATAGATGATAATTTTTCTCTATGTTACTTCGAAAGATAATGTACAAGAAGTCTGATGGAGGATACAGCTGGAACTGATTGAGTCTTATTGGCTCTGGCCTTAACGGTGTAAAGGGGCAGCTGAAGCCTGGTCTGAAAACCAAATTGACCACCACCTTGTCATTGCCTTCAAGAACACCATTACCTTGCATTCCCATGTTCTTTCTTCCCTAGAGTTGGAAACAAGGGTCCATGTTTTTCTTTAGTTACTGTAGCAAAGTTCAGTGTACTGGGTCTTTGAAGACCTGATGTTGTATATTTTAAAAAGCTTTTGAAAAAGTTGTACTTCAACACCATTTATCTGCAGTGTATTTTCCATATATTTTGTATTTTCCGTATATTTTGTTGAATGAATGATTCTTTTAGAGTATGAAGAGGGAGGCAGCAACGTGCACTTTGCTGTTAACAACCGTGACATTGGACAGGTAGACCAAGTAAAGGTCCTGCTCCCAGGACTCTGATTTCAGTTGAAAAGACAAACCCTTTGCTTCTACTAGTTTCATTAGTGAATTCAGTAAATGCTGTCTTTGATTGTTTCTCTATAAAAGACATACATTTTGGAATAAATATTTACATAGATATATCATCTAGTTCTGCTTCTAGAGAGAAGATATTTTCAATAAACTGGAGCTGTGATGAGACTTGGGAGTATTAATATGCATAATATTACAGTGAGGCCCACTTACAAGAATGACCTGAATTATGTATTTGTAATTCAATGTCCCAAGCTTTTTAATGTACTCTTGAGGATAGTTGCAGCTGCAGTACAACTGATGTTAAATAGAGTGAGTATAGAATTTTTGTTTTCCATTTTTTGCCTGTTTTTCTCCATCAGAGATTCTTTTTATTTCAGATGCTAGCTATGACTGTCCCAGATCTCCCCAGTGTACACCTATTGCAAAATGAATTTCCCCATCCAGGCTCCTACTTTTAAAAGGCACAGGAAATAACCTGAAGAAAGCTTCCTGTCGGGGAATGTGGTGGAAATATGTCAACAGATAGTGATTGTTGCAGCAGAATATATTAAAGAACACAAAAGCTAGCACAAAATAGCCCAGGAGCTGAGCTGAGATGCAATAGTATTGTGAGGAATGGAGCCAGATCCATATTCATCACTTAGAGAAACCACGGCTCTGGATTCAGCCAGCATCCTTGTAAGTACTGAAACAAAAGCCAGATTCCCAAGGCTCTCAGAAGTTCTTAGTTTCTATTTTTATGTTGAGGAACAGATTTTCCAAGGAGCAGGGTAGCATAGTTTGTATAGCCTTTGGTACCTGGACTGAAATGTAGCTGGGCAAATGACTGTTCTCACTTCTGCTCTCACTTCTGCCCTCTTCCAACTCTACAGACTGCAGCCCTGAGGTAGTTACACCACCTGCACATTCCCCAGGGACATCTTGAAGCCCACAGACCCAACAGGCCCTCAGAGCTTCTGACGATCCAGCTGCTGAAGACATCTGCAGAGCCCGTTTAGAAAGTCTGGTCCTTCTATTCTTACCAATGTGCTATGACTGTGCTATGAGAAGGTATTCCTTCATCAAAGTATTTTCTTCTTATACTAAATGCTATTCTTACATTATTTTTCTACTGATAATGTATGTGTTTAAACATGGGAGAGAATAATCAAGGAAACCACTTTGGAAGAACAGATTTTATTGACACAGCTCAGACTTTGGACAGTACACATTACTTGATGGAAGCTCTTCATCTATTTGCCTTTCTATGAGAACAGATAGACTTGCATATCTCTTTCAGTTAGGGGCAGTGTTCTGCTATTTATGCCAGTAAAATCCTCCAAAACTCAGTGGAACAGACTGGCAAAAGACTTTGGACTTAGGTAATTTACTTTATGAAGAAGAACCTGATGAAAGAGAGAATACAGAAAATACAGTCCACAGGGGCTAAGAATAACAGAACTGCAGTGTTACACATCACTGACTTGCCTTGTAGGTTATAGAGTAGTGGCAGTCTGTGAGACATGGACATTGGAAAGTGGTCCGTGAGATGATTGCAGAGGAAAAATTAAAAAACAATGGCGCTGTTGCCCACAGTCATGCAAGTGAGCAAACAGATAAAATGGGAGGAAGTAAAAGGAGTAAAAGGTCAAAGCTTAGCCTAGTTTGTATTTATTTGTAAATGAAAAACATTGTGGCAACACTACAAAGGATGGTGCACAGATCTTCCCCAGACAGGATAAGTGCCCATGGAATATTTTTTTAAAGGCTAAATGGCATTTTGATTAAAGAAAGTGGTAAATATTATCATGCAACACATTGAGAAGAATCAGCAGCACCTATGTTGTGATGAAATCCATGATTACAGTTCAGGACAAAGATGTATAGCAATGGCTGATGCAGAAAAAGTGTAAGGAGGCACAGAAGATATGTTAACAGAGCCAGGCTCCAACCTATTTGACAGGAAATTCTGCTTTAGGCACCAGGGACAAGATGTGCTGCCAACATTATTCACACTGCGTCATTGAAAGATATGGAATTACACTGATTTACCTGTAGAGGTCTTGCCTCTTATTGTGGAAGTGACTACTGTGCTTTGGTTTGCAAGAATATGAAATGCTTCCATTCAAAAAATGCAGTTTTAGCCTCTCCTCCATTGTAGCATATCAGTCAGACAGTTTTCAATAAAACAATTTTCACAGGGAAATACTAATTCTTGTTTGCCAGAAAAGGTCCATTCTGGAGAATTTAAAATTTTAAAACAGGTAATGAGAACAAACTTGTCAAATTGTGTGAGATTTTGCAAATTACATAACTGAATATTCCTTTTTGTTTTAACATTTAAATAAATTCATTGTGAGGACGGAGAAAAAACCAAGTTTGTCCTGATTTTTATTTCACAGACATATGCTGTATTTATCATAATTCAGGACAGCAAAAAATGTAGAACATCTTGAAAATTGCCTTGGAGCAGAGAAAATAGCTATAACCAGATACCTCTGAGCTCAAAATTTATCTACTGTCTCCCCCATCGCAAGCACACGATCTCCAACTCCTGCATTGCCACATGAGGTTATTAACCACAGGGGAAATCATTGTATCAGGATCTCCCTTTTCTATCACTCCATTAATTGCTCTAAGTCAGCAGCTTAAGGGTTAAAAAGAAACTTTATCAGGGACTTTGTCAGAGAAGTTTTCTGAGAACTGTCAATTTGCAGCATGCTATTTAAAGAAAATGTCTCCTCATTCAGAGGATAATCTCAGAAATCTGTGGGTTTGCAAAGTGGCAGGTACCCAGCTCTCCCTTGGCTGAAAACAGCAGAGAATTACTTTCATATCTACCTCCCACGTACAGGAGCTTTTGCCTGGATTTTTCTGCTCAGTTCGTCATGACAAGGCATTTCAGGCCGTGCATTTGAACTTCGTTGGAAGTTTCTTTATACATTTAAAATGAAGGATTCTGAGCCAAGTGCTAAGGCTTTCAGTGGAACTAAGACATGGGTACATGTTGTCAAATATGATAAGGGGTTGTTCTGGAGGCTTGTGCTCACTATTTCCAGGCTCAAATACTAGTATTTTCCATTAGCAGAGCTATACCATCCCTTCAGTCATTCCTGTTGTCCTTCCTTGAACATTTCCTGGCTTTGCTAAATACCATTTCTGTCCGAGAAGACCAGAAGTGAACAGTTTTTCAAGCTGTGGGAATACAAGGGATTTAAGCTTCTAAGTTATTTTATAATCCAATAGATAAATAGTAAAGTAGATTAATGGTGATGTGTGAGCCAACATAGAACAGCATGGCTATGATCGCTGATCTGTGGCTGACATGCCAAAACTTATTAATGTCCTCAAATGGATGTCCTTGTCTGGTTTGGGTGGCTCTTGGCAAGCCAAAAAAATTCAGACTAATTATGTCCATTACTTGGTCTCTCAGGCCTGCAGGTTACCCCTGATTAATTTTACCTTTGATCTTTAGTCCAAATCTCTGCTCTTGGCAAGTACCTGGAAAGGGCACAGTGTTTACAAACATTTAACTAAGCATTTTTTTGGTATTCAAAAGCACAAAACTTGTTTTTGCATTTCATTAACCTAATCATCTTGTCTAGTGACATGAGTATACTCATCTATGTATCTCCTCTGTTTTTACCCAGATGTAAACTAAGGGTATGATTCTGCTGTTATTAATGCCAGATCTCGGCACTTCTGCATCACAAACTGTACAGATAGAGGCAGTTCAAGCAGAAGCACATTTCCACACTGCACGGGCACTGCCAGATCAGCCAGGCTTTACAAGAGGACCTTATGTCCTATATATGGCTCCTTTTTCAAATTGTCCTTTTTATTACCACAAAGGGCAATCCTTGAAGCAGAAGCAGCAGACACATGGACCTAGGCTTGTTCAAGCCCTACAAAGCTGTACAGAGATTACCTGCATGCGGAATGAGCTTTCTCATTCACTGTGCACCACACTTGGCTGGAAGCAGTACGTATGAAGAAGCCAGACTGATCCATGTCTCTCTCTTTTTTTCTTCTTTCTCAGTGTAACCAGCAGTAGCTAGCTTTTCCATGCCAGGAAGCAGCGGCTGCTGGACTGTTCCCCTCTGCCTTGCTGAGAGCTTAATATTCCTGTTCGCACCTTCTTAGCTGCTTGCACTCTGAAAGGAAAAATTATGAAGGATGTTAGTGGGAATTCTGATGAGGTGGTACTTTGCAGTCACCTGTATCTTTAAGAACTGTTCAGGATCAGCTCAGCTGAGGATGAGGACAGCGTGACTTTGTGTTCTGTCTGCCTCAGGCTTCATCTGCAATGGCCCTGTCTTTGTTGAGTGAAAATTATTCCTGATCTGCATGTTGTCAGGGTGAGGTTGGCAGCCCACAGGAAAAGCACTTCATGCAATGGTTATGTTTGCCTGTTTTATATTTTTCCCTCAATAAGCTTGGCTAGAATTTCTGCCTCTTAAAGCAGCAACAGACAGATCCGATCACTGAATTGAGGACAGATGAATAATAACTAATAATAAGCTCTGCAACACAGCAAGGGGCCTGAAAGTGGAAACCTCTACATCAGTGGAGCTGGAATGGAAAATTTCGTTAATGAAAAATTGGTTTGGAATTTATGCTTGTCTGTGCAAGCAGCTGGGCTTGCTGGAACCACAGGGAATGCAGATACTTTATCAGTTAGAACTTTTCCTCTCCCCCCTTGTTTTAATTAAATAAAGACATTTGATACAAAAACCTTTTAACATCTCTCCAGTCACCTGTAGGTATGGGCAGGAAGCTCATCCTGTGCTTAGTCTTGCTGGCAGTCACTCAAGGGCTGGTTTTTGCTGCAGTCAGCAGCAACGTGTGTCATGAATTCAGGCAGACTTTTGTTCTGTTGACTGTATTCACAGGCAGAAGAAACTGCACAGAAATCAGAGGGCATTGTATTAAATATGCTTCTTCCTGCCCCGCTTCTGCTCTCAGAGCTTGTGAATTCATTGGAGTAGATCAGTAAGGTATAAAATACTTGAAGACAAAGAAGTCAAAATATGCACCTATATAAACACTTGCATATATGTATATAGGTACATATATGTTCATTCATTGTAAACAAACACATGCATGATATAAAAAAAATGTGTGTATACAGAGGATTTCTGCTGGTGTCTACCCTCAAATATCTGTTCAACACACATGCCCTCTGCAAGTCTTTGTAGTATCGACCCGGTAGCATTCTTGCACTTTCAGTTCATTCCAGTATAGTACATGTCACTGAGGAAGGCTTATGAGCTTGGCTGTTTTTAACTTCTACATAGTAAATTAATGGCTAGGTCTTCATTGCAGTTCTTTTGCTTTCACTGTGCTTAGTTAGACTCAAATCAGATTGGCCCAATTGTCTCTAGAACACGAAACTGGAATGTAGTAATTGTGTTCTTTTCAGTTTTTAAGTGTTTGTATGACATCCTAGCTCTGCCAGAAAATCTAGCAGGAAATAATAGGCCCAACTGAGCTCTGTGTAGCTCTACTGAATTTAAATTGAGCTACCTCAAGGAAAAATCAGGTTTTTAATTATGATTATTACTCTATCTTATTATTTTCTCTTCATAATATCATGGTGATTTTAAAACATAACCAACAGACACTTGTCTGGAATCCTACTGAGTACAACACAAGCACAAGAGGGTTAGGAAGTCCATTTGTACAGCAAATGTACAGCTCAGCAGAGCACATAAATCCACACAAAACTCAAGGCATACATTTATATTCTGTCGCCTTCTTTGGAACTTAACAGGTATGTCTGGGTACTTTGCCTACTCATGTCCTGATAGACTAAGTCAGCACTGTCAGGATGCTCAGTGACAATGAGGAATGGAAACGTCCTATTCCCCACACACACCTGTGAGAGCTTCTGGTTTCTACTGTAGCCCAGAAGCAGCACAACTGCTATAAGAAGCATTCTACCATGATACTTGGTTCACTCAGAAATTGCACAGGAAGAATCTGGTCATGTTGAACATTTAGTCCATTTTTGTTTTTAAATGTGACATTTTCAGATAAGTGTTATGTATCTGGTACTCATCCAGTGTACAGCAAAGCACCTTAAGAAGAGGAAAGTGAAACAATAACATGACAATCATATTCTAGGCAAGTAATTGGGAACTTCACATAAAAATTTCACTCAGCATTATTTTATACTAGATATATGAAAGTGTGGAGTCAGACATCACAAATGTGGGATGTGATAAATCTATTCTGATCGGTGTGCCTATTCATATGATACTGGCATTAAACCATACTAAGTTACAAAACACCATCCATTCACGTTCTAAATTTGTCCAGCCCCATCTGTGTCACTGGCATGATTTGTTACTTCTTCTGTACCAGAACTTGGCAGAAGGATGTACCTGCTTTTCATACAACAAATTCCATTTTCAAGCCACAGAGTACACTTTTGTAACAGCTGGGAGTATTTCTCTGTTATCACAATTTTATATAGGTAATGAAACAGTTGAGGAAATAGGCCATAGAAAGTCGGGTGGTTGTCTAACTATCACAGTTCATACGCAGTCTAACAGAACTGTAGGCAAGTGCTTTTTGTGAAAGTGCTTCCTCAATCATGTTCCACAGGCCAGTGGTTGCATGTGAGATAACCCTTAGTGAATTTAATTGCTTGGATGCCTGGCACATTAAGAAAAAAATCCTCCTCTTCATTCTGGATGCATATGCCAGTAGTGGAGTGACCAGCAGTGAAAAGATCCAAAAGTTTAGGAGCTTGTAGCACAACTTTAATACTGTGTTTTTAAGTTATCTGTGAATAATGTGAAATCTGAAACTATTTCACCAATGATTCACAAATTAAAAATGGGAGTGTGGGCTAAATGCATCAGATGAAGTATTCATAATGCATAATTCAAGTATTGGAAAGGCAATATTCCCATCAGTTTCAAAAGATTGGTTGCGTCTTCATTTGCCTTCATTTCTTTTTTTATCCTCTTTGCCTTTTCTTTTTACACAACCCTGCTCTCATCACTAGACATATAACAGCTTTCAGCTCTGAAGAAATAACAGTCACCCCCGCGCTACATATCAACAACCTTTGGTCAATAGATTGATTTAACATTTCGTGGTGCCCATATTCTTAATTTATGATTGCAGGAAACTGAGGCAGGATCCTTTTTAAATCCTCTGATGCAGTTTCTGTATAAAGAATCTTTTTTTTTAATAGCACTTCCCTTCTTCAGTGGGAAAATAATCATAGTTTATGGGCACTGATACATACAATCCCCATATTCTCAGTGGGGCATTTCATATTCTTTCTCACAGTGTTAAGGGAAATGACTGCAAAAACCCAGTTGACAGCTGCATTACGTTTATATCACCATGAACCAGAGTTTTCCAGTTTTCCAACATGCCAGAAACAAACATGAATAACCTGTTACTACCATGCACAGGGAAAGCACTGAAAAAAATGAGGTCTGGGTCAGCAAGGCTTGTGCACATGGAAAAACACTCCTTTGTGCTTCAAATGTAAACATGTAGATCACTTCTAAATTCTTATTTAAAGATATTTTTCCAATCATTGCCATAATTAAGAAGGTGAGAACTAAATGAGACCCAAATCTTCCACCTAACAGAGGAGTCTGTGGAAGCTACAGAAGCAGCTCACTGCAAGCAGATTTGGAAGCAATCTTCTATTATGTTTCAGCTTGCTCTCTAATGGTTACAAATAGGCTTAAAGCTTAAAGTCCTTTTCAAAATGTGTTAGCATTCACTGTTACATCTGTGGCTGCAGTTCAAGGTATTATTTGTGAACTTATATTGTAGTCATGCTTCATCATATCCTGATACAATATGAAATTTAGCTAGGAAATATTTCCAAGGTAACAAGGTCATTTTCCTAAAATCAACCACATTCAAGACTGCCTTTTAATTTTCAAGGACTTCTTCCACAATTAAATAGACATTTTTCAGTGCACCATTTCCCTTGCCCTTCTCCCCACTGTCCGCCATCCCTCAGCACTCAAAAGAAAAATCAAATAATAAATGTTTGATTTAAAAATGTCCATCTGCAGCCAACAGAATGAAAACTACTTTGATTTTTGTGAAAACTTATGACTCTTGGTCCTGGTGTGCTCAGCTGAAGGGATGGGGAGAAAGGAAAACATTGTTCACTGCCTCTCCATGGTTTTTCAACCAAACACTCTTTATGGGTTGGGGAGGTTCCCCCCAGGCAGCAAACCTCCAGAAATGTCCACCTCCTGTCCATGTATTTGTCAGGTGGGGATGGTTCCACAAACTGCTAAAAATTTCTTGTTTGCAATTTTACCAGTGGCCGTCTAGTAAATATTTTTTCTGATTTTCTGTATAACTGTATTTTAATGCCTTGCACAAACAGGAAGAGCAAGTGAAATTTGATCAGACATACAGAGATTACAGCAGTGACTGTAATTGCTCTTTCTTTATCATTGACACGTTTCTACCACTGACACAGGAAGTGTGGTGGGGATAATCATCAGGTACAAGCTGGTGCTCAGACCGCTGGTGTTTGGGGCCCATTAAAGCACCAGTCTGCAAGATCCCAAAGTTAGGAACAGAGATTGAAGATCCAGGGCCCCAGCAATGCCCAGGATTTTGGTAGAGCCCCAGTTAGCAGTGTTCATGTGCACATCTCTTGACCCATAACGAGGCTGATGCACATAGCCCAGTGAAAGACAACCTGACCTTGCCACATCTGGATCTGTGGCTCACTCATACAGGCTGTCAGTGCAGAGTAACCAAGCATGAGCCTCAGCAGCCAGAAATCACCATGAGAGAAGAACAGAAGGTGCTTTGAGCTACCCGAATCCACATCTTGGGAACTGTCAGGAGCCTTCATCTGAAACATGGACACTCATTACAGCAGGTCCCTGCCACATGTGTCCCTGGCTGGTCTCCTTGGCAGCTCTGCAATGACAGCAGACAGCTGGGCTGTATAGCTAGCCCCAGGAGAAGGTTGATCATCTCTGTTCAAACAGCTGGATGCATGGTACCAAGGCTGTACTCAGAAGAAAGAGGAAAAAGCAAAGCATTTAATCTACTCTGACACAGTGTGATGGGTTAACCCTGGCTGGACGCCAGGTGCCCACCAGAGCTGTTCTATCACTCCCCCTCCTTCTCAGCTGGACAGGGGAGAGAAACTATAACAAAGAGCTTGTGGGTCGAGATAAGGACAGGAGAGATCACTCACCAATTACCGTCAAGGGCAAAACAGACTCAGTTTGGGGAAAAATTAACTCAATTTATTACAAATCAACTGGAGTAGGGTAATGAGAAATAAAACCAAATCTCAGAACACCTTCCCTCCACCCCTCCCTTCTTCCCGGGCACAACTTCACTCCCGGATTCTCTACCAACCCCCCAGCGGCACAGGGGGACGGGGATGGAGTTTATGGTCAGTTCATCACATGTTATTTTCTGCCACTTCATCTTCCTCAGGGGGAGGACTCATCACACTCTTCCCCTGCTCCAG
This sequence comes from Harpia harpyja, assembly GCF_026419915.1. Taxonomy (NCBI): domain Eukaryota; kingdom Metazoa; phylum Chordata; class Aves; order Accipitriformes; family Accipitridae; genus Harpia; species Harpia harpyja. The sequence continues at coordinate 22,136,979 of NC_068952.1, forward strand.
CGTGGGGTCCCACCCACGGGAGACAGTCCTCCACAAACTTCTCTAACGTGGGTCCTTCCCACGGGCTGCAGTTCTTCACGAACTGCTCCAGCATGGGTCCTTTCCACGGTCTGCAGTCCTTCAGGAGCACACTGCTCCAGCGTGGGTCCCCCACGGGGTCACAAGTCCTGCCAGAAAACCTGCTCCGTGGGCTCCTCTCTCCACAGATCTACAGGTCCTGCCAGGAGCCTGCTCCAGCGCAGGGTTCCCACGGGGTCACAGCCTCCTTCGGGAACCCACCTGCTCCGGCATGGGGTCCTCCACGGGCTGCAGGTGGATATCTGCTCCACCATGGACCTCCATGGACTGCAGGGGGACAGCCTGCCTCACCATGGTCTTCACCACGGGCTGCAGGGGAATCTCTGCTCTGGCGCCTGGAGCATCTCCTCCCCCTCCTTCTTCACTGACCTTGGTGTCCGCAGGGTTGTTTCTCCTACATGTTCTCACTCCTCTCTCCGGCTGCCAATTACCTCCGTCCCAACTTTTTTTTCCTTCTTAAAAATGTTATCACAGAGGCGTTACCACTATCGCTGATTGGCTCTGCCTTGGCCGGCGGCGGGTCCGTCTTAGAGCCGGCTGGTATGGGCTCTCTCGAACACAGGGGAAGCTTCCAGCAGCTTCTTACAGAACCTACCCCTGTAACCCCCCCCGCTACCAAAACCTTGCCACACAAAACCAATACACACAGCAGCATCCTTTTATGTTCAGAAGGCAACTTGTTGATGAAGAGAGGTACTGCAGACTGATGACTTCTCCCTCCCTTAATTTTACCTATAATTTATGAATAATGTGTGATTTCAAGACATTAAAGTACAGTACTGCTAATCCAGGGAAGGCACATCTTTTTGCACAGAGAGCTGTCTGACCTCTTGTGCTAAATATTAGTAACTGAACATATATCCAATACACCATACAGGGTTTTAGAAGCTTAATACTTCTACCACCAGTAATACATGTCAAATAATGTCTGCATATACTAAGGTAACCCAAATTCTTCCTCCAGGGTAAACTCTGTTCACAAAAGAAGACCACTTCTATCTCCTTTCCTCCAGTATACAGGATTTCAAATCTATATCAGCTCATTACAGATAAAAGAGTCACTTTCTTCTGAAGTATCACAGATGTGCAACAAAGTAGTGATCATGATAGTCCATTGGTGCCTAACAGGGAATGAAACAAAAGATGGGTTTAATCGTAAAAGCTTGGGAGCCAACAGATTTGGCATTTCTACTGAGATGTATCAATTCTCACTCAACCTTTCATCTTCTGTGCCTGCAAAAGTGATTTTTGCTATTGACTTCCATGGCAACAGACCCAGGCTGCTGATGTCTTTTGACTCAGTTTCCCAGTAAATAAGATGGAAAGGCCTGTACGTCTTTCATGGGCATATAAACACACTAACGCTGGCCCAGCATGCTGAGATCCGTGTATTTGATTCCAGAGTGTTATTGAAACTGATTGATGCAGCTCATTATTGCGCTGTAGGCCAGACCAGCTTTTAAGTCCTTTCCATGGCAGTAAATCTTGGCTGTATAATAAACACAGCCATGTTTATAAGCAGATCTGTCATAAATGCAACACATCTGCGATCACAAAAGCATAAGTTTATAGAGCAAAGCAGAAGGAGTCGTGAGGTGGAGGAAATGGACCCTTGTTGTTGTTGTTGGTAAGCCCTGGTCAGTAGGGCACATCTCCTTGTCCTGTGTGAGGGCAGACCGCTGTATTTCTTTGCTTCCTATCAGATTGCTGCTGTGTCTATCCCTGAAACAGCTAAACAGAATCCTGTCTGCATGACTGTGCATGAGGCTGCATGCCTATCCATGGGTGGATTGCAAAGGAGCTTGAGGGAAACACAAGCACTCAAATCACATTGTAATACTAATACTCCATATGTGCTTTACCTAATGATAATTTCTTCTTTGTTGGGGTTATTTACATATTCCACTCAGTTAAAAGAAAAAAAAGAAACCACAAATCCTTTCAAAATTTAAATAAGCTTGAAATAAACAAGGCCAAGATAAAACTCATATTCAAAGATATTGGCAGGAGATTCATGCTGGGTAAAAGACATTGTTAGTTCACCCTGTCTCACTTCCCAAAACATTTTTATTACTGCATTACTTTTCCCATTTTCTATATCTTCACTCTTGCATAATGTAGTTTAAAGAGAGGAATCTAGTTTATTTCAGCCCTAGGGCCCCACCCTGTCATGTTTCATTACATCAGGTTTTATAATCATCATATATATTTTTCACCCTAATCTTACACAAACTGGTCTCTCTTGCTATTTACATTTTAATATACACTTGTCGTGGTTTAACCCCAGCTGGCAACTAAGCACCACACAGCTGCTCACTCACCTCCCTCACAGTGGGATGGGGGAGAGAATCAGAAGGGTAAAAGTGAGACAAACTCATGGGCTGAGATAAAGACAGTTTAACAAGTAAAACAAAAGCCGCATACACAAGCAAAGCAAAACAAGGAATTCATTCACTACTTCCCATCGGCAGGCAGGTGTTCAGCCATCTCCAGGAAAGCAGGGCTCCATCATGCCTAACGGTCACTTGGGAAGACAAATGCCATCACTCCAAACATCCCCCACACCTCCTTCTTCTTCCCCCAGGTTTATATGCTGAGCATGACATCATATGGTCTGGAATATCCCTTTGGTCAGTTGGGGTCAGCTGTCCCAGCTGTGTCCCCTCCCACCTCCTTGTGCCTACTCACTGGTGGGATGGGGTGAGAAGCAGAAAAGACCTTGACTCTGTGTAAGCACTGCTCAGCAGTAATGAAAACATCCTTGTGTTATCAACACTGTTTTCAGCACAAATTCAAAACATAGCCCCATACTAGCTACTACAAAGAAAATTACCTCTATCCTAGCCAAAACCAGACAACACTTCAGCTTCTGCAAGTTTTTTTCAACTTTCTATTGACTGTGTTTATGTAGGACCTCCAAATATTGCTGCTGTGCCATGGAAAATTCAATGGCATAGGTATGCAACTATGATAACTATGACCTTGTCTCAGAACTGACGCAATACGGAAATCTGACTTTCACATATGCTGCCACGGAGGGCTCCCCGATGATGGAGCTTTAGCAGTTCTCAGCACAAGGAACACCTGAGTTTTTCTACTCCTATGTGATCGAGAGCTCAGCTATAAAAAATGTGCCATCTGCTGAAAGGTTGTGCTCTGATTTAACATCCCTGAGGACTACTTTTTCCATTCAAGCTATGCCCACATCACTAAAGGCATCTGTCTCAGGGAGCTATGCTGAGCAGGCAGGCATAGTACCATAGAGTAGCTTATATCCAGACCACACAGCGCTGCCAGCTTCTGGAGAAACCTAAACATATTTTTATCACCTACTCTGAGCCCCATATATTCCTGGGTTCTCTATAGGCACCCTTGGGGTAATTATTATTTGCACATGTGATTTATCAATCCAAAGTGCCTGAAACATCATGGTGCACCAAATGTGGGTTTTTACACAATGATGTCAATCATATGTGACATGGGACATGGCATAAGAGGGAGCATGGGAAATGGGGGGGTACAAGGCCTGCTGAGGTAATGCTGAAAAACTATGTGCAGTAGAAAGAGCCAAGTCTAGTGTTGAGGGGTCCAACCTGCTGTCCAGTGAAGGGTCACAGAGATGATTAAGGGACTGGAACATCTCTCCTATGAGGAGAGGCTAAGAGAGCTGAGGCTGCTCAGCTGGAGAAGAGAAGGCTAATGGGGGGATTTTATCAATGTATATAAATATCTGTAGGGAAGGTGCAAAGAGGATAGAGCCTCAGTGGTGTCCAGGCAATGGGCACAAATTGAAACTCAGGAGGTTCCCTCTGAACATTAGGAAACACACTTTCACTGTGAGGGTTGTCTAGGGAAGTGGTGGATCTCCATCCTTGGAGATATTCAAAAGCCGACTGGACATGGTTCTGGGCAACCCGCTCTAGGTGGCCTTGCTTAAGCAGGGGGGTTGGACAAGATTACCTCCAGAGGTCCCTTCCAACCTCAAACATTCTGTGATTTTTGTGAAACCTTTACCAGGATTGAATTACCTGATGAAAACATTATAAGTAAGTTATCTTTTTATGTTCAAAAGAATTTAGGTTTCTAGACTTGTAGTAGAAATAATGATGCTTATTGAAGACAAACAAATTTAATTTTTTTTTAAGTAAATAACTGTGCAGGTTTTAGCTGGGGTAGAGGTAATTTTCTTCGTAGTAGCTAGTATGGGGCTATGTTTTGAATTTGTGCTGAAAACAGTGTTGATAACACAAGGATGTTTTCATTACTGCTGAGCAGTGCTTACACAGAGTCAAGGTCTTTTCTGCTTCTCACCCCATCCCACCAGCAAGTAGGCTGGGGGGGCACAAGGAGGTGGGAGGGGACACAGCTGGGACAGCTGACCCCAACTGACCAAAGGGATATTCCAGACCATATGATGTCATGCTCAGCATATAAACCTGGAGGAAGAAGAAGGAGGTGTGGGGGATGTTTGGAGTGATGGCATTTGTCTTCCCAAGTGACCGTTAGGCATGAAGGAGTCCTGCTACAATTAGGACTGATTTTTCTTAACCTCTGAAATAATGAGACATATGTCATTAAAGTAAAAATTGAAAACCTTGCCAAAGAAGAGTGATAACTCCACACTTGCAGCAAAAATTTATTTTAAAATCATGGCATGAACTACTATCTTGATTTTCTAGGGAAAGATGGAACTCATCGAAACAAAGTTGGTAATCAATTTAGTTTTTTACAAGGAAAAGAAAGAACAGAATGAAGGAAATACAAATAAAAAGCACAACCACTTAGCACTGATTGTACTGGTAAGACTTTTCTCTGTAATGCTCCATACCTGTCAGCACCCTCTTTAAGTGTAAAACATAAGAAGAATAATGTATTTTTTAAATGCTTAAACTACATTCTATTTTATCTTTCTGTGGAGGGGCAAAGTTTGCTGGCAATTAGTCTCTACCCACAGCTTGCAGGATTCATGCCAAAACCCTCCTCCACATGAGGACATATTTCAGCTGCTTTTACTGAAATCAGCACATTTCCTTTAAAGGTGCTGTGGCCGTTAATTGAGATATCTTCTTTTTGTATTTTGTTTTTTTGTTAAGCTGACACAAAGGGCGGAACTTCAGATCACTGTATGAGAAACTTCCCAGTTTTTCCTAAGACAGTTTTGTAGTCATCACTTTTCCTCAGTACATGCAGCATTATACATCCATCTATCCATCCATCCATTCATATCATCCTGTTAGCTATCTATGCATCCATCCATACCATACACAACTACTGTCTGTGTTCACCCATTTACTCACATAAGGAGTCATCCATCATAAGAAATCAAAGTACCTTCCAATGCTAAAAGTTTTGACAGTATTTCCTCTCATATTCACTACCACAGAAAGCTGTGAGTGTTGGGGCAGTTTGACTGAGGTCTATGGTCTAAGATTGCATGAGCTAAGTAATACAAACCCTGATACTGTGCAGTGTGAGAATCATTATCAGGCTGATCTCTCTTCTCTGTTTCCATTGGGCAGCCTTAGTGATGTTGAAAGCTTTCCTAATATTAGTTTTCTAAGTGAGGTGCCACAGGGCTAGCAAAGAGTTGTTGATGGGAAAAAGGATGGAAACTAAGACATAGGACACACAGCTAAGTAGCGTACAAATCTTTGCTTAAAGACAGCTAGCTAGGATTCAAGGGCAATCACTGTTGCAAAGAAAAGTACTGGTGATGGGCACCTGGCTAACATCAAACACAGAAATGTTGTGGAAAAGAAGCCTCTTTTAGTGAAGCAATCTTTTAGAGCATGAGGATCACCAGACCATTATAGAGCTAACAAATCCTGATGAAGGATCAAAAAGGAAAACAGTGCAGCCAGCACTCACAAATGCAGTATCTAAAACTAAAAGCAGGAAGTAAAATCTTGATGCTGCTCCAAAAACACACTTCTGCGAACATAATAAAGAATCATTTCCCTTAAATTGAATCAAACTGTTCTTAGATCAAAACTAAACAATGTAATTACCAGAACTACTCCTTATCAATATCTGTTGTACTGTCCATTTTCTACCTAGCAGGTTCTCCAGCCCTCCACTATCAATTTCCTTCAACACACTTAAAGAAATTATATACACATACTCATAAAACCAAGTTTTCAATTAAATGCATGTGATGAGAGGGAAGATATTTAAAATGCAAAATGAGAAATGGTTCATATTTTCTGCAGCAGTAATATGACATCCAAATTTAAATCTAGCTTTCTGTCATAAATTGTCTCCATGATACAACACAGTGAACTGTACCATCACAGCTGAATGTCCATACCACTGGAAAGAACTTGAAATACAAACCTGGATCTGAAATTCATATCTAGATACAGGTGTGTAGCTTGCATCTCTCTTGTCTTCTTACTGGCCAATTAGTAAGAAAGAGTCAACTGATATAAGGATAAAAGGATAAACAAGAATTGTGGTCCAACACAGAAATTCTTCTTTCCTCTTTTTGTATCTTCATGTCTTTAGTATGTCTATCATTATCTCCTACTGCACTTTTCATTGTAAGTTGTAACTAATGCTTCTCAGGGGCATCCATTCAGGATTTCCTCCTAAGCCCTGCTCTTTACAACTGATGTCTCTCCCTCAGACCCATACCCTTACAGCATAGATATTCTTCACAGCATGATTGCTGGGGCGAAACACATTTAGTCTGACTTTGCTGTTCGAGAATGAAGGACCACCAAAATGTTTGGTTAATTTTTTTGTATTTCTGGAAACAGCAGGAATACCTGGGAATGAATATAATTATGGGAGATTAATTGTCCAAGAAAGGAAAATGCATTTGCTGAACAGAGATGTTGACAGTGGTAAGAAAGTACAAGGGAAGAAATCAGGAGTCAGTAAAAGCTGATGCTTGCATATGCAATCAAATACAGGGGCATAGGTGTTTACTCCATTGCCTGAGATTGTTCTTCAAATGCCATTATCTCTACTTCTCTCCAAGTTTATGTGTATCAAGAGGAAGAGCAGTATGCCATGTCAACGTCTACAGAGACAACCTCAATAACTGTGTGCTGATAGAACAGTCATACATTCCTCTAAGGAAGGATTTTATTGTAGCAGTTCCAATATTTCTCACTTCTCAGATGGGACAAATTTTTCAATAGCATAGACTCTCCTGGAAGATTAGGGCCCTCTTCCTCCTGTTTATAAATTTGTGTGCTTTGTAGTCAGAAAGGACCACTATGATGATCTAGTTTGAAAATTTCCACACAGAAGCCATGTCATTTTTTCCTGGAGACTGGACTAAAGGGTGTCCAAAACTAAAGTTTTGCCTGAAAGACTGTAGACAATGGCAAATCTATTGCCTCCTCTATGGAAATTCTTCCAATGCTTAATTAACCTTAGTGTTCAAAAATGTGTTTTATTTCAAGCTTGAATTTGTCTGACTTCCAGCAAATTGGATTTCTTATATCTCTGTCTCCAAGACTGCAAATCTTCTCATTATCATAGCTTTCCATGTCTAAGGACCTCAACAAAATAATCAGGTAATCCTTCAATCTTTTCTTTGGTAAACTGAGTAGATTAATCTTCTTGAAATTCACATGGGAAGAGTTTTTCCAGTCCTATTTTGGGGGGCTTTCTTTAAATGTAACGGTTGTGTAGTTAAAAGTGATTTCAAAGGGGCTGGCAAACACTGGGTATTGTCTTCCTAGCAAGCAGTAAACTTAACACAGGGTGCAGTGAAAATTTCAAGAGTCCAGCTCAGGCATCCCTAGGTGCTAGTGACCTCCTCCTGTTAGATTGGAAGTGCCGTATTGGAAGCTGTAAGTAGGAACTGTGGTTGGGGAGAGAAACCTCCACTTGACAGACACTAGTTGTGGTAGGATTTGCTTGCCTAAACATGGGTGTGTAGTCCTGTTCAGATTGCTAGGAGACTTCCCACAAGGCTCCAGCTCCTATTTTAAAAGGTTTGGGATTCTCCTGTGTCATATATACCCATCCCAGGCAGCTGAATCCAGTTCCTTAGGATACTTAAAATGGTACCTGATTTTTAATTTTTTTTTTTTTAATGAATTGAATCTCACCTCCTATGTCATGTCAGAGTAATTCAGAGAAGTTATGAAATTTAAAAGCATCCTCAGAATTTTGTCATTCTGAAAGCTCTATACCTCTGGTGAATTTTACTAGGAAGATATACCAAAATGAGTAGAGTTGCACCTATAAATTATCTTACTAGTAAAGATTTTGCTGGCTGATAATCTCTATTAACTATTGCATTTTCAGCTCTGCTAATGAGAGAGTTTTAATCCACTTGAAGTGTGCCCTGTTCATTCCATATATTTATTTTTTTCTCTCAAGCTACCATGTGGTACTAAATCAAATTGCCTGGAGAAATCCAATAAAACCATTGTATCAACAAAGTTGTTTTCATTAAACTGATTTGTAATCTTGCAAAAAAAATTAAAGGTTTATTTGACAAGGCCTAATTTCAACAGAACTAAGTTGCCTGATATTATTTATATTTTTACTTCCTAATGCTTCATTAATAAAGTCCCAAATTAATTTTTTCCATTAACTTATCCATCACTGAATCAGCCTAAGTGCTCTACTGTTCACTGGTCTATCTCCTTTTTCTTTTTTAACACATATAGATTCTATAAATGGCAGCCCTCCAGCAATTTAGATTTTTTTTTTCCAAGAGATATGAGATATTAACATAAGCTGTTTACAAAACTCCATAGCTTGCTTACTACTCTTGCAGAAATTATCTTAACCTCTTGATTTTAAAATGTTTCTTTTCAACACATGTTGTGTAATACTGGCCTTTCTTGTGGAGGATGAGCCTTATTGTCTCTCTCCATTATTGCATAAGCCAGGTAAATCTTCCTGCTTTAATCTAGACCTTCCTAGGCAAGAACAAAAATCATCACTGAGAAAAACAGTTTATGCATGTACACGATGGATGCAAATCTGGAACTTCTCAGGGGCAGCCAGGGAGCATTCTTGGGGTTTTCTCTGTTGTCTTTCAATTAATCACTGCTTCTGAAAACACTTTCATAAGACTAATAGTATCATGAGCAAGCACTGTGCACCAACATGTGTTGTATTCGCTTATACCCAAGGCATGGGACTATGAATTTAAAATTCTGGACTCCATTCATATCTTTCTGACTAGCATGGAAAATATCATTGCCTCAGCTCATTTTAACTCTTTGTGCTCATTTCCTCTCTCATCTTTTTTCTGACTGTCCATTCAAACTGTAAACTCTTTGGAACAAAAGTTGTCTCGTAATCAGTAACACCTACTGGGCTCCTATTAAAATTAGGGCTTTAATGTGGTACCTCCACACAAATAATTGGTAATACCAATGACTTACTGATAGGACAGGCTGGTGATGGCATAACTCAGATGAAGTCCCTCAGATCCTTACAATTTTCATCTCACCAGAGAGGTCTCAAAACACCATAGCCAGTTGGTTACAGAGAACATGCATCTCAGCTGCTTGTTTGAAATTTTAATTAGAATGTAAAGCAGATGTGATCCTTGCTACCTGCTATTTATTACTTCTGGGCGATGATTTCTGCCTTCCAACAGCAACCTAAATACAGAGTGTTTTACAAAGCCCAACCACATTTGTAGTTTGTTATTTTAATTTTTTTTCTTTCCCTCTTTCTTATGCCATCTCATGTATAGTTCTTTTTTTCCTTTCCTTTTTTTCTGTGTAAGTGGAAAACTGAATGTATTACTTTATGTATAAATTATATACATAAGAAATAAAAATGGTATATACACATTTATAGTTTAACAACTTAAGCTACCACAAATCCTTCTTTCCCAACATCCCAGCTGCACACTTCCCTTTTACTTAGACTGCCCCCAGGTGCAAGAACATGCACTTCACCCAGGCTATTTTTAAGGAGCCTCTGCACCCAAACACATAGCTCAGCAACAAGCCTTTATAAATAAAGGACTGTGTAGGAAGCAAAACTGTTGTGCACATGTAAAAATCAAAGATGGCAGATATGAATATGTGTATAAGATGGGGTGAAGGCCCAATCTGGAGATGACAGGAGAGGTACTGTACAGCTACAGACTGATTTCTCAGAACATGCACAACAGTGTGCTGCAAAGGGGACTTTAGACCTTGAACCCTTTAAAAGAAGTGGGACTCATGAATTTAGCATGAACTCTTCAGGAGGTAGAACTAACCTCCTCCCATGGCTTCCAATGCTTTTCTTCTCAGTCTTCTCTCTTCTAGCCCTTTGGCTTCAGCTGTGTTGCTTCAACTCACTACTTTGATGGACCCAGCAGGCCGCATGCAAAGGTGATGTTTTAAGTACAAAGGATGTGAGCAGTACACTAGGAGGCTGTTATGAGTCTAAGAACTGATTTGTACAACCTTATTCATTTTGAAGAGCTACTGACATCAATGTGATTACTTGCATGATCCAAATATTCACCAATGTTATGGCTGCACATTCCAGGCCAGGACAGAGACATCATTCTGCCTTCTCACGTATGCTGAGAATTGCTTTGATGTAAAATAGTCACATTCAATAAAAATGTTTGTCCTGATAAATAAAACTGTCAGAACTCTATATCCCTATAGCATCGAGCCAGCCCAGTCACTTCTGTGGGTTTACCCAGTACCAGATTCTTAAGACCATTGATTATACCAACCTTAAGTTCCTTGTAACTTGCTGGTGTGCCTCAATCTTAACATATAACATATGTAATCCTACACTTCTGTACAAAGTCTGTCTAGAATGTTAATTTCTAGCCATTGCAACTCTAGCAGCGTGTTTGCAATGTGAGTGAAGATCAGTGATTTACAAGTGCCAAAACTGATCAAATGTATTTTGATGACAGAATAATTTACTATAAATATTTTTTTTCTCAAAAGCATTTAAAATAATATATGAGTTATCGACAGATTCAAAATAAAATTCAAAAGTCATAACTATAGGGAAAATAATGGTGTTTGGTGTTCAATTTGCGAAGTAGCAACAGCAAGTTCTTAGACAACTCCCAAAACAGAAGGCAAGAAAAAATGGCTGAAGACAAGACACTACATGGATGGATAAAGCCCAGAAGAGTGGCATGTGTGAGAGACTGAACTGTTATCTCAAGCCATTCATCTCAAGGATTGTTTGATGTGAGAGACTGAACTGTGAACTATTTATCTCGAGCCATTTGTCTCTGGGACAATCTGTTTAAGCAGGACACTCCTCTGTCCATAAGGCATCCAGGGGAGGAAATGGGCTGGAGCTGATGAAGCATGCAGGAATGTGGAGGCTACCATTCTCATGGAAACTGTAGTCTTTGAGATAAGATACTGGTTTCTGGTGTTCATCACGCGAAGGTCATGTGATAGATGAAACCTGCAGCGCGTGAACAGTGCATGAACGGTACGTATGTGCATGCATCATTGAACTATGCCCTATAAAAAACAGTGGAGACAAGCTGTGGTGTGCACCCACCACTGAAGAATTGAAGACTGAGGACCAACAGGACGCCGCTGGATCCATGGTGGTGACTATCCTTGCAACTCTATCCTGACTGCTCGCTCGATTTCTGCCTTTTCTTCCATTCTAACCTATCGCTACTATTTTCTACTTTTGATAATAAAAGCTCTTTGTGTATACGGCATTTGACCTCGTTTGTGTCTTAATCTCGCTCTTGGGATCATATTGAAACCTTCCCCAACATTGGATCGGGACAGCATGTTGATAAGAATGGTTGCAACAAAAGCAGAAAGGAAAAGAAAGGTCCCTCTGCTGAACAAAATGTAATATAATATCAATATGGATTGTCCTGATGGACATTCAAGGCTCTCCTTGTATAGTGTCTGGAACAGCTGGAATTAAATATTACAGGTTACCAGAAAAGCCAAATACAGTGGCTGACTTAGGAAATTCCTATGCTGGAAAAGATGCAGAATCCTAAAATGTAGACTGTATGGAGCAAGATTGGGGTATTGAGCAGGGCAGGGCATGGTGGGAGCTAAAAGGAGCATAAGACTATATCCTGGCTCCAGAGCACATTTAGCCCAGTCTTCAGTCTTCAACAGTGCTCACTAGTGGAAACCTAGGAAAGTGAGACCAGGACAAACAAGTATGATGCTTTCTACTCTAATACGTGTCCATGGATTTCGTGTGCATTTTGTGGTTTGTTTATTTAGCAACAACCAATGAACATCTCCACCAAGTTCATCTCCAATCTTCCACTAAGCCCATGTAAATTCCTTGTACCTGCAACATCCTTTGGCAAGGAGAACCACAGGTCTGTTTCATGAAGCATTGATCATGGAGAAGCACTTACTCTTGGCATTGCACCAGCAGTGTTCCCTGGCACATGTCTTCAGAGCACCATTTATCAAGGAAGAGATGGTTTAATCTTCCACAGTCATGCAGAAATTCCTAAGAGTGGAATGATGTAAGAGATGCAGATTGATTGTGATGAACGTACATGCATAAGTCACAAATGTGCATCTGTATTTACCTCACTAACAGCATACGGCAGTAGCAATGCTAACAAACCCAATAACTTCATGTTTTTGGAGTCTAACACAGCTTTATTCTTCACTTTGACATTTGAAAAACTTAGCAAGCTATAAGGCCTGAAGCAAATTACATTGCAATTGGACCGGGGCATCTCCGTCTGGCCTGTGGTTATCACAACCAAAAATGGCTGTCAGCAAACTCATTTTTCACCTGCTCATTGAATTCTACTGCTCTGTTTCTCAGGTCAGTGATCTCAGCCAGGAAAAGGCTAATTGCTGCTAGCTACCACCTGAGATAAGACACATACCCCAGCAAGTAATCCAGTATGTATCAAATGGGCAAAGAAAGAGAGAACCCAATTAGCATCAAATCCTATGAATCCTCTATCTACAAAATACCCAGTTGATTCACTTTCAGTGCCCTGCCTTAGACAGCAGAGTCTTAGACAAGTCAAATATTGTGCAGCCATAACACAGCAAAAATGACTGCATGTCTTTTTACCTGAACTTGATAAATTCAGTTAGATGGCAGGTGAATGCAAACAGTACTGGCAATACCAGCACAGTCTGAAGGCAGAACAAGAAATTTTCAGTTAGCTCCTTGCAAACAGTCTCAGTCTCAGTGGGTATCATGACCATATGAAGATGCCAATTTATTCTAGCTGTAACAATATTGCCCTAAAGCAATGTTGTTCTGCAGCAGTTAGTTTGACTTTCACTAAACCTCTTCCTAATACCAGCGGTTTGGCACCATTTAGTGAAAGCAAAATCACATATAGCAATTGTATTTCTCCCATCAAGAAATTCAAATATGTTTTCACATTTGATATTAACCAATAATAACAGAAGATGGTGACCATTTATGGATAAGGCAAAGGAGCAAATAAATAAATAAATAAGGGGGGGGGGGAGAAACACCAGCCAAACTAAATCCATTCCGATATGAAACCTCATCTATACAGTGACTTGGGCACACATACTCAGACTCTACATCTTAGCAGGATCTGTGGGTATCGGAGTGCATGATATCCATAGGCACAATGAGATCCAAATATCAGAAAAGCATGAGCTGCAGATAATAATTTTTCCTTGACTCCTTAAACAAAGTGTAATTCTTATCTTAGTCTGTTCAAATTAGTCCTGCAATGAGAACATGTCCTTGAATAAAACAAACCAAGAACTATACCAAGGATTTTTTTTTTTTTTAAACCTTGTATGGTGACCAGGACTGTAAAATTATGATTACAGTGCCCAAAGTTGATGGATCAATAAAAACTACCAGAATATTAGGATCTTCCAGTATATGGAGGGTAGAGGATAATTCTAGTTACTCATAAAACAGATTCAAAACTTAGTCATGGGAGTATGAAAATGAAATTACATCACTAAAATAAACTGCTGTTCACAAGAGTAGCTGGTGAATAAGTAATATTTCAGGCAGGGCTAGGAATGGTGAGCCAGGGCAGAGCCCAAGTAGACTGGAGAAATGAATAGCTCTGCTGAACCAAGCACAGATGTTGCCGCAGCCCTGGAAACATTTTCCATTTAACAGGACATTGTAGTGACTCACACCAAACCACCCTGAGCAGGCCCCATGCCCTGGGCTTGAGATTGGCTTTTGTCTCACTGGCAGTTTTCCAGCAGCTTGATCAGAACAAAACTTAGAGGGATCTGTATTACTTCATGTGTTACCAGTAGTCAGGTTAAACCTCTGTGTTTTCAGCTTGTTCTGTTGTCTCAATAAGCTCTCAGCCTTTCCCTTCAAGAAATCACAACCACAAAAGCAAGAGCAAGGAACTACACCTTGAAGTGGCTACAGATGACTTGTTCATCTGTTTGTGTAGCAGCCTGAGCACTCTTAAATCCCATTGAGATGATTCAGGACTCAGCACCTCAGAAGAATCAGCTTGTATGCATCACGGGCTGGGCACGCAAGGACCGCAGCATTCAGAAGTGGGCATGTGCTGAGGTCTCCTGGTGATCCTGCATCAGGGAAGAGTAACCAAGCCTCAGCTCTGTCTATTTGGTATACAAAAAAAATACTATAATCAAAACCAGTAGATACTTCTGAGTATGTTGCTTACATTTTTTTCCTCCTAGCTTTCTCAGGCCTTAAGAAGGGTAATATTTAAAGTTGTGAAACTTCCTAAGCTTTGCAAAGCTCTCCAAGAACCTCAAACAAAAAGTACTACACTGGCAAAGAGGTCAATTTATACTTGTTTCCTGTACTGCTGGAGCAAGCTTGAGTAAGGCTGCTCACAAGCATGAGGCTGTTCAGAAGTTGATACAGGAGGAATATTCCAGAAACGTCACTCAGAGGCTCTGAGTCCCATCCCCCTTACATCACTGCCAGTGCAGAATAACTCAGACAACCTGATGTGAATGGAAGTGTAATTTGAGAATAATTTTATCCCTGAACAAGTTGAAATACCAGCTCTGTCTTCAAACATCCATAGCCCTGACGATTTTACTGGCTATAATTGGATGAAAAGAGAGCAATATTGCCATGTGAAACCTGGCTTCATACTCACTAATCAAATCCTCTTCCCAAGGTGTCCTGCTGCTCCTGGCAGGCTGCGGCTCCACCAGGAGATGTGCAGGAGAAATCCCCTGCAGAAGCTTTGGGTTTGGTAGCTTGCTTTTCTTGTCTTTAACAACACAGTGCCGTTCATTAAACCTCTCTAAGATGCAAACAAATAGATTATTCTTATTATATCAATTATACACTCCCTAATGAAGCCAGAGAGCATGCAGCTGCCAGAAAATCTTTCTTTGCAAAGACCATGCAGCAGCTTTGTTTTGGAGTTTCTTTCTCTCTTAGATATTATTTCTTTATGAGAGTTCTCCATTCTGTGTTAGTAGTGAAACCTGGCTAGCTGATTGCTAGGGCAGAAGTTATTTTAATTCATATTACTCCAGAGTTTCTGGTCCCTTCTGGTTGAGAATATCCATGTGTCCTGGTTTCAGCTGGAATAAAGTTAATTTTCTTCTTAGTAGTTGGTATACTGCTGTGTTTTGGATTTAGGATGAGAATAATATTGATAACACCCTGCTGTTTCAGTTGTTGCTAAACAGTGTTTATATTAAGTCAAAGACTTTTCGGCTTTTCATGTTGCCCTGCCAGCAGAGACTGGGAGTGCACAAGAAACTGGGAGAGGACACAGCCAGGACAGCTGACCCAAATGAGCCAAAGGGGTATTCCATACCATAGGACATCATGCCCAGTATATAAACTGGGGGGGAGTTGGCTGGGGGGCACCGTGGCTCGGGGTTTGGCTGGGCATCGGTCAGCAGGTGGTGAACAATTGTATTGTGCATCACTGGTTTTGTATATTCTATTATTATTATTATTTTCCCTTCCTTTTCTGTCCTATTAAACTGTCTTTATCTCAGCCCAGGAGTTTTACTTTTTCTTTCCCCGATTCTCTCCCCCATCACACTGGGGGGTGGGGAGTGTGCGAGTGGCTGCGTAGTGCTTAGTTGCCGGCTGGGGTTAAACCACAACACCATGTCTATCCATATTTTTGCTTTCTGGAGCTAGTCTTGCAAAACAGATGCATCTCAATAAACTTGTTTTCTGTGATAGCCTCACTGACTTCAGTATTATTACATGAGGAATGTAATCTTATTCATGTGCTCAAGCCTTATAAAAAGAATTACCCAAGTTACTGGTGCTGCACTGTGCTTTACTCTCACATTGTTGCTTAGGCAATAAGAAAGGATGAGGAGGGCATTCAGACATCATATTGTACACTCTCCCACTTTTTTTGCCTCTCACACGCTGCAGCTACATAAAGGTGATCTGAATTGCTGCCTGGTGTTTGGGAAAGTTGTGGGATGGTGTGGCAAACATACCAACTCAGGAGCCAGGTAGGTGGTGGAGGGTTGGGGGTGATAAGCAGATAGAAGAAGAGTTTGGTTTACTCCACATAAAGGGCACCTGCCTATATGGAGGGAGAGAAGAAAATATTCTGCATCCTCCAAATGATGCTAAATGTGGCCTGTTTCACCCCCAGTGCAACCAGGAACCCCAATAAGAATAATTTGCTGTACAAGACATAATTACATCTCTAAGACACAATGCCTCCCAGCATCCCTATGGGAAGTGATTCTGTGTACAACCCCTTACCATGGAGGGCAGACCGCATGCAAAGAGCACCTCATAGCCCATAGCCACTAAAGACATCTGATGTGTGCCTCCTTCAAAATGCCATTCTCTTATTAAAAGCAGTGTGAACTGAAGGCTTAGTTAAGCTCTGATTTTAAGCTACAAACATTTCAAATCATTCAGTTTTCACAGCTTCAACTGACTTTTCACAATACAGTTATTCTTCCTCCTTGTTGGCCTCTAAATTAGTTAAAGGAGTGTTTGGTGATCTCAGCATTTGGAACCCAATTTCCCTTTTTCAGAAAAGTGAAGGTGTTTTACTTTAGTAAGAGATGCTTTGCAATTTTTCATTATCTAACTATTTGACAGTGACTGTAATTTTCTCCATATTTTCTGTCTTCTTTTGTTTAATCCTGACATCTCCATTAAATTTTATGGAATGACATATTGCTTCCATTTTGTCTTTCCTCTTTCTACTTCCGCCTCTCACTCTAGGACAAACTTTTCTGTCACAGCAGGATCAAAAGGCCTGCAGCTAACAAAAAAAAAAAAAAAAGTGAATCTCAGTGACTCAATAAGCTTTGCAAGGCTCAACATAAAGGACATATGAATTTAAATCTCTGTTTTCAAGCAAAGCATTCAATCACTTTGTTCCTTTGCTTTGCAACTGATCCTAAATAACACTAAATCCTCCCAGTTACAATTTTCCAAGAAAAAAAGTGGGGTTCTGTCATGTCCCAAAGTTGGAGCGACTCAGGTTTGTGGATTTCCTTTGTCAGAATTAAGGTGAAACGACACCAGGGGAGTTCAAACAACAATCAACATTTATTCAACCTAGCTAACCTTGCCCAAGTACAAGTGAACTTATCAATATGAACCTTGCAACATGTCATTAAGCCACTGTTTGAAAAGAGAAGGGAGGTGTAGAAAAAGAAATGGAAAAAAGAAATGGAAAAATGAAAAAGAATGAAATGTATCAGAAGGAGAGCCCTCCCGTTGAGTCACGAGGTTCAGAGCAGACCCCCTTGCTTTCTGGACTCCTTCTCAAAGAGGAGCCTAGGGACAGCTAGATCCACTCCTAGTCTCAGACTTGGTCAACGGTTTATGTTTAAAAGGATGAGGTGTAGGGACTGTGGAAAAGAGAGAAGGAAAAGAGGGAGAGAGAGAAAGAGAAAGAGAAGGAAAGAAAGAGAGAAGAAAAGGGTTTCACCAGTCTTGGGTCCAGCGTTGGTCCAGCCAGCGTAGAGATCCAGTTCTGGAGGGCGCGCACTGAGAACTCATTCTCCCTTCTTTTATAGTGTGTTAGTCGATGGTCTTGACAAGCGCATTTCCCATTCCCAGGGTTCTCTGGAATCGGTCGGTGAGCTTTGCGGGGCGGGGGGGGGGGGTTCATTGCGGAGTTGCCTCTCTTTTTCTGCTGGCATGACCGCTTAAGATAGAAGCACGGTCCCATCTTCCATGGGGCCTCCTCCTCTGGGCGCATATGCTGTGCTCCTTCTCCTGGTCACTTAAGATAAGGAATTGCGGCTTTGGAGAAGTGCAGTCCCACCCTCCGTGGGGCCCTCTCTTCCAGCCACATTGTCCTGTTCACAAAACTCCAGCATTTTTACAGAGGCCGTTTTCTCCAGCAAAGTTCTTTAACGAAAGTTTGAGACATTGACTATAATTTGTCAGACCATCACAGGTTCTTTATTATTTTCTCCAGTATTAATGTGACTTTGCAAGACTCTGAAAAGAGTCTGTCCTGAGCAGAGTATAACTTAGGCAAAAAAACTTCGGATGACTACTCAGGATCCTTATCATTTTGGTTGTTATCCTCAACATCATATACTTTGGCAATGGAGCTGGAAGGCCTGACATGGCACTGCTTATTTCTGAAATATTTCATTTTGGTTTAAAACTGAAACACTACACTCAGCTAAAATGTGCCATTTTTGTATTCTCCAGCCCACTTGAAAATCCATTTCTTTATTTGTTTTTAAAAGAAAATTAATTAATTAAAAGAAAAATGCAGAATGTTAGAAAGATATTATGTACAAGTAAATTATTATAAATATGCATTAATCAATAATAATTTAATGATCCTGTTTTTAATATAGCTGTTATGCATTTGTTGGAGATCCTCAGCATTCGTGTACTTTTGCACTGTTGTGTTACATGCTACCAGGACCTGTGGTCAGTGCTAAGCATTAGGGAAGAGCATCCTCTATGCAGAAACCCCATCTTACCAAATCCTGAGTTATCTTGCAGAGCTTGTAGGGGGATAGCATATTATTTATGAATTACCACACCCAAAGGGGAGGACACCTTGCTCTTCATAAGTCACCTTGAAGATACCCTTAATACAAGTCACATTTGGGCAAAAAGAAAAAAAAAATACAGATTAAATTTATAGATACATGTTTCAATTTATATCCCAAATCCACTGTGGGCTTCCACTCATATGAAACTCCCTCCTTTGTCCCTGAATATCTTTGATGTGAAACTTAATCATGAGGTATTTTATACAATGGTTATATTGACCCTTTAGACCACCACTGGTCCAGACTTTCGCTGAAAAGGAGGACGTGACTGCTGCCTACCTGATCCAACCTCCTATCTTCAGCCAGCCAGATGGAAGACAACACTGAGTAATGGATACAGGTAAAAGCCAGACCTGTAAATGAAGAACAGAGGTCAGTGGAGCTGTTCCCCACTCTGATCACCATGGGGCTGCACAATGCTGACTGAGGCAGAAGAGAAAAGGTGACAACAACATCCAATACTGGTGATGGAGATGGGGATGAGGACGGGGATGAGGCTGAGCCTGCTGCTTTTGGAGCTGCAGGAGATTAACATGGTCATGTAACCACTGCTTTAGCTTCCTTCTAACTGCTGATTATCTTGGGTTCATCTAGGGTACTAACAAACAGCCCTTTTTGAGGTTATCTCTATTTCCACCTGCTGGAAAGGATATATAGATCTTAGGGTGAAGACGCTGTCATGCTCTGAATTCACAAAGGTATGACATTCATTTACAGTTCTTACAGACATACAACTGATAGTTTTGACACATGTTCATGGCATACAATGTTAACGTTAAAGTGAAAAATATTGTTTCAAACTGAAAAGTCAAAGCATCCTTTTTCAATTGTTGAAATAAAACAGGTTGGCATTTACAAGGGAAAATAGGTCAATCATGAAAAGGACTAAGAGAAATGTTCTTGCTATTTTTTGAATGGACTCTTTCTCTTTTTTTTTTTTTTTTTACTGATGCTTGAATCATGCAGCTAGATCCAAATGCATGTGTAGTTTCAACGCCTCCAAATGAATTTTGCCAAGTTCCTATTTAACAAAAAAAAAAAAAGTTTGAAAATGTGTCTAGTTTTACTAGCTATGTCTTAATCTACCAGGCTAATATCTCATCTGTACAGCAGCAGGTAAGAGGTAAGATATGAAATACCCCACACTGCTCGACACTGTTCAGTTCCAGAAAATTGCTGTTACCTCGACAGCAGCTTTTGTCCAACCCTCTCCAAGCTGCTCAGAGGATGCTTAATTCAGATTCACAGTAACTCTCTAAGGTAAGTAAATTCTACTGTCATTTTGAAAAGAAGTAAGCCAAGCCAAAAGAAGAAGTAAAAGTGCTAACGTTAAAAAAAACCCAAACCACATGTATGAAAGGCAGGAGCAGAACTTCAAGAATCAGACTTATGAGCTTGAAGTACTAACACCAGAAGAAGCTGACAGTCTATATGAAAATCCTGGTGCTCATTAGGTTAATCACCTGTAGAAATCCTTTTCTAGCGGCTTCTTTCTCTGATCATTCCAGTGTTCTCTTTGCCTGGTACATTGTGTAAGAGGCCTCTAGGCACAATTAACAGTCTGGCCTACCACTAGAATATTGTGGAAAATATTTTTTATTAATTGGAAATGTTACCAACTTCATACGTACATTCAGGTGAGAAAAGCAACACACTTTATTTCTATTTACCAGGAAGCTGATAAGCAGACATTGAAATGGTGCTCTTTACATACAGCAGGTTTGGTGCTCTCTGCATCACTCTAATGCAACACCCGAGTCATTCTGCCTCTCAAAGACTTAAGGCTATTAGCAGCCACCAAGCTCTACTTAGAGACAATTTCATCCTTTATACTGGATGTTCTTTGGGGGAACAGGTTTCATATTTGAAAAATGTCTAACAGATAGCAGAAGCTACAGACAAATACACAAGAAATATTCCGCTAAAAAAGTAAGATTAATGTATGAATAGTGTTTAGTGGGATGCAGGTTCAAACCAACAGTTGATCTGATAAGCATTG
Organism: Harpia harpyja; assembly: GCF_026419915.1. NCBI lineage: Eukaryota > Metazoa > Chordata > Aves > Accipitriformes > Accipitridae > Harpia > Harpia harpyja. Next base: position 22,157,952 of record NC_068952.1, read on the forward strand.
TGTGCTTGGCTATCTGGAATTTCATGTTCTCAAGCCAGTATTTTGCTGCTCTCTCTGAGTACATACAAAATACATATACAAAAAATAATAATTTTATATATATGCACACAAAAGCATTGTCTAAGAGTTCATTACCGTTTTGATTCTCTAACCTTCCTCAGCCACCAAAGTTTGCAGTGCCTGTGGGCTCACAGGAGAAGCAAGGCCCGCACACAGTAAATGTTATTTCCCTGGTATCCTCTTGATGAGAAAGACAAGCCTGAATCAATGCCTGGCCATGAACACCCTGAATTTTATTGGAGTAAGCTGGGCTCAGAATCCAGATCTCAGTGATGTTGCTAAGGCACAAAATGCTTTATATCTGCCTTCAGATATCATATCTGTCATTCATTGCACAGGATTCTTGGAGTGCTTTATTGACATTAACAAACAAAACCTACACAATCTCTAAGTGTAGTGTCATTACTGGCATTTCAAGGGAGCTGTGGGAAAACAATTCTGGGCTTTGGCTGGCTGTGAATATTATTAATTGGTACTTTAGTTGTTTTATTCTCTTTGCAAGAGACAAAGTGGGAAGTTTGGGGAACTGAAAAGTAACAGTGATGGATCTAAGAGCCAATAGAAGAATTCATTTTATATGCTCATTAGGAAAGCAAGCTGTGAAACCATCTTTTTGAGACTAGAACAATGTGTTTCTCTTACATTTTTGGCAGATCATTAACAATAAGAAAAAGCAGGCTTACAATGAGTTTCAAGGAAGCCTCTAGTCCAATCTCTTGTAGTCCAATCTCTTGTTATGATGCAGGACCAAGAGTTCATAGCACCAAGTAAGATCTGAAAGTGGGTATCCACGTACAGATGTTCATCTGGGTTGCCCACCACTCTTACAGGTATATTCTAATCACTTGCATCATCCAGATGCCACTCACACGCCACTCATATTTACATTTTCATTCCTTTCATGAAGGTCTCCTGTAATTACTTAAGAACAAACTAAATGCACGCAGCTGAGAAACTACACTTAGGAGACCAACCAGGATATAAAAACACATGAAGAATAAACTACCTCAGTAAAAATGAATGTCAAAAACCTAAAAATAGTTATTGCAAAAGTAATTAGGTGAAACAAAAAAGGCTCAAAAGAAAACAGACCTAAACGAGCTGTAGCTTGAATTGCTGAAACATGCCAAGACTTGTGTGAAGATAGCAATAAGAGGACAAAACCTTTGTGTTTAGTTAATAAATCAAAGGGAAAGACAATTCCCAGACACATGCATAAACCTTTCTATCTGTGTAGGAAATAGTGTCATATAAGAAATGTGCTGCTGAATATATTGAGCAGGGGAGAGACAATTCTGCAGACAAACAAATGACAAATACCCAGTCATCACCCGATTAGAGATATTGACTTTAGCCAGGTGTAGTGGGTTGACCCTGGCTGGATGCCAGGTGCCCACCAAAGCCACTCTATCACTCCCCCTTCTCAGCTGGACAGGGGAGAGAAAATATAACAAAAGGCTCGTGGGTCAAGATAAGGACAGTTTAATAAAGTGAAAGCCAAGGTCGCGCACGAAAGCAAAGAAAAACAAATGATATTATTCTCTACTTCCCATCAGCAGGCGATGTCTAGCAACTTCCTGGGAAGCAGGGCTTCAGAATGCATAGTTGTTGCTCCAGAAGACAAAAATGCCCCCCCCCTCCGTCTCCCTTTACTTAGCTTTTATATCTGAGCTGACGTCATATGGTATGGAATATCTGTTTGGTTAGTTTAGGTCAGCTGTCCTGGTTATGTCCCCTCCCGAGATCTCGCCCTGCCCCAGCCTGCCGTTGAGGGGGGGGGCAAAAATGTTGGAGAGACAGCCTTGATGCTGTGCCAGCACTGCTCAGCAATAGCCAAAACACTGGTGTGTTATCAACACCTTTCTAGCTACTGATGCAGAGCACAGTGCTATGAGGGCTGCTATGGGGAGTATTAACTCCATTTCAGCCAGACCCAATACACCAGGTATACATCACAAAATGGAAAGGAGTAAATAAAACAGCACAGATATTGGAAACAAAAACAATTGCATTATCATCCAGAGATTATCAGGAAAGAGGTGATGGTGAAAGATTGCACTGGTTTGGGATGTCAGTATTAGATCTATGACCGTAGACCCAGCTGAGTAAAGATAAGGTCTCACATAAAGCAGGCACATTATTCTTTGATTGCTATAAGGGCTGAAGGGGGAAATTTAGGCACTGGGAAGATTTCTGTGACCTACAGATGAATACCATACATGTGAATACATTCTTTGTTCAGACAAACATGAGTGAATGCTCAGGCTTTTGCAGCTTAACTTACAGACTGATCATTTTGGACCGTTTGAAGCAGGGAGAGAGGGAGCATCTGGGGAACAGCAATGGACTAGGGCATGGGATGACAGCTGAAGACTGAAATGCAGCATTTCTTTGTATCCAGGTGAATAGTACCCAGCCTGAAACCAAATTTCTTCCTTATTGTCACCTTTGTGAAAGGTTCATTGCTGCCAAGTTCTGTCTGGTGCACAGAGGTCTCTATAGGCATCAGCATCCCTGGCTAAGACTGCAGTTATACGCCATAAACCCAGTAATTCATCCTGTGTGGCGGCCCAGTGAAGTAGCAGTATGTCAGTGTTTTTCCTGAGTCCCCAATAAGGACAATTTAGATAATTCCACTACTGAACATTATCCCTTCTTCTGGGCCCAAGATCTCCTATAATTTTTCAAGGAGGAATAAAACCCCATGACAGAAGAGTTTTTATAAACATGCCCAAATTGTATTTTATCATGTTAAATACACTATGTTAAAAAAAGAGGGGGGAGGACACAACAGCAATGTAACAAAAACTGTATTAGCAGAAGTGCCTCAAATATACATATTTTTAATGTCTCTAGAATTACTGACTCTGCTTTTTTCAAAGCTTTCCCTTCATAATGAGTATTTATCTCTCTCTCTTTTCTTTCTTCCTGTCCTCATTTCTGACATATTTCTTCCCTTCAGAATCTCCAGCATCAAAATCAGAAATTTAATTATTGCTTCAGCAGCCTAAAGGGGAAAAAAAGTAAAATAACTGCAGCATTTCTAGCAAAAAAATAGCCTTTTGATAGTATATTCCAATTAGTTTATTTAGCTATCTTTGGCCACCTGAATACACAGGTTTCATGGTATTTCCATACTCCTCCTTGACTGGCTTCATGCCTGTCTCTACTTCCTTTTGTTTGTTAGAACTTTCTTACCTTTTCTCACTTACATTGCAGCCTGACTCTTTGTTTGATTTCTGCAGGAAATTCCATGTCAGGCAAAATCTCTCTGCAAAAAACAAGTGACACAGGGAAAGATGGCAGCCATATCATGATGATAATTTTTTTTTAATCCAAAACCCCACTGAACTTGTTCCCCATGGTTCCAAGTTTGGCAAGACTCAAAAAAAAAAAAAGAAAAGCAATTGGCTTATGTTGCGAATTAGTGTTTTGGACTGCTTAAAGAATCACTGTCAAAGGTATTAACAAATTGATTTAATAGAAATTTATAAAACCGCGACTTCACAAAGTTCGATGGCAAGGTTCACTCTGTTACTTAATACATGGATGAAACGTATAAAGAAAAATCAAGGTAGAATCAAACTAGAATTATTTATACAGAGACCGAAGATGCAAAAGGGTAAGAGAGAAACATACAAAGGAAAATTGAGTTAGAATTGATTTTTCATGATTTGCACAGAGATTGGAGATGTTAAAAGGCAGGGGAGACCCTCCTGTTCAGTCACGAGGTTCAGAAAAGACCCCCTTGCTTTCTAAACTCCTGATGGAGCTTAGGTGCAGCTGGATCCAATCTGAGTCCCAAACTTGGGCAAGAGTTTATGTCTAAAGGGATTATGTGTGTAGCAGGACTCTGAAGTTCATTCACAGTTTGAGGTGAATCACAAAATTTAGTAGAATTTGATCATTTTAACATTTACAAAGTGATTCAATAGAATTTACTACAATCAGAACAGTGACTTAGTTATAGATTCAAAAGGGCAATATTTATACTATACTTGCTATAGGACACTTGGGTCAATTCACACACGCATGCACACAGACATTAAGATAGATAGATAGATATAAAGGTATACCGGTTAAAAGTTCCCCTCAAGTTCAGTGAAATATTCACGTCAAATGTTTCAGCATTTTCTCAACAGGTGAAGGGTTGAGCCTCAAAGAGTGAAGGGTATCAGCCCAGGTCCCGTTGTCAGCTTTTGGTGACGGTCCTCTAATTTTCACAAACTGGGGAGTTTGCAAGCTCTGAGAGGCATCCCCCTCAGAGGGAGATGCTGGTCACAGCCTGCTGTAGTCCAGGAATGCTCAAAGGGCCTCACTCAGGACCATTGTTTATAGGTTCACAGGATGATTTGCTCTAGTCATCAGCAAATTACTGGAATTCCAGTAGCACTGGTACCATTTCACACAAGCTAGACTCAGGTAAGGGACGTTCCAAGGCTGTCAGGGAATGACTTAAGATTCAGATAAGGAAGGCTCCAAAGCTGTCAGGGGATAACTAAAACCAGATAAGGGATGCTCCAAGGCTGTCAGGGGATGACTAATTATTCCTGCTCCTGTTCCCTGTCTCCACCAGGCAAGAGGAATCCTTGGTACGGTCAGTGCCACTTTGCCTTAGCCATGCAAGAGTTCCTGGTAAAGTCAAGGGACACTTAACTGTCCAACTCATCACACAAATGCTAAGGCCTAACAGGAATTCCGGAGATTGTAGAGTGGCCCAGGAGAGGGGGAATGCACCACCATAACTCAGGCGGTTGTTAAAGAATCCTCCAATCTGACAGTTGCATTGGACTTCCATTCTCTGAAGCCAAAGACATGTATTTATGTCAAGAAAAAGATGTAGCTAACAGATCCAGGCAATAAAATTTAATTGAAATATTTTATAAGTTGAAAAGGGCTTCTAGATAAACAGAAATATTTCTGAATCAATATTTGATGGAAAACTACTGCTTTTTTTTTACCTAAACCATATAATCTAACACATGCAATTTTAGCTTGCCAAACTTACCTTTATAATTATAATGATATGCAAAACCAAAATATTTCCCCAATATATTGAAAAATCAAGTTTTTTTTAAATAAGGACATATATTTTCTAATTAAGTATTAAAAAAAATGAACTCCAGACAAGATTCTGCAAGCAAGAACAGTGTTAATAGCAAAAATCCAACTATATGCTTGTTCTCCTCAGGAATGCAGACTTTGGCCTATTCAGGGTCCTGCTTGGAGGAGTACCATGGGTAACTGTTGTGTAGAGAAGAGATGTGCAGGCGAGATGGTTGATCTTCAAGGATCAGCTCCTCCAAGCTCAAGAATGATCCATCCTGATGAGCAGGAAATGAAGCAAAGGTGGCAGGAGGCCTGCCTGGATGGGCAAGCAGCTCCTGACTAAACTGAAATATAAAAGGGAAAGGTACAGGAAAAGGAAGCAGAGTCAGATGCCCTGACAGGAATATAGAGAGTCTGTCTGAGCATGCAGGGATGGATGAGATCAGTAAAACCAAAACCCACCTAGAATTTAATCTGGTGAGGGACATGAAGGGCAACAATAAGGGCTTCTAAAGAGGTATCAGCTACTGCTGTAAGCATAAGAAAGCTAACATATCTTCCCTTTGGGGAGATGGACTAGTGTCAAGAGACACAGAAATACTCAAAAGACTCAATGATAAAGTGGAAATGAACAACTTGAATGTTATCAAAATGAAGCCCTCAATAAGGTCATCTGAAGATTTCTGAAACAAAATGTTTTAGAATTTGCTTTTAATCTGAACTTTAGAGTGGAAGCACTTAATTGCAGTTGGAGAGAAGAAAGAATGTCAAAATTTAATAATTTCCCAAGAAAGAAATTTCCAGGTTTTGGACAATAATTTTTTGCTTTGACTGTGGTCTGAACTTTTCTATCTTGAGCACAGTCTACAGGTTAATTATTTCAGCCAAGAATGATTCCAAAACACAGGCTGAAATATGTTGCGAATTTCTCATGAGCTTTCAAACAAGTTCCATTCCTACCCTTTGATTTGGAATAATACTTTGAATCTACAGATTCAGAGTACTGCAGAATGGGCTTTTTGTCACCCCACAAGAAACCCATCTGGCACTGGATACACTATATGCCTTTGGAAAGCCTAGTGTGAGATAGGTCAGTAGAGACTCACTAGAACATGGTAACATGCTCTCAGGGGCACCTGCAAGCTTTGCTGTGTTGCAAAGCGCAGAACTGCCTGGCAAGAAAGAAGAGACCTGAGTACCATGAGAAAAGGGCAGGACACAGTGCTGGGAACAGAAGGTTCAGCAGAGAGTTGTAGCTCACATTCATGTGATGAAAAAGCCTGGGAAAAGTAGCAAGAAGGTGAGTTTCAGCCCAGAAGCTTGATGTAGAATATATACAGTATCAGAGATACGACAGCCTAAAGTCCATTGGACAGAGACAATTCAAGGGATAGCTATTAAGATCATAGAGGAAATTTAAACTTTATCATTTCCTAGCTGTTGAAGTGACTGATTTAGTAGCTTGTCTTTTTGGAAAAAATTTGTCTTTTTTTCCTGCAATGTAGATATTGTGAACGTTATGTAAACGTAACCATAAGCCACCACATTTTAGAAAAATGTTCTAAATTACTTTAAAATTAAGGCCTCAGTACTGATACCAACTCAAACGGATGATCGTAGCATAAATTAAGGTTCAAGTGTTGGAAGAGCAATAAAGATTTCCTCTCTTCCTGAGTGCAATGTAAGCACAGCTTGTACAGTTACAAAGTTGGCTTCTGAGCAGTTCCATGTGCAGATGTATTCACAGGTGCACCCATGCAGAATGTTAAGCTTTGTCATCTTAAAATAAGATATCTTTTCCTCTCTCTTTTCCCTGAAGTTGGTTTAGCTCATGGAGCAGGTTTAAAGCTTGCTGTTTCAGGTCTGCTGGTGCAATAAGCATTCACAGCTTTTTTCAGACACATGCACACCCAAATGTGTACTCATAGTCTTAGGTGCAGAAACACCCTCATTCGTTCCCATTTCTTAAAGGGTGGGAAATGATTTATTAAAGTAAGACTGCTCGTCCACAATAAAAAGGAAGATATAAAGATAAAATCAGAAATCATATTCATCTACTAGAGACCAAAAATGAAACACAAAGCAAAAAATTGCAAAATAACTACTTAGATCACAACATTTTTCATCTGTAGCATTAGATGTGTTTTATAAATACAGCCAGTATCTTTATACCCATTGAAAAGCAGCTAAACAGAAGGGCGTATGGAGGTTAAATGGAGAAGGCCACAGCAGGCATGAGAAACTGGGAAGAGAACTCAGGGTACAATCACTGGGTGATGCTGTCTTTTTAAAGTGGGGATTTAGAGGTGTTAGTTGAGCATCCCTACCATCAACTGCAGAACAGCTCCCAGATGCAATGTGAGGTAAGGGATGTGCCCTGGAAAGAGCAACATCTCATCTGGGATTAGACAGGGATTAGAAAGTGCAGCCAGCATAATTTACAATAATCTCCAGGAGGACCTTTTGTATTTTTAAGAAACTCAGTAACAGCTGTCAGTTGGACAGCTCTTTGGGGATGTGATGGAACCGGTCAGGCTGCTGTCTACTGAGAATCCAACTGGCCTGTGGAATTTCAGCATAAAACCAGTGATGCTGATTCAGTCCTCAGTCAAGGACAAGACGAGAAGAACTTTCTCATCTCTGTGGAGAGATACATAATACTTGTGTGTTAGCTTTTCCATGCAATAGACACTGCAAATCAGCCCAAGAATGATAATAATTTTTATATGTACACATACACACATGGTAGCACCTGCATGCAATAATTTTTATATGTGAGACTGAGAAAGATTTGTCACTCTAACCTGTTTCTTAATGGATCTTTATAGCATTAATCATAAAAATAGTAGCATTTGATTTGTATTGACAATGTGCTTAATACAGTGTAAGAAAGCATCCCTGTTCTAAAGAAGACAGAAAAGCAAGATGTACTAGAAGTTCCATACTGCCTTTTCCCTCATCTTGCTCCGTTATTTTAGACGCTCTTGCCCTTGGCCTCATCAAAAGAGCAGGACAGGAGAACAGTTTTCAGAGGCAAAAACTGACGTTCCAGCTTCTAACCAGAGCTAGATTTATTTCACTAAAAATTGCACTGGCTTTATTCATCAAGGGCTTGCTTCCTCATTCAGCATTTGGACAAGCATCTCACACATTTTTCTCACTTCAAAAATCCCCAACATTGCAGCTTGGCAGCCTGATAAGCCCCCAGTCTATTCCTGCAGGCAGCTATCTCTGAGAGCCATCTTGCTGTTAACAATGACCTCATCTTCCACTGGAAAAAAATTAAAAATCCTCCATAATTTGTTCCTTGCTCCCTAAGGCTGTGTTTTTCTTTCATTAGCATTTCTGTGTCCCACCTGCAGTTAAATCATCTTGGCTTCCAAAGTGACATACTAGGGATGAAATTTCTAACAATGCAGCAGCCTTTATAAACTGAAAACAGTCAGTGATTAGCATACCTTTATCCAAACCAACCATCATATGTGTCAATTTTTCTTTTAAATCAACCAGTGATGAGGAGGATGACCCTCTGAAATTAGCAGGATAAAGCAGCACAGACTCTCCGTTGCTCACTGTGGGACTTAAATTTTTTTTGTGAGCTACAGTAGTTTACAGGCAATGAGATTGCTAGAAGTGTCAGTATGCCATTGCTTGTGTCTGCAAATTATTATTAACTCCATCTATCTGCCTAATTAGATAGTTCCTCCTCACAGAAATATCTCAAAGACTCATTTTCAGTGGTGTGTTTTACTTACAATGTCCAGGGAAGGTAGTGAAACTTTGGCAATAAAACTGCCTCTTGCAGAGAGGTAGATGTTGACAGAGTAAAGTAAGGAAGTCACCCAAGGACACAAAAGAAAATCTATTGCCAAGCCTAAAAGTTGAACCCAGGTCACTTGGATATTAGTAGGGTATTTTGCAGATTGATCAAGTAATTGATATTTTCCAATTAAATCTCGTATACTTATGTAACTGGAATTCCACAGTGCACTAAGTACACAAGTTTTCAGCAGAAGAACATGTTTTCTACGTATGTGAAATAGGTGAGGTAATAAATACATCTGACATTTTCATTTTGCAGGCTTAAAAGCAAGTTTGAGTAGTTCTGACAATTACCACATAGGGGACAGATTGGATTGCCAAATGAATTTGACAGAGATGTTTTTGTGAGGCAGACAGCAGAGAAGAGCCAGAATCTGATTTCATTTCCTTGTAAATAAATATCTAGTGACCAGAGGCAGAAAAAGAGAACTAGGAAAAAAAAGGTGTATTAGAATATAATGTATTGCAGGAAGCCATGGCCCTCCCAAAGCCTTCAAAATCAGGAGTCCAGGAGAAGTTCCTTTCTGGGCAGCAGCTGGTGAACTGCCAGAGCACCAATACCCAGCTTTAATAGACCTAATTTACAGTGAATGAGTCAACACCCAGATCTGGCCTCATGAAGAAGGAGGGGGCAGAAAGACTAATCAAATTTTATGAAAAAAACCCTCTGTGCATGGCTGTAAAGGATCAGGGACTGAGGCACAATAAAATCAGAACAATGCCAAACAGAGGAGCAGACAAGCAGAGGGAGAAAAAAGTATTTAGCTGGACTGTGAAAGAATAGAAGAAAGAAGATAACCAAGGGCAAATTCAACAGATGTGAGTGGAGATTAAGAAGGATGAACTAACTGAGACTGATAGAGCCTGATACGCTACTATGAAACACTCAGGCTTCACCATGAAAAGGACATCATATGAATATAGCCAGATTTTCAAATAAGCAACAAATTGTGGGAACAGAGGTGGAATAAAGGCACTAGACCTGTAAGTCAGGTCCCATTCTGAATCAGTAACTTTGTTAAGAAAGATTTACAGCTTGACTTTTGTCCCAAACTGGATATGCATCCAAGTATTTACTTGGCATGTGGATAACTGTGTGCTGACATTCTTGACATCTTAAATAATATGTGGTTCTCTAAACATATGTATGTAAAAAATTTTCATATGCAAACTAGACTGAACCATCAAACCCCTAAGGCTTTAGACAACTGCAGCTTGCCATTTCTCCATACATGTTAGAGTATATTTCTTTTCCCTTTCTGAAGTACTGTAGAAAACCATTTTGTGATTTCTGTCTCAAAGTTCACCTTGTTAAAAGTGATCCCCCCAGAAAGAGAAAGAGCACGAGAGAACAAGCATACGCAGAATAGGGAAAATTCAATAAAAGTCAGTCCTTAACACTGCTTGGAGACATGCAACCTGTTTCTGACATACTTGTGAGGACATTTAACTTTTTCTTCTTTCAGAAGTTGTCATCATAGCAAAATACTTTTGGTTTTTATAAAACTCCCTGGGTCTCATTCTCTCACTCAGGTCAGTAAAAGGTAGCCACATTCTGCAGAGAGAACAGTACCCTTCCTCTCCTATGGCTCTAGAGCAGTAGACACAGGACCATTCACCACCACCACCACCACCACCACTTGTTTCATTCCAGAGCTGATGAATGCACAGGTGGAGACCCACGCTGCTGCAGTCATGAAAGGGTCAGTCTCTTCTGGGATGCAACAGGAGGATGGAGAAGAAAACTCCATTAAGTTCTCCTTCCTAAGAATTTCCATTTGCGTGAAAGCCCTTGAATTCCCACTAATTGAAACTTCTGCATGGAGTTTCAACGGGGGGGGGGGGGGGGGGGCAGGGCACGGTGGGGAAATCAAACACACACAAAAAAAAAGCCTTAATGGTTAGCTTTGCAAAATGAAAGGGGTCTTTATTTTTAATTGATTTGCATAACTTAGGTTTAATTTTTTATTTCAAAATGCTTCCCAGAATTACACATTATATATTTAAGTAGGAATTGTGAGGACGGCTAAGAATGAGAGAGGTTTAAAGCTGTTAAGCTGGTGAGGGAGAAGTCTTGGACTATTGTGCAAACACTGGCCAGCAGCATGTGTCAATGTAGAAACATGCTGGTTTCATGCTGACACATGCAGCATGTGTCAATGTAGAAACATGACCAGAAATGGTCCTGATAATGCTGCAATAATCTTCATATCAAGATGTAATCTGATATTTCATCTTCTACTGAAGGGAGTTTGCCCTACTTAAACATTAACATATCAGTGTTGAAGTAAAATGATCCACAGTGATTTGAATTGGAAGCTGTGTCCCTGTGGCACACAACTGTTAGAGTTTGGTTTTTGGTTTGCATTAACTGGACTTTCCCTATCTTTTTTCCAGCTTTGGCATTTTGCTACAAAGTGTCACCTTCCCTTCCTGGACACTTGCTTTTAATGAGGAGCGGGATGTTTGCATGCTGCTTTGAGCAAGAGCCCAATGCTCAGAGGACTGGGCTACTGCATAAACAAACCTTATCTCAGCTCCCCACTAGTCACTCCGCAGTTCAGCTGGGAGATACACAGAGCTTTTCCAATCATTGTCCCAGACTTGCACTTATTGCCTCTTTTTCTTTTTTTTTTTTTTTTTTTTTTTACTTTCTTCTCCCAGAAGTAAAGTGTACCCCTAACAAATATGGATTACTAACCCTCCAATCTATATTTTTTTTTATCAGGAGATCCAGGAGAGGAAATTCAGCTCATTGTCACCCTGATCTTGTGTGTCACACCTTTATGACAGTAGCAAACAGGGTTTGCAGTAAAGAGCAAGTCCTCTACCAAGCAGATAAATTCTCTGCCCAAGACTTAGAGTGAACTGGATCACTCTGTAAAAGTATCTCTCACTATCAGTGGATGTAATTGTGGAGAAACATTTTCATTGTACTTCCTAGAGTTTGGGATTAAAAAAAAGCAGGTGGAACTCTGCCCCCATAATTCACTTGTTTAAATTGGCAATGAATGTTGCCACTTTTGGCTCTATCATTCCTCTTATTTAGTTAATCTTTTTATTTCCTGGGTTGAGGACCAATAATGTCTATCTGGAAAAGACAACTATTTCTTGAGTCCTTTCCATCTCCAGAGGTCAAAAATTATTTACTAACTTTAGTTTCATTGACTTTCTTGATTTAGTTTCAGGAAAGAGAGTATTCTGTGAAATTCTCTGATCAGCTACCCTCATCCCCAGGAAGCTTTAATGCTATGTCATACCTCATATCTATACTTTTCTTTTGCCCTTGGAAATCAGTTAATCTTCCTTTCTCTAGGTTCTTCCCAAAGACAAAATTTTGGCTGATAGGCCATAAATGTCATGACATGTAGTTAACATTCCTTTTCCTAGACAAACAAAACAGAACAAAACACCTTTCCCTTGGTGGTCAGATAATGAATAAAAGTTTTTATTTCTCAGTAGATGTTCCTCAAACCATTTGAGACTTCAGTTCAGATGGGAGAATCTGGGCTTGAAACATTTCCCAATGTAAACCTTATTTCATTTTCACTGCCACCTGTTATTTCCCCATGGTGCACAAACAGTTACATATTAAAATTCTGACTGTGTCTAGAGAAGATAAAATGTCATCAGACCATGAGGCTGAGGGCCTGATTTGATAATGAGCTTTCCCTGTTCCACATCAAAATACTAAGTAAGTAAAAATTTTTTGCAACTATTTCTAATTAAAAAAAAAAATCACTAATTTTCTCTGTGCTAGATTAACAGTCAAAACTGAAGTAAAAAGTATGCTTTTTAGTGATCTGTAAGAAGTAGTTATGAACAACCAAAGAGTTTCAAGATGTTTGGCCTCCTTCCTTTGACTAGTGGAAGTCTGCAACTAGCGTCAAATCAGTAAAATGCAGCAGGTCGACACAGATCTACATGTCTACAGTAATTCTAAGTATTTCTGGGATGCTGAAATTCCCAAAGTTTTCATAACTGAAACAGTAGCTTAAAATTTTGTGGCAGAGTATACACCTGATTTAGCAATATATTTAATCTTATTTATATTGCTTTTAGGCATATGAATAATCCAGATGCATCAGTGAGATTGTGACTGCGTTTAATGTTCAATGTGTATTTAACTGAACCAGTTAACTACTCACCGAATCAGAACCTATGTGAAAATGGATCAAGACTGTTGAGGTTTTCTTGGTTGGAAAAAAAGGAGAAATCAGCAGGGTAAAGCTGGCTCAGCTCTTGCAGCCTCCAAGTAGAACTCACTCTGGAATACAACAGACTTCATGCACTTCTGGGACATTCTGGGAAAGATAAGGAACAATAATCCTAGAAGAAAAAAAAAAAATACTCCAAATATATTTCTGAAACACTGCATTTTCTTTTCATTACCCTTGTTTTTCAGTATTTTTAAAATTCATGTATTTAATTAATTAAATTTTAAAAAACCCCTTTTTTGTCTATGATTTTATCTTCATAAAAAGGGGATTTCTGAAGCTGGATGGCTGCTGCTATTTAATATCCCAACACACAGTGTAAGTCCACTTCTGACACATTTGTTGATTACCTCATCACAAAGTAACTAAAAAGAAAAGCAATAAACAGTTCTCTACAAACGCAAGAAATATAAAAACCCCCATAGGAATATCATGCATTTGAAGAATAAAATCAACATATATTCTAACTGTCTTTCATACTAATAACCAAGTGATTCTTCTAATAAAGCAAAGCCCTTAGCTGTCTTTAAATTCACAACATTTCTCTGCCATGGTAGACAGGAAGCAAAGCACAGATGTTAGCAACCACTTCTGAGAAAGACTGCATGTCACATTTATTTGATACTTTCATGTGCATTTCCAAATTGTATCCCATCACCTGCCTTGTAGTCCACCCCTTAGTCAATCTCTCTTCAATTTGGCTAGCAGAATGCCATGGAACAGTGTGTAGAAAGCTGTGTTAAATGACACATGCTTGCAAACAACATAAACTTCTCTCCCTTCATCCACAACATCAGTCATTCCATTGTAGAAGGCACAATTTGCCCCTAGCAAATCCATGCTGGCTTCTTCAAATTACCTTCTAGTACCTTGTGTGCCTGGAAACAGCTTCCATCAGGACACAGTCTACAACCTTTAGGAGGCTGAAGGGAGGCTGACTAGCCCATAGCCCAGAGTGTCCTTGTTACATTTCTTAAAAGATGGGCAGGATCTCAGCTACACACTTCGTAAGATTTCCAAACTCACACGCAGGTGCACTACAAGTTACCTCCCCCCCCCCCCCCCCCAAAAAAAAACCACAAAATACTTGATGTCCTTATATTGAAGCTGGCCATTACAAAACTTATTTCCTCATATACTTACTCTTCTTAAAGAAACAACCAAAACTTAGCTAGATCTCTCAAAAAACAAGAGTGGTTTCTGGTTATATGCTTATTATTGCTAAGAGTTAAGTAGAAACAAGAAGCAGTTGAATATGGGCCAGTAGCATGCAGAAAGTCTGATACTTCTCTGAAACACTGGACTTTTAAAGTGTGCTTTGAGCAACAGTGCAGCTCACATGCTTTATGGCCGGGACATTCTGCAGGCATGACATGCCTTGGCATGCATCATATGGTTCATACACATTGCATACATGAAATTCCAGAAGGGATCATGATAGGGAAATGTTGCTCGGGCATCAGTGTTATTTTAAAGTATTGTCATCCAGAACTGTGGAATCTACATCCTCAGGGATTTTAATAGACAACAGTTAGTCAAATGCCTCTCACGGTTAGTGGGTACATTCAGGTTAGGTACAGTAGACCCTGAATTAAGGTTCAGAATTAGAAGACCTGTTGAGTTCCCCTTCAGTGAAATCTTGCTTAATCACCAGGACTCAGCCATGATATTCAGCAGAAAAGGAAATTAAAGTCATGACATTGGATTTACAAGAAATTACCCACTTCCATTTCAGTTAGTGTAACAATCCCCTAACTTAGTGTTGATAAATGATGTGTTTCGGGTAAGATGTAAAACCTAGATGCCAAATTCATAAAGTTAGCAATTTCCTCAGAGAAGTGCTTTTATTTTCCAAAAGATTGAATCAACTCCTTCCCCTACTGACTCCCAGTTTCTGTCACTCACAGCTTATTTGTCATATGCAGCTACAGTTCGACACACTGTTCTTTCTGTTTTTCAGTCATAAACTGTTGGCTTTCTTAAACAGCTCCTGCCTTTCAGACAGTCACAAAGTAATTGTTCAATTGACTTCATTTTAGAGGGGATGAAGTGATTCTTGTATACTGCTGGCAGAGCTCTTCAGGTTGAAAGGACCTTTGAGAAGACAAGGTGATATTATTCTACAAGCCAAGGAGACAAATGACAACAGTATTAGCAGACAAAGGAATAAGTGGCTCCAAAATCTGATATACTTCATGCCCATCATGCACCGAGATGTTCACTAAAGCTTCAAATTCAGGCATACAAGCACTACAGCAAAAGGTGTTAACTTATAGTTTTCTGGGTGTTAAACTTCAATTAGTTCTCAGAAAGAGATGTTTTATTTATATACTGAACTTCACCATGGACCAGTCAATGTGCATCAGTGGTATCAGGGGTGATGTTTTGTAACAGTGAAATGTACTTCTGAATCTCTTTGGGGTTTAATGCTCATTGACTTGGACAGGTAATCAATTGCTGCATCTCCAAAGGCCCATAGATATTGACTTTGGTCTCCAAAAGACTTTATAAAGAGTCATTTGGGGGATACTTTCACTTCAAATTGAATTGTGGACCATTAAATCTCTTTAGTAAAATACTGGAACAAGCACTAGATGTCAATGCTCCTTCTGCATTTTTAAATAGAACACAAATGCTCCTGGCTGAAGATAAGATTCCTAGAAGGATCCCAGCTTGTTCTTTTTCTCTGGCAGGTTCTTTAAATTGTTATAGATTTAATTTACCCTACAGACAAAATGCATTAGTTTTACAGTACTCACTCTGCTTCTCCCACAAGACAATAACACAAGTACCTCCTTGGCATTAGACGTGGATCAGCTGTACAAATTCTGGAGAGAAGGGAGGAGGAGAAAGGATATGGCAATCAGTTAGATTGATACTTATCTCTTGGTTTCTTGCCTACGCATTTGGTAAGGACCTGAGGATGAAAGGAGGTGGGAAAGTCTTATTTTAAACAGTGGCTTTTTGTTACATGTTACCTACTGTGCATCTATACAGAAGATTAGATTTTTTTTTTTTCTTCACTCTGCTGAAAAATGAATGATACTAATGGAATCTACAGGATTAATAAATGTGGATGACTCAGCCTGCTTGGCAGTAGCTAATACATTGGAATTTGTGCCCTTCTGCCAGATCACTTCTATGAACTGTCGGAGTTTGATACTAAGTAGCAAACTAGTAGCAAACATACTAAGTAGCAAGCACAATAAATGACACTTTTTCAAAAAGGAAGTAGTGTTTACAAAGAAGAACGTAGTAACAGCAACGTAAACTGTAGTAAACTTTGTGACTCAATAATTCTTAGGATGTTCTATATGAACAAGGTTAGGCATTATAACATATATAACACTAGTGTTATGTAAATATTTTAGCTAAGTATACTAGCTATATTCTTCTTGTATGCAATATATTTACTGTGACATATTTATCATGTCCAAGATCATACATCCTACTAGATATTTTACTTCAGTAAAAAACCAGTGTGCCTCAAAATCTTCTGTAGCTCTAGGTTATGCCTGCAAGTCTGTAGCTTTGATGTGCCCTTAGCCCTCCCACCACCTGACACTGCCCTTCACCTTCCACACCAAGCCAGTCCTGCAGCAAGCTGGTACTTGTGAGATTCAGGACACAAGCCTCTGCACCGTCTGCCAGGCAGGGGTGAGGAAGCCAGGTGTGTGTCAGTGCCACAGTGTCAGGCAACAGAGCGTGTAGCCCTGGTTTATCAGCCAGTTCTTGATTCTCCCTAGCCCTCCTGGCTTCTTTGAGCCCAATACTAGGTATAAATATCCTGCACTACATTTGCCTGCCTTTCCAAGCACAAGACCCAGGAACTCCCTCTGTCCCACGAAAGGCTAAAAGTCAGCCTCAGGATATGCAGAGGTAGTCCTTGCTCCAACATTAGCAAGGTGGTACTAGTGCCACATGTAGGTGCTAATTCAGCAGAAGGGGCAGAGGAAGGTGTGTTGGAGGTAACAGGCTTCACAAAGGGCACCAAGACCTTCACATAAAGTACAAAAATGTTATTTTATTATGAGGAATAAAATTCCTTTGTCACACTGAAGTTATATTGGCTTCAGACAGGCTGTTAAGAAGGGGAGTCCCCATTTAGCAGAAGAGACAGGATGTCTGCACCACCAGGAGACTAAAAAATGCAGATAGCTAGATCAAAAGGCAGACAGACAGATAGGCAGGCAGGCAAGGCAGGCAGACAAATAGAAAGACAGTCTGGCCTGCCTGTCTGTCTATCAGTCCAAGTACTTAGAATCCACATTAGAATATAGTTCCACAGAAGTTAATCCAAATATATTTCCAAAGAAATTAAGAAACAAAGAATACTCTTGCTTCATCAGCATGCATCCCTAGAAGTGCAGGATCAGCAGCCATCTCTGCTTGCAATCCTCATCTGAGACTGGAGTTTAGTCTCTGGATCCCTTCATCACCAGTAAAGTCAATTGCTGCAGACTGTGAAGGATGCACACAATGCCTCCCATTGCACATCTGAGAAAAATGAAAACAGAACCTCCCAAAACAGAGCCTCTGACCCTCAGTTCTCTGTGAAGAAAAGCTTTGTGTCCTCACCCACATCTCTACTCAGCTGAACCTCTCCTCACAGACTTGCCTCTCACTGCCTTGGCCTTGGGAAGTGACATGGTTTCTACAGGGGTTTGGAGATCTACCATACACCAGACCTATGATCTTCATCAGCTGCATAAACTCCAGGAGAAAATAGGCCTTTTTCTGGGAATACTGCAGAGCCTAGAGCTCCTTTTAATCCATAAATAAGATTTGTAATGCCACACTGAGGACAGACAATGAAAATGTCATGATTTTAGGTATTAAACTACCCTCCAAAAAATACATCCAAGGAGATTTATATACACTGAATAATATAGCTATTCCTCTTAACAAGCAGCACAGCAAGTGTTTAAACCCATCATCACTCTTATTACCATGTTACTTGTCTCTCTGGTGTTTTTCTCTGGTAGTATTTGGTTTTCTTTTATACGTGCCTCCTTAACCCTACTTCACAGGTATGTTTTGCTGTGGACACATATTTAGCTAACGGTCACAAGAGCATTCCAGATGCCTTTAGAAGACCTTGAACAGAATAAACAAGAAGACAAAAAAAAAGAAAGATGCCAATTAGAAGAACACAGGTGCGCATTCCACAATAAAGGGAACTTGGCACAAAAACCCCTCAATTCCCCAGTTTATCTCGACCAATTAGACTGAGACAAGCTTTGCATGTTTAAGTTGATATAACCAATTATATCTTATGTTTATGCATATGTACAGTGTTAATATAACCAATTATATCTTATGTTTATGTACATGTACAGTGTTGATATAACTAATCATATTTTATGCTTGTGCACGTGTACAGTGACTTTGCAGAATATGTGACTATAAGTATGTGTGTGTTTTAGCAATAAAGGGTCATCTGTCATCTGCTTTCAACTTTACAGGCGTCCGTCTACTTCAATCTCCTCATTTTGCCTTGGGTGTTTATGCTGGTTTTGATTAGCCATTCTGCACAATAATTTACCTGTATGGTAAAAGTTGATTTGTGATCTCAGTGCCTGAAATAATTTCTTGTTTCTCCTGTGTTGGCATTTTGTTTGTTCCCCTCACATCTCTGCTTGTACTCTTTAACTGTTCCTTTCAAGTCTAGAGCACCTTCTATTTTATCCAGCTGCCCCCTTTACTTTCTCCTTAATTTTGACACCTAAGATTTGCCAAAAAATTTGCTGCATGGATCTCTGCCACTTCAGGTTTGCAAACTCTCCCCTGGAGTTGGAGAATTGAAGTAATTCAAAGCATGGCTGAGGGAAGGAGAGCATGCAGTTCAGTTCCCCTCGCTGCATTGGCAAGAAACAAAGTGATTTACTGCCACACAGTGATGGGATAATCCAGGCTAGATACAAGAAACAGCAGCAGACAGAGAAATGTTTAAACATACCTTTATCCACGTGACATCAAAGTCTTTTTACCTCCCCATCCTTCTGCTTCCTTCCACACCCTTAGACCTGCTCACTTATATGCACCTGTCTATTCATTAACATCTAATTAAGGCATACATCTGCTGCAGCTTTATATTGAGCACTGCATTCCCCCACATTAAAACTGCATGGAGCTTTCTCTCTTTTCTTCATATTTGTTTCTGGTGCATTATGAGCAAAAAAAGCTTTTTCATGCTGATTGACAAACAGAAGGAAAACAAACTATAGGTTTTGAAGAGGATGAAAGAGCAGAATATGCTTTGCATCCGAAACCAACTTCTCCTCAGGGATGTGCCCCAGAGAGGCAGGGATGTTTCTTTTAATTAAAGGTGCAATGAAGAGGAAAGAGTATCATAGCTGTAGACATGGCAGTCACAACAGAAATTGGGTAAAGCCAGAGGGTTTTTCTTAATTTTTTTTGCCATGGGAAGAAGTTGCACTCTATCACTTTACCTCACTTACTCAGCTTCTTGTTTCCAGCCCATTTCTATGTAAGCAAAAGGTAAGCTAATGCCACAGATTAATGGCCAAGCCTGAAATGATTTCCTAACTAGATTTCATACCATCCATCAGGGTGCATTACTTAGAGATCACCAGTAACATGCACAACAATGTCCGAGAAAGCCCTGGTAGCATCCCCTGCCTTTTTTTTTTTTCTTCTTAAAAAGCATAGTCACAGCTGGTTCTGGCAGGTCTGAGAAATGGAGATGAAGTAAGCAGTCCCACTGTCTGCTGGCACGGCTAGCCTTGCCCATTCTTCTTTTGTGAACATGGATGGATTTCTCCTCTGAGTTACAAAATAGAGATCTAGAGGAATGATCCTGGGTATTTTCCAGTCACCTCTAAGTACACCATTGCTTGGCCACTGAACTTCTTGCTTTCTACCAACCTTTCCAAAAAATGCAATGTGCAGTTTCAGAAAGATGCTAAAATGCTGAACTCCAAACCAGGAGCAAAATGTATAAACCAAAGGGCTTTATGATAAAGCAGCATGCAGTGTTGAGCCATTACATTTATCAGAAGTGACTGTAGTTTCTTCTTGATACAGACAATACACCGCTGTGGCATTTCAGCACAGAAATATCCACCATAAAGACAGGCTGCATTTAGCAAGACAATGCTGCCTGCCTCACTGACAAGAAGAGACTTCTACATGGTCCACAGCTCTCAGACAATATTGCATATACTGATAAAAATATTTAGATTGTGGCTGTCATCACTCAGGTTCTTTGACTTTTGATGCTCCAGAAAGACTTGCTTTTTAATTGCTTAATGTCAAGCTCTGGTGGTAAAGCACTTAGAGACATGACCACATCTATCATTTTCTGAGAAAACTTTCCATATATTTCATCTGTATCTGCTTGAAACAGAAATACAGTTTTCGTCCCAGCCATGAGAAACAGAATTGGCATAC
This sequence comes from Harpia harpyja, assembly GCF_026419915.1. NCBI lineage: Eukaryota > Metazoa > Chordata > Aves > Accipitriformes > Accipitridae > Harpia > Harpia harpyja. The sequence goes on from NC_068952.1 coordinate 22,178,513, forward strand.
CTAGGAGTCAATAGACTTGTTTTGCTTTTATTTACCAATTTGATAATAATTATATTTATTTTTCTCTCAGATTCACTTTTAATGTCTGGTAAAACATACAGTGTCTTTTGTACACATGTCCCAAAATGATTTGAAAGACCTAAGTATTAATAGCATGTGTAAACTATGAAGGAAACTTCATGGATAGATCTTAAGAGTGAAGGTCTTTTTTCCTCTCCTTTACACAGTAGGTCAAAAATCTCACATAAATGATTTCTTCTTGAGAGTTTTATATTATTTTGAGCATTAAGATATCTTTTATAAAGACATCGAGACTTGATTTAGAAGCTGCCAGTGACAGCGAATCCATCATAACTGGAGGAAAGTTGTTCCACTGATTAATTACTCTTTGAATTTTCCTTAGTCTAGCTTCCAGCTCCTGATTCTCATGGATTCATCTTTCTGACAGAAATGCCACCTACAATAAGCCATCTCTTCCCACTGTCACCTCTTAATTTCCTCTTTGATGCATTAAACAGATTAAATTTTCTTGGTTCCTCCCTAGAAAAAGAGTATTTTCTTATTATTCTTTTCTGAATCTTTTTCAATCCTTCATCAGTTTTTTTGAAGGATAACTATTAGAACTCAAAACAAAAGTGTATCATTAGTGCCAGAGGTTCATGACTCATAACAACAGTTATAACTCTCACTTAAGCAATTGAAATAGCTAGAAACATGCAAGTCCCTCTACATGCCATGACAACTGCAAAAATAGTACTCCCTTGCTCATGTATGATATTTCCTGATTAATTCTTCAGAAGTTGTATTGAGCCTTAGCTACATCAGATTGCCCACTCGTGTTCAGTTGTTTCACTGCTCTGGTGCTTTTCAGTTACCAATTTCAAGGATGAAGTCCCAGTTTCCTAAGACTGATACACTTTCTGGGTGCCTAGAAATATAACCTTGTAAGGCGGCCACACAAAAACATTTGTGTTGAAGTATATGCTTGTTTGTTTACTTCTGTAAGTGATCCAGAGCAGCCTCTGTAATCCATATGCAATTTATCATTAGGACTCATTCACTACTTCTGTGTCATCAAAAATTTTACAAATGTGGTATTTACAGGTGTGGTCTTCCTGGATTAGACTAGGTCAAGAGTAAACAGTGGCAGCATCTTCCCAGAAACCAATCCATGGGGCTATGACTTGAACTCTTACAGTTACTCTCACTCAGTCACTACCCTGCTTCTGTGGGCTCTTTCAGTTTTGTTTACTGGTACTTTTCTCAGAGAACTGTGTCAGTATATCACCTGTCTCAAAAATGCCTTGGATATAATATATCACAGAGATACCTTCACTGAACACATCTGAGATCTCAAAAATGACACTGTTTGCTTGACAGGATCTATCTGCTATAAAAGCATGCTGATGGCATTAATTACACTGCCATTCCTTTCTGCTTTCCCATTTCTGTCCCATCACTGCCTTTCAATGATTTTGCCATAAGCAGTCACTTTATGGTTTCCTAAGCAAATTTGCTTAATTCTTTAAGTAATTAAAATTATAATGCATATGATTATATAGTGGAACATTCCCATTTTTTCCAAGATTAGTTTTAAAAAAATCCATGCCTAAGGGAGTTCTTTACCCATTCTTTTCCTTTTTTTAAAGGAATTACTCAACTGCTGGTTCTCAACACCCCTTTTGATCAACATTAGAATAGGAAGGATCTCACTATTTCTCTAATATATTAGACTATAGCGTTCTGCTTCTTTTGAGATAGTATATATGAGTATATATGGAACACTATAGCTTTTTGTCCAACCCAGGAAGATGTTTTTCAGACTGGATCTGTACAGAGATATAATATCTAATTTAGCAGAAATAAATAATGTGATTATACTCCAAAGTTTACTAGAACTTTAGAGCAAGAGACCAGAACTCCACACAGAGCAGAAAGAAGGGTTCATGATCATGCTTGTGAATTCTGAAACCTTATTCTACTCCTTCTTGTGCACATATTTCCAGTTTTCCTGACTGTATCATTTTCTTTCCTCAGACAAATGCAAGTAGTGGAAGAACATTTGAATTCCATCAGAATTTTACATAATACTGGAAAAATATTGGTTTTATTGGGGAATCATAATTCATGGGAAAGCAGAAGCTGTTTATAGAATGTATAACTTGGGCTGGTCAAAAATATTTTTACTGCAAGAAACATGTTTTGACGAAAAACTGTCCCCAACTGAAAAAATGTTTTATTATTGAATAAAACAAAATCCCAATTAATTTTACTTATCTCCTTGAACAAGGAGTATAAAAAAAGGAGACTTTTTAAAATCCTTTTTTTCTCATGATTTTGAAGCTTTGAAACTGAGAAAAAGGAAGAGCACAATACAAAAATGAAGATGCAGAGTGTTTTCTCAGGAAAAAAAAAAAAAAGTGGAAAACGGTAAGAGAATAGAACTAAACTTTTCTTTGAAAACTTTCCATGAACCATATTTCTCTCTTTTTGATTGACTCTAGTTGTGTCATCCAGAGCAGGAGCAGAAACAATCACCACGTGATGCAATAGGACACAGTTTGAATGGTAAATCACTGGGATGAAACACTCAGATTAATATTAGCTACATGAGTGAAATGGGTTGGAACAAACTATTCATCAAACAATTTCAAATAATAAACTAATTAATGCAAATTGTGATGTGTTCATGGAGAAATAACAAATGCAAAAAGGGCAAATTTCACTGTCAAATGAATTGTTCTCAGGGAATAATTCATCTAGCTGCAGAAGACAGAGAAAAGAGTTGAATGCTAATGGGTAGGAATAAGGAGAACATCGCATAGAAAAAGAGCTAATTCATAGATGGCAGTAAGTCTACTGACTGCTTGGGAAAAAAGGAACTAGATGCTGCTGAATCTCTTGACAAGTTGGATGTACCTTAGGTTTAAGCCCATGTGTAAGATTTTGAAAGATTAATATTTCAGACTGTAGGTTCTCCAATAAAGTATCTGAAAATGAATATGCAGCATGTAATAGAAAGCTCTGCTCTCAGCCAGGTTAGCTAACCTTAAAGGAAATTATAACAGTTATTAATACATGGTTACAGAACTATTTGTTTCATTCTGCTAAATTTTGTAGAACCTTAATAAAAACAAAACATTGTATTAGAAAAATCATATAAAACAAGTCCTGCAGAGTCATGATACATTCATTTTAAATACAATCTGTGGTCTTCAGTTTTATTTATTTGTCTATTTGACAGTACTCTCACGCCTGCTTGCTGGACACTGTGGTCCCGTAGAAACAGCTCCTGTTTCACTAATACAGAGCTGTCAGGAGGGTTTCAAGTCATTTGTGCATTAAGCATCTTCTCAGCATTTGCTGTTTCATTGTGGCAGAGTAGTAGTGCATGCACAAATGTATACACACAAAGACCTGAATGCACAGCTCATTTCTTTCTGGATCATACTGATCAGTTTTGGAGAGGGGTCAGAGAAAAGGAACTGTGATGTCAGTTATCACTGATTTCCAAGATAAATGAGGAATTGAACAGCAAAATCCTGCCCAGCCAAAGGAAATCAACAATTAAATACAGTCCAAGCAGTAAGCAAAGGATTAGCTTTGCTGAAATACCAGAAGTGCTTTTTGATAACATTAATTTCAAGTAGATGAATGTAGATACTTTGCTGTTTCAATGTGAGGAACACTGATTTTTTTCTTTTTTTTTCCTCTTTTTCAGTTTCAAATCTTTACTAGTTATATCCCCAATGGACATTATAGGATGCCCCACTGTTTACTACAAGCTTAAGTTTCTGTACTAAAAATACCTAATTTTGTTCTGCATTCTTGATCAAACCTATTTTAACAAGGTAATAATTATATGCACACTCCTCAGCTGTCAAATATATGGTAAATGGGGAAATATTTATTAAATGTGAGTACTAATGCCAGCAGAACCAGTTACCATGACATTTCTTAAAAAAGAACAGAAGAAGCTGTTCAACACCTGCATACTCTGTTTCATACCAAACTGCTCTAATTAGCACATTTTGAGATATGATTAGAGCACTAGAGGAAGCTTTCCAAATGCCATTAATTATGGATGTGATCTTAAATTATTCACTTTGAATATTTTTTTTTCCTGCTATTCCCCTGTTATCTTCCACTAACTTTTTGTTGCACCCTAGAACAGGTCCAATTAAACATCAAATGGAAGTTTGTTACGCTAAAGAGAAGGTAAACTGAAAATTAATCACCTTTTTTTTCTAAGGTGCTTGTTTTAAAAAGGGAGAACATGGGTGAGAGTCTATTTTTTTTCCTCTTAAACATTCATTGCTCTCTACCTCAGCCTTTACCAGTATTGGAAGAGTGATACTCATGCAATCATTAAGCATGAAAATTTCCATCTCTCACTAAAGCAATATTATGGAATGCAACAAAATATTTCCATAATCATTCATTCTTATTCCTTTTAAAGATTACTATATCAGATCAGTTATCCAAGCCTCTGGTACATCACAGGTAGTGCCATATGTGGAGTCTAATAGCCTGTGACCAACTGAAGAACATTTTCCAGGCTCACATGCAACCAGACCTGTCCGGAATAAGTCTGTGCAAAGAAAGGAGGATGGCACTAGGAAGGCAGGAGACAAAGAGAGAGGGAAGGGTGGAATCATAATATAAGAAAAAGGAAAGACATGGTGAGCGAAGCTGATCATAGTCCAAGGTAAGAAGCAGACTGAGAAGGAATGATAGATAGAGGAAGGTAGTGAGGGGAAAGGACACCTTTTCCTTAAACAAGCAAAGGTGGCTGCTTTCAGGTTGTGGATGGCACAGGACGCTGTGATGTCCAGGGCTGCGATCCAACACAGTTCTGAGGCTGCTGCTCCCTGCACTGATACTGGTCTAACAAAGATCATTTGGGCACCAGTTTTTTGCAGCTTTACACAGATACTGGCTGGAACCTTGGGTACCTGGCCCAGGTATCATACTGACTAACTCACATGCTCAAATCCACATGTCCTAAATACCTCTCCAGTGAAAAATGTGGATGGCACAATAAGTAAATTGCTTTTGCTCCCTTTTCTCGCTCTCATTTTTTCCTTTCTACACATTAATCTGGCTTGCTCGTGCCCTTAGCAGGACACATTTTGCAGAGATGAAGAAAGAGAATTCATATACATCTGCCTAAAAATAAAGCTCACATCTACACATAATACACAGAGACATAGTAAAAGGCTCCCATGTATGTCCTCTGGACTAAGCAGAATAGTCAAACAATCCCAGTGCATGCAACGACTCAACATTATGCTGGATTTTATAATTTTTTCTAGGTTTAAGTTCCTCCTTTAAAGCTTCCTCTGGGACCCATTAGAAGCTACTAGCACACACTTGTTTCGTTAAAGACTGTTGATAAATTCCAGTGAAAAGGAATGACAGTTCTCTTAAAAGGTTTTTAAAACATGTGCCTGTAGAAAACAGGCAGATGAGCGGTACTCCAAACTGGAGTGCTGTCACTTCACACAAGCCACATCCTTCTTAAAGCTAAACAGAGCTGAAGTTGGTCTCTGTATAGGACACCTTCAAGGAAAACACATCAAGGAGGAATCATTCAGAAGTCTGTTATCCTGCTGATTCAGTCATATTTGGCTGGTGTCATGTGCAAGCTGTCATCTTACTGATAAGGGGGAATTTCTCTTGCATTTGGCATCGTTAAAGCTCTTTAGAGAAACTATTTCTGACATCCTGAATCAATACCTTATGTGGCTCTTACCTACAGACTACTAAAATACTTCTGATGTTTAATGTTTTACCTTGTATTATTCATTAACTCCCTCTTATCTTGAAAATAATTCCTGTGAACTGGGCATGAGGTGCTGCATCCCTAGACATTACAAAGAATTCACTCACATGCTTCAGTGGGCTAGGGATCAGGCTCAAAACAGGTAAAAATCCCATTCCTTATCCTCACTAAATCATGAGTTTGCATCATCTCTCACAGTGCCAGGTCCATGCTGGACAACCAGAAACTCTTTAGAACTAAGTGAAAATGCAAAATGTAACATTCCATTCATGAGGATGGGGGACAGAGAGACTTATTAGGTGAATAAAATATTTTTAAAGTGGTTTTAATGTCCTTTGCAACCTTGTAACCTTACCCATTTTATTTCTCCATGTTCATACCTTATCCTCCATGATCACTTGAGCCTCTAAAATACTATAACAAGGAGAATAGAACATTTCTTGAGGTAGTCATTCCTTGCCCTCAAGGTCTTGGCATTGTACAGCAATGGCTATGTGCAGTGAGCAAGATGCTTTCTGCCACCTGGAACCTGCTCAAAGTCACCATCAAGCTGGCAAAGATCTATGAAAAAGATAACACTTCTAATTAGTCTATCAGCAAAAGGAAAATCTCATGTAAAGCAGGTGCTTATAGAATGGAATCCTATCTTTAGAGCTATGTACACACTGTTTGGCTTGTATCTTGAAGTTTTGAAAGAAGTTACTGATTTTTTAAGATCATGTTGCCTTTGCAATATTGCTAGTTGCCTGCAAAAGCATACTGGGAAAAAGAAAAAAAAACTGAACAAAAGGCAGAAAAAAGAGGAAAAGCGGAACAAAAGGCAGGGAACTATAATGGAATCCAAATCTTCTGTGCAAACTTCTCTGCCTACAGTTACAGATGCCTAGGTACCTAACTCTAGAGTATACAACTCCAAAAAAATAATGTTAATATAACTCAGAGTAAATTCACTGACTTTCTCAGTAAAATTGAGATCAACAAAAGAATCAAAATCACCATAAGAAACATCTCAGATATGAGCTCTGACTCCTTGGTACTTTAACATTGCTTACCATCATTAATATTGTCACAAAACATTGCCCTGAGTGTGACAGAGATGTCCCAGCAGAGGACTACTTCAAATGCTTTCAAACATCACCATATACTGTATTTCACACACAAAAAATTAGTGTGTGTCATTTATATTCATTATATTGAATATTCAATGCATATCTTCCTGGCAACTTATTAGGACTGACAGTAGGGCAGGTGGAAGAGAGTTTCAGACAGCCTGCACATTACACTCCTAATTAATTGTAAAATTAATGAAAATGACTTATATTTAAAGTGAGTTTTGCCCAAATTTATTTTACCTTACTTTTGCTGAAAACCTTGGATTTCTTGCTCCTACACTCTACTATATGTATGGCACCACATAATACCAGCGGCTCCAAATCTGTACTAGCCCAGGTGCACCCTGTGTGAAATGAGCCGTAACAGCTCCTAAATGGAAGCTGTGTGTATCACATAATCATTATTCTCTAGTTGCCCCAGTATGAAACATAAGCAGATGGGCTGAGTTACCAAGAGATGAGAGAGACTAACACCCTCATATTTGACAGTTATTCCTGAAGGTCTAGAGTGGGGTATCTTAGGCAGTAATCATTCACGCCCATTCAATTTTACTTGGATGGAAGGTTTGGGGTTTTTTTCACTTGGCTGTTGAACAAACACCTTCTTCCAGAATTAAATATATTGGAGAAATTACCAAAAAAACATTCGCTCTGCCTTCGCCCATATTCAGCTGCACTGGGGGCACACTTTTATTTGCATTAGAAGAGAATGTGAACGGGAAGGAAATGAAGATGGATACCAGTCAGTGCTTTAAAAACAGATCTACTGATGCAAAAAAACATATATCTGGCAAATATTCAGTTAATCAGCAAGAAGACTTGCTGTAACCATAGATCCTCCAGGGTACAGGTGTATTTGTAGTCATATAAGAGTTTCCTGAGTAGCTTAGGACAGCTTATCTGTCCCATCTCCCCCTCACTCTTCTCCTCTGAACTTCCAGGAGGATTCAGTGTGTCCAAAATGAGGAAGATAAATAATGACAGAAGAGGGTGAAAAGAGAGAGAAGAAGAGAAAATATAATATAATGCAATACAATAAAATACCTATCCTTGCATTACTGGCCAGAGAAATCCTACCAGTCCATCATGCTAGAATAAACTCCCAAGAAAGTAACGATGGATGGTTTAGGAAACTCCAGCCAGGGTCTCTCTCTCAAATTCAGGCCAGATTGGTAGTGTTCAAAGGCAATAGCATTTTCAATTGATCTAGAAAGCAAATTTTAAAAGCCTGGTGTGGCTTCAGGTTGTGTTCCCAGCAGAACATTTTCTAGTCACCTCTCTAAGTACATCTCTTGGGACCACCAACAGAGAGGCTACTGGAATATCCTTTGGCTCACTGGTGTAAGGTCAACAGTAGCAAATAAGGAACATACTACAAGCAACACTATAGTTTCCCTCCCCATTGCTCGGTTTTAATCTTTTAATGCCCTGTACATGTTCCCAGGACACCCTCAGAGTGGCACGTAAAACTCCCAGTTGATTGTCAGACTGTTGCTAATTACTGATACTGAAAGGGAATCACACATAACAGATGCAGGCATTCATAGCCAGCCTGCTACCAAAGAGCTAGACTGGCAAGCCCTAGATTAAGGAATGAAAGGCTTGTAGATTCATGGGGACAGTTTGTTGCTTTCACAGTCTTTCCCCATCCAGCCAGGCTTGTAGTTATCACCTGCACTATATCAAAGTTGCTGTTCTAGATCTAGAAAAAGGCACAAATTAAATTTTATCCTAATTGGACTTATTGTCTCCCACTGGAATTTACTTTCTACAAGTCATTTAAGGCAGGAGACGATAGCTCTTCAGGGGAATATCATCATCTTTGTTTCACAACTGTTTTTCTAATTATATAATAGATGACATTCTGTTCTCCCCCTCCCTGTGTGGAAGCAGTTCTCAGGCATGGCAGAGAGGAATGCTCTTTTACTAGAAACATTTTTTTCAGATGCTTACTGTCATCTCAGTTAAAAATTACCCTTTATAACTTCTGTAAACATTAAAGATCACCTGGTGAGTTTTTTGTCTGCTCAGATTCATTCTTGTCTGTGTACTCCAGAACATTTTATAGTCATCATTGCTACTACTTGCAATTACAGGAGAGAAAAAGCGTGTATCTGATTGATATGGAATAAAGCTAAAGCAGACAGACTCCAGCAGCTATAAAACACATTAGCTTTTCTGCCCTTTACTATAGGGACAAGGCAGTTTTCAACCTCTTATAATAATGCTTTGCCAGTCACATTAATTGCCAGTAAATAAATTGATTCATATCTTGTCAATTATAAACATAGTGATTATCTCTATATATGCTACTATCACCTTCCACACTGTACATACTGTAGTGAACAATTCCTTCCCTCCCAGCAGTGAAAGTCATCCCAAAGAGTCATTTTTGGGCTCAGGAAGTGACAAAGGCTGCCAGACACACACACAGAGAAGATACTTGGTAGACCAAATGTAATGGTCTGTGTTTGACCTGGACTAAGATGGCCAGCTTACTACATCTACTCTTGCAAGAAAAATCCAGTTGTGATTTTCCAATGATCAAAATTGCGAGGTTTGGTAGTATATTTCATCTTTGACTGTGACTCAACTTCCAAAGTGACCTACTGTCCCTTTGTCCCAGCTTGCATAATAGAATTGGTGTTGGGTGCCAGAAGTAGGAAGTTAAGAAAAAAGACACTCTGATGACATGAAAAATGGTGACATTTTTTTAAAAAGTCACAAAACCCAACCTTTACTCCAAAGGAAGCCAGGCCTTAGTTCAAAACTTCTAAAACCCCATATATTTTAAAAAACTAAAAACATGTATTTATTTCCCCTTCTACTCTCTCAGTGGACGCATAGGTGCTGATACAGCTATTGCTGAAGATGATGAGACTCTGCCCATTGATACCATGGGCATCAGTTGGATTCCCTGTGCAGGTAAAGGTAAAGAAGTTGTTTCATTTATACTAGGACTCATTCTTTCCTGAACATATAAAAGGAGCTTAAAAGGCGCAATTGTAACTTGTGCTTAATTTTAGCTCACTCCACACCAAACAGAATGATGAAAAAGAATTTATATAGAGGCATGAATCAAGTCTAACATCTTCAGAGATTAGCAATTAATTTAATGGCTGACCAGGACTATAAAAGCCTCTATATTTTATGAAAAAATATCTGTTTCCCGTGTGGTTCTGATGGCAGCAGTAAGTCTGCAGCTTTAATAATAGGTGACAATAACCATCAGTTTAATTTCAGTATTGACTGAGACATGGATTCCTGCCAGTATTCCCAGAGGATTCTGAAGGACAAGGAGGTGTGCAATTAAAGCTATCTACATCATGAAGTGCAGAAAGTGAAAAAGCAGGACCCTAATATAAAGTACAAGTTCTGCCCAGTTTTTGCCACTGTAAATGTATTTTTCTTGGCAACATAGTTTACACTGTCTGATAGATACCACGCTGCTTCAATTTAGTGACAATGCCAATTACACCTCTTCATCTGAATGTAAATTTTGAGGCATATTATGAAAACTCAGATAACATCACAGTCCATGTTAACAGAGCTGCTGAATTTGTCATTTAACAGAACCTCTGAACTATACTTTATTTGTTTTGTATTTAATATTCTCTCCATTTCACTGATGGGAAACTGAAGCAAAGATCATGAAATATATATCTTTAGAAAAATTCTAGCACATTTTCTTGGTCATGTCAGGGTCCTATGACAAAAAGTTCAGTGGTGAAATGACTTCTACAAGATAATACAAAATATCAGTGGCAGAGTTAAAAGCCAGAGCTCAACGTTCTGACTGCCATTCCTCTAACCACCTGTAGATCTTGCTGTTCAGAAGACAAAACTTCTGCAGTCTATACACCTTGGCTCTTTTGCTCAGCTTGTGAGCAAAGCATATGCCCCTGGGATCATAGAATCATAGAATCATAGAATCATTTTGGTTGGAAAAGACCTTCAAGATCATTGAGTCCAACCATTAACCATGCCCCTAAACCATGTCCTCGAGTACCCTGTCCACTCGCTTTTTGAATACCTCCAGGGATGGTGACTCAACCACTTCCCTGGGCAGCCCATTCCAATGTTTGACAACCCTCTCAGTAAAAAAATTTTTCCTAATATCTAACCTAAATCTCCCTTGCCTCAACTTGAGGCCATTTCCTCTTGTCCTACCTCCAGACACCTGACAGAAGAGACCAACACCCACCTCACTACAACCCCCTTTCAGGTAGTTGTAGAGAGCGATAAGGTCTCCCCTCAGCCTCCTCTTTTCTAGACTGAACAACCCCAGATCCCTCAGCCGCTTCTCATAAGACTTGTGCTCAAGGCCCCTCACCAACTTGGTTGCCCTTCTCTGGACACGCTCAAGCAGCTCAATGTCTTTCCTGTAGTGAGGGGCCCAAAACTGAACACAGTACTCGAGGTGCGGCCTCACCAGTGTCGAGTACAGGGGAACAACCACCTCCCTGTTCCTGCTGGCCACACTGCTTCTGATACAGACTAGCATGTGATTGGCCTTCTTGGCCACCTGGGCACACTGCTGGCTCATATTCAGCCGGCTATCAACCAGCACCCCCAGGTCTTTCTCTGCCGGGCAGCTTTCCAGCCACTCTTCCCCAAGCCTGTAGCGCTGCATGGGGTTGCCATGACCGAAGTGCAGGACCCGGCACTTGGCCTTGTTAAACTTCATACAATTGGCCTCAGCCCATCGATCCAGCCTGTCCAGATCTCTTTGTAAAGCCTTCCTACCCTCAAGCAGATCGACCCTCCCTCCCAACTTGGTGTCGTCTGCAAACTTGCTGAGGGTGCACTCAATCCCCTCATCCAAATCATCAATAAAGATATTAAACAGAACAGGGCCCAACACCGAGCCCTGGGGAACACCACTCGTGACCCTCCGCCAACTGGATTTCACCCCATTCACCACTACCCTCTGGGCTCATCCATCCAGCCAGTTTTTCACCCAGTGAATAGTGCACTTATCCAGGCCACAAGACGCCAGCTTCTCAAGGAGTATGCCATGAGAGACAGTGTCAAAGGCCTTGCTGAAGCCTAGGAAAATAACATCGACAGCCTTTCCCTCATCCACTAGGCGGGTCACCTGGTCATAGAAGGAGATCAGGTAGGTCAAGCAGGACCTGCCTTTCGTAAACCCATGCTGACTGGGCCTGATCCCCTTCTTATCCTGGACTTGCCATGTGAGTGCTTTCAAAACAAACCGTTCCATAATCTTCCCCAGCACTGAGGTCAGGCTGACAGGCCTGTATTTCCCCGGATCCTCCCGCTGACCCTTCTTATAAATGGGAGTCACATTGGCAAGCCTCCAGTCCTCTGGGACCTCCCCCGTTGACCAGGAACGCTGATAGATGATAGAGAGTGGCTTGGCAAGCACCTCCGCCAGTTCCCTCAGTACTCTTGGATGGATCCCATCAGGTCCCATAGATTTGTGAGTGTCCAGATGGCGTAGCAGGTCCCTAACTATTTCCTCCTGGATTAAGGGGGTTATGTTATGGTCTTCATCCTTACCTTCCAGCTCATGGGGTGGAGTACCCTGAGGATGACTGGACTCACTATTAAAGACTGAGGCAAAGAAGGCATTAAGTACCTCGGCCTTTTCCTCATCACTGGTTGCTACGTTCCCTTCTGTATCCATTAAAGGATAGATATTCTCCTTGGGATTCTTTTTACTGTTAACATATTTGTAAAAACATTTTTTGTTGTCCCTTACAATAGTGGCCAGATTTAGTTCTAGCTGAGCTTTCGCCTTTCTAATTTTCTCTCTGTATGATCTAACAAGATCCCTGTACTCCTCCCAACTTGCCCGCCCTTTCCTCCAGAGATGATAAACTCTCCTTTTTTTCTTAAGTCCTAGCAAAAGCTCCCCATTCAGCCAGGCTGGTCGTTTTCCTCGGCGGTTTGACTTGCGGCACATGGGAATAGCCTGGTCCTGAGCCATTGAGATTTCCTTCTTAAAGAATGTCCATCCCTCCTGGACCCCTTTGCCCTTCAGGACCGTCTCCCAAGGGACTCTCTCAACCAGTGCCTTGAAGAGGCCAAAGTTTGCCCTCCGGAAGTCCATAGTGGTGGTTTTGCTGACCACCTTCTTTGCCTCACCAAGAACTGAAAATTCTATCATTTCATGGTCACTAAGCCCAAGACGGCCTCCGACCATCACACCTCCCACCAATCCTTCCCTGTTCGTAAACAACAGGTCTAGCAAGGCTCCTCCCCTGGTTGGCTCACCCACCAGCTGTGTCAAGAAGTTATCTTCCACACACTCCAGGAACCTCCTAGATTGTTTACTCACTGCTGTGTTGTATTTCCAGCAGATGTCTGGAAAGTTAAAGTCCCCCACAAGGACAAGGGCACACGATTCTGAGACTACTGCCAGCCGCTTGTAGAACGATTCATCCGTCTCTTCAACCTGGTCAGGCGGTCTATAACAGACTCCCAGCACAATATCTGTCTTATTGGCTTTCCCTCTCATCCTCACCCATAAGCACTCCACCTTGTCATCAGAATCGTGTAGCTCTGAACAGTCAAAACATTCCCTAACATAAAGAGCCACCCCACCACCTCTTCTACCTTGCCTGTCCCTTCTGAAGAGCTTGTAGCCATCCATTGCAGCACTCCAGTCACGGGAGTCATCCCACCATGTTTCCGTGATGGCGACTAAGTCATATCTATCCTGCTGCACAATGGCTTCCAGCTCCTCCTGTTTATTGCCCATGCTGCGTGCGTTGGCATAGATGCATTTGAGCTGGGTCATCGAATCCACCCCTAACATCGGCACGCTGCCCCCAGGCTCATCTCTGGTGCACCTAGTTTTATCCCTTACCCCCTTCGAACCTAGTTTAAAGCCCTTTCTATGAGTCCTGCCATCTCATGAGCAAGGATTCTCTTACCCCTTTGAGACAGCTGGACACCATCTGTCGCTAGCAAGCCCGGTGCTGTGTAAGTCTCCCCATGATCAAAAAACCCAAAATTCCACCTATGGCACCAGCATCTGAGCCACGTATTGACCAGGTGTGTTTTCCTGTTCCTTTCAGTGTATTTCCCTGCCACTGAAGGGATTGAGGAAAACACTACCTGTGCTCCCGATCTTTCTACTAATCGTCCCAGTGCCCTGAAATCCCTTTTGATTGCCTTTGGATTCCTCTCTGCAATCTCATCACCGCCAACCTGCACAACTAGCAATGGGTAATAATCAGAGGTCCGAACCAGACCAGGGAGTTTCCTGGTAATGTCTTTTACCCGGGCCCCAGGGAGGCAGCACACTTCCCGGTGGGATGGGTCAGGTCTGCATGTCGGGCCCTCTGTCCCCCTTAAGAGGGAGTCGCCTACAACAATTGCCCTCCTTTTTCTTTTTTCAGAGGATGTGAGAATGCGTGGGGATGCCCAACTGGGCTTAGGCACCTCCCTAGATAGGGCTTCATCTACACCCTGATCTTCACTGGCTTGGTCCTCAAGTTCCAGAGCCCCATACCTGTTGAGTAGGGGCAACTGGGAAGGTGAGGGAGACCGGGAGCGGATTCGCCTGCCTCCCCGAGCAGGGACCTGTATCCATTCCCCTCCATCTCTTAGGTCCCCTCCTGCCTGGTGGCAGGAGGGCAGGGGAACCTCCGATTCTTGCGGAGCCTCCATCTGCTGCCCCTGCCTCAGGGATGGTAGGGATGGTAGGGTGTGGGCCCACCAATCTATCTCCCTCTCACACTCCCTGATACTCCTCAACCTTTCCACTTCCTCCTTCAGCTCTACCACCAGGCTGAGCAAATCACTCACCTGGTCACACCTCACACAAGAGGTGTCCCCGCTGATCTCCATCGTTTCTGATAGACTCAGGCACTCCCTGCAGCCAGAGACCTGGACAGCTGCATGTTTACGCAGGACAGGCTGCATGTTTACGGGGATCAATGTGATAACAACTCCATTTTCATCTCCCATGTTTTCTAATTAATGTAAAACATGTCAGAGTTACTTAAATACACAAGTTATAATTGGTAATGGGGAGGTAGGGACAACCTTTTTTTTTTTTTCTCCTTTGCTTAAGACAATTCACAGTTATCGCAATTATACAGCATGCTGTATTTATTAACCCAGCAGGCATCATCAAATGCTCATCAAGCATTTGCATGTAATCTTCAGTAGAAAAATTGCTTTTGATCATAAGTTTATGGCATCCAGCAGTGATAGCCAATTTGTTGCGTTGCAAAGCTACCTTGAGTGACAGGATTCCACAAGAGCCTCCTGAGAACCAAGGGATGTGGACATTAAGTGTGTCATTCAAGGAAATCTATGTCGTCAGGGACAGTGCCATGAACATCCTTGCTAGCATTCATTTTCAGTTCCACTGCAGTTTCTTCATGGCATCAGCTGAAGAAACTTTAGGAAGGGTTTATTTCTGACCCAACGAGAATCAGGCAAGTACCTACATTCTGGTGACAGCCTTCTCCTGTGAAACTTCATATCTACATTGTCTACATTTCTTTAAAAATAGTAAATTGTCTCCTTATATGACATGTTCCTTTATTTGCTCATATATTCAAAAGGTGAGATATACTAAATTAACATATGTGTCTTAAGATCTTCACACCCTTAAAAATACATCTGTTAAAATAAAGTCTCCAAAAATTGCTTGCCAATATCAGAAGAGGTGTATAGACCCAGCCTAGTATAAATCAGAATAAGTACATTGAATTCAAGAAGTTATCTTCCTACATACCTGCTAAAGTTCTAAGTTATAGAAAGTATTACCTGTGGTGCACACAGATTAATCCTTCATTAACAAAATTAGACTTACTGCAAAATTTTGCATTGTTCAGTTGATTTATTTCCTGGTAAGAACGTTTTTATGTCACACCATACCCCGGATTGAGCACCATGTCTGTATAAATGCCTACTAAAATCATGCATCCATTTGGTTCAACATAGATTTAAGTTAAGAAAACAGTTCTTGTAAGTGAAGGTAGCGTTTATGTCTAAAGACCTCAAAGGTGTTTTCATATGCATGCAAGTCTGTGACATGGACTCTGATGTCCTCTCACCATGAACTTTTCTAGCCCTATTCCAGAGGCATTGATGACAATGATAAGATTATGACCCACAAGGAATATTTGAAAAAAATGTAGAGCATGGAATGTTCTTGCAAGGCACACTCAACAAAATGGCAGAATGAAGAATGACCCAAATGCCAACAAAGCCAATGAATTTAGAGCAAATCTCTTGGAATAATCTTCCAAGAAGAAAAATATAAGCACAATTTTCATTTATTATAGCTTTGTGAAAAGTAGGAAATTTCCATGTCAGTGAATAGGCCTGAAAGAAAAAGGACAAAAACTACTTGTTTCTGTATGAGACAAAGCCCTCAAATGCCACTGGTACATATAGGAATGTGTGTATCCTGTATAGGAATGGACACATTCTGGTCCTCAGCCACTTTGCATTATGCCAGTAGCACAGTGTTGGGCTTCACAGACTGCTTTTCCTTAATGTTGCATTTGCCTGGAAATATTTTATTTCCAGGTAGTCTGTGATGTATTATACAGCAAGGCAGGTCTGATCATACAATAATGGCATGTTTTCTGTTAAAAAGGTTTTACTCTTGCTTAAGAGAAATGTTGTCTCTCCACTGGTGCCTGATGACAGCTGGAAGGTCTTAGAAGACCTTTCACAGTAAGATAGCCTGGAAATACTGCACAGAAGTTAGTGTCTGACTGTCCCAGCTGCCTTCAAGAAGTTGCTCCAAGGAAAGAACGCTATTACCCTTCTGGTGGGGTTTTTTTTGTTTATTTTTATTGTTCAATTTCCACAAGGGATTATTTCTAATCTTAATTCTCCTTGTTTTGTATGCAGCCCTCAGAGTATGGCTCTTGATATACACAAGTGGATTGTCAAGTAATGCTGAAGGAAACATTGCAACATCTGTGTAGATAATCCAAAACTTGGTATAGGCTCCTCTCTAACCTTCTCTAGTTACTGTAGATGACCCAGTGGCTGCATTTTACAAACAGAACAACAACAACAACAAAAATCACATAAAAATAAAACATTACAAAGTTTTAATTCTGATCTTTGTATTAGCCAAGGGTATTTTTATCTAGTTTTTATACTAGTGCTAAACTGAAATTTCCCATTCAAGAGGAAGTGCCCAGCTTCATTCCTAGGCAGGGACCTGTCTTCATTTCAATGTGTTTCTAATCATTGCCTGCTAATGAGCATATTAACATACATTTCTCTTTGCATTGTGATTTCTTTCAGCATTTCAGCCTAGTCAGCTACTGTATTACTAAGGAGGATCATTACTGATGCAATAATATTTATGAATTCAGTCTTACTGCACAGATACAAGCAAAAGGCATCTGTTTATTTTAATTACTTTCTAATCAGATAAAGGAATGAAAATGTGATGGGTCAAAGGAAAAGCTATCACAAAAATGATTCGCTGAATTGTCTATAACAATAGGCAATGACAATAAAGTAATGTATTACTTTTTCAAACAACAGTATGAGCATTAACCAGTTAATCAGCCAATACTAGCAACATGAAAAAACTGAACCAGAAGGCAGCCAGGTGACCTGCTAGACAGTTCCCAGGAGCTCCAGAGCTACAATGGGAACACAGATATTTCCTGTGCCCTACCCAGCACCCTGTGCGTACTCCCTGCCTGAACAGCCAGCCTTGCACTTTTAGCCACTGACATCAGTGACAGTCATATTTCAGGAGGTCCATCTGTGGTGAGGCTAGTTCAGCTATTTAGTTCCGCCCCGCCCTTTTCAGCACTATGAAGGGTGTGCTTTTCAAAGCTAACTCCAAGACAAAAGGCTAACAGAAAGAGGTTGTTTCACCTTTAGGACCAAAAAGAGCTTTTTTCACTGCAACTGCCCTCCATGCTGAAGATGTACTATTTTAGCATGCAATCTGACCTAAAAGCCAGAGGCTTACCATGACAGCACAGAGACCAATGAACATTTTCTAAATTTGCCACTGTGTCCACTTTGTACTAAACACTAGGATAAAATGTTTTGTCAACCTCCCCACTTCTTTTGCCCTTAAGATCCTCTCCTTAGTCTTCATTTTAGTTTGGTTTTTTTTTTTTAACTTGCTTTACAGGCTGTTGAGCTTTCTCTTCTAGAAACCCATCACAAGATTAAAAAAAACCCAAACACCAAAACTTATCCCCTGGCACCAAATAGGCCATTGAGAAAATTAGTTAGCATGAATGGAGAATGTATCACTGTTAAGATGTCAGAGTCCTGAGCACATCCACCCTCCCCATCCTGGGGGTTTGTCTGCCTGGGCTTGGGGACAACACTGAGCTGATGCTGCTGGTGGCCTTGGGGAGAGGTCCTCCAGACAGCACTGCTGGTGGGTCTCAGCAGGTGCTGTCCCTTCCCCTGGGACAGGGCTGCTCCTGCCCTGCCCAGGTATGGCCCCATTGATCCAGAGCCTGACCACCACCTGTGGGCTGATGTCCCAGCATGGCCTCAGCCTGGTCCCAGGGAGGTGCTTGATGTCTGGGGCTGGGGGTGCCCCCAGCTGCCCTGCTCCCTGGCTGAGGTGGTAGGACAGCCCTGGCTCCCAGCCCCAGGAAGCAGCTTGCTCACTGGGTGCTCCTCTGTGACAGCATGATTCAAGCTAAGATGCTTCTAGCAAATCCAAGCTTTTCCACCTCCACATGAGCTTACTCTATGCACACATGTGTTCCTATGCAATGCTATGTTGTGGCGGTTTTTTTTTTTTCTCTCTTCTGAATAATGCACTAGATAATAAACTTTGGAAAGTGCTAAGAAGAGCTTTTCTTTGCCTAATTATTCAGCTATTTTTCCCACTACATTTTTAGCATATGTGCTGCTTTCTTCCTCCAAGCTGAAAAAAAACCCCAAACACAAAACACAAACCCAACAGTTTTAAAGCATGTGTTTGATCTGAAAGGATGTGGTTGGGAAGAAGAGAAGGAAGTTTATTACAGAGACATTTGTGTTCAGATAGTCTAACAGGAACTCAATGTATTGCCATTGATTTTCAAGTGGTATAAACATGCTCTGCCCTCAGACTGTGCATCTCAAGAAATAATTGTTTACTAGTTGGCCACAATATAAAAACAGATTAAATATTCACATTTTTGTGACAGCTATAAGATTACAGTTGACTTCTCTTTCAGTCTTTTTTTCAATCCCTATTTCAAAATACACCACTAGGAATCTACCCTTATAAGCATTCATTGAAAACTAATATCAGGCTTGTTGCCTAAATTCACTGTGTCCCAAGCCAAAAGTTGTTCACAATTGTATTTGCCTTGAGCAGAACATCGAGTAGTTTATGAAGATCAAGTTCAGCTAGTAGCACTACCAAAAAAGGAGAGAGGGGAAAAAAAAAAAAAGTTATTGCCCTGATTTCCCCACAGCAAAAATATTAACAGATATCACTGAAATAGAGAGATTTTTTTATTAATTTTTTTTAGTTTTTCACACAATATACCTATTTCTGAGGTCTAACAATTAATCAATTATTGCAAAAGCTTATGGTGCAAGTCCACATACGCAAGACACAGTGAGCTTGGACTTTATCCAAAGCCCTTTAAAACAATGGATTTTTTCTTTTGCTATAACAGTGTCTTTTGATATAACTGTGTTTTGTGTCCAGCCCAGCTATGCATCATTCCTGACACTCTCAAAGACTAAATAAATGTTCTTTATACAAGCCAACATCCTAGATGACAGGGAAAATAAGTGCTGCCTTCAGCACTTACAAGTCCTTGTGCTTCTAAGTACTACTAATCAGTGCTACAGTTTTCTCCTCTGCTTTAACACCCTTTCCCACAGGTCCAGACCCTTTCTCAGAATAACTCTGCAACCCCAGGTGGATGTAAAAATTAATAAATCTTTCCACATGTTCAAGGAGACAACTCCATCCTGTTTGCTTACCAAAAGAAAGTGGTACAGAAGATGCTGAACCTAATTTGTGTATTTCTGAAAGCCTTCGTTTTATGCTTTCAGTCAAGAATATTTGAGTTCTGTCCTGGTTAGCAAATATGAGCAGGTATTTTTGATCCAGCATTAAAGTTAACAGCACCTATCCTCCTTCTTTCTACTGTCTTAATTTATACACTACTCATCATTACTACCTCTTTTTGAACTATACTCAGGTTCTCTTCCCATAAACCTTGTGTACAAGTTGGGAATGGGTGAGTTTAAAAAGCTCAGTATATGAAGTCATATGTTTAACATCTTCATTCAAAATTCCAGGAGGGAGCTTCAGAGCATGATCAAGGCACAAGAGCTAGGTAAGCATGTACCTGTAGGAAAGGACTCTTTATTTCTGTCCTTCTTTCCTTATCTATAATAAAATCATATTCTACTGGAAACAGAATTGACTTTCCAAGTCAGGCTCTTGTCCGACTCAAGGGAAGCAATTAGATGTAAAGCAGGCCACCTGGTATGACAGTAATTAGACTCTAGGTCTGTTGTCATCAGGACTCAAAGCTGCACTGTGAAATTAGCTCAGAACTTTAAACCTGTATTAACAACTTTTATTTCTTAATTATTATTTTATTGGGAACACAGCTGAACAGAGGGCTGAATAGCTCACTGAACTAGTAAAAACTAATCTAGCTATTTCCCTCTGTATTATCAGTAGAGATCAGAACCACCTTAGCTGTTACGAACAGTTATTATCACAAGTAACCCTCTGGCTCTTTTGCATCTACAGAGAATTAATTAAAAGGCTCAAACTGGTGTGCAGTTAACATTTCCTACTGTCAGTTTAGATTCTGTGTAGGCAAGCAAAGCAATCATAGGCTGTACATACATTAATATTAGCATTATGGTTCAGGGCATTTTGGTGACTCTTAGTGTACCCATTCACCATGCACAGATTGCATTTACAGAGCTCATTTCGTGCTAACAAGCTAGATTCTTTCAGAAGAAAGTGAACCAGGTCTGTTCCAGCCCTATACCAGATGCACTCCAAATCCTATAGGGACACAGACAGTGAATCCAAACAGCTCCAAACCCTTGGCATAATGAGGATGTTTGGTCCAGCAGGGGGTGACCTGCACCCCCTAAACTTCACATTATGTAAATGCAAAGTCTTCAGCACCAGCTCTTTCAATCCACTAAACCAGTCCTGTTGCACCAATTTTCTCATCAATGTATACACAGTCATGAGTGGCAATGGGTCACTGGGATTTTACAGCACGTTAAATACAGGGAGGAAATGTTAATAAAACCAGGAAAGTTGTCTTCATTTTCACCTATCTGTTCATGGCACTTTGAAGATAAACAAATAAACAACTACTTAAACAAGGCCCCCATACATGTACTCTTTTGCAATGCAAAGTTAGAACAAACACATAACACAAAGTTAAGGGATATTACTATTATGATAGCATTTGTTGTGCATTAGTACTTCATTCACAGCTCTGAGCTTGGATACTGCCTATCATCAGTCTCTTTATAATGTCTAAAATCTCTGTACACACTTGTAAGCACTACTAGTATTAAGTTTTAATGCCCAGGCTTTTGTCCCTCTATATCAAGATAAGACAACAGGAACAGGACCCATTGATCCCTACTGACAGATAAATGCCACTGAAGCCAAAAGTAGCTCTGCCAGTGTCCTGGTTTCAGCTGGGAGAGAGTTAATTGTCTTCCTGGTAGCTGGTACAGTGCTATGTTTTGAGTTCAGTATGCAAAGAATGTTGATAACACTGATGTTTTCAGTTGTTGCTAAGTAATGTTTAGTCTAAAGTCAAAGATTTTTCAGCTTCTCATGCCCAGCCAACGAGAAAGGGCACAAGAAGTTGGCACGGGACACAGCCAGGGCAGCTGACCCAAAGTGGCCAACGGGGTATTCCATACCATGTGACATCACATCTAGTATATAAACTGGGGGGACTGGGGGCAGGGGATCACTGTTCAGGGACTAACTGGGTGTCGATTGGTGGGTGGTGAGCAATTGCACTGTGCCTCATTTGTATATTCCAATCCTTTTATTGTTACTGCTGTCATTTTATTAGTTATCACTATTAGTTTCTTCTTTTCTGTTATATTAAACTGTTCTTATCTCAACCCATGAGTTTTACTTCTTTTCCTGATTTTCTCCCCCATCCCACTGGGGGGGGGGGGGGGGGGGAGTGAACGGCTACCTGGTGCTTAGTTTCTGGCTGGGGCTGAACCACAACAGCCAGTAATTTGAATGGGACATTTCACTTGTTGTACCCAATAGCACCTGGCGTAACATCCCAAGAAAGGGAGATATTCTTGGAGAATAAAATGCCATCATATGCACCTACACAGCTGTACGAGAAATCAAAAGGGAATGGACACTTGTGAAGGCAGAATTTTGTTCTTAGTTTGCAGCCAGCCTTAGCTGTAACATATCATAATTCCAGATTTTCTGTATATGAAATGAAAACTTCTATCTACCACTGTTAACTGGTGCTTTACATCAAAGGTTATCATTTACTAGTTATGAGCTTGGAACCAGAAGATAAATAAACAATAGAAAACTTCTGGGGTGGGCAAGGGGATTCTTTTTCTGGAATTGTCCCTCCATACAGGAGGGATTAACTAGGATGCTCTATTTAAATCATTAACTGTATAAAAACTATTAATAAAGCTCATCTGGTCCATTCCTGTTGCCAAAGCACAATTGTTTCCTGAAGTACATAACCACATGCTCTATTTCAGGATGATAGGATTTTATCCTCATAATACTTCTATTGAAAATACCAATAACATCCTTAGCTTAGGTTTTAGAACAGGCAGAGTGTTCATTAAACTAATTTTTACTTTTCATCATTTATACTCTTAATTACTCCTAATTTAGCTCCCTTAGGATAAGAAAAGTTGCATGATCTGATTCTCACCAGATACAATGACAATACTGGTGCGTGCCTTTTTTACCTTTAGACTTGAAATCTACAAAATACTACTACAATAATGTCTAATAAACTTTTTTTTTTTTGCATTTCAACCACCACAAAGAAATTTTAAGCAGCAGATATGATCCCTCTATTGAAAGGAAAAGATTAAATACACTGATGTCAATAGTAGATTCTGTAACACCTGAACCAAAAAATATTCTGATTATATTTAATTGGCAACCAAAGAGCAACTAACAATATTCTTTAAGATTTTGGAGAGAGAAATCAGTCTTCAGAAAAGCTGTGCTTACTGGACCAATAATCACAGCTTAAAAGTTCCTTTTAACCCCACAGATAAAGGTCTTCATCATATCTTTTAATGACTACCTCTATCACATTCAAATCATATATTTAAAAGAGAAGTTACTAAAAAAAAACCCCAAAACCATTGGTGACTTCTGTAAAGTTCAAGAAACATTGAATGCACTCAAGTTTCACGGATAAACTTGTTCACGCCATACCTTTTCCCCAGTTATATCTTCATTTGCCTACTTGGTCATATATTTTGATGCATTCTTCCAGACAACTAGAACATGCCTTTTACATATATACTTCAAAAGACAAAAGCATCATTTTCTGACCTTATCATCAATCTCACAAATATCCTTGCAGTTTTGCAATATGCCTGGACAGCCAAATACCACCTTCTCCAAGAGACCAGCCCTGTAGGCAAGAGACAATATTCTCCTCCAGCGGAAACCCAAAGTAACGTGGTGTATTGACAGGAAAAAAACTTTTGTTCCAAAGTACTTCAAACTTCAGCTCCTGAACAAGCCGAAGAGAACATCCTGCACAATTATACTGATGGAGATGGGGATAAAAAAAAGTCACTTCCAAGGCAGCCAGGTCTCAGCTTCTCACAGATACTAGTCAGGTCACAGAAGCACATGCAGATACTGGTTGGGAGGTAATACAGTATATGGACTTAACTTACAGTATGTTCCCCATGCAACATGAAACCAGGCAGAAGGTTACAGGTATTCCCTGCATTAGCTAATATTTTTGCATGGTAGCTTTGTGAGCATCCTGCAGCAGGGGTGTTATAAAAGAATAGTATATTATTAAAGCAAGAATCTCTAACCAAGTAAGTAATGCACCTCACACAGCTTGCCAAAACATGCATTATCAGAGACCACTTACACTATGCTGTATCCCCTACAGAACAGCTCACATCCCTAAAAGTACGAGGCCTGTGAAACAGTTGCTTCTAGCCAGCTTCTTTCCATGAAAGAAACACTATGAGCAGGACAGTTCTCCGCAATAGAAAAATGTCACTTCAAGAATTTGACAGTCGTCATTGATTTCATTATATGTACTCCAGAGAAGAGGGGGGGAAAAATCATAGACTTTCACAGCAAAATGTTCTCTCTCTCTCTCTCTCTATATATATACACATAGGCTTTTTATTTCCCCAGTATCAGATGCCAGCTTAGTGCGAGAAAGAAACACCACACAGGGCAGTTCCTCACTAGCCATGAACCTGGACACTTAAATTATTATCTAATCTCTGCAAAGCTTATTTAAGAATCTGGGTCACATCTCAGTCACACTAATGCAAAGCAGACTATTTTTCTTCATTTTCATAATGTTATATAGGTTTACACAGATGTAAGAAAGAGCTGAATTAGGCCCACCATTTTCTGAAGAGAAGTACCTGCCAGGGTCTCAGCACTACTGTTACTGTGCATAACAGTACTCAGCATTGATATAGCAGTGAGGCTGATATCTCTCCGCTCTTCACCAGTACAGTCCAGCTGGAATTCGAGACTGATGAATGATGTATTTAGACACATAAAATGGATCTCCACTTTTTGATGCATCACAAAAAGGAGAGGGGCTTTTGAAGTTATTTTTGGTAAATTCTATTATTTAGGTGTTTTATATGGGTTTGCTTGTTCAATGGCTTAACACAACTGCATTGCTACTGTCTGAAAATATGTCAAGCTGTCAGGAAGGCAGCTTCCTAATAGTCCTTAAAGCATCAGTTTCAGAGCACATTACAAACACTACTGATCCCCACAAAATGCCTCTAAGGTACACAAGTCAATTATTATTATTATTATTATTATTATTATTACCTTCTTTTTTACAGTTGAAATTGGAGTAGAGAAATATGATCAGCCTTCATCACCGTTACAATGTGGAGGGTAGGTCCTCATGTGGCATAAAACTTCTTATTGTAATTGAAATCAAAACAGGAATGAAAGTATTATATTATGTGAGAGTCTGCACTTACAAAATGGGAGTTCCTTAATTGTTATTGTGGGTAATTTTATTAGGAGATGGGGAGCTTACAGAGAGCAAATGAATTGTAAAGACTAAGATCTTTCCTATCGAATAGCTACTAAATTACATTTCAGAATAAATAGTATCTAAATACTTTTCAGCAGAAGAAATTGCTGTGATTGCCTTAGAGATGTTATGCAGAACTGGCTGCAGCTGTGACATGCTGGGGGCCTACACTGTGCTGTATATTATTCCTTACAATGGAAAGTTGCATGAATTAATTTCTAAATACACCAAAGAATTTCAGGTAAGCAGTCTAATAACTCTGAGTATAAAAGGAAATTCATCATTAAGGAAAGTGAAGGGAAATCACATATTGGGTCCTGTTTTCTGGTCATGGGCAAGCTACACGTAAATCTTGTTTATCTTTCCCCTATAGACATTTGTGCCCATCTAGTTGACACAGGTGGGTACTAGTCCTCTCCTTGCAGTGAGAAGCAGCAGCGCAAGGGCCAGGGCAGAACCAAGTCTGCCAGGTTTGCATTTTCTTTCCCTTGCTACAAGGCACAAAGGGGGTAAAGTAGAAGCAAACTGAGTAGGAATCAGTGGGCATGGAGCTGGATGGAAGCAGGAAAGCAGTGATGGCCAGGGTGGGTTGTCTGCTCCATATTTCTGAGCTTCTGCAGTGGAATACAGGGGCAGTGAACTGGCACAGCTCCAGCTTGAACTGGGAGCCACTCCAGTCTCCGAGAGTATTGAAACAAGGGAACTTCACTTCTCTTCCCCCTGCATATCTGCATCCTAAGGAACCCAGCTTTTCACCAAAATGTAAGTCATGCTTTGGGAGCTTCATTTAATTTCAGGGAGATGTTCAGCCATTGTGAATGATCACAATAATTCTGCTTTAATATACAGTAATATTTTAATATATAATATCTGTAAATAACAAGAGACACAAGAAGGACCCAACATAAATAAATCTCCAGGCTGTCATTGTATATAACTCAGCTGATTTACCTTATGCAACACTAAGTAGCAGAGTTTTAAAAGGATCAGTTAGTGATCATGACAAAAGGATGTATAAGGAGAAATCACTCCCTGTTCTTTGCTGGCCTGCTGGACTAGCTGGCCACTTTGAGATGAGAAGGGAGATCTGCACCTGAAAAATCTTTAGTCCTTGCAGGTTTGCTAAGACAGCCCACAGATCCCGGGTGTAATGTTGTCCCAGAACTGAGGCAAAGCCAGTTGTGCTTCTTCTTGTGTAAGTCACTGGCTTGCTTTTCCACAACAATTTTTTGGGGCGCTACTCTCCAAGGCAAAGTTTAAAATCATATGATCTAGAGGCAAAAGCCTCCCTAATCCACCACTCACTCCTTGTTCTGTCCAGTGCCTTGGCTCAGAATTTTACAAAAAATAGGAAAGCTTTATTGACTGAAAGTACTGCTTTCAAAACAAGAAGCTAACATGTCTTGGATCAGACTTAATTTGTGAACTGGAAGAGGCAGCACAACCCTGGGAATAAATTTATAGGTAGGAGGAAGCTGTCTCTTTGAATCATAAATTGACTGCAACCGGAAAAATCACAGTTCTCACACACTATAGTGTCCAATGATGCTCTAAAGAGCTCCCATACCCAAACACAGCCTGCCAAGCGTCAAATATGTTATTAACTGGAAGTAAAAGCAAAAATAATTCCTCCCTAAATTCTCCTTGGTGAAGTGAAGCTTTGTACTGTCCTTAATACAAGCAAGTGCTTCATGGGCATATTTCAATCCTGTACTAAAGAACTACCTATCAGAATTGACATTTAAACACCTTTCCTGTTGTAGGATTTTGGAGCAATAATAACACTTTCAACTTCTACAGCAACTTTATCCAAGTATCTTGGAGTGGTGTAAAAGCAATGATTAATTTAAACTTCATGAGGTAAAGAGGTAGCGACAGCACTTTCCACACAAGGTGAGTTAGACACAGACTCCCAGAGGTATCACACAAGGTTGCGCACAGGGCAACAAAGCTGAAGACTGGATCCCTGGGGCATCCTGTGTCAGTGCCCTGCATCAAGCATCAAATACCATCCTCTCCCACCCCACACATGCTCTTCTGAATGCTCAGTAAATTCTCCTTATAGTGAAGACAACACTATGAAGTCTTTTTAGTACTTATTTACAGTAAATGCACACTATTATCTCTAGGTGGTTTTGTTTTAATATGTTGGGGGTTTTGGGGGTTGGGGTTTTTTCCCCTCTAAGTGAGCTCTTCTTCCTTATTACTAAACAGCCAGCAAAGAAGTAGAGAGTTACCAGGGGCTGACTACATTAGTCTCAAATGTCTTTTCAGTCTATTAAAGTGTTTTCAATTACCTCCTAATACACCTCCAGGGAGCCTAGGAGAATGGAAGGATTAGTAGAATAATGAGTTTAAATTATTTAAGGGTTTGGAGTTTTTTTCCCTCTTATTATGTGACTTTGTTGGATTTGATCCTAGACCAGAGATATTTGACAGTACAAGCCAGGTTATTTCTAACAAGTAATCTTGATCTCAAATCAAAGGGTTGCAAGAAAAGGATATAAAAGTGCGAATTTCCCCTCCTTCTCCAAGAAGGTACAGTAAAAAGGGTAAGGAGGTCTGTTTTACTTTGCACTGATTGAAACAAGGTGACTATTTTAGCAGCTGTTGAAACTGATTGATAAGACAGTCACTAATGGCAGGTGAACTTATCAGGCAGGAACATCCATAAGGAAAAAAGTGCAAGTGATCCACTCTTACCTTATTGCATCATGATGTAATAAAACTCCAAAATTCAGCCAGTTGAATTAAATTTCAGGAGGGGTGAACTGAGGTATCTGAGATTTGTCTAGTTCTCCCTGATAGCCACTGATATGGCTATCACCATCCAAATACCTAAGCATCTCAAAGCTATTAGGTGTATTTTAGCCTCAAAACATCCTGATGAGGCAGAGAAATTTCATTTTGGTTGCATTCAGGAACTGGAGATATGAAATCACACACTAAAGGTCCCACTGAAAGTTCGGAGAAAGCCAGGAATGCAGCCAACATCTCCTGAGCCCTACCACATCCCTGATGGGTCAACAGTCTACACAAAGCAATAATGCAAAATAAACAAACAAAAAAGAAAACACCACCAAAGTGAAAACCAGAACATGGTTCTAGAGGGAAGAAAACACATGCTCTACAGGACAGAAGATGTTTATCATGGCACAGTCTTTCATTTTCAGTCTTAACCATTTCTAGTCTGGTATGTTAAATCAGTGGTCCTGCCTATGCTGTAGGCTGTTTTTCAAGCCCTCCCTTCTTCCTAAGGTTTTCTGCTCTACCTGGCTATTGTTTAAGGCAAACCTAATTCAGCTGCCAAGGTAATTTTTCTGAACCTGAAAAATTAGGCTACATGGCACTTCCGTCATGGTGGCTGTCAATATCTTCACTATAATTAGTACAATTTCCTTCACACTGAAACTAGAACTTGGCTTCTGTCCTATATGGTCCTGTGGATTAAACATGGATTTGTCAATGACAGGTCTTAATACCATAACTTTAGTGACCAATTTAAAATGAGGATCTAGATATTCTGCTTAGCTCCTACTTTCTTTGAACAGATACCTAATTAATATAGAATATGAAGTGCAGCATATTCTCAGCAACAGAAAACATGACCAGACCTTACTGTTCTTAGATCCTATGTGTTGTCAGCATCACAGCTGTATCAGAATTTACAAATGTCCTGAATTTTAATGTCACCTATGGAAAATACTGGGGATCATGAGAAATCAGTCAGAAACAAAAATGCATGTGAAAGATATTTCAACTAAAAATACCAATCAGTTTGTATTGTGAAAGAATATCAACCATGTACTGGAGTTTGAGAGAAGATGTGAGAAAAGCTGTTGGAACTATAGTAGGTTTGAATATTTTTTCCCCAATATTTTTCCCCTCCCCAGAAGTAGTTAGTCAATATGTAAACTTTAGGAAAAAAGTTTTTGGTATTGTTTTCTCCTCCCTACACCTCCAGTTTCAATATTGAACTTGAAAAACAGACTCGTGCTAGCTTATTGAAGAGATCCAAGGACTAGCATCAAGCAAAGCAAGAATCATGAGTTTAGAACTCCTTATGCTCAGGCAAACCTTTAATCATAAATGAGTGGCTCTTTGGTTGGTGTTGACTGTGTACTGGTGTCTGTGTATATATCTCTCTATATATACATACACATATTATATGTATGTTTCCATGGTCCTTTTCCTGCTTATCTTTTTTATATATTTATTTTGTTTCCATTTCTCTCCTCCCTTCTCCAAAAAAACCTTACTAGAGAAGTCTTGGTTTATCCCTACCAGAAGAGGGGAAAAATTTCTGTGGGTAGGCAGACACATTTTTTTGTCTCTGCTCTTGTCATGAACACCTGACTTATTTTAGTCTTCTTAATCCATAACTATTATAAGGGATTCTCTATTCTTGCTAACAAGATATAATGACTATTGTTAATCCAGAGAGAGTGTTTTTCTCACTCATGCTTTCATAAGACTGAGTAATCATAAATGAGTAAGTATGTGTAGAGATTCAATTTGAAATTGAAATCTAAAATATTTTTTAGATACATGAGATTATTAGAACAGTATACACAAAATTATAACAGAAATAGAAAAATTAGCAAAAATGGACCCAAGCCACAGCTTCCATAAAACTGATTCAAACACTGGATAATCTTAAGATGGAGATTTTACCCTGTATTTCACCACCAGAACCAGTCCAGAAATCAAAGCTGGGCAAAAAATATTAATCTCATACTGTACCCAGAAAATATATTTTCCATTGCTTTCACTGTTACTGTGATCTCGTGACAGACTCAGCCTTCAGAAAGTATCAATACCTTATGATGAATACTATGAAAAGTGACAAGTGCATTTTCAGGAAGCCTTCATCCATATTCCTCTTCATCCTCCTCTAGGTTACCATTAGTTAGCACGCTTCGGGGAGTCTCTACGTTCTGCTCAGCCTGGGGTCAGCCAGCTGATGTTAAATCCGAGAGTTCTGACACCTTATCTTCATCCCAGGAAGAGTGAAATATGAATTCACTCTTCAATACAGAACATGAAGGTAGCTGTATCCACAATCAAACAGCTTAATTTGCAATACTAATAGAAGCCTTTTCACAGTGAGATGAATGAGACCTAGCCACCAGACAAAATGAACCCAAACCCACTGTGTCTTAAATGGTAGAAGCTAGAGGTATTACTGCCTTTCAAACATTACATTGGTAGTAGTTTTAAGTGGAACTGCTAATAATTTTGCAAGTAGCTCACATACAGATGAGAGCTACAAAGCAGGACTGTAGATGGAGACACCCTAGCTCTGCTAATTCTCTTGCTGAAATCCTGCCTGCATTCACCCACAACCCAAAATTTAAAAGATTGCATGCCATAACAAAATTCTACCTGGGAACTCCAAAGCAGCAGCAGGTGCTTTGGGTGTGTGTTAAATATTTCCCCACATGCCCAGGACACTCCACCAGCTCTGAGTTGCTACCCAGCAGCATAGGAATCCAGAGCTGTGGAAGGGATGTGCACATGTCATCCAAGTGCCCTTCTCCTGTTCCTTGTAAAATGTGTTAATGGGAATAGATTGAAAGTTTTAGCCTGAAGTAAATTAACTACATTATGTATCATGACAAATTATGCAGATTTACACCAGATAATCATTCGGTGTACTTGTCATTGGAGACAGCTGATGTCCAGATAAAATAATTTGAACTCAAACAAGTAAGTTCAGATTGTTCCTATTGGGCACATCACTCTCCTAGCACACTACCTTGTGATTGTATATAAAACTACTACTTCCTATTATGTTCATATTTCAGCTTATTCTTTTTGAACTTTGATGGATCCATCTACCTCCACCCTTCTTCAACCCCTTTACTTTGGACACAAGTACTAAAAAGGGTGCTAAACTGTGCTGTAGCAAGCAAAATACAGTGCAGAGAGCTTGGAACCAATTCCCTGGGCGTTACCGCTTTCATAGACTAAGGAGTTAATGACAGGGCTTTTGGCAAGGAGGAGGAAGGAGAAAGTAGAGGGATGATGATACTATGCTTGATGAGAGGGGGGGGGGGAAAAAGTGAAAGACAACCATGGGCCCGAACAATGGCTTCCCCAAAGAGCAATTAGGATTTGAGCTCAAGCTGCTCTTGGAAAACTTCCTTTTCCTTCCAACACACCAAGGGGAGCAGTGGCTCCCTACAGAATGATGCACAAACAACTTCAGTGGGAACAATTGTAGTCTTGAAACTAACCCACTGGACTCTGACCTTGAAAATTTATGCTGCCACAGACAGAGACCTTCTGTGTGAAGTTAAGTCATTTTTTAGCACCTGTGTCCCTCTTCCCCCCATCATTTGTTCTCTTGCTATGAAGGCTGTAACCACCACGGGGATAAGGTGTTTCTTACCATGTTTGCACTATACATAGTACTGTGGAGACCTTGTTTTGTTTGGTGCTTGGTGTTAGTGTAATCCTGTTTCTAGATATACACTCACCTCATTCCCCAGGAAAAGCAGAGCCAAATGGCAGGCATTAAACACAACTGACTCCTCTGGGAGCCTGCACCATGCAGAACCTTCCCAACAATAAGGTATAGAGAACAGTTAAGCCCTTTGCAACACTTAACAGGGAGGTAAACTTGAAGACTTGCCAGAAATCCAGGCTTGACCTGGATGATCCAGGTCTCAGGTCAGGTACCCAGCTTAGAGAGAAACCCATCATCTGAAGAGCCCAGAGGGAAATGATCTGGGGCCCCAGCTCATTGCCTGAGAAGAGGAAAGTTAAACCCCTTCACAGCAGCAAGCCCTTGATGCTCTGGTCCCTAAACCCATAAGACGCAGCCCAGCAGAAGCATCCAAGCTGGGCCCCCAGGGGCAGTTCCACCATTTGAGCTCAGAGGACGAATGACTGTGGACACAGCAGCTGAACTAAGATCCAGAGAGATCTGCCAACTTTGTTGTCCTAAGTTATCAGACACAGCTGAGCAGCAAACATGGCACAGACTGAAATGACACTGTGCAGCCTTTCTGCTTGTGGAGATACTTCCCTGATGAAGTGTCTTATTGAGTAATTACAAAATATAAGAAATTCAGATTCTTCTTACTCCTTTTAGTAATACTATCAAGCTTGTGTGTCTGTTTGATGGGCATATTGGGTCTTGTTTCATGCAAGGATACTGAAGCTTGTTAGGAACAGTGTAGTGGAAGAGTACTCTTTTTTTTAGTTACTTAATCTTCATGCTTTTTTTTTTTTTAAATGACCATGTTTATCTGTAACAAATAAACATTACATCAGCCCAATAAAACTCCTATCAATCCTTCTTTCATACAGACCTGAATTTCTTGCCTTCCTGAGGAGACGTACTTTTGTCTGATCTTGCAATTTGCAATA
Source organism: Harpia harpyja (assembly GCF_026419915.1). NCBI lineage: Eukaryota > Metazoa > Chordata > Aves > Accipitriformes > Accipitridae > Harpia > Harpia harpyja. The sequence goes on from NC_068952.1 coordinate 22,211,002, forward strand.
AAGAGAGATATTGTATTTATGAACAATCAACTAACTATTCCATTGTTTGTGAATTTGCTGTCCTAGGGTTTCTATCTGAACCTCAGTTATCACAGATAAACTCTGTGGTACTAACAACGCTAATACCCTCTGCTGTGTATAGTTAACACTACAGAGCAACTACAGCAGGGTTACCCATGTCAGCTGCCAAACAGCTGCATTTTGACCCAAAGTTTCAGCAAGCCACCCTTCTTGCCCTTCCTCAATCCCACCACAGCTGGGAGATCAGGGAGGGATGAAAGGTCCCCAGGCACTCAGATAGGCAGCTGCTTCTCCAGACAGATCTTTGGGATCTGATGAATATGCAGTATAGGTGAGGCAGGATCACTGCAAAGCCAAGTATGGATATGTAGGTAGCAGCTATAGGGGCTCTTATTTCACTTTGTGAAGATCTAGGAACAAGTTAATAGTTGCCAGTGTGATGCCAAGGGGGCAGGCTGGCTGCCTAGATAAGACAGGACTGGAGGTAGGTATTTGCTTCTCAGACTTTCCACACGGTTATTTTATGATCATAGGCTGTTCACGTAAGCTATCCAGACTTCTATTTCCTTGTCAGTAACAGAAGTAGTGATATCCATCTCAGGGTTGCCATGAAGTCAGATTCATTACTATGTGTTCAAGGTACTTGGCAGTCACTAGTGCTCATCCTAAGTGCACCAAAGGTAATAGAAATATCCCCACTGAGTTCAGTGGGCTCTGGGGGTGAGACTTATAGAGGAGCAATCCCCTGTTACAGTGTGGCATAGCATGAATCCTATTAAGAACCTGAATACCTTTGAATGAAAAAAGTTACAGGAGAAATCCCCACCTTTAGTAACAGCACACTGAATTGACATACCTAAAGCAAAGAGCCGTGGAAAAATCTCAGCAAGAAGGAAGAATGCGTGAGTGAGTTTGGCTGTAGCAGCCCTTCAGAGCCAGAGAAGACTGCAAAACTCAAGATCAGAAAAGTTTGCTTAAAGCAGATGCTTGTGATGATGGGGAAAGTAGAATCTGTTGGCTACCTGCCTAACACACTTAAGTTTACGTTAAATGGAGGACTGCATTACCTTATTGAGTGAGTCTGCTCTTTGCAATATGTTCCCTCTTCCATTCTGTACTAATTTAAACCTCTTCCCACAATTACAGCTGTGAATTTTTTTTTCCTTAAAACAAATTTTAGAACCACCAAATTCAACAGTTCCAAAATGTCTTTGCTACATCAAACACCAGTAGTAAAGAGGCCTGAATACCACCCTTACTCTCCATTACTTTGATAATACCAGTAAATAAAAAATGCTGGGGATCATTATCTAAATGCAAGGTTTACTGGACTGCCACAGCTTGCATCATACAGCTAAACTCTTATCACAAGCTAAACAGGACAGATGAGAAGCCTGTATTTGGACAAATATCATATTTCTGTTTAATTTACTATTTTCTGTCCCCCAGTTTATGTACGATATAGGTAATAATTAATTGCATTTCCTTTTTACAAAATCATTTTTTAAATTTAAAATGGCTTTTCAATTCCACTGGATTTTTTGACTAGAGAAAATTAAAACAAAAAAGTTTGATCAAAATATAGAACAAGCTGAAATCTTCAGAGGAAGAAGAAAACAAATTTTTTTTTTGTTGTTACAGTTTCCTGGGTTTTTTTTCCTGAAATTAAATATTGTAGTAATACTGGAGGAATTTGAAGAATAAAATTATTTAAAACTTCAAATGAAAAGTGAACATTTTTTACCTATTCTGTTAGTGTTATTGTCCCAGAAACGGGGTTCATTTACCCAGTGTGCAAGCCAATAACACAGAGTTGAGGTATTTTCAAATTAATTTCATTGATGCATATGAAGGGGTGCCTATCTCAAGACAGCATACCCTTGTCTCAAAAATGCTCACATTTATACACTTAACTAATATATATTCATTGTTATTTTCCTTAATGATTGGTTCTGTATTCTTTGCCCCTCATGTAAATTAGTGCACAGACTCTGTCTTCTTCCTTCATAGTCTTCTTTTGATTAGGCGATATCATTTGAGTAGGTGGTCATGATCTCCCCCTGTAAGAATTACCTTTTACCTACCTCTTCCCTAATCTTGGCAGTTCCAAGCGGTTCTTCAAGGTTTATTGACCAGACCACAATCCATTACCTTTTCTGACATAAAGCCCCATTGTCTAGTAGTTAGATCCTAAACCCTAAATCATGTCCAGTTATTGTTTCCCTATTTTAAATATTAACTGATGAGGGCTCTACACAGGACTTTAGCAGCTCCGTGGTTATTTCAATCATATTATACATATTAATTGATAAAATTCTTTTCCTACATTGTCACTGTTGTTTGGTCTAGTATTCTCAATGCAGATAGAAAGCATCATATGAGAAGTAAATGACATTACTTATGGGTTTTCCACATGATCCTTCATTCCCAAGAGATTTACTTTTCTATCTCATCTCACTTATGTGTTCAATCAACACCTGTATTGACATATATCAGGCACATACAGTATCAACTATTGGAAAATTAGATCCTGACACAAGGCACTGGTTTCTCACAAAGGTGTTGCTCATGGCTATACGTATCATCCCTTATAATTAATAATTCTGTGTTCTGTCAGATCATAACACAGTTTTGGCCTGAGCTTTTCCCCAGTGTATTTAATACCACAGGGATGCTATATGAGCTACTTTATTTCACGATTCAAATGTGAAAAGCTGTTCAATAGCGCAGTAGCCTTTCTTTGCCTGAATAACAATGGCAGCACTGATTGCCCTTAATAACATTATTATGCTACGTGCACAAATCAAGCACTAAGAGCAATCAGGTGGAGAATTAGATTGTTTTAAAAAAACCCTGATCTTTATTCTTGCTACATGCCTACTGGACCTTGAAAACAGTAATAGGATGGCCTTTAAATTCCTACTGCTTTGATAAGAGATGAGAGGTTAAGCCAAATACTTTTCTTCTGGTTTGGTAGCTATAGCTTGCAGGCATTGCTCAGTGCCTAGACGTTACTTAAAGTGGAATTTATGAAAGGAGGACTTGAACTGCATATGTAGTTGGTACAGATGTATAAATATTTTGATACAATGACATTTTATGCAGATGTAGTTGCACACAGGAATATGGAGAGACTAAACCTCAACAATCAGTCCAAAAAACTCTCAAAGGAAATGAAAAGCAAAAAAGCAAAAGGAAACCCAACCCATCAGTGGCTGAACTGGTTCTGGATGAATCAAGATCAAGTCTTGTACTAGCCCAAAAAAACTTCAGAAAAATCAGTGGATTTGATTTCATTTGTCTGCAGCCCTGTCCTGATATAATCAGTTGCTCAAAGTAATTTTTCATATAGCCATGCAGAACTGCTGCCAAGGCTGCTCTTATTCCTCTTAACACCCCAAAGTGTCTGGATAATGCCACCTAAACTCAAAATGTGGCCCATGAGCAGATTCTCCCCTTTTCAAGGGATCAAGACCTTCTTAGAAGATAGCTTACACAAACTCATACAGAGACACCTCTTGAAAACCTGAAGCCTTGAACACCTCTGGTTTATATCAGCCACATTTGTTTCTTTTGTCCTATATTGCCAAAGGGCTGGACAAGGATTAAAAGCAAATTTAAAGACTTAGGGCAAGGAGGGCTCTTCTTTGGGAGGACCCTAGATGGTTCCTTCAGTTTTTTGAGAGAGTTTCAGAAGTCCTGACAATTTGAACCACTTAATTCATTTTGAATTAGCAAACCATTTGGCAGCTCCCTGCAAACAACCCATCCTTGTAAACACATCCTTGTTGGACTGAACACGGACAATATTCTCTTGTGGTCCTTTCCTTGTTTGGTGTTGTTCGTGAAGTACCTGGATAAGGCACACTCTGCCAAATATAAGCAGTTAATTTGAGTGCCCTTTCATTTTACTTTCCCTGTCTCATTCAACTATTCAAGGCTTTTTTTCATTCTTTCTTATTTCGCCATCTCTTACAAATCCCTTCCAGGCAAGGTAATTTATTCTTAGGCAACACACTTATGCAAATGACACAAGGAATATAGGTGTTTGGACTAGAAAGCTACGTAAAGAAAACTTTTGATGACTGCTGTTGGATCCAAAAAAGGTACAATTTAGTGTGAATCACAGAAAAATGTTTATTCTTATGAAGGGAAAATGGATGAAAATTAAACCAGAATTTTCCAGGCATACTCCCTAACTCACTGCAACATCTTCAAGAGATTACTTTCCAATCTATTAACCTGCATAGTCATCATGCCTGCAAACTATAAGTTCACCATCATCAGCACACTGTGCACCACTTTGAGTGATGGAGTTTCTCTGCTATGTGCATTTTCCAGTGTTTCAAGTGTCCAAGGATTTACTAGATCAGTTGCCATGACAGGGCATGTAGCTGCTAAGTTTTTGTATGCACAGGGTAACCCACCTGACTATGCAATCACAGACACTGGGTGCACAGGTATAGATGGGAAGCATACCCAAATCTTACTGGTTTCAAACTTTGCCTCCAATCTTCTGGCAAAATCCTCAACTGGCATAACTCAAAGTAGCACCATTAAGTAGGACCTACTTCTTAAAGTGGTCTAAACCCTTGACAACACACTGGGGATTCGTCCAGCGCTGTGAGTTATGCAGACTAGGTGGTTTTACATCATTGTTTTCTCAGATCTTTACAGTCTTAGGCTGACAATAGACTTGTTCAGTGATGGTGCTAACATTTAACAGTGGACCCAGAGACAGGCAGATAACACCTAAACCTCCCTCTGACTGCTCCATGCCCTCCATGACAAGGGCTTGGGTTTGCTGTTGCCACAAGACAATGAAGATGATGAAGATTTTGCTGCTGTCCTGTGGGAGCTCACAGTCCTGTGGGACTCAACACCTGCTCAGCCATTTGAACACACACACAGAAGAAAATGTGCCAAGTAGCATCGCTACTTCCAACAAAGAGGGAAAAGTCACTTTCACTGACGGACTTTTGCATGAGACATTGAGTCACTTCTCTGGGATTAAACACACCAGGACTCCTCCTGTTCAGTCTGAAGCCTGTCCAGTTCAGCAGATGATCCCAGACTGGCCTTGTGGCTGCAGTAACATGCAAAACCAGAAACACCAGGTGCTGGGTACAGGAGAGCTGAGGAGATGAGTCAGAAGAAACTTCACTAATTGCATAAGTCTGCTCCTGGGTCTGCTGCCAGTTGGCAGAGGGTATAACAGCCTCATTAAGTTTCACTCACAGTGCTGCTCACTTCTAGGTTTGGAAGGGGGAACTGGGGATAGCTTCTTCCTCCACTCGAATTAAAAAAAATCATGAAGAGGTGTTTTCCATTCACCTCACTGATGATGGCTGGCAAGAAGCAGAGATGCCTCTCCAAGCCTAACGCTATTCAAAGAGTTTTTAAGTCCTTCTCTTCAATTTAAATCTAAGGGTCTGTGGAGGAAATCACCTTTTCTGGCTAGAACAGCACCAGACTGCAGCACAGGAGGTCCTCTCGAGTGGCTGAGAACCAAATAACATAAGGTGAAGCATTATTATGAATTCAAACAGTAGTGCCAGGTCTTCCTTATTCCTTCAGCAAGCACAGATTTGCCATTTCATAGTTAAATTAGAAGGCTGATTATTTTGCCTCAACTCTTTAAAGATGGAAAGCTAAGCAGCATCTGATCTTTCCCCTGGGATAAACTGCAGAGAATTAAAAACTTTTTTTTTTTTTTAAACCAGATCATCCCCCCTCCCCCAATAACAACAAAGCCAAGACACTTCTGGGTAGGATGTTTTTAGGCTGGTGGGATATAGATGCCCTGAAGACCATTTCCTTCATTGTGAGGGAAGACAGGAGTGGGACATGTTGAAGACTGCATCCCACATTCTGGGCATTTTCCTCTCCATTCTTAAAGCCTGAATCCTGACTACTTTCCAAACATCCAGTTTCCCAAATCATCCTTCTAATAGTTTTGTTCAGAAAGCCACCCTCCAAAAAGTCAATTCAAAATAGGTTGCAGATGTTTTACATGAGGAGATTTTGATTCTTGTAACTTATTTCTTGCTTTGATTAAACACAGTTCTGATGGGTCTCAGTTCCCTGTTTCCTTCTCTTATTTTTTTCTCATAAAGGTAAATTCACAAACTGTCAGGATGCAAACTAAGCTGAGTTGAACCATCCTTGTCCCTCTGCATCTGGGCCTAGTCCATGAAGTCCTGATGTCTGAAGAGAGAATAACCAGCAATTTTTGTTCCTTTGCAATATACAGAAGCTTTTCTAGTCTCTGACATTATCTGTTCTTTCTTTCCGTTTAAGACAAAGAACACCTATATAACAGCCATGAAATATCAAGGATAGGACATTGCACACATAAGTGCTCTACACCTAACAAATCAATTTTTTCATTTTGCTTAGGAATCTGGCACCTCTGGTTTTCTGCTTGCCCATCACTAAATTGATTTAAAAGCTCTGTATAATGTTTATAAATATGCATCAACTAGACAGAAAATAAGTGTCCTGATCCAATGTCGGGGAAGGTTTCGATACAGTCTCTGGAGCGAGATTAAGACACAAACAAGGTCAAATGCCGTATACCCAAAAGAGTTTTTATTATCAAAAGTATCAAAAGTAGAAAATAGTAGCAATAGGATAGAACAGAAGAAAAGGCAGAAATCAAGCAAGCAGTTGGGATAGAGTTGCAAGGATAGTCACCACCATGGATCCAGCAGCATCTCGTTGGTCCTCTGTCTTCAATTCTTCGGTGGTGGGTGCACACCACGGCTTGTCTCCACGGTCTTTTCTAGGGCATATTTCGGTGAGGTATGCACATATGTATTGTTCATGCACTGTTCACACGCTGCAGGTTTCATCTATCACACAACCTTCGCGTGATGAACACCAGAAACCAGTATCTTATCTCAAAGACTACAGTTTCCATGAGAATGGTAGCCTCCACATTCTTGCATGCTTGTCGGCTTCAGCCCATTTCCTCTCCTGGATGCTTAGTAATTGTCCTTATTGATAGAGGAATGTCCTGCTTAGACAGGCCATCTCAGAGACAAAGGGCTCAAGATAAGCAGTTCACAATCCTTGAGATGAATGGCTTGAGATGACAGTCTAGTCTCTCACACCTAACAATCTTTGAGACAAACAAACAGCTACAGTCTCTCACAATAAGGTACAGAGAGAACAAAAGTGATCTGACCCAAGTTACTCAAGGCAATGTCAAAAGTCACAGAAGAAACGAGGAACCTCAACTCCCATCCCCCTGCTTTTCTTCATCCTTCAAAAGAAAAGCTGTTCCTGTCTGCAAAGCTCATGTCAAAGAGATGGCTGCATCTGGGCCATTTCATACTGAAGTAGGCAGGGGCCTTGACTGCCTGCAGTGGTCCCAAAATTTTTGCATTCTTCTCATTGCTTCCATTGGTGCCAAGCCACAGAAAACTGCTTGTGACTGAAAGCTCAGGAATCTTGGTGTCAGCTCACTTCTGCTTAGCTTAGCAGTCACATCAGTATCTGAAGGTTGCTGCCTTCCAAAGCAGTGCCTGTATCTATTTGATTATGGAAATGAACGCAGAGATCCTGTTAGGAAAAAATCCTAGCCTGTCTGGCATATTAATGGGATAACCCATCTACTCTGGGAGGAAAGCATTCAGTAAAAACTGCTTAGTAGATATTCAATAGTTTTAACCCTCAATGGTGATGCAAAAGTCAAGGTTTTGTATTTGATGCATGTGCTTCAAACCATCTCACCTAGTCTCACAGGATGCAGTTGCAGAGGCAGATGAGCACAGACAGGGTGCAGCAAAGAAAGAAAGGGTACATGAGAGCTAGAAAAATCAAACAGGATCTGAGATCTGCTTAAAGCCATCAAAATTTCTATGGGCTGCCAGTCTGGAAGAAAAGATGGCCTGGGAAGGATATCATACATAAATCAGGAATGATATGAAGAAGGTGGATTAAGACTGAGTGCTCCTTGTCTCTTCCACCACAAGAACTAACAGACATCAGACAAGGATCCTAGGAGCCACATTCAAAGCAAACACACAGACATGGCTCACTACAGGTAGCAGATCTGTGGAATTCTTAGACAAAAAGGAAGCTAAAATCGTTGCTAGACTTGTGTGCCAAATGTGGGAGGAACTGTTCAAAAAAGAAATCATTAGAGATTAGAAAACCCACAGGAAAATGGGAGTCATGTTTTAAAAGTAGTCAGAGGTTTGGAAAGTAACAGGGATAAGAACTGTTAAATATATTCACCCTGTTCTTGCTTATTCATAACCACCTTGTACAGCTAGAACCAGCCATAGCTAAAAACAGGTGAACCTTTTGTTTGACCAGTATGGCCATTCTGTTTCACTCTTACCACAGCCAAAGTTTTCCTACCCAGGCCTGCCACAAATTGTTCACAAATAGTTAGTTTTGGTATAATAGGATGAACCCTGTTGGTCTGGTCTGAAATTGGAGTAGTTAGGAGAGCCTTGCTGTCACAAGTTGCAAGGCAGAATGCTGAGACCTCACACTGTTAACCTGCATATTTGTCTGTGCAGTCTCCTCACCCACACTGACCACAAGACTCCAGGACCTGCCCCACTGCTCAGCCATATGGACAGACATGCCATTAATGCTTGATCTTGATGCACCACCATTCAATTATTCCCATTAACTAGTTCTCTTCCACAGAAAAAGAAATGTATTTATTTAACATAGTACTTCCATAGGCAAACTAGTCTGACAAATCAAGAGACCGATATTGGCTGTTGTTGTAAAGGCAACAGTGGTGCAGGCTTTCACTTTCCTATATACACCTAATTCCTAGCTAATGTGCTTTAATGGGATTGTTACTAGCATGGGAGAGTAATTAATTTTTCATAGTCTTCCTGACCTCTCTGCTGAGTTTGACAGCCAAGGGAGACAATTAGCAGCTATGGTGAGGTAGGTGCATATTTTATGAGTTAGCTGGCAGTGCGGACACACTCAGTTTTCTTTAATGTCTTTAGACAATGAGCTGGGGTGGACTTGAACTGCTGACCCTGTGCAATAAACCACCATGTGGTATTACCACCCTTTTGAGCCAGCTACTGCGTCAGGAGATTATTTTTTAAAATGTGACTAATAGCAGTTCTTTAAAAAAGAAAAAAAAATAACAGTCACAACACTTGTAGTGAGAAATCACACATCCAAGGGCTTGCTTTTTTTTTTTTTCCTTAAACATAGCTGCTACTGTATCATTAAACTATCAAGAATGAATCTGAATAACAAGGAAAGTTGCACAGTATTAAAAACACGTTAACGTCAGTAGGTGGAGTTCAAATGTCATGAGCCACATTTTAGTCCTATGATGTACAGATACATACAATATCTACACATATAGTAGCAGCAGGATGGATGCTCTCCTTACAGAGCTGTAATGGTGATACCAACAAGTGTCAAGACAGTTGCATTTCTAGTTGTACCTGGAGGAAGAGATGCAAAATGCAGCTGGAAAAGAGCTATAAAACCAAGCTCTCAGACTGAGGTGATAGAGTGTGAAGCCTTGAAGCAATAGGCTGTTTTCTTTCACTAACAGGACTGCATGTTATGCTGCCAATTTTATCTTCCATCCTAAAGAAATCATTTCATCTTATTGGACCAAGAGTACATGCCAAAGTACTCAATCTAAGCTCAAGTGCATGTGAATGAGATATTAACAGTATTTAAGAAGTAACCTTTATTGATCAGTTAGAATAGAATATATTCTAATGATACAACTCAAGTCACTATTGACATTTTGAAAACTACTGTCCTCTGAACAGTTCAAGTGAGGAAGTCTGGATCCTTGGTCCAGTCTGACACATGTGTGTTCAGCTATGTCTACAAATACCTGTTTGGTAAACTCTAGGAGGTAAACTTAGAAGCATTGTGTCTTTATTTCAAGGTTATTTCAAGTAACTAGGACCTTCATATTGTTGCAAATATTCTGGTAAAGAAATCAAAACATAATCACATAGAAGAGTTAGGTTTGATTAAGAAGTAAAATTGTGAAGCATGATGTATAGGATTGTTAAGTTTGAAATGTAGCCATAGAAACTGTGTTATGTGTGACTATAGGAACCTTAATATTGTTAAAGTTTGAAATAGCTAACCATAGAAACCTCACCAGGAAGTTACTAGTTTTTCTGTGTTTTGTTTCAAGAAACTAAGGAAACCGTCATGGACACCAGTTTGCTGCTTGGAAGACCCCTTACCCTTCCCATCTCAATTTGAGTATCGAAGGTTCCAATCAGTAGAGCTAAGTGTAACTGACCAATGATTGTTTTTAAATAAGAATATTGATAAGGTTATATAATCAAAGGACCAATCATTATAAAGGTTAAATTTAAGAGCGAGCATAGTATGCATTTTTATGTAAAGAGCTTATGTAACAATGACCTGACAGAAAAAGTCTATAAAAACTGATGGATTTTGATACTAAGTTGGATACGCCTTTGGAGGAGCAATCCCCTGTGTCCCCAGCACTGCAATAAACGAAGTGCCTGCTTCTTAACTTCACATTGGTGTTAAGGAGTTTTATTCCAGATTTTGGTAACAATATTTCTTTGAAAACAGCTTTAAAATTAATTTTAAATATGGGGCTGAATCAAACCGACAGGCACAAATAGGTCTAATCCTTGAAAAAGTACAGAATTTGAAACAAGCTTTACACACACCTGTGCTGTTTCTTCTTTTCCTTCCCCTGCTCCCCCATACCCACTTCCCTTTGATTTTTCGTCTTTCATGTCTCCCTAGTGACAGTTCCAGTAAAGCATTCATTTGTTCAGGGAACTTCACTGAAACAAACCCACTAACATTGTGGCAGTTTCCAGCAACAACCAACCTTTGTGTAGAAAACTGCTGAATTGGTCATCAACTGACTCATGCATTCCCAGTCATCAGGGAAGCTGTGGATTGTACAAAGTCCTTGATCATTCGTATCACAGAAAGGACAGCTTTATTTATTTTACCATCATGACAGGCTCCCCATCCAAAGACACCAGCAGTGTAACTAGATAAACATGCGATCGAAACTTTGTGCATAGCAACTCCTAAAATGATTATTGAAATATATGGTTGTGCTTCTGCTCTCTTTGGGAGCCTGAAACTCTCCAAATAAGAGCAGACAGGATTTAATATTACAGGGAATAATCTTAATCTGGCTCCTAGGGATAGCCTGGGTGGCTTATTCATTTCCATCTCTAAAATCTACAAGAATAGAAGAGTTCAACAGAACAACATGCAAAAAGTGCCTGGGGATCAGAATAATTGACCTAACAACATTCATCTTTAATGCTGTTTTATTTACAGCAGTTACTGTTTTCCCCTTCATATAGCAACATCAGATTAATGTTGCATCCTTGCAATGGCAGCAGCTATTCTTGGCCAGTGAACCTCTTCCAAGTGGGCATGAAAGAGCCCTGGATGGCAGGTAGATTACTTGCTGACATTTTTCTAATTAGTCCTGGCAGCCTGTTCCAAAGCTTAAGCACTGAACAATATGAAAGGAAAAGTAAAGAGAGGTAAGGAAGGGTGAGAGAAGAGGTGACACTAATGACAAACAGCCTGTTCTGAAAGCAATTCAAAGTGGCCAAAAGCCTGAGAACAAGTGTGCCAAGAGGTCCTGCTTCAATCATTTCCACTGTGATGTACATACTCTATAGAGAGAATCCTTACTAAATCAACTTTGTGGTACATTCAGGGAATTATTAATAACTGACTCTCATTCAAAGTCCATTAATTTAGTGGGAGTTTAGCACATGAACATAGGTAAGCATTTGTTTAAATGCTGTACTAAAAAACTGTTCCCTGAATAGTAGCCTCAGAGTTTATAACACATAAGAGTGCATCTATAGTAAGAAACTCCACAGTTTGGCTGACCTTTCCAGGCAGGTGAATACAGTTATATCATTCATTAGTAATCTGTGGGAACAGTCCCTGACACACTGCTGGCCCACACCAACTAGCTCTTTCACATATGGAGCCCAAGTTTTGCTCAGCCCGTACAGCATCTGAGGGATCACTCCCAACATGCAGTCTCTACACACTGCCAGTGCAGGCGTATAAAAGCACGTTAGCATGGCTGAAAGTCATTCCCTGCCAGCTGAACTCAGTGTCTGCAAACTTTCTCAAGCACATTGAATTTATTACTGTGCACACAGCTAGGCAGTCCTGTTGAATTCACATGGGTTTGCTCCTGAGGCAAAAGAGGAGTAACTTAACCTGCTTGACCTTGCATGGGAGAAGTTGAAGTGAGCTCCCATTAGCTGAACTAGGGAAGCAGCAACAGAAAACCTGGGAGATTCAGGAAAGGATGGCCTCCTAAATTGATATATGTGTTAAAATTACTTGCTAGCTTAAAATCAGATGGGTCAGCATGCTGAAGCTGACTGTATGACAGACCTCTGCTCTTCCAACATCAGAAATCCAAGTCATGCCAAAAGAGCACTATCATCCCTACCCACCACTCTGCTTGGGAACACACAGGGTACTTTATAGCAAAAAGCTGATATGCAACTAGAATGATATGTTAGCAAAAATCCAGAGCAATTCTTCTCATGTCAAAAGATCTCTATTTCTTTCCCGTTGGTGTGATCCCCAAAGTAATGACCTCTGGCCTGCTCTCATCTAATCAAATCTATGCAAACTATCTTTTATTTCACTTCTAACTGGCCGAACACTTTTTAGGAACAGAAATACACTCACGCATACTGACCTATAAAGTCAGAGATCTCCAGTTTCAACCTCCTTAGTACAGAGATACTTGACTACCCATTCAGACCCAGACCCACTGTCAAAACTTAAATGATAATCACATTGTTTAAACAGACACATTATACTGCAATTGCACAAAAATATTCAGTGGATTCATAGCTCACAGTAGTATTAAGTAGATTTAACTGATTTTAGGGCTTTTGCCTCTCTCTACTTGAATCATTACTGAAGGACTAAAGATATTAGATACAATTCCCTTAAGTACTTCAGAAATATTATGAATGAAACAGATCAATCTATCAGTGCTTTAGTCAAATCTGACTATCATCCAGCCAACTTTCTCCAAGAAAACTACCAGCCACTGCTGGGACCTTTAACAGAACATCACATCATTTTAACTCTGTATTTCCTTCTCTGATTTAAAGCTGCCTTTCTGATCTACCCTTGAGATCTCTGCTTATTTCTTCTCTTTTAAAAAAAATCTTTGGAATAAAAGTAAAGGCAACCCCAGAGGCTTTAAGTGGTTTTATTTTCATTCATTCCTCATCTTCATTTTCTTGACACAGCTGACAGCAGATTTGGGCTAACAGCTGTATACTCCTAGATTATTCTCAGATGCACAAAAAAAAGAACACCCAGAAAAGCAGGGAGGTGAAAATGCCAATCTATACAGCCACAATGCAACTGAGGCTTCAGAACTGAACACTTCTATATTCTCTTCTAAATTTTTAAAAAAGGTGGAGACTGGAAAGAAATAAAGCCCAAATGCAACCATAAAGTGATATAAGAACCAGAACATAAGCCACACAAGGAGCAAGTCAAAGAGTTAAAAATAAGACAACAAGGAATAAGATTAGAGTTTAATACCTTAAAAAAATATAATAGATTAAGGAAGGACAGAAAGAAATAGCCAGAAATAAAGAAAGGTAGAGATCTGTCCAGGCATCAGGTAAAGGCTCTTAACAGTCAGAATTAAGATGGAAGCTGGCTATATTCTTCAGGTAAATAGAGAGATCCTCATTACAGACATTCAAGAGGTTAAATACAATGCCAATAAGAACATGTCAAAGACAAAAAGCTCTGTGACATGCAGAGGGCTGACAACAGGTGACCCATAAGGGCTGCTTTTGTTTACTACACCTTCAGCTTTTCTTTGGAATTGATGTACCTAGAGTAAGAGTATCTGGCATGCAATAAGCTATGGCATGGGTTGCTCTGAACTGGTAGAAAGGAAACTAGCAACACTGCAACAACAACAACAAAAATCTTCCCAAACATCCATTTTCAAATAAAGTTTCATGCATAGCCACTCATTCTAAGCAAAAGGCAACAAAAGATAAACTTCAACCTTATTCCACCTCCTTTCTTGAAATGCTCTACCAGCTGCCAAAAATACAAGCAGGACAGATTGCCATTACAGCCAGTAGCTCCACAGACTAGTGGCATTTGAAGCAAGGTGAGCTTTTTTCATTTTTTTTTCCCTAGTTTACCAGGTAGGACAAAATGTGTTTGCTTTGACAAAAATAGGCTAGCCACTGGGTCTTGTATTAACACAGATAATTCTCTTCTGCCTCCCAAAACACTACATGGCTTTTTTTATCTGGTTAACATAATGGTGTCAGCTTAGGACATGGTTACTGAGCCCTGCAGTCAGAACCCAGCAGTAAAGATTAACTGAAAAGTGAAATGAGAGGGGGAAGAAAACTAATATAATGCAACCTCTATCAAGAAGCAAAATTTAATTCTTTTTAAACTTTCAGTTTGCTTATTTAACTTTGGGTCTTAAACTACATTTAATTTTGGTTTTATTATAAACAGTCTCCCAGACCTTAAGACTCATGACTGTTCTTTACCTTCTTTGAAATCATAACACTAACTTAAACACTGTGAGATCTTAAAAAAAAAAAAAAAAATCAAAATTGATTTGGTTTTTACTTCTGCTTTCTGCTCCTTGAGCCAGCACACAAGCCGTGACTTCAAATTTTCCTCTCCTATAGCTGCAGACAGCAACTGCTACTGCTTTTCATTTGTTTATTTGTTTTTGTAAGGCAGGAAATTACATCTAATCACATGCCTCCAGATATCAGATCTTTAAGAAACAGAAGAAACGATGTGAGACATGACAACGTGGTATCCTTCTGGTGCCCAACCTTTGCTGTTGTTTTTCCCCTGGTTTACAGCTTAATGAATAATAACTAACTACAACTATCGTTACCTTGGTGACCCTCTGCAGCAAAAACATACACCCTTAAGTTCACCCATACACCCTATAAGTTCACAGAGCAGAGAGACACAGAAAAGTTCTACCATCCTCATTTTACAACTGGGAAACAGAGGGAAACATCAAAACTAGCACATTCAGAAAACTGCTTTACTAAACTGGATGAGAATTCTTCACATGATTAAATGCTTTGATGACTGGTGCCATGATATGCCATGGAAAGGAGAAAGAAAAAAAAAAAAAGTGGCTTTTCAGAAACCTGGTTTCCTACATCTCTGGCCAAAATCTTCAATTCCTGACTAGGCACCCTCTTAGGAACTACATTTGATAATTAAAATCTCCTGTCAAATATTTTATGAGATCCTTTACAAGAGTAAAGATGCTCACTATAGTGATCTAGTGAAATATCTACTTAGATAATCAAAATTACAATCCCAGCAAGATGCATGTCAAGGGAGGACACAGCATCTGGAGTTACAGACTGCTCTCAAGAGAAGGCCATTTCCATTGGGAAATAAGAATTAATGCTTTTATCTTATTTTGTATCTCATTTCAGCAAAGACACAGCTTATGTCTAGTAATTACTTCCGAACATAAGTTACATGTTGAGTATCAACACTTAGACTTGTCATGATGGTCTCAGGTATATTACACAGCTAGATTACTTTAATGGAAGCAAAAGGCCTTTTTGTGGCTCAGAGACATTGCTCAGTCAGGCCATTCTGGAAGGTAAAGTGCTGCCACAGGCTGTTGTCCTTGATGTTTTCTCCCTGCCCCTCAAAGGAACAGCATCTGACTCTTACTTGTGAAACTTCTAAATTGAGAAGTCCGGCACTGTCCTAAGCCTGGGGACCTGGATTGCTCAAGAAGTTCACCAGCACCACACATCCATGGCCTTGACTCCACAATCAGTGAGATTGTAAAGTAGGTATGTTTATTCAGCGCTGGGCAGCACGGGGGGTAGTCCCACCAAAGTCGTGCACGCCTGACTCGGCAGTTCGCTTCAAATTTATACAGTCAAGTGTTACATATACATAGAGTTTCGCAATACGCCTATACATAAGCATGATCTATCCCCGCTTCATATTAAAATTAGTTCCAGAAGTCACAAGGCTGGTCTTGGCTGGTTTTTGGGGTCAACTGCTGCTTCTTATCAGGGACTATCTCCTGCCCAGCCAGCCTCAACAATGCAAACGTTAAGCATCACTTCTCATCCCCTTGGGCCAACAATGCAAACGTTAAGCATCACTTCTCATCCTCTTGGGCCACGTCTACCTCTATTGAAATTTCTTTAACTTCATTATAAGCTAGATAATTATTAAACAGTTCTTATCTACATCCATATATCTACTATATCTACTAAGGTTCCTTTGGCTCCCCGTTTCAGTCCCCCCTTTTCTAGAAAATAGTAAATTCTTTTACTATATCCAACTCTAGTACTTCTAATGCATTGTTTCCCTATCTAGCATTCTCTCAAAATATTTGTTGGACTTGAGTTTTCGTCGCAACTGATTGTTTTTCCATTCGCTGTAGGAATCTCCTGTGCTTTGGAAACACCATAAGCTGCATTGAATTGTTGTACAAAGGATTATTAGCAGAAAAATAATTACTATTGCTGTCACAAACAGTTGTTTTAGCCATGTTAAATTTGGCAACCAGGAAGTTAGTTTTTCCCATACCTCAGAAAATCCCCATGATATGTCAACCATAGTGATAAGATGTAACTCCTTAGAAATTTCCCAAATCTTTCCAATATCTGTCTCTACTTGCTGTCTTTCATTTAAATAAGCACAACAGCTTTGATTTATAAGTATGCACACACCCCCTTCCTTTGCAGTTAACATATCTAATGCAAAGCGATTTTGTATCGTTATCTTTGCCAAGGAATCAATTTTGGCTTGTAATTTTCCTAGAGCATCAGCAGTAGTATTGGCTAAAATCTCAACTACCTCTGATACATTGACTATTGCTTTCTCCAATTCAGATACTCCAAGCATTGGGAAAAGCCATCGTACCACACTGTGGAATGTGGTGCCTTGTTCTATAAGAGGGTTAGAGGTTCTTTTAGTCCTCGTGTGGTGCCATGGGGATCGGAATATTCCCTGTAATTTTCCTAAAATACGGAGTGTTTGTGGGATTATTATTGCCTCTGTGTATTCTCCCCACCAATCGATAGGTAAACTCTTATGTGCCTTCCTGTTTGCACAAAGGTATCAACGTCCGTCAGGGAGATTACAATTGGATGGCTCCCGAGGAGAAGGAAGATAACAACTCCCTGTTAGATTTCCCCATCCTGTATTAGCTATCCCTGTAGAGTGTGATTCATTATATCGAAAGCAAGTTCCATTCAGTGTCCCAAGAAAACTAGAAGTGTTGGCATAATGGGGGCACATCATTATGGGGTCTCCCCCTCTGCCTCTTTCCATGTCTTTTAATCTCCAAGACCAATTGTATCGATCATTATCATGTGCGTCTCTGCTACCCAGATCAAGTTTATACTTCACGATAGTTCTGGAACCATTTCCATATAAACAAGTATAGTTGGCAGTTCTATTCAATAGTGTTTTAGTGCTGTTTGTTCTGAGGGGGACACCAATAAACGGGAAGGTTTCTCCTTGTCTGGGTATTAAGGTACACATCAAACAGCTTGATACATTAATATCCTTTGCTAGCTCCTGGTTATATCTGACAAACAGGTTTTCATCCCATGCTTTACACAGAGTCCCCACAACTGCCCATATTACCGCGTAAAAACTAAATGTCCATCTGGTTTTGTGGTGACTTTCCATGGAGTTTTGGGTATCT
Organism: Harpia harpyja; assembly: GCF_026419915.1. NCBI lineage: Eukaryota > Metazoa > Chordata > Aves > Accipitriformes > Accipitridae > Harpia > Harpia harpyja. The sequence continues at coordinate 22,228,760 of NC_068952.1, forward strand.
TTTTCACTCTGGTGTGATGAATCCAAGCGTTCTGTTCCTTGATTCTGATTGCAGTAAAGGAGGTGAGTAGCACTTGGAATGGTCCTTCCCACTGTGGCTCCAGGATTTTTCTGTAAAAGACTTTACATATACATAATCCCCAGGTTGTATATTATGTACAGGTCCATCCAAACCTCTCCCTTGAGTCCCTACCACATGCTTCCTGATTTTATTGAGCTGCTTACTCAACGCTACCATGTAAGAGGTCACAATTTCGTCCCCAGCTTGCACAGACACCCCTATCTGTATTTCATAGGGTCGTCCATACAAAATTTCAGAGAGGCTCAGTCCTTCCCTCGCCCTTGGTCAAAAGGGCTAAAGGGAAAGACTGAGGCCATGTCAGATTTGCTTCTTGTCCTAATTTCACAATTTGCTGTTTGATTAAGTAAGTGGTTCATTTTTTCCACTTGACCACTCGACTGGGGGTGATATGGAGTATGAAGCTGCCAATCTATACCCAAATGGCGGCTAATTTGTTGTACTATTTTTGAGACAAAATGTGGTCCTCTGTCAGAGGATATGGTTGCTGGAACCCCAAAACGTGGTATTATCTCTTGCACCAGTATTTTAGTTACCTCCCGAGCTTTAGCCGTTCTTGTTGGGAATGCTTCTGGCCAACCTGAAAAGGTATCAGTTAATACCGATAAATATCGATACCCCCCTTTTCTTGGAAGTTCTGTAAAATCAATTTGCCATTGTTGTTCAGACCCATTGCCTTTTCCAATCTGGCCCATTTCCCGCTTTGGGGTATTCTTAGGATTAGTCTGAAGGCAAAGATCGCATTGTTGAGTCACCTGTCTCACCGTGGTATATAAATTTCTAGCCACAATTTTTCTTATCAAATGATTATACAGAGCCTCTGTCCCCCAATGTCTTTTCCTATGTTCCTCCTGTATCAAATGCCACAGTAAGCAAGAGGGAATGATTAGCTTTCCTTGTGGGGTATGAGCCCACCCCTCTTCAATATATGACCCTTCTAAATCTGTAATGAGTTTCTGATCTTCCCTGGTATATTCTGGCTTACCTTTTAGGGAGATTTGTCTACCAGGAACTAAAGCCCCTTCTATTTTTACCTTTGTTTTGGCCACTTGTTTTGCCTCTCTGTCCGCCAGCTCATTCCCTCTTTCCAAATCTGAGCTCACTTTCTGGTGTGCCTTAATATGCATAATTGCTGCTTTCTTAGGGAGCTGGACAGCTTCCAGTAACTTCAGAATTTCTTCTGCGTGTTTGCTATTTTTCCCCTCGGAATTCAATAGTCCTCTCTCCTTCTACATTGCTCCATGTGAGTGTACAACTCCAAAGGCATATTTTGAGTCTGTATAAATGTTCACAACTTTGCCCTGGGCCAATTCCAGGGCGTGGGTTACAGCAATTGTTTCTGTCTTCTGTGAGGAGGTGTTCATGGGCAAAGCCCCTGATTCTATTACCTCTTGGCTGGCGGTGACAGCGTATCCCGCATGTCGATTACCATTTAGGACATAACTGCTTCCGCCTGTGAACCAAGTTTCCCCATTTCCATGGGGCTGTCTTTCAGGTCTGGGCGACTGGTGTATGTTGTGTACTTCTGGTGTATGCTTCGGTGGTTTCCAAACAGTCATGATGTACCGGTTCTCCTGTGTTCCTGCTGAGAAAAGAAGCTGGGTTGACAATGTTAGTGACCACAATCTCTACATCATCCTGCTCTACCAATATAGCTTGATATCTCAGGAATCTTTGCAGAGAGACCCAAAGTCCACCCTTTGCTTCCAGTACTGCTGATACTGTGTGAGACATCAAAACAGTCATTTTCTGGCTCAGAGTAAACTTTCGGGCTTCCTGTATATTCAATATCACAGCCGCAACCGCCCGCAGGCATCCAGGCCAACCTTTTGCAGTCATGTCTAACTGCTTAGAGAGGTAGGCAACTGCCCGTCGATACGGACCCAGGTTTTGTGCTAATATTCCCAGGGCAATGCCCTGCTTCTCATGGGAGTAAAGAAGAAACGGCTCACTCACATCTGGGAGTCCTAAGGCCGGGGCCGACATCAAAGCCTTTTTCAGTAGCTCAAAGGCTCGTTCGGTCTCCTTGTTCCACTCAAGGTGTTTCTGCTCAGTGGCTGTCAATGCATACAGTGGTTTAACAAGCAATCCATAATTACAGATCCACAATTGGCACCACCCCGTCATTCCCAGAAAAGTCCGTAACTCTTTTACTGTCTGAGGTCTCTGAGTTTGACATATTGCCTCTTTACGGGCCTGTCCCAAAGTTCTTTGTCCCACGCTAATTTCATAGCCCAAATGATTCACTTTGCGTTGCGTTACCTGTGCCTTTTTCTTGGATACCTGGTACCCCTGGAGTCCCAGGAAATTCAACAGACTCACCGTCCATGTCATACAATCTTTCTCTGTCTTGGTGGCGATCAGGATATCATCCACATACTGCAACAGCTTTCCCTTCCTCAGACGGGGCTTCCCAGGATTCTAAGTCTTTTGCAAGCTGATTGCCAAAAATGGTAGGACTATTCTTAAATCCTTGTGGCAACACCGTCCAAGTGAGCTGGGTCTTTCGACCACTCTTGGGGTTTTCCCATTCAAATGCAAATAATTTTTGGCTGGCTTCATGGAGAGGGAGGCAAAAGAGAGCATCCTTCAAATCTAAAACAGTAAACCAAGTCAATTCAGGTGTTAATACGGTCAACAGGGTATATGGGTTCGCCACTACCGGGTAAAGATCTTCAGTTATCTTATTCACCGCCCGTAAGTCTTGGACCACCCGATATGACCCATCGGGCCTCCGAACAGGTAATATAGGGGTATTGAATTCAGACTCACACTCTTTTAATAATCCCAACTGCAAAAATTTTTCTATCACCGGCCAGATTCCTTCTCTGTCTTCCTTCTTTAGGGGATATTGTTTAATTCTTACTGGCTTTCGGCCTTCCTTGATCCTAACTTCAACAGGTGGAGCACTTTTCGCTCTTCCAGGTGCATCGGTAGCCCATACCCCTGGGTACACTTGGTTTAAGATGTCCTCGTTAATGTTTCCTTCTAGGGGGAGACTGGTTAAGGTTAGGCTCAATATTTGAATATATTGCTGATCTTTTACCTCCAGAGTAATTTCTCCCTTTTCGAATACAATTTTTGCTCCCAATTGTTCCAACAAGTCCCTTCCCAAAAGTGCCTTTGGGGAGTTGGGCATATATAAAAATTTATGAATGCCCCACTGTTTTCCTAATTTATATTCTAAAGGTTTACAAAAATATGTCTTTTCACTTTGGCCAGTCGCTCCTTTCACCATGACATAATCATCTCCCAGGGGCATCAAAGCTTGATTCAGAACCGAATATGTTGCTCCTGTGTCTACCAAAAATTCTACCTCTTGTTGTGTTTTCCCTAGCTTAATTATAACCAGTGGATCCGCTAGGGTAGATTCCCCAGGTTCCCGTCAATCTCCCTTCACATGGGCTACCGTTCTTCCTGTTTGAGCCCTCTGATCCTCCTTCTTGTTCTTTGGGCATTCCTTTTTCCAATGACCAAATTTCTTACACAAAGCGCATTGATCCTTGCCCAGTCGGGGCAAGTCTCGTCTAGGCCCTCTTCCTCTTTCTTCCTGGATAACAGCCATTAATTTCCTTTGCCCTTGCCTATATCCTTCCTCTCTGTTACTAAATACTCTCCATGCTTCATCCAACAATATTTCTAAATTCCTACTCTCTGTAGGCCGTAATTTCTGAAGTTTGCGCCTTATATCCCTTGTAGATTGACCCAAAACCAGGGAGACTAATTGTTGTATTCCTACCTCTGACCCAGGATCCAGCGGTGTGCTGCGGCGCATTACATCCCTCAATCGATCCAGGAATTCAGATGGAGACTCGGAAGGACTCTGTTTGACTGCATATAAAGCTGACCAGTTTATAGTTTTGGGGATTGCTCTCTCCATTCCTTTTGTAATCCACTCCTGATACCCCTGCAATCTTTCCATATGTGCAGATCTATTAACGTCCCACTTTGGGTCTTGGAGAGGGAAATATTCCTTAATGTCCCCTCCTGTAATCTTATAATGATCTTCAGCAAGATTCCCTGCTGTTTTTAAAATCAGCTGTTTCTCTGTCTCAGTCATATATTCCAATAATAGCTGTATATCCTTCCAATCAGGGTTATGCTGTTTTACAATAAATTGGAAATGCTTAGTTACACCTGTCGGATCTCTCCTATAACCTTTTGCAACCTTTTTCCATTCCCCTAGGTCAGCAGTAGAAAAGGGTACTTTGATTAACATCGTCCCACCATCCGGCCCCACCGCCTCTCGGAGAGGTGCTTGTAAAGCTGTTGAGGTAGTTTTCTTCCTAGTACGGGAAGATACAGGGCTGTTCAGGGGGGTCGGAGTTCTATCCGAGTCTGCATCCTGTTCCTGTGGTCGAGGGGGAGGCTTAAACAAATCAGTTACATCTTGTTCTGGTGCCTGATGGATTTTATTTGTCTTTGTACATCTTTGTCCAATACTACATGCCAAAGAGCACCACCTCAGTTTACCTCTAAGCTCCTTGTTGTTCTCTCGCTCAAGTGCAAGCACCATGGGGTCCTGTGGGGGTACCATTCCACGGTCCCTTTGCCACTCCGGATGGTTTCGGAGGGTGAAAAACATGTCTGCATACGAAACCTCATCCCATTTTCCTTCTCTCCTTTAAAACAGCATTAGTTGTAATAGAGTATTATAATCTATTGACCCATTAAGCGGCCACTTAGCATCACCTTCTAACTTATACAACGGCCACCATTGATTGCAATATTTAATAAGGTTCTTTTTATTTTCCGTACCTCCGGTCCCAACAATATCTTTCCAGTGGGCAATTACACAACCCAGAGGACTCTTCCTCAATATTCCCCCTTGATTGTTTCCTATTTTATAACTTCTTTTAATAAGCTTCCATGCAAATCGTTCCTTACACCTCTTTATAGTCTTCTCCTAGTTTCCCTCCCACACGTCCCAAATTTCCAGGATTAAATTTTCTCTTTCCACACACCAATTTCACTATTTCAGCTACCTTTCCAACTACAAACAATCTCAACTGTATACGTAGCCCGCCCCCTCTTATCCCAGGGAGTCCAAACCCAACACAGGGCATTCAATATCCCCTCCACAATGTATTTGCAACCTCTGTTTACACCACACACATTCCAGGACATATGAAGGCATACACTCATTTCCTGGATGTAAAAGACACCATTAAAATACCCACATTTATGCTATGCACCATACAGGGACTTTCTTATACCAACACCACAAAATGATTAAGATAATCAAACTCAAACTTACAATTACAACGCTAACATATAAATTGAAGTTCCAAATCATCAGGGAGTCATACTTCGTTCGTCTCCAGCCATACCCCTTGTGGAGTTACGAAACTGTGGATCAGAACTCCACACATGCTCCAAAGCTGAGCTGCGTCTCTTTTACTCAAACATTCAATTCACAGTTTTGGACATTTACACATTAACAAGCATATATACACATATAAATCTCAACATAACATTTCCACAAACTCACACAAAATCTTTAACATTAAATTTCCAAACATTCACATCATACAATCATCGCTCCAGTTGACAACCTTTTCACCAGCTGCAAAAATGTACCAAGCACAATTGCGAGGGGGTCCACTTACCCCAAAAACGTACCAAGCGCAATTACGAGGGGGTGCGCTTACCCTTTTCCTACCTCTTATATACCAGTCATCGACAGGTCCGTCCTGGCTCCTGATACTGGGATGCAGCAGTCACCCCGGATTTGCTCGATCTACCCCCAAGATCGCTAGTGGCTGCTCTATCGGTCAGCAAATCCCCCCTTGTTACCATACAGGGTACCCTCCTCCCATACAGGGACTACGCTGCACGCCAGACGTCTCTGCGCGATTTACCAGCTGCCCTGGCCTCTACTTTTACAGGCTCCCTCTGTGACACATACCGTTTGGTCCGCAGCTTCAGGAGGTTGCTGTCTGCTCCTGCGGTGAGTGGCTGGCAGCGGAGGAAAGTGCTCAGGGCGTGCCTAGGGGCCTCCGCTCCGCAGTCAGTCCCGCAGAAGAGCAGAGAGTCTCCTGCCTGGCTCGCCAAACTGACGTGCGGAAACAGACTCCACAATCAGTGAGACTGTAAAGTAGGTATGTTTATTCAGCGCTGGGCAGCACGGGGGGTAGTCCCACCAAAGTCGTGCGCACCTGACTCGGCAGTTCGCTTCAAATTTATACAGTCAAGTGTTACATATACATAGAGTTTCGCAATACGCCTATACATAAGCATGATCTATCCCCGCTTCATATTAAAATTAGTTCCAGAAGTCACAAGGCCGGTCTTGGCTGGTTTTTGGGGTCGACTGCTGCTTCTTATCAGGGACTATCTCCTGCCCCAGCCAGCCTCAACAATGCAAACGTTAAGCATCACTTCTCATCCCCTTGGGCCAACAATGCAAACGTTAAGCATCACTTCTCATCCTCTTGGGCCACGTCTACCTCTATTGAAATTTCTTTAACTTCATTATAAGCTAGATAATTATTAAACAGTTCTTATCTACATCCATATATCTACTATATCTACTAAGCTTCCTTTGGCTCCCCATTTCAGCCTGCTGTCACACCTGGGCACACAACAGACTTTTGCCATCTTTCATGGCAACCTGTTACCAGTGTGCCATGGGGGCAGAATGAAACACAACTAATGAGTACACTAGTTACACCCAGTTTAAATCAGCCTGTGCATTCTTCTTCTGAGCCTTACCCATCAGGGTGAAGCTACAGCACAAAAGCAGAATTGGGAAGTTCCTCATACATCTCTCAGGCTTCAAATCCCTGCTGCCATCACTGATGCTCCCTGCCTGTCTCACCAGGCTGCTTGCTCACCCACCTCTGGTATCCACTCACCCACTGGGTTAGGTTCTGCTGTCTGCAGCCTCCAGTCTCCTTGAGAAAATCCAAGGAGGTGACACACAGACTTTTCACTCAGGGAAAGGCATTGGTACAACTTCTGTAACTTCATCTTCAGAAACTGATACATGTTACGCTAAGGTCTTTAATGTATATAATTTTAACAGGCAAATGAACTGATTTTGGCTGCCTAGATGTTGAATACTTTAAATACTGACTTGTAGAGGAATTCAGGGTAAACTGATTGCAGATCAAACAAGGGAGGTAAAAAGAGAAATGGACAGCAAAACACAGGTTGCATTGAAGTGAGGCTGAAAGCTGCAAGCCTCAACTCTCCAAAGGCAGCTCTAGGAAGCTCCTCTGTCCAGTGGTCCCTCAAGATCTTGGGGCTCAAGTGTCCGGTCTGCCTCAGCTCCTAGTGTCTTTGCACAGTAGGAAACAAGTTGTGTGGGCGAAAAGGACACCAGCTAAACAGAAGCAAAGGCAGTAGCAGAGTCTCTAGAATATACCCATTGCTACATTTGTCACTCTTCTCAGGTACAAACCAAAAATATTTTTTTCCTGATCTCTTATATATAGCTCAAAAAGACTAAAAATATATCAAACATGACAGCTATATGTCTGGCTGAAACACATACAACCACATTTCATCTTGTACTTGTGAAGTTTTGCCTCTCTCCCAAACTCTATATGGGATATTTTATTTTCTTCGTTCTAGGATTATTACGGTGTTTTCAGTGCTGATTAACTGCCAATGAATTGCATAACTGCAAGGTCATGGCCTGCAAATTGAGATGCACTTCTCCCCTCAGAAACAGTGAAAGGCTTTCTTTCCCTTCCTTAATCAGTTAAGTGCAGGTTGGACAGAATCCTTAAAAGTAAGAAAAGCAATGCCAACCAGGAGGATGGGACAAGATGATTTAATGGGTCTTCACCATCTTAAAGGCTACAAGCTCTTCAGAAGGGATATGCAAGGTAGAAGAGGTGGTGGGGTGGCTCTTTATGTTAGGGAATGTTTTGACTGTTCAGAGCTACACAATTCTGATGACAAGGTGGAGTGCTTATGGGTGAGGATGAGAGGGAAAGCCAATAAGACAGATATTGTGCTGGGAGTCTGTTATAGACCGCCTGACCAGGTTGAAGAGACGGATGAATCGTTCTACAAGCGGCTGGCAGTAGTCTCAGAATCGTGTGCCCTTGTCCTTGTGGGGGACTTTAACTTTCCAGACATCTGCTGGAAATACAACACAGCAGTGAGTAAACAATCTAGGAGGTTCCTGGAGTGTGTGGAAGATAACTTCTTGACACAGCTGGTGGGTGAGCCAACCAGGGGAGGAGCCTTGCTAGACCTGTTGTTTACGAACAGGGAAGGATTGGTGGGAGGTGTGATGGTCGGAGGCCGTCTTGGGCTTAGTGACCATGAAATGGTAGAATTTTCAATTCTTGGTGAGGCAAAGAAGGTGGTCAGCAAAACCACCACTATGGACTTCCGGAGGGCAAACTTTGGCCTCTTCAAGGCACTGGTTGAGAGAGTCCCTTGGGAGACGGTCCTGAAGGGCAAAGGGGTCCAGGAGGGATGGACATTCTTTAAGAAGGAAATCTCAATGGCTCAGGACCAGGCTATTCCCATGTGCCGCAAGTCAAACCGCCGAGGAAAACGACCGGCCTGGCTGAATGGGGAGCTTTTGCTAGGACTTAAGAAAAAAAGGAGAGTTTATCATCTCTGGAGGAAAGGGCGGGCAAGTTGGGAGGAGTACAGGGATCTTGTTAGATCATACAGAGAGAAAATTAGAAAGGCGAAAGCTCAGCTAGAACTAAATCTGGCCACTATTGTAAGGGACAACAAAAAATGTTTTTACAAATATGTTAACAGTAAAAAGAATCCCAAGGAGAATATCTATCCTTTAATGGATACAGAAGGGAACGTAGCAACCAGTGATGAGGAAAAGGCCGAGGTACTTAATGCCTTCTTTGCCTCAGTCTTTAATAGTGAGTCCAGTCATCCTCAGGGTACTCCACCCCATGAGCTGGAAGGTAAGGATGAAGACCATAACATACCCCCCTTAATCCAGGAGGAATTAGTTAGGGACTTGCTACGCCATCTGGACACTCACAAATCTATGGGACCTGATGGGATCCATCCAAGAGTACTGAGGGAACTGGCTGAGGTCCTTGCCAAGCCACTCGCTATCATCTATCAGTAATCCTGGTCAACAGGGGAGGTCCCAGAGGACTGGAGGCTTGCCAATGTGACTCCCATTTATAAAAAGGGTCAGCGGGAGGATCCAGGGAAATACAGGCCTGTCAGCCTGACCTCAGTGCTGGGGAAGATTATGGAACGGTTTGTCTTGAAAGCACTCACATGACAACTCCAGGATAAGAAGGGGATCAGGCCCAGTCAGCATGGGTTTACAAAAGGCAGGTCCTGCTTGACCAACCTGATCTCCTTCTATGACCAGGTGACCCGCCTAGTGGATGAGGGAAAGGCTGTCGATGTTATTTTCCTAGGCTTCAGCAAGGCCTTTGACACTGTCTCTCATGGCATACTCCTTGAGAAGCTGACGTCTCGTGGCCTGGATAAGTGCACTATTCACTGGGTGAAAAACTGGCTGGATGGCCGAGCCCAGAGGGTAGTGGTGAATGGGGTGAAATCCAGTTGGCGGAGGGTCACAAGTGGTGTTCCCCAGGGCTCGGTGTTGGGCCCTGTTCTGTTTAATATCTTTATTGATGATTTGGATGAGGGGATTGAGTGCACCCTCAGCAAGTTTGCAGACGACACCAAGTTGGGAGGGAGGGTCGATCTGCTTGGGGGTACGGAGGCTCTACAAAGAGATCTGGACAGGCTGGATCGATGGGCTGAGGCCAATTGTATGAAGTTCAACAAGGCCAAGTGCCGGGTCCTGCACTTCGGTCACGGCAACCCCATGCAGCGCTACAGGCTTGGGGAAGAGTGGCTGGAAAACTGCCCGGCAGAGAAAGACCTGGGGGTGCTGGTTGACAGCCAGCTGAACATGAGCCAGCAGTGTGCCCAGGTGGCCAAGAAGGCCAATCACATGCTAGCCTGTATCAGGAACAGCGTGGCCAGCAGGAACAGGGAGGTGGTTGTTCCCCTGTACTCGACACTGGTGAGGCCGCACCTCGAGTACTGTGTTCAGTTTTGGGCCCCTCACTACAGGAAAGACATTGAGCTGCTAGAGCGTGTCCAGAGAAGGGCAACCAAGTTGGTGAGGGGCCTGGAGCACAAGTCTTATGAGGAGCGGCTGAGGGATCTGGGGCTGTTCAGTCTAGAAAAGAGGAGGCTGAGGGGAGACCTTATCGCTCTCTACAACTACCTGAAAGGGGGTTGTAGTGAGGTGGGTGTTGGTCTCTTCTGTCAGGTGTCTGGAGATAGGACAAGAGGAAATGGCCTCAAGTTGAGGCAAGGGAGATTTAGGTTAGACATTAGGAAAAATTTTTTTACTGAGAGGGTTGTCAAACATTGGAATGGGCTGCCCAGGGAAGTGGTTGAGTCAACATCCCTGGAGGTATTCAAAAAGCGAGTGGACAGGGTACTCCAGGACATGGTTTAGGGGGCATGGTTAATGGTTGGACTCAATGATCTTGAAGGTCTTTTCCAACTGAAATGATTCTATGATTCTATGATCTTTGTTTCTGACAGCTGACACAGCAGATGAAATCTCTGGAACTGCGTATATACCTTGGTGGCTGGATGCTAATGCTTCATGGCAGACACTGTCTCTGTATAATTAGAATACAGGCTTATGAGATCTAGGAAACAGCCAGTAGACTAAGTAATTGTGGCAGGAAGCACGTGCTTCTCCATTTCCTGGTAAGTAACTGGCAATAATTAAATTTTTTTTTTTTTTAAACAACCCACTTTTTAAAATTAAAATAATAAGTTTGTAGGAATTCCACTATCAATACCAACTAAGACAGAAGAAATACTCCAGAAGCAGAGGATGCTGTTAAGCACTCAGGTAAGTTTTCTTATGTTACAGTCAGACTCAGGCAAACAACTACTGGTTCCCTTACAGATATCACAAAGAATCTACAGACATTTTGTGGATCCCAGACAAAGAGGAAAATGACCAGAACATTTGGATTTGAAAAAGTTTGTGACAGAAGGATTTTAGATTGTTCAGAAACAGGGTTTACTTTAATGAGGAACAGTTACCAAGTACTCATCATACTGGAGATTTCCCATATATGGATAATAGATACACTGTGATCTGCATAAAAAAGGCTGTTCAACTCAAAACTTTTAGTATAAAGAAACTTGGAAATAAATATTTGTAATAAAGGAAAACACAACCACATGATGGATGACTGGAAATTGTTAGGGCTGGCCACTAGGAAATCACCTTCTAACCCACTTTGATTTTTCAATTACTCTCTCACAGAAAAACCTCTACAGGTAGGAGGAAATAGGACATTCATTGATGACAATAAGGCCATTCCTGTATGAATAAAGGTGAGATTTTTGCCTGCAGTTGGAATTCATCCCTGTTCACCAGCTGCCTTTTTAAAAATCATGAGCCATACTGCTGCTTGCCAAGATCTGACATAACCAGACAGCTTCAGGTTTCTATAGCTACTTGAACTCTGGGAAGGATGACAAGGAGGAAGGAAAGGTAGCTTAAGCAATTTTTCCCCTTTTCTACAATTCTCCAGTGCACACACCCCAGAGGAACACTCTAATCTGAGAGGTCTGCATGCTCACACATTGCAGCTATTGAGAAAGAAGTCCCAGAGGGCTTAACTCAAGGCTTTGAAAGCTTTGTATTTGCTTTCAAATGCATTAACAAAAGGCCACCACTGACATCCAGGTAGGTCCTCTTGTGTGTTTGTGGTGGCACATTAACAAAACCTCCCAGAGGAAGGCTGCTGACCTCAGCTTCAAGGTGCACCTACAAAGACATGCTCATGGCACAGGAAGAATGCATACCCATAGGTATTGCTGTAAAGTTCTTGAGCAGCAGGGATTACCTACGTTTTAGGAAGCTAAGGCTGACATTGTATTTTGCTTATTACTGTCTAGGTTAGTTTGAGCACTGGCTTCAGAGTCACAGTAAAGACAGTATTCTTCCTTGTGCCTTCCTTAACTCTAAAGTTTACAACAGGTAAGAGGTTTCCCCACATACATACACAAAGTATGTTGAAACACACAAATAGCAGTGCCTCTGAGAGCATGAAGGACTGGCTGCTTTAGGACCTGCATTGTAGCACTGGATGGAGAAAGGTCCCCAGAAGCTCCTTTTTATGTTTCCCCCATTCCTGCCCCTTCCTGAGCAGTTCATCCTTGGTGGGGGCATAGGATGGACACAGACCTGCTCCAGCCCTGCTAATCACTGACACAGAAGTGTTGAGCACAGACCCTTCCCACTGACTTGGCTCAAGCCATCTCAGACCTAGAAACACTCCCATGTTAGCAAGCAGGAGTATGTAGCTTGGGTGACACATACATGCTGCCAGTCTGCTTCCAGAGTTGAGCAAGACTTGATACTGTTTTGAGTTTTCACTGCATCATGAAAAATTATCATTTCATTTCAACTTGCCTGAGGGCAAACAGTGGTATAAAATAGGCCCTTTAGTTTCCTAATTTATATTTGCAAACCCATTAGAGAGCAGCATTATTTTCAGGAAAGGATCCGAACATTTTATTATCATAGTCTGTGTAGAACATTTTAGTACATTCACCCATTTCTACTCACATATGAGCGGGGAAAAGGGTTGCATTTAGTTCATAAAGAACATATATCAAGGTAAAGCATTCAGTTCTGGAGCCTGCGTGCCTTCTTAAACTGTATCTCCCTATAGCCAGAGACACAAGGAAGCCACATAGATAAATGCATGTCCCTGCCCTCCATTTCTCTTTGCTCCAGAGACACCACAGAGCAAGAGGGCAAAAGGCATTTCTCAGGCCATGGAAGAAACATCCTCAGCTCTGCCAGGCAGTTTGATGTAATATGGTCAGATGGAGCTAAGCAGGTGAGCATGTCAGTGATTTTGCTACAAAGGAAGATTTGAGAAAGATGAGAAGCATCAAGAAGATGAAGAAGGCAAGTCCTGTGGTTCTGAGACTTGAATGGCCTTTGATTAGACTTCCTTTCCCGAATTTGAGGAGCAGAGTGGTTTGGGAACAACGTAACTGTCAGCTTTACAGTGGCTTCCCTTTCAGCCCTTAGTGGTTTGCTATTGTGGAAATAAATTGACATATCTGCATGTGAAAGCTCTTTATTATCGTCTCTGGGCTCAGGATGGATTGAAAACTAGCAGGTCTGGAAGGAAAAAGAATAGATTGCCCTTCAATAACAAAAAAGCAAATTCCACTGCTCACTTGTCCTCTTCCCCCATGCTCAAAAGAAAAAGGAAAGACTCACCACCTCCTTTCCAGGTGTCAAGGGCCATAGGGGAAAGCTTTTCCCTTACCAGCCCTCTTAACACTCACTCTCAGGGGTTTTCAGTTTGTGTAAGCCTCGAGAAGAAAAGCGCAAAATAACAAAGTTCCCATTCTGCAAATAGACCTGGCTTCGTATTTTTGCCCACCGGTCAAGCTGTGCTGAACAAAATACTGTTTCTTCAGTCTTCTGCTGTTTCTTCACACACACTCAGTCTGTGTTTCAACTTGCAAGGACCTATCTACAGGAGATATTAAGCTCATACACCATCTTTTGCCCCCAGGTATGAGTTTAAGGCAATGAGCACTTTCCCTTTCTTTCCACTCCATGCACAACAGCTCAGCCTGATGTTAAAGACAACAGGAAAAATGAGGCCCTTATTGAGCAAAAACATCATCCTCTGTCCTTGAAAGGGATCAAGACCCGCTCTAAGCCCTGACAATGAATTATGCCAGAGCCTCTTCTCTTCCTCCTCCTCAAACTTGTGATCTTACAGGAAAAGCAGACCTGTGTACTAAAGAAAAGGAAGCTATCAATAACAGTGAATTCCTGCATTTCAAACCTTTTCCTTCCTGAGTCATCAAGAAAAGTTTCTGGCCCAGTCCAGGAAAAGACAGCATATGCCAACTTTACAACACGTTGTGAAGCATAGTAGCTGCAAAGAACTGGGACACCCTCTCAATAAGGCATCCAGACTTTCTATGCTAACTGGACAAAACAGTAAACCTTTTAGTAACAAGCATAAAATCCAAATCAAATCCCACCAAGATAACCTTGAATAAAAATGTTAAACATCTCTACATTGGCCAAAAGAAAAGGCAAAAACTACTCACCACATTACAATAAGCTTCCACTGAACTTTCTGAATTTCTCAGTTGTGCAGGAGCTTCAGACTACAGATAAAGCAACAGATAGCAGGGAGCCCCTGAAAAACCCTCATGGCTATTCTCTCTAGACTGATATATCTCTCAGTCACCCACAGACAGTTAAGATAAATGATATTTTACTGTCCCCTCAGATATATTGACTTCCTGATTACTTCTTTTTCACCTTTCAGGTGCAAAGGTGCTAACAAGCATCCACTTTCCAGGTGCATTGGAACCACAAGCTATAGTAACCCCTCTGAGATGGGGGGCTAGAAATTTTAGGAGAAAATGTATCAGTGTGGTTATTTATTATAGATATAGGTAAGGGTTGTTGTTTAATGATTATGGTAAAGAATGGATTTAGGTAGGAGCTGTTTAATGATTATCTAACTTGTAATAGAGTTTTAATGGTAGTAAACATAGTTCAAAGGGATGAGGAACGAAGATTAATGTATACATTATTGTAACTAACTGAAGCAAGAGATAGTTCCTGATGAAAAGTAGAAGCCGACCCCAAGAGCTAGCCAAGACCGACCACGCGATTTGAACAAAAGCCAAAGGGCGACTGAGCCTGCGCAGGAGCAAGAGGTAAAGAGTTCATCGCAAGGAAGACATACAGCCTTCATCTTTACGACCACCACAAGGAGGTATTGCGCAGACTCAGTTAGGAGGGACTTAGGGAAATGACTTCTTGGAACTAATTTTAATATGAAGCGGGGATAGGTCATGCATATGTATAGGCGTATTAGAAAATCTTATGTATATGTAACACTTGACTGTTTAAATTTGAAGTAAGTTGCCATGTCAGGTGCGCACGACTTTGGTGGGACTACCCCCTGTGCTGCCCAGCGCTGAATAAACATACCTACTTTACAATCTCATTGATTGTAGAGTCTGTTTCCGCACGTCACCTCTAAAAGCTCTTAGCATAAAGATAATGTAAACAAATCCAGGCTGAGGTTACTGTCAGAAACACAACAGACTGCTGATGGAAACAGATAACCCTTATAATGACTCTGGTTCTGTTATTTCAAAAAATTATTCATTAAAATATGGTGTTTATTGCTCCAGATCCTGTACCATCATCCTTTATTATCTAAGTCAAGCTGTGTACCCTCAGCTAAAAGCACTGTCTTCCACATGTTTTATTCCTCCTGGTAGCCAGCCATGGTGAACTATATATGCAAACAATATTTACTGGGGACTTGGGGTTTTATTTTGCTTTTGCCAGAAGTGCTGTTCTTTGCACTGCATGATTCTGCTTTGAGTGCTCAGCTCCTGCTCAGTTGCAGCCACAGAGCAGTTCAGTCTAGCTATTCTAATGGCTTGTGACTAATGCTGCTCATCTGGGGTGCTTGACCCAAATCCTGGAAAGACACCATGCTATTTCTTCCTCTTATTAAGAAGATTTTTTTCTATCTTGGTAAAGTATACTTGGAAGATTCAGGTGAAAAATTTCAAAACAAAGTGAGTAGAGAAATAGTAAGGGGTTTGGGTTTTTTTAAGTTGTGTTTCAAATAGCTTTTCTTTCTTCCTATCATCAATAGTACACAAGCCTTTGCTAATGTTTTATAATAAATGAGACTGGCCCGAATTATAAAATTTTGCCTTTTGTGCAGGCAAAGCTCTCAAGAAAGACATGGTCTGTGCTTTTCCTGTCTAATTATTAAGGCTAACAGTATGAGAACCTGGCTTAGCCATTTATACAGCACCAATTTTTCAAATTATTCAAGCACCAGAAACACTATTCACCCTAGCGAACTTTAGAAAACTAAACAAAGCACATTCACAGTTTGAAGCCTCTTTCCTGATGGTCAAAAAAAGCTATGTCCAGAAGAAAACCCACCCCACCATAAGTCCAACTTCTGAAGATGTCCATCATTATACTAAAAAACAGGGCAACTTCATCTCCATTGACGACAGTGACCATATTTGCTTTCAGTTACCAGATAAATGGTACTGATATAAAGCAAGATTTGTAGCCTGACCAGGAAAGTGGTGTCTTTCAAAAGACATCAACCAGCATTCTATCAAAAGCTGAACAGGCTGTCTGAGGTTTCTTTACAACACAAAGTTAAATTTTCAGTACTTTTGAGGCTCACTTCTACCAAAACAAGGAAGTATCCAGCCACCTTGTGGAGGGACTTAACTTCAGGCTACATATCAGGTGCTTGAAGACACTGGCCATCTAGCAGAGTGCCCAATTTTTCTTCGTTGAGACAGGGACCTTCAGCATGCCAAAGCTGCAGTTTTTAAGTTAAATGGACACTCTCTGGTGATCTTCACAAATATTAGTCCCATTGCCTAAATCCCTAGATATCTGCAGCACTTGTCTCAGCATTACTTCACTAGCTAGCTAAAATGCAGACAGATTTGTGTTAAACATACTAGAGCCCATCTGAAGTTATCTAAATGAAATATTTGGAACTGACCAAAGGTCTTCAGATCCAACCTTAAGCTAAGCCTTCATACCACCCTGAACCCAAGCCTTTTAGAAAAGCTTGAAATAAACATCCTTCTATTCTAAAACTTCAGGCTTCCGTGTTCCTTCTTCTTCCAATTAATCTGAAATCAGAGTCTTTCACATTTGATTGGTGGTTTTCATACAAGGAATGGTATAACCTTGTGCAAAGGGTACTTTAAAAATCTTCTGGTGTATACTTTTGTTGTTAAGCCAACACCTCTAGTGAAGGTGGACTGCACTGGAGACAGCACTGAAGATTTATGTTCATCTTCTAATAAGTATGAGTCAAAGAAACGATTAAAAAAACAAAAAAAACCCAACCCAACGCAACCCAAAACAACAACAACAAAACCCCTCAACTGAATCTAGCCCACATAGATGGGAAATAATGATGGATGGTATTGACCCTAGACTAGGTCAACTGCAAGGTGTTAAATGTGAAATACCTGTATGGTTAGACCTACCAAGAGGTTGAAATAGTAAGTGAAGATTTTAGCCATCTTTGTTTCTTCAGTAGTAAGTATCTGTCCCCAGATACATACCGATGCCTTGAACAAAGGCAGGAGAAGGAAAATTTTACTGTATTGCTGTACTAACGAACTTTTGCTTGCTTGAAAACTTCAAAATTTTGGTATGTAACTAATTAGATAAGAAAAACTTGAGCTTTGTCAATGGTATGTGCTGGAGGCGCCAACAGACAGGAGGGCCTTGGGCCTGATGTGTGTCAACAGACAAGAAGCCTTGGGCCTTGATAATAAGCTTTGAGTTCTGCTGAGTTTTTGTAATTAAAAATTGCCAAGGCCAGTTAACTAGGAGAAAGAGATGACCCACACTGCACGTGACCAAAGGGTGGACACTATGTAAATGATAATAATAGTATGTATGACTGGAATAATATAAATTTTGCTTGCTGTAGGTAACGGTGTGCACAATAGGTGGAGCGATCCCCCATGCACCCAGTGCTGCAATAAAGAATGACTGCTTTCTAAAACTCCAAAATCGAGTCTTAGAGAGTTTCTTTGACCTGCTTTTTCGGTAACAACACAACAGATTAAAAATTGGCACTTAATTAATTATCAGCTGGTGGATATCTCTACCCTTATTTAGAAAGGCAAGGAAAGGTCAAAGTACAGCATATGCTGTTATGTGCAGCAAAGACGCTGCTATTGATTAGCACTCTTGTCTGCATATGAGGGTAGAGTAGAGTCCCACAGACTGAGGTCACTGAGAAGAGCAAGGCTGCACACAGCTGTATGATTCAGCTGCTCCCTCCTCTCCCTCTCTGCAGCACAGCAGTTTAACCAAGCAACTGAGCTGGAGCAAGACTTCAGAATTACACCCAGAGTAAATGTGTGTGTAATCGAATTGTCAAAACAGAAGGAAGCTTATTTCCACAGCTACATAATACAGACAATATTTGATGCAATGGCATTTGCTCAGAACAGGAAAGAAGGCAAGAGGTGTGTATGTGTTGGGGAATGAGTTTATAGGCTTAATGGCTCTGCTGGACATTGCTGTGTTATTATTATTAACTGTTTGTTGCATGTCTATTTTTAGAGTGTCAGTTTGATATACCAACAAACTAAGTGAAGTACAAACTTTTCCCACAGAGCCTTGCATCAACATGTCTAATTCCTTCTCTTGAAAAGAGCACTCTCAGGGTTAAGAGGTTACTTCAGTCTCCATGTATATTCAATCATTTGCTTCTCTGATGAAATTGTAGGTGGCAAATCAGAGTAAATGGCAGCATGGTGTCCTTCTTTAGTCATGGCGTCACTAGAAACTAACATTCTACAGCTGGCAAAAGGAAACTATATTGTGCTAAAACAATGTTTAGCAGCAGTGACTTATAGTGCAGGTCTCAGGCTCAAATCCTGCCATATGGTAGGTTTTTTACAGATTATACCTTCTAGATGCTGGAAAATGTACTTTCAAGTCACTCCACCAAAAAGCCCTCAGATGGCGATGATGATGCTTTTTGCAAATATTGTCTAGATCTGAAACATGGCTCCAGAGAAACACTCAGCACCGTATGCTGAGTTCTTTTTTGCCTCTTGATTATACATTTGCTCAATGTTCATTTTTAGGAGTCAGCAGTCATCAGAGACCGGGAACCTAAACAGAACCAGTTTTGAGGCAGATCAGACATACCACGTTAACCTTGCTCCCACATGTCCAATTCTACAGGGAAGTTTAAGAATGAAAGTTACTGATCCTCCCAGAAAGTTAGAAAGATCTTCACTAACACATATAATACTCACTATATTAAATATTAGGAGCAGATGAAGATTAACACAGCTGGGAGAAGGACCCAAGGAGCATGGTGGACCACAAAGGACCATAAGAAGCAAAGGGAGAAGTGGGGATGGAGACCAAGAAGGCTCCTAAGAACCTGGGGAGGTTTTACCATCTGAATATAAAATGACAGATCGACTGGGCAGATTTAGAAGTACTTTTCCTTTTGGCATGTGAAATAGCACACTGGAAGAACAGAAGGCCCTCATTCCTCTCTAACCCTGAACAAATCGTCATTTGCACCTTGGTCACATAGGCAGACAGCTTGAACCTCAGCATGTGCCTGAACAGTAGAATAGGAAGAAAAGAGGGACAGCACGAGGTGAAAGGACTTTCTTCAGGATGCACGACCCATCAGTAGCACAGAAAATATCCAGGCTTCCTCGTGTCCACTAAGTGGTCCTGCCATCTGATTTGGGATCATCTTTAACTTAATGATTAGGTGTTTGAAATGCCTCAAAATGTCTTAATGTTTGAAGTCATCCTGAGATAGTCGGATCACTGGAACAATTCTGAGCATATTTTTATTTCTTCCCCATGAGCTCTCTTCTCGTTGTGCTCCACAGCCTTCCTTTGAGGAGCCTCCAGAGCCACGTGGTTAGGGATGGGGCAGGACAGGGGTAATCCTTTATTCTCAGCAAACATTTAGTCTAGTAATGGAAAATGTAAAGATAAAAGGAGCTGCCATCAGCACACTTTCTTCCATATCAGCACTGTGATGCTGAATTCACTGTGGTTCAGTGAGAGCTGGGCCTGGATTGTTTTTCAAGGATGCAACGAGCAATGTCTAATATGCTCATTATGGTAACTGTTATCAGACATATTTCTGCATCTGAGCATATCACGGCATTACAGCCAGTTTTATATCTGTGTCCATGTGAGGCAGGCAGTTGCCAAGCAAACATCCTTAATGTGTGTGCATCTTTCTTTGGGTAAAATGGGCCTCCACTGATCCCCTCTCTACTCCAACAGCTTCAGCAGTTTCAGAAGTCTTTTGCTCAGTGCACCTCTCTCCCCTTGAGACCTTCATTAAGGTGTACACCTGCAGTGGCTTCAGGCCAGCCTTCTGCTCTGCAATCATTAGCTCATTCCAGTGCACTATGAAGAGGTACACAGCAGATGCCATTATTGGAGCTGGTATTTACCAGCAATTAAAACACAATAGCTGTAGAGCTTATCAAGGTATTTTCTTTTTGGAGGATTGCTTGGATTATTTCCATATTCATAAGCAGAAATAGCTGCAATCCCTGTTGACAAACATTGACATCTCACTTAATGCATTAGTTACTTGGCATCTTGGGGGTTTTTGAGCTTCACAAACTGTCTTTGCATTTGCATTATCAAATTATCTATTTTACAGTGTTTCAGAAGTGTTTCTTCTTGTCAGAAATGAATCACACACCATTTATTTGCCCCACACTGGTCCTATCTACTACAAGTATAGAGTGGCTAAGTAATGCTGTTGTAAACCCAGCCTTCTAGAGTTTTCTTTGCTGGTGGTGAAGGGTATGTGTCTGGGTTTGGCTTGTCTTTTTGACATCCCTTCCCGGATGTTCTGTAATATCACATGTATCTTCCTCCCTCTCCTCAATAATCAGCACAGCTGAGAGAGGTTTATTTTCTTCTTAATCAGAACATACTTTGAGGCAGGTATTTTTCATTTTCCACTGCCTCAGTTCTCAGTGAGAAGCTGTGTCTTTGGGGGAAGTCAGACCTCTTGTACTACCATGTATAAAAATAACACTTACTGCTCCTCCAGGAAAGATTTAGCACCTGAAACCCACCACTAGAATTCAGCTTGCACTTTTCAGCAGAGAGCTAACTCTCAATATACATGGACAAGACTTACACAAGGTATTCCATGTTTTTCTTTATCTGCTGTAGGCCATTAAGTCTGCTGGGTGTGAACTGCATTCATTGCTGCATTTGTTACCGAGTGCATCTAAGAAAGAATGAATGACAATCAAGCTGGACTTTCAGAGCAGAGAAACCTATTCAGCAATTCTGAGATAACTGAAATGAAAGCAGAGTCCAGATCCACTGGACTCTGTGGCTGGGCCAGCAAAGGAGACAGGGCTAAGAATAATGTAAAAAAAAAAAAAAAAAATTAAGGCCTTAAAGACTCCCCTAGGTCCAGCTGGCTCCAGTGAATTGTCATTTTCAGTTTCTCAGCATAGCATCAGTGCTGCATCATTTATGGAGGTGTATTTGCTTAAGTCGTCCTTGTTAAAATTCAATTACATTGAAACTATATAATCCCTAATTGTAATAACCTGATAAAAAGCCCTTAACTGACACACCACGTGCCCATTTAGCAAGGAAATTAGCTCAGCAAAGAACACAGTCCTAATTTAGCAATTAGGGTGCAGTTTGTATCAGGCTATTTCAGTACTATTGGAAGGCAATTTACAAGGTAGTTTTGCTCATTGCAAACTATTTAAAGGCATGTCAATAGTGAAAAGAATTCCCAGTGTATGTCTAGGTAAAGAATGATGTCTTTATGTATTTCCAAAAGTAAAAAAGCTATCATGAACAGGATCTTCCTTTTGTAGTCATATTTGCTAAAACAATATATTACGTTTCCTTTCTGTGCTAAATGGTGAAGAGGATATATGTTACAAGAATGTATTACAAGATAAAGCATATTCCTATGGTCCAAGGGAATTCTCATTGATTTTGAACTCCTTGATTTTTTGAAAGTTTAGATGTGAATTTTAGGGTAAAATTCTCCTGATAGTATCTTAGAAATGTTCAGTGGGATATAAGCTTTCTTTACTGTTCCCTGAAGAAAGAGCTTTGGATTGAATGTGGTTGTCTTAGGATCTGCTTGTTGCTCTGGATGACTTTCCTGGATTTATTAATCACAAGGAGAAGATCACACCCCATAGAGCTTTCTACACTTTGGCTCAATGGTGAAACTAAGTTTTGGCATGCAACAAGAATATTTGTTGAGGGGTGATAGTGACACCATGAACTACATTCATATAAGCCCCCAGATAGTCAACATTATATTCTCTACCTTCTCTCTGGAGCTTTTATGATCAAACCAGTTGATAAAAAAGCACATCTATGCAGCTTGCTTTCAGTGCCCATTACTATCAGCAGTAGCATCTTTTAATTACTGTGATATATTGGAAGCAGTGGGCCATTGCAAATCAAAGCTAAAAGATCCCCTAGAAACAAAGTTAGTGATGTGCTCCCAAGTTTTCAACACACAGAGGCCTACTAGTGCCCTTTGCCGGTGTAGTGGCATAATAGGTTTCAAAGACCATGGTTCAAGATAGCTCCAGGAGTCCAGCTGTAAATTTGGGAAGTTTCAAATCAAGATTAGTGGGGAAAAGTCCAAGGGAAAGCAATGCTGTCCTGACATTTAGGCTCTAGCCCCCAGTACAGCCAACATTTGTTTGGACCCAGATCTGATGTGATCAAGACAAGCTGGTTTTATGGTGTCTTTTCACTTTGTCCATTATTAAGCTGTGCAGAAGCTGCATTCTTCCCTTGTTTTGTTTTTTTCATTTGTTTTGTTGGGTTTTTTTAAATAGTGTTTCATGACAATTTTCAAAAGCCCTTTCACAGCAGCCAGTCAACAAAAGAGAGCTCGTTCTCACTGGAGCTGTTTCTAACTGCACAACGTTGCAGGGAAGGAGGCGTGAGAGTTCTTCAGGAATGAGGATACAACTCTGAGTTCATTCAGAGCGCTTTTTATTCATATTCTTTCTAGCTATCTTTCAGTTTATATTTAAACCTTCATTTTGGTCCCTTGCTGTTCATTTTGTTATTAAGACTTAATGGTTTCTCTAGAAGTATATGTCTTTTATTTGTATGAGTGATTTTTATCTCATACTAAGTCTCTTTGCCATGCTAATGAAGTGAATTATTAGCTTTAGTTAATGGAGTTAATAGCTTAATTTCTTTGGTATTTTTTAATAACAGAATTGAAATTCTATTCATTATTTATAAGCATTTGTGTAGAAACACAGATAGACTGATAGTTATACTGTCCTTATGTGTAATATCAGAATAACATGAAGGGTTACTGATAGCATATGTCCATACATTCTGTATGGTATGTCTAAATATTTTTATGGTTTTAATATTTTGTACCAGCTGTGGAAACTGGTTTGCTGCTAGATGACTGTAAAAAGTGAGGTTTGGTAAATAATTATTAGAAATCTTATACTAACACTATGATTGAAACAATAGACAAAAGTATAGCCAAGCAATTAACTAGTAGAGGTAGTTACTCATAAGTTTTGTAGTTCTTTGCTCTTATGACTAGATGTTCCTGTACACTAGATGAGAACAATGTTGAAACTGACCACATGTGATTGATTGAAACTGTGTTAAGCTTCAAGATCAAAGAACAAGGACAAGAACAAAGACTTCAAGGACAGCCAACAGAATCTCAAATGGGTTGGTGGTCGTAAAATCAGTCCTTCGATTCAAATGAATTCTTCATTGTGTATGATCGGATGTAGGCAGTACTATGATAATCAGTTACAATAATTTTTATGTATATGTATACTAATCTGATTAATATGTAATTAGTTATTCTATATAACCTGTTAGTGCTAAAGCTGTGGCATGCACACTAGGTGGAATTATCCCCCATGCATCCAGTGCTGCAATAAAGAATGCCTGCTTTCTAAAACTCCAAAACGAGTCTTTGAGAGTTTCTTCGACCGGCTTTGTGATATCATTACCAGTAGTAAACTACCTTAACTAAATAGCTAATTAAATGAAACCTTTGTGCACATTTAGCTACACATAAATTTTTATGTGCAAAAGTATTATTACATCCATAAGTACCCTTTTTGCACAGACAAGATTTTACATGCAAAATTATCATGCATGTAGTTTCTGTTGGGAGACAATGCTTCTATTTTTCCCTCAGAAAAGGTGAGCTGCTTCACAAACACAAAGTTGATTTAGCAGAAAGTTAGTGGTAGACCCCCACAGTCGTTGACTTTGGGGGTCCTATATTATTCACAGAACTGAAGCTTTCATTTAAAAACAACTCACAAAACAAAATAAACTTTTCCCTTAGCCCTTATAATGCAAAAAATGCCCTTGTCAGACTCTTGCTGTGGTTTTGTTCATTTTCCCTTCTGAAACAGTCACAAATAGGAAAATGTAAGATGCATCTGCATGACTACTCAAGTTTTGGCAGTTTTGAATCAGGTTGTTGCAAATATTCTGGTAAAGAAATCAAAATTTAATCACATAAAAGAGTTTGGTTTGATTAAGAAGTAGAAAATTGTGAAACATAGGTATGGGAGTGTTAAGTTTGAAATGTAGTCATAGGAACTTAGGAACTTTAGAAAATGTACTATGTGTAACCATAAGAATTCAAGTATTGTCTAAAATCAGTTAACCACAGAAACTTTGACAAAGATTTGTTCATTTGTAGTGTTTTGTTTTAGGAAACTAAGGAAACTGTTATGGACACCAGTTTGCTGCTTGGAAACCCCTTACCCTTCCCACCTCGATCTAATTATCGAGGATTCTAATCAGTAGAGTTAAGTGAGATTAACCAATGATTGTTTTAACATAAGAATATTAATAAGATGGTGTGACTGAAGGACCAATTATTAGAAAGGTTAAATTTAAGAATAGACATAGTATGCATTTTTATGTAAACTAATATAGATGATGGTGAGAATCGTACTGCGCAGAATCACCTAAGAGAGGTCAAGAAGCAGACAAGTGAGGAAGACTATGGAAGACCACCAGAGGGCTTCTGAAGACCACCAGAGACCTTCACTGCACCTGCGTGAAGAGACATTTACATATGCTAATGATTTATCGGGAAGTTAATGATTATGTATAACATTTCCTAGAAATTTAGTGAATATGTGTAACAGGTGTGTATTTAACCTGCACAGTTAGACTAGACAGGTACACACGATAGGTGGAGCAATCCCCCGTGTGCCCAGCGCTGCAATAAAGGAGTGCCTGCTTCTTAACTTCTCATTGCTGTTAAGGAGTTCTATTCCGGATTTCAGCAACAAGGTCGTTGTGGTTACACAGCGCACCACTCAAAGTACAGAAAATTGGGTTTTCAGGTGGACGGTCTTGCTTTGACACAGAAAAAAATCATTTCTCAATGATTGCTGATTCTCAATGGCTCAGCAAATTCCTGTAGCCACAGCTCTAGGGATACCAGCTCCCTAGGATCTCTGCTGAGATCCTGCGATAATGATGTGTGACTGTGCCTTTTGAGTCTTCGCTCATGATCTTGCAAGGTTTAAAGTGATATTCTTTGAAGTTTGAAAGTGAAGAATAGAAAGATATGAAACAATCTGAAAATAGGTTATCAGAAGCCATATAATTCATGACTTGTCTCCACTCCACAGGCTTTTTCCATGTTAGCAATTCTCTACTACTTTGTCTCCAGTGGTCTAAGGGAGGTTGCTCCTATTGCATCTATTCAATGACTGGTTGGAACTGACTTATAACATGATCGGCCAAGGAGCAGCAAGAGCAGGCTTCTCAGTGAGGGTGACAGTAAAGCTGGCAAGGCAATGCCCTCACTGGCCAGGACACAGTCCCATAGTACCTGAAGGAGAAGAGCGGAGCAGGTGTGGTCATGATGGCCTCAAACATAGGCAACCAGGCCACTAGTGAAGTGGGAGAAGAGGTTGCAATGTCTGTGGGTACACTTGGTCTCTGCTCTCAGCCTGCATAAAGAGCCCAGGAGGAGCACCTCCTGGCTCAGAGGAGGCTCTCAAACTGCATCAGGTGTATCATGTTTGCCTTTGTGTGCTGCTGTGAAATCTCACCTATGAAAGAGCTTTTCCTCTCCAGCTTCTGGGCACTACATAAACAAATACAATGAGTAGGCAAATAACTACGGGGTGACCTGTAAAGCTTATTCTTCTGCAAGGCTTATTCTGCTACAGACCTGTGATAATCAGCATCCAAAACAGCTGTACAGTAGTCCAGTCTGTACAAGTTACTGGCACATCACTGTAGTGTAAAATACTGCCAGAGTCCTGAGTTTGGGCAAATTGTTTACTTAGCCATGTAAATCCTAGCTTCTCCACCTACAAGATGAGGCAGGCAGAAAAGGGTTTAGAGCCTGAAGCCCTGTATATTTGTAAATGGCTTTGAAGACCATGGGTAAAAGATGCAGCTGAAGGGCTCACTTACAGGAAGCTAGCACTTGATGAGATGTGAAGTGGAAAGATCTGGGAGCTGGGCAAGAGACGAGGAGATGCATAGGCTGGAGCAGGGAATGAGAGAAGGCATGCAACTGTGGTTGTTCCCTTTGGTGAGATTAATTAAAAAAAGGAAAAAAGGAAAAGAAAGGAAGTAGGAGGCTGCCAAAATGGGCAGGCCTAACTGATTACATCAAATAAATGACCTCCCCACAGTGATTTATGGGCTAATCTCTCACCAGGGGTGCAACTTATCAGTGAACAGCCAGTACAATTCGTGCTGCTGCATGAATCACTCATAGTGCTGGCTTCTCTGCAGGACTTTCACACACAGTTTGATATTACAAGGAATGAAAGGTTTGCCTGGCCCTCCTTTCACCCAGCCCAGGAATTGCTGCTGAAGGCTGAAGATCACGTTAGCAGGTTTCTGCAGCCTAAGGAGGGATCTGCTTAATTGCCAGGTCTGAGTCAAAGGGGCCATACAGAGGGGCATAAACTGAGAACAGGGCTTAAAACTCCATGAGCAGGACAAGTGATGTACCCAGAAATGGAAAACTAGGTTTGTCTAAGGAACAGTACTAGCAAGGAACATGTGATCTACTGGAAACTTACCCAAGCTCACTTTCTGTGTTGTCCCATCTTAATAAAATGGGGCCTGAAAAACAGACAGTTTAATGTTTTTGAACTGGAAGAAGTGGGTATATGTATTTACTGTTCACTAAATTAATGAAGAATTAATCCTCTATGATGCATAAATAGTGAGTCTTAAAATGCTTGAGATGCTACCTTAAAAACAGTAACACAGGTAGCTGGGGATCTGTATAAAATTCAGCCTAATGTTTTAAGGCATAACGGAATCACTGCAACAGTAGTGAAACTACTTGCTCTCCTCCATTCTTGCTACTATATATGCTCACAGAATTGACTGTAATTTAAAAGACCATAATGCTTGGTTTACATTCCCTGAGTCAGAGAGAAGAGCTGCTTTCACAGCTTACAAGCAAATGGTTACAAACTTTACTATCCATTATGGTTTCTGAAGAGACATTTTCAATCACATCGCTTTCATGGAAGAGGTTTGTTCTCTTTCTAGGATGCTGTGAGTCCATAATAATGCCATTAGCAAATCAAGACGTAAGTCTATATATAAGGAGTGTTTGGATAATAGTTTTACCTTACAGAGAAAAACACCAGCCTTAACAAACAGCAGAGCTCCTTCTTTTCACTTTCTTTCAGCTTCTATTAGTGTCTAAATCCACCAGCCTGAAACAGGTCTCTTTGTCAAAGAAATACAGCTGAAGAGTATGATTAGACTTTGTGCTGCATGTGAAGTAGCTCAGAGCAGCAGCACTGATGAAGGAATCAATACAAGCACATCAATAACAGGATGAGTGGGAAGTCTTTCACACTTTGCAGGTTTCCCCTGGGAAATGCTCTGCTGCTGCTGTGGAATTGATTGTTCATACAATGGTGTTTGCTGCAAGCATGCGAAGCTGTGCAGAATTTATCCTGATTATTCTTACACTTCCTTATAGCATCATGGCTCCATATTGTCTGTAGAGCAGATATAATGGCCTCCAAGCACATAATGGACTGTCAGCAAAAACAAGGGTTTGAACCCAGTTCTCATTGCACATGAGTGGAAGGAGCAATTTAGAAGTCAGCAGGATAAGGGTTTTGTCTTCCATAGGAACTAGCAGGTAACACAGCATCTAGAAATAAGAGCACTGGCAGGACACACAGTGAGTGCTTACTGGAAAGCTTGTCCTACAGGGCTTTTTGAGGGTATCTTTTCTGCTGAGAAAGAGAAGGAAAAAATACTCATTTTTGTTGCAAGTTCCTCCCAGTCACTGATTTTTTGCCTGGATCAAAGGAGTAATCCTCCTTTGGATGTATGGCAGTAACATTTTTTCCTATTAATTTTTGCAAAGCAGGAACAGGCCGTATCTAGACACTATGGTTGAAAGTGTGCAAGGGACAGGAATCCAGCATCCTGTTTACAGTTAGCTAAAAAACTGGATTTCCAACATCCTGAAGTGGCATGGCATGCATTTACATCAGCACAGGGCTCTACATTTCTATCATAGAATCATAGAATCATTTCGGTTGGAAAAGACCTTCAAGGTCATCAAGTCCAACCATTAACCATGCCCCCTAAACCATGCCCTGGAGTACCCTATCCACTCGCTTTTTGAATACCTCCAGGGATGGTGACTCAACCACTTCCCTGGGCAGCCCATTCCAATGTTTGACAACCCTCTCAGTAAAAAAATTTTTCCTAATGTCTAACCTAAATCTCCCTTGCCTCAACTTGAGGCCATTTCCTCTTGTCCTATCTCCAGACACCTGACAGAAGAGACCAACACCCACCTCACTACAACCCCCTTTCAGGTAGTTGTAAAGAGCGATAAGGTCTCCCCTCAGCCTCCTCTTTTCTAGACTGAACAGCCCCAGATCCCTCAGCCGCTCCTCATAAGACTTGTGCTCCAGGCCCCTCACCAACTTGGTTGCCCTTCTCTGGACACGCTCTAGCAGCTCAATGTCTTTCCTGTAGTGAGGGGCCCAAAACTGAACACAGTACTCGAGGTGCGGCCTCACCAGTGTCGAGTACAGGGGAACAACCACCTCCCTGTTCCTGCTGGCCACGCTGTTCCTGATACAGGCTAGCATGTGATTGGCCTTCTTGGCCACCTGGGCACACTGCTGGCTCATATTCAGCTGGCTGTCAACCAGCACCCCCAGGTCTTTCTCTGCTGGGCAGCTTTCCAGCCACTCTTCCCCAAGCCTGTAGCGCTGCATGGGGTTGCCGTGACCGAAGTGCAGGACCCGGCACTTGGCCTTGTTAAACTTCATACAATTGGCCTCAGCCCATCGATCCAGCCTGTCCAGATCTCTTTGTAGAGCCTCCCTACCCTCAAGCAGATCGACCCTCCCTCCCAACTTGGTGTCGTCTGCAAACTTGCTGAGGGTGCACTCAATCCCCTCATCCAAATCATCAATAAAGATATTAAACAGAACAGGGCCCAACACCGAGCCCTGGGGAACACCACTCATGAGCTGCCGCCAACTGGATTTCACCCCATTCACCACTACCCTCTGGGCTCGGCCATCCAGCCAGTTTTTCACCCAGTGAATAGTGCACTTATCCAGGCCACAAGACGCCAGCTTCTCAAGGAGTATGCCATGAGAGACAGTGTCAAAGGCCTTGCTGAAGCCTAGGAAAATAACATCGACAGCCTTTCCCTCATCCACTAGGCGGGTCACCTGGTCATAGAAGGAGATCAGGTTGGTCAAGCAGGACCTGCCTTTTGTAAACCCATGCTGACTGGGCCTGATCCCCTTCTTATCCTGGAGTTGTCATGTGAGTGCTTTCAAGACAAACCGTTCCATAATCTTCCCCAGCACTGAGGTCAGGCTGACAGGCCTGTATTTCCCCGGATCCTCCCGCTGACCCTTCTTATAAATGGGAGTCACATTGGCAAGCCTCCAGTCCTCTGGGACCTCCCCTGTTGACCAGGAACGCTGATAGATGATAGCGAGTGGCTTGGCAAGGACCTCTGCCAGTTCCCTCAGTACTCTTGGATGGATCCCATCAGGTCCCATAGATTTGTGAGTGTCCAGATGGCGTAACAGGTCCCTAACTAATTCCTCCTGGATTAAGGGGGGTATGTTAATGAAGAGGAAGACGGGAACTGTATAAGAACAAAGTATATTCACAGGGAAGAAGGCATTTCAGAATACCTCATGTTGTTCTCCTCTGTCAGTGCCACTGTACCTACAGGACCACCAGCTTCCCCCATAAAGCAGAAGTTCTTCCAGGCATCAGCTCAGACTACATGACCTGACTGCGGTCGCAAACAGACCTCACTCTGGCTCCAACTTCAAAACCCTTATGTGGAGACAAGAGTCTTTTACCACTGACTATAACAAATATGAAACACAGATGTGGCAGATGGTCTAGATCAAATAAACCTCAGACATGTGTGGCGTGAAAGATCTCAGCAGTGCTGCACATCTGATTTTGAAAAGGAAGAAGAGTTGGAGCATTTGTGGCAGAGGAAAGGACAGTCAACTATCATGATTTTGGCAATTTCCACAACACTTCCCACCCTGTTTCTGTGCCAAGGAGGTTCAGCACCCTTTACTCCAGAAAATAAACCCATCCTTGCTTATAACTAAGAAATCCAACTTCAGTATACTGGAAATCTTTTGTGTGACTCTGGATGTGAGACATGCTTCTAGCAATGTCCAAATTTGTGTTCCGTTTGTCTTACCCAAATGTTTTTATCTAAGAGTAAAGAAAGAGTCGGCCAGGGATCTGTACTGATCATCCCTGGATTTTTGTGGTTTCTCTGTGAAAATGCTGTCTGTGAGCTTGACCTTCCAAAGCAGCGATACTTTCTAAACACAACAATCATAGCCCCTTTCCATCTAGATCCAAATGAAGTGGTTACAGTGACAGAAAATAAGCCCACTGCAGCTGTGTTGAAACAAATTGCTTGGCCTCCAGGAAATCAACCACACTGTTTTTCAGAAATTTTTTTTTTGACAGCTTCCCTGATCACCCCCATCCACTGAGGAATTATGCACTAGAGCAGTCATCCCCACATTTTACTGGTAAGGTGACTGATGCAGCTACTGCTGCTGATTTTATATTGTCCGGATATTGTCCAGATTGTACTTTTCCTTTCCTTGTGAAGCTGCTGCATCTGTGCACAGACACTGAGATCCTGTAAGGCTAGGGAACCTTTACTTCCACAAACCATTGCCACATTGCCTGCATTGTCTGTCTATATTGGAAAAAACAGTAGTTTCCCACAGTGGTCCCACTGAAGAGTATCAGCAGGTCTGCCCAGTATCTGCACACACTGTGTCATTCCCTCTGAAATTCCTGAAATTCTGGGCTCAGAGTTGCCTGCACAGCTGCCTGGTGACTACTTAGCAGCAACTGAGAATTCAGGCTGCCTTGTCAATAGCGTGATCTGAGCCCTTAGAAAAACAATGGAGGGAGCCTCACAGTGCACCTTCCCTATGAGAATTATTGATCCTGGTTTTAGACATTAAGTCATTCATGCTTATTTACCACAGGTAATGAAATAGTTAAGCAGAGAAGCCTGACTTTCTAATTCTGCCTTTTGCACCTGCCATCCCTTCCCTCCCTTTCTTATTCTGGTGGGAACCTTCCTTCCCTAGTGCCCGTGACAGGTCCCAAAGAAAGTCTGGACACTGAGGGGTGAAGCTGTTCACAGTGGGCACAGGGCCATGCCAAGCACTTTGCTAGAAGCCAGTGCTCAGTGACAGCCCATACAGAGGACTCTGTTTTATACAAGAAACCCAAGGAAAGCCATGCTATCAGAACACCAGCTCCTTCTTCCATGGCATGACAAACATCTTTCCCATGAGAAGAATTTCATGCCGATTTTAAATCCAGCCAGAAACCACTCCTATGAGTGATCAGAGACAGGTGGACATCATATATGCAGTGCAATGAACAAGCTATTTAGTCTCTCCTTTTTGGAGCAAGTACAAAAGCAATTAACAAACACAGCACGAGCTTCCATCTGAAAAGCCATTTCTTGCGTACATAAAGCAGATGAACTCTATCTCCCTTTAGGGTTTTACTGGGAAAGGGCCAGTGATTTCTCATAATTAAATACAGTTGCCTCAGTTGTATGGACATTATCAATAAAGAGCCACATTCCGCCTGCAAAACTCATTGATGCCAGCGAGCACACTGTGTTTTAAAAAATACGCAATATTATTAACATCATTATTATCTGGGAGCTTCCTTCTTTGATTTTGAGCTTAATCAGAAATGAATTTTAGCAGGTTGCTTCTGAGATCTCCTTCTTATAAAGTGTGTTTTGTGAAAAGTAGCTACAATAGTAAATGTCTCCTTTGAAAATATTATCATCAAGGTTTTTGAAGCTGTAAGTGTGATTTGTTGTTATTCCTTCAGCTTCAGCACTGAGCCAGTGCCTCTCAACATTCATACTGCACTGATGCAGTGCTCCACACAGAGCTGGCTTCGTTTTAATGCCATGTAATGCAAATTTCCTCTGAAGCAATTTCACTGTGAAAGTTAGCACCTTATATAAATGCGTTAACTATCCATATACATTTCTTGTATCAATAGTATCTTGTGGCTTGACAGCTGATTAAACTTACCCTTCTACATTTAAAGTTATTCATGGATCTACATCGTTCCTATCCCTACGTCTGAAGAATTTCCTCATTTCACTTGATTTCATTTTTATCTGGGGCTTTGCTATTTCCATCAATCCCTATAGCCAGATGACTTAAGCCTTAGCTATACCACATATCTGAAAATGTGTGTTTCCAACGCTGTAGAGGTTTCCACACTCTCTAAAGCTCCTTTTTCGCTTGTAGAAAGAATAAGACTGCATAGTTACAGGTTCTTGCTCAGGAAGCAAGTTATAATTGGGATTTGTCATGTTGATGGGGAGAAGTCTATAAAGAATATGTCAGGAATATTCAGTGATTCTCTTTGTCTTCTGAAAAGCATCCTTTCAAATTCTCTTTTCATTTGTGTTACTTGGTTTACCCTTGTACTTAACAGTAAGTTTCAGTCTTATGTTTTGCAGTTTGTAAACAGCACTGAATTGAACCCCGAGAAATTTCAGGTTAATAGAACTACAAAATCTGCATAACCTAAATGACCATTTTATTTAGCAGAAAAGGTGTATTTTCATGAGAGCAAGCAATCCCTTCTGCAGGAATTCTGTGTATTTTAAAACCAAACTTTCCCTCATGTTTTATCATCAGCTGTTTACAATATGAAGAAAAGCAGATGTCTTGCTACCAAGAAAACATTTCCTTCTGAAATCTAGTGTTTAAATATTTAGAGTGCACTTCAAAGACCATGAGGTAAAGCTTTAAAAAAGCTGTGTGTCGAAAGAAAAAAATATTACATGACCTTTTGAGATGTGGGAAGAACTAAAATAAATTTTCCAAAGCCCAAAACATTGCTTTACAAAACATTTTTATAAGATTATGAGGTTTGTTTTGCCACATGTTCCATTTTCAAAATGCATTATCAAGTCAAGCAGCTGAAACTGTTTTACAGAGAATCCCTCCTAGCCCCACCACCTCATCCTCTTCTCCCCTTTCCAAAATAGACACAGAAAAAAATAACCTGGAAAGTGAGTTTGTTGATGATACTGTTTGTATTTTAGAACATCTGATAGAAAGCCCATAATCTTTTCAGGTTTTTATGGGTTTTCCTTTTTTCTTCTGGCTCTTTGTCACCTTCCAGACTGAGAGGAACATTACTGTGAGCAGATTTAGGCACAAGGTTTTTCCAAAACTAGCTGAGTCTAGATAGAAATTACTTCTGGGGTGTATTTAGTCAGTCTGTTTGCCTGGCTGTCACTGCCAAGAAGTTCAGTAAAGCTCTGCACTTAAAGAGATTGGAGAAGCAAAAGTGAATACACCTCAGCAAAGACCTGAAGCTAAACACGGAACACAAGCAGGTCTCCTTTCTGTTCATTAAAAAGCTTATCTTTAATCAGTCTCAGTCTGTGGCCCTCTTATGCTTCTCTGGATGTCCCCTATTTACTACTGTGTGCCTTGTTTTGTGCTTTGTTATTTTGAGATTTTGAGATTCTGTGTGCCATATCTCTGCCCTGACACCAGGCATCTGAGTTTTACAAAGAGAGACTTAAATTACAGCAGTAGTCAACTCTTGTAATGTTCAACATCTGCAATACAGATGGCTGTACTGAAGACGGTCACCCTACAGTCTCCTTGCAGTCATTGGACACAAGTGACAGTGGAGATTAACTACAGCACCCAGCTCAGCTATAGATGTCTACACTGCAAATGTTAACATTTGTTCAGATTAATCCTAACCTCAGAGTCTGACTGAAAAATCCTTCTTTGATTCTGTACTTGTTCCACTTCATTTCCAACTCTATTTCATTCCCCCTAGTTGTTGACAGGGACAATCTTCTCCAGCTATCTGCCCTCTACTCTCATATCTTGTGTGGACACATACAGCCATTATAATCTGTAGGGCCCAGGCATCTCCAGGAACAGAGGTCAATGATACATTTTCATGAGCAGCCTTTTCACAGACAAAAAGATGCCACGTCTTCCTGACAGGATACTAAAGTACAAAATGACTGAACGTTTTGCCACTTACACACATGAGCTCAGTCCTGAGCTGAAGTTAAAAGCAATCAGCTATTTCTTTTCCCTCATAGCAGGCATCACATTCAGGAGCTGAGATGCAAAAATCCAGATGAAACATTTCACTGCAATTTGGTGCAATATTTTACCTTCCCAAATGTCACTGTTTTGCAAAATGGCTAATGTGATCTCAAAATAACACAATTTAATTCTCACCTGGTACAAGCATCCTACTGTCCCAGGAAAGTGTGTGCTACAAGGACTGTTGTCTGCCCAGCCCTAGAGGCATTAGGATGGCGATTCTCAAAACTATCTACAGGACACTTAGACCTTCAAAAATTCCATTAAAAATTCTTTCTGTGGGGCATTTGCTGCACTGCAGGATTAATTCTTTTGAATAATACTAAGTCTCCTCCAAGGCCTCCATTGAGCTTTTTCAGGACAGGTGGAATATTAAAATTATAGGACCATCCTATATAATTATTGCTCCAGGGGTAAAAAAGCAAAGCTTGGGTCTGCATAGGAATAAATGTATTAACAATGCAAAATACTGCCTTGGAGGGAAAAATTAATCTTAGTTTCCAAGATCATACACCACCTGTTTGAATTCCCCTGCTGGGAGGAGCAGATTCCCGAAGTCTGCTGCTGCTTCTGCCCTTTCTGATTTGCTTTGCTATATGTAAACAAGGCTTCCTCCCACATAGGTAGGAGATTTTTCCTCCTTTCCCTTTCTTTCCTTCTTTTTTTGCAGTCACAGTTACAGATCAAAGCTTATTCTCTTGCTCTTGGAAAAAATAAAAACCTCTCCCTCCGCCCCATTTCTCCATATATGCATATATGTCTGTATATATATATAAAAATATATGAAAAAAATTTATTTAATTTATCTGGGAATTACTTTTACAGTAGTACTGAAAGAGAAAAAAATTTCTATTAAGAGGAAAATATAAAATTGTTATTCCCTCTATACAAAATTGTTACATATTGTTATTCTCCAAGACTGCAATTCACCTTTGTGCAGTGGGCCCCAGTACATGACGTATATACTTTCATTCCTAAAGGTCAACCTGAATGTCTCTATCATGATACCACATTTTTAGTCTTCTCCTGAAGGTTATTTCTGTAGTTCTGAACTCTTTATTATGTGTGACAACTAAGTGACTAATAGATACATATTTTGAATTAAGAACTGCCTCTGATTCTCCAGGTTCTCTCTCACAGGTTACAAATCTTCCAGAGGACAGCAGGTTTTGATAATGAGTGACCTGAGACTCCAACCACTGAGCTGAAGTGTAAGGATGTGGTAGATACTTCTGAGAAATCCAAATAATCTGCAATCTTTGGAAGTGAAAAAGTTTTCTAATCCAAGAGCATCATTTAGATTCTTTACGCATTAATACTGATGCATAAAAATCATGTAAAAAAAAAATCACTTGGACGCAGAATGAGAAATGCCCAGCTGAGTTTAGACACATTGCATATGGATTAATGATTTGGATGCCCTTCATAAAGTTCCTTTCAGCTCAGGCTGAAAGTTCTCAGGCTCATCTGAAAAATTCACAAACCTCCTGGTTAAAGACATTCTCTAACACTCTTCATAAAAAATGCTTTTTATAAATGGCAGGAATTTTGGTATCTTGCAGGCTTGGCCAGGGAACCCAAATTACACACTCAGAGGAAGGGGCAGCCCCAGGAGATGCTCAGCTCTGTGGTCCAGGGGTGACACCCATCAAGATGAGTTGATGGGTGCTCTCCCATCTCTCTGGACCACCTTTCAGACTCAGGGGGTCACTGCTCAGGGGTATGGGACACATTATGGGATGCAGGGGAAGAGCATTTCAGGATTGCACAAGACTCATTATGGGATACTTAGGTGAAGAACCAAAGGGATGGATCTAGGTGATTTGGGAACAAGCATGGGAAAACAGAGAGAAAACGGGATAAAAGGGGCTGGTTGCCTGTACACAGGTTGCTGGTCAGTGCACTTTTATGACTATGCATGGTGTCCGATCAGCGCAGTCTGCCTTATTAAATTCCCTTTCTATTTTTCTATTCTGTGTGCATGTGTGTGCAATGGTCTAAGTGCCAGCAACTGGAGTGGGATCAAGGGTCAGAAGCCCGTATGTCTGTGGTGCCAGCAACTGGAGGGAGTACAGGTGTGTGAATGAGTGTGTGAGCACTAGCAAATAATGAGCCAGGCTTGCCGGTGAAGTGGCCTGGGAGTCAGGTGTGTTCATGTCTCTGAGGGTGAGCCCATGGCAGGAGCTGGCTACCAGTGGGACCAAGGGAGTTCTGGTCAGCTGCCAGTGACCTCTGTGTGTGCATGTGTGTGTATACGTGTTTCTGTGAACTACGTGTCTTTACCAGCAGCTGGAGTGGGGCAGTGGACCTCTGGGGTTTGTATGTCCAGGCGCCAGGAACTGGGGAGACTGGGATCCAGGGGGCAGGTACTGCCTAAAGCCAGCTGCTGGAGGGATACACATTGTACATATATTCAGATGTATACATACACATATTTCACACTCATGGACCTTCTTCCTGAGTAGCCAGACAGGGTAACAGGATGAGGCCACTGAGTCTGTTTATGTTTGTGTCAGTGTTGAGTTTGTCAGTCTGTGCTGAGCTGTGTGCCCAGTTGTCTATGTATGTGTTGTACATGTGTGGGTTTGTGTGTGTGCCTACTGGGAATCCACGCACAGCCCTGGGGTACAGAGCTGCGACAGCCTCAGCTCTGTCAGGCCACTGGATTTCATACACACAGAGGCAGCTAACAATTTGCATTTGTTTTACTTTAGAAATGGGACTTGAAGTAAGAAACTTTATCTTCTTTCTGGGTTCCTCTTGAACCATTACTGCTCCTGCTGAAGGTTTTGCCAGCCCAGCTTCTGGTGTGAAGCATCTGCAGCATTCACTAATAATAACAACATCAACACAGTGCTTATGTCTTAAAAGCTCTTTGAAAATATCTGCTAATTAACTCAATTAATTAAAACAATTAGTCTGTAAAAATACTACACACTCTTCAAGTCATTTACTTGTAAGCATTTCCCTTCTAATTTTTAAGAACTAAAAATATAAGTGCATTGAACTCCCTTAATACCTGTCATTCTTACTCTGTGCCAATTAAGAGCTCACATATTCCTACGTAACAACTAGAAATAAAGAGACAGAGTGTGTGAGAGAAGGGAAGATTGGTTTAAGGTATTAAAGGGAATTTAATTAAATATTTGTTCAGGAGCAATTGTGCATAAATTGCATGAGAATTAAATTTTATATCATTAGTACATCTTAATTAGTGTCTTTTCATGAACAATGTTTAATTTACACACAATTGTTTTGCTTTATTTTAAATTAAGTACTTCTTTGTAAGCCCTTTACTTAAATCTGTTACCCATGACTTTTTCGCTTGATACTAGAACTGATGTTTTTGATGTTATTAAATGTCTGCAGGTCCCCACTACGATCCCATAGAGTCATAACATCTCAACTTATTTCTCATATTCATTGAAATTAATTTTAGTATTTCTTGACTTAGCTCATAGTATATTTTTATATATCTATATTAAAAAATACATGGGCAAAGTAGGCTTGTGCACTTAGCTGGAAGCAGCAGCCGCCTTAACGTTTGGAGATGAAAGGTTAATTACATCATGGTGCTAAAGGGAAGACAGTATTAAATAATAGAACAGGAAGTTGTGAATTAAATCAGAGCATCTTTTGATTCGTATGATGGAGCACTAACAGGTGCATCAGAGCTACCTTGGCTGCTGGAGGTCATCTGGTCAAATATTGCTGAATTATTCAGGAACAGGCAATTTTATGGATAATAAAAACATTGATAGAGTTTTGCATAAGCATATTGCTTCCAGGGAGGATGACTGACTCACTATCTTCACAAACATCAAGTTTTTGGCAGCTCCTAAAAGCAGGTTTCCAATCTGTAACTGAAGTTGCAGTTCAAGATAGAAAAGTCTATGTCTTGGTCACAGAGACAGTGATGAATCGCCACTGTAAAATCTGTAGGAGGAGAACTAATTAAAAAAACCAAACCCAAAAGCCCCCAAAACCATCCAGGTCAGTGTACTGGTACACTGTACCAGTGTATAGATGGTATCTATACACCATCTATAGATAGTGTATATCTATATACATAAGATTTGGAGGACGTTTCTCTTTCCACATGCAACTTCCCATATGTTAACCATACATGTCCGTGTCCCCACAGACGATACATTACATCTCCATTTCTATTTTTCATCATTTTAGTATGGAAAATATGTGTAATCTTGGTTCTTTACTGAAAAATGGGCATGACAGACAAGTGTTAACAATGATTTAGGAATAACTGTATTGACAGCTCTTACTAACATGTGGTTTTGCAAGTAAATCTGAGAACGTAAGAACAGCTCTACTAGATCAGACCACTGGTGCATCTAGCCAAATACTCTGATAGTGGACATAGAGGACAACATCTAAGAGAGCAACGGAGCCTAGGCTTTTCTTTTAATCCATTCTCTTTGTATTTCCCAGTATCTATGCTTGTTGTATTAAGGTTAATAGAGGATATAATCCTGTCAATCCTTTTTGGTATTTTTTTTATTGATCTGGGATCCATGAATTTGTCTAGTTTCTTACTGAGCATCTTGATGCTATCTGCCTCTACAGCCTCCTGTGACAAAACTGTTGCAGTAATTTCAGTTATTGTTATACCTAGTTGAATCTCATCCTTCAAGAAAGAAGTTAACACCTCCATGATCTTAGTTGATATCCCTTCAATAACACTTGACATTTAAGATGCTTATGCCAAATTGTCAGAAACACTTTAGAAAGAGTAGCAAATTAATGTGATTTACAGTAGGCCAGCATCCTTTTTGCCTGAAGACCTCCAATGAAGTAGTAGTAAAGCTGAGCACAGATCTTGGAAGTCGTCGTCCCTAGCCGCTAGGTCTAGCCACTCTTACTGGGTTGTATCTGAAAGGCACTGTCATCACAGAGGAGGTGTGAAATGGGAGGAGTTAGATTAACCGGTGTTTTCAGGTATAAGATGAAACAGCATTCACTGCATGCCATGCCCTCAGAGTAAGAGTTTCTGCTGTAAACAACATGTCAGCATGCAAAAAGGAAAAAGATCAAGAAGTGGATGTGTTAGTTATAATGAGACTACAGGACATCATTACAGTGTGGCCATGGGAGACACATATGCAGTCTTTGAAACATATTCAAGGAAGCTGAAATCAAAGGCCATTCTGAAAAGAGCTACTAGGACAACATGAGACTGATGAGATGAGCTTAGCTCCTTTAGCCTTGCTAAACAAGGTGAATTGAATGACCTGCCGTGGCATCTTCTAGCCTTCGTTTCCTCCGTTTGAGAGTCTGAGAAAAGCTATAAATACATGAAGTAAATATTCATGGAGAGAAGCCATTTCTGTTAAAACAAGACAAGTTTAAAGCATAAAAAATTGATGTAAATTGGCTAAGCAAAAAATTAGAAGGTTTCAAATTATATTCTAAAACAGTCTTTCCACAGGAATAATAGAGACAGAAATAACAATTTTAAGTAGTTCAATCATGTTATGAACATGGTAGATAATGAAGTTACCATTAATAACTGGAGGCCAGATTTGGTGATCCAGGAATTTCTATATTCTGAGGACTTTCTGCTAGTTAGTCTACCAGGTTTATCTTCAGGGGATAACACCCAAGGTTATTCACACGTGGAATGCAAACCAAAATTGTTTAGTAAGATAGCATGAGCCTGCTATGCAATTCTGATTGAGAAGATGATGTGGAGGCAAGAGCAGAGATAATCTCCCCCCATTCTTGCTGTGAGTTCATTGCCCTGTTGCACTCTGCTTTAATTGCTTCAGTACTAAATCTGATACCTGTGGATATTCATACTAAAAGTATCCTGACAGGCGCCTGCTTCTGTACAGACCTCTATGAGAAATAGTCTAGCAGCTAGCAGAAACTTGTTCCTTCAAGAACCTTAAGGACATTAAAAGCTGCTCATTTGATAAGAGCTGTTATTTTTATGATAACTAAAGAGACGTTGAATGTAAAAAAAGATGGGTAGTTCTTTGAAGGCCACTTTCTTTTGATTTACTTTGGACTTGAAAACACAGAGATGTGGCAGAGCAAGAAAAGTCAAGTTAGGAAGACATTCAGAAATTAAGAACCAGCCTAGACCTTAACTGAGCTATCAAAGAATAAAGCTCTGGTAATTTTCTACATCATATATGCTGTCAACACTGTCAATATGTATGTCTTTTCATACTCTGACAATATCCTCATGCTGACATGTTAACATTTTAACGGCTAAGTTTCCTGAAAAATTTTCGCTCAGCCACATTTTCAACTCACTAAGAACACAAAGCCAAGTTTACATATCTATATGGTCAGCAGCCAGACTTTCCTATAAAACACTTGCAGATATTCTTTTAGAATAAATCAGATCCCATTCATGTGGTTCAGGTATGACCACATCTTACAAAATGCACAGGATCCAGTCATTTGTAATGTAACACTTAATATTAAGATCTCAGAAAAGTACAGCACTGTGCTCTTCATGGAAATATAGTTCAACTAGGGACCCTAGACGGCTGAAATTTGGTCTTTAAATCAATCTGATTATAACTCATTTAGAAGGCTCAGTTCCACTTTCAGAGTTAGCTGGAACTTTAACACTGACTTCAATGGGACCACAATCTATCATCAAGTCAATATTCAAAAGCAAGTAGCCAAAGTAGCATTTTTAACAGGTAATACTTGATTTAAAGTAAGGAGAACAGGGTGTGAAAGAAAGGAGAATAGGGTGTGCGTGAGAAAGTGTAAAAGAGGCAGAGATATAATTGCCAATAGGAAAAAAGAAGTAGGTTCTGAAGGTGATATTAATGAGAGAAATGAGAGGAGAATTTCCATATTTTGCCAGTGGAAAAATACAGTGATTTTCTAATGGTAGACATTGAAACCCCATCGTCACCAAGTGGGGTTAAGTTAAAACACTTCCACACAGAGGATAATCTCACAGTCATGTCAGGATGGAGGATGGGACAGATATCTATTCAATACTTCAGCTCCTGCATTCTGCCATTCTGTCTATCAACTGTGTTCACTTCCCTCTTTCATGAGGTATATAATAATTTCATTGTACCATGCATGGTTAATCTTTTGCTGCAATTTATGAAATCTGTGAAATCACTTTTTATGCGGTTTATATTTCAAATCTCTTCAGGGTAGATTTGTGGCTCTGTATAATACTTTTTTCCCTGTATGAAGTGTTTCAAAAAACAAGATGCAGTCACAAAATGTTCCTTTTACTGGATGATTATACATGTTCATTTGATTTTTATCTTTCTGAAGACAAATGTATCATCACATTCTCTCAGGAACTTGTAGTGAAATACTTTCTGTGAATTTTATGAAAGTTGTGATAACATTCATATGGCTGAAACACGGCTATGTATTAATAACAAAAAGAAATACAATGTTCCTCATGCTCAGCAAGATTTATTAGTAGGGCATGAATAAATGATCTCAACAACTTGACCTAAAGGATTCATGCAGCAGCTTGTCCCATTGATGGGTCCGTACCCTACGATACAGCCTACCAA
This sequence comes from Harpia harpyja, assembly GCF_026419915.1. Lineage (NCBI taxonomy): Eukaryota > Metazoa > Chordata > Aves > Accipitriformes > Accipitridae > Harpia > Harpia harpyja. The sequence continues at coordinate 22,270,642 of NC_068952.1, forward strand.
AGGGAAGATTTAATATATTACTACGGAAGTTTGTTGATTTTACACAAAAGCCCTGCCCCTGCCAACCCCAAAACACCACTGTTTTCACTTCCTCTTAGACACATACCCAAAGCAAAACAGACAAAACAAAACACCTTCTGAACATGAATTGTTGACTTTTGTGAAGATGTCCATGGGTGATGGCATTAACACAGTTACAGATTTCTTTTGAAGTAGTGTCTGCACATTTCTCAAATACTTTAGACTCTTCCCCATAAAGCCTTGAAGAAAAGCCAATCCTACTGAGGAACTGACCGCGGGGTCACAAGTCCTGCCAGCAAACCTGCTCCAGCGTGGGGTCCTCTTTCCACGGGTCCACAGGTCCTGTCAGGAGCTTGCTCCAGTGTGGGCTTCCCACGGGGTCACAGCCTCCTTCGGGTGCATCTACCTGCTCTGGCATGGGGTCCTCCAAGGGCTGCAGGGGGATATCTGCTCCACCATGGACCTCCATGGACTGCAGGGGGACAGCCTGCCTCACCATGGTCTTCCCCACAGGCTGTAGGGGAATCTCTGCTCCAGCGCCTGGAGCACCTCCTCCCCCTCCTTCTTCACTGACCTTGGGGTCTGCAGGGTTGTTTCTCTCACATATTCTCACTCCTCTCTCTGGCTGCAGTTTCTGTTGCATGGCAACTTTTTCCACTTCTTAAATCTGTTATCCCAGAGGTGCAACCACCGTCACTGATGGGCTCGGCCTTGGCCAGCGGTGGGTCCATCTTGGAGCCTGCTGGCGTTGGCTCTGTCAGACGTAGGGGAAGCTTCTAGCAGCTTCTCACAGAAGCCACCCCTGTAACTGCCCTGCTACCGAAACCTTGCCATGCACAGCCAGTACAGACACTTATTACACATCTGGAGTAGATCCCAGACAGCCTAAATACAACCCTGTCTGGGTGAAAGCCGCCTCCTCCTCAGACTCCACAAAGCTTTTAAGTTGAGTGTAGCTGTGTCATAGATACCATTATAGAGATGGACAGAAAATGGATTTACCCCTAGTTATGATTTCTGTAGACTTCAAGAAATGGACGCTGAAGAGAAGACAAATGTAGACATTCAGCAGATTTGTCTTTCCAACAGCATGCTTATCATATATTACATCATGTGGTATTTTAGGTTTTTTATATTATATATCAGTTTCCAAATGTCTCATTCTAGGTTGTTCTTTCTTTTATGACTTCTGTATGGTAGTCTTCTAGCCTTCTTTGGGATTCAGACACTACCAATATTAACAATTATTTAACATAATGTTTGAGTCTGTCTTTGATGCTCAGGCTACAGCATAAAAAGAATACATTATCAGTAGAACAAAAAGAACAATCTCGGAGCTGAGCTGGTATTTTGAATGGTCTGCAGTGTTCTGCTTTTAAATTGAATCAGTCCTGACTATTTGTTCCAAGTGGAAAATGCACTTACTTAACCCACCCACTAGGAAGGATATTCTGAGCCTTTTATCCCTTTCACTTAGCAGGTTAAACTAACTAGCATGACGTAGCAATGACCGTCATTGTGAACATTTTATCTATCTCTACTAGTTCTTCTTTGACAGAGAAGACAAAACTATTCTTTTTCCTTAAATATACCTGATACTGGAGCATATCCTCTTAAAAGTCTTTGTTAATGAGGGTAGAGACACCGTTATACATACAAAGCTTTGTTAGTGAGGTCAGTAGCTGATGCCATACATTACTATGAAAATTACTTTAGGAATAAACAAAGTGGGGGGAGAGAGAGAAGCAAAAAATTCCTCCACAGCTACGACCAACAAACCACCTCTCCTTATGGCCAGATGGGAAAAGCAGTGACAGGGCCACAGGTGAGTGAGTGTTCCCCTCTGGGCAGTTTCTCCAGCACTAGCAGGTTAATACTGTGACAAGCCATCACCCATCCTTGTCCCCCTGTACTCTGTAATTTCCACCAGAACCTGCTCCAGATCCTATGGGCTGTTCCCATTGATGACATTCTCTGTGCTGCCTGAAGCATGCTTAGTTGGGCACTGTTGACGCGGAAGTCACAGACACTGCACACAATCAATATGATCAAGCAGATGCCACTTTATTGCCAAGATAGTTCGGTTTATATGTTCATTCTAGTTACTGTTCACTCATAAGCAAATTAGAGATTGGTTAGCATGAGCTGTCCACGCGCCTAGTTACACCTAGTGATTGGTTATAACAACACTGTACACGCGCATAAACATAAGGCATAATTGGTTGTATTAACTAAAACATGCAAAACTTGTCTCAGGCTAATTGGTCAAGATAAGCTGTGGAATTGAGGTTCTTTGCCAAGTTCCCTTTATCGTGGAATGCGCACCTGTGTTCTTCTAATTGGCATCTTTCTTTTTTTGTCTTCTTGTTTATTCTGTTCAAGGCCTTCTAAAGGCGTCTGAAATGCTCTTACTACCGTTAGCTAAATAGCAAAGCGTCCTTGAAGCCTGCTGCCTAGAAAACATCCTTGGTTCACAAATTGATCAACTCCATTGAGCCTGGATTGTTCACTATGTGCCCATTACTTTCCAAGTATCCCACAGGGCACAGGCATTGCACATGGATTGGCTGCTAAGCTTTTGTGCATGTGTTTCACTGGATAATCCTGACCAGGTATCTAGATAACCACTATCTACTTTGCTATTGTCCTGGTTTCAGCTGGGATAGAGTTAATTTTCTTTGTAGTAGCTGGTTTAGTGTTGTGTTTTGGATTTAGGATGAGAATAATGTTGATAACACACAGATGGTTTTAGTTGTTGCTAAGTAGTGTTCATACTAAGTCAAGGACTTTTCAGCTTCTCATGCTTAGCCAGCAAGAAGGCTGGAGGGCCACAAGAAGTTGGGAAGCGATACACCCAGGACAGCTGACCCAAACTGTCCAAAGGAATATTCCACACCATATGATGTCATGCCCAGTATATAAACTGGGGGGAAGACTGGCCGGGGGCCGCTGCTTGGGAATTGACTGAGCATCGGTTGGCAAATGGTGAGCAATCGCACTGTGCATCACTTGTTTTGTATATTCCAATTCTATTATTATTGTTATTTTCTTCCTTTTCTGTCCTACTAAACTGTCTTTATGTCAACCCATGAGTTTCACTTTTTTTTTTTTCCGATTCTCTTCCCCCATCCCAGTGGCTGGGGGGAGTGAGCAAGCGGCTGTGTGGTACTTAGTTGCCGGCTGGGGTTAAACCACGACAGCTATACTCTGAGTTTTGGGTTTCCTTAATACACACCAAAAGCCATAAGACAAGGTTTAGGAAAGAGGCAGGAAGGGTGATTCACTGTGCTGGTGGCAATTGGATCCCATGAGATCCCACCAGAAGATCAGTATCCTTCTTCTAGGAGCTTCTGGGTGCAAGACCAGGAGGAAAACCATGTAGGAACAACAACATAATAAGGGAAAAATATTGCCCTGGCAGCTCTGGAAAACCCTGCCACAAGAGCCCAAGTGAACAGACACAGTCGGCTGACACAGTGCAACACGCTCCAGAGCAAAGTCTGGCTTGTAGCCTGGGATTCATGAGTGAAGGCCGTGATGCTGAGATACCTTCCTTTGTACTGCATTCATGGCCTGAGTCCTGACAGCTCTACGTATGTAATACCAATTGTGAGAGCTCGAAACATCTGGCATTTGAATCAAGATTGAACATTAGAACTTGCTGTGCTGGATGTTTGCCAAGCCTTTGAAGAACTAGTTTTACAAGGTCAGGTCAGAGGACTGCCTGGAGCGTGCCTGGGGAGACGTGACTGAAGACAGTCACAAGTATGTGTGTGGAGTGTGTGTTTTGTGCGTTTATCTTTAAGCATTCTGAGGACTGGCAAACATCCCGGCTGAGCCAGATATGCACTCCTGTTTTAGTAACATATAAATATGCTGTAAGAGACAATAAAGAGGTCTTTTTTCTGCTGCTTCGGAACCAGCTCATTGTCGTCCCAAGTCTCTTTCATCGCCACAACCAGTATCAGATCAACAGTTTCTTCCTAACAGATTCTCTTACACCTTCCAGCAAACTAAATGGCAATTTCCTACAGCAACCCAGTTCACTCATTACCTGTTGATACTGTGTCTCAAGGTCTGTGCTTCTGTGCAGAAGACACTGATAATCAGTTGCACATCTTGGTTTTTGCTCAGAGAGCAAAAAAATAAAAAGATGTGCGTTACACCTTTCTCCAGTGGAATTTGCTCTTGACTTTTCATTTTCAGCTTCCTTTTATCCAAAGGAGGCAGGAAATACAAAGTGAAATTATTGCTTGGGGAGGAAGTCAATATATTTAATTTGCTCTCTAAGTAATGTGATATTAATTGTCCATGGAACCTGTGCTATTCAGGTATATAAATTTTGCCCTTATAAATTCTTCTTTAAAAAAAAACTTAACAAAAACAGCCTACAAGAGTTTCAAAATGGTCATTTCAACACAAAGCTTACATAACTAATATGAGAAATTGCAGAAAATTTTAGCAATATTTTAAGACTCTTGACAATTTTTCACAGGAAACTTAGAAGATCAGCTTTATACTGACATATTTGGTATGCTACCAGTGAATTCTTGTAAAAGGTAGTAATTGATTTATGTTTTTAATCTATATACAATGGGTGATTTATGGAAATAGTACAAGTTGTTGGCTACTCCTAAACACATCCCTAGCAATGGTAAACTTAAAAAAATCATGCACACAAAAACCCACTCTGTTTCATCTTTTCATATGAAAATTAGCGTAAGAATGAAAACACTGAATGCTGGTGATATGATGGTAAGCAGTCTTAAATCATCTAAAATTGCAGCAGCAGACAGAAGTTATTTGCTCTTTTTTTTTTTTGCTTGCTTAGTATTCTCTTTCTCAAAAAGTTTAAGGTGTCCAGTGAGAGTGAAAAACAGTATTATGCAAAGCAGGTGACTAATCCAGAACTATCTTAATGAACCAAAATGAAAGGGTTGAATTATCTATACGCAAAAAGAAATGTGTTTCCTGTTGTGAAGAAGTTCAAGTTTTGCTAAAAGGAACATTCTAGAGAGGCGCAGATATCCATGTACATCATTCACCACCAGAAAGCAAATGTTTGGTGATAGGTTGTAAAGAGAGGGAATTTTTTCAGCAGGAGTTAGTGGTTGTTCCAGTAGTTAGTCAGTGGTTACTCTGTAGGTAGCAATACTGCTGTGCTATTTTTGAGTGCATTTGGGGATTATCAGGAATCAACGGTAACAGTCATGCACTGAAGTTTCCAGAGCAGATAGCTGCTACCAGGACAAGTAAGTACAAAATCACCAAAAAATGTCCTAAATCCACAAATATAGAAAGCTTTGTCACATGACAGTTACAGTTGCTTTAAATGCAGGCAAGAAAGTGGTGTGTCCCTCTTCCTGCCTCTCCTTCAGATCTGTGCACTGGACTATCCCACCACCATCAGCATTTCCAGGTAGCACTCCCCGACTTTCCTCTTAAGTCATTAGCACCCTGGAAAACTTGAAGACTGTAAAACTCTTGAAACAGCAAAAACCCCAGACACAAACAAAACCAAAAGGGCAAGGCCCCATTCAATTCCAACACACATGAAGAGGAGCATAATACCTATGTAGCCATACTAATGTTAAATTAAGGTAAAGCTAGATTTAAATAATCCCACTGATGCTTCTATATAGTGGAAAGTTTTTTCCTGAATCTGTATTCATCAACATGTCTAAATGAGGCACAAGAAAGGAAGAGCTTTTGTAGGGTATAACTGCTGGATGATAAAAGAAGGGTAGCTTATACCAGGTTCCATGATCAGTAATGTGGACTTCTCTTGCATTTGTTTATGACATACATGATCAATCACTTCTTTGATGTTTGCAGATGGGTACTGCAGCTGATCTCAAAGTACATCATCCTTTGATGGCTCCTGTCATTGGAGTACAATGTCCTTACTACTATTTACAATAGGGGTCTGAGACCAAGGAGTCCAAAAATCAGATTTAGCTCACTGTGACCCAAAGCAAGACTGTTGACTGTATGATGCCTCAGTTCCTCCTCACCCCCGTATGGAAAAGAATTAAAGGGAATTCAGAGGCAGAAAACAGTTAAAGTAAAAAGCCTGACTGCTCTATCCTACACCACAAAATCTGTTTCTCATTTTCCCTTGCAAAGCCTGCTGCAGGCAATGCAGCACAGGTTGGTTTAAATTGCTCCTGCTGTCTGCCATAAAACACGATGCCATTTTTCCAGCTGAATAATGGAAACAGAAGCATGATTGATAAAGAGATAAGCTGGGTTAATTGGTTTTATTTCAACAAACATCAATTAATTAAATTAAACACCAGAAGCAAGGCATCTGCTCACTGTAGTTCAGCTTGGAGTTCCTCCTTTCCTCTCTCTGCCGATCACGAAAAGCTACAGGGCTCCCTGGAATACCTCCAGGAGGGGCAACCTAATAACAAAATTATTTGAGTTGTCACATGGTCTGTATTCTTAACCTTTTTGCAACTCAATCAGCTAAAAGAGGCATTCAACATAGTTAGTCCTTCATGATTCCTCTGCTCTCTCAGCAGGAATCAAAAAATTAAAATCTCCTGGAAAGAAAGCTGTAAGCAATCTGTCTCCTGCAGTTTGGCTTGCAGGGGTTTTGTTAATTTTCTTTTTAATTATGGTCTACAGTCATGGAAGACATTTATTGTTAAGATTCATTCCATCCTCTACTTACCAAAACAAGGTTGGTAATTTTTGATGAAACATTATTTTTCATCACAACATGTCAGTTAGTCGAAACCGAAACTTTCTTCTTTTTTTTTTTTTTGCATAAACTTACTGATTAAAAGCTTTCTCAGAACAAAGAGGAAAAGATATCTTTCCTTACTCCCTTCTCTTTTTTTTTTTTATTATTTGTTTCTAAAGGTGTTGGTTTTGTCCTGATAAACGTAAGATAAACAAGTGAGAGAGCAAAATGGACAGAATTCATTGCTGAATTTTCTGTAGTAGTATGAAGATTCTTCGGGGTCACAAAAGACACACACACACACGTATGGATGTATCCAATGCTGTAAATCTTATATACAATTCAATCTGTTACAAATTTAAAATCACAGAAAATGCAGAAGACAATCAAGGAGTCAGCTACTTGAAACCACTCCCCAAATTAGGCTCAAAATACAGGTGCCATCCCACACAGACACTGACCTACTCTGTTCCTAACCCAATGTTTACAGCCTTTCTTCCAAGATCATGACTCTTAGATCACTCCTAGTCCCTTCTAGTTCTTCTCTGGACAGTCCGCATGTCTCCTAAAGTGTTATGGATAAAAGTGAACATAGTGTAGTCCAGCCTAGAACTGAGCACATTGGGAGGATTACTTTGAATATTTTGTACATGACATTCATGATTATATATCCTTCTACTGAATTTGCTATTTTCACCTCATTAAACTATGTTGGATTACTTTCGGTTTGCAATTCCCTTTGCCCCAGTCCAGTGCCAATTATTCCCCAGTTCACTTTTGGGAATTTTTACTGAAGCACATTTTACTTCATTCTTGTCCTTATGAAGTTGTTCCCTATTTATTTCAACTCTTTAATCCAAATGATCGAGAATTTTTTTTTAATTCTAAATCTGTCTTTCAGTGTGCTTCCATCATGTGCCTTCTCTACACTGGAATTAAATACAAGTGAAGTAATGGGATTGTCTTTTCCATTGTCCAATTTGTGAAAATGCTTGGTAATACCAGGCATAAGAAAACCACAGGAGATCCTGCCTGACAGTATCTTTTCAGTTTACTTGTGACCCACTAATTATTACTTCCACTTGTACAGCTATTTTCTCTAGCCCAGATTCTCTAGCTTGGTTACATGAATGTTGTTGAAGACAGTGTCCATAACCTGAAAATATACAGTATCTACTTCTTCTCTATCTAAAAGGCCTGTTATCTGTCACAGGATGTAGTTTTATATGACTTGTTCCTGACAAAGACTTGTTAGGTATTTGTCAGCCCTTAAAGGTTTGCCAATAGATTGATGTTCCAGTATTTCTCCAGGCATTAAAACTTAAGCATCCCAGTAGTTTTCCAGATCTCTCTTTCCTGCCCTTTTTAAGCAAGGCTCTATCTTCGTCCATTTCCCATCTTCTGGAACTTTGATCACTCTCCAAAAAATTTCAAAAGTGTTTGCTTGGAGACTGCTGTATGTACACTGCCCTTGTTCTGCAAAGCTTCTTCCAGTACTAAGGTGTCCTGAGAAATGGATCTTTTTACACAGAAAGTGGCCTCATGCAATAGAATTTGATCCACATCTCTGTGGAAATCATTAAGGTCCTTCCATCAGCTCCTATGAGTTCTGCTCAGGTCTTATATGTGTCTTAATTCCTTACACCATATGCTACAGAGAATTTGAAAATTATAGTAATTACAGCAGTGAATCTGAACACTTTAACACACAAAAGCAGAGAAATTTACGATCTATGATCTCTACTGCAGTGTTAACTCAGATGAATTACAAATATAACTCCTCTAGGTACAAATTATTAGCATAAATATTCAATCAAAATCTTGTTAACTGTTCTTTGGCCAGCTGTGATGTAATGTTTGCCATTATGTGTACAAAATAATATTTCCAGTAATTTAACTTGAAACACTGTTCACAGTGATAGCAATACGAGATCTATGACACACCCCTGTGTAGTCCTGACTCCTCACTTGAAAATATATATATTGAACATGCACCCACATATTAGCATGGCCTTTTTATGTTGCCTAGCTCTAATTTTACTGTGCTTTTAAAGTGCTTGCACTGCAGAGAGGAGACCTGCACTTGTATGTGAAATACTGGCTCATGTGTAGGCTAGAGCCTGCCATTCTCTCTGTGTCCATGTTGTTGATCTCATGAGTTTTGTACTTCACTATGGTTTGTCTGTAGAATTCTCAAAACACCTCCAGCTCAGGTATAGGAGTTACACATGGTACCTCTCCTTTCTTGAAAGGAGACTGGGACTGGTTTGTGTTTCCAGCACCGATCCCATGACATTGCTTTAAGGCCTTAGGAGTGAGATGGTGATGAACAACATGTTTTTATGTTTAGCCATCTGTGACCTGTCTGCATTACTGGTAGGAATACTTGAATCTGTGCTCATGAGTAACACAAATACAGTCTTTAATCTAGACCTCAGCTATGCCTAAGAGTGGGTTAGCAGACAATCAACTGGGTTTGGTCTAAGGCAAGCTTTGGTCCAGGCATCACCCGGCATGGAGTGCAGCCTGCAACCAGAGAGAACAGAGAAAGAAGAGCAGATTTACTTGTGGCACTGTTACTTGGTGTCAGTTCAGCAACAGTTAATCTTGTCAAAGCAGGAAAAATACATCAGCCCCTTGGTTTACCATTGGTTCAATAAGTTTTCCCAAGTTTAAAGTGTTTTGAAATCCTGGCTGAAATTCACTCTATAGTTGATATAGTTGGGGGAAAATATATGAAAGGAACTTTCTTAGTCCCTAAGCTAGGCTGCCATTACACCTAAGCAATATTTTTGACTGATAAATATATCACAGGCTTTTCATCATGGCCATGTGTCTTTGGAGCTTCACCTCCAGCCAGACCCAGCTTGAGAGAAGCAGAAAGCAGATGAGCATGCAAAATGAAAAGAAAAACAAAACCACTGTGGATTTAATCTCTCTCTCTCTCATTGTAGGCAGTCACTGTCCTGACAGAGGGACAAATAAATATGGTTGCACATACATTATTAAATGTAATTGTATTGTTACTTATTGGTTTAATTAAATACCCGGGAAAAAACTGTAACAATTCAAGGCACGGTATGAGCAGCAATGACATTAACCTTTAATAATCATCTTTTCCCTTTGCACTGTGATAATGACCATATTAATTAGTAATTAAATGATTAAATACAGAGAATGTGAACAATGCCATGAATTGCAGCAAATGGGCACCTTTCAAGGACTTGCTGGCATCACGTCAAGCACACCTTGAAAGATGCATTCAGTGAGTTTTATTACTGCTGGCTGCAGCCTTTGGGCAGTGCAGGGATTCTTCAGCCAGGAGGGCTAAACTAATGGACTGCTGTTTTGGTAAATTGAATGATCTAAACCAAACACAGCCAGATTGTGCTGCCGTCCTGGAAAATGCTATGACCTTGACAGTCCTGCTCCCAGCTACACTGTGTTCCTCTGCTCTGTGGAGATCAAAATCTCTCCTGATCTTGAAAATCACATATCTCAAAGAACAGCTGATCCTCTTGGCAGTCCCTTTAAAGGTGCAAGCACATGAGTGCAGCTTCAGTGTTGTGAGGGGTACCTCAGACTTAGGACATGCCAGGTGGATGCTCTTAGTATATACCAGAGTGTACATTATGCTATACTGGACAGATAAGCAAGAGTGTAGGCTGCAGTATGCTTTTCTCACTCCTCCCACCCAAACATACAGAGTCTTTCTCATCTCTCCCTTTCCAGAGGCTACTAGTCAAGATCCTCTTCACCATAATAGTTCTTTTCTGAAGGACTGCAGTTACTTTGCATGCCTTAATTATTCCCAAGGCTATAAACACTGTCCTATAACAGAGGTTGTTCTCAGAGGTTTGGTGCCAAAATAAACCAATATTGATGTGATGTGTGTGTGTGTGTTAGCACAATGCTGATGTCTGATTTCCTGACATTTAGGAGGTCTTACAGTCCCATTTTAGACCATTAGAGCACTCCTGTGTTGGCACAAGAGACAAGGGTTAGACATAGGATCAAGGGAAAAACTGCCCCTTTCTAGAAATGGGCAGTTGGAGCCCGCGCTGCTTACCACATATGGTTTTGAGACAAGGGGAGTCAAAAGAATCTCAGTAGACATAATAAAGGGGGATGAGAGATGATGTTTAGCGCTTACATTGTTGAAATTAGCTGAGGCAGAGACAGTCTTTGATAAGAAGAGCTGGTCCCAAGGACCAGCCAATGAGGCAGAGACAGATCCTGATAAGAAGCAGGAGCAGGCCCCAAGAGCCAGCTAAGACTGGTCTTGTGGCTTGGGTGAATACCAAGAAACCACTGAGCCTGCGCAAGAAAAAAGGTTACTAGCGGTGACGAAGAGGAGTCATCTATCTTCACCTCTGCGACCACCAGACGACCACCATAAAGAGGCACTGCACAAGCGCAGTTGAGAGGAGACTATGGAAATGACCTCTCGGAGCTAATTTTAATATGAAGCGGGGATAGGTCATGCATATGTATAGGCGTATTGTGAATATGTAACACTTGACTGTATAAACTTGAGACAAACTGCCGAGTCGGGTGCGCACGACTTTGGTGGGACTACCCCCCGTGCTGCCCAGCGCTGAATGAACATACCTACTTTACAATCTCACTGATTGTGGAGTCTGTTTCCGCATGTCAGTTTGGCAAGCCAGGCAGGAGACTCTCTGCTCGGCTGTGGGACCGACTGCGGAGCGGATGCCCCTCGGCAGGCCCCAACCACTTTCCTCGGAGGAGCCTCCACTGCCAGCTGCTCACCGCGGGAGCAGACAACCTCCTGAAGCCGCGGACTAAACGGTATGCTTACAAAGGTAGCCTGTAGAAATACGGGCCGGGGCAGCTGGTAAATCGCGCAGAGACGTCTGGCGTGCAGCGTAGTCCCTGTATGGGAGGAGGGTACCCTGTATGGTAACAAGGGGGGATTTGCTGACCGATAGAGCAGCCACTAGCGATCTTGGGGGTAGATCGAGCAAATCCGGGGTGACCGCTGCATCCCAGTATCGGGAGCCAGGACGGACCTGTCGATGACTGGTATATAAGAGGCAGGAGAAGGGTAGGTGCCCCCCCTCGCAATTGCACTTGGTTTATGGGGTAAGTGGACCCCCTCGCAATTGCGCTTGGTTTATTTTTGCAGCTGCTGAAAGGTTGTCAACTGGAGCGATGAGTGTATGATGTGAATATTTGGAAATTTATGTTAAAGATTTTGTGTAGGTGTGTGGAAATGATATGTTGAAATTTATAGATGTATGTATGTCTGTTAATGTGTGAATGTCTTTACGTATTAATAGGGGTGATTCCCTGCTTTGTATGTGGGCTTGTAACTGGACTACATAGTAATTAGCATCCGGCTTGGGTTTTGTTGAAGTGTAAATCTTGTGGGAGAAGGTGGTACTGTACATCTAGCAGACGGAAACTAGAGTGCCTTGAGTGTTTTCCCCAAATTCCACACCTTTATGATTGGGAAAGAGTTCACTACGAATCCAAAATAGTGAGATTTGTGTGTAAAGGAAAATTTAATTCCAGAAATTTGGGACTTGTGGGAGGGAAACTTGGGGAAGACTATAAAGAAGTGTAAGGAACGATTTGCATGGAAGCTTATTAAAAGGAGAAACCAAAATCAAACTTAAGAATTATTAGGAAGAGTATTAAAATGGGAAACAATCAAGGAGGACTATTGAGGAAGAGTCCTCTGGGTTGTGTAATTGCCCACTGGAAAGATATTGTTGGGACCGGAGGTACGGAAAATAAAAAGAACCTTATTAAATATTGCAATCAATGGTGGCCGTTGTATAAGTTAGAAGGTGATGCTAAGTGGCCGCTTAATGGGTCAATAGATTATAATACTCTATTACAACTAATGCTGTTTTAAAGGAGAGAAGGAAAATGGGATGAGGTTTCGTATGCAGACATGTTTTTCACCCTCCGAAACCATCCGGAGTGGCAAAGGGACTGTGGAATGGTACCCCCACAGGACCCCATGGTGCTTGCACTTGAGCGAGAGAACAACAAGGAGCTTAGAAGTAAACTGAGGTGGTGCTCTTTGGCATGTAGTATTGGACAAAGATGTACAAAGACAAATAAAATCCATCAGGCACCAGAACAAGATGTAACTGATTTGTTTAAGCCTCCCCCTCGACCACAGGAACAGGATGCAGACTCGGATAGAACTCCGACCCCCCTGAACAGCCCTGTATCTTCCCGTACTAGGAAGAAAACTACCTCAACAGCTTTACAAGCACCTCTCCGAGAGGCGGTGGGGCCGGATGGTGGGACGATGTTAATCAAAGTACCCTTTTCTACTGCTGACCTAGGGGAATGGAAAAAGGTTGCAAAAGATTATAGGAGAGATCCGACAGGTGTAACTAAGCATTTCCAATTTATTGTAAAACAGCATAACCCTGATTGGAAGGATATACAGCTATTATTGGAATATATGACTGAGACAGAGAAACAGCTGATTTTAAAAACAGCAGGGAATCTTGCTGAAGATCATTATAAGATTACAGGAGGGGACATTAAGGAATATTTCCCTCTCCAAGACCCAAAGTGGGACGTTAATAGATCTGCACATATGGAAAGATTGCAGGGGTATCAGGAGTGGATTACAAAAGGAATGGAGAGAGCAATCCCCAAAACTATAAACTGGTCAGCTTTATATGCAGTCAAACAGAGTCCTTCCGAGTCTCCATCTGAATTCCTGGATCGATTGAGGGATGTAATGCGCCGCAGCACACCGCTGGATCCTGGGTCAGAGGTAGGAATACAACAATTAGTCTCCCTGGTTTTGGGTCAATCTACAAGGGATATAAGGTGCAAACTTCAGAAATTACGGCCTACAGAGAGTAGGAATTTAGAAATATTGTTGGATGAAGCATGGAGAGTATTTAGTAACAGAGAGGAAGGATATAGGCAAGGGCAAAGGAAATTAATGGCTGTTATCCAGGAAGAAAGAGGAAGAGGGCCTAGACGAGACTTGCCCCGACTGGGCAAGGATCAATGTGCTTTGTGTAAGAAATTTGGTCATTGGAAAAAGGAATGCCCAAAGAACAAGAAGGAGGATCAGAGGGCTCAAACAGGAAGAACGGTAGCCCATGTGAAGGGAGATTGACGGGAACCTGGGGAATCTACCCTAGCGGATCCACTGGTTATAATTAAGCTAGGGAAAACACAACAAGAGGTAGAATTTTTGGTAGACACAGGAGCAACATACTCGGTTCTGAATCAAGCTTTGATGCCCCTGGGAGATGATTATGTCATGGTGAAAGGAGCGACTGGCCAAAGTGAAAAGACATATTTTTGTAAACCTTTAGAATATAAATTAGGAAAACAGTGGGGCATTCATAAATTTTTATATATGCCCAACTCCCCAAAGGCACTTTTGGGAAGGGACTTGTTGGAACAATTGGGAGCAAAAATTGTATTCGAAAAGGGAGAAATTACTCTGGAGGTAAAAGATCAGCAATATATTCAAATATTGAGCCTAACCTTAACCAGTCTCCCCCTAGAAGGAAACATTAACGAGGACATCTTAAACCAAGTGTACCCAGGGGTATGGGCTACCGATGCACCTGGAAGAGCGAAAAGTGCTCCACCTGTTGAAGTTAGGATCAAGGAAGGCCGAAAGCCAGTAAGAATTAAACAATATCCCCTAAAGAAGGAAGACAGAGAAGGAATCTGGCCGGTGATAGAAAAATTTTTGCAGTTGGGATTATTAAAAGAGTGTGAGTCTGAATTCAATACCCCTATATTACCTGTTCGGAGGCCCGATGGGTCATATCGGGTGGTCCAAGACTTACGGGCGGTGAATAAGATAACTGAAGATCTTTACCCGGTAGTGGCGAACCCATATACCCTGTTGACCGTATTAACACCTGAATTGACTTGGTTTACTGTTTTAGATTTGAAGGATGCTCTCTTTTGCCTCCCTCTCCATGAAGCCAGCCAAAAATTATTTGCATTTGAATGGGAAAACCCCAAGAGTGGTCGAAAGACCCAGCTCACTTGGACGGTGTTGCCACAAGGATTTAAGAATAGTCCTACCATTTTTGGCAATCAGCTTGCAAAAGACTTAGAATCCTGGGAAGCCCCGTCTGAGGAAGGGAAAGCTGTTGCAGTATGTGGATGATATCCTGATCGCCACCAAGACAGAGAAAGATTGTATGACATGGACGGTGAGTCTGTTGAATTTCCTGGGACTCCAGGGGTACCAGGTATCCAAGAAAAAGGCACAGGTAACGCAACGCAAAGTGAATCATTTGGGCTATGAAATTAGCGTGGGACAAAGAACTTTGGGACAGGCCCGTAAAGAGGCAATATGTCAAACTCAGAGACCTCAGACAGTAAAAGAGTTACGGACTTTTCTGGGAATGACGGGGTGGTGCCAATTGTGGATCTGTAATTATGGATTGCTTGTTAAACCACTGTATGCATTGACAGCCACTGAGCAGAAACACCTTGAGTGGAACAAGGAGACCGAACGAGCCTTTGAGCTACTGAAAAAGGCTTTGATGTCGGCCCCGGCCTTAGGACTCCCAGATGTGAGTGAGCCGTTTCTTCTTTACTCCCATGAGAAGCAGGGCATTGCCCTGGGAATATTAGCACAAAACCTGGGTCCGTATCGACGGGCAGTTGCCTACCTCTCTAAGCAGTTAGACATGACTGCAAAAGGTTGGCCTGGATGCCTGCGGGCGGTTGCGGCTGTGATATTGAATATACAGGAAGCCCGAAAGTTTACTCTGAGCCAGAAAATGACTGTTTTGGTGTCTCACACAGTATCAGCAGTACTGGAAGCAAAGGGTGGACTTTGGGTCTCTCTGCAAAGATTCCTGAGATATCAAGCTATATTGGTAGAGCAGGATGATGTAGAGATTGTGGTCACTAACATTGTCAACCCAGCTTCTTTTCTCAGCGGGAACACAGGAGAACCGGTACATCATGACTGTTTGGAAACTGCCGAAGCAACATACGCCAGTCGCCCAGACCTGAAAGACAGCCCCATGGAAAACGGGGAAACTTGGTTCACAGGCGGAAGCAGTTATGTCCTAAATGGTAATCGACATGCGGGATACGCCGTCACCGCCAGCCAAGAGGTAATAGAATCAGGGGCTTTGCCTATGAACACCTCCGCACAGAAGGCAGAAATAATTGCTCTAACCCACGCCCTGGAATTGGCCCAGGGCAAAGTTGTGAACATTTATACAGACACAAAATATGCCTTTGGAGTTGTACATGCACATGGAGCAAATTGGAAGGAGAGAGGACTATTGAGTTCTCAAGGGAAAAATATCAAACACACAGAAGAAATTCTGAAGTTACTGGAAGCTGTCCAGCTCCCTAAGAAAGCAGCAATTATGCATATTAAGGCACACCAGAAAGTGAGCTCAGATTTGGAAAGAGGGAATGAGCTGGCGGACAGAGAGGCAAAACAAGCGGCCAAAACAAAGGTAAAAACAGAAGGGGCCTTAATTCCTGATAGGCAGATTTCCCTAGAAGGTAAGCCAGAATACACCAAGGAAGATCAGAAGCTCATTATGGATTTAGAAGGGTCATATAATGAAGAGGGGTGGGCTCATACCCCACAAGGAAAGCTAATCGTTCCCTCTTGCTTATTATGGCATTTGATACGGGAGGAACATAGGAAAAGACATTGGGGGACAGAGGCTCTGTATAATCATTTGATAAGAGAAATTGTGGCTAGAAATTTATACACCACGGTGAGACAGGTGACTCAACAGTGTGATCTTTGCCTCCAGACTAATCCTAAGAATACCCCAAAGCGGGAAATGGGCCAGATTGGAAAAGGCAATGGGCCTGAACAACAATGGCAAATTGATTTTACAGAACTTCCAAGAAAAGGGGGGTATCGATATTTATCGGTATTAACTGATACCTTTTCAGGTTGGCCAGAAGCATTCCCAACAAGAACGGCTAAAGCTCGGGAGGTAACTAAAATACTGGTGCAAGAGATAATACCACGTTTTGGGGTTCCAGCAACCATATCCTCTGACAGAGGACCACATTTTGTCTCAAAAATAGTACAACAAATTAGCCGCCATTTGGGTATAGATAGGCAGCTTCATACTCCATATCACCCCCAGTCGAGTGGTCAAGTGGAAAAAATGAACCACTTAATCAAACAGCAAATTGTGAAATTAGGACAAGAAGCAAATTTGACATGGCCTCAGTCTCTCCCTTTAGCCCTTCTGCGTATATGAACAAGACCAAGGGCGAAAGAAGGACTGAGCCCCTTTGAAATTCTATATGGACAAC
Source organism: Harpia harpyja (assembly GCF_026419915.1). Classification (NCBI taxonomy): domain Eukaryota; kingdom Metazoa; phylum Chordata; class Aves; order Accipitriformes; family Accipitridae; genus Harpia; species Harpia harpyja. Next base: position 22,287,638 of record NC_068952.1, read on the forward strand.
CCTATGGGATACAGAGAGGGGTGTCTGTACAAGCAGGGGATGAAATTATGACTTCTTACATGGTAGCATTAGGTAAGCAACTTAATAAAATCAGGAAGCATGTGGTAGGGACTCGAGGGAGAGGTTTGGATGGGCCTGTACTTAATATACAACCAGGAGATTATGTGTATATAAAGTCTCTTACAGAAAAAACTCTGGAGCCGCAGTGGGAAGGACCATTTCAAGTATTACTTACCTTCTTCACCGTGCTTAGGATCAAGGAACAGAGCACCTGGATCCATCACACTAGGGTGAAGGCGGCACCCAAAGGACAATGGACTTCACAAGAAAAGGGACCTTTGAAGCTCAAATTTGTAAGACATTGATTGTCATGCTCCTGAGTTGGACCTTGCCTAAGGGGCAGGCTTGGGATCGAAATACTTTATTAAATATGACAGAGAGTATCTCGAAAGTACTAAATTTATCAGACTGTTGGGTATGTAATCCCCTTCCTCAGGGGAACATGGAACTCCCCTTTTTAGGAGTCCCAACCACAAATTGGACATCTCTTATTAAAGACGGGCCAGACAGGAATGGATTATGCCTTTATGGAAAGGGAAATACCCAGCGGGGACCCAGCTTTGATCTGGAGGTACCTGACCCTAAAGAGGTCTTAATTACTGGCTGTTGCTTAAATATTACTGATAATATTTGGGGAGACATGGATAATTGTAGCCTTGCGGAAAATCTGGGAACTTTTGATAAAGGAAAATTAGAACGTCTTGGACTGAACTTAACTATCAGTTTGTATTATATCCGGAAACCAAAGAAGGGGCGAGAACAAGACAGATGGGAGACACATCTCGGTCCAAGATGCAACACAGGGCCTGGATACTGGTGGCTCTGTGGGGATGGCAGGGCCAGAAAGAGTTTACCCCAGAACTGGAAGGGACACTGTGTTCGGGGGTACCTTGCACCTCAGATCAGTATATTCGAGGGAGCTTCACCTCCCCGAGGGTTTTTGAGAACACCTTGGCTCCGTGTAAAACGGACTGAAAACCCACTAATTATTCGAGGTACTAGGTACCATAGTTTTGTCTGATGGTTAATCCCCTCTTTAGGGGTGAGTTGGAAAGCTATTGTGAATATATCTGCTACATTAGAGGTTATAGAAAATGCTGCAATTGATGCAATTCGAGGGCTGCAACTGGAAATACAATCCCTAAGAAAAGTAGTACTCCAAAATAGAATGGGATTGGACATGCTTTTAGCAAAAGAAGGGGGCTTATGTGTAGTTATAAACCAAACTTGCTGTACCTATATCAATTAAAACCAACGGATTGAAACAGATCTTGAAGAGATATGGGAAAAGACTAAAATACTACATGAAGCTTCCCAAGATGACACTTTTTGGGGCTTGACAGGCATATTAGAAAAATTAACCTCCCAGTTGCCAAATTTGGCATGGTTGAAGCAATTGTTTGTCACTATAATAATCATCATTCTCTTGTCTGTGGTCCTTTGCATAGTGGTTCGATGTGGCTTTTTGTGGTGTAAGAGTACAGGAGACTCTTACAGTGAATGGAAAAAGAATCAGTTACGACGAAAACTCAAGACCAACAAATACTTTGAGAGGATGCTAGATAGGGAAACAATGTATTAGAAGTACTAGGATTAGATATAGTAAAAGAATTTACCATTTTCTAGAAAAGGGGGGACTGAGACAAGGGGAGTCAAAAGAATCTCAGTAGACATAATAAAGGGGGATGAGAGATGATGTTTAGCGCTTACATTGTTGAAATTAGCTGAGGCAGAGACAGTCTTTGATAAGAAGAGCTGGTCCCAAGGACCAGCCAATGAGGCAGAGACAGATCCTGATAAGAAGCAGGAGCAGGCCCCAAGAGCCAGCTAAGACTGGTCTTGTGGCTTGGGTGAATACCAAGAAACCACTGAGCCTGCGCAAGAAAAAAGGTTACTAGCGGTGACGAAGAGGAGTCATCTATCTTCACCTCTGCGACCACCAGACGACCACCATAAAGAGGCACTGCACAAGCGCAGTTGAGAGGAGACTATGAAAATGACCTCTCGGAGCTAATTTTAATATGAAGCGGGGATAGGTCATGCATATGTATAGGCGTATTGTGAATATGTAACACTTGACTGTATAAACTTGAGACAAACTGCCGAGTCGGGTGCGCACGACTTTGGTGGGACTACCCCCCGTGCTGCCCAGCGCTGAATGAACATACCTACTTTACAATCTCACTGATGGTAGAGTCTGTTTTCCACACGTCACCTTCAACTAGTGATGAAGGGGTTGGAAGAAGATATAGAGTTAAGGAGCTGCATAAAAAATTTAAAAATACTGATTTGTACAAAAATGTGACAGATTTTTTTGAGGGATTTAGTAATGCACAAATTTTACTCAGAGGAAGACTGATGGACTGGTTTGTGTGTGTGCGCATATATAACACCTTCTATTCTTCTTTCATTTTTACTTGAGGTTTGGGTAAAGTTTTCTGCAGGATTTAGATAAAATTCTTGAGGCATCTTTTCTAAGAGACTACACAGCATCCACATAAAAGTCCATTGCTAGTCACCTTTGCAGCCCTCCTCACTACAGGAAAGACATTGAGCTGCTTGAGCGTGTCCAGAGAAGGGCAACCAAGTTGGTGAGGGGCCTTGAGCACAAGTCTTATGAGAAGCGGCTGAGGGATCTGGGGTTGTTCAGTCTAGAAAAGAGGAGGCTGAGGGGAGACCTTATCGCTCTCTACAACTACCTGAAAGGGGGTTGTAGTGAGGTGGGTGTTGGTCTCTTCTGTCAGGTGTCTGGAGATAGGACAAGAGGAAATGGCCTCAAGTTGAGGCAAGGGAGATTTAGGTTAGATATTAGGAAAAATTTTTTTACTGAGAGGGTTGTCAAACATTGGAATGGGCTGCCCAGGGAAGTGGTTGAGTCACCATCCCTGGAGGTATTCAAAAAGCGAGTGGACAGGGTACTCCAGAACATGGTTTAGGGGCATGGTTAATGGTTGGACTTGATGATCTTGAAGGTCTTTTCCAATCGAAATGATTCTATGATTCTATGATTTACCAGCTGTGGTAATGTGGTGTGTATTAAGTATCATAATCTGTTTTTTTAAAAAATAAACTGAATTGAAATTGATCAAAATTAGCATCAACTGAGATTAGCAGAGTAATTTGAATGGAATTCTGCCTTCTTATTTCCTGTAAGTGTCCTGTAGGTCCTTTTTTATGAAAGGTAAAAAATAACACATTTTTCAACTAGACTGTGATGCTCATATTGTGAAGGTAAGAACAGTTGAACATAGGGCAATAAAGCAAGAGTTTGAAGTAGAATTAAATGGGAATCTTCCCAAGTTGCTGACACAAATGTTGGATAAGAATTCTTCACAATGTGGTTCAAAATTTGTCATGAGAACTTCAGTTTGGTCACAAGACTTGCTTGATAGGGAAAGCAGTGAAACAGCTCCCTGCCTGCTTGCCTGCAAGGTGTGGAGTTTCTCGGTTAGCCTTCATTCTTTGGGGCTGGGGTGGGTCAATCTCCTTTTCCTACAAGTGGGTCACAAGGGAAGATATAGAGACAAAGAACAAAACAGTGGAAGAAATGGGGATTTAAGGCACTGGAAGGGAAGCCTGAAAAGTTCATTCTGCTTTTACTCTCTGTGCAGGGGCTGGGGGGGAAATCCATTTCCTCTGTCTTATTTTGTGAAATCCCAACCTGTGAAAAATGGGTACTTTTTTTTTTAATTTTCCATTCTAATTCCTGAGGCTTCCCACCCTCCCAAAGGCATTCTCTGAATCTTTTCAGCTTTAATTACAGATTACCTTGGTCAAATGGTTGATAATGATGGGATGAGAGAGGTGAATGCTGTTGGTTTGGATAGCTTGGGTTTAAGAAGTCTGATGCCATTAAGTGTGTAAATAAGTGCCAGCAGTGTTCAAAGCTTTCTGTAGGTGCTCTTTTTATATCCGTTTTGTATCAGACTGGAGTCTGAGAAAGCAAAATAAGAACACTAGAAATCATAATTGATAGGGCAGCCTAAATAAAAGTTATTTAATTCACTTTTATCAAGGAAGTTTTAAAACCTGGGAAAAATGCAGACCCATTTTCCACTCCATTAACCAGAAGAGAGATGAAAGTGAGAGTGGAAGCTGGGAGCTCCATGACAATGTGCAAAACTTGAATTCTTGCTCCTCAGATATCATATAGCAGTAACTATTTAAAGTCCTGTGGATGCGTTATTCATCTCAGTCATCCTCAGGATTCATTCAGCTGGCAGTCTGCAGTACACCAGCATGCTGTAGGCTAAGCTGATTAGAAATGTGAGTGTATTTTCCCTTCTTGTCAAATTTTCTTAGGATAGATAGTTTTTATGTTTAAGAGAGCTGAAGTTTGTGATGATCCAAGGGGAACAGCCTTTAAAATGCTGTGATCCTCTAAGGGATACATGGCTTTTGTTGTTGTAATAGTAACTGTGACTCCTATGTCTAATAGTTCTCAAACCCTGATATTGGCAAACCAGCAAGGTCAGAGTCTTTGTTATATATTCAGTTTAGGATTGATAATAATTCTGTATAAATTGTAATGCCTTCTGAATGGTGAGTTTTCTCCATAGGGAAAATTATTTTAAAGATATTGCATTGAATTTATGTAAAGTAATTATAAATACCAGTGATACAGATGCAAAACATACCTGGCCAGGAGAAAAGGGGAATTGTTGTGAAGTTAAACAGGTAAGAGGAACATTTTAGTCCAGGCTTGATGTCTTGGGTCTCTGTGAGTACTCCAACCCAAGTTCAAAATTTGCATTGTTGGTGGAGCCCAGATGTTAAAGAAAAAAAGTGAGGAAGGAGTGAGGAGGAAAATAAAGTAGAAGGAACAACCTGTGATTATATCATAGGATTAGTATTCAGGAGATTTGGCTTCTTTTTACAGGCTTGGCAGCCAATGTGCAATTTAAATATAGGCAAATAATTTCCCCTGGTACTAATGTCAAGAGTAAGACTTCAGAGAATTGCTAAGAGTCTTAAGAAATTGCTTTTTATAAAGAGTCGCAGTGCCATGAATGGGAGTCTCACTTTATGATATAAAGATATGATAACTGGAATTAAAGTAGAGAGCTAGAACAGTAGATTTTTTTTGCACTGATAAATCAGATTTAGCCATTGTACAGACAGAAGCAGTATTAAGCATTAAGAAACAGAAGTGCTGAGTGTTAGTCACAGCACATTCTTCTGAATTCTCCCCAAATTCCAGTATTGAGAGTAACAATTGGTGAGAAGGAATTGAAGGCCTTGGCATATAATTATTTATTAGTTTATTGGCAACAGGTCAACTAGTCCAAGGTTCCCATGCTTCTTATCCCTTATAAAGGGCCTTGGGGTTCCTGCTGACCCAAGATATCTCTTGAAATACCCCTCAATGCAGCAAAACCATACCAATGAAGCAATGCATAAGTCAGTCAGTATTGCACGCTCCTAACGCAGAAGACAAACAATCATGCAGATTTCTTCCCAGACAGATTTTCCATACTAATTAAACATTTCCTCTCCTGGACCTTTCCTCCTTCTGGTAGCTAAGGAGGGTAATTAATCTTGTAGGTACTATTGCTGGAACCCAGAAGTTTATGTTCCATGAATTTCAAACCTATTATACAATTAAGACTTGTCTATTGTTAAGGATAGAAACTGCTGCCCGAGCATTCATGCGCCGATCACGGAGTCACACACACGCACCACCCGAGACTTTAACTGCTAGGACCTAGACCGGAGTCCCTTTGCAGCGGGCAACTCCAGCGAGCCGATGGGTACCCCTTTTGACTCCTCACACGCACACTCACCCTCAGGAGCTTCTTCTTCCATTAGGCTCGACCATACATTCCCCAAACCAGGATCTCTAATCAAGGCCTTCAAAATAAAAAGGGTAATTTATTCTATCTATGGTGCACATATTTACACACCTAAATCTGGGTGCCTCCAGAGAGGGACTCCAAACACTAAACTCCCTGGGCAATTATACCCTTACAATCTAAATTTCCGCCCCTCACACAGTCTGGTCCAATAGTAATATTTGGGTCTGGGGTCTTCTCTTTCATTGGGTCCTTTTTCTCATCTCTTGGGGGGTTCTTTCTTTCCTGCTTTTTAGGCTAATTGTTACTATGTCTCCTTTTCCTGGCTCAAATTGGCTCTGGGGCTTTCCAAAATCTTATTCCTCCAATCAGAAACTAGGTCAACATTGAGCAAAAGCATTAAGCAAGGTAGGAGTTCTGTTTTATCATGAACGACTATTTTTAAGCAGCTAAACAAAGTCCTTAAAGCCCTCCAAAACATTTTAACAGCCTCTATAATTTATATACATTCCTGTGCTATTATAGCCTCACAATCTTATGCCATTATTGCCACGTGCTGTTTACGTCTCATTCAGGTATGGTCTGCATGCTCATGAGCTCAACTTTGCCACCTTCCACAACAGTGTCTAAAATCCCAGATGTCTTTTAAGCCTGAACAGACAATGCATTCTCCGAGTGCTGCTCTGCTTGTTGTGCCTTACCTTGGATTTGCAGTCACTAGTTAAAATGATGTCTGTTATTCTGTGTTTTTCATCTTTTGAATTTAGGCTCATGATTTAAGCTTCTAGAAGTGTCTTAGGCAAGTTTTGTAGCATCTCTTGGCTTTAATTTCTTGTCTGAGAGTGAAGCTGAGCAAATATTTTCTTGTGTGTTTGGTTTTTTACTTTTTCCTTAGGGGAAAAATGCAATAAGAGTAGGAGGAAGAAAAATTTCATCAAATACGTTTCTGTTCAAAATCTTGACCCTTTGGTACATAATCAGAAATGTCAATTTCAGGAAAGACCCAAAGGAATTTGACTAAACCCTGCAATTGTTAATTATGAACTTTAGGATTAAAATTGCAAGACTGTTTATATCCATAATATTTATCAAGCGCTGTATGTTTTCAATTATTTCTGGAGGTAATCTAGTGTTTGAAGTGCGTATGTCATGGTGCCACAATCTTTTTTAATAAGACAGAGATCTTTGGATGTAGAATTCCTTAGACATGTTGCATGGGTGGGGAGACTGATACATAAAAGAGTATTTAGCCTGAAGAGAAAAAAAATAAGACTTTGCTCCATTTTCAGGTCTAATTTTCCCAGCTTTTGAAAATGGTGCTTTCATCATCTATCATTATCCAGAGCTGACTGAAAGTATTTCCTTTCTTCTACCCCTTGTATGGCTTACCTACTTAGACTGCAGAATGTGCCAAGCGCTTGATCACTGGCCTCTGTGTGCAGTTGCCAAGTAAAGAAGAACTACAAGAGCACAATAACTGATCTCCAGAAAGGAGCATCAGGAATGATGGGAAGCCTAGCCTGTACCACAGAACAGATGCCTTGACTTGTGCATTTGATTCATTTCCTGGTGCATCCCATGGCCATGCTCTCCCAGACATCTGTATTTCACTCACGTTAGTTTGTGACTGGGAAATGAATCTGAGCCTGAGCTGTGGGATAGATGTGTTTCCTGGTATTTTTCAGTTCTCCCAGATGTCTCTATTGAGAGACTGGCTGGAGTGTGATACAATTCTCTTCCAGCCTGAGCATCTGTATTTTTGTTATGGCAGGTGTGCATACCCCGGTCTTGTCCTGACCTAAAGGCAGGACAGTGTCAATACAGGTACATGGCAATATTACTGAATTAAACTTTTACAACATATATGTGATATGATTCATTATAATTCTTCTTTTCCAGTCACAGAACTACAGATAGATTATATGATTTGATCTGTGTTAACAGGGAAATTAATTTGTTTATCTGATTATCTGAGTCCAAGGTCTAGTGGGCCCCATTTTGTCACCCTTCTCACCAGAAAAGGAGTCCAACTTACTGTGTCCTCACTATCAAGGTAGTCTTATCACTGTTAATGAAGAAACCGAAGGTGATTAGTTTAAATGGCTCTGATGTCAAACCTGGATGATTACTGATAAGTATGAGATGCCCCTACTCCTCCTGCACTTGATACTCCCCGACCTAACACATTTTCCAGCTAGATTCATGGGAAAAAGTGTTTGGTGTCACATGCTGGGAAGCAGGTCTTTCATGACAGCCCCCATGTATGCTGTGTTGCTTTATGTAAATGAGTGAGAGGACTATAAGATAAAAATTAGTCACTTCAGGAAATCTCATTCTTGTATTTCAGAACTGACTTGTGAAATAGGCCCACTGGTCTGATCCTCTGCTTTGCTGAGAAGAATCAAAGTGATAAAGGACACTCCATTACTTTCAGACTCACTCTTGCTCCATTTTTTACCTGTTAGAACTTCTTGCCATTAGTTTAAGATAGATGGCTCACACTGGAAATCTTCATGGGCCAATTTCACACATCATCTATTTTAAATGGTGAAAATTGTTAATTTCTTCTGTATATGCCTGTACAGTGGACATGAATAATTTTTCTGGATATATGTATATGTGTACTTAAAATAATCAGGAGTAAAAAGGCAAAGCATATTGTTAAATGAATGTGACACAGCATGCTTTTTATTTCTAAGCCAGCTGTGATCTTGCTGCTTATCCTTGTACTCTTCCAATTTCTTTCTCTGAATGCAAGGCATGATCATACTAAATTAATGTTTTTCCAATTCCAAGCCTTCTCACAAAGGAGACTGTAGGCCCAGGGGACTCTCTCCTGTGCTTGTTATTTATCTATATTCATGTTCATAACGTGTTTACAATACACTGTAAATGGAGTGAATGCATATTGTATCTCTGTGTCGTACTCACTATGTTATGTATGTTTATTTTCACCTCTCTTCTAAACTCATTTCTGTGTTAACAAAATCCAACTTTATGCTGAAATTCATTCGTAGTCTGTTTTTCCTCAGAAAATAGCCAGTTTAATAACCTCTAGTGGGTCTGAAGATTTTGAAATATACTTCTCTAAAAATTATACTTCTGATGAATTCTGACATTTTGTCATAAGCTGGAGTCATTCAGAGTATCTGAGGATGGTAAACTAATTATCTCTTGCCCTTCTCTTGCTAACATAAAAAGATTAAATTAATCACATTCAGTTATAGCTGGCATTAAGCACACAGACATGTTCTTTTTTAAGGAGAGAGAGAGAGACATCAGTGGCTTTTATTAAATGTTTTTCTCTGTACGTCAGAATCTTCTTTTGCAAATTAAAAGTGCTAAATTAGCAATTTTACCTGTTTTCTTTTCATTTTAATGTTTCCAATGTCTTCATCAGAAGACTGACTTCTCTTACAGCCTGTTTTTTATAACCCACTCCTAAGCGAGTAATTCTATGTCCTGTGTCACTTTTTTTCCCCATTTTTGTAGTATAACAGTCTTTGAGCTGTGCAGTGAAAGGACTTCAACTTGGCAGCAGATCTATCTTGAAAAGTAAAAACAGATCAAAGTTATCTATGAAAGTGCTAGTGTCTGCAATCAGAAAGTAATCTCTCTGGAAACCTTTGACCTAACTAACCGGAACTCAGAGGAAGTCATGTCAGACCATTATGTGGTCAGAGAAGGAGGAGCTCAGACACAGGAGGAGCTGGGACAACTTTCTACCACACAGCTGAGCAGATTCCTGAAATTATTTGAGGATTTTTTTGTTTGTTTGTTTGTTTGTTTTCTTGCACTGGTTTTAGACAGAATTACAGTATGTAGCTCTGTGGTTGCCAAGGAAAATATACTGTCTTGTCAAAGAATTTGACTTTTAAGACCTGATCTGCACTCATACACTATTATAGGATTTGCTTCTGTTGAGAAGCCTTGTTGTCTTAGTCCACTCTTCCATATACTAAGTTTTGATAGTGGTTGGCAAATATCATCTGTGCTTGTTTGGGGTATGTATAGTTTATTCACAGTGGGATAGGGCTGAACAGGATTTATCAGGAGCAAATGACATAGGTTTGATCAAGAAACACTAGCTCTTCCATCTGGATCCATATGTTGTAATGTACAACAACTCACCGTGGTAAAGACCTTAACCTTCAACTTCCTCTAAAAATCAGCTCAGGATCCTTTTTAATGAGACAAGACATGATTGAAATTCTGCAACAGCACTTACTTAATTCTAAGTCTCGCTCCAAAATGTCACACAAACAGCTCTGTGTTCTCATGCTGCAGTTCTAGTTTGGTACCAGATCCCATGGCAGACTGCTAATTCAGATTACTGCTCCCCATTTCTTACAGCATCTTGTATTCTTTCAGTGGTCTTGCACCCCTTCAAAATGAGATCTTAAGAGATCACTGCTGGCAGTGGGGCTCCAGAATGATGGTGAAAAAACTATCATGTACTACATACTTAATGCAAATTGGCAAGTTCTTGATATCCATCCAGGAAACCTTTCCCACAGTGAGTAAATATTTGTGCCTGGAAAGCTTTTGGTGTTCTACTGCCATTGATATGCTGTGTCTACATTGCAGCAAATGACATCTGATTTACAAACAGCTGGAGTGGAAGACCAGGTGATTCACCCTCAGGGACCACTTCTATGTAATGGAGCCAGCGTGTAATGGCAGGGGAGAAGAGCGACCTTCTGTCCGGAGACCCTGGTATCTGCTAACAGTGCCAGTGATGACTTCTCCAACCATACCTTCGGACTCACAGAAAGAAACCCTGGCAGAGGCATAGCTAAGCCATCCATCACAGTTCCACAGAGACAATCAGACAATAGGCTTTTAATTCCCATCTTTGTTCTTGAGGCTTTAGAAGCTTGACCCCTAGGCTGTAACATCTTTGGAACTGGACTCTCCTGGTTGCTCTGTTTTCCACAACATTGAGCACTCCACCAAAACCAATCTATGTAACATTTAGCAATCCCCATTGAAAAACTGGTTGTGAGAATAGCTTACAAGTGAGTTTGTTTGCTTCAGGGTTCCAAGATAATGTTATCTTTTGGTCTTCTTTCAATTCCACAGTTATATCTTGCGAAAGGCCAAGGATATGATGTGAATAAGCAACCAGAGTTCAGACGTTTCTCTAATTTCTTTGACATGGATATTCAACTGCAGGTATCTCTTGACATATGTTCTTTCTCCAGGTGTTAGCACAGCTGGAAATGCTCTAAGTCCAGCTTTCTTTGTAGCAGTTTTACAGCTAGAACCACAGAATTTAGAGACAAAAGGAAAATTAAAGGGAAAGGCTTGGGGAACATAATCAAAGGTTCACTCCACAGAGTTTGATGGGTAAAACTTACTTTGTTGGCACTGCCTCATGTACCTGCGCACTCCATTTTAAATCCTAACAATACCCCAAATTTCTTCTAGACAACTTCAAATGTATTCTTAATGGAAGCTGTATTCTATCAGAACCTTCCACTAATACAGTACTTGAGTTGGCACTATATAATCATTGCGTTTGACCCTCTCAACAGGGAGACTGACCAAAATTTTGAATTCTATAGTCCTAAGGTCAAAGGACCTCAATACTGTCTCCTACCCCTACAGTGTGAAATAGATCTTTTTAGAAATGCCTTCTTTCTTGATAGCTCACAGTTCTATGCAGAATCCCGGCTCCAGGTGAAACTGCTGCTGCAAACAATTTCAGGTAGTCCTTCCCAGGCTGTCTAGCCTAAGAAGGAGAGTCTAAGTCTAGGGATCAGGGGACAGTGCAGGGGACATGATTAACGGGGATGCACACTTTTGCCAAGCAAAGTGTCCTGGGTTCAGCTGGGATAGAGTTAATTTTTACAGGAACCTGGGAGATGGGGGGGGGGCATAGCCGGGGCAGCCAACATGAACTAGCCAAGGAGCTATTCCATACCATGTGACATCATGCTCAGTATATAAATGGGGAGTGGGCTGGGGGGAGCTCTCTTGACTTTCGGTGGCGGAGCGTCAGGTTCCGGGTGGTGAGCAGTTGCACTGTGCAACACTCCTTTTGTATATTCTTTTATTAGTACCGTTGTTGTTGTTGTAATTTCTCTTTTTTTTGTGTTGTCCCAGTAAACTGCCCTTATCTCAACCCTCGAGGTTCCGTTTTTTTTTTTCTTTTCTCTCCTCCGATTGTCCTCCCTATCCCACCGGAGAGGGGCGGGAGGAGTGAGCGAGCGGCTGCGTGGTCCTTTGTTACCGGCTGGGCTGAAACCACAACAGTCTTTTTTTTGGCACCCAACGTGGGGCACGAAGGGTTGAGATAACGACAGATCTGGCCAGAGTGTGTTGAAACAAATTTGTCATATGCATTTCTTATATTAGATAAATAGATGTTAGTCACAATGTTGGTTCATTTGTTTACATGGTGGCATTTTGTAAGTTCTTATATGCTCTATGTATTGCCTGTAGTTACGTTTCTCACCTCTGGGAGAGTGATTGGGATTATCATTTTGCTGTACTGGGCAATGTTGACTTGTGAAATGATTACATCACAGGGCATGAGGTTAAGCTGGTATCTGTATGAGGCAGTGATATCATTTCCATACTTCGGGCACCTTCTATCGGATTTTATTGGTAATTACACTCAATCCATGGGGAAGTTAGGGGGGGATACTTCCCCCCGTCCATTCGCCTCCCTTCCCTCCTTCCGACTAATTACAACAGCTTTTGAGAATTTTGAATATCCTTGGGATGCGCAAGCCAGTGTGCTGTTAGTGCTATGCCTCCTGAATATGTTTCAGGTCTTGTTTAGGGCTACAAAAAGGCTCTTTAAGAGTACCACCCAGAGATCTGCCCCAAAGCTGGATATTCATGGGTGGCACGGCATGTGGGAGGATATGGGCAGGTATCTAGAGAACTTCTCACCTCCAGTGGCTTGGAAGTTCACTCCCGAACAACTACAGAACCCTCATGAAGTGGTAGAATATTTGAAAGAAAAATGCTGTGGCTATTCCAAAGACGTACAACTCGCTGCACTGTGCTGGGCCCTGGCCAGTATCTACCAAACGCTGCTTGATATTAGGCAGCACCCTCAGGGGGAAAAGAGGGAAGAGATGGAAAACAGGGCAACAGGCACCGTGGTTACCCCAACCCCGACAACAGGCACCGTGGCTACCCCTACCCCGGCAAGAGGCAGTGTGGCTACCCCAACCCCGGTGACAGATACTGCAGCTAAACCAGAGAACCAACCTGTGCCAGTATCAGTCACCCCTGTACAGAAAAAGAAACACACAAAGAAATCAGTTCGCTTATTGAGAGATGAAGATGAACCAGGGTCATCGCGAGAACAGGAGGAAGAGGCAGAACCTGAAATAATTACCCGATCTCTATCCCTGAGTGAGTTGTGTGACATGCAAAAAGATTTTAGCCGCCACCCAGGTGAGCACATTGTTACCTGGCTGCTCCGATGCTGGGATAATGGGGCCAGTAGTTTGGAATTAGAGGGTAAGGAAGCCAAGCAGTTGGGATCTCTGTCTAGGAAAAGGGACATCGACAAGGCGATTGGGAGAAAAACACAAGTCCTCAGCCTCTGGAGGCGACTTCTGTTAGGTGTAAAGGAAAGATACCCCTTCAAGGATGAAGTTACATGTCACCAAGGCAAGTGGACCACCATGGAGAGAGGTATCCAGTACCTGAGGGAATTAGCCATGCTGGAGGTGATTTATAATGATGCAGAAAATGCGCAGTCACCCACAGATCCAGATGAAGTCCAATGCACACAACCCATGTGGTGGAAGTTTCTACGAAGTGCACCACCAACCTATGCCAACTCATTGGCAGTAATGTCCTGGAAAGAAGGCTATGGACAAACGGTGGATGAATTGGCTGTCCAACTCCGGCAATATGAAGGAAGTCTCTCTTCCTCCCTATGGGCCTGTGTCTCGGCTGTAGAGAAATTGTCCCGAGAGTTCCAGCAATTCAAAGTGGATATGTCCTCCTCCCCACCTGTACAGGCCCGCATCGCAGCTATTGGGAGTAAGCACTCCTCTGCCCAAGAGAGAGGAGAGAGAAAGTACACACGACGGGCTAACCTGTGGTTTTACCTGCGTGACCATGGAGAGGACATGAGGAAGTGGGATGGAAAACCTGCCTCAGTCCTGGATGCACAGGTACGGGAGTTGCGAGAAAAAGAAACCAGAAAAGAGGATTCTTCCTGGAAAGCTGCTGCTCCAGTTTCCTGTGAGCAGTCCCCCAGACACAGTAGAAGGGCTGATCTCATTTCTGATCCTCGTGCAGGGACTTCTGATTCACATGTGCGAAAAGTGAGTAACGGATATTCTAACCAGGATTAGAGGGGCCCTGCCTCCAGCCAGGTGGAGGAGAGGGACAACCGAGTCTACTGGACAGTGTGGATTCGATGGCCTGGCATACCAGACCCACAGGAATATAAGGCTCTAGTAGACACTGGTGCACAAACACCCTAATGCCATCAAGTTATAAAGGGGCAGAACCCATCTGTATCTCTGGTGTGACAGGGGGATCCCAAGAGCTAACCGTATTGGAAGCTGAAATGAGTCTAACTGGGAATGAGTGGCATAAACACCCCATTGCAACTGGCCCAGAGGCCCCGTGCATCCTTGGTATAGATTATCTCAGGAGGGGGTATTTCAAGGACCCCAAAGGGTACTGTTGGGCCTTTGGTATAGCTGCACTGGAGACGGAGGAGATTGAACAGCTGTCTACCCTGCCTGGTCTCTCTCAAGACCCTTTGGCTGTGGGGTTGCTGAAGGTTGAAGAACAACAGGTGCCAATTGCTACCACGACGGTGCACCGGCGGCAATATCGCACAAACCGAGACTCCCTGATCCCCATCCATAAGCTGCTTTGCCAATTGGAGAGCCAAGGAGTGATCAGCAAGACTCACTCACCCTTTAATAGTCCCATATGGCCTGTGCGGAAACATAATGGGGAATGGAGACTAACAGTAGATTATCGTGGGCTGAATGAAGTCACGCCACCGCTGAGTGCTGCTCTGCCAGATACGTTAGAGCTTCAATATGAACTGGAATCAAAGGCAGCCAAGTGGTATGCCACAATTGACATTGCTAATGCATTTTTCTCCATTCCTTTGGCAGCGGAGTGCAGGCCACAGTTTGCTTTCACTTGGAAGGGCGTCCAGTACACCTGGAATCGACTGCCCCAGGGGTGGAAACACAGGCCCACTATTTGCCATGGACTGATCCAGGCTGCACTGGAAAAAGGTGAAGCTCCAGAGCACCTGCAGTACATTGATGACATCATTGTATGGGGCAACACGACAGAAGAAGTTTTTGAGAAAGGGAAGAAAATAATCCAAATCCTTTTGAAGGCTGGTTTTGCCATAAAAGAAAGTAGGGTCAAGGGACCTGCACAGGAGATCCAGTTCTTAGGAGTAAAATGGCAAGACAGGCGTCGTCAGATCCCTATGGATGTGATCAACAAAATAGCAGCTATATCCCCACCGACTAATAAAAAGGAAACACAGGCTTTCTTAGGTGTTGTGGGCTTTTGGAGAATGCATATTCCAAATCACAGTCAAATTGTAAGTCCTCTCTACCAAATTACCCGGAAGAAGAATGATTTTAAATGGAGGCCTGGGCAACAACAAGCCTTTTGAACAAATTAAGTGGGAGATTGTTCGTGCAGTAGCTCTTGGGCCAGTCCGGGCAGGACAAGATGTTAAAAATGTGCTCTATAGTGCAGCTGGGGAGAATGGCCCTACCTGGAGCCTCTGGCAGAAAGCACCTGGGGAGACCCGAGGCTGACCCTTGGGGTTTTGGAGTTGGGGATACAGAGGATCCGAAGCTCGCTATACTCCAACTGAAAAAGAGATATTGGCAGCATATGAAGGAGTTCGAGCTGCCTCAGAAGTGGTTGGTACCGAAACACAGCTCCTCTTAGCACCCCTACTGCCAGTGCTGGGCTGGATGTTCAAAGGGAAAGTCTCCTCTACACATCATGCAACTGATGCCACGTGGAGTAAGTGGGCCGCACTGATCACACAACGAGCTCGCATAGGAAACCCCAGTCGCCCAGGAATTGTGGAAGTGATTATGGACTGGCCAGAAGGCAAAGATTTTGGAATGTCGCCAGAGGAGGAGGTGACTCAGGCTAAAGAGGCCCTGCTGTATAATAAACTGCCAGAAAATGAGAGGCAATATGCCCTGTTCACTGATGGGTCCTGTCGCATTGTGGGAAAACATCGGAGGTGGAAGGCTGCTGTATGGAGTCCTACACGACAAGTCGCAGAAACTGCTGAAGGAGAAGGTGAATCGAGTCAGTTTGCAGAGGTGAAAGCCATCCAGGTAGCGTTAGACATTGCTGAAAGAGAGAAGTGGCCAGTGCTCTATCTCTATACTGACTCATGGAGGGTGGCAAATGCCTTATGGGGGTGGCTACAGCAATGGAAGAAGAGCAACTGGCAGCGCAGAGGTAAACCCATCTGGGCTGCCGCACTGTGGCAAGATATTGCTGTTCGGATAGAGAAGCTAGTGGTAAAAGTACGTCACGTTGATGCTCATGTACCCAAGAGTCGGGCCACTGACGAACATCAAAACAACCAGCAGGCAGATCAGGCCGCCAAGATTGAAGTGTCTCAGGTGGACCTGGACTGGCAACATAGGGGTAAGCTATTTATGGCTCAGTGGGCCCATGATACCTCAGGCCATCAGGGAAGAGATGCAACATATAGATGGGCTCGTGATCGAGGGGTGGACTTGACCATGGACACTATTGCACAGGTTATCCATGAATGTGAAACACGTGCTGCAATTAAGCAAGGCAAGCGGCTAAAACCCCTGTCGCATGGAGGGCGATGGCTGAAATATAAACAGGGGGAAGCCTGGCAGATTGACTATATCACAATCCCACGAACCCGCCAAGGCAAGTGGCATGTGCTTACAATGGTGGAAGCAACCACTGGATGGCTGGAAACATATCCTGTGTCCCACGCCACTGCCCAGAACACTATCCTGGGCCTTGAAGAGAAAGTTTTATGGCAACACGGCACCCCAGAAAGAATTGAGTCAGACAACGGGACTCATTTCTGAAGCAACCTCATAGACACCTGGGCCAAAGAGCGTGGCATTGAGTGGGTATATCACATCTTATCACGCACCAGCCTCCGGAAAAATCGAATGATACAATGGACTGCTGAAAACTACATTGAGAGCAATGTGGGGTGGAACTTTCAAACATTGGGATACACATTTAACAAAAGCCACCTGGTTAGTTAATACTAGAGGATCTGCCAATCGGGCTGGCCCCGCCCAACCAAGACTTCCACATACTGTAGAAGGAGATAAAGTCCCTGTAGTACGCATGAGGAGTATGTTAGGAAAGACAGTCTGGGTTAGTCCCCCCTCAAGCAGAGACAAACCCATCCAAGGGGTTGTTTTTGCTCAGGGACCTGGGTACACCTGGTGGGTGATGCAGAAGGATGGGGAAGTTTGATGTGTACCTCAGGGAGATTTGATTTTGGGAGAGAATAACCAGTGAATTAAGCTGTATGATATTTAACTGCTAAATAACCTACCAATGTATGTCATTGTATCTATAGTGTCTATATGCCATATCAAGGGTATTACTGTAAGAATTACCCAAATGACTGAAGGATGGACTTTGAAACTGAGCCAAGTACAACAGTGATAGAACTTGAACTGGTGCCCAGCAATTTCCTCAAGATCAACATCTTCGACCTGCAGACCAAGGGCGTGAGTTGCACCAAATATACCAGCCGCAAGTTCCAGAGGCAGCATACAACAACCCAACACCTCACCCCATCTCTCCTGTCCTGAAGGACTGTTACAACAGATGGAGCCCCAAAGTCATGGACTAAATAAAATTGATAGAGACATTGGAGGGATAGCCCATCGACTAAGGGAATACTATTTGCGTGTGTGTGTGGGGGGGTGTCCATATACATATATATATAAGACAAGGAAAGTGGTAGTGGTTAATTGGAAAATGTAAGATCTGGGCATGATGTAGATGGTATAGAATAAGGGGTGGATAATGTCCTGGGTTCAGCTGGGATAGAGTTAATTTTTACAGGAACCTGGGAGGTGGGGGGGGCATAGCCCGGGCAGCTGACCTGAACATCATGCTCAGTATATAAATGGGGAGCGGGCTGGGGGGAGCTCTCTCGACTTTTGACTTTCGGTGGGGGAGGTGGTGGAGCGTTGGGTTCCGGGTGGTGAGCAGTTGCACTGTGCAACACTCCTTTTGTATATTCTTTTATTAGTACCGTTGTTGTTGTCCCAGTAAACTGCCCTTATCTCAACCCTCGAGGTTCCGTTTTTTTTTTTCCTTTTCTCTCCTCCGATTGTCCTCCCTATCCCACCGGAGAGGGGCGGGAGGAGTGAGCGAGCGGCTGCGTGGTCCTTTGTTACCGGCTGGGCTGAAACCACAACACAAAGGTATAACAGTCTTCCCAGGATGGGAAGGCAGATAAAACACATAGCTCTTTTCCTGAAGTGTCTATACGTACCTTGACAAAGCATGGGACTTCATTAGTCCCTGGGAATAACTTTAGATGTCTGTCATGTTTAGGGCAATAAAGTTGCATTTTGAAAGCCTGAAGATGTGAATAACAGAGCAAGCATGTAAATGGCCAGCAGCTCTTTCAGAGTCAGTTTATCCACAGAAGAAGATATGCTGGGGTTGGAAAGGCAGGTTATAAATTCAATAACTAAGAGCATTTCAAAGCAAAAAAAAAAGGTATCCCAACACCAGTACCTGAGCATGCAAATTAAATAGATTTACTATACAATATAAAGCTTGTAAGCAACATGGTTAAGAGGCATTCAGGCTTCATGACTTTGCAGGACTCATTATGTTAACTGGTTTTTTATTTACTGGCCACAAACACCAGTTCTTTTGGTTTATTTTGGCAGGAACATCCTTTATTCCCTCTGGCTTAATTTCAGGAAGATTCTCATGAAATTTCTGTTTGGTTGTTTACCTCTCAAAAGCAGCAGTCTTGTTTCTCTGGTGAAAGAAATGTATGCTTTTCTTATGTGAACACTTCTGGTATTTCTGCTCTGAAGAGGATGGTGGCCTGTGATTGAGCAGCTCTCCTGGGCCTTTGGTAGCCTCATGAGCAGTATAGCTGCATGTTTTAGCACTTGTTATATAATATATAATATATAACTTGCCCCTATAATGTCTAGGTCTTGGACACGTGATGTTGTCACACTCTGAAGGCTTGTGAATTACTCTCTCATAGATTGCTGTGAGGTATTGTGTAATCCTAGAACCAGCAGTAATAGATATGCTTCTGATTATATCACATCTATATGAGTAAAGTTCAGGGATCTAATTAGTAATAATTTCTAAACATTTTGGCCAAGTTATGAGTTAGCCTTACCATGAAAAACTGGATTAAAAATCCTTCATCAAGGTAGTCACCGAACATAAATTTTGAACGTGATGTTGCCTGTACAATGAACAGTATGCTGGATTAATACTGGAATAATGTCAAAAAGCCTGATTAGGGATTTATTTATTTATTTATTTTTGCATTCCATTTATATGAACAATGAAACAGATTACTTTCAGTTTTGTTTGTAGTAGGCTTTCTTTCCTGGTTGTTATAAATTCTCCAAATGCAGTAATGTTATTTTCCAGGGAAGAAGTATGTTGCTCTTTAAAAAGTAAATGGCTTCCACAGAAATCTTGCAACACATTTCATGGTAGCATTTCCATTGATGTTAGATGTTGTAACAGCTCTTTCAGCTTTTAGGAACTTGGCATCATTGCATTAAAGTTACTTGACTATATTGCCAAATCAGAAAGGGAGCACAGAATGTTATGTTCATGAACTTGTGATCTTGTGATGCCTACGTCTGTGAAACTGTAATGTCAGTCTTTTTCTTTTTTTTTTTCTTTTCCCCTCTCCCCCTCCCCCTTTGTGATATGGAGCCTCTTAGGGATTTTAGTCTTGTTTTTTCCCTATTTTAGATTTTTTTTTTTTTACTTAGACTAAAACTCTCTTAAAATTCTTTGTAGTCTATATATGCATCTGTACTTATATATCTATATTAGGTAAATTTATTTAAATGACTTCATGGACTTGGCAATATTTGATAATACCTATGAGTTGTGAAAGTTGAGAGTAATTAACTTGTTCTTTATGGAGGTGAATGCATCACAAATAAATTGTTTTTACCAGTCCAGAAGGAGGAGAAAAACAACTGCATTTTTTTAGGGTCCAGTTTTCCCTTGCCTTACGTTGGCTTCAGCAGCTTTTTGGGGATCTTTTTCATCCTGTAGCTTTCTGCGATAGTCTCTGATGAAGATTCTGACATAATTCTAGCATCAGTGAGAGTCATCTAATGCCACAGACCATATGACCTTGTGTCATATCAATTTCCAGGCATGTAGCACAGATCACCCCTTCCTCTACTATGCTTTTTATCAGGAGAGCTATCAGTTAGGATTTCTGACTACCAGGAAGAGAGAAGGTCAACAAGTCAACCCATGTGTTATTTCATATGCATGCTCTCTATAGTCTGGTTTTTCACTGGGGAACTTGACATTTATTTTAATAGCACTAAAGGTTTGTTAAGTTAAACTGTTCTTTGATGTTGGTGAAGGCAATAAGCCTTTTTAGCAAGGTAAAGTGCTATTCTGAAAACAATTTTCATCTACTCAGATGTTTTTCTTCTCTGTCTTTGACCCAGGTATTGCCAGAGGGGTGTTCAACAGGGTTAGCTCTAAAGCCACTTGTAGAAATCCCATACTTGTCAGCTTCTTTTTGTCATCTGACACTAGTTTTCTGAAATGCAATATAATCATCCCTAAGGACTAGAATTTGCCCCCAGCAAAAGAGCATCATGCCATTTCAATTTTCAATATAGCATTTGACTGCAATTTTGGTAAAGTAAATAAAACTTCTTACACATCTGATGCACTAAATGTTCACATCTTTTTCAACAGAAGGGCATTTTCCCGGCCTTTAAGATCTTCTACTGGTCTTTTCTATGATGAAAAATACTTTAAGTGATCCTCTTTATGGTAAAGAACTTGTTACTCTGTTACTATGGTCTACAAATACATATTTCCCTTCTGATTTTTATAGTAGATGAAGCTCTAAGGTTAATGTTAACATCTGTTGAAAGTCTAAAAGTGTGATGGGCAACCAAGAAATCAAGCACTGGAAAGGAGGGGAGCTTTTTGGAGAGAGCAAAAGCTCTGACTGTGCAACACAAGAAGGACAGATCTGCCACCACCTCTACCACCACCTCTACCACAAGTCTGTGAACACCTGCTCTTTGTTCTTTCATGTTTATTGATTCTGATTTGGCCTTATATTGGTCTTCCATTGTCTGGCTGTATGAACCTTGCCTTTTCTAGCAATTTAAGATAAAGGTATATATTAAGTGAAGGAGTATGCAGGGAGTCAAGCGTGAAGGAGATGTTGGAATTGGATTTCTTTTTAAGCAGAAAGTGTTTGCTGAGCAGCATATCTTCTTGTGCCACAGATGATGACTGAAAGGTGATAAGATCAAATTCCCTCTAATAAAAGCCTGCTATTTCAGTAGTCTATTTGTTCAAAATTAATCAGAGATAATATAATATTAATTATATCTTTATATTTTGTCATAGTCATATTTAGGGTGCTTAAATTAGGACTAACTTGCCTACAATGGGGAAATAGTCTTGATTTATTTGCTTTTATAATCAGTGTAAAGAATCCTATTGGCGTCAGCAATGAGAGATAACCCTGAATTCACTTTGCAGCTTGGGACTTTGCATTATTATAAACATTTGAATATTCTTATACTGATATTATCAGTATTAGGCACACTGGGTAGTATGTACCTCACCTAATTTTGAACATCCCAACCTGAAGTAGTCTCCCTAGGTTGCTTGGCATATGATGGTGGCCCCTCTCTTGGTGTTGGACATTTCTCTTCATTGACTGTAAGTACTTTAGGGTGATCTGCAGGCTTAGATGCCCACCTTTCAGACACAGGAATTAAAGGAGATGAATCCAAAACCAGTCTGACCATGGGCAACCAACCTGAAGTAGAAATTAGAATGAAAACAAAAGGCTGACAAGATCCAGATCTTTGCAAAATATTTAAACACTTCTGTTTTTAACACTGCCTTCACTATCTTCCCTCAGACACATGTATCTTCAATATTGTCTACCTAAATTTACATTGGATGGAGGCTATAGCTACAAGTAAAATGGTTAAGAAGCTATGGAAATTATTTTGGGATTATTTGCAATTATAAACAATGATATCTTTGGAGCATGACATGGAAGTTGAGAAGCATGCATGCCATTTACATTTCCCTGTCTTTCCCAGTGCCTTTTTCCTCCTGGAATTCAGCTAGTAGGAAGTAGCACTGTTGTTACGTGTAAAATACTGCTCCCATCCCTGCACTCAAGTACAACAGAAGCTCTATAAATGAAGTACAAAACCTTTCAGTGAAAGACGTTAGTGAAAATCTTTGGCAAAAGATTTTTCCCAGCTTAGAACAGGTTTTTCTGTGGGTTTTTTGTGTTGGTTTGTTGATGGGGTTTTTTTGTGTCATTTTGGGTTTTGTTTGTTTGTTTGTTTAATAAATTCCCACAGAGATCCCTAATAAGATAATAATTGGTGGTTGTGAAATCCAAGAGATAAATCCCTTGAGAATCAAAGTGATTGTGAGGCTGCAGGATCTGTCAATCCAGTACTTGAGCTATATAAATCTAATTTATTCTGAAAAATGTATTTTGCAAAAGAAGTGCGAATGTCTCTGTCAGTCTTGCACTAAAACAATAGAACCATCTTATTGCTTTCTAAAAGGTGTGACTGAAATTTCACCATGTGAGGGGCTAGTTCCATTGCTCTGTCTTGATTTTTCAGTTCTTTGGTAAATCACCTGTTCTAGTGAAAAACCTCAATTATCTTTATCCACAAAAATCGTGTTTTGTTCCATGTAAATGGAAACTACTGGTGAGACAATGCAGATGGGATCAGGTTTGACCCCATCTTCATGCTATTTTTTGTGTATATTGATTGAGGAACAGCCTGAAAAATCCCATCCCAGTGGCAATTAATGTCTCTAATTTTGGGTAAGAATGACAAATGTGAATTCTCAGGATCATATCCCAGAGCACTGCAGTCAGGATCAAGACTTTTCCCTTGCTATATCTGGAACCACTTGACCACCCTATGCCTCAGTAATTATGTATTCACATTCCTTGAGTATCATTAGGGTGCTTTAGAAGGTATCACATTTGCTCTAACAAGCAACCCAACACATTAATATATCCTCAAAAAGCAATAACTCTTTGACGTTGTCCCTCCTTCTTCCTCACTAGCTGGGAAAAATGGAAGAAATAATGGATGAAATAAAGAACATTAGGAAGGAGTAACAATGCAGACTCTCAGCTTGACTCCATCTTCTCTATTGGACAATGTTAACAAGTGTTAAAGATATTGCAGGTACACTTCCACCTAACACCCATTTTGATTGTATCAGCTTATAGGTGGATGAGGTGTGCTATTGCCCAGACCATCAAAGAATTATTTAAGTGAATCTCGTCTTTAACGATTTCTATTTCTATTGCTAGTGTGAGAAACACTGAAATCCTAGGATTCACACCCCATTTCTGCAAGTGATGACAGGAGGTCAGATAGGAATGACAAGTGTCTGAAAATTTACAGAAAGACACAAGAATGGTTTGCTGTGTTTCAAGTGTGTTGATTGAAAGAAATCTGAATATGGGAGGAAAGCTTTATTTATTTTTCTGTAGTCGGTGCCAGTGCTGGCAAATGAAAGAAGCAGTGCTGTTCCTTTGGGTATGAGGGCACACTCTATAGGGATGGAAGGGGACAGACACTAAAGCTTTAGTTGTGGTGGTTTTTTTATATGATGTAAAAGAAAATGCAGCTCATACCTAGTAATTAAAATGTAGTGGGGATTTTCTTCTATAACCTTTAGTTGTAATCATCTTCTGTAGTTATACTCCCTATCCTACATTTTTCCATACTGATATAGTAAAAGTTGAAAGATCAAGAAAATGAGAATGAGCAAGAGGGAGCCATGAGCAATCACAAAGCTTAATTAAATGTTTGATGAATTTACGATCTTACTGAGAAGGCACAAGCAGAGGCCTTGCTTGATAGATAGGGCCAGAAAAGATAAGAACTCCTGCCTGTAGGAGTCAATTATATGGAACTTAGTGACTGGGTCTGAAAGTAGAGTACACCAGAGCATTCCAGACGCCTTTAGAAGGCCTTGAACAGAGTAAACAAGACGACAAATAAAGAAAGTTACCAATTAGAAGAACACAGGTGCACATTCCACGATAAAGGCAACTTGGCACAAACAACCTCAATTCAGCAGTTTATCTTGACCAATTAGATTGAGACAAGTTTCGCATGTTTTGATTGATATAACCAATTATGCCTTATGTTTATGCGCGTGTACAGAGTGGTGTGACCAATTATGCCTTATGTTTATGCACGTGTACAGAGTAGTATAACCAATTATGTTTTTTGTTTATGCGCGTGGACACTGTATGCTTGCACGCAGCAACCAATCAGAGCTTTTGAGTAACTTAGAGAATTGTATAAGAATGATCTGCTATGCTCAATAAACTGGCGACTTTGATCATCATATTGGTGTGCTGTCGTCCGTCCCCGCATGGAATTTCTCTACACCTGCCTCTGTTCCCGTCCTTGTAGATAATTTAGCTTAAACTAGCCATATGGTTTTACATCACTAATGAAACTTAGATAATAAGAGCACTAACAAGCATTTTTAGGGACTAACGAGCATTCTTTAGGATGAGATGTACCAAAACATGTAAAGGACCATACTGCGCAGAATCACCTAAGGAGGGTCAAGTAGCGGACAAGTGAGGAAGACTATGGAAGACCACCAGAGACCTTCAATGCGCCTGCGTAAAGGACATTTGCATATGCTAATAGTTTCCTGGAAAACTAATGAATATGTATAACATTTCTCGGAAATCTAGTGACTATGTATGTAGGACATGTATTTAACCTGCACAATTAGGCCTGACAGTGTGCACAATAGGTGGAGCAATCCCCTGTGCACCCAGCGCTGCAATAAAGAATGCCTGCTTTCTAAAACTCCAAAATTGAGTCTTAGAGAGTTTCCTCGACCAGCTTTTTCAGTATCAATACACACTAGAAAGAATTCACCACCACTGTGTTCTGTCTTCTCAATTTCCCCCTGAATATTCAATTTGTCAGATTATATTTAGATTCCCGATTTCCAGTGTTTTAAAAGATTATTCTATTATTCATGTAAAAAATTATTGCTTTCAGTAACATAAAATGTGATTTCTGATCTGATACTTTTGGGATGTTTTAGAATTGTAATAAGAAAAAAAAATGTTATGTGAATGTAAGTTCTAAGTTGTTTTCTCAAGAATTCATGAAATTTGGGTTGTTCATGCCATCTTCTAGATTGCCTACCAGTAATCTATCATCTTGTCACTTCTGATGCCAGGCAGCAGGGCCTGGAGGATCACCAGCAATCACAGGCAAATGATCACAGAAAACAGTTCTGCATCACATACAATGTGTCTGACACATTTAAATGCATTGGATTCACTGCACAATTTGTTAATTTGCAAGTATGCAGTGAAACCAACATGTTCTGGATGCAGTGATTCATTGTAGATGTATAGCCAAGCTAGGAGGATACAGACTGTGGGGTGTGTTTGATCACCCGCCTTTGATTTTGCTTGTGTTGAAATAGTTGTATTCATGCTCTGAGGAGTAAGTGTCTGCAGAGCCCGCTGAAGTTCTTCACAAGTTGGTGTGTAATAGGAATTAGTAGATAACTAATTGTAGTCAATTTTAATGCTGTATTTAGCTATCACACCTTGTAAAGTGTTGAGCTGGACAGCAAGGTATGCTCAGAGAAACCAGGAGAAAATAGAAGGTGTTCAGCATTTTCAAAAATCATGCTACTTTAAATATTTAAACAGAGGATTAAAAACTTGGGTATGACTGATTTATAAATCATCTCTGTTCATGGGAGATGTATTGAGGGGTGCAGTATAATGTTACAACATGCTGAAGAGTAGGCTGAGGTTACACCTAGTATGGAAATACCGCATAGCTAATCTGAGTCGCAAGTGAGGCTGTGTAGCATGCACAGAATGGGTTTTGTTCACAAAAGACAGATCAAATCATAGAGTCATAGAATGGTTTGGGTTGGAAGGGACCTTAAAGATCATCTAGTTCCAACCCCCCGTGCCATGGGCAGGGACACCTTCCACTAGACCAGGTCAACCTGGCCTTTAACACTTCCAGGGATGGGGCATACACAACTTCTCTGGGCAACCTGTTCCAGTGCCTCACCAACCTCATAGTGGAAATTTCTTCCTTACATCTAATCTAAATCCACCCTCTTTCAGTTTAAAGCCATTACCCCTTGTCCTATGACTACATGCCCTTGTAAAAAGTCCCTCTCTGGCTTTCCTGTAGGCCCCCTTTAGGTACTGGAAGGCTGCTACAATCCCAACTGTCCCAGCCTGTCTTCATAGGAAAGGTGCTCCAGCCCTCTGGTCATCTTCGTGGCCCTCCTCTGGACTCAATCCAACAGATCCACGTCCTTCTTATGTTGGGGGCCCCAGACCTGAATGCGATACTCCAGGTGGGGGTCTCATGAGAGCGGAATAGAGGGACAGAATCACCTTCCTTGACCTTCTGGCCACACCTCTTTTGATGCAGCCCAGGATATGGTTGGCTTTTTGGGCTGCAGATAGACATTGCCAGGTCATGTTGAGCTTCTTGTCAACCAAAACCCCCAAGTCCTTCTTGGCAGGGCTGCTTTCAATCCATTCTCCACCTAGCCTGTATTTGTGCTTGGGATTGCCCCAACCCACGTGCAGGGCCTTCCACTTGGCCTTGTTGAACTTCCTGAGGTTCACATGGGCCCACCTCCCAAGCCTGTCAAGGTCCCTCTGGATGGCATCCCTTCCCTCCAGTACGTCGACCACACCACACAGCTTGGTGTTGTCAGCAAACTTGCTGAGGGTGCACTCAAGCCCTCAGCAACTTTGCCAATGACACCAAGCTGTGAGCATTGGCAAATATTCAGCTTTGTAACAGAAAACTAAAAAAAGTCTGGGATTAAATTGCCAGGTCTGTGGGGGCACCACCAGGGAGGTGCCCAATGCCCATGGCTGAGGCTGCCCCTGTGGGTGCCCCCCAGCTGCCCTGCTCCCTCCCTGCTGGCCTGGGGATCCCCTGCAGCTCCCCTAGCCCCAGGACGCCTCTGGCCTGATGGCATGCTTACCCACCTAAAGCAAAGAAAGACCTAAAGCAAAGTTATGCTCTATGGTGACAGAAAAAAAAAAATGATGAAAGGTAAGAAAACCCCATGGAAAGATACTGCTTTATGAACAAAGTGTTTCCAAAACAGAATGTTTTTGAAAGGGTTTTGTGTGTCTGACCCTCTCAAGAAATTCACAGAATAGTGCCTTTGGCTTCATGCTGTTTTAAAATATTTTTTTTCCCTGTTTAACATTAATTTCCTTGTTTTCAAAATGTCCAACATTTTGACAAGTGATACTAACTGTAAGTGGTCAAGTAGAATAAAAACATTCACAGACAATTCATTAGCTTACAAGTTGGACCATGCATTACTTGCTTAAAAAGATGCAGGGGAATAATCTGCAAAGTTTTGTTTGCAATATATGAATATCAGTGAAAAATGCATTTAATTCTTTGTCAAGGCACTGTAATCATGCTGATAAAAGGTGATTTTTTTTTTTTTTTTGCCAATAGTTTCGCAAAAGTGAGTGTCACTTCAGTTGCAAAAGGTTAGAAAAGCTTCACAAAGTGATCACGGAGGGCTTTACAGTAAGTACATAAGGATATATTCACAAAACCTGTATTCAACCTATATTACAGCACCTAGTTTTGCATATTGGCTAGATGCTTCTTCTCGGGAGGTGTATATAATGCCAAAGAGTAATCCCAGATCTGTAGGATGAATATGTCTGCTGTGTGCTCTGACTGCAGTGTCCCAGATCCATTTCCATGTTACATGACCCTGCTCGGGCTGTCCAGTCAGGGAAAAGAAATAGCGTGGTTTCTTGATCAGCTGCAAGCCCTATCAGCTAATATCCAACAAACCACTGAGTGTTTTCAGTGGATGAAATTCCTCTTTGTGTAATGAGTCAGTATGAAGCCTGCGTGCCAGCTGAGATCTACCTGCATAAGATAATTGCCGTTTATATAAGTACTGGGTAGCTGACATGATAGTAAAGTTCAATACCTATATAATTCCCTAAAGCTGTAATAAACATGTGCATGAAATTGTTAGTCCAGCAGCTTCAGGCTGCCAAATCAATAAGGCAGCAGGAAAATGCTGAGTTAATTAACCTGATAAATAGCTTGGCAAGTTCTATTTCTAATGACAACTCCTCATTTAATATACTGTAATCACAGAAAGACAGCGTGATAAGCATGAAAAGAGAATATTGTAAATCCACTTATCTGGCAATTTTAGCCAATATGAAAATCTGCAAGTAATCAAACTACAGTGTTTCAACCTGAATGGCAGGGTTTGTTATTCTGAAGCATAACTATAGGCACTGTTTCTGTGCCTTGGGAGGCAAAACAAAGATACCTGAATGCTTCCTCGTCTGAAGTGGTTGTGTATTGTATATGACACAGCTGTAGGATTAGACAGCCTCACCTTGCTTGTCTTTATAAAGCAAAGCTGGACATCCATGCTCAACTCATGTACAATTTTGAAAACTGCCCTAAGAAAAACATATTTGGGGATATTTCTTGAAATGCCCAGGAGTTAGGAACCCGACAATTTGAGCAGTTTTCAGTTCAAATGGCAAGTGAAGATTTGAAGGTTCACAAAGATTAATAAGAAGTTGTATCCTCTCTGTGTGACATGTTTAAAGGTCAATAAGGTGTTGGTCCTGGTAACACCTGGCTCCATACTAAACTGAGACCCAGGTCTCATTGTTTGCTTCCATGTGTTGGTTTCCACAAAAAGAAAATTGGTGCTGTGTTTTAAGAAGAGAACAGTGTTGTGTTCAACTAGATCATTGACTGATGCACTGGTGTCCTGATATGGTGCACACCAGCAGTTGAATTTAAATGTAACCACAGGTAACCTCAGAAATGCCCTTTCCCAATGCATCTGTCCTGTCTGGACCCAAGTTTCTTCATCACTCTGACCATGAAAGTACCACAGAATTGACAGCCCCAGGAAAGTTCCTTTTTATTTTTTTCAGTATCCTCTTTAATAGAACCACTTACAGTGAAGAACTGCAATGATATCAGTGTCAGAATAAGACATTCTGACACTAACTGGTGCTATAAACAAGGTAGAAGTGAAAGTACATGCTATCACTGAACCAAAATTGATAGTACTCTCATGCCAGGTAATAAGGAAGGAGAGTTCATGTGAGTATGAATGGGTCATGGTAAATCTAAAGAACAAAGTAAAAAAGCGCAACTGTCCATAAAATTTCAGGATGAGCAGCTGTCAACCTCTCTAGGAGAGTTTGTCCAACCAATTCAGCAAAGATTTCCCTTTAAAACCAACTTAATAATGTACAAAAATTTTAGAAAGCATTTCCTTTTTGAAAGAGCCTTTTGTTGTCCCTGTGTGAGTGAAAAGGTCTGTGAGTAGCACTGAGACTGTGAAATCTCTGGTGCAAATGAAGTGGCACACTGTTAAACATGACTATTAAACTATTTTCTTGGGAGTTGTTTTTGATTCATGTGGAATAGATTAAAAGTCTGTTTCAAATCCCACAAGATTTCCCATGGAGTATAATTATACATGAAACAGAATAAGAAATGCAGTCCAACAATTACTTTAATTAGATGGTGGTTACTGAAGCTGTCAGCGTGCCTGATCCTACAAAGAACTAAGAAGGAAGAGTTAAGTAATGGAACTGTTGATAAATGTTTGCACTTCAGAGGAATTAATTATCTGTGTAAATAAATAATGGGCTAGAAAAACTGTGATCAGCTGATGGGATCTTGCCCTTCATCATCACTGATGGTATAATACCTATCTTAAAGACCAATTTGCTGCCTTAATAAAGCAGCCCTCAAGGGCCTGTCTTGCTCCCTTTGAGCAATATAGTTTTCTGCAGTTTTATGGGGTCTGAAACTTGAAGTAATAAGGCTCAGCTCTAGTAACATTGTAAGCTTGGCATCAGTAGCACTCGAGATCTCCCTTTCTTCTGCTAGCCATTTTGCCAATGAAATGAGTTTGATTACTTCTGAATGCAATAGAAGGGGTGAAGATATTAATTCTCCTTCACCAGCCAACATTAGTTCTACTATAGATGCACTTTGGAGCCTCTGCCATTGCTCTGAAGCATCTGCCAGAAGAGGAGTTTAGGTGGGAGGGACCAATATTTGGTTCTGGACTAGAAGTTTTTATGCTGCTATATGTGTGACTGTGCCTGTATTGTTGCAGTGATACGCAGAGAAGCTGATAGAATAGATCAGACTTTTGTAGCTGGGGGCTTTCAAAAATACTGTAGCTCTTCAGAACTGAGCATCTGGAGTGATTCTTGCTTCCAGGTCCAGTTTTAAACCCGTTCTAGGTCAAAAAGGATTGAAATTCTCCTAGTTGATGAAACAGTTAGCCCTGTTGTGTGCGTGTTCTCCATTGGTGCCTTTGCAGCACTTTAACAGACAGTCCTGGGTGAGAGGAATGGCCAAAAGCTTAGTGAACCATGAAGGTCTTCCTCACTATTCCCATACTCCTCAAGAGATTGTCCTTTCATCACCAGAAATTAAGCACACTGAAGGCAGAGGACAGGAGCAGTACTACTATCTATGCAGCTATAGATCTGCACATAAATAGTGCTGTGGCGTTCTTTCTCCCTTGTGCAAGGTAAGGTGTTACAATGGAGACAGGAATGTAAAGTAACTATATGTTTTTGATAGGGAGAAGCTATTGGTTTTCAGCTCTAGGAAAGGCAGATATAGCCATTTGAGTGTGCTCACTTTCCAAGTTGTTAGATGGTATCAACTTGCCACATTCCTGAAAATACCCCCATGCAACGACAAGCCTCACTCTTCCATGCTGATGATCAGGTGTTTTCACTACTCTGTTCAGTCAAAGCACAATAAATAGTGTACTGCAATCTTCAGGAGGGGGTTGTCAGGAGATGCTACTTGGGCATGACAACATTTCAATGGCTTTTAGCTGTGAAATCCAAGTTATTAGTGTTGAGTTTGTACAAAAACAGAGGAGGGAAAAGTACCATAAGAGAAAGGGTTCTTTGGAGAATATATCTGATTCTCAGTCATAAGCCTTTTAGAGAGTTACGTAGTTGAGGATGTGTTCTTGACACAGACAATAAAGCAATTCCCACTTCTGTGAACAAACACCCAAGACAGGGATTCAATTCCATAGATTGCAGAATCTGTTATTTGCCTCTCAACTTAACTGATTTATTTATGGTTCACAGTTTCAGTGAATGTAAAGAGAAATACTGGAATAAAATAAAAAATCTCACCTCTTGCTTAATTGCATATTAAATCTTCATAGACGAGAAAATCTGAACCTCTTTAGGGAGACTTTAAGACATGTAAAAGTGTATGGTTAAAGAGAAAGAAATGTACTGGCCCCCTGAGCAAAGGAAGAACAAGTGAGCATCAGTCACAAATTTCTTTTCCACTTATGTCTTCCTTCCTCCCACCCCATCCTGAGCAAGGACTTGATTTAGGGAATAAATGCATACATGTAATTTGCATTTTTTTCCAAAGAGTTTCAGTTTGCAGCATAAACAGTGTTCTCTTCCATGGTAACATAATGAGAATCTCAGAAGTGGGATTTAAAAATGGTATTTAGGCCCCTGATATAGGTTAGAGATTTTTAAGGATACTCTGATGTCTAAGTGAAATCAAACATGATATTAAAGCTTTACAGATAGTCCTTTACATCTGTTGGGCAGAAGGTATACACTGTATTGAGGAGCTATTCTCAAAGTCTGTTCTCTTAGAAAGCACGTGACCGGAAGGGGTCCTCGAGATTGCTGGGTTGTTCTGAAGTCCTGCTCTGAGCACTTGGCCAGAACGTCATCAGCTAACGCCTGTTCTTGCCTTAAACCCCACACCCACATCTATGTAGTTGTGTCTCAACATACTTTCTCTGTTTCTATAAACTTTCTCCAAACTGTCTTGGATGCAAAAGATTTGCCAGATGAAGATTTGAGGTGATTGTCTTCATATTCCAGTGCATTGTCATAGTTGGTCATTTGAGATCGAGGCACGAAATACAGCATCTCTTCCCAAATCCCCAGTGTAGCCATTTGAACATTTCTAGCTTCACTATGTCACAAGGTGTTCAATCACCTGAGAAAATGTGACTGCAGAATTCACTGTGAAGCCTCCCCACTTTTATATCAAGAGGTAATTTCTGATACCTTGGCGTTTTGCCAGGCAGGCTTGGTAGAAGAAGCTGCTGCACTTTCTCAAAGTCTGGATGTACTGATGTCCTGGTGTGCCACAGGCATGGCTTTAAGGAAGACAGGGAGCAACAATGGATGTTAGGCAAGTGGAAAATACACATTTATAAATATTGGACTGAGCAAAGAAAGAACTAAGAAGACCTCTATTTGTGCAAAACTATTTTGTCTTGTGTTGTTGAAGCGTTAGAAGGCAATCTTGAACGTGTGTGGTGAGATGGGCAGGAACTGGTGAATGGATGGGTTGAATTGGCCAAATTAGTGAATGGATAGGATAGAACATGCTCCATTTCCAGTCAGATGTCCCAGTAAGTCCTTTACTGTCTGTTCACTCCATTGCTCCATACCAACCCAGGACTTTTTAACTCTACTCTGCTGCAGGGGATTTCCTGCTGTAGGGGGTGAGTCTCAGTGAATAGCAATGAGCCTGGATGGTTAATACCCTTGTTCTCTGCAATACAGATGGGATTCTTCTGACCATAGGATAGAGTTTGAGGGAAGGCAAAGGTCACTCCAACTACTTGGAAGCCATGTGTTGCCTGCAGATATTTTATGTCTTCTGAAGATCTTTACATTTTTAAGTTTTTCTGTTTTGGGGGGGGGGGTGGTTGTTGGTTTTTTTTTCACTTGTGTTCCACTGGGCAATAACCACCTTGGTGATTAGTGGAGATGTTCAAGCAGACCCAACATTGGCTTTCATGAATTATTCAGCAGATAAGTTCAGCAAGAGTTCTAAATCCTGCTTTTTTCATTTGTAGTTAGTGCCTTTTAAAGGTGGCAAGGTGAGGAATGATTCCTTTGCATTAGCCTTTTAAGAAACTGTTTTCTTCTTTACTATGCAATCTCTCCTTTTTATTTCTACCTCTTATATGCCATTTCACAGCCATTCAATAGGTGCAATATGCCTACCCTTGCCTCTGCAACACATTCAGCTTTCATGGCAGGACAATAAGTTGAAGAAAAGAGCAAAAGCATACTACTTAGAGTAGGTTGCCAAGGGAAAAGTTGCTTCACTTAGCACAGCCAGCAGTCAGCAAGTTCAGGAGGCAAGATGAAGTCCCACCACTAACAAGCTGTGAAATGTGCTGGCACAGTCAGAAAGGTTGTCAGTCCCATAACTGCTAAAAGCTATATGGGGGGATGAGGGCTAGTGTGGAGGTGGGAGGAGGAGCAGACTTGCTGTCAAAGGAGCAAGGGGGTTAAGCACTGCAAATGTCATCTCTTTATGAACTTTATCAGCTGCTGAAGACCTAGAGCAGGGCTGTGTGGGTGCTCCATCTTTTGGGAACTGCATGTCGTAAGAGGTGCATAAGTCACATGCTTTCAGAGAGAAGCAGAGTTTAATGTGCAATGCATTCCTGTCTGTTTTCATGGTGGAAGGGAAACAACATTGACTTTTTCTTCTCATCTGAGTAGAATATCAAGTGTTATGACCAGATACAGTGTAATAACTGGAATGATATTCTACTTTTGAGCATACAAGGGTAGATGTTGAAGATGGCCATACGTAGTGCTCAGCTGAATTGGAAACCATTTCTTAATGTATGTATGTTTGGGAGGGGTAGGTGGGTCTAAATGGGAATAGAAGCTCTGTTAAGAAAAAGCTTGCTCAAGAAAGCTCTTGAATTACTAGCTTCTAGGAGTTCATCCCCATCTTTAGTAAAATGAGATATTTTTTTTTGCCTAACAGGTATGCAGCATTATGAGTATCCTTGAAAACCTCTAATCGATATGTTCTCAGGCTGCAGAAATCTTTTCAGCAGTTCTTTCTACAATAAAGTGGAAATCTCTCCTTCCTTCCCTGCTTTTCTCAAAAAGACTTAATAGCAGTGTGTATAAATCAAAGTTTTTCAGAGAGGTGCCTTAATTTAGGTTAATGTTGTTCCCTCAGTAGGACTTCTCAAAATGCAGCATTTTTTGAAAAACAGTTTTATATATTATGGTGGAGGTTCCCATGCCAACATCTTAAATGAGTTGTGCCTGTCCTTTTCTTCCCAAGGATGGCCAAATAGCTGTGAGGACAAGTGCACTGCCTGCTATGCAGCAGCCTCTGATGTTGGGCATTGCAGGGAGGTGTTCTACCTTGCTGGGTACTTTTGGAAATTGAGACCTGGAATAATATGTAGACCAGCTACTTACCAAGGTGATGATGATCCTCAAAATATGTTGGTATGAGATCTTAAGCTTTTCTACTCCCTTTGTCAGTAGTCAGTCAATTCCAGCTTGACATTCATGCAACCTCCGATTTGTAGAAAATAAGACAGAAAAGGACCTTGCAAAGCCAACTGATCCTTCCTCTGAGTCCAATGATGGACCAGCTGTACAGCTGGAGACTCTACATCTGCTGAGGCAATCTGTGTCAGTTACTTAGCTAACCTGGGCTTCATAGAGCAATTGGGGTATGGTATTACTCCCACCTCCTCTTCTGGATACCCTTAGATGTATGTCAGCCCTCCTTTTTCTCACCTAGCTGTGATACCAAAAAGCCGGTCAAAGAAACTCTCTAAGACTCGTTTTGGAGTTTTAGAAAGCAGGCATTCTTTATCGCAGCGCTGGATGCACGGGGGATAGTTCCACCTAGCGTGCATACCACAGCTTTAGCACTAACAGGTTATATAGAATAACTAATTGCATATTAATCAGATTAGTATTCATATACATAAAAATAATTGCAACTGATTATCTTAGTACTGCCTACATCCGATCATGCACAATGAAAGATCCATTTGAGTTGAAGGGCTGCTTTTGCAGCCACCGACCCATTTGAAGTTCTTGCTGGCTGTCCTTGAAGTCTTTATTCTTGTCCTTGTTCTTTGATCTTGAAGCTTAATGCAGTTTCAATCACATGTGGTCAGTTTCAACATTGTTCTCATCTAGCGTACAGGAACATCTAGTCATAAGAGCAAAGAACTGCAAAACTTATGAGTAACTACCTCTACTAGTTAATTGCTTGGCTATACTTTTGTCTATTGTTTCAATCATAGTGTTAGTACAAGATTTCTAATAATTATTTACCAAATCTCACTTTTACAGTCACCTAGCAGCAAACCAGTTTCCACGGCTGGTACAAAATATTAAAACCATAAAAATATTTAGACTTACCATACAGAATGTATGGAAATATGCTATCAGCTGGAGACCCCTACCTAAGACAAAATAGGGTGCCTTTACAGCAGAGATGAAGTGAAGAAAAAAAACATATTGGGATGTGGCATTTGTTGTTGTCTTCCTGGAGACCTAGCTGATAGTGTGAGGGAATAAAGATGATATAAATGGAATTATCTATTGTTCTAGGTTTGGGTTTTGTTTGGGTTTTATTTGTTGTTTTGTTTTTTGCTTCTTTTCATCTCTCCTGACTTGCTTGTGAAGCTCTGCCCATTCTGCAGAGCCCAGTCTGCACCTGTTTGTGAGCAGAAATGAAAGTGAATGAAAGGAAGCCATGACATTATGCATTTACAAATCACTGTTAAACACCAGGCAAGCACACAACAGAGTGAGTGCCTTGTAGGCAGATGCATTCCCTTGAACTGCATCTTCCTGTCACAGCTATCAGAGCTTTATGATACGGAAATGGGAGAAAAACAGCAAAAAACATCTTTAAGGATGCAGTGGAGTGATTTCGATGTTGATAGAGATAGAACTGTTTTTGTGTTTATATGAGGTCCCCAGAGTAAATAGAGATGTGATTCAGTTCCACCATCTTCCTTGCCTGAATAGCATTTGTCTTTTTGTTAATAAGCCTGACATTAAATTGTGTGCTCTCTCTCCCTTTTTTTCCTCTCTCCCTTTTTTCCCTTGGAAATAATAATACAGCCCCTAGAAGTTCATTAATGCTGCCATGTCTCCCTGCATCACTTTTGTAATGCATGAGAACACAGGCCTTAAATAAAATCTTTTTGAAGCACTTGCACTTGTCTGAAGATAAAAAGCATGTTCCTACATTTGCATTACAAAGAAGCCCATATCAGCATCTTCTTTCTCTGGCACCCTCCTTCCTCTGGGCTTGTATCTGATAGAAAAGGCAATTTCCAGCTAATCATTCTGAAAGCCTATCATTTGTGTCTGTAATGAGAGGAAAAAGTTTTTACTGTTGATTTTCAGTGGGCATTAGGCAGTGGGATTTGTTGCAGTCCTATGGGAGAGTGCAATACACAGAAGCACTGCTGGGATCTCTAAATTCTCTGTGCTCTGTGTAAGCATTTCTGCTCCACTGGGTGACACTGAATAGCCTGAGATTCCTAGGAAGGGAAAAAAACATCTCAGAATGAGGAGGATTTTACATAACCTCTTCCTAATGCCAAAGCTTGTTTCCAGTCATGTTAGTGTATACCTGGCATCATCCTACTGATGACAGGGGAGTGACTTCAGATCACGCAGGCATAATTGGTCACGTGGACATGATGCTGGGCAGCCTGATGCAGGTGACCCTGTTTGAGCAGGGGGACCAGACAAGATGACCTCCAGAGATCCCTTCCAAACTTAGCTGTTCTGTGAAACATGTCAGAGTTGTCTGAAGAAATTCATGTCCCTTGCAGCAAGCATTTAGTGACATTTCAAACTGACGTGCGGAAAACAGACTCCACAATCAGTGAGATTGTAAAGTAGGTATGTTCATTCAGCGCTGGGCAGCACGGGGGGTAGTCCCACCAAAGTCGTGCGCACCCGACTCGGCAGTTTGTCTCAAGTTTATACAGTCAAGTGTTACATATTCACAATACGCCTATACATATGCATGACCTATCCCCGCTTCATATTAAAATTAGCTCCGAGAGGTCATTTCCATAGTCTCCTCTCAACTGCGCTTGTGCAGTGCCTCTTTATGGTGGTCGTCTGGTGGTCGCAGAGGTGAAGATAGATGACTCCTCTTCGTCACCGCTAGTAACCTTTTTTCTTGCGCAGGCTCAGTGGTTTCTTGGTATTCACCCAAGCCACAAGACCAGTCTTAGCTGGCTCTTGGGGCCTGCTCCTGCTTCTTATCAGGATCTGTCTCTGCCTCATTGGCTGGTCCTTGGGACCAGCTCTTCTTATCAAAGACTGTCTCTGCCTCAGCTAATTTCAACAATGTAAGCGCTAAACATCATCTCTCATCCCCCTTTATTATGTCTACTGAGATTCTTTTGACTCCCCTTGTCTCAGTCCCCCCTTTTCTAGAAAATGGTAAATTCTTTTACTATATCTAATCCTAGTACTTCTAATACATTGTTTCCCTATCTAGCATCCTCTCAAAGTATTTGTTGGTCTTGAGTTTTCGTCGTAACTGATTCTTTTTCCATTCACTGTAAGAGTCTCCTGTACTCTTACACCACAAAAAGCCACATCGAACCACTATGCAAAGGACCACAGACAAGAGAATGATGATTATTATAGTGACAAACAATTGCTTCAACCATGCCAAATTTGGCAACCGGGAGGTTAATTTTTCTAATATGCCTGTCAAGCCCCAAAAAGTGTCATCTTGGGAAGCTTCATGTAGTATTTTAGTCTTTTCCCATATCTCTTCAAGATCTGTTTCAATCCGTTGGTTTTAATTGATATAGGTACAGCAAGTTTGGTTTATAACTACACATAAGCCCCCTTCTTTTGCTAAAAGCATGTCCAATCCCATTCTATTTTGGAGTACTACTTTTCTTAGGGATTGTATTTCCAGTTGCAGCCCTCGAATTGCATCAATTGCAGCATTTTCTATAACCTCTAATGTAGCAGATATATTCACAATAGCTTTCCAACTCACTTACCCCTAAAGAGGGGATTAACCATCAGACAAAACTATGGTACCTAGTACCTCGAATAATTAGTGGGTTTTCAGTCCGTTTTACACGGAGCCAAGGTGTTCTCAAAAACCCTCGGGGAGGTGAAGCTCCCTCGAATATACTGATCTGAGGTGCAAGGTACCCCCGAACACAGTGTCCCTTCCAGTTCTGGGGTAAACTCTTTCTGGCCCTGCCATCCCCACAGAGCCACCAGTATCCAGGCCCTGTGTTGCATCTTGGACCGAGATGTGTCTCCCATCTGTCTTGTTCTCGCCCCTTCTTTGGTTTCCGGATATAATACAAACTGATAGTTAAGTTCAGTCCAAGACGTTCTAATTTTCCTTTATCAAAAGTTCCCAGATTTTCCGCAAGGCTACAATTATCCATGTCTCCCCAAATATTATCAGTAATATTTAAGCAACAGCCAGTAATTAAGACCTCTTTAGGGTCAGGTACCTCCAGATCAAAGCTGGGTCCCCGCTGGGTATTTCCCTTTCCATAAAGGCATAATCCATTCCTGTCTGGCCCGTCTTTAATAAGAGATGTCCAATTTGTGGTTGGGACTCCTAAAAAGGGGAGTTCCATGTTCCCCTGAGGAAGGGGATTACATACCCAACAGTCTGATAAATTTAGTACTTTCGAGATACTCTCTGTCATATTTAATAAAGTATTTCGATCCCAAGCCTGCCCCTTAGGCAAGGTCCAACTCAGGAGCATGACAATCAATGTCTTACAAATTTGAGCTTCAAAGGTCCCTTTTCTTGTGAAGTCCATTGTCCTTTGGGTGCCGCCTTCACCCTAGTGTGATGGATCCAGGTGCTCTGTTCCTTGATCCTAAGCACGGTGAAGAAGGTAAGTAATACTTGAAATGGTCCTTCCCACTGCGGCTCCAGAGTTTTTTCTGTAAGAGACTTTATATACACATAATCTCCTGGTTGTATATTATGTACAGGCCCATCCAAACCTCTCCCTCGAGTCCCTACCACATGCTTCCTGATTTTATTAAGTTGCTTACCTAATGCTACCATGTAAGAAGTCATAATTTCATCCCCTGCTTGTACAGACACCCCTCTCTGTATCCCATAGGGTTGTCCATATAGAATTTCAAAGGGGCTCAGTCCTTCTTTCGCCCTTGGTCTTGTTCATATACGCAGAAGGGCTAAAGGGAGAGACTGAGGCCATGTCAAATTTGCTTCTTGTCCTAATTTCACAATTTGCTGTTTGATTAAGTGGTTCATTTTTTCCACTTGACCACTCGACTGGGGGTGATATGGAGTATGAAGCTGCCTATCTATACCCAAATGGCGGCTAATTTGTTGTACTATTTTTGAGACAAAATGTGGTCCTCTGTCAGAGGATATGGTTGCTGGAACCCCAAAACATGGTATTATCTCTTGCACCAGTATTTTAGTTACCTCCCGAGCTTTAGCCGTTCTTGTTGGGAATGCTTCTGGCCAACCTGAAAAGGTATCAGTTAATACCGATAAATATCGATACCCCCCTTTTCTTGGAAGTTCTGTAAAATCAATTTGCCATTGTTGTTCAGGCCCATTGCCTTTTCCAATCTGGCCCATTTCCCGCTTTGGGGTATTCTTAGGATTAGTCTGGAGGCAAAGATCACACTGTTGAGTCACCTGTCTCACCGTGGTGTATAAATTTCTAGCCACAATTTCTCTTATCAAATGATTATACAGAGCCTCTGTCCCCCAATGTCTTTTCCTATGTTCCTCCTGTATCAAATGCCATAATAAGCAAGAGGGAACGATTAGCTTTCCTTGTGGGGTATGAGCCCACCCCTCTTCATTATATGACCCTTCTAAATCCATAATGAGCTTCTGATCTTCCTTGGTGTATTCTGGCTTACCTTCTAGGGAAATCTGCCTATCAGGAATTAAGGCCCCTTCTGTTTTTACCTTTGTTTTGGCCGCTTGTTTTGCCTCTCTGTCCGCCAGCTCATTCCCTCTTTCCAAATCTGAGCTCACTTTCTGGTGTGCCTTAATATGCATAATTGCTGCTTTCTTAGGGAGCTGGACAGCTTCCAGTAACTTCAGAATTTCTTCTGTGTGTTTGATATTTTTCCCTTGAGAACTCAATAGTCCTCTCTCCTTCCAATTTGCTCCATGTGCATGTACAACTCCAAAGGCATATTTTGTGTCTGTATAAATGTTCACAACTTTGCCCTGGGCCAATTCCAGGGCGTGGGTTAGAGCAATTATTTCTGCCTTCTGTGCGGAGGTGTTCATAGGCAAAGCCCCTGATTCTATTACCTCTTGGCTGGCGGTGACGGCGTATCCCGCATGTCGATTACCATTTAGGACATAACTGCTTCCGCCTGTGAACCAAGTTTCCCCGTTTTCCATGGGGCTGTCTTTCAGGTCTGGGCGACTGGTGTATGTTGCTTCGGCAGTTTCCAAACAGTCATGATGTACCGGTTCTCCTGTGTTCCCGCTGAGAAAAGAAGCTGGGTTGACAATGTTAGTGACCACAATCTCCACATCATCCTGCTCTACCAATATAGCTTGATATCTCAGGAATCTTTGCAGAGAGACCCAAAGTCCACCCTTTGCTTCCAGTACTGCTGATACTGTGTGAGACATCAAAACAGTCATTTTCTGGCTCAGAGTAAACTTTCGGGCTTCCTGTATATTCAATATCACAGCCGCAACCGCCCGCAGGCATCCAGGCCAACCTTTTGCAGTCATGTCTAACTGCTTAGAGAGGTAGGCAACTGCCCGTCGATACGGACCCAGGTTTTGTGCTAATATTCCCAGGGCAATGCCCTGCTTCTCATGGGAGTAAAGAAGAAACGGCTCACTCACATCTGGGAGTCCTAAGGCCGGGGCCGACATCAAAGCCTTTTTCAGTAGCTCAAAGGCTCGTTCGGTCTCCTTGTTCCACTCAAGGTGTTTCTGCTCAGTGGCTGTCAATGCATACAGTGGTTTAACAAGCAATCCATAATTACAGATCCACAATTGGCACCACCCCGTCATTCCCAGAAAAGTCCGTAACTCTTTTACTGTCTGAGGTCTCTGAGTTTGACATATTGCCTCTTTACGGGCCTGTCCCAAAGTTCTTTGTCCCACGCTAATTTCATAGCCCAAATGATTCACTTTGCGTTGCGTTACCTGTGCCTTTTTCTTGGATACCTGGTACCCCTGGAGTCCCAGGAAATTCAACAGACTCACCGTCCATGTCATACAATCTTTCTCTGTCTTGGTGGCGATCAGGATATCATCCACATACTGCAACAGCTTTCCCTTCCTCAGACGGGGCTTCCCAGGATTCTAAGTCTTTTGCAAGCTGATTGCCAAAAATGGTAGGACTATTCTTAAATCCTTGTGGCAACACCGTCCAAGTGAGCTGGGTCTTTCGACCACTCTTGGGGTTTTCCCATTCAAATGCAAATAATTTTTGGCTGGCTTCATGGAGAGGGAGGCAAAAGAGAGCATCCTTCAAATCTAAAACAGTAAACCAAGTCAATTCAGGTGTTAATACGGTCAACAGGGTATATGGGTTCGCCACTACCGGGTAAAGATCTTCAGTTATCTTATTCACCGCCCGTAAGTCTTGGACCACCCGATATGACCCATCGGGCCTCCGAACAGGTAATATAGGGGTATTGAATTCAGACTCACACTCTTTTAATAATCCCAACTGCAAAAATTTTTCTATCACCGGCCAGATTCCTTCTCTGTCTTCCTTCTTTAGGGGATATTGTTTAATTCTTACTGGCTTTCGGCCTTCCTTGATCCTAACTTCAACAGGTGGAGCACTTTTCGCTCTTCCAGGTGCATCGGTAGCCCATACCCCTGGGTACACTTGGTTTAAGATGTCCTCGTTAATGTTTCCTTCTAGGGGGAGACTGGTTAAGGTTAGGCTCAATATTTGAATATATTGCT
Organism: Harpia harpyja; assembly: GCF_026419915.1. NCBI lineage: Eukaryota > Metazoa > Chordata > Aves > Accipitriformes > Accipitridae > Harpia > Harpia harpyja. The sequence goes on from NC_068952.1 coordinate 22,329,603, forward strand.
GATCTTTTACCTCCAGAGTAATTTCTCCCTTTTCGAATACAATTTTTGCTCCCAATTGTTCCAACAAGTCCCTTCCCAAAAGTGCCTTTGGGGAGTTGGGCATATATAAAAATTTATGAATGCCCCACTGTTTTCCTAATTTATATTCTAAAGGTTTACAAAAATATGTCTTTTCACTTTGGCCAGTCGCTCCTTTCACCATGACATAATCATCTCCCAGGGGCATCAAAGCTTGATTCAGAACCGAGTATGTTGCTCCTGTGTCTACCAAAAATTCTACCTCTTGTTGTGTTTTCCCTAGCTTAATTATAACCAGTGGATCCGCTAGGGTAGATTCCCCAGGTTCCCGTCAATCTCCCTTCACATGGGCTACCGTTCTTCCTGTTTGAGCCCTCTGATCCTCCTTCTTGTTCTTTGGGCATTCCTTTTTCCAATGACCAAATTTCTTACACAAAGCGCATTGATCCTTGCCCAGTCGGGGCAAGTCTCGTCTAGGCCCTCTTCCTCTTTCTTCCTGGATAACAGCCATTAATTTCCTTTGCCCTTGCCTATATCCTTCCTCTCTGTTACTAAATACTCTCCATGCTTCATCCAACAATATTTCTAAATTCCTACTCTCTGTAGGCCGTAATTTCTGAAGTTTGCGCCTTATATCCCTTGTAGATTGACCCAAAACCAGGGAGACTAATTGTTGTATTCCTACCTCTGACCCAGGATCCAGCGGTGTGCTGCGGCGCATTACATCCCTCAATCGATCCAGGAATTCAGATGGAGACTCGGAAGGACTCTGTTTGACTGCATATAAAGCTGACCAGTTTATAGTTTTGGGGATTGCTCTCTCCATTCCTTTTGTAATCCACTCCTGATACCCCTGCAATCTTTCCATATGTGCAGATCTATTAACGTCCCACTTTGGGTCTTGGAGAGGGAAATATTCCTTAATGTCCCCTCCTGTAATCTTATAATGATCTTCAGCAAGATTCCCTGCTGTTTTTAAAATCAGCTGTTTCTCTGTCTCAGTCATATATTCCAATAATAGCTGTATATCCTTCCAATCAGGGTTATGCTGTTTTACAATAAATTGGAAATGCTTAGTTACACCTGTCGGATCTCTCCTATAATCTTTTGCAACCTTTTTCCATTCCCCTAGGTCAGCAGTAGAAAAGGGTACTTTGATTAACATCGTCCCACCATCCGGCCCCACCGCCTCTCGGAGAGGTGCTTGTAAAGCTGTTGAGGTAGTTTTCTTCCTAGTACGGGAAGATACAGGGCTGTTCAGGGGGGTCGGAGTTCTATCCGAGTCTGCATCCTGTTCCTGTGGTCGAGGGGGAGGCTTAAACAAATCAGTTACATCTTGTTCTGGTGCCTGATGGATTTTATTTGTCTTTGTACATCTTTGTCCAATACTACATGCCAAAGAGCACCACCTCAGTTTACTTCTAAGCTCCTTGTTGTTCTCTCGCTCAAGTGCAAGCACCATGGGGTCCTGTGGGGGTACCATTCCACAGTCCCTTTGCCACTCCGGATGGTTTCGGAGGGTGAAAAACATGTCTGCATACGAAACCTCATCCCATTTTCCTTCTCTCCTTTAAAACAGCATTAGTTGTAATAGAGTATTATAATCTATTGACCCATTAAGCGGCCACTTAGCATCACCTTCTAACTTATACAACGGCCACCATTGATTGCAATATTTAATAAGGTTCTTTTTATTTTCCGTACCTCCGGTCCCAACAATATCTTTCCAGTGGGCAATTACACAACCCAGAGGACTCTTCCTCAATAGTCCTCCTTGATTGTTTCCCATTTTAATACTCTTCCTAATAATTCTTAAGTTTGATTTTGGTTTCTCCTTTTAATAAGCTTCCATGCAAATCGTTCCTTACACTTCTTTATAGTCTTCCCCAAGTTTCCCTCCCACAAGTCCCAAATTTCTGGAATTAAATTTTCCTTTACACACAAATCTCACTATTTTGGATTCGTAGTGAACTCTTTCCCAATCATAAAGGTGTGGAATTTGGGGAAAACACTCAAGGCACTCTAGTTTCCGTCTGCTAGATGTACAGTACCACCTTCTCCCACAAGATTTACACTTCAACAAAACCCAAGCTGGATGCTAATTACTATGTAGTCCAGTTACAAGCCCACATACAAAGCAGGGAATCACCCCTATTAATACGTAAAGACATTCACACATTAACAGACATACATACATCTATAAATTTCAACATATCATTTCCACACACCTACACAAAATCTTTAACATAAATTTCCAAATATTCACATCATACACTCATCGCTCCAGTTGACAACCTTTCAGCAGCTGCAAAAATAAACCAAGCGCAATTGCGAGGGGGTCCACTTACCCCATAAACCAAGTGCAATTGCGAGGGGGTGCACCTACCCTTCTCCTGCCTCTTATATACCAGTCATCGACAGGTCCGTCCTGGCTCCCGATACTGGGATGCAGCGGTCACCCCGGATTTGCTCGATCTACCCCCAAGATCGCTAGCGGCCGCTCTACCGGTCAGGAAATCCCCCCTTGTTACCATACAGGGTACCCTCCTCCCATACAGGGACTACGCTGCACGCCAGACGTCTCTGCGCGATTTACCAGCTGCCCCGGCCCATATTTCTACAGGCTACCTTTGTAAGCATACCGTTTAGTCCGCGGCTTCAGGAGGTTGTCTGCTCCCGCGGTGAGTGGCTGGCAGTGGAGGCTCCTCCGAGGAAAGTGGTTGGGGCCCGCCGAGGGGCATCCGCTCCGCAGTCGGTCCCACAGCCGAGCAGAGAGTCTCCTGCCTGGCTTGCCAAACTGACATGCGGAAATAGACTCCACAATCAGTGAGATTGTAAAGTAGGTATGTTCATTCAGCGCTGGGCAGCACGGGGGGTAGTCCCACCAAAGTCGTGCGCACCCGACTCGGCAGTTTGTCTCAAGTTTATACAGTCAAGTGTTACATATTCACAATACGCCTATACATATGCATGACCTATCCCCGCTTCATATTAAAATTAGCTCCGAGAGGTCATTTCCATAGTCTCCTCTCAACTGCGCTTGTGCAGTGCCTCTTTATGGTGGTCGTCTGGTGGTCGCAGAGGTGAAGATAGATGACTCCTCTTCGTCACCGCTAGTAACCTTTTTTCTTGCGCAGGCTCAGTGGTTTCTTGGTATTCACCCAAGCTACAAGACCAGTCTTAGCTGGCTCTTGGGGCCTGCTCCTGCTTCTTATCAGGATCTGTCTCTGCCTCATTGGCTGGTCCTTGGGACCAGCTCTTCTTATCAAAGACTGTCTCTGCCTCAGCTAATTTCAACAATGTAAGCGCTAAACATCATCTCTCATCCCCCTTTATTATGTCTACTGAGATTCTTTTGACTCCCCTTGTCTCAAAGGGATAATACAGAGACTTTTCCCAGCTACTGATCTACAGTAAATGTAGTCCTTTGCAACACAACTCAGATGTTTACTTGTTACAATTATGCCTGTACTATTTGTTTTTCTGGTGTCAGTGCAGAATCCTGAATGATCTGCTGCGAGTGGAGAAAAGCAAGAGTAGAGGCACCTTTATCTCTTGTTTCTTTCAAACTCTTGCAAACCTTTGGCAGTCAGAAATTCAGCTAGGAATAGTACTTGCTTGGATCAGCCAACATGTAATCCCAGTATCATTCCAAAAAAACAGTCAAGTATTGAGACTAAGATGAAATTCCCCTGTGCCTGAAAGATAGGACTAACACTCTGCACCAAATGTCTTTCTAGCACCAGTTCTTTAGGTTTTTTAGGGCTGCTGCTGACAGGCAAGTGCAATGCAGGATCAGCCAACACAGATAGTCATTGGGAACCAACTTGTGTATACTAATGCAATAGTCCTATTGCTCATTTTGGTGACAAAGCAAGCTCCAGGATCTCTCCATCTTCGGGTAGGTTCTTCCTGGCCTTATCAAAAAAGTTTTGGAAGCCTGTCTCTCCAGGACAGCAATTCTTCACTATGTTTCCATGACTGTAATTTTTCTGATCTTCCATGCTTCAGAGTTGCTCCTCAGACTAACCATTTCTCCCTGAAGCTCTGACAGCTGTAGGACTACATCTCTGTTTTCGTCCAGCTGTTCAAAGGCCATCTTCCTGTCCTTCAGTTCTTATCTGTTCTGGATATCTATTCAATATATCTGGATATCTATTCAATATCCAACCAACACCTTTGTCTTCTTCCACACTAAGTTTTTCCAGATCAAAAAATTTCACTGTAATTTCTTTTGAAAATCAGCATTTTCATTAAAACACTAGAAATTTGTACTTTCCCACATAGACCAGCATCAGGAAACTTCTGATGATCAGAACATTTAAGCATGTGAAAAATAATAGATGTTTAGTCCTCACTGTTGACCAACACTGTGTCTTGTAACCCCTCCCCCAAACCTTGAAAACATGAACTGTAAGATTAAAAATATAGACAATGAATAAAACTAACCAAATTGCTCTACTACAATAGTTGTTATTTTGAAACTAATCCCACAATTTCTGATGCCTAAAGAGTCAATTTTTAAAAACACTCAGGGCAAGACCCACATTTTCCATTCCCTGGAGGTACTCTGTCACTCCTGCTTCTCTTTCAGGTTATAGGGGCCTCTGTTCAGTGCCCCAGCTGTGTCTGGTAGCAGCACTGGAACAGACTCACATGTAGCACTTCTGCTTTATTGTTTATATGATCCCACAGTGATCCTATGGCAGCAGAGCATCCTGCAGCCTAGCTGAACATCTGCAAGTGTGTGCCTTCCCCTAAAGGAGGCTGATCCTTTTCCCAGCCACTAGCTCCAGCCCAGCTGGAGAGAGAGAGAGATGGCTGACAGCTCTCTTGCTGCCAGTGCTGGCTGTACTTGCCTCAACAAATCCCAGTGCTACAGAAGACACTGTCGTGACGTGCTTCGATACCAGTAGCAGTGTTGTCATGACTCCTCCCAAGCCCACACCACTGCAAGACACAAGCATCTGCTGCAGTTTTTCTAGCTTTTCTCTGCTTTTTGATGCCACAGGTGTTCACGTTGTACAAGAATCACATGGCAGATTGCAATTTATCATTAGCAGCTCTAGGCTTCTAAGTCTGAAGTTTCTGCTCCTTCAATCTGCAACCCCAGGCTGACTAGCTGACAAGAAGTAATGAGGGAACATGTGAGTTATTGTCCATTTTAGCTACAATAAATCTTCAGCAATTCTGATTTCTAGGCACTGCATACAGCACTATGACAAACTCTCTTCACAAAGGCATGTCTTCTTGGGCTGGAATCTGTGTCCTTAATAAGACATGTTAAGGTGGATGTCGGTTTTGTTATAAGGGGGAAAGATTCTTTGTCCAGATAAAGATAATTGCATCCTCTTTGAGGAAGGCTGTGTCTGGGAAGCAGAGTCAAACTGAATTCTAGTGCTCTTAATGACATCTGGGAGTTCCTGTTTTCAGCACCAATGTGGCTGTCATCATTTTCTTTGGCTTTTTAAGCCCTTGGGTCCTCGTGCTAAGCTGCTTCTCCTGTGGCCGGGGCTGGAGGGCAATTAGACCAGCAGTCAGTGGGTAATGAAGCCCAAAGCCCTCTGCTGAAATGTTCCGTCATTCAAGACCCTCGACACAAAGTGGCAGTGGAGAAATGAACAAGCAGAAAAGGAGAGCTCACTGATGCTTTTTCCCCATACTACTAGTAAGTAGCAAATGACATGTAGAGATACCAGCTATCTTTTTTTTTTTTTTTTTCCCCAGCTCCACAAATTTTTGCAAGCTTGAACAGATTTAGAAAGTAGAAGTTAGATTCTAACCCAGCAGGGAAGCACCTGGCTCCAGGTGCGATGTGAGAAAGCCAGCAAGGTGCTTCTTGCACATCTGTGTTGAGACTGACCAGAAACCCAAACTCTTGTCTCTCCTCACCCACATAACTGCTACACAAAAGATGAAGGATGGGTTGAGGCAGTTTATTTTGCTCACAGGGGTCCCTTGCCTTCCCTCATATACACGCACCTTACACCAACCCCTGAACGTGCTCAAGTTCTGAAAAAGGAAAGCCCAGCAGCAGTTCTGATTCCATTAGAGGAACAATGCCAGTTTCTCTGTGGAAGAAGTACATCTAAGGTACCCGAGGCAGAATCTAGCTGTGTGTGAAACCACATGGATTTCACCACAAAAATGCAGTCAGCTCTGTGATGGTACAAAGCAACACTACATGTCCATTTATGGTAAATACAAACATGGACTTCACAACTGAAACTGCTGGAAAAAATTATGTGGGTGCAATGGATATGCTGTGTCAAATTCATGATTTTGCCAGGACGCCAGAATTTACTCCTGAGTCGTGTCATTTTACATCCGTAATAGTAAGGAATAATACCAATGCATCTTTTCTGAAAGATGGCACTACCATTTTCTGTTCATCATTCTGTAATGTCATATTTTAGCCCTGGTAAGATATAAACTGACAATGTCTCCTTTTTCGCCCCCTATCAAGACCATTAAACAGCTGAGAATAAGAGCAAAAGCTAGCAGCATTTGCCCCTTCTGATGTATTTGTTTATCACAATGTTGTTCTTAGTATGGAAAATCTCTGTAGGATTTACCAGGGATGAAGCCATCAAAGTTTTATAGAAATTAAAACCACTTCTGTATTTTTATGGAATCATCAAAGAACTGTATATTCCCTGCCACAGGATTACATAGACTCGAGGTGTTGATGATAGTTCTGTCAGGTTGTTAAGAGGAATATCAAGAAGTTCTTACGCCCCACCACTATCTGTAGGTACTGCTCTGGGCAGAAATGGGATAAGACAGATGGCAAAGAAGGAGCGATCTGAACACAGGGACATGGTTGTTTGGGATAACACACTGAATAAACATGGATAAAGGTGTATCCTATAAGGTCTCTATGCAGGCTTCCCCCTGAAGCTTTTTATTGTTCCCAGTGAACATCTCCTTACAGATGATAGTATGATCCCGGTCTATGAATTAAGTGAAATAGTCTGTTTCACGTGTTCCTTTGATTTTGCAGAACCCTTTGTAAGACAGTATCGTATGGGTTAACTCTCACCTGAGGCAGTGTGGCAGTACATTCCCCCCCCTCCATCCTGCCAGCAGGAAATGAAACTTCTCCAGGAAGGAAGAAGGGGAAGGAAACCCTGGAGGCCGCAGGTTGAAATTTGAACTGGCCAATCGAGATGCGCCAGGTACACCGAGGTGACCCTCCTGGCCAATAGGATTAAATGACCACAGGTCAGATTTGACAGGGGTATAAACGGGGTCCCGCCGGAGGACATGTTGGCAGTCCTCCTCGGAGCAGTGGGTCTGCAGTTGGGGACTCCCCCTCAGGTCAGGGCACCACCTGAGGTAACTCCTCGAGGGAGAGAGCCCTCAGCTTTTAGGTGAGTGATACACGCGTTTTGAGCCATCACTTTAAATCTTGGGGATTCTTAAGTCGGCCGTGTAGTATTAATTCTCTTTACATCATTGAGCCTGTGGTTTTATAAAATGTTACCGGACTTCTAACTAACTTTTGCTGAAGAATAAATCTGAGTTTTAACACCTGTTGGATTTGGTTAGTCGTGCATCCATAACATTTTAAATTGGTGTAGTCGGTAGGATGGTGTTAATAGAGGAATTATTACAGAGGCATGGCTGCAGCCCCCAGGTCTGGACTGGGCAAAGGAGAAGTGGTCCGACCCAGCAGCGGTCATGGAGAGAGTAGAACTGTGCCGCGGACCTTGTCGAGACAGTAAAGGCAAAGGTATTATGTGTGCCGTCCTGGGCGCCTGCTTGATTCAAGTGCAAAACCAAAAGAGTGATTTTGCTCAATGGCAGGGTGAAGTGGATAAATTGAAAAGGGATAATGCTAAAAAGCAAGGAGAAATAGATTGTTTGAGGGTGGAATTGAGAAAAGGGAAGGAGCAGATGCATTTTTTGGAAAAAAAGATTGAAAAGATGCTGGCACAATTGAAAAAAAAAACCCAGCATCACTCAAATCTGAAAGTTAATCATGGATATGGACCCTGAGGATTGGGATGGGAACATTTGGGGAGACTCTGATGGAAACAGCTCTGAAGAGGTAGAGGAATTTCAAGAAAGGGAAATGCGACCCCTTATTAAAACAGAAAGGCACACGGGACCACACAGTGGGAACCCCTGAACCACTATTCACACAACCCCTTGGTCAGGACCCGAACTCAGCGAGTTACAAGCTAAGTTTTCACGCAAGCCGAGCGAAACCAAAACTGAGTATTTGTGGAGAATTTCTTTAACGGGGAGGGATCAGATACTGTTGAGTGATGATGAAGCAAGAAATTACTGGGGACCGGGAGTATTTCTGAATGATGGACCGCCAGGGGATTGGTCAATAACGTCCCGAGTAGCTTACTGGGCTGGGGATGTGGACCCGAGGGAGAGAGAAGAACCTATTACTATCTGGGTAAAGGGACTGTCGGAGTTAACAGAGGGAGTGCAAAAGGCTGCCTGTGTTCAGGCTATGTATGATAGAGGGCAGCAAGGGACACCGATGACTGCACCAGTGGACCCCTGCCACCTCAGACCCCTTATTAGAGGTCTGCTGGATGCTTTAAAAATACGCGTCCAGTCCCTCAGAGAAAGAATCCAGGGGGCCACTGATCGTAACCGACAGAACCCCCAGGGGCCGACCGCGCATGTGATGACTTGGGAGGAAGTACTGCACAGCATAGTAGGCGCGAGATGGGATGGGCGGAGCCAAGCGGTAGCACAGAGGGCGGCAGGAAGGTCCGGGCAGCCAGTTGTAAACCCCACCCAAGTGGTCTCGATCTCACGGGTGGGCAGACCAGAATTACGATCCGGAAATGAATGATCTCTGCCGGAAGGCACGGGCACTGGGGGCACCCCGAGCCATGATGGACGGGTAGTCCACTGATGACATCCGGAAGTTGGTGGAATTGCTGGAGGGGAAAGCTAGAGAACAGAGGGAAGCGCCAGCAACCCCGCCCCCTCGGGAAGAGAAACGGGACCCTTTCGCGGCACTGCGAAAGGAACTGGACAGGCTAAAAAACTAGGAGCTGCTTTTTGGGGTTCAGGCCGCCCAATCCGCATGGTAAATACTTGCCAATGGTCTGCCGATAAAGACCCTTATATATACATTCCTGTGGGCCCAAAACGGATAAGTTTGGAATTCTTAATCAATACAGGAGCCCAAATTAGTGTTTTAAATGAACGACAAGTTAGTGAGCTGGGACTTAAGCCATCAAGAAAGGCTATAAACATTAGAGGAGTAACAGGGGCGACAGAAAAATGCCCCATAGCTCGAACCCAACTTTGGCTACTGGGGGAAAAATGAATGACAGCTGTGGAGGTGGCTTTAAGCCCCTATGAGGGAAATATACTGGGATTTGATGTGCTGGCAGGCAGACAATGGTATCTACCCAATGGTAGGGTGTGGAGCTTCGGGGGCGGGGAGGCAGAGGCTATTCATGTGAGAACATTGCAGGTTGCTCCTGCACTACCACAATCTAAGGTAACCTGTGTCCCTCAATACCCACTTCCAGCCGCAGCCAAACGGGGCATTTTGGAAGTAATTAATGATCTGGAGAAAAGAGAGATCATCAGTCGCACACATTCTCCTTACAATTCCCCTGTTTGGCCAGTCCATAAATCAGATGGAAGGTGGCGACTAACAATTGATTATAGAAGATTGAACAGTAATACCCCACCATTAACTTTTGCCATCCCAAGTATTACCTCAGTGATAACAGCAATACAGGCTGCAGCCCACCCATGGATGGCTGCTTTAGATGTCAAGGATATGTTTTTTATGGTTCCCCTGAGGACAAACCCCAGTTTGCCTTCACTTGGGAAGCGACCCAATACACTTTTAATCGACTTCCCCAGGGATACAAGCACTCCCCTACTATTGCTCACAATGCTTTAGCCAAGCTCCTCAATGCTGTGGAGGTACCACCAGGTGTCCACATATATCAATACATAGATGATATCCTAGTTGGTGGGGACAACAAGGAACAGGTAGGGCAAGTGGCTGAGGCCATCTGGAATCTGTTAGTCAAGAATGGGCTAGACATTCCATCTTCTAAATGCCAAGGTCCGGGACAAGAAGTCAAATTCCTAGGGGCATGGTGGATAGCTGGAGCAGTTGCGGTACCTGATGACACTCTATCAGCTATTGAAAAGGGACAAACTCCAAGCAATAAAATGGAATTACAACAGCTGTTAGGTACTTTGGGCTACTGGCAAAAACATATACCAGGGTTTTTGGTGATTGGCTGCCCTCTTTATGACTTGCTCCAAAAAACCAGAAAATGGGATTGGACTTTACAACATACGGAAGCCCTTACCACTCTAAAAGATGAGCTTAAGATTTATCAGACACTAGGTCCATTGCACCCACGAGATCCATTAAGGGTGGAATGGGGATTTGCTGAACATGCCTCATACTGTGGCGTGTTTCAGAAGGGGCCACAGGGACCAGCTAGACCGTTATTATTCTCCTGCACTGCATTTAAAGAGATGGAGCGACGATATTCAGATTGGGAGAAAGGGATTCTTTCCCTCACTAGAGCAGTTAAAGAGGCTGAAAAGCTGCATACTTCACAGGATGTTATAGTACAGGGTCCTTTCCCTCTCTTAAATTCAATCCTCAATGGGTCACCTCCTCCGGAGGGAGTAGCCCAAAAGGCCACAGTTAGGAAATGGTATGCATACCTAGAAGGGATAAGCCAATTGCTCCCACTAAAGGAGGGTCTGACTAAGGTTTTCAAATTACAGCAACCTGTAAACCCTGACCCAGCCTTGCTGGGTCAACCATATAAACTTTCTCCGATTGAGGAGGCATCGGAATTCGTGGCAGGCTCAGATGCGCAGGGGGTGTGGTTCACAGATGCATCTGCCCATCGAGTGGGATCTAAATGGCAATATAAAGCAGTGGCATTGGAGATTGGTACTGGGAAGAAAGTCAAAGAAGAGGGTGAAGGTAGCGCACAAGTAGGACAACTATGGGCTTTATTACTGGCCGTAGAGAATGGTGCTACCATCATCTATACTGACTCTTACACAACCTTTAAGGGTGCTACAGAGTGGATATGTCAGTGGGAATCTAGTAAGTGGGAAGTAGGTCATGTGAAAGTGTGGAGGACAGAGGACTGGCAACATCTCCTGGCAATAGGGAGATCCCGACCTTTCAAGGTGGGATGGGTGAAAGGACATGCTTGGGATGGAACCCCAGCTGCAAAATGGAATCAGCAGGTGGACCACCTGGCCCAAATCAGGATGGTCACCGGTGAGAAGGAAGATTGGGAGAGACTAGCAGGATGGTTGCTATCAAACGAGGCCACTCAGGGAAAGCAAATCTCTATTATGAATGCCGATCTCGGGGTTGGTCAGTGTCTGTGAAAACCTGTGAAGCAATTCTTACAGCTTGCCCGCAATGCCGAATAAGGCTTAAAGCTAATCACCCAAACCAAGCTCCGGCCCAGCATATCAGACAAGGCAAGGCTCTTTGGAGCACGTGGCAGATTGATTACATTGGTCCTTTAAGACCTTCTCATGGGAAGAAGTATACTTTGGCAGGAGTGGACGTAGTATCAGGATTGTCTATGGCAACGGCTGTTGGCGCAGCCACTGGAGACCAGACAGTTCAGGTTTTGTGAGCGTGGTTTGGTATTCTACCTATTCCTGAATGCATTCAAAGTGACAACGGATCACATTTCACAGCCACAGTGGTACAAGACTGGGCGCAAGGGGAGGGCATCAAATGGGTGTTTCACACCCCATATCACCCCCAAGCCAATGGTATAGTTGAGTGAACCAATGGCTTGATTAAAAAACATGCTGATGTCTCACGCCATAACTGGGACACACGATTACCACAGGCAGTTTTTACGGTTAACAACTGGTGGGGAAATTATGGTAGTCCAAAAATTCAAGCAATTGGTCCTACGGAACCATTAAGGGGCAAGGACTCTATACCAGATGACCAGAGACACCGGTTCCCATGGGAGACATACGTAGGCCAATCTGTCATGGTGAAACTGCCACAGGCAGTCTGCAGTTATCTTTCAAAATCTTTGAAAAGCAAAGCTATTTTTTACCTAACAATCCAAAGCCATAGGCAAAAATTATTAAACAAACATCAGCACATAACTTTTCATACACAGACTATGTTTGTCTACATATTAAATATCTTCCTAAAATGCGGTGTCGACAAATTTTGTTATAACCATGCCTTTGGTCTTTGGTTTGTACTAATGTTATCTAGGTTCCTGCAAAGAGGTGTCTCCCTTCTCTCCCACTCTCCTTGCTGATTACAGAAGGTTATTAGGCCATGTTTAGGGAGAACAGCTAACTTCTAAGCACTTTCCAACTTCGTCGTTGAGGTAAGTCTTGTCTACTGGAAATAAAATCCCAAACAGCCACATCCATTTCAATCCGCCAGATAAGCACTTGGAGCTAGTGTCATAAGGAGGGAGGATTAGGGGTAATAGTCAGCATGGAACTATGTGACTTTGGAGTCCCATCTCAAGCAAAATTCCCAAACTCAGACTCTGCTTTACACAAAGAGGAAGAACTGTGAGGAAGCACCAGGACTCGGAATACCCCACACAACAGGCTTCTGCAACCCCTCTGGAGGGCTCTGCGTTAAAATCCCCATCATAAAATAGATTGAAGAAGTATATGAACCTGTATCTCACAAACTGCAGGAAAGTGCCCCAACAGCTGGGCTTTTGTGTAAGACACAGGAAGCCGTTTCTTCCTGCTGATTGTTCCTTCAGCATGCTCAAAGCATATGCACAAGGTCAGTCCCAGAAGCTAAGGTAGGAAAGTGGATACCCAAGCGCTTACTGAAAACATAATCTAAGTGTAAAGGTATGAATAGCTGTGTGCATAGTGGAAATGACAGAAATGTAGGCATCCAGAGACTTCAGGGTTAGGTTGCAAGTAACTGCCAGAAATGGTTAGATGTTAGCAGATGGTTCAATTAGGAACATAACTTCCCTCATCCTCTTTCTTCTTCTTCTTATATGATGAAGGGTTTTTAATACTTTGCCAGTTGCAGAGGGTTTAAAATAATACTGTAATGTCTACTGCTGTGGTGTTCATTATAAAATTATGATACATAGCCAGTAAAACTACTAGCTGTGAGCTATGCATAGGTGAACTATTGCTCTTTTATTTCTCAGTTCTGCATAACATGGGGCTTTTTTGGTTTTTCACACTCAAGAAGAAATATAATAATACGGTAGCATCAGAGATCCATCATAAGAATTTACCTGCAGGCTTATGAGGTGGCTACAACATGAGGACAGATAAAGTGTCACCAACAGGAAGATAAGTTAATATGCCAACTAAACCATTGCCTACAACAATAGATATCATTCTGTTTTGTTAAGAATTCCCTCATTTCACTTTCCTTGCTTTTTCTTTTCGTTCTCCCAGTACAACGTAAAAACATTTCAGAACATGAAATATAGAAACTTGGGTGTTTTGGGGTCTTTTTTTCATTCTCACTTTCAAGAAGCATGGCAGTCAGTCTTCAGCTTACATAAACCAGAACTGGATAATCTCCTTTTATCTCCTTCAGAGATCAATGGCCTCACTAGAGATGGCCAGATAAGGACAGTAAATGTGCCTGAATACTTCAGTATAAGCCCTGATTCTAGCTAACCACAATTTACCTGAATGCTGTTTGGTTTGGTCACCAGTTCCTGACTCATTTTAACCTTAGCCACTTTCAAAGTAATTTTTTTTTTTTTTTTTAGTAGCTACCCAGCTCAGTTTGTTCCATCCCATTTCCATTTCAGATTCTACTCAAAATCAGCCCGTAAGACTTTTCCAAATATTCAGTAGCTGAGGTCCAAAATCCACTCTAACCTGTTGTTTCTATGTCAGTCCATTTCTCCCCTACTTCTTTAATTTCTCGTCTGTAATCTCATAGTTGAGAGATTCCCATTTCTTAACGAGCACCACTTCTATTCTTATATTTTTGAGTTTTATTGAGCTATCACTTAAGTGAAAATTTTCACTTGAGAGCAAGCAGTTAAATAAAACCCTAGTGGAAAAGTAGAACACATGGTCCAAATACACTGGCTCTGAGGCCCTCATGGGCTAGCTCCGCATTACCGGATAGTCACTTGGTCATGCTGCACTGAGATTAAGTGATGTTCATGGAAAAAGGAAGGTTTATTTGTAGAATCATTTCTTAAAAATAGTAACTTTTATCCCTTCATTGTTTTCTTAATAATGATTAGATGCAATGTGAAAAGAATGCAAAATAAAGAAATGGAGAAAAGCATCCCATGATTTTCCTGATTTGAATGCATGACATTCACCCATCCTACTGTGCAAACAGACAACAAAGTCCATTAGTACTAGTATATCTTCCTTTCAAAGCAGCTGTCTAGTACCCACATGGCAAAGAACACATATCACTTCTCTGCTTTGGTTCCCTCTTGTCCTCTCTATAGATATTTGAGGGGATAACATTCACAGCATCATTTCATTATACATGATATTAATAATTGTATACCTCCTTTATTACTCAATCCTAAAGAAAACAAAACAAACAAACAAAAATACAGGAAAACCTGACTCTTATTTCTTATACCAGAGATAATCACGTTTTACTCTTCTGAGGATAGGAAGGTTGCAAGAGTATAAATCAATGAAATAAGTACTGACATATGTCAGGGCATCTGAGAGAGAATAACTTTAAAGCTGTGCATATATTTCGAGACAAGAAATCATTCTCTTACAACAAGAATTTGCTGAGAGTATTTTCACGTTGGCATGACTGTCCTCCACCACATCTTCTGTATTTCCCTTTATACAAAGATTGATTTTAGATAAGTGGATTCAGAGGATGAGCATGATATACTCAAGAACTCAGTAGGTGTTTTCCTCTGCAGTTGCTCTATTACATGCAACAGCTCAGCAACCCCATTTACAGGATCTCTGTACACAGTCACTAGTAGATGCAATCTACCTGTATAACCTGTAAGCATTCAGGAGCGTATTTAAGGCTTTTGCATTTAGATAGACCTTGTTCATATCGGTGGTGTTCTATAATATTCAGAATCATGCAGAGATAAATCCTCCCATGGTAGAAATCAGATTAGTTTTGACAGGTTATACCAGACAAGGACCCAGGCCAAAATGTGGCAGCAAACCTCCAAAGCTCTATATAAATCATTGCAATTTCAAACCCTCACTCTCTAAAAGAGGGCATTGTTTTTACAGAAACTCAGCATTATCCAGTAGCACTTACCCAGCATAGTAGGAAATATCCAAGATGCAACAAGTTTTAAAACTTGGTAAATCAAACGTGATTCACCCCACACTTGTCTGGTACTTAATCTACATAATATGTATGTTCTCCCAACACAACTGTCTGGATCCACCCACACTGCAGCTGTATTCTGTCTGTATGGAGCTGCTTCACACCCCAGTAACACAGGTGTCTCATGAGTAGCTGTACCTGGTCCATCTGGCAGTAATTTAGCAATTATGCTTTTATTATTAGCACTGTATAATCAGCTCATTTTGTGATCACCAGTCTGTTCCCCCTGCCATTTTCCTGTGTGTGTTTGCTGTTTCCATATTTTCAGTATGAAACCAGTCTTTTGTGCCTTATGACTAGCACGCGCAACTGAGACTTGGAGAACGGAGGCACACACAATGGGCCAAACAGCTGGCTTTGTGTTGCCTTAGTAGAAAATGTCTAATTACAGCAGAATACACACACCACCATTGATGGCAACACATTTGTATTAAATGCCTTTGTCCTGGGTAGAGTCCTATCATTTATCTAAATGACTATTATTTTTCCTTTCTCCTCAGAGCTTTTATTAAATCTCTGAGCAATTTCAAGCCATTAGCCTACAGATACAGGCTTTATTTAACAGGAATGCATTACTAGGAGAATGGCTGGCTGCCTAGCTGTGTCTGGCACTAGCTAGTCATGTCAGGAGTCCCAGATCCAAGGGGCATGGCTCATCTCATTTTGATTGATACTCCACTCCCCTAGTGTTGCTGCCAAATGAGATTGTAATTCATGCCCAGATGATTCTGCTGTCACTTATTTCTGCATACAAGCATCTGTCTTTTTCTGGGTACATTTTAATTTCTGGGGTTTATTTCCATTACATCTGCTTGATGCTGGAAAGACTGCTTCCCAATACAAACTAATTCGGATAAATGTCTAGGTAGAGAAGGATCACTGTGAGGAAGAAACTGGTGCAGCTGGCCCTTATACATGTGTCCTGGGTTCAGCTGGGATAGAGTTAATTTTTACAGGAACCTGGGAGGTGGGGGGGGCATAGCCGGGGCAGCCAACCTGAACTAGCCAAGGAGCTATTCCATACCACGTGACATCATGCTCAGTATATAAATGGGGAGCGGGCCGAGGGGAGGTCTCTCGACTTTCGGTGGCAGAGTGTCGGGTTCCGGGTGGTGAGCAGTTGCACTGTGCATCACTCTTTTTGTATATTCTTTTATTAGTACCGTTGTTGTAACCTTTTTTTGTGTTGTCCCAGTAAACTGCCCTTATCTCAACCCTCGAGGTTCTGTTTTTTTTTTCTTTTCTCTCCTCCGATTGTCCTCCCTATCCCACCGGAGAGGGGCGGGAGGAGTGAGCGAGCGGCTGCGTGGTCCTTTGTTACCGGCTGGGCTGAAACCACAACAGTCTTTTTTTTGGCACCCAACGTGGGGCACGAAGGGTTGAGATAATGACAGATCTGGCCAGAGCGTGTTGAAACAAATTTGTCATACGCATTTCTTATATTAGATAAATAGATGTTAGTCACAATGTTGGTTCATTTGTTTACATGGTGGCATTTTGTAAGTTCTTATATGCTCTATGTATTGCCTGTAGTTACGTTTCTCACCTCTGGGAGAGTGATTGGGATTATCATTTTGCTGTACTGGGCAATGTCGACTTGTGAAATGATTACATCACAGGGCATGAGGTTAAGCTGGTATCTGTATGAGGCAGTGATATCATTTCCATACTTCGGGCACCTTCTATCGGATTTTATTGGTAATTACACTCAATCCATGGGGAAGTTAGGGGGGGATACTTCCCCCCGTCCATTCGCCTCCCTTCCCTCCTTCCGACTAATTACAACAGCTTTTGAGAATTTTGAATATCCTTGGGATGCGCAAGCCAGTGTGCTGTTAGTGCTATGCCTCCTGAATATGTTTCAGGTCTTGTTTAGGGCTACAAAAAGGCTCTTTAAGAGTACCACCCAGAGATCTGCCCCAAAGCTGGATATTCATGGGTGGCACGGCATGTGGGAGGATATGGGCAGGTATCTAGAGAACTTCTCACCTCCAGTGGCTTGGAAGTTCACTCCCGAACAACTACAGAACCCTCATGAAGTGGTAGAATATTTGAAAGAAAAATGCTGTGGCTATTCCAAAGACGTACAACTCGCTGCACTGTGCTGGGCCCTGGCCAGTATCTACCAAACACTGCTTGATATTAGGCAGCACCCTCAGGGGGAAAAGGGGGAAAAGATGGAAAACAGGGCAACAGGCACCATGGCTACCCCTACCCCGGCAACAGGCAGCATGGCTACCCCAACCCTGGTGACAGATACTGCAGCTAAACCAGAGAACCAACCTGTGCCAGTATCAGTCGCCCCTGTACAGAAAAAGAAACACACAAAGAAATCAGTTCGCTTATTGAGAGATGAAGATGAACCAGGGTCATCGCAAGAACAGGAGGAAGAGGCAGAACCTGAAATAATTACCCGATCTCTATCCCTGAGTGAGTTGCATGACATGCAAAAAGATTTTAGCCGCCACCCAGGTGAGCACATTGTTACCTGGCTGCTCCGATGCTGGGATAATGGGGCCAGTAGTTTGGAATTAGAGGGTAAGGAAGCCAAGCAGTTGGGATCTCTGTCTAGGAAAAGGGACATCGACAAGGCGATTGGGAGAAAAACACAGGTCCTCAGCCTCTGGAATGCGACTTCTGTTAGGTGTAAAGGAAAGATACCCCTTCAAGGATGAAGTTACATGTCACCAAGGCAAGTGGACCACCATGGAGAGAGGTATCCAGTACCTGAGGGAATTAGCCATGCTGGAGGTGATTTATAATGATGCAGAAAATGCGCAGTCACCCACAGATCCAGATGAAGTCCAATGCACACAACCCATGTGGTGGAAGTTTCTACGAAGTGCACCACCAACCTATGCCAACTCATTGGCAGTAATGTCCTGGAAAGAAGGCTATGGACAAACGGTGGATGAATTGGCTGTCCAACTCCGGCAATATGAAGGAAGTCTCTCTTCCTCCCTATGGGCCTGTGTCTCGGCTGTAGAGAAATTGTCCCGAGAGTTCCAGCAATTCAAAGTGGATATGTCCTCCTCCCCACCTGTACAGGCCCGCATCGCAGCTATTGGGAGTAAGCACTCTTCTGCCCAAGAGAGAGGAGAGAGAAAGTACACACGACGGGCTAACCTGTGGTTTTACCTGCATGACCATGGAGAGGACATGAGGAAGTGGGATGGAAAACCTGCCTCAGTCCTGGATGCACAGGTACGGGAGTTGCGAGAAAAAGAAACCAGAAAAGAGGATTCTTCCTGGAAAGCTGCTGCTCCAGTTTCCTGTGAGCAGTCCCCCAGACACAGTAGAAGGGCTGATCTCATTTCTGATCCTCGTGCAGGGACTTCTGATTCACATGTGCGAAAAGTGAGTAACGGATATTCTAACCAGGATTAGAGGGGCCCTGCCTCCAGCCAGGTGGAGGAGAGGGACAACCGAGTCTACTGGACAGTGTGGATTCGATGGCCTGGCACACCAGACCCACAGGAATATAAGGCTCTAGTAGACACTGGTGCACAAACACCCTAATGCCATCAAGTTATAAAGGGGCAGAACCCATCTGTATCTCTGGTGTGACAGGGGGATCCCAAGAGCTAACCGTATTGGAAGCTGAAATGAGTCTAACTGGGAATGAGTGGCATAAACACCCCATTGCAACTGGCCCAGAGGCCCCGTGCATCCTTGGTATAGATTATCTCAGGAGGGGGTATTTCAAGGACCCCAAAGGGTACCGTTGGGCCTTTGGTATAGCTGCACTGGAGACGGAGGAGATTGAACAGCTGTCTACCCTGCCTGGTCTCTCTCAAGACCCTTTGGCTGTGGGGTTGCTGAAGGTTGAAGAACAACAGGTGCCAATTGCTACCACGACGGTGCACCGGCAGCAATATCGCACAAACCGAGACTCCCTGATCCCCATCCATAAGCTGCTTTGCCAATTGGAGAGCCAAGGAGTGATCAGCAAGACTCACTCACCCTTTAATAGTCCCATATGGCCCGTGTGGAAACATAATGGGGAATGGAGACTAACAGTAGATTATCGTGGGCTGAATGAAGTCACGCCACCGCTGAGCGCTGCTGTACCAGATATGTTAGAGCTTCAATATGAACTGGAATCAAAGGCAGCCAAGTGGTATGCCACAATTGACATTGCTAATGCATTTTTCTCCATTCCTTTGGCAGCTGAGTGCAGGCCACAGTTTGCTTTCACTTGGAGGGGCGTCCAGTACACCTGGAATCGACTGCCCCAGGGGTGGAAACACAGGCCCACTATTTGCCATGGACTGATCCAGGCTGCACTGGAAAAAGGTGAAGCTCCAGAACACCTGCAGTACATTGATGACATCATTGTATGGGGCAACACGACAGAAGAAGTTTTTGAGAAAGGGAAGAAAATAATCCAAATCCTTTTGAAGGCTGGTTTTGCCATAAAAGAAAGTAAGGTCAAGGGACCTGCACAGGAGATCCAGTTCTTAGGAGTAAAATGGCAAGACAGGCGTCGTCAGATCCCTATGGATGTGATCAACAAAATAGCAGCTATATCCCCACCGACTAATAAAAAGGAAACACAGGCTTTCTTAGGTGTTGTGGGCTTTTGGAGAATGCATATTCCAAATTACAGTCAAATTGTAAGTCCTCTCTACCAAGTTACCCGGAAGAAGAATGATTTTAAATGGGGGCCTGGGCAACAACAAGCCTTTTGAACAAATTAAGCGGGAGATTGTTCATGCAGTAGCCCTTGGGCCAGTCCAGACAGGACAAGATGTTAAAAATGTGCTCTATACTGCAGCTGGGGAGAATGGCCCTACCTGGAGCCTCTGGCAGAAAGCACCTGGGGGGACCCGAGGCCGACCCTTGGGGTTTTGGAGTCGAGGATACAGAGAATCCGAAGCTCGCTATACTCCAACTGAAAAAGAGATATTGGCAGCATATGAAGGAGTTCGAGCTGCCTCAGAAGTGGTTGGTACCGAAACACAGCTCCTCTTAGCACCCCTACTGCCAGTGCTGGGCTGGATGTTCAAAGGGAAAGTCTCCTCTACACATCATGCAACTGATGCCACGTGGAGTAAGTGGGCCGCACTGATCACACAACGAGCTCGCATAGGAAACCCCAGTCGCCCAGGAATTGTGGAAGTGATTATGGACTGGCCAGAAGGCAAAGATTTTGGAATGTCGCCGGAGGAGGAGGCGACACGGGCTGAAGAGGCCCCGCTGTATAATAAACTGCCAGAAAATGAGAGGCAATATGCCCTGTTCACTGATGGGTCCTGTCGCATTGTGGGAAAACATCGGAGGTGGAAGGCTGCTGTGTGGAGTCCTACACGACAAGTCGCAGAAACTGCTGAAGGAGAAGGTGAATCGAGTCAGTTTGCAGAGGTGAAAGCCATCCAGGTAGCGTTAGACATTGCTGAAAGAGAGAAGTGGCCAGTGCTCTATCTCTATACTGACTCATGGATGGTGGCAAATGCCCTATGGGGGTGGCTACAGCAATGGAAGAAGAGCAACTGGCAGTGCAGAGGTAAACCCATCTGGGCTGCCGCACTGTGGCAAGATATTGCTGTTCGGATAGAGAAGCTAGTGGTAAAAGTACGTCACGTAGATGCTCATGAACCCAAGAGTCGGGCCACTGACGAACATCAAAACAACCAGCAGGCAGATCAGGCCGCCAAGATTGAAGTGTCTCAGGTGGACCTGGACTGGCAACATAGGGGTAAGCTATTTATGGCTCAGTGGGCCCATGATACCTCAGGCCATCAGGGAAGAGATGCAACATATAGATGGGCTCGTGATCGAGGGGTGGACTTGACCATGGACACTATTGCACAGGTTATCCATGAATGTGAAACACGTGCTGCAATTAAGCAAGGCAAGCGGCTAAAACCCCTGTCGTGTGGAGGGCGATGGCTGAAATATAAACAGGGGGAGGCCTGGCAGATTGACTATATCACAATCCCACGAACCCACCAAGGCAAGTGGCATGTGCTTACAATGGTGGAAGCAACCACTGGATGGCTGGAAACATATCCTGTGTCCCACGCCACTGCCCAGAACACTATCCTGGGCCTTGAAGAGAAAGTTTTATGGCAACACGGCACCCCAGAAAGAATTGAGTCAGACAACGGGACTCACTTCCGAAACAACCTCATAGACACCTGGGCCAAAGAGCATGGCATTGAGTGGGTATATCACATCCGTTATCACACACCAGCCTCCGGAAAAATCGAATGATACAATGGACTGCTGAAAACTACATTGAGAGCAATGTGGGGTGGAACTTTCAAACATTGGGATACACATTTAACAAAAGCCACCTGGTTAGTTAATACTAGAGGATCTGCCAATCGGGCTGGCCCCGCCCAACCAAGACTTCCACATACTGTAGAAGGAGATAAAGTCCCTGTAGTACGCATGAGGAGTATGTTAGGAAAGACAGTCTGGGTTAGTCCCCCCTCAAGCAGAGACAAACCCATCCAAGGGGTTGTTTTTGCTCAGGGACCTGGGTACACCTGGTGGGTGATGCAGAAGGATGGGGAAGTTCGATGTGTACCTCAGGGAGATTTGATTTTGGGAGAGAATAGCCAGTGAATTAGGCTGTATGATATTTAACTGCTAAATAACCTGCCAATGTATGTCATTGTATCTATAGTGTCTATATGCCATATCAAGGGTATTACTGTAAGAATTACCCAAATGACTGAAGGATGGACTTTGAAACTGAGCCAAGTACAACAGTGATAGAACTTGAACTGGTGCCCAGCAATTTCCTCAAGATCAGCCTCTTCGACCTGCAGGCCAAGGGTGTGGGTTGCACCAAATGTACCGGCCACAAGTTCCAGAGGCAGCATACAACAACCTAACACCTCACACCATCTCTCTTATCCTGAAGAACTGTTACAACAGATGGAGCCCCAAAGTCATGGACTAAATAAAATTGATAGAGACATTGGAGGGATAGCCCATTGACTAAGGCAATACTATTTGGGGGGGGGTGTCCATATACATATATATATATATAAGACAAGGAAAGTGGTAGTAGTTGATTGGAAAATGTAAGATCTGGGCATGATGTAGATGGTATAGAATAAGGGGTGGATAATGTCCTGGGTTCAGCTGGGATAGAGTTAATTTTCACAGGAACCTGGGAGGTGGGGGGGCATAGCCGGGGCAGCCAACCTGAACTAGCCAAGGAGCTATTCCATACCATGTGACATCATGCTCAGTATATAAATGGGGAGCGGGCCGAGAGGAGGTCTCTCGACTTTCGGTGGCGGAGTGTCGGGTTCCGGGTGGTGAGCAGTTGCACTGTGCATCACTCTTTTTGTATATTCTTTCATTAGTACCGTTGTTGTTGTTGTAACCTTTTTTTGTGTTGTCCCAGTAAACTGCCCTTATCTCAACCCTCGAGGTTCCAGGTTTTTTTTTCTTTTCTCTCCTCCGTCTCCTCCCTACCCCACTGGAGGGGGGCGGGAGGAGTGAGCGAGCGGCTGCGTGGTCCTTTGTTACCGGCTGGGCTGAAACCACGACAACATGCCTCTGCTCTTCATCCTGTGATTGGTGGTGAACAGGTCACACCTGCAGACATTTCTTCTCCTGTTGAGAAGGCTGTGCTTTTGTCAACCTGCTTTGACAAATGAGATTAATCACATCATCTGTGTTCTTGTCTACTTAAATTAAGCTATTTGGGCTAGGGATTGCTTTTACCTGCCTGTATATACTGTACCAGATGGAGTAGGGCAAGCATAATGACACTGCTAAAATGCAAATATTCACTAACATTTTATTTTATTAAAGATCTTCTAGAATGTTTTGAAAAACTGCTGCAGCTGGGTTGAATTTCTACCTTGCAGGGTCAAATATCACTCACTCTAAGAGAGGTTATAATTAGAGTTTTGAGAAAACCAGGAAAGACTTTCACACTGGGGACAAAAGCTCCTTTAGAATAAACTGAAGAATGCAGCTAGAATTCCTCTTCCAGCAATGCAGAGTATGGATACATGGGCAGGACACTGCCAGAACCTAGCATTAGGGTTTATTTCAGGGGAAGGGGTTAGGTGAAGGGAAGACAAGACTGAGGGGAAAAGGGGGTTCAAAAGGGTTTGCAGAAGTAAATGAGGGCACATCAGTAGAATTATTGTGCTAGCAATAATTTGGGAATGCACATAACCTCAGTGGCAGCTAGGGATTGTGTCTCCAACAGGGGTTAGGGTTTAGAGAATGAGAACGCCAGGACAGATGTTAGCAACAGGGTTTGAATAGCCAGGAAGGGTAAGGTTTAAGCAAGGACCCTTTGAAGTCTCTGGACTGTTTTTTTTTTGCCCTAGGTAGGAAACCTGGCAGTAGCCTCTAGCCTACTGTGGCAGACTGCATTCTCAGTATAGCTCCAGGCTTTTTCCTTGTCAGAGACTCCGCTGTTACTTTAACCCTTCTTACGAACTGAGACATAGCCCAGGACTCCTGCCAAACACCTGTACTATTTAATGTTTGGATGGGAAATGTCATGGTTTCCTAGATGTAGGGTTAGGTTCAGACTAGGGTCAGCATTCAGCAGAACTGAAAGCTGGGAGAGACAACCAGGTCTACTTCCCAGCTTAGTGGACTTCTGATGCCACAATTCTCTGCTGTACAGTGCTTTGAGGGATTTAGGAGAGACCTCCCTCTCTTAAATATCAGTTTATTTTAGGATTATGCTTCTGAGAAGACAGGCAGGACCTGTGGTAAAAGGAAACTATGACTTTTTTTTTTCAGTTCTCCTCTAAGCATCATTCCCTCTAGGGCTTTTAAGATCTGTACACCTCACTCTCAGACAAGGGATTAGGGTGCTCAGAAACACCAAAACAAGAGATAGAATGAAAGTAGAGTTCAAAAGGGCCCATCAAGGTGATGTTTGGGTCTTGGACTCAGACATTCCTCCCAACTGTACATTGTTCAGGCACTTGACTGTTGGGCATGAATCCCTGATTCTTTACCAGGTACAGGTAGCAGTGAGGGCTCTAAAAAAAAGAAATCCCTAGGTGACACTGGGAAGGCAGTTGGTTGAAAAGGGGCTGGCAAAGTGAAGGGCTGCAGTGGGAATTCACCTCCCAGCAGTATGTGCTCTCAGGACCTGGAGGAATTCCCAGCTGTTTCAGCTGAGGGCTAAGGTTCACATTAGGATCAGTTCTCTGTAGGAAAGACAGCAAGAGCAACATTCAAAAAGTGCCTGCTAACTAAATCAAGATCTTGTTAATGTCTCTTCTAGCCTGAATACTCAGGTATTGTGTCAGGGAGTACTATGCCATGTCCCAGTCTCCGTCCACTGGGGAATTTTTTTCTACACACTGATACCTGAGCTATTGCTGCCTAACACTTCTAGCTCCAGACTACTTCTTTTCTTAGTTCCATCTTCCTACAATGCAGTTACCAAAATTACATTTTCTTTTAACCACTGCAACTGGCAAGCCACCCTGCTCTTCAAGGGCCTTCGCATCTTTCCTCCAGTTTATTTACTTACTGTGCTTACCCTCAGGCTTTGCATAGCTCTCTGACACCTCTGCTACTTCTCTTATGCACCCAAAACTTCTGCCCTTTCCTTAGCTTATTTTCCTAGTCTACAGATATTCTCATCATCCTATCTCTGCTCACTTTCTTTCACAACTTCTTACTCCAGAAGACAGATCTCCTGTCTAAGGAAACTGCTGGCAACATTTTTCTGGTCCTGAAAGAGTGCGAGGTTTTATGGTGTGTCAGAGCTCTGATTTAAAGCACCATGCTTGCTCACCATTGCTACTCAGAACAACATGCACCAGAAGAGGATTTACTACGAATATATTCCACTAATTTTCATCAGTCACATCCATCTCTGCAAATGCAATGGATAACTTAATTAGCTATGTTATATTTATTTCCCTGCCCCCCCAAATGATAATTTAAAAAAGGCATACACTGAAACACATTGAAAAATGTGCGTACTTAATTTTCTGCAAGAGACTTGAATTTATAAACAAAGCCAGTTTCCTTTCTTAGTCCTGTACTTGTCTGCTCTTCTTTCTGGACCTGCAAATAATGGCATGGGCGAGTGGACAAAGAGGTAGGCTGGAGCTCAAAAGTCCAAGGCTGAGATTTGTGCAGTGTCATAGATGTCCTGTGTGACCTTTCATCCTCACAGATGAAATGGAGAAAGTAAGAACGTACTTCTCTGGCAGAGATGGTACGGGAAACTCAAGTACAAGTGCAATAGGGGCCACAAAAGCACCTAACAGAATGGTAAATTAAAGAAAAACATACTGACCCATCCTTTCCTTTGACCTATTTTACAAGATTAAAGCAGATAGCTTTCATAAATCTAAAGGGGAGATAAGACACAAGTAGGAATAAGTTTTGCATCTGTAGTGACGCTAGCTAGAATGAGATTAGAATGGCTGTAAATCATAAATACTTCAAAATTAGAGATACAAAAGACTATTTTATAGGTCATCCAGTCCTTCCAGTGGCAGGATTTCCCGTGGAAACTATTCTCCAATACCTTTATCCAGCCTACTTCTAGAGTCTTTGTGGCTTGAGGCAGAAGGTGATCTCCAGATGAGGTCATAAATAATTTTTTCCCTGTGGCACAATACAATTTTCTGAGCATGTCTGAATCAATTCATTAATTTCCAGCAAGAAAGTCTGCCATTTTTTTCCCACCAATTTGAAGCAGATGGCCCATCTGAAAGCTAGTGACCTGAAAATATGCATTTTTTTCCACTCAGGTCAACCACTCATCAGTGACCTTGAAGAGAAAACTATTCAAATGCTGAAAAAATTTGCTTTGCTAAAGGAAAAATGAAAACATTTCAAGTTACTGGTTCAAAATACCATTCTAAAATTACCCTGTGAATGAATTAAGCACTTAACAATGAAACAATGCTTCATGTTATCATTCGTTACAAGGGGTTTCAGCCCACAAGCCATCTGTAGCCTTATGTGACATTTAACTCAGGCTGTAGCCTGCTTCTGGATTCCCTTTCAGAGGTCTCAGTCTGAGCCAACAGCAGTTTGCAAAGGAGGATGGATTTTTCTGAAGGCAAGAGGCTACCTTCCCCCAAGCATCTTTTTATATGTTAAGTGTCTGTGTGATCATACAACGCAAGAAGGACTGAGGGGACTAAGAGGTAAAAGGGCTCCCAGGCATAGACTGTTCTTGCATTTCACTGTCTACTACCTGTCCTAGTCCCAAGAGCAATCAAGAAATGTTGCAGCTGTGAGTGGGCTGTATGAATTACTTTACTCATGGCATCCTATACATGGAAACTATCTTTCCAGGTCACTTCTCAAGCCCTGCGACCTGTAGACAGGCCTAAATACAGTAGTTGATCTGCACATGAGCAGTACAACTGGCACTTCTCTCAATTTACTTTCTCCAAAATGCAAGGCAAGTATTATAAAAAATCAGGTGCAGTTTTCCTTGTTCTATTCATGAGGACAATATTTTTCCCTTGAAATTCACGCCTGAAACTCATTTGTGTTGTTTTACCATCTTGTGCTGAATCCCTCTGCAGTGCTGATGGACTTCACTTTGATAGCTCTGTTTTCCATTTGCCGTGCGTGGTGTTATTGCTGAAGAGCTGGGGTTCTTTGTTTCTGATTTATTCTAGGCTACTGGTGAAGATTCTCAGCTTACTGAAAAACCCAAGAGTATGTGACAGTTTCTCACTGCACTATTTAGTTCCAGCTGGTCTGATTTCCAGAGCAGTTTATCCAACTGTTGGAAGATACATTACCACAGAGCATAGGAAAAGACCTTCCCATGAGAACACATAAAAGATGGGAAAGAAGAAGTAGCTATAAATGGTTAATTTTCACAATGGAGAGATATCAAAAGCGGTCCTAATGTTTTTCGAGGTATTCATATATGATGTGGCACAAAGTTATTCATAGCAGTGAAAACTAGAATTGACAGCTAAGAGTTGCAGAGGTCTCTTAATGCTAAGTAACTGAGCAATAAAGCATCAGATGAAATTCAGTGTCAATAAATGCAAACTGAGGCACATGGAGAACAATTTTAATTAGACAAGTAAAATGTTGGCCTGTAAGTTAACTCTTACTTCTCAAAAAATGATCCTGGAATTCAATGAAAACATCAGTTCAGTGCTCAGCATCAGCCAAAGAGGGAAACATATTATTAGAAAGAGGCAAAAGAGAAATACTGGGGAAAAGAAGAGAAAGTTCATTATGCTGTGCTATAACGCCTTGGAGCAGTTAAATGAGGCCAACGAAAAATAAGGAGCAGATTTCAGATGAGGAAAAATAAGAAGATAAGGGATCTTAATACTGGAGATGAGACAGAAGAAGGGCATATTACAGGCAACAACAAAATCATTACTGACATGGAGAAGATGAACAGGGAACAATTTTTTTGCCATTTCACGTAACACAAGAGCTAGAGGGAACCCAATACAATGACTGAGCAAGA
The DNA here is from genome assembly GCF_026419915.1 of Harpia harpyja. Taxonomy (NCBI): domain Eukaryota; kingdom Metazoa; phylum Chordata; class Aves; order Accipitriformes; family Accipitridae; genus Harpia; species Harpia harpyja. The sequence continues at coordinate 22,357,352 of NC_068952.1, forward strand.
GTCTTAAACTAAAGTCAATATACTCTTCGCACACCATTGCTTCAGGAGAGTACAGGGGTCAAAAGTATAAATGGTTAAAAAAGTAACTAGATTTATTAATGCAAGAAAATTCTTCACAGGCTATTAAACACAAAAATGACATTATAGTACCCATCTCAGGAAATCCTTACACCAGAGATTTCCAGAATCTGGGAATAAGAATGGGAGAAAATATCACTTTGTACTGTTTTGTTCATATACTTTTTCCTATTCAGTGTCTACTGGACAACATGTGTACTGAGCTAAATGGTCTGTTAAATGACTTGATACAGTTCATTTACTAGTATAGCTATTCTAAGGTTTAAACACCTTAAATCTCATCTACATGAAATCTCATTATGATTTCATGCTTAGCAGAGGATATTTATCAGCCATGGGCTCTCATGCTAAGGCAGAATGCCTTTTTCTGGTCCATCATGCAGTGTGGGCCAGGAGATCAGCCTACATAAATCCACAGGTGTGAAGTTAAATACTGTGTTCTTGAATTAAAGTTTTGTACAGATTAAGTGGCATCTCCCCATGGCAAACAAATTGTTTTGGAATAGATCTTTGACCAGCTCTGATATTTTGGGCTTTATCATTCAATCAACCTGTTATGTTTAGCGGTTTCGTAAAGTAGTTTAAGTTCTTGTTTTCCATGGTAACTTGTGATGCTCCTCTGAAATCAGTTATATGCTCCTGAAAGAACATTGTCTTCTCCCAATTTTCTGAAGAGTAATGTTATGTGGAACTTCATATAAAGTACCACTGTTTAAGCATGTAATGTATACCTTATAGGGTTTTGTAAAACGGCAAGTATTCTTCATAGTCTATCAATATATCTCACTTTCAATAAATAACACTTCCCACATGAGAATTCTTATTGTCTGTTCAAGTAAGGAAGTGCTATTCTGCACCATCAAAAGCAGTAAAATCTGACTCAGAGTAAATTTTAATGGCACTTTACAAAATAATAGAAAGTAAGGATATAGATAACCAAGTACTTCACTAAGTACAAATCCAGAATACGGTTTCAGTCTAGAGGATGTAAATACAAACTGTTCTGCAAATATCAAGGATGGTAAACAAACCTGTTTCAACTGTTTATGTATTAGTTTGTCATCTCTGTTGATTTCAGTATGTGAGTTTGCTGGATTAAAGACAAGCTTTAAGTAACTGTTGCAGAATGTTTTCATAGAGTTGACTGTAATTTCATAAGGAGCTAAAGACCAAGAGGTGTTGGCCCATAGTGCTTCCTGGAAAGTTACATCATTTCACATTCTTTTAAGGAGTAGAAGAAAAATATATGTCTGAAGTTACTTTAGATGTTATTTGCTCACTTCTAACATATATATAAATAATATGTAATTGAAGGGGAATGTCACTCTGAAATAAATAACTAATTCTAGATACAATCCTCAAAAGGTGTAAATCTATATTAGAATCAGTACCATAGATCAGTACTCCAACCTAAGTCACATTTCCATTGACATCAATAGGCCAAATTAGCAGCTGACATAACATGAAGTAGCTCCATAAGGAAGAACATACTTGTAAGGCTTTTCTCCAGCTATGGGTCTGCACAAGTGGAAAAAAGAAAAAAGAAGAAAAAAAAAAAAAAGAAATGCAAAAGAAGTATTTCACATTTCATTTCACACCAGCCGGAGAACTTCACAGTACCACTTCCTCCATCTGCTATTATCAAACACTGGGGAGAGAAACACATTGTGTTGCTGACCTTAGTGGCTGCAATTTACCCACTCACATTTCTTGCAGTATTCCCCATTACAGGTGGGTCACTGGTTTGCTAAAGCAGTGGTAACTCTTTCACTAGCAGGCACTGTCTTCAAACAAGCTGATTGTTCATGAGTGCAATATGCCCCTCAGTGCTAGTACTTGACCTCTTATTTGTTCTTTTCCTCCTGTATCTGGACCACTTTATGCTCATAAAATTACTTTGGGCCTTTTCTATCCTCCAGGCTTGTACACTTCCATCGCATGATTGCTTCCTTACATAATGGCATAGTAATCAGTAATTGATGGCTTAATATTTCCCTTTGCTAGCTAATTAGCTGCCTGATCACAGTGCTGCCATCAGGAATGTTCAGGTGCCGTAGATTATAATACCATTCAGGGCTCTGAGCCAGGAAATATCCAATGCTTTTAGTGCTGGTAGCTGTCATATTTGCTGGAGGTGTTCTTTTCCAGATGTGATAGGAAGCCAAGGTTTGTGCTACACTGAGTTGCTAGAAGATGGTGGTGTTTCCATATATGTTATCTTCTGACTCTGATTTACTTGTAAAATTTTGTTTGCAGGTTTGGATAAGTAGACCTGACATTTGAATCTAATACATTATATTCTTCCTTATTGAAGCTAGTATGAAGAATTAGTATGTGGTGCAAACTTATATTCTGTGCTACAGAAGGGATTCAGTGGAGGCTAAAGTGATTTTTGTCCAGGGAGTTTGCAATCTATGTCAAATGGTCTGTGATCTTCAGCTGACAGGTACTCAATTTTAGGCCCTGTTAATATATTACAAAATTTAGACAATGAATATGAATGAAACAAGAAGGGATCTAGAAAAAGTCCTTGTTAGTGACCCTCGTAGAAGCTGTGGCAGAGAGGAGACCCATGTTAATGTTACTGGTACAAACTTTGTAACTTCATCTACCAGCTCCAAAACACGTTCCTGAACACGCTCCACCCTTCATGCCTATTTATCTCCATATATGTACATTTAGATTAAGTTAAAGAAAGAAAAAGGCAGGAAGTGGCATATTCCAGAAGTGGACTGCTCAGCCTGGATTTTCCTGAGCAGAGAACAAGTTTCTATGATTAATATTTATGTGCAGGTCTTATGTATCACAAATTTATGTTCTAGTGCAGCCAGATGAAAAATTTTGTCAGGAGCACCACTGGAGACAAAAGTAAGAACTTCATTGACTACTAATATATTGCTATAGGACTGGCACACACTGTATTTTCCAAGTACGTTATTAGATTGATCTATTTATTTCCAAGAATTTCCTATTTACACAGTCTGACTATGATAGTCATTCTCTTTGATGGACCACTGACAGTAGAAGAGATGTCTTCAAAATTCAGGATTGAAACTGATCCTTGTAAAACTGTCCCTGTTGGTACAGAGATTGTGTCAGACTTGGCATAAATACTGGGTAAAATTCATTTCCTTGGGTACTGATGCATCAATTTTTGTGTGTGTTGGCTTTCATTTTCAAAGGGAACCTGTCGTTAATAAAATGTCTACAATCAAAACTGGTATAATTATTCTATTTTTGATCAATAGTAATTTTATTTTCCCTAAATATGAAGATCCTACTTCTAAAACCCTTAATTCCCATGACAGCTTTGATAACACTAATGTTGATGGATTATCTTGAAAATCATGGTCATTTATCTCCAAAAGACACCCTAATACAAATAATTTTCCCATTAGAGTTGGTCAATATCCTTGAGAACTTTCTTTGTAAACTATTGTTCAGAAAACTTTAAGCACAATAGCTTGGAAAAATAGAAGACTGTACAAAGGAGGCTGTTCTCTGTCTTCTACTTGGAGGAATAAAATAGACATGGTAAGCAGCAATTTATGTTTTAGAGGTAGCATTTCTTATAATGACTGGTGGATTATTTAATTCATCATAAAGCATTTTATTATGCACTCAGGAAAAAAGAAAAGAAGTCAGCAAAAAGTCAATCCTGCTTTGGCAAACACAGTACCTCTATGCTTCCAAACATAATGTGTTCGAAATTCCTGATTGCATATATTTTGTCTCTCTCATTCCTAAACAATCTACAAGATATCAAAGGAGGTCAAGATAATGGCAACAAAAGGAGCCTTTATTTAGCAAGAGGTTGCATTTTATTCATTACTTGCACACAGAATTAAAAAGCAGCCAAGAATGTATTGACTTTTTGAAGATTCAGTTTCATACAGTGAAGACCTGTAACTCACCAAGCTAAATCTATTGAAAGAAAGAATTTAAAGAGAGAATGACAACTGGGAACTGTTTCAAATCCTGGAAGATCCCAAAGGCACAATCAGGCAAGACAGATAAAAATCAGTAAAAAGAAAAAAAAAAAAAGCTGTTCATAAACTGTCATAAATAAATATATTTATGGTTTTGTAAATTAATGTATGAGTGTGTGTAATAACAGAAGAAAAATGGTAACTAGACAGTTAGAAGTATGTATTTGAAGCTATAATTTGTATAATTAAGCATATATTAAAGTCTGTGAATTGTATAAAATATCCAAAATTTGATTACAAGATTAACTTAATAATAAGCAGAGTTTGAAGTGCTTCTTGCCAAATGACAGAAGTCTCTTCTGAAAACAGAGTTTCGACATTTCAGAAACTCAGAACTCAGTTTTATCAACAGGTAAGAGATGACAGAAGAGAGAAACCTCACTTTCACTTAACAAGTGGTAAGTGCTCCTTTTTATTTATCCTTCTATTCAGTTTCAGTTGTAGTTATATGTGAGCAGTCAATCCAATGTGATTCTCTAATACAAGCTCATCTATAATGTCTTCATTGCTTTCTAATGTAAATCTACAATCTATATTAACTTTCACCTGGGAAAAATTGGATCCTAATTGTATTAATAGCATTCGCTCTCCACCCTATGCATAAGAACTTGAAATCTCTCACAGTGTCACAACTCCTGTTAATCTCACAACATTAGAGAAGCCTCTATTCAAATCCAATCCTCAGTATCTGTAACAGCTACCAGAGTGAGTGATGACCATAGCTGTCCTCCAGCTTTAACAGCTCTGTGAAATGAAACAAGGAGAGTCCAAGACAAACCCATCTAGATTCAGACACTGTCTACTAGGCTTAGACTTGTGCTTATAGGGTCTCACTTCACACTTTACATTTTTGCAGCATAAAGCCATGAACTCTTTCTCTTATACACTTTGGGATTGCACACAATAAAGTTTTAAGGTATAGGCTGAGGGGAATCTGTGTTCCTGTCTCCTCAGGGTCGTGGAGCCAGAGCACAGACTGCAATGTGATCAGGCTATGAGCATGGATTTTGTGTGCAGGACCTCATGATTCTTCAGGACACACATGAACCCAAATGCGAAAACTTAGCTCCTGGACCAACTATCCGTTGCCCAGCTGCATGTGACACATGGGATGCTGGAGGAGAAGAGCAGATATTAAATCTATGAAATTCCGCTGCAACTGAGATTGTATTACTCTTCCTCAGTGATGGTCTTTCACTCACAGGAGCACCAGTATAAGGCCTCTAAAACAGAGATACGACATACAGCTGGTCTATCACAGGAGGCAATTGCAAGTAGAGCTCACACCTCTGCATCCTAAAAGTGCACATTTTTGCAGAATTTTCTTTTCACATTTCAGCATATTAGCTCAATGCATAGTCTTTGTACTGCCTTTTTCTCACATGCAAATTTCATATGTCTTTGTTTGTCTGTCTTACTTAAAAAGGAAGTTGTTCAGGACACCTGAACGTCATCATTTGCTGCTGTAAGTACATTTTATCAATAGAAAATAATGGGAATGAGTGTTAGTAGAAATAATATTACTGTCAGTGAATATAACTTCCTCTAATAGGGAACAAATTTACTTACTTAGTAAGACTGTCCATCTGTAACTACTGATCTGAATCTGGCTTCAATTAATTACCTCCCAGTATTCTTGTTTCTTTTGTCCTACTGGCAAATCCTCGGTTATAACAGAGTTCATCTGGAAGCTCCAAAGCAGCTCAGTCAAGGGAGAAGACCTGCCACAACAAATATTCAACATACAGGTAGAGGACTGGAGAGTTTCTAGCTGAAACTGGTAGTGCTGATCAACAGTGCCTTTCCACCTCCACTCTGAAGTAAATGAAACAACATGGAAAGGGGATATCAGTAGATTTTGTGAATGGAATAATACTTTTCCCAATTTGGAGCTTTATTTAAAGTTATCCAGAAATGGTTAGACACAGAATACTGCACTCTGAACAGGAGGCTGTTCTGAGCTCAGAGCAGAGATGCAACTGCCACAAGACTATTTCTGAGAAATATATTATGCAGATAAAATAAAACAGGCTCACCTGCCCATAGTCCTGGGCAGAGACCATCAGTACAATCTCTTCCATTTTAAGTCCATTCATTTATGAAAATAACAGGTGCTATAGCTTCTGATCATGATTTGCACCATTGTCAACACAGTTTCCTATGTTGTCCATCTCTTCAGGTTTGGAGAGGGACAGAAAGAGGTTGGAACAACCAGACACCAGCACATTCTCTCACCATGGGAAGGAGTGAACAGTTCCAGCCTTCTGTGGTCATGAAACTACGGTCTTGCACCCCAAATCCAGTTTTACAGGCTCAGTTGTCTTTTCATAGTAAATCTCAGAGCTCCTTAGTGACATCAGCTCCTCACTCCTGCTTTGGATAGTCCCCTCAAGAAGCTTGATGGCACATGTAACACAATCCCTGCTGTTTATCCCATCATCCCATTTAAACACATGAAGATGGGAGAACCCAGACAAAAGGAAAACATGAATAACATGAAACTATATATATTAGATCACAAGAACATTTTAAATTGCATTCATCTCTGAAAGCAGATTTCTATAGAAAGGAAGGAGCTACAACAGCAGCCAGCAAAATTGAGTTTGGGATGAGTGGTGTGTACTCTGTGCTTCACAGCATAGCAGCTGGAGGTACCCAGGGCAGGGAGCAGCTCATGACCTGATTAATCAACAACCTGAATGAAAAATGACACAATCATGGTTAACAACCTGCATGCCATGGTGCAGGATACAAGATACGTAACAAGAGAAACCAGCAGACATGTCACTGGTGTGAGTGCATTCTAGCTTCATGTCCTGACTCAAAAGGAAAAAAAATGTTAATACCTATTGCAAAACTGCTTCTACCAAATATATATACACTTTGTGCTCAGTCTGTCTTGTGACTGAGGCTTACTGGAAGCAGCAGAGGTCCACGATAAAAATTTTTACCCCACTTTCATCCTATATGTGAAGAACAAGGGATAGACTCCTTTCTCTCTTCCCACTGCAAACCCAAGACAGCAGAAGCAGCCTCTTTCAAGTGGCTAAGCCTTGTCATGCCATCATGTCTCTTTGTATGCCTCTCAGTTTCCTTTTGTAGATGTACGAACAAAACCTTACCCGTGCAAATGTTTATGGAAAAGAAGATAGAGAAGAAATTTGTCCTCAGCTGACTCAAAGTTGGTTTATTCTTGAATGGACTGTTTATGGAATATTTACCCACTTTGCTCTGAGCTCCAACTTTTAGGCAAAGTAGTGTGCCAAGCACTTTAAATTATATCTATCCATCTGAACATTTCTAGCAGTATAAGCACTGAATGCCTCCTATGACAGTCAGGATGGACAAGATGAATGAATTCATCACATCTCCATCATTAATTTCAGTGATTTCAATGCAGCCAGACAGTTATTTGCCATGGTGGCAGCATCTCTGTGATGTGTTACTTTCTCTGACTTAATATTTTTCTTAACAGAAACAGAAACAGTAGAGGGGACTGAGCAGAGATGTGGGGCTGTTAAAGCAGAATGAAACTATATCTGAGAAGCTTTAATCAAAATCCCCTCAATTTGCCCATTAAGAGTTAATGGAAATCCTGTCAAATTCAACTAAAGGCCAAAAGAATTAACTAAATAAATAAATAAAAGGAAGATCAAAGAGAGAGACTCACAGCTCTCGTTCTCTACTTCTCTACTTCCTATAGAGTTTAATTGTTACACTACTGTCATTCAGAGAAGGCACAAGAGACTGAAACTACAGATTTTATCTGTGCATAAATTTAGCTAATGTAGTTACTGGCTTTCTAATCAATCCTTTGAGATTCCTGTGGATTCCTACCCACTGGTGACTGGGAGGAAGGAAATTTTACCAGGAAATTTCTCATCTGCAGAAGTGTTTCAGTATAACCAAATTAAATGTTATGGAGCCAATTTCTGCTGTCACTCCAGGTCCACAGACTGAGACTCCAGTGATACCGATATAGATACTACTGATTTACACTTTACACTTGTAGAAGCCATAAAGCAGATACCAGTTAGTTTACATATTTCTCTCTGGAGTTTTAGTATCCTTTTTTTCATTTTATTTTTAGTGTCAGTACTATTGTTTGAGGGGTTTTTCCCATGTTTGTTTTTATTGAATTATAGTATAATTTATTCTTGGGAAAGTATCATCATCATATGTAAGCTGCCTCCAGATTTCATTTACATTTTTACTCCTTTTCTTCTGAATAAAAAAATTATTCTTTAAGGCTAGTTGGCAAGATGGTGACTACTTTTCCCATGGTCACTGCAGTCATGAGAATACAGTGAAGCATTACAGCAGTTCAGCTAGAGAAAACACACTTCATCACAGAATCTGGAGCCTTGCCAGTGGAGAATAGCAGCATGAGATATCAACATGTGGCATTTTAGTGGTTCAGGGAGATGTTGACTGATCATGAATGTACCCAGAAAGTAAACATTTCCTTATTTTGTATGACAAAAAGGAACATTTTGATTCCCATCAGTCCAATGAAAAATTCTAAATGTAGTTATTAGCCTGCTAGTACATGAGAGGCAGTTTATCAGGCAGAGAAGGATATCACAGCATAGCAGCATTTGAATATCATTTAATGGAAACTATAAACTGTTTTTAAGCAGGGGAAAATAAACTACATTGTTCTACAAGTGGGAGAACTAACAAGATACCAACTCTCATATTCTGGTGTGCTCTGTCAGCAATTACCCCAGCGCCTTCCTTTAATCCTATGACCTTGAAAATCTTACCTTTCTCTGAAATACCTCCATGTTCCTCATTTCCTTCATCTATTACTAGAAAGATGAATAGCTTTTCCACACTCAGTCTAATCCCTGTACTAGCTGCCCTCTAATAGACTGAGGGCGTGCACTCAAACAGCTTCCAAACTTTGTGTATAATATTTTGCCAGCAGCAAGCCAAGCAGAACAGTTAACCACTGAGTTTACACTCATTGAGTTTACACCATTGAGTCCCTCTGTGGGACCTCTAATTTGTGTCTCACTCCTCTCCTCACCCACTGCTTTTCACAAAACATTTATGAATGCAATTACCTTTGACGCCTCTGCTTCCTTGTGAAATGTAGTTGAACCTGGCCAACAGATCTGACAGTTACTTAGGTAAGAATTAGGAGACGAACAGATGAACAAACAGGTGGAGAGCCAACATAATCTTTGCTTCCAGACAAAACAAAAATTTTGGAAAAATTGCATTTGCTGCTACAGAAAGGGTTTTGGGAGAACTCTTCCATGGGAATGTAATCAGTTCCTCTACCAGCACTGGGAACCATCTTACACTCTTGAAAAACAGCTTTACTGAGCCCATACTATGCAAGTAGAATCGAAGAATCTGATAACTGCACTTATGTTCTTGCTGATGAAGCACAGTGCATTAGTGAAAGAACAGCCTAACAGCATGGACCTAACAGAACTACTCCCTTCCCAAGATCAAACTGAGGCCCACTGTGGTGGATAAATGGATGCAATCCTGGATGTACTATAAAGCACTCAAAGCTGTTTCTTTTCCAATCTACAAGTCCAACAGTCATCCACATTATGTTGTTTTTCAAAATGGAAAATTTGAGGGATTTCCTTTCAATTTTAACTTTTATAAGTTCCACTGTAAGCAAAATAAAGTGTTAAAAGAAGAAGGAAACCAATTAGACAAATACTGTTGTGAATTTAAAACTCTGTGGATCAAGTTTTCATGATCATTATTGCTGGACCTAGCACTGACATGTGCAGACTTAAAACAATTGCACTGGATTTTTACTATACACCTTTCATTAGTGCTTATGGAAGGCTGATTAAGTGCTCCCTTGAGATTCAGAGATAATTCAGCATGTTATTTTGCTTTGGCACCAAGATCTTTCACAAGTGTTGGGGTTTTAATTGTTTTCTCATGCAAAATTTTATCTGCTTTCTTTGACTTTCACTGAAGTTGTCATCAATTTGCAACATTGTCATCACTTTAGAGGAATTCTATTGCTTCTGAAAAGCGAATGGTATTAAACTGCCTCTCCCCCAAGGTAAAATGAGATTCTTGATTTTGTCTTTTGCATTTTCATTAATGTGCTCTGTAGCTCTAAGCAGGAGTGGTTTTTCAGTTCTGAACGCTGACATAGAGAACTGAAATAAAAGTCATTATTATAGTCATCAATCACTTTATTCTGAGGTATGCCTTGAGGATGCATCACACAGTATATGCAACTGTCCCTTGCAGGACATCTGAGTCTGTGCTGAATTCTAATCAGGGTTTCTTATACCTTTTTTTTTTTTTTCTTTTTAATTGCTGCAGATTCATTTCTTCCCACCTCTCCATCTTTATAGATACCTGTTCTCGTTCACTCTTTCAACTTACTACAAATCTTTATAAAGCTCCTTCACTATTTATTAGAGGGGTTTCACATTTGCACTTTTCTCTTTATATGGACTGTCCTCTGTTTCCTGTGTGGTCTCTTCTCTTCTTTGTAATCACAGAAACAAGGGGAGCAGATGGCCTGAATTGCTCCATTGCCCTAGGTCAAGGGTGGGACTGAGTTTTATGATACACTTCCAAGGCTTGTTTCTGGAGGCAAACAGCAGGTAAAGATTACACAAGGTGTGTGTTGCATCTGACAGGCTAGGAGTTGTACACAGAGCAGGCCAGGCTTCAGTGCATGCAGATTGCTCTGTCTCTATTAGCTCCAGTGGGAACTTCCTCATTTACACAAACCCAGCGTTTGGTCCACTTTGGTCCACTGTTCTCCCTCCTCACTCTGCCTGCTTGCATACTTCAACCACACCTTAGATACTTGTCTCAGTTGTACATTCACTAGGTTATGGATAAGTATATGCTTATACATCTCGTACTAGTGAAAAGGGCTCACATAATTTGGTATTTTCTTCAAAACCCCCATCTCCCAGAATCAGGGGAATATATCACCCTTGTACCTTGATAATGTAAGGCTTGGGTTTTTTTGATGGGAGAATAACATTGGACTCGCATCCAGTCTAATCTCAAAAAAAGGAGGTAAAATAATAAAGCCCCAAGGCACGTTATTATTATGGATTTTAAATTCATTATTTTTAACACTATCTCATGATTTTCAAGGGCATGACTCATCATTCTAGAATGCCTGGCGTTAACAATACTGAGTGACAGTAAAAACAAGGCTCCATCATAGCATAAGCCCTTAGGCAATACTGTAGCAATAAAGCAAACACTATCTTATAGCTAGGAAGCTATTTCTAGGTCCCTCTGGGTGTCAGCAGGACTTAAGTAGAGCATAAAAAGAAGTGAATTTCACAATGCATTTAAGCCTTTGTGATAAAACAGCACAGTTTCTGTGAAATTAATTCTGCTCACAAGGAGAAGTTTCCACCTCCACAGTACAGCAGAATTATCTAATGAACAATTGTATTACAAAGCCACTATCAGGTGAGTTTCTATGCAGTGTTTACACCTTTCCTGTCATTATTGTGGCTATAGGCATCCCCTCCCCAAAGAATACCTTAGTGTTTTGTGTATCTTTTTAAATGGTGAATTGTAATAGAAAGCAGTTTTGCTGCTTGATAAACTAAGCACCATTTGAAGCTCTTACAGTTTTACTTAAAAACTCATAAACACATGTTTGTTTTGCTAGGACAATGAAATGCCATTTAGCTACTGAAATCCCAATTAACTAAAATTCTGTGCTGGTGCTACTGATGTAAATCAGGCTATTAGACAGGCAGTGCAAATGAAGATGCAGAATTGGTTCCAACAATTTAGCTGCTGCTAATTGAGATGGAACAGGAGGCAACACACTGAATTTAACATTGTCTGTATAGACAGTTTAGTAGTCTTTTTTTCATTGCAAGAATTTATGGACTGTGCAATGATAGCACCAGTGGAACATGACAATGTAATAGCATGATGCATTGTAATGCTTTATCCTTTATTGTAAAACAATTGGGAAATATGGTGGTGATGGAACATTACCTCCCACATTTTCCAATGAACCTTTCCATACTACTGTATCTCATGGGACTGATGAAGCTACAAACAATGGAAGACTCACCAGAGGAATCTCATCACAGAGGAGGGGTCATATTACAGTCACTAATAAAAGCACCTCAAGAGTCCAGATTTCCATAGGGTAATCTCCACGAAGCGATATTTAGCCCTTCAACGGTAGTTTGTAGATGGCTTGCCATTCAGGTGCAGATCAGAGCAAAAAGGCCTAAATAACACATAGGGAAAGAAAGATACCTAAAAATTAACTGGAAAGGAAGTTAATAGCTCAGCTGACAAAAGGCAGAACTCAGCTGAGGAAAACGATTAGAGAAGAAGTTATTTAGACTCTGCGTCTCAAAGAGATTTTAACATCTGGATTGAAAGGCAGTACTTCCCCTGACTTGTGTTTGAGAGCTGTAAACTCTCTTACAGAGTCCAGGGCCTAACCCAGTCAATCTGTAATTTTAAATAAGAAATCAACAACATCCACCATACACAAAAGTGCCCTATATGGCACCATGTGCAGTTTGAAGTACAGCTTACTCCTTCCCTCCTGCTGAAGCCTTCCCATTTCTTATCAACAATATAGTGTTGTGTTAATGGCAGCATACAAATGACTGAGCAGACCAGTAGTTAGGACCATAGGTAGTTCAGGTCCTGTTTCAATGAATAATTAGGTATTGCCAGTAGAAGAGTTTTAACAGGAGAGGTTCAGAGTGCTTGACATCAGAGGTCTAATAACCCATCACACTGGAGCACTTTAGGGTTAAGACACTTCTCAGAACAGTAACAGTCCCTTCTTCAAATGAGTATGAGGAAATTGTTGAACCAAACAGACTACATAGTCAGTGTAAACAGCTGGTCATGAGGACCTATGCTGATTACACAGATTATTATTTTTCTTTTGGTTTACTATTTTCACCAAGAAACTGACCTATGTTAAGAAAAGCTGTTCTCCTAGGACTCTCTGAAAGGACAAAAAGGTAGATCTCAAAAAATATCTGGGGTAAGATTAAATTTTAGGCTAGGCAACTTGGTTGCCATTTTAGGTGTCCCTGGATGCCTAAACTTAGCTGTTCCTTGGCTGAGGTTTATGAAGTTAAATCCTTCCACAGCTCAGGAAATGCCCTATTACTAGACCATGCATTCTTTTTTGAAGTTGGGTAAGGGGTCTGAGGACAGGAAAAGGAGCCAAGGAAAGGCATAACCTCTCAATATCTCTAGATGAAGCTATACCATTCTGCATAAAACAGTTGGGTCAGACAAAGAAAGATGGAATAAATTATAAAGCTTAGGAGATTAGTCAGAGACTGAAGATAAGAAGAGGAAACCTAAATCTATTATCCATTCCAATAAAGAAAGCCTTTTGTTAGAAAATTATTCTGGCAAAAGCTGAGGTGCTTAAAGATTTTAGGTTGTAACTGAGAAGGTCTTTGGAGAATCGTAATTTTCAATGTAGTGCCTGCATGTTCACATCAATGCACTTGTCTTCTGTGATCATTTCCCATAAGTACTTCTATGATTGAGTTTCTCTGAAATGAGTATTCCTGCAAAATACATGTATTAGCCTGCATATCTGAATCCTGGTGCAAAAAAAATTTAAAAAGTACTTTTTGCAAGCATTTATATCTGAAATGAATTACAGTCAGCCAATCATAAGGTGAAAGCCCTATAGCATGACTCATATGAGCAGACACATGAAAGCAACATGGTTCCTTCTGAACTGCATGCTGGCATAAGTCAAATGGTCAAACTGAAGAAAAATACAGGACATTCAAGAACATTCTCAAGTGAACAGCATCTTTAATGTACTTATATTCATTTCCTATGTATCATGATGCTCATTCCTTCAACAAGAATTTTTAAAGAGTGAAATTATCCTTGTGACAAAATGTATTGGGCCTTGCCAGGAGCCAGGCCCCACCTATACTTACGTGTTCCTCCTGGGCAGAAGTACCAGAAGTAAAAATGCTATGGGGCTCCTACAACAGGGTAATGAGACTTTTGGCTGAAATACGTGTTTTATGAAAAGGGATGGTTTCTTCTCTTTTAGGTTTGTTGCCATGAAGAGTTGAAAGCAGGAGCCTGGAGGTTTACAAGATGTCTGTAGTTTAAGAATAAGGACTTAGGATAATGGATGCCTGAGTCTGAAGAAAGTAGCACTCAGAAAACTGAGGAGCATGCCATTGCACCTTTTGGAGATACCTCAGTTTTGATTCTGGTCTCAAGATTGTAGCTTGAGGTAGAAGAAGTAAACCAGCTCTCATATAACCTTTCCCATACCTTACTGTTAAATATCAGGTGTTCAGCATCAGGAACCAGAATCCAGGATAATTACAAAAAAGGTTAAAAATCATGAAGTTTGTTTATAATTTAAATATATCAGCTCACACTCTGAGTCTGAGCCTTTACAGGCAAGTCTTCAGCTTTTCTAAACTAGAAAACTAGTCTACACCAGAATTGCAAGGGAGAGATTGGTTTGTCAGTTATTTGCTTGTATTACGTTTCCAGCAGTAGGCAGGAGCCTTAAGAAGAGAAGCTAAATGTCGGTCACTCAACAGCTGGTAGTATGTTGGTCACATAAACTAGGAATAGGGACAGGAGAAAAAAGAAAAAAGGCTTACAGTAAAAACTTACACTAAGGAAGATTGAAAGACCCCTAAAGTATAAAAATGGACTATATGCACCACTGAAACTTGATGATAAGGGACACTTTAACACCAAGCAACCAAAGACCAACCCTTTGCCACAAAGAAAGTGTGGCTAGAGGGGGACAGAGATATTGCCCACAGCCATGCTTGAATTTTGTTAGCTTCTCCATTTACCTTTGAAAATACGAAAGTCTGGTCTGTGTGTCCAATAGCTTCCATGTACCCCACTGTCCTACCAGCAGCAGAGGTGGCAGCTCTGGAAGAAAATGGTGATGCAAAGTAGAAAAAGCTGGCACATGGGTATTTGGGCACCAGAGCAGTTACTGTGATTTCTGTTAAGGTAGTTTCTAGAGATACTTGAAACAAGATTTGATAAACATGCGTATCTTTATATTTTGGATAGGGTGTGATTGGTGTACGTGAGTAGAGCATACAAACAGGCAGTAATGCACTTGTAGCTCAATTCTATTGACATCAAACTTTGAATACCCCATTGACTGCAGTGGGATTTGAATCTGGTCCTCTGAAGGTTACTGATCTTCTCCTGTACCTTGTATTGAACTTCACAGCACACTGCTGACTGTCAGAGAAAGTGGCAGGACCTCAGGAGGAGATGATATTTGTTCTTAAAATACTTGTAGGTTACTTTTGAAGTAAGGAAGAATGAAGAAGAAAGCTTTAATGACTCAAAGACCTGTGCATTGAATGAACTTGAGAAGAAAATATGGCAGCCTTCATTTCTGAAACTGTCTTGTAGAAAAGCTCTTTGAAAAGGCAAATATTTCTTTGTACTTCAACTTCTTTTGTCTTTAATGAAGAGGGTTTATATGCTTTCAGCATACAGCACAGGGATAAGCTGTAAGATGTAAGATCCCAAAAGAACAATACCAGAGAATATGAATGTATTTGAAGCTTTCCTTAAAAGGTGACCTGGAATAGGAGATAGCATCTCAACAATCCAACAGTGAAAGCTGTTTTTCTAATTTTCTCCTTCTTGTCTGTTGAATGATGTCCCTGATGCCTCAAATCAGTTACTGTTGCCTTTACAGGAAAATTCAGGTTTGTGTGTAGCTGGAGTTCTATATGGGCCTGGATTTTATAAGACATGAATGCTCTAAATTTTTAACGTTACCTTTGTGAGCTAAAGATGCTCAGAATATTGACAGAGGAGCTGATAGAAGGACAAAATGGGCTATCGACACTTAAACTTTATTACCTGCAGATCTTGCAGAGTCTAGAACAAGGAGATAAGAGAATTGTGGTCATCTTTGTTTCAAAAATAGCAGAGTCTGCTGGTAAAAATTCACTTCTTTTTGTAAGTTCTTATCAAGCAGATGATACAGAAAAGATGATGAACCAGTTGCAAATATATCCTTGCTTTGTTCTGCTCAGCACTTTCTTCTACCCACCTCTCTATCCTTCTGCACTCAAATATCTATACCAGTGCTAGTGATAGGAACAAGGTGGGGAAAGGGAGAGGAAGGAGGGCAAGACAAAGCCTGTATCCATTTTTGCCAATCATGTGTGGTCTTTTAAAGCAAGGACTCAAGCAGTGACAGAAATGATGAATAGAAACTGGATTAACTGAATCTTACATAAAAAAAAATAAAAAAATTACAAAGAAACAAAATTAGGTAGAGGGGACATGGACAGATACATTGAATAAGCTATGTAAAAGCAGAGGACACTTAAAGAAGGTGGTGTTAAAAAGGAAGAAAAGAAGAGGCAGACTGTTTTAAAATGGATAGGTATGTATAAGAAAACCTCATTTATAAGATTTTATGGAGCTTCATGAGACAGCCCTGTTCTTGAACTGTGAAGTTCACCACTCTTGCAATCTGCAGGAGCAGCTATCCTGTCCAAGCATGTTTGATATAGTATTGGCCATGAGGATAACACCACTTGCATTTGTAAGTGTTTAAAAAAACCTTCATTAATTGTCACACAACTCTAGTGATCTCAACAAAACAGCTGGAGGTAGAGGTAGAAACAGACTGAAGGAGTCCACTCAAAATACAGACCATTGCAATACCCACTAAAAAAAACTGGTGTTATCTTATACGTAGCAAACAGCAATGTGATTTTAATAGATTGGGAAATGAATAAGGTTAGTGTGTGAGCTTACAACTCCTTAAGATGATGATTTTCTATGTTTACTGAGGACAGACAAACTTAAGAAGATACCTTCTTAGGAATTGCAGTTCATGTTTGTTCAATGCTTAAGTTGAAAAAATACCAGGTAAAAAATTTCCTGGACAAAAATAAATTATTAGTTTCAAAAGCAAAAAGGTGAGACAGATTCAATTTTAACATTCAAGAACATCCAATATTTTAACTTGAAAACTCACCAGGTCAGAGACTCTTCAACTGTTTGTGGTATGCTTCCTGTCCCCTATCCACAGTTGGGTGCTTAAGTACTGCTATGCTTAAAGTATCTAAAATAGGATGTCTTGGGATCCCAGGTTTAATCTTTTTAAAGTGAAAAGTTTTGTGATGTTTTCAGAAACTTTTCCAAGCCTGTATGCAGGCTTTGGAAAAATCTTTGGAAACAAAGAATTTATTTTCAGTTATTCTATTTCTTGCCTACTGGAGAAGCCATTTTCTTAACACAACAGAGTTTCCATTTTCAAGAAGTTCCTTACCTTTTCTTTCCCCAAGGTTGCGTGACCAAGAGCTATCATGCTAACAGATGTTGTTTGTTGTAAGCATGTAGAGATGTCATTGGGTTCACTTGGCTACAGAGGAGCTTCCTCGAGATGAGGCTAAGATGTTGTAAGGGGTTATTTTGGATCCATTCTTTACATCAAATATTTCAAGATTTTCTTTTCATTTTTCCTCACAATATATTTCTGGAGATGCAGATCAGTTAAAAGAAAGAAGTCAATGCACTGAATATTAACACACATCATTTTAATGGTATTATCTTAAGCTATATTTATTTGGAAGGTTGATTCATTACTAGTTGAAATGCTAATATAGAAATATTAAGCAAGAGGTTTCAAGGGTGATACTATCATTTCTGATTAATAAAAGTGCTACTAATGTGCCTTAATTAACCACAATATGTGGTACCTATAGCTCGAAGATCTGACTCTTCTAAGCAATTTATTGCCAGTAAGGTCCAAGGCAGTGCCTGTTATAAATTTAATTCATTAAAATGCTACACTTAATGAGAAAAAGGTTATTCTACAGAATTCAGATATGGGTGCACATATTAACTTTAGCAACAGGTAGAGCTTTTCTAATCTTGCAACAACTTTTTAACATTAAATTCTCTGCAATACATTCCTCCTCACTGTAGTTTCAATCAAATGAAAACACAGAGGCAAATCAGAAGTAAATCACAAACACAAACGTGAGTCTCTCTCACGTGCTAGAGGGCCTCTAGAAGGCCTTGAAAGTAGTGCTATGTGTGGTTGGGCAGGAGGAGGAAGTGATATTGTCCTCCCATTGTTTATTTGATCATCTAGATGATAAGATACTTATGCATATATTTTTCAGTGGGAAAATTATCAATAGTGTTTGTCCTGGTTTCAGCTGGAATAAAGTTAATTTTCTTCCTAGTAGCTGGTATAGTGTTATGTTTTGGGTTCAGTATGAGAAGAATGTTGATAACACACTGATGTTTTCAGTTGTTGCCAAGTAGTGTTTAGACTAAGTCAAGGATTTTTCAGCTTCTCATGCCCAGCCAGCGAGAAGGCTGGAGGGGCACAAGAGGTTGGGAGGGGACACAGCCAGGACAGCTGACCCAAACTGGCCAAAGAGATTTTCCATACCGTATGACATCATGCCTAGTATATAAACTGGGGGGAGTTGGGCAGGGAGGGATTGCTGCTTGGCAACTAATTGGGCATCAGTCAGTGGTGGTGAGCAATTGCATTGTGCATCACTTGTTTTGTATATTCCAATCCTATTATTATTATTATTGTCATTTTAGTATTGTTATTACTAACATTATTAGTTTCTTCCTTTCTGTTCTATTAAACTGTTCTTATCTCAACCCATAAGTTTTACTTTTTTTTCCCTGATTCTCTCCCCCATCCCACTGGGTGGGGGGGAAGTGAGTGAGTGCCTGCGTGGTGCTTAGTTGCTGGCTGGGGTTAAACCACGACAGTGTTATAGAGTATAAAATAATGTTATAGAGCATAAAAGAGTATGCAAAATTGAAAGCCAAGAACTGCTGAACTGTATATTCAGGCCAGACAGGACTAACATGATTATTCGTCTAATTCTCTGCATAATATATGTCATAGAATTTGACCCAGCAATTCCTGGATCAAACTCACAAGTTTTTCTTCAGTTCTGTGGGGCCAGCTGAGACCTCTTCTGAATCATAGTCACTCCATGTCATGTGGTAGCTCCTTCATCCTGCATCAGCAGATAGTGAAAGAAAGACTAAAGGATCTCGGCCCCCTCCCTCTCTTTCTCCCAGTGTGTCAACAACTGCCACAATTTTTCTTTTTTTTTTTTGAAAGCTTATTTTCAAATAAGACTGATTAGACCAAATGAAAAATAAATCTGGCCCATTTACCAGAGAAGAAACTGAGGCTCAAAGAAATGAAGCAAATTGTGCTACAAAGGGAATCTCTAACAGAGACAGGATTTGCAGGAGAGAAGACCGTTAAGGGAAAATACAGGGCTACTTAACTTTTGCCAGCCTGATTATAGGTTTGATACTGTTCTGAATGATTGACACGTAGAAGCCTGGTCCTCCAGTCCCTGACAACACCACAGTTCTGGTAGGATGTTGCCAATAAGAGTTTTCTTACTCCTAACTGAGAGTTGGTCTTCTATGTAGTTTCATTATCATGCCATGATGAGGATCAATGTCTTGAGATTAAACTGTGTGTGGAGCCAATGTGATGCATGAAGGGCTCCGCAAATATGCTTCCACCCAGTGCTATAGCTCCAGGAGAGTTATACTCTGTTCTGGACCGGTTGGTGTTTTATGATTCGTGTATGTTTTCCAATACAGAATGAGTTAATTGGATCAGTAAAATGGCCAGAGTGAGGTACAGGGTTCCTTTCCCAATCACAGATGGAAAAATGCTTTTCTGGCATTGGAGTAAATTTGTGTATCAAGAATCAAAGGAGTCCAGAAATGCTCTCAGGCTATGAACCAATTTGACTTTTGGGAGCAGAGACCGTCAGTGCATACAAATGTGACAACACCATCAAAACACTGCCTGCCTTCCTGTCTCTAGCCTCCATTTGGATGGATTTAGGTTTAGCCAGTTGCTTCACAGCCACTTGCTGATTTTAGCTAGACAGTGAGACAATTGGATAATAGAGAGCTGGGCTCTGCCGTTATGGATTTCCACACACACAGCCAACAGACCCAGGTGGTCAGACTTTGAACTGGGCAGCAGAAACACATCTCTAGTTCCTCAAACATGCTGGATTCTGACCACAATCACTTAAGACCTAGATTGCTGTCCAAATGCCTTCCTTACAGTAGCACTACATGTGCTTTTTGAAGGAGACAAAGAGAAACTGAAATCCATAAGTACCTAGGTAAATGTACAAGTTTATGCAACTTGTAAACATATGGGATCTGCTGATCTTCATGCACAGCTCAGTCCTGGCACCCATGAGACTAGCTCTGATGCCATAGGAAACCTAACAGCAACAGAAGATAAAGTAGTGCTCTACCCTGTCTCCCTGCCCAACTGATTACAAAATTAGAGGTTAGCCTTCCATTTCCATCGTGCTATCAACCATACCTTAGTTAATGTCGCTCTATTTGCAGCCTTTCAATACTTAAAGGGGGCTTACAAGAAAGGTGGGGACAGAATTTTTAGTAGACCCTGTTGCAATAGGGCAAGGGGTAATGTTTTCAAACTAAAAGAGTGTAGATTCAGACTAGATATAAGGAAGAAATTTTTTATGATGAGGGTGGTGAAAACACTGGAACAGGTTGCCCAGAGAGCTGGTAGATGTCCCATCCCTGGAAACATTCCAGGTCAGGTTGGATGGGGCTTTGAGCAACCTGATCTAGTTGAAGATGTCCCTGCTTATTGCAAGGGCGTGTCCTGGTTTCAGCTGGGATAGAGTTAATTTTCTTCCTAGTAGCTGGTACAGTGTGTTTTGGATTTAGCGTGAAAATAATGTTGATAACACACTGATGTTTTAGGTGTTGCTAAGTAGCACTTATCCTAAGTTAAGGATTTTCCAGTTTCCCATGCTCTGCCAGCAAGCAGGTGTACAAAAAGCTGGGAGGGATCATAGCCAGGACAGCTGACCCTAACTAGCCAAAGGGGTATTCCATACCATAGAACATCATACTCAGTATATAGACTGGACAGAGTTGGCCGGGAGGGGCATATTGCTGCCCAGCCATCAGTCAGTGGGTGGTGAACAATAGCATTGTGCATAATTTGTCTTTTCTTAGTTTTATTTTTTTTTATTTAATTTAATTTAATTTTATTATTTTTCATTATTATTATTATATTTCATTATTATTGTTAGTATTACCTTTTATTTTACTTTAGTTATTAAATCATTCTTATCTCAACCCATGAGTTTTCCTTTTTTTTTTTATTCTCCTCCGCATCCCACTGGGTGGGGAGCGAGCAAGTGGCTTCATGCTGCCCAGTTGGTGGCTGGGCTTAAACCACGACAGGGGGGTTGGACTAGATGACCTTTAAAGGTCCCTTCCAACTGTTACGGATGCACGACTAACCAAATCCAACAGGTGTTAAAACTCAGATTTATTCTTCAGCAAAAGTTAGTTAGAAGTCCGATAACATTCTATAAAATCACAGGCTCAATGATGTAAAGAGAATTAATACTACACGGCCGACTTAAGAATCCCCAAGATTTAAAGTGATGGCTCAAAACGCGCGTATCACTCGCCTAAAAGCTGAGGGCTCTCTCCCTCAAGGAGTTACCTCGGGTGGTGCCCTAGCCCCAGGGGGAGTCCCTGACTGCAGACCCGCTGCTCCGAGGAGGACTGCCAACATGTCCTCCGGCGGGACCCCATTTATACCCCTGTCGAATCTGACCTGTGCTCATTTAATTCTATTGGCTAGGAGGGTCACCTCGGTGTACCTGGCGCATCTCGATTGGCCAGTTCAAATTTCAACCTGCAGCCTCCAGGGTTTCCTTCCCCTTCTCCCTTCCTGGAGAAGTTTTGTTTCCTGCTGGCAGGATGGGGGGGCGGGATGTACTGCCACAATCCAACCCAAACCATTCTATGATGCTGTTTCTCAGATGCCCTTATATTAGGTCTGAGCAGAGCACGGGAAGTAGACAAACTTTAATATAATTGCCTTTACATGAGACACTGATTCAATTGGTGGTGCATTTCACATTGTAAAACAGCTTCCTGACACTTCTAAAGAGCAAATGGTCATATTAAAAAAAAATATTTGCAATATTTGCACCGCCATGCATCACTTCTAGTTCCAGTGGAAAATAAAGTTCTGTTTCTGAAAATCTTACTGGCACGTAAGTATCTTGAGAAACCTGGCTTTTCTGGGGCAACAGACATTATCCCTGTTTCCTCCACTACGCAATTAGCAACCTGCAATGCCAGTAGTTGACAAGGAACACAATCTCTGAAACAGATGGTCTGCTTGTTGTGTTGTTGTTTTCCTCCTAGTCAGGCTAATTTGGGACAGCTGTCTTTTTAAAAGATCTTTTGAGAGGTTCCTGCTTTCATGTTCAAGCTCCAAGAGTTTTCTAAGAAAGTGAAAAGGCTGGGATAGAGTGTGAGTCAGGTTTCCTCTTGGGTACAAGTAGAAACTGGCAAAACTGTTGCTTATAGTTAGTCTAGAGCTCGGTCTTATTGAGTGTGGAGAGAACAATCTCCTGACTCATTGGCTCACTTGATGTTAGGTTCCCCTATCCCTCTTTTTTCCCCTCTCACCTTTTCAGCAAGCATCGTACAGGTTATGTTTATTATACTGAAGTACCTAAGAAGAGTAAACCAACCTTGCCGCTTGATACATTGAACAATTCAATAATGTGAAGGAAAATGATTGACTGTAGGGTTGTGATGAGAGACAACCATGGGCACGGAGAGACTTGAGAAAAGAGAATAAGTTTTAAAATAATGTTTAAATTCCTATGTTTTCTATAGCACTAGGACAGGGCTAAGAGGAAGGCTAAAATTTGTTGATGTTCCCTCAGTCATGTTCTCTTTCCTATGGCCACATCCCTTTGCTTCCTCAGAGTTCTTCAAAGATAATGTACTATCATGTGGTGGAGAGCTGGGTTGTAACTAATCATTTTTGTGGGTATAAATTCATAAGTGAGGAACAGCAAGACAGGTGATGATAGAGCATGTATACAAGAGAGGATGTTTATGCAGGCAGTTTGCTCAGATTACTTAACCTTGTAAGGCAGAATTCAGATAGAAAAAAGGTGGTAGGTAAGAGAAAATGTGTCTGTGTATTATAGCGTTCTCTCAAATCAAACTAAAAGAGCTGCAGTAAATTAAAAAGAAACTTTCCAAAGACCTTCATCAGACACTGAGCAGCATTTTTTAAATGATTGATAAACAATTATAAAGCTGCTGTCACGCTTCTAGCATCATAATTCAAGTTGTGTGCCTAGAGTACTGTTTAAATCACTGGTTCATGTCAGGAAAAATAAATAAGTCTTGATTCTCATATGGCACTTAGTTTTCCTCCTTTGCTGCATTTCTACCCAGAGTATTTTCCCTCAGCTGTTTGAACACTGACTAACAAGCCAACCAAGTTTCTCTACCTACAAGCTAGAAAGAAAGCTGGATCCTGTGGGCATGCTCTCTGGATGGGCTGCTTAATTGTTGTTCACAGGTGCCAAATACCCAAGGGAAACCCTTACCACTGAAAAGGATTTAGGACCAGCCTCCTGATGAAAATATTGACAGCTTCTTCCAGAGAAGCATGCAAAGAAACATGACATTTTGGGACTAATATTTATTGCTCAACAGCAGCTGGTAAATTGCTCTCATCTGATTTGACTGGCTGCTTCACCTTGGAAATCAATAGCAGCTTGGAGTTATTTCACTCCATCTATTAGGTGCAATAAAAAAAATATATATATAACCATCATTAAAGTCAGAGATTGCATAAAACCCTCATTTGAATGTGGGTGGTATTGTATAAACCAAGTTACAGCCCAAACACTACATGTCTGTAATGCATGTCTAGCTGCTACAATAGGTGTTGAAGTATATTCAGTCATCCAGCTGTGCAGCTGCTGCTGTAATTCTGGAAATTATTGAGGAATTAATTGTATTAGTTTGTTAATGTGTTGCCAGATTACAGCACATCATAGCATAGCTACCACACACAGGCATCGGGGACAGCACCAAAGAAAAGACCACACCAAGAACATGCCACGACTGAGCTGTCTCACACGTTCCAGGGAAATGCATTATGGAAGAGATGGGATCCTAATACTCTTTAAACAAATTTACCCAGAGCTCAGAAAAGCTACTGTTTGAATCTAGTAAAAAGGAGAGAGTTTGAGGCTGAGCGATGGGGGTTCTTCTTTCTTTCTAGTTAAAAAAAAAATCTGATAGAGCTGTCTCATAGAAAAGTTGTGATCTAATCAACAGGCCTAGGGTCTAGCTTCCCAAAGTTCAGAAGACCACTGCTTTGATGGTGGCATTACCACAGAGTTTCTGCATACATATTCCTCCAGAATATGGTGAATGGAAAAGAGGAGGTTTCACAATCAGCTTCTGCTCAAATAGCCAAAGAAACTTGTCTTTCCACTCAGAAGGGAGAAAAGAGTAGGGAAAAAGAAATTTATCCAAAGCAGGTATATCTGATGCCTTCATGAAGGTAAATCCCTGTGATCTCCTAGTCTAAGCAGGAGGCTGGGAGTCAGGACTGAAGTTCTTCACAATCTTCAGCTACTTTGCTATTTGATTGATTCCTAGATACTTTGTGCCAAAATAGACATTTGTGTCAAATAGAGATTTGTGTTCACCCTTAATGCCACAATTGTCTTGGATGTTAATTAGAGGGGTAGGGCTACTCCTGATTTATCTTGATCTCAATTCAGTCACTGTGAATTCAGTCAATGAGGTTAAAGCCAGCCCTTATACCTGTCCTTCATGTCTTTATGGAACAATTTTCCTGCAGAAACATCAAACTTACAAAGGTCTGAGACTTAGATAACAGTAACTCATCCAAGTCATTAGGGACCGCAGACCCATTTATTTCAGGGAGCTTTGAGAAGCAGTTCCTCAGATCTTAGCAGAGTGAAAATGGTGAATGGCCACTGTTTTGACCAAGGATTAGGCTGGACAGCAAGAAAGTGAGCTGGCATACTGACAACTATGAATTAACTCAATATGCAAACTGCACTATTCTGGTGCAAAGATTTGATGACTTGGAATAGCCTTGTCTTCAGTTCTGTTTGCATTTCAATATAAATTAGATGCACACTGAGTGGTTTTCAGTGAGTTTGTATAATAGGTCCTTTGTCTGTTTCCCTCCTCTTGGAGCCTCATATTTTTTCAATGATAAATGTATTAAATCTTTCCTGAAATGAGAAAAAGAGGTATGGAAATGGGGAATAGATCAAAGGCCTGAATGAAGGAGGCTTTCATTTTTTTTCACATTCTATTGCCATAAAGATATACTGGATGTTAGGTTGCTAATTTTATTTATGTTTTGACCTGCTATAAAAAATACATTATTAAAACCTGCATTGGGTAAAATAATATGTGAGTGTGCCTTTACTATAAATTCAGTAAGTTCAACTAACCAAACAAAAATGGCTAAATAAGCCATACGCTGCAGTGGAGAAGTCACCATAGTTCATAGAAGTCTCCTATGCTGTCAACTGTCCATTCTGGTCTCTTTTAGTCTAGATTCAAACCAATGAAAAAGTAGCTTCGAAGGAACTTTTATTTCTTCACATGCTTCAGTCAGTCCTGGAGTTATAATACTGAGTCTTAACTCTGCTGTTGAAGCTCATTGATTGCACTCCTTCAGCTGACAAATGAAGCAACCTCCTAAACACTGAAACTGCTTTATTTAGGCACTTATCTAATATTTTTACCTGCACATCTACATTGTCCACAGCGCTGCATTTTAGAGCTCTCTTCTGAGTCTGGGCACAATTTCAGAGTACAGCTTGTGTGCTTGAGCAGAGCCTTTGTGCACTTTGTGCATATTTTGGTAAACACAATAAGAATGGATTTTCAAATTCGTTTGAAATTATTTATTTTCAGCATAAGAAACATTAAAAAGTCCCCGTGGGATATTTTATTGGCTGAAAAGAGACAATTACAAACAATAATTGGAATCTAAATTGGAAAACAGATAGGCTTGCAAGTAATTCTATTTAAGTGGAAGGAAAGGGAAAACATCTGGAAAGGTTGATAAGAGAGGATGTCATCAAACTCAGTAAGGAGTCTCTAGATTAAATATCTTTTTACTGCTTTTGTGTCTTTAAATGATGTAGAATGGTATTGCAAGTGTCTGTCTTTTCTGTCAGATAGTCAAGTAGCTTACTCAGAGGTGAGATAAATCCAAAGCAGGCTGTCTTCAAAAAGTGTTCAATATCATTATGCTGCTTTGGATTTCCCACCTCCCCAAAACTGGAAAAAAGGCAGGGAAGGGGTAGAGAAAGGAGAAAAGGAACAGGAAGCTGAAGGGGACTTCACGGACAACTCATCACCTTCCAAAAGACCCAGTCACAGACAGGTTCTGAAACTCCAGCATAAGTTGTATTCATTTGCAGTTCATGTTGGTGAAGCTTGGCTGTGTATCTAAGAAACTGTTGGGTTTGCTCTGAAAGTTGTGAAGTCCTCTTTACTAGCACAACTCATCAAATTCTGACAAAATTTTGCTTGTGTTCTGGACTGGTAATAAGTGAAGGCTTGACTCCAGCTTCTAAGCCTCTAGGAAACTTTTGGGTTTGCTCTGATGTTAATCTTCTTACTGTTATTGTGGCAGTAAATCAAGTACCCCAGGCAGAAATCAGCAGTACAGTCAACAACAGGTGCTAGTCACAGCTCTAAAAAGATTGTAGCTTATTATTGAGATGATTCACAACAGCATATTCACACTTATCTTGCAAGCATTTTGAGATGTACACCATCTGTTCCTGCGTGCCTTGTCCACACTTGAGAAATCACTGTCATAATAATAGTTTTAACAATAACAGATGATTAAATGGGCTAAGCTAGACCTTTCAACAGTGACATTCAAAACAATAAAGCCCCGAAGAAAAAGCAGCTTTCAGCCCTCTTCATGCCTTAAAGACTTTGGGTTGCTGCTCACAGTGGTTCTCAGACTAATAATCTTGCCTGTCACCATATTTGTTCTACTAGTTTTAGTTCTCCAACAAGTGGTCTTGTCTTAGACACAAGTCTAAAAGTGTTTTAAAAATTCAGCCAAGCAAGTAGAGTTATTTTCATTTTCCAAGCCCCTTTGTCTCTTTCAGAATTCCAGATCATGAGGCTTTAGAGCTGCAAAGAAATCGCAGGTTTCAGTTGGGCATGGAGAAAGTACTGTACTCTCCACCAGAGTCCAGTTTCATTAAGTCTTACAACATCGTGCAAGAGTCACCATTTGTTGTTGTGGGGGTCTTCTAGAAACACTTCTCTCCCCCAACAGATCTTGACAGGTTTAGAATTAAAATTTTAATTGGACTGACATTTCCTAGGCAACTGTACTTTGGCAGCCCTTGAGTGCAAATAAAAAACCCAAACCCACAAACAAACAAAAAAAATTTGCATTTAGATGGTAATTTTTTTTTTTCTTTGTTTTGCACTGAAGAGAGCAACAAGCAGCAAACCATGATAACTTCCCATTTTTGAGATAACACCCTCTTGGAATTATGCCAGGCCTGATCAAATTAAGGGTCTGCCTCTTATTTAAATACATTCCTCCATCCCAGGCACAATATGTTCCTTTTTTTCAATTTTATTCTTTGCCTGTAGCATGTGGCAATAGAAACAAATCAAATCAGCTCACTTTGTGCCAAATCCAAAGAATGAATTGCTTTCAGTAATACACCCACACTTCCACACTTTAAAAAAGTAAATTGTTGGCCCCATGACTTTTAAAGCTCTAGAACATTTATTTTGTTCGTTAAGAAGCATCAGCCCTATAAAGGTACTCAAACTGTATTGTCAAAGAAAAAACACTTAGTTGCTAAATGGTGCTGCTGTAAGTGAAATGATTAAATAGACTGACAGTTAAAAGCTTCAAAGCTGGCTGTCCCAGGAGGTATGGCTGTTGTACAGATTTTGAGAGTCAGAGTAGAATGAACTGGAAACTCCTACCCACTCTGCAATCACACCTTCACTTGCAGTACAGACATAGACTGAGTTTCGTATCCATACCTGACAAGATTCTTGGGGTCTACAATCAAAACACAACACAAAGGCATTAGGTACAACAGAAAAGAGCTGATAAAGATTCCCCATATTGGCAAATTCTGGTAGAGAACAAGTGGCGGTCTGAGCTGGGGCAGTTAGCAAAATTGCGAAGGGGTCAGAAATGCAAATTCTGTGATCTTGCACCCACAGACAACTCTAGCTCATTCCTAAACCAGAAATTACTTTTCTCAAATGGCTATTTTCCTTCCTTGACTAACTCAGGAGTAGGGGAAATGTAAAATGTAACAGAACCACCGCAACCTCCCTTCACTCAGTTGTGCCACAGAATAAGTTAGGGTCAGCCTGGCTCAGGCTCTGTGTTCAGACTGAGTATGGTAATTTTCAGCAATCAGTATGTGTGGCGCTGATACATAGATAAAGGGAGCAAAGTGCCAAAGGACAGTCTCTGGGTAAGTCTCAGACCACAGTCAATAGAGGCTGCATCTGAAACAACAGCTTTCTCAGTTTCACTGGGTGCTTCTGCACAAGCTTTAGTCCTGTGATGTGTTCCAAACAGCTAGTTCAGAAGGTAAAGGATTATTACAGTAGATGGCTAAAAAACATTGTAATTTTTTTTTTTACTGTACTAAAAGGAGAAGAGATGAAAAGTGTTCATAGCACAAAGATAATTCTTTATAGCAACTACTTAATTCTGCAGTTTATTTCAATTTCCTCCACTTACTTATCCTAAAAATAAACTCTGCATGTTTTCTGAAAATTGTATTCTTGGCATTGCTTGTTCTCCTTCCACTCTGCTGTAACCTCAGCTCTAACTTTGTCTCAGGTCAAATATAATACTTAGCGCTTGGAAAGTGATTTTTATTTGATGGCTCAATTTGCTTTGCAAACATTAACAAACTCAGTCCATGTTATTTCCAAAAGTCAGGTACTATTTGAGGAGTTAAGGAGGTTAGTGATAGAGCCTGGAAGACAAAAGTGCTGTCCTCACTTCCAGGACCCATATCTTAAACAAGAGACAATCTAGTTTTGTTCTTTTTTTTTTTTTTTTAAAGGGTAGAAGATACATTGTGCTATACAGGAACAAAACTGAGCTAAATCACCTTTCATGCTGTTCTTGTAACTGCAGTGAAACTGCATACCACTGCTAATCAGAAGCAGTTCAATAGTATTTCACTAGTAGAATGCTGTCTTGTCTGTTTTAGAATGTTTTGATTTTGATTTTTTACTTTGAAGTGATTTGATGT
The DNA here is from genome assembly GCF_026419915.1 of Harpia harpyja. Lineage (NCBI taxonomy): Eukaryota > Metazoa > Chordata > Aves > Accipitriformes > Accipitridae > Harpia > Harpia harpyja. Next base: position 22,386,603 of record NC_068952.1, read on the forward strand.
CACAATGAGGTATTTCGTTTTGATTTGCTCATTTGGGTCTCTTCTGACTTTTTTTTTTTTTGGACAAAAGTGGATATGTTTAAAATAGATGTTACCTCAGAAATATAAATTATCAAGGTTTAGTAGTTAAACAACTGGTTTTAATACAGACCTTTTGCCATTTCAGAATTAATTTGGTTTGTATTTTTTTCTAAATTTTATCCCTTCAAAATTCATAATTTATGCAAATCAGGGAAGCATCATTGCAGAATTGGAATTTCCTTTGAAATACAGATTCTATTTTTGTGAAGACCATGTGCTCATTTAATTTTAAGAGAGTCCTGTAGTCAGGTCCAATAACAAGCTTGTATGTGCTTTGCCTGTCATGATTCTAAACACGTTGTTTACAACCATGCACATACTGTCTCCCTTCCAGACAGAGTCTCTCCTCTACAGTCTGAATAGCTTTTATGACATTCCAAACACAAAAGGAAAAGTGACAGGACAGGAAGAGGTTGAAGACAAAATGGAAAGTGTACATTTTTTATCTTCCAAGTTAATGAAACTTGGACTTGTCTTCTACAGACCAAGTAAGGATTTCCCAATGGTATGTACTAGATGATGTGATCCTATACAGGGAACCACTACAGAATATAATGCATGTGAAAGTAGCATGTTTCCATAGGCATACGCTAAAACTCTGTAAGCTGCTATCAAGAAAAAGTTTCTTTCTACGTATTTTTGAGACTTTCAGTAGAGTTGCTTCCAAAACATGGATATAAACTTTTATTAATATTAATTCTATTTAACAAATATTTGTGCAATTGTTACCTGACAGTGTTTGGTTTTATAGAGATTTCTCAAATGCACATGATTTTAATAAAGTTAAAGTATATACAAGTACAGTAGTCTAATGCTATATGCTAGTACAGGTCTAACCCCAGTTTACAGGTGCCAAAAAACCATTGAAATGGGGTCCCATTTGGAAAAAGTGTTCAGTCTCCACTACTCTTCCTACCTTAAGTGGAAGTTATGTTGTTCCATTCTCTTACAATTCCTACAAAACTGAAATCTTGAGTACTGTGTCAAAGACTGTGTCAAAATAACAGTGATTATAAGGGAGGGGAGATCACTTCAATTTTGTGCTGGAATATAATGGGTTGGTTGGTACAAAAGGAGCATAGCATGTTTGCTCATTCAAAAATCACTAAATGAACACCAGGGCACACTGACTTAAAAAGGAAAATGGCTTGAGAATATGACGAGTAAATATGGAAATAAACAGGGTTGCCAGCCTTTTGAGACATTTCTGGAAGCAAGTGGGTCAGACAGCACCAGAACATACGGGATCAGTCTTAAGCATGAGGTATTTATAATCAAGTAAGAGATGAGCTTCACAGTACCTCCCATGCTCACCAAGGATCACAGTGTGACTGGAACTGACACACTGATTCTTAACAGTTGGGTAATACACAGTGCATCAAAATACAGCAGGTACAGATATGTGTGGGAAGACTGAATGCAGACCTAAATGGTATGATTTTTTTCCAAAGCTCTGAATACTCACAGATGTCCTGAGAGTCAATGATGTTGAAAAACTTGGATCAGGTAATGAAGGCACTTGGCTTTACAGGCAGAGGAGTGTATGCCAGTTTTCTAAAAATTTCTCTGATACTTCTGCTGACATATTTGGAATAGAATAAATACACAGGGGGGTGCTCCATTGCAGATACCAAAAAAGATTTGCACACAAGAGTATGTAAGAGATTTTGTGCCCAAGTCTGCTTTTTCTACAGTCATCCCTCCTATGGTTTATTTTCTTTTACATCAACAGCTTTAAAATCAGAACAGCCTTTTCTCATTTAAATTCTTAACCAGTGTGGAATTATTGCAAAGCTGATTTTTAAAGGTCATGGTTTATCAGATTAGCATCATGTGGACACAGTCAGACATGAGGTATCCATAGACGAAGCATCACTCAGGAAAGGTGAAGGTTTCCTTTTTAATACTGACCCTGACGTGTCATATTAATCCCAGCTAGAGACCAACTAATGCTCAGGTAGGGAGAAGCAGAAGCCATAAAAGTGCACAGACTTGGCAGAGGCTATGGCTCAATACAAGACTCCTTTTAGTGCTGAAACACTGCTTTTCCTAAATAAAGCATAAAAAAAGAAAAATAAGGAGACATGGGAGGAGAATAAACAATGTTTACTTGCAGCTAGAAGACCACAAACAGGGGATTTGTACTCAGGCAGTAAAAAGGAGTAGAAGAAATTCTAAACAATAAATAAGAAAACAAATGAGACTATTTCCTTTTTGTGTTGTCCTGTGACACAGCAATAGGCATATCCACTGAGCTCATCACCCTACAGGATGATTGGTAGCTTGTATACCAATTTGGAATTTGGGAGCTCATACTGTCAGTATAAATCCCTGTGCAAATGGTCAATGCTGCTCATAATGCCCTTTAATATCTGGCAGGTTTTATTCAGATGTTGGGGTAGTGATATGAATATCTGAGGGTCTCTTTTGGGTGCCCTCACTTTGACAGCAATAAAGCATGGAATGATAGCACACATTACCTGCAGGTATGGCCGAGGTCTTTGTGAGCAGATCACTAACACAGCCTGGGAGGAACAGTGCTTCCCTTTGCAGATACTGTTGATGGAGATAAACTTCTGGTTTGTTTTTGTCTCTTGAGCTCTTCTGTACTCCCAAAACACTATTCCTTGGCCTGTCAACACTGTTAATAGTGTTCCCATGTAATTAACAGAGGAAGATTACATAAAGATGAAAAATAGCATTCCCATTCAAGACAATTTTTTAAGACTTTGCTTCTTTCTCTATGGGATCTTAGTATTGGCTTTCTCAGAGGCAATCTTAATGTGAAGGGTGGTATGAATGCTTTGAAAGATATCCAGATAATTTCAGCCTCCAAGAGAAAAATTCCTTGATATCAACGCAGTGTAAATAAAAAGTCTGGGGTAGAGGGGGAGCCCCATTAGAAGAGTTTGATTTTAATAAGAGGATGATGAAGTTAATTAAAGCTCAGCGTCCATGAGCAAAGAGAAGAAGAAAGCACTTTGGGGTTTTTCCTTTTGCTTTGCTCCAGCTGTTCCTATCTGCAAGCCAAATACATGAGCCAAAATGATACGAGCTGGCAGCTTTTTATAGCAAGGGGATCATCTGTTAATTGGTTAGGTTGGTTTTGTTTTGCCATAAGAAGATGGGGAGTACAGTTTCAAAGTTTTCAGCAGGAATTTAGCCAAGCAGTTCTCATTGCTTTTTTAGCCTCTCTTTTCATTTTCCTGCCCATAAATTATACAATGAAATCCCTCTCCTTCAAAGCACCTCTCATGTCTGGAGTTAGTCATCAGTTTCTCCTTTGCCTGTACCAACTTTAACCTTTCTAAGCATTTTGTGAGTTCTGTGCTTTCATTAATAAGGTGATTATGCATTAAAAAACCCACCCTGTTTGCGTCCTAGAAAAGAAGCATTTGTGCATGCAAATTAGGTAATAATTGGCCAGGCCCTTAAAGATGCTATGATCCAAAATTCAATGGGAACATAATAAAATGTTCAGTATTTCACCTATTATTAATACTTTCCAGGCCACCCACTTTCCAAAGATTCAGACCAGGAGCCTCAAAGCACAGGGTTTAACTCTTGTCTAAAGCCTAGACTAGCCAGACTAGTGAATTTGCACTTAGGCCCAAACTCTCCCAGGCATCCTTAGTGACTGTCTGTTGGTTCTCAAATTTGGCTTGTTTCTGAAATAAGTCCTTTGGAGAACTAGCTCACACCAGGTCTCATTCCTGTGGATAGTGAGAACACAACACATGACTCCCTCTAACTGCCTGGTCACATAGCCACATACTGTCCCTTTAACTAAATCATACCACAAACAGGATGGCATAGCCTGAAAGTATCAAATTACTCTATATTTAAGATCTGGTTCTGCAAAGTGTTGAGAATTTCTTGAAAAAGGCTGAATGTCCTGAAACTTACTTAAGAGAATCGGTATATTTACTCTCATCCTGCATGCACTTGGCCCCATAAACTGATTTGATGCTAAAAGAAATTCCTGACATCAGTGGATTTGCTGCTGTTTCACTTCAAAATATGTAAAGTAAATCAGGTCTATGGTCTGTCCTGCTGTCCCTTCTCTCTTAATGAATATTCCTCTCCATCTGTGCTTTCTTTGACCAAGACAGTTCCATCATAAGTTGGAATTCAGAGTCAGAACCTCACTTTCCCATGTTTGCCTTTTCTGCTGATTCACCTCATTCTCACACACTCAAATCTGAGGAGTTTCAAGTGCTAAGACACTAATGTATAGCCTCCAACAACAGGAAGAAACACTTCCACTGGGCTGTACCTTCAAATACAAACCATTCAACCAGCAGCTGTACAACAAACAAATTAATTTGTTTACATTCGCAACATGTCAAGACATTTAAGGATTGCACAGTGAGGCACCTAATTCAGTCTTGACTAGGAGTATTCCCCAAGTTAATAACAGGAAATAGAAGAATCAAGAATTCTACTAAATTCTCTTCCTGGCAGTCCTCAGCTCCAATAGAAGCCAACAAAGTGGAGACTAAATCTGAGACTAAGCTAGTTGGAGGAGTCTAGAGGTATAAGATGATTCCAAAGGGATGGCAAGTGGGAAAGGCAACTTCTTGTACATCCAGCTGTAAACAACCTAGCTAGCAGATTAGTTTGCAGTATGATGCAGAAAATCAAGCAGTTTCTCAATGCCTCTTTAAATATCAGAGTTGCTAATATTTGCAAGCAATTAATGGTGATATTGGATAGGAAACTAGGAGATATCTTTAACCCCCATAAACTTCACTGGTATCCATTTTCTTTGATAGGAGAGGTTTCTGGGAGAGGAATGACTGGTCAGCATGGGTGAAATGGAAAAAAGACAGCCTGTGCACTAAGTTCTCCAAACATTTGGAGCTCTAAAAAAAGTCCCTGAAAGCATAAAAAGTACTTTGCGGTGCTAAAATTACCAAAAAAAAAAAAAAACCACCACCCCAAACTAAACCCAACAATAAACTGGGCAGTATCCCAAGAGTGCTTAAACAAAAAGTTGTGACAAAGTGCTGGAAGATAAGGGTATAAATGAGGAAGGCAGTGTTCTTTTCACACAGACTTGACTCTGAGATTTTAGATAAAACTCCTAGTTACCCTGTGGTTTTGTTTCCACTTTTGTAAGACAGATAGAGAGATCAAGGAGACATGGATTCTGGAAGTCTTCATGTCTGAGAGTTAATGACGAGAGTCTGAATAGTAAGACATAATATCAGCAAAAGTGCAATATCTCATCAAAAGCAGATTCAACTTTCAGCCAAGCCTCCACTTCACCTCACAAATTGAAAATAACTAAAATTTGAGTTAATTTTCTCTCATTCAGGAAACTTCTGAAAACGTGGCCCATTCTGGAAGACGAAAGCAGGGTGCTTCTTAAGATACTTCTTTTTTGGATGGTGAATGAACGTTTGAGGCTGTGAGCATAATGCGAGAAGAAATCCCATTGTCAGGAACTCATTGGCCTCCACATAAATATTTATAATATATTACTAAGACTATCCCCTGGGTGATTTTACATCAATGCTCAACCTTTTCAGTGATAAATTAATCATCTACCTTGAAATACTGCGAAGTATTCCAGGCAGTTATAAATAACTCCTTCCATCAGATTCTCACATCATACAACACCATCAGGACTGGTAGAGTCATCCCAACATTGGATTTGGCTGGCAATCCCTGCCTCAAAGAACACACAGAGTCATTTCCATGATACAGCAAAAGACTGATCAAGTTGATCAGGACAGAGAAAGTCAGATGAGAGTATAAATAACTGGATTGTAAATAAGTGGATTGGTTTGTCTCATTTTTCTGTCACAATTATTAATGATTCCTTAATCCTAACGTTATGACAAGGGAGAGAATTTCACTCCATATCAATCTAATGTGCTATATAGCTAATAATACCATTTGAGAACTGGTAATCCAAAAGCAGGGAGGCAATACCTGGTGGCGTAGCTTGCCATCCTGTGTTACCTGTTCTTATTTTGACAGCTGTGTTAGAGAAATTGCAAGCCTCCTTTTCCCCATATCCCCAGATTTGGATAATTTTCTGTCATAGTTCCAAATGTGTAGGGCTGCAAGATCAATTGGCGCTGCAATCCCACAACCAACACTCATTTTTTTGCAAGGTTGCCCTTGACCTATAATGCATAAGGTATATTCAGTTTACTTGAAGGAAGGGAAGACAGTTTTATTACTACAGAGGACTGTACCTACAATGAGGAAGCAGGGACAGCTGTAATTTGTTCCATGGATTTCTTCCCTACATGCAGCTGAAGCAGTTAATGACAGTCACTGCAGACTGATGGCATCAACAGCATTTTTGAAGGTCTTCAAGTAAACAATACTCAAAGGTAACAAAAGAGGCAAATAGTCTGTATGATGAGGGAGCAGTGCTATCAACCTGAAATCATTCAAGTTCCAGAGATGGAGTGCTATATGTCAAGTGGTTAAAACACTGACCAAGGAAACAGAGTAGGGCACAAGGACCCAGAGCCAGTTATAAGGATTCAGAGTAGGGTATTTGCTTGTTCTGTGTGACCTTGTGCTTCCCACCCTTTACTTGTCATTATCTCTTTTGGGATAAGCATTGTCTTTCACTATCTGGTCACATCAGAGAGCACCAAGCACAAGGGTGTTCCTCTTTCACATGTGACCTCTTAACACCAATATAAAGAGTAAGAAGCTTCAAGTCTTCTTGTAGGTCCTGCATCCAAATCAGAAATATATCAGTGAAAGTTATATGAAAAGCCTGCCCTGACATTGCTCTCAGTGTATGTTTCCTGGAGAAAGAAAGATGTCACTTGAGTATCTTTCATCAATGCCAAATTCCCTTGCACTAAATTCATAACTTACAACATATTGTTTCAAGACAATATGAATAACGAGATGGAGATTTTAGATATAAATGGAATTTATAGTAATTATTTTTATCCTCAGAAAATGTAAGAATCATCTCTTTCAAAGACGAAGTTAAATGACTGACCATCTATTGAGAGCAGTGCAATTGATCCATGTAATAAAAGATGTAGTGGGGGGAAGACTTCAACAGTGATGAAAGAAGGAAGAGCCTAAGCAGCAAACATGAAACCAGCGGAAGAAACACAAGGTCAGAACATTATGCAGATTACTCTGATGTGGCTTGTAACTCAACCCATAAATTTAAAAGATGGTGTGCACCAATTATTTTGATTTTATACTGCTTTTGAAATGAAATATCTAAGAACTGATAAAGGCGTAAACTCCATCCACTGCTGGTTGCTGAAGCATTTAATCAATGTTTTACTAATATTCCCACCCCTATCTGAACTCAGTTTGACTTTTCACAGTAAAATCAATGGAACACTTCTAACCTCAAATACTGACTGTCTTCCTGGAGTGAAATATTTGGAGATATAATTATGGTTGGGATTTCACTTTCCAAATTATGATTTCTTCTTTAAGGACTAGAAGGTTTTAAGTTTTTACTAGTGGCCAAAGACAAGGGCAGGATGAAACCTTGTGGTTTCTGGCATACTTTATCTGGAACCTGGGCTGTCTATGAGTGTTGTCCCATAATCTTGACTTATAACAATATTATAAAATCCATCAAAATCTTTGGAGTTCAATTAGACTCACCTCTGTCTTGCCATATGTGAAGAGCCTTTCTGGTTAATACTGTCCAATGAAAGACACATATTCCTTCTCCTCACTTCTCTGCATTAAGAGGAATGTTGGTTTGGGTTTTTTTTAATACTTTGACTAAATGTTTTAGAGCTTTGTACAAGTGATCCCATACCCCAGAGATAAAAAGCTCCAGAGCCAGCAGTGTGGAATGCACTGGTTCAAGGCAATTTGTTTTCAAATAATTATTAACTCTGGACAAATGCAAGTAACAGAACTTGAAAGCTCTTTTTCATCTTCCCACCTCCCTTCCCCTTAGGGTATTGACTGGCTGCACTACTTTCCAGGTACCATGTCTTGTACTTGACTAAACTATTACCAAAGCTTTTAATCCTTTGGATATTTAAGCTCCTTCCTAAAATTATTACCACATGCAAATCCCAGACTGGTTTTCCTGTTACACTACAACTTGCATTTCAGATCAAACTGTCAGCTGATCTCATGAGTTAATAAAAGGGTATGAAATGAATAGATTATTTTCATTTCTTATGAATTCTTGATTGAGACCTCCCCGACTGAGTTTGGGGTGACTGAAAACTGCTACCACTTCAAAAATTACCATGCTGTTTGCCATGTGAAGGCAATGCCTACAAGATCTTTCAAGGCAAAGTTTACGATGTCAGTCTGATTACATTTCATCAAAACATCCTTCATCCAGGATGTCCTCTGACGACACAGACTGGGAGACTTGCAGGAGGATTCTTGCTGTCTTCCTGCCCACATAAAGTATTTTTTTTTTTCCCAAAAGAAAGGTGTGAAGATAGAGGCCCTGACCTACGAGCTGGGAAGTATTCCTGCATCCCACAGTTTAGATGTAAGCTGTCTAAGCCAGTTTGATATGTAATAGCAACTCCAGCAGTGAGTCATCAGCTAGTTTTGAAACAAAACTCTGACCACGATTATACGGTTCAGAATAAGAAATAAAGGTCAGTGTAACTCCTGTTCATCACATTTACATTAGATTGTATGTGATACCTACACAGGGACACTGAGGTCATCAATTAGATTCAAAGTCTAGCATGAAAGACATAAATCCTCACCACTTGACCCGAAGGAGCAACTCTTTTGGATGCACTAATAGCAGGCTTTTATAATTTACTAGGCCAGCCTTTGGAAGCAAACAAAATCACATGCAGTGAATTAGAGAAACAAACAAGCAAGCTCTGCTAAGGCATTTGCAATAGGCACTGCAGACTCACAGGTCCTGCTCTGAAGATTCAGATTTAATGCAGAATTAACCGTGCCTACTCTAAGGGACAGAACATGGACCTTCGTGGTTCCTTCAACGTTTAGGTCCTTTAGGAAATATTTGCTCTCCCTGGTCAGACAAACACCCCACAGGAACTGTACATTCTGCCTTTCACAAGGTGGAATATATGAGGTTTTCAGAAATTACATGAAGAACAGCAGTAGGTGCTCTGCTCCTACAGCATCCCTCAGCACTTTTTGCATCCCAGGACTAAATCTTTTCTTAATCAGAGGTCACTTTTTTGGCAGAAGTAATGGATTGTGCCCACTGAACCCTGTTGCCAAAATGCAGTGTTCCTGTGGAGCATGTGGAGCCTATTTGCAGCAATGCCAATGCAGCCATGATAAATAGGTAATTCTTGATCAACACAGAGGGGTCTCTGAAGATTTCTCTCCACAAAACTTCAATGTTGGCCATTCTATCAATTAACCAGAAAGAGTTAATGTAGTGTCTTCTCTGAAGAAGTGAAAGAGTGCAAAACAGCTGTTACCTTCCTTTTTCAAGATGCACATCTGCTCAACTCAATGTTCTTGGAACAACATGCTTTAATCTCTTGGTGGGTCTTACGATCTTATTACAGACTGAGCTATAACAACCTGGACTACAACTTCTATGTCCTCCACTGGCAGAAACCACTGCTTCAGTGATCAAACCCTTGTTTTTATTCCCCTTGCATGTATTTTGTGTCTGTAAAGTGAACACAAGGTAGAGATCAGACACTAATCCTGCAAGTTATGAGACTTGAATTCCATTCTCCACTCTGCCACTAGTTTACCTCATGCAAGTTATGCTTGTTCCTTAACCACTCTTGTCACTACTCCCATAAAAGTCAGCTTCTGTCTCACAAAGCTGACAGCAAGCCTGCCCAGAACTCTAAGCCCACACAGACAGACTGTGAACAACTGGAAAAATGACACTTTGAGTTCATTAAATGTTGGTCAGAGCTATTTAGGTCCCACATTCTATATCTATGACCAAGGACAGATTTAAACTGACATAAACAGTTCTTCTATTTCCTAGTATCATTTAACTTATGACACATTAACTTGTGCTTTGCAAGCATGGCCCTTCCTTAGCATGAATAATTCCATCAGCTTAATGACACAGGGAAGGGGAAGATGTCCACATGCAACCTGCTGCTTGCTTTTTAACAGTCACACGTACCTGGTATTTTAGGAAGTCAACTGATTTTGCATCCTTATTCTGGAAAAGATGTGTCTGTATTTGTTTATCACTGCTATAAGTAATGTGTTCTTTTCAGTCCAAATCCTACTTATACAAGCATGAAAAACAGACACACACATAAAGAAAGATTAGAAGTTCACATTTTTAAGTTATCTGAAGGACTTATTATAATTGACAAAAAGCCAGGAAACTGACAACTAAGAGCTGACACTCCATGTATCGTGTTCTGTCAGGTTTTATTTTGTGTGTGTGTGTGTGTGTGTATGGGAGTGTGACTTTTCCTTTCTAGGCTTCTTCAAAGTTAATTTTAAAAAGGGACTCATATGCTGGAAGAAACTTGAGAGACAAGAACATGAACACAAACAGACAGTGTCCTTATAAACAATAAGACAACACCAGCAGACAATATCCGCTGTAATTATCTTGACATGGTTCTGTGCATCTGTCCCAGGGCTACTTAACATGACCTTTTTAACCACAATGCCAAAGGCTTTCTCTTGCACTTCCCTGCTCCACTGGTACAATGCCATTCTGCCTCCACCCCACTTTGGGTAATGTGGCTATTTCAGAATAGACTGGTCACAGACCACAGAAGACAACAGAAGATTATTTGGCACATCATGAGACAGAGACAGCACAGAACAACCTTCATTACTTCCTGCGAAGATCCCTGCCCAAAGGCCTCAGAATGCTTCACAAGTGCTCATTAATTAAACATCAGAGGAGCCTCTAATAATAAAGGGATTATTTTGTACAGGTCCACAGAGCTGCCATACTGGTATACTTCATCCCCCAATGCGAGGCTACGCTCCACAGGGAAGGTGGAGTTCCCACCGGCAGGGTGGGAGATGTGAGAGCAGGGGACAAGCCCAGCATTGCCTCCTCTGGCAAGAGGGCTCCCTTTCTAAAGAGTATGGCTGACTTACAACCTTACAGCTTCCAGAGCAAAGTCCCCGTGGACAAGGGCTTACACACACCGTTGATGGTAAAACAGCCAGCGAACAATGAAGAAATTACTGTTTAAGCATACCCTTACTGCCACGGGTGATACAGCCTCCTAGCAATGACTCTCTTTTTTGTGTCTTGTTAGGCACTTAATGACAGGCTGCCTGGATATCTGTGAATAGGAAGATTTAACTAAAGCGTAGATTTAAGAGTGAATAAAGCAGAAGAGGATTGGCAGACTTGACATGATTAAATGTCTCCACTTATTCTTTCTTATTCTTTTTCCAGGTTTAGAATGGAAAACAAGGTGGGACTTAACTGTTTCACAAGCACCGTACAGCAAACAGCAGGCAAAGATTGATCTGCAAATTCAACTTACACTTTCCTTCTCCCTTTTCCTCCAAACACATTGACTCTTAATGCCATTGTGTTTCATTACAAAGTAATTTAATTTGTTTTCTTTGCCACCTCTAGGATTCTTTCAGCCTTGCTTCTTTTTCACTTATCTGTCTTCACTTGAACAGCATGGATTTGAAACATTATTCTCCAGATAACTTAGTTTGCATGCTATTTTCTGACCATGTTTTAACCTGTAGATCCTTTATTATATCTGAGCCCGGACTGACATTTATAATATTTTCCAATACACTTTCATATATTAATTAAGAAGTGAGGGATTTCTTTTCACTTTTTCTAGGCAGCACAGAAATGGCCCTAGAATTAGATATCATGAATGGCATACAGGAATATGACCTCAGGAAGCTAAAGGTGCCAGTAACAAAGATCTTGTTTTCAGATAATACTCCTTCTACATCTGTAAATATCTGCACCTTCTTTCATTTTTTCCAAAGAACAATGTCCACTATACAAAGGACACTGTGATACTTTAAATGTGCTTAGGTACATTCATGTCAGCATTCTTTACAAAGTGTTAAAAATCTTTTCATCCTCCTCACAACTTTCCTGAAGTCTGGCTCAAGGTACTTGGAAATGATCACTTTTTTGGATCCTGACTCCCAGAGACTATTTAAAGGCATGGCAATTGCCTTATTATCCGTCTGATAGACTTACTCATCCATCATGCTATAGGAAGCAAGAAAAGTGCCTGAAGTCCTGCCAGAGGACTTAGTAACTCTCGCTCTGGGTCTCATGATGTTATAGTGGAACTAGCGACATCCAGAGTAAGGTATGCAAGTAATCTGCAGGGGGTGTAGTCAGTTTAGCAGATACTTGATGAATATGGAGCTTGGGTGTGAAGGATGCATAAATGACTACCATATATAAACATTTTCAAACCAAAATACAAAACTAGCTTTTCAATATGGGTTTCCCCTGTTACCTAAAAAAAAAAAAAAAAAAAAAGCAAAAAAAACCCATGCAAAAGAGAATTGCAGAGTAAAATCTACTCTCAACTAGAAAGTAAGTGATAAAAATATCTTTATGTGTAATTTTCAGGATTGCAAAAGATAATGTAAAAACAAATTAATAGAACTTTCTAATAATTCAAAGACTAAAGTAGCTGAGTGATTTCAGTAATGTATTTTCAACTCATTTTTTCTCTTTCTCTGTTTATACATTATCCTTCAGGAAATCACTATATTCTTGAGTATGTTGTTCATTTAAAATTACTGCTCCATTATACTCCTTGCATGTATCCCATATTATGTTTTTGTTCTTGTACTGGATGAATACCATTCTTGGTATCATATTTTATCTCCCCAAAAATTCATTGATGTTTATTTAATTAATAGGGTCTTCAGAAATACTCCTTCTTCTCAGCTACCTATTTTTTAAGAAGAAAGCAAATCCAAATGGACCATCTGATCAAATTCACTTAAAATGTTAATTTATTTTCCCGGAATTCACTTTTTTTTCATGATTTTCAAAAATATTTTATTGCACTAAAAGGAGTAAGCAGTGCATTTTTTTAATATTTCATGGGTGAAACATTGATGTCAAATTATTTCACTGAAATTGGTGTTATTCAGTGATATTGAATGTTTGTTAGTCTAGCATACTGTGGATAGTCTAGTGCACCCTATACTTGAAGACAGTTTCAAGTGATACCTATACAATTTTGTGAAGATCCCTGAAACCATCTCATGTAGGTTACAAAAGCAGCCAGGGTGAACTATTGTTTTCTTGTCTGCTATCTTTAATCCAGGAACAGAAATGTGATTGCAACAGAGTGACTTATTTCTTTCAGTTCTATCCCTTTAGCATCTTCCTTGCTAACTATGTCTTGCTATTTCATCATGGTTGGTGGTATTTGTTCACTGTGTAAAGTTGGACTGAGTGGTACTTTAGATCAAGTGGCATCTCTATGCTGTGATAGAGCTGTGGCTGAGAATTCTTATTTGTGAAAATCTTTCAGATTTCTGAGTGTGTCCTTGTTCATATCAGAAACGAAAATGAAACCTTTCATAAGTCATTGGTTGTTGTTTGTTTGCTTTTTAAAAACAGGGAAGTTGTATCAAAGTTTCTAGTTCCAAACAGAAAGCTTCAGGTCTGTCTTGAGAAGAGTTGTCAAAATGTCCAGAGATGGGTCACCTAGTAGCTAACATGCCCTGCTGAGGATGTGAGATCAATTCCAGAACTTCTTCTAAATCAAAGCAGCATTAAATCTAGTTAACATTTGAAACTGTCCCCCTTGTATCTCATATATATTTTTAACTGCCCGGTGCAGAGCAGGCAATTCGGTTTTTAATAAGAACAATTTTACTGAAGTTTATTCAGGAAAAAGCAAAATATGAGGCCAACCAGACACTGCACTCAAGCAGAGCACCTAGGAACTATGGTATTGCATGGCTTCCATTCCTTGAGTAAAGAAAGATATATGGCATCTTCTACAAGATGCTGGAGAAGTCACGCATTTGGGAGCTCTGTAAAACACAGCCAAAATCTACTTGTCATTTTCAGAGTGATGGATCTCGATCAGACAGGATGAGAATTCACTATTTTCAGAGGTCTTGTGTGAAGATATGATGTCTCTTTTCCTTGCTCGTTCTCCTTTTATCTCCTAAAAAAAGGCAAAAAACCTTTGATATTTGGCTTCAAAATGGAAATGAAACTTCAGAAATAGCTAAGAAAGGGAACAGAACTTAGACTGTAGGTCACTCTATGGATCTTCTATTAGTGAAAACAAAAGCAGAAAGCTCAAAAAGGAACATTTACCCTTTTGGCATTAGTGTGATGTGTGTTTTTGGGCTAGCAAAGAACACTGTCTTCTTCCAGAGATCAGTTTTGAGTCCTGTCATAAATCACCCAATTTTCCTAAGGTTGAGTTAATGATTGGGAGTTTTTTTGTCTTAAGTGAACAACAATGTGAGTGTGTCAATCTTCATTTGGAAAGCAAAATTCCACTTTCTCCCTGATTGCTTTAATACTTCCTCTGCTGGCCGTTGCTCAGCTTTCAGCAGTATCTTATCTTTTTATTCTGTGTGCACCAGCCATTGGAAGAGCTGCTTTCTATCTGGGGAGAACTGTTAAAAGCATGAACTTCTTTGCACAGCTGTGTGGTCAGAGCTGCAAGATGGTTCATAAATCCCCAAAGCAGACACATGCAGGCTATTGCTTTAGTACAAAGTACTGTAAAAAATAGCATGTGGCAGAACAGCCACAGGGAGGCACAAATAGTACCCAAAGGATCTGCAGCGTAACAAGTTCAAGTAAAAAAGGTCATGCCAGTTCAAGCAAGATGCGTAAACCTCTCTTACAAAGTAAAAAGCTGGGCTTTTGAGTCTCCTGGATTTTCATGATGATTTGACTGGTAATGGTCAGCAATGTTTCCAAAAAATCAACTCTGTCAGAAAAATGCCTGTCCATTGAAAGTGAAATGTTTTGCAGAAATGTGCCAATTTGAACAAGACTGCTAACAAAACTCACAAGTTCTCTGCCTCTTCTGTTCTTTGCTCATCCACCTAGCTTCTCAGATGCTCCCTGAAGGACGGCCACACAGCTCAGATCCCCAGGGCTTTTAAACTCCTGGGATATCTGCCTCTCAGAATTGCTACCCACCTTTTATGCTCAAGAAACTTGTTTTCAGCAGCACTGAGAATTTATAGGACAGGGTTTCCAGTCTTACTAGTACAGTGTTCAGAGCCCGCGTCTAGGATGGGCTCCTGGTCACCCTGCAAGCCACCATCCAGAATGAAGTGCAAAGGAAACCAGAGTTTCCATTGCTCAGCCTGGCTACTGGCCTAGGGCTAGTTGCCTCACTAGTGGCTAGTGGCCCTGGCTATGTGACCACTGCAGCTTGGGGAGCCAATTACCCAGAAAGTACAGCAGTCATCTGTCCCAGTAACTTTATGTTGGAGGACTATGAAATTGCCCAGAAATAGCCCCACTTTAAGTCAGTAGGTTTCAAGAACCTGGAGAAGCAGATTTTATTTTAGGAATATCAATTTGCAGCATTTTTGAAACAAAATACTTTGGAATTTGATTTTAACAAACATCTTTAAATTTTGGTCTCTCTTCCTGAAGATGAAAAGGTTTTGGATAATGCAAAATATATAAAGAATGAGAATGTAGTTTTCTGACCTACTACAGTCTTTTCTAAAGGGATAGCTCAATAGGTTGTAGAAATAATGAGTTACTTTACTGCTTTATTGCTACCTCCCAACCCACTGCTAAGGGAATGAAAACTCATATCAGCCTTAAAGAGAATGAATGAATGTGAATAAATACTTCTACTACAAACAGAAGACCTGGTTCTTTTCCCCTTACATCAGTGAGACTGTCCTAGGCCAGTCCTCAGCCATTGACCACACAAGATGAAGACGTGACTTGCATCAGCTCCCAGCGAAATATAGTGGTGGTAACATCAGGAATTTCAAGAAGGGAAAAGTGGTAGCTTTTACTCATTAAATCTATTCTCCACTTGAACAAGCCTTGTGCAGTGAAAGTTGAAAGTGGACAGGAAACAGATCTTCAACACTGCCACAGACCACTCACCCTTCTTAAAATGGCATGCATGCTTCACAGTAGCCCCTGCATCATAAATATTGCAAAGTTTTTGTTTCCAATGGGAAAGCAAGACAAAGAGCAGTCAAGTGTTCACAGGAAGTCTTGTGACTTAGAATTATTTGGAAAGTATCTGGACTAGATACTTTCTAGTATACTTTCTAGATACTTTCTGAACACCTGGAGAATTTCTGGTTTCAGTTCTGACTATATTGCATTATTTTACTTTACTTTTACAAATGCTAACCCTTTAGGAAAAGGCATACTGATTCTACAAAAATGCATATATATCACCACTGAATCCCCTTTCTTCCCCCACCAATAATCAGTCCCCCAAAGTCTGTGAATCATTCACTATGTCTGAATTTCAGATTTAGGTTTCAGGACATGGAATAGAGTGTGAGGCATTTATAAGTACTGAGGGAACACAGTGCAGGTATTGATTATCTATTACAGTTCTGCAACATTCTGCTGGATTCAAATCAAGGACAGAGAAATGGGTTTGGCTGAAATAAGATTTCTCACTTTTCCCTTTTATCTTTTTCCTAGCTAGCAAAGCTTTGCTCCCCAAATTACTTTACATGAGCTGCTTCCCTCAGAGTCTCATTGTGCTCAACTTCAGCACAGCCTTGACATTTTCAGGTTTAATTTGCAAAAATACAGAGGGAAACTCTGCCAGGAAGAACTGCATTAGGCTAAAGATGAGTAGAAAACCCAGATGAAAAGAATCTGTCAAAAAATACTTAAAATGTCAATGACATTTTTGTCAAGACTGTGAATTGCTATCTCCAGAAAAGGATTATTTCTTTCCAGAAGATAAGATTTTTTTTGACCAGATAAACTTCCAACATTTGGAGTAGCTATATTTAAGTAAGTACACTGTCCACAGAGTATTTGAATAGAGGTTCTTTCTATTCCTGGAACCTCTTCAGACCTAGAACATGACTCTGAATCTACAGCTTGAACCGCGCTCTGCTCACGTGAAAAACTGACGTCATTCTCACCATCATTATACACCATATTGTAACTGCTAAGCAACAGCTCTGTTTAATTTCAAAGCACATTATTATTACTTGAAACTTGGAGCCTTCCCGATTTTGTCACTTGTGAGAGATGCCAAAGGATATTACAACAGTTATTCATTAATAACTGTCATTCAAATGTTCAACAACAACTAAGCCCTTTATGGCAGCATGTGGGAACACAGTCTCTGCCTAGGTGTACAGTCCATATAAGAAAGACAAACTGAACCAGAAACTTCAGTTGTGAATTCCCAACATAAAAACATCTGTGAAATAAAGCAAGCAGCTCCTTCCCACAAACAGAATACAAATATTTCACCAGCATTTTTGAGGGATTTTTAAGTAAAGTTGATATTGCCACAGAGCAGTAAGCATGATGATGGCGATATACATATTATGCATATGATCTTAATGCTAGCAGTTTCATTATTTATTAATTTCTCAGGTGGTCATACAGCAGAACACCATATAATTTCTTCTTCTACCTTGCCACTAAAGGTGAAGGTGCCCTAATGGAATTGACTTGTTCAGTCAGGTTGTAAAATGTTAATTAGTTTTCAGAAAAGATTAATCCATTGAATTCTAAGTGTGTGAATTTATTCCAGGGTGGTGAAAAAACTCACTGTGATATGCTTTGAATTAACAAGCAATGTCTTTGGAAAACTCCACAAAGTAATATTATGATTTCCAGGGCATACTGTTCCACATGTCTCCCAATAGTAAAAGGTTAAAACACAAGGAAGTAGCACAGGGAGAAAAGGATGACATGCTACTGTTTTAGTGCAATTTGAGCAGAATCCACATTTGTACAGCTAATTATTATCAAAATCTAATCCAACAGTTTTCCTGAACTCCTAGTCTCTGTCGTGGTGGTGTTTCTGCTGACCACATCTTAAAAGAAATTAAAAACAATCTGACTTACTTAGAGAAAGGGGCTATAAAGATGAAACAAATACAGGAAAAAAAAGTTTATAGCAATTAATAAAACTCAGATATTAGCAGTTACAGGAAATTGGTAAGGGGACGAAAAGGATATCAAGGGAGTAATCTGTAGCCTGAGAAGTTTAGCAGATAAGAAAGAGCTTTTAACAACAAAAAGAATATGAACATGGTACTGACTTATTCTTACCCACAAAAAATAAAACCATTGATAAAAACATGCAAGGGCCATATGCATTCAGTAAATATTTGTGTTCTCTGCTTGGAAAAAACAGGTAATATATTCTTAGCACCTGACAGTCTCTCAATACCTTTCTTTCTGCCACCAGTGCAATAGGATGTAAAGGGAGCTGATACTACTACTAAATATATTTAAATCAGCAGACCTATGTAGTTAGTATGCACAGATTTTGAAAACTAAGTTCTCTTTGACATAAATGTTGATTTTCAATGAATGTTGGAAAACCAGCAGATTCCACAGGATACTTAAACAAAATTACCTGAGTCATTGTCAGTCTGACACTGATCACAAACACAGTGAGATAGAAGACTGATACATGTCTAGATTAAAACAGAATTAAAGGAGGGAAATATAATTAACTCCAAGCAACGTGAGCTTATGCAAAGCAGATCCTATCAAGATAAAAACAGAACTTACTTTGAAAAAATTGAAAGCTCATAAATACAGTAGATAATATGTATTTCAATTTGATTTCAAAAGATCTGGTATGGCATGGAAGGTTTAAAATCAAATTATTACTGTATAAAATCAAGAAGGCATATATTACAGGAATTAAGAATGGACTAATTGGCAAGCTTCAAAAGGTACTTGTGAATTACATTTCTGTAAAAGACCAGCAATTGGTGCCATCCAGTCAGGACTCATTCTTTTTCCTAAGTTATCTGCCTGATGTAGTTGCAGACTCTGAAAGCTTGTGATTATGGAGATGGGACTAAACTGAGGGAAGAACCATTTTGTACACACCCTGTTTCTTATAATTTTTCCTTAAACATTTTTTGCTGGTCACTGTTGGAGGTGAGGCATGCACTAATGTAGTAATTTATTTTTTTTAACTGGTGGCTCAGAAATAAACACAAAATTATTAATCTTCATGTTTTCATATAACACAAATGTTAGGGAAGATAAATAAAAGTGAATAAAATGGCTAATTAGACCATTCTACATATAAACAGGTCAAACAGCAGTAGAGCAGTTCATTGCCTCTATCTACGCTAAAGAGCCTTATAGCATTACCTGCAAGACCATGTTCAGCTCTGGGGTCTGTAAGGATGTAGACTATGGAAGAACTGGAGGAAGCTCAGAGAGTAACACTGAGAATGGTTACGGAAATGAAAACATGCCCTTCTAAAAGAGATTCCAAGAGCTTATCAAAAAGAAGGTTTACTGCATAGCAGTCTATAAGTATCTTCTTACATCAGGAAAAAGGACTACAAGGAAAGAGGCGCTATATAATTCAAAAGTGTATTTTAAACAGTAGGTTATCTAAATACAGGTTAAATTTTATTTGGGCTGTTGTAGAGTCCCCACTTCTGGCATTTTTTGAATTAATATCATATAAATTATGTTTCTTTTCTTAAAATTTGTGTCATGATTCCCCAAGACATTATAGAAAACCAAGAGGGAAGTTTAAGAAAGAAATGTTAGGAAAGGCTTATGAAGTATTTAAGCTTAAGAAATTCTGCTTATTTCCATAGGGGTTGCATGAAGACTGATGATCAAAAAGGGAGTTAAACTTTCAAAACATTTGGGAAATAAACAGTTAACTACAGAAATCCTCAAGGCTTATTACAGGCAGAAGATCAGGTGAGATAATCATAATGTCCTTTCAGTTCTTGTAATTTATTTATCAATTAATTAGACCTATGTAAGTGGGGATTTGATTACTCCAAGGCACCAAGCTGGAAGCTTAATTTAACTGGTCTGCATGGATTTACTGTACCAGATGTACACGAAATTGAAATTAGAGATTTAAATATATGTTATTCACCCAGCAGTCAGGTCAACAAAGGGCAGGGACGTAATAAGACAGCTATGATACAGACGTTTTTGCAGGCATGAGTCAGGATTTATGCCAACTCAGGATCTGCCTCTCAGTTTCAAGCCTGCATGGGCCTATACCTTCTGCTGTCATAAATATGGTAGAGGTTGTAACATAATTAAGAATGGCTTCTGCAAGTTTAAAGTGCTCTCTAATGTTTATCTAAGTCTTTTGAACCACATTCTAGCCCCTGTGTGGCTGCAGAAAGTAATGGTGTTCTTTGAAATGGTTATGTTCATTATAACATCATCAGTTTAGCAGCAACAGCTCAAATATGTATGGTGGCACTGGGAATATATATTTAGTTTAATCATTCAATAAGAAGGAAAGAAACAATGGATAGGGTTTTTTCTGGAGAATGAAGAACACAGAGAACAAATATTAATCTTAATAATTCAACATTTGTTTTACTATTTCTTAAATAACTAGTTAGCATTTATATTATTATTTATTACCATCTGATCTGCAAGGGCTACTCAGTCCTCTGTGCTTCATGCCATAGCGAGCAATGGCTCCCACTGCTCCTTTAAACTAATATTATTTTAGTAAAACAAGGAAGGGAGTGAAAATGCTCAGTCTCCCATTATCTTGGCCATCTGTGTGTTTTCCTCATGGCATGTCTCCAAATGCTTCAAAAAAAAAATGCCAGGTAAAGTGTTAATGGCTAATGAAAATACACAATAGACCCTGCTCCCCTATACTTTATCTTCTCCTTGACCTTCTCTTTTTCTCCTTCTCCAAAAAATAAAATACAGAATAATTTACCTGATGAAATGCCATGTGACCATTCACACTTCTAAATCTGCTCAAGACTGAAAGCAACCAAAAATAAAATCCTAATGTCTGCTTTTCCTACCAAAAACCATGTTTGTCTTGCTTCCAGATTAACACAAATCTACAGGTAATCCTTCCCATTCCGTGGTGGTGAGGTTAGCAAGGATGACTAGGTGGAGAGTGCCTGAAGGGCAAGAGCCTTGCTGGGCTTGTAAGGGTTCTTACATTGGAGCAGAAATCCAGTCTACAAGGAAGACAGCTTTCAGTATTCCCATTTCTGGAAAAAGGGGAGTAAAGGAGACTTTAGACTTGCCCATCTTTAGCTTTTTCCATTAGGCCTTACCTCCACCCTGGGTTCTTTACACAACCTGGAAGAATAGGATGAGCCCCTGCTCCTTTCCAGCAGATCCCTACAGACTTCAATTTGTCCTTAGGGTGCAGAGGCAAGCTGCAAGCCACTTCCTTTTCTTCTGGAAGCAGAGCAACTGGTTGTACCATTCCTGGCTCAGATCCATCTGTTTAATAGTAAAGTAAGGCAGTATCTCCTCCAGGTGCAGCACCTCACACTGAACACAGACCTAACGTCAAACATTCGCTTGTACGTACTGCTGCTGTAAAGGCACATGGTTCTTCACAGGTGGAGAAAAGCCCTCTGAAAGTATCTGGCCAGATGCAAGACAAACTGCAGTGCAAGTCACTTCCTATACTAGAGGGGCTTTTAACACTTACTAGCTATCAGTATCTGCACTAATAAAATTATAATAAAGGAATACTGATGCAGAGTGATCCACCATGGATGTGAACAGACCTGGCTGGAGATGTGTGCTAAACGTCTGGCTAGCATGCTATCCACTTCCAAAGAGGTGGTTTCAAATGACATTTTTTTTTTCCCTGTATCTTCCTCGGTATGTTTATTCACTTCCTTTTGAAGTCTATGGAGAGTTTTGCCCCCAGCAGATGGAGGTCAGGTTAAGGGATTTGCCTGGATGATCCTTGGGAGCAGGAACCTCATCTTCCTGTCTGTCTATAAAATATCATGCACATGGGGTTACCCACAGAAATGATAGATCAGTTAAATTGGTTTTCACTAGTATCATAGACTCTGATGTTTTCCAAATGTAAGGCTTTGCACTTGTAGGCTTATTTTTAGAAACAAAGAACAGTAAACATAATATGTTTTTAGCATGGGTGCCCTTTTATAAATATTTGACCATTGCAAGCTTCTCACTGAGCTGTTACTCATTTTACCTGAGTGGGGCTTTCCTCCACCACTGCCCCTCGCTCAAAAACGAATTTGCCATTGCACTTGAATAAAATCATGGTTAGTTTTGCTCTGGTCATTCTGCAATGATTTATCATTCTGTAGACAAACCTTGTCCTGCAACTATCATAAAATCAGATGATAATAAAGAAAGGAAATATTCCAATCATATAAGACAGATCAAGAAGGATTTAACCACAACAACCAGTTTGTTGAAGGTTAACAGCATGCTGGAATGTGTAGAATTTAGCACATTTCTCATTTTTAGTCTTATTTTTTATGTTTTGAAATCACTGATATATCTTAATTTGGTGTTAAAAGTCTATCTGGAGAATAGGAACATAAAATTTTATTTTGAGGTTAACATTACTCTATTAAAAAAAAAGAGAGAGAGAAAAAACATGAAATGTTTCCTGACCAGATTTAAATTTTTCAAGGTTTCCAAATTGAAATAGAGAAGCATACATTCTAGATTTTCCTTGGATAATCCTATGACTCTTCTTCCATCTTGCATGTGGATTTATTATCATGTGGCATTGACTTTTATGGGATGGTAATGTTATTGCTTTGATTTAGATTCTTTCCAAATACCACAGTCTATTAAAAGCATCAGTTCCTCAAAGTCCACAGTATCAATTTACCAGGAATATCCCCACAGGATTTTTAAAAATAATTTTGTATTATGAAATCATGCTTCAAACTGAACTAACAGATATCTAATTATAAATGGGAGCGCAGTGCTAATTAAACCACCCACTCCAGCATTAAGGCCCACTTGGGGGTATTCACATTGGTAAACTGCCAATTTAAGCTAAATTGTGGGATATAATATCCAAGTATTGGTTAGCCCTACCTTTCTGCTTCTCTTTCTCCTTTGGCCTGCTCCATAATAATAAAGTGTAGAAGGCAAGAAATCCAATGATTTTTCAACCCTTGAAATATTTTTCTGTGAATAACAATAGCTACTGTAGTAGCAAGGGTCAATCTAAAACATGAGAGTTCCCAAGCCTGACTCTTCACATGGTTAAAAGTAACCGGACATGCTCTCTAACATGCCTGGCTTGTCCCAGATGCTGTCCCAGATCATCTCGTTTGCCCAAGCCATGCCAAAGGACTGAGGAAGGCAGCTGTGTGCTAATCCATGCTCAGAGCTTTGCCATTTCCTAACAGAGAGTCTCATTTCAGGAGGAAGGGGTCATCAACGCACAGCAGCCCCAGCCACAGCACTGATATGGCCCATCTAGCTTCACTGCCTTGAGTCTTCATGATAGAGGGGAGGTTCTCCAGCAGAACAGCCCTAACAAACCCCTGGTCACTCCTGTCTGATCTACAGGCTCTGACAGTACAAAAGCCAAGTGCCGTCTGGGCCAGGTAGCCTTGATCTTGTTTTCTGTCATTTAGACTGAAGGTCACCTACGTGACAAGCAGCCTGTGCATGATAAAATCACCTGCTCTGCTCTGATACTTTGTTCAGAGAGAGAGAGAAAGATACATTAAAATGAATACTCAGAGCATTCATTTTAATGAGAAGAGAGATGACCTGATTCCTAGTAAGCCAGTACTCTGCTGAGAGATACGAAGAAAGTGATAATGACTTACTCAAGGACTTGATTTCAGAGTAAGAATAGTGGCGCATATCTTTTGCTCTGAGACAAAGGTAACTAGGTCATAGATGCCTTACCACTCTAATACAGAGAGAAGGATGGATGGAGAAGTGTCATGGCAATCAGCCTTTACTAGGTAGTGATAACCTGGGGTCTAGAACAAAATAAGCATAGAAGGAGAAATCTTAACATGTTATATCTAGAACTATATATGCATGATAATCTGTTCTCTTTCCGACATAACTTAGTTTTCTATTCATTACATTGAAGTGTTTGGCCTCTTAGATACCATCTGCGTGTTACCATCAAACACTAATGGGAATTTCACCACTGTAGTGGACAGATCCATAGTCAAGCTGGGACCTTTCTTACCCACTAGCAATGTTTCCTTCCAATCATGTATGTCTGGAGACATTCCCCAGCTAACTTTGAAAGGCTTATGTGATGTATCAGTAGAAAGACACACAGGACTATGATTTCATACAATAACTTACCAACTAAATGGTGTCAAGCTTGTTCACAGTTTGGCTGACAAATCTCTGAAGACAACCTAGGGAGGGAAGCAGCACTAGCACTTTGCACGTAGAAATGTCCAATACACAGAGAGTAGCAAAGCACTGCTTAGTGCACCGGGGCTCTTACCCAGCAAGAGGAAGGCTGTGTGACTGAATACTTGTGGTCATTAAAACACCAAAGTGCTGACCAGAGCAAACATATTTCCCCAACAGGAAAAATAATCTTGTATGAGAAGATAAAATTTCTTATATATATAGTATTATTTTTGTATTTTTTGTTAGATGTGGTACTCTTCACTTTTTCCTATGTATTTGTGTACGCTTTTTATCTCCTATGCTGCTCTATGTTATTAACTGTCATAATTCATACCAGATTTTTGTCTTGCATGGAAAAAATCCCATTTCTTCTTTGTGAAGCAGTATTGTTTTGAAAGATGCTGTGTTCTTACATGCCTGCAATAGAATTCCTAGGTGACATGAATTAAAAATAGGCATGTATGGCCATACCTTATAGAATTAGATTTGCTTGATGCTAAGACCCAGTTCTCAATTTCTTACAGTTTTTCTGAACTTTAATAGTCCAGGCTGAGATTTGTTATCCTGACCATTTGTCCTAAGCTTTATCAGTGACCTGAGGAGGTGGGGAGCACACCATCATGAAGTTTGCAGGTGACAAAGTTGGTGGGAACAGTTGATATGCATGAGGGCAGGACTGCCATTCAGAGGGACCTAGAGAGTCTGGAGGAATGGCTAGACAGGAAGTTCAACAAGGACAAATACAAAGTCTTGCAATGGGGAATGAAAGGCCCCTGTAGTGGTACAGGCTGGGGACTGATGAGCTGGGGACCAGCTCTGCAGAAAAGGATCTGGGTATCCAGAAAGAGAGTAAGCTGGGTATGAGCTAGTAGCATGCCTTGGCAGCAAAGAAAGCCAACAGTAACCTGGGCTGTATTAACAGACCAGCCAGGAGGTTGGAGGAAGCGATTTTTCCACCTTACCTGTTGATCATTAGATTGTATCTAGACTACTTTATCCAATTTTGGGCCCCCAATACAGGACAGATATTAACAAACTGGAACAAGTTCACTGAGGCCACCAAGATGTTCAAGAGCAGGAGCACTAGTCCTGTGAGGAGAGACTGAAGGAACGGGGCTTGTTCAGCCTGCAGAAGAGATGACACAGTGGGCAGGTAACAGCAGCCTCCTAGTACCTATGATGAGGTCACCAAGAAAAGAGCCAACTTTTTCACAGTGGTGCATGGTGAGAGGATGAGAGACAATAGGTACAAATTGCAACAAGAGAGAACCAGAATGGGTATAAGGAAAAGCTTTTTCACCAGGAGGACAGCCAAACAGTCAAGAGGTTATGCAGTCTCTGTCCTTGGAGATGTTCAAGACCACATTGAATAAAACCCTGAGAAAACCAGCCTGATCTAATGGCCGACTCTCCTTTGAGCAGGAGGTTGGACTAGAGATCTCCCGAAGTCCCTTCTAACCTGAATCCATGATTATAAGCTCATTATTTAAAGTTTCAGTCAGGAGAGTTCAACCATTTCCAAGAAGGCATTTTTAGACACATTAAGATACTTCTTATAGAATATTGTTTTGGAAACTCTAGTGCCTCAGAGTCTAGAAAGAAGACTTCTTTGATATTTTCTTTTGAAGTTACCTCTATGTTGGGGATGTTCCTTTTACTGTTCCATTAAAACCCATTCAAGCCAGAAAACTTTGTAAACCTCTTCCCAGCAACAAAGCAGTGGGAACAGGTTAGAAGTTGCTGGGAAAGCTACCTGGAAATGTCCTTGTCTCTTTGCACTGATTGCATAGGAAAACTAGCATTGAGATTCACTTCATCTACCTTTAGAAGTCTACAGTGTAGGTGTTCACTTCTGAGCTAGTCAGCCCATGCTCCTTTTATAGCACAGTGTAGGAGTTAACAGCTGGTTAGCAGAGTCCTGCCCTGGACGACTAGCCTAGACACAGAACTTTTAGAAGATTTAGATTAAATGAGATGAATCTCATGACTAACAAGCAGCTATCTAATCTGTATTTACTTTTTTTCCTCATTTCCCTCCCCCCCATTATGTGACCAGAAAGCAGTATTACATTACTTCATCAAGTGGTTTTCTGTAGTACCCAAATGCTTCACACAGGCAATATTAATTTAATCTTCGTTTGAGTCTATTATTATTCCTACTTTATAGATGGAGAACTGCACCATCTGCAATAACAGATACCTACAGACATATTTGTCTAAAGACACTTCATCTTCAAATCCCTGTCCTTAGTCTTGTTGGTTTGAGTTGGTTTGATGGACCTTACAGGAGACCTTCACATGTCCTGAAATATGGTTTCCACAAATTTTCACTAAAGCAGTGCGTGACACATGTAATGCATTGCACTTCTCTCTCTAACTTTACTCGCACACTGATCACAAAATGTTCCACAAATGATGGTCAGCAGGGTTATCCCCACTTACCAACATATAAACTGAGACACTAAGAGTTTAGAATGTGGCTTGTAGAAGGGTTCAAATTGTCAAGTGTCATGACCCAGACTGGACAGACCAGGGAGTCGTGTTTAATTCAAAATTCCCTCAGGCTAAATTAAGGTGAAATGACACCAAACTATCAGTTAAAGATTTTATTCATAACAGAAGCAAACTGAACTGGGGAGGCGTGATAGTAGGTGGTGGGGTTTCTCACAACAGGAATTGGCATAAGACTACTTCTGTAAACCGTGTAACCCAGGGTAACCACATACATCAATTCAGGGAATAAGGAGATCCCTCCCATCAAGTCATGAGGTTCAGAGCAGACCCCCTTGCTTTCTAGACTCCTCCTCAGAGAAGGGCCTGGGGCAGCTGGATCCACTCTTAGTCTCAGACTTGGTCAACGGTTTATGTCTTAAAGGGATGAGATGCAGGGATTGTGGAAAAGGAAAAGGAAAGAGAGAAGAAGACAGAGAGAAAAAAAGGAAGAGAGAAAGATTTCACTGGTCCTGGGTCCAGCGTTGGTTCAGTCAGCCAAGGGGTCCAATTCCGGTGGGCTTGCACACCTGGGGCTTCAGTTTGAGTCCTTTTATCATCCTTGCCCCTCCTTTGGGAGGGCACTCAAACTTATTAGGCTAATGAGCAGTTTGTGAGCCTTTGTGTTTGGGGGTCATTTGTGGAGTAACTTCTCCTTCCCTGCAGACGTAGCCATTGTTTGATCTTTGTATCAGAACAGCTTATCAGAACAGGGAGCTGCAGACCCTCCAGCACACCCTCCTCCTCCTGTTGCTGATGTCTGAGCTGATGGGCTTTTCACCTTTGTTCCCTGCTGTGCAGGGTTTGTCTTTAAGCAGAACTTGCCCCACCACAGTGTTTGAGACATTAACTCTTTCAGTCTCTCACATCAAGTTAATGCTGTTATGTGAATTGACCTCATAATTTTTTCTCAGCTGAGAGAGAAAATGCACTTGGAATACTCCAGAACGATGCAGAGGGTTAATTAATTTCTTAATAAAAGGGTAGAAATTAACTGTAAGAGAACTGAATAATTATTAAATATCTTTTTTTCTTCCAGAAAAAGAATGAATCTTGAGAAGGTTGCAGTGAGGATCCAATGGGAGGTGAATGGCATGACTGATACTACAATGCATGCAGTGTTAGTGAAATACTCACAACCCACTGCATGTGCCATTTTCTCTCAGGTCTCTGAGCTGGTGTCTTCTCTGTCATATATCTGCATGAAAAGCTTAAGTCAGATCCTTGTTCTGATGCTTTGGGAACAGATGTGTCTCTGACCAAATTGCTGCAAAAAGATGAATCTTACGAATAGGTAAAAACATAGATTTGGCTTCTTAAATTACAGCTTGCTGAAGTCTTCCACTGAAGCTTATTGAGTTTGTCCAAAGCAATCTTACATTTGCTTCCTAATGTGTTGTGGGTTTTTTTCCTGTGAGCATAAAGGCAAAGACAGAGGAAACAGTAACTTAAATGCAGGTGCTCAATACCAAAGGCTTTGCCAATGCTACTGGGAGATCCTGGAACCATGTCGGTTGTCCAGGGCAGAATATGCAGTAGCTGTTTACAGCATGTTTTGTTGTTGTCCATTTTTATCAGTTAGTTCCCGGAAACTGAGACAGTGCAGCAAGTAACTCTGTTACTTATTTCATGTTTAAAGGACTTGTCTGTCTCACAGCTGTGGATGTCTGATGGAGATTTCAAGTGAGTGTAGGTGCAATTTAAACCTCTTTAGAACATAAGGATTGCCAGGTGTTCCTCAAGTCCACTGTCCTGTCACCAAGAGTGGCAAGCCACACATACAAAAGCAGAACATGCCTACGGTAATCATTCCCCTGTTACATCTTTCCATCCCACCATCGCAGTTTAAAGACTTCCTGAGCCAGAGGTCATAAGCCAACCTTTGTGTTGAATAGCTACCAAAAGACTTTGAGGGCTCTCTGCAGTTTCCAGGCAGTGTAAAAAGAAAAAAGCATAAGTAAGGATCACATCAGCCATCTTTCAAGCAATATGGTACGTTGAGAAACCTGCAGGGTGATGGTGAAGAATGCTTGAAGCGGTTCTTGTTCATTCCTACTTGTAATCTGCAGTGGACACACAACATAATTCTAAAAACAGCTGCTGCTATTCCCCAGGCTCTGGCAGGAGATGGCCTTACTTTCGGTTCATCATAAGCTGAAGGTGTATCACAGACTCCCACACACAAATTTAAAACTCATTCCCTAAGGAATTCCAGAAATTCAAAAAGGGGTGGGGTGGGGAGGTGGGGTGGGGGTGGAGTGGGGTGTATGTAGGGGTACCTTTCTTCCCTGAGTAACATGTACAACCTTTTTATTCAGAATTAATTGTATTAATGCTGAAGGGGGACATTTTTTCAAGCTGCTGTAAATATGCAACATTTACTAGTTGCCAGTCAGAAACATATGTTGTTTAGAGATAATAGATGTAAAGGGTTTATAGGAATGAGCCCAATTTATAGATAGTAAGCAGAGGCACATACATAGAAAGGAAAAGTAGTCTCAAAGGATGTTTTGTGTCCTTTGGAAAACCCTCAGCCCTAAGCACTGTATTTTCCCAATACAGTATACAAATAAAATCACTACATCCAGGACGTGAACCTCTGTACCCTCATAAATCACTCAGATAATGGTCTGTAGAATTAGGTGTTGTTACTTTCAGGCTCAGTGAATGTTTAATAATTTATACAAAGTGCAGCCTCTTGTATTGGTTTTGTGTGGCAAGGTTTTGGTAGCGGGGGCGGTTACAGGGGTGGCTTCTGTAAGAAGCTGCTGGAAGCTTCCCCTGTGTTCGAAAGAGCCCATATCAGCCAGCTCTAAGATGGACCTGCTGCCGGCCAAGGCCGAGCCAATCAGTGATAGTGGTAACGCCTCTGTGATAACATTTTTAAGAAGGAAAACAGTTGGGACGGCGGTATTCGGCAGCCGGAGAGAGGAGTGAGAACATGTAAGAGAAACAACCCTGCGGACACCAAGGTCAGTGAAGAAGGAGGGGGAGGAGATGCTCCAGGCACCAGAGCAGAGATTCCCCTGCAGCCCGTGGTGAAGACCATGGTGAGGCAGGCTGTCCCCCTGCAGTCCATGGAGGTCCACGGTGGAGCAGATATCCACCTGCAGCCCGTGGAGGACCCCACGCCGGAGCAGGTGGGTTCCCCAAGGAGGCTGTGACCCCGTGGGAACCCTGCGCTGGAGCAGGCTCCTGGCAGGACCTGCAGATCTGTGGAGAGAGGAGCCCACAGAGCAGGTTTTCTGGCAGGACTTGTGACCCCGTGGGGGACCCACGCTGGAGCAGTCTGTGCCTGAAGGACTGCACACCGTGGAAAGGACCCATGCTGGAGCAGTTCGTGAAGAACTGCAGCCCGTGGGAAGGACTCACGTTAGAGAAGTTCGTGGAGGACTGTCTCCTGTGGGTGGGGCCCCACGCTGGAGCAGGGGAAGAGTGTGATGAGTCCTCCCCCTGAGGAGGATGAAGCGGCAGAAAATAACATGTGATGAACTGACCGTAAACCCCATCCCCGTCCCCCTGTGCCGCTGGGGGGTTGGTAGAGAATCCGGGAGTGAAGTTGTGCCCGGGAAGAAGGGAGGGGTGGAGGGAAGGTGTTCTGAGATTTGGTTTTATTTCTCATTACCCTACTCCGGTTGATTTGTAATAAATCGAGTTAATTTTTCCCCAAACTGAGTCTGTTTTGCCCGTGACGGTAATTGGTGAGTGATCTCTCCTATCCTTATCTCGACCCACAAGCTCTTTGTTGTTCTCTCCCCTGTCCAGCTGAGAAGGAGGGGGAGTGATAGAACAGCTCTGGTGGGCACCTGGCGTCCAGCCAGGGTTAACCCATCACACCTCTCCATACATGTAGAGACATACAGATATGTTAATATATGTAAATGGACATACAGAGAGATAAGCACATAGTAATATTCAGTAACCCATTACTAATGGCCAGGATGTGAGTTCAACATCCTACTTTTAATCAAGCAGTTCTGTAATTTAAACACTTTGTAGGTGGGTACAAGACTTCAGCAAAACAGCAGTTAGGGATGTCTCACCTGATCCTGCTGAAGATTACAAATTCCCTTGGAACAGCAACTCCTTTTACAGTCTGGATAGGAACTGATGGTCCTGTCCAAGAGCTCTGATCCCTCACGTGAACATTACATCCAAAGAACCCAGCAGATTCAGGTTTGTTTGGTTTTTTTTAAATAAGCACTCTGTTCACAAGTGCCTGTGCAACACTTACATATGTCCAAGCTCCATATGTTAGTTTGTCTAAAAAGCTCCTAAACAGATCATCCTCTGCCACAGGTAGTATATCTCACCAAACACTGCTATTATGTACTATTACCATTTATGAACACTCCTTTTCTAAACCAATTTGGAGCTTTGATTTTGACTTGCTTTGGTTGGGGGGAGGGGAGGGGAAGATGGTGAACAAGTGACTGAACAAGAAGAATGTAGAAGTTAAAAAAATTTTGTTCTGTTCTTGCAGATATGTTTCTTCATCTACTCATTACTTTTTGCATATGCATGTGTGTGTGAAATGTAGGTTTCATTGCTTATATAAGTTTCTGGTTAATATACTTTAAAAGCTTCATGAAGAACATCATCATTTGAATTATTTATCATTATAGATGCTTTTAAGGCACTTATCAAGATGCACTTTTTATAGTTTGCATTAGGTCATTAATAGCTAAAAAAAGAGAGAGAAAAAATCCACCATCCTGCTCTGTAGTACCCTATAGCTGAAAGGCAAAGGAGATGTTTTTGGCCAGTCAGCTAAAAAAGCAGAAGCTTGTTGCTTCAGATCAGCGCACACATAGAAGTACCACTACAGTCCTTGAGCACACCCAGATATGTTCCAACGTACTTCTGATACAAGCTATTTGCACAGACAGGCCTCTTTTCCAGAATGCCCTCCCTCCAGATCCCAGAACCCTTATCCTGGTCCTACAGATCTTAGCATTTTATATGAGTAGACGCCACATAATCAGGATAACTGAATCCCATTCCTTGGCCATCATATTGATAGGAATGGTAGAGCTCCCAATAGCTGTGCGTCTGTTCTTGTGAGACCTATTGGCCAGCTCCAGGCTGTGAGTGGAACATGGGGGTGTTATGGGTGGAATATGGAACAGGCTTCCTGCACGATGTTATCTTCTGGTATTGGATCAAGAGATTTTAGCTATATTTCACTGAGACCTTGGCTAAGTTGAATTATTTTGCATCTGCTTCAGGCTAAGAGGATGCATAGAGGCAATTACTGCAGACTAGTTGATGCACAATAACCTGTTAGCTATGTTACTTTGTTCATACATCTAAACCATTAGATAACTAATAGGGAGCAAGATAACCTGAGGTAATTCTCAACTGCCATCGGCTAAAAATAAAAACACAATTGTCTTCCACAGCTCAACTGCCATGTTCTTGCATGTTACCCTAGAACAACATGTCCATGTGTCTAAATCAGAAGCAAGATTTTCTTAACCATTAGAGAAATCAGTCTTTTAGGGGCCAGCAAAGCAGGGTTCAAATCCCACATCTTCTTGTGCAAAGTGCGTGTGTTCCCTTGTCCTATCTGATTCTGAATTTTGGCAACAGACTTTCAAAGCCACTGCTGAGCACACTCTATGTTTTTCAGAGCATCAGGAGTCAGATTGCTCAATACAGCACTTTCCCTGTATCTCTCTCATCCTATATACAGTATTTATTATTCACATCATGAAGCTTCCCCTGCAACATTCTGGACTTGCTGCTGCTTCTGGTGCTGTATTTCACTCATGCTTTTTTTTTAAAACTTATTTAAAAAAAAAAAAAACTTTCACTAGTTTGATCTTGTAGATAACCTTGTCAATCCTGCTCACTATTCAGGAAAGAATACAGTATTTCCCATTATTAAACCACAGCAGAGCATTACCCCAGCTAGACTGAATGAGACTTAAAAAAAAAAATCACACTTCTTGTATTGTTTCAGAAAATAAACATACCAGAATAGCCATACTGAACCAGAACCTATCAGTGGCCAATAGTACAAACTTGGGGAAAATTATAAGATCAGGGTAAGTCTACAGTGACACTTTCTTATTATAACATCCAAGATTTTAGCAATCACTAGTTTACAGATGTCCTGAGCCAGAGATTGTACCTGCATCTTCACACTTCATAGCCCTCAGTGGACTTGTCTTCCATGAATGTGTCTATTTTTTTCCGAACCCATTCATAATTTTGGGCCCTTTATCAATCTGAAGTAGCAAATTTTTCAGTTTCATTGTATGAAAGATAAACTTTTTGTTTCTTAATTTAAAAACATCCACCTGATTCTTTTACTTGTACACTACTTCCTCTACACTATTTGAGAATGTACAGAGCTCTATCAAATTCCTCTGACCATCTCTTCTGGCAGCTGAAAAACCTACTGTGTTTAACCTTTCATCACACAGAAGCCTCTATTCCAGCTTCTTTTTTACTACAACTCAGCTGAGTTTTCCTTAGACTACACCCAGACTTGATACAGCACCTTTACCTCACTACTGTCAGGGTTGGAGGTCAAATTTAATTCTCCCAGCATTCAAGAAACTTGACATGTGGATGGAAGACAAATGTCTTAGACCTCATAATTTGCTGAGAAATCCTCAAAGAAGAAAAACACAAATACGTTTATAACATTCTGGCTAAGTGTGCCATGTTCCACTGCAGCAACTGGTTCTCATCAAAAAAGAAAGAAACTTCTGCCAGCGGTTCTAGATTTTATTCCTTGGGATAAAGTAGTGAAGTCCTTTTTATAATGTAGAAATCCCTTGTTAAAAGGCATGCTTAAAATTAGCATGGAATTCTTTCTTGAAATTGCAGATAGAGATTACATGCTAGCATAAACTAAAGGGACTAAAAGAAAAAACTCCCTTGCACTCATTACTCTTCTACCATGTTGTAGAGCCACAGCTGAAGTACCTATGATGTAAATAAACTTAAGTTACTTGGAAGACAAGAATTACAATGAGGTAAGGCATTGGCATACCTCTCCAGGTCTGGGCCAGAGCAGGAACAGCTGCAGTACATATTCTTGTGCAAGTATATCTGATGAAGAAGCAGAAATACTGAATTCTCTGATTTATCAATATCTTCGTTCACCTTCAGACATCAAACCAGGACAGCACATTCCAGGAGTGACTCAACTGTTGTCAAAAGCAGATAGAAAGTACATATCTAGCTAGCCCCTCCTGATAGCTCTATTAGGTAATTTAAGTAGTTAATATCCTTATGTGTTAGCACTGATGAAGAAACTATTTCAGGAGCATCCTACATGATTACAGCATGTAATCCTTGTAAATGGATATTCTCTCCAAACACCACACAGAAGTATTTGAAAACATTTGTGTTCCTGTATTCCTGGAAATTGCTTCCATCTGTTGAAATCTATCACTTTTCTGTATTCAGCTGTAGTAAATTGATAAGGTAAGCCAAGCATATGAAGTACCATACTTGGTCAGCAGCGTTAAATTAAGTATTCTAGGAAAAGAAAAAAATTCTAACAATGCATCAATCCATGATGAAATTGTCAATAGTAATATAAACAAAGGCTAGTGTGCAATAAACACTATATTCTGTTTGGGAAAACAGAATGTGGATTTATGTCATATGAGGCTTTGACATGAGGTCTGTAGATGTACTTTTTCCCAGATTCAAATTGTGCAAAATTAACAGATTGAAGACAGAATACGAGTACTTCAAAACTTGGAAACTTAGCATAATGCAGCAATCCAACAGAGAAAAGGCAAACTTTAGGTTCAAGAGCATTGCCAGATAAAGCTCTGTCAGGTAGGAAGAGAAGGAGGAAAACTGACACCAACCAAAGTGTGATTTCTTTCTTTTTAATTTAAAATTACTACAGAATATCTCTCTATTCTAGGCAGCTTGGGCATTTATCCTTCTGCCTGTCAAATCGTGTAAAATTTTTTGCAATTGGCACCCAATGCACTAAACCTTGGTGCTGAGTCTTCAGACAAAATTAAAAGCCAGGGAAATGTCATTCCCTCAGAGATTCTTAAAATCTAAAAATTTGCATTTCCTCACTGAAAGTAATGTTTCAGTAGAACCAGACAAGCTGTTAAAGGGTGGTACCTTTAACACCTATGATGCCTGTGTTGAGTGTCTAGGTGCAGCAGCACCGCTGGAGGAAACTTACAAGTAATTTAAGTATGCACTAAGAGGAAAAAACAGATGTAACTTCTCACCGAATACAAGGTAACTATTTCTGAAGAAGCCTCACTGTGAGGTCATGAAGGCAGTCCAAGTCTGCAAAGTTTATATCCATAAAAGCCAAGTCAGGCAAAGCAAGGGATATACATTTACTGCTTCTAGTTTCAAGCTATCAGCTCTCACATTGCAGAAAACAACAAACTACTGTATGGATATGCAACTGAAAGGTTTTATGCTGGGTTTTGGCTAAAGTTTAATCCATAGAGGAGTTAATAGTCTGATCCATTTTGTAATAAAGCCTAGTTATTAATTTGTGAGTCATTACCAAATTATTCAAACATAAAATACAGGAAGCTTGTGGAGACTGGAAACAAGAGGAACAGTCAGAAAAGAAGCCAGAGAAGTCCTTCTTTACCATCAGTACTTCAAAAGCATCATCTTTGTCATGAGACTTTAACAAATAGAGTTATCCCAAACCACAGAGAATGTAGCCAGTGGAGGAATAGTGTAAATAGAGAAAACAAAATAGAGCACGTTTGTGCATTGGTCATAACCAGGAAAATGGCTGCAAGAAAGGAAAAACTATGCGTAAGGAGAAAAGTTGTAAGAACTGAGAGGTGGGACAGGCCTGACAATGAATCTGCACATCATTGCTTTAGCAGGATATCCATCTGTCCCTCCTTTCTGATGACAGCCCCGACATCTGAGTCATGGATGAATCCTGCCCCCACCCTCAATGATATTTCTAAAATTATCTTGCACCATTAAAATATATTATATCTCAAGCAGGAGTTACAGAATTGATGGAGAATTTAGCTAGTGAACAATATGGCTTGTGCTGTGCAAAAAGTCAAGTCAGATGGACCTAGGAATAATCCCTTCTAACTTTAATACCCTCAAGTCTGTATAGATCAGCTTCTCCAACACCCTTATCTTAAAATAGGGAAGCGAAGTTGATTTTATGTTAGATGATGGCTGAGATCCAGGCCCAGTCTCCTGACGAACTGATTCCACAGGACTCCAAGTTATGCAGTCTCACAGGATTGGGGAAAACTATCAGTTTGTTGTATGGACCACTGAATCTTAAAAGAACTTATATGCAGTGCACCTGCAGGTTCAGATTTTACACTTGACACGCTGAATGCTTAGTTTTCTCATCTTAGATTGTCTTTACACTTCACTGGGAGTGGGGAGGAGGGACTGGAGGGTTTTCACCTGCTAAAGCCTGTAGGTGTCAGGGCTATCCATTCTAGCAACTTCTTTCTCTTGATGCTTTTAACAGCTTAAAAATGGCACCTTGATAGGTAATGTGGAGACCAGTGAGGAGTGACGTTCCTCAGGGGCCAGTATTGGGACCGGCACTGTTTAACATCTTTGTCAGCGACATGGACAGTGGGATTAAGTGCACCCTCTGCAAGTTTGCTGACAACACCAAGCTGTGTGGTGTGGTCGACGTACTGGAGGGAAGGGATGCCATCCAGAGGGACCTTGACAGGCTTGGGAGGTGGGCCCATGTGAACCTCAGGAAGTTCAACAAGGCCAAGTGGAAGGTCCTGCACGTGGGTTGGAGCAATCCCAAACACAAATACAGGCTAGGTGGAGAATGGATTGAAAACAGCCCTGCCAAGAAGGACTTGGGGGTTTTGGTTGACAAGAAGCTCAACATGACCTGGCAATGTCCATCTGCAGCCCAAAAAGCCAACCATATCCTGGGCTGCATCAAAAGAGGTGTGGCCAGAAGGTCAAGGAAGGTGATTCTGTCCCTCTATTCCACTCTCATGAGACCCCACCTGGAGTATCACATTCAGGTCTGGGGCCCCCAACATAAGAAGGACATGGATCTGTTGGAGTGAGTCCAGAGGAGGGCCACGAAGATGATCAGAGAGCTGGAGCACCTTTCCTATGAAGACAGGCTGGGACAGTTGGGGTTGTTCAGCCTGGAGAAGAGAAGGCTCCAGGGAGACCTTATAGCAGCCTTCCAGTACCTAAAGGGGGCGTACAGGAAAGCCAGAGAGGGACTTTTTACAAGGGCATGTAGTCATAGGACAAGGAGTAATGGCTTTAAACTGAAAGAGGGAAGATTTAGATTAGATGTAAGGAAGAAATTTCCACTATGAGGTTGGTGAGGCACTGGAACAGGTTGCCCAGAGAAGTTGTGTATGCCCCATCCCTGGAAGTGTTCAAGGCCAGGTTGGATGGGGCTTTGAATAACCTGGTCTAGTGGGAGGTGTCCCTGCCCATGGCAGGGGGATTGGAACTAGATGGTCTTAATGTCCCTTCCAACCCAAACCATTCTATGATTCTGTGATTCTATGATTCTATGAATTCTTAAACACAGGGAAGTTCAAATCACAGATATCTCTAATGGTAAACACAAATTGCCAGAGGGAAAAAGATAACTTCGAATTTAGTTTACATGGGGCAAATGATTCTGAAATACATCCCTGATCTTAAGGGAAAGCAGCAGGAAAGGGCTCTGAAGGACAAAATTACCTCTCCTGTTATCATGTGTTTGCATTTGGTCTAGACAATATAGACCAGGCTTGTGTATTGAAGAAATAAAGCCAGGTTGCTCAAAAGAGGACAACAGCATTATAAAGTGGTTGTATCAGCATCTCACATTTTCACTGAATTATAGGGGAAAAAAAGCAACCCACAAATAAAGACATCTGAGGATATTAGATATTGTACTTTCCATGATCAAGCTTATATGACCACTCCTCTGTAGTAATTTCCAGTAGCAGACATGCTTTCCATTAACCTCTCCTTAATGATTTGATAGTGCAAATATTCATGGCTCTGATGAAGCCATATAGAGACTGACGTCTCTTTAGCTGTATTATTTCTTTTCTAGCCTATATAAATTTAGCTCCTTGTGTCTCATCCCTCAATTCTTGAATCATTTTTGTGCTTTTCTTTGTATTTTTTGTATCTTACTAGTAGTTCACTTATTACCACAGCAATTTTTTGCTTCTTTCTGCACTTCTTTCTTCCTGATAAGCCACCTAAATCTCTGGGTCTCAATATACTATTCAGTTTGACCACTCAGACATAACTTTGTCTTTTGCTGCCCTGCCAACATGCATGAGCTCAGACCACTGCGATCACCGCAAAGGCTGAGAGTTAGTCATTCATGACCACTTAATCATCAGCTTTACTGCTGAAGATGACAACAGGGGTGACAATTACTGTGAATTACAGTGGACACTTGCGTGGAAAAAAAAAGTGTCTAGAAGATCTGAGAAGAAATTTTCAATCAACATGATTTGGGTACAAAAAAAGCAGCATCTGAAAAACTGCAATGTGTCTAGCCGATAAGGACAAATAGATGTGAAAGACATACATTCTCTTCCCACTCTAGAAAATATCTTCATCACTGCAGCATCCAAAGGAAATACAATTTAATGAAGGACACATTTGAGTTATTGCAATAAAGTGTTTGGATTTAGAAATACTGAAGCATCTTGTTCCTAGAGAGGACTGAAAATGAAACACTACACTGCATCTGAATTGAAAATGCAATGAAGTTTTGGTCATGTGGAAAAAGTTCAGTATTTCACCTTTTTATAAATCCAGGAACACAAGAAGTACCGGAATTTAGCACAGGACTGAAGCCCTGATTTTGTTCAGAGCTATCCTGCCTTGGCTGAAAGCCTCCCAAGAACTCATTTCACAGAATAATTGCACAGGTGTTAGATCAGCATGTCAGCGCTCCACTGGCCTAAACTGAAAATCTATGATGGAGAAGGATTCTGTTAATTTGTTCTCATACCAGTAGTTCCTGGAAGATGCTCTGGACTTTTGATTAATACAGGGAAACATCCTTATCAAAAAATAACACACGATGCAGTAAAGGCAACAACTTCTTGTAGAAAAAGGTTTTAAAACAAACCAAAGTTAATCTGTGGAACCTGCTACATCATGAAAACCCACAAAACCTAAGCTTTTATCAGCACTGAAGAAAGAACTGGATATTTACATAGATAATGAGGACATCCATATGCTGATTTGATAGCCTACATAAATTAAGAGACATAGAAACCTTTATGACTTTATTACCGGTTCTGAATATGGGATAATGCTGTCCTGAAAGACAAGTTGTTTACAACTGTCCATCATTCAGACACTTACACTACTCACTGCAGAATCCTGTTTCACAGATAACAGTGTTAAATGGGCTGCCAAAATCATCAGGCAATGGTCTTCCTCCATTCAGAGAGATCATCTGGCTGGCACACCTCTGGATGGGTGTGTAAGGACTTTCTTAACAGGTAGCTTTGGTCCTCCTGTAGATTTACCTAACACATGACTGTAAAGGTCTGTTAATGAAGACCAGACTCAACCATCTGTACAGTCAGGTAGCACAGAGTGGCTATAAATATTGCTATACTTTCCTGGCAATTCCTTACATCCACAGCTGCACTCTTCTGGTACTGACTGGGACATTAAAGAGAAGGCATCTAGAAACCGTATATAATGAAGCCAGAGAAATGGCTTCAAACCAGGCACACTGACTCCTGCTATGCCTTACTGCAGTGCAGCATGGATCCACCCTGCTGCAGAGCAGTACACTCACAAGTTTTCTCCTGGTTGACACCTCTGGTTAATGCAGAAGTCTTCTCATGTCTACTCAACAAGTGATTTAAAGCTTCCTGGAGGATCAGTGTAACTAACTCACTGGAAGCTGCTCCCTAGAGCTTTACCCTGCAGAGTCCTACATCTCTCTGACTGACTCTCTGGAAGGATTCCTGCAGCTGTGAAATACAGATACATAATTATCACTGTCAGGAAAACTGTTGTGAGTGCAGTCCTGTAAACACTATAGTGAATTTCCCTTGTATTCATCACTTGGGCACAGAACTCACTTTTGTGAAGTTCTCAAAAAGGCAAAAAGAAAAGGAGTAGCCAATGTTTCTGCTCTTCCATTGGGGCTGATCTTGTGAGGGCTGCACAGAGTTAAGACATTCAGTAGTCTGCAGTTTTAGGCCCTGAAATGTGCCTGAAGACTCTGCTGAATCCACAGTTCACCAGACAGAAGACATTTCTGGTGTTCAGACTAAATTTTCCTTATCTAGATGTTTCCTAGGTACCACCCAGTGTCTTTCCCTCTTGCCTACCACATACTGCAGCCTGCAGATCTGCTTTACAGGATTATCTCAGGGAAGGCAGAGAAAGCAAGAAAGGAAAGACAGGGTAAAATTAATTTAGTTTCAGGCAGGAGCAGCACATACTGCACATTGTATAGCACGCTCATTCCTCCACAGAACTGCTCGGATACCATTGTGAAGGACTAGCATAAGAAGCCAGATCATGCACATTAGCATATGTAGACAGAGAGATGAGAACATCCATTTAGGTTAGCTCAGACTCTCCCTTAATTCACAGTGACTGAATTTTAAAGCTCTGTATCACCTACTGACTTTTTTTTTAAAAAAAGAACCATTGTCCTTACCAGAAGCTCTTATTAAATCCATTTAGTAAACAGGCTGTACCATTTTCAGTGCCCCATGTTGCAACGAGAACTACGCTGTAGTAGGAGCTGCCAAGATAGATTCAAGCTGTAACAAAATGAAATTGACTGGTTTTCATTATATTTAAAGTGCATAGCAAACCATCATAAATCCTTCTCTCTATGTATATATATTGCCATACAGGGCACCAGAAGCCCATATTTTAAATAGCTCAGAAATTGGCCTATTTGTAATATTTTTAGTTTATTGACTGTATAGCAGATTTATTTTTTTTTTGTTACTATGCAGGTGGGAAGTAATGTTGCTTAGTCCACAAGGAGCCTGAGACCATATATGCTAAGAGGAGTTGCATAGCAGAGTGGGTATATCTGAATGGTGGGGGTCCCTAAAGCTGTAGGGTCTGGTGCAGAGGACTTACGTAAAACTTAGCCTACCTTCTGCAGAGAAGCAAAAAGTGTTTATTCAGGTGCTTTTTACCTCCAGCTCTCCTCCTTTTGCTCTGTCACTCAAGTAAATTAAAAGGGAATTAAAAATGGAGGTTCAACAGGGACGATGGCTAAGGGAGGAGAAAAGGGTAGGAAAAAATCTGACAAATTAAAAATTAACCTGCATGCTGTAAAATAATTTTCCCTATAAAACATAATTGCAGCTTCCCCTGTTGCTCTAGTAAATGAAAATTAAATATTTAACTGGAAAACTGGCATCACAATGCCTGCAGCATGTGTCATCCCCTGCCCACGAGAGGCAGAGCAAATCTTGCAGAACTAAAGTAGCCCTGCTGCTCTCTGCTCCATGGGGCTGCTTGGCTCTGCAACACACCCACCTCTTCTGCGTGGCAGATCTACTAGCCCCAGGCAGCTGCAGATGGCAGCTCAAATGCCATATGGATGAGGCACATGGTACCAGGTGCTTCTGCTGGTGCACTTTATTTTACCTCAGATATAAGCAAAAGCAGTGGGACTCCAGCCCTTCAAAAAGAGTGCCATGGACTACTGCAGCTGGGAAAAGTCATGAATCTCCTGCACCTTGCATGACTGAAAAAAATCCAACACAGCTTTCAAGGCCACAAAAATGGGAATGAGGTCATTGGTGATCAATAACCTGTTATTTTCTTGAAGAATTTGACACCCAGAAGTCTTGCTAAAGTCAGTGTTAGAAATAGCCACATGATACATTTAGAAAATCAGGCCATTAACCAGGTAACTGTCAGGCTCCCTGCAGAGACAAGGATGGTTACTTGGAGTATACTCAATAGCACTCTGTCTAGTCTGCTTCTTCAAATGGCCTATGTAATAGAGCCTCCATCACATCCCTTGGTAACTATCCCATAACCTAACAGCTCTCATTTCTTGCTGTTCTGCTAAAGTGTTCCCTCTTAACGTATTTATGCTCATCCTACCCTCCTGTACTCACTTTAAAATCACTCCTTTATGAGACTATTTGGGACCCCACTTCTAGATACTCCAAGATTGCTTTTCCTACACTTCTTTAAAGAATAATTGTTTCCCTTTTGTAGTGACCAGAAAGAGAGGCAGCATTGTTCTCTCCTCTGTGATTTTGCCATCCTGAAGGGATCAAGGCTGTGCTATGCTTGGCTAAAGAGCAGGCATGGACAAGATGCTTTATGCAGTGTAAGTTACTGCGGACTTTACAACTGCAACAGAACAGTGCCTACTCCAGGCTTTTTCTAGGTGAGGGGTCTACTCTTTGATTCCCAACTAACATTAAAGTTTGGACTCTGTCCTCTTATTTATTGATAGCAGACTTAACAATGCATTGTAAAGGAAGCATAGATACATGTAAAAAATGCAGCTATTTGTAGCTGAGAAAACCTTCTGCCTGAGCCAACCTCAATCAGGGAACACAAAACAGCACACGCTAGGATGAGTTAAATGCCAATGGAAAAAGGCTTTTTCTGAAGCCTGAGTGAAGCCTTCAAGAAGAAAATCAGATCACAGGATGACATAGTTTACTCTGATTCTGTCATTGCCTCACATTGGAGCAGAAGCCCAAACCCTCTGGGACACAGAAAACCACACAGAGTAACTACTATGGTCCATTCTGGTATTAAACCCCATTAGAATCTAAGGTTTCATTTCCTTCTCTGAAAGTAAAAATCTATAAATAT
Source organism: Harpia harpyja (assembly GCF_026419915.1). NCBI lineage: Eukaryota > Metazoa > Chordata > Aves > Accipitriformes > Accipitridae > Harpia > Harpia harpyja. The sequence continues at coordinate 22,429,171 of NC_068952.1, forward strand.
TGACCACTCATTTCACAAGGAAAGAGCTATAGTAAAAAACAACCCTTTCCTTCCTAGTGGTAAAGGGTATCAAGCAAAATTTACCTTATTTTTGCTTCTAGCATCTCTGTCTTTTTGATACAGAAAGCACCCTCTAACTCTGAAAGAGATCCCCTTTGCTTTTGCTCTTATGAAATCAGGTTTCCATAGTCAAATGAAATTCCAAAGAGGGAACACCTGAGTTAACAGGGTCTCTGCTCATTAAAGCCATTAAATACTGTATGTGGTCCTCTACAAGCAGCAACAGATTTTATAAAGTGGTTTACATAAGGATGGCAATGTGATTTTCTATAGTACCACATGGGTGAGGGGCTCTGGAAAAAGGTGAGTCTTTGTTTGCTTTCTTTGGTTAGAACCAAAGACTGCTAAGACTTTACTGTGGTGGTTATAAACAGAGGCAATCCTTTAGCAAAAAGGTAGCAGGTGTTGGGGCTTAAGACCCTATCTGTGGTTCTTGCTCATGGTTCCACTCACAGAACAGCATCTTCTGTATGGTGCTGCTATTTGAGCACAAAGTTGCCTTGCCTTGTACCTCCCTTAAGCTTCTATGGGAAGTGAGTAATTTAGAAAGGAAAAAAAAAAACAAAACAGAGCACACTAGTAAAGCTGGAGGAAAAAGTTGGGGGGAGGAGGGAGAGGGTTGCAAACAGTTCCGTCTAAATCTCTGAGTGAATATGAGGAAATGAGTGTGTCCAAAGAAGAGCAATGAAGCTAGGGTCTAGAGGAAAAGTCTTATGAGGAGCAGCTGAGGGAACTAGGGTTGTTTAGCCTGGAGAAAAGGAGGCTCAAGGGAGACCTTATCATGCTCTACAACTACCTGAAAGGAGGTTGTATTGAAGTGGGTGTTGGTCTCCCAAGTAACAGGATAAGAGGAAATGGCCTCGAGTTGTGGCAGGGGAGGTTTGGGTTGGATATTAGGAAAAACTTCTTCACTGAAAGGGTTGTTAAGTATTGGAGTAGGCTGCCCAGGGAAGTGGTTGAATCACCACCCTGGAGGTATTTAAAAGATGTGTAGATGCGGTTCTTGGGAACATGGTTTAGTGGTGGTCTTGGCAGTGTTAGGTTTACAGTTGGACTGGATCTTAAGGGTTTTTTCCAAACTAAATGATTCTATGAAATGGAGTTTAGCCACTCTCTGTATGTGACAAGTATAAGGCCTCATATTCAGGACTGAAGAACTCTTTAGGAAATAGAAAACATCTGTGCATCCAAAGCAACTTCTAAATTAGCTAATCACTCTCTGTGAAGTCCAGTTTCAATATAACACTTCTTAAAGGGACAGTACATTCCGAGTCATGCTGAAAAAAACACAGTCTTCAGGTCACTAAGCTGCTTTCACCCCTCACACTCAGATAGGTCAGACTTCGAGAAGAATCCTGGTAGGTGGATACATAATGTATGATTACAGTGATTATACAACAACATTGTGCCTGGCTGAGTTTTGTCTTTGTGTTAGCTAATTCTGAGAACCACTTGCCTAGTGATTTATTGTTGGAGTTCCCCAGAAAAGTGAGGTCTTACAAGCCCCTGTAGCTGCAGCCTAGAGCAAATGCATTCTAGTGTCAGACAAAAACAGAGAGTAGGAGAGGTGGTGCCTTAAAGGTTGGCACAGGTAAGCATGTCTTAACATCCTTTTTTGCAATAGGAGACAAAGCTGCTTCCTATAATATGATGATTGCTTTTGTAGAAATGAGGAACAACTGTTCAGTTGAGAGCAGTTTTAACTACTTCAGCAGAAGAGTTTTCTTCTGTAGTGGGGATCCCCCAAGCTGTTTCACAGAGCTCTTCAGAGAATAAAGCAAGGTGATCTTTTGCAGGTGTACTAATGTAGCAGGGTCATGTAGCACTCAAAGCAAAAAGGTAGGAGTCCAGATAGCTTTGATATTTTTCCACCTCTAGTACTAATTTGCTGGGTATCTTTGAGCAGCAGAATTATCTCTGCAAGCCCCACTTTTTTAAAAACAGGCCTCCCAATATTTTCTCACTATGTGAAAACTGCTGAAATGCTTGTGTAGAAGCACCTGTATTGTGAAAGATGAAAGTTCCTTCATTAAACAGAGCACCCAGATCATGAGAAAGCCAAGGGAAGTCAAGGAAGCTCTGTCAGCTTACACTAGTTCAGACAGAACCCTCTAACCTGAGATGAAGGTGCATATAACAAATATTTATCTACAATCTTTAAATGTCTTGAAATAGCTGATGTCTGATCTTTACCTCTCTAAAATCTACCCCAAGGTGCCCATTGAATAGATTGAGGCTGAATTCATGCTTAAAAAAAGCAGCTATATAACTCAGTTATGCCTCAGCTGCAAGACAAGCATGCTGTATGGTAGCTACTGATCATCTAGATTTGGCAGTTTGGCAAGTCAGGCCCTGCTCACTGAATCACAGCCCTTTCACAATCTGTGCTGCTGTGTGCTGAAGGGCTTGGTCATGCCAGAGCAAAGCCCATGCATGCTTAAGTAGAACGGTACTCCTGCCACAGTCAGCAAGGGCCTCCCTGCAAGAATTAAAGGCTAGCATGTACTTAAGAGCTTTGCTATACCTGGGTAAAGGTGCCCCGTGCCTTGAGGGCTTGAGCTCTGATCCAGCACAAGTGTAGTACTCAAGGAGTCATAGTCTGCTTTCATTTAACACTGATGTAAACTAGAATAACTCCACTGAGATTAGTGGTGTTACTTTAGCTTATACCGCTGTGCAATAATACCAGAACTTGACTGTATTAACTGTTTCTTATTGTGCTCTGCACTTCTGAGGATACCTTTGCTAGAAATGCTAAATTTCTGCAGAACTCTCTGTTATTTGGGGCAACTGAGAGATTTCCATCTCTAATATTAATTTCTTGGCTTCTATCATCATGGCCCTGAGGAACCATTTTTCAACAGAGATATTGATAAATTCCCTAATATGTATACTGCTTTTCAGTGTTTGAACTGAATACATTTATAAAAGCAGATATTACTTTAATCTGGAAAATATTCCCCACCAGTGAACATGCTATTGTTCTCATGGCTTAGTTGGAATGCTATTTCTTTCTTCTCCCTAGTAACAGTTTTGGTTGTTGATAGAAATATTGAACCAAAGAGATCTCAGGGCATCTAGTGGTTCACAGGGAAAACTGCATCTTCATGTCAGCAGTTTGGGGATGAACTGACAGCATTAACAAGTGAGGAGGCAATAAGGACTGCTAGAGGGGAAGAGTGTCATCTATTCCAACCCCAGCCAGCAGTGACAAAAGTTCAGTCAACTTAAAAGGTCTGCATGTGTTGCTGCCCAACCTTCATCATCGCCATCAAATGACAGTGACAGGTACCAGGCAGGTTGGAGGAATGCAGGAATATGATCGTTTGCGTTCTGCATCCATTCACAGACTGCAATAGAACAGATCCATCCTAGCGGGGCAGTAAAAATGGAGGACTAGCCTTGTGATTAATGGGATACAAAGCCAACATGGATTTCTGCCTCAGTTTTCCTTGCATGATTAATGGCACATTAAAAGTTGAGTGGTTACAATATGGAAATGCTGCTTATTCCCACAAGAAATGTTTCTCTGAGTACAGAAGCACAGGAGGTGGAGTGTAGCTGTCATAGCCACATATGTATCATTCAAATCCTTATTCTTGTCCGTGTAAGTGCAAATAGCTTGGCTAACAGTGATCATTTTGCAGACTACTAAGCACTTTTCTAAGGGTATTGTTTTTATAACCTAAAGCTAGACTACAAGGTGCTTCTTTCTAAACTTGCATCTTGCAGGCAACAGTTAAAATTTAAGTTTCCAGAGGGCCCAGCTGGGATCAGAGCTTTGCTGTGCCAAGCATTGAGTAAATATATAAAAGAGAGCCCCTGGCCCAGTTTAAAATTCTGAAAGAAACTGAGGTGAAAGGAAAGGTAATTCATGTGTAGAAACAGACATCTTAGTACAAGGAAATAACACAGGACAGAAATGAGCAGGGAGGACAAATAAATAAATGGAAACCAATTGTCACTTCTATGTCCATCACCTCCCCCAAAGGCCTCTCCAGAGCTCCCCATGCTTGAACTGTTGCCCTGTGTTTTTCGTAGTACAAGTAAAGCATAGGCTCTCTGATTTAAATGCCATAGCTGGGAAAGCAACAAGTACACTTCTCTCTTGATTGTAAATTAGATCTACACACTATAAGAAGTGAAAAGTATTTTATTAAGGTTGCAACTTTGCAGTGCAGAGTTAGAAAGTGGCAGAATGATGACAGTACACAGAATTTTGGTTCAGTCCTCTTGTGTCTCTATTACGGCACACTTCAGTTCCTTGATTGCATGCTATTTTTCTCATATACCCCCCTGACATATATTGCAGACCTGGGCTGAACTGATCATCAAAATTATGCATGGCAACTAACAGGGAAGCTGTCAGCCACTGGAGAGACCTCCAATGAATTCAGTAACACCAGCAAAAATGAGATGCCTGTAGTTCACCTGACCAAGGTTAGATTTATGATCAGTATATATACACAATTTCCAAAACTGCATTTGTGTGTCAGAAGTCCTCTAAAGCTAGCAAGGAAGACCTATGACAAATATGTGATCAATGTGCTTATCAGAGGTTGGATAGTCTAATAAGTAAACATGTTTGGAGCCCCTTAGCAAATGCATCATGCAGTGACAAAACACATTTCCATGTAAAGGAGGTCATGGCTAATTTACATTGGGTTCTAGCTACCGGATGAAATGCTGTTGGTCATTGTTTGCCCAGGGACATACAAATGCTGTGCTGCTTGGTGTTTGCCATCATTGCCAAAGTAAAAATATCTGAATGGTGGTTCTGGTACTAAGTCAAGTCTGTTGCAAGGAAGATCAAAGATGCATAGGCTGAAAAAGGTAGGCAGAGCAAAGGTGAGTAGTGATGGCTAATTCTGCCAGAGCTGCATTATTACCAGCAATTAGTACAACTTCTCTTAAGGGCTATTTGTTCTTGGAGCAGATAGGTCAAAGATGTGTTTCTTCTCTGGCATAATACACAAGGCATCCTTGAATTCCCAAGTGATCATAGATTTGCATTTCCAGCAAGTAATTTTAGCAAATGTTACTCCATTTAAATGTCACTATTAGTACATTGCTCTTCACCATGTTAAACAGCATGAGATGTGAGAGATGGAACATATCTGTCTTATTCAGACTACGGAGTTCAGACTGATGGTGAATGATGATACTGTTGATGGCAAATACCTCAGAGACAGCAGTGCTGTGCAAACCAGAGCGCTTGACTTAATTTCAAAGTGAAAGTATTCTGGGTAGTAGGAATGTTTAAAAGGACTGAGAAAGATACATCATGACATAGACCTAAAAGAAAAAAATGATTGTAGCTGTGCAGTGTTTAGTGATTCAATCACAGGAAAGCTACTTGAGGAAGATAGAGATTTAAGATAATGTTAGATATAATAAAGGATAAGATTAGTCAGAATTATTACAAAGAATAACATTATCCCAAACCATTCTATGATTATTAAGAGTTGTGTTTTAATGCTGAATGTCCTTGCTAGTATGAAAACTGAGAAGAGAGTCTGTCTGTCTCCCTGCTCCAGGATACTTAGGGGGGAAAAAAAAAAAAAAAAAAGCCCTGGTAAGATCACTGGACAAGAATACTTTACTCACATGGGTAGGAGTACTCCTACCTATCCTACCCATAACTACCCATGCCTATTCAGGGGTTATCTGAGGAAGACTTGTGCATACCCTTATTATTGATATATTGCCCTCTCCTTGTAGTTCCAACTTGAGTACTCTGCTAATCGGTTTCCAATAATTTCAAATAAGCAGCAGTGTCTTTTTATCCATCACACAGAGCTGGGTGAGGAGTTCAGGAAAAAAAAAGTGTCTATGAACGTTCAAGTAGGTGCTCTGTTAGGGCAGTTTCTTACTCCTTGGGGGAGGAGAGAAGGTTGTTTGTACACATGTGAGCATCTACTTTTCCATAAGATTACAAAAGCAAATATTGGAGAAAAGGAACCCTACAATGGCTCTATTAGAAGAGGATGACCAAGACCCATTTCTTCATCAAACCTGTTTTGTCATCTTTCTTGTAAAAGCATAAACAGCATTATGTCACCTTCTGATACTTTTTGCCTCCTCTGGAATATATGAAACTCCTGATAATAGCATGGAGAGAGTGGGGATTATAAAAGTGGGACCATAATGTTGTTCTACAACTGCATCAAAAAAGATTGCTTAAGAAGGTCCCCACAGCAGAAACTAGAGAGATGCCAGTGTTTCTTGATGGCAGGCTTGATGTCAGGTGAAGGGACTGGCTCCAAACATATCTGCTGATTGCTTCAGGTGAAGAAGTAAGGCCTACCTCTACATTATCCTTTAGGGAGCTCGGGTAGATACTGCCTTTTTATTTTTATTTTTTATTTTCTTTCCCCTCATTCAGGGCAGCACTCTGACTATTGATCCATGGGGCAAAGATTCTGTCCAGTTTTTCTATGGTATCACCTCATGCCAAAATCTAACCAGTTCATCCCCTTACTAAAACTTCCCTCCTTGCCCTCCTCTTTTTTAATACATAAAAAATATGAAAAGTGCTGAAAGGGAGTGGGCTTTGCAGCAGAGCTGAGTGTCAAAACTCTTTGGTTCTCTCCCTGATTGTGCTCTGATTTGCTGTGTTACCTTACAAATAAGGTGGTTAGATCTCCCTGTGCCTTGCTTGCTTCTGCTCTGTAAAATGGAGGTAATTAAAAAACACCTGCCTCATGGGAATGCCTTACACTGATACTTAATGGATTAACATTTGTGAAGCTCTTTGAAAGCCTTAGATGTGGGTCTGTATAGAAATTCAAAGCATTGTTATCTTGCAGGATAAACAGGCATTTCTCAAGGCTGATCCTGTTTTATTCACAATATGTGAAAGATGATAAAATGTGGGGATAGATACATCACTATAATTCAGATAAAGCAAAGCCTGCTGGCTTGCTTGTGCTTCTAATAATATCATCCTATCTTCAACATCATCTGCTTATATCTTAGCCTGAGAGTTAAAGTCCCAGTGCATGTAACAGTAACCTAGGACCTAATGACAAAAATGCATGGTTTTTGAAATTCCGTGATGTCATCTTTCTAACTACAAGTGACATCCCCTCCTAGTCCCTGGCACCAAGAACAGTTGTTCTGACAGTAAGGGCTTGTACGCTTTAGAGATAAGGGATAAAAGGTCTAATCCTAGTTTTCTGTTTGTATGTAGATTATGTAGCAAGTTTGTCTGCTCTACTGAGAATAGCGAGACCTTCACACAATCTCTCAAGTACATAACTGAGACCTCCTAACAGGTCAAATATGTAAACAGCACAGCCAAGGTCTTCAACACACATCAGATCACACAACTGCAAAAAGAGGTAGATACTGTATGTCAGACCATGCACCAGTTTATGCATTCCCTCTATTTTGGGGAGGGAAGTGAAAGCCACCAAATGAAAACCAGGTTATACTACACATGTCTTGTGGCTCTTGGAAATAGCACAATTTTGGAGTACAGCTTTTAAGTATAGGAAGGGGTTTTTTTCTTCATCCCTGTTCTAATTCTTCTGCTGCCTTCTTCCTTCCTTACCAAAATCAGTCTGTTCTGTTTGTAATCCTGCCTAACACAGGCAGATGAAGTGAGTCAAGTCCTTTTTTGTTGTTTATAACAAACATGATACTCAGCTAAAATGTTACAAGCAATCACAAAACCACTGATAATTCTAAAACAAATAAGATGGATGTGGTGAAGAGCCTAAAGGAGGTGAAATAGAACAATCTCAGGCTGAGAAAATAATACCTATGAGGAAATCTTCAAAGATTTGAATTTGTTTTCGTCCTTTTAAAAAAAATATAAAGAGAAATATGAGCTTTCTAATGAATAAAATATTCTTTATATATACCAAGGGAAACTGAGAAAAGTTGACTTTATTTTTAGCAAAGATTTAGATTGAATATAAGGAGTTACATACTATGAGGCAGCTAATGAAGTGCTAGACCAAGCAGCCTAGAAATGTGGAATCCACTTCATCAGTAGCTTAAAGGAGAAGCTAAACAATCCAAGGATGATTTCCAGCTAGTTGGTCTTGTATGAGAGTTGGAGGTTGGAATATTTTTGGTTTGTTTCCCCACCACTACCATGTGATATACTAAAAAAAATCCCATGGGTTCTTTTCAACAACAGTAAGCAATACAACATGATGTAGGAGGTGTGATATTTGATAAAGCACATGAATCTTAAGATAAGAGCAAAGATACAAGACATTTCAATATATACTTAAGTTCTTACTGAAATAATTTCAACCATTTCAATAACACACAAATAAGGGGAGGCTTTCTTTACAACTGTCTTCATTTTTACTTTGGAATAAAAGAATACTGCCAGTGGTGGGTTTGGGTTGATTTTTTGAATATGTGCCATGAAACATTTAGTTGTGATCTTGACTTCATTATAAGAGGGAAAAAGAACATGCATTCAAGTGTTTTACTGAATATGTTGCTTTTGTTAACTTACCATATACAAGCAGATTCAGGAGTACAATGCAAAAATCAAATACATATTGTGGGTAAAATAGATCTGATTAGGGAATACCTAGTCAACATGTGTATAGTTTTAAGTATTAGGGCAAGCCCATTGGCTTCAGTGAGAAAACTTAAATCCTTAACATTCATTAAATGTCTTCCTGAATCAGTGCTGATAATAGGAAGTCTAGGGGATGCTTCCTTTTCTTTTTGGAAAAGGGGTTCTGTGAATTCTCCTGATTCAAATGTATGTGCCGACTGGAGCCTTTGCAAACTATCTTTTGAACTTTGCACAATGGTCTCTCACTCAGTTTTGCAAATTGCTGTGTATTACTCGGTAAGTGTGCATTCCTACCATTACAACTTGTGCTAAATCCTACTGACGTCACTGGACTTACCCTGAAGGGGAATCTGGACCAAGAGGTTTGCAAATAGTGGCGCAGTGTACTCTGGGACTTTGATCCGATGAGGAAATAATCATTGTTAGTACTCTGGAGTCCTGTTCTGGTTGCATGCTGGTTTTGCACAGGAGTAATTCCATTGACTTCATTGAATTTACGCTAGAATCAAGCTTGTTCCTTCTCTTATTGCATATTTGGATACATTAATAAGTGTTTATTTTAGGGGGAGAATGTTGTTGAGTTTCAGTCACTTCTAAACTGTGGGATTCAATGACTAACACAAGCAAGATCCTGGTCACACAGAGCATTAAGCAGCATGAGTTTAACAGCACAGTGTTAAAAATGAGTCACTTAATTAACAAAGGCAGGGAGTAATTAGTATAGAGCAGAATAATGGTACACAGCTAAAAATATTTTCTCTGCTTCGTTCTTTCAGTTTATTTTTTACTTTAAATTACATGGATTAGGGACACCAGGCTGATATATTTAATCATACAGTCCCATTCTGAATATTGTGGTGACAGATAACAGTGTAAGTTAAATATGCAACATGACTCTACAGATACTCAGAGTTGTGTTAGGTGAGAGTGTGCTTTGGCAGGGGAATTTTAAGTCAGCGGATGGTAACTCCTAGAATACTCAGAAGTGAAATATATTCTGTGCTGTGTATCTTTCTAAGTGTCAGCTATTTATATGGAGACAAACAATATGGAAAACATCAGGTGTATTAACATAGAATTAAGGAAATATTCCTAACTCACAAATTTATGTAAGAAACTATCCTATATCCCATTTCGGACCATCAAAGCTAAGAATTTTCTCTTCCTTCTAATTGTTAACTTACAGATTGCCTTTATATTTAAACTACTGTACTCTGCCTTGCACTTCTTGTTTTCTGTCTAAATCTGGATTACTCCCATCCCATTCTGTCATGTCAGCTAGTCATTTCTTGTACCATTCTTCTCTTAAACCAAAAAGCCTGGCTATTAGCAGGCTTTCCCTTTTCCTTATTTGCACTTTTCATTTCTGCTGCCTCTTTTGCTGATAGTCTCATTACTGACAGCAGCTCACTGAAAACATTTTCTTTTAAATGTCAGCAGATTCTGTGTACTGCCTTCTTGATGGCCCGTGTTTCCATTATGAAGAAAACACGACCGTGATCAAGGCATTTGGTCACACGAGTCTGCTTTTTCTTTCCTCTGGGTTTATAGGGACATTTCTCTGCTCTCCGCTCTGCCTTGGTTCTCCACCTCTAAAACAGAGATAACTGTGATCTACAGGAGGGGAAGGTTAAAACAGTTTATGGATTGTATCAGTCAGATGACACGAGTTATAGAAGTACTACATATAGAACAGAAAAATACAAATCACAACTGAGGTATGGTAGACAACCATAACAAAAGTTCCTGGACTCTAATAAAGTGCTGCAAGGCAAAGATGGAAGATACACTATAATGTAACTTGCAGACTTCCCCATGCTGTACAAAGCTGAAGCCATACTGACCAGTCACCTTTTTTAAAAGTAAAATGCCATCAGTAGATGAATGGCAATAGGAACACAAACAACTGCTTCTGATAAGCTTATTATGGACTCCTATGTACGCATACAAGAATTGCAGCAAAAGAGAATGTGATTAGAGGCAGCTGCCAAAATTGGAGAGTTGATGGAAACAAAACTTCAGAGTTATACAGGAAATGAGGTGAAATGAAATGAACTAGCCCAGCTGAGATAATATATTGGTATATGCATTTGCCACACTTACAAATAAAACATTGACTTATTATTGCACTTCCAGTGTGTACAGGTCCCAGGGAATTTAACATAACATGATGCACATGTGGGGGCAGAAGGGAAGGTCATATAGAAAAATATAATGCCAGAAATGGCTTTCATGTAGTCTGTAAAGGGGGGAGGAAAGAACAAACAAACAACAACAACAACAACAAAAAACCCAAGGAGGATTTAAAACTTGACTATTTTTTTTTCTCTCTAAACCAAAATTCTAATTAGGACTTGGGCATAGAAAATATGTTAGACTTCTAGCAGGGTCATTCAAATAATAGGAGATAAAAGTGTCACTTTGTTTATTACTGTCTTTGAAAGCTTTCTATATCTCTTTCAATTTTTGTCACCATCTCAATCCCTTGGAACTTGACGTTGTTTTCCAGTTGAAGTAAACCTTCCTGATGAACAGGAGAAACCATCCAAATAAGGTGAAGTGTCTTGTTGAAAACACACAAATATTTGGGCTTTAAAAAGCAGTTTCTCTTTCTTTATGTCCTGGTGTTTTGAAAGGAAGGAGAAACTCAATAGTGTATGTTCCAAATGGAGTGGGCGAGTATTTGATGAATGAACAGAACACAAACACAATACAGAGGTATCCTGTGGAGTGTCTTTGGTGTAAATGTGATCTCAAAGTGCTTTATGAATTTAAATTGGATAGAAGGATGGAGAAATTAAAAGCCAGGCATGCAAGGAAATTGGGAATTTTTTTTCAGCTGATGAGATGGAAAGATACAGACAAGTTTAGAGCTTTCACATGATGGTAGAGAAAAGTCTTGGACTGAGGTAGTAGAGAGAAAGTTGAAATTACTAAAAGATATATGGAGGGAACTTCTGAGTGTGTTTACAAAATGTGCGTGTAAAATTCCCTGAAAGTTTTGCACAGTTCATTGGAAACCCAAGGTTCTAGTAGGAGGGAAAATACAAAAGACATATTGAAGAGAAATAATTTCATAACCTGTCAAAAGGTGTGCCAGAAAGGCAGAATAACATTTGCTGCTGCTCCAGAAAGATTTTAGAGGAGGCAGAAAAACAGGCTGTCCATATAAATTAGACAGTTATCACTTTTTATGAATCCTATCATGCAGGCAACTTTTAGTTCTTTTCATATCTGGTTCTTTGGGGTAGTTTTTTTGGTTTGTTTTTTTGTTTGCACACCCTCCTTCAAGCAGTAACTGCCTTTTGCAGAGTTTTGTTGGTCTTTTGAAGGACTATTGACACACAATTGATTCACCTGTGTCTACCTGCTTAGCAGTCATTCTCTGAAGTCTTTCAATGACTCCATTACTACTGACTTCAATTATTTGTCCCCGTAGGCAAAGGAGGACATGACATGTATGTCATGTGCTATACCTGGATGCTGCCTATTCTTACTGTATTCCTGCAGCCTAGAAATGCAGCCTGTGGGGTTTTGCCTTCAGTTAGTTTACCTTTTTGTAACAGTTCTTGGTCATCTTGACAGCTGCCTCTGTATTGCGGCAGACAAGATGTGATACAAAGAAACTGTTGAGTCTGAATTCTGCTTATGCTGCACAGTTGTGTGGTACTCCCAAATGCTGGATGGAGCAAGGCAAGTTACATCTGTCACGCCTTGAAGCTCTCATGCTGGGGAAAACAAATCTCTGGCATTCAGTTATATGGACTGCTCTTGTTTTATTTAAGGGATCTACTTTGCAATTACTGTTTGGATTATTATCTATAGCAGCAGCATATCCCACGTTAGGTATCTGCATGTTAGCTCTGAAGGCTTCCTAATATTTACAGATATCCCAACCATTTGCACTGCAGCAGGGAGATGAGTATTGCCTACTCTTATGCTGAAATGGCTCAATGCATTTGACCAGGTCCAGTAAAAAAAGAGTTAAAATTAATCTAATATGATACTAAGAGCAGCAAGGAAGGTCATTTACAGGGCATGTTGGCAGCAGACTTCTCTGATCTTTTTTCTCTCCTTTTTTTTTTCTTAAAAAAACCAAGCAAACAAACAAACAAAAAACCATAATAACCATCATAGTCCATTTGTTCTTGAGTGCCTTGAACTGTCTTGCTCTGACAGCTCTACAAGTACAATTAACTCTTTCAAACCAGCTGGCAAAACCCTGTGCAAAGCACTGCATTATGAAAGACTAGGCATAACCAATGAATGACCCAGCCATCTGACCATCACCTGGCTATATGAAGATAGTAGAAAAACAGTTCTGCTGAAAACCACAGCATCATCCTCTGATGAATAACTGGCTACACAGTGACAAAGAGGCTCCAAGAAGGGCTCAATACATGCTCTGTTTGACACTTCATCAGCCTGCCACCTCAAAGACGGATGCTTGCATAAGTGGGCCTGACAGGGTGTTAGCATGCCACTGAAGTGTGTGTTCTGGCTGCAGTTGAGGCCATCCTTGCATAGCTGCTACAGAAGAGAGGCAGGACAGCCTGTCACAGCCCACAGATGCGTACCCCATCCTACTGCGACACGTAAAGGGCTGTATTCTTGGGTTTGTATGCACGTGTCCAGAGGCTGAGTAAAAACCACTAGATTTGGCCTTTGCTGAGTAAGGCATCAAGGTACCTGATTGTCACACATTATCTTGCAAGTGTGACTAGGAGAAGCACTAATGGAAACCTTCCTCATTCCTATCACTAGCCTGTCTGCCTCAGGTTCCCTGTGACAATAATAGTGGAGTTTCTAATGGCATTAGTCATTCCCTTACATTCAGGGAGTTTTGACTGGTAAAGGCATAAAAATAAACCAGACACAGTACAGATAAACAGTAGGTAACAATTTTCCATACGATCTCTCTGTATGCATTTTCACTGCAAATGTCACTATAAGAAAGAACTATATAATCAAGGCACAAATAAGTAAAGAGCACAGAATAAACACCACAGCCCTCTTACTGCAAGGTATACAACTTGTACTTATTGAAGTGTAAAGAGTGTACTGAACACTAAGGAACGGATCACCTGCAGTAAGATAAATTGGTTTTCTTCTGATGATAGGGTTCCACATGGTGTGGTGACTCAAGTGGAGGGAGTGAAGAAGGCAGAAGAAGGAGAAAGAGGAGGAAAGAACACAGCTCTCCATCACAAGAGGAAAATGAAATGCATAAACTAGTGGAAAAGCACCCTGGCTAAGAAATTGAGTTGTGAAACACTTCTAGTGCAGGGGGAAGTCCCAGATTTTAATCCACTTGGTGATTTCAAGGTTAGACACTAAGGGTCCTTCTTGTGGCCCAAAACGGGCGTAATTTTTAGGTAGCACTTGAAGATAGATGGTCTCAATAGCTCATTGAACCTTTTGGCACCTAAATTTCAGACAAGTCTCAATTCAGATGGAGTCCCATTCCTAGTCTGTTAATGCACAACTTCCAAAGGGACTGTGATCACACGAACTGCAGTAAGCTCCAGAGCAACAGAGAAAATTAACTTGACTTCTAGAGAGATGCATGTGTTATATGGAAAGAGATTCAAGGAAACCACATTCCCTAGTTCACCTGAACTCTGCCTTCTAATAATTGTGTTGCTTCTCTTCAGATTTTGCTATTGGGTTCAAGCTGGTGAGCCACACAGTTCAAATGCTCTGTCAAATGCATTGATGTAGTGATGATGCATTTGTACTCAGCATCATTTATACTGTGCTACATAGTAATGTAAAAATTAGAAGTTGACCTCAAAATCTAAATTGTTAGGAAGCACAGATAAAGGTTCAACTAAAATAGTTGTGTGAACCTCAGGAGCAGTATGAAAGTACACCATCTGGAAAATAAAACTTACAAATGTACTTAGCTTGCTGTTTGCCCCAGCTACATAAGCTTTCTGTGGGAGTTTAACAAAATACTTGCTATTTTTGAGGAGTTTAGGGGTGTCAAGGAAAAGTAACTGAAAGAACTGGATAACTATTAAAGGTAAAGAATAAAATTTCAATATAGTATTCAGGAGAAAATCACTAGAGCATGTACTTCCACGTGCACAACTAGCTAAAGACCCCAAGCATTAAAGCAAATTATCAGTGTCTGTAATTTCTCCTAGGATTTCATATTGTTCAACTCCAGCTCAAGCAAGACAATCTGCCATGTGTTTCTGGCAGATCTTACTTCATGTCTAGCACTTATATGCATGAATTGGATAAAAAGCTCATACAGAGTTTCAGTATTTGTCAGGAAACATATCTCTTCCTCTGTCACTGAAGTTCCCTGTTATTACCTCAATTCTGCTGCTCCACAGAGGGGTCTTACTGTAATTTCTATTTGATTTGGGGGGTGTCATGGGACAAGAAATAATTCTGAAGTGACTATGATCCCTGCAGTACTGGAGACAGCAAAACAGACTCTCTGAAGCAGTTTCTGACTCCTAGATCACCGCCTGCTTTCATACAATATGGTTTGTAGAATGGAAGTCCTCTTAGAAGGCATCACTAATTTTGTTGGGATTGCATAAGCCTATGGCACCACCTAGCTGCAAACACTTGGTTTGGGGTTTTTTTTTTCACTTCAAAAACACTTTTTCAATTCAGCTAGCACTGAATTAAGAAGTGGGCTAAGTATTTACTACAAATCTACTTATTGTCTGATCCATGGATCCCCAGACCTGTTCCAAGTCTTCTGCATGTGCTGGCTTATCTTACTGATCTGTTATAGGATGGCACACTAGTGCCTAGTTATGTGCACTGACTTGGTGGAAAGAACTCTGCTGTCTAGGGCTCACTTCAAAGTACAAGACTGCTCATCTGAGCCGAGGTCCTAAATCGTATTTCTTCCTTCTGAACCAGAACACATGCTGAAGTTATTTGTCTGTTAAATCACAAAATTATGTTATCACCCCAAACAGAAAAATAATTCGAAATCTAAAACCAACCACAAAAAAAAGATACTTATTTTACAGTAGGAATTACAGCTGCATTTGGAAAAAAAATGTTGACAAATAAGGGTACCAAACTGTGCTGTTTTGTGGAAACTAGAAATATTTGTTTCTTTGCATCAAATCTGGCAGTTTCTACCTTCCAGAAAGGGGTAAGAAATACCAAGCTTTGCAAATGGTCTCTTCTTTTCTGCAACTTCTCAAAAACATGACAAACATATTTTTGTTTAAAAACAAGCACCCATATTTTTCAAGTTTAAATGAAAAAATAAACACAGAAAGGAAACAGTTCCCTGAAGAGGGGCGTCAAAAGAAACATTTTTACTCTATACAAAATGGAATTTTTTCTATTTTCTTTAAACAGATTTTCATTTCTATGTTAATCTAAACCAATGTGCCTTTCTTTTCTGGGACATTTCTTATAGCCATTGAACAAAATCAAATACCCTGTTATTTAGCCAACTCCACATAGAAGGCTGGAGACGCATCAAAATGTATTAATATCTTCTTTGCTCCTGATATGTGTCCTAGAACCCTTGGCATAAAAAAGTAGAACTTGACATTTACAAAATGGGTCTTTTATGAACTTGGTGGCCTTGGATACACTTATAGTCAGAAAAGATGCTTGAGTTGTAAGGGAAAGGTCTTCATGACTGAGTGATCATTATACAATTAATAGTTATATTTGGTGAAAGAACAGAAAGATGATGTTTGTCAATGTTCATCTTGGGCAGACTTCAGAAAAATGCCTCTGAGGAAGATGCAGTACATGCTTTAGAGAACAGAGAACAGTTTGGGGCTTTTCTTTTTCTTAGAGGTGGCATTTTAGACATGCCAACTTCCTTGTCTCTTTGCAATATGGATGCAAGATTCATTTATGTCATTGCACAAAATTACTTTAGAGAGACTTATAAACTGTACAGACTTTTTTTTTTCTGTATCGTTATCAAAGGTCCTGCAGAAAAGTTGAAATGACAGCTTTAGCACACTTGGACCTGTGCTTTCTCAGCATGCTGCTAGCTCCTTCACACATGTCCTCTGGCTGGTGCTTCAGAAGATTTATTTTAGAAGCTGAAGAAAGAAAAAGCAGGCAAAAAAGAGATCACAGTACCAGCACCTTAAATCTCATGCTTCAGGCCTCAAAGAATGCTACCACAGACATGAGGAAAGATGCAAACTTTCTCCCCAAGCAAGCTTTCTATTAGCAATTAACCGGAGAGTTACAAGATTTTTATTAAGCACACTGAAAGGCTGTTTTTGCAGTATGGACAGGTGAGCTGTTTGAACCAGAGAGGTAATGCTACTCTGCATTTCACTATTTCCACTGACTTGGAAACTTAGATGCTGATTTCTGAGTTCCCTTAACTGCACTATACACAAAGGCTTTTCCAAAGCTTAGTGAAGTTATTGCATCCTTCTCAGTGTCAAATCCTGACAGCCCTGGTCCCCCAAGCCCTGCTCTTGAAGTTTCCCAGAAATGAAGAGAAAACATCCAAATAACTTATGAAATCTTCCTGATCTTCAGGGAGGTTTTGGATGAATTTCAGAGCAAAGGCTCAGGACTGAATTCACTCTTCTTAATGGCTCACAATTCCAGACTAAACAAGTGAGGGTAACTGCTAATAAGCAAACAAGCTATTGCAAAACCTTTACAGTTATAGAGAAATAGGAAATTATGCCCTGGGTTGTTTGCTGCCCTTTACTACCTGTTACTCAGTACAACTGAGCAGGGCACAGACACTTAGAAAGCACCAGGAAATTTTGTTGTTAGTATTGTATTCATTCATTCTGAAATGAGTCTCCTGGTTGTGCCAGCAGGGTTGTTTGTGGACAACGTGGTAAGATGAATTGAAGAACAGATCTGTGTTAAAAACAACCTCACATAAAAGTGAGAAAAGTTCTTGGAACCCTGTGTTTAATGGACCTCAGTGATATTTCTCTCATAAGTCTGAGTAAAATTTTAGATGCATGAACAAAGAACTACAGCCAACCAAATCTGAAAGGGGAAAGCATCTCAAGCGGAATTGAAATACTTAAACATTTAGTGAAGGTGCCTGAAAAGGTATTTAGGTGTTTCTGGCATTCAGACCTCCCTTTCCACACACACTCCTCCCCACTATCTGGAACATAAACGGTTGCTTCTGCTGTACAGCTGGAGGTTGCTGCATGTTTCTGATGTGTTTTGTCATCTCACACCAGAGAAACAGAATTAATGAAATAGTGATTTTACTTCCAGGGTCTGATTCAGTAAGCCTAATGCAATGATGCCTATCATTTCCCAAATGAAAACTAGGAGACAGGGAAAATCTGGTAAATGTACACAGCTCACATCCAACCCCATCCAGTGGACAGGTCTTAATAAAATTCTACATAAAATAAAACTTAGTTATGTGTGAGTTTTGTGCATTGGGCATCTGCTTGGGACCCAGGTGTCATTGCCTACTGAACATAATATTTATAATTATAAAATGTTCATTAGGTTGCCAAATGGCTGTCCTGTATTTCTTCTCACAGAAGGGAATGACTTAGCTGTAAGACTGAAGAGGTTTTTTTACCCTGGCTCAAAAGTTAATTCTTCCATGTGAAGCACAGCATCTTCAACAGAGATGGACTAATGATGCTCCACTCAGGAGTATTTTGACTAGAGCATGGCCAGAGAGGTGAACTCCTGGCTCCTCAGGCAGGAGAAGCAATGTGCCAGAGCACCCTGAAAAACAGTACATTGTTGAAGAAAAGGTTGAGGGGAAATGTGTCATGTCCCTCCCTCCTTTTCCTTGCAATCTATGTTGTCAGAAAGTACTTGGCATTTCATTCCTTCCACACTGCTTTACCATCATCTCCATTAATTAAAAAAAACCAAAACAAAACAAACACAAAACCAAACCAAAACACCCAAAAAACACATAAGAGATACTTGGCCATGAGACTCCAGAAGAGGTTCTGTAATTTTGAATCTTGGCTAGAGGCAGACACTGCCCAGAAATTCAGAGTAAACTCCCCAAGGAAAAGAGTAACGGGACTTAAGTATTAGTTTGTTCTAGGCATTTCTTGATCCAATGAACAATTTTTTTTTCTTTTTTTTTTCTTTTTTTTTTCACAAGTCCCTAAACAAATAATGATTGCTGCTGTTTAGACTTGGTTTTGGTATGACAGAAGATATTACAAAAGAATCCAATAACTGCATATACTGATCATTAGTGGATTAAATTAAAATCAAAGTCCTTAGTTGTTTAGTTCAACAGGACAAACTTCGAGAGATAAAAGAAATTTGCTGCAGCACAGGCATATAAAATACTGAAAAGCAATAGAATTTCTTCCTATTCTAAGAAGAAGAGGATGGTATTTACTGAGGGAATTAAGATAGCTATTATCTCCCTTTTGTAACTATTCCTGCAGTACCTCACCTGATGTAGTTGCTTCTGATGAGTTTGGATAGCCCTTATCCAGACCACAGTTGCATCTGGGCTGATAAATCCTCTCTGTTATTTACATCCCAGTCAAGGGGAAAAATCTGTAAGTATGAGCTTTGAAGATAAGAATCACTTCGACAAGAATATTGGGAATGAGAACAGGGTGAGGGGGAAAGCCTTAACCAGAAAAGAAAGTTACGGTTTGGAGATCCAAAAATGGAAGTACAAAACTAGTTGGAAAACATCAATGTGTGTCAGAGCTTGCAGTGTTTATAAAAATAAATGGTAAAATGTTGCTTATTGTAGAAGTAAAAACTAATATATGAAAGAAATGGTGCTGCTCTTTATGGAGATGGTATGAACTAAAGGTAACTGATAAAGTAACAGTAAATGATATCTTGTTCTCTGTTCTACATACACATTCTTATTAAGGGCAAGACTATCAATATGCATGAGTGCATAGATATGGAAAGTACACATTCAACAGGGAAATAACTGACCCAAAGCTGGTGGCAAGGTTATTTAAAAAGCTATCCCTTCTGGTCTTAAATGGTTCTATGAGATTTGATTATAGGATATTATATTTTCTATTTAAGAAAGGAGTAGTGGTGTGATTCAGACAACAACTGGTCTATTAGTTTGACCTCAGCTGGTTAAACACTATCTAAAAATGATAAAGAACATTTTGCTGAAAGAGAAGGCTTAGAAAGTGATGGCTAGTGGAGCTCTTCGGGATCTGTCTTCGGACTTCTCTTGTCCAATATTTTCACTAATGATGTTGGCTCAGAAATCTGGTGCTCTGATGAAATTTGTTGCATACACTTTGCAGTGATTAGCAAATCAGAGGAGGTATTGAATATCAGACAGGAAAAACTGGATTACCATGGGGCCCTGAGTAATAGAAATGAGGTGAAATTAATCACACAAAACAGAAGGTCATGCATTTACGTCATTCATTATCGCTCATTCCTTAGTAATGAAATGACAGAATATCCTATATTTACTAGTTAGTCATAGCTTGTCTATTACCACCAACATGATATGGTCTTCAAAAAGACAAATACAACGTGGGACCATATTAGGAAAGCTATTTCCTTGAGAAAGGATTAATTTGAATATATAAGGCAGAGTTTGGACTTAAGCTGCTGGAAGGATGTGGACACATATTTAGCTAATGATCGCAAGAGCATTCCAGATGCCTTTAGAAGACCTTGAACAGAATAAACAAGAAGACAAAAAAAGAAAGATGCCAATTAGAAGAACACAGGTGCACTTTCCAAGATAAAGGGAACTTGGCACAAAGAACCGCAATTCGGCAGTTTATCTTGACCAATTAGACTGAGACAAGTTTCGCGTGTTTTAGTTAACATAACCAATTGTGTCCTATGTTTATGCACGTGTACAGTGTTAGTATAACCAATTATATCTTATGTTTATGCGTGTGTACAGCGTTGATATAACCAATCATATTTTATGTTTGTGCGCGTGTACAGTGACTTTGCAGAATATGTGACTATAAGTATGTGTGTGTTTTAGCAATAAAGGGTCGTCTGCTGTCTGCTCTCAAGATTATAGGCATCCGTCTACTTCAATCTCCTCAGAAGGATATATATTAGAATGCATCTCTAGCCAGTCACCCAGGTGAAGAAAAGGATTTTCTTCTTTCTTAATACTTGAAAATTGCAAGGAGAATGTTGGATCATGTAGAAAGATCATCAAAGTATGTGCCATGTCTAATGGCATTGGGAGTTTATAGCACTGCTCTGTAGCTGAGGGCCTCCAGGAATGACTTTGCCAAAAAGTAGCAACACTTATCTGGCTCACAGCACCTAAAGAATAGTAAGAACAGATTTAATTTCCCAAGAACAAAATTAATTACAGCAGAACAAGTGCAGAGAAAGGTTTTTCATTTCTCTGCTCACCCCAATAACACATCTAATAAGAGAAATCTCAAAGAGGTGTTCTTCATCTGCTCTTAGAAGGGGTGCACATGAATGGAAAGCCAAGAAAAGAAGTATATAAGACAGAGACCAACTTGTGCATAAACTACCGACAATTTTTTTTTAGGTCAAAACTTAGAAGGTTTATAGCCATCAGACCTTCTTGTCTCTAAACTGGCTTCTCAGCAACAGTAAAGGTGCGAGTTTGTGACATGGCCACCTACAACAGCAATGGACTCATCTCAACAGTCCTCCAAATCCCTTCCTATCCTACTAAATTTCTTAGGGAAAATTTCTAGCCAGCTTTCCCTCTCCCCGTTTCATTTTTTTTCCCTCTGACAAGTATCCCTGTGATTGTTGGAGGTCATAGCGATCTTAAAAGGAGACAAAGAGATGCTAGCAGGCAGTGAAACACAATTATAAAACTCTAGTAATCACAATAAGCTGGAGTCACTTGGGAAGATAAGCAGAGACTGAAATCCTGGTGGCTTTTGTTTTGGTCTTACCTCTGTTGCAATAAATCTGCACATTCTCATTCTCCAGACTCTCAGTCTGCATGTGAATTGAATAAAGTGTTTGTAAACTTCCTGAGGCTGAGTTAATATCCTAATCATAAATAAATTAGGAGGACTAGGGCTATATCCTTCCTATTAATCCAAGGACAAACTTTTTTCTTCATTTGAGCTGGAGCAAAATTGGGTCAAAGGGCTCAGTACTCTGTAGCCTTGTTCACTCATGCAGTCATTTACCCATGCAAGATGACTGCAAATTATTGTACAAGGGAGAAGTCAATGATGAACCAACTGCTTGGATTATATTTTCTAGTTAAAGAGCTTTCTGTTCCCCCTGAAACTTCAATTGTATTAACAGAGTGAGTCGTTAAATGGTTTAATTTGTCTGAAATAGCAGATGAACTGGCTGCTGAATTGCCTTTTTCCAAGGGGAGCATGTTCCATTAAAAATTTTTCTGAAGTCTAAATTTTTATGGGAAATTTCTGAGAAAAAGCTTAATGTTATTTTGTTATATTTTGCATAATTTTTGCAAATATGCAAAAAAAAAAGAAGAGGAAATATATGGCAGGAAAAATCTGCAAACACTCACAACATTTGAAGTGTCAATACAGAAATGAACAGACCAAATACTCTCTCAAGGCGCTCAAGTTTACAGACTGAAGATGACAGGCTAGAATGAGCCAGAGATCAGAATGTTTCATTCAATCCTACAGCTATGTTTTGTCTTGATAAAGTAAAATAGGCTTAATTTGGTTTTGATTTTCCTTGCATATTAATCACCTTAAACGGAGTGCTTTATTATGGCTATGTTCTAGATTACAATTTTCTATGCCAGTCAAATGTTTTGACAGTACAAACAAACTACATGGAAGTTTCCAGAACATTTCTTTATCATGACTCAGTATTAGTGATTTACAGAAAGTGGAGCCACTCCAGCTGGGTGGAAATACAGGGATTGTCATCAGGTCCTGCAGGTTTGGGGGTCATTCCTTTTTTTCATTTATGTCTCTTCCCCACTACCTCCCTTGCCATTCTTCCATCATACAACTTGCCAAGTCAGAACTATGTTCTTCAGGATGCGTACTGTCTCCTCTGATATGGGTGTAAAGCCCAGGTCTCTATGGGCATAGAGTGCTTTAGCATGAAGACTTTAGTATGACTTTCCCTGTGACAGGATTTTAGTAGGACTTGTACTCTTGCTTGTATCCTTCTGCTCATGTGGGAGTTCTGTGTGCTGCAACCATGAACCAAGGAGGTCAGTCTCTTTCTGTTTTCCCAGAATATGTCCAAATACCTACTTGATGACAAATACAAACCCACAGTCTAAGGACCTGCAGGCTGATGTTCCATGGCAGGTCTAGACTGCAAGGTGATTAGATCATTTTCCTAATGCAGGAAATGAAGGTTCAGACTACGTTCTGTTCCCTACCCTGGACTCGTGCACATCTAGCTGTTGGAGCAGGGAAGCGTTAGGATCCACGTTGGGTCTGTGACCGTGCTTTAGCAGTTTCTCTTCAACGCTACTTCTTCATCACCCCTAGGAGCTAAATAAATGAAATACTGGCACAGTTAACAAGTGGGCAGGTGGTGCAGCTGCACTGTGGGCCAGGAGCTGGAGGATCCCATCTACCAGATTAAAATGATGAGAGAAGGCAGAAGCAAGCACAGACAGTAAAATTAAACAAGTATTCCTATTTCACTTCTTAATGAGGACTATCTGGTCTATGTTAAAGCTATCTTGTCACTCCTTGCAAAACTACATCAGCAGCAGACAACAAGCACAGTGCAAAGATTCCTGTGCCAGCAATCAAGTGGTAGCTCAAGAAACAGAACAATTTAATCAGTGTTTTGCTGCATGCACACAAATTATATTTGTTAGGATGCAGGTGTTGTGGCACTGTGTTTCTCTTGATCTGAACTGGTACCTCTGCAGATCCAAGCAGTGTACTGTCCGATTGTATCTGCTCCATTAGCTTCAGCTTAGCAGGGTCCTGGCCCTGCTTCCTTGTGCAGTATAGATAGTTGTCCAGCTTGAAAATAGTAGAGTTACTCCCTGGAAACCTTGCTGACACCACAAGCTGCTTTTTAAGCCAGTTATCCTTCTTAAGATGTATAAACTGAAAAAGGAATTTCTCTGGACTGCCAAGAAATGAGGCATAGACTTGCTTTTATATTCGTCCCAAAGTTCAAAATTCAGTACTGGAGAAGCAATCTGAACTATGTAGGTTTCCCTGATACCGAAAAGCTGGTCGAAGAAACTCTCTAAGACTCGTTTTGGAGTTTTAGAAAGCAGGCATTCTTTATTGCAGCACTGGATGCGCGGGGGATAATTCCACCTAGTGTGCATGCCACAGCTTTAGCACTAACAGGTTATATAGAATAACTAATTGCATATTAATCAGATTAGTATTCATATACATAAAAATAATTTCAACTGATTATCTTAGTACTGCCTACATCCGATCATGCGCAATGAAGGATCCATTTGAGTCGAAGGGCTGCTTTTGTGACCACCAACCCATTTGAAGTTCTTGTTGGCTGTCCTTGAAGTCTTTATTCTTGTCCTTGTTCTTTGATCTTGAAGCTTAACGCAGCTTCAATCACATGTGGTCAGTTTCAACATTGTTCTCATCTAGCATACAGGAACATCTAGTCATAAGAGCAAAGAACTGCAAAACTTATGAATAATTACTAGTTAATCACTTGACTAGACTTTGTAATTATCTCCCCTGTTACCCTTTGTCTATTGTTTCTACCATAATGTTAATATATGATCATTTATCAAATCTCACTTGCATAGTCACCTAGCAGCAAACCAGTTTTCATAGAAGGTACAAAATATTAAAACTGTAAAAGTTTGAACAAACCACACGAAATGTATGGACATATGCTATCATCCTGTTGTCCATAACTTTGCCAAAGCCCAAAGAAAAAGTGTATAATAGAGCTCATACAAGTGAGTGAAAGTAAAATAAATCAGGTTACTATAATGAAATGTGAGGATATGATCAGACTAATTAAATCCATGTTCCTTAGAAAACTGACGGGGAAGAAGGGAACCAGGAAGGAAGTTATTTTGTTTAGTTACCAGTCCTTGTTACTACATAGAGTTATTAACTGTCATTGGGACTGGTGTATATATTCTAGCCAAAGAAAGGTACAGGGAGAGTCAAATAATTTCCAGACTGGAATTAATGTTGCAAGTGTAGCCTTCTGAAATTACAGGTAATGAGGTTATAAACAATCCCTTTTGCCAGATGCAGAGTTGCACACAAGGGAAAAATCCAGTTAGAAGAGACATCACTTGTTCAGCTGACAGTAGCAGGACATATCAGGATTGCAATCAGAGATCCTAACCAATGAAATACATGAACATCTGATCTTTCAGAAAGCAAAGCTGTCCAAGGTGGGTGTTATTTTTTTCTGTAACTGTGAGTATCTGTTTCTGCTCACTAATAGATTCTCATGTGGAAACACATTTCTCTCATTCCCCCATCCCAGGTGCAAAGCAAGCAGATGGGAGGGAAGGAATTTAAAGCTCAGGGGATTAGAAATAAGGAGGCTAGAGAAGGAGATGGACAGTAGGACAGGCAGGCAGAAGTTCAGAGAGGAATTTAAGAGAATCTAAAAGATAAGAAGGCAAATAAACACCGAGAAAGACACATATGTAAGAGAATGAAGTAAGAGTGCGCAAAGAGAGATGCCAAAACTAGGGCTATTTTTTTTGTCCCTAAGTACTTGATTTTGCAACTTTAACATCGGGATTGGCTGTGGAGAATAATACTCTATAATTCTGTTATTAAACTTTGGCAGAGGGAGGGGGACAAAAAGAAAATAAAGGGGAATACCGTTATCCCACAGGGTGTTGATTCCCAACAGTGGACATCCAAAGTTACACAGCAGTAATTTAATCTATTTCTCTCTCTACCTTGGGACTGATGGTCTTTCACCTATTCCCTTCCTGTCTTAAATACTCTCACTGTTTTTCAGAAGGTACTATGTTGCACTGCAGAGACAGCTGCAGTTATGTGGAGGAAAAAATCTCTTGTTAAAGCAGGCTGGAATTTTAATGGAACAATTATACTGTTTAATTGAAAAGGTACAAAATCATTCTAGAAACTTAAGGTCATGCAGGTTTTAAGAGTGTTTTGCTCCAGGCTTCTTGATTGTAGGTGTCATTTTCAGCTGTATCTGAAATTTAAGGTAAACTTCTCTTCTATGTCCTTGTTTCATCCTTCTTTTTCTCTCCATTTTCTGCCATTCTGTGTTTATCCAAAGTGCTCAGTCTTCCTCATGGGTATCACAAGTGCTACATGTGGAGATGAAGGACTTGCACAGCAGCAAGACTGATGGGCCGGTACTGACAAATGTTGTTGGATGCCTTTTGGAACAGAAAGATTTCATCAACATAAAGTTATTTTCTTCTGTCAGAGGAAAAAACAAACTTGTAAACAGCAGCAACACAAAAATCCTTGAATCTAATTGCCAAGCTTTTAAAAAATAAAAAAAAAAAAGAAAAGAAAAAGAAAAAAAAAATAAAAAAGAAAAAAGTAAAGGCATTCCACTGGCTAAGATGAAAAGACTTTCCAGCAAACAAGACTCCATTCAGGCCAGCATCAAATCAGCCTGTTCCACTTTTGCGTTTTATTTTATAATTAATTTTCTTTACACCCACAGCATTTGAAGTTGAAATAACTGGGTCAGGAGACCAGATTTGCAAGGCTGGGATCCTAATGAATACACTATCCATGAGGAAATACAAGGCCAATACAGTGTCCTACATGCCTTTTTCCCATGAAATAAATAACCCATCTCATTTCCCCACAACAGAGTATTTCAGAGGCCCAGTGGTTAGCCAGTCACAAGGTCTGAGCAATTACCACTGTAGTGAGTGGAAAGTTTTAGAGGAGTAGCTACTACAGAAAATAAGGCTTACGAGCTCTCAA
Organism: Harpia harpyja; assembly: GCF_026419915.1. Classification (NCBI taxonomy): domain Eukaryota; kingdom Metazoa; phylum Chordata; class Aves; order Accipitriformes; family Accipitridae; genus Harpia; species Harpia harpyja. Next base: position 22,455,565 of record NC_068952.1, read on the forward strand.
ATGTAGTGGGCATAGTTGTCATAACATTTGAAACCTCCAACCTGATGGCTTCTCTGAGGGTAGATTGAGTGCCATTGTTCAGACAGCTGCCTCTCAAGGGCTCAATTTTCTGCTACCTTATGGGCTATTTGTAATCATGGATGTGAAGGTGAGTGGCAGGAACCAGGAGAGCAGAATTCTCTTCTCTAAAGATAGCATCTCAGGCCCACTTTTCCATCACCTAAGTGACTAAACAATGCACAACAAAGTAATGATCCTCTGTCCTAAAACTCAAATAAAGTTCTTCCAAGGCATTGTTACATTTTCACCTTTTTTGGAAACACAGCTTAGAAATTGGCAATACGGAAGACATTGGGAAGAGGAGATGAGAGAACAGAGTTAATCTGCAAACAACTCTTTTCTGTCTGTCTTTTACAAGATGATAGCCAAAGATGTGAAAAAGGGAAATATTCAGTGAGATTTGGTTTGCTTAATCACAATTCTTTATTGTGATTTGCAAGAACTGAACAGAACTGAAGTGCCCAGAGGATCTGAAATGACAGAGAGAGAAATATCTGTGGGATGCTAAATTTGGAAGTGACTTAACAGTATCTGAAAAAATAGTCTTTGATATAAGCATCTACAAAACAAAAATGCCAACAGCCCACAAAGATGCCCTGATGTTTTTATTGTTCTGTTTTATTTTGTTTCGTTCCATTTTCTGCCTTGTGACTTTCTAACTTGACAAAGTTCATTGGATACAAATTAACTTTCTCAGAGTGCTGTTTGTTACAGTTTCGCTTACCTTGATGGGATGCTTAACAGACTTGAAGTTGGCTTGTTTCAGCTAAATAAGCCAAGAAATAAGCAGAAAATAAATCCTATCCTAGGTAGACTAAGAACCTGGCTATAAACACTACCACCTAGTTTTGAAAGGGACAAGACAGGTATACTTCAGAGCCTTGACAGAACTTAATCGACTTCCAAGTCACATCAAACTCTTCCAGCACAAAAAACAGTCTTGAAGGTCTGTGATCTTGCTTGTTGTTTTGTTGGGGTGCGGAAAAGGTTTTTTTGTTGTTATTGAGGAAATTTCTTGCTTCAAAGCAAATTAAATAGGAAATACTAATCATATTTCATAAGATCATATGTCCAGCTGTTTAACTAAATTAATTGCTGTTCCAAATACAGGGACTAATTTCAGGAGAGCAAGACAGCACCTGTATTGGAAAAGAGGCGGCGGGGGGGGGGGAGTGTGTTTGTTTGTTTGTAATGCTTAAGGACAAAGCCTGTGTAAGGCCATTTGGAGTTTATCTCTTTTCTCCCCATTTGAAGACCAATACATTTCTCTTGAGAAGGGAAGGCATAATTCCTTCTCTTAGAGTAGATGAAGACCAAGAACTGGATCTGCACTTTGAGGAAAAAGAGAGATCATGATTTGTTTTGTCCAAAATACAGCTGAATTCTCAGGTCTGAGAATCATTGCACTGACCCAGTGTCTTGTGCCTGGAGTGTTGGTGGTGCTGATACCAAAGGCACTATCACATACCATCAATAGTTAGCTTCACTCTGTAAAGTTAAGCAGGATTTCTTTAACATGGAAAGGAGGAATAAGAGTTACTCATGGGAGGAGAGGGGAGGGCATCAGGAGTCCAGGTCATCTATAGGAAAGGAAAAAGAAGTCTCCTGGTGTTTTCTAACACTCAGATACCTCCTTTTACCATGTCCTTGAATTCAGTCAAATATGAAAAAAAGTAGGCGTGTTAACAGGCTAACCCCAAACATACAACTGGAGCTGCCTGGGGCAGAATAAGCCCACAGAGAGTTACTCTGAGACAATGTACAACTTTGTCTAAATTTTCCTTTGGTTATGCCTATGTCACCCTTATTAGATGAGGATCTTCTGTGTCACTATATTCATTCTTCTCACAGTTCTCAGGAACTAAACACGATAAGCACCCAGTTAGACCAGCAAAGTTGTGGTGGTCAGCCCATAAATAGCCTTTTTACCCAGAATGTTGCATAAAGGGTGGAACTGTGCAATCCTGCTCCAGATAAAAAAAAGCTCATCAGCTGTCCTGCACAGAACTTCTAGATAAAAATCAGGAAGGCACAAAGTGCTACTGTTCCTCAATTGTGTAATGCTGAAGTCATGGTTATGATATTTCGTGTAAAGGAAGGAAGCCAACAGAGAAGGGTATGGTCATACATAAATGATAAGTTCAAACTCACAGCAAAACTCTTTCTCCTGCTTGCTTGCTTCCTTCCTTCCTCCTTTCCTTCCTTCTCCTTCCTTCTTGCCTCCCGCCCTCCCATCTTGCCTGCCTTCCTTCTTTCCTTCTTTCCTTCCCTCCCTCCCTTCCTCCCTTCTTTATTTCCTTCCTTCCTTCCTTTCTCCCTCCCTCACTCCCTCCTTTTCTCCTTTCCTCCCCTTCCTTCCCTTCTTTTCCTCCTTCCTTTTTCCTCTTTTCTACTTACACCAGCCTCTGGGTTTTATGCATTTCTTAGTTCCCTTTCTGTAATATGGAAGAGTAAACATAGACTTAGCTTTGATGTGTAGGATCAGTCAGATTCCTTGGTATTGTACAGCCCATTACTCTAGATACTACTAGATACTGCTCAAACAAAGAATGCCAAAAATTTCATCACTATGAGTTTAGTAACATTAAATGAACATTTTTTCTTTTCCTACTGTTGTGAGTAGAAAAGCTGGACGACATCAAATAAAATACAGCAAAGGAGGAGGGTAATAACATGAGGGAGGAGAGGGTTTCTCCAGCACACAGAAGGTAAGGAAGGATAGGAGAAGACAGCAGTGACACCTATTTTCTAACCAGCCCGGCTGGTTCCATGCCAATGATTTTCAGATCAATTTGATTAGAATGGCTGGTCTTGTTCTGATTTCTTCTGCGTCTGTTGTTTTTGTGGCAGCCTTGGAATGGGTATTTACAAAATCCCTATTTGTAACACTGTGTATTTTTTGACACCTGCTTTTTATTTCCATGGGAGCAGTATGTCCTAGAGACCTGCGTATGCTATTTTGTGCCAGCTACCAGGAAGAAATACCAGGAAGGCTCTCATGCCTCTTTCTAATGAGGAAAGCAAACTATAACAGAAGCCTCTGCTGTATCAGCATCTTAGGATTTCTCAAGTGTAGATAAGAATAATTATGCAGTAGTGTGCTTTGAAATGAAAAACGCTATGATGCTCATGAGCAAGTGTGAGATGTCCTAAGCTAGTCATTCGTACCTCACATATGCCCTGAAGTTTAACAGTGACTCTCTATCCTTGTGGTAGTTTTTTTAAAGGAGTGCCTATGTTGCTCACTAGTAACAAATGCAGAGAAGAACGATGTTCTGCTCTTGCAAGAAAGAGACAAAACAATCAGCGTGTCTTTGTAAAGTCTAACAGTTATTTTGTGCTCAGTTGGCAGGAAGCTGGACACAAAGGCTTTCCCTTGGCTTGCACTAGACTAAGCACTCCTGCAGTCTTTCGTAACTGCAGTCCCAACACAAGCCCTGGCTATGTTCCATCCCCACGTGAGGACAGGATCAGGTCTTCCACTTTGCCCTGGTTTTTGTTCAGGCATGTAGCCCAATGTTTCAGAAAGATGTTGAGAAACTCTTAACGGATGCCTAGTTTGGACAATGAGGCAATCGTGATCAGTGTGGCAGATCCATCCAGCTCAGATGCTGTGCTCTCTGCTGAGACTTTTTAATTATTATTTCATTATTAACATATCTTTAAAACTTTGTTCAGTGCTTATTTGAAGCATGAATAGGACTGGAAGTAGTCCAGCACTTTGCATTTTCATACTGTTCTGGGATAGGCTTACAGAGGACGGCTGGTACATGGACTGGACTCTGCCCTTCAATTGCCCATGTGGGTGTAAAGCTCCTTGGCAGGCACACAGACTTTTACAAGTGGCACAGTGCAGAGTCTCTTCAGGAAAGTTAGTTAATCTCTGTACGTCCAAGAGTGCTGAATGAGACCCGTAAAGCGTTAAGCGTGAATTCAGCAAAATCTTGAAACAAATGAACACCTAAATAAGACATGGCTAATCTAGGCTCCCTGTAAGTCAGAAAGGAAGGCAGCAGCAGGGAGGGCAAGAAATTTCTTTCTTTGGAATTTGGACTACAGAATTATTCTGTGCCAAACACAAGTGAATGTCTCCATAATGTCTAGAAGACAACTGAAAGACCAGTGGCAACAGTTTCTGTGGATCCTAAAATTGCCTTGAGTAACTGTCTTGAGCTTCACTAGAGTGACAGTGGTCTCTGCAGCTAGATGTAGATGGGTATTATTTTGCCATGGTAGAATAGCACACGCAACTTTGGTTACAATGCAAGGGCGTGACACCACGCAGCATCTTTGCCTAAATATACAAACCTCAAATCTTTAATTCCTTACTGAGTACTGGTTCTTCAGATAGCTGCTGAGAAAAGCAAAGAAATCAAACCTTCAGCTGCTGTCTCAGATGTGCAAAAAACCTTACTCTTCATGACCTATGACATGACATGACTGTATCCCAGTAAAGTCAAAATGGAATCATCTCTTATGCAGATGCTCTTATTCCATTACATTTATTTTATGGTTTCATTTAATTCTGGGCAAGTGTTTCTGTCAACCAGCAGTAGCTACTTCTGAGAGTACAAGGTTGCCTTTGGAGGTGTAAAAGCTGATTTTATGCTGGTTTGTATATATATGCCTATATTTGTACAATCTGATAAAACTGGAAAAATACAAGGCTTTAAGTATGCAAAGGTATTTCATTTCTTAACTTTCCTGATATGCTCAGCCCCACCATATTCAGTTGGATTACAGATGTGAGTCAGGCTTAACATAGTCTTTAAGTGAAATAAAATAACTATAGAACCACAGAACCAGACCCTTCAGTGTAGGTAAGAACATTTACTGGAGAAACATATTAGAGATGCTGCAAATTTTTTTTTAATGCTGGTTAAGCGAATTATAATCTTTTTTCTCTTTCTGAGGTTGTAATAAATTTTGATCTTTATTCACTTTACATCTAATTAAACTTTTTTGTTCAAGTGAACTTGAAAGGTTCACTGATTGAACAATTACTGCATTTAATATGAAGCTAAAATGCTTTCTGTATTTCAGCCCTCATTATCACTTACTGTTCAATTAAATTCAGGAAATCCTTTAATTACAGTTATTACAGTTCTACAGGGAGAATTGATGCTTTATAAAGCTACCGTAAATGTAAACGTCAAGCTTGCTTCTGCATCCTTTGAAAACTGTAATTAAAAACACTATTTTGCCTTGCTATCTTGCCTATTGTTTTCATCTGTGTATATGTTACCTTGACATCATACTGATGAGAATAGTTTCAGAACAGATATTTGGCCACATCACAGGTCATTCAAGTCTGTGTTTCTTTTCAAATGGCTTCAGCTTTGGGGAAAAAAAAAACAACCCACAAAACAAACCAATGTTGCATTAAGTTTTCCTGTCAGTTTCTATCCAGCCTAAAGACTGAATAACGTCTAAATGCTTAAGACTGAATTGGACAGAAGAAGATGTTTTACTACAGGGCAAAGATTTAAGTATAACCTTCTAAACATTTAAGTCTGTACCAGCACATATAACTATGTCTAGAAATAACAGCTGACACGAGCAATTATAAGGCCCAGTTACTCACACATCAACGAGTACTGCACAGGTCAAACACTGAAGGCTTAAGACTGTCCAGAGAATCGTTAACGTTTTTGCAACCATTTGTTGCAAATGCAAATACCCGACACATTTTTACAACCATTTGTTGCAAATGCAAATACCCCTGACACAGCAATTTGGTAACAGAAAACAAAATTATTTAAACTAGAGGAGTTACTGTAGAAGCAGTATGGTGTATAAAGGTCTGAGTTTTACTCTTAACAGCTCCAGCAATACAACAGCTGCACAGTTCTAAGGCCAAGAGCAATAGAAGTCATTTAGGGAAACACATGTCCTTTGCAAGAGTAGCTGATATGATTTGGGCAAGGGGATCCAGGGAAATTTTGGGCACCTGAGATCTCCTTTCATGTGTGAAACAGGTTCAGAACAAGCGCCTCAAGTTCAGCTCAGCAATGGGTGACTATGATCGGCAGACCCATCGCCCAGAGGAGGTGGACCGTGGGCCACCAGACATTTTGCTGTAAGGCCCCTTGTCTGTGAAACACTGTTAGTGTGGGGGAATGTAAATTAGGCTGGAAAACTGAAATATTGTTTTCTTATGCCCCATTTAGTTCCTGTGCCCATCTTCTGACAATGTTTTACAGATTTAACTTGAGACTCTGGCAGGACTGAGGATGAAGTCGTTGTCTGCACCAGAAATGTTCCCCAGATGAGGATAACTGTGTTTCCTGGTCCTCTGCCTGTCCCTGCTGGGACACGTACCCCATGTGCAAGTCCTTCGACGCCTGCATTTCCCACGAAGGCAGCCGGCAGGCAGGGCCGGTCCGCAGGACTCGGGCTCTACACCTGCCTTTTGGAGGGCCGAGGCAAGGGCGGGGGAAGGGAGACAAGAAAGGCTGTCAGTGCGGGTTTTGCCCTTGCTGCTGAGGGACGCGGGGCTGCCGGGAGCTGCTCGGGGCCCCTGCCCCCGGAGAGCACAAGGCGGCGAACGACCGGCGGGCCGCCGCTGGCAGCGCCTCCCTCCGCCCGCGCGAGGGCGGCGACTACAACTCCCGGCGTGCATCGCCGCACCTGCGGCCGCTCTGATTGGCTGCCCCTCCGCCCTCCCCCGCGTGACGGCCGAGGCTGGCGGTGGCAGCGCCACAGCCCCCCGCGTGTTGGGGGCCGGCGAAGCCGCATGGCGGCGGCGTGGGGGTGGCGCGGCGGCCCCGCGCTCTTGCGGGGGGTGCTCGGGGCAGCCTCGGGCCGCGCCTGCAGCTCCGGGGCGCTCGTGAGGGCTCCCTCTGCCGCGGCTCAGGTGAGGCGGGGCGCTGAGGGGTCCGGCGGGGGAGGGCCGTGAGGGGAGGCCGGTGCGGCGCCGCGGGGCGAAATGGAGGGTTTGGGGCCGAAGGTGGGCGCCGACAGCCGGTAACGGGCGGGTGCCGCTGCCGGGGGAGCGCTTGGGAGGCGTGCGGAGGGGGTTTTGAGTCCCGGGCCGGTGCCTTGGACTTGAGATTAAGAAAATGTAGTTCGTGGAGGGGTACTAGTGGTAACCTGAACTCCGCCTGGCAGCGTTCCCGAGGGGAGCTTGGGTTTGAGAGTTCCCCACCCATAATCACTCACCAGCAGCGTAGGGCACGGCAGCTGGAATCTGCTGGGGTGGACGGCACCGAAACTCTGCCTCGTGCGTTCTAACAGAAATACTTAATTTTGCAACCTGTCCCAGACTGATAGGTAATTCGTATGGTGAACATGACTTGATTATATGGGAGGGGGGGAAGGGGTGTCAACAAAACATGTATTAATATATAATTCTATGGCCTTACTTTGTTGAAATGTCACCCTGACTTTGAAACTAAGTAGGACATTCAGTCTCTTGGACTGAACCAGTTCTGTGTTCCTTTTCAGTCAAAGAAGAGGTTGCACAACGGCATTTGATCTGCCTAGGTCAAAATCAAATGGTTATGCAGCTTTTGGTGGTTGTGCTCCCAGTGGTCACGCGAGCTTTACAATGAAGCTGTTTGTTTGTCGCTGGCATGAAATCAATAGAGGTGTTGTCCAGATCTAGCTCCTCCTAGTTTAACTTTTGGTCCCCCAGATGGATTTGGTCTCTTGGTGTCCAAACGTGGGAGAAGAAGCTGCACAGAAAGGCAAAGGTTCTGCAACTGTCTAGCAGAAATAGGGCATGACATGCAGACTAATTCCCGCTGGGACATGATTTATTGAGTTACTTGCAATTGCATGGCTGGCTTTAAGAGGCAGAAAATAAGCTAAAACTACTAGTGACAGTCTTGGGTCACCAGAATTGAATGCATTCACTACCACTTATTTACAGAAGGTCAAATGGATTTGTGTGTTGCTTTATTGAATGCTTACTTGGCTCAGGAATCTAGAAAGGTTATTGAGTTTCTTTTGTTTTTTCTAAACCGTGTACTTCTTTATAAATTCTGATCAGAATTACTTTTAACTACTTTCTATAAATCGAGTAGTTCTAACACATTCAGGAATACTTTTGAGAGAGCTTGATTACAACATCCATCTCGGAAAGCCCTACTGCTTTAGGGGACAAAAGCCACAGTGGTTGGAAGAATGGGATGGCTGATTTGTGTGTGTGGCATAGTAAGAGTGACAAGTGTGCTGGGGCACTGGCTAATAGCCTGCAGGGCCTGAGAAGCAAGCTAATGCAAAAGCAAAGACAGTGCAAACTCAGCAACTATACAGTGATAATGTATTCATTGCTCCTTTCTGTTCTTGGTCTCTCCCAGGATTCATCTGTAGAGAGGAACAATTAGCATTACAGCCATAGGTGACAGTGAAACATGCTTTCAGATGACAGGATGTTCAAACATTCAAAACAATTGTGAATACTGCTTGACTATCTTTTGGGTTGGATCTGAAAATGTTCATGGGTTCTGTTTAGTTTCATGAGATTTCAGTTGGGTGCAGGGGGTGCAAAGGGGAGAAGAGAGCGCTAGTCTCTCTGTATTTCATCCCCTTTTAAAATGGTCCTTCCAGCTGTGGAAGGAAGAACTGTGTAACTCAGGAGCTTCAGGAGACAACTGAAAGGTTGTGTCCAAGGCCATCCATTGTAAGCCTTTAGGTTAGGTTACAAACAGTGGGGTCGGTACAGCTGCTGTATTGATATTGTGTGGTGAACTTACATTCTACTTCTGGCTTTTTTTAGCCTGTTCCTACATGCTGTTTTTTGAGACAGTGGGAAAATGTCTGTGCGCGTGCTGTCCATTCTGTATCCTGCATTTGCTATCTGTCATAACACTTTCTATGAATGCTTCTAAGTGACTCCCTCGAGCAGAAATAATAGCTTTTATTCATGGTTTGAACGTCCATTAAGTCCTTATAATGTTCTCTATATGAAATATGCGGTGAAAATTGATGTAGTTATAAAAGTGAAATGATACTGATTAGAAGACCTGACTGGGCAAATCAGAGGCTGTGAAAATTTATGTAAATTTTGAAGGTGAAATCAGATATACCTAGGAAGCTGATCCTAAATTGTTTACAAATAAACCCCAGAACTCGATCAGTTTATTATTGGACTGGTTAGTCCACATGTTTGAGCCTGTTTGTATCTTAGTACTTAAGATACAGTTGTCAGTCTTGGAGATGTGCACAGGGTGGAATCTCTTTTTCTAAGACTAGGTAAGGGCAGGTAGCGACAGGCACTCTGAAAGCAGTGTTTTCATGGTTGTTTGGTTGTGTACAAGCATTTCTTGACTAATTCACAGTTAACAAAGGAAAATCTGATGCCATCCTGTCATCTTGTACACATGATGATACATGTCCAAATTATATTCTTGAATAAAAAAAACCATATAGGATTACATATTTCTACTACAAAACTGTGTATTTTCCAGTACAATAGAAAAAGTAATTTGTACTACTTTTTTTTTTTTTTTTTTTTTCTAATTGTAAGCTGGAAGTTTACATGCAAAACCCCCAGCTTTTTGAAACAAAGAAGGAAGGTGAGAGGACTCTTAAAATAGTGAGGCTTGGGAGCAATAACGTTAAGGAAATAAGCTTTTTTTTTTTTTTTTTTTTAATCCTGCTCTAGATGTATCATTTCCAGTAAAGGTCTTTGGCATCCTGATACAAAGTTTCATTTCAGCTTCCTCCATCTGTTTATGTAGATCCTGTAATTCAAACATAACCACCTGAAATTTTCTGTGGCCTCAATGAAGTCTTCACCACTGGGATAAAGGGGAGAGCCCAGCTTGTCTAGAGGGACCTCATATGGCCCTTATTCTTGGCCAGTCATGTCTAAAGCTCTCTGTGTCCTGGAGTTCCATTTTGCGGGTAGCTGGTCAAAGTCTCTGAGCAGCATTCTCTGTGCCAGTAACCAGAACTGTAGCTTGCTCTTTGGGGTCAACTGTTGGGCAGCAGCTGCTGAGCCTTCAGAAAAACATTTGTCTTGGACTTCTCAGCTCAGACCTCATTCTGGCACTTGGCCTACTTAGACCCATTTCAGCCTCTGTGGTTGTCTAATTTCCAGGTTGAACAAGGACACTATGTGACCACTTCCCTGCAGACTAAGATATTAAAGGTGAGGCATGAAACAGAAGAGCTTTTGCTGAGTTGTGTCCATGATGCTAGCGTGGCAGCATTAGGTACTACAGTGAGGTGGCAGCACTGATGCACAAACCCAACAGGATTGCAGGAGCTGAAAGAGCCAGTGGGTGCAGGAGCAGCGATAACAGTGTCATAAGTACACAGGTTGTGGTGATCCCTGAGACCTGGGCTGAAGAAGTGTTTGCAAGCATTACTCTTCCATAGTGCACAAATATCACTGGGGATGAGGTGAAGGTGGAAGGGTAGAGCAAGTATAGTACTCGATCTTCAGCTTGATAAATAGATGAGAGCTCTGTTCTCTTCTGCCTTGTGTTTAACTGAGCCTTTCCAGTATCTTGTCAGTTTGTGGTGTTCCTGGTGGTTATTAATACCTCTGGTGACAGTTTCCAATTGTGCTGCATTGTTAGAAGAGTTTTCCTGGAAATCACAGGTGAATTGGCAGATCTGAAGGGTTGACAGCTTGTCAAAATATAGCTGCTAGGTGCAGTCATCTAAGCTCTCATTCTTTCAGTACCAGTATAGAACATGAGATTGACAGCCCGGAGAGTTAAAACTGTTTTTGCATGGATCAGATAAAGCATACTCTGTGACAGTGCATACTCCTCCAATGTGTAGAAGTATCTCCTGTCAACTACGGGGAGAGGGGAGTGGGGACGTGGGGTTTATAACCATTGCTTTTGAGTGAAAAAGTTATGTGGTTGGGCATTAATAGGTTAAAATGCCAACAATCGCCCATCTTTTCCAACTGCAGGGAACTGAATAACCCTGTCTCTGTAGCCTGGGAAATGTAGCAGGCAGCTTTTGCTTTCTCCCTGCTCCGACAGGTCTCACACAGGCTGCAAGTGACTAGGTCCAACCTCGCCCTATTCTTCCCCTTCGGAAAATCCTACTTGCACAACTACCTGAGAGAGCGCTTCATCCTTGCCCTGAGTTACCAGGAAGGCAGCTGAGTTTCCATCTCTGATATTTGGCCTTCCCTGTGGAAGTGATAAAAATATGAGTCAGTGCTGGGTGCAGTAGCAGCTTTGGTAATACAGGATCCATTCCCACTGGAGCTCAAGCTGATGCTACTGAACTCCTCATGGGTGTCTCCTAATTCCTCCTTGCTGACATCAAACTGGACAGAAACTGAACAAACAGCTTAAAAATTCCATCTCCAGTCATTCTTTCCTCCCAGACAAACCCATCTCTGTACATGACAAGAAGTTGATGGAAAGAAGCTCTAGCAGCTCTGGAAAACTTTTTTTCTTTTCCGCACCCCAACACCCACTATTTTGCAGCAAGAGAGCAAAAGTTAGTTATTTCCAACAGGAATTTTTAGGTATATTGACACTAAGTGCCTGGTTTTTTAATGCTGTTTCTTTACAGTTCACTTTAGAGTAATTAATGAAGGGCAGTATTATTCCTCCAGTAAGTCCTCTTACTTTAGCTTCCTTGCCTGTAACAGCCACACAGGTGGATGGCAAACCACAAACAGAACTGTTGTCTCCTACGTCCCACTCCAGTGGTGGCTCCTTCCTGAAAATAGGAAATTACTTTAAGCATATTATTGTCCTTGAAAGTATGCAGTTTTAGCATCGATTACATACAATCATTAAAGGCTCCCTCTCTTGCTTTCTTTCTGTCAGGGAGGATAACTTTTCCCTTCTTTCCCCTCCCTGTAATGCACACACTAAAACAGGGAGACAGGAGGTTCGTACTGTTCTGTCTTCAAGTGGAGTGGGTAAGGAAGCCTGATCCTGAAAAAGGTGCAAAAATGAGTTATTGAGAAAGAAACAGGAGAGGAGTGTTCTTACAAGAAGGGCTCAAATAATTTTAATAAGCATGGGAGTGCTTTCCCTCTCAAATGTGAACACCTTTCCAAAATAATAGGAAGGAGAACATCAGAAATCGAACCAGGCCAAGAAAGCAGTGAAATTTTCAAGAAAAAATACTTTTGTGTTGGGATTTTTCTGAGTTTGGTGGTATTTAAAATATCTTTAGATTTAGTCTGTTCAGCGGTGAGTTTTCTAACTGGGGAAGAAGCAGGAATGAAGTATGGATATTTAGCTGGGCTCTTCAACTTAACCCTGCTTGTATTCTGAGAAACTCTCACAATAAGTGCAACAGAGCCACCATTTCTAACAAACCAAGCTCCCAAATTGGGATTTCTTGGGGAAACTAAAGCTGTGCGGAGCTCACAAACAACCTGGATGTGCCCAGGCTGGAGCATTTCCCTGGGGAGATTAAAAACCAGATGACTTGTTCTGCCTGTGCATGTCGGAGAAGAGGGAGATGTAAGAACGTGTGTTAAGTGTGAGCAGCGCGTGTGGCTTTGGAGAGGTTGCCACTGACCCCTTTGGTGCTGTGGGGAGGGAAGGCCAGGCCTGGGGAGGGCTGGCCTTGCACCCCTTATCCCTCTGCTCTTGTGGCCACCGCTACAAAATGGAAACTGAAAGAGATTGCTTTGTTCTGGCAGAAAAGCAATTACGTGGAAACTAGTACTGCTGTTTTGTCAGGGGTAAACAGATGCTTTCTGGGCTTTGAAACAGCCACTTTGTGTCTCCTTTATCTTCTCTAACACCCCCACTGCCAGGGATGTTCTTAGAGATCTTCTTATCTAACCACAAAGCTGTTTGGATCAAGAAGTGTAGTGGATTGTTTAAAGGCTAGTGGAAAGATTATTCTGCCAAGAAAGACTGCTCCTGCTTAGAAGTTTAGCAGAAGCCCTGGTGTTAGCACAGCTGGAATCAAAATTGCTGCAGCTGCTGATGGCTGAAGTTGGGCCTCTTCCCCAGACAACCTTTGCTGTCTGCCTGATCTGGTCACTGAGGGTGTCCTCTCTGTCTTCCACCCACCCGCAAATCTTTCTTACAAATGCTTTCAGAATAAAATGTTTTGAGGAAGCATACCTGGGTGGTTCAACATTTTAGCTGACCATTTCCAAAGTTCTTGCAAGGGCTGTTTCAAAATACTGTGCAGGGTTAACTCCTACGGTTACTAGCAATGACCAGACACAGGGACATGATGGCCACAGCTATGTGTGTTTCTGCCCAGTCCCTTGGCATCATCCCATACATGCCAATTTTAGTATGTCTGGAGATTTCATAGGTCTGTTTTTCACTAGATGGAAATCATGACTTTTGTTCAGTTATGCAGTTTGAATACTAGCTAATGTGTCATTTTGTCCAGTTCCTCATTCTACATCTTAAATTTATGTCAAAACTTTATTTAATCCTTTGCCTGCTGCAGCCTATCAAGACTAGCCAGCATGATTTTGACTTGAGGCACAATTCTGCAGCTGATTTTTTTGCCTCCCTCATGTTTTTTAACTTTGTGAACACTTTGTATCCATAAACGATTTTGTATGTGCTCTTTCACTGGAGATGAAATTCACTGTAAGTACAGGAATCCCTTAGCTTTCTTCCAGTTTTCTTAGCTGGCTATTAAGTGTCTGTGTGTGGTTAACTAACTCGGACACAGTGAAGGTAGTTCCTTTAATTATTTTGATTGTGTTTTCTCTGTTTTGTTTTGTGAGGCTATGCAGCTGGCCTCTGTTAGAGTTATTAAATTGTCCTCCTATAAAATGTTAATTTAACTGTGATACAGTAGATGAAAAGACACCAGACTTGGCAGAGTTTGGATGATGTTGTTTGTGGACGTTTGTGTGTAGTGCCTGAACCAAGTATCCAGCTTATTAAAATATGTTGGTAAACTTTTGCTTTTCTGCAGTACTGTGATAAGAGTTGGTTCAGTCAGTGTATATTTCACTCAAGGTATTGAAATATTTTCCAAAGGTAGCAGAGTGGTTTCAGCTGTGCTTTACAGGTGCAGAGAAGCAGAACTACAACATGGTAATTTGAAAGTCATGGGCTAAAGGCAGTGGGACTCCCTGCATTTAGACCTTGCTATAACCAAGTGTTATAGTGTTGATGGTGTTGATGTTCTGGTGTTGATGGTAGTGATGTTTTAAAGATGCTTGGTATAAACTTGAACTGTATTCATTTCCAGTAGCAGCTACTAATTTGGGATATTTAATTTGATATCTAAAGTGATCGGCCCTCATTCAGTACTTCCTGAGAACTGTGTTGCTCTAGAATATGTTACATTGTGCTTTGAAAAACCCCCAAAATTGTAAATAGAAATCACTTTTAATATTCAGTTCATTAAAGTTAACAAAGACATTATTAAAATTCTGAATCTTTTTATGCAGGCTTGAACAGGTGGAGTGTTCAGGATCATACATGTCTCTTCTAGTCCCACTGTCCCTGTATTATTTATTATATTTAACTGAGATAAGCTTTTTGGAAGTATTCTGTTGTATGGATTTGGGCAAGAAGACCTTGCTGAAAATGTTCTTGAACCAGACATCACAAAACATAATTGTACATAGAAATAATTTGGGTTTGCTATTAACAAGATGTTATGCCTTACACATGAAAGTTGGTAGGGACACATGCAGAGATGCAGTGTTTCATCCACTTCCTGCTTTCTTGCAGTGAAGTGCAGGGAGGGACCCTTCTGTATGATTTCATTTATCTGAGGGCTGTAGTGAGATTGGGTGGTCCTGGATCATTGATTCTGGAAAGTGAAGAGACAAGCAATTGAAAAAAGCTGCTTCCTATTCTGCACAAAAAGCCTGAGGCACCTGTGGCAAAGAGGCTGTATCTTAACATGCACGGGGAAAATTACAGTACAGTTCCATGTAGTTAAGTACGGTGTGAAACTTAATAAATGGCCAGGTTTGACCATAAAGACAAGTCATGGGTTTTTCTTGTGCAGCTGTCCCTGTTGGGGAAAAATGGAATAATATTATCAGTTGAGTTCAAAGTTAATATTTATACAGCAAGTTGATAGGATAACTATTCAAATATTTAGCACTTGCTTGTTTTCATTACAGGAACTGCAAAGCTCAGAAAGAGGACGCTTTCTACTGCAACATGCTGTTCCCTTCTCTGCTTTTTTGACGGACAGCTTTGGGCGTCAGCACAATTACTTAAGAATTTCTTTGACTGAGAAATGCAACCTCAGGTGTAAGTGTCTGCTTGCTTTCTTGCACAAAGCTCTTATGCACCATATTGTGCAAAGGCCAACAACTGAGTTAGGGTACTTATTGCTGTGTTGGCCCTGTGCTGTTTCTTGTCTTCACGAAGTAATGTTAAAGGTTAGATAGAGACTGATTTGGGGCTGAGCAGCTGGTGGGATGGGGAAGCAGGAGCAAGCCTAGGGATCTGCCAAGAGACGGGTGGGAGTGACAGGTCTTTCATTGGACTTGGTGTGGTTTGGATGATGGTACTTGTGTATGTTTGTATGCTGTACACAAAGTGTGTGATAAGCATGAGAGCTCCTACCTAGGCATTCCCACAATTAGGTCTGCAAAGTTTGTGGCAATGTCCCAGTGCTTGCCTGTTCAATTTGGTGTCTCTGAATGCAGGTTGGATAGAAATAAGATCAGCTTTTCCTTCAATTTGGATCTATTGTAATTTTGAGACCCATCAAATGAGTCTTGGGTTGTCTTCTGAAGGAAAACAGGAAATTGGTAGGAGATTGCATGTAAGATTTGGTGTATGATCTTCTCTGTATTTCAGAAAAGCAGAGTTGTTTGACATCCATTAAAGACAGTTGCACTTGGTGCATTTTGACCATCAATACCAGATTAATTGCTGCTGGTTATTTTTTCCCCCATGTATTTCTGTATTCTGTGTTTCAGGTCAGTATTGTATGCCAGAGGAGGGTGTTCAGCTGACCCCTAAATCAGAGCTACTTACTGCTCAGGAGATAATCACCCTAGCCAGACTGTTTGTGAAAGAAGGTGTAGAGAAGATCCGACTGACAGGAGGAGAGCCACTTATCCGTCCTGATGTGGTTGATATTGTGGGTGAGTTCCCAATAAATACAGTGTGTTTCAAAGTGACTTGCTATATATTGATCCAAGAACTACGCTTATAACTATCCAGTAATACAGTCCAGCAACGTGGGGAATAATTATACATTAAATGACAGTCCTTTTTCCCAACATTGTGAAATGCAAGGTAGCTCCTTTCAGAGAACTTCCACTTCTGCTCTCCTGCTTGGATGGAACTTATATCTCTTCATATTATAACAGCTGAACTTAGCATTGTCTTCATATTCAACATCTACTAGAACAGCTTGCAATAATGGAGCCTTGGGGTGAAAAATCAAGTATTGATGTGACCAGGTCCTCACTGGGGAGGAACAGTTGATACATGCTTACAAACAAAACAGGTTTTCTTTTGGATTTGGGGGAGGGAGGGGTGGTGGTGGGGTGTTTTTGTGGTTTTGTTTTGTTTCCTTGATAACAGATGTCACTTGCTTGTCTCTGTTTAATAAGGAATGGTGGAAATGCCTATGTTTTTACAGTTATTGATGAAGACTATTACTTCAATGGACTATAAATTACTGGGTATTGTATTGACTGACCATGCCTGTTCTTTCCTTGAGCCAGGTGGTTTTTTCCCTGTCCAAAGTCTCGTATGTTATGGACATTACAATAGCTCTGAGTAGTGGCAATGTATTCGATTAAGGCTATGTAGGTGGGGGCACTTTGGTGTATTGTAGGCAACAGAACTTGTCTGTTTCTGCATGTGTAAGTACTCCTATAAGTACTGAAGATAAGAAAGGGTTAATATGGAAGATGAAGGTCTTGAAAGTAGAGTAACTGTCTACTGATACACTGAGCTTTGGTGCAGAAAACAGTTGGTCTCTGCTCCTGCTCTGTTTTGTTCAGGATTTGGACAGCCTTTATGGTCTTTTCCAAAGGAAGCAGCAGAGCAGTGTAGTATGTAGAACTGACCTGTTTATAGCTGGAAAAGGTATGGCTAGAGTGAGCTGGCTTGAGTCTCCTTGAACCCTGATTGTGAGGAGTCCTGAAACTGCACTAACTTCATCTTTTTGGAACTCTAGAATACCATGCTCTAGGGCATTTCGCCCGTGCATGATAGGTTATTTTTTTATTTAGGATTGAGAGAGCTATGTGCCTTTCAAGAGACCTGTTTCTTTCAAGAAGGCATTCCCCATTTCTAGTAATAATAGATATAATTATTTTTAGATGGCTTGTGCCAGCCAAAAGGGGGGCAGAGTTATAAAATAAGTTGTATTTTAAAATACAATGAAGCTTTACAGTTCAGCATGTAGCATTGGCATGAAAATGAGTTGAAAACAACAAGATCAGTTCAGTGCAGAACTTTGCTAGTGTATTTACCTTTTTGATTTATCAGCAGTAGCTGATGGCTTTTTATATACTCATCAGCTACTCTGATGTTAAGAGTGTAAGTTGAGCAGCCAGGTCACTGCAAAATAATTATCACATTGCTGCAGTCCTGAAGTATTGATATTGGAAGGATAGAAAGTTTGGGTGTTTTTTTTTTTTCTTTGTTTTACAGCAGTGATAGAATTCTCAAAGGTTTATTTCTGTGGCTGAAAGAGGGAGACAGATCTTTTTGAACTACTGGGCTTTCATTATTCTGCCTGTGTTCATGTTCACAGCTGAACTTTGACAGATTCTTAGTGATCATTTTAATGGATGACAAGAGAGATCTTGGGGTAAAGGTAATGGATGTTAAGATGATTGTCCCATTGCAGTAGTTCATTTTGTCAGGAATTTGTATTAGCCTCACAGTTTTTTTCTAAGGCATGTTGAAAATTGGCAATTTAAATCTATGAACACTTTTTGTCTTCTCAGACTTTGGTGTTACTTTATGGTGCACAAGTTTGGGATCAAGATAAAAGTCTCAAAACTAAATAGATCGCATGTAACAACTATGAGGAAAACTCACTGGAGGGAAAACAAGCCCAAAAATGTCTTCTGCAGAATTTGAGTTAGGCACCTTTATTGAAGCCATTTTAGCACAATGTACTGGTCTGGGCTGGGACAGAGTTAATCTAGATTTCTAGATCGTTTATAGAAGCTGGCTACAATATCTCAGGTGCTGAATAGGGTTGAGATTTAAGTTAGGTTTGTTTTCAGCAAACCTTTCTCTTAATCATAAATGGTCTGTGAAATACCAATAAAGCTCAAAAATATTAATGCTGTATTACTATTACTGTATTTTTCTAATATTCAAGTTCAAACTTTTTTAGCCTTTCAGTGAGCAAATGTGACTTGAAGCTACTGTAGGAGACCATGTTATTCAGAGACCTGCTACAGTTCTTTAGCTTATTTCAAATGTTCTTTTAATGCATACACATACATAAACTATGACTCAGCAACACTGACACTTGCTGAAAGCTGAATCATGTCCTGGTGACTGCTGAAAACATATGCTTGAGACTTTTCTGAAGCAGCTGATAGTGGAATATAGAATCCATGTCCTTTGGGATACTCAAAGTTTAAAATAGCACCGGATATAAACTGTGTGATAGCTGTTTATTATTAATAGTCTAAGAAGTACACATCTGCACTGACAAAATCATTTTCCATGGGGTGGGGGACAGACAGCTAGATGCCTTTTTATAGCAACATACACGTTTCGATTAGGAGATACACATACCTTTTCTGGACTCAATCAGAAGTGCAGTTGAAGAAATGATTGGAAGAGAATATATAAGCAACTTGTCTATTTAAGAAGATGCTCGTGATCCTAAACGAAAAAGTAAATGTAAAAGGGTTTACCTGATGGCTTGAACCTGACATAGAAGCTTTTAGCTTCATGCTATTGAATGATAGTATTTGTTCTGTTTCCTTTTCAACTTAATAGTTTTATCAGTTGCCTTTGCTTGTGCTGATTGTTGCTAAAGCAGTGACCAAAGGTCAGCAAACAGACTTAATACAAGTACAAGGTGAGTTACAAAGTTATGAAATCTCTTTAATCCCTTTTGAATTTAGAGGTCCACAAGCCAAGAAACTAAGCAACTGCAAATGTTCCACTTAGCTTGCATTAATAAGGCAGAGTGTACTAACAGGTCCTTTTTAATTTGTTAGTGTTAAGTCTCCATCTCTTAAGTTCTCACAGTGGGCTTCTATCCAATTTGTTATTACAGATGGTTCCACTTATTAGTGTATTTCCAGTGCCTTATCCTGTATCTCCTCCTGTCTGATGAGGAAGAAGATGCATTGATAACAGCTGCCTGTTAATGCTGCCTGCGTTAACTGACCCAATCAGCTGGTGCTACTTTTTTTAATTTTTCCATTTTAGGCTGCAGCATGGCTTTGGTTTTATTCGATGCCTTTATGCATTTTACATTTCTAGCAATGAAGCCTGTATGACAGCTAGTCTTTTTTTCTCTGTTGTTAGGAGGTTGACCATTTTGTGCGTTGAGGCTGTAAGTAAAAGTAGTGGTGTTCCTACACTATCCTATGCTCTCACAAAGACTAGGCTGCTAGTGGTAGCTAGTGTTAAATAATCTTTTGCAAACTTGGACCAATAGCACTCATCCTCTAGGAGGAGGTTACTCCTGGTCAGTGTGGAGGATTTTGAGAGGCGAATGCCAGAAAAATCTAGTTCTTATTAAAGATTGCTCTTTTGTTATAACCTCAGGTTCCAAATGTCTTTATGGGGCTCTTAATCATGTTGCAAAATGCTGCTGTAAATTTCAGACTCTTTGGTGTGACCCAGCTTGTCCCATTCCAGAGTTTTTGAGAATAGCTGGGAAATGAGATAAAGCAGAAGTAAAGCCCTTACCAACATGAACAAACAGAGGTAAAACAGGGAGGGAAGAAGGGACTGTGAAATATTCGTGCTGTAAATAAAGCTGCCTCAAGAGTAAGGGTTCTTCAAATATTTCTCAGCAAATTAGGGTGGAGACTATGAGAGAAGGGAAGAGGGAAAATAAGAAAATACTTCGCCATGGCTCTGCTTCTGCAAGTGGTTTATGAGGGTTTTTTCCTATTTGTTATTGTACTGATAACTGGAGGTTTGAAAGCCTGCCTGCTGGAGATCTGGTATGCTGAGGATTTCTGCATTTGGCTTATGAGAAGGCAGCTATTTTCTGAATCTTAATCTCATTATATTAACTGTTTCTTATGTAGTTTTCTTTTGTTAGCCATTTTTTAGTGTCTTGCGTAAGCCCTCTTCAACTGGCTGGGCTACCACTGTGGGTAATGGAAATATTTCAGTTGTCAAGTGCAAGTGTTCTGTCCCTTGGGTGGTGTTGCCTTGGATTCTCTATAATGGTCTAATATGTTGACCTTATCCTGTTTAGTCAGGAGTATATGTGGTATTTCTTTCAGCAGTTTAAAGTCGCTACTGCTGGCAGCTACCTCTGGGTTAGAACTGGTTTTTGGTAAAGCACAGTAGGATAAATGTTGCTAGATAAATGCAGGTAGTTCAGGTGTCAGGTGTGAAAGGGATGGCTTGCTGCTTATATTATTGCAGAACATAGTATTCCATTTGCAAAGCTAGATTGAGGAAAAGAAGGTAAACAAAATCAGAGGCCTTCTTCCAACAATAAAGTAGCTATTTACTCTAAGAAATGAGAACAAAATGAGTGTGCACTTTCAGTGTTCTTTATAACCAATTTTGCTTGCAATAAACTACTCTCTCATACCTTTTGAAATGGATTTGTGCTAAAATGGGTGTCTCAAACTGATACAGCTGGAAGCAGGCTGAAGCACTAAAATGTCCATGTTTTCCTCACACCCTCAGTGATATTTTCTTTGTTTGTTTCACAAATCTTCTTTTGGGTTTTCTGTGTAACTTACAGTTGAATTACTTCTTTTAAAGTGTTCTTTTTACTTTTTATTTTCCTAGGTCAACTGTACAAGCTAGAAGGGCTTAAAACCATTGCTGTCACAACCAATGGGATCAACTTAACCAGACTGCTGCCCCGACTGAAGGAGGCAGGACTGAATGCCATTAACATTAGTCTGGATACTTTGGTCCCAGCTAAATTTGAGTTCATTGTCCGGAGGAAAGGTACATGCTTGTCTTCAAAGGCAACTGTGTTAATACTTACCGTAATGTTGTGAGTTGTTTGGTATGTCTTTCACACTCAGTTACTTTGAAGAGGGGAGTGAATTGCTATCCTTCTGAGGCTAGGAAAAATAGTCTATACTAGCATATTTGGTAGTGACTCTTTTTCCTTCTTTCTACAACCCTTAGGCAGGTAGAGCCCCTTTAGTTGGAGGAGTAGAAGATGCTCAGCTCACCACAGTCAGTGGGACTGTGACTACAGCTGCCAGTAACTGGCTGACTACTGGTTAGTCATGGATATCAAGAGGACTCTCCAAATCTTGTGTTGGTCTCGTGTGCTGCTGTTCTTTAATACCGTTCAAAAAAGAGATGTTTCTGCTATAGCAGCCGGGGACTAAGATGCCATGAGAACTGAACTTCTTGTCACGAATAGCAGCAGTTTCTGGAATTTATATTTGGGGCATGCTAGCAGTGGTCTCAATTGTGATTAGTGATGTTCCCTACCTCCACTACTTTTTGATAGGAATAAACATAAACCGTGCCTGAGGTCATTTGAGGAGGGGTGCCAACTTTCTAACCTCTCTGACTGAAGTAGTAATTCCAAACAAAGTTTCAAAAATGCTTGGACGTGCCCAGTGTTACAGATTCTTGTTTAAATGAATCCTAAAGCTCATTATGAAGTTCAGCTTCATAGCTGGGCTTCCTTCCAACCTAAAACTGATTTGATCTTGTATCATTCTATTTCTGTCCAGTAACTTTGGCAGTCTGTGAACTTCTAATTCGGACAAAACCTCCAAGTAGCCACTAGATGGTGCAACAACGTAAGATAAATGTAAAGCAAGGGATGTAGAAATCTGGGATGCTGTGACAAATAATTTCAATGTTTGAATCATTTCGCTATCAAATCGAAGTTCTGCTGGCAGGTACAGAAAGGTGTCCTTGTCTACAGTCTCTCTGGAAGCACATCTTCAGGTTTCTTACATCATGGTGCAGAAATCTGTTCCTGTCATAAATCTGACTGGAGCATTATCCTTCCAGCGTAGGCTATTGCGTTAATCTGGTTGTGTCATGGCACAGTTGGCTCCCAGAGAAGCATCTGGGAGTATCTAATCACAAGCAGGTGTTCGCTGTGCTCTTCCTTCTGCTCTCTGCATTTGAATATTACCTGGTTTATAACACTCACTGGAAACAAGCCCTTCCTTTGCTACTGAAGGGGCAAACCTGATCCTCCAGCTTCCTGAATTATATGGCCACAGCTCTTCATATCTGATTGGAAGCTGTTAGGAATGCGCTGCTTAAAAAGTAAACTAAAAGTTATTGGGGGGTGAAGGTAATTTTTATTTATATAAATGTTCTCTTCCTCTCTTCCCCCTTTAAACAAAAAAAGGTCTTTAACCACAAAGAGAGAAATTGGTCAGCTGAATAGCATAGGGAATGAACAGGGAAGTTTCTATGCCTCAATATTTTCAAGGAGGACAATAAAGTCTCCAAATCATAGATACGTTTTTTTAAGTGGGGATCAGGTAAAAATAGTAATGCTGAGTTGGTTTTTTTCTTTTCTTAAGGGCTGAAATTATGTAAAAATACTTTTTTATTGTTTTTGAGGGTTTTTTATTTAATAGGAGATTTCCAAGTATGGAATGAGCAGAGAATAAGGTGCCTGCCCTACTGTGCAACCCTGTGTCCTGTGGCAGTTCCAGAGGCAACAAGATATAGCTCTGTTAAGGTGAGAGGGATTCCTGGTTTTAGACTCCTACAGGCTGGTAACTTCTGTGGAAAGTAAAGTTTGCATCTGATTATGCAGCTAACCAGGAACTCGAGAAACTTGGAATCAATTTTTCTGCTCCTCTGGAAACTCATTCTAGGGTTTTAGGAAAAGGCTGGAATTTTGTCTCTTTCGTGCAGCTGACCTGCATTACACCTGCTTTTATTCCCAAATGGTTGGATAGAGGGAATGACTGTGAGATGATCAGAGATTTCACTGATGTATGAAAGCACATGAGAGGACCATAATATTTCTACTTTTCCCCATCTACCACATTCTAAGGGATGAACAAATGAAAAGTACTTTCTTGCAGGTAGCCAGTCTAACCTGTTTCACAGCCTGTCCCTTCTTTTTTGTTCAGTACAAGGAAAAAGAGATAATATTGTACTGTAATTGAATCATTAAACATTGGCTTGAAGCCTTTCTTCTTGTAAGGATTAAATGTTGGGAGGTATTGTCCCACATAGGATTGTTCTGGATGTGTCTAAGGTTCTCTGTGCTTTAAAGTTGGCTAAAGTTATGATTTCAGAAGAAATCTAAAGTGATGAAAATATTGAAATTTTTCATTGGGTGGAAGAGAAGAAGGGTTGTCATTTTGAAATGTCAAACAAAAACTTAGAGAACTTCTGAGCCTTGACACTATTTCCTGACACAATGACATTTAGTATTCATTTCTGCTCTAATATTTTGAAATGTTTTGGTTTTATTCTTTTTGTTGTTCCATTACCACACAAGGACTTTGATCTAGAAGAGATGTTTTAGTAAGTATGGAAATACAAATGACCTCTTAACAGCTTTCCGTAAAGAAAAAACAGAAGACAGTTAACATCAAAATATGAAATGCAGTTACAGATTTTTATTTTTTTTTTACTGTAACTTTTTTTTTTTTTAAATAATCACCCTACCCCCAAAATCTTTTAGTGGAAACAAGCTCATAGTTGTTGTTAACCAGAATAGCTTACTTTATTTTTGTTTGTAGAGATTTTGATAGCTGTTCTAAACCACAACCTTGTGCTAGCATGGCAGGAGGTAAGAGGCAGAACTGGGAAGGACACTGAGTTATGTGCATTGCAAGCTGTAATCCTGTTCCATACCTCTACAGCAAGCTGAGCACAAGCATGCGAGTATTCAAACATGCGGAGTTTTTGATCTGCTGCTTGCTAGTGATTGCTTCCTGGCCTTTTTAGTTAAGTTCAGTTTCACCTTTCTGCAATCCTGAAGTAGCACATAAGGTTTTCAGAGCTGTTGCAGAGCTTTTTTATCACATTTGTGGCTCTGGGATGTGCTTACAGCAGTGTATCATTATCTCTGTTGCCACATTCAGCCTGAGAACTTGCTTAATTAGAATGAAATCTGCCACCGGTGCTGCAAACTTACTGGGCGCACGCAAAACAAGTAGGTGGTGAAGGAGAAGGGTGACAAGTCATAACTTCAAACAGTTGCTTGCAAGAGTTATTTCACTGTCGTCTTCTTGTTCTTCACCTCTCTTTTTGCAGCCAAGACTAGTATTAGGACTAGCTTATAAAACGGTTGGCATTTTCTGCTTTCCTGTGTCCATGCTTTAGAATCATAGAATCATTTAGGTTGGAAAAGACCTTCAAGATCATTGAGTCTGACCATCATCCATGCCCACTAAACCATGTCCTGAAGTGCCTTGTCTACTCGCTTTTTGAATACCTCCAGGGATGGTGACTCCACCACTTCCCTGGGCAGCCTATTCCAATGACTGACAACCCTTTCAGTAAAGAAATTTTTCCTAATATTTAACCTAAACCTCCTTTGCCGCAACTTGAGGCCATTTCCTCTCGTTGTATCTCCAGCCACCTGACAGAAGAGACCAGCACCCACCTCACTACAACCCCCCTTCAGGTAGTTGTAGAGAGCGATAAGGTCTCCCCTCAGCCTCCTCTTCTCCAGACTAAACAGCCCCACCTCCCTCAGCTGCTCCTCATAAGACTTGTGCTCCGGGCCCCTCACCAACTTGGTTGCCCTTCTCTGAACACGCTCCAGTAACTCAATGTCTTTCCTGTAGTGAGGGGCCCAAAACTGAACACAGTACTTGAGGTGCGGCCTCACCAGTGCCGAGTACAGGGGAACAGTCACCTCCCTGCTCCTGCTGGCCACACTATTTCTGATACAGGCCAGGATGCCGTTGGCCTTCTTGGCCATCTTGGCACACTGCTGGCTCATATTCAGCCGGCTGTCAACCAGCACCCCCAGGTCTTTTTCTGCTGGGCAGCTTTCCAGCCACTCTTCCCCAAGCCTGTAGCGCTGCATGGGGTTGCTGTGACCGAAGTGCAGGACCCGGCACTTGGCCGTGTTGAACTTCATACGATTGGCCTTAGCCCATTGATCCAGCCTGTCCAGATCTCTTTGTAGAGCCTCCCTACCCTCAAGCAGATCGACCCTGCCTCCCAACTTGGTGTCGTCTGCAAACTTGCTGAGGGTGCATTCAATCCCCTCATCCAGATCATTGATAAAGGTATTAAACAGAACGGGGCCCAACACCAAGCCCTGAGGAACACCACTTGTGACCTGCTGCCAACCGGATTTCACCCCATTCACTACAACCCTCTGGGCTCATCCATCCAGCCAGTTTTTCACCCAGCGAAGAATACACTTGTCCAAGCCACGAGACGTCAGCTTCTCAAGGAGTATGCCATGAGAGACAGTGTCAAAGGCCTTGCTGAAGTCAAGGTAGATAACATCGACAGCCTTTCCCTCATCCACTAGGCAGGTCACCTGGTCATAGAAGGAGATCAGGTTGGTCAAGCAGGACCTGCCTTTCGTAAACCCATGCTGACTGGGCCTGATGCCCTGCTTGTCCTGGACTTGCCATGTGAGTGCTCTCAAGACAAACGGTTCCATAATCTTCCCTGGTACTGAGGTCAATGGCTTTGCTGGCCAGAAAGCAGTTAAGTGAAAGTTTCCTGTGTCTCCTTTTTTTTCTGATCTTGAACACATCCAACATTAAGTATGCACAGAATACTATTGAGTTATTGCTTATTTCTGGTAAAAAGCACTTACAGATTAATGAAGGTATGATCTCTTCACTAGAGAAATCTGAGCTTCCAGTAGATAAGAGAGAAGGAAAGGAGGGTGGTGGACCTACACAGAAAAATGTGTGACTGGGAACGGCACAGGGATTGTCGGCACAAAATTCTGGAAGATGTTGCCCTTTTGCTAGCATATGTAAAGTATTTGCTGTTGAAGACAACAGCTGCGGAAGAAGGAGCTCAGTCTCATGCAGTGTTTGGTCCCTCATATCTGAGTTTAGTGTGCAGAACAGGAAGGGAACTTAATCTAGTACCTGACAGGGTAGTAGAGGCATTCACAAACACAGTGCTAGCAGCTGAGCACGCCCACTCACCAGAAATGCATACCCAGAGCTCGGTAGCTTGCTGTCTCATTCTTGCTACTATCACCTTGTTTCTCTGCCAGCTGGTGAGTGTGGCAGGGAAGGAATAATATGTCAAATCTAAAATTGATATCTTGATGAAAGGTTTTAACTTTGTTTAAAGTTGACAGAAGGTATGGTTTGAATGAGATGATTAAGAGGCTTTCCTAAAGGCCTTTGGAATTTCAAAATTGCATTTTTGCTTTATTTTTCTTCCAAATTTAAGAGGTGCCTGTAGGGGTGAAGATGCTTGCCCTAAATTAACTGTATCTCTGTGTCTGGGAGCAGCTGACAGGTATAGGACACGCTAAATGGTAGGATGAAGCTGGGCACTTCATTTGTTGAAGTCACTGCAGTTTTTGACATCTTTGATTTGTTTTCAAGGGTCAAAGGCCAACTGAATTGCTTTCCTAAATGCTCTAATCCCCCCCACATTGTGCTCACCAGTTTCACATGTTTAGTCATAAAAATTACGATCCTGTAAATGCTGCCTGTGATCTTCAAACTAATGGATACTCAGTAGCTTTGGGAAGCCAATTACATCTGTAGCCAGGGATGAACAGGGAATCGAGGGGCTTTTATTTGTTCCTAACCCCACTCCCCTCCAAACACACTTTAAAAAGAGCCTTTTAAAATTCACCTAGCAATATTGTTGTCTGACTCAGAACAGTGAGATTCTGCCATTTTAGCAAAGACACCTGTGCCATTATTATCAAAATTAATTTATTATTCTTTCTTCGTTGCTTCTGGAGGCAGTTCACAAATGCTTTCCACTCCCTTTAAGAAGAAAGTAACACAAGGCAAAGATGCAGAAAAGCACACCAGTATTTTTGACTACCCAAATACCAGTTAAAAAATTGATCTCAGTGACTTGACCACAGTAACACTGGCAGCCTTTGGGGGATTTGGGGTGTGTGTGTGTAGAACTGAAGTCTCTTTACTTGCAGCTCTTCTTACTTGCAGCTCTGTCTTCTGAATCAGATTGGTTTTTATTTGTCATCTTTTTGTCTTGTACTTAATAACCTCGTTTTGCATT
The DNA here is from genome assembly GCF_026419915.1 of Harpia harpyja. Classification (NCBI taxonomy): domain Eukaryota; kingdom Metazoa; phylum Chordata; class Aves; order Accipitriformes; family Accipitridae; genus Harpia; species Harpia harpyja. Next base: position 22,482,798 of record NC_068952.1, read on the forward strand.
CTGTTGTTAAAAAAGAAAAGGAAATTTTAATTTTTTTTTATATCTTAGGCTTTCACAAGGTAATGGAAGGAATCCACAAAGCCACTGAACTTGGCTACCGTCCTGTTAAGGTAAAGCCAGCGTTCATTTACTCTGAAACTGTTGTGTTTTACCATAAATTGTGATAAAAAATATAGCTCACCTGATGAGGAATTTATTATCTCCCCTCCACCCCATGAATAATTTTTGGCAAAACTGAAGAAAAAATTTTAGTAGACTGAAGAGCACATCAAGAGGTAATGGGGGAAATTCATATAATATTCTTGCGCAGCTGAGTGTGCAGGTTCATATGGCCATATAGCGTATCGATTGCCTAGCTGCAGGCTACAGTGTGGTCCTGCTCTGTACTTGCCTCTTCCTACCCCACTCTATTGATTTGTCACTGTGACCTATCTGTGAACTTGGCCAAGGGAGTTAGCAGGCAGAAAACTACCCTGCAGAAAGAGGTTAATTTTCTCCTGGTTTATCTCCTTCAGCTGCTTACAGCAGACTCTGATGAGTGCCAGGGTGAGAGAGAGGGAAAGGGAGTCCTCCTTTTGGGGGTGCAGGTAGACCAACTTAGCTGTAACCTGAAACTTCACCCTAACTCAGCCATTTGCAGTTCTACAGCTGTGGTTCCCTTCAGTTTCACCAGTGTTTTGGAAGATCTATTATATATAAGTGGTTTAGGCTATGGAGCTATGAAAAACACTTGAAATTAAACTAGGTTTTAGGCTTTCCTGAAAGATCTTAAGAATTGTGATGCATGATGCTTGGACATACAAGTCTGCCTTGCTAACAGGGAGTGTTTTAGCAACTGCACAGCTATCTGTTGTTCTTCAGATAAAGCACAGAGGACCTGAGGCTCCAATGTAAGTATTGTTTGTGAGGAATGTGCAGAAAACTCAGTTTTAACCTCTTTTTAGAAGAAGGCACAGCTAGTCATCCTGCAGCCTATGGTTATGGAGTGCGCTGTGAACACTTCCTGGTCTGGGGAATTTGCCTGTGATCTGCCATAAAGAGTGCTATAGAAGGTACCCTGCCGGTACTTTTACAGAAGCCATACAACATAGGACTGGGGAGTGGAGTATCATCTATACCATTGCAATTCTGCCAACTTGTCTCATCATATTTTCTTTCAAAAAAAGTGTTCTTTCTATCTACATTGCCTTCTGCAAGTCCTATGAAACCTTGTGTAAGTGGGAAGAAAGTCATACTCTGCTCACTAATTTCAGGTGTCTGCTTTTCCTGCAGGTAAACTGTGTGGTGATGCGAGGCTTCAATGAGGATGAACTGCTGGGCTTTGTGGATTTCACAAAGGATCTGCCCCTTGATGTGCGGTTCATAGAATACATGCCCTTTGATGGTAAGCACTCTTGCTTTGAGATTCTTCATGGCATGGAGTGTGCCTTGGACAGAGGTGAATCTGATTGGTGGTTATTCACCCCGTGGGCTTGTCTTCGGAAGTTTTGGTGAGCTTTTTTTGGGAATTAAGGACTGCCTTAAGTTTTGTGTTGTATCTTTTGCAGCTTATCTGTCTTCCCTGGATAAGCTGGAGTAGGATTAGTAGCAGGATTAGTTGGGGCTGGGACATGTACAGGGAAAACTGAGATTTGTGGCGAATGTAAAGGTGGTTCTCTGCTAATTAAAAAAATAAAATCCACAGTCTAAAGTTATGCTGGTTTTGTTAATTCTAGGCAATAAATGGAACTTCAAGAAGATGGTAAGCTACAAAGAAATGCTTGATACAATTAAACAGCGATGGCCTGAACTGGAGAAATTGACCTGTGAAACTTCCAGCACAGCCAAGGTGGGGTTAGACAAAGAACATGTGAAATGTGCCCCCATTCTTTCTCTGTCCTAAATCCCCAAATTCTCCCAAGTTCAGCGTTTATATTTGACAAGCAAAGTAAAAATTACTCAGTGTAGTAACTCTGGGATTTTGGTCAAGCTGCCTGCATGTGGTTTGACTCTTATTAAACACTGGTCATAGTCTTTATCTTTAGAATCGGAATCATTAGAATTTGGAGCAGGGAAGTGGTTGTCCCCCTGTACTTGGCTCTGGGGAGGCTGCACCTTGAGTACTGTGTTAAGTTTTGGGCCCCTCACTACAGGAAAGACATTGAGGTGCTGGAGCGTGTCCAAAGAAGGGCAACAAAGCTGGAGCCTGGAGTGCAAGTCTTATAAGGAGTAGCTGAGGGAGCTGGGGCTGTTTAGTCTGGAGAAGAGAAAGCTGAAGGGAGACCTTAGATATTAGGAAAAATTTCTTTACTGAAAGGGTTGTCAGTCATTGGAACAGGCTGCCCGGGGAAGTGGTGGAGTCACCATCCCTGGAGGTATTCAAAAAGCGCGTAGAGCGCGTAGACAAGGCACTTCAGGACATGGTTTAGTGGGCATGGTTGATGGTTGGACTCAATGATCTTGAAGGTCTTTTCCAACCTGAATGATTCTAAATACAATCTGTTTACTAGATGCCTTAGATATAAATAATGCCAGGCTTATATCCTGTATTTACAGGTTTTTAAACTTTTGTCAGTCTATGTCTGTCTGTCACTGCACATTAACAAGCCTGATGAAACAGTTGTTCAGTGAAATAACAGTATTGCTTTAGAGTGTGCAGTGTCACATGGGGGATTTCCAGCTTACATGAATCTATGGCTTATGGCTGCCTAAGAACATGCCTACTGGCATCACCTGTCAGTTGATAACTACAAGAGCAAACATTTAACAAGTTTGTGAATTTCAAGGGACAGGGCAGAATAGACTGGAACCCCTGACAAACCTGATTTTGCTTTTTTTCCTCTTGTGTGACCTTAGAACTGAAGAAAATCTGTGTTAAAATGTCTTCTGGTCTTTGGCAAAGTGGAGCTTTAAAAATGAGGAGTCTATGTTTGACTCTTCTTTTTTTCTCCTCTGCATTTCTTTAGAGTTATAAGGTGCCACATTTCCAGGGACAAATTAGCTTTATCACCTCCATGTCAGAGCACTTCTGTGGATCCTGCAATCGGCTGAGGATAACAGCGGATGGGAACCTAAAGGTTGGTAGTGAAACAGGATTCTCTTTGCTTTCATGCAGCGAAAGTAGTGTTGAAATTTTTCCCTTAAAAGTAGCTGGGATGTAAAGTAGGATGGAAAGACATAATTATTACCAGCTAACTCCTGTTTATCTCTCCTTCATGTATTCTTGTTTAAGCTTGTTGGGGAGATGTTACATCACCTTTTTTTGGTTTCTCTATTTGCTAACATAGTTAACTTCAGTTGTAAAACATGGTTGCAAGGCCAGTAAATATAAACATTTATTTTAATCTTTGATTCAAAATCATCTTAAACATGTGATAAGCAGATGGCTTCCCATTTAAAAAGGATCCAAACAGCTGTGAGGGCTTGGCTTTTGGGTTCCACAAGGATCCTGTCTTGTTTCACCAAACATCTTGCAACTCTTCTCCTTCAAGAGCAGTCTGTATTTTTGCTTAATGGCTGTAGAAAGGGGAGGGAGAGTCATTTCCTGCCATTTTGAAACTGGCAGTTTCTGGGGGAAAATTAAAGTTTTCAATTAAAAATTGGCACTTATGCATTGTCACCTGACATTGACAACAGCTGTGCTGCTGTCTAATGTCAGATGACTGAGGCAGCCTGAAGGCCCAATGGGCTCAGGTTACATAAACATCCCAGGCTGTCTGTGTGTGTATATGAAGAGAGATAGAGAAAGCAATCTCCATAAACATTCTCTCTTCAATAGGATAAGCCTCTTCAAAACTCCTTACTCTGAGGTTAGTATGAAATACTTGTAAAAGCTATTTATTTTATTCTTTCTCTTTTCTCTTCTTTTGTTTCCTTGGGTTGGCTGCAGGTGTGCCTTTTTGGGAATTCAGAAGTGTCCTTGAGAGATCACCTACGGTCGGGTGCCTCAGAGGAAGAGTTGGTTCAAATCATTGGAGCAGCAGTGGGCAGAAAAAAGAAACAGCATGCTGGTATGTTTATGGTACCTGAGAAATAACAGCAGTGACTAGGGAAAACAATGTCCTGGTACTGCTGTGGGATGCATTGACTTGCAAGGAGAAAGAAAGAAGGAAAAGCTTCTTGAATGAAGCTGCACTAAGGAAGGAGTTTTCTTATCTGATAAGAGTATTGTCTGATAGAAAGCTGGTAAGATACCAGTCCTGCAGTTACTCCAAAATCTGGATGTCAGTTTTGAGTCTTCTAACCTTCCATGTGAGCTAGAATCCAGACTGTCTAAAAGTCTTTCAGACTGACTTTTGTATTCAAAGAGATGCAAATACCACTGCTCACGATAACAACAGCAAAGTGTAAAGCTAAGCAAAAATTGATGGAGTTGTACTGGATCCCTTTTTTTCCTAAAATTAGTTTGCTGTAAAATAAGTACAAAAGCTAAATTGAGCTGTCATTCCAACTACTGCATTAACACATTTCTAGAAGTGACAAATCTCTTTTTCAGTATGCAGAAATTTGTAGCCACTCATCTAGTGCTCTGCATAAGGTCATGACACAAGGTCCGTGATGATGCAGTCACATTCTTGGGCTGTATTAGTCTTTTCTGAATTTATATTGATATAAACTATATTTGGCACATCTGAACCTAACCATATTTTCGTAATCTGACTTCAGCTGGGAATGCTGACCTCTTGTATATGAACTAGCTTTATGATCATGGAATAGTCCCCTTTACACTAAAAATATACTTTGGCCCTTTTGTTCTCTTGCAGATTCTTCCAGATTACTAACAAATTTAAAGGAAGCTTTTAAATCTGAGTGTACAGATGCAAAAGTACATTGGTCTGACCCAGATAAAATAGTGCCTTGTAAACATAAGAGAAAGGGTGGTGGGATTGTGGAGGGACTGATTCCTTTTTTTTTTTTTTTTTTTAACCCATTCACTTCTGAATTTCTGATTTGGGAAAACAGCGGGGGGGTAAGGGGATGGGGGGTGGGGAGAAGAGTGTTCTTCCCCCTAGTAAAGGCATTTTGCATCAGCAGCATTTACCTGACATTGTCTGTCTTCTTCCAATTTGTATTAATCCCAGTGTTGCCCTTGGGGCCTTCTGTGACTGGACTTCTTTGAACTGGAACACTGTTAACAGCTTATCCATAGAACTAATACAGTTAAATGCTATTGTTAAGAAACAAGATAGTCCCAAGTTGTTTGAGTTCTGTAGTAGGTAGACCATAATTCAGATTATGGAAAGCTTTCTGAGAAAGGGTTCTACAGTGTGATAGATCAGTAGCAGCTGGATGCTTGGAGACTGTGACAGCTATGGTTTTAAATAATACCATGTTAGATTCCCCTTCCTCCAGCTCCCTCAGTCTTTACTGAGCTTTGGTTTTCCTAGTATGCAGGTTGCACTGTGAAGAGCAGAAAACTAAATATATAAACCAGATGCATGACTTCTTAAAACCTAAAAAGCTAGGATTTTTATGTGTTCCTTATTTTATTTCTAGGCATGTTTAACATTTCCCAGATGAAAAACCGGCCAATGATCCTGATTGGTGGGTGACAAATCAGTACGTAATAAACATACAATGATTTTGTTTGGTTTTTGTCTTTGGGGGAGCAGAGTGGATTGGGCTTTTAAATCTAAATTGTGTTTGGTTCTGGCTTAGGTTTAGGCAAAGAAATGGGTTTCTTAAAAGGCAGTTGTGGTTAACATGCTGAAGTGGAAGAGGAAGAAAGGTTTAATGCCCCTACCAAGCCTTATCCGGTCTTCTGATTGATAGCACTGTTTGTTTTTTCTAATTTTGAAAGTTCGTTACATTTTCCAAAGGGATCACAAACTTTATTATCTTATTTCCTATCTATCTGCTCCCTTTGTACTTAACAAGAATAGTATAGTAACTTATAAGGCAGTTTGGGGTGAGTTTTATGAAATTGACCAGATTGCCATATACACTTAAAGGATGCAGAATGGACTTTTATCCCTGGATTAAGAAATTCAACTTCACTTCTAATATATAAAGCCAGTAACCTGACAGAAACGCAAGTTTTCCTACCTCACTACTTCTTTACTTCAGAATCTGAACCTTGGGGCTTTATTCTTTTGAAATGTCCTCTTATTGCTGCAAAGCCTCAGAATTTAACAATGAAAACTGGTGGTATCTGACCAGCCCTATGGACCAAGAGCCTTTCTTCTCCTTGTGTCTATTGAATATGTTTACTAACTCTCCCTTCTGCTTGAAGCTCTGTTCACGAGCGATATGGCATTGCTAGGATTCTCTTACTGATTTTTTTCCTCCTCCATGCCTGTTTTGTAAGATAGCTATCATCTACTTTTTTTCTTCCTTAGACTTAAAAAGTGTTTGCAAGTGTTAGCATTGCGAGATTAAGTGGAAGTTGTTCTATTGTTTCTTATCAACAAGGGGAGGAAAAAAATGCAGCAAGGGTGGAAGAGATGAACATTACTTTTCAAACCCAAACTCTCATCCTCCCATTGGATGCTCTGAAGCAGGTTAGCTGCTGTGCGGTTTAAAACACAGCTCTTAAAACAGGTACTCTTGGGGAGAGGAGGGTAACATGCATTAATTTGCTGGTCTTTGCTACAGGTGATATAATAACTGCTCTTTTTTTTTAAACCAAGACCCTAGTACTTGTACTTCTGTTGCCTTTATTAGGAAATAGGATCTACAGAGCTCTTTTAACATAGGTTTTCATGGGGAATATTTTTCACTTGATGCCCCTCTTTAAAGGGCCATCATTTTCCATGTTGAGTTTTAAAGTGAATGGATTCAGTGGCACAAGATTGTCTCTCTCAGTTTGCTTTTGCTGTTTTGTATTTGACCACTGCTGCATTGTGTTCCAGGAAGAGGGGAAAGAGGACCCTTTGTTTAAAGTGTGTATTGACTTGCTGCATGAGGAAAAATTTTCTGGTTTGTTTTCTGGGTTTTTTTTTAAGATGAAAAATACTATAGTAAACTCATGACAGATAATTTTTCAAGATGCCTTTTGAAAGAACCCTACACTCCAAAGTTAGCATTCATAGCAATGTTTGGATGTCTATAGATCAGATCCATCCAATTTCCTTTTGTAAAGTGCTTTAACATTGTCTGACATACAGACAGTAAAAGAGGCAGCCTGTCCAGGTCCTCCCCCAGCTGTTCCATGTCCCTTTGAGACTAACTGCTGGCAGTCACCACATCAGTGGACAGACTGGAGAGTATTCCACTGTGAGACATGGGGAATCATTAGGAGATTTCCTAACTGTGTTTTGAATTACTCACAAACTTCAAATAATGCTGGCGTGCAAGCAGTCAGTGGGGGGGGTGTATGGAATTAATTTAATGAAACTTAATGAATGCTGTGGAAATCACTAATTGGTTTTGCTAGTCCCAGTAAGCCAAACCTGGCTTCTTCCCTGCACTGCTGTATCTGATCCTTTGCTATATGGTTTGTAGCGTATTTTCCTTAATCAAAATATTCATTTTGGCAGGTTGTTCTTCTTATGGGTTCACTTCAGTTGTGGGAACTTCCTCCTTAATTTAAGTATCTATCTCCTGGCTTATATCCCCCCACCCCACCCTGAGACTGTGCTAGTTGGAAGCAAACACAGTTAAACTTCAGGTGCAGTAATAGGAGATGCAGTTTGTCAGATGGTTTCAGTTGTGCTATATATAGTGCTGTAGAAAACCATTATTTTTTTTTTTTAGGTATGTGAGCAATTTGGGTGAAGATAGAGATGACTAGGTACAACTCGAAGAAAATGTAGGTTGTTAGGAAAAGCAAAGATGCTTTGCATGCATTACTGTCTGTTGCTGTCTTTTTACTTACCACTCTACTTGAGCAAACAGTACTTCTCTTCCCTGTTCCTACCCATGTGGGTTTACCCTGCAGAAGTACTTGTCTGCCTTTGCAGTCCAGCTTCTCCTGAAGACAAGGCACCTTGCCAGGGGTTTAGGTTCAGCTTTAAAACTAATCAAGGAATCCAGAAGAACAGAGTACTTTTGAGTTCTTGGATTTTAAAAAGAATATTCAGGTTAGGCCCTGCTGTATAAAGAAAGAGGGAAAGAAAGGAAGAAGAAGCACAATTTTCTCTGCTCTTCTAAAGCAGAGCACTGTTGCACTCAAAACATTTATGTCCATTTAATCCCATTCCTCTGACAGTAAACGCATTACCACTAAACTTGCAGGAATCTTAATTTTAGCAGATAGGCCATCAGCTGTAGATCAAAAAGGGCCTTTGCCTGAATTTAGATTATTACAGTGATTAAAAAAAAAATAATTAAATCTATGGTTGATTTAAGCTTCAGTAATGTGCACTTTCAGATCAATGTTTGGAGGATACGCTAGATAAAAGAGGCGTTAGGTGCATTGGTTTTGTTGTAGCAGAGGACTAACAAGAAAGAGATGGGTTGGTTTGTTTCTAAAAAAAAAATAGGGTGGGGGCCACAACCAATGGGTTATCCACACTGTATCTGTTATTGTCATGTGGACAGTCCAAGGTGATACCTGTAGGTCAGGCCAGCAGAGGTAGCTCAGCAAGGTGCAGAGGGGCCAGGAAGCTGCTTTGATTCACCTGTGAGCAGTCTGAAAACTCAGGAGTAAGGGAGCTGCCCAAGGAGGTTATTGAGCAAAACCCAATTCCAAGTTTCTCAGAGCAAAGAGAGCAGGAGCTCCAGAAAAAGAGAAACATGCTTATCAATGAGGCTATTAAATTAGGGCTTAGCCACTTACCACTATACTGCTTTCTCTTTACTTATAAAACAAATCACTTCTTTTATGTGAAAAAGACTCCTTCTGTCTTGACACTTGGCATTTAGTCCAGAGCAAATGCCAAAACCAAGGGATTAAATGGTGAAAAGGGGCAAGGAGGGCTTACTACCTCTCTGCCAGCTGGGACCCCTGCCAGCTTGACTTAGAACATACTTCTGAGTAGATTTAAAATCTGTCAATGAGGGGAGCGTGGTTTTTCCAGTGCTTAAACTTCAGCTGTCATTAACGTGGTAAGAGCTGGTAGTAATAAGTGAGATTCCCATCACAGAGCCACCCTCTGAGCTTGTAGACAGTGCAGTTGCAGTGCTTCTGGTCCCCGCCGTCCTCAAGTGCTGGCTTCCCTGAAGAAGGAGATGAAAGGGAACGCAGCTGCCTGTGCTGGGAGGAAGGTGCTTGGAAAGGCAGAGTTGAGAATCTGAGTGCAAGAATTTCCTATTAACCCTGGCCAGGCTTTCAAAAGAAAACTAGTGCTGGGACAGTCTCAAATGGATGCTGAGATGCTGTGACTTGCTTTTCTTCAGAACTGATGTTCCTATAAGCTTTCTTGGCTGCTGTTTCTCAGTAAGTATGGATACTTTTTGAAAGCAAGTTGTTTCTTCTTGTCAGGGACCTTGAAATAAATGTTTTGAGTCTTGGGGTTCATAATAACAAACCAGCAAATTCAGGGAACTGATGAGAGAGAAGAGAAAGATCTTGAGGAGAAAAGTGGATGTTTGCAGGAGGTTTTTGCAATACAGAAAGTCCCAAGCAGTGCTGTGACAGGGTTCTCAGCTACTGCAGACTTAGCTTAGCTTTCCAGTTAGTAATATGTATTCTCATATTACTTTTTCGTTTTTTTCCCTAGAGCCTGCATTGATGTCATTCCCACTATGCCAAGATGCCCTGCAGTTTCCGGCAAATTCAAAACAGTGGGGCCACACATTTAGCCATTGGCTGACTTTGAGAACAAGTTTACCCAAACAAATGGGAAAAGCATTTATGAAAAATAAGCTTACAGGACAACCTTTCCTACCAGGATCTCACCCAGAGCAACAGTGGCACATAACGACAGGAATTCTACAAACCCAGCTCAGAGGCTGCTGTGTCTTCCAGAAGGACCCAAGCTCCACGTTTGACACAAAGTGCCTTGAGGCTTCTTCTGTTGGCCAAGTTTCTGTGGACTATCAGTCCAAAGAGGCAAGTCCAGGATCTGAATTCTGTACCAGGGATTTGGGATCTTGCACCAAGGTACCTCGTGCCTCTCACAGCTTGACTCACACTGATGAGGAAGGACGGGCCACAATGGTTGACGTTGGAGGGAAGCCAGATTCAAGAAGAAGTGCTGTTGCTGGTGCTGTGGTCTGCCTGGGTCAGAAGGCATTTGGGATGGTGAGGCAGAACCAGGTGAAGAAAGGGGATGTGCTGGCAGTAGCCCAGATTGCAGGAATTCAGGGAGCCAAGCTGACCAGCCAGTTGATCCCATTGTGTCACAACATCCCCCTCAACCATGTTGAGGTGTCCCTGAGCCTGGATGAGGCCAGATATGCAGTGGTGATTCGAAGCTCCTGTCAGACCTGGGGGAGGACAGGTGTGGAGATGGAAGCTCTAACAGCTGCCAGCCTGGCTGCCCTGACTGTGTATGACATGTGCAAAGCAGTTACTCATGAAATTGTGATCGAAGAGGTGAAGTTGCTTAGTAAGACAGGTGGGCAGAGGGGAGACTTCTCAAGGGTCTAGATCATATCCAGACCCCTCCAGGTGACCACTGTTCATGTGCAGCCTCTTACAGAACTACTTTTGCTCAGCTGGTAGGCTTGGAAACCTCAGCAGGTATACCATCTAACAACCCTACAACTCCAGTTTTGCCTTACCATGTCAGCTTACTGCTGGGTGAACAGTGGAGCCACTTATCCCTGTTGATAACTATGTGTGTTTTTTTTAGAGGACAGACTTCTCCACTCTGCCAGTACCTTCCTTTCAATGTCCTCACCATGAGCTTGAGCAAAGATTTCTAGGTATACCACAGAGGTGTTGGGTTTGGGTTTTTTTTCCTTCTTGCTGCGAAATATTCACAGCTGCTGTCATCCATCAACCATGCAACTGTGAGCTCTGGAAATGAAGCAAATGCTGAAAGTGCTATTATTTGGCAATTATTTTTAAGTCAAGAATTAACATTTCAGAACTGTGTTTGTCCATCTGTCTCCCAACCTCCTTAGTTGAATTTAGAAGGTGACAGTGAGAAGAACACAGCTTGGGAACCTTACCATACAGCAGAGATTATAACTGTCAAACAGTCAGGGTCACAGGGGCAGCTCCCATCCCTTTGCATTGCTACTGCTTCCCTTGCCTGCAAGTGGGAAATATACACATCTCAGTTTCAGAAGAAAAAAAAAGATGGCAGCTGACCAGTTGTCTGCCTTGAGTGCTCTGTAAAACATGATGTAGAAACAGAAGATTTCTGGGTTTGGAAGAATTATTTTGCTGATCTGAAAGATACCTCTTACAATGTTATAAGCATGTTCCAGCATCTTGACCTTAGCACTCAAATACATTGAGGCCCTGTGTCTGCATGCTTAAGGGCTTAATTATGCCATGCACAGAAATAGGTGTCAGCTCTCCCTGACTTGAGAAATGTCACACCAAGCCCCAGAAGACTCCCAATTTTTTAGTCCTACAGTGCAGCTCCTAGTGACCAGCAACCTGCATAGTCCTGACAGATAAAACAAACTTTAAGACTAGTAGCCACTTGGAAGAGTAAGGTAGTTTGTGTTGCATCAGCCAGAGTGTTTTCCTGCATGTTTCTCTAATTTGCTTTCATGAAGTCTTCTGGCCTCAGAGCACTTAAGTGTTCCAGTGGCCACTGTCACATAGCATTAAATAGCTTTGATAATTGACTATCCTAGATAAGAAATTACTCAACATTGTTAATATTGATGGATGCTTTTCAAATGTTAATTTAAATGCTCTAAACAGGGTGTTTTCAACTTTGGTTTACTTGTTTTCTACTGCTTATGGCTAATATGAAGTTGCATATGATTCAGGGTGCTCCCTCTCCATACGCACAGAGAGTTGAAGACAGCTCTAATAATGTCAGAGGCTACTGAAAAAGCATCTTAAGCTTTGCAAGTAGCTGCTTCTCATGAAATAAGGTTAAATTATTGTGAGCATCAGTAAAGTACGCACCACACTGTCACACACATCCTGCTCACTTAAAGTAAGCACAGGCCTAAGATGAGGAGGCAACAGATTTTACTACAAATCTCATACACTAGCTACCACAGAAGGCACTTTTTCCATTGCAGATGAATTTGTTTCTTTATTCATTGGCACTGTGAGATAAAGCACATGCAACAACACACCTAGCAGCTACAGCTGTGTCGTGGTTTCAGCCCAGCCAGTAACAAAGGACCACGCAGCCACTGGCTCACTCCCCCTGCCCCCCTCCGGTGGGATGGGGAGGAGAATCAGAAAAGAGAAAAAAAACCAAAACAGAACCTTGAGGGTTGAGATAAGGACAATTTACTGGGACAACACAAAAAGAGAAGTTACAACAACAATGGTACTAATGAAAGAATATACAAAAAGAGTGATGCACAGTGCAACTGCTCACCACCTGGAACCTGAAGCTCTGCCACTGCCCCCACCGAAAGCTGAGTGTGCCCCCCCCCACCCACCCACTCCCCATTTATATACCGAGCATGATGTCACATGGTATGGAATAGCTCCTTGGCTAGTTCAGGTCAGCTGTCCCAGCTGTGCCCCCCCCCCCCCCCCCCCCCAGGTTCCTGTAAAAATTAACTCTATCCCAGCTGAACCCAGGACAAACTGAAAGGAGGAAGGAGTCTGGAAAGCTTGGTGCCCAAACTCCATAAACATTTGTACTCCTACATTCAGTGTTCTAGTCCTTATTCCCTTGATATCACTGATCTGTCTTTAAGTTAATAGTAAGGGCACTCCTGCTCCTTCCCAAGAGTGTACTTAGCACTGTCATACTGAGCACCAACAATCCCCCCCGACCCTGCAAATACAAGAGACCATGTTCATCTGTGGAGCTGCTGTGTCCACAGCGCAAAAGTTTCCCTAGCTCAGCATGGAAACAAATTGTCAGGAAAAGTAAGCACATGTGTAACCTGCTAAGTTAACTGATTTACACAAGCACTTAACTCCCCCTACCTCGCACAACACACTCTGCCCTCACCCAGCCTCTAGATAGTTTTGAAAACTGAGGAAACTAGACAGTAATAATAAAGTGATGCTTTGGGGCATACGATTCTTTGGCTTCTGAGAAGTTTGCCGTCATGCTGTAAGGCTCACACAAAGGACTACAGAGCATGTGCATAACTACCATGCACATCTTGCTACTTACGCACATTTCACTACTTTCTTGGGTTGAGAGTGGCTCAAAGCTTTGGGCAACAGACTTTGGTGCCATTTTATGCTCATGTTACATTATTAAATCTTGAAATAATTAACGCACATTTATAGATAACAAACGAAGCATGAGTCAACAGAACATTTTGCAAGAGAAATGAGCTGATAGGACTGTATGTTTCACTGGTGCTGGGTGCGCAATGGTGTAATATATGTTGATAAACTGACTGCTTTTTGGAGGCTTGCTTTTTTTTTGTCCATTGCATTTTTAATAAATACTAGTTGTAATGGAATATGTTTCGCATTACTTTGAATACCCTTTTTATTCATTCAAAGGAACATCTATGTTTTTATCCATGAGCTTCTATGAATAGTTAGGACAAGCAACAAGACAGACTTTGAGTTGCAATGAGTAGTCACCAATTAGCAAAGCATCAGTCACAGTAACTTATTACTATAAGGAATCTACTATTTTTTTTGTTGAGTGAAACTCATCTTTATCTGGCTGTTCTTAAACTAAATAATCCTGTAGGTTTAGCATCATAATTGATCATCTCTCATCATTATCCCAGCTTCTCCCACGCACCTGTTCTGAGTCAGTGGTTGCATATAACAGTACTGCTTTGTGTTGCAGAGTAGCATAAGGAACTGCTGCCTCCAGAGCTCTCCCTCTTAGTCTGACCAACTGTGCACTGAAACTGAGGTCCAGGAAAGTGCCTGTATAGAAGTCCATCCCTCCTGAATCAGGAATAAGTCTAAGGGAAATTCCTCTTCTGATCCATCTGAGCTTCCAGGAAAGCTCTCACCTCTTCTACTATCAAGAAGGTATGTTCCTACCTGAGGACGTTTAGTCAGTTGAGCTGTTCACTGTAACCAGCCACAGTGCAGTGCAATTGCTCTGCAAGAGGGCAGAGACAGCAGCTGTACTGCCAGAGGGTCTCTCTCTCTCCAGGTACAGCCTCCAAATGCTGCCGATCCTGGGACGATAGCACAAAGCTTTACATCCTTTTTCTAGGAGCTGCTTCCTAATTTGGAACCAGGTTTTTGAGGATTTAACCAAAAGAAACAGTGTAAAGCACCGAGCCCACCACCTCCTCCTGAAGGGTGCCATAAGAGCACAAATCGCACCTCTAACACTGCATGCCAAACACAACATGAATGCAAATATTGCAGATCATGGCAGCCCTAACAATGCATGTGCAGTATAGCTTTTGCCTGCTGGAAACTCTCACTTGCCCCAGCTAATGTCCCATTTGTATCTTACTGTCGTTCACTGCTCATCCAGCCTGCCTCTTTTGCAGCAGTTTTGGCCTGTCTACTTCATGGCCACATCCTGAGGCTACTTGCCCTACCCTCGGACTGCCCTGGAAAAAAAATGGGTGCGGCATGTAAAGGAGAAGCCAGCAGAAGCTGGTCACTAAGTAGTCTTAACGAGATTAAATCTATGTCAGAGAGCAGTGCTCTCAGAAACTGCTGAGGGAAGAAGTGTGGGGAAGACGAAGCTTGAAATACCTTAGGAAGGGACCTCTGCTTCTGATGGGAATGACTCAAAACCAGACTCTAAAAGCAACAGCAGCTGCACACTAAAAAGGGGAATGACTTTTTTAGCTATTCTAAGCCCCTGGTGACCTGCGGTAATTCTCTAAGTTGCTGACGTTACTCAGCTTTACGTGGGATTTGACTGAACAGAATCTGGCCCTTCATCCCACCCCTTCCTTGGCCCTTCATCCCACCCCTTCCTTGGCCCTTTGCTAGCTTGCAGCTCCTTCTGGCTGCCTCAGCAGCAGTAATGCAGGCATGTAACAGCTTAAAAATGGCTGTAACATTGTGTGTGCTTTGGCCAGGACACAGGACTGCTAATTAGTTATATGGAAACACAGTTCACTTCCCTGCACTTACTAGAGCCTTGCTCCAAGAGAAGCTTAGCATTTCAGGGAACCTAAAAACAGAGGAGTTGCTTCTTGCAGTGGGCTGACTAGGCTTTCAGTTTTTTGAAACTTCAGGTTAAAGCCTCAATTTAGGCCTCAAAACCAGTGGATCTGAGGAGCACTGCAAAGCTGTGACAATGGAAGGCAAACCCCTGACATGTCTGGCACGCTCCCCAGAAAGGCACAGGGTGGGGCGGCCAAATCCTTTTTCACAGGCTGGGCCTGAAGGGCTTTGGGTGAGCTCAGCGCTCCCTGTCACAAGAGCAGATTCTAGTTTTGGTCACAACAAGCTTGAACAGTGGTAGCTGAGACACAGATCCAGCTATCTCTACCTTCCCCTGTCCCTCCACACTGCCAGTGCCATGTTTAGAAACCTTCAGTTCAGCATGTCTATTTTTGTACTCATCCTATTTGCTCCTTTGGGGAGCAAAGTGCAAGTTCACGGGAAGGGATGAGTGCCCCAAGACACTGCTGAGCTTTGCTCTGAGCAGAGCTGCATGACAAACCAGGCATTGCTCAGCTTCATCTGCACAACCCGACTGCAAAGGCATGGCCATGGCCATCAGACAAGCTGCCTAGCGTCTGTGGCTCTCCAAGGTGCCATCCACACAACACTTGTTCCATGGAGCAAAGCTTCACACCTCATTATTGCTTAAGGGTTGCTTCCAAAACCCCAAATTAGCAACAGTATTACAGAGACAATTGCCTCATCAATAGCTCCATCAACAGAGAGGGCATAAAGCTCATCCTCAAATTCTGGAGAACCTGCCCAAAACCAGAAACTCTCAGCACTACTAAGCTGTTCCTGCATGGATTTAGTCTTAAAAATAAATGCAACAGAAACACTCTCTTCTATACCCATGATCTTCCAGGGTGCACAGCTGAAAGGACACAAGGCCAGCAAAAGCAGAGTTTCTAGTTGCAATGTCAAGGGCAGCTTGGCTGCAGTGTGACAGGAGGCAGGGGAGGGTCAGGCAACTGTTGTGTTAATATTATGCTTGGAAAATAACACATGCCATCAGATATACAGCTGCTCCACTAGTAGTGCCTTAGACCAGTTACCAGCTGGTGCACGCTGTGGCAAATCTCCATCAACATCACCAGAGCTGTGCAGCATCACACCAGGCAGAGACCTGGCCTGTAGCATCTGCTTCTGCAGGGCTGGGGGAGAGGGGTTTCAGCTGCGCAGCTCTGACATGGCATTACTGCCACTTGCCAAGGCCTTAATGAACTCCCATTTCATTAACAGGGTCATTTCGGCACTCGAGCCTCCCCACACGCAGAGTTCCAGTGAGGCTGGAATTGCTGCTGTCTCAAGGCAGTGCGTGGAGCTGCACCCTCCCCTCCCCTCCTGCTGCCTCCCCAGCTGCCACCCACAGTCTCCGCACTTTGGAGAGCTGTGCTTCCCCACCCTGGGTCTGACACTGAATGGAAATGTTTTAGCTCTGTGTGGCTCATTTGGCTTCTGCAGATCAACTCCTGGGGCCATCCCCAGCCCAGATCCAAGAAATGAGCTGAGCTGAAAGAAGGGAATAATTTTTGCTGCCCCTGAAGCCTCAATTCTCCTATTGCAGCTGGCAGCTTGAAAGGCTCCATCCTGCCAAAACTAAATCTTAATTGGGATCAGTGGAAAAGACAAGCTGCTGCCAGGGCCGCCCTGATCCCAGGCTTATAGAGAACATGGGCAGAGCTTGCCCGGCCCCACAGGAGAGGGCCTTCACTTGGGTTTACAAAAAATAAAATAAAATTCCCTCCAGACCTGTGGTATCAGTGGAAGCAGCAAGCTGAGGCCAAGAAGGAGAGGAGATGGCTTAGCCAGGTAGTTTGCAGAGAAGGAGCAGGGAGAACCACACCACATGGAAAATCCTCCCGCCCTCACAGCGTGCAGGGAAGGGAAGCCACCAGCAAGGCCGAGGGGCAGCTGGCAATCCCCAGGCCCTGCAGTGAATCCAAATACTACAACCAGCCCTGAACAAACACACAAAACTATCACAGTATTGCACAGAAACACTCCTGCCAGGGGCTATAGGAAAAAGGACAAGATAATCTTGGCTGCTTATGACAGCAAGACCAGACCAAAACCTCTTCAAGCATCCTGTCTGCATGTGGCACCAGGATGGTACATGATGTTTTTTCCAAGCCACAGACATTGATTTCAAGCCTGCTTGCTACAAAGACCATTGCCAGAGCTCACTCTTACCTCCACAATTAGGCAAAGTCTAGCCACCCCTTTGGCTTTGAGGATGCACCCAGAAGTGCTGCTCCCAACTCCTAATGCACCCAAGATAAGGAAATCTGGTCAGGAGCACCTATAAGTACAGTGTCCTGTCATCTCGGCCACCATCTTGTCCCAGCGACAGCAGAAACGTGCAGCGGGAGTGGAGCAAAGTGAGTAGCCACCAGTCTGGGTGATTTTGACAGTATTTGTTCCATCTTGCAGATTTAGGGGTATCTTTGAAGTCCCTACATCAGAAGGCCACCGTGGTAAGGTCTTGCTCGGACTGGGAACTTTAGAAGACCTCACCTTGCTGACTCAGAGGGACAGGATTACAAGCAGCTTATGCAACAGATGCCATGCAGGCACCACAGAGCTGCTGGACCTGAGCAGTGAAAATGGGCTTTTGCTCTGGTAAAATGGCTTTAACAGGATTTTCCAGCCAGCAAACACTCTTTCAGGGACACACCCAGGACGTTCAGCCATCAGCAACACAACTGCACACAGAAGGCTCTTGGCCAACCAGACTAGGAGGGGTATTTAAACACAAGTTTCTTGCATTCATCTTTATAGCCTGCTATTTCCCTCCCGGCTCACTGAGGATGTCTTAGTGCACATCCCTTTGGGATGTCTCAGATGCAGCAAAGGCATGGCCAGTAACAGTTAGCCCATCGCCAGTAAACCATAGCTTTTGCAAACCTATGCCAGAGAACTCTAGCTGAACCCCAGCAGCTGGAGGGGGTTTCACTTCCACTTCTCCAAGGCTGGTATTTCAAGGTGTTTTTATTTCTTTTTAATCAATGCATGTGGCCAGCTCTGGAGGGGGCTGAAGGAGGGGAGGGAGGTGGTGCAGCCACGGTATCTGTACAAAGTAGTTCCACATGCAAGGGAAATGGGGCTCGACTCGCTCGGTGCGTGTTTTGCAGTGCGGTTATGGGCCGTCATTCCATCTCCACAAAGCTGTTATTTATTTACTTAAAGAGTTGCATTCCATGGAAAAAGCTGCCCCAAGATAGCACTGTGTTTCTAAAATTAAACACAGCTGGCTGGAGTGAGGAGCAAGTGAGTGAGCACTCCTGTGCTCCCACCAGCAGTGGGAACAGGACTCCCCATGTCCTGGAGTCCCTCACCCACACTGAGCTGCAGGAGAGCCTGTCAAAATGCCTCCCGTGTCCTCAGCAATGAGGGAGGCAGCTCTCTGGGAAGCCAGGCTCAGACCAAGCGCCTTACCCAAAAGCAAGAGTGCCAACGCTTTCTACGGCAGAGAACGAGGTTTTAATAGCAGTGATTGCACTTCCTTCCCCAGCAGCCCTGGGAAAGTCCTTGCCCTGCTGCAGGAGAGCAGACATCCCACCAGACATCTGACACAGGTTTGAGTGTGGCCAGGAGAAGTCCTTTAACATAATTTGTGAGGACAGGCTGCATTCCTGAGGCTCATCTCCTATCTAACCTAGCCAAGATTTTCTTCCAGTTCATGTGTCACTGGTAGCTTCCTGCTTATAGTGAAGCTCATTTAGCCCTCGCTGTTGTAACCTGAGTTAAGAAACCTGTTTTCACAAAGAACATTTATAGAAGGAAAGGGGAAAACTCAAGTGTTCCTCCAACCTCACATGGCACCAGCAAGAATTTTCCCCCCAGACGCGCTCTTGGCACCTGTTCGCCTGCCCGACACACATGCACAGGGGCTGCCTCTACATCAGTGAGTAGCTCAGCTCAGAAATGAGTGCATCAGCTCATCAGAGCAGCTGGTGCCAGAGCTGCTGTTCAGGGGTTTTGCCATGGCCTAGATTTAGCCTCATCCCTCAGACAAAATGTCTCCACACACATGCAGCTGAAACTCTCCAAAGGACTGGTCGGACACTGGTGGAGCCCCCCAAGCCCATCGGGGCTGGGAGCACCTTGGAGGTGCTTGGGAAGCAAAGCTCCCAGGAATGGCGGAGGTGGCTCCGTGAGGGCCATGGGGAGGATGGTGGGGTTTGGCCCCAAACCTTGCTTCTCTGCACCAGAAGGCTCATGCAGATGTGGGACAAGGAAAGACTGAAAAGAAGTCTGAATCAGACCCAGAACCAGCAGTGGAAGAAATGGGGACAGCTGGTGACAGGGAAGATGGTGAAAATGGTGGTGAGGTTGGGAGTGCCTGTGCCAGCTCCCTCGTGGCCTGAGGACCATGCCCTGTCCTGAGCACAGGCAGGAGTTGCTGCTCCCCCAGCTATGAGCAAATAGACAGTCCCTGGCATCCCATGAAGCTTGTTGCAACCAACACAGGAAGAGGAGGTCAGTCCCACCACTACAGGCCTGGACTGTGATCCAGGAGGACCTGAGCACAGGGGTGTGGGCCAGACCAACATGTCATGCTTAGTAAGTCGCTCAAATTATTGTTTGCAGATGGGGACACTAACCTAGCCTTCTTGTTGTTCTGTGCACTTGGCAGTGAGTGCCTGGAGACAGATTTGCAAAGCTGTGTGCTCCTCATGTCTGACATACATCTGGAGATGGTAATGTTTGCCACCAGACTGACAAGGTTGCTTTTAGCAGATGTGGCTTTTGTCCCTTGGTTTCTCCCAAATGTTAGATGAAGATTTCACTTCCCTGCCTCCCAAGGGAAAACCTCCACATGCATTGGTGACAGCCCAGATCCTGTTCTAATGACTGCGAGAGGTGGAGACATTCAGCAGTGACAAAGCTTATTGCAGAGCTGAGGGAAAGGGTAGGCAGGAGCAAGAAGGGAAGAAAACTGGCCACCACTCCTGCGAGAAGCTCTCAGGAAAGAGCCTACCCCTCATCAGAGCTCAGCTATTTCTGTGATTATGTCCATTTGCCCAAAATTATACTGGTTCTCCTCTGTGCAGCACTAAGTGAGGTCTACTGATCCCTGTCCAATCTCCTGCTGCCTTTCTGTTTGGATTAGGGTGCCAACATGGGTTAAAAATTAGAGAGTAAGATTGCCTCAGTATCTGATTTATCCCCTTCCTCCTCCCATCCTGCTTTGGGATGTGCTGGTCAGCATCCCCCCAGGAGAGGATTAATCAGGAACAGACAGAGAACTGGCAGCTGCCTGACAAGGACAAGATCATAGCTATGGACAAGCTGCAATTTGGAGTCTTTTTCTTTGACCTTGGTACAAGTCCAGGGCATGCTTGCTGATGCATCCCAGCACTGACACCCCAGGAGTTGGCACAAGATCAGCATCCCTGAGGCCACAGCTAGCTCTGGTCCCAATGTTGTATTGCCTCAGTGCTGGAGCTGCTTCTATGGTGAAAGGCTGCTCATCCCTGTGACTCCAGAGGCAGCTTCAGCTCTCCAGCTGTGGGAAAGAGGTCCTCTCCACTTAGGGTGAAGCCTCTGTTTCAGGGACCAGAGCAAGGGAAGATGTTACCACCATTCTAAAAGGGCAACACTACATGTTTAACATTCACTCCCTGGATGAACAACAGCTACACCACCAGCAGACCACACCAGGAGAACAACAGGAAGGTAGGAAGTGCTGTCTGATCCACCTGCCAACTCCTGCCCCATTAGAGCAGTGCTTACATGTGAAGCCAGGCTGAGCACAGAGCAAGAGCATTTGTACCAGGGACAGTCCTCTGCAAGGGGCTTCCCCTGGAGCCTGAGGTGCCCAAGCTCCAGCAGCTGTTACTGCCATGGAGAAAGGGCAGCAGATCCTCCCAAGGGGGGCAACAGAAAGGACTTGTGAGGGGCACAAGAGGGAGCTGAACAGGGCTTAGATGTTGAAGGGAACCAGGAGCAGAAGCAAGGGGTAATTTACAGCAGAATGGGCCATGGCTCTTAAGAGTTATTTTCCTGCTTGGGAGCTGAAAAGGAAGGAGAACCCTGGATTGGACAACCCTGGGAAATATCTGCCTTTGGGGGTTAACGAGCTCCTTCTACAAAGAGCGAGCAGATCCAGACACAAACATAGTCTGTGTTACCCAAGGAAACTCTTGCCCAGTTATAATACCTTACTGTGAGCCCAAGGGTGGGCAAGCACTAGGCTGATTCCTACTTCTCCCCCTGAAAACACCTCATGACTCTGCAGGGGCTAAGATGACAGTTCCCATCACACCTAGAGGCCATTGCACAAAAACAGCAGCCAGCAGGCACGGCCTGCACCAGTCACAGGAACATGCAGTAGCAAAGAAATGCTTTAGAGCACCATTTCTTATCTCTTGAATCCAGTGACCACCTAACCTTCTTAGGGGGATGGGGGGATCCATCTTTGTTCTTTTACAGTATTGCCACAATGCCATAACCAAATGAAAAATAGCTTAAGCTTTAAGTAGATGGACATTCATTTTCCTCCTGTTTTGTTTGCTTCCTTGTGTGGGTGATGGAGCATGCAAAAGCTTTTGATCTTTTTTTTCCTTCCTCAGCCACGGTCCACAGACCACCTTCCGATACCTTTACAGACCACTGTCTTTCCAGGAACCACAAATTGCAAAATACTGGCAGAGTATGATAATCAGAGCATGAGCTACGGTTTCACCACAAGCAAGTACTCAGGTAGTCTCTCATGGGATGTCCAAACCAATTTTTACAATACTCCTGATATTTTAGAGGATGATAAAACACAAGCTTTGCCCCTGCAGATCCACTGGCAAGGCAGATCTTTACTTACGAACAGACAAGTAGTGAGTATCCCCATCTCCCAGGTCACTCAGGCACCCTATTATTTCAAGAAATCTGACAATCACAGTTCCGCCCCCAGGCGTTTAAAACCTCTGCAAGGAACACAGAGAGAAGGGAGCCCTCCTCTCCACAGGGACAGGCAGCAACATCATGTAGTTCACAATGCACTCGCCTCCCTGTCTGCCCCATGGGGAGGGGTGTGCAGGGCTAATGTGAGCCCTGCTCCCCAGATCCCTGCAGCTTCTGCATGACTTCTTGTGCTTTCCCTGGTTAGCAGTTGGTGGAACTGCCCTGAATAGCCATTTCCATTGTATCTCTATGAAGGGAGAGGATGAAAAAGGTCATACTATAACATGACAGATCCAACCACTATTGGTCATAGACATTTCAGCCAGACAAAAGCCTTTTTTCACATCTTGCACTGTGCAATGAATTATGAAGTATTTTTCCCTGTTCCACCTCCTCACCTCCCCCCATTTTCTGGTTATTTTTTTAGCTAATGTGATTGGAGACATGTTCTCCTTTCATGAGCACTGCAAGGAATTGGCTCAACACCATTGTGCCCCACATCTAAAACAAGGTGGGCAAAGAATGCTTCCTGGGTTCCCACATTAAATTAATCACAGCATTTCAGACCCCTCTGACCCCCAGGGTCCAATGCTGTCACAGTAGGAAAGAAGCAGCAGCTCTCAAGGCAAGCTTCCAGCTCACTGCAAACCCTGCAACTCACACAAAGATTCTCCAAGACAAGTGGGAAGAAACATTGGCTTGGAGGGAGAGGGACAGCAGCACAATTAATTGCTCATTTTAAATTCCGCCATTTAAAAAGAAAGAAAAAAGCAAAGAAGAAGGGAGTCTACAGATACTAGTAGCTACCTGACATGGTATCTCTAGGAAGAGACTTGTATGTGGAGCATACAAATGAAGGCATATGCCAGCAAATGATTCATATTTAGCCATGCATCTTCTAAGCTCTAGCCCTGCAGAGACATAGGGCAGCCCTGGTCAATAGAGCTGGCAACAGCTCACCTGAAGGAGGGACTGCAGAGGCTGGGGATGAGACTGGGCATTGAGGTGCCCCATTCCCCTAGGCAGGCCAGCTGCTAGGGGATGTCTGGCACCCCTTTCCTCGCCCCAAGTAACCGCACACAATGGGAAACCCCAAGAACATTCCCATCCCACAAATGGTTTCTTTGCCCACGCACTGGGAGTTGCCTGCAGCACCCACTCCCACCTGCAGCCCAGAGGTCCCCGTCTCACCCCCAGCCAGCATCCAGCCCAGAGGCAGTAAATGAGGTGGAACTCCTCAATACATTCGTGTCATTTTTTATGCTTTGATCATGGCTGGAAAGGTTTTGTTTAGCCACACAACTCCTTCTCATTAATTAAACATAGGAAAGAAGAGGGGAGCTCAGCTTTGGGAGGACAAATACTGATCCTTAAAAAGCAAAGGTTAACCCTTTCGAAGAATCATAGTTGCATTTCCTTTCAAAGACACTTTAGTTTGTTTTTTTTTAAAAAAAAAAACAACAGCAGAAACATAGCTTGACAGGAAATAAACAAAAATATTAAAACCAGGTACCCCAAAATGATGTCCTACCCTGGTTTATTCCTCCTCTGCTTCATTCTCTCATCAAAGCACATATGAGCAAGGCATTTTGCTTTCTTAATGCATCTTTACATCACTATCTTACATGAAAATTCAGTCTGCCAGGCTGGTGCTTGTACAGACCAGCAGATCTCCAAAAATGGGTAAAAACCAGTATTTTAGCAGAGTTACATGGCTCCACAAGCAGCATCACTCTCATCTCCCCTAAGCAATCTGTGCTGAGAGCGGGGGGGGGTGGGAGGTGTTAGAAGAAAAAAAAAAAAAGGACCCTACCTCCTGATGAGAATCTGACCAAAGTAGAGATAACAGCAACTATGTCTCAGAGAAAACAGCAAGAAGCCCATTAGCTACAGAAACATCAAACAAACAAAATCTAGCACAACAATGTTAAAAACCAAAGTTTTGGGCTTTGTGGGGGGGGGGGGGGGTAGGGAGGGGGGGAAGTCTTTAATTATTTTGTTTCCTAGCAGTAGAAATCTGTTCCCAAAAGGCCAAGCAGATTTCTCCCAGAAAGCTCCATGTCTGCTATGGCAGAGATAAAAGTCATCTATGTTTAAACAGAAGCCAAAGGTTAAAGAAAGGGAAAACCAATGAATCCTCAGCCCTTCCCAGCAAAGAGCTCCCCTTACCCTCCTCCTCACTCCCAGTCATTCAGGGCAGCTAAACCGCAATACTAGTTTTGTTCAGAAAAAGCCATGAGGTGCTTACCTTGCTTCTATGAAGCGATGACAAGGACAGGGAGGTCCATGACCACAGGGAAGATGCCAAATGGGAAGATGGAAGGAGGCTTCTGTGCTGGACCCATCCTGCAGGGCAGAACACCAGCCCCCCCGCTGTGTGCTCCAACCCCAGTGAAAATATGAAAGAAAGAAAATTCTTCCTGTTAGAATTCAGGCAGGACATCTCTGGTTTTTTAAAGCAGACAGAATTCAAATGCCACTGGGTTTCACCTCTAACAAGAGGAAAACCAATGGTTTGGCCTCCTCTACTAAAACCCAGCTGCTAAAGAAGAGAAGACAGGGAGGTCTCCACATTTTCATCCTGCCTCTGCCACTCATGCAATGCATGGATTTCAGAAACATCCTTTCACCTCTGCCCTTGCATCTGTAAAGTAAGAACCTCATAGCCAGACTTTCAGCAAAGCCTGAACCAAATATATCGAAACAGAGAAACTGAGAGCCGTTTTAACAAATGTAAACCAAGAACCTTCCCACACAGCGCTCAGACTCCCATCTGCTGCCTGATGGTTCTCAGCCTGTGCAAGCAATTATCCCCTGATTACTTTTGCTCCTTTCCATGGCCCTTCCCACCTGAGAGCCAGAACTAACAGCTGGGGCTTTATTTGGGGTCCCTGGGAACCCATGTACTGTAGGAATGTGCTGCAGAGCCAGCAAGGCTCCCACTTGAAGCTAGGCATGAGTTTCTCAGGAGCTCATGGTTAAAACATTGCCCTCTGGTGGGCTGAAGATAAACATGAAAAGTTGTGGCTTAAGGATGAATTTTGTCAGCAGGCTATTTCTGTTAGAGAGACAGGGAGATCCATGTGTAAGTGAAACAGCTGGACACATTGTGTCCAAGATGAAAACAAGGTTCTGCCCCTGAGCTCCAAGGAATTCCTCCACATGTTGCTGGATTCAGCCACAAATTAGCCCTAGCCATTGTGTGCCTCCTGCTCGCCCTGCTGTTCTGTGTCTAACTTCTCTCCTGTCTCCCCTCCCACATCCCTGAAGGCTTCACTCCTGATGTTGGCTTTCCTGGCTTCTTTTCAGCTGGCCTTATTTAACTCCTTCCTTTGAAGCAATCCTTTCCTGCCCCCTCCTCCTCTGAGTCATGCTCTTGCTGTCAGGGTGTTGCTCAGTTAAATAAGCAAGCTCACAGCCAGTGCTGCAGTCCTGCACTCCCTTCCTCTCTTGGACTAGTAATGTCCAGACATGGATTATGAACTCTTAGATAGCAGGCCTGTCTTCTTTTTTTTTTTCCTTTAAGTGAACTCCTGTGTTCCCTATGTTGTTCTGAAACAGCAATGAAAGAGTGCTTTCCTGATGGTCTTTTTAAGAGGACCCTTGGATATGGTAACGTGGTGGCTCCATGATTAGCTCTTTATCATTGCAAGGTGTAGGGAGGATGTGCTTGTGTTCCACCATGTTGCTTGTTCCCCCAGAGCAACCTGTGAAGTTTCTCACCAGCTCTGCAGTGACTGTGTCACCTAAAGAGCTGCATGCTCTTGACCAAAGAGAAAGATCCAGAGCTTAGCAAAAAAGTGCACCCAGACTCCAATTCACCTTTAAGACTTTCCAGCAAAATGCACAGAAAATGCAACTACAAAGAAATTTACTGAGACGCAG
The DNA here is from genome assembly GCF_026419915.1 of Harpia harpyja. NCBI lineage: Eukaryota > Metazoa > Chordata > Aves > Accipitriformes > Accipitridae > Harpia > Harpia harpyja. Next base: position 22,508,608 of record NC_068952.1, read on the forward strand.
TGGGGGCAATATATCTTTAATTTTTTTTGCTTTTGTTTTTTAGTATTACAGTATATTCTTATAAAAAGGTACAGATAAAAAGGACACTACAGGATTTGTACATTTAATTCACTTACAGTCTTAAACTGACTAAGAAATGAGGATACACCAAGGCATTACAGCAGCACACAACCTCCCACTTCACTAAGCAGCACTGTACTTTCTAGCTTGGCAGGGAGGGGCACCTCCCAAAGTGACCTGCGAGTTTCAAGCTGAGCAGGCTTGCAGGGAAGGAGAATGACTGAAGATGGGGATGGTTTGGAAGGGAGGTGTTGAGCACAGAGCAGCTCAGGTACCTGACATCCCCTTACAATTCTCCTAAAAACTGCAAAGGTTTTTAAAGAGCCTGTTTAAGGGCAAGCATGAAGTGGGGAAAATGGCTTGTCTCAAAGGCTTTTCTAGATCACTTGGGTGAGAGCTCCTAGTGATGGACAGCTGAAAGGACCAAGCCCTTCACGAGCCCTGTGGAACATCTTGTAAACAGACAAAACTGCCTAGAGTTTTGATCCAGATGCTGCTTTGAATTACTCTGGTGTAAACCCAGAGCAACTTTTACTGGTTACAGTGGATCTATTCTACATTACCACCTGTAACAGAAGACTCTGGTTTGGAAGCATCCAGACTCTCTCATTGAAATGAGTGCCAAAACACCATGCTAGACTAATGGCATCCTTCTCAACAAGCACAGTGAGCAAAATCTGGTCAACTTCAGGGGATACTGATCATCAAAACTACTACTTAGAGTAGTAGATAGCTTTTATATATATATACACACACATATATAAATTCTATATTTTCAGTTAGCTAAATTGTTTTACCCAGGTGGGCCTCTTCAACCTTTCATAACAGAAGCTAAGATGGCCAATGGAGGCTACTTCTCTGGATGGTAGGCAACCAGAAGTCTCCTATGTTGAGTACGGAAGCCAAGGAGCCATGGCCCCAAACACCTGGTTATTGCTATAGCTCCATGGGTAGAAAACCAACCAGTAGAAAGATTTTGTTTATCCTGGATAATCTGGGGAGGTGGGGTGCAGAAGGAGAGAGGGGAAGTAGAGGAAATCCTTCTTCCTTGACCTTGAAGATAGGAAGGAATATTAACTCTGAGGAAGGAGAACTGCCCCAGTTTGTCTCACTAGTGTGTTAACTCTGGTGAGAAGTTACAGGGCATGAACCACTTTTGCCCATCTATCCAAGCTTCTCTGGCATTATGGACAGAATTTATGTGGAAGGGTGAAGTCTGAGTGAACAACTGCACAGCTTAACTCTTCTCAATCTTCTCACCATGATTCATGACGAGAAATAAACAGGTTTATAGAAAGTGTTCTAAAATAACCAACCTGCATCAGTTCACCACATGCTTTAAAATGCATGCTTTCCCAGAACCGGGATCACCAGGGGCAGCGTGATTATGACAAAAGCAAAAGGAAAGTTTCTTTCTTCCCTCCCTTCCCACACTAAGACTGCTCACAAGGATCTCCTTGCCTAGCTCAGCTTGCTGCACAACAGCCAAGCCAGCTGTCTAGCCAGTGTAATGCCCTGGCACGGTCTCAATAGTCTTTGCTATAATGCAGTGTATACATACAAACGTAGCAAACTAAAATAAGGCAAAATAAATAGAGGTGTCAGATTTACAGGTTCCCCTTAGAGATTCCTAAAACCTTTTTTTTTTTAAAAATCATTTAACCCCCAAACAAACAAACAAAAAAACCCCCAAACAACCAACCCAGAAATGAAACTGCATGTATCATGTACATTATCAACTGTACAACTGATCTCCTTTCCCCTCATGGAAACTCCTGACACAAGCTTCTCTCATGCAACCCAGCTCAGAGTGTGAGCTTTCCTAAAGAAGAGGAAAGATTCAGCCAGTGGGGCTGACCATTATGGAACCACCTACCCCACAATCTCCCACCAGGGCCCCTTGCGATTCCTTTCCCTTCCTCAAACATTGCGAACACATTACAGAAATGCTTCTGAAGGATATACAGGTCATCTCCCTAGTGGGGAGTCTCTCACCCCTGAACACTAGTCCTACTTCTGCTCTCATAGGGAACCGGTGCCCACATGATAGCTATGCTGCCAGGCATGGAAGGGCCTTGCTGCCTTGAAGTCACTTTACCTTGTAGCATTTCCAGAGACTTATGACCAACTGAGAAGAGTGACCCAGACCAAAGGGTTTGGGAGGGGGAGGGAGTTCTTCAGTCTTTTCTCAGATCATCCTAATGCAACCTGCTTAAGAACAACGCAGAGACACAGAGGTAAGTGAGCACTAGACCTCTAGGGACAAAGTCTGGAGAGTTAGAAAGTACCTCCTCTTCTGGGTGTGAAGAACTTAATCATAAAGTTAGCAATGACTACATTTCTGCAGGAAGCAGAACAAGCCCTCGATTATACCCTTCTTTCTCACATCTCCTCCTCCTCCACTTATTTCCAAAGACAGAGTGATTTCACTTAAAATGCTGGTGCTAGGCACAGGTGCAAGGACAACAGCAGACCCTAGCTCCCTAGCTCTTCTCCAGCTCTCAGTGTGATAAAGAGGTTATGCCTCAATGTTATACTTCACGACTGCTTGCTCAGTCTCAGTCCTCAGAGCCTGCTCAGGCTCTGCTAGTGCTAGAGGACAAGAAATAAGATTTTCCTTTCTCATTCAGCACTCAGCAAGTCTACCACAACTGCTGATGAAGAACAGAGCATAGATGCACTCACATTACCCAAGAGATGAGAAGCAAGGACAAAGTTGGCTTCAGCAAGAATCTGACGCCAGGCCCTAGAGCAGTCAACTTTTATCCTCATCTTCTGTGTGGCCAGCCTTATCTCATACAGTAGACCTATTAATGGGCCTCTCCACCTGTCATCGCTTATATGAAATCACTGCTTGCCTCAGTGTGTAACTGAGCTTTTCCAAAACCCTCTTTATGGACATTCACCATGGAGTCAAGAGCCAGGGAGGACTGTCCAGCATGCTGCACGAAATCTTCAGCCACCATCACAGATTCAAAACAGGAGTCTGGGGCACTGGAGTGCTGAGAAAGTTGAGCTGCAACCAATCAGGGGCATGACTCTGAGCTTTCTGTCCATCCCAGTAAGTATCCCACAGCTGATTTACAGGAGTTGCACAATCTCTCATTATTTGTGTATGAGTCAAGAAGGTGGCAAAACTACAGCAGCTTTCTTTGACTCTGTCAGTGTGGCCAGAGCACTGCGTACTATAATACAGGATCTCTTTAAATTGGGGTTGAAGTGTGTACACAAATGGACAGAGGGCTTATCACTCTCTCTGCTTTCGCTACATTTGTGGCCTGGCAAAGTGACTTCAGTTTCAAAAAGCACAGCACAAACCTAGTTTGACAAATACCGGGCCAGGGGGAATGCTGTATTTATATTCAAGGGGTTTGCCCTGAGGTGTTTCTTCTCTGACAGCAGTGCCATGCTGACAGTCTGCCTTATCAAACAAGTACCTAGGGAACAAGCAAGCAGACGTAAGTTGGACAGAGCCATGAGTCACATCATCTTGCACCAGGGCTGACCTTGGCACTACACCTGAATTTCTGGGTGAGTCGTAAACCCAGGGAGAACAAAGAGGGGAAAAGAACCTACAATGTTCTAATCCATAGAAGCATCATCTTTGGAATTCAGGGATTATCAGTTATATACCAATTTGGCCCATATCACCACCTGTCATATGGCTTACATGGCACAGGTTATATGGCATGCTTTAAAACAAGACAAACAAAAAGGGCTGGGATATAGCATGTCTACTTCAGGGAGCAGCAAGGAGCTTGTTAATATAATTTACAACAGACATTTCTAAAAATCCATTTTGTAATTTAAAATAAAAATGCTTAAAAAAGTGAGTTTTTCTTAAACTTTCAAAAACCTTTATGAAATACAGTCTTTCTTCTACAAGGTGCTTGTGTCTGCTGCAATGGGCATTGCTGTTAATAGCTAATCCCAGAAGGGGAGTAGGATAGTAAGGGAGGAGAACGCACCCAGCTCTTGTAAGATACCAGCTCTTTACGATGAGTATTATACAGAGGCATGGCAGTCTGGAATGTCGTAAATAGGGAAATTCTGGGGTGGGAGACTCAAAATTCAGTAAACAATGAAACATTAGAGTTTAACAATTCCAACTTTTTTGCTTCTTTCCATAGTTTACACAATTATTTTACTCTCAAAGTGTTCAGAAAACCACCACAGTTTGCTTCTCCAATATCGGTACTGTGTAATACTGATCAGGCAGTGTTCATGGCAGAGGAAGTTCTGTTCTGCAGACTCGGTGCAGAGCCTGAGATTAAGTGACATTCAGAGAAAAATCAAAACAAATTATTAAAGTGACAAATAGAGCTTTTTTCACTTCCCTGGAATTCCTTAACATTTTGTGCTGTTGACTATTGATGCATAGTTTGCAGATGGTGGTTCCCTCTTCTCAAATGTTCTCCCTTTTCTTCCTGTCTAGGAGGAAGAATCCATCACCATTTCTCTCTTTTCCTCTCTTCCTTCTCCAGGGAAGATAATAAAAAAGGAAGACAAGATTCAAAAAAAAAAAAAAAAAAAGCCCATGACAGCCCACACAATCCAATCCCTTTCCTAGAGCCATGAAGACACACAGAATTCAGAAGTCAGGCCTGTTCTTGGGGTTCTTTGCTTTTTCACTGTGTGCTTCATACATGTAGCTTAAATACAGATCTATTTTTTTTTTTCTTATGAGTTAACCCATCTCCAAAGCCTGCTTGGCTTGCACAATGCTGTGTCCTCCTGGAAAAATTCTCAGTTTTCATTATGGGACCCTCTGTTGGTTCATCCCAAGTGATCCCTTCAAAATGGAAAAGGCTGTGGACTCCAAGGCTCTCCTTTGACACCATTCATATCTTACTGAATTACATGATTCTCCTAGGTAGGAGTGGAGTGTGTGCAGTGAAGGTCAGCCTGTTAGACAGAAAGACCAGTTCATGCCAACAGGAATCACAGCTAGCATCAAAGGGAAAAGAAATCTCATTTCTTGCAGCCAGTGACCCTGTTTGCTTTTTGCTATTTGTGACCTGTGGATGATACTAGGGAGCTCCCAATTTCCATTGGGCTGCACTAAGAAATCTTGCACAAACAGGTAAGAAATGTTTTGCTGTTTCCCTCCCACCCTCCAGCAATGACAACAGGCTCAAGAGTCACCTACTTGTAATCCTAACCTGGCAGTGGCTTAGTTTTCTAAAGAAAAGCCAGAGCTTCTTTCCTAGAAGATGCATTTCATAGCTTCAAGGCTCAACCATCAACAAATTCCAGAAAACTGCTTCTAGAAAAGCAGAATCCAAAAGACTTTTGCAATGTATTTTATGTTGATCCTGATTCTTGAATTTCAATTTATTCCAGAACCTGATTACTTCCTTCTGACCATCACGTGCTTTGGACAGTGTAGGCCACACAAAAATACTATACAGAACATGAGATCAAAAGCATTTTTCAGGTGCTAATCAATGGCTTATAAAATCCAATTCTGGAAGGGAACTGGAAACCTCAAGAACCACATCTTAACAAGCCCCTGAAGGCCAGTCTAGATCTTGGAGAAGCGACAGGTGTTTACAGAGCTCCTCTGAAATTAGTCTTGCTTATCAGCAAGATGGAGATTGTGACTAGTTTTTACTTTGGCACACAGAAAATTATCTTTTTCCAGCTCTGAGGCAGTCTGCAAGGCCCAAGTACTTTCTGTCATCACCATGAGGCCTTTGATGACACAATAAACTCCCAGAAGCAAATCTGTCAGCTCTGCATGGCCCAGTCACAGGCCCTGCTGGCTCCACAGAGGCACTTTTGTAATGGTTCAAATTAGGACCACAGAGCAGGGATGAGAGGAAAGCTGATCATGGAAAGGTAACGTCTCTAGCCACAGACCAAAGAAATCCTTTGGGGCAGCTGTCAGCCAGGCGCCATCGCACACATTCATCTTCCTTGTTTTGCACTTTTTCATCACCTTCTTTTGGTTGATTATTTTTCTTCCTCTTGTAATTAATAATTTAGCTTTGTCACCACCCGCTCCCGGCTTGTCTCTAAGCCTTGGTTCCCCGAACGCTTACGGTTACGCTTGAGCTTGGATAAGTCTTTGTCGAAGACTTCACCTGACCTTAATGCTGACACCAGGTCATCAAACTCCCCACTCTCTTCAGAGATGCTTCCAGCTTTCACTTTCTTTTGCCGCCTCTCTTTTTCCCTCTGCTCTTTTAGCTGTGGAGAAAGACACAGAGCATTAAGATTAGCTAACCATGATACCAGATCACTAGGTACACTGCCAAGAAGCAGCTAAGATGCGTCAGTACAGTTTAGGGAAAAAAAAAGATCAGGAGCTTATCCACAAGGCCATCACCTGTGCCAAGAGCAAGAGGTGACCATGCTGGGCTTTCCTTCTTCTGCACAGGCAAGCAGAAAGCAGGAGACACGAGGAATGAGTAGCATTGTATGTTTGCCTCACAAAGCACTACTACCCTGGAGCAAAGAGGACACATGGGATCTGTCTATGCTGCTTCTGTTTTGCACAAATTTTACAGTAGGATAGTGCCAGCAAAGTAGCTGTGCCAAATGGCACTCTACAAGTGATGCTGGCATAAGTAATTACCTAGCTTCTGGGACTAGGCTTGCAGTGACCTTAATGTGGCAGCACCTACTATGCTGACAGTACCCAACATAGTGAGTTTAAAGTTAGTTTGGATGTGTCTATACAAACCACAGTTACTAGTATAGTCACAAACAGCTTTGCGTTTGGGGCATAGCTACCTAAATTGACAGGCAGAAAGGCTGCAGGCCTGCAGAAGGAGGAAAAGAAGAAAGGAAAAATCCCAGAAGGCCACAAGCTAAACATACTGGAGAATTAAAATTGTGTGAGATATCAAAACATCAACAGAAACCCTATCCACCAAACAGCTCATGTTTGGATGGAGGCAGCATGTTGCAGTAATGGGAAGAGGAAGGCACATTGCCTCGACTCTGGAAAGAGAAACTGGTTATAAACACAAAGAGCAATGAAACAGAACTGCTGATTTTACAAATCATTGGCTAGGTCCACCAGTCAACATGATGCCCTTGGTCTCCCTAGGGTAGCTCCAGGGAGCTCAGTTATCCCCCTCCACTGCTCAGCTCCAAGATTAGTGGAAATGGCAAGGGATGGATGTGGCTGTCAGGAAGCAGGTAGCTTGCTCTGCGTGCTAGCCCCGTGTTGCAGGAAGACTCTTTCCATAAGCAAACTGCAATGTCTCTCATGGTGTATTAGGCCTACAAAACCATACTAGTGCTTTAACAGCGGGCTCCTGCACTTTCCAGGCTGGCTGAGAGAAAACTTGATCCTAAGTCCTGGCATTTTATCCCTGTGTCCAACAGCAAGGCTCCTGGCATCCTGGCGTTTTACCTCTCTCCTCTTCTGAAAGGCACAAACCAGTGCTTTTGGCACAGCCAACATTTAAAGCAGCAACTCCCCACAGCGAGGCCTGGGGCCATGGCGGCAGCCAGGATTAAAGCGCTGGCAGGAGGGAAGGAGGCAGGGGACTGCGGAGCCATTCTCAGGCCTCAGGAAAGGTTGAGGTTAGAGGGGTAGGCTAGTTCACATGAACCCCTGGGGACACACACGTCTGTCTCCCAGCAGCAAAATCAACTATGCACAAAAGCTCTCTCGCCACATCAAGGCCAGACATGGCCCCAGCATTAAGGCTGGCCAGAGAGAAATACTGCCAGTGTGGGCTGCAGCAGGTGCCAGGGCATTCACTGTGTCACTGTACGCTGTCAGGAGACAAGTACGCAGCAGGTGATGATGGAGTCTGAGTAGAAGCTGACCAGCTGGCAGGACCGAGGGAGATCTGGCTCCCAGAGCTTTTGCACAGAGCCTGCAGCCCAAAAGCAGGATAGTCTGGCACTAGGCAGGGGCAGCACCATCCTGCAAAGTGCCAGGGCAGAACAAGCAGGGCTAGATTTGGTATCTGAATCCAAAAGAGGGTAATTTAAAGCCAAACAGTATGCCCTTGAGAGCTGACAGGACAGCCAGTAGGAAAAATGTCATCATTTGTGAAGAGAATGATGCCAAAGAGAGGTGGCATGGAGAAGGACATAAAACAGTGACAGTGACAGGACATGAGCATTGGAATTGGCTCTCTCAACCTTTCTCTCTTGAGACATGAAAAGGCGATGGAAGGAAACACCTTCCTGTGCCCAGGTCCTCACCATGGCCTCCATGCGTGCCCTGCGCTCCTCTTCTTCCTTTTTCTTCCTCATATTCTCCAGATCTTGCTTGGCCTCTGCAAATGACTGTAAGAAAGTGTCAAAGATGCCAAAAAATTCATCTGGCTGCATCTTGCCCTCGCATTCTCCAAAATGCTTCAGTGCCTTGGCATACTGTCAAGGGAGCAGAAAACACAAGAGCAATAATTAGGCAGGCAGGTTGGTGAAGACAGCAGGGAAAGCTTATGAGTAACCACACATGTAATTCAATACTCTCTGAGCATTCATGCGGTGAGAGCAGAAACTACCCCCTTGGCAACAGAAGTGCCTCTCCTTAAGGCAGGTGCCTCTGTCCCTGAAGAATCTGCTCTCCTGGATATCCTTTGGGCAACACGGGGCAACAGTGCTGGAGAGTCCACTTACACAAAAAAAGCATGTTCAGTGCCTGAGGGAGATGGAGTAATTTCAGAGGACGATCGTCTGGCCATATCTCAGCTGCAGCTGTGGGACAGCGGGGGCATGGAAGACAGTGAGCTTGCTGGGGAAACAAGTAGTTTTAGTCCATCCTAACTACCAAATAAGTAGTTTTAGCCCATCCTTTCCCCTTCCACCTTGCCCTCAAATCCACTAATAAAATGGCTGGAGTTAGAAGAGGTTTTTGCAATAATGTTACATTCTGTCCTCTCAGGAGCCTTTTGCCATGTCATCCGTCACTCTGGAGTCCTCTGAGTCAGGGTGTTGCCTGGGAGAGAGGAGACTACGGACAGACATGGCATGACAGAGGGGCGAGGAAAGCAGCCAGGGCTCCCGGGCAGACTTAAAAGAGAGCAAATACATCACAAGTGGCTTTTATTTTAAAAGGCAAATATTGAGGCTGCAGGATGCATGTGGAGGCAGCCAACTGGCAGGACTTCAGTCACAGGGCAGTCCTGATTGGTATATGGTAAATTCACAGCAACCCCTGGCTCTTGGACATCAGTGCTGCAGCAGCTGTACTCTCTTTGCTCTCTCACACGCACAAGCATACCTCTGTACTCACCAAAACACACTCAAATGCATGCACATATAGTCTGTCAACAGCATGTATGCACAGGTCCACTAAGTCCTATATAAGCATATACATCCAAAAGCTGAGTCATTGTCCAACCACCTTCATTCACACACCTCTGTATCGCAATAGGCAACACCAGCAACACATTCCTGACGGCACTGGTGCCCCGATGCACAGCTCCCCTAGCATTCCCTGCTTGCGCTTTAACACACCACCACTAAGCAGCAGAGCATCCTTACAGACCTCAACGTTTGCCAAACCAAACCCAGACTCTCCCAGGCTATGGACTGCCTTCAAACTCCCTTGTATTCAGCTCATACTAACACAGCCCAGCTTCCCTTTCCTTAGGTGGGTGCTCATGCAGAACAGAAAAGACAGTAAGAACAGTTCAGGCTCCAATCCCAAGCACAAAATGAGTTTGGAAGCATGTCTTATAAACCCCTCTGGCCCTGTACCAGGTAAAGCATAAACAATGTCTCCCAGTCAACTGCAGGGGGAAGAAATCTCCAAGGAAAGCAGCTTTCTTCTGGCACAGCCTGAGAGATTCAGCATCTCCCCTCCTCTGCTTTCCTTGCCAGGCCCACAAAGCAGTTTGAAGCAATAGCGTCTTTTTTCTTTAAAAAGGCTGCATTCTCAGCCAGAAACAAACAAAGAAACCCAAAGTATCTGGAAAAAAAAAAAAAGTGTTGGAGGAAATGCAAGTTGCTTTGAGCTACCAAACATGGCAAGAGTTGAAGGAAGCACTACAGTAGCAAGTCATAGAGGGACTTCAGAGTACGGGAACAGCAACAGATTACTTCTCTGTTTTAAATCCTTTTCTCTGAAACCTCTGAAGACACACATACACAAGTATGCATACACACTCCCTCTCCCCACTCCCCTCTGTATATATGTATTTTCTCTGTAAATAATGTACACACAATCTGCGTGAATATTAGGAAAGTGCAGCAATCTCAGTAATCCATGCTGACCAGCACCAGCTCTTCAGCAGAGACAATACAGGCTGTGAATACTGCAGAGGGAGATAAAGCATCTCCATGTACTATGTTTTCTTGGCTTGCCTGCTCCAGCATGCCAATCAGCCAGGGGAGCAGGAGTGACAGAAAGACTTCGGCACAGGCATTGCCACTGCTGCTTGAGCACATAGAGCACCTGAAGCTCATTGCTCACAGGAGATGCGCTACCTGGAATCTCTTCCCACTTAACTTGTGGTTAACTCCTGTGAAAATTGAGAATGAGGCACAAATTATGAGCAGTGACTAGAGCTGCCAGCTAGAAGGAAGGCTTGTCCACCTCCTGCAAAGCCTGAAGTCCAGGGACAGCCCACAGGAGATGGCTGTTCTACCTAGCAATGCACCAGCTCCATCCTCTGTGTTTCCCCTGTGCACAGCAAAGGTGAGTGAGGGGGCACATAGGAAGTGAGCTGGTTTGAGCCCATGAGTGCCCATAGGGGCTTCCTAGTCTCTTAGGGAGGCTGGGAGTTGAAAAGGAGGGGGTCCTTGCCTGGGGCTCTTGGATCCAACATACATGGAATTCTCCATTAGAGGGTGGTGTTGTCTGCAAATGTTCTGCACATGGCCTGTCACCCAACTACCAGCACCAGCTATTTCTTGTCACAATGGCAGAGGGGCTTTTGCCACTGCCTCTCCACTGCCACTCAGTGGAGGAACAGTGTTGCTGTGCTGGAAAGACCCAGCAGTCCGGGAGCTTTCCAGAGACACTCATGAGTACAAGGTGTTGTAGTCCCTAAGCAGCAGCGAGGAGGAGGCTGAGAACAGCCTGTCTTTGGTGCCCTGTAACATGGCTTAGTAGGTCACAATCACTTACTGTAAAGCAGTGAAAAATTAAAAGCAAAAATCTGTGAGCTAGATGTGCTAAAATAACTGCAAAAGAGAAATCTGCAGTTCACTGAAGTAAATATTTTCCTTCTGTCTCCATCCCCTCCAGAAAAATGCTGGCCAAGAAGAGGAAGGCAAGTCAGGAGATCCAGCCTCTGCTGCCAACTCTGCCCATGATGTGGCTTGGGAACTCATGCTCCCTCTCTGAGCCTTCCTTTCTCCATTCGTTACAGAACAGAAAGTGTTGCCTCACTGATCTGATACAGGAAACGGAAAAAAAACCAGTTGTTCACGTCTGTAGGGCACCACATCAATGCAATGCACTATTGTAAAGACAGCCACGCTGTCTTTTCACTGTTTAAACTGCAACGGACCCCTCTGTTTTTATTACTTCTTCTATTTCCCCGTAGCTCTGGTTCTGCGATCATGTGTGCTTTTTCAAAGCACCAGTGCTGGAACGATGGGCAGCAAGATGCTGGAGGCAGGCTCCCCAAACCTGGTATGAAGCCCAGGCTCCTACCTGCCCACAGTGGCTAAAACCACACTGCCTGCCTTGCTCAGGGTGTCAGAGGCAGCGCGACGCAGACTGAGGTGCTCTGGGCCCCAGCCCTCTCTTCTGCTCTCTGCCGCAGGATTTGTGTCATCATGTACAATCACTTGACTTCTCCATGGGCAGATTCCCTGCCAAACAGTACCTGCTCTCGTGCACAATGGTGAAATCTGTAGCTAAGTCCTCATGCATGCAAAACACTTCCCAGAATTTTGTGACATGCTGTAATATCACGGAACAAGGTCTGAAACTTGCTTATTCCTGAAGTCATTTGGGGACAGATGACATGGGCAAAAGCAAGATGGAAAACTGTGTTTCAGCAGGTTTTCCACTGTAATACAGGATGGTATCTCTTTTTTCATTAAAAAATTCATTTCCACAGCATAAGGGCCTCCAAGCTCCATGATATAACAGGTCCACAAGCTCAGTGCCAGTTCTGTTTCCTCTGCCAAACTTTCCACTGAATTCATCCTCTTGCCAAAGCAAATCATTTAGACAGTTATTTATTTTAAAAAGCCATTTCAGCAAGGAGAGGGAAAGCGGGACGGCAGCTCACATACTCTCTGCTGTGCTTGCCAATGAAATGTTAAACAGTGGCAGAAGAGCTCTGGAAACAGCAGGAATGGGGCTCTATGAGGAGGAGGAAAAACAGCCATGATAAAAATTTCCTGCTGGCTGTGCTGTCTGCGCTGTCTGCTATTGGAGGAGGAGCCAATGCACGAATGAATTATACCATGTAGGCATGCAACATGAACTGTCTTCCCCAGAGAAGTAATCTTGAGTTTGCTGTTATGAAGCCTGCAATCCTGTACTGACGCAGTTCAAATAAATGTCTGTTCTCTATGGGACAGATTCAGATAAGTTAATGGAAAGAGCCCAGCCAATTTCAGGCAGGGCTGGGCCCGGCTCTCCTTGCACCTAAATGTTCTTAAATGATTCTCCCATGAGTTCAACAGTGACTTTGGCAGCACCAAAATTGAGATACAGATACTATAAACATTTCTGATATGTTAGATGCCAACCTGCCCTGAAGTATCTGCAGTTCTAAGGTACTCTGCAACAGCTACATAATTTATTTACCAAGTGGCTGTTTCTGACAGCAAACTGTGGTGCCTTCACATGCCCTTTGTAACACATCTCATCTTGACTTCCTTAGTCTCCGTCCTGATCCATTCCTCATTCATTAGCCCCAGTGGCTGACAGAAAATACTGGTCCCCCAGAATGAATGACTAAAGTGCACAGCCTGTAACTGGCGCTTGGACTACAATATTTCTGCGTGCTTTATAGAATTCTGCCATTAATGACTATTTTCTTAAATGGATTTTGTCTTTCACTGCCTTGCTGTTCTTCAAAACAGTTACTATATATGCTAAGCTTTTTAAATGCATGTGCAGAGTCTGAACTGCATTCTCCATGGTGATAAAAACCCAGCTTGAGGGGAGCTGTCATGAGAAAGACTGAGGATGGACACTTTTCCTACCCACCTCATCAGCCTTGCCCAGGCAGTGGCCTCCATTGCACCTCTATAGAGAGGCTTAAGTTTGATACTCATCATAGGAATGGCAATACCTGACTAAGCAGACTTTGTTCCTCTAGGAAGATCCAAAACATTTTAAAAACAGGCTTGTTATAAACAAAGGACAAAGAACAGTTATGAAGCAGTCTAGCAATCTAAGTTCATACCCGTCAACATTTAAGTATGTTGTAAAGCTTCATATAGGGCAAATATCAACTTTTTCAAGTAGAAAAATAAAATTCATACTATGGGAGGTCACTGTTCCTCTGCCTGGGTATTTTCATTGCTTCCCCACTGGAAACACAGGGAAGAATTTTCACAAACAAAATTCAACCCCATTCTGGTCTTTCTTATGTAAAAAAGTCAAATTTTCATCTGTTCAAACATGTAAAAACTGGTGAAGGATTCCAGGGCAGAATTTCACTTTCTCCTGCCCCAAACTTCCAGTTTACAGGAAATGGCAGAAAACATTATCCCTTGATCTAGTCTATATATTCCCTTATAAAGTGGTATTGAAAGTGAGAAAAACACAAAAAGAACAAGAACTAGCTGTGCTAGGGAGCCTGTTTAAAGAGTCAAAGTTGTCAGTCAGTTCTTAACCAAGCCATCTGTTTACTGCATGAAGATAAGTACAGTTACAAGGCTTCCTATGCAAACATGGATGCCTGCATCTGACAGCCTGGCCCTTTAAATTTAAAATATCACTTTGTCCCCATGGCCACTAACTGTAAATGGTCCTGTTTAAGCAAAAAGGCCAAAAAAAGTACTGCATGGGATTGTGAAAAATATCCTCTACAGAGAAGGTCAGCACCACACCTTGGTATTGGATTGTTTCCATAACTAAAAGGAATAAAGAAATGACTTTTGCTAATACTAAAGACATTTAAAAAAATAAAAAATTTCCCAGGTTTAAAAAGATAATTTGTATTGTTTTAAATCCCAGCTGAAGAAACATGGCTCTGATTAACTCATGGCAATCAATTAGCCACATCTATATTTAGAAGGATATCCAACTCCAGCTGTTAAAACTAGGGCTTCATTATTATTAATAAATCTGTGAACCAGACCAATTCTTTCTAGGCTCATTAGGATATTTTTAAAAGTCCTCCTTCTCCCACTACCTTTTTTTTCAATTTGCTTTGCTTTGAAAAATAAAAAAAGAACAGGATAATCAGATGTCTTGGTCCTTCTCTTCCTTTAACTGGCTAGTTATAGTAGGTTTCCATGGTAAGAAAAAAGCTTGTGATTCAACAAGCACAGAGAGCCCATTGAGGTTGGAAGATGTTATAGGCTTTGCACATCTGGTTTGTTGAAAATTTCCAGCTTTCTTTTTTTTTCTTTTTTAAGAAAAAAGAGGAAAAAGAGGAAGAAGAGAGGGGAAAAATACTATGAGGCAAACATGAGAAATAGCTCAGCATTGGTAAGGGCAGACAGTTCCCTTTTAGGAGTCCAAAAGCAGCTTTTTGCCAGTGGAAGAACCAAGGCCATAGGTTGAGAAGAAGTTGGAATGGCATGTGTTCAAACATAGTAAGGGTGTGTGAGGAGAAGGTAGAGAAACATTTCCTAAGCATGTTATAGTCATTAAAATAAAACATCTCTGTATGTCGAGTGTTTTATGTTGGCTGTGTCTAAAAAAGTGTGCAACAACCTCCAGACATACTGATCTGTCTGTAGGGAGATTCTCTGGTTATTCTTAAAGCAAAAGAATGGCATTTTTCCTGCAAGTGCCTGACCAAGAAAAGTTGCATTGCTGTGCTGGACATGTACCACTTGCTGGTTTTCAACCCCTGACTGACCTTGTAAAGAATCTGCATTGGGCTTTTGTCCTAGTGTGCCAAAAGAAAGGACCACCACCGTCTATAACACCAAACCAAAAGCGGGCTGTCTAACCCAAGGACAGAGAGAATTCGCTTCCAGAAATGTGCACCTAACTATTATGAAGGTGAAAAATTTACCCAGTCATAAAACAGAAGCCCCCAAACCATAGAAAACTGAGCTTTTCTCAGTAACTTTAGTGGAGGCATGGAATGTAAAATACTGGTTTTGTGATTATAAAGCCAGTATGGTGTGAACTTTATTATGTTGGGAGCGGTTTGAATCTTCTCAAGCAACATGACAACAATAAAAACATTAGGCACGTTATCCTCCACAGAATTTCCTTTACAACATTAACAAGTGTTAGACTGCCCAGCTTTGCCTTCTGAGTGCTGCAATAACTACTGCCCCGCTAGCATTTGCCAGGGCAGCTAGCCCTAGCTGACAGCCAGTAGCTCCTGGTGTTTGCAGCTGCAAGTCAATATTACCAACATTCTCTCCACAGCAAGGAAATGCTTTTGAATTACACAATGACATTACTGGAGAGTGACTGGATGAGTGAGGAGTCTTACTGTTCAGATTCTCAGCCTGTAATTGCCTGTCCTTCGAAATCTAAGGCCTACCAATCCAACAGCATAGGTTTCATTAATAATGCAATAGGTCCCTTAACGCTACAAGAACTGACACCAGCGGTGGAAACAATTCAATCCAAAAGAAATAACACATTTGCTTCATAAAGCCAAGCACTTTTAACATGCCAGCCAACAAGGGCAGATTTGCCATTACATATTGTTTACTTTAGAAGTTGCTCTTCTCTAAACATTTTCCTATGCTTATGATCTTTTCATATAAATTCTTCCTCATTCAGCCGAGAGACAGAGGGATTAGTGCCAGACTCCAATCATCAGCAAAGAACAAGCACCTCCTTAGTTGCACAAATCTGGTAGTGGAGATGCAGACAGTGAAAGGACAAAATGGTCACAGCAGTACCTGAAGAGTAACATGCATATGGTGCTGGCTGTGTAAGAAGGATCCAAGAATGTTGGACAAACCACGCATGTTTGGGATTTCTATCCTTGCAATGAAATACAAGCAGTAAAAGAGAAGCCTAAGTGGAAAAGATCAGGTATTCAGGGCTACCAAACTACCCAGAGGTGCATTTTTAAAGGAAAGGAATGAAGCACAAATGCTCCCAGCTGAATGAGCAGAGTGGGATGATGTCAGAAGCAGAAGGTGAAAGATATGAGGTCATTACCACTCATCACCAAAGGGCCTCTTTTTGAGAGATTGCTTAAAAGGCAGTCCCTTCAACACCACAGCACGGTGTGGTATCCTGGTACGGACATTGCCATCACAATTCTATGCCACACATGGACAATATTAAGGAAGATTAGCAAGAAGTGGGCAAGAGCACTGAACCTTCTTTTAATCGTAAAATACATTCTAAATGGCTATAGACCAGATTAGGAAAAGTAAGAAACTTCAGCCTAAACCATTTTCAGTGTCTATTATAGTTATCACTACAGTCCCAGCATCTGAAATTGCTGCTTCCATTTTGATTCAAGCTTTTGACTGAGCCAGTGAAACCCCAAACACTTCAAAAGGTATTCTTACCTTGTCTCTAGCTTCATTGAGAAGGTCTTCCAACTCTGAAAAGCTGAAACTGGCCACAGTGATGAAATCACTCATGACCGGAACGAACCTGTCCCCTGATTCCCACACGCGTCTCTTCTGATAATCCAGTTCCTGAAAGAGAAGTAAGAGATATCAACAGGCAAGTGTCAAAGATTCCTCGCTGACAAGGAAGGGAGCAGGGAAGCCCATCTATTTCACTCAGTGCAGAGCATGCTCTGCTCCCACTCCACACACATTCATCCAGAGCTGTAACTCAGAAACCACTTTCTCCCTAAGACAAAGGTTTTGCCTTTTCAGCATGAGACGGAAGGTTAAGGTAGGATGAAGGAAGGTCTTAGTTATGGTTCCTGTTATCCTCAAACAACAACTGCTCCCAAGAAACCCATCAACATGTTGAATTTCTAAAGCAACATTATAATTTAAGCATCAAGTACATGAAATGCTGCATTTTGTTTTCCTATGCAAAATGACAAATAATAGAGAACTCTGATTGTGTAGCAAGTGAACTTGGAATTTTTAATAGTGAGTTTCCCTCCATCTTCTCTTCCCGTGATGATTCCAAAGGCTGTATACTCAGGGAAATGTGTACATGTGTGAATAATCTATATAGTTCCTAGCTCTGGATCTCCCCTTTAGTTCTCCGAAAAGCACTAGGTGGGCAGCAAAAAGACATCAAAATTGATTCTCCCACTGAAGAACAAGCAGACAGACATCAAGTGTAACATTTGCTAGCATCCTGCTAAGCAATAAGCATTAGCTTGGATGTCATAAAAGTCACAGAGGTATAAATTGAGGCTATCGCAATAAGAAGATTTGGGGGGGGGAGGGTGGGGGAAGACATAAAACCATAGGAAACTGAGCTCTATTTGTCCACTACCTACAGAAAGAAAAAAAAAATTGTAAGATTCTTTCTGGCTCAAGTATTTTAGTTTTAAGCCAAGATTACCCATGCTATCTCTTCCCTTTCTCTATTCACCATGCTTGTGGCATGGAAAGAAATAGAGAGCTCCTCAAAATGACTAAGTTATAGTAACACTGGCAGTCTCACATGCCTATGCTTGGCTTGTGTGCTGTTGACAGTCTCATGGGGACAATGAAATCGCAATCTGGGCCGCATCTTTATTCTCAGCTGAATAATCAGTGGGAATGATAAAGCCTTACTTTCTCTGTAGGGAAAGCAGCATGAAACAGCAGGTCAAGTTACAATCTGACCTTCTGTTCCCTTTGGAAAAAAATATTTTTGTGCTGGCTGCAACTCCAGCTACACACATGTTTGGTGCTCTCTGTTACTGGTCATCAAAATACTGGTTCACTGAGCCAAGTGGGTAGGTTTATAAGCATCTATGCTGAGAAACTCCTTGGGATTTGCTCCACGCTGCTGCTGAATGCAAAGAATGACTTTGGACATCAACAATCTAAAATCAGATGTGATATATCTTCTGGTCTGATGTGAGCTGGTAAGAGAATGTAACCACTACAAAGAAAGACCACAAGGCAGAAAAGAGGCAGGAAAAGCAATGAGCAGGTGGCCAGAGAAAAGTCCACATTAAAGAAGTGCTACTTCCCCTGCTTTATATTACATCCTCTCCTCCACCGGTTTTCCTAACACATCACAAGAGACAGTCCTGGGAGCACTACTCAGTTACATCACTTTGCAATGAATTGTCTCTATGTTAAAATCACTTTGAATTGGACCTTACAAGTACAGGAAATGTCACTTCACATGCTTCTAAGAATTATGCACATTTTTTTCAGCCACTCTTTCCCATTCTAGTTTTTAAGCTAACTTTAGCTGACAGTTGTTCTATCCCCTCCTCCCCCACCTTCCCCAGCAGGTGAGTATAACAGTTCTGTATCTTACTCACTATTAAAAGCTATGACATTTGGGGCTGTTACCAGAAAGAAATATTTTTCAAAGTAAAATTAAGATTAGGTGCTCTGCCTTTCAATTTTAAATTCAGTCCTTCCCTGCATGACTATGTAGTCAACCCGACAGCAATGCCAGAGAATAAGAAACTCCTCTGTATCTTCTAGAAATGGTCTATACTAGTCATAACAGCACAACAGCAGAAGCCAGCACTGCACCTGGTGGGCTGGGCTGCTGGTTCTCTAGAGAGGTGAAATGATTCAGCCATGGCAGTGGTTTCTCAAGCAGTGGTTATGATCTCCTTGCTGTGTGAAAGAAGGACTCTGCTGACAGAATTCACTTCCTGATTTGGAGAAGACCAAGAACTACTTAGCTGTCCTTCTGGGAGCATCCTACACAAAGGCAATAGTTGCATGCATGTCTTGAAAACAAATGTGTCTTATTTTTACAAAGAAGCTGCAAGTGCAGGAAGGCAAAGTGTTAGTTGTACCTTTAAGAACATCTGACTGTGAAACTATTTTTAGCTTTCTATTCTTAAGGGGCCTTGAAGAAACTTCTCAGTCACTGGAGCCAAGGCTGTGGTGTGAACACAGTGGAATGGAATCAAGAATCACACCTTCCCCTCCTCCCCCTTCCACCTGACAGTGATCTTCTATTGTTGCTATAGTGCTGCTTTTTACACGCCAGAAAACCACAAATTGAGCAAGCAGGCTGGGAGGTGCTGGCAGCCCCAGATGAAAAATACCATGGCAGGGAGAAGACTGAGGAGGGAAGATGGTGATTGAATGGGAAGGAGAGGTTGCCCATGGAACCCATGTATGGGAAAGACCAGAAAAATTGGCTGTAAAGGCAAAAGGACAAATAACCCAATCACAGAAAGCAAATCAGAAGTAGGTACTCACATTTCAATGGGGGGAATGGTCTGTCCCAGCCAAAACTGGGCCTCTCTTCATGTCATGAACTCCTTGTCAGCCTTCCCTTTACAGGTGCTTTTAATTCCCAAAACACTGCACTCCATGTATGCAGCAGTATCTCTTCTCATTGCTGCATTCTCCCTTACCCAAACAATCCAGAAATAAGGTTTGGAAAGTCCGTTTTTTTATAGGAGGATCACTGGCCAATTACATGATGAACTGCTGGAGACAGCCAGACAGCCTGGGGGCCACTGACAGGACAAAGATCCCTTCCTCTAACCCCAGAACCAAACCAAACTCAGGCCAGGTGAAAGGAAAATGAAGTCATCACTGTCTGTCTCATAGTGGATGAGAAGGACTGGAGAGTCCTGTGTCAGTTCCTTGTAGATAGGTAATCCTTGCACAGAAACCACCCAATGCAATTCCCAACAAGCGGTCCCTTTGCCAGCCATCCCAGTGCAGAATGTTCCCCATTTGGAATGCTCCATTAGCATTAAACTGGCATAAGTTGAAAAAGACAGATGAAACATCCTGAAGACAGAGGGACACTGAGAATTGTAGCTAATAAAACCCTGTTTGAAAGGGCAAAGAACAGCTAAAGATGGCAGGGACCTTCTTGAGTTCCAAAGACCTCTGCCTTGTCTCTCAGCACTACCCTTGCCTTAGTATATCCAACAGGCAAGAGATGCCAGCACCAACCTGAACATAGGATTTTGTTCCTATACTTGCAGAAAGAGAGAATTATGCTCTTAGGGTCCGAATATGTTTATCTATGCAGATGATGGGAGACATTAAGGGACAGAGACAACAGAGTGACTTTAGCCTTTAATCTTTTTCAACTGCTGTGCAAACACTAACTTGCCATTCCTCACGTCAGCCCTTGTGAGAGATAGCTATTTGTAGCTGCCATTTCACAGTGAGGAGGCAAACACATGGAGTTGTTCAAAGCTACACACATATGTCAATGGCATAAGCAAGAGGCAAATATGAGATTTCCTACCTCCTGCCACCAAACACGGTGTCTCACTCTGTGCTCTCCTGCCTCAGGAAGGCTGGAGTCTTTCCCCAGGAACAAACCCAACACATTAACTCAAGGAGGCTTCCAGGTAGGGGAACCACAGCTGACACACGAACTTGTGACTCCTGGGAGCATTTAGGCCCATCCATCATCTTTAACTCTTATAATTCAGTACACACAACTGCATCAATGCACCATTTGTACTGTTCTCTGTTGAGATGGAAGGTTCTGCACTACCTAAGTACAAATTGAACACTGCAACCTAAGTCCAGCTTAAAAGGCTTTCATTAATAGCAGGAAAAAATGCCATTGTTGCTTTGCTTGCCAGCTCAACTCCCTCATCTTTAACTAGTCTATCTTTTCCTTCGCCTTTCCAAGGAGTGGTTAGGATAGGTTAGGGTTGCATATAACAGTGCACTACCTGTTTATTACTACTCCAAGAGCCATGTGGAACACTTGCTCAGCAGCCAGCCATCCCTCAGTAACAAAGAGCAAGAATTTTATTTCTTCTTTCAGTCCATGTCATTTGTCAAGCTGTCCTTTCACTTTCCAGGCTGAGATCAAAAAAGCTTTTCATTAGGCTTAAGTCTGCTAAGATCATCAGCAGGAGCCCCACATGAAAAGCTTTTATTTGTTTTTTTTCTTGGTTAATGCATTCTGGAATGGAATGGAAAGAAACGGAAGAAGAAAGCCCACTTTCTCTTATCATAAAATATATAGTGCCCCTGATTCTGAGTGAGATATTTTAAGTATGGCACTGTGGAAACCTTCAGATACTTACAGCTTCAACAGCTTTCAGTCCAGTCTTTATGTTGTTGACTTCCTTCTCCAGCTCTACCAGGCTGCACAGGAGACAGACACAGAGCAGATAAAACAAAAAGAGCAGTGTTACACAGGAATACAGGAACTGTGCAGCAGAGCATACAATTGGCCCATCAAGTCTGGTATCTGGCCTCTGGCATCAGCCATGCCAGATGATTAGAAATGAGGGGAAGGGGGTCTATTAATGCTCTGTGCTGCTTTTTGTACGAGATGTAAGATGAGGCAGACCCTGCTCGCTTGTTGTCACACTGAAGATTGGGATTTTCCTGGGAAGAAGAGAGGGGTTGCCCTCGGAACATCTGCCCTGTGAGCTGAGCCTGACCCTCCAGCAAGGAGCATATGCTACATGGCCAGCTTGCAGTAATCAGCTGACACATAAGCAAGAACCCCAGCTTTAGCACACACATTACTGGGGTCTCAGATTATCTCTACATATGATTCTTGAACCACTTAACTACTAAATCCCATTAGCAGTACATTTACATGTGATTTTTGTTTTCCTCACAGTCCAAACATTGTTTTTTCCATTTGCATTTCTACCATATGGTAGTCCTTGCAAGCTTACATTGTAACTGAGCGTATAACCCTACTGTTAATGTTAATACATGCTTCCCTAGACACAAGTGGTATACTGAATTTCTGCTCACATATACAAACAAGAGTTTTTATTTCTAGGACTTGTATGAAAAAAATGACTTTTCATTTCCAGGTAACTAGTTAGTACCTATTTGTGAGTCAGCAGGCATCTCCAAGTATTTGATGAGTAGTAGTTTACATCTCCAAACCACCACTAAAGCCTTATTAAATGCCTTTAAGTGTGAACCTACATTTATTTTTTACTTGTCTTTCATTAGCTAGAATAGTTCCCTATACAAAGAATCATGGCTAGGCAAATAGTATGCAAAAGTATTTTTGAGCAGTGCTTTGGAAAAAAAAAAAGCTAGTGTTTTGGGGGATGGCTTGTGTATTCATTTTCCACAAACAGCTACAGAAATGGAAAAAAATATCATTGAAATCTGTGCAGAAAGTATGATGCTTTCCACATTTCTGTGCAAGACTGATTTGTGCAAAAGTTTGAACAATCTTCCTGTAAAGGGTTTACTGTAGCTTCTGTGCCTAATTGAATCTGCCTTGGAAACAAACCTTCAATTATCCAGAAAAAATAGCAAGTGACTTAAATGAACAACCATAGAATATGGTGAGTGAATTACAAACAACAACCAGTCTAGTTACAGTGTCTGATTCAAAAATAAAGTAGATATAGGTATATCTGAGTAAAGCTGTCAATTTAGTTACCTACAAATGTTTTTGGACCAAAATTCTCTGTTGATGTGCCTCTGAATAACATCAGGGATGTGAGCAAAGGCATTTCAGCTGTAAAGCTGGCCATGAGTTTAGAAGACAGCGATAAAAAACCTGATGATTATTAAGTTAACAGAAATCACTGGGAACTCCAGTTCTGGGAACAAGCAATAGCACTGGACTTACTTGACTTTTGCTGCTTCTGGAAGATGCTGCAACTCAGACTGAATATCTAGGATATCTGGATAATTCTTTTCAAAGATCATAATTAAGTAGTGCAACAGTGTAATGTTCCTAAAAAAAAAAAAAAGGAGGGAGAAATGAAAAGGAATATGGTGATAAGAAGGAAAAGGATGGTGGGAGGATTGTGACAAATGAGTGAAAAATACTTGGGTAGCAATTGTGCTTGCATGAACAAAACAAACAATATATCAGCAGTTAGCAGGTCTGTTATTGAAAGAAAACTATCACAGACTGAAATGAATCAGTCCTTTATGAACCATCCTTCCTAAAACCTCAAGCAATATATTGTGCCTTGATTCATTCTGGAAGCACCAGCGTGCTTCCATCCACCTGTGTAGATGGTGTAACAGAAAAGAAAATTGTGTAACACTGTATACTACTTGTCCCCAGATGCTTCAGAGAATAAGCAACTAATAGTACTAAAGTGACATTAACTCATAAGGGAGAAGTAAATTGTTCTCAGAGGCAATGTGGAAAAAACCTAAGAGTTAACTAAGAAGAAGAAAAGGTTCTTGAAGACTGAGGAAGTTGCAAAGAAATTTCCTACAGTAATGAAACTGCTATTCTTATGAATAGTGGTCAGGCTCACTATTACAAAAGCAATGGCAGCTCAGGTAGGAGTAGATAGAAATGAGAGGTATGAGAGATGCAGGAGAAAGTTTAAGAAAATTTGTAAAGTAAATGGTGAATTTTGCATCAGTGAATTTTGCATGTAGAGAGAACTGCCAGCTGTAACAGCTACTTGTGGTGGGTGTTACGTGGTTAACTGACAGGCAAGACAGCAGATGGCCACTGCTTCACACAGACTAGAGCCTGGGAGCTGGGAACTGGTGAGAAAACAGAATATGCACAGGACATTTAACATATGGAAAATCAAGCCAAGGTACATTAAGGCAAAAAAATGTTCAACACTAGCTACAGAAGTGTTAGCCTTGGAATACAGAAAGGACATGGTGGTAGTCAAAACAGAACTCTTAGTTCAAACTCTATTAGGTAGGGATGAATTTCCTACAGCTTCTTACTGCCATTATTCATTCTGTCACAGCCTGAAGTCATTTCACCACAACTATGGTCTCAGCAGGCCTCACAAGTCAAGGAAGGTGTG
Organism: Harpia harpyja; assembly: GCF_026419915.1. Taxonomy (NCBI): domain Eukaryota; kingdom Metazoa; phylum Chordata; class Aves; order Accipitriformes; family Accipitridae; genus Harpia; species Harpia harpyja. Next base: position 22,532,514 of record NC_068952.1, read on the forward strand.
AGTTAGTAAGAACCAGTATAGGAGATCTCCAAGGAAAAACTTAGCGTTGCTGGAGCCCAAAAGTAGTATTCTCTCCCCAGTCACAGCTGGATTAATTCCCAGAACCAGTATGGGGATGTGGGGCAAAACATGGGGTAGAATTATGAAGACCTGCAGCCCATGTCCATAAATAGCAAGTTCCACCTTCCCAAAACCAGCTATTTTCCTTAGCTGCTCTAGATACAACCCGGATCAGTCTCTCTGAGTTATACCTTGTGGTTCCCTTACTGATGTAGGTAGGTAGAGCCAGTTTACGATAGTCCGGCATGAGAAACATATGCCATGTTTCACAGGAGACATACAACTGTGGACAGAGTTTTCTGTGTTTTCTTTTTTGCAAAACCATGGTCATAAAACTTTGGTATAAAGGGCAAATTCCATAGAAATCCCCCTCTCCCCAAAACGTATTTCAGTTATTTGTGAAATACTACATTTTGTCATCTTTGCATAGTGTTGCAGAAATACAATCCAACAACAGATGTGCGTTATCCAAAGGAACAGCAGAATTTGAGTGCTGTGTTAATAGCTGGTCTTAATTGCTGCAGGATTTTTTAGAGTGAAAAGCACTACTTAAATGCTAAATAAGACATTATTTTAAATGGTCTACAGAGCTAAAACCAAACAAAACCCAGTTTCATTACTATGATAAGAGATGCAGCAGCACAGTAACTAACTCATTTATGGCCTTCTAGCCTACCTGTCTATACTGGATTTGGTGTCTGCAATTTTGTTCAGGCTGGAGACTTTGAAGCCGTAAGCACTTCCTCTTTGGCCCTTGTTCATATAATTCCCAAAGGCCAGAACTACCTCCAGGAGTTGCCTCAAACGCTTGCTTCGGATTAGTTCTTTAGATGCCAGAAGAATGGCTTGAAAAGAGAAAAAAATGAACAGGTTATTGCACAGTGGCTGTTTTTAACATGTCTGGGCCCATAATTAGAAGTACCCTAAAATGCCCATCTAACTATTGCTCAGCAAATGCTGCAACACAGTCTCTGTGTGTACTGTCCTTCCTGCACCTCATATGCCCAGAACAAGGACAAATGGAAGGAAGATGCACTACATCTAGCCTGTAGGATGCTCCTCTAAACCCAGGAGCGAGTCTGTTCTGGACCTCAAACTAAAAACATAGCCAGCGAGAACAGGGGGAAGGCTTGAGCTCAACTGAAAATGCAGAGTAGAATACATTCACCTCTTCTCTGCAATAATCAGGGATGTGGCACAGAAGCCATACACTCCCCCCCCCCGCCCCTGCCCTTGTAAGTTGTACATTCTCAGAATACCACTGTCCTGAGGCATCTATTCTAACTGCCTCATGGAGAGGGAAGGTGCAAGGATTTGAGGGCGAGAAGGGAAGGCTGACCTGCACAGAAAGGCCATGAAAACTTTTGGCAGCTCAGCACAGCCTGGTAGTGCACTGTCACATCTGTCAGGTCATATTTACAGTGTAACAATCATGAAACTGACTTTATTAAGTCAATGGGTACAAGAAGAGCATCTGACAGAATTCATTTCCTTGCACATGACATGCCTTGGACTCACTGGCTCTAAGCCATAGCACCTCCTTTGAAGACAAGCCTCTGTTGACCTTCCCTGCCCCTCTACCCAACTCTGAGCAAAAGCTTTAGCCATACCTTCCACTTTTGGTTTTGCTTCTGCCAGCCTTTCTGGAAACTTCTTCTTAAAGAATAATGCTTGCAGCCGTTGCTGATAGTGGTCAATCCTGCATGAAGGGTAGAGGAAAGCCAACACTGAACTGGAACTGTATTGTGAAGCCCAGGGCCAGTATGCTGTCTATGTAATCTACTGGTTGGATGTTGAGTGCCACAAGGCCTATGCATGGAACTACGGACGTAGTTCAAACATCTAACACTACATAATCAACCTTGTTATGAAAATGGAGGACCTCAAGGCACGTTTTGATCACAACTGAAAAGGAGCTGGAAGAATTCCCATTACTCTCAAAATATGAGAGTCACAGCAGATGCCAGCTGCATCTCAATTAGCAGAACAAGATGTTAATCCTGATTGGGGGTGTAGCAAAATTGGAACAAGAAAGAAGGTCAGAGGATGAAGAGATGGGATAGCTGAAAGGAAAAAGGGATCTATATGAAATCCTAACCCCTGGCTACACTACATCTGATAGTTGGATCTGAATTCCTTTTTGTGTGAATAAGTTTAGGCAGAGGAGGCAGATTTCTGTCTGTCATCAGGGGACTGGTCCTTAAATGACAGCACGGAGAGTGCTTATCGTCAATAAAAAGTTTGTGTAATGAACGGAAACATTTGTAACATTTGTGGGCTTCTGGCAAATGCAGGGTATAATGCTGGCCCACAATCTCTTGCACATTCCCCCTCAGTGCCAGATGATCCATTTTCAATAACAATTACAGCTGCTTCCAAGAAGTCCTCAGTGCACTTTCCCATAATGTATCAAACAGACCTGCTCATTTCAAAGAGGAAACGATCCGCCCGGGCCATGCGCTCAATTTCATGTTTATGCTCCTCCAACAAGTCGGTATCGCTCTTTTCAGGAACAAACTTCAGCAGCTAGAGTGACAGACACAAACCAAACACTGAGATGAGAGATCAAGGGAAAAGGAGAGAGGGACAGAGAGGCACAAACAAACCCTGATGGAGAGAGAGAGGGCCCTCAGATTCCTCTGCTATCATGGGGAAGCTTTACGTTGACTCAGCCATGTGACTGTAACTTCAAAAAAGTGCAGCTGCGGTTACAAAACTGACTTTTTTTAAACCTTTGATTGCTGTTCTGTCTTTATCCCTCACTGACCCTATTAGATTAATTTTTAATTCTATGGGGAATTTCCCATTTCTAAATCCTAAAGGCCAAGTGCTACTGCAACTTACCCAAGGGGAAGTACAGAGAGAACTTTGATTCCCACACCATTACTTGGAGTTTAGATTGGTGCAAACAAGAGAAGGATGTGTCCCACTCAGTGTGAAGTACCCATCGTGCCTGTCCTAGAGTACACACAAAGCCTCATCTATCTCTCTCTTGGATCTGCCCTATTCTGCTGAAACAATAAACAATAACCAAGTGACTGGATATGTGTCTGACACTGGCTGCTATTCATATGCTGACCTTAAAAGCTCATACTTTGTCAGATTTTTGACATATCTGGTGGTAATTGTGCTTTAGAATGGTTATAAATATTGCCATGCACACAGCCTCAGCGCACACCCACAAAAACTGCTTACAGGGCATATCAAGCACTTTGCTTTTTACCACTTCTCAATATTTTATCCCACTCCCCAAAAATGTGATATTCAAAGGCCTGGAGCATCAGAAGTTTGCAGTGAATTCTAGAGCAGCTGTGAGCATTCAGATAACATGACAAGTAGGCTATAAATTTCCAAAATGGAAAAGCTTTTTGTACACAATTAAATACTGTGACTGCACACAAAGAAGGAATCACATTTGTCAGGCAGTTCAGAATTACAACATTTTGCGCACTCCTAAGGAACTTTATCATATGCATCTTTGGTCAAAGCATCATCTTTCATCCTCTATAAATTGGGGAAATCAGGCAGTGGCAGTTTAATTGATTTTTTCCCTCTCACATGCTACGCAGTGAACCAACTGCAGGGGACGGAAGGCACCGATTCCCTTTCTAACTATTCTAGTTAGAATGTGAGATCCTTTCTAGTCCCAGCTCTAACCATTGACCTACATGGTGGTTCATGGCATCTCCCAATAGAAAAGCTGCAGGCAGAGAAGGGAGATTAAGAAAAAGAAAAGAAAAATGAAAAGAAGAAAAACAACAAAAAAATAATCAGCAGTATAAAGAAGAGATGGGAAAAATTATAGGAAAGTCACAGGTTACAAGAGAAGATGTGAAAGGAAACCTCATACCAACTGTAATCATGCATATTTTGCATCAAGAAGAGAAAACTGTTATGAAATCAACCTGATACAAATAGAGTTACACGAGGCAGGTATATCTGACAACACTGGAAAAAATACTTTTGTCATGCTCCCGTGTCCAGTTCCACTGACATGATAGGGCCAAGTTCAGATCTGCAGACATACTAGCAGAGCCAGTACATATATCCACTTACTTTAGGTGAAAAAAGGCAGTGAAGGACTTAAGAGTAAGATATATCTGACTGTAATCTTTCTCACCTGCTCAAGCATATCTTTTGCTAAGTCTTCTTGTTCATCCATCTTCAAGATTGCTTGTCTGATTTCTTCATTAGACAGCTTCAGCCTTTCAACAGTATCAACATTGTACCATTAGTGCAAAGCTTAAATGACTGACAATTCAGAAAGTAGGAAGCCTGAAAAGCTGCACTAAAAAGGCACAAAAGAACCATAGGAAGCTCTACTATGAAGCTGCTGTTCTAGAGTATTCAGTAAGATGAACAAATCAGTTCCAAAGGCAGAGATTTTACAGATCATATGTCTTTATGCTCTTCAGCTAATCAAATACACATCAGAAATTAGATGGTGATTAAGAACAATCTGGTCCTCACATAGATCAAAAGTGCTTCCAACTTCCCCCATATCAGATACCTCCCTCATCAAGTTCTTTTGCTATAGTAAAACCCCTTAAATCCATGTGACCTGTAAGTGACTGTGAGCCCATGTAACAGCCCAGCTTGTGAATATTGAAGTGTCTCCCAGAGTAACAAATAATGGGACTTATCTTTCCCTTCTAGATCTAGGAACAGGGTTTCTTGTAAGAAGACTGGTTGTGCTAGGTAAGTTCACTCTGTCAGCAATCACAGCGGAAGAAAGAATTGACAGCATCTATATATCCATGTTTCATATCCAGTATGAAACAAGCTCTGAAAACAAGAGCTTATTAATATTGTCTGAGGTATTAAAATTACACTCTCCTTCCCACCTACTCCTGTTCATCTGTGTGGAATGAGTAAGGGCCATCAGTTACAACAAAACACAGAATCAACAAAAAAACCTCTGAGGGTCTCCACTTGAAATCCAGGGCAGAGCAGGAAGAGTCAGAATTCAAGATTATTGAGAGGTTGCTTGATAGATTACATGAAATGAACTTGGTGGTTCTCAGTGTAGATGTCAATGAAGAAATGCACAAGTGACAAATTCTATCCCACCACCCCCAACCCATGACACCCTCATCAGTCATTTCAGGAGAATAGGGGAGGACCAAATGAACCATAAAGGAAAGGCTATCCACAAGAAAATCTCAATTTTGTGACTGAAACAGGAAAGTGTGAAAAGAAGTATTTGAGGAGTGAAGTCTGCAGTCTCCATGGACGTTCTACAATCAATATAATTAATGAACAGCAGAAAGAGAAAATGCAAATATAAATGAGAGACACGCTGATGCACGAGGCAGAATGTTTTTGTCTTCAGTGCTAAGAAATTCCATGTTTAAATTTCACATTGCTATTGCCATTTGGATAGAATCATATTTTTGGAACTAGGTAAAAGCAAAAGAGCAAGCTTTATTTTTACAGACAGGAAATATTACTAAATCTAAGAAACTTAAAGCATTTTAGTATTACCCAATATAACCAACAGCTGGAAACTAAAATATGAATTAGCAGACATTCGAAAGCTTTTAAGTATTACACCTCTGAACTAATTGCTCTCACTCTGTTCCTAGCTGGTCATCCTGTCTGCTTTTGACAAAGAGGGCAAATGACACCAGCTAAGTAAGAGAAAGCTACTGAATTTCCAGAAAAGCTACATAATCGGCCACGCTTGGATGAGATAGAAGGATTAGAAGTTTTACAATGAAAAGGCTGGAAACTTTTTACTTTAGGTCATCAGTTTGACTCCAGATCAAAACAACAAGCCTCAGTACATGGGGTTCTGCATGTCTCTACAATCTCAATCAGAAAACTGAAGTTTCTTTTGGTTTTAATAATCATGAATTGTAAAGTCCATGGCTGTGTGACCCTGAACTGATGAAACCCTGTGACCGCATGAGGGCTGTGAAGTATATTGGTGGGTGTGGGCCTCGCTCCTAGCAGACACATATACACATGCCCAGACAATTTGGTGCCTGCAGATTTTCAAGTGCTACATTTTGTTGGTTATTTTTCCTTTAGAGAGCACCTTTAGATCTTCCAGGATCCGGAGTCAGGGCACGCAATAAACCAACCCATGAAACACTGGGGTGGGGAGGGGTGGGGCGTGGGTGCTACTTTCACTGAGGATAAAAAGAATGAGGGCAAGTTTCATGTTTTTTCCATGCAAATAACTCGAGCAATTGCTACACTGACCACCCCATTAGACAGCACAAGTACCTCTGTGTGTGTTTGGGGATGCAGTAAACAGGACCAAATATACAGGTTTGAGGTACATCAACACAACAGAAGGTGTAGTGCATATTATTGCTGATCTTGTTGTTCTGCCCAGGAGCCCAAGGACTTCAGACTCCAAGGTCCTCTGTTTGCTCCCATTCATTAGCACTAAATACACTTGAAAACATCTTCTGTTCAAAAATAGTTGAGAGCCCCAAGGACAGACAGTTATACAAACACTTTGATTTCTTGGATGATTCTGTGCCCTGCCATCAGCAAAGAAACATCTGGTTGAATGGTTTAGGCCACACTAGAGAGAAGCAGAAAGCTTGCAAGCCCCCTACCAAGAAGCAGTTTAACTTCATCACTTACAGGCCTGTAACATGGTCACAGTGCCTGCAGGTGTGCATCCTAGATTATTACCAATCCAATTACAAGTACAGAAGGATTTACAGCAAAACAATCTTACTCTTCCAAAGTGGGCTTGTTCCTCTTCTGGGGCAGGACCTATTTCAAGAGCTGTAAGCATCAACAGCACAAAACAGGGATCTTTCCCACTTTAAAAACCAGCTGAATAACTGGCCAAAGAATTGTTAATCAAGTGATTCTTCTTGTTTTTATAAAAACTCATACCCAGCCATGCAGTAGATCTTAAAGATGGCCAGCAGTAATGTGAAACAGATGTGCTCCTTTAAGCAGAAACAGGTGAACTGATTAAAGAGGAACCTAAAGCAGATGTGTAAAATCTTTCAGTTTAGGACTGAATAGAGGCATCCCTCAGACCCTAAAACTCATATGGGACAGACAGCAAATTAAAGTGGAATTATGGCCCAAAAATTTACACTACAGAAATTACATTTCAGTATCTATTGGAAAGTCTGCAATGACTTTCTTACAAGCTTTGCAGATCCAGGCACTCTTCCTTCAGCTGCTGGAGACAACTCAATTCAGAACAGCATACGATTCAAGCTGTATTCTCTCTGCCTTACACTTCACCAAATCACAGATCCTGGCATCAGAACTCAGGAAGTAAATGTGACCAGAAGAAAACACAGTGCCCCTTTCCTCAGCTGCAGCACATTCATTCATAGCACAGATATTGACCGTTTTTGTTCAACAGCAGCCTGACGCTGGTCAGATGAGGAAGGAAAAGGATCTTTACTGAGAATACTCCCTCCTTCTTCCCTCACCCGTACATCTGGTGGCAGCATATGGAAGTCCAACTGCTTGAGTCATCTTCAAGCAGTGTTAAAGCTCAACAAGTACCAAATAACTTCTGATATGGTACTTAGCCTGCCTCCCTCTATCCCCTCCGGCTTCATAAATAATCTCTATTGACTCTGCAGAGTAATTCATGACTAATCTCCCCAGGACACCTCCACTGATTTAACACCAGCATCACTTGCAGACATCAAGTGGTTTATTGTTTTGTCCTCTTGGAGAAAGCCAGCACCTGACTCTGAACATGCCTGGGAGACACGTTGCAGTTTTACATCAACTTCCCTTACAGACATCCAGTGCTTGCTCATTTTTCCTCCTTAAATATACCCATTGATTTAACCTGCAGTAACCTCCGCCCTTCATTCCTCCCTCCCATGGATCAAAGCAGAATACTTGTCACTCATTAACCATCTCCCCCTCAGAGGAAAAAGTAGGTTACTTCATGGGCTTGTTCCTTGGATCTTGCTTAGCTTTTGAGAAAGAAGCATGCTTGCCTATTAGCGAAGAACCCAGAGTTTCGCTGGAGCTACATTAAAATCCCATACTACAGGGATCACACTCCCACTCTTCCTTTACCTTGGAGAAGGGGACTGATTATCATGTATCAAGGCCATTTTCTGCTTCAAACTGAACTGAACTACAGTGATTCCAAAAGATGCTACAGTAGTAGCTGTGACAGTGAGAGGCACTGACTGATACTTAGCTGCATCCTAAGGCCAGTTTGTACAGCTCATGCAAATCTTAGCTTTTACTGACTGCGCAATTCCCCATCTCCACAACTCATTTCACACAGGCTACTAGTCAATTCACTCCCAAAATTTGTGACTGGGACATAAGCCTTCTCTTAGCTCCTGAGCTCTCCTAAGGCTCTGTACAACTGCCAAGCTGCAGGCTGTTAAATGTCTGTGTTTTGGGAATACTCATTGTCACTACCCCATAAAGGCAGGAAAAGGAGATTTTTCCCTGCTCTCAGAAGAAGCATTCAGGTGTCAGGCTGGTCTAACTGCATGTTCACTCAGAAAGATGCAGCCACTCTTTTCACATACTCTTATCTCAGTTGCCAAGTCATCTTGTCAGTGAAGATGACAGTGCCTTAACCTTTTGGGGACAACAGTTGGAACATTTTACAAGGTACATCTTACACCATTATATCAACATGTTGGGAAAAAAATCCACCAGTGCCTTTTCAGCACTTCACTGTGAAAGTATTCTGCCATGTGCATAGAGAAACAGGCTTTTCTTTTCCTCCTTCAGCAAAAGCTTATGAGGGACCAAGCTACTTTGCAACCAAATACTCTCAATTTCCTACCAAGAAGGATCTGGGCTGGCCGTCTTTCTGAGCCAAGCAGGGCATAGCAAGGCCAAACTTGGGAATCCCCAAATTACAGTGACATATTGATGAGGCAGTGATTCATCTTTTATCACAACCCTACCTACTGGTTCCTAGTTGTGATCAAAGATGGGATGGCACCAACTGACATACTCAGTTTAACCTTAACCTTGGGGTTTATCATACTCGGAATTGCAGGTAAAGCCTTTTAGTACGGACCTTAAATTAAAACCAGAAAATCTCTCTAGGAACTCAGGAGGCACTGTTTATTGCCTAGTGTTTTTCAAGACACCACACTGAGGACCTGAACTGCTGAGTCAAATGAGCTGTTTCTGTATCAAGATATGAGCTGTACCCCAAAATATCATACTGCTTGGAATCTACCTTGAAATAAGGGTGAAGACTGTATTGTCACATGGCAGAAAGGCACACCAGGACTGGGGGCACAGCAGAGGCAGTAAACAGAGACTGACATTGGCTGAATAGCTTGTCCTCTTAATGTCTGAACTGAAAGGGTTTAGAAGCACTGAGGAGGCACAGCTATGTGAGAGAAATACTTGGTCTCTTTAGTATTCTGGTTAGAAATGCTGCACAAGTCCCTTTTCTTCTCCCTTATTGATAGATGTTTGAATCGACAATCAGAAAAGCCACAAACATTTGGTAAAGCTGCCTGCTAGTATCTATCTACTGTCATATTCACATTTAAAACTATTTTTGTGTAGTTAGATTCTGCCTACTACTGGTTTTATGACATTTTGCTAGCACTCCTACTGTTTCCAGCCTCTTGAGAGGGTTATTGCTGACTAGTTGGGCCACAGGAATAACAAACACATCTCAGAAGAACACTGACATAATGATTTTGCAGGAATTCATGCAAAATAACTTGCACAAAAAAGTTCCATAAGTATACATTTAGCCTTCTTCTGAGTAACATGTCTCATAGAACTGGACCTCTCCAGAGCATTTCACAGAGCAAGACAGTAAGTGATATGTCTTAGGCATGTTCTGCAAGGACCATTTCATGTTATGCCAGAACATTCAAAGATATGGTACAACAAAAACACTAGAGCAGCAAAAATACTAGCCATTACTTAAGTAACGGAGGCAGGGAGAAGCCATACTGGTGAGAGAGGTCAGAGAAATTTCCAGCTGCTAGGTGAAAGCAGGGAAACACAGGGATCTGGGATGACTCTTCCAGACCACACAAGTCTGACAGTAAATCTTCAGCCTGGTGGAAACTGAAGACATCAGGAAATTCATGACAGACAGCAGATTTCCAGTGTGACAGAAATAACTGTAGGTTGGAAACACCATTAAGAAAGCCAGATTTGAATCTGGTGGGCACCTGGACTCACCACAGACAGATGGTCCCATGTCCTGGTTGAATTATGGCCTTCTGGAAATACTGTGAGATAAATCGATCTTGTGCCTATTCAAACCTTTACAGTTGGCCTATGGGACAGAGCTTCATTTTGGATCCATCAGACTCCATTAAACAAGGACAATTACATCCTTCCACTGCAGGAAAACTGAAAGTTGCTGCTATCAAGTAGTTGAAATAGAACTTTTTTTTAAATGAAAATAGAGATGAGAATGGGGAGGAAGGCTTATGAATCTGTTAACTGTCAGCAAAAATCAACTAGCAATTCAATTTTAATCTCTTTTCAGTCTACCATACTCCTGTCTCTCTGCAAAAGAAAGCAAAAGACATCTATTTCTCACTTTAGCTAGGTTTTGGCTTGTTGGACCATATGAAATATGAGTGCTGCCTGACACTTTCTAACACAGTGTTAGTAAAACAATAACATTTGAGTAGTGGAGGGAAAGAAAACCCAACCCATGCAGCTATTTTACTTTAAAGGACACGACAGTTTAGTGTAAACAAAGGGGGAATAAACTACAGGAATATATGCACAGTAAGAGTCAATTAGAAACAGCTGTTGGCAGATACTGTGGCGACCTGAAAGCTGGGGCTGCAGCTCAGGATTGCACAAACTCTCTTTGTTTGTCACCAGTTTTAAATCCCCTCTCATTGCACGTGTGTGCACACCCACATGCACACATGTGCAAGGTGCGCTGCAGGAAGAGCAAGGGCATGGCAGCAGTCAGGGATGATTTGGCTGGGAGTGTCTCTCCTTCAGGGTTTAACCTAAAGGAGGAAGAAGCGGCTGAATGAAAAAACTGCAAAGGGGTCATAAAACCCTTTCAATTATTGCCTGCAGCCAATCCTCCCAATTACTGTCTTTAATAATAGAACCATATAAGCACAAAGAGCAGAAAAAGGCATGAATGTTGAGGTACCATTTTATTCCCAAAGATTTTTGATTTTCTAGTTGCATTTAGAAAGGAAGTTTGGGGAGGAGTAGCAATCCTGGCCCAATTTGTAAGATATTTCTGATATCCTGGGTGTAAACTATCTATTGCAAACATTAAATGATCTAAGCTAGTGACAGCCCTGGTGACTGGTGTTTCCCATAGTGCAGCACAGCGAAGTTAACAGGGCACAATGCAAACTGGCAAGCTCCTTAGGGACAGCGAGCTCAGTCTGCAAATCTCTATCATCAATGTTAGGCCTGCTAACAATAAGACCAGGATATTTCCTAGTAGAGAAGTTGACAGTCACAAAACACAGCTTTCCATCTCTGGTTTGAGTCCAGACTAGCAGCTTGAGATGGACTGGCTTCATGGCACACCTTGTATGAACACACGCCGTGTACCCTGAAGTGCAAGGTACATGTTTCAATGACACTTTGCCGGAGGCAGCAGAAGGGAAGAAAAACCACAGAGACTGTCCTTTCTCTCTATCACCGTTTAGAGAGGATTCCTTTCAGGTAAGAATGGGCCAGACTTGCACAGCAGAAGAGGTGAATGGTGAAAAACACATACTGCTGCCATCCACACTGCTTTTGTTTTGGAGACAGATTTTTACGAATAAATATCTAGTGTCATAGCAATTCATGAACCACCTTCCTGGATCTTCCTCAGCCCAGCCAGCTGCACACATTATGTTACCACTTCTAGGAAATGTTCCACCTGCATACATGAGTTAATCTGAACCCCAGACACAATTTAGCAGGTCTGTCAAACAACATGAAAATCCTCTTGCCCCTGTGCCTCCCCATTCCTCTGCCCCAGCCTGCAGTCAGCTGCAAGACCAGCAAAGACATGCATTGGCAACTGCTGCAGAAAGAGAAATGTAAGCCTTCCCTCATTGCTGGTTTGGATGGTGGGGGTCCTGCTGACATGCAGGCTAATGCCACATGAGTAGCATAATGAGAGCCTCCATAGGTTTCACTAAGCAACGGAAAGAACTCACTCCAGCCCTGGCGGTCTGGCTGCAACTTTACTTGCAGACAAGCAATCACATCCATACGAACCTGCATTTTCTACTGATCAATGACACAGGTTTTTTGCTCAGTACTGGCACAGCTTTACCAGGTTCTGCCTCCAGCCCTGCTGTCCCTTCTCTGGTAGGAAAGGCAGCTTTCTCAGGTGGATCAGTGTCTGCACAAATTTTATAGTTAGTGACAGACATCCAGTCTAGTACTCATGTTGGTAGAAAGACATGAAAAGCATATAGAGTGCCCTGATGTCACAGTATTTGAAGGCATTAGTCACTGCAGGAGCATGCGAAGGCAACTCCTGGCTTCCAAAACCTAATTTACAAATACAAGACCTAATTCTTGAATATATCTTCTTACATTTACCACTTTTCTCACCATGAGTCAAAAATGACAAAGATGAATATGCTGTATTCCAGGGAGATGCTCAAAGCAACATTTAGAAAGAAACGTACAGAACAGAGACAAATTACATACACAGAGCATGGGGGACACATTACTTATTTAGAGAAAGAGCTGCTTTCATCTGCCTATGAGTACTGATAGTTTTCTGGTGATGAGTCTTCAGAGACATCCTGGTGTCTATGGGTTCAATGCACAAAATATGTGTGCATATGTTTATTAAGTGAGCTAACACTTCAGAGAGACTTGTGCTTTTATGACACTGCAAGAGAGGTTTCTCTGAAGCAAGCTCTGCAGGTATTAGACAGCAGGTCTAGCTGGGAAAAGAAACATGTCCATTTGTTTAACTCGATCCCCTCTTCTTTCTACATTGACCATGGCATACCTTGTGAGCTAAGGCTTAGCACACTTACTTGGAAAGGAGAATGACACAATTCTGGGCCCTCCGGCCATCAATCACAGAGAGCTCTTTCACCTTTCGTGTGGAGAGGTAAAGGTCTTCTGTTGAACCCATCTCTTTCTGCATATAATTGAAAAGGAAGGGAAAACAATCAGTATTATGTTTCTCACCCAAGGCTGATAGACTTAGCTGAGTGTAATGAGCAAAACCCATTCCAACCTGGGAAAATCGACCCTCATGGTGAGAAAAGGAGACAAGACGGGCAGAAAACATGTAGGTAGATCCTGTATTACTAGACAAACAGAAGTCATTCATTACCACCTAGGAGATCATCTTTGATTCCAAATAAAGGACTTGATTCTGACCTATTGGACTCACTCTACCAACAGTTATGTTATTATGTTAATGTACAAAACTGGCATGACAGGAAAACTGGGCACATTATAGTAAAGCCCACTGGTGTGGTGTCACAGCATATCCTTCAGCAGAGGCCTCCTGCAGGGGTTACACAGCATTCTTGAAAGGCTGCAGCACAATCAGGAAAAATCCTTCCATCATCTCTTGAGGCTGCCACTGGACCAATCCAATCCGTATTATATGAGAGATACAAAGAGTAGGGCAAGATGGCATTTATCTTACTAAATATATCTTACTAAATGGTCAACATCTACATCTGAACTAGCCTCTCTTTTTTAAATTAATTAATACCTTAAATCGTACAGAAACCACCCTCTTTCAAAGAAGTTCTCTGTATATCCCCATTGCCAAACTCATCACCTGGAAAAATGGAAAAATCCCCTTCCAAAATGTTTGTCACAGCACACAGAAACTATTTGCAAACCCAGTTTGACCATCCACACACCTACTGTCCTGCCTACACACCAGAATCATGGGATTTGTTTCACTTCCAGAGATTGGCTTTCTGTAGTTACTTTGAGTACCTTTTAACACCGTTCCTTTAAAGGGAAGTAGATGTAATGATAAAAGGTGTTAATCCTGGATAATAGCTCTCTAGTTACTAACAGAGAAGAGGGAATTGGAAACAGGACAGTTATTATTTTCCCAGCTAACTGCTGCTGGAACCTCTTCAAAAATGCCTTTCCATGATATCCATATTGTCATGCCTTGAGATTTTGAGATTTACCAGTATAATCTAGCTTTGAATGCACCCATCAAATTAGCAATGTGACTTCTTTCTTAGCAAATAACAGCAAGCATGCTGAGTCAGATCAAAAGGTCCATCTACCCCAGTATCCTGTCCCTGAGAGTGGTCAACAGCAGATACCCAGGGAAAGGTATAAAATCATGGCAAGCATACAGTGGTGCTTCCCAGAAGTCACTCCCAGTACTCAAGGTTCTGCAGGTCAAGGCTTACTTATATCAGCTTGACCAATCCACTCCAAGAAATATTGACACCCAAGTATTTAAGAGTTAAATGTAAGTCATAGATTCATATTGCTAGTTGTCATTTGAGTTCTTGGTACAATCAGCTACAATGAGCCTGTGTTGTTCCTGGATATACAAAGGATTCATACAACCACATCCAAATGTGCTGCAATGAGCCACCACCAATACTAAGTGCATTTATAAGCAGGTACAATGCACCAGCTGAAGACAAGCACACAGTAGTTCTGCTGGATGTGCCCAAAGTGTCTAGCTTGGCAGAAAAAAATTGCAACATTACTTGATACATCAAATAGCATTTCCAAAAAAGGAAAAATTGGGCATCAGGCAAGTTTATTATTTCTGAGAGAATAACTAACAATACAAAAAGCAGGGCACCTCCAGTATAATCTGGCATGTAGACATGTCAAAGTTTTCTCGAGTTTCCTCAGTTTGTGGGGAGCAAGACAGGGGAACAGAAAGATAGGCAGCTGTTAAAGGTAAGAAAGGTACTTATTGGTCTGTGCTCTTGGTTTAAAAGCCTCACTGTCCCTCACTAGCTAATGCCTGCAGAGAAGGACACCTGGTTAGTGTTAACTAGTACCCATCCCAAGGAAAAAAAAAATTATTTCAGGATTTGGCTGTGTATGTGAGGTGGGGGTTTACATGGCTTCCCCTAAAGCCATTAAAGCCATGCAGCAGGGATTGGTATAATAGTCTCCATGCTATTTCCAATTCCCCAACCCACAATGTTCAACACAGATGAATAACTTGAACTACTTAGACGTGGCCCACTCCTTGGTCATAAGGAGTGGGCTAGTCTCATCTAAAAATATATTCTTTTCAACTCATATTGAGAAGAGAGATATTTATAGATACTTGGAGTTGTGCGTAAGCAAAAGCAGATGAAGCCTCAGGTTCTACTGAAGCTAGATTGCAACTTTAGCTGAAGGAAAACAGATTGCATATGGACTATCTGCATTTTCTTAGACACTGAAAAAGAGGAGCAAGGGGGCAGTAGTGACTAGCTTTTGTGAGATAGCCCAAGCACACAAAGCAAGCATAGCTGGAGCTGTTGTCAACCCGACAGACAAGATCCCTAAGTTTTATCCCACCATTCTTTACCAACTTTCTATCTGGGATAACATTATGTTATGTGCTTTAAAGAGTATTTCAGAGTTGAGATTTTAATTGCAAATTCAAAAATCAACTAAAATTTCAGTGCTGGAATGACTAGACATGTGGAATGTGTTCATCATATTGCTGCCCTGTTTCAAATACAGTTTGATTTTGGTCAGCTGCAGAAATTGTGGTCTGGTACCATGGCAGCACCCTAGGTTCTAGTGATTATCAATACTTTAGAGAACTATTTCTACCACATTGAGTTGTTTCATGGTGCATGCTGCCATCATGAAAGCCAGTAAATGGCCCAGAGCCACATATTAGCTTCACCCAGTGGCAGAGGTCCTGACTAGACTTTCCAGATACAGTTCCCTGAGCACTCGTGGTGAGGACTACTTTCTTCTGAAGTCACCAGAGACACTTGTGATGACATCTGAACAGCCCTCTTCTGAGAGCATTGCTCTTCCCAAAAGTGTTGCTAAGAATTTTGCTTAAGATGATGAATAAATTGAGAGGTAGCCAGTTTGAAGGCATGTGGGCGGTCTAGTATCTCTGCTTCACCTAAACACCATTTCAGTCCTTCGCTGAACTTTCTGAGGGTTTCAGCAGCCTGAAATGAAGTAGGCTTTCCTCCAGTCTAACCCTTCGGCTCCTCAGCTGGCACAAATCCTTCTGCTCAAGGAAAGAGCCTTTCAATTCTACAGAAAGAAAGATTTTCTTTATCAGAAAGTCTGTGGCTAGTGAATACATCTGGAGACTTCAGTACTGTCCAAAGCAGATGTACCACAGATGGGAACAGTGGGAGTGAAGGCTCCCTGAGTGCTCCTTTTGTTCTCCACTAGAGAGACGATTACTTTGGTTAAGGAAGAGTTCATGTTCACATTCTATTTTGCCCTTGGTCATTTTCCTCAGGATCATCAAAAAGGGGACTACAGACACCAGCAGAAGCCACACTGAGGTTATAGCTAAGTAAAAGAACACGAACTACTTCCTACCGCAGAGCTAATACAACTAAAGGAATTTTTTGTATCATCTTCCCCACCCAGACAGCAGATGTGCAAGGGCATATAAAGGAGTAGTATGGGATGAGTCATGACCCTATAATGGCATGATTCAGGACTTCACCTTCCCACACACTGCAAGAGGATCAGGAGGCAGACAATGATACTCACCTGCTTACAGGAGGAGGGGTTAGTTAGCAGGTCCTATGCAGGCAGCAGCCACAAATAACGAAGAAGGAAACATGCAAAAAATTAGTCACAGAGAAAGATATCAAGTTCAACAAGGCAGCTGAATTGAAACACACACTGTTTTCTAAAAGAATAAAATGCTTAGCAAGTAATACTGGCCCAGATGGTTCAAAGGTATTTCAGCATTTCTTTGCATATTTTAAATCAGCAGATTTTGGGGAACTAAGAGTTCTAGGTCTTTTCTGAAAAGAATAAATTCAGTCTCCAAAGCATAAATCTCTTAGGTCTTGAAACATTAACTAGGATAATGCTTAAATACCTTTACAAATCTAGTCCAGAGCCTTACTGAAAGAACTGCCAAGGTTAGAACTTGAGGGTCAGTTCTCCTCTTCTGATGCACAGGCACAGTTTGCCATTATTAGTAACAACTTGTTTCAATAGCACGTTATACCCTTTAACAACTTATAGCCAAGTATTTTGAAAGCACTCTGTAACCACCAAAGAAGCCTTACAGCACTACTGGATGACAGACATGAACTATTTCACAACATATTCAATACTCCAGGAAAACACCAGATATACTGGTCAATATTACACAGTAAGATTGGAGCAAGGTCAAAACACAAGTGTAAGAATTCTTGTTCCAGCATTCTGTACACTGGACAATTCTGCTTTCCCTCATAGCCACCAAAAATGATACACTGGGCTTGAGAGAGGAGAAGAGACCCTTTGTCAATTAAAAAAAGAAGAAAGAAAAGCTGTTTAATGTAAATGAAACTGGAAAAAAATATGAAGATCACATTAAAAACAGCAAAGAAAGAAATGTCTTTATCTGTACTCATTCAACATTTCAGATGCAAAAGAGCAGGTCTCTGAGTTGACATTTTTCATTGCAGACATTTGGATGAAGTTTAAAAGTCACAAACCCAGGGTAAACACATACTTGGCCAGAGTGGAGTATTTCCAAAAATAAAAGAGGAGAAAAGACTAAGTGTGAATCAACTGGAAAAGTTCTCATAAGCTTTTGATTCAAAAGCAATTTTGGTTGCCTGGTCTTTAAAAAAAAAAAAAAAAAAGAAAGAAAATTGATAAGGACCTGTTGACTGGAATCCAGTTCACACTGGAGTGAGTATGGATGAAAAAGAAAGTATCACGTAAAGTAATAACAATGGAATATTTAAGGGGGGAAAAAACAAACCCCCAAACCCTCAATGAAAGCTAAAAGGGCAGCAATACACCTAACTACACAAAAACATGAGTAGCTTACATAAGTGATACTCTAGTGTCTGGAGCCACTGTCATAAAGTATGTTTAATGAGGATGGAAGAGAAATGTTCTGAGACCCATGGAGGTCACTCTGAGACGATTGCTCCATTCCAGTGGACAGGGGTAAGGGTCAGGTTAGTTTACAGTTGAATAGGCCAGGGTGCTTTTCAGTGATCAGTAACACAGGCATAAATATTATGATTCTGAGAGTCGGCAGACCAGGACAGCTTTGGCTTTGGATTTTGGGGCCAAAAGGAAAGAAGGTTTTGCAAGGTAATTTCTAGTGAGGAAACTGCAATGTTTGCACCCAAAACACTGGAATGGCACTGTAGCAGGGACCCATCTGGAGACGTGAGCCGAGTAACAACCGGACACCTATACGGTTAAAGTTGTTCTCCCTTTATTGCCCAAATAGCGTGCTTATATACCTTGTCAAGCTAAACATCAGCTGTCCACGCGCCAAAAGCTAAAATATAATTGGTTATACTATCTCTGTCCACGCGCATAAACATAGGACACAATTGGTTATACTAACTCTGTACACGCGCCTAAACATAGGACACAATTGGTTATACTAAAACATGCGAAACTTGTCTCAGCCTAATTGGTTAAGATAAACTGCCGAATTGAGGTTCTTCGTGCCAAGTTCCCTTTATCTTGGAATGTGCACCTGTGTTCTTCTAATTGGCATCTTTCTTTTTTTGTCTTCTTGTTTATTCTGTTCAAGGCCTTCTAAAGGCGTCTGGAATACTTTTGCGACCGTTAGCTAAATATGTGTCCACAACATGGCACCTTGATGCTGCAATGGCCACTCATGTGCACAGATGACAGTCTCGCTACTTGCAAGACAACTGGGAGCTCACCACCACAGCTAAGCTGTTGGCACAGGGTCTAAATCCAATCTTGTAACAGCGCTGAAGTTTCATGTGCCTTTCTTCCCTTCTGTGAACTAAGTTCTTGTTTCAGGGAATGAGCTTTACAGAAAGAGAGAGGGAACCACTGAAACAGCAATAGCTATTTGCAGGAGCAGAATGAGAAATGAAATCTCATCATGCAGTGGGTAACATCACATTCTTCACAGTTCAAGTTGGGATGCTTATCTATGTGGCTGTGAGCTAGTAAATCAGAACAGTTATTCATTATGTTTATTGGATTAGATAGAAAAATGAGAGAGGGAAAGGAACAGATGGAAAGTCCAAAGACAAGGAGTTTGTTTGTTAAATTTAAGGTCCTGAATAAGTTAATGAAGTAGTCATCATCACTGTAAGGCTTAATCATAAAGGCTGCTTATAGCAATCATGTCTGTGTCTTCTCCTAATACTTCAGAGCAGTGATCCAATTCTGTAGAGTACAAAAGATTGAATTTCTCCAAACATATTCCAAAAGCAAAGAAAAGCTGGGGGAGTTCAGGGAGTGCAAGTACAATCCCTCTCCTGCTAAATCTCATTCAGCAGAGATAGACAGATTGAAGGTGACTTACTTTCCAAGAAAAAGAGGAGGGAAAAGAGACATTCTAATAAATGGCTGCTTTTAAAGTATGCTGTTTATGTTATAATCTGTAATTTGGACAGTTTCTGTCACCGAGCCAGTTGGGTCAGTTGGCTGTTTAAGAAAAAATAAACAAAGTGAAAGCTAATTCAGTCACCTTGCTCGGTACTCAGGCAACTACAGACTTTTTCTCTGGAAGAATGGGAGAAACAGAAAGATGGATATCAAGCATGAATGTAAAGCCCAGGAGCTTTTGAAAGCTAGTGGCTGCTGAGATCAAATAGAGCATTACCTGTTGGGAGCTGTTGCTCTGAGAGCTGCTCATTAGTATGAAGTACGTCAATAACAGAAGGTTATACTCTGCCCTATATGTCCTCTGCACTTCTTTTGGTCTTGTGATTTTTTGAACAGTGGCAGAGCAGCAAATGATGCAGCCTGACTGCAGGTGGACAAGGGCCCAGATCACTGTCATGTGTTCTTTCCTCCTCCAGAAATTCGCAGAAGACAAGGTGTGGAAGAGTTCACCCCTACCTGGTGTCTCTGATACGCGGAAAACATCTTCTCAAAATCTTCTAGATCCAGCACCTTGAATGCCTTTAAATCATCAATCTCATTCCAGATTGTGCCATGGATTCTCTCCTGAAAGAAAAGGTCATATTTTAATGAGACAGCAAAAGGTTTTAGCTAAGAACTTCCAATCCCATTTGGACAGATCATTCTCTCCTCACTGGCCATATTCCTATGTACTACTGCTGTCATTTTAGAGGGCACGCTTTGTTTCAAGAGTCAAAGGAGAAAAAAATAGTGGTGTGGTTTTGGTGTTTTGTTTTTTTTTAAACGTACTGAGTATTTTGTATTTTTCGTCACAGCAAGCCTCTGATGAAAGGGCACAGTCCAAGACTAGCAGACCACATCTCAAGCAATATCCATGATCCCACAGTACGATTCCTTTCAAGACTGGCCATCTCTCTAACACAATAATTGTGGTCATGCTGAAAGAAGTGTTACCATCACGAGGAAAAAGTTTAGGAAGGGCACCGATGCATGACAAACCCTAGACGCATCTTCCCTTCTGCAAATTTTGCCAGGTTCTGTTGTAAAGCCCAAAGGGTGTGTGGTTTTCATTCTGCCTGCCTGTAAAACTAGTTTAAGATTTTATTTTATTTTACTTTTAAGGCTCTGAGTCTTTGAAGTCTAATTGTTTCCTATTACATGATCTCCCCTGTCTACATGAGTTCTTTGTTGACTCAGATAGACACAAACTATACCCAGATCTCTGAAAGAGCATCATCCACACTAACTGGAAATGTTCACAACCATGTGATACACTATCCTGAATGCCAGGGAATCCTAGCTGTACGGCAGATGATTAGCATGGAGGGAGACAGGCACAGAGTCCTCCTCCAACTTTGCTGTCCACCAACCCTGGATGAAATAAGCTCTTGCAGTATATGAATTAGCTAATCAGCAGTCATCCTAAACCAGTAGAAGGCCTTGGGGTCTCCTGCTAACCTTCTCAGGACAGATGTCTTTGCCAGCAAAAAAGGCACAAAGATTGAACTACCTTCTCCTTCCTACTGACTGTTAAGGTGCATGTTGTGTGGGACAAGCTTGGGGCGATTACCCATTCAGAAAAGGAAAACTTGCTCTTCACACCTGACAACATTGTCTTTCAGTTCATTTAGTTAATGAAGTGTACATTTCTTTCACTTTATTAACTGGAAAAATAAGGAAGGTGTTGATTAAAAGAAAAAGGAAATGGACAGAAGGGATTGTAAAAAGACCTAAGCAAACCCCAGGAAGTGAAGAGCCAGCAGAACACTGATGCAGAGAAAGCCAGGAACAGCAAGCAATAGCAATGAAACCCTCACACAGGCTCCAGCTCTGAAGTACCTGACTTGTACCTACACAGCATAGTGCATTAACACTTCATTATCAGAACTAATTAGGAACAGGCTCTACTTCCTTTTCACAGTCATCAAAGGAATGAGGGAAATGTGCTAAGCCACAAGGCTCAAGGAGCAAGGAAAAAACCTGATGGGAGGATGAAATAGGGGGAAATAAAAGTGTGAAGTGTTCTAGAGGAAATTCCTGGCAGGGCAGATACTGTGGAGGGAAACTAACATCCTCCCTCCACAGGCAGCCTGTGAGTGCCTGAGGGCAAGGAGGGGTGTCTGCAGTGCTGCAGTGCTATTTACAGTGAGAGCATGTACTAGATGGGAGCAGCACCCACCCCTGAACAGGCTCACCAACATCATTGTATCATTCCTTGCAATCAGTGTGGCACTTCTTTCCATAGTAGGAAAAACATCATGACCCTGTGACTGTAATGTGACAAACAAGTCTGGGAGGCTCACCTCAGCCAAAGGAATAGGAGACAACGTTAATTTTCATTTTATCCTAACCCTGAACTCTACTGCCAACCTTAGCCAGAAACATCCAGGCAGAGTGCTCATTCTCCTTTGATTTCCAGGTTGGCTTTATAAACTTTGGATTATAAATCCTGAGGGATGTATTTGAACAGCAGAGCAGTTCTCAGAGTTCCTCACTGTTTCAGATTGTGCCATCAAACACTGAAATGGAAGAATATTTCTTGACAGGAGCCAGTGGACATGACTTCAGGAGCAATCCTTAGAGTCATCATTGGGATAGAGCCCTGAGCATGCCAAAAAGCTATACGCTGTGTTTGGCCGAAGGCTGGATGTGGCTCAAGAGACAGCTACTCATGAGAGTCTTGCCCATCTACCTGTCCAGCTGCAAAACTCTCATGGGAGTGAAGTTCCTCTAGCAAAATGGTAGTACATACTAGGTATGGAAACATTATTGGAACAAGTATTGACAAGGCATTTGGTCCATGAAGCTGAGTTTCTGGTATGTTGCATTTAACAATTTGCTTGCTGGAGCTGCTGCAGTTATGTCATTCCACCTTTGTAACGAAGCCCAATTTGCGGAGAGACCTACCAAGATTAGAGAATGACAGCGTTTCATGGAGCTGCAAATCGTATCAAGCTGTCCTCTGCTACATCTAACAGGTGATTTTATTTACCCTGAAAGATAAATGGTGATACTCTGCCAGCCCCCAAAGTCCATCATGCCTCAATAACCTCACAGCATGAGTGAAAACCTACAGTACTTTGGGAAAGCCTTTCGTTTGTCCTGCAGGTCCAAAGAAACCATAGCAACTGTGAGTGTTCTGTGAATACTAGAGCAGGCAATCCTGCTTATTAGTAGGTTAATATTTGTAAAATATTAACCAGCAAAAAGTGGAGCAACTTAAAATTTTAATTCATAATTCCATTATGAATCTGAAAAAGGGATATGAACAGAGTGTGTTTTTCAAATTTCTCCCTTGATATCAGATCCTTTCCCCAGTGTAAGAAAAATCCACTTTGAGCAAAATTGTATTTTTGGCATGTTTGTTAATTGAGGCAGCTGTTTTATCTCACTGTAGGACGAGACACCACCAAGGCTATCATGAGTGTCTTCACACTCAGATTTTGTAGAAATCTTTCCATTAATTTTGAATCTCTGGCAGCAGTCCTGCATCATTGTTTGCCGTGATCCTCAGGCTGCTTTTAGGAAGAAAGTTCCAGAAATCAGAATCATCAATAACATTACAGAAACATTAAAAAAAAAAAAATTAGTGTCAAAATGAACATTTTCTGTTTATGTGATTGGGGTTTTCGGGGTTCGATGTTTTGGTTTGGTTTTTTTTTTAATCCTATGTGGTATGTAGAACAAATACCTTTCTTCTGAGACAATTTCACCGAAGTCTATTTAGGGCTGGCTAAAGAAAGCCCCTTTCAGATCATTGACTAGAGTCATTACGAGCCTGACTTTTAATGGGAAGCTGCTTCTCCATCCATGAGAAAACAAGGAGCGCAGCTGAAGGTTGACTTGATTTACTCTGGTAACTTCAAATCAATATGTTTATATTTATTAAAGAGGTAATTATATTAATCCATACTTCCAGTGTGCTTGAAACCAGTTCATCATTTGGATGAACCATAAATGTCTAGTCCCTGTTTGACCTTGGATGTTGTGTAAAATTCAGAGTGAGAGAGCAAACTCCACTTGCTGTCCAGAAACAAAGAAAGGGATCTTTCCAGGATATTACAGTGGTTACATTGCAATATCTTTTTCTTAAAAAACAGAGATCCTTGGCACCAGCACTACTGTAGTGCTGTATAAATGGAATTTACAGACAATGCTACAGTGCTGTATGAATGGAGCTGTGGTGTGCAACGGCTTCATCAGAACTCAGTCCACCCATGCAATCTAAATGGCTTTGCCATTGATCATCAGCTCACATCAGAGCTAGTACAAAATCTTTAATTCTAAAAGGAAATTAGTGGGTTGTTGGAGTTCCCTTGTTAGAAGCATGAATATTTTCCAGTCAAACCTTTTTTTGTGCTGCCCATGGGAACTGTGGACAAACTGTTATTTTCAACTGCTAAGAATTTGAATATATTTGATCATTCTCCTAACACCCAACAGCTCAGTCCTTTCCTTCCAAAGACAATATCAGTATTGGGAAAAAAGGTGTCATGTGAGTTGCCCTGGAGAACAGCCTTGATTCCACTACTGAGAAAGTATATTGCAGACAAATCCCTCTCGGCCAGCCCCGTCCACACTCCTCTCAGCCTCTGTTGGCTTTCTCTTACTCCCTTGAGGCAGGCTGCATGGACGGAAAGGGATTCACTCTCATGTGGGCTGCCTCAGTCCCGGGATCATCTTCACACTGAAGAAACCTTAGGAGAGACACTCTGTACTAACTGCTTTGAGAAGGATGGTCTAAACAGTATGCAGAGATACCTAAGAGGAGAATAACATATTTGACCTGGCTGCAGCCCTAAGTTTGTGTACAG
Source organism: Harpia harpyja (assembly GCF_026419915.1). Taxonomy (NCBI): domain Eukaryota; kingdom Metazoa; phylum Chordata; class Aves; order Accipitriformes; family Accipitridae; genus Harpia; species Harpia harpyja. Next base: position 22,556,813 of record NC_068952.1, read on the forward strand.
CTGTGTTTCCAACACTGTGTCACCTCACCTCACTGTGTTGCGTGGTGCAGACATGCCTGTGCTCTTTGCTAACTAGACCGGTCTTTTAAAAAAGAAAAACATAAACATGCCAGATGTATTTTTCCTCAAAATGTTTTTGTGGGGAAAACTTGCATTCATGTGAACTGGAAGTTAAACACTACCATGAACCACAATAATACTATGCGTACTTCCAGGCCTGTTTCCCATGCTCAAAAACTTGAGATACACTGCTCCCAGCCAGTGTGCTTGTTGTGAGTCTTCATTCATTCAAGTATGGCTACTTTGACAGTTCAAGAGAACACCACAGAAGTGCTGCAATGGTAACAAAAGGCAAGATGAGGCCATCGGACCTACCCATGACTTTGCATTCAGAGGATTCATATCCATGTGAACAGAAAGAAAGTGTCTGGTACTGAAGCAGGGAACCTAGGATAACTGATGAAGATGGCCAAAATGTATTGCCTCCTCCAGCAGTCAGCGGAATTAAATAATTCCATAACAAAGTGCAACCCAAATAACAAGGCAAGCCACCTGTAACTGTACCACAACCTCTGCAGTTCTGCAAAGGCCTTACTAGGTCAAAACACTAACACTGGCAAACACCCCAAAATGAAGCCCCCACCCTCTTATGCCCCCTTTTCCAACTATTCTGCCTTCCTCAAAATAGCATCTTTTACCCAACTTACCACCCAAGTCTTCAATTTTATTAGCACAGCTGCCTTCACTCCTAACCAGAGGGCAGGATAAGCCTACAGTTACTGTACACTAAACAGAAACACCTGTGACTCTCTCTTTTTCATATACATTCATATATATACATATATTAGTTATTATTTCTTTTCTTCAGAGGACTAAGTACCATGTTCTGCAAAGGAAAATAAATCCCCATCCATACATTCTCTCCCACACCCCCCACGTGGCCTTGACAGACAAGCACAGACGGTGCAGCAAATATTTCACTTCACTTTATTTTAAAGAAAATGAGAAAGAGGGAGAAAGAATTCTTGTGGCATTCCAGAGGTCCCTGGATACTCATTCCAAATGCCGGAGTTGGGCCCTGGTTGAGTTGCAGTCTAAAAGAGAACCTGGGTTTCTAGGCAGCCATCCAAACTCAACACAAACACTTTTTTCTTTCTAAATCAGTTTAAAAAAAATTAAGACCTAAAGAGAAGGGGAGGGGGGAAAAAAAAGAGAGAAGGAAGAGAAAGGAGTGGAGCGGAAGGAGAGGCAACCAAGGTAGCAGAAAATGAGTGCAACAGGAAGAATCCAAGTCCCCTGTTTTTCTTGCCAATGTGGAGTTTTATCACCAAGAGACAGAGTTGCAAACATGCAAGGAGAAGGGCAGCTTCCCTCATGGCCATGAACAAATGGTGAGGAGAATCAGGCCACATTTCTCTCCTTGGTGACAGCTCCTGCCATGGTAGAGGAGGCTGGTTTTGGAGCTGGTTCTCACCACGTTTTGCTCACATTGGCTCTGGACATCCTTTTCTCTGACGCGCAAGTGAGGGCAGCTCTGGCACACCAGTCCTGGAGATGCCCAGCTCTGGCTTACTTATTCAGTGCCACTACAGCTTTGCCTAACCGACAGCATGCCCAGATCTACTGCAGCTCAATCTAACCAGTACCTTGGTCATCACAGGAGATATGCTGCACTGCTGGAGAACTGGGGAGACTCCCTGAGGACAGTTACTGACTCCTACTGAGCTCAGCCCACGGAAAGCTACAATATCACTTGCTTCTGTCACCTTGCACTTCATGGCATTAATCAACACCATCATACTTCAAATGTAAATTAATTGCTGAGAGTACTACAATTTCTTACCTCACTCAGCTTAGCCCAGTTGAAGGATTTCAGTGGGTGTGAAGGCTGTGGGATAGATTTCTTCTTCAGGCTGGTGCCACTGCTGCTGAAGGTAGTTGTTGAAGGGGATGGCATTCCCATGCTGAAGAAAGGTGGTGCTCCTGGTGGGGGAGGAGGTCCTCCTGGAGGAGGTGGTGGAGCAGGAGGAGGGGGACAGCTGGAGAAAGGCAGAGGAGGTGGCAACGGAGGCAAATTCTCAGACATGTGAGAAGAGGACAAAGCTAATGGGCTGCCAGGAGGGGGTGGGGGTGGGAAGGAAATGCTGCCCCCTTGCTGGAAAATAAAAAACACACAGAAAAAGAAGGCAGTTTAAAAGGCACAATAACTCCATGTTGCCAGCTGATGTGATTTTATTATAAGCCTCAAAATACTTGATGTTTTCTTTAAAGCCTCCTGCACTCAAAGCCATGCAATAAAGGGAGGAATCTCGGCTTTCATTTAAGAGAAAGTTTCAAGCCCTTGAAGTTGTGGAGAAAAGCTTGGAAAAAGGAACCATAAATGGCTCAGAAAAACAGAAAGCTAGTAAAAGAAGCCAAAATGTATTATTTTCCCCTTATGTATGAAAAAAAGAGAAAAGTTCAATCTTACGAACTTTTGAACTCCTGGGTTTTAAACCTCAGGGTTTGAAATACTGAATACCTGTCATTAGGCCCCACTAATGCAAAGTAGGAGAGGGGAGGAGGGAATTAATCTGCTTTCTGCAGTGTCTAACTTCTCAGGGCTGTGTCCTGGCAAGTTGAGGCTCAGGCACTCTGCCGGGACAGAAGGAGCACCAAGCAGTAGGGAACAGCTGCAAATGTCACTTCTGCAGAGCTCCCAGGCAGTACAGATGCTCTTGAAGCATGACAGGAATACTGTTTCTTCACTAAATTTGCTTTCATATCTGGGAGCTTCTCTCTATTCCACTGAAATTACAAGGAGGGCCACCCCACTCAGCAGTAAAAATTATAGCTGGAGGAGGACATGTGTGCCTCAGCAGCTCCTGCAAGGAAGGTGACTGAGGAGAAGGAATGGAGCAGCCCATGCATTATCCATTTTACACCACAGCCCAGGGATTTTGGTCTCAGCTAAAAGCTGAGCATCTTCTAAGTATTCATCTTTGTAGCTGGCTAGGCAGACTCTCTCTGTACAGACCATAGAAAGTGTTTCACTCATAATGTGCTTTTGTTCATCATTCACTAGTTAGCAGGCTTTAAACAAGGATAGGAAGAGTCCCAGTCTCATACCGAGAACTCATTAAGTTGAGCCACCAGGTCGTTCATCTGGTCCCGGGTCTGGCGCAGCTCTAAGGATTCCTTCTGCAGCTTGTCCTTCATTTTGTTCAGTGTCTTCATCATTTCATCTTTCTCCTGGGTCTTTGTCTCACATTCCCGCTCCTTCTTCTCTAGCCTGCTCATCAGCTCAGCATGATCTAGGGAGAACAGGTAAGTGGGGCTGATGAAATAAAGCTCATGAACAGTCCCTGAAGAGATGCAGGTTATGCTGAAACAAAGCTGACAAATCTGTCAGTTCAACTGGGGATGTATAATCCCCAGATATTTCCCAGAGTAGGAAAAAGAAAGCAGAATCTGGCTTTCTTGACAGTGATCTTCAGTGATCAAGACAGCAATGCCCAAGTTTCACTTAGACTGTAAATCACTTCATGCGAGGACTGAGGGAAGCCCCATCCTATGAAACACATAAACTGATCACCATGAGACAAAATGTACTGGAGGGAGCAAAGCAGGGTTTGTCCGCAAAAGGAAAAGTTGTGCCCACCTCTGCTTCTCACTGCTCTGTGACTGAGTCGGGATTAGTCTTGCCCCCTCTTTTGCCTCCCCAAGCACAGAGGATTCACTCACCTTTCCGAAACTTCTCTGCCTGGTCCCTCCACTGCTTGACTTCATTTTCATTCACCAGCCTGAAAGGTGAAATCAGGTAATTTAAACTTGTTCTGAGCTACCCAGGCTGAAAGGCAAGTGGCCAATATGTGTAGTGATCAGCAAAAGGCAACCTGGTGAATTGACATGTTTATACAGAATCATACCATTGGTCAGTCTGGTTCCAGATCCTGATCCTTACTGTAGCCAACAGTTAATATAAATTTGATGGCTTGTTGCTCAAAGTCCTGAAAAGGGATAAAGGAATGCCTGGGGGAAAAATCCTGCTATGTTCCTGTCTTCAGGTAGTGCCGTTAAAGTGCCAAGTCTACTTATTTTGAAAGAGAGAAGTCATCACTAAAACAATCATAGCTGCTGTGGGTTACAAATTACACCACCCTTAATATGAGACCAGATTGCCATCTTTTTTTCTACTTTCTGTGGTTCTATTTTTTCTTTCTTACAAGGAGGGAGGATGCTTATGTATTGGGTAATATATCAGTAACAAGGTAATGCTCATATCTCATACTGGCACAGCTATTTCCTATTACTGACTGAAAATATGCAGGGCATGCTGGGGATTGATTAGATATGCAAAATGAGGAGTAGCTATGAAAGTAGAAAGGGAAGATTAGGCACGAGGTCTACAATGAAGTCTGATATCCAGACAGACAGAAAGAGATCAACACCAGTGTATCTTTCCATGATAAGAAATCAGTTTTGATTTTGGCTCATGCCTGTAACAGGAGGGACTGTAAGATTTTTAGTACAGTAGAATTTGGTTTCATATGAGGCTTATGTTCTATAAAATGCCTTTTTCAATGGATAATTCAGAAATTTAATGGGCCATGAATTACCTGCAGAGGCAGATGAATGCAATGAAGAGTCCAAAAGTTTGGCTAAAAAAGGACTGAAAACAGGGAAGTTGAGATGAGAGCCAGCTCATGTAGCTAGACTTCTCAAATGGTGCATCCTATGGGAAAAAATAACGGTAGTGCCCTCAGCCAAGTCTGTGGGTGAGAGCATGCAGACATTTTATGAAGAGGTAAAAGGTTTTGTGTGCTAGGTGGGGGCTGCTTTCCACTATTTGAAATCTTTCTAAACTATGTGCTCATTAGTGAGGAATGAGATCTAAGTAGAGATGACCACTTTTTTTTTTTTTTTAAATCAGTGAAAGCTTTCGTCAATATTCTGAATGAAAAAAGGCACATGAGGAAGCCTTGTTATAATATCATGGGTATTTCTGCTCTTCTAACTAGCTTAATATTTAATAGAAATTAGAAGCCAAAGGCAAGGACTTTGCTAGAAAATACTGTCTGGGTAAGATGTCATTAGAAGGAAATTATTTAGAAGACTAACAAGACAACAAGAAGCTGTAAGGTAAAATCAGAAAGTCCTCAGATATGATATTTTATTTACTAAGCACCTGCATACTTATCATATTTTTATACCTGCATAACAGAAATAAACAATAATAATGCCGCTTACATTTTAATAATATTTTTGACATTGAAGTTTTCCAACGGAGCTATATCTGGATCATCTCCTCGTTCATCCTGAAGAACCATTTGTTGGAGTATTCTGTCCAACAGCTGCCACTGCTGGAAGTTTCCTCCACTCCTCTTATCTATATGGAAAAAGACCAGCCCATAAGAACTTCCATTTCCATGCCAAAGTGCACAGACCTGCCAACAGACTGGCATTCCTTCCTTTCCACCTTCCATGTCAATCCTGTACGTAGTAAATTATAGAACACAAGGCCTAACCCCAAAGTGTTGCTAGCAGATTATTTACAAACACCTGGCATATTGGAACAGCACATAACAGGCATGGGCAACTGTGCCTGATATGCACATTCAGGCTGTGCAACCCTTTTGACAGATTAGCCTAACTTGCACTTTAAATGCCTACAGAAGTGATTCCTTTGTGATAGCTGTTACTCAGTATTTTCCAGGGCTTGGTGTTGGGATTTTTTTTGGTACCTAGGTAACATTGTGACCAGGCACTGTAAAAACAATCAGATCTTCTATCTGTGTGCTCAGTTATCTGCAGGTCAGTGAAACTCAACTGGCATGAAAAATTCATACAAACATGACCAAAAAGTGGGGAGAGAAAGAACAGAAATTGAACCAAAAGGACTGATCCCATGGATAACAAACAGAAGAGCTAGAGCAACATGAAGTTCATCTCAGCTCCCTGAGTTACATAACCTAGACCTTTAGATTCTTTAAAACTGCCCCAGTACAATCCTGTCCTGGCCTAGCAGGAATTAGCCCTTCTTCCACCAAAAATGCAGGTCAATATCTAAAGTTAAAGTACTGTCTTAAAGAGTAATATCAAGGAGACCACTGGGACAAACAGCTGCTTGAATTTGTGCACAGCAGTACTTGAATCTCATGAGTGCCTGAAAACATACCACATTACTTTCTGAAAAAGCATACCACAGTACATCTCCCTCATGTCCCCTTCTCAGTTTGACTGCTCAAGTATGGCTGAAAGTAATGAAAACCAGCACCTTATACCTAACAGGATTAAGGCAGGCAGTTCTTTAGTGATCTTGCTATGCCTTTGCTCATCTGCTACACTCTGGAGCATAACTGATTTATTTTGTTACAGTTAAGAAGAAGATTGCTATCACTTCTCTTGAAAACAAATGCCAATGTTATTTTTCAGCTTGAGTTCAGGAGCTTTCCACTGATGCATTGCCATGAGATAGCAGCCTCAAGACTTACCACGGAATTTCCCAGTGACAGAACAGCTTTCAGTACTGTATTGTTTCACCAGAAAAATTCCTCACTGCATTTTGTTAATATTGAAAATGGTATCTATTTCTGGGAATTCCATGATCTAGAGCACAAGGACTCTTTTTTAAAACTTCTAATTTAAAATCATTAAAAGCTCTGTCAGTGACTAAATGGAATGTCTCAGCTGCTTAATTTTATTTGCAAGTGCAGAGAGGTCAAGCTGCTGCTTTAAGTATTGCGACAAAAATCTGCTGGATGGAGTCAGTGTAAGATACCAAGTTCCTTAGCCACTGCCAAGTTCTGAATGGAAGACAAGGGCAGTGTGTGTCCTGGTATCTGTGATCCTGTACCTACACAAAAGCTTCACCCAGTTCTTCAATACCCCTTGCTCTGGGAAACTGTGATATACTCACATGGCATCTGCAAGCAGTGCTGGAGGATGGATAACAAATAGGGATAGGCATCTGTGTGCTTCAGTCTCTTCTTGATCAACTCAAACATCTGAGAGGCACTTTTTGTATCAATGTGGATCTGAAGTGAGAGAAGGTAAGGAAAGAACAAGTAAGAGAAAAAACATGCACAGTGAAAGCCTGACTAACAGTGACAGATCTGATCAACACAGAGACAGGAAAATTTCCAGCAACTGGACTTCTGAAGAGTCTCCTGCAGTGTCCAGCTGTAAGTTCCAGTGAAGACCAGGCACGTGGGTCTTTGAGACCGGCATTGCCATCCCCACTCCAGTATGGAAGAGATCCCCAAAGGAAAGGGCTAGAAAGGTGGAAGGCATGCAAAACCACCAAGAGCTGTTCTGGAGCAAGTAAAACATTAGGGTCCTCGAAAGTGGTAGCACAAATAGTAGAAGCTAAGCAGGAAAGGGCTTGTTGTTCTGTATTGGTGTGCAGCAAGAGCTGGGCATAAAGAAAGAGGAAACCATAACTATTCTGGACCCTACAGCCTCTTACTGTTGCTGGAGGCTGTGGAAACTGTCCTTTTTTATGCTCATCTTTAAAATTCACACAGTCTAAAATACCTATCCTCTCCACAGGCTCTGAGGTGACAGTCTTCAGGGTAGATTTCTGTAATCTTGGGAAAAGTATCATAGAAGAGCCCAAGCTTCACCCATAGTCCTGTAAAGGGGATGTCTGAAACTAGAATGCATCTGGATCATCAGGACTGAGAACATGAGAGCAGGGTTGAGAACCTCCTCTACTGCTGAACCTTCAGCGAAACAAAAGAATGAAGTCTTTGTCAAAGATACTTGGCAGAAGCCTTGTCTGTGATCATTGTTTTCATTGCTCACACATCACAGACCCCCATTTGCTAACTGAGAAACAATGAAAACAAGACCACCAGCAACTCTCAGCACCGAAGTCAATCATTGTTTTCAGGGAACACAAAGAGAAATTGCACCAAGCATCCAAAGTGGATGTTCAGCTTTGGCAAGTTTAGGTACTCCAGAGAAAAACCTACCAGGTCAAACCGCTTGGCAAGTTCCAGGTCATCTTCATTTCTGACCATCTCAAAGAAATCTAAGTGCCTAAGAGAAAACAAAAAAACAAAACAAACAAAACCTGCCAAAGTTCATGGCATAATTCAGACATAAACTAAGCGTGTCACTACAGAAGCAGCAACACCTCTTTTCCAGCTAGAATGCTTGGAAATTGGCAAGCCTTTCTTACATGAAGTGCTGGGATAGGTAAGCAAGGCAACTCATGGAAAAAAGAATGGCTGGCTAAGGTGTACATGCTCTTTAATCCTTGTGCTAAGTCACTGTGTTGAGGTAAGGCTGCTAAAAATAAACATTAAATAGGAAAGAGATATTCTATTTTTTCTGAATGCAATGCCTGCAGTGATAATACATTTCTAAAAAGTCCATGCCATACTTGCTAACCAGGTATTAGACCATTAACAAGTTGTTTCTTTTGTACAGTGGAGCAGGGATGAATTCAGTGAATTAGTTAAACAGCAGAGCACACAGCTGTCTTTACATTTCCCTATTGATGAGCACAGCAGCATGCCTCTGTTGAGATCTGGGGGACCTGGTGACAGACACGTTTGACCATGGCATCTGGACTTCTCTCGCATGGAGACCAGAGCACAGCAGATGATGTGGAGAAAGGCTGTGGCACATCCCCCTGTATAGACCTGGCATATAGTCTATGTAATCCAGGCATCTGGGATCCTCTCAAACCTCTGTTATCATTCTCATCATTGTAATTTGTAAAATCCAAAAGTGCCCCTAAGCCCCTCCTAAATACTCCTGGTTACTGAACAAAGGAACAGGGATTGCCTATAGGACAGATTCTCTTCTTGGTTATAATGTTGTAGATCAAAAGTAGCATTACTGGTTCCAGCTCTGCAGCAAACTGTAGACACATACAACTGCATGCAATCATTCCCTGTGACATTAATACACAGGTATATGCCTCCACCTGCCCAAAGATGTGAGGCCACTCTTTATGACAGACAGCTGGTGCTAACCTGGTGCTTATGCAGAATCTCAGGCACACTACATTTGCCCCCAAGCATAGTTCTATCACCCTACAGCAGCTCCTGACAGTGGATGTTTGAGAAAGCAGAGCCTTGAAAGCTTGATAGGCCTGATCCACAGGTTTTTCACAATGTGCTTTGGCAAACTTGACACTTCTATCTAAGAAATCCCAGGTATCAGATACCTACAAATCAGCCCGGCTCTGTAGGAAGGGTCTTGGAGTAGCAGACAATAAGGGATAGCAGCACATCAGCAGGTCAATGCCTCTCCACAAAGCTTAATGTGGTCACAGGACAAGGTAGACTCCCAGGGCTGCCTGCTCTTACACCTTAAAATGCTTCATTTTGTTAAGCAAATGGATTTCACCAGGCTCCTCATTGGTTCATCAGTCTTTTAGCTTCTTGAAGTGTCTCAGTCAAATTGTTCAGATTGTTTACTCCAAATTTATTTCAGCATGTGGCTTTGTGAAGGGTTTAATTTAAGGTCCTTAGCAGCTTCAATTACTGTGGCAAAATATGGAATTGCTAGTAGAGAAAGCATTTATTATCTGCATAGCTTTTAACACAGTAATTTGAAGGGGCCATTCAGTGTTACATTTTGTGCAGTAGCAGGGCTGTTTGAAGATGCTCCTCATTCTTCTCTCTTGCCCCCTTGGCATCTCTACCCCTTCATCCACCACAGGTGCCTCTTCTCTCATAGTTGTGCCAGTGCCGCTGTTTGGGAGGGTGTAGTACAAGCTAGATCACAAAAAAGACTGAGCTTAAAGAAAAAGCTTGGAAACTCAGAACCTGTGCTTTGACCACATATACTCAGTCTCAATGAAGTCAATGAACTACTAGCTTCCCTCCCTCCCACCAGGACAAGCTTTTGTTCCAGTTTTGCTACAAGAAAACAGAATTAGAACATTTTTTTTTTCATTCTGATTGCCATCCCCAGCTTCGAAGAAAAGCAATTCAGCAACTCCTTGCCACAGCCACTGCCAATTTAGTATGTATGTTTCCTACTTCATCTGCTGATTTTAAGAAAAAATTTCCTTTTTATCTTTAAGGGAGCCAGTTTCAGGAAGAGTCAGAGACAGCTTTGTGCTTAAATCTGAAACCCAAATAGAGTAGAGTTTCTAAGAACTTTTTCTGTTGATCAATAACTGTTCTCAGAAAACATGTCTTACCTGTCCAGTGTGGAATTCTCATGTCCTCTTAGCTTGTCAATGACAGGTTGAATTCCCAGCATTAGAAACTCATATCGTAGGTGTAATCGGAACTCCAAGTTGTCCTTAAAAAGTGGGGGGAAACCAAGTTATTTGATTCTAAAAGCTTTTAATCACATTAAAAAAAAAAAAAGACAACTACTTAAAACCTCAGTTCTCCTCTTTTTAATGTCATCTATCCTGACACCAAACTCACAGGATGATTAATTCCAGTAAAGTAAGTAAAAAAAAATTAATGCCTTTGCCTCTGTTTCAATTAAAAATACAGTCCTTATTTACCTACAGTGAGTGCTCCATGTCCAGTTAGGACAGCACACTCTATACTGTTCCATAAAGAACAAAAGTTATTCGTGTTTGTTCTGCTAGTACATTAGAGGTCTACCTCCTGCTTACAGATGAACAGTACTACAGTCTTCCTCCTAGTTTTTATGTTTATTTGTCATAAAATCACCATATACTCTGGCAAACTTGACACCTATTCAATGGGATATTACAGGACTGCTGGAGATCAAGACAAATACATTGCCAGACAGAGCTCTTACGAGCTTGTTGTCTGTTGTGGTTTAACCAAAAATAGAAAAGCCAATGTAACAGAAGTAACACTTTTAATGAAACAAAATCAGTTAAAACTATCCTCCAGACTCAAAAGAAAGTCTTGTTAATGAAAGAAAAACAAGAAACTGTCTTTTCTGAAATGTATCCCTTTGACATTTTTAAATCAAAATGTTTTGAGTTTGGCTTTGAGTCAAAACAACGTTTCAAAACAGTTCTGAAGGTAAACCAAAATGTTTTCTAAAAGGCTGAAATCAAGAGGCAAATGCTTTGCAGTTCTTTAACCCCCCCCGAAGCAATCATTTCAGTGCAAGTAGTCTTATGTTATATTAGAAAAGGCTGTGAATGAAATAACATGGAAGACATTATAAGACTGATACTAACAATTAAGCATTATTTTCCACAAACTATATCTACTCAATAACACAAGATTTGTGACCTAATCTATTAGCCATTTCCAAGGTAAAATAATTCAAGCATAACATTTTGGAAGGAATTTCCAGGGCAGTGACTCACCTCTCCAGCACCAGCATTCAGAACAGCATTGATAAAGGACATGATGGCTGTTTTGAGATTTACTTCATCTCGGTATCGCCCCATGCTTCGGTCTAGCTCATTCAACAACGTCTGAAACAGAACAGCGGGCTGGGTTAGAGGACATAATCTAATTCCTTGCACCATTTTGCATACTGTTCATAGGATATGCACACAGTCTTCTTTTGATTTGCTATATATTTGCTAAAAGAAATAATTTTTTCAGACAAGGTTTTTAGCAATTTTGGGCACGCCACAATAAACAAATGAAGAATAGTGATGAGAATAAAATACCTACCTGATCCTAATGAAAAAAAAAAAAGTTTTTTTAAAATAAGCTATTATTTGAGAAAAAGCAGATGCCCTTTATAGTTCCTGCCAACATGATCTAAGCAAGCAGCAGAATGATGTCCTTCCTGGTCACATAACTCTGTATGGTGAATATGACAGGCAGTTTATACATGCAGAAAAACAGCATCAGATTCATACATCCTTTCTACTCACATCACTCAAGTAATTTTCATTATTTTCTTGGATCTCAGCAAGACAGATTGCACTTACATATACGGGGGAGAGAATTCTAAAGAGAAGCTGTCTTTTGAGGAATAAAACCTATACGTGGACCTTGGAAGATTTCTCCTTGTTCCTTCACTTACAACCATTTCACACCAAGCAGACAATTACCTACCTCTTGGTAAGCTCCTTTTAGGGATTTGCAAATAACAGGAATATCCCCTGTGCATACAGATCCAAAGCTCAAAGGTGAATTACACAGCTGCACTGGAAGTGCAGTTAAGCTCCAGCTGCCTTGTTACAGAATCATAGAATGGTTTGGGTTGGAAATGACCTCTAAAGATCATCTAGTCCAACCCTCCTGCAATGGGCAGGGACATCAGGTTGCTCAAAGCCCCATCCAGCCTGACCTTGAACACTTTCAGGGATGGGGCATCTACAACTTCTCTGGGCAACCTGTTCCAGTGTCTCACCACCCTCATCGTAAAAAAATTTCTTCCTTTTATCCAATCTAAATATAGCCTTTTTTAGTTTAAAACCATTACCCCTTGTTCTGTTGCTACAGATCCTAGCAAAAAGTCTTTCTTTGTCTTTCTTATAAGCTTCCTTTATATATTGGAAGGCTACTATAAGGTCTCCCTGGAGACTGTATGTCTCCCCATTAACCAAATATCAGGGACATTTAGCATTCAGGGGGTATTTAGCACAGAAATGCTTTTGATCTAATCTCTACACATTTATAGATATTTCACCGTAATCTTGTGAGCATCAGGAGACAAAGGAGAAAAAAGACTAAACAAATAATGTTGGTAGCCTGTGCCTTATACAGTCTATTTAGGATTAATTTCACTTGAAAGTTTACCAAAGAGGTTATATGTAGAAATTGATTAGCCATGAAAGCAACTCTACTTTTAGCTTTATGCTGATGACCATGAATCTTCTCTTCAGGATCTTCTCTGATCAGTTCATAATTCCAAGGATGATTTTCCTTACTGGAAGAGTAACAAATTCCATTTGAGATGTGCTAGTTCAGTTGTATGCGTCTCACTCCAGTGTTAATAATAAACACCCCACACTCACATATTTGTTTTGCTGATCCACTAGAAAAGACAGAATTCTTTTTACTCTTCCCAAGAAGTTTTGGCCAAAAAGGGAGAATGAAGACAAAAATAACTTTTTAGTGTTCAGCTCAGCAGATCTGTCTAAATAATATTTTGAAGCTATGATGCTGAATAAGGAAGTTCATTTTCCTTTAGTCCGTCTTCTGTCCCTGGCTACTGAAAGCGTTCATTCAAAGCAAAATCTTTCCTGTGCTAGCCATCAGTTTCATAGGTCTATCTAGTTTCCTGTAGAAAATGGACATCACCATGGAGATATGCCTCAAGAAACAGGGGGAATATCCTGCATTCCCCAGGGGAAAGTATACCATCCTGGCTTCATGCAAACCCTTTGTTTGTTTTTGTGTAAAAATCTTTTGATCTATCATACACTGCTCCTGACAACTGTTCTTATATCTGAGCATAGTATGTTCACTATCAAGCAAGCCTGATTTCATAAACTCCTTTTTCTTGCATCTTCTAAATTGCCCAGCTAGCGCTTGCAAATGTCCCTACTCCAGACGTTTGAACTTCCATCACATCCATGATTTCCCCGTAGTTATATTATGGCCAAACACCAACCCTTCCCCCATTTTGTTAGAAATGGGAATGAGTCTTACATAAAAATACATTAAATGGCCTATGAGTCAGAGTGATGGTCAGTCCAGTCCAACATCCTATCTTTGACAATGACAATAGGAGACTATTTAAAAGGTCTTTAAATTCACCAAACAACCCAACTCTTCCACTTGACAAATAAGCAGAAGTGAAATAAATGTGAGAATTTAGTTCTGTTACAGTCAGATTTGACACTGAAATCCAAAGCACATGTGTCTTCTTGGAATAATTTAAGTAGCCATTACTACTAAAGCTTCAAATCCAAGGATCGTTTTGCTGGTTTTCTTCAGAGGCCTCATTCCTACCATATATTCTTACAGACTTTTATGAACATGCTAGACTCTATGCAACAACATATCAGATACAGCATCCAGACAGGTTGAAGGATGTTAACAAAAGTTTTCTGGCCTTCATTTCAGAAGGAGCAGAATACAGTGGGGGCCAAGCCAAATTCAGGGCAAGAAAAAAAAACCTCTGGGTTGCACCAAGCTAATTGAAGAGCAGCACATCTTCATGTGATTGTTCAGCTCTAGAAGGAAACACTATAAGTTCATGCAATTCCTAAAGATCAGTCTACACCCACACACTGTGGCTGAACTCCAATATCTCTAACCCTTTGCAAATGGCTGTGGTTCAAGTCTTCACTTGAACATTTCCTGTGAAAAAGATTTCACCACACCTCTTGGCAGCCAGCTCTGTGGCTCAATGGATTTTATGGCTGTAAAGGTTTTTCCTACTATTTAAGCAAAACTTTCCTCACTTAATCCCATTATTCCTCATCACTGACATCCAGTAGGGTTTCATTCAATCTGCAGAAAACCTCAAAAGGCTTTGGATGAGCCCTGAGGGGAAGAAGCAAATCAAGTGGGAATACAGGATTTTAATTTGTTCCTTGTTAGCTCCTCTTCCAGAATTCCAAATTGATCAGATTTCTCCCTACAGATTATAGTCTGTACTGATGGTGTTTAGCACAAGCCAGGCAAGGAAGCTCTGGAAGGCATGCTCCTAATCTCCACCTTTCAACTGACAATATCAAGCTTCCTTTATTCCTTCACCTCAAGCTTCAAAATTCCTAGCAGCATTAAGGAAGAAAACAAGAGTGTTCTGCCCAAAGCAGCCCAGTTAATATTTTCATCATCAAGTGAAATCAGCTCCTCTCAGACAGTATCTAATACGTAGGTTCTCTCAAGACTAAAAGGAAAACTCTTTCTCCCCACAGGGATCCCCAGCTGAATGGGTGTTTCAGATAGCAAACTAGGCTGGAAGGGCACTGGAACATCCTAATACACTTTTCTGGGCCAGTACAGCACTATGACTTCGCAACATTAGTTTGGCTCAAAATCTGGCATGTTAAAAAGTGCAACGTGTTACAATATCATAAGGCAATGCATTCACTCCACAGGTGAAATGAGGGGAAGCAGCAAGCATAACAATAATCAGAAGGGCAACAGCTTAGGGAAGAGTAAGATTGTGCCCCTTTCACAAAGGAAACCAGTCATAAATAGGATAATGCAGACATGAATGACACTGAAATCACAGACTCCTCTTTTTCAGTTTTCATAGCATTTTAGAAACCTCCATCTTCATAAGAAAAGCACCTAAGAAATTCAAGATAAAGCAACGTTTTCAGGGTCACACAGTGAGCCAGTGACAGAATTACACTGCTACCGGTTTTGAACACATCAGATGGAAAAGAATCCCAGCAAGGACACCAAGGGCTCATCTTTCTAATTCCACATTTCTGCTTTGATGGTTTATTGTCCGGATTTCCAATGTTTTCTTTCATTTCTCTTCTTTAAGGGGCAGAGTAGAATTTGTAGGCAAAGCAGCATATTTCAAACAAAAACTGGATGAGGAAAAGACAGAGTTTTCCAGATTGCCTCAGAAGGAGATTGAAGGCATGCCTTTATATTATGGTGGTATTTGAGTAAAGATGGAATACTATTCTGAAGAGGACAGTTTTCAAGGAATATCTTAAAAGAGGAGCTGCTGACTGCCTGTTGGACATTAAAGGGAGAGGTATTCTAGGCTGAAGGGCAGCATGAAAGAAGGGTCAAAGATCAAAGCAGGCAAAGGGATCAGCTCAGGCAAAAAGCTGTGGCAAACGTGAGAAAATAGGAATAGCCACAATGTAAATTCAGACACAAACATAAAGTATAGAATTTTGTTGCAAGTACCAAGACAAAGATGATCCTGAAGATAGACCTGTGAACACACTGAACAGCAGAGGTAGGGTGAAGATGTAGTGCTAAAGGGCATTTGAGTGAAGACTGAAGTTTCAACAAAGAGGAGTAAGTTCTGGAGAATCTCCCATAGCTTTAAAGTGACTCCTCTCTGAAGCTGTGCATTAGATTGATAATTGCAGTCAGTAGACAAAATGCTGGCAATTTAGAAAGAAGCAATATTTTACATCAGAGTTTCCACTCAGAGTAAAATATGAAATTTTGTTAAGGAGATAGTCCTTCATATTCATAAAAGTTCCATCTATATTTTCCATCAACTTCAATTAAAGAAAAAAAAGAACACATCAAAAAGCAAAGACATCCTTTCCAAGACATTTCAGCACAGTTTGATTACTAGTCTTCAGTTGGTATGACCTGGTGCAATTTTAGTTAAATTAATTGGGATTATAAGTGTTTATATCACTCAGGAATCTCACTGTAATTTGGATTTTTACTTCAGATACATTGTTATCAAACTGTAAGTTTCCAATTCAAATAGTAGGAGTTATAGCAAGACTAGTTATAGCAAGTTTAGTAAGAACCATATCTTAAGTCGCAGCTTTCCCTCCCTACTAATTTACCAGTTGCTGGGTCCTCTGACTACTTTTGGCTAGCTGTGCCAGGTAGCAAGAGTTGTGCTTAGAACACTGACCAGCAATAACTTCTGACATTCAATGAAACATGTCATGTTTTAGGTTACCATGTTAAATACATGATCTCTACATCACTCCACCACAATTGAGCATGTGCAAATTGGAAATAATCAGTGCTCCAATCTAAAGTTGTTAGCAGCAAGTTATGCATAAGCTTAAGTTTTAGATGGTTGTCAGTAAATAATTCTGAACCTCTCTTCCTCCTTCTGATAAAGAAGAGTGGAAGCAGATCCATGCACCCCAAATTTTTATTCATCACCATGATATTCTTCTGCAAGAAGGCAAAAAAAAAGAAAACAATTTGTGTTGGGGAAAAGTAGATCTGGAACAGTGTTTCTTACATTTACCTCCTGATTCCTCAAGGTGCATAGTGCTGGTCACCATAGATGATGTGGGGAGAGTGGGACACTTAGATTTACTGCAATCTGCAGAGGGGAAAATAAATCCAAACACATAGTATACAAAGTGCCAGCTTTCATAGATGAGGAGGGATAAATTGACAGTGAGGTGGCTGAAAGGGATGAAGCATATTATCAACCACTGTCGTCAGGAAGGCAACTTAAGGAAAAGCAACAATTGCACTGATGTTGTCAGAGGTCAGCGTTACCTGTAAAGTTATTTATTGGACATTTCGATAAAAGTGAGCTCAGTACAGTTTCCAGAAAGCCCTACACTTTTTGCTTCACAGGAACTGAGTTTGATTTCCAAAACTGAGAATCTGAAATTATTCTCCTTTTAGGTATGGTGTGTCTAATTTGGCCATTGTCTTACAGAGCTAGATATAGAGAAAGAATGAGCAGTGCCTTTGCAGTTTCCAGCTTTCCTTTATTCCCCCCATTAGAATCAGTCTGCAATAATGAACCGTAAAGCCAAAGGAATAAATTCCTACTCTGCACATTCAAGGTATGTTTTTCCTTTTCCTACACTTTAGTTCATTTTTTATTACTTTTCACAGAAAGAATTCTCATTTCTTGGTTCTGCCAGATCCCCAGTTGTGGGGGATCATTTTTAACATAACAATGATTAGGTGTGGCCAGTCAAAGTCAACCTAAAGCTGAAAACTCTAAACTGTTTGGACATTTCAATGCACTGAGCAATGCTGCTAGTTGCTCAAGCTACAGGAAACATGTCCCCAAAAGAGTTCAGTTTGAAACCTAAAGGATCTCTTCAGATACTTGCTAAGTCTGGGTTACCAAGATTACACTCAGGACGAGGATAAAGAAAAAAGGCTTTTACCGGCTTTCATTGTACACCACATCTTTGAAGTTTACAGTAAAGGTATAGGATAAGCATTGTCAGCTCATCCTTTTCTTAAAATGGCCTCCCATAGTCAAGTTACAGTGGATGGTTCTCTCTCTCGCAGACAATGAGCTGCAAGACCATTCTGAGACACAGGTGTGGGAGGGCAAAGATAAATAATACTCTCTTAACTGACAAGTCCTAGAGTATCAGAGAATCTTCCACTAGAACGTAAGGAAGACCATGACCACATTTGTTTCATCAGCATTTAAAAAATCCCCAGTCTCCCTGTTAGAAGAAAATGACTGAAGATGGATAAGGGACATCTTTGGATGAACCCTTACCTCCTCAAAATTAAACTCAAACTATTGCTGAGTGTAATGGAAAATCTCGTTCCAGCATTTAGACACAAGTGTTAGAAATTGCAAACAAGAACGCATCCCTTCTGCTAAATCATTTTGGGTTTGGGGTGGGGCTTTTTATTTTGTTTAACAAAGAAAAAAGAGAGAGTATCCATTTATCTTTCTTTTTTTTCCCCAATGGAAAAGCATTTTGACAAAAACAAGCATTTATGCAAAGTACTCTTTCATGAATGTGAGAGTTGGTAAGCATCTGCAAATCATTACACCAGATTCCTCAAAAGCTCAGCTGTACAAGACCTGTGCTACCACACTTTGCCCAGCAATGACTTATCTCAGTTATTCAGTAAATTTTAAACCAATATAAAAAAAGAGAGAGAGAGAGAGGGTCCAACAGGAGACATTGAGTAAACTTAGCATCTAACTCCCATATGGGCTTATTAAGCAGAGTCACTTGGTCAAGTAAGGATAAGTTAACAAAGGACCACGAGTGTTGTCAGGGCTGAGTTACCACTGCCTTTTGCTGAGCATCTAAGGTTATCTGCACCTAAGGTTATCTTGTATACCTCCCAGGTATACAAGAATGTCAAATTAATTCAGGAAGGATCCTTTATTTCAGCTAATTACTAGAGAACAAGCTGATTTCAAAGTTTTTCCTTCTCTCTTCCATAGGCAGGCCACATTAACCTGCACATCATAACTCTCTACATGGCTTACATTTCTGCTTCTGCATCGGTCACTCCTATCCTACTCCTGTACTAAAGAATGGTCACGCATTCTTATGACTGCAGCTGTAACCTCTTCACCTTCCAACTTTTACTGTAATTACTATTTTCTCTATTGAAATAGCCTCAAGAGCTTTCAACTGAGATCAAAAGGCCCCCACGTTCTGGAGTCATACATCATACGTGTCATACCTGCATATTGAAGACATACACCAAGTTTGAATAGACAAACAATGCAAATGGGGCAGTGCACACAGAGGGGTGGACCTGGCAATGCCACACATAGGTTAATACCAAGCCAAGATCTCTTGCATCCCAGTCTCAGGTCTGAGACATAGTCAGTGAATCACATAGTGCATTCAGTTCTAACAACAAACATTAGCAGCTACTGTTCATGAGCACAGACTGTTTCTCCATTCACTTTTACAGTTATAAGCTCATTGTAGCCCCAAATCCACTGATGCATTAGCTGAGGAGGAGGTAGGAGATAATGGCTGACAGAAACCAGGATCCTGTGCCTGTTGGCCCAACTCCACCATTTCACCTAAGAAAGAATAGTAAATGGGTGAGGCTACCCCCAAGTTTAGGAGCTACAGCTTCATACAGAACAACAGACTCTGTTATATCTTTTTGCATACTTTGCTCAGTTCACTAGGAAGAGGAACATTATGATAGCAGCCAGCAGTATCCACAATAAAATCCTGTCAATGATCTACTGATCTATCTCAAGGTCTCCAAGATTGAGATTCCCATCTGTGTTCTGAATGGGAGTTATCTGAGCCAACAATTGCTAAGTGGTGACGATTCACAAATTGATTGCTAAGTGGCAATTGAAATGCCTCCACTGTACATTATTTATCATAGAATCATTTAGGTTGGAAAAGACCTTCAAGATCATCGAGTCTAACCATCAACCATGCCCACTAAACCATGTCCCATTGTCTCCATTATTTAATCCACAACTCTTTTATTACTAAATTAAGGGCTTTAAAATCAGGACAGAGGCTCCTGGAATTCTGTGGCTTCAGCTTCTAGGGCAGAAAAAATCATTACCACCCCACAAATGCCATCAGGTTAGGTTATGAACACATTAGCAGCTTTCATTTAACATAGCAACCCCCCATTTTCAGGTAAAATATAGGGGATTTTAAGTTAGCATTAATGACAAGCAATCTGGTCCTGAAAAAT
Source organism: Harpia harpyja (assembly GCF_026419915.1). Taxonomy (NCBI): domain Eukaryota; kingdom Metazoa; phylum Chordata; class Aves; order Accipitriformes; family Accipitridae; genus Harpia; species Harpia harpyja. Next base: position 22,576,696 of record NC_068952.1, read on the forward strand.
TATATATATGCTGATAATCTATTTGAGGAAGTGCTCTTCCTAAAACAAAATGAGAAATATTGCCTTTTTACTACCTAGCAAGTTTGCAATACGTGCACTGTAAAAATCACTCCCTGCAGAGATTCATCATACTGGCTATTTCTGGCAAAGTATCCTCCTTGTACCTGGAATCTTGTCCTTTCTGCAGCATAGACTTGGTAGTGAAGCATGGCTTGCAAGACTTTCTTGTGACCATCTGGTACCAAGCAGACAGCCCCTAGGATCTCCAGCACAGCAATCTTGGTCTTAATGTTCTCAGTCCGTAAGCTCTGGGAGATGATGTTGATACTCTCTGGATGAGCCAGGACATGAGCCCGTCCTTGGGAGTTGTTCATCAGTGCCTTGATACACCCTATAACGGATGTATGTATACGGCTCTCTGAAGTCTCATAGTCCATGCTCTTCAGGAAGTTCAGCAAACAGCTCAGGCCATCCAGCTCAATAAACCTGGTCACAAACCTGAAAAAAAAAAAAAAAAAAAAAAAAAAAGGCAGGAAAAATAAGGAAAGTAGACCAAAGGCAATTTATTCCAAAGATACCATATTATGCAACCCTGAGTCTGTAAAAGCTGGCTAGTTTTTAGCTTAAAATTCACAGAATAATTCCCAGGTATTTAAGGAAAACAAAACAAAACAAAGCAAAACAAAACAAAACAAACAAAAAAGACAGAAAACAGACTAGCTAATAATGGTGTGTCACATAGTTTCAAGGTAGTTATATTCTATCACCTTAAGACCCTACTGTTCCATCGCTGTGGTCTTCGTTGCAGTTACCACCAAACACCTGCTATGGTCCACCCCAATATTTGCTGCATTTTCAAGGCTGAATGGATTCTTTCAAGCTGCTACATCTTACATACTTGCTAATATATACAAGATACATTTTCATACAGATGCATCACCACACTTTTAACTATGAGTTCAGATAATCTTGAAAACCATTTTTAGACCTAGGTCAAACTTTTAGCCAATACTACTTATAGGCTTCCACATCCAGGAGTTGGGTACAGTGACAGAGGCAAACTCATTACCACTGTGCCTGTCAGCTGTACTGACATACATACAGGAACATGCTATATTTAAAAGGGACATGTTCTTCAGTAAAAGGCAAAGCTCCTATAATGGCCTTGGCTGATTTTTATTGGTTTGATTGTTTGTTTTTAGTTTGAGGAGGTATATTAAAGGATGGAACAGGTCCACTGTCAACCTGCAGTAGCAAAATGTACAGTAAAAACATCATAAATAGAGGAATTACAGAATTAATCTGTTACCAATTGACACATCAAAGACTGAACCTATAGTAGGACAGGTTTATTTTGACTATTGACATCACAAGAGTTCTGTTTCTACTGTATTCTACCATAAAATTTGCCTTTCTTCAGGTGAAGATTATGGAAACTGAGGATGAAAACAATATAGGAGAAAGTCCTTGGAAAAGTGTATGGTTTTGTTGAAAACCACGGTTAAAAAATCCAGATGGGTCAAATTAGACCATGCAGACAGCCTCCTAGACAAATCAATAGAAAAGGATGGAATTATAAAAGTCAGTTTAAACCAATCATTCTAGCAATGTTTCATTTAGAGTTCCCAGGCTTAAAAATGGGGATTCAAAGATATGAAAAGGGCTGCAAATAATTTCTCTAGATTGCTTTGTTTACCTCCTGCTTCCTCTAACAGGTCATTCAGGTAGGTGCACTATTTTAGAATGTCTGAATGCAAAACCATGTGAACTACATTTGAATTTTCAGTCTACCAAAATGTACACCAGTGTCATGGTTTAACCCCAGCCAGCAACTAAGCACCACACAGCTGCTCACTCACTCCTCCCCACTCCCAGTGAGATGAGGAAAATTGAAAAAAAAAGTAAAACTCGTGTGTTGATATAAGAACTGTTTAGTAACTAAAATAAAAGAAAATATAATAATAACATCAACAACAATAATTAAAAATATAATAACAGTAGTAATAATTGTAATGAAAAGGAATATAACAAAAAGAGAGACATTAGACCCAAGAAAAGACAAGTGATGCACAATGCAATTGCTCACCACCCGATGACCGATGACTGAGCAGCGATCTGCCCCTCATGGCCAACTCCCTCCAGTTTATATACTGAGCATGATGTTCTATGGTATGGAATACCCCTTTGGCTAGTTCAGGTTGGCTGTCCTGGATATGATCCCTCCCAGCTTCTTGTACACCTGCTGCTGGCAGAGCATGGGAAACTGAAAAATCCTTAACTTCGGATAAGTGCTACTTATCAACACCTAAAACATCAGTGTGTTATCAACATTATTCTCACACTAAATCCAAAACACACTGTACCAGCTACTAGGAAGAAAATTAACTCTATCCCAGCCAAAACCAGGACAGCAACAATAATATGTCCACAACCATGCTCTAAACAGCATAATGTACAAAGATATCTCAAATTAAAAGGTTGTTAACAATTGCCACCTGTGTAACAAATTAAAAATATCAGAAGTCTGTGTCACTGTGCTTTTACCCAGCCCCTCCTCCTCCCTGCTGGATCGTTCCTAATGTGCTGTCTTTCTCTTGTCTGTCCTTAAGTGAGATACTGCTCCTAATATGCATCAGTAATGGAAGCACCATACTGAAAGACTGAATTTCACTGGTCTCTGTTCATGTCTCTGCACCAGCCAAACCAACCTGAGTCATACTTATATATCTCCTGGATAGTATGGACTTGACATATGTATGGTCTTCTGGTGGTTACATCCCACACCACACAGGAATTTTCAGGGCCTACCTGAAAGTTATGCTCACTATGATGATAGATTTGCCAACTTGCAGCTTATTTGGGCCAGCAGTTTGACCAGAAATATGGCAAAGCCTGGTGCTTTCAACTAAGTTTCGGTCTGAGGTTTGGGTTTTGTTCAAAATTGAATTTCGAAGTGAGTATCTGAGTAAGGGCAAGCACACACAGGAACAGGTGTACCAAAAATGAAAACAAGGTTTAGCTGAACCCTGCTAAGACAATCTGTCAAGTTTCACACAGGTCTGATTGCACATTCTTTGGATGCATCATCTTGTCTACCCTAATAAATCATAGGAGCAAAAGCCCCTCTGCTTCCAGGCCAGAGAGTGGGATCAACATTGTGCACCAGGAATTTGGTAAGTCAATCAAAGCATTTTGTTATTTAAACTGATTATAGGAAGATTAAAACTTAGTTCAGTTTCTGTAATACACTTAGCTGCTAGCATGCTGTTGTGGTTTAACCCCAGCCAGCAACTAAGCACCATCCCCCGGTGGGATGGGGGAAAGAATCGGAAGAGTAAAAATCAGAAAACTCATGGGTTGAGATAAAGACAGTTTAATAAGTAAAGTAAAAGCCACACATGCAAGCAAAGCAAAACAAGGAATTCATTCAGCACTTCCCATCGGCAGGCAGGTGTTCAGCCATCTCCAGGAAAGCAGGGCTCCATCACATGTAATGGTTACTTGGGAAGACAAACGCCATCACTCCAAACGTCCCCCCCGCCTCCTTCTCCTTCCCCCAGCATTCTATGCTGAGCATGACATCATATGGTCTGGAATATCCCTTTGGTCAGTTGGGGTCAGCTGTCCCAGCTGTGTCCCCTCCCAACTCCTTGTGCATCCCCAGCCTACTCGTTGGTGGGGTGGGTTGAGAAGCAGAAAAGGCCTTGACTCTGTGTAAGCACTGCTCAGCAGTAACGAAAACATCCTTGTGTTATCAACACTGTTTCCAGCACAAATCCAAAACATAGCCCCATACTAGCTACTATGAAGAAAATTAACTCTATGTTAGCCAAAACCAGCACACATGCCAAAGACGACTGAAATAAGTGCATTCACGGCTAAGAGTTGCTGCTAAGGATGTATTTGGAACCAAAATAAGCACAGGCTCAACATGTTACCAAACAATGGGGTGCCAATGACTTCTGAGCATTTCTCTAACCCTGTGTCTAAAGAGCAGAGTTGCTCTTTGCCTCTACTATGGAAGGACTAGTTTAAATTCTCCTTCTCCTCACCTCCATATCTTAGCTATCCATATCCACCCTATACCTTAGCTATTCCCTCCATCTTTTAGGGGAGAGGAAAAAAAAACCAAACCAAACCAACCAAACAGATGTTTTCCTGTTCTTTTCAGTTCCATGGCTGAGGGAAGTCTTAAGATGGATACCTTTCTGAAGATATAGAGCTCTACTGACAAAAGAAAACATCCTGAAGGAGCAGCTGAACAAAGGGTCCCTTAAACATACTTTCAGATGGAACACCTGGTCTTACGACAAGACATACAAGGCACTACAACCTTCATGTATTTTAGCCTGCTCCGATGACCATGTGAAAAAAAATGGTAAATGCACAAAAGTCACATTGTCCCAATTAAGTACAATCCCTTACTAAATTCACTGACAGAGCAATTTTTCTAGGACCGTTTGGATGAGGTCATTCCAAAAAGGAGGCATGCGCAGGAAAATGCTGTATGTCACAGACCTTGATTAATGACATAATTTAAAACAGTGTTGCGATTTTCCTGCACTCTTCCCAGTCCAGAGAGCTGCATTACTTAATAGGAAGCAAACCCAAGTACCTTCCCATTTCAGCTGACGTTAGAAGCAGGGATCAAATGATTTTCACCTTCCTTTTCCAAAACACTTAGCTCCCTATTCTCCAGAAAAAACAGAAATTGTGCAAGAGGGAGATAAAGAAATGGCAATAGCAGTTTCTGGGCCAACAGACACTCTCAGTATGAGGATTTTCTTGGTGTGGGGAGGTATGTGTGTAAATGTCTGTATAGGAGAAAAAAATAAGTGGGACTTTAGCTGACAGGCTGAGAGCCATAATCCTCACACTGTTTGGTGTTTGTGCATCTGTATGTCTGTAAGCAGGGGTGTGTGTGTGTGTGCGCGCGTGCGCAAAAGCAAACCTAAAGTACCTTCTTACTTACAATATACACATGTGTAACTAACTGCCATCCTATACATCCTGTATGCTGCAAAGTAAGGTCTTGTTCTAGACTGGAAGGTGTAAAGTTCAGCATATTTGCCAATGCATTCTGGCTAACACATTCAAAAAACTCAAGAGTAAATAAAGCAGGGTGTGTTTTAATAGGTGCTAAACAAGCAAATTAAAGCCTAACCTTACCTCAGACTCTCACTTGACCAGTTTCACACACTTTAAAAGGCAGGGCGCCTCTTAGCCTTTCAAGTTTTAGAGAGTGCTGATCAGAATGAGTTAACTAGCTCTAATAACAAACCTTTCATCCAAATACAGATGTGGTGGCCTAAGAGGTAATGACCCACTGATGGATTCCAAGTGTATGGGGTGACAGCCTCCCTGTGATACTTGATCCAGCTCAGGAAAGACAGAAAGATCATATGCTGTGGGTGTGCAGAGAGCAGGATGTTCCCACCCTGTTAACAGCCAAAGCTACACTTCCCTGCAGCATCAGTTTTTGAATCATGCATAATCCTGACAACTACTGAACTGCTGAAAAATTCAGCATAATGGATTTTCCTTGATGGATGCATAAATGATCATCTCCAGTATGCACTTGAATGCAATATGGCTAAATCAAACAAAAATAACAGAAGGTAAATCTGAATTAAACAAAAGGAGAAAAGCAGACAGCAAAGGGAGTTAGTGATGATTCAGACTAAAGAAGGTATTTTTCTGGGGTTCCAAAAAGTGATTTTTTTTCCAGTCCCTTGTAAGTTTTTGCTTTTGCTGCACTTCTGAACCTCCATTTTTGGGCACTAAAATACCAAAAGAAAAGCTCTTCTCTCACTGCTTCTGTCCAACAGTTTGTCATCACACTAGTTTATAGTCCTAAGTTCTTACAAACCTAAAAGAAAATGTGTTTCCTTACAAGATGCAGATGTGGGTTTTTTGTTCTCTAAGGCTGGGGTTGTTCCTGTGTGCTGGGACATAACCTGGCTTTATTATTTCAGGGCAGTTCCTAAATACCAGAACAAAATGCACTTGCTCAAAGGGGGCCAACTAGCTGCCTGGGGATGCTTCTATCACCTTTCTCCAAAGAGGAGAGGAACTTGAGTTTGGGTGGGTCTGCTTCAGGTTTTGTGGCTGTTTGAACTGGTGGGTTGGAATAGAGGCACAGATTAGTACCATTACTCTGCATTTTCTACTAGGAGAGACACAGTTCTACAGTAAAATAAAAGAGCCAAACACATGCATTTTTCTTCTTTTATTCCTCTAGATCAGAGAATTCAAGCAGAGGATCCTATTGGTAAGCTGTCAGAGCCCCTGTGTACCCTACCATCACAAATGGATTCCAGACAGTTCATCCTGTGTGAATTTAGGTATCTATTTTCTTCAGAGGCCTGATGAACAGAAGTGGCAAGGAAAATAGGATTTGATATCCAAATTCAACTAGAAAGACTAGTATTTTGAAGGCTTGGGTATTGTACTGCTTATGAGAGGGATTTGATGGAGCCAAGGGCCTCTCTGCTGCAACCTTTCCATCAAGAAGAAATTGGCTTGTTGATCAGGCATTGGCATGCAGCCCATTTGGCAGCTAACAGATTGAGTCGCTGGAAATTAGTTGAGACATAGAACTTAACTAAAAATTTGGCTTGGCTTAACTATTTAAAAAAAAAAAGCCCCATAACCATCGCCAGCGATTTAGAACAGAACACTTTATAGGGCAGCTCATAGATGCTTGTATTGAAGCTTGTTAGGGTTATTATAAACAGATGAAGCAACAGGCTCTTGTCAAGGGGATCCAGCAGAAGCAATATAGGTCTAAGAAGGAAAACCTTGCAAGGCTTTGAGCAAAAGACATTTCTATTTCTTCTTCTCTATTGCCTTGCTCTCAACAAGTTGGCCAGGCTGTCCTATTCAAAATGACAGGGCAGAACGACCAATGGTGGCCACCAAAGTGTTTCAGCTGAACATAGCAGAGAGGCCTTGCTGCTGTGGCTAAGCTCAATGAAAGCTATCACTTTCACAGAGTAAGCATCAAACCAGCTCCACATTAATGTAATGGAGTTGCTACATCACGTCTCAACAGCACAGGACTTTGCTTTAAAATCCTTGTGAGAGTTAGGAGTTTGGCAGTTGTCTTAGCTTCCATTTTAACATAAAGTCCAGCTGCATTTTACTGTGTTCTCTGCTTTAGGACAGTGATAGACAGGATCAGTCACTTATCCCCTTGGTCTAAGTGTCTATATAGGCCACTGTTTCTTCATTTCCATGTTAAAAGCACTCACCTACCCACATGCTAAAGTTACCAAAGCCTGATGAATCTTTATGCCTCAGAGGAGCGTGAGAATCTGGCTTTGTACTCTCTTACAGCCTGTCACAACAGGAGGTAAAAAACTGAGGTTTAAGCTGACATGTTCTATTTCACACTTGCCATGAGGTGAGAAGCTGCATGCAATCAACTTTTTAAACATCATGAAGGGGAGAAGCACACTCAGCACTTAGCTCTGCAAGTCCCAGAAATATCTTCACTTCAAGTCAACATAACTGCAATGCAAATCCTTTGGGATTATTTTTTGGGTTGTCTTTATTTATTTATTTATTTAGGTTTGGTTAGGTTCCCCCCCAAAAAAACCCCACGTGTTTGCTTAGGCATTACAGAAGCTCTTTGAAACTGTGACTTCAGCATAGTGTGGATGCAAATGCATTTGGCCTATTTTGGGTCCAATACAAAGACACTCAGAAACTTTTTGACCGAGTGTTTCCTGAGATCATACCAACTATAGTTACTGCTTCTGCACAATGGCCTTCTAAGTGTTAAATGGAAAAGGTTTCTATGCTAGTTAGTTTGCTGTTGTTCAGAGCTTTGTTCCCAGAAAAACAAAGATGACCTTACCTTCAAAGACACAGTAACACAATAAAGTCTCTTAACATTTCTCTCCACCACAGTTACACACAGAACAGGAAGAATGCCAAACCAGGTGATGTCAGATGGATTAGCTGCTTTGTACCAAACAGTTCACATTATTAAAGATAAGGGGAGGCTTGTATTCAAAGTTCAGAGTAGAGGCTGAGATTTTGCCCAACATGAATCAAATTACATGGGATGTTCAGGGGGCTATGAAGTCTAAAATCTGATCTTCATAGTTATTACCTGTGTTCACACATATCTACCACAGGTTTTTCACAGACTTTGTCTTTTATTTTCCTGAAGCTACATGCTTCAGCATTAGCATGCCCTCCCAACTAGGCAGGTTCAGACCAGGGACTGTATGGCTTTCTGTGGATTGTCTGAAATATCAGAAATATCAGAGAAGCTTGTGTGAGGTGAGACAATGAGGTTTCTGTCCTTGCCACTCTTTCCCCTGTCACATCTGACCATAGGGAGCCAGTGAATTGTGATCAAAGATGAACAACATTACCTCATGGGCTGAGTCCGCAGTGCTGTCTTCAAGTCTTCAACTATTTTATTTTTCATTTCTGTTTCTTCTTCATCGAAAGCATACAGAGTCTGCATCTGTTCAGAAAAGAAGATGACCATCAGGATAGCTCGGGCTGCCTGGAAGCCAAGAGACAGGCAGGGAACTGCGAAAAATAACTATCTTATCAACCCATGCAGAGGTGTCTGCCGGCCTTTCATCAGGAAAGCAGTGCCTCAGCTACAAAACTGAATCCAGATGAGGCTGCTCATGTGGACTGGCAGCAGCATACCACTTTACCACACTGGCTAAACTAGGGTTCTCAGATTACCCCCCAAAAATCATACTTGCCAGTATGCCCTCAGAAAACTGTACCTAATTTGGAACAGTGATCTGCTGTGGTGATCTATGGATATATGAGGCAAAGTTTGTAGGGAGAGGTAATATCTTATTAGACTGACATGGCTGGAGGGATTTGGAGGGGAAAAAAAGACGAAAAAAACCCCAGACTTGTGTGTCAAGTTTCAAAGCGTAAAAGCTTTTTCCTCAAGTGACTAAACAGCCTGCAAGTACCCTGAGTTACAGCTTGTGTACATACAAGTTTGACTTTTCTTCCCCACGCCAAGCATATCACCTGTTTTAAGATACTGATTTTCCTCATACACTTTGCCCTTGCTAATTAGGAACATTTACTGCAAAAAGCTGGAGCATCATAAAATCCCTGTCCCTGTTTTTTAACAAGTGAACTGAAGCACATGGAGACTATATTTTCCCCCAGTATGCAGCTTGAGATAACTAGAGCTTGCAGTAAACTGGAACTGAAGATGCTGTGGGTCACTGTAAATTACAGTGAGAGATGAGTGGAATACACACAAAAAAAAAGGTTCTTGAAGTCAGGCAATGCCATTAAAAAAAGTGGTATATCAGGAAATCAGGGTTCCAGATCTACACTCAGCACCACTGCGACCTTGTGATGTGAAGCAAGACTCTTCAGTGCCCATTGCATATACAGTTCAGGCTCAACTTCAGTGTGTGACTTTTTAAAAAGTCAAGACTCAGTGCTGGAAATTCTTAGCCTATAGCTATGTCTTCTTAGTCACTTTAATTGTAAAACAGAGAGGATAAATGACTCATTGGCAGGATTTCTCAGGGATATCACTCAGTGGTATCTGGAAAGCAGCTCTGAACTTCTTCTCAAATGAATAACCCAATTAAACCAGTATCATCTATCATGGATCTGATATTATACCTCTCTGTGGTGGAACCTGAGTAGCTACAATTATGGCCCATTATAGGAAATATTTAAGTCTTTATTTTACTGTTCAGCAAGCACCAAAGAAAACCTTCCTCTCAGTGGAACTTCCTCTAACCCTCCCCCACCCGCCCAACACCTCACTTCCCTTGAAAGTGCTCCCATGTTGCTTGCTTTTGCAAACCATGTGGTGCCAACACATGTCAGATCCTGAGGGTGGTCATTTGGCTACGTGTCGTTGCTGTCTTATGCTGAACAGCTGGCATAGGGAGATGTGTTTAACTCTAGGGGTCCTCTCTCTGATCCATGCTAAAGTCAAATTCACTCAGTAACAGAGCAAGCTATTTCCTGCCCTAATGGAATGACAGAGCGCTACTGATGGAAAATGAGCTGATGATGTTTTATCTTTTGCCAGCATCCCCCGACAGCCAGAAACATAAATTGAAATGCTTAAGCCAAGCCATATATGATCCCTCTCTTCAAAAAATAAACAGAAATCCTGAACAGGCATTATGGAATCTCCATGGCAGAGTCCTGGGGTGTGATTTGGGGGTTGATTTATATTTTCTTGGGTGACAGCCCATCTGGTCATCTTTCCTTTGGCCCATAAATGCTCCTTTGAAAGGCTCCCATTCCTCCAATGGCTTAATTTCTCCTCTGAGCCATTGTGGGGGGAAAGCAAATGGATGATAGGAAGGTGCTCAACAGTATTTTGTTCAGAGTGAAAAAGGCCCATTTCCAAATGAAACAAATACAAATAATCCTGCCTTTACAACAGAGGGTTATTATAGAAAACCCCTTTTCTAAAGCTGCAGGCAGCCAAAAGCCCTTCATTTCTCACTCCTGTGCATGGCCAGGAACTCAAATCCTCATGCCTTCTCTAAAGACAGACTGGTCATGCGTTTGCATTATGAAATAGCTTTCTCAGCAAGAGTTACAGAAAACATAATTGTCCCTGGGAGACAGAGGGGAGGGAACTGTCATTATTTGAGGCTGGATTTCATTGATGTGGCTGGCTGATGAATTGCGTTCCTGAACTACAAACTGCACTCAAGGACTAACGTCTGCTGTGCTGAGGATGCAGCTAGTTACTATCAGTTAACTATCAGTGGTATACATAAGGCTCTTTTTTACAAGCACATTTTGCATATTTAAAGTTTTCTAGATTAACTGCATCGCCCAGGAAAGTATAGTATGTAGTTACTTGATTTGCCAATTCAAAAAAATTCATGAATTTTTGAAAACAATCATTCACATGGAATTTTATGTGTAAAACTTCAGGTAGTCCAAGAAATTACTTTTGAAAATTTGGCTCCATTTAAAATGAAATATTGTAGTTTTATTAAAAGCACAGATTAATTCCCACACCTTATCCTAATGGCTAATCATTCCTCTAAACTGCTGGGAAGGAAAATACAGGACCATAATGACAGCATGTGTGAGAAAGAAAGAGAAAAAAAGAAAAAAGAAAAAAAAGGGCATGAACTAGCATCAGCAATACACTGTACGAAGGACCTAGTTTTACTTAACAGTCTCACACAAATAAAATGAAAAGAAGAAAGAAAAAAATAGAATAAATAGTGAAAAAGCAACCTGTATGTTCTGATTTCTCATTATAGTACAAGATCTTTCTTTAGATCTTGTCTAAAATCATAACTAACAAAGTGTTATCATTATTGAAATACCTTCCAGTTCATAAACAAATACAAGTAAAATTAAAATGAAAATTTGATAAAAAATATTGTTTTGCATGCCTCCTATGACATACCTGGACAATAGTACTTTAAAACATTTCTTCAAAGAAAACAAGTCAGTTGAAATTCAGGGTGCACCACATCTCTAACTACATTAAGGCTGAACTAAGAGAATAAACTATGAATCATAAACTATGAATAGAAGTAATTTTAAAAACCTGAACTTTTAAGCAAATAAGTTTAAAGTAACATAGATATCGCCTAATCCAGATGGAGGAGAGAGTTATCACCCACCTGCTAAATTCTGCTGAAAGATATATATTTTTAATGTTCTGTGAAGCTGCTCTGCCCTGAAGAAATGCTTTCTGAGTCAAGGAAAAGGGCCTTGTTACAGCTGTATTTATTAATCTTGACCCCCGCCTCATAGTCTCAACCGAGCCATCTCTCCAGAAAAGCTGGATCTGCAACTACTGTTCACCTGGAAGTCTCTCTGTGGAAATGCATACACAGCCAAGCTCATAAAAGCAACACAGTGCTGTCAGAAGTTTTCCTCCCCAGAAAAGCAAGGGCTGTGTTTATTTGTGCTGCCAAGCAGACAGTATCATGGGGTGAAAGGGCAGGAGAAGCACAGGGAGGTTTCTTTACATGTGATTTTAACAGGTCAGCTGCTCCATTTTTAAGAAAAGAAGTTTTGTGTGTTGATGAATCAGCAGAAGATGACAATGACCTTGATAATGGAAATGGTCTCCAGTTGTGGCCATGCAACCTGTCCACAATCACCAGTATTATTTATAGCATGTAGACATCAGAGGACTTGGCAAATTTGGAGGCTCCTCTTTGTAAATTAAGACATCATTAGCAGCTGTCCCTTTCTCTTAAGGGCTAGTCTAGAAGACAGTCTACAGTGACCTACTTGGCCCCTTCCTTTCAGTCAGGCTACCTGAACAATGGGACAGTCCCTCCACAGGAATTGCACACTACAGACTAGTAAAGAGATCCAGTTTTACTGTCATGCTCTTGTGAGAACTGGGTTTAAAAACTATTAAAATCTAAAAAGTCACAGCAACAGAAACAATTGTGGGAACAGAACTGTGCCTAAAATGAATGGCTTTTTGAACAGGATCAGGAATCTGTGACCTAAAGTGCTTCCTAACATAGTGGTCTAAGGTTACAAGTAGGCAATGTCAAACATGACAGTAATCATCACATTGCTCTCAAGCATAATCTATGAGGGGCAGATATAATGGCTAACACCGCAGCAGGTCTTCTGAGAAAATGATCCTTGAGCACAGGGGCCTTGGCCTGCTGAAATCCACAGAAGGATAAAGATATCAGCAGGATAAAGGTGCCATTTCCATTTTATCAGCAGGTAGGAAGAGCTTTTTTGCCAAGCTAATATATAAAAAAGAACTTCATAATTAAACAAAAGGATATAGAAAAAGATGTGAAAGACACATGTAAAAAGATTCTTATGCAGTTAATTCACAAGAGATGCAAAGATTAAATTTTATTAAAAAAACAGGACTGAAGGCACTTTATCACTTCTGTGATTATTGCTACCATTTCAACTCTAATAATTCTTGCAGTATTTCTAATTAAAATATTGCAATATCTGAGAATGCCCAAGAGATGCAAACTGAAATAGACTATACAGTGTCAGGAAGCAACATGAAACATGTTTTTCTTTCACCACTTCTGAGCCAACTCCACTTGCATGCAGTTTAAAAAGAAAAAATGAAAAAACCCCACCACTAAATTTAGGACTGAAATTATAAGGGACCCAAAATAACCATTTGGAAGCTAAGAATCTCAGAGGTCTAAATAATAATGAATAGAACATGTCTTTTAAAGTGTGTTGGAGCTGGTTCTCAGCTGTATTACTCCAGTTTTCCACTGATACAATTCCTGTGAAATCAAGTCAACTAAGTTTCACCTGCCTAAAAGTGAAGCAACTAAGTGGTAAATCAGAAGCAGGGGTTTTAACCCCAGTGTATCTCCTCCACACTTCAAGCATAAGAGTAAATCATGAGGCTTGAAGCCAAATAAAAGGTTATCAATCATTCAGTGTTGAGGCATGCAAACAACATTACCAGGGCTGGTGTTTATTGGTACTCTTAAAACATGTTTAAAATTAGAAACATAAGCCGAAATATAGTCTCATTCCATGGAACTGCTCCAGATTTACAATAGTGGCATGTAAATATTCACTCCAGGTTAACATCAAGATCATTTAAAGACTAATCCAAAAGTTACTGAAATCAATGGAAAAACTTTCAGTAGATTCAAGAGGCCTTGGATCAAATCCTACCAGAAGTATTTGGCTCAGTGACATTGCAAGGTTTCATTCTTATTTTTTTCCTTAATGACCCTTGTAGAGCAAATTTGTTCAGTCAGGAAATCAAAGCACAGTGCCATGCCAGTCACAAAAGCTCAGCCTCTTTTCTCAAAAGAAGTCCATATTCCTTCTATTCCATTACTCTGCCCCAAGAAAATGTGGCATGAAGGAAGGTGACCATTTTGTTTATTCATGTCTCACAGTAGAAAGCAGCTTTTCTTTTACCCTCTTACAGTGAGTTATAATAACTTGTAAATCTTGGGGGTTTTTTTACTGAGCAAGATATGTTTCACCATGAGAAATGCATCAGTATTGACACCTTTAGCATCCATTAAGGCATTATTTTTATAAAATTATTTTATAGCTCATAACCACAATACAAAAGGTGCAGAAAAGCCTTTAGAAATCAAACATAAAAGCATAAGTAAACAAACAAGGTGTGCTACCTAAGATGCTAGGAACAGAATTCTATCATCACTTCTGCACAACTGCCAAAAAAAGCTGAGTAGACATTGCACACTGGAGGCAAAATTTGACTATAAAAATCAGTAAAAGGATCAAATTTCAAAATATAAGGTCTACCATATCAAAGGAGATCAGTGGACACTATATGCAGGTATTCTGCTTCTGCTGGTGACTAGATCTACTGGATGCTTCAGAGGAAGAGATATATTATACAGCTATTGAACAAGGACAATTAAAAAAAGTTTTCCTCAAATATCTTGTTGGCTTGTATCTGATGTCTAAGGTGTTACAGCCTTATGTTCCTCTATTTATCTGCTATTATAAAAGTGGATATTATCTTACATAAACAAATACCTTTTCTTTAATTCTTCTACAAAACTAATAACCCCAGTGTCATTTTGTAGATTAATTAGAAATCAGTTTGAAACCACAAAACAAAACTTTACCTAGTTTTCAAATAGATGCTTTTCTGATTCAGCAAATATTCTCTTGAATTTTCATTCCAGAATCTAATTTGATTGCCTTCAGTGCTCAGTGTTGTAGAAATAAAAATTGGAAATGCTTATGGTGCTTTCTAATCTATTCTTCTGCTAGAGCAGGGCTCTTTCTTAATACACATACTCGTCTTCTTTCAGAAGTCCTATTTTAAATCAGTCATGCATTTGGCCTAACATTCTTCTCCTTTGGGAACTTCTTCCTAAAGAAACATCTCTATGGTAGGAAATCTTCCCTGCTTTGCAGAAGAGGTAACTTACTGCTGCCATGGAATTGATGCGGTCAATGTAGTAATCTGGCCAACTGGTAGCAAGCTTATTAGGATCTTCTTGTTCCTGAAACAGAAAGTTAAACAAGGTTACACAAGGAGCCTTTACAGGATGAAATGCCACTGTAGAACCACCCAGGATTCTTCACTGTGCTGCTCTTTATTGTGGTAACTCCCCCCATATTCTTGCATAATGCACATAGATGTGTGGCATTTATTACAAACATTTCTGGAAGTGTAACGTTAGCACTGTCACCATAGTGTGTGAGATAAAAAGAGTCTCCTTCAGCTAAGGTTATTAAACACAGAATAATAAAGTTTGATGGAGACACAGTTATCTTTGGCATCTAAACAGAAAACCTCAGTCCCTTAAACATACTATGTTTCCACGTAGAAGGATAGCCCATTTACAGATAACAGGTTTACATTTTGTACCTTTACATTGACAGATCTTATAAACTATTTTGCCTCTCTACTGCTAGAAAGATGGTGGGATTCACCAACAAAGGGGTTTAACATCTGCTATGGAGAAAAAAAAAAATCAAGTCAAGGAACCTGAAAAGAAGCCAAAAGACTGCCTCATTTTGATGTGATAAACCAAAAAGAGGTTTAGACTGGACATTAGGAAGCATTTCTTTACCGGAGGGTGGTCAAACACTGGAACAGGCTTCCTAGAGAGCTGGTCAATGACCCAAGCCTGTCAGTGTTTAAGAGGCATTTGGACAATGCCCTTAATAACACACTTTAGCTTTTGGTCAGCACTGAAGTGGTCAAGCAGTTGGACTAGATGATCATTGCAGGTCCCCTCCAACTGAAAGATTCTATTCTATTCTGTTCTTTCTATTCTATTCTATTCTATAAAGTTAAGCACAACCTCAGGACATCTGAAGGAACAGAACGGCATCCCCTCAATTACAGTAGGAGCAGTATTAATCCTTCTACCCCTACCTCCCAAATAATCCACCTGAAATCATCTTCCCTAGACTAAGCTCAACCAAGCTCAACTTCTAAAAGGAGACCTACTCCTACTCAGGAACCAATTCTTTCTTGTTCCTTGACTGCTCAATGGAAACAAGATTTCATTCTAATGGGCCTATTTATTTCTAGATAGGTGTAACAGTCACCAGCAAAATGAGGATTGGTTTTAGGATCCTGATCTCCCATTATAAACTGCAAATAACTCATATTAAGACTCCTAGCTTATGATAAAAAGATTGAACCACTTGACTCATCCTAAGGATGTCCAAAGGTGTATGAAGACTGTGTGGATCTCATCAATGTTGGCTGTGTATTAATGCTTACTCATACTAGAAAAGTTACTCTGGAAAATATACAGAACAATATTAAATGTGTAGGTCTATCAGAGTACCTCAGCTATTCCAGAACTATTTGGTTTAGAGATGAGAACTAGCTCTACATGCTCCCCGCTAAGCCACATTCAGAAAACACCTTGCTACCTGACAAGTTCCTGCCAGGCTACATACCAACACATGGCAACAATTCTGCACAAATCAAAATCTTCATATTTAGAATTAAAAACAAAATCACGACTGAGACTTGGATCTTTCCTTCCCCTCTCTTCGTTCCACTGGTCTTTCAACACATAAACTAAAAGACTATCTCCATTCATGATACTGACAAAACAGCTTTGTCCCCGTCTAGCGAAGGACTGCAGTACAAACACATCCTAGACAGATCACAACTCTTTATTCAGCCCTTACATCCAACTGAACAATTAAGAGCAGAAGATTTAAAAAAAGCATTGTATAGTAGACTACCGCTGTATGAAAAGTATGAGAGGCTGGCAAAGTAGCAAGAGATACCAATTACATCCACAGTTGCTATGCACCCACCACCTCACGATAATAAATGGTGCAATTAAGAACGAGGTGACCTGTGAGAAGTGAGAAGTTCTGCTGTTTTTCCTTAATTCTCTTTCCTGGCCACAATCAGCAGGAATCTGATGGACGCAAATCCATGTCAAATAGCACATTGCAGAAATATGCAACTTCCTACCAATAGCCAGTTAGAATTGCCACACCACATGTTATTGGTAGACTGCCTTTTGCTTCTCCTTTTCTGTGTAGAATATCTAGTGGCAATCATAACCCTGACAACGGTTTCACACCCAGCAGACCTTAACCTCCTGTGCAAAAGTCAATATATGACCTTGCTGATGGAAAAATAAATTAAAACATACAATAGACAAATACAGCATTATTTTTATAAAATAATCTTATCATTCCCAAAGAGAATAATAGAGATGGGGAGCTAATCCAGAGGTAGTGAAGTAGGGTCATTCTGCAGGGAACGAGGTGGAGCCACCAATCTGAAGTGCAAGGTGCGCTCATACACCCTTCTGAAATTTTTCTCTGCATAGAATTATAAAATTCCGGGTGACAGTTATAATTGTTTGCAGAGTACAGGTGATGAGAACATTGTCAGAACAGGGAATATGCATGCTCCCTATACTTCTCCTGCCTCCATTCTGAACTCCAAGTAAAGAAACAAACACACGTAAATTAAGGACTGCCTGAATCCATCCTTTATATCCCAAAATAAGCCACAATACCTTTTCTCCTTAAAATTCTTTAGGGGAAAAGAAAAAAGAGTATAAATGCTGGAATGCCACAACTAACCTTTCTAGATATCTAGTTTAGACATGCAGGCTGGAGAGCATCAGGATATATACACTAAAAAATCAGAATTCTGAATAATTTCCTACCTGAACCCAACCATCAGAAATTTCACAATCAGAACCAATGATAAGACTCTGATCCCCTAAAGTAAATCTGTGTATGCAGTTAGCTTGGCAAATGAGATAAGGTCCTTGGTATATCCTGCTTTTGACCATTCTCCGTCCACTACAAATTAGTCTGAACTCTTGAGTCTGTAAGTCCTACATTTTGGGTTTGTTTTTAATTAGAATTGGGAGAAAACCAGTTTCAGTGGAACACAGCAAGTTTTAGCTTTTTTCCTGAACTAAAGCTCAGACTGAAGCTGTACATTGCTGAAGTTAAAAAAGTTTTAGCAGATACTGCACTATGCAATTCCCACTTTCTGACATTGTTTCAGCCCAGAAGTATATTAAGCAGAAAAGATCATATAATTTCAGTGGTCCTCCAAACTCCCTGCTCAGACCAGAATTTTATGGCTGGCAATGTGTGTTTTACTTCACTAGAATAAATGTTATTAGGTACTTAAAACCTGGAACTCTATTTCCATTATGAAGCCCCAGAAAGCTAGTTATACTCACGATGATGAGATTTTTATCCAGCCCCATGAAATCATTAGGTGGCACAGTGTTATTTATAGCAATCACCTAGGCAACATTTTCAAAAGAGAGACAAATTCATACATGTAGCATCAGAGCCATTGGAAAAAAAACATTTCATTGCCTAAATTATGTGAGTTCTGCCCATGGTAAGAAATTGCTGTACCATGTTTCCTCTAAGAGAGGGGAAGATAAGTTGAAAATAGAAAGCAATTCGGGAGGGGGGTGGGGGGGGGGAGGGGGGTGGGCAACAACAGGGTGCTGGGTTTTTTTGTTTGTTTTGTTTTTAATGTCTTCAGCATTTTGACCCTCAGATAAAACCTCAGAGAAAACTGCAAGGCAAGTTGATGATAATGGCAAAACCCTTCCCTTGCTCCAGGAGACACAGAGAAGGAAAACCAAAAAGCCAAACCAGAAAACGAAGCCCTAATATACAAAACCACATAGGAATCAAAAGCTGGAAACAATAACCCATCTGTATAAGGGAAAACATTAGCTGAAGGAATCTATTAAAGCAAAGCCTCCTTTTAGCTCCTTGAATAGTGTAAATATTACATTAAAAAACAGACGTCAGCTTGTGGGCTTTATAAGGGGCCATATCATTCTTCACTGGAGTAACAACTATGTAACTGCTGTGAAAACAGGATCTTGATAACATACAAGCCTGCAATATAGCCAAGGTATTATATAGGCTTTGACACTAATTTGGACAAGCTCCATGCTGCCTTGGTGGAAAGTGGAACTTATGACTTCATCCCAAATAGGACTTAACTGAGTTCTGCAAATATTTGGACCATCTGAACCACTCAAAATGAAACAAAATAAAACAGACTATTGTGTGCACAGCTCAGCTGACCCTGAAAGCCTTTCTGCAAATCCTGGGAGACCTGATCCATTTGGCAAGCTGTTCTCTAGAAAGCAGAAGACCTTTAGTGGATGTCATGTCAGTGGGACAAGCATTTGCAATACAAAGAATGCCATAACAGATATAATCAAGAATTATAGACCACTGCCTTTGTTGTGAAACTTTCTACACAGTACCAAACACTAGTGTTACAGGAATCATGTGGAAATGCCAGATATTCATGGCTGAGTGGATCATGAAAATGAAATACACTGTTTATATGGTAGGTGCTTCTTTCAAGATGGTTTCAGTCTTGAAAGAAACAGCATGGGAAAAGCCTGAACAGTAACTGCCTGCATTGAAGTTCTTCTGTGGCAAGCACTGGGTTTCAGTTTCCAGTGATGACACATTGGTATTTTACTCTGCACCAGACAGACCCCAAACAATGTTGAGCAGTCCCCTAGAGCATGTCCTGAAAATCTGAGCATGTCAAAGCATTAATAAATACATCCACAAAAATCAGCAACTTCACAAGGCTTCTTTCCTGCAGATGGAGACAGGGAGACGTATATGGTGACACGACAATTAAAACTTGTCCAGGAAATCACTGGCAGAGTTAGGAACAGACACTGATCTGACACGGAATCCGGTGCTCTCTTATTTCTCCCATCATTTATATCAGGTTGGTTTTATGCAATGTAGACAAATCCCAGCTCCCTGGGACCAGCAGGTGCTTGGCATCCCTGCATGTCCAACCATTACATGGACTTTGCCACCACCTGAAGACACGCCCCTGTGATAAATTGCCAGGGCTGATGACTCATGAAGCCTTCTAACATGCAAACTAAAATAACACTTCCTCCTTGAACAGATGCATCAAGAAATACACCATATGTTATGGATGTCATACAACAAGCATGGGTACTATTGGGATGACATCTATTCATTGGCAACATGACTTTCTTCTCAAAGCCATCTCCTCAGAGCTGCAGACAGCTGGCCTTACTGCTTTGCACCATTCAGAACAGAAGGGGAACAAGTCACATACCTGATGTTGCAAAACGTGGATTTAAAATCTTTCTTGGGCAGGGAACCTTGATACCATTCATTGAGCTCCTCTCTATATCAATAAAAACAGTGTGCAAGCACAGAGGAAGAATATGAAATGAGGATACTGTAATAAAAATTCCTGTTCCAGCTTGTTCACTGTATCGTGTCTGGACACTGCATGCTCAAGTTTATACTTGGGTCACAAAGAATTGCATTTTCCTGCAAAAGCTACTTTAAGGTTAGTGTGGTTCCTCCTCTCAACAGCCTGTACCTCACAGAGCTGAAAAACAGGTTATTTTACCTGGTGTGAAGGGTCAGCATCATCACATACAGTTCAGAAAATATAGTTCAAGTCATTACAAGAAACTAATACCTTTTAAGAAAAAGTGAAATATGTTATTTGTCATACTGAGTAAGCCCCTGTAGCTATTTTTTTCATATTTCCTATTAACAGGCAATGGGAATTGGGATCCTGATTACAAATAACTGGGGATTTTTCAGTGTTGTGGGTTTTTTTGGTTGAGATGAAAGCTTTGCTGGGTAAAGATTCTCTGCTTCCCACACTCTTCAGAACAACAGGTTAGCCAGTAAAAAGTTCATCTGAGATGTGCAGGATTCAGACTTATGCCCATGTTCTGTTTCAAAGTAGAGGTGCAGGACCCTTGCTCTCCACATGAATATTCTGGCCACTATAAACACGGTGGGGTTTTTGTTTGCTTGGAGGGTGGAAGATGGTTATCACTTGTACTTCATTTCCCACAGTGCTACTCTTCTCCCTTCAGATACTTTTAAAAAAGACTCAACTTATGGCAACGTCTGCTGTTAATGCTGAATACAATACAATCTTGTAACACCTTGCACTCTACACTGTCAAAGGTCCTTAAAGAAATTAATGTATTAGGTTTTTCAGTCTCTCTTTCAGTGAGATCAGCAGAAACAGGGAAAATAGGATGTAGACAATTACACAGTTCCCGGTTACACAGGAAATCTGTAGCACAGCCGAGAATCAATCTACACCGAAGCTGTACTGCACTCTCATCCAAATCACTGTTCTCCCTTTTTTCCATCACTGACTTACTGACTTTTCTTCACTTTAAGGAAAAGTTCAGCTCTCAGAGAAACATTTACCTGTTCATTAACACACTGTCCATCCCAGTGGCTATGTCTCAGTTCAGAGCAGCCAAAGTTGCATAAATAAAAAGCACTTTCATTAAAAGACACAAAATGTGTTTGATGTGCTGTGGGATGAAATACTAATTCAGAAGTGGAGCTAAAATACATCTAAGCTTTTCAGACAGTTTACGCCTCTAAAAAGCCAACCATGTCCTAAGAGATGCTAATTTTGAAACAGGACACACCACAGGACTGAGCCATTCACTGGACAGATATGGTCACTGCTCCATTTCTCAGACTCCATGACTAACATTTACACAAATATTCTCAGGGTTTGGGGGGGGGAGCTATATCCAAGCCTTTTAAGCACAATTTATCCAGAGAGAGAAAAACAAACATTACTTTTCTCCCTGGAATTAAGCTATTGATGTGCAGATAATAATCCTTCAGCCTACTGTATAACTTATTAAAACAGAATATTCTTTACTTACCAGCTGGAGCATGCAACTGAGGAGTTCTAACTGCTTCTCATAAACATCAGCTATAACCATACACACTTCCAGTTCACTGGATTATGACACAGGAGTATTTTACCTAACAGACCACAGGGGTTTTTTTTTCTTTGTTTTTTTTTTTTCTTCATTTAGCCTGATCCTGCTGTCAGTAACTTGATGGACCTAATAATGACCTCTGATGCTGGTTACTAACCAGCCTTTCAAAGCAAGAATCAAAAGCTTCATATTATTATTTATATCACAAAATGCTTTATACTGCCAAACTGTGGAACACACTGCCACAGAATATAATAAAGTGTAAAAGCATAAAAGTGAAAAAGGGATATATTTATGAAGGATGAGGGTTCCTTCTTAGAAATCTTTTCATAATACTGAGAGAAGCTTCAGTGCTGCTGAAATTCACCAGCCTTTAGAAATTAAAATGGACTATCAGTCATTTTTGAAAGATGCTGTGCCCTACCAAAGGCTGAAAAACTTTCCAATAAAGTTAAATATATGCTTTGTTTTGAACTGCTTATTCCATCCATCACTTTTTTTGCTTCCCAAGCACCCATAGATATAGCAACTGTAGAAGTTGTACATTGTATACACACATTGTGTCATTTCCAACCTCATCTAACACTCAAAACCACATACCACTTGGTATCAGTCTAATGGAGATGAAGGCCATGCTTTTATTTCTTATCTTCGAGAAAACAATGCCAGATTCATTGCATACACACACAGAGATACATATTTTCTCACTGAAAATGGACTGGAATGCCATACATGGCAGATAGAAAGGTTGTTGGTGCAGTGTTATGAGCTGAAGATAAGAATTATTTTTTTCTGAAACCTCAGAAGTCTCAACCACTGATTTTAATGAACTGTATAATTGCAGTGTTTAAACCAAGATTAAGTTTTACAATAACCATTAGCTGGCACAAGACTTACTATAAATTACTGATGGAGAGAATCCCATTTTAAGAAACTTTAAGTTACAGCAGGGATGCATAGTACACTTTTAGTTTTACGAACCTTTCTTCTCTTCTCTTTCCTCTTCTGTTGTTTTTTTATCATTCTCCTCAATACAGACAGATATAGATTTGCTGCCAGCACTGACTGCATCAGCCTCCTCTCATTTACAGATCGTACAATTGTTCTTGTCCCTCTTCAAACATATTTAGCCCTGCTGTAGGATGGGGATGCCACCATCACCAGGCATTAATTTATGGCTATAGTGCAGTGACCAAGAGGACAACTTGTCCCTGTGTTTACAGAACTACTTAAATGTACAGCTGAGGCCACACTGAATTATCCAGCACTTTCAGCCCTCAGGACAAAGCTTACTTGCCAAATTGAAGTCTACCGGTATTACGCATTGTTCCTCCACTGAATGTTTTACCTTTGTCATGGAAGTTGGTCTCGTTGGATATGTTCTCCTGACTGTATTGCTGCCTAAAGATCATTCTGTCCTATTAGCTGAAGTCCATACTCACGTTTAAAACCTCTTATATGCTCTACTTTTCACAAGCCTCAAATCAATCAACTGATATTTTGCAGTTGATAAGTGTGTAATCTAAATAATGAGCTGCCAAATAAGGCAATTAATGAATTCCTTGCACTTCCAATGAAGAAGTTCTTAGGAGCCTACCTTCCCTCAGCCCATTCTGTATACTTCTTTTGGAGGTCAAGGGAAATGTGCACTATGGAGGATCCTACCAGTCAGGAGGTCAGTTCATGATCATTCTACTCAGGGGGTCTTCAGGAGAAAATGAAACATTTCTCATGGACTCAGCCTGCTCTCCAGGTGTGTGGCTGTGGACTTAGATTGTACTCCTGAACCACACAGCTCTGTCCACACAAACCTGCGGCAAGCTTGAGGTCAGGGTCAAGGTTCTGCAATAATTCCTGTGGCAGGTGAAGCCAACAATCTGTCACAATCCCAACAAATCCTAAGTAGGACCAGCAGCAGTGGGACATACTCTATTGTTCCATTAACATCCAAGCTCTGCATTGCCCCTACTACTTTTTACTCTGTGTTACGTAAAGGTACTATGTGTACATTTCCATTCTAGCATTAACCCTGTTCAGCTTACAGTCAACATGCTGTGGATACAGAAAGGGACTTTTCCTTCACCCATTGTGGTGGGTTGACCCTGGCTGGACGCCAGGTGCCCACCAAAGCCACTCTATCACTCCCCCTCCTCAGCTGGACAGGGGAGAGAAAATATAACAAAGAGCTTGTGGGTCGAGATAAGGACAGGAGAGATCACTCACCAATTACCATCACAGGCAAAACAGACTCAGCTTGGGGAAAATTAACTCAATTTATTACAAATCAACTGGAGTAGGCTAATGAGAAATAAAACCAAATCTCAGAACATCTTCCCTCCACCCCTCCCTTCTTCCCGGGCACAACTTCACTCCCGGATTCTCTACCAACCCCCCCAGCGGCGCAGGGAGACGGGGAATGGGGTTTATGGTCAGTTCATCACACGTTATTTTCTGCTGCTTCATCCTCCTCAGGGGGAGGACTCATCACGCTCTTGCCCTGCTCCAGTGTGGGGTCCCTCCCGTGGGGAGGGTGGGAGGCCAAAACATTTGGTGACCCTGACATGATTCGAACACCCAGATTACTACTTTCCAACAGCACTGTTTTCAACTGTATCCCTACCCCACTAGTATTTACATCATTGGGACCATCTCCTTCCTCACTTCCTTTCCTCCTCCTCCTGGCATTCTTTAGACAATACGAAAAGCCACAGAAGAACCCAGCCTGTGTAACTGAGCCTCCTGTCTGCCACATGCCTCCACTGAAAATTTATCTTTTTGTCCTACTCTGTTTATCTCCAGCAAGCAACCACTTAAAATATTTTCTAAATAAAATAAAAGTCACCTACCATTCATGGCAGTCACCCTGCATGTTGCTTGATGATGGGAATGAAATGTCACTAACGGTGCTCAAAGACACATGAAACTACCTAGGACACACCTACCTAGAGTCAGCACAGCTACCTAAGACAAGTTCTTCTGAGAGCACACACAGAACTTGTTAATGCTAAACTCTAAAAGGTTTCTCTTCACTGTCCATGTGTCCACTGTCTGTTTTTCCAGTGACACTGCTGCTTGCTCCAGTTCACTTCTGCTCTGGGCCTTTTACTAAGAGTGATGACAGTTGGATGGTCAGGGCAGCCACATATTTTCTATTTGTCTCCCCCATTTAACCCCAGTCACTATTGAAAAAACAGTGAAGTTAGGAGCTGTCGGACAGGTGAACAAAGGGAATAAATACAGACTGAGAGGCCCATGGATTTTAAGTTGCTAACCCAATATTTGAATGTATCATTCAGTGCCTTTGCCTCTCTCCCCTTTCCATAAACTCAGGTAAAAATGTTCTCTTTCTCCCAGCCTTCATGTCTCTCGCCTATTACATCTACAAAATGTTTGGGATGCCAGGTGCATTTCAACAGGTGACTGAGTATCACAGAAGACAATGTGATTTTCACCTCAGTTCAGTTGTGTAGCTGAAACTGTCACGTCTGACTATAATGACAACTAAACAATTCTCCAGAACAGTAGAAGGAAACTTCTTTCTTTCTCTTCATGGCTGTCACTAGATGCTGGCAACAATTCTTTACTGTGCCTTTTTCTAACCTTTTCACTGAAAAGATAGGGAATTCAGCAGCTCTTCCTGCCCAGTGTTCACTGGCTTTGAAAGGCTGGTGGGCCTTCAGTGAAATTCAGAATACAGAGAAGAGTGAGCCCTGGTCTGTGCAAAATTTGCTTCTCTCATAGCAGAGAAATATGCTAGTTATTTACATATTCCTTGCTCTTGCTTATCCTCCTAAGACTAATCTGAACAGTGAGAACTGCATTGTACACAGTATATATTATTATTGCATACTATCAGCAGGACTGACTGGATTGTGGAGACCCAGAACTTCTGCAAGAGGACAGACAAGGACAGAACATAATCCAGTGACAGCAACTAAATCACACAATCAGCATTTACATGTACTTCCCATACAGCAGGATTAGATTGCTCACAATTATTTTTGTTCTTAAGTACAGCAAATGACACCATTTTAGTAGGATGACAGCTGGATAAATGTTGTTGTTTTTTTTCTCTTCTTTTTTTTTCTTCTTTTTTTTCCATGGTAGGATCAAATCTGCTCCCACTGAGCTCTCCCAAACTCCCACAGAATGCAAGCCAAATGCGAAACACAGCATTAGGCATGATGACGACAATTTTCCAACTATCACTGTATAAACTCAGGACCGTTTTGGGCCTGATTTTTGAGAAGTGTTGAGTGCTAACTTCAACCGGAGCACTAATAGCACACCTGAAAAATGCAGAACTGTAAGAGGGATACCCAAATTCTACATATTCAGAATATCTACAGCAAATACCACAGCAAGTTTATGGCATTTATGCCTTCATCAGTCTGAACAAAAGAGCTGGAAATGTATTTTCTAAGCTAACCTTTCTTGTTGGAGAGAGAGAGAGAGAGGAAGAAACTAAAAATATTCCCTGCTGTTCCCATGGGAGGGTGGGAAGAGAAGACTTTTCAATTATACATAAATAAATATATAATTTCAAATCCCTGACCCAAAATAACCTCTTATACCAGGATAAATAAATGAGTCTTTAACTGTTAGTATTGCAGCATGGAAAACAAAAACCAAGTAAAATGAACGATTTGGAAAAACTCCTTATCTCCTCTTATGTCTGCTACAATGTGGTCTTTTACGTATCATGATTCCAAGTTGTAATAATGGTATATCAGCTGAATTGTGCAAGCATTTTTGCCCCCTTAACACAAAATTCATCCTTTAAACCACTACAAGAATGACTCCAAGAAAAAAAATATATTTTTAAGAGGAGTCTCGCACATCATTAAGCCTACTATATTGTTTCTCAAAGTAACCACTTCAGGGTACTTGCTATAGAAAGGAAAATATCAAGGAAAAAACCCATGAAGACACAGTTACAGGAACTTAATGATAAACCATACAAAATGGTCAATATTTCTTCTCAGGTATGCACAAGGAATAATGGGGTCTACACCAACAAATTTATACTTATGTGAGATGAGAAAAAAGCCTAAATTCATTATATGGAACTATAAAAGAATGAGATGGTGTCTTATATGAATCTCAAGTTTTATTCTTCCAGCAAGAAAAAATTCTCTGCATTAAATAATGTAGAAGGAAATGTATATCATTTTAGGCCCTACTTTACACTGTATTAACCATGTTGCCCAAATTTTGGAGCTACTACTTCAGCCTACTACACACATTAACGGGTGCCATTAACCAAACAGCTCTTTCACACCGAAAAGACCCAAATACACCACTAATCAGAAAATGTGTGTATTATTTGCTGCATTAGTGACACTCTTGCTGCATTTTTTTTTTTGCCACTATGTCCTGTGGTTGTCATAGGCCAGAGTTTCTGAATTTACTGCTCTAAAGCCTATTTGCATTTATAACAGAGTAATTTTTGAAGCCACGTGTCTGTCTTCCATACCTAGTCTATAGATACTGGAATGACCCAATGTCAGCATCAAGCTAACAAATCATCCCAAACATCTAAGCATGAAGTCATTCTGTTAACAGAAAAAGGAACAGATGCTGGTGGGAAAAAAAGCAAGTTAACTCCACAATTGCTGGCATTTTCCAAACATCCAGCTGAAGGAATGCCGTGGTTTGTAAAGGGCAACATCCTCCCACTGTGACTTACCAGTGTTATGAGATTTCCACTGAGCCATAGGCTAACTGAAAGCAAGTCTATTTCCAGAGAATTCATTTGAGAAATTCCACATTTCAGACTGTTTCACCAGCAGTCTCCTGAGCTAAGGAAGTCACACAGTCACTCAGACCAAAAACAACCATGGATTCCAGGCACTGGGAGGGAACCAAACAATATCTTCTGTACAGCCTATTTAAGGAGTTGGTCTCATGGCAATAATACAGGAGATAGTAAGTTGCACAGAGCCTTACTGTTGCCCCCTTTCTTTATAGGGCCATAAAACTGCTTTCCTAGTTTGATTTATGGTCAGTTCAGAGAACCACAAAACAATTTAGGATGGAAGAGGCCTTGGGCAGAGAGGACCTGCTCAAAGCAGAGCTAATTTCAAAGTTAGATCAGGTTGTTCAGGTCATTGTCAAGGCTTGAATACTGAGTTAAATTAAAATGTTGACTGAAGAGCTGCCACAAACTTCTAAAGCATGGGTAGGAAGAGAAACCATTTTCTGATGCACCAAAGACTTCAGATAAAGTCTAATTCTCTGGCTTTGGGTGGTCTTTGCCCTGTGGTCATCAGATATCCTCATTGTTTAGCCAGCAATACACTTGCACTAAGCACTCCAAGTCTCAAAAAGCTTTGCCAGCCTCCTACAATCATATGAAGTTTAACAAGGCCAAGTGCCGGGTCCTGCACTTCGGTCACGGCAACCCCATGCAGCGCTACAGGCTTGGGGAAGAGTGGCTGGAAAGCTGCCCAGCAGAGAAAGACCTGGGGGTGCTGGTTGACAGCCGGCTGAATATGAGCCAGCAGTGTGCCCAGGTGGCCAAGAAGGCCAATCGCATCCTAGCCTGTATCATAAATAGCGTGGCCAGCAGGAACAGGGAGGTGGTTGTTCCCCTGTACTCGACACTGGTGAGGCCGCACCTCGAGTACTGTGTTCAGTTTTGGGCCCCTCACTACAGGAAAGACATTGAGCTGCTAGAGCGTGTCCAGAGAAGGGCAACCAAGTGGGTGAGGGGCCTGGAGCACAAGTCTTATAAGGAGTGGCTGAGGGATCTGGGGTTGTTCAGTCTAGAAAAGAGGGGGCTGAGGGGAGACCTTATCGCTCTCTACAACTACCTGAAAGGGGGTTGTAGTGAGGTGGGTGTTGGTCTCTTCTGTCAGGTGTCTGGAGATAGGACAAGAGGAAATGGCCTCAAGTTGAGGCAAGGGAGATTTAGGTTAGATATTAGGAAAAATTTTTTTACTGAGAGGGTTGTCAAACATTGGAATGGGCTGCCCAGGGAAGTGGTTGAGTCACCATCCCTGGAGGTATTCAAAAAGCGAGTGGACAGGGTACTCCAGGGCATGGTTTAGGGGGCATGGTTAATGGTTGGACTCGATGATCTTGAAGGTCTTTTCCAACCGAAATGATTCTATGATTCTATGATACTGTCTACCAAATGCTTTTGCTTTTAGGCTATCACATGTGCTGTGAGGGTTACTGTGTGTTTTTCAGACTTCCCAGGGGAAAAGAGAGTAGAAGCACCGCACCCACCCACACTCCCCCTAAACACTTCATGCAAAGCTGGGAGAAAAACTCTCATGAAGTCACATCCAAGCCTCATCAAACTGAGACTCCTTACAAATGGCTTCTCAAATACTGCAGCAAATCGTCTTGTGTGTTCCTGTCTGCTGCTACCAGATACAGCGTGTAGAATAACAACAACTCTAAAGAAGAGAACTTATAAGGGACACATTAAATGCTCCTTATAGCTATAAATCCATAACCAAAAGAGTTTAATATTTCAAATCAATAACAGACTCTAAGAGTATTTCAGAGAGGGAAAAAATACCACAGGAAGATAGAATTGAAATAATACAACTTCAGACCATCCACTTCATTTATTATGAGACAGCCACATGCTTGGCACTCTTCATACAGAAAGAATGAACCCCAAAGGGCTTTTGTAGCTCGGATCAGACCATACAAAACCAAACCCCCACAATCAGACAACACAATGGTGTGATCTTCATCTGGTATATTGTACCACTAAATGAGACCAGATGAAGATCCATTTTCTCTCTTCTTTAGGGAATATCTTATCTTCCTCTGAATATCTCCATTTATATCTCCTACTTTAAAGTAGGAACCCAAAGAAATTAACACTGTCCTACAGTAAGAATTGCAGAACTCCTACCTAAATACAACAGATGTAATGCAGCCTCCTGATCTTAGAGCCTCCATATAGAGCCTTAAATGCAAAGAAAAGACCTCAGGGTTTTGGAAGAAAAGCCCTGCCAGTTCACTTTAGCTGAGAAATAACTGCCTCTCCATCTTAACCAAGTTGAAACTATACTTCACAATGCAAAAAAACACAGAATGGAGCAACCCAAGAACAAACAGTAGGTGCAGGAACTTTCACTCCATTCAGAAAGTTTTCCCCAAAGGCAAGGAGGACTCCAGGTTTTATATTTGCATCCATATTCTGCTTCATCCCTGTTAGGCTAAGGTAATTATATCAAAAGCTACAAAAGCAGCTTAGATTCCTCCAGCAGATTTCATTTGTTTTTTTGTTTTTTTGGTTTTTTTTATATACACACACACACATATATATATGTGAATTTATATTATACATGTGAATTAATTTTTATATTTATAGTTTTAACAGAAAGATGAATCCGAGGTATAGGGTGAATTGCACTCTCTAGAAGCTGGAACTGTAGCTGGGTTTCAAGCAAGGTTTATAGCAGTAATACAGCCTGGGTTTGGATTGGAAATTTTGTTTAGAACTCTGCAAGAGTCTGAAGGCAGGCGGGGCATGGGGATGGAGGACAGAAGTATCTTACTCTATATCCAGCTGCACAATATCAAGCTATACCTTTTATGGTGACATTTTGCTGACAATGCAAATCTCAAGGGCAAAGCCCAAAGAGAAACTCTCAAAGAAAGAAAAAAACCCAAAACTGACATGTAGACATTATCTTAATTAACGTCAGACAGCCAGCACGGTACCAAAGTGGGAGTTTGTGAAATTGATCTGCAAATGGTATAAAAAGACTGCAGTAAAACTTCTAAAAGTTAAAGCCTGACTAAGGCTAGGATTCCCCAGGGCATTCTGAAGCCTAATGTAGGGCTGGATGCAGCCCTCACATTAGGAATAGGGAACTGAACACCAGGTGATGCAGCAGTATCTGCTGCTGCTTTGTGGAAGAGGTGTAAACCTTCTCTAGAAGGGTATCTGGGGCACTCTGCACCTGGACTGCAGCTTCACTGGTTTCAGCATTGACCTGTGACCTCAGTCGAAAGGACTTGGACTCCTTAGTGATTGTTTAATGCACAAAAGTGCCTTCTACTCCATCCTTCCTGCTCCTTGCAGTGAGCTCCCTCGTGTCTGGAGACTTCACCACAAAATCCATTCCTACAAGAATACCTTAGAAGACAGGTGCAGCAAGGAAAAAGAATGAACAGTGCTTAAACCGAAAATATATTCAGATTTTTAAGATTGTATCTTAAAAAAAGGGAAAAGGGAAAAGGGAAAGAAGGAATGTTGTATGCAGCCAAGGCATGTGTATATAGTGCAGGGAAAAGGTATGAGATGATGGCATGGCCAGAACCTTGCCACAAAGTTTCCTAACTTTGCTACTCTTTCTTTCAGGTAGACAAAAATGCATTTATATATAAATATAATAATGAAAAGTTCTTTGAAATTATACAATAATTTACATCAAAGACTTTTAGAACCAAGGAGTTTCCTGACTCCTTTTCTCATATTCAGTTTACTAGGGTTTTTTTATTCATCAGGTATATGAAAAATATAATTGACAGATATTAAAAAAATAATTGCAGGGGATGGAATCATAAGGAAATTATCTTTTCTGCATATTGGCTGTTACAGCATATGGTTCAGATAAATTTTCCTCAGAATTTTTAAAGCCTATTTTGCTATTGTGGAGAAGCTTTTCTCTGTTTCGCATA
The DNA here is from genome assembly GCF_026419915.1 of Harpia harpyja. Lineage (NCBI taxonomy): Eukaryota > Metazoa > Chordata > Aves > Accipitriformes > Accipitridae > Harpia > Harpia harpyja. Next base: position 22,608,075 of record NC_068952.1, read on the forward strand.
ATAGAAAAAGTATAATCAATTTAAGGATTATAAGCATGTACTCTTTTTCAGATGCCATAAATGCCTCTTTCCAGAAAGCTGCAGTGTGCTGATTATTGCTTCACTACTTGAGTTTGAATAATTTCACTTGAGTAGGTAAAGCACAATCAACTCAAAACAGCTATTCTAGGGTACAACTAAAATCAGAAGAGTACAAAATAACTCTAAAATATCTAGGAAAGCTCAAATAGTTATTAGGATTAAGATTTTTGTTGGTTTTGTTTATTTGTTTGGAGACAAGCTGTATGATACAGATAGTCCAGTTTGACTGCACTTTGGAAAGAGATTTGCTACCAATTTTTCCCTCAAAGAAACACAGAAGTAAAAAAACCCCTAACTTGTTTAACTCTGCAAAACGTGTGCTTCTTACTAAAATCTGCTCAACTGAAGGCTTACAAATTAGTCTCTGGAGGCAAGAAACGCCATAAAAAGAAAACAACTTGACTTGATTTCCAATAGTAATAAGTCTAAGAGCTTGTAGGATTGTACAGAAGGCAATAAGCTATTGCCTGCACAATGAGGCCTCGTTCTTAGAAATGCAGACTGCAACCAAAGCAATGTGTGCCAAAGCAGTGCAATACCTGCATTTTCTACCCTCTGGGGGATCCCAATATGAGCTCATTTTGCAGGTGAAATAATTGAGCTGACAACTTTTGCTTTCCATATCATTATTTGATCAGTATTTAATGAGATTATGTACTTTAGTACCAGCTCCTGCTAAAACAGCACTGAATAACAATAGTTTTCTAAACCTTGACATCAGAAATTTACAAATAAATACATCTGAAATCATGGTCTAGTGCTTGGCCTAATTCCTGCAAAACATATAACTAGTGGGAAATCTAGAGATAATTTTACAGGAAAGAATTATAGAAGTGGATTATATGCTTTATGTAAGTCTAAATTTCAGCTAATGGTGAGACATGAAGATTATCCTAACCAAAACCAGAATAAAGTACCTGAACTGGCAGACGATGTCATTTGTATTCTGTCTACGTATGGCTTTATTTATATCTCAATATGATATCAGGGGAAGTTCATACTACAGAGAAAGAGGGAGTCTGAAACATGTAGTACTGGTGTTTTGGGTAGAAGGTCAGGGTGCTGTCAGTGGTGAGTGAATAATGATTCTTTTGATGCAAATTAAGACAACTACATCTCTCATTGTCCACTCTGTACTGATTAATGGCAAGGTAGAGGACAGCTGAGACTGAGAACACATTAACATTTTCCTTGCAAAAAGCTACTCCACAAATGAAAGTGAAGCATTCACTGTAGCTGCTAGCTGAAGCTACTCCTTTAGATCAAATCACTGGTTTTTAGCACTAATGGTTTCAGATATGAACCTAGGATGGACAAGAGTGACCAAAGCAAGTATGGCTGTATAATATTGTGTGAGCTCTCCTCTGTAGATATCACCCACAATCATGAAATTTCAATCCAGAACTGCATCTCCTTTGAGTACCATGGAATGTTGACTGGTAAGCTGTGCCCCTGGCAAATAACTTTAAATGCACAAACATACATGTCTTCCCCCATTTCTTCAGAAAGGTTTGGTATCAGAAACAGCTGGAATGAGTTTTTTGATACAATAGTGACTTTCTGCTACCATGTTGGGAACGAATACCATAAAAGATTATATCTAAAGTCTAACTGCCAAGATAAATGTGCCTACAACAATGACTAATCTTCATTTGTGCAAGAACATTTGTTTACTTGAAACAATCCACTAATCTCACCACCTTTGGACCAAATCGGGAAGCTCTGACCTTCCGTTACTTTTAGACTAGAAAAGTCATCTGAGGTTAAGGATTGTGAACAGTTGCCTCAGCCAGGACTACTTGACCTTCTAGTTCACAGTGTTTTCACTTGCCACATTACAAAACGTAGAGCCCTTGCTTCCCAGTAAACTCAAAGAACCCAACATCAGCAAGACAGAGCTCTCGGGGGGCTTGTCCTGGATGGCTAACAGTGTTCTGCCAAGCGAGGAATTGGGCCCTTTATGGCTAAAATTAGATTACAAATTCTTCAGGGGAGAGCTTTCCTCTAAAGGGAAGCCTGCAACAAGCTTCTCTGTCACTGTAAAACAATGATGATAGGTAAATTAGTTAGTAGGCTAGAAAGAGAGATATGTCATCACCGATCATCTGACTGCTTGTGAGAGAAACAATGAATAATATTGAACAGTTAAAGTTTCAAGTAATTGAAAGTATCTACAATGTAATGAATAGACATCTGGCAACAGTATCCTGTTCCAGTTAGCACATCATTCTGGATAGCTGGAGTTCAGCTAACTGAGGTTGCACTATAAATGCATTATAAAGATTTTCCAGTATGCAGCTTCTTTAACTCTGGAGGTCTTCAAGATTCTTATATCAAATCCACTGCTTTAAAAAAAAAAAAAAAAAAAAAGAAAAGAAAAAAAGTGTAACATAGTGAATCCAACCAACATATTTAATACATTAAAGCCTGAATATTCCTGCCAAGGCTGACTGGTCCGGGAGGTAGAATGTGTGGTTCTCTAAGACAGCTACAAATAGATCCTCTCCCACCAGAGCTGAAAAAGCCAGCTGAGCCAGCCAGCAAAAATGTAAAGCAGACATTAACCACAGAAGCCTGCACCTTCCCTTTACTTGCAAGCTCTGTGTACCAGCAGGAAAAAGAACGGAGAGAGCACCCAAGACAACTGAGCCTAGACTGCTCTTACGCACTTCCTGAATTATTGCTAGCTCAGAGGCACTGTAACTGGTTTGTTGCTATTAACTTCCCCACGTGATACATTTCAACCAAAAGCAATACATGTGCAAAGCACCCATCTGATTGGTTTGACTGAGGTTTTCTTTAATTACATGGTAAGAAAGCAAGCTAATTTCCTCTGCCCCCCATCCCCCCACTCCGCCAAACCCCCACAGAAAGAGAGGCAGCAAACACAACCTCAGAAGGACCATCATCAGGGTTTCAATCTGCCATCTTCTGTACTGAAATCTAAGCCTCCTCTTTCAGCTTCTGATATATGGATTTACATACAAAGACTAATGCTCTCATAGCATGACTTGCACATTTGGGAAATAAAACTCACCACACCTTTCTTCCCTAACATTTATTGTTAATGAATACATGCTGTTGGGACTATCTTTGTTTCTGACTATTTCCTTCCTAGAGCAGCAAAACTTTTCCACCACACCACTCCTGCAAGAATTCTTCTTTTATAAGTTTCACAACAGTGATACAACTTGTCAATTCACTTGGCCATCATTCTGCCAGTGACAAAATACTTAGTGTGATACATCAGCCTCTGGTTTACTGCCCCTTTCACTGGTTCATCAGAAATTTGAAGACCTTGAATGGAGAAGCATTACATAGAAATTGATAGGAGCAGGTCTTCTTCACTTTCCGGTGCAATACGGAACATTTCCTACAAGCTCTGGAAGACCTTGAACTACCAAGTTTTATTACATCACTATTATTATGTACTTTACAGATATTTGAAGACATCTTGAAAGATTTCAGCAATACATTTTCTATTCTAAGCAACCTACAAAAGTTTTTAAAAATTCCTTAAAAAATTTCCATGATAGCTTTTCTTCCAGCTCAAAGAAAAAAGAAAAAACAAAAAACCTCAAACTAAACCCAAAACCAAACATGCAAAAGATTCAGAATGGGACAACATGATTTTAACTTGTTAACATCCTTTTCAGAAATCACACGTGCATACACTACTTATAAGAAAGTTGTGCAATATTCATGCTAATAAAAATCCTTATATCACTTAATCATGTTCTTGAGTAAACAGTAGATAAACATGTAGTTCAAATCTAGATGTATATCAGTAATAATGTACGTGCACACAGAATTTATTGGTGAGCTGCTTCAGTTGGGACAACAATAGTACCTTCTTTTTGCTGCAGTAAATCTGCCATTTCTTCTCTGGAGGGAGTGCAAACATAGCCTCTCTGTTCTTGTCTGTAAGATCCAATTCATCCTGGAGATTGTGAAAAAGAAAAACAGAAAAAAAACAGTCAACAGCTGCATTGGTAACTTCTAATAGGTTGAGAGGAATCTGGACCAGGTATGGTGACTAGCCTTCAATCAAAAGGCAGAGGACTTAGTGGCTCCCAAAGGCTGCAAAGATAATTGGTTTCATAATTTTTACCTTGCTACTGCGAGTTCTCCCTGTCAGAGCAGAACCTATGAAGAGAGGCAGCCTGAACAACTCCCATGTCAAACTTCCATTACTAATGATTAGTCAAGGATGGGAAAGACCACATGAAAGGCATGAAGTGAAAAACTCAAAGCACTGGCTTATGTGACAAAGACACTCCTTATGACTCTTAAAGAAAGGCTAAAAATTCAATACACTTTTTTCCTGGCCTGTAGTACCAGCTTGGTCTTCCATAAAAGGAGAACAGTGAAATCACTGTATCTTTTAAAAAAAGGTCACGAGACAGTTGTCTAGTGGCAGTAATGTCAACAGCAACCTACAGGTTGAAAGGTTTGGCCAGATGTTTGTCCTCTGAACCACACAGTCCCCAGCAAAAGACAACCAGCTTTTCAGACATAAAGGACATATCTCCACACAGCATCACACCAGGTTGAACAGACCAGCAAATTCAGTCTCTGTTAAGAAAAGTGAGTTCAGTGGAACACACCCTTTTAGAGCCTAGCCAACCTACAAAATGAAGGATAATGCTGTGATCTGGAACTGACTCCCAACCCTGTTACAAGCTCCCTCTGGATACACCACTGAATTCCCTAGCTTTGGTTTCTCTTCTGTAAAACATGTATAACAATAGACTCTCTTCCTGTACAATATGTCTATAAAATCATCAAAGCAGAGACTGCTACTTGCTCTGTGTTTATTCAGCACTGACCAGAACAGGGCTCCAATCACAGTTGACAGTTTCAGGTCCTAATGGGAAGGAAACAAATAAGAATGGTCTTCATAGCAAGCAGCCTGCATGAGCAGGGACAGACGAAGATGTCTAAATGAGAGTTTCAGCAATATAAAGACAAGCTTCCAATAACGTTTCAATGAATCAGTTTTGGCAGTGTTTTCTTCTTCCTATATATTTGAAAGTGTTTGGAGAAGGAAGTGTCCAGGGGTCCAATATCAAGATGACACTGCAGCACTAAGAATGCTGCACATGCAGATTCTGGAACCCACACTAACCTAGCCCAAGCAGAGACAATACCTCTTTAACTCAGCCCAACAATGGCTCATTTGGAAAGCGTTCAGGGCTGGGAAACTTGTGAAAACAGTGAGCTAAATTGCACACTGAGCCTGGTAGCGGCTGCTGACAGATTTAAAAGCCCATAGAGATTTCAGCTGCAAAAAGGTACAAAAGAAATGCAAACAGTAACAAGGCAAGGTCAGTGCCAGCAGCCTAAGGTAGAAGAAGCTGGAGGGTTTTTTTAAACAAGAAAAAGTTTAAAGGCAAAAAAAAATCCCAAAAATTTTAGCTGTGCAAAAAGAGTGCAAACCATGTGGAAATGTTTAGGGTGAGTTTCCAAACAGGGGGCAGCCAAGCAAGGCAAGGATTTTTATCCTTGCTACACACAATTAGAAAGCTCAGGCCAGGATCACATTCCTGGGGGGAGAGGGAGAGGGAAATGACATGTAAGGTCTTAAGACAAGTGAAGGAATGCTGTTGGAGGTCAAGCATGTGGGAGGGAAAGAAGGGGCAGACAGGGAATCAGAAATGCCAGGTTTGGAAGAAACACCAAAGAGGCCAGAATACACATCTGAAATGAGGTGGCTGGGCTCAGCTAAATTCTTAGAAAAATTATGATTGTTTTATTGAACTGCTTAATGATCTCAGCCTTTTTTTTCTTTTATTTTTCTTTTTTTTTATTTATTTTTTTTTAAATAAAGAGCAACTAACTTGGTTTTCTAATCCATACTGCTCTTTCCAGAGTCTGGTGGCAGATTAGACAAGCAGCAAAAGCTCTTCCCAGAACCTGTGCACAAAACTGAATGATCATCTCAACCAATATAGTTCAAGACAACCATTTCATCAAAAGAACGCTCCTATTGACTAAAACCACCCAGAGGGCAGGAGGCTGACACTTAGCAGCTTCTAGACACTGCCCTGGACACTGGCAGTATCAGGGACATAAAGAGCACTCTGCCTTCAATGGGGCAATGAGAATATGCAACTTCCAGTCATGCAATTTGCATCCTGATAGCATGACATTCTTTTCAGGACAGAAGCCTAGAAAGGCAGTTTGAAAGGATGGAAGATCCAGTGGGAACAAAGAGCATCCACATCCTACTTCATTATGACTCAAGAGGGTAGATTAAGCCAGAACATTAGAAATCATCAGATTAGCATAGGTAACACAGTAACAAGGAAACTGCTCAGGGTTCCAGGCATAATATGATCCTCAGAGGCAGACCTAAACATACCTGACTGGAAAATAGCACATGGAGGATGGATTACCCTTCTTTTTGAAACAGCTAGTGTTTGTCTTCGTTAGGAGGCAAAATGCTGGGTTCTAATCCCCAGGTCAGATGAGCAAGTAGCAAGCATGTATATTCAGCAGGGAAAGAGACACTTTCTCCAGAATGCAAAGCAGCAGTCAAGCTCTTCAACACCCTTTCCTGAAGTTAGTCTTCAGCAAGTGTGCTCCTTCACTGAGAGGAAGTAAAGAGTGGGAGGAACCAAAGAGGCCTACATGCCCCCCTCTAACTAGACCATTAATCAAATCCCACCTTATAAAGAACCAAGAAATCCCTGCAAAATACAAGAAACATGAACGCTTTTTCTGGAACCCTCCAAATCATCTTACTTCTCCCATCCCCAACCCCTTTCTATAGAAGGGGATCAGAAGACCACAGTGACTGCACAGGAAGCCCCTCAATCTAGCTAAGAAAAAAGATCCTGGATCAGGCAGACCATTTTCCTGTTCTGACTCAGGATCCTAACAGACAGCACATGAGGAAACTTGCTGCCTTGGAGGGAAGCAGGACGAGCAACAGAAAGAATAAATTTCAGAAGATTAATTTGGTCCATGAATAGGTCATCCTGACACAATGACAGAGGCAGATCTGTCAGTATGTAGAAATTCAGACCCTAGAGTTAGCTCACTGACAGCAAGCAGCTATTGAAGAAGAAAGGAATTGCAAAGGTTGGCAGGAAAGGGGAAGAACTACAAACTCTGAATGCAGTCATCATCATCAAGTTGGAGCCAGGCTGAGGAAGGTGATGTGACCGAATGCCCAGGGAGCAAATGTAAAGGGCAAGAAAAGAGGGTCGGTCAGAATAAAGTGGGGAAAACACCCTCCTCCATCACCTGCGTCAGTTTCCCAATAGAAATGTAGTAACTCCTCTTCTATGCCTTGGATGGGCAGCTCAGTTCTAGCAATTCATGCCAGCATGACCCTGCACAATGGAGCTCAGCCTCCTGGCTCTTAAAAATACTTGAGTTGCAAGTGTTCTCATGAAACACAGATTAAAAAGATACTTGTCAGGCTGGCCTGAGGGAGATGTAAAGTATCTCCAGTTAATATTCCTTACATTTCTCTCCTTTATCTATTTCCTGTTTTATTTTATTTACTGAGAGGGCGATACATTCAGTTAATTTCACTTTCATGTGGACATTTATTTTACTTACACAGATTGAATTTCAATGATAAAACATTTAAAAGGTACTGGAGCTGGATTTGAGGTTCAAATCTTTCCAGTCCAGTTCTCAGGCCAAAATGGAAGATGGCCTCCATTCAAAATGGCTACATCCCAAGGAAATAAGAGACAGAGAGAAAGAAAGGAAACAAGAAGGAAGAATGGGTAGGAAACATAAACCCAGTATTTCATGGGATTTAAAACCACTTTATGTCCCTTGGTTTTGGGAACTTTCATCAAAGTGTGAAAGCTGGATTTGGTGCTAGGTAGCCATCACCTTGATAATGGTATCATTGAAAGCCCTGGAAGAGCCGAACAGAAAAATATTTCTCACCTAAACTGGGCAGCACATTTCTTAGTGACATGAAATGAAATTAATATAGAGAAAAAGTAATATTTTGGGAATGTAGAAGAGTGGTTCACTTGGAGAGAGAACCACTAAGGGAGAAGTTTTAACACCTACTAACATGCCTGCCTCTCTAAAGGAGAACCTTTAATGCCTACCAACACCTCTGTACTGAGATGTGTATTGCATCTCCACCATTCAGTCATCTGTGGAAAGGTGGGACAGAATCACAGGATAGCTGCTCCTTCACCAGTCTACTTCACCTAGCCTTGCAAGAATACTTATACAGTCCATAGGAACTTTGGAATTTGAATAGGGAAAACTTGAAATAGTTTGAAAGGCAAACTTAGTAAGATACTCAAAGACACAATGAGACTTCCCATTTTCAACATATCAATGCTGAAGCCACAGCAGGGGTAGGATGGAAATCTCAACACTATAAGTATACAGACTGTTAGGGCTTCAGGGCTCCAGCACCTCTTGGCTTCAAATCAGAATGCTGGAGACCAAAAGACACAAACTTGGTTCTCCAGGGATATTTGGACACTTATGGGAGGTTTCCTCAGTTGCAGTTTCTCTACGTGTCCCACTTCCACTGACTGCTGGACTTCCTGGTCACCAGGGAGCTTACCACTGAGTTAAAGAAGTCAGACAGCTGCTTCATTTTGTAAAAGACAAAAAAAACGAACAACCCCAAATAACCAACTAACGAACCAACCAACCTTCAGAGGCTGGTGGGGTTGGTTTGGGGGTGGGGTTTTATTTTTTGGTTGTTGAGTTTTTGGTTTTGTTTTGCCTTCATAAAAGTTTAATGCATCATGCATAGCATTTCCAGCATGATGAAGCACAGAATTCTGACATGGAATGTTTTGTTTACTGCAGGTAATAACTTGATTAATATGGGCATAACACATATTTTGCCAGGAGGGAGAGGAGATTTTGCTTTTCTTATGTTTAGTTAGATACCTGTCTTGTTTCATCAATTATAATTCTTATAATTTCAACTACAGATAGTTTAGTTACACCTTTCATTTTTGTCTGTAGGTTACAGTCTCTCTTGCTTACAGTGCTCTTGAAAGCCTATCCTTTCTATGAGCTTCCATCCCAGGCCTGTGTTTCACATTTAATGGCTTTTTTTATGACTAAGAGAAGTTAATGACATCTAAAAGCATATTCTCATTTTTTAAATGCTTATTTCTGCCTACAAACATATTCAGGCAACTATTAAAGGATTATTAAAGAATGAAATCCTTTTACCATCCCCAGAGGGAATAGCTTTGGCATGAAATCAATCTTTATTTTACACCACAGAATCCAACACTAAGATGTAATACATTGGCAAATAGGCTTCATCACTTCTGCTGTTCAGAGATGCCTATTTTGACTGTCTGGTTACAGCTCTGTTGCATTGTTTGGTTCCTTAGCAGCTGATGGGTACTCAAGCAAAAGGACACCCTGGTTCAGCATGAACAAGCGTCATGGGAACCAAATCTTCAGATGGTACAAACTGGCAAAACTCACTAGAAAGGTTAAACTTTACTCTCCCTTGTTAAACTCAAAGTGGAAACTTAAAAACTTCCAGAACAGATGAGACCAGCAGTTATCTGACCTGTGACCAGCATCAAAAGCTTCAGAGGGCAGCGCAAAAGCCCTGCAAGTACAAAGCCACAGAGCAAACTCTGTAGACGGTCAAACACTTCCTATTCCCTGCTTCAAAAACTGGCTGATTCTGTGATGCAGGTGAGTTAATGTCCCTTTCAAGATGGGGATAGCATTGGTATTTCCAAATATTTTTTGCACAGCTCAAAAGTTTTCCTTTTGCTCAGTCACACCAGCATTATCCTTAATGGTTCTTTGTGAGTCATCCAATAGGGAACAAAACTGAGAAAGTAGGAATTATATGAGGATGCCTTTACACACTCTAGAAAACCTCCTTGATTTGAAGACTTTTTATTTGAATAACTTGCTTGCATACTCACCTCAAAAATTTAGTTTCCAAGGGTACATTCATTTTTACATTATGACCTTGCAGTGTATGAATTTTAGTTAAATGCACCGCTCTTATCTTGCTTCCTGTTCACATCCCCATTCCTTCTTTTTTCCTTTCTCTTGCACACACCTTCCTTATCCACCTCATCAATCATTCTCTCTCAGTCTCTTAACAGCATCAAACTCACCCAAGTTACAAAATGAAGTATAATACACTGTTGCCAGTATAATAAATTCCCTGTAGAGTATGATACCTGTTGCTGCAGGTTCCCCAAGGTAATTTATATAGATGTCTGTCACCATGTCCCCAAAAGGGCTATGTTCCACTTCCACTGATGCTCCCAAGTGGCATAGCACAGCTGATGGCCTTATGCCCTGGGTGAATTTATTTAAATCTTGTTCAAAGTAAACAGTGATTATGACACACCATGGGATCCCATCCAGCATCCACTGGCAGGCCCCAGAGAAGGTTCATGTTCATGTGCAATCACTTTGAGGGAATAGTTGATGGTGGGTTAATCAATGCTGAAGTACAACTCAAGCTGATGTGAGATAAATAGCACTGACATGTCTGGGACTGTGGAGGAAGGGGAAGCAGGGGAAGGAGACCAGGGAGGAGGTTGTCAGCAGCACACTACAAGCCTTTGCAATAGAGAATCCAATACAGCATAACTATTTTAGCTTTAACAAGTGAACTGAGTAGGACTATGTTGCTAACTTGTGACTTATATGGCCTGAAAGCTACACATTTACATTAACAACAGTTCCAGGAACATTTATTTTTCAGTTCATGCTGCCTATACCAGGTTCTGTTGGCAAATAGGTTAGTCTGGTGGCTTACATTTGAGCTGTGCCTCTGCCCACCAGGGAGGGAGGTCGGGGAGGAGCAGAGACACTATCATCACAGGTCCAGAGGCAGCTGTCCAAAAAAGCTGCTTCAGAGATAACTGCCGTAAGTGAATAAAAAAATCAATCTTCTTCAGATCTCAGTCTCTTTGCAAGGAGCTTATGACTCCTTCAAGTAGAAGAGATAAACCTTCCCTGTTTAGTCACTGTGTCCACCTCCAGGGGACAGTATAGGATTGTTCCCCTACAGTTTTCCTTCCATTGCTTTGTTCAATCCAGCTCACCAGGCTGACATGTAAGAGGCAGCCTGCTGGAAGAGTGCACATTTCCAACACTGAGGTCGACGAAGCATTCTAAAGACTGCCTGTCCGAACTGTCAGTGAATGAGGTTGATTCAACTGCACAAATTGCCTACACTCATGTACAAACTGGAGCAATGAGCAGTGCAAAAAAAGTACTGCTCAGCAAAGCTCCCTAAAAAAGAGAAACATTTCACAGGCTTTACCTAATATGCAACTGCAAACACTGGCATGTGATTGAGGCAGGCATTGAGAGGAGTGAAACAGAACCTCCTCCTCTAGACAACAACCAGTTCCCATCCCTACCTTCTCAGGGCTGTGCCTGGCACAACTGCATGGCTGTACCCACAGCAGAAGTTCAGGGCAGATGTTCTTTCAACAGGCAACAGCACTACCACCCGCACAGCTAGCACATCTCCAGATGCAGCACATTGGTTAAAAGTTCCCACTTGGGCACCTGATATATGTCTGAAGTCCACTGATAACCCACAAAGAAAAAGCAAAATAACCCCCAAAATCAACCCTTCCCTCCCCCCACGCTCTTCCATCTCATCCTAATCCCTGGTATTACAAGCAGCCTTTGTAAAGCACACAGAGATAACATACCATATGAGGCTGGGGAGTAACATTTTGATCATTTTCCCAATTGATAAGAATTAGGTGGATTACTGCAAAATATTGGGTTTCCATGCCTTTGCATACACATAGTATGTTTATATGCAGTTACGTATGCTACTCGCACCTTACATACACAAGAGCTATATACATAAGACATACAACGTAACATCTGCCTGTACCTACAATGTCTTATCATTACATTAGAGCATGATGAAACCACTGTGCACGAGTTGCTCACGCAGCCTGCTGGCATGGGAAGCAATGTTTACATTTTGACTACTGCCACAGATCTGACTGTAAAGCAGAAAAGCACACAAACAAACAGCTGTGATTCCCATTATACTCTTTTTCCTTCTTGCTTTTTCAAAAAGTTGCTGCTTTAAAACCCCTTCAGTACTAGGGGCCAAAATCTCTTGATTCTCAGTCATAACAGTACAAGACAGAAAGCACCTGATGTTTACATACTGGAAGATGTGTTTCTTTTCTACCCTGCCAACACAGAAGTTACTCATTCTTAAGGCTCAGCAGCAAAGTAAGACTTTCATCCATTAGGGGCACTGCTTTTTGGCAGAGAAATTTATCTCACAGAAAGTCAATTAACATCCCACTCAGCCACCCCCAAACACAGCCCCCACTACACTGCTTCCTTTTTCCCCTCCTTAATCATTGGTTAATTGCTTCTTTGCTTCCTGAAGAAGAGCTAAATCCTGTCTCTCTCCTGCTCCTCAGAGCTCTCTGTGACTTGACAGCATACAAGCACCTGTAAGCAGCAAGGCATCATGGCAGTCCCCTTTCACAAGCCACTAGAAGCAGCATCTGCTGTTCATTTTCCTGCCCTTCACAGGCAAACTGCATGCGTGAGACGACAATCTCCTGGGCCAAATAGAAACAGAAAGAATGAGGAAAACCAGTGCCTGTTTATGCAACAATACACACAGATGTTTAGAGAAAGAGATCATGACTTAGATACACATTCTTACATGCAGGGCTACAATATGGTTAGAGCAAGAGGGACGTTCCATGGATATGGGTGGGCATATGCAGACAATAATGCAAACAGTTGACTATCATCACTGCTTTTTCTGTTACAGTGGGCTGCATGTCCATGTCAGTGAATTGGAATGAGCCCAATGAGAGGGATGGGGATGAAAACTGAATAGGCAGGCTCATGTCTAATCTAAATCCCTGCTGCAGCAATTTAAGCCTATTACTTCCGGCCCTATCAACCACAGACATGTTGAGTGGATTTTTTCCTTCCTCTTGATAACAGTTTTCAAGCCTATTAAAGGCTGTTGTAATGTCCCTCCTCAGTCATCTTTCTTGAGACTAAACAAGCCCAGCTCTTTCAGTCTTTCTTTTAGAGGTCATGTCCTTTGGACCTCTCATTCCTCATCTAATTGATTTCCGGGCTCTCCCCAGTCAAAGTACATCTTTCTTGAAGTGCACTGTTCAAAAGTGGGGACGATGTTCCAGCTGAGACCTTACCAATGCTGAGTGCAAAGAGTACTTCATGCATCCTCCAGACTGCATTCCTGGTTACATATTTCACAAAGACAATGACTTCTTTTTTGTTTTTTTAATAAAACCCCTCAAAACCTGCATGACTTACGTTCAGTCATGATATACGATAATCCTTGGTTTCTTCTGAAGTGTACCCACCTGGCTGCTTCCCATCCTCAATTACCAGACTTGCTTCTAAAAGAGCATGCTTTAACTGTCCCCATTGAATCCCATCCTTTTTCACACAATTTCTCCATCTTCTTTTAAGGTTATCTTTTAACATATCCACAGTGTTTACAGCCTAGTGACACCTGCAAATTAATAGGTATGCTCTGTATTCCACTATCCAGTCAATTAAATGAAAACACCAAACAGAACTGAAGCCATTAAACCTCTGCTTGATACATCTTTTCACTGTGACAGGTTGCAAGTCCTCTAGGGCAAGTACCATATTTACCTCTACATTCTGATTATACACAGTATATCAAATATCTCTCTCAAACAAAGCTTCTAGCATCACTGTCTATAACATTGAATAACAATAAAATCTGCTGTTTCAACATAGTACCCATTCCCCACCCCTCATTTCCTTTCCTTCTCCTCCCCTCATTTCCCCCTCCCTTCCTGCTCCCTGTGTCAGGGTTTGTTTTTCATGTCAAGGTTCTTTAGGTGAGACCCAGTATGGGAAGGTAAGTGTGGGAAAGGTTATTAGGAAACTGCCTTCTAAACTGCTACCTTTCCAGCCTCCCCCACCCTCTCCCTCCCTACAAAGTCTCCTCTGTTCTGTTTTAATACTAATGAGTTCAGAGGAGGTTCCTAGGCTAGAGCAATTCACAGCTTGGACTGTGCCAAAACACACAAGCACACACCTCTGTGATCGCTTCCTGCCCAAACACAGTCCTGCTGGCTCAACCCTCAAAATGTGGGCTGGGAATTGCTGCTGTGGCCCTGTGCCAAAGGCAGGCTAAATTTCCAGGGGCGTCGGTGCCACCTACTCCTCTCCTCCCAGCTTTATCCTCTTGTGTGCATCCTATTTGCCATATGCCCCTATGGAGGAAAACAAGGGTAAGTCAGAGCTTGGCTGACCTTTAAATCTCTGATAAAATATTATGTAAAAGGGCAGGAGGAACTGAGATGTCCGTTCAGAATTTAATGAGCAAAATTAACTTCTTATCGAGCTTTGGTTGTGCAGCTCAGACACACATGCTCAAACTTATATGCAGGGTAGACTCAAAGGAACTCCAATAAATCAACATCATTTCTGGCATGAGTTCAGGTTTACACAGATAGAAGTGAAACCAGAAGCTCGCTTTAGTTCTTCTCTTGCTCTCTGAATTATTACTCCAGATTTGGTAGTGCAAACCAGAGATCAAAGTGTCCCTAACTCCATTAAACTGATTTGACTTACTCTGGATTTACACCAGTGCAAAATATTAATCAAATTGCCTGCTTTAAATTGTAACAGAGACTAAATCTCTCGACTAGACAGCCTATAACACAGGCTTGTTCTACAGTCTACAGCACAGATTTCAGACCTAGATAGACTGAGCAGTCTATCAGTCCCCTTTTCACTAATTGTTAACTTCTACTTCAATAAATGGAGATGAGCTGTATTTACTACTAATCAGTCAAGACCAGCTAGAACAACACCCACATATGAGGCTTCTGTTATCTCCTCTGGGGTGAGATGGAGGGCAATTCCACAATGCTATTCACTCACATAGACTGAGTATTTCCATAGTCAAACACTGACTTGAAGGCATGACAGTATAGTTGGTTATTCACTCACACCCTGTCCTGTCTCATTGCTCAAGTATTCTAATAATCAGTCAGCAACTACTGCACTGACATAACTGGCCTTAAGAAAACACCAGCCATGATGTTTTTCTCTAAATAATTCTGAGAAAGAAATTACCAGAAACTTTCACAAAATACAGCAAAAGGAATAAGAGAAGGATGAGCATTTGCCTTGCAGAACGAACTCATCTCCTAAGAACAAATTGTAATTGCATTTACTGGTTAAGCATCTGTAATCCAAAAGTTCTCTTGCATCGTTAATGTAGAAGCCAACAACTTTACACTGACCGACAAACTCATCCAGCTGTTGCTCTCTATACAAGATGTAATGCTGAAACACAGCCACTAAAGCAATCCCAATGGATTTTCGATGACTCAGGGATCTCCCTGGACACCTTCCAAACTGGGAAACTGCAATCTGCTTTCCCCTTATAATTTCCTTTGGAGAAGTTATTCTTCAAACCTCCACCTAGTAAACTATTGCATAACATTGTTGTGCATGCTGCTAAATTCTTTTCAAAAGGTGTTTGTGTTAATAGTCTGGGCAGCCTGTCCCTTCATGTGATCAACAAATAACGGGAAACTGCAAAATGAAAAGACACCCGTAAGTGTTTTTAATATAGAAGTGCATAGAATATACAGATGTTGACTAGGGCCATTTTGCATTCAGCACTGGGTCCACATGTGAAAGAAAGGAGAGTCTGCCCAGGAAGGCTGTAGAGTCTTGTATCAGGAGGCAGTAGTAGAGATTTGCTCCCAAGATCTTCAAATACAATACATTCTGCCACTGGAAGACTCCTGTACTGCCTATAACCTACATATGCTGCATCTTTTCAGCACCTTTTCAATCTGGCTACAATTCTGTACTAAAACTGGTTTAAGCAGCATTACTATTCCCCGTTTCACACCAGGGAAGCAAATTCACAAATGCATGAAATGAGTTGTATAAGCTTGCAGAGGTAGCTAGGAAAAAGACAATGTTCTTGAAACGTTTTCCTCCCAGCAAGCTTACAGACTTTTTCATTTATGAGGTACCTAGCATTAAAAGCTCTGGATCAATGGTGTTTCAGTGCCAAGTGGAAGGCATCTGTCTGTACTTCCTCTGGACAAAACATGCCAAAGACAGAGCAGCTGTGGAGGCAGCCCAGTGTGATGAGTGACAGAAGCAGCACCTTCTGACACTTGCCTTCCATGTGCTGCTCCCACCCAGCGCTGAAGGGATGAGCAGAAGGACCATTCCTGTATTTAGTGACACCAAAAGCTGCCCTTTACCCAGTGTGGAGGAAGGTGCCAGGAAACTGCTGACCTGAAAACCTTGTACCCTAAAAAGGTGCTACTCCATCCACCTAGCCTGACCTGTGGCACCTTGTGCTCCCCACTTTGGAGTCTTGCAGACCAGGCAAATGACAAGAAAAGGCCATTTCCCTCCAACACTGGAAGAGCCATCCTAGGTTACCTTAACAGGTTGCCTAAATGATAAACAACGTTGAGCACTGTTTGAAGACACAATCCACCTATAGGAGGACACAGAGGCACGACATAATTATAAGCCCATTTCCCCCATTCTTCTTCAGGCTATATGATACACTATCTGAGCAATGATTATATCTGATATAATTTACTACTAGTTGAGCAAATACAGAAACTAATTTGAGTCCACACATTAAACAGATGATCCTTCATGATTGTTAACTACTTCTCCATTCAATTATCTTATTTTGTCAACAGTTCCTCCTAAACCCCAGCTACACTTTACCTCCATAGGGATAACTCCTATCCTGCAAAACACTTGCATCCCATCCTCTTTCACAACCTTCCCTCCTCACTGGAAAATTTCACTGCTTCCCCAGCTTCAGGTGGTTAAGTTTACGTGGCTATTTTGTTATAACTTTTATAAGGTCTTCATCATCACAGGGACCTGGCTCCCCCTTTTGTGCTCAAATCAGGCTGAATGACAAATCATACCTCCTACAACATCTCAGATCTGGCCCTTCTTCTATGAGCTGCAGAAGAAACAGACTTCTGTCATTCAACCTCCCTTCATCAATGTGCAAGCTCTTTCTCTCCAAAAGCACAGTCAAAAGATCATCTTGGCCTAGCATTCAGCCCATGTCACCTCCATCTTTGCAACCTATCTTTGCTCTCCCTTCAGCACCACAGCTACTTCGTTTGTCGTGCCTTTTTCTTCAACGCTTTGGAAAACTTTGTCCCTCCTTATTGCAATCTCCTGTCTAGTTACAATCTGGCCATCATGCTCTTTGCATGATGTAGTACTTCCCTCTGCCATTTCTCCCAGGTGCATCTCCAGGTGGCACCCTCTCATCCCAAATTACCTTTCTGGCCTGATTCATAACAGTCTCCCACTTCTCCTCAGCAGACCAAGTCTAGATTCAAATATCCTCTCTAGCACATGAGAAATAAGGTCCTAATAGAGTTCTAAGTTATCTAATACAGCTCTGAACAATATATGACACTAATAATGAGAAGTAAAGAAAGGATAGAAACAGCAGAAGGGCAGGAATCATACTCAAAGAAGCCATTTCAAAGCAGTGGAGCAATAAGACATCCCTGTACTGCTGTTGCTGGCTCTATTTCTACTGGAGAGGGCAGAGCCTCTTACTCTAAGTCAGTGGGCATCAAAGTGGCAGGAACTATAGGAGAATGCTGGTTCAATTCTAGGAGGAAGGTAGGAAATTGTCTACTCTGTATGCATTCAAGTGGAGCTGGAAAGGCCCTGGAAAGTTGAAATAAAGATAAATTAATTTGATCCTTCCAGCTAGCAAGTATGACTCCTACTATCAATATCATCTGTGTTTTATCACTTCAGCAGCCTTCAGACTCAATCCAGAAAGTTCCTGACTTTTCATTATAACCATAATGGAACACAAAAACCATTCAAATATTAATGATGTCCTACTATGGAAAAAGGCCACAGTAGAGCTTTACATTTTTTTTTTCTTTTTATGTAATGCTGCCTAACACTTGCAGCTATGCCAAAACAAGTTATCAAATCAGCTGATAAGGTACTAGAAACACGTGGACACAAGATTTCTGAACAGTAAGCATATCTATGCTATCATCTGTGGTTTAGGGGATAGGATATCATGACAGCTTCCAAGCTTTCAATAGAGGCAAGACACAAGATTGACATCTTAGCACATCCATTCTCTAGTGGCAGGATCTGTTCTTTCCTCTCTTTTTGCATCCCAAGCTACATATCTGCTGTGCTTCCAAAATCTAGTACTTCTCTTATGCCCTAGATGGACTACATGCATTTCCTCAGTCAGGGAACATCAGGATTACCCTGTTAAAGACAAGTCCAGTAAGTAGGTGTCTTTCAGGTGTTTCATTTCTACTGTTAAGTAAATCATACTCAAAACACACTCAAACATTCCCTTCAGGTATTCCAGCCATGACCACAACTTTCCCCATCTTCCTGAAAGGCAGCCAGTATGCTCTGCTTGGGATATTCAGAAGTCAACAATCACTACAGATACAGAAAATACCACATAGGTCAAATTTCAGGCAACATAGAATGATATAACTCCACTACTGTCTTCAGTGGAACTGAACTGCTTTACATCAGATAACTATCTGTCTGTAAGTTTTATAGTAAAGCAACAAGATCAACAAAACAGTGTATCCCTGAACAAAAGCCTTATAACTACACAGGTACTCTGGTAATACCCCCAGCTTCTTCACACCCAAAATCTAGCACATAAGCCTGGGTCTGGATTTACATTTGTTTACACAACCCTATTGATTCTCAGACACTAAGTATGAGACCTGGCTCCCATCTCATGCTCCTCTCACAGCATCTGGGTCTCACACATTTGCAGCATAGTGACTGCTGCTTCTTACACAGCTGGTCAGGGAGCTGGGAGCTGCCAACCAGCTGCACCTACTGGAAGGGACCCTAGAGAGAGAAAGTGCTGGTTCTGCACTCAGTGCCGCAAGTCTGGCCCTATCACAGGACTCCATATGTATGTGAGTGTCTGAAGGGGGGAGCTGTCTCTGCCAGGAAGCCTAAGAGGTAATACCTCTTATGTATTGGGACTTCAGTAACTATACAAAGCTGCTTGTAGTGGTATGTGCATTAAAATCAGGGAGTTGTACACATGTATTGCACATGGGACATGCGTAAAGCAGAACAGACATTATGAAAAATCTCTCTTTGAAGAGCAAGAAGAAAAAGAAAAAAGGTATCCTGGATATGGATAATTAAAAAGAAAAAGGGTATCCTGGGTATGTACAAACTTGGACTGAAGAACTGTGCTGGACATAAAGGAACATCTGTGCATATCTAGACAGACTATGATACCATGAAGAGCTTTTGCCTCCTAAGCCTCAGTCCCCCAATTGCTTCAGAAATCTTAAACTACCCAGTACTTTTGCCATTACTATAATAGAAGACAAGTGCTTCTGAGCACATGAAAAATGTTAATCTGGGAACTATAAACTAACCCAAGAGAAAGGAAAGTTTTCGTGGCCTGGCCCCCATCAGAGAGGAAAGCAATCTGCTGCCTCAAAGCTTTGCTTTTTTCTGCCTTCAGAGACAGTGTCTTCTACTCAGATGGTGATGCTAAGCCTTCTTCCCGGATATGAGCCTCTGATCATGAAAAATCCAGCTTAGTCTCATCATCAGTATTTTCTTACAGCCTCCACTAGTGCATTCTCATTAAGTGCAAGAAAGGAAGTAATAATTGGGGTGGGGAGTCTCCAGTGAGCCAAGGCCAGCAAAGCCTCCTAGTTTGCTGGAGTGAGACCTCTCCAGATCTTGATTGCATTTGGCACTACACAACCTTCCTGACTGATTAGGTACAACCATTCATTACAGAAAAGCACAAAGGGGATGGGCACAGGGAATAAAAGAACTTCCTTTTATGGGCAAAAGAGCATAGAGGCAATTTTAAATTATGGTTGTGGAGAAATCTGCATTGATCAACAACTCAAAGCCACAGGCCTGTCAGAGGTGTAGTCTGAAACTATGATTTACATGCAGGCAAGTGACACAGAAATTAAATCCCTGTATTCAAAAGAATCCAGCAAGAGGATAGAATGACTCAAAAGACTAATAATTTGAAATGGAAATATTCAAATCTTGTTAATATGCCTGAATTTAAATGTGATTAACTACTGTTATCAATATACATGACACATGTTTGGGGTTTGAAGTGAGGACCTAAAATGCATGTCTTTCTAAGCCACAAACTTTCAGTGAGAAATAAAGGACTAAATAAGGTTCAGACATGGAGGATACTTTTCTGGGAAGGTGCTGCTCCACACTGGGAGCCAAGAGACAGAATGGGCAACTCCATGTATCTGTTCCCCAGAAGTATTACAAGGGAGCTGGGGAGGAAATAGACAACTTTGCTCTCCAGGCCCATCAACAAACACAGAGAAACACAGCTGATGCCCTCTTGTGCCTACATACATTGACATATATCCACATGAAAGCCCACAATGGAGGCATTTCTTGTACTTTTTACCCCATAAATACTGTTGCAGGTTGCAGAGCCAAAGAGGGGCTCTTTGCCACAGTAAGGACTTGGTAAACTTGAGTAGGACTGGTGATATATGGGACTACTTATTCAATATTGTGAAGCCTAGTCTTCATCTGAGGTTTATGTTGTATTCATTAAATTAAACAGCCTGCAGGGGAGAACTAAGCATGAAGGAAACTTGCTACTTCCAAATCACCTGTTTGCAGTGGGAACCACTACTACAGTTATTTGGGTTTGGATCTCATCTCCCTGTGGCTCTTGATGAAGGTGTGTTATCCAGTGTGTGCCAAATTGATGCCTTGCTCAGAAATTGTTTTGCTGCCTCTGACGAAATAAATAAATGAATTCTCAGATACTTCCATGCCGTACCTTAATCTCTTTCAACATAAAACTCTATCTTCTTTCTTTTCTCCTTAACTTCCTTTCCTCTGGGAAGACAGACTATAATCACTGAATTTTATTCTCTGTGAAGGTAGAGAAGGAACAGATGTGGAGAGATGTCACAGAGTAAGCAAAGAGCAGAGTTTTCCCAAACTTTCTGTTATTGATCACTTCATCCAATGCTACTAGAAATGTGTCCCTGGTGACCCCACTGTTTCTTTGTCTCTGTCCTGAGAGGACTGGCAAAGATACCAGTCACATGGATAGTTCATGTGCTCAGAGTACACTAACCAACTCCTTTCACATTCTTCAGTATTCTGGCACTAAAGTGCTGGCAACTACTAGCCTGGAGGGTTGAGAAATGAAGAGACCACAGCAAAATATGGGACATCAGCAAATATCACACTAATTCCGTAGTTCTGTTTCAGGACATGATAAAGACACTGATTTACTTAGGAAGGGATTAGCTAAATGGGCAGAAAAAAACACGTGAGACCCATGTGGTGGGAGAGGACAGAGAAAAAAGGCAAGAGCAAAAGGTACAGTAAAGCAGCAGGCATCTTGCTCTAGATATCCTCCTTCCTCAGGTGGCACAAGGCATTAAAAGTTCTAGTCGCAGTTACAGAAACTATCAGAGTATTTCAGAGGTTACCAAGTTGCTGCCCGTGCTGCTTGGACTCTCCTGCCACATTCCTCCTCATATTTTTCACCTTTGTGGGAGTTCCTCTGTACAGCTTTTATTCCAAAGAGATTGAAGGAGAAAGAATTCACAAGATCCTCATTTTCTCTCTTCTCTTTACTGTCATAGTCACTGCCATTCCTTCCAGCTAGATACCTGGGCTAGCTCATCTTTAATTCAGAAATTGAGCCAACTGTGATGCCGTGAAATCCACTACTAAATATTATGAGATCAGAGGTGAAAAGGCGAGAGACTAAGAACTGAATTTAGGGTTATTTCAGGAAGGGACATGGTTCCATGTTCTTGTGGTTGGTGTTACAGAGCACTGCAGACAGAAACCAAGGTTAAAGTTTCAATCATCATTCCCAGCATGGGCTGAACACACTGAAGGTGCTTGATCCTGAGGGAAGGACAGAGCCCTTGATTCAGCATCTGGTTCCATCTTCATTTCATTGCACTCAGACAATACTACAAGGGAAAATACGTTTTTGATTTCCAGTGGCCTCATCGTTCAGGAACACATAGTAGTTCCACATGCATCTTCTCTACAACAAAAGCTGGGGTTTCACAGTAGGGTCAGAACACTAGATCTCTTCAGAGAGAGGAAGAAAAAGAAAAGTGTATGTTGCCTCACGCAAGCAGCAACCTACCTCTTTTGGCAATTAAAGAATGATGGGACCTCATATGGAGCTGTCATTTCAATGGGTGAGAAGAAGCATAGAGACAGGCCAAAAGAGATGCTGGATAATTCTGAAGTTTTCAAATACAGAGAGTTCATAAGTATTTATGCTGCTCCTCAACTGTACATAATGTAACTTAATAGGTACTTTTGGTGCCATAAGGTCTAAAGTTCTGTTCTGGAAAAGCCTGGGACGATGGTAAATAGTAATATCAGTAAAAAGCTTTTGTAAATCTATAAAGTCAACAAAACCCCTTATTTAGGGACTCTGAGAAAAAAGAAGAAAAAGAAAAAAAACTAAACCAAAACTAAAAAAGAAACAGGTTCGAATGCAACGTAAGAGAAACAAACCATGAAAGGAGAATCCAGTCAATGTCCCACCTGAGCTAAATACCAGAATGCTTCAAAGGCAGCCAAGACTAAGGCTTACTAACAGTAAGCATTTCTCAAATCTTTCCCAGTATAAGAATCTAATGTGGTGCGGGTAACTCAGACAACAATATTATTATTCAAGCTTGGAAGCTGTAATAATATGATCAACTTCGAAAATGGCAACTCAAAAGAAAACTCCACTTCTTCCCCAAGGACCTTCCATCCTAAAATAGACAGTCTTGAACTCCACCTTCTCAAATAGCATGACAATCTCAACAGAGCCACTAACAAAAGAAACAAAAAGAGAAACAACAGAAGCACAAACTCTTTACACTGCTCTTCCCTCTGCGCTAGCATTCTTTACATTTTTCTGCTTTCCCTAAATTGCCAGCATTTAAGTTACCCTTCTTGGGATGGTCTGAGTTCACATCTGAGATCAGGTTGTTAGTGTAAGAGAGATCTAGATGGCAAAATCTTTAGTGTCAAGCAGCACACCACCCTTAACCAACAAGAAGAGTCCAGGACTCTGAGGAAAAGGAATCAGAATCCACTGTGACAAGAACACACCGCTGCTAACAAATACGAACAAGGACATGGAGAGGCTGTTTCATGAAAAAAATTATTTTCCCTTGCCTTGCAATAGTTGTTCCAGATTCTTCTGCAACTCCTGTTCGGTCAATAAATCTGTACAAGGAAAAACACATGTGCTTAGCACAACCTATTTTGCCAGCAGGCACAAAACCAGCTTGGCACCCGCCAATAGACCACCAACTGCAGCAGCACTTTACTACATGGTCATATACACAGTGCCAGCTGAGAAGAGAGACAGGAAAAAAGCAGAAGTGATGCTGGCTAGAACAGCCTTGATGGTCAGGTAGGGCCAGTTTTACAATTTGTGAGGTACAGGACCACTCCACACACCCTACTCTCTAGAGCTTCCCTTCCTTGCCTGTTCATTGAGGGAGAGACACTAAAACCAGCTGTTCTGCCCTCTCTCAGTTGGGTGAATGAAAGTGGTCCTTTGAAGGGCAAAGCTTCTGGTCACAAGTATTTTTGTTTGCTTTGTGTCTTGTGCATTTAGACTTCTGATGAGGACTTATCTGTACTGTTACCACTGCATTAGTCCCAAGGCAATCACTGCCAGCAGGCAGCCTGAAAGCTAGTTCTCCTGTCTTAGCCTAAACAAAATCAGACCAAATCACCCTGAGCCATAGTCTTCATTCAGACCTACTCTCTGCACATGTTCCCAATGAAATAAATCAAGAGTGAATTTGGCCCATGTCAGGAGTAACCCTTTATGTTTTAATTTTCTAATTGAGAAGACAAGGTCTAAACACAGCATCCAGCTTCAAGTAACACAAAAGCCTGGGATTTATTGTAGAACTATTCTTCTGGTTGAGCAGCGTCAGGAGCAGACATTTCAGCTGAAATCAGCATCAGTTTGTCTTTTGAAAACCACTGCCTTGGTCAGAGTCCAGTTTTAGGCAACTGCTGTTACTCAGTTGGTTGGTCTGGGTGTATTCCCCAAAAAGAGCAGCCCATACATGTGTATTTGCCTCAGCCTGGAGTCTACACGAGCAAGTTTGCAAGCTGTGGAAGGGTCTTGTGACTCCATCACAAATAAAGGATCCCAACACATTCCTAATTTCTCCTCTTGCAAAATGTACATCTCCAAATTCACTTTTCATGATATTAATTTAAGGACCACAAGAACAAGAGAAGACATACTTCTGGCCCTCAAAATGTCCATTTTCCTCAGAAAGGCAGGTAGAAACATACTGAATGTTTACTGGACTGGAAAATTAATCACAAGGGAGGCTTTTCCAGCACAGCTAGGCTTACCTCTTCTTGTCATTAACTCTTGTGTGGGAAAATGACCCAGATTTTAAGTGCGACAAGGGGAAAAATAAGGCTTTTAAAAATTCATTCAAGCACACCAATGTTTCATTATACCCTTTGTAGAGCAGATGGCAAGATAAGGCTATACCCCCTGGGCCTGCTTCAGGGAGCTAACACAAATGCTGTTCTCACTACGGATCTCAGATGATGTTGCTGCCATCATTTCACTTGGGGATTTGGGTCAAAAGGCTTTACACTCAAATCTGGTTTTTATATAACACAAGTGCACCCAGACTAGACCCTAACAGATAAGCAGCGGGGAGGCTAGTACATAGCAGAGAGCCCTCTCAGGCACTTCCAGGTCGCTGATTTACACTGGTGCATTTACAGACTGAATCTTTCTAATCCAATTAAAAACTCATCTGAGCTGTCGATACAGATGTAGCCTGTTCTATTTTAGCGTCTCGTAGAATGTGCATTAATCCAGACCTATGGACAAACTAGCCCTTCTAGGCAAATTCTGCATTCTGCCAGCCCAGTTTCTAGCCCAGGTTCTCTCACTCAAAAAGCCCTTACTGCTCTCATGTTACCTGCCTACCCAGGAACTCCTATAGACGTGCATTGCCATCCTGTCTGAGTGCTTTATAAAACTGTGCAACATACACCATTAACCTTCTGAAAAATAGTACTTTTCTCTCCCAGCTCACTTGTCATGTAATGATGGCTAGGGTACTATCATTAAATATAAGAACAAGAATATGATCTATTTTCATTTCAATGGCTTCATTTGTTTGAAATCTATATTACAGGCTGTCAGGACATTTAATAAGTTATTGCATAGACCAACAACTCACAAACTTCTGGGGCCAAAAATTTTTACAGATCATCATGTATACTTGTCATTAAACTTTGCACTGAAAACATTATAAATTATACGTTTATACGTTATATGTTTAATAGACTTCCATAAGGCAGCTTTGAGCTGTTTTGCCACAAGCACATGGAACACTGGTATTTGCCAGGCATAAAACAAAGCTAAAAGCACCCTTAATACCACCACAAACTCTCAAACAACTCATAGAAACTGATACCCTTCTCAGTAAGCAAAAGCCCAGCGGCAACTGAAACAGGTCTTTCACTATGACCCAAAGGTAAACAAGTTCAAGTTTTAGCAAGCCAAGTTTAGGAGTAAAGCACATTTGTTGGTGACGCCTTCAGGAAGGCTGGATTGAATGCTTCAATGGATCTTGGTATTGGAGAGAGGTGAACTTTGATACAGCAATTAAAGTTTTGCATGTGAAAACCAATACTTAAACAGCATCCAGAAATAAATTGACAACAAAGCAGATTACAGATTATGATCTTACTCAGAGATACCTGTCACCAAGCAGAATTCTCCACAGTCAGTCAGCTGCACTTTCTGAGAGGAGTTCAAGTAGTCTCACATAAAAGGCAAACTGACTTAAGTATAGACCAGGATTTTGTGAGATATCTCCCTAGAAGGAGATTCCTCATCTGCTACTTAGAAGCAAGTAGACTCTCTTCTGCTGCACACCCTATTCTTTCCTTCTCACACCCCTGCCATAGAATACTGTAAATGCTAAAAAATTGTCTTGGGTGCTAGGGAAGGTGGAAACAGAAAGAAACGGAAAAGAAATCCATACCAATTTACTATGTACACAGAAACCAACTTTAGCTTAGGAAGTCCTTGAGCTGAAAATTGTTAGAGGGTTGGAGAGTATCTTGGAAAAAACCACCCTATGGCCACATATTATATTCTTCCCTAGGCATCTGCTTTGGACCCCATCTTGAAATAGGAGCCTGGGCTAGGTTGTCAGACCACTGATTTGATAAACTATAGCTGTCCCTATGTTTGGTATGACATACTGTAGTTGCCTGTATGTTAACCTCCACTTGCATACCCAAATTATACGGTTATTTTCATTGCTATAGCACTTTGAAGCCATGGTAATGGACAAGAACTTACTGGGCTAACGTTATAAGCGTAATGTAGAAGGATAACGGGCAAATTCCTCTAATTAATTCTGAGATCCAATATTTTCCTTTCTCTTCCTCATCTCAGTAGCACCACTCAGGCATATATACATTTACAGATACCTTACTTTACATAACCTCCGATCTCAGTGGTAATGAGATAGCTAATCAACTGCATCAAATGGGCATAACCTTTACAATGCAGACTGGAAAACAGCACAGCCCTATGACCTCTGCCTGTGTTTTTCATGCAGCCTGAACAAGAGGGCAAAGACAGCCAAGTCATTTGATGCCAGGCATGAATAGCAAGTGCCTGCTACTGGAATCCACAACATTTACCACAAAAGCAAAAGACAAAGTTCATCTGAAATAACTGTTTCCCTTCTGGTTTATGTCTGTTGCTGCAACAGCACCGTTTCATGGTTCAAAGGCAGCTAGCTGATGAAGCATAATTAGCATGGTCACCTGATTCTTATACCTCACCAGTAGTATGTTACTGATCAACTGAACAGTATAGCCCTTATTTTACAGAACCTCAAACCCTAAGATTTACCACTGTACTATATTATACAGCACGTTTTATCCCAAAGTTATTAATAAGAAATTGACTGTCAGGGATTCATTCTCTAGAGAACTTATGGGGTTCCTTCTAATATGTCCAGTCCTACACCTGGAGAATTGCATAGTGCTGTGAGAATAAATAAGCATATTTAAGCATTTTGTTGTAGTTATACCCAGTGCCACTGTCATCTGTCCTGTCATTTACCACCTTTCTCCCACCAAGAAATTGGTCATAAAAGAATGAAAAATAAAATCTTCAACCAAAGTTTTTTTCCTATCCCTAATAAGTCCCTTAAGTCCTTTTACTCCTCCTTTCAAGGAAGGAATTCACCCTAAAATATATCAATCTGCCAACAGAAACTTACCACAAGTTCAGAGAATCTGGCATTGAGCTCTTCTGCTGGTGGGATCGGGACAGAAAACTCAAGGAACTGGAGGGGGTTATTGTCCTTGAGGTTGATTTCAGGGAGGTCACTACCCCCAAAACAACAAAGAAACCCCAATGCATGACGATTCCTCTTCCGGGGGGCCATGATCATGGTGTATGATGCTATCTTCTGATCATGTTCTGCAGGAAGAAAAAACAAAACAAAACAAAAACCAACAGAGATTAAATGATAAACAAGACTCTTGGATCTTAGTTATCACTGGTGTAACAGCTGGAAGAGGACAGAAGGATCTGAGATACAAAAGAACAAAATAAACGCTCAAGTTAGACAAGGTAGCTAAGCTTTAATATGGTATTAACATGTTCTTGTATGGCAGTGTAGAATCACTTCTCCCAAAGTTTCTGAAAAGGTTTCACAAACTCAGTGTGGGATTCCCTGCAGGTAGATTTATCAGTAATGGTCAGTAGGCAAGGCTGAATGCTACCATTGAATACCAGTATTGGCCTTTCCCTCACTACTATAGTAAAGGAACCAAAGTATCAGAAGCAAAAAGCATATACTGGAGAACTTACCCACAATAAATGGAAGAATCCTCCAAAGGTATCCCATTTGGTCAAAATAAAATGAACAATGAAACAGTGAAGAAGAAATCAATTTTCCACCACTCTGGAGCCAGACCACCAAACACTGACTTATCCCTTTATGGCCAGGACTATCACAGTAGGACCATTTTGTCTATTCTGTTTTCAAACACACATAACTAGTTAGGGCTGCTTTATGTATCCAGGGGAGAAACTGCACAGTGCTAATGCATGCTTTCAGATTTATATTTTAGCTGCCAGATCCCATCTTGACAGGACCCAGGCTTGAGAGTCTTTGGTATCAGGAGGGTAAAGGGAGGCAAAAGGAGGCCTCAAGGAGGAGCTGGGAAGTGACTGATTTCACCACACAACACCGTTTGTGAGCGGCCCATCCAAACAGGAAGTCTCCTGCCAGCAGTTTGAAAGGAGGGATCTGTGCAGTCCACAGAGAACTGCATAGTTTGCCCTTTTAAGGAACTTGTTGTTTGACAGCTCAGGGGCTTATTTGTGTTACATTTTTTAAGGACTTCACTTTTTCACTTAATCTGCAGAATAAACCATATCCTTAGAGAGTAAATAAAGCCTGTTGTGAACCCTAGCTCCCTGGGCACAGGGCAGGGGAGCTGGGAGAGAGGTAGCAGGTAAACCGAACCACAGGATGCTGGATGCTGTTTCAGCAGCAACACAGCTGACCTTTGTCATCAGAGGAGCTGCCGCCTGAACCTGCCCTACAATGCTTTGGTCTGTTTGCTTGCCAGAACAAGGCTGCTTTGAGCTGTCATAGAGACTAAGTAGCTGTGCTAGGAAAAGCACCTTTAGGACAGCAGTTGCATAGTGGGACTTAACATATTTCACACAGCCAGAAGGTCTCCAGTGACTTTTTGTGTAGAAATTGGCATGCTTCCTTAAGAAAAAAAACAAGTGACAAACAACAACAAAAAAACCCCAAACCACCCAGACCTCCATCTTTGTGGCACTATGTGCTTGGCAGGAATCACCTGCCCTACTTTGTGCTGGGATTAATTTATCTAGCACCTTCCCTTATGCACTGGAGGGGCATCAGCTGCAACTCTCATGCAGCTGAAAGGAAAGTGAGCTGGTACCAAGCACTGTCTTCTGGCATGCTCACTTTCCCTTGCTCTCCATGTCAACTCTGCAAGGGTTGGTATGTCTCAGCAGGACTCACTAGGGCAGGGTGATGCTGGCTTCAAAAGCACATTCAGAAGAACATTGGATTCTCACTAGGAGATGCCAAAGGTCAACTTAACCCTGGAACCAGTCTCTGACACTGGTTCAATCAGCAAAAACCAAAATGCCCTCAAATCTAGCACAATGATGTACATGGCAACTTCTGTTTCCTCTCAGTGGTGGAGACTTAAGAGATTCGGTTCTTAAAAGATTTAACAAGAGAGCCTCAGAAGAAGTTGAACTTGTCCACCACAGACTGTCTTCTCAGGGACTACTCTGAGTGCAACATCCTTTATGGTCATCTGGTCATGGATGAGGTCAGAATCCATGTTTGACAAAACTTTGTTTTGGAAGGAACTCAAATCAATGAGACAAACCTGATTTACATACAATATAACTACCATTGCATCAATTCAGTTGTAACCAAGTTCTGGCCCACTCTCTAGAGGCTTCCTCACCATCCATCAAAGGGCCAGCATTCTCTGGGGCATGGGCAATGAATCCTCCTTGGAAAAACTGGCTGAGACATTGAAGTGATAGGACCATAATATGTTCCTTTATGAGCTCAGGTCAAGACTTTGGTAAGCACTCCTCCAAAAGAGGTACCTTACCAGAAAGTGAGTACTACATGAATGGATGTGAAGGTCAACATTTTCTACAGGGTAAGTACTGCCCTGGTCAGGGCACCACAGGTTGTCCTGTACCGACATTTCATAAGTCAGCTTTCATCTTCAGCAGGTTCACCTGAGATAAATGGTTAGTCTCCAGGCCTTCATCCATAATGCTGAAAAATACACAAGCTAGTGCTTGTTCCTGTGGTGTTGTCACAAAATTGGCATTTGTTCCTTGGGATCCATACTTGAGAAACTCAGCAAAGCTACTCAGCTTTTACTACTCTGCAAAAGCATGCAAAGCTTACATGAACAGTAACCTTGTTTTGCCTCACTTTCACAAAGCATCATTCCATTGCACAACTTATAACACTGGCATTTTCCAAGTCCATCTATAAGCAGCATGCAGGAAATTCATACTGACACAGAGGGGTACAATGGCACTTGTTTATTGCTACAACACTGTAACTGTAGATAGGTTAGGTGTCTAGATGCTTTTAAAATAAGAACAATTAAGGACAGCTAGAAAGGAATCCAGCACAGGTATTTTAGAATTGAATCACTGAATGATATTTCTAAGTGGGAGCACAGTCTTTCTTAAGATTAAGCCTGCCAGTCAGAGGATGCATTTACTTAAGTTGCACTGTTTATGCTATTTAAGTACTAATTACAACTCCTTGATTTTTGTTGGTGGACATAGTTTTAAACAAAATAAACATTTTCTAATAGCCTCCAAATTAATAATCTTTTCCTTTTCTTTCTCTCTCATTTGCTTTTTCTTTGTCAAGAACCAAATCTGGGTAAAATGTGCTTCCAAAGGATGGGGTGAGGGGTGGGTGGGAAGGCAACAAAGAAAATGAAGAAAATAACATCTTTCATTTTTCTGAGTGGTAATGGATAACAAAGCTGTCATAAAAATTTATGAAAATAACAAAAGGTGGGGTTTTTTACTCTAATAAAAGCTCCATTGCCTTTCAACTTCTTGCAAGGAAAGTGAATGTAAAAATGAAACGTGCAATTATCTGTTTCTATATATACCTCCAGTGAGAATCAATGGGAAATCTCTCTCTGGAGAGAATCCCGCTATTACACATAACTCCTTTCCACAGGTCTTCTCAGTTGCACTGTTTTACCCTCTTGCACAACACAAAAAAGTTGCCATCATTTCAACAGCTAACCACACACCCACTCCTCAGCAATCCCCCTCCTGCTTCCCAGCCCCATCTGTGGTTCAGCTTAGGTCAGGAGTCACAGTCTGGAGCTTTGCCCAAGGTCTAATTATAACAACGTCCTCTCCCTCTGACAGGGCATACGTGTTCATTTCTGAACCATTTGGCCCAGTGACCAAACATAATTAAGCTAATGCAATTTTTCCAAGTCTTATCATAAGGTTTAGCCACATGGGATGGGATCCATGCTAACTGCACATGAGAATCCTCTTTCAATTGCAGGTTCTAAATTGTTTCTTCAGTCTCACTCTTTTCTTCATTCTCATCTAGAAATTGTCATTTTCATGCAAACATATCCTAAATAAGCAACATTCCACAAAGAGTAAGACGCCTGAAACAACTGCTATGCCAGCAGCTCTCCTGTGCAAGAGAGCTGATTATCATAGTTTTGACCTCACTGTCCTGTCCCTCACCACAGTGAACAGCCAAAGCACAACTGTAACTAAAATAGAGAAAATTACTTTTGTATCATCACCTTTGGAAAAACAGAAGAAAGAGGGAGAACTCTGTGGGTTAGCTAAACACACGAGGTCCTGCAAAACCAGTGTGCAACATAAGGAAGCATTAATGGAAAACACTGATACGCTCACTTCCAGAGCTGAATCTCCACTGATCATCAACAGACACACAATGGCAGTGGATGTACCCACAGCTCTCACATGAGTGGGAAGCATGGGACTAAAAGTATGATGCAGAATCACTGTCCACACTAGTTTATGCTAACAGGAGAGGAAAATAAAGTAAATCACTTCCATCTCCCTGTAAATCTGTATCTTTCTCTATGGCAGGATAAAACATATAAATGTGATGTATTATCACAGAGGTAGAAAGAAACCTGAATTTGGATGGTTTGGAACATAAGCCAAATCACTCCCCACCCCTAAATTCAAGTTAAATCTCTGTTATTCAACTATTAAATAATAAAACCACCAGAAGTTCATGGTATTATAATAGCTACCTTCATCATCACTTACCAATGATGAAATGGAGAAAATAAGCACCATGCTCAAAATTGTCAAAATATATATATTGGGTAAAGCTAAAGAGCTCCGTACTGACACTATGCTCAGTTCCCTGGACCATGTTGCTTCTCCAGTACACAGATGGTGAAACTATGAGCTTCACAGCATGTTCCAATTACCATGGAAATTTTCCATGTATGTCACACATAACCTGACAGATGTCAGATGGAATGTAAGGCAATTGCAGCATGGGGGATGGGGAAAGGGAGCAGGCAAGCAATCCATTTGTTGCATCTGCAGTAGTAACTCAAAGCCTGTGGTTTGGATTTGTCACTATACTAAGGAATTTCCTGGGCTCCAGGGAGCAAAACAGCAACAAAATCCACAAAGTTAAAACCTTTCTTTCCAGAAGGAGGGTGGTCCTTCCTGAAGAGTGCACCTGCCTACTATGTTGGAAAAGAAGGCATCAGACCCAAACTGGATCAACAGATCACAGGAAAGAAAATCCTGGAAAACAAGTGGGGCCTTGTGCAGCGATGGCCACTCAGTCCCGACGAGCCATGGCCCACACTTAACAGTTCCACCAGAGGAGAAAGCTCAGCTCAAAACACAGTGTGCATTTTGAAGCCAGTTCATGGATTTTCCCTCCCATAACACATCAAAACAAGGATGCAGATCTCAAGGGACTTGAGATGCAGACCTATAAGGACTTCACAAGCCAGCCCAGGCACTCAGCTCTGGTCTGTTTTACACACCATCCCATCAAAACTGAGATGGTTGAGAATTTCAAAGCATTCCATAGACCTAAAAATTGTCTCCTGCTATATACATAGTATTATATATTATTAATACTTTATTTAATTTTTAATTTTTAGGGTTTTTTTTCATTTATTTGCCTAGGAAATATGTCCTGAGATAAGAGAAAAGGCAAGGGCTATTTGAAGACTCTCAGGTGTAACTATATCCATGAACCTACTTAATGCAATGTGTCTGTCAAAAATCTGTTTATTGTTAATACTTTAAGGATGCTCAGAATGTGCTGGATGACTAATGACCACTAATGTTAGTCTGTTAATGTCCACAAATCCAATACCTCTCACCTGATACCAGCTTATCGACACCAAAAAAAGCTGAAGAACTGTAAGAGGCCTTTCCCTTCTGAAACATTAATTTGCAACACTTTCTCTGTCTTCCCCTGGGAATGAGGGGAAAAAACTCCCCTCAAAACAAAAAAACAAACAAAACCAAAAACCAAACACCAAAAGAAAACAGAAAAAAGATACCAGCAGGCTCCTCATGTTCCTCCAATCCATTTATTTATCCAAATTGTATTCATAGAAAAAAAATTTTAAAAGAACAGTCAGACCAAACAACAAAGCAGTTACAGTCAGTATCATAAATCTGGCTAGTAATCATTTGTTATTCCTTTACACCTTTTTTTCCACCTTATAATCAAGTACAGATTAATAATTTTCTATACCTGACTGAGCTGACCGAACAATCCATTCATTCTTTTACCTGCTAAGAAGTTATTTTATTTTTACAAATGTATTAGTTTAGTATAACTCTGCACACAAAAATTTGCAGGGTGAAAACTAATCTGTCTTTCTAGACACCAAAAGCTGAGTCTTAATTATAATCTTGCATCTCATTTAGATGCAAGTAAATCTGCACATCTTTAACATTTCTGAGTGGCAATGTGACCGCCGCAGCTTAAATTACACACAAAACAAGTAATATTCACAACTT
Source organism: Harpia harpyja (assembly GCF_026419915.1). Lineage (NCBI taxonomy): Eukaryota > Metazoa > Chordata > Aves > Accipitriformes > Accipitridae > Harpia > Harpia harpyja. The sequence continues at coordinate 22,641,850 of NC_068952.1, forward strand.
AAGTGTTTATCCAGAATACATATGTCCTTCGTCTCCTCACTGTCTAAGCACACAAGATATTTGTCTAAGAGGGGAGGCAGAGATGTCCTACTAAACGGCAACTTTGGAGGCAGGAATACATTTTGCTTAGTGCTTATTGTACCACATGTTCCCATCCTAATTTATAAATTCCACACTTAGGCAAGCTTGCCAACAATTCAAACCACCATGGTGGTGGATCCAACGAGACTGCATGCCCCCTAAATATAAGCAACCTTTCTGGTTTGAGTGCAGTAGTCTACAGTCCTATCTTTCTTTCCTTGCCCCCTCCCTGTTATTACTTCCAAGTTTTCTAGTGTTGCAGCACTGCAGTTTCAGTAACATCTACAGATACCCTCCACTTCCTTCTCAATCAGAAAATCTGGACTGTTACCAAGATCAATTTTCCTGTTTTCCTCACCATGAAACACATTTGTTCTATTCATATATCTCACTAAAGGTTACCCCATCCCCTTCTACTAACAAAACAAAACAAAAAGCTTCTCTTTCAGGCAGGGGAGAATTACAGTTTCCAATTCCAGCCTTAGTTCTCTCTTTCCTTCTTTTCTATCAGCTTTGGTTTTATTCTCTACTTTTTTTCACTGTTCCATTGCAATATCCTAACTTTCTTTCATGACAACTCTTACACTTGGAATGGCTTCTAGTAGCCAATTCCTATACCTCAAACTGCAAAACTCCTCTCTTTTTTTAAGCAGATATTAAAGAGAAAAAAAACTTCTGAAGATACACCTACTGCATGACACAAGCTGTAAAGACTGCACCACACTGTGTGTATGTTTTATTTTTGTTGTATTATACTCCACCAGTATGTTTTATTTTTGTTGTATTGTACCCATTGTCCTAGCTGTGGCACTGAGGTTGTAGGTTCTCAAGCATAGGGTCTTAGTTACCTGCTTGAATCAGTTATTGTACAGTGCCAAGTAGACTTATGGTACTATACAAATAGCAGTAAAAACAGTAGGTCAGCAAAAAGTAATCACCTGGCTGGAATCTGGCCAGGACATGCCAGTTCACACCCCAGTAATGATGCTGCTGTAGAGGCAGCATTTAGCAGTGGCCACAAATCCAGTGCAGATACATTTATGCTTTATGAAATAATGGAATTTATGCAATTATTCCCCTACCACAGCATTAGCATCACTAGATGGGTCGGTTTGTTTTGTCGTTGTTGTTCTTCAAATCACTGTGATTGTAAGAGCCTGTGGGAAATACACTACATAAAAGCAAACATGGGGGAAAAATCCCACAAACCGCACAGATGCCACCCCAGGACCCAATCATAACTGAGGACAAGACCATCTAGCAGTAAGTCTTTTCAAACACTCTCTACAATCCCCAGATTTTACTCTTGAAAGAATTCATGTGCTAAAAATGTTATTTTTAGGACTTGCCAAGAATATACTGTAATCTCAGGGCCATGAATTCAGGACAAGACTACAATCCAAGTTGTGACTGTGCTACCCAACAGAGCAGGTCTGACCTGCCTTTTCTGCAAGCTATGGATCTAGACAGCAGAGCCCAGGTTAGACTCTTTACTTTCTTTTGGTGGTGGGTACAACACTGTGATGCAATTTCACAGGATAGAGTGCCTTGGAAGCTGGAGTGTGAGATGAAGCCTTTATTCAGTATAAGAATTCATAGACTGAAGATGAAATAGATCATGATGACATCAGTCAAGCAGACATACACATTGACGTTCAGAACCAGCACGATGCTCCTTCAGTTCCAATGCAGAAGACTAATTTCCTCTACAGGAAGATGAACTCCCATGCCTTTTACAGGTCTTATGGTATGAAATCCCTTTAATGTCATTGGTCTGAAACTGGCCCTAATCAGTAATGTCTCTCAGTTCTATCCATAAGACCAGCTCCCAAGAATGAGACATCCACATGCCAGAGCCAAGTCTTTGATCACCTCAAGAAAAAAGCCAAGGATAGAGTGATCTGGAGAACAAGCTGTCCCACTCAACCCTCTATGCCAAAAGACCAGGAATACTGGTAGGCAGATTAGCACTAAAGCTTGGTCTAGGGACTTGAAATCTCTGCAATATTTCTATTGGGAAGAGTGGGGTTTAGTTACAAGGGATGTGAATCCAGAGTTTCCCAGTAGCACTAAGACCTGCCGCATTCATAAGAATGAACACACAAAACCCCATTACTAAGAGCGTCCCTGTCTTGTTTGAGTCATTATAATTTTTCCATTCTGTCATTGCCCAATTATTTCCAGACATGATGTAACTATTTTGCCAAGGGATTTGGGAGTCAAAATGTTGCTGCTGTTGTCATCGTTATCCTGGGTGCCTGGATTTTCCAGACAAAATAAGCAGCTGAGGGCATTAGAGTGCCTCTGCTGAGAGAGAAATAACCTGTAAGAACTGCCAGTGTGCTCCAAGAAAAACAAACAGTAAAGGTCCAATTACATCTTCCCAAACTCCAGCTCATTTCCATGTGAAATGCTGTTTTCTTATTCAGACAATTAGTAGAAGAATGTTTCATCTGTTGTCCGATGGGCCCCTACAGGACATTAAAGCTCAACTTGACTGGAAATATGCCTTTGTTATAAGCACTGGAAACTAGCCACAGATGTAGGTGTACAAGTGCTGCCTTCACTATTGACAAGCAAATCAATTACCTGCACTGGTAAAATTTTCCTGAAGTTCTCTCATTGGAAAAAGCAACTCAGTCTTTATACCAAATGGGTATAACTGGGGGAAAAACCCAACACAGACAACATTTGGACTTTTGCATGTTTTTCATGGATGGCACTGAATCTCTTCAAAACTAGTGTTCATCAATGCCACCTGGGAAAGCCAGGTTCTAGGCTGCAGATCTGCCACTTTCCTACTTAGTGCCCCAGCCAAAGTACAGAATATTTCTACATGTCACTGCAAACCTGTAAATAATAAAGATGGTGGTACTCAGTTCAGTTCCATATACTGAAAAGCCACTGATGGGGATTATAGTTAAAAGGCTTCTTTAGTAATTCACTAAATGGAAGAAACAGTCAGTAGATGCATCACAAAGGGAACAGGTCTTGGGATTTTGATGCTCTCTCCATCATAGAGATGGTTTCCGTAGGTCAAGGCACAGACAGGGTCAAACTGTCATTCATTTTATATACCTCTTTTTTAAGCTACTCAGATTCCAGAGTTGTCCATTTGGCACCAAAAATAAATCCACTCTAGAAAATGAAGTTAAGAAAAGGTCATATACAACATTTTATTCCAGCATTTTTATTTTTGTTCAACATTCTCACAAGGGATACTCTGGGTTCAATGCCCCGAAACCTCAACATTACGCAAGTAGGTTTGAACTCCAAGCCAACAGCTTGGTGAAACTGTTGAACTTTTAACCTAACGTGTCTTCATGAAGAATGGATATTTGGAAAGAGTTCTGCTCAAGGATTTTGGGTTGTTTTCTGTGTGTATTTTTAAGCAGCATCCAGATAAAATATATTTTCTGGCTGCTGTAATATTTACAGGAGGAGACTTTACACCAACACTGAAAGCTGGTTTCAGAGCCGTGACTTACTGCTTTAGGTTTTGGGGCTGTTTAGTGTTCCATGGCATTAGGGTGAACAAGGCCTCATCTATATTTAGGTCAAATTCCACAGAGCTGATGCTCTGAGTGACACAAGTAATGATCAATTATGAGGGTCTGAAAAGAAAGCACTACCTAAAACCAGCCACCTTCCTCACATGGTCAGTGGGAGCTTTTGGCCATCAGCAGTATGTTGGAAAGAGTGCAGTAAAAGGAGGGACAGGGAGAACCCCCCTAAAATATCCAAATGTGAGGATATTCTCTATAAAGTGATGCATATCCATGTGGTCTAGAGCATATGGTACACAAGGGTGTGGTGCCTATGCCGATTGCTACCAACTCTATTCTACTGCCTTCTCCAGGCTGCCGATAGGTAGTTCCAGTCTCCCGGATTCTCATAGCAAGAGGACATGTCCACGTCAAGGCCCTTTACTGTTCAATGTGAAGAAAAGTTTAAGTACTGAAGTATATCTAGAGAAGATTTCCTAGAACTGTAACAGACCAGCACACTGTTCTTCCCCAGAAATGGGTCATTTGCTTAAATGTATGCTTAGATGCCCAAAGAAAACTGCAGAGAAGCTACATACAGCAAATGTTTGGGTAGTCATCTCTGGACTTCTAAGTATCTACAGCAAGTCAATAGTCTGCCTGAAGATACAGCAAGTTATTTCAGCTTCTGAGCCCAAGCTACTTGCATCTTGTTCGCAAAGATTTGAGCACACTCCACAGAAAACCAGACTGCAGTATAAAATTCCCTCAGCTCCCCGCTACAGCTGCACACTACAGGAAAAAACAAAAACAACCCAGCAAAAAACCCAACCCTGCTTCTAAACAGCCACTTGATCTGGGTACATAGTCCTTAGACATGATTCAAAAAGAAGGCCCATTGTATACAGATAGAACAGAAGTCTACCCTCTATTAGAGAAGGAACATCTTCTTTATCCCCTTAGGGCTGCAAACATTATTATTATTATATCCAGTGATTTATGTCTTTGCAGAACATGTACCAATATCACTACTTGTCTCTAGTTCTGTCCAGCACTGATTTATTTGATGGATTGTACAGGGTTTTATCCAAATCATCACCTGCTGCTCTTTGTTTTGTCTTACCCTTTGGAAGCATATTTAAAACTTACTTAAATAATTAATTTTTCTTGCATCTTATATCTTAAATTTATGGATGGGATACATAGAAATAAAGACAGTAAACAGTCATACGTTGCCTCCTACAACAAGTTCAGGTCTTGACTCTGCTGCCCTGGTCAGGCAGGGATTTTATAAGATGAATACATATTATGCAAGAAAATCTCCCACTGCAAGAAAGGCTGAAATTGCCGTTATCCCCATTTTCTACTTGCTGTAGAGAAGAAATAGCCAACCAGGACCAAAATCTTCCCAGTAACAAGAAGTAGCAGCAGCATTTGACCCCCCCCCGCCCAGAAGCCCATCTGAACAAGGAAGCACTCTCCATTTTCACACAACGCTTTGCACCTACCTCCCAGAAAAATAAGCGGGAATTGCAAAATGTCAGAAGCTCCAAAACATCAAGACCAACTATGTATTTGGCCTGGATGGCAAACAAGCAGAAATACATTATATGTAACCCAACAATTTGCATGCAAACTGCCAGCCTATCACTAATTTTTAACTATTCGCTGTTGGACCCATAAATATGAGATGAAAATGGCACTAGCACTACTGAATCCCCATGTTTTAATTTTATTTCCGCCCCCCCCATAGTCATTCATATTACAAGCAAAGGGTCCACCACACTACAGTGGTGCCTGGCAATGCTTAAAACAGAGAAAATTGTGCAGAGAAGTGGCTCGATCTCCAAATCTCTGAAAAGAGGATGAACTAGCAGATGTATAATGGAAACACTGAGCCCACACCACTGAGACACTCTTCAGGGTGACCTCTTCCCTAGTGCTTGTTCTGTCCACACCACTGAGACACTCTTCAGGGTAACCTCTTCCCTAACATCAGTCAGACACAGCCTGTAAGAAGCATGGCTACTGCCCAGGAGATGTTCTTAGTGCTGGGTTTACAGTGTTACCAGCTATTAATCACAAAAAGCTCCACTGGGATAACCCCAGAATTAAACAAATTAAGCAAAGCAAGTCTAGAGAGGGGAGTTGGTGTGGGAAGTAGTTTTAAGGAACATTACTTTGTTTCCAAGAAAAAAATGGTTCTTCAGGCAGGATAGAGTCCACAAGGTCTTAAAATATCCTGTTCATGCTGAGATTTCAAACACAGGCAAAAAATTTCTACGTTTTTAAGAGGTCATGCATGATAAGGAAACAATTCATCTCTTACAGGGTCTACTAATAGCAGAACTAACTCTCCTTAATTCCCAGAGCACATTTCATATCCATATCAATATTGCAGGAAACATTTCCAGCATCTACTAGAATACTTCTACAGTAAGAGTTTCTCTCCATTTAAATTGCAATAGTACAACTACATGGCGAACAGTTCTCAATCAAGTCCCAGAATGATGACCACCAAGTCACCTGTTTCCCAGAAAGCTGCTTATAGTAGAAGTGCCTTCCAAGGAAGTGATTTTCACAGTACCTCAGAAACCTCCATGCAAAAGAGGATGAAACATAATATTTGCCAAATGAAAACAAACAAACAAACAAAACCCCACACCTTTAGTACTGGGACTGGATCCACCTTGAGAAGCAGTTTTGTCTCATTCATGTAATAGAGAGAAACCAACACTGACAGTATCTTGAAAATTATATCTCTCTGCCCCTTCTAACTGACCACTCTGGACTTTTTTTGGTCATTTATCTGAGTTGGAAGGAGTGTCTCTAAGGATCAAAATTTGAGCTTGAGTTACTAAATAACTGAATAGAGGGAAACCACTTATCACGGGAAATGAGGCAAAGGGCAAGAGGAAAGATCAATTTTCTAGCTGAAAGGATGATGTGCTCTGTGGGAGTACTATAGCAAGTCTCATGCTGTGGAAGGACCTTGGTGTGGAGTTAGTGCCTGTGGGTCAACCAGCCAATAGTTCAGTCAAGAAAATAAATTTACACCTTTGTTTTCGGTTCTTCAAATATTTAGGCTGAGGTCACTCCAGAGGAAATCTCTTTCTTATCAGATACTAAGGGTCTTATATTCTGTAGAGCAAATTATTTCAGACCTTTGCAAGGGAATCCCCCCAAATCATATTTATGTAGGAAAAGTCAGCAGGGAAAAAAAAAAAAAAAAAAAAAACCAAACAAAAAAACGCTAAGAGAGAAAAAGAGAAGCATTTTATCCTTCTTTTCAGAAAGATATTGGAAGATATACTCAAAATACTGTTTGTCTTATCAAGGTAGTAATTTCAGGGTGAACACACTATTGGAATTAGGTTATAAAGACTTTACAAGAGCCTGTCATTCCTCAGATGAGTGAGCAACATACATTCCCTATATAGTTTCCTCTCCATGGGTATAACAGATTCCTATTAATTCCAATGGAAACATGTAACTTTGTAGAACAAGAGACTGAGTCTTCCAAACAGAACTCAGACTTAGTTCATTTATGGTGAAATGTCCCTTACTAGAATTCTGCCAGGTGGGCACTTGAGATTTTTTTTTTTTTTTCCAGTCCCCAAAATATTTCATTTTCTCCAAAGGCCTTTTGCACTGATTTTAGCAAAGTCAAAGTGGACCATCAAAATCATCCTTTCCTGACTCCTGGGGAATGTATTCCAAGTCATATCCAAACTTCAGTAGGGGCCAGTATGAACGCCTCTTTTTAACTGCATTCACTCATGCAATTTCTATCATTAAAAACAGAAAGAAAGGCTGATGGTGCTAGAAGTAGGGTCAATAGAGAAACTTTCTTCTTTCAATAATTGAGATATAAAACAAATGGTTAGATTGAAGATAAAACACCTTTTCATTTGGGCTGTAAAACTGTTTTCTCCGCTCCAAGAAGTGGGCAATGCAGTGAGGCAGAAAGCTAAATCTAAATTGGAGGTAATACTTCACAGTGGAACAAGAAAGCGCACATGTACTTGGTTAGTGTTGCACAGACCTCTTGCCAGGCTAGATGTAGTCAGAAAAGGTTTAGTTTTCAAGCTTAATCCTAACTGTAAAAGTTTCTGACTACAGATTCAGAAAAGCAATATATGCTGTATGTCAGTAGTAGTTTTATGCTTCAGCTACACTTCCATGCTTCCCCTTAAATCTTCCTTGCCCAGGAATACTCTTCCATGCTGTTTACAACAGCTCAAACAAGTTGCCTCAAGTTAGAAAGAAAGTGAGGGCAGAGTCCTCATTGCTTCTGACACCACTAAGCAGAAGCTGCTCTCAAGCTGTGCAGAAATTCAAAGCTTCCCTTTCTCTCTGGGCCCTGAGCACCTTTACCAGCCAGTGCCAGAGTGTAGAGTTGTGCATCGTGGACTACAGTGCAACAATCTTCAGCTCTCTCCATCCTGTGCCCCCATCACCACCACCAGCAAAGACCTCAATGTGGTTTGCTCACTGTTCCTCCTCACCTATAGATTTTCAATGCAACACAGAGCAGCAGTAGATAAGCAGCACTCACTCTGGAGAGGATAACTAACACAAGACATACAGGGGAAAGTGACATCAGATGCAGACTTTTTCTCCCACTGATTGAAGAACTTGTTGGGATATGCCAGTGTTCTGCATGTCTCTTAGTTGGTTTCAAAGTGTCGTGGTTTAACCCCAGCCAGCAACTAAACACCACGCAGCCGCTCACTCACTCCCCCCCACCCAGTGGGATGGGGGAGAAAATCAGGAAAAGAAGCAAAACCCGTGGGTTGAGATAAGAACGGTTTAATAGAACAGAAAAGAAGAAACTAATAATGATAATGATAACACTAATAAAATGACATCAGCAATAATGAAAGGATTGGAATGTACAAATGATGCGCAGTGCAATTGCTCACCACCCGCCGACCGACACCCAGCCAGTCCCCGAGCGGCGAATCCCTGCCCCCCACTTCCCCGTTCCTATACTGGATGGGACGTCACATGGTATGGAATACACCGTTGGCCAGTTTGGGTCAGCTGCCCTGGCTGTGTCCTGTGCCAACTTCTTGTGCCCCTCCAGCTTTCTCACTGGCTGGGCATGAGAAGCTGAAAAATCCTTGACTTTAGTCTAAACACTACTGAGCAACAACTGAAAACATCAGTGTTATCAACATTCTTCGCTCTGAACTCAAAACATAGCACTGTACCAGCTACTAGGAAGACAGTTAACTCTATCCCAGCTGAAACCAGGACAGTATCCACCCCTTATTCTATACCATTGACGTCATGCACAGTTCCCATACCTTTAGTTACATCCTGATCAATCATCACCTTTCCATTCCTTTAAGACATATGAGCAATGATATATATATATATGTATACACACACAGAGATATCATTCCTTTAGTTCATGGGTCATGTTCATAAAATGTTCATTGAGTTCATTTAGTTTCCGACTCTGGGCTCCATCTGTCATACCAGTCTTTCTGGGCAGGAGGGATGGTGCAAAGTCCTCTCAGTCGGTAGAGCAGAATTGGGCTTCAGTGCAGTGTGACAAGCAGGTGACATTTGGCGCAGCAGGAGGATGGTGTGCACCGTTGGATTGTTGCATGCTGGAGTCAGTTCTGGTTCCATCACTACTGCGCTTTGCTCAGTTTTATCACAGTTCTTTTCTTGCTTGATCTAAGTGATTCTTACTATAGTACTATGGATATAGCACATAATTATAGTAAGGATAACATACAGTAGCAGGGTTATATAGCAACTAATATACAGTTTAATTCTGGCTGTTCTCACCTAAAATTAAATCCCCTTGAGGCACACATCGGACTTCCCCATCTTTTCGCATCACCCACCAAGTGCACCCAGGCCCTTGAGCAAAAGCAATCCCACGAATGGGTTTACCTTTGCCTGAGGCAGGAGTAACCCAGACTGTCTTCCCTAACATATTTTTTATGTGCACTACAGGGACTTTATCCCCTTCGACAGTATGTAAAAATTCTGACTGGGCAGGGCCACCCCGATTGGCAGATCCTCTGGTGTTGACTAACCAGGTGGCTTTTGCTAAATGTGTATCCCAATGTTTGAAAGTTCCACCCCCCATTGCTCTCAATGTAGTCTTTAACAGTCCATTGTATTGCTCAATTTTCCCAGAGGCTGGTGCATGATAGGGGATATGATACACCCACTCAATGCCATGCTCTTTGGCCCAGGTGTCTATGAGGTTGTTTCGGAAATGAGTCCCGTTGTCTGACTCAATTCGTTCTGGGGTGCCATGTCGCCACAAGACTTGCTTTTCTAGGCCCAGGATAGTGTTCCGGGTGGTGGCATGGGGCACAGAATATGTTTCCAGCCATCCAGTGGTTGCTTCCACCATCGTGAGCACATAGCGCTTGCCTTGGCGAGTTTGTGGGAGTGTGATATAGTCAATCTGCCAGGCTTCTCCATATTTATATTTCAGCCATCGCCCTCCATACCACAGGGGCTTTAACCGCTTGGCTTGCTTAATTGCAGCACATGTTTCACATTCATGGAATGTGAACACAAGGAACATTTCAAAGGAACATTTTATGTTCTTTTCTTACTTCTATTTGCAGATTCTCTTCACTAGCTATAGCTGTGGAGCTCTTCAAACAAAATGCTTCTCACCTGCCTACCACTTCTGAGACAACCCCATGGAAATTCCACTGACATTCAGGAGCTGCTCAACAACACATAAGCTGTTCGGCGTCAGTCATCCACAAATAACATACATGCATTCACAACCCCAGGCACTGTCAGACGGTTGGTGAATAGTAAAACAATGTCCTCCTGTTCTGCTGGTCAATTAAGCTCCCACAAGTAATTTGTGAATAAACATGTTAAAAATGGATAACAGGTTTGGCTGGTAGAACATATACTTTAAGCTCAACTATTGAATATGAGTAAAAATTCTAAGCTTCTTTCACTGCTTTGGTGATATATCCCTGGTTTTCAGTGCGAGATGTTTCTACACAGTAAATGTTTCCAGGCTCACAAAACCAAACACACATCCCCCAGTGAAGTTCTAAAAGAGAAAACCAGACAACTTTGATGCAAGTCTTCCTTCCTTCCCTATCTGAAAATATTGAAACAGCCTCAGTCCAGACTTCTGCCCCCTCTTTCAAACTCCACTGACTGCCATTGTAGCAAATACTCCACCTCAGTTCAAGCTCTCTGTCCCCTCTAGATAAAGCAAAAGGATTTGCAACCTGTTTCAGAAATAATCTGCTAGAAGGAATTCCCTTCCACTGGCTTTATTAGAACATTGAGAGCACAGGTTTTTGCAACACCTTTTTCCTATCTTCTTTCAGCCAAGGAAGTACTTCAGTAAGGAGATTTAAAGATAGAGGGCCTAAAACAAAGCTTTACTATGGTCCATATGATATATATCTATCTCATTTCCTTGTTCTCATTCCCACCACCAGACAGACCCAAAAGCCCACAATGTTTTTATAAACACACCAAAAGTAGCTGGGGACATAAGTATGAAAACATGTACAGCAGTTTATTTTATGCTGGATTGTTTTATGGCTCTCTGCCAGCATTTTGGATGCACAGCCCCACTAGGGTCACAGTGCTAAAATTTTCCTTAAATAAATCCCACTCGAAGGTCCAGGCCTCTTTTTCTCCCTCCATACCACCTGGATCCCAACACTCCTGAAAGAAAATGGAATTTATCCAGTGCAGAAAACAATAACAATGTGTATGTACATGCCTCTGTACTGAGTCCTCTCCTAGCTTGGCCATGCTACGCCACGACTTCCTTCATCAATGCAGTTTCCCAAGCGCTATATGGGGACAGGACCTGTACAAAGCTGCAAAGGTGACTAATGGCTTTGGCTCATCAAATCCAAAAGTTGGTGGGGATGCAAACTGAGAGTTCTGAAACAAGCTCAGCAGAACAACTAGAGCATCTTTGTCCTCTCAAAGCCTGAGTGAGATGAGACAAAGGTCAGGGTCCTCTCAAGTATTACATCCCGCAGTGGCTTTACACACAAAGAGCCCCATCTCACAAGCCTCCAATGCCCCATTTTATGCTTCAATCCATGTTTTCCCATTAAAAGGACATTAGAATCCCAAAGCACATGTTTTATTCTGTCCGTCTCTGAAACTTAGAAAAAGTTATAAGTCCACATTATTTTACCAGGCAGTAAAGGCTAATCTATATGAAATATATGGAAGGAGAAAAAAAAATTGGTTGAAATGAAGACAAAAAATGAAAATATTGCCTTCAGCCCTCACTGAAGAAAATTTATATGTCTTTCTCAAGAAACGATGCTTCTTTCGTGCACTTATAAAGAGAGTTTTCTTCTTTGCAAGAGAGTTTTCTTTCTTTGCAAACACTGCAGTGTAAAACAAACAATCCCCAGATTAACAAGAAAGATCTAACAGGTTTTCTTCAAGAGGCAGACCGAACAACTCTTAAAGCAGGTAGCAGTGGGGTGAGCCATGACACACCTTTCATTAAGAAGATGATAAATGAGTTCTGAGCAACTGGTAGAGGGAGAGAAAAGAGAGAAAGAAAAGTGTGAAATGACGAGTAAAAACATTCCCTTTAAGAAAAAGGTATAGTTTTGGTCTGCAAGGGGGATTAAAGAGGACATTTAGAAGCAATGTGTACTACCAAGAATCTTTTCCAGGGAAGGCCCAACTTCCTGACCTCAGAAGCCACAGGCCAAAAACTTTCACATGGTCAAAAGCCAAAAGACACACACCACACACCTTGTGGAGCTGAGGAAAGGGAAAGTGCTAGGAAGTGGTTTGCAGGCTGCATGTAACAATAAATCCTCATGACTCCTGCTGCAGCTTTTGAGATAAGGCTGGGCCAGGCAGGTAGCCAGCTCTTAAGAAAATGCTGCAATATTGATCTCAGCAGTTGAGGTTGGAAGGGGCATCTCGAGACTGTCTAGTCCAACCCCCCTGCTCAAGCAGGGTCAGCTAGGGCAAGTTGCTCAGGACCATGTCAATTTGGGTTTTAAGTATTTCCAAGGATGGAGTCACAACTTCTCTGGGCAACCTGTGCTAGAGTGAAAAAGTTTCTTGTGTTCAGATGGAATTCTCTGTGCTTCAATTTATGCTCATTGCCTCTTGTTCTGTCACTGGGCACCACTGAAAAGAGTGCACCTTTCTTAAGCGAAGAGTCAAATTTCTCAAAAGCCCTCTTAGCAGCAAAGCCCCCGCTCTTTGTAAGTGTTTAAGGGACTTACTTCTGTGTACAGATCTAGATTGGTTGAATGATGAGAGAATATTGCAGAAATTGTCTTGAGCCAACATCTGCTAATGACAGACAAGAACAAGCCGCAGAACAAAGATCCATGCATTGAAGAGGTATGTTAGAAATAAAAACACCAGTACATTTTCCCATAAATTGAACTCAATATAGGTTCTCACACCACAAAAATTCACAGACAGGGTTGTCAATCCGCCAAAAAAAGACTCTTCATATTTGTAGAAGGTAAGTCTTCACAGCTTGTTACTCCACTGCATTAGGCATCTGCTCCATCCTTTCTCAAAACCAAATGTTAATGACAACACAATTTTGCCATTGACATTAACAGTTGTGATTCCCCAGACAATTTAATACCAATAGAAACAGCCTTAAAGAAAAGCTCTTGACTGGTAATTGTCCTGGGTTCAGCTGGGATAGAGTTAATTTTCACAGGAACCTGGGAGGGGGTACAGCCGGGACAGCTGACCTGAACTAACCAAAGAGCTATTCTATACCATGTGACATCATGCTCAGTATATAAATGGGGAGCGGGCTGGGGGGGGCTCTCTCGGCTTTCGGTGGGGGAAGTGGCGGAGCGTCAGGTTCTGGGTGGTGAGCAGTTGCACTGTGCATCACTCGTTTTGTATATGCTTTTATTAGTACCGTTGTTGTTGTTGTAACTTCTTTTTGTGTTGTCCCAGTAAATTGTCCTTATCTCAACCCTCGAGGTTCTGGGTTTTTTTTTTTTCTTTTCCCCTTTCTGATTCTCCTCCCCATCCCATCAGAGGGGGGCGGGAGGAGTGAGCGAGCGGCTGCATGGTCCTTTGTTACCGGCTGGGCTGAAACCAGGACAGTAACGCTTATCAAACTCTGCTAATGACAAAACTGTCATTAACATTAAAAGCTGTGGTTCCCCAGAGGATTTAACAAATAGAGGCAGGCTTAAAGAAAAGCTCTTGACTGGTAATGCTTATCAAACTACTGTTTCCCAGTTCTAGTACCATCCACAGCATGGACACTGTCCCTGCATTAACACAGGCAGTCACAGTGACAAACACAATGGACTTGTACATCTACTGATTCCCATACCAGGTAAGGTAAGACCATTGCTATTGCACTGGCTTGCTCCAAGACATTCCCTAGACATGCTAGTCTACAGTGTCATTACTTCATTGTTTGGGAATAAGTCTTCACAACTGGAGATGGTCCAAACTAAAAAAAACCCTTGGATTTGGATTTGAATTCTCCAGAAGTTTAGGGCTTTGCGGACTTGTTCCCTTTGTATGCCTTAGCTGCTTGCACTGAAGTCAGTGGATGTTTGACCACTGATTTCTTTGGGAATAGGATGGGATTTCAGCCACAGCAGGACTGCTAACCACTACCATCTAGTATTTGCCCTTCAGAAGCTTTTCAGGGCAAATGCTTAGAAAGTAGTTGAATTCAGTTTTTGTATGCAAAACCCCAGAAAAACTCTTTTGCAGAGGTCAAGCCCCATTCCCTGAGGCTTGGGTGCAAGCTTTCTGGCAGGACTTCTCCTGAGCCTGTTGTGTGGAAGATAAGGAATTTGAATGATTTCCTGCTCAGCAGCACGTAGCTCCCCAAACATCTGACAGTTTATGTACTTGGGATTCTCTCCACAGAAACCTGGCTAGAGACACCATGATGCTAAAATGACAGCTTTCCAATAGCAAGCAGCTCATCTTCACTCCCTCATACTCTCCATTCTGTATTACTTTCTAACTTTGTTCTCTTGCCTGTGGCTGTCCCAAAGCACACCAGGTACTGCATACCTCCTCCCAACCAGGTCTGAAGGAAAGGGTATTAACTCCCACACCAATGCACCAGTGCTGCAGATAAAGCCACTCCACATGGGCTCCTGAAATCAAACACACTCTCCTGTTCACCAAAACATCATGTGCCAAGTAAGTGTATACTTGGCCCTAACTTGCCACCCTCCCGCACTGCATACATTGTCTATCAGATAAGTCTCCGATAGAGCCCTTGGGTGATGTCTTTTTCATAACCATTTCAAAATCAGAAGGGTTTTCCCTCAAAACAGCTTGATTTTTATCTCTAAAGACATAAAAGACAGGCAAAAAACAAAAGCAATCCCTGCATTTCAGGTTATCCTAAAATAGGGCTGTGTGCACCCCTATGCCAGAAAATGTAGTTCCCAAGGACTACGAGCTGGGTGTTCTCTCTCTTCAGGCAATCCTTTACCATGCAGCTGCTTGGTCTCTTCAGGACATTCGCCTGCTAGACTACACCCAGGAGATGCTGTGAGTAAGATTCCTTCCAGCAAAATTGCCCAACCTCCCTTAGGGCCAGGTTTATCACATGCAGTAGCTGAGCTTATCCAGCCATGTCCAAGTTGTAGCCTCATGGAATTAGTCCCTGAAGAAGGGTTTGGTACAACACAGTTCTAAAGGCTTACCTGAAATGATGCCTGCAAAGACAGCTAGCCTGGCCTTTCCAAATTGTATGTGGCCCTTCAGGGCATTCATTCAAAACAGGGATTAATTGAAGAGAACATTTCAATTAGTTGATGCTTTTTCCATTCAACCACATGCCATAAAAGGAACATTTTGCTACTTAGAGGAAATGCAGGAAATCCTTTCTCTAAATGCACTGATCTTATCAGGCTGCCCTGCAGCCTAGCCTTCTTCACCACTGTCACTTACAAGAAGAGGATTACACATATAATCTGCACTTGCCATGCGTGTACAAGACACACCTGAATTTCGATAATTAGAACTTAATCTTAAAGAGAGCTTGACCCTGGCCATGAAGAGCAGATTTTCACAAAACTATCCAGCTTCCATTTCAGTGTAGAACAGGAGGCAAATTTCCAAAAAGACTGTAGCTTATTGGTCAAAAGGAGAAAGGGCTGTCTTGAAAAAGAAAAAAAAAAATCATTTAAAAAAGAAGCAAGCTGTTTTAGTGTTGGGAATTCTATAGATGCCTCTTGAGATTATTTAAAAAAAAATAATAGAAAAAACAGACATTTCCCCTTTCATCAATATCTTTTCCCCTTCTACTGAACCCCTAAAAAATAAATAGAATAAAGAAAAGAATTTAGAAAAATCTATCACCATTGATTGCATAGCATTCAGCAGCATAAAAAAAAAGGAAGAAGAAAATAGTTACAAATAAATACATGTTTCTGTTGTAATTTATCACAAATCTTGGAATATCCAGCTTTCATAAGAATGTGGAAACATTTGGGAAACACTATGTTTTCTTCAAAATTTGGCAGTTCTGAGAACAGACCTTTTCATGGGAAAATCTTAATGGAAAAATTTGCATGAGACATACTGAACTCTTTCGAAAGACTAACCACCAGTGTCAATAAGGGAGATGAACACTTAGATCTAGTCTGTCTTCTCAGAATAGTCACTCAAACAGCCAAGTGATTATCCTCTCCAACTTCAATACCTGTAGGCTATTACCAGCTGCGGTCTTCCAGCAACAGCAATCATTTAGCTGCTAGTTTGGTCAGGAATATGGAGTTCTACTTTACCCCTGAGCTGCCTCATCCACTCTCAGCAGGTAGTATAGCACAACAGTAGGAGACAGAATAAACAAGACCCCTTGGGCTAGTTTCCTTGTGCCAAAATGTACAGGGGCAAAAGTAACAGTGGCTCTCCATTTGACTTGCTGGACAAGTGTGTGAAGCATGGATAGCAACTCAACAGTCAAGGATCCCTTCTTTTGCTGAGCAAGTTTGAATGGTACAATGCTTGGGGCAGGGGAATTAAAAATCGTAAATACAAATACAAATGAATGCCCTATATCAATCACTGTCAAAGAGACAGCAGAGCAGGAATGTCCAGCTGTGTCCACAACCTGATATGCTGCCTTTTAGATTGGCTCAAACCTTCTCATTTTTCAATTCCCATTTAAAAAAAGAAAAAGGCAAAACAAAAAAGCAACATCCCACAATTTTAAGGCACATGTGGAAGATATTGCAGATTGGAACATAGCAAGCTAAGTGGCGCCATGCAGTGTTAAGAAGATAAAAGCAATGCAGGAGGATATTTCCACGTGTTAGCTGGGCAACAAGTGAATACAGGCTGGAAGCATGAAGGATGTGAAAGAAGGCAGTGTAAAACTCTGGCCTCAGGTTTATTTGGCTTCCACTGGCCTCAGTGAGACTTACACTCACAAATCTGATAGACAGTCTTACGAACTATAAAGCTGAAAGGGTTGTACCAATCAGCTAGTCTGACCTCATGCATAGCACAAGCCACAGGATTGCTGTAAATTAATTCCTGCCTGAAGTAGAATATAACTTTTCAATGGGCATCTCATTTGATTTAAAGATTTCCAGCAGTAGAAAATCTACCAGAACCCTCAGTAAACTGTCTCTCACTTTAGAAATTTGTGTTTCATCTGCCAAATTTCAATTCCCAGAGCCTCGACCCTGACTTACTTTTCCTAGATTGAAAAATGCTATCACCAAACGTACTCTGTATAGCTAATTATAAATGGTGATCAACAAGTCACCTTTTAAGCACCTCTATAAATAATTACAGGATAAGCTTTTGAGTCTTATCCATCAATACCTAGGATTAATCAATGTTAAATTCTGTAACCTTCCATTTACTGCCTCTGCAGCCATCTGTCACATGTACAATGGTCACTTGAAAAACAGCTAGCTCTTGGATCAAAAAAGTTATTCAATTTTAAAACAGAAGAAGTTATGTCTCATGGCAACATGGCAAGACACAAGGATATGGCAATACAGGTATGAAGAGAATGATGGTCTGCTTAAGATCATACAGCAAGTAAGCGGCAGAGCCCAGAGTAATGCCAGTTAATTCTGATTTTAAAACCTGGTCCTTGTTCACAATGCCATCTTCCTGCACGACACAAGACAGAAGCTATTCTAAAAACAAAACAAAAAACCACATCCTGGAATCTCTCCAGATTTAGAGCAAGGTTTTTGAGCTATTTGCATGCAACTGAAAGTAATATAGAAAAAATCTTGGGATCTGCATAATAGTATCCTTCCTGATTATTTTGAGGCCTAGAAAACATACCAAGCAAATGAAACTCTTAGGCCTGCACCCACAGTAGGCCCACTCAGAGATTCTTGTTGTTTTGCAACTTCTGAGGTGCTTGGCAAGACCAGTTTCAGCAGCCTACTGAGGCTTTACTATCGATTTGATTTCTAAGAACAAAGTAGTCAACAAATTCTCTTAGTTCCAATTGTAAGTCTGTCTCACAAATTCCAGTTTGCTAATGTAAACACCAAACTCCCCTACTTTAAAACCAAAATATTTGAAAGTCAGTTTCCCTTCTTTACTAGCTGCCAACAGCAGAGTTCAGGGCTCTGTACTTCTCGAGTTGATGAAATCATTAACACCTACAGCAGCGTCAGGAATGTAACTCTGCCCTCAGGACTTGGTAAGTAATAAGAAACCGGTGTCAGTTTCACCTTTAAAAACCAGTTCCAAGTAATAAATTTCCAGTTCCAGATCTGGATGGAAACCCAGCCCAAGCAACATCGCAGAGGCACAATTCAGAGCATTTTGTTAAAGGTATCAACACTGGCAACCGTGCCAGCAAAATGCTCGCAAAAACAGTCAGAAGATGCCTACCATAAAATTATGCCTTGCTGCAAAATGCACCCAGTAGAGTATGTGGAGAGTTACAACAAAAAACAGTGCACAACACACACAGCACAGAAAACTTGATTCATTTTCTTTTTAGCCAGTCATTTTCTTCCTACAGACGCCAGACCAAGACTTAGGGAGACCTTGTGCGGCAATGTCAGGCAGCAGTCAGCCAGTCTGGAAGCTAGAGAGCCAGTGTGAATTACAGGGTCTGTATGCACTTAGCAACTTCAAAAAAGGACCCCCTTTATAGTCATTACAACACAGTTCTGTCTTCACCACTACAGGGAATACTACAAAGGAGGCATTAGCAGCTGCTCCTTGGAAGAGTCAAGGTCTTCTAGTAGGATAAGAGTGGGGTGTAACCCTCTTTCCAACAATGTGAGTCTCAAGTGCCCCACAGCATGTCCACAGCAAAGCCCCATAGCTTTGTTGTGGCTCATCTCCCTCTTCTCCAAACACAGCACAGCAGGCACCATCCTATGCAAGTTGTACGTGCCCCTTTCCGTTTCATGGGGGAGGAAGCCATGACCAGAAGTTCAATACTATCCTCATGCTGTTAATTTATTTAGGTCTGCCTAAGAGAAGCACAGCTGGCTTTCTAGTGCATCAAACCACTTAAACCAACACTTCCCTGACTGTGCTACCTCCCATCTATGCCCTCTGGTCTTTAGGGCTGGAACAAGAACTGCTACATGGCCCCCTCTCTGCTACTTTCATGTTCCTCAGCTGAATTCACTCTTGCATTATAAGGCCCAGGGAAAAACAAACACCACAGTG
The DNA here is from genome assembly GCF_026419915.1 of Harpia harpyja. Classification (NCBI taxonomy): domain Eukaryota; kingdom Metazoa; phylum Chordata; class Aves; order Accipitriformes; family Accipitridae; genus Harpia; species Harpia harpyja. The sequence continues at coordinate 22,661,052 of NC_068952.1, forward strand.
ATAAACTGCCATTTATTCTATATACATTGCAAGCTCAAGGCAAACTCTCTGTATCTTTCATCCCATTAGGATGGGATGCACAGAGCATCCTAACATGCCAAATGTCCTGCAAGTTGCTGTGTATATTGATGCGCTTTTTTTGACACTAGTGCTATATTTTGTTCCTCCCCGTAAACATAAGTCAGATACCCTTCCTGAAAACACCGCCTCTGATGCGTGGTCCAGTGCACTGCTGGTACCATATGCCAATCCTCCTGTAAACTTCACTTCCTTGTGTCCTACCAATGGCCCAAGAGTCCCAGATTCTCAGTCATTTCCTGTCCCTTGGATTAGCATCCAACGATGTCCTGTTTACATTTCAGGGCTGTGGTGGAAATAAACACCATAATGTCAGGACACTCCATCAGCAGGATTCCAGCGCAACCATGCTGGGCTGCAAGGAGGATGCTGAACCAAGTATGGTCTGACTTTTTATTTTATCTTCTTTCTTCTTCCTTATACTTCCATTACCTAACCAAAATACCAGAGGATGCCTTCTAGTGGGTCAGTCCATGCAAGTAGTGAACACACTGGAAGGGTCTTTACAATTGCAAAGTTACTAAATCAAGGGAATTAGCAAGTAAGTGAACAAATACAACAAGCAAGGAAGGGGTACTGGATCACAAAACGGATTTTATTTCTTTAGTAAACAGAATGTCAAAGCAACATAATCATCCCTTCATCCAGCAGATGACAAAATTGAGACATGGACAAGGCAAAACCATTTACTGGTTAGATGGTTGTAAGGACTAAATTCAGCTGTCAACTACGGTAGCAGGAAAACTAAAGATAAGTCAAAATTAATTAATTTCAATTATTCTTAATTATATTTCACCTACTTAAATAGCAATACTTGAATAATCAGAGGAGACTTCACAAATGCATCTGCTATTAAATATCAGCCAAGAGAGACTTCTTTTTATTAAGCAGGTTATAAAATTTCCAGACTAGAAAACAGCCTGTTAGCAAATAGGCTGTCCTGTGGTATCATTAAAAACTATTTCTCACCCCAGCAATGTACAAACAAATGCTGTCTTCTCCATTCCAATCAGAATATTAAATGTAAATATTATGAAGAAGGATCTCTCGAGACACACAAACTGGATGGCTACCAAGGACAGGCTGAATGCTGTGAAAGTGACATTTTCTGTGATGCACTGGATCTCTCAGAATCAGAGAAAACAAAGAAGGGAAAGATATACCAACCTTGTATACTCTATTTGTCCCAGTGCAAAAACTCTGTGCTGGACAATATTTTGTTAAGTGGTCAGTTCAATCTAGATTTCAAGTGTTGCCATTTTATGAACAGTAGAGCTACTGTACAGGTATTGATCCGTGAGGGAATATAACTGGAAACCAGAAGATAGTGCCGTTGGAATGAATGCTTGCTGTTTGGGATTGAATTGGCATGGAAATGGCTCCCTAGCACTTGCGTAAGATTCTCATCTCCAAGTTGCAACCCAGGCAAGAGCTCTCTAAGACAGTTTTGTACAATGCTTTAGTCCCACAGGTATCTCATTTACTAAGAGCGATAGCCCTGAAGACTATCTGGAAACTCCAGCAAGTGTGATGAGAGCTACAATCTACCCCCTAAATAAAGTTTCTATCTGGAAACTCCAGCAAGTGTGATGAGAGCTACAATCTACCCCCTAAATAAAGCAAGGGAGATAAGACCTGTGCCCCAGGCTTGCAATGGTCTCCTTCCCCACTTCTAGGTGTCAGTTATTAGCCACTGTTTGAGTGGACTAGACCTGCCAGATGCCTTGATATGACAAGGACAGCTTTGAGAATCTGCCACAATGCCACACAGAATGTTTTCTGTTCTGTGAAATTTGTTCCAGAAGAAATGTATGGAAGCCTAAGCCTCATTGCATTTAGACCATGATGCAAGACTCACCTCTTTGTCCAAAGCATAGTGTGAACTGTAGACTCAGAACTCCCTGGCGCTTTTCCATGAGCTGTATTTTTCTTTCTCCCTGTCTCTGAAGTTTACAAGCACATTGTTGGAGGCAGGTAGGGAGTACTGGTGCTTTTGCTCCCCCTATTTGGGAAGCCATTGATTTAAACCATGTGCACACAGTGAAGTCTCAACAAGGACATTATAAATGCATGTAATGATGTGACGGCTGCTGGTGATCAATGGAAAAAAAAGGGGGAGAAGGAGTTTACTGGGTCTTGGGCCAGTTCCTAATGGACAAGCTTCCACATCACAAAACCAAACACTGCAGCTGCCACTAATCACATCAATCAGACATCTCCCCAGAATAGCCAAGAAGTGAACGGACAGACACTAACTGCGCTGCTCTCTCCCAACATGCTTCCACAGGACTCTGGAGTGCCCTGGCAAGACAGAGTATGAGTAAATTTGATGTATATTGGCCACATTTTGCCTGCCACTTTAGCATCTTTAACAAATACTACACTAACTTTAAAAATAATCAGCGGACCCAAGTTAAAAATAAAGTGCAAGCTGGCTTCCATGAGAAAGAAACTGAGCCAATGCCATTTATAGTAATTTGACATGTCACTGAATAACATCATTTTTATAAATACACTGAAAGCCGGACATGAAATAACTGGTTAACAGCTCCCTGATCACAAGGGCTTCCTCTGCTACACATTTTTCCTATTTATCCAATGGCTTCTGTTTTATATCTAGTTTGCTAATGGAAAGAGGGGAAGGGCGGTGGGGAAATTGGCCTAAACTGATCCAGCAGATGCACAGAGCTGAGGCCTCAAACACTGGCTTCTTTTCTGCAGCCACCAAAGGGAGGTGGGGGAGAGACATTTCAGCAAAATTCTTTCTCTGCAGCAACTACCGCAGAAACACATTTCCCTCTGTTTGGAGTCACTCAAAATAACTGCAGCTCAAATGCCAGAAGAATATTTTGTGCTTCCTGCATTCATAAGGAGAAAGAGATGGGAAAATACTGAAGAAAGTTCCTAGTATGGTGGTCTCAAAACAGCAGTAGAAGGCTTCAAAAAAAAAGTGCACTCTCATACAGAAAGCAAAACAAAACTAGCCCCCAAATATTTGTTCTTTAATGATCCCAAAGTGTTTTACAACCATGCATAGGAAATACATTATTTTATAAGACCGCTCATTTTCTAGGCCATGCAGACCATTCAGATTTTTAGAACAACTCTCTATACCCAATTTCTCACAACTGGCAGGAATCCCTTTGCAAGTGTGACTGTGTGCAGCACAAGCAGCTATCATCATTTCTGCATGTACTAAAATAAATAAACAATACTTCCTCAGGTATCTTGACTTCTGTGTCTGCACTACTTAGAAGGCAGGATGCCAAAGCACATTGGAGCCTGTGCACTTCCACAGTGGACACCCTGCCTTGTGTCACCAAATGGAAGGGGGCAGAGGATGGGAGGAGGCTTCACAATATCACGAGACCATGAGGCCAGGAAAAAGGTGAGGGATTCACCATCTACTCAAAACTGCATCCACGTTTGCTCTGTCCACTTTAATTTTAAGCTGCTTGATAAATACTCAATTTTTTTAATCTACAAAGATGGAGGAGGGGGGCACTGTACATGCAAGCAGAATGTGATTGTGAGAGCTGTCCAAACTCAAGTTGGTAGCAGAGGCAAGAAGTGAACACCTGCTTTGCGTTCTTTGTCCACAAGGCCCTTAGCTCTGGTGAATGAAGTTTCACTGTCTCCCCTATTTCTGTACTGCAGTATTAGCCCCAGAAATAGGCATGCAAACCTCCTATGCTAACCAAGCTGTAAACATCTTCACATCAAAACTATGCCTATGTTACTGAGTCATCATAGTCCACTGTCAGCATCTAAAGGGACACAGTTTTCTGTGTTGTGATGACTTACACTCATTTTTCAGTCAACTGTCAAAAATTTGTCTATCCAGAGGGGAAGGAAAGAGACTGGTGACAAACATGGGAGGGCTAGTGGCAATGAAATAATCTTACCTCTGTATTCACTACAGTGTGGGCAGGTTCTAGCCTCTAACCTATCCTTCTAACTGCTTAGGGTATCCTGTGCTTAAAGCACCTCCAGGTCTGGGTCAAAAGCATTTCTCTTTGTGAATAGTATGAGAGAATTTGGGAAAAACTTAAGAATGTATTATAAGGAACTGGGCTCTGAAGATCACTTCAGACTTAAACAAAAAACAAACAAAAAATAACCCCCAAAAGTTCATTCACCTGGTAGCTTTAATCCACTTTATGAAGCAGGCCATTTATGGCTAAGTTTTGTATTTCCCCCATAAGGCATCCTGACATAATAGGAGACAATCAAACTAGCTGCAGATTCAGGAATGACTGACTGCAATGCAGGGCCTTTGCCACCAGTAGACTAGGCAAAGGAGAAAGAAAAGCAAGAAGCAATTTTCACTTCAACCACAGACACATGTGAGCCAGGGACACCATGAGATCTGTTCCTTCCCTTCTTCCCCTTGGGTCTCTCCATCTCCTTTCACCACTTGCAGTCAGGGCATAGTGTTCACGGAAACAACCCAGCAGTTTTTTCTATAATAAATAATGCAGTACTTCAAAGAGTAATTCCTCTCTTCTTGCTAAAGAGCGAGGGGAAAAATGCTACCCAAAGTGGTTAGTATTGCGGGTGCAAACGCAGATGCCTTGCCTTGTGCTACATAAAGTCAGAGAAAATGATGGCCCAGCAGCAAATGCCTTGACGTGCTGAGTGGGATTATTAACCAAGGCCTGCGCTTTGTATGAAAAAGCAGCAAGCAGACTGCCAAGACCCCTCTGTAAATACATTTCAAAGTGGGTTATTGTGAGGAGTGTGACCACTATGATCTCAGCTGCCAACAAGTACTTCTGTGGGAAGCAGTTTCCAAACAGGAACTCATTCTCCCAACAATCCAGGCTTTGACCCATATTCGTGCTGTGCAGTTAATCTAAGTGAAATTAGTGCTGGTGAAAGGGGCCATATGGACAGCCCTTGAGACAGAAATCTTATTTACCCACAGAAATTCCTGTGACCAGCAGCATTGTAAGATACATCCTACATGCATATGCCAAAGCCACGTGAGCTTCTCTCCAGCTCCCTAAACAGCTAATCTTGGACTATCCAACCCCAACTTTCTGTAAGATTGCAGGGAAATATTTTGCAATTCCTAGATTCATGCAAAGTGAACAGAAGAGTGACTTGAAAGCATTTTTATATAGCATATGGGACAACTATCAGAGTTTTCTGATTAGTGCCATGTTTGTCTGGGTCTGAACAGAGGACATCCAAGAACACATCTATTGGTATTCTGGTCCAATTACAAAATAAACACATTCTGTTATAACCAAAATGTGTTTTACCATACTTATTGGATACTATTTTCCACTCTCTCTTCTCAGGCTATGGGTCCTTTAGCTCTACCCTGGAATTGCTTAATTGCTTAATGACAGACCAAAACTTCCAGTTAAGATCTCCTTTAGCTATTATGAGGATGAAAGCCATGAGACGAACATAAAGCCAGCAAGGCAGAAGTTAAGCTTGGGCTTTAGATACTGCTTTTCCTGGAAATTGAGGCTTACAGCATAATTCCCCTGTGTCTTCACAAGGCACATGGATTGTGTCTACACAAACTTTGGAGGACTCCATGCATATTCCTCACATGCAAGATAGCAGCATATCACACAGCTGTCAGAGAAGCATCCCTTGTTAACATTCTTCAGCTTGTTTTATGAACTGAGATTTTGCAGAGGAGAAAAGCAAATAGAGTAAGCTGTCCAAAACCAGCACTATATGATGGTACATGAGTAGAGACACAGGCAAAGATAGGTGCACCAGAGGCCCATGCAATGACTGAGTAAACCAGAACATTTTTTCCTCTCACTTAGATTATATGTGCTAGAACAACTATAGTAGCCCAGGACACTTTCATTTCTGAAAATGCAATGGCAGATATTGTTAAGAAAACTGCAGTTGGATTCACTGTTGTTCAGCAAGTGTTAACAGAAACAACATCTGGCTCCCTTACTTGTATTTCTCTAAGTTTTCAAATGGAAATATTCCTTATTTAATTACTTTCTAGCCACCGTACACAAGGCATCCCACACACACACCTCTGGTGGATTCTTCTACAGGAGTGCAGGTTGAAGTATTACAGCAGTTCATTGCCTTTCGGTATCAAACACTTTCATGCTAACCACTGAAATTCTGGATTGACCACCACTGACAGGTACTGAGACAATTCAAAAGCTCATTGCTGCAGACATCCTAAAACTATAAGGCAAGCACAGAGCAAGTACATAATGTCACCACCAGAACAGGTACAGCTTCAAAGCCAAGCAGAAAGCCTCACTGCTTTCCTGTATCATGTCATCCCTGACCACCATCTTTGCCTGATGAGAGGACATTAGTCTTTCAAAAGAGCATGTGGAGAGAGCAGAGGCAACATTATATCTTGAGTCTATCCCTGGATGAAGATATGCTTATATTTGCGTGCCATTGCCCTGTTGCACATTCCAGAGCAAGACTACTCAGGCTTCATTTGTTCCTGGCTTCCACAGTCAGAGGGCTGTATGTCTGAGGAGATCTGGTAGGGACTCATTTGTGGCATATCTGCCTTCAGTCCTGGGAATTGAGACTGGCACAATATTCACTTCCACCTTCCTACTGAACTTAGGGGTAAATTGCAATTCAGTACTGAATGAAAAACATTTTCCCCAGGAAACTGGAAGCTAACAAGTGTTTATGTTGGAGCTAAATCCTCCATTCCACTAAAGCAGTGTGTTGGAACAGTTATACACCAGGACAGTCATCTTAGCAAAAGTTTGAGGAACTCACAATAATGCCTTGTCCAGCCTGAAATCCCACTTGGACGAGGCTCATGAAACACTAGATGTCTCCCCCCCTCCCCAGGCAGTAAAACAGTGTTAAAATCTCTTGCATAAAAGACAACTCCAGTCCTGCTTTTGCTTCTTAAACTAGTACTGTTCCCACAAATTCTCCTGTATCAGATCCTCAGCTTGTTTACATTGAAATTTCCTTGGAGCAGTGGCAGCTTCTCCTTTTGCTCCTCAGCTTGTTTACATTGAAATTTCCTTGGAGCAGTGGCAGCTTCTCCTTTTGCTCCTCAGCTTGTTTACATTGAAATTTCCTTGGAGCAGTGGCAGCTTCTCCTTTTGCTCCTCATTGGAGCTTAGCTACAAAGAATAATAGTCAAATCTGCATTGGCAACATCTTCTATGGCCAGGCATCAAGCCCAGAGAAAGTGTCAGAAATTCTCTGACGTTAAATATATTATTCTATGCTTGCTCTGAGTTCTCAGTTACAGCCATTGTTCACCTCAGAGGGATGAGTTTGCCTTTGAACCCATTGATTATGATCACATAGTCATAGCAACGCCTCCCCAAAACACTTCTAATACTGGACCACCCACAGTGGTATCACAGTGAATAAGTAGATAATGGGATGATACGATTCATACAAAGTAGTAGGCACTAAGTTCACCAAACCAGACTAGCACTGCTAGTTACTGGTTACAATTTCTACACACACAAGGGTTTATGCCATGAGGTCCTCCATTCCAAGAATCTAAACACTGTAATACAGATGGCAGAGAAAAAAGCCAGGCACAGGAAAATGGCTGTACTTCCTCCTTCTGGATTAGACCCCCCTGCAAAAGCCCGTTCTCCCTCCTCAAGTCTAGTCTAAAGGCCCCCTGCATGTGTTGTCCTCATTAATGTTCAGGATATGATTTGGTTCATACACTAACTCAGCTCTAAGCTTCATGCTTTATGGAAAAATGCACAACCCACATTCTCCAGCACCCGATGGAAAGATATTCCTGTAAGACAAAGGTCAGAATGATTCATGATGATCATCAAACCTGACCTCTTGCAGAGCACAAACTGCAGAATCTCACCTAATAACTTCTCATTCACTATCTCTCATAGAGGTGGAAACAGAGCTGTCACTGCATGGTATAATTATTTTTTTTTTCTGACTCCCATCTACAAAAGGCCAGGAGATGTCTCTTAACAGCCAAAGACACTTCATCAAATCATACTTGATAACCACTCAAATTCTCGATCAGGCTTTCCACTTGACCCTCCTTACCCAAAGATCAGTAAATGCTTTACTAGCATCAGTGAATTTAGTCTCAGTTAATTGCTTAAAGAAGTCCTCTTTCCCCTATTTCACAGATAAAGAAACAGAATTAGAAATCAGAAAACTACAGCTATACAGAGCAGGATTTGTAGAGCTACAAACAGAACCTGAGCATCCTACCTTCAAGATCAGCTCCATTTTTGGAACAGCTGTTTCCTTTAAATTAACCAGGTAATGCAGAAAACTAGTCTTTTTTTTCCCCTTGTTTCATTGTTTTTCATAGGAGGGTTCAGAAAGGACAATAATAATCATATCCTGTGATCTCCACTATACTGGAGCAGAGCAACAAAGAAAGTTTTCCCCCCAGGTGCCTTGTCATGTCCTTCCCCAAAACCCAGAATTTGTCCATCACTGAAACAGGTTACAGAATTTCACCCAGTAATATGTACAATGGTGTGGTAGGACTGCTCAGTTATAGAGAAAGTCGCAAGTCTTTTAGCATGAGGCACTACAGCTTCTAAATGTGAAAGGAGATACAAGATCCAAGCAGTCAAGTCAGGGTTGTGTTTTTTTTTTTTCTTTCAGAGGCCGGAGATTGGGGTGAAGTAGTGAACTGAAAGAAAAAAAAAACCAAAACAAAAACCACCAGACAAACAAAAAAAACACCAGACTACAACAAATTTCATCATACTTGAGTGCTTCTAAAATGACTCTTGCCTTTGCGTAAATGTAACACAACCTTGAATCTGCAGGATACAGGCTTCACCACAAGAATTCTTTCTACAACTTAGCAAACATCCACTGGTAGATCCAGTTCACTGGTAGATTACCAGATTGCAGTTTATCAGGTCTAGATAGCTGTGACTCTCAAATGTTGCAGGGAAAACATGTAGAAGTCCTGCTCAAATATAATTTTTTTCCCAGTCTAGTAAGTATTTGTGACTGAGGCAACCAGAAAACATCTACACTGCCACAAAGCTAAGAAATAGCTACAAGTTTGATGCCTCTGGCCAAATTCTTTGCTCAGTCATAGAAGAACAAACATGTCTGCCTTCAGCAGGATTTTCTTAGTATTTCAAAGGTGCCCTTGGCCTGCAGTGGGATGCAAGATGTAAACGAGCCAAGAACTTGACTGAGAATTGCCTGCAGTCATTAAGACCCAACTACCAGGTACAATTCCCACTAATTTTTCTGATGCCATGATTTGTTCCCATTGACACCACTTGAACCCAGTGGCTTTCCTTTTGACCTGTTCAGGTGATTCTTCTCATTTTCCAGGCTGATCATAATCCCTATTCAAAGTTCTGAGAAAGATACAGTCTCTTCCTCTACTTTGCTTTTGAACAAATCTAAGCACTCTGGTACTAGTCTTCTGAATACCATTTTTTCACTTAGTAATGATGTAGTTTCTTTTCTCTCAGAAACAGCAGGTAGGCTCCTCCACTGTGCCTGGTACAAACTGTGATCTCCACCACAGACAAGTATTTCCAGGGCCAAAGAAATCCTGCATGCACTACAGGTATACAGTGGAAAAGTGAGATAGACACTGTAACTAGAATAAAAGCCTATGAAAAACTGTATTTGTAACCTTCAGGATGTAAACTAACCTCTGACAGGAGTCAGGAAGAATATGTCCTCTCCACCACCTCTCTTAACTTGGGAGAAAAAAAAAAAAAAGTAAAAAAGGGAAATGTTTTCCTTAGACTGGAACTATGTTGAATGGCTCCAGGACACAGGACAAGAAACACTCTCTCTACCAATAAGTATGAAATATGGGAATCTTAAACTGTGTGATTTGTATAGGATAAAGAGGATGTAACACCATGAAGTTTAGCTCATCCTTTTCTCAGCATAATGCTTTTCTATTTTCCTTGCCAAAATCATTATTCTTCAAGATGTAAGTTGATCAGAAGTTGAGAACAGGGACAGTTACCCTTGTAACTGGCAAGTTACTTGTGCAAGGAATGCGGGGAGCACGCATTGGCTTCCATTAGGGACGAGATTCCAGCTGAAATGATTATTTGGTCCCTCTTGGCACAACAGTTGTTAAACTGCTACACTTTGCTACTGTAACAGGACTTTCTAACCTTGCTGTTTCTGTACCAATTTAATATTGATTTCTGTTGAAGTCGCTGCCAATGCAAGGTCTGAAATACAGGGCCCCACCGCAGTCAGAAGGAAAAGAAGGTACAATGGAACCAGGGAGGGGTTAAAGAAAACACAGAGAAGAACATTGTATTTGGCTGTACAAGTAACTTGTGAATATGTCTTGAGAAATGTCCTGGATTATCAACTGTAATAAAATCTCTCAATGAGGAAAACAGAGATGTCCTAGAGAACTACGAGTTCTGGTTTTCTGTGTTCACTACATGCACAGTTTGAAAAGATTTCCTTTATAAAATTGGGAAGAAAAAAAAAAAAAGAAAAAGAAAAAAAATGCAGCCATAGAAAGCTCATTTTTCCAGGTAGCTAGAGATAGATTTAAGCACTGCTCCTCTAAGGAGAAAGATAGCAAAATACCATTTGGGACATGGATGGGAGAACAAGGATACAGAAATAAAGAAGGTTTTTATTGAGGTTTTATTCACAGTCAACTTTAAGTGGGAGACTGAGACCAACTGTTAGTTTGGGGGCAGCAGTTCCTCTGTGAAGAATGTATTTGAAGAAAGGAGGATGACGTGGGGCTGAAATAATGATCAAAGAACAAAATGGTGTCCAACTTCCACAGGTGTGTGCTTAAGGTGGGCAGCTGGTTGTTAGGTAAGGAGACTTTAGAAGCAGCAATAAAGGTCTCGGATTTTTTTCCTCTCAAAGTTGGCAAAGAGAGCATGATCCTCTCTATATCATCTGCTATGGAGTAGTCCTTTTGCCTATCTTTAAGCAACAGTTGGTAATATCTGTAAGATACAGGCCAGAAACAGCCTTCTGCACTGTTACAGTACTAATTACTTCCCCTGAGTTTGAGGAAGGCTGTCCAAGTTTCCACATAAGCTCCCCATTTCCTATTGAAACATAATGGCTTAGCACAGAAACATTTCTCTCCCTCCAGCACCTGGATTCGTTTGAGTAGGAAGAAGTAGCCAAGTTACTCCTTTATCTAAAGCAATAGAAGCCTATAATTTTCATGTTGATATCCTAAGATGTCTGCATGCCAGAAACACAGGACAAGTGCCTGCATGCACTTGGATAGAAGACTACTTGGGTTTTTTTATATTTGTTTTAGCTTAGATATGGTTCAAAACTACTTCAGTCTCCAACTCCCTACCTGTTGAGGTTAGGCTGGTATGTTTGCTATTAATTTTTTTAACAATAGCCAAGACTAAAAAACTAGTCTTTCTAAACAGGGGAGCCATGTCACAAAAAATCTAGCAGTCTGTTGCAAATGCTGGTTAAGGGGCTAAACTCTGCTTTATCTCAGGCATGCTTTTAGGATGCCTCAACTACGTGCAGGGATAAAATGCAATAAAAGAGTTTTAAGAAAGCAAAAAGAGCAAGCAACAAACCTTATCTTCCCATCTTCATCATAAAAATGCAAAGCTACCCATATGGCCCACTGCAAAAGAATGCATTTCCTGGAGGCACCGTGCTGTCTCACATACAAGATGTACTGTACAAATATCAACTGGAGGTCACAAAATCCCACTGCTGACCAGAAAAAAAAAAAAATCCTTATATTTCACAGTCAGGAGATTCTCACAGAGCCACATTTCACAACACAGCAGCTGAGAAAGGATTTTTAAAAACAGAAAAAAAAAATCAAAGTATGTTTAAGGTCCCAGATACATGATTTCTGCTCAAAATAAAAAGTGTTTGTTCCCACTGTTTAGAATAAGAGAGAGTTGGATGTGGTTGTGGGTTTATACAATGATGTGCATGTGCAGCATCATGCTAGGAAGCTTGCAGATCCATGATGAAGAGCATGAACATATGCTCATGTATCCCAAGACAAAAGTGTGTGATTGCATGCCTATTCGCATACTCAGGCATACATGTTGATCAGGCAGGAGGAAGGCAGAAACACAAGTTCACACACATGCAATTCTTACCTCTTTTCTATATGCAAAACACAGATTTAGAGCCTGAGTGCAATAACTTGGCAGTTAGAAAAGAGTGATGTTTCTCATGTAGAAAATACCACCCAAGCTGCAAAAGCCATTTTTCTTGCTGCTCTTCCATTCCATGTGCATGTTGGCACCTCATGCCAACATGAAGTCATAGTATATTCCAGGAACATAGCTTTCTTCCCTTCCTTTTTTTTTTTTTTTTTTAAAGAAGGAAAAGTGGCAAGTTTACCAAAATTGGCTTAAACCATGAAGACTGAGACCCTGAAAGATATGTAGATGCTTTAATTGTGGGACAACCATCCTCCAAGAGAAATCTTGGGAATCTGTGTTCCTGTGAACACCAGCAGAGTCAAAACCACAGTGAGGTCATTTGATGACTGTGGAAGAAGACAGAGGCTTCTGCAGGCTCTTATCCAGTTTTCCTGCACTGTATTAATAACCTGGGACTTCTGACATTCATAATGCAATCCAGTCATTTCTGATAAAAACAGGGAAGAAATTATGTACATTTCACTGTATATGACAGCATCAACTGAGGCTTTGAAGCGACACTGCGGGTCTTGGATGGCTTCTCTATGCTTTTAAGCCACTGGCTGTTTCAATGGGAACCCAAACAGTGCTTTTCTGTGATGTGTCTTCCTTCACAGACATTAATTATTTTCTAGAGCATTCTAGACGGTCTAATGAAACAAAGGATTTGAAACGTGAACAGCTACTCTGCCTGCTCAATGCTGCTACCAATCTAAGATTTTCAGTGACCATAAAGCCACAGAACCTATCTTCTCCAGTTTCCCAAAGCTGTGCCACAGGATCCATATCCTGTCCCTCCAACTTCTAACCCACCAACAGAACAACAGGAGCCTCAGGCATTAAAGCAGTGTTCAGCAGGCGCCACTGGAATTCCAGGCAGAGAATTAAAAGCTGGTTTTGCTTTGTAGTGACAAGAAATTATTCCCGCTAACAAATGTTCTGCAGCAGGAAGAGACAATGACTTTGTCATCTCTATCAACTCTGAACAGGCAAGAAACTCGCAGCAGAAATCAAATGTTACAGAACCGTACCACTGACTGATATTGATACGTCTTAAGCCCTGGAGTGGCATAACATTAGACTGGCATACCCTGAGGAACCTAGGAAGAAAGGGTTCTCTGAAGCTACGACTCCTCATTGTCAAACCAGCTAAAGGGTGATAGTTATTCATCAATCAACAGTTTCCAACCACATGGTTTTGGTGGGTTAGTTTTTAGTGGTTTTTTGGGGGCTCAGACTGAAAGCAAAAAGAAACACTATGCATTGCTTCAAACACTGAGAAACAAAATGCACCAAATAAATACCTGTGCCAATCTTGCAGGTCTGCTATTGGAAACTACTTCATTATCAGGGTTAAAGTGCCACCAAAATGTTCAGACAAAAGTGCAAACTGATGACAGATATTCTTTCCAAAATACATTTAGCCACATGTACAGAGAGGAAAAGAACACATTATCAAGAGATTGAGAGCAACTCCAGATACAAGAACAGTTTTATCAGATTTTCCGACTTGCTGCATTGGTCTCAATCACACAAGCAACACTTTCATTTGCTTTGTCCTCTAAGCAGAGCTCAGTTAAAGAGCACAACTCTGTTTTATTCTGAAGCGTGTGTACTGCAAGTAATCCAGACAATTTTTCAAGCTCAGATGCCACAGGAGAAGGGGAATGATCCCTGGGTCATGCTATTTTTAATGCCTGTCTCCCTGCTATGTCATCACTTTCATGCCACTTCTACAGAGGATGGCAGCTTTGGAACAGCTTCACCAGAGAAGATATGAAGGCCATATTAGAAAAACTTCATTAGTGTGTTCTCACTGTGAAAAGTGTAAAGTTAGAGGCACAATGTAAAGGTGATGGTCAAAATTTTCACACTTACTGGTGAGTACTGCAAGAACCATGGACAAACAACATAACAAAACATCCAAGAATTTAAAGTCCTGTATAAAGGGACCAGGTTTCAGGATCAAGGGAACGTTTGTAGACCACCCAGTTCCAAAAGTACCCTTCGCTGTTTAGGGAAGAGAGATGTGCTGAAACTATTCCACTTTCACTCAGTTCAGTTATATGCTGTTCATGATCTTTGCTATCATGGGGGAGAGAGGGAAGGAGGAATAAGAGAGAGAAGAGAAGGGAAGGGAAAAAAAAAAAAATGCAGCTTCTGACCATCCAGGAGTTTGGTAAAGGTTTAAGGAATTTTTTGTCTTTTGAAGGATTTCTTAGTACTGGGAGATGAAAAAAAAAAAAAAAGAGAGAGAAAAAAAATCTGCACAGGAATAAAGATATTCAGAAGAAGAAAAGAACATGTCTAGAGACCCATTTGTAATCCTTAAAGTTTACCAGAATCAGACATTAAATGCAAACAAAAGACCTGTTCATCCTGATATGAGAAAGAAATTTTTTACAATGAGAACAATCAATCACTGGAACAACCTCCCCAAGGATGTGGTAGAGTCCCCATCACTGGAGGTTTTCAAGATGCAATTGGACAGGGTGCTAGATAATCTCATCTAGGCTCCCTTTCCCATAATAATTTGGATCAGATGAATTTTCAAGGTCCCTTCCAACTGGGCTGTTTCATGAGTCTATGACCACTCAGCTGAGGATTTGGTTAAACCAACTGATGATCAGTACCCAGCTGAGTGCATCCTAGATTCTACTTCCTGAAGAACCACCTATGGACCAAGATTGCCAAAAAGATATGCAGTTGATTTTTTACCATTATTAGGATTTCACTGTGATATTTGTCAAGTAGTAACACAAAAGTTACTTCACAGTGACCATAGGACTGATTGGGCATTTACGTCTGTGCTCATGTCCATGCATTTTCAGCTTTATCACTATTGGTTTTGGTTTCTCTACTTGCAGGACAATAGTATCTGTATTACTATGATTTTTAATTGAACAGCTGGAGCCAAACAAGCAGTATGGTTGTTTAATCTTTTGCTTTCCAATTGCCAGTCTTTAAGTCTAGACCACTGACGTTTACGCAGAACACACCTTTGTTCTGCTGACCTCTAGTGACTTACTTCTAACCCTCCTCCATGCATTTCCTGCTATGTCAACAGAGAAGCTGAGGCAGATGGAGTCATTACATGAAGGGGTCAGTGTTGGTGAATGCTAGCTAGGCTAATGCAACGGAGTTATGCCACAGTTGACTGTACTCCTTCATGTCTCTGAAGCTTCAAGGTACAAAGAGGTGCACAGATACAGGTACACAGAGGAACTGAAGTACAGGAAGAACAAGATACTCTTCATGCAGAGTGAAAGCAAGGAAATATGAAGACAGACATATAAAATATGTCCCCCAAAGAGGACAGTGAGGTATTTTTAAACCCACTTGCTATATGAGAAATTATGGTTATTTCTAGCTTTAATAGAAGGTCTGATTGTGGCACATGAAGCCATGGCATTCTAACTTTAATTTAGGTTTCTTGGGTAAAACAGCACTGAGGGATCACAGCAGAGCCTTTTGTAGAAGCTATCTAAGCCTGCTTAGAAGTCAGGTTACTTACTTGCACAGGTGGCTAACGTGCTCAAGTTCAAGACACTGCAGCTTTACTGCCACCAATTTCTAAGCTCCCCAGTCTAAAGTTAGCTCAGGTCTGTCTGTGTGCATCATGCATTTCCTGTCCTAAACAGTGGTGCAGAAATACTACACTGGTAAGTTGCTGTTGTTTTCCATAACTTCATTTCACCATCAGCTAACACACATGCTAATAGTTAGAGATGAAAGAAAAGGAGACTGTAAGGTATTCAGTACTGTAAACATCAGGGCACAGAATCAACTTGTGTTGCCTCTGTACAGTGGCAGTAATATCATTTCACAGAGAAGTGCTGTGTCACCAGATTAATTGGTTGTTTGTAAAGTACTTCAGGATGAAAAGTTAATGGCCAAGGGTAAGATTACTGTTTATGTTACAGCAATGTTCACTAGACCAAGTGCCTGTTTAAATCATCAGGCTTTGTAAATTCATCCACTTGAGTGAGGCTCTCAGAAGCATTTTGTTATTCAAACTCATTCTTGGTGGGACATCAAAGCAGTGATATATCTCAGCTATTGTATCACAGACTGCCTTAGACTGTCTTAAAGGTGACGTGAAGGGGTATTTTCTTCCTATGGAAGAATGAACTTCTAGAAAATCTATACTATTCCTCTATGTGGAAGGTTGAGATAGGAAGCCTGAATGCATAAACAGATAAGCATAAGCTGGGAAAAATGTCAAATGGGGAAGAAAAGGAAGAAAGGTGATAATGGAAGACTAACCAGAGCCAAAAATTCTGGGAGGACAAATATATCAAGAGGGCCCAATCAGAAGGTTAAATGTGGAAAAGCAAAAATCAGTAGCTATTCAAGTTCAGATGAAAGAAAACCCCTGGAAAATAACAGACAGCTGAAAGCAGAGAATGAGACCAAAGACAAAAGACAAACCATAAGGTAATGACAGGCAGAGTCAGTCAGGACCAGATAAATATGGAACTCAAGAGGTAAGAGTCCAGGGAAAAAAACACATGAGATGAATATGAATTTTAAGGTTGTAAAATTCAGACAAGCACAGTTATCTGAGAAGGTTGTGGTGCTGCTCAGAGGTAGAGCTCTCAAAGACCCTTCTCCCACTACCTGGCAGGAAATTTGATGCCTGTGAAATTTCAGCAGAGGGTAGCTCAAGACAAAAATGCCATATAGGCAAAACAATGCCTGCGACATGACAAGGGAAAAATCTAGTTCAAGATTTTTGGAAGCAACAGAGAAGGCAAGGACACGTTAAATGAAACTTAAGTCCATGGAAATGGGACCAATGAAGCCAATGGAGAAGTGAAAGGTCTGCCTGGGTCACTTCTACACACTCCATGCACCAATTCCATCAACCTGACAGATGAAAAATAAAAAAGTGAAGGAGGAAAAAGTAACACTGAGACACTGGGGTTTATGGAAGCTTTTCTGAGGGTTTTTGTGTTGGTTTTTTTTTTAAAGATGTCAAAAACCAAGGAATATATTTTAAGCGCTCTGAAAGTTTCATTTTAGACAACTCAGCCACTTAAGTTCTAGCTAAGGTGGGCAGGTAAATGTGGGAGAAACACGTTCCTGTACAGCATGATTTGAAGACGTTGGCTAATTGTACATGAACTGTAAGGAGGGAGAGCTTGTGTATCTCTATGTGTGTGTATATGTGCATGTGCACAGGTGTATCCATCCAAGATAAAAGTGAGGATAAGTTTTCCATGGAACAATTTGAATCTCCTCACCTAAACACACAACCTACAGTCACATAAAAAAATGTGAGAGGTGGATTTCACCCCTTTTAATTAGGAAGGGAGCTTTCAAACTAATTCACCATTTCTATTGCTGTATTATATTTCTTTCATTCTAGGGACTCTGCCTAATTCAATGGATTGAGTCCACTACTTTAAGCCTACCCACTCTTGCAAGGAGAGAAAGAGGAGACAGAGAAACAAATGTTAACAGACTGTCAAATTTTGGAAAATACCACATGCATCTGTGACATGTAGGGCCAAGATGACTAAAAATCTAGCCCCCAAAAACATGATTACATAGAAATTCATCTCGATGAATGAGAAAGAACAGACTTTCAGAGAAATCAAAATAAGGGTGCTGGCAACAACTCTGATGAGGTCTGGATCCCACCCAGAATAGTTAGGTGATTCACCAAAGTTAAGCAGCGAGTCAGTCTTCAGAATCACACACTGCTCTTCCATACCACACAGACAAGCACAGAGGATATACTTAATGAACTAGAAATCCAAGTCACCCATTATCTGCTCTAACTGGTAAACTATATTCCCTCCTACATTATCCCAAAGCCAAGAACACAGTCAGCAAGTCAGCCTTCCCAAGTCCCTCTGCTATTCTCTTGAGGAATGACTAGAGTGCAGTACTATGTAGTTTCTTCTGCAAGTTGCATTGGAAAGGTAAGACTGGAGTACCATCTGTTACTCACCATTATCTCTGTCCGCATAAAAGAACGTGTTCATAATTAAATTATAATTATGTTTGAAGTTAAAACAAGAGGGAAGGAAGAAGAGCTCCTTTTGGGCTGTTCAAAGGAACTGGGATAAGACAGATTTTTTTTTTTTTCAGGTTGGCCTCAGAGATGCCACTAAGAGATATTTACTCATTTGTAAGAAAGGGTAAAGTACCATCAATTTTCACTTCTCTGGTTACAGAACACACCCAGAACAGGACTATGTTCAGACAGGTTGGGCAGGGTATAGTTCATGCTGATAAAGAAAAGACCCAGTAAACATTGCCCAGAAAGTGGCACTGCAGCCTGCCTCAGAAAAGCTGAACTCCATTTAAAACCACTTAAAAAGGAAACTCTCTACAAATTAAGACTTGGTAATGAGTAAAAAAAAGATCAGAGGCAGAACTACGTGCTGATTATGAGAGAACTTAATTAAAGAAATTGTACCCATCTGCACAATGTTAAAATGGCAACATGTTCATTTCCAGAATTACCAATATTCTTACTTCACAAGAAAAATCAGAATAGTGCCCACGCTAAAGCCAGTTAACTTAACAATGCTGTCTATGTATATTCTGGATTTTTGTCTTATGTATTAAGCACATACAGCAAGCTCAAGGTTCCTTGTGGAAATATTTTCAAGCAAAAGCAAGGTCTGAATGTCAGACTCACATAATTGATCAAGAAGATAATCATCTTGAAACAGCTAAACTTCAATCTTGCATGGCAAATAATCAGAGCAAAGTCAGTGGCAAAGCTCTAAAGCATATCGGTAGAACCAGATTTTGGCCAGCTTTGTTTGACAGCCAACTCTTTCCTTAGCCACCATGAATACATCCAGTCCATTTCCCACCTAACTGTGAAATTCAATTGTGTTTCAGAGGAATAATCTTTACAGAGCACATGTTAAATAAAGTCCTGCATAAGATCCACCAAGAGATTTTTCCTACGCCACACCTGGTAACAGCTGTGGCCATTCTGACTCCAGTCTTGGCATTGACTGCTTTAAATAAGTCAAGGGCAATCCTGCCTTTTATATTACAAACATTAAATGCCTTTGGTGTTGTTACCAGGAAGCATGTCAGAAGTGACCAAGCAGTCAGCTGTGCATAAAGTTCCCATGAATAGATCTCAAACACACAATGGGGAAAGATAACAAGAAGGGCATGGACAATAACATTTTAGCAAAAGGTCCTTATTCAGAATGGAAAGATATCCCATTGAACAGAAGGACAAAAATCACCTGGAAACTAAATCTCAGGTTGCTAATATCAAAGAGCCCCCCAAAAAACCCCCCACCCAACCCAGTCTAAAACCAGTGCTACTAAAAACATCATTGTAACTGAAAACCTCTTTAACAATGAAACTTTCATAATACTGTCTTTTGACTATTTAACTGCATTTTCAATTTAAAGCACTATGTCTTGATTTGGTGAATAGAGATGCTGTTCTTTTCAAACAAACCATCGGGTTCTTGTTCAGGCTATGTCAAGGCTATGTATTAAGAGCTAGATGGTCGAAAAAAGCCCTATAAAAAACCACCAACAACAACAACAACAAAACCCACAACAAAAAATTTTTATTATATGGGGACCTCTTTAATTAAAAAGTATCTGTTTTCTACTCAGACCAGACTACCCTTCTTCCTCATATCATTGTGTAAACCACCTATTGCATTACTTTTGGAAAGAGACTCCCCTTTCCCCAGCATTAGTGCTGCTGATGCCTAGGAGCTTTCAGGTACGTCTTTTCTTCCTGGAAGTGTTGCCCCATTGGAAAAGGATAACTTTGGTCATTTGCCTTGGCCTTCTGAATGAATGGCAACTGTGAGCTGCAGACAAACAACTGAGCTGCATTTGCAAGTGAGCCTTACAGTACCATGCACAGTGTGGTCAGTGTATCATAAATGTATATGTTTACTAAGAAATTAAAGAAAACACAGGAGGAATGCTTAGCATCAGGCCCTCATAGTTAGAACCTGTTAAATGTATTCAATATCACATTTGCCGGGGGGGCAGGGAGCGGGGCAGAAGGTAAAAGCAAAGAATTTTGTCATTCCTGCAAGCTGAATGCAGCCATTTGTTTCCTTCTATGGACATTATATTGCCTTTTAAAAGCACATTTATTTCTGGCTCTGCCTGTCTTGTATGAACCCTCTCCCCAGGATTCTGGAGGGAGAAAGTACAACTAATCCTGACCAAGGAACTCTAACAAGAATCACCAGCAGGACTCAAAGAGCAACCTTTGCTTGTCATGACCCTCTTCAGTTTCTGTGCAAAAAGTGAGGAGCCAAAAAAAGAGAGAACAGTGAGGGACTGTTTATTGACTCTATTGATTAGAGTCCCCAGGAAGCCACATTTGGGTGGGCAGCTGAACTTCAGCCTCCTAAGTCCTTGCGAGTACTGACCAAGCACCAAAAGCATAGAGACCCTCCTGTTTTTTAGTGTCCCAAGAACTCCTTCAGCACCTATTGCCTGCACACAGGGCTCAGAGAGTCCTCACTGTGCCTTCTGGACTGAACCATGGGAGCTGCATGAAACTTGCATTACCTCCATGGGAGAAGGAGTGCCTGGGTAAACACAGGGAGCCCAGTCAGGCATCCTCTCCCAATTCTGTCGCACATTTTCAATGAGAAGTACAATTATAGTACAATTAATGTCACTTCTCCTTCATCTTGGGAGACCATCACAAAATGCAATCAGAGCATAAGGATATACTCTGAGTCAAAAATTGGAAACATTTTCAACCAGCCTATTTTTCTCACATAAATAGGGCCAGTCATTACCATTCATATTTTATAAATGAACAAAGAACCAATGAGTGACTACAAGGGCTTGATGTAAAACAGAAGAGTATGCTGCGTTCTGAAAAATCTACTAGGCGCAGGGCACCTCCAGCTAGTTCTACTCAGTCTATGCTGGCACTGACTAGAAACATACTTTACCTGTAAGCTTAGACTCTTCCTGCTGGAGATCATTAGGATGGAAGAGAAAAGAGACTGGTTCTGCTTCTTTGCATCCAGTCAAACAAGGGCAATTTAAAATGTATTTACTTATGATCAGCAGAGCATCAGCACCTCATGCAATGAATGATTAAGACTGTTTAAATAGATCTGTTGGAGAAGAGAAACAATAATTACTTTGAATTACTGATCAGTGAACAAGTCCCAGATATTCTTTTGCACCAGTCCTGTGCACCTTCATTCCAGGAGGATTCCAGAGCTACCTTACTTGGTAAACTCCCGGCAGAGAGGGAATACAAACAGCACACGATGCAGCAAGCTGCCATATCTGTGTGTGCATACCTCTTAACGACAGGAGCAGTGGAGACAATAAAACAGGTTATAGAAGAAAAACTGCTTGGGTAGAGCTATCCTAGCTACAGTCCTGCTGAATTTTAAAAATATATTGCAACACCTTTTTCCTGGAATGTAGTAGCTCTACTTAGAACTGTGTGAGAAATATTTTTTTCCCTGCCTTTGCATCATGGGGAAAAAAAACTAAAAAAAAAAGTGTTTTAATTTCTTTGTTAATCAAAAATAACTCAGCATACACAGAAAAATACAGACACCAACTTCAGAAGAGGTCAGAACCACTGTATTCACCTTAAAGTGATGGATCCAAACAGAAGTCCCACCATTCTCACACCATCCGCTCTACCTACCTACCACCCACCATCTGCTCTAATCCAGGAGCCAGGTCTTTTGTTTTGGCTCTCCCTCCTCTCCACCCTTTGTTCTTCTGCCCCCAAATTCCACCCTAAACCTCAGACAGTTTGACCGAGACTGGTACTTCCCTGCAAAAAGTCCTGGGTTTGATACACGCTGTTAAATAAAAAGCTGTCTTATAAGAGTCATCAACCTTAATCATATCATTTTAAGATCAATAGCATCCTGGTAAGTATAGTATAAAGTACACATTTTTTTCTACTGAGTTTAAGGACGTTTGAGGAATCTTGTAAATGATGCCATTGAGCACTGCCCAGAGAGGGAAGCTGCATGGGAATGTATCAAGGTCACAGCAAACCTTACTCAGCTCTCTCTCCCCTCCATGCCTGCCCTCAACTGCAGCTTAGCGTGGGATCCTGACAGCAGGAGGTTCCCACTAGAGGCCTTTGGCTTCATCTCTCTATCAGCCCCCGGACTCTCAGCTCTTCTCAGGGACTCTCCATGCACTCCAAAGAAGAAAGACCCCAGGCATTTGTCTGGGGCTCTGGGAGCCTCTTGCCTCATACCTTCTGAGGAAACAGCTGGAAAGTTGCCCTCAAAAACTCATTTGCGAGCTGCATTCCCTCCAAAATTTTTATCAGCTGGCTCATTTCAAGCAGGCTTTTACAGAGGGATCGGAGAGCTGGACTAGATGAAAGAACTGGATCAACGCCTTTGCCTATGCCAGGCACCACATCCTCAGACCCAAGTCATTCTTCACAAAGTCCCCAGTGAAAGCTTTTTACAGACGCAAAAACATGCAGGCCACTTTCTCCTTCTCCCTACCTCACCTTCCTGGCCCCAGCGTTACCAGAAAGTTACACATACTCTCTGCCTATCTAGGAAAATGCAAACACTCGCCTTTTCCTGCTTCTGTCTGTCTGAGAACTGACTGGAAAGACTAAAAAGCTCTCAAGACTAAAGAGTTTATCAAACTAAGGCACAATGACACTGGTAATGAAGAACATAGTGAAGAGAAGCACAATTTTAATTATCTTACTTTCCTAGGGAAAAACAGAGGGAGAGAAAGTCAAGAACCATCTCAGATCACAGGATTATAAGAAAGGGGAAGAACTATTAATGTTAGAGACCAGTGTTGGCACAAAACCAAATGGGCATGAACTGGCTACGAACAAATTTAGTTTGGAAATTAGAAGCAGATTTCTAAACATCAGAGGAGTGAGATTCTTGAATGGCTTCCCAATAGGAAGCAACAGGAGCAAAAGCCATTTAATTTTGAGATAGAGATTGATAAATTTATGAAGGGAATACTGCAACATAATTTCCTGCAATTACAGAAACGCTGTACTCCGTGACTCAGGAGGTCTCTTTCAGTCTTGCACACCTCATCCTTTGCTAAGCCCAGACAGGATAAATAAATAAAATCCAGAGATGAGGTGCAATAGAACCAAAATATTAGCAGGGCAGCTAGTATAAGGGTGAGTCTGCTTTCTTTATTAAGCAAATTTATGGGGGTTTTCTGAGCGGAATTTATCCACCTGTAGGAACTTCAGTATTTTCAGGTAAAAATTTGGATCATAAGGGAAGACTCTGAATTAGGAATAAAGCTCTCTATATCTATCACCACCTGCAAAGAACAGTATGGAGGTGAACTCTCCCACCTATCATGCAATCGTTAGACTAGACTGTGAGAAGCTACCTTCACAGACCTGCATGCAGGAGTTAAAGCTGTCAAAGGAACTGTAAAAAGGGGTAGATAAGTAAGAAAATTAAACCAGCAAATCATTCAGGAAGAATCTGAGTTAAAAAAAGAAGTTTTATAGCTGTGAAATGTGTGGATGGGTATAGAAACAATCACCTGTCTTTTTCAGACTTGACTGAAATTTTACTGTAAAGAAGCCTCTGAAACCGCTAAAAAGAGTCAGCAGGGAGAAATCTTTTCACATTCTATTTCTATATTGAAAAGCCCAGGATAATACCATCCTATTCTACACACAGAAGAAAAAGCAAAACACATAAAGCTGAAAAAGCATGAAAAATAATAGTACTGTAACATAAGAAGTCATCTGTGAACTCTCCCGTAGCACATCAAACATGAGGTATTCATTCATCCCCACAAATGGAGTCAGTGTTGATCTATAAGCTGCAGCTCTGTATTACACATTTCAGTTTCATGCATTTAAGCCAGACAAACATTCCCAGAGGATTGAAAGAACCCGCTACAGTGAGCTGTGGTTCTATTTTGGATCATATCACAGCATAACAAATCACAGTTTCAGACACTGGGATAAGGGGCTCAATAAACCAAGTAGCATAACTTCATGTATATCCCTTCCACACACGCAGCCATGTATAGAATCAAATCCACCTAAGGCCCTTCAAACTGTACAACTACAAAGCAACGATCACTCATACCTACATGTATCCATATACCATGATTCATCCAAACGTATATTCTTAACTACACATTGGTTACTACATACTGTTGTATAGCAGTAGCTAGCTAACCCTGTCCACACACACCAAGAATGTTTACCAGATCTGATCTCTCACATTTGAGGAAGCAGAAGAGAACATAAATTTTTAATGCAGAAAGTTCTTTCGGTGCTGCTGGTTTGTTTTGGTGGGTTTTCAGCTGTGCTCTATACAAACTGGTCCTCAGAAGCAGAGTCACTAGACCTATTTGGTAACCCACCAGTTCCCTGTGACTGCTGTCCCGCAAGAAATTTTGAGTGCTGAGAATGATGCACTGGTCCCCCATTGGTCTAGCACTTTTTTAGAGTCGAAGTGGTTTGTAAATTAAGTAAATTTTTAGAAGGAAAAAAAAAACAAAACCAAACCCTACAACTTAAAGGTTGGATTGGAAAAACAGCCATAATGCAAGTACCCTGTACTGCTGATCTTTGCTCTGGTTCCCCCAAAAATAACATTAAAACATGCAAGGGCATTAAAAAACAGTTTCTCTTAATAAAGCATCTTACAGGACCCTGTGCAGATTAGCAAATCTTTCTGAAATATGGAAAGACTTCTGCTAACTGCCGAGTAAAGATGAGAGACAAGACTTTCAAGAGAGTTCAAATATTGCTGAGGTACGAGAAGCTATGTTTTCCTAAATAATTTTGCACATTAAATGCCTGACTGTTAATGTCAGTTGGTTCTCAGGCTGAGAAACTGAAAATGTAACTCTGAGCTATTTTGACTGTCTGGGCCGTGGGACATGAAGGAAGTCAAAGTAGCAAGCATGAGTATAACTCTCCAAACCCTGACAGTCACACTCTCTTGTTCTCTCTCTATTGTACTCAAAGCTCTGCAGTAGTTGCCTTCTTTCCAGCTAATGGTGTCTTGAAAAGATAAATGAAACAGAGAAAAATAACTTGGCTGGAGTACATTTTCATTTTTCCATTTTAATTTCACCTACAAGTCAGCCACCTTAAGCATGACACTGGGTGGTTATCAAAAGCACAACATTATTGACTAAAACCTAACATCAAGAACTCATTATTTGTTCTTGGGTATTTTCTTAAGCAAAAAAAAAAAAAAAAAAAAGGTTGTTCAATATAAAAAAATCCCTGAAGGGCTTCCAACCCAAATGCTGTACAGTATTAGACGATGAAAGAACTGTTAGCAAAGTGAACAAGAAACAGGAAGTTTGAACTACCTGGCCAAGTTTCACTCTATAACCTGAGTAATGTGTAATTAAAAATAACCAGCACAAAGAGTGAAAAGCAGCTTCCAGTACAAATACATACTTTTATGACCAAGTGCTCTATAGACAGAAATAAAAGATTTTTTTTTTTTCTAGAGAATATGATTAAAAGACAGTTATTCTTTAAATCTCAGGAAAAAGGGAAGTAGACATACATACAAACATGAAAATACAAAGTTTGCATAATGTTTAAAAACAGTATCTCTTTTTTAAATACAATAACCTGCCAAAAAGTTTAGTCTGTGCTAAAGTTACTACACATCCTTGTGGGTACTACCACAACTTCTGTGCCACTGTCATAGAGTCCTTCTGTCCTACCTTCCAGTCTGAAAGGAAGCATCTGCAGTTCACAGTCTTTGACTTCTAGATGAGCTTAATGCAAACGCCCACATGCAACTTTCCAAAGGGCCTCTGAATCAGGCAAAGAATGCAGAGCCTAAAAACACAGGATTTGTGTAACCCAACTGGAGTACTGAAAAAGGGCATCAGGCAATTGAATGATTCACAGGGCTGGTAATGGAATACAGTATGTCCTTCCACCAGGTCACTAGGCTGAATCCATTCTGGATAAGGAACAAAAACCACTCCCATTTGATGGCTGCTCATGTGAAATGAATTGATCAAGGCTGTCTTGATAAGTGAGCAAGTTTGCCACAGTATTGTCACTTGAAACAAAAAGATCACAAGGGCATCTGTGGGCATAACCTAAACAGATTACAGAAGAAGCCATCCCAAATCTAACTAGTCAGCCCCTTGTTGGCAATCTGACAATGCTGGCCAAAAAAAAAATGAAGTTGAATGGAAAGATGCTGAACTTCAGTTTTGATCCTCTGACTGGACCAAGACACACAGCTAGAGAGCAGCACTGGGGAAGCTGGCTCAGCCATGGCCCAAGGCATCGCTTGTTCTGTGGCTGATCAATGGGACTGCGGTCTTCCAGAACTGTCAGTTTAACAGCTTTCACCCAAAGTAAATTAATTTTTCCTTCCTAAAATGGAAACAAAAGAAATCCAACTCACCGGTAAAGCTGTTCAAGACTTTTGAAAGATAATAATCCTTCAGCTTACAGGGATCTGCACTCAACAGAAAGATGTGGGTGCTAAGATGTAGTTCAGCCCCAGCTGCCAGTGCACCTTTCTATTCAAGCAAACCCAGCTTCCTGCCTTTTAAATGTGCCAAATTTGTGTGTGCTAATCAAGTTACTCTTCATTTTAGTAATGTACCAAATTGCCAGAAAAATGTTTTGTTTGCCTACCAGAAGATAAATTTGAGCCTTTAGTATATTTTCTTAAAAAAAAAAAACAACAACAAAAATTACCATTTTGATGCAAACACTGAAGCTTTTACTTTATTTTGGGTCTGTTTCAGCTGCAGTAAGATCTATTAAAAAAAGAGCAAAACAAACCAAAACTAAATCCTCCATCCATCCCCTGTATCCCTGCACCACCAAATCCTGTACCTGAAAGTGTATGACAATGCCCAGCCTGCAGTCAAAGGCACAAGCTGTCAACACGAGAGTGAAGCACTAGTGTAGGCATGCACATACATGCGCATGCACACACATAGTATTTATAAAACTGCTACTGTAAGGGATTTGGGGTTTATTTTTTTAATTAACTGAAAATGATAACACAAGAGCTCTTCATCCGACATGAGCTTGGGTTTCATCAGCTGCTGGAAAAGATTCTCTTGGAGAAATGAAATTACAGTGTTTCTCCATGTACTTTCTGTGGATTCCAAAATAAACACAGCTATATGATCATGCCAGTTGTAGGTAAAGTTGCAGGTCCCGATACATCTATAAAGAGGCTGCAGAGCTAGACACACAATCTGGCTAACACATCATATTGGCTAAATGACAGAATGCCCATTTAAAAAAAAAATGTGAAGCACAAGTGAAAAGAACTAGGAACAGCAGTTACAAAGGGTGCCCTTGGCTTACCTGCTGCACCTGGCTATTGCGTTATACACCACATGGCATAAAAGACAGTTCATTATTTGATGGTTCTTCTGCTCATCCACATTTCTCACCATGTCAAGTTTCTCATATAGAACAATGCATGAGAGCAGGAAACTAAAAATGCAGGTGAAGGCTTCATAACTGCTTTTGCTCTATGCTGCACTAAAAGTCAGCAGTTGCACTGTGAATCAGTTACCTCCCCCCCGCCCCGCAAAGGACAATTTGACAAGATGGTAAGCAACAGTCCTGAGTACAAAACTTATCCTTTCCAATGAACGCACTGAGAAGTGCAGCCCATACTAAATAACAACACTGCCAGCTGCCACTTTGTCTTTTCTTCTCATATGGGACCTTTACAATTCATGGTCTCTTGTGCCTATCCAATTATAAAAAAGGAAGGGGGGAATCTCAGCAGGGCCTTTTTCAGTCCCTAGGAGTCTAAAAATTCCTACCTCTTTTCCCTACTTCATGCTCCAAAACACATCAGCTTGATACATACTTTTGCTAAGTGCTCAGAAGATTACTTCAGAGGTTTCAGGGTGTAGCAAAGAGAACAAAAGGGATTGCGCCATTGCTTTGATTTAGTGGCTGGCGAGGTCAGTGCAGTATTTAAATGTGATTATTTAATGATATATTAGGTCACTACCATGTTTTTGTAAGTATAATTAAACTCATTAAGTGCCTAAGAGTTTTTTAAAGACTTCTTGTTCATTATTTTTTACATTTAAGAAATAATACTTTCAATAATGGATTGAGATTAAAGAGAGATTGAAGTTTTCCAAGGATTCTGATGAATCTGGTTAAGAAAAGAACTTTGGAACTACAGATAAGAAAAAGGAATAGCTCAGTCATCAAGTGTCTCAGACACAAGATGACAGCTGTACATATCTGAAGATGTAAATAAATTAATTCCTCAGAGGATGCTTATGCACATGAGCATTGGCAGATCTGATGTAGTCTGTCTGGAGGAGTTGGGACTAGCTGCATACAGGTATCTACTTCACTGAAATTATTCTTTGGGGAACTCATTCCTGCAATAATTCCTTTCCATCTCCACCTTCAGAGCTATTAAATCTTATTTGCTTTCCTTCACCTTCTTTGCAAGTCAACATTTTTTGATGTTGCACAGGATGACTTGAGAGGTCTCCACTTACTTATACTGATAAACATATCCCTTGTGTAATGGAAAATGTGGCATTCCAAATGACTGCAAAAGTAGAGACGGGCAAGTAAATCAGACATAACACCACATTTATCACTGTTTGGTGTGAAGAATCATCTATGAAATCTGTTCTCAAACAACAAGGCAGGTTACTACGCTATCAGCACAGGGAGTCTTTGATATGAAACTGAGGTTTTAATTGGGAATCCTGCTTTTGTTATATAAAGCAAAAAGAGGCTTTACCTACAACAGAGAATAAGGACAGATTCATCTCAGCTATGTGAGCATCACAAGCCTTCATAACCTGTGGTAACATTCAGAAACATTCTTAGAGAAAGGATTTTGCAGTAGGCTTCATTAAGTAGATTATGATAAGTTGCTCAAAGAAGAATTGACAATGAGAACAAGAAGCTCTACTAAACAATGACCAAAACTAATAATATTAAAAACCAAACTGTCAGTAATTTGTTGAGTAACCATAACTCTTGCTCTGGCTAGACTCACTCAGCAGAGTTACTGTCAATGTAAGCAAGTAGTAGACAAGCACTCCAATGACAGGCACAGAATTTATAGCGCTGTCAACATCATAAGTTATCTACTGGCAGGTAAAAAGAGCGGTCTCTAATGAAAAAAGCTACTCAAGGAAGCTCTGTTTCTTTAATTTGGCATAAATATAGGTGGAGGATTTCTTCACATTTTAAATATCACACACATATGTCAAATTAAGCTAATGTTTTGGAGACTCTGCAGGAGTAAACTGTATGACCTCAGCGTCAGCCACGGACAGACTTACAGTGTGGACTCTCAGGTACAAAGTAACTCAAAGGAAAACACTCAGGAGCAAAATAAAACACATACTAAAGTGAATTTCCAAACAACACAGTAAAAATAGGATCAGGCACATCAAACTGTCTTTTCCATTTCTGAAGCAAAGACTTTAATTTGAAATACAGGCAGGTAGGAGAACTGAACTGAAATCACTTCAATTACCATATTAAACATGTCATGCAGACAAATTAAATAGACGGGAGATGCAACTGATAACAGCTTAGCTGAACATCAGTGACAGTGGAGGAGACACACTTTCAGTGAATAAATTAGCCTCCTACCAAGACAAGCATCTGTTAGGGTGAAATGTGTCTCAGGGTGTCTGATAGCTCTATCATTCTCAATAAACTTGCTCCACTGCCCAGGGGTCCAGCATGTCCTGCACAACACATGGGAGACAGCTGAGTAATCCCATCAAATAGTCTGCTTGTAGGAAAATGAAAGAGATTCCTCAATAAGTTACTGAAGCAGCAGTCAGACATTTGACTAGTGCCTGCTAGTTCAGAGATGAACTGAAAAGGGAAATCTTTCCTCTGATCCAGTAAATCATTTCAAAGGGCCATTCATACCTGGATGTCTAATGAACCATAAGGAGTATAAAGAAATGGCTATTTTTTTCCTGAAAAGCTACTAATATCCTGAGGATGCACTGCCTCACAATAACTGTTTAACTGTCTCTTGCAAGTAAGAAAGTTGACTTCTGTTCACATACTCTACTGATTCAGCAGAGGTAGTAGCAGTCTAAAATTTTCAATGAGGTATAATAATTGGGAGTCTGAATGACTGCATTCCATATGCTCATTCAGTTCTTTTAATCTGCTTTGCCCAGCATGTCTCACATTAGAGGACTCAAAACCTGCAAATCTTTCCAGTCCACTGCAAGTGATTTGTAACTAACAGGAATAAAGCCAGGTAGAAACATCTTGTTTTTCAAGGCACAACCAAAGCCCCAGGTCACAACAGAAACGTCAAGTTCTAACAGAGGTTGTATCAGATGGGAACTTCACAGCTCTGATCCTTCTCTACTCACAATAGAACTGCACTAGTTAAATAATATCTTCGTTCCTTTTAAAGCCTGTGATTCAAGGAAATCCAAATTCCTACTCCATAAAGCAGCAGAGTATTATTATACACACCAGGATACGCAAAAGCAAGTATACACACACAAAGGTAAGGCCAGTCTGTTATATCTCTTGTATATATTTGACTCTTTGTTATATATGGGTAGAATATGGCACAATTATCAGACTCCTGTACCAATAGTGGTATTGGGATTTCTATGAAGAAAGCTGTATGCCTGCCTGAACATGTCCCTCCCCCTTTCCCCAAACTACTTGACAATATGCAGTTCAGTCATTAGGGTTTACAGGTCTTATTATTCAGCTTATAGATCTCCAACCTCCGCTACACATCTGTGCTGGATACAAAGGATACGTTCCCATATCAGATGTCTAACTCCAGCCTGCAACTTGATCAACACTGAGTGAGAGTTCTTCCTCACCTCCCACACCATTACAGAAGTGACATTTCTGTCAAGAAATTCCACACTTTCCCTCCCACTCTTTATCCAGGCCGACCCCACAAGACAATCCAGAAAAGATAACAGGATCATAACTAGGCTGTAATTTCTAGAGCTGATCAACAGAATTTATATTTTTCTTTATAATTCAGATCATCACTTAAAAAACAAACAAACAAAAAACCTACCTCCACAACTTAAGGGAACAAAAATTAAAAACATTGGCTGCTCTAACTGGATGCTGTATACTGTAGCTTTCTGCATGCGTGAACAATTTCTGTTTTAATTGTATAAAACATCTTGCCTCTATTCGATTTTTCACTTGAAATTTTACCACCTCCCCGTTTCAGGGAGGACTATGCCAGATGCAGCAACACCGCCCTCTGTCCGCTGCAGAGAACATGGCATTTAGTGCCTCCGCTCTTCCAGAGCTGCCAATGTGTTGAGTTAAATTTAAACAAACATATACAACATTTGCTCGGCAATGCTTTGGCATCCAGATTTCCACTGATAATACAGTTTTATAAAGATTCTTATTCCTGCTGCATACATCCCAGTGCGTTTTAAAACTGTTTAACATAAGATTTTTTGTTTTACTCTGGAAAAGTAAATGACAAGTCATTTCAAGCTTCTTGAAAGGTTGGGGGTTTTTTGGTTTGTTGGTTTTTTTTTTTCCAAATCTCCCTCTTTAATCATCTCCGCGAGAAAAGCCAATTACAACTCTTACCAGCTTTTTTCCCCCCCCACATACAAAAGCACTTGCTGGTTTCCCCTTCCCCACTCCTGCAGCAAAGCGTCAATGTGGAAAGAGGATTTCAAAATAGGAGCACAAACGCTGACAAATCCTCGAAGTTTTTTTTACACTTTTATTTTGCCTCCATGTTTTCACAGCTGCTCTGCTTAGAAGACAATAAAAAACCGGCCTGCAAAAAACATTACAAATTAAGAGACTGGAAAACTGCAGCCCAAGGAGGAGGATGTGACTTTAGTTTGACTTACCAATTTTATTCAGCTGTATATTTTCCTACTTGCTTTTTACAGCAGCTGAGCTCAGTGCTCAGGAACGTCCACCCCGTGTCAGGGAGCCAGGCAGAGCGCTGATCCCCACGCTGGATGCTGCTGAGCGAGCGGAGCTGGGGTGGCGGCTGCTGCCGTTGCTGTTGCTGCTGCTGTGTGCGCTCGCTCAGACCCTGATCAGGAACTGCTTCCCATTCCCCAGCCCGGCTCCAGCGCTGCAGGCTTCGGGAGGCAGGGCCGGCCCCTGCTACTGTGCTGCACTTTCTTAAAGGGACAAGCTCCGGCCTGGCAGGAGCGCACGCGAACCGGGAGCTATCAGGGCTGCCCGGGGTGGCGGGCTCACCGCCTCCAATCCGGGCGATACCCATCGCAACACCAGACGGTTTCCTACGTGCCTCGAGAACGAGAACAACGCTCTTCTACATAGCTTTTCATTCAAGGCTTTCAGGTGTTGCGGTTGTTTATTTTTTTTACTTTCACACCCTCTGCAACGTAGGTGGGAATTATTGCACTGCGAAGGAGGAGGCAACAGCAGCAGCGGCTGGTTTCCCTGGACCGTGGGCGCAGGGCCCCATCTGCGGTCGGGACCCCAGCGGGGTGCAGTGCGTCCGCTCCAACCCCGTGCTCTGTGCTGTACGCTGTGGCACGCTGTCCCCAGCCCACGGTCTGCAGCGGCATTAGGATTAGGGATATCCCCAGGCAACTCGGAGCATTTTGACCTTAAGAGATTTTATTCCCTTGTAATAGAGAGGATATGACTTCACTAAATAAAAAGCCCTCATTTCCCAGTTTTTCCTCCTCAGTCATTCTCCAGATAGCTTTAATCCTGTGCAAACCACTGTTTCTAGGATGTTTTCTGTTTTCTGACTTTACTTTCAACTATATCTGATATTAATAGCTAGATTAATATGGGGGAGCTGTCTGCCTCGTCTGTGTTGCTGTCTGCAGTGGAAGAAACCGCATTCTCTGTTAAACAGTAATGCTGAAATTCAGAGATAGTAACACCATCTGCAAAATCTCTCTCTTTTTTTAAACGCATGGAAATATATGGTTTGCTCTCTGTACATGTAAGTCATTTGTTTTCATTACAATAACTGAACTCTCATGATGACAACACCAATCAACACATATCACAAGGCCAAGTCATATATATACAAAAATGTATATATTTAATGGCACAACGAGAGAAAGCAAGTTACAGGGGAAAAATATCACCTTCAAACTGGCAGGCCAAATCAAACAAGGTGAGACTAAGTCACCACTGTCCTGTCTTCTCTGCCTT
This sequence comes from Harpia harpyja, assembly GCF_026419915.1. Taxonomy (NCBI): domain Eukaryota; kingdom Metazoa; phylum Chordata; class Aves; order Accipitriformes; family Accipitridae; genus Harpia; species Harpia harpyja. Next base: position 22,694,355 of record NC_068952.1, read on the forward strand.
CATATACACCAATGCACAAAAAGCACAGAATGGGTACAAGCTGCTAGCAACCCATGATGTCTTTCTGTTTCTATGGTCCTATGGTAAAAGGACATGGATACAAATCAACAGGTGAGTCCAGCCCTTTTAATGCTGAGTCCTTCACAAACAGGCTCAGTAGGTATCCGCTAACTACTGGCATGTATGCCTTCTACCCTTTAAGCAAAGTAGCCATTTAGCCACACCACTAAATTATAATCTTGAGCATTATTAGCTTTGTATTAAACCACGGGGACCCATCAGTGTTACTCTAGCATGAGCTGTACTATGCTCCTGCCTTTCTCAGCATAAAGCCTGGGAAAGTTTTATATGATTTACACATGCAAACTACGTATGATGCATGGTAGAAGGGATCTTTTAATTCCATCAATCCTCCCCTCCATTCACACGTTTCCATTGGTCTATTAATTCTCACTTTCCACTCACATCTCTGCCTACTACTTTTTTCATCTTATCCTCCAAGTCCCTGCCCCTTTACTCCGTGTTTTCCCCTCCTGCTGCCAGGTACTTCTGCAGCTGATCTCCACCTTTCCAGCTCCACCTAAGTGTCTTGGCCTCCCCTTCTCCCCTCTGTCCTCTCAGTTTCTCATTGGAAGAGGAACGAAGAGCTGAAAGGAGAGGTGGGAATGATTAACTGATTCCTTCTCTTGCTTCCCTCTCCTTCCTCCAGCCAAGGTTCTGGAGGCTTGTATCCAGCCCTAGAAACTAACCACCAGCAGCAGGCTAAGGGACAAGGGTTAGGTAGGCTCACATTACCAACACTACCTCCCTTCTTCTCACCTTAGCACACTGTACTATTTATTATGATACAGTGTAACCAAGATAAATGGCCCTTGTCTTGTTCATTAGTTAAAAGTTTACAAAACACTCATCTTTAAGACAAAGCCGGTCATCCATTTGATGCATCAGCTAAGGTTACTCTGATATATTCAAAACAGGCAGAGTCTGTCTACAAGGCAACAGGGTAAGGTGCTGCAGTGGATGGGGATTTGAATGGCAAAGACACCAATGATGGAGAGAAACCAGGGCTTGGCAGGAGCTAAAGTGATGTTCCATTGCTCTGCACACAAAAAACAAGAACATGCAGAACACCAGAAAGTGCCCAGCAGGAAACAGGCTTGTGCCACTGGACCAGAATGATCTAACCACCATAAACGTTAAGATAAAAAAAGAATATCTGCTGTTCTTTACATATGTTGCTCCTTGTTCCTCTCATAATCCCATGTGAAAACTGCCTCCCCTCTCACTGCAGCATCTGGATGTTCCATTGACAGAGCATTGCCTAATAGTTACAGCACAAATCCTGGTTTCTATTACTGGCTGTAGGAGACATGTGTGGTATATTAAATAAAATAAAGGACATACAGACTTTGAATTGTGCTGCATGCTTCAATATTTAGTCAGCAGTAAATGAGACTAGATAAATCACTGATTCTTTCTGTGACTCTGTTTCCCCAACAACAAAAAAGTACATTAAACTCTGGTGTTATATAATTTAATACTTGTATTAGTAACAGCTTGGGATGAAAGATGACAGAAGCCAGCTTTTTATTATTAAATACTGAACTGCAGATACCTCAGTGAAAACTGAAAAGTGTTGCAGTTTGCAAAAATGTTGATTCTGCAGAGCAGAAGCCCTTGCACAAGAGGTGACATTTAATAGGAGCTATTTTGGTGTCTTAGCTTATAGGGGACAGCAAAACCAGAAGTCAACCCAAAGTTACCAAGAAAGTAAAAAGGTATGTTTCTCTTTCTGAACAGTGTATCATGTAAAGTCTACATCCCAAGACAGCACAAACATACCTACAAAGGCAGCTCCTTCTGAATTTAGGAATAAGACCATTAAAGAAATAACCTGCCTATTTCTATAAGCATTTTTAGGCTCTGATGACCAAGGTCAAAACCAAAAAGCTATATTATTATCTGAGTATAAGGGCCCTTAATAGTAAGGAGTGAAAAGACAAGGGAAAAGGGACACAAAAAAATGAACAGATTATTTGCTGCTCAGAACAGATTCCTTATAGAACGCCAAAGCAAAAGCTTCTGTGAGATGTTGCTCTACCTCAGATATGAACTGTTTGTTAGATCCCTTGTCAAAACAAAAGGACACGGGTATATTAATCTAGCAACAAAAGTGCCCATTGTGAGAGGAGACCAAGTGCCAGGCTGTCTGCTCCATCTGACAATGCAATTAAACACCATGGCTGTGTGAGCTTGGCTGCACGCCTTGCCTGACACCACCACCCAGTGCTGCTATAGGGTCTGCAGCTCAGTCACCACAGGCTACAGAACTAGTAACACTTTCATACCCTCCCTACAAAGACAGTTTCTGCATGCCTCCTGGTCTCTGAAATACCAAACGATGTTTTGAGCATCTCTTGAGTGTGACATGCAGAGCAGTATTCCTACTATACACTGACATTGGATGTGACATGGTGATGGAACCATCCCTATCCTTACTTATCAAAGAGCCACAAGAAATTCTGTCCCCTGTCACTGAGGGGCTGAAATGAGGCATATATAGTCAATACAATACAGACATGCATATATGTTCTTTTAGTTAATATAATTCTTCTAAAATTATTTTTATCTTTGAGCTCAAATCACACCATCAGATCTAAGGGCTGGATTCCACTCCCACTGAATTCCTGATGAATAAGGATGGAACCATGCTCCAATTCAGGGATATATAAATTTCAGATTAAAGCTTTTCAATCCTAACCCACATCTTTAAGGTGTTAATGCAGCAGTTTGGGAACTTGCTGTGAACTTTAAAAAAGTAGGGATCTGGATAATGCTCATCTGAAATAGTGTTCATTATTAATGCCACAAGATTGTTTTCCACTTGAATCATAATGCATGTACATACCTGTGTGTGCATGTATGCCTTTATACAGGTGAATGCATGCAGATGTTTGAGTGAAACTGCAACAGAATTTATTGCTGTTAAGGTTAGCTTGCACCTGATGTATTATTGGTGTACTTCTTTTTCTGCAGCATTCCTGACACCATGGAAAAATATGTTTTAGTTAGCTGCCACTACAAACCCAGCACAAACATTTATTTTTGGTGGGTTTATTTTCTCAGTTAAAAAAAGAAAAATTGGTTAGAAGTAAATAAATTGGTTCCCAGAACCTAAGCCTTATCAGATCTGTAAGAGTTGTGCAGTTAATGAAAGTTATAGCCTTCAACATGAAGATAATGTTCCTTGACAATGCCTTAAATCAATGTACTAACTATCAAACTACTTCTACCAATTGTTCTTAAATAAAAAGATTTGTTTTCCATATTATAAAATGGCCCACACCACAGAATTTAGGTCAACTACATTCAAATCTGTATACATCATAATAAAATATAAGATGTTGGTTTGGACCTTTCTGGAGATGGCACATTTTAATTTCACCCTTTTCCCTGTTCATACCTCCTCCTCTTTCATTGGCTTCTCAAGCCCATTATAACCCTTTCTCCTGTATTGGTTAAGAGTTAGTGAGTGGTCTGCACAAGTTGTTGGCTGATAAGGGAACACGCAAGCCCGAAAGAAAAGCCATCAGTATTTGCTGCAATTCAGACAACAGCTATGGAAAGAGGAAAAAGACATTTGCTCTTCAGAAAGGAGAAAAGGTTTACAAGCTCTTAGAAAGCAAAAGTCAGAGATTACTCCAACTGAAGAAAAAAAGAAAAAATGTGGAAATTTTACAGGAATTGTCTCATTTCCCCCTTTAGTTTTGCTTGGTATTTTTCAAACATTTTGAAAGTGCAACTCTGTTTTCAGATAACAGCCCAACTCAAACCCAGATTCCTGAAGACAAGGGAGAGAGACTCAGACAGAATTAGATTAAATTTCCTGCCACTGAAACATTGATCATCTGCCAGCAATTAAAGGTAGTTAGCAGAACCTGACTACTGTAAACATTTGTAGCCAGCAACTTTACCATGGCTTCATTTGCCTGCCTCGAAGAAACTTGAGTTGTGTTCACACCTAACATCTATGAGCATTTTGAACCTATTTGTGATACTTTCTCAGGGATAACAGACCACAGTTTTGGGAAAAAAAAAAAAAAATTCAGCTGAACTTCAGATCCTTTCAGTTTCTTTCTACTATTCAGTTAGCAAAACAGAGGGCACTGATTCATAAAATGGAGTCTTCCTCTGCTTTCCCCATAATTTTTGATGCTTCCTTCTATTCTATACATATCTTCTCATCTTCCAGAGAAATAATTTAAAAAAAAACCAAACAAAAAACAACTGTGTTCTAGCAAATGGTCACCTTACAGAAAGGTGCAGTATGCAGACAGGTGATCTGAATCACAAACATCAGTAACCACATGTTGTTGGCTAGATCTACTAAATATCTGAACTAAGGAGGGCTGGAGTGAGCTTGCCCCTAGGCAGCCGTTCCAACAAAAGTCAGTATAATGCCATTCCTTAACATTTTTCACTAGAAGGATTTTTTTGCCTTTTTGAAAAAAAAAAATCCAAAGATCACCTTGGGCTGCACTGCAACATAGGCTTTCACTAATACTAATTTTAAAACTAGTTTGGGCTCTGAATGGTATGGGGTTTTTTTTCTTTTATTCTCCTGATTTATGTGCATGGATTTGTTTAGCTGCATGGCAGGGAGGGGTGTGGGGGGTTTTTTAAGTTTTGGAAGTGTTTAGGGAATGCCTGATTTTGTATCGACCATCATTTAATTAGCAATGGTCTAGATCAAAATGTCTTGTTCCAACCAAGAATAGGGCATTAATACAGTCAGAAATAAAGTCAGTCTCTAGCTATGAACACACAGACCTCGGTGACTTCCAGGAAAATCAAACCAATGTCTATACAAAGCAAAAGGGAAAGGCAAAGGCAAAGGCTGTTTCCACTGCTTATTCTGATGCAGGGTCTAGGCCAGATCTTTTACTCTCATTGATTTCTGGTTAGCACAAAACTGGAGTGAAGTCGTAATGGCAGTTTTTAAACTTCCCTTGCAACACTGTGGTTTATAAGCTGATCAAGGTATGTCAAGACTCTGATACCAACTTAGAACAGCCTTGGGGTTTTGTAAACACTTGGCTACTCATGGATCCTGAAACACCTCCTTAGTGGGCAGGGAGCTCCAGCTAAATATCCTCTTCTTTACAGTACTGGTGACAGAGCTATCACACTGCTCCCATTCCACCTAGGAAACTCACTTCCTTCAAAAGTGACTTTAAGGTTGCCAGTTCTGCATGTTTCTGAGTGCTTTGTAGCATCTCAATGGAAAAAAGTAGCTGGAGCTACAAATCCTGGCTCCATCTGTGGTGCTAGGCAGGGGACAACATTTACTTACTGTGTATTCTTTAGAGAAGAGCTAGAAGGATTAGTTACGGTTGGTGCGGCTTGCTAGACTCTGATTATTCATGTCCTCTGAAGTTTACATGCAAACTAATTAGCAGCACTGATCCCCTAGTAAGAAGCTGAAATCAATTAGGAAGGCAGCTGACCTTATTATAGCAATTAATTGCAAATGACCTTTATTTTCAGTACTTGATGGCCAAGCTCTTTATTCTGGTTTTTGGGGCTTTGGTGTTTTGTTGTTGGTTTGGTTTGGGGTTTTTTCCCCTCCATTACACCACTGTTAACACACCCTGATTTTTCTTAGACATAATTTCCATCACATAGAACCTGTCCTAGTTTGTGACACACACTTTTCTGGAGAATACTTGGCTTTCTTTACAGGAATTCCTGTATGCTTAGGAGTCCTGGAAATGGGACAATGTTCCTACCAAAAGGTGGTTCCTTACTTTTAGGCAAAGGATACTGAATTGCTCTCTTGGATGCTAAGTAGTACATGTGTGATTACCAGAAAGATTGAGTTGCTCTAGAGACAAAAAATACATTGCTCTGTCTGTGAAGCAGTTGACTGGGATATGAAGAGAGGCACACCCAGATTCTGCAAGCTTTAATTCCATCGTGCTAGTCTGAGCCAGAAGGAGACTTGGCATATGCCAAGAGAGCAGGACATATTTAACTAGGTAGTGGCCCTGATTCTATGCAAGATGTTAATGCACGGAGACTGGGCTCCTAAAGTCATTGTTTGCTCCTGAACAACAGCACATGCCAGAGAAGAAACTGGTCACCTTGAGGGATGTAGCTAATCAATAATGAATTAGTTTTGCAGAAGACTTAAAAAATGTAAAATGGTAATCTTTTAAAATTATGGGCAGTAAATGTGTTCCTCTTGAATACATTTTCATACACAGCTAGAGCACTGGAGCTGTGAGCAAAACATCATACTTTTTTTCACATAACAGAATCTGAAGTTTAGCATTTGTATTTTTTGTATTGGCTGCCTGTGAGGTTCTAACAGCTGTGGGAACTATTTGGGATACTGACAGAGGGGCAGGATCATGCCTATGGAGACAACTACAGGAAGCTTACTGTTCAATTCAGCGGAAGTATGACCGAGCTTGAGCCCTGACAACTGATTCACCACTGCTCTGCTGCTTGGTTTACTCATTTACATCAGTGTGAAGCGTGCACCATCTTAACTCAGCCGCACTTTACACTCACATTGCACTCATGTAAATATCACTGCAGAGTGCATAGCAGTAGGCAACTGGATCACATGACTTCACAGCACTTCAGATCCCATAAAGTGGAAATATCATGGGAAGAAAAGGTTTCACATTATTTTGTCTCTGTAAGTGATTGCTGCAAGCACTACAAGAGAAATAGAAAGGACACTGAAAATGATGAGACATTAGGTGTAATTAGGCTTCATGCACAAATTGAATGCACAAGCTCTTCTTAATAGACTAAAACCCTGAAGGATTCTAAATTGCACCAAGGAGGAAGATGCTGACACTAAGTTTTCTTCTAACTGGTGGCTGCTCTGGAAGAATGAAGGACAGAATAAAGAAAGAAAGGAAAAATAGAGCATAAAACCAAGAATGTTACTAAACTATCATTTCCAATAAGCTTATTTACTAACTTACAAGAAATGTCTCCAGTTTAGACTATAATTGTAATCAAAACCAAGTTAATATGCTGGCCCTCAGACTGAGTAACAGTGTGACTAATACTTGTAGCACAGCGTGGATACAAGTTTTGTTCTGTTGGAATGGTGATGGGGTAAAGAGAAGCGATGGGGTAGGACGTTACAATTTTTATGCCATTAGCATATATGTTGCTTCTAAACACACCTGGTTTGTCTGTAATTGGGGATAGTGAGGCCCTGTTTGCTCTAACCTTGCTCTAAAGTTGAAAAACACCTTGCAATAGGTGTCAGATGCCTCTTGCCTGGTGAATGTAGGTAACATCACACAAATTTAAGAGAACAAAAGTGTTAGCTAAAATCCTGTCCCCTGGTATTCCATTCCTCTCCTGTTCCCCACATGCAAATTAGAACTAACCTGGATGATTTGTGTAGTTTCTGATTTGCTCTTCTCTCTCTCTGTGTAGGTCTCCGTGTTCAGTTCAAGACCTCACCGTGTAGGAAGAGCCTACCTTCAGAAGAGTTAGTGCAGCTGTTTTGACCGTAGAGATGGTCTTCTGGAGAAACAATTGCAAATAAATAGTTCCTTTTAGCTTTCTATCAATATAAAAGGCATCTCCAATGTTTTTTCACTTTCAAAAGAAATTACAGAAGAAATATTTACTGAGGTTCCTGTATGGTCTCTGTTAACCAGTACAGGGCTGGTCTTCCAGTGTTCTGATGAAATTACTTTGTCTTAAAACAGAATAATTTGAAGCACATGCTTGACACTAAGCAAGAGAAGACGCAGGTAGTAGGTACTATTTGGGCATGTAAAGGCAAGAAAACACTTAAAGGCTTCTTTGTTGAAGCACTCAACGGCGCTCTTAATACACTCTAGAATCAAACCCAGTATGAGTATCTCACATGTACCTTCATATCTTCAACACTGATTGCATCTGCATTGTAGACAAATTGTTGATTGGTTACTCTACACATTAAATTTGAGTATAAGGATAGTGAGTGATCACTGATAAAGAGAAACAAATTTGTCTGCACAGAGTGTGATTAACGTATACAAAGATTGTTTTCAACTGATACAGAACTATTGGCTTTGGCTTCTTTCTATCAGCTGCTCTAGACAGATGACTTCCAGGATTTAGGAGGAAATCTGTTATGAATTATTTACTTTTATCATTCAGCTAATTTTCTTGGTTTGGTTTTTTTTTTTCATTATTGTTTATTAAAGCCAAATGATTGTGCTCCAGGACATTCCACAAATGTTGCTGTACTGTCGTTTTAGGAAATACCATTAAAGCAACCTTTTCCTTGTTTGCTTCCCATGGCATTTAACTAAGGTGTTTTAAGAGAAACATCATTAAAATTGTCAATTCCTCCATGGGTACCTTAAGATTATTCATAGAAACTGTACTCTTTTGGGGATAACAGAAACACACAGCCTTGTTTTCCTTTCATTAACCCCATTTTCCACTGAAGTAACAATATCAACTTTAACACAGGTTTATCAACACTGAGCAAATTCAGGCCTCTTTTTTTTTTTCTTCTCTGTAAGAATTTGATACTAGTGAAAGATACCACATTAGAAACATTAGAGAGTGAAGTCCTCTACCCAACCGCAAATTATATATATAGCACAGGAAGCAATTCTACTGCTCCCCCCCAAACTTTTCATCACAATTCCTGATTTTTGTCCTGGCATAACTTATTTTAAGAGGATGAGGAACAGCACATCCCAAATAGTACTTGACCCAAAATAGTAAGTGCCAGCTGTGATCACAGTTCTTGAGCTGTTTTGACTCGGTCATGAGAAAAAAACAGATTAAGGTATCACACAGCACAGAACAGTTGATGTTGGAAAAGACCTCTGGCAATCACCTGCTCCAAACCCACTGCTCAAAGGAGGGTCAACTAGAGAAGGTTGCCTGGGGCTGCATCCAGCCAGGTTTTGAGTACCTCTATGTATGGAGCCTCTACAACCTCTCTGAGCAACCTGTTCCAGTATTTGATCACCCCCACATTAAAAAAGTTTTTTGTTATGTTTAAATGGAATTTCTTTTATTTCAGTTTGTGCCCATAAACTCTCGTCCTGCCACCAGGCACCACTGAAAACTATCTGGCTCCATCTTCTTTACTCCCCCCACCATCAGGTATTTATACATATTGATAAGATCCCCTCAAGCCTCGTCTTCTCCAGAATAAACAGTCCCAGGTCTCTCAGTCTTTCCTCATATGTCAGATATACCAGCCCTTTAATCACCTTTGTGGCCCTTTGTTGCACTCTCTCCAATATGTCCATCTCTCTTCTGCACTGGGGAACCCCAGAACTGGACAGAGCACTACAGATGTGTCCTACCAGTGCTGAGCAGAGAGGAAGGATCACTTCTCTTGACTTGCTGGCAATGCTTTTCCTAATACAGTCCAGAGGCTGTTGGACTTCTTTGCCACAAGGGTACATTTCAGACTCATGTTCAGCTTGTGTTCAAGGTCTCCAAGTCCTTTTTCACAAAGCTGCTTTCCAGCTGGTTGGCCCCAGCCTGTACTGGTTCATGAGGTTATTTCTCCCCAGGAACAGGACTTGGCATTTCCCTTTTTTTAATTTAATAGCTTCCTATTAAGGTGCCTCCAAACAGCAGTATGACTATCAATCTTTCTTCCCAGTTTTATGTTGTCTGCAAACTTGCTGAAGGTGCACTCAGTCCCATCATCCGGACTATTAATGAAGATGTTTTAAACAGTTTTGGATCCCAGTACTGACCCTGGGATACACCATTTGCATGGCCTGCAGCTGATCTGTTTGCTGCTAACTACAACCTTTTGAGCCCAGCAGCTCAGCCAGCTACTAAGCCATGTCACTGTACACTTATCTAGCCCATACTTCATCAGTTTGTCAATGAGGATGTTAGGTGAAAGTGTCAAAAGCTTTACTAAAGTCAAGATAAACAGCATCTGCTGCTCTCCCCATATCTACCAAGACAATCATCTTGTCATAGAAGGCTATTAGGATGGTCAGCCATAATTTCTCCTTATAGATCCATGCTGACTACTCCTAGTCACCTTCTTGTCCTTCATATGTTTGGAAATGGTTTCTAGGATGTTTGCTCCATCACCCTCCCAGCGACTGAGATGAAGCTGTCCACCCTGTAGTGCTCCAGATCCTCTTTTTTGTCCCTCTTGAAGATAAAAGTGACAGTTGCTTTCTTCCAGTCCTCAGGAACATCCCCCAGTGGCCATGACCTTTCAAAGCTAATGGCTTCACAATGACATTAGACAGCTCCCTCAGCATTCGTGGGTGTATCCCATCAGGTTTCAGGTACTTACTTGTTTATTTGTCCAGTTTATTTAAATATTCCCTAACCCAATCCTCATCCATCAAGGGTAAGTCTTCCTTGCCCCATAGTTTGACGCTGGTCTCAGAGGCCTGGAATTTCTGAAGGTGAGTACTTCCAGTAAAGACCACAGTGAAGAAGACTTGAGTATTTCATCCTTTTCTGTGTCCTTTGTCACCAGGTCCCCTAGACCATTCAGCAGTGGGTCTACTTTTCCCCTCATCTTTCTTTTGCAGCTTCTCTCCCTTTAGACACCCTTTTGTTGCCTTTTCATGTCCTTTAGTAGATTCAACTCCAGGTAGGCCTTGGTTTTCCTTACCCCATCCCCACACACTCAGATAGTGTCTCTATATTCCTCCCAGGTCACCTGACCCTACTTCCACCTCTTGTAAACTTCCTTTTTTATGTTTGAGTTTAGTCAGGAGCTCCTTGCGTATCTACACAGGCCTCCTGACACCTTTGTTTCATTTCCTGCTCATCCAGATGAACTGTTCTTGAGCTTGGAGGAGGTGATCCTTGAAAATCAATTGGCTCTCCTGGACCTCTCTTCTCCCCAGGGCCGTGTATTGTGGGATTCTTTCAAGCAGGTCCCTGAACAGGCCACAGTCTGTTCTCCTGAAGTCCAAGGTTGTGATCTTGGTTTCTGTCTTGCTTCCTCCTCTCAGGATCCTGAACTCTACCACCCCATGATCACTGCAGCCAACACTACCCTTGACTTTCACATCCCTAACCCATTCTTCCTGGTTTGTAAATACCAGGTCCGGTAGAGCAACTCCTCTCTTCAGCTCATCTATTATCTTTGTTAGGAAGTTGTCATCACTCCAGAAACCCCCTGGATTTCTTGTGCCCGGCTGTGTTGCCCTTCCAGCAGATATTGAGGTGGTCATGAGCCTCTTCCAGTTGCCTGAAGAAGGTCTCCTTTACTTGTTCCTCTGATCAGGCAATCTATAACAGACATCCATCAAAGCATTGCTCTTGTCGTATTGGCCACTAATCTTGACCTGCAAGTTCTCAACTGGCTTATCGGCCATCCCTACAATGAGGTAGTGTCAAGCAGGTGCTATCATACACTGGAGAACCATTTCACAGCAACATCAGGCTCCTCCTCTGCTGCAGTATTGTCCTCCCTGTGCTTTCCAGGGAACACTCACAAATTCAAAGATATCCCATTCTGGGAGGCCTCATGCTCATTCAAAGCAACACCACAGCTCAGGGTCAACTTACATCAATCAGTTTCCCTGCAAACTGCAGTTCCTTCCCAGTTTGCTGGTGTTTATATTTCTTTCCCAGCCTCCAGTCTTGCCACCTGGGACTTCACCACACTGACACATTAGGCCACATTTTAAGACTTGGACCTTTACCTTCCTAAAAAGAAGTTTCAACTAAACCTTTCCATCTCATTAATGTAGAGAAACCCTCACATCGTCATGGTTACCCTAGTGCTCTCTGCTAAAGGTTATCTCCATTCATTCCCTATGTTATCACTTCATGATTCAGTCTGTCCTTATATTCCCTAAAGAGCTATCCTTAGTCATGCAATTTACATGGCATTACATCTTCTCATCCCTGAGTCTAAATGTAAGGTAGCTTACCCTATGACACTTACAATTGTAACAATTTTTCATTCTGATCAACTGAAACTGCATTTGAACAGGTGACCAAATCTGTGTTTAGCCACATGTGATAACTATAAGCTTACTTATCAAGTGGGCCTGCTTATTTCTATAGCACTGTTTTTGGTATGAAGCACTGGCTGTTTGATTCTGCATTCACATCTGCATCTGTCAGTGCCACAGCATCTCACTATGCAATAAAGTGATCCTCGTCCCCATCTTCCTAACACAACATGTAACAGAACTAGGATGTAACATCTGACAAGATGCAACAGGCATGCTTCTGTGTAGTCCTCATTCATCTCTAAGAAAGTTCCTGCCTCAGCTGACACTAGGGCAGTGAACCCATGGGGCTTTAAGCAGCATTGCCTGGCACATTATCCACATGCAGTTCTAAGTGTTTTTTTCAAAAGAACTGGTGGAGATCGAGCAGGGAAAGAGAGGTTTAATGTCAAATTTCTTTACTTGATGCAAATATCAACCCCCTTGAGTAATAATTTGACATTCCTCAGCAAAGACATGCTCTGCTTTTGAAATACTTACCTTTCATTTATTTTTTATAACCTTAAGAAAAGAAGAATGTGAACTGTTTTGGTTTTTATCTTCCTATGATGGCAGAGGTTTATTTATAGCCAAGAACTGCAGGACAGTTCTCACATGGCTGCTGAAAATTAAAACAGCATGTACAGTTTTGTTTTGTTTTGCTTTTATGCCTTTGCCACTACAATCTCTGCCTGCGTTCCCTAAACCCTTGTTATTGTAACCAGAGCCACATTTTGCATTGCTACAATTGCAGGGTTATGTAAATTCCAAAGGCTTTAAAGGAAAGGGCCTGCAGACTCTGCTCCGGGCCATAGGGAAGTTGACACAAACAGTTATGCCCAACATCTAGGGAGAGGCAAAGGCATTCATAAATTGTCAACAGACAGGAAACCTAAGTCAACCTCAGCATCAACCTGAAGTTTTCTAAACCTTTTAGAACTTACTGGTTTCATTTAAATAGATTGCTCTCTCATTTTCAGTGTTGTGCTTTGCTATCGCCAGGCAAATTTCCTTCAGCCACTTCTGGAAATCTTTTATATCCTGTCTCACTTTCCACCAGTGTGTACTGGTTTACCCAGGACAGCCAACAACAGAAAGCTCTACAGGTACAAACTTTTTCAGACTCAAGGAACTGTATTTTTGCAGTGATCACGAAACTGTACACGTTGAAAAGCATTACTTTACTCATGAAGACTTTTATATTAAAAAGAAAATTACACCAAAATAGAACAACCATACTCATGAAAGACAGCAAGAGAACAAAGAGTATGCATCTGATCCCTTGCAAGAAGTCTTTACAGCAAGTAGGGGTGGGAAGAAGTATGATACACGTTGCACATCTGTGTGCTTCTGAGTAACCAGGTTGTAATGCTGACACTAGCTGTGCATTTCTGTGTGGGCATGGGCAAGCCAATTCATGTTTCTGACTCTGTACTCTCTAAAAGAGGGATAACAATGCCTGACTCAGAGTCAATGTCAGAAGTCTCTGCATAAGCTCATCTTAGTCCCCAGTGTTTAGACAATTCAGCTAAATGAGAAAAATGTTTAGCCCACTTCTCCAGTCTTGCTTCTATTTCAGCTCTAAATCACCATTAGTCAAATCATTCTTAGACCTCAGACAAAAACCTAGATTACATTATTGCTGAAGTATGTGGAGGTTTTACACAGCATGGTGCACCCTGATCACTGGAGTGTGCTAATGAGAGCTCAGGGAAATGACTGGTTTTGTGAAAAGGTGCAGCCAGAACTCCCTAGCCAATTCAGCTAACACCGAAAGGAAGGATGAGGCTGTGGTGCTACTCCAGCATGCTGCTTTCTATAGCTGTTGTGTTTTCCAGGCAACCTTAAACTTGCTGCAGTGGATATGAAAAAGCGGGGCTTGCTGCATTGTTCACCCACCTCTTTGGTGCAAAGTCAATCATGGTAGGTCCTCAGGAAAGAAAACACAGAAGCATTGCCTTGCACCCTGCAACCAGGGAGGTCTGTGCCAAGCTAAGATAGAAGGGACATTCCAAGCAATTCCCAAGCCATGATATTTTAAAAACAATCACTACAATGGAAGAGATTACTTCAGTAGTGGACAATAGTTTCTACTCAGCTGGTAGTTACTGTCAATGCACAGGTGGCAACAGCTGTTCTTATTATGAAAGTGTAGCTGTTTAAATCTTATTAAGAAAGACAAGACCTATTTCTGGAGGTGCAGCTACACAGGATCCCTGCACAGCTCAGGGCTTCTACCTGTTTGCCATGTGTGTTTATTTACTTGGAGCCAGGAACTGCTCTGTGGAGCTCTGATCCTGACCATCACTGTGACCTTGGGCAACTGACTGAATGCCTTTGCACCCACGACTCCTTTTGAAGTCAACTGGTGATGTGGATGTTCAACCATTCTGAAAAAACAAGCCCTAGAGGTCAAAGCCAAAGTCTGCTAGAGCTGAGGTGTTTGGGGTCACATTGTAAATTATATAAATTTTGAACACAAAACCTGAAGCATCCACAGCTAACAAATATTTTTGTAAATGTGGTCCTGTAATTGGCCCAGTGTAACAGAACTCTCAGACACAGAGGGGTGGAGTCCAAGGGACCATCTATATTAACATTTTTTGGAAGAGGACAGTTTATTAAGGGTCTATGTGGAGTCAGAAACAAGCAGCCAGAAGACAAAGAGAAACCAGAAATCAAAGAAGACAGCTATATTAGACTGTGTCCCATTCTTTGTGCACCTAATGATAAGTATCTGAGGACTATACATTTTACTGAACCAGGTAAAGTACTGACCAAAATCATTACTTTATTCTGTAAGTTATGTTTCCTAACAGTCTAAACTCTTGAATCATTTCCTCAAAGATGACTAGTTTAGGGCTTAAAAGCACTGTGGAACACAGGCAAGAAACTCTGATATCCTATAATATCAAATTCCTCAGATTTCAGTCTTGAACTTGAATCAAAATTTATACGTGCCTCTAAATAATGAGCACTGCTTCATACAGACTTTGGTATCTTATCCAAGTATTAAGCAAGGTGGAGGTTGCTTAGCTTTTGGAACCTGTGAAGTCTGCAGCCTGTAATTATTGGCCAAACCAGCAGCGTAGCTCCCGTCTATAATTCATTTGTTTCCCTGAGTTAACAAAACCCTTTCTTACCTTCCATGCTTGCATAGCCAATAGATACTACTTGGCTCAGCACAGTCAGCAAAGCAGGCAGGACAAGAGGCCACTTAGCTCTGACGCATTTTACAGCAGAGAACCTCCAATAGCTGACACAGTTCAAGCAAGGCAAAAAAATCATAAAATACTAACAAACATAACCACACAGACTTTTTGATACGTCAGACAGGCCCACTGAAATAGAAGTATAACAAAATCCTCCTACTGATACCCAATGATAATAAGAAAATGAAAGGCCTGTGTTGGCCCAGTGGTTCAATTTGATGAGGTCTAGTTAGGCCCATATTAAATTCTAAGGACTACCATATTCCTCTGTCGGGTAAAGAAAGGAGGGCAAAAAGAAAGAACTGTAATCATATGGATAGAAGGTACATAGTAAAAAAAAAGCAAACCAAACCAAACAAAAAAACACCCATAAACAGGAATGGAATGGAATGGAACGGAATGGAATGGAATGGAATGGAATGGAATGGAATAGAATAGAATAGAATAGAATAGAATAGAATAGAATAGAATAGAATAGAATAGAATAGAATAGTTCAGTTTGAAGGGACCTACAATGATCACCTAGTCCAATTGCCTGAATGTTTTAATGGTCTCTAATGATGCAACTCAGGTGAGACGCAAAACACAGACTTGTGTTGTCCTCTCTCCCTGCTGCAATCAGTTACACCTAAAAATATCTGGAGGGAAAATGACAGCTGACACAGCCATGGTAAAAATGACCCAAACTAAGAAGTGGCAACTCTGAGGGTGTGAGAAAGTCTTCAAACAAATCACTGGGTGTGTCAGATATAGACGCTAATATACTGCAGTGATTACTATGTCTCTGCTCAGTGAATATGTAAAAGGGAGCTTGGTGTTTTAAGAACCATGCACAATGACCGCTGAACAAACTCAAGTCTGGGTGCATTTGCCTAGGAGTGATACAACTTTTGCTGTGACCCTAAAGCCTCATGGGACACTCAGAACATAACCGAAGTCCAGAGTTACTAAACAAATCCAGCATGGCATCTTATTCTACATGGAGAGTTTCTAGACTGCTTCTAAGTATCAAAGAAGTGGGAAAACTGTTTTTGTGACACCCATGAGTGAATTTCTCAGGGATCTTCACTGTGGCTACAGGGCCCATTATTTCCCACCCTATTAGCATCACAAGATGCAGTGTGTATGATCCACATCAAATGTCAAAATCTGGTCCTAGAAACAAGCCTCCAAAATGCTAGTGAGAACTTTAGCTTCAAAAGTCCAAACGCAACAAATATATGAACCTAAAGAGCTCATGGACTTAGGTCACACAGTCTAAACAGGAAACCTAGAAAATAAAGCTTATATATCCATGCAGCCTGGGCTGTTCCATTGCAAGCAAACAAACAAACAAACAGTAGGTAGGTAAGTAGATAGATAGATAGATAGCACACTGGAAAGCACATACCCCAAGTCACACAAACAGTTAATGGCAGTTAATGACAGCGGCCAGCCAGCAGAATGAAGCCCAAGATTAACAATGGGAGAATTTCTAATGGAAGTCAAGGAGTATTTCCCATTTCTTTGGAGGGATTGCCCCCCAGTCTGGAACCAAACTGCCCAGCTCCCTCTAGCTTCTTTGTGAATTAAGTTTATTCCTGAAAGAACTAAAGAACCCCAAGAAACCATGACTAATGAGTGATCAAAGGAAAAATGAAGGTTGCCTATCTGTAACCATCACTGTGTAACCACTTAGTATTGAGTACCCAGAACTGAACACAGCGTTCCTAGTGTTGTTTCATCACAGCTCAGAGACATATTTCCTCAGGAGGCTATTTGGATCAAAGACTTAAGGAAACATCCCTGAAAGAAAAGAAAAGGCAAAACACAGAAGGGACTTTTTTGCCATCTGCTTCCATTTTAATTTGCTGCACTCCCACATGTCACCAGAGCCTGTAGGGTGGTCAATTGGATTCTGTGTCATATGCATTCATGGGAGTATAGGACTACAAGGTCATCACATCCTGTTTCCTACAATCACAGACAACTGCGTAGTAGACACGTAGTCCAGCAGACTCCACAGCACATTTATTCCAATCCTGTCACACTATAATGTAAGACTTTTCAAAGGATCAGTGGGAAGCAGAATCAGGTAGGTTTTCCAGTCTGAAGTGAGGCAACCATTTTCACTCTTAGTTTAAAGCACCTGACAACAACAATTTAGGTATTTCATTTCACAGATGTATAATATCATCTCCCTGACCTCTGATATCTGATTCTAGAGGTCATAATTTAGTCCACTCTTATTTAAACATTCATGCTCTGTGGGTAAAAATACATACAGCTACAGATATTTTTGTATGTCAAAGTGAGAAAAACCAAAATATTGATATGTATGTAATCTGAATTGTACCTTGCAAAAATCAAGGCTGGTAATTGAAAAATTGACTCTCAATACTGATGAAGCGGCATTCTTAAACTGCTTTTTATTAAAGTACAGTGATGCTATATGGAAATGTTAATATATTATGTTAGGTCAACTCTAGCTTGTATTTACAGTAAGTATTTACTTAGATACGGCTCCCATTTCACAGTAGTTTAGCTACACTAACAAACAGATGTGTAAATCAGAAAGAGTATGGGCCTCTGGAGATGTCCCGATAGATGTGAACATACTAAACGTTGCCACTGTAAGTAAGCAGAGGATGAGGCAGTGAAGAGTTGCTTGCTAAATTTTGCCTCTGTTTAAACATAAAATGTGTCAGGAAGGGCACAGTAGGACATTTACAGCTTAACACATGTCCCCCAGCAGGTACATGAAGCTATTCTAGATAAGCCCAGACACAGCTGGGAAACAATTCATGGGTCCCCCAAGGAAAATTTCACCTAGTCAGAAAATGTATCTGTTTTTCTCCCTATCACTTAGTAATGGTGAGTGCCAAAGACTTTGTAACATTCACACAGACTGCCTGAATCCTGCTGACTAGAAAAGGCTAAGGTCAAGCTTTGTACTTCTGTCATTGGCAACACATTTCAGGGCCTCTACAACAGAGCCAGAGAGATTCACTCATTGGGATGCCTGACCCACAGGGCAGTAAAAGTATGAAACAAGCAATGAGGGCAAGTTCATATCTCAGTAGGGCACAGTTGGAAGACAGTTCATATTGGCAGGGCCCTAGCATGGTTATTACTCTATCCCTGCATAACAGTGCAGGAGGATGCTTACAGATCAGATCACAGGCGAGAACAAAACCAACTGTCTCTCTGTGCATTCAGCTGTTAGAAACATAGTTTAATTGGTTGCCGCTGTATACATGGCTGCAAAAGTAGCAAAGTACTGAAGTCCCCTCGTGTTTGGTCAAGATCTTGCTTTCTTTCATCTGTTGTGCAGATGCTGATGGGGTCGCCTGCCTGGAGGGGGTCAGGATTCTGCCAAATGGATTTAAGCAGGGTACTCACAGTCCAGGCATCCCAGCTTAATGGTCAGTGACTCAGTGAGAAAACCAAGACTGTCTGCACTAGTGGATGGCCCCATTCCTGAAAAAGTTTGTAAGGAAGAATGGTATCCTGGCAAACCTTCTCTACGGATGTACGCTGTTTAATCTAACAAATAAACCCATTCCACCCAGTTAGTGCAGATCTCTTGCAATCATTATCAGCAGTACCTAAGTTTCATACTCTACATGTAGGCAAAAACCTACATGGTTTTGGGTGTAGGGTGGAGAGTAGGAAGAATAACTGGGGATTATAACTAGAGGCTCTGGGAAGCCAGAACAGAGACTGGGGGGGGGGGGGGGGGAGGGTAGAAAAAGGGGAGGAGTACCCACTCTGCAGTAAAGTGATATACTTGCATTCTGGGAGAAGTATGATTTTGATGAATATATGGCTTGTCTACCAGGCAGGAGGCTAAATGCGACATAATGATAAAGATGTTGGTATACTATTTTAGTTTAATTGCTATGGTTTTGTTAAACTAACACTTCAGAGGACATAAAGATAGCTAAAAAAAAATGGGTCTCTAACCTACCTTCAGTGAGAGTATTTATATGACAGTACAGACTCCCATCAGGTTGCAGGCATCTGAGAAAGGTGTGCCTCAGTTTCCCAAAACGCTAAATCCATTAATATTTGCAAAGTACCTGGAAATTTTCCAAAGGAAAGTGCTGAACGTAAAGAATAAATTGCTAACTTTATCTAACTATATATATATGTGACTTACTTATCCTCATATATTTGTATAGCGTATAATTGCAGACAAGAAAATATTCTCATCATTTAACTCCTACTGGTTAAATAGGAACAGTCCATTGAGATTGCTCCATCAGAAACAATCATCTGGCTAATGAGCATACAATACCCACAGCATTCAGGGTTTGATCTTAAACCAGTGGAAAGTACAGAACTTACTGTATTGCAGGGTGATGATTTATTGACTACATATTTTCAGAGGGACTGCACTGTTGTAACATTCCTGGGGAAAAAAATAACTTCATGTTAGACGGAAATCATGTTACACCTCTACAAGAGACCAGGAAACTTCTATGCACAGGTCAGCAGAGGCAAGGATGCTTATACAGCTCCACAGTTGTTTCATTCCTTCTTGAAAAGGTTGCTCCCTTCGACCTGACAAGGAAAGGAGTAGAATTGACAGGCTGATGCAGAGCAACATGGAATTCCCACATATTTCTGTCACAGCCCTCTGGAGATTTGAAAGAAAACAGATGACAGTGGAGGACCAAAAGCGTGCAAAGAGATTAATGATTTTTCAAGACCAGCCTGAAATACTTAAAAATAGCCTATTTTTTTTTTTAAAGCACTGAGCTTTCCTGGAAAATGGAAGCACCCAAAATATTTGGTATTTATGAAAATATCAGCAACAATCATACTATTGATGAGTAAGCCTATTTGAAATGTTTGGATTTAGAGAAATATTTAAACACAAAAGAAAATGCAAAACATTTCTAAAAATAACTGGAGGGGGGTTAGCAAATTAAATCTTTTCTGCAAAAAAATTGTCACTGTTTGTAATCCACTTTTGAACTGGGGAACAAGGAGAGATGCTGGTCACTTTTTTCACTGACAGGAAGACACAGTGCTAAAAATGAAGGTATAGTTTCTTCATGTGCATTCTTGACACTTAAAGGACTCTAAAATGTGAATAAGTTCCTGGAGGTTTGTGATGTACCTGGTCAGGTTCCTCAGCCCACATCTTACAGATATGACTGTTTCTCCCTCGTAGCATAGCTGCAACATCAGAGGATCTTCACAGTGTTTTCTCTCTCGAAGACCACAGGAATATAAAAATGACTACATAGTCAGATCAGAAGTCCATCTAAACCAGTACCCTATCTCCAAGTAATGGTCAGCTGCAGATGGTTAGGGAAAGCATATAAAAATACCATATATAGTCTGATCCTACCCCTGCTCAATCCTTTAGTTGTTTAGGATTTTGAGATGGGAATACAGCCAGATTATCATGTTTAATAGCTACCAGTGGACCCATCCTCCAAGATTTTTCATCTCTTCCCACAGCTTTGTCTTGGGAGAAGGGAATCTTGCCACGTGATATTAAACCCTTGAAATATATCCTTGCATGACTTCTTCACAATGAAATCCAACCTGGATTGTGCTCCTTGGCAGAAATGTTCCTTCTACCTTGTGTGTGTGTGTGTGTGTGTGTGTGTGTGTGTGTTTGTGTATTTAATTTATGAAAATGTCCTGGGAACACATCTTCAGATCAGATCTTAAAAAGATAAATTGGACCTGACCACTTTCTTCAAGGATAAACAGGGCACTGTTTAAATTTCCATCTCTTAAGACTTCATGGCTCAATAATTCAATTGTTTAAGCAGCTAAAAACATTGCCCCTCCAAACAGCAAACAAAACACAAAGACAGACCTCCAAATCAAATCAAGCTTGTTCACTGCCTTGAATAATAAAAGCTGTAACAGTAAAAATGAGTCCTTGTTTATGCCTCCTTAAAAAAAGTAATATACCAAGGAGACAGAATAGAGTTGTTGGGTCTCACAAATCAGCTTCGTCCCCAATACAAAGAAGAGCTGGGCTGGCACATGCATTGCCTGAATTTAAGTCATCTTGGAACACACTGAAGAGAAAAATACTCTTCAACAAAAACAAATGTGAACTTCAAAGCATATGAGCAGAAATCAGTGATTATTACTTTGAAGCCAGCAAAACTGGGAAGTGAGCAAGCACTTGTTATTCAGGAAGGGAGCCTACTGCTCTCTTGCTGCCAAAGTTTTTCTCAGTTCCTCAAGGTTACCACTATTTCCATTTTCACATAGTCTAAACACATCCTTCTGATCTCCAGCTACCACTCGTTAAATTCCAGCAAGCCTTCTGATCTCCTCCCTTCCTTATCTACTTCCTTCTTTCCACCTTAAGTCTCTCTAATTCCTAACTCCAGAGAAACCTTATCACCGGTATAAGCCTACCATACTCTCAGAATAACTTTTCTACTAAAGCCAAAACCCATGAGCTTCTCCTCATCAGATTTGTTACTCCATGTTGTCCCAAGTCTAGAAAACTACTACTAGAAGACATTATCTGACACCATAGAGATCACCAGAGAAGCCAAAATCTCAAGTGTTGAAATACCATGTGGAAAATTGAAAATATAAATCTAACATAGAACATGTATCTGGGCAACATACAAACTGGACACAAAGCCTAAGGGAGGGCAAAGCCTGTTTGACCATCATCAGGTACAGATTTAACACACAGCACTAAGCAAGCTTGAGGCTGCACTACCAATAGCACTGCTCAGCATGTGATGTGTTCATGGGCATGTGGCTACGTGGTTCTCAGCAAATCAAAGCCGGATACATTGTGGACATGTCAAGAAAAACAGAACATGAGTACAGGACTGACATACCAAAGCTCATGGGAGCTTCCGGCAACATGGGACACATTCCTCTGTGACCTCTACTGCTGTAAAACAGCAGTAGCTCAACTGACCTTCAGAGAATTACACTGCTGTAAAAAGTATGTGAGAAGAATCAAATCCATTGTGTAGATTTGCCCAAGTCAGTTGGCCAGCATTTCAGAAGCAGCTTATAATTTTGGCTCTCTCAATTTTTGAGTGTCTGTGCCTTAACAAGACACTAAAAATAAAGAGCCAAAATTACAGGTTGCTTTGCACAACTCGGGCCTCAGTTCCTCTGGACCAAATTCTGATGCTTCTTGAACTTACTTGTAATTGAAGCCTGGAATAAGTTTCTTGAACAATACAGAGCTAGGAAAAACTTTCACTAGTACAGATGAAAGCAGACTTGCACTGTCTATGCCTTAGGTCACTCAATACCAGTCTGAAGATACTGGGCCAAATCCTCAGCTGGAATACATCTGTCATAGCTACACTGGAGCCCCCATACCTATTTGCACTGGCTGAGAATCCAACCCAATAAATCCCACTTAACTAATTTACATAGCATTATGAAATGTAATACCTACACAGAGCTTGGAAGGTAACAAGTCCTCAGCCTGATAATGACTCAGAGTAGTGTCAAACAGAAGTAACTCCACTGTTAAGTGGAATTGCGGAAAGATAAGAATTAATCAGATCTACTGCATGTTAGTATATATACTGAGTCTCACTGCTACCAGTTTTCTGCAAATGCCTCAGTTCAAATGAGTGTGATATTAGGGAACACAACTGGTAAAACAGAAAAGCCACAAGAGACACCACTGTCAATCATCAACACAATAAAAAGCATGGGAAAATACATGTAAACTCTTTCATCCAATGAAAATCAGAGCAGTCAGCTTTCTTTTAATTTAGGAACATGCTATGCTTGCCTGGGGGCTGCAGGGGCAGGGAAGGGAAAGATGGTCAGATCTCCATAGGACTGACCCAGGTTTGAAAATTCACAGCAACTAAAGCACTGAGAGCCAAACCTCCCACACATCCTTCCCCTAAGTGTCAGGAAATGGTGTCCCCTGATTGCTCAATCGCTAGGTCAGATAGCTGGCGGGGACGGACTAGATGGGTTTCTGGGATTCCATTGGACCTTGGGGGAATTTTATGTCAACTAACGCAGATGGAGCAAAACCAAACTATCTGGGAGATGCCTTCAAGATGCTGTTCAACTCTTGCTGTGCCTCCCTGCCAATAAAATACAGTCAGTGCATGCCACGTCTGGACTTGGTAAGAAAAATTTTTACAGCTGATTTCAAGATGAACAGAATGATCTCCATTACACATAAGGAGCACAACTGAAAAAAACAGCAGCGATAGCAGCAGAAAAGTGATACAGTGTGGTAAGGCCACTAGGATATCCAGAGAATTTGCTTACTCAGCTCTGTGAAACTATGAGACTGCACTTCGTAACACATAATATAGACTTTTAAAACCTCAGGGTTGCACTGTGACTGTCATAAGTTCCAACAGGGAATTCCTTTCTGTTTCACAAAGCAAAACTGGAAAGATGTCTGCCCTGTCCATATTGTGGTTTTTTCTCTTGCTTTCAGGGTCAGTGTCCTCCAGTAGAAGAACTAGCAATTTCCTGGCTGGTATAACCTCATCCAAATTCAAGGATGCTGAGTGATGACCCATGCATTCTCACGAGACACTAAATTGAACTCCTGCCAGATCAGTATCTCCTTCCCCATTCCTCCTCCTACCCTTCCACTCAGTGTGCAACTTTCCCCCTGAACCATGACTAACAGCCCACAAGGAACTTCCAGACTTGCAAACCCCTGCAGGTAGTGTCGCTCACTAGTGGGATGCTGAGCTGGAGGACAGAGAGAGGAATCATGAGACAGAAAGGAAGCAGTCAGCTTAAAACACCCCAAATTGGGAATAATCACCTCCTTAGTTCCTCTTCTCACCCTCTCAGCTTTCAGCAGTTTTGTATATATTAGTTCTGTATTGCCCAATGCACTTCAGACAGACTAGCTGCTGAACCAGGTAAAAGTGTCTGTGTCTCCCAGACACTTGCCTTGGCTGTGACAGCTCTCAAGCTTTTATTGGGGCATATACACTTCTAACAACTTACTACATTTCTTAAGGATTTTTTTTCTTTCACATTGCCAACCAATGTGATTAGGCTGTTGCTAAGAAAATAAAGCAGCTTCTTGGAGAAGGAGCTGCTAGGCTACTGGAAACAAAATCTAATAAGAAATAAATGGGGGAGAGGAAAAGGATTCTGATATGTCATGGTAAAGCAGCCCAGATCCCAAACCGATTCCTTCCAAGTCTGGAGACTTCACTTCCAAAGTACGTCCCTGCAGGATCTGGCTCTGAGAACAGAGGCTCCCTTACATGTGCAGTCAGTATGGTTGCTTTTTCTTCAGCTCAGCCTAGTTTGCTTTACATGGCATGGCATGGCATCCCTTAATGGGGATTAGACCTTGAACACCTGCCCAGTAAAGCTACTTCCATTACATTAGCCAGCACACTGGTTACATCAACCAGCAGTTGCTTTCAGCATAGCTACCTAGACTTGCTCACTTTCATTTTCCAGGGGAGATCCCTGCAAGACTCTCTCCTCACAATCGTCACCTTTCCTCCTTTTCTCCCTTTTCCCTGCCCCAGCAACCCACTCTGCCACCCTCAAGAAGGAAAGTATTTGCAAACTTAGTCCATTACCAAAACAACTCAGCCCAGGGAGCACTGACTCGCAACAGTGTTTCTTGTGACTGCTTGTTGGTTGAAGCCAATTACTAACAGCACAGTGCATTATATTGTGCAATTCACATAGCTCCTGCTTCTCAGCCCAGCTTTGTGTTTATGTTCAAGGGCGTCATCTCTCCTTGAGCAACTGCACAGACCGACCACCCTCTCACTGGCAAAGAGCTTTCTAAAGTTACAAGTGCTGGCTAAATATGTCAGCTTCACACAGGAGGCATCAAACTCTTCCACCTGCCTGGGGAAATGGGCTGTTTCTGTCAGCGGTCTCATTAGAGAAGATGCCAATGAAGGGGACAGCTGCCCCCACAGCTGTCCCCAGAACTGCTCCCACCTCTAGTCAGGGAATGAAGAAGGGACATCCAGGTGTGAGGTGGGGGAGGTAAGGTTAATTACATGAATGCAGCACTGAATTTTAATTGTAAATAAAAACAGCTGAGTGCCTCACTGAAAACACCAGCTTTTTATGGAGTAGGCTTGGGAATCTCCGGACTGCTGAAGTTTAAAAAAAAAAAAAAAATTATTAAGAATCACTATCCTTCCTTGGCACTTGCACCATGTGTCTCTAGCAGTGCCTGTGCAGGTTTTTCACAGGGAGATTCTTCTTTTAGTAGCTGCATCATTCATGTATGACTCTGTTACAGCCAGTTTTTGGATCTGAGAGATGCCTCTTCCCTCTGCAGAAGCAGTGGGTTCTTTGGAGAGCCCTTAGTATCAAGCGAGTAGAGGCTCAAGGTGCTAAATTTGTCAGATTTAGCGAGCGACACCCCATACTTATGTTAGGCTCTGTTATTGTCAGTAGCCTGGCAAACAGAGTGGGACAGGACTTCATTGTCAGGGAGCCAGGAAATTGCCTGTCATCCTCATAAGGAAAGAGGAACTGCTTGCTGCACAATATGACAAGGGATTAAAGAGTTAAAAAAGAAATCCTGCATTGTGGAGTTGCCTAAGGAAGTTGGGCTTTGCCTACGGCTTATTTGGGATTTTGCTGTCCTGCTACCAGAATATGAAGGAGCTTTCAGTTAATTTTGTAGTCTTCCAAAGATACATCCTTCCCTCCCTCTTCTCTCCTTTGACCTCCTTCATCCCTTGTCACCCCCATCCACATACAGAAGAGTGCAAAAGCCTGTACCATCAGCCCTTCTCCATACCTTTGGGAGAAGCAATCAAGCTAAACCTGAATCCTGTGTTCTGCCAAGCTGGCTTCAGGATATTTCAGAGGAGAAAAAAAAAGAAAAGAAAGACAAGTGGTACTTGCAGGGATTTGTTCTTGAAAACAAGCAAAAACACGAGAAGATTTGCTGCAGCAGCTGCACTTACAGTGTAGTGCCTGTGTCTCTGCGCAGTTCCTCCCTGTTCTGCAGTCCTGTAATCCACACAGTGAAATGCCTGTGCTGCTCCTCTCGCTGGCTGTGCTGTCGTAGTGAGACTGGAACTGCTGCTGTTTTCACTTTCAGACCAGCCTCTCTCTCCAAATCCTCTGACGTCAGACAGCCTCTAAGAGATACTTATGGAATGAACAATCTAAAAGTTTCTCTAGGTACAGCCCATATTGCAGTTTTTCGGGATTTGTAATTTTTACACTTTTGGATAGAAAACCCCTCCAAGGGGAGGTCAGGGAGGAAATGGTGGGGAACTACAGATGTGGTTGTATAAGTCCCTGGCAAAAGACAATCCTGTACTTTTCTGCCCATGGTATATTATATCCACACCCAGGATGTAACTATCTGTCATGAAAGTCCCCATTTGGAAAGTGGTATTTTCCAGTCTCTCAGCTGTGCCTAAACAGTTTTCGAATCAAGCCTGGCAAAGAGGTCTCACACATACACTCCTAGCCCACAGCCCTCTCCTGTGTCCAGGCTTTGACTGGTTTTAACTAAAGCAGGAGTGAAACAGCCCTTCCAAGCATCTTGTCCACATCCTCTTTCAGTTTTGCACTAACCCCTTCCAGCTGGAATGTTTTCCCAGGCATGTGGGCCTGCTTCTCTCCTAACTTCAAAATACCTTCTAGAAGTGTCTCATCTCAGATGAATACCAGCTCAGAAAATTCATTTGATCTTTGATGTCTATTATGCTGTGCCTATTTGCATCTCTATTTCTATTATTTCTTTGGAACTGTATAGTATGACATGTTTTACCTGCTGTGAAAGCCACTTACAGTGTTACACAGAAAAGAGATGCTACAGCAAAAACTGAAGCAGAAGTATTAACATTAATGTTAAGCAGTACCCGAAGAGTGAAATGCTATCATGGTATAATCCTGCTGTGGCAAGTGATGATAAATTTGGACTTATAGGACCTCTTTGTTTTGCATTTAAGAGCTGAGCTTGGCTATAAGCCTGTAAGTATCAGTAGTCCCATCTGAGAGATGAGGAAACTGAGGTCTGAAGGTGAAGTGGTATATGTTGAAAGTCCTTGAGTGAGCCTTGCCTGATTGCAGACAGACCTTTTTAAGAAGTTCAAAATTTATTCAACATTTTCTGGAGGAGTCTACAAATGTGCTGCTATTATAAGCAACTGTTATTCTTTTTTATACCCCATCATTTCCATTTGTAAACAGTTATAAGAAGTATGTGTGTTGGTACCACTTTTGGAGATGTGAGTGCTATTTCAAAATGTAAAGGCAAGCCTCTTTTCTGTGCCACTTACTGGCAGAGAAAATTTACCATCTGGGGTGTGTGGATCAGTTTTTTCAAATACATATGCTTTCTCTTTTCTACTCTACCATCATCACCTTTGGGCATGAGCCAGAGCTCTTTGAAATCAATAAAAATTACCTGATCAACTCCAAAAGGCTTAAAATCAAGTTTGCTCTGACAATTTTCTAATGGCAGCTAGCCACATACATTGCCATATCATCACTATGACCAAAAGCCTTGAGATAAACTCCAGAAGAAAATGGTGTCTCTTTGAAAAGATTTCCACCCTTATACTTAAAAGATGGGTCTAAGAATCTGGCAGATGCAGGAACAAGAAAATATTCCCAGCCCCAAAGCAGTATTCCGTCAAGCAAAGGAAGTAAAATTTTTTCATATATAGTGAAAAACAATAAAAATAACCCAGTTTTGACAATGCAATCCAGGTATTGAACAAGTGGCGTTGTTGTCCCCTCTGGCTATCAGATTTGCCACTTGTCTACTTAAGATCGACAACGATAATTCAGGGCATGAGTCCCCACACTGCCATGCTGCATACTACTCTTATTAAAGATCAGACCTGGAGTTACGTTGTTACCTGTTGGCAGCCTGTCCCACAGATATCCGCAGGGAACTCTGAAGGGCAGATTCAGGGCTTCTCTGTAGGACACCAGAGTTGTTCCTTATGGGTAGTTTCACCTCCCACCAGCTTTCATTGACTCAGCTCCTGTGGTTGATAAACTCTCTGTAGCACAGTAAAGGCTCTGGATGTTTGCTGAAGATAAGATGGCTATCCATAACTCCTGCTTTCTCTGTTTAATTTATAGGATTATATTACATCTTCTCCCTAGAGCGTGGAAAAGGAGGAACATGGAAATCCTCACTATCACACAGAAGTAAAGCATGAATAACTACAGCCTGTCTTCAGTGTGACCTAAGCACAAATGGGATTTCTTTTTTTCAAAAGACTTTGCAGCAAGATTGAAATGCCAAGAGACTGAAATGCTTTTGTTTATCCATACATGATATGGACAATGACAGTGAAAGCTGCTATTAACCTGTGTCCAGTAGCACATTTCATTTCTGTCCAGAAGGGATATGCCTCTTAACGTGTAGTTTTTAAGGTAGAAACATCCAACCCGTCAGAAGTGCTACAACATTCCAGTTACTGCAGATTAAGACAATATCTCTATGAACCTGTTGCATTTCTTTATGGAAATGAAAGGAAGAATAGCCAGTTGTGTCATTGTATATTCATAACCTCTGCACTGAATGACATAAGACTCACTTCCACAAGATGCAACAGGAGCCCTTTTTAGAACACAAGACTATGATACGAAGAGCACAAAGATCCCATCTGCGGGCAATCTGTACTCCTGTTTCCTATACAGGAGAATCCTCTCCATTGGACTGGGAGTATACTTGTGGGAGCACAATTTGATCTATTTTAAACACAATTTATTTAAAACAGTACTCCTCCCAAAAGATACTAGAGGCAGGCACTTTTGGAGGGTGAAAATCAACTTTGTACACTGGACCAACACAAGCATAGGCATTACTCAGCCCTAAAAAACAGAGACCCTCTGCATCACTAGTGCATGACTGACAAAACAAGACAGCATGTGCTCCTCCAATCCAAACCAGTCTCAATACATGTTTACATGAGCAACTATAGCAGTTCAGTTGTCACTTCCTCAGTGCTACATAACAAAATAATAAACCAAAGGAAATGAAACCATATTAAAATACTATTCTTGGTGCCATAGTGGAACAGACCATTCAGCTCTCTAGTCTAGTACACTGCTTCAAGCAGTGGTTAGATACCTGATGATTCAGAGCATGGAGAATGGAAAACACACTACATCCAGCCAGTTGTGGGCTGGAATATTACATAAGAACTGGGGGGTAAAGAGGAACGAGAAATTCCTTCTTGAACCCCACAGTTGATCAGTTTACACCCTGAAGCATGAGGTTGTTTCAGATGCTGGATTTTTTCCCTTGCTATGAATGTTATTTCTGCATATATTTCAGTTTTGGGAACCTGCCCGGTTTTTTTCCAATCCACTGAAGTCAGGAAATGCAAAATTATGGCATATATTCAAGAGTAGCACACACCAAAGCATGCAGAGAGCTCTATCTTTGTCCTCAGACGCACACAGCCTTGGCCATAGTTTCTAAATCCACCCAGTGATTTTCCTTTCATTTTGCATGACAGAATTCTATTCTCTGTGTACTTTTGGCCTCCAGATTTAGTTCTCCACTGTGCAGACCAGAGTGAAATCACTTACAGATCTCATAGACGTCTTCATTTCCAAGGCCTGAAGCAGTAACATGGCTTACCAGGTGCTAGTAAACAGTTTAAGCGATGGGAAGGGAAGCTGGTGATGTGTTGCAGATACACATCTGCCAGCAAGAAGGATCATTCTAAGACACTGCCGCAGCTATCTTTGTCCCATGCAAGGGATTGTATCCCACATATCAGGAAAGGGGGAAGGAAGCACTTTCTGGTGCTGTACCACAGTGTACCTGAGATGTCTCTTTAGCCACACACGATCATGCAGAGGATCTTAAGTGTCTGCGTATCATAGTCAATGCGTGGCACTGGATAAGTCTGTATTTACAGCTAGGCAATGAAGTGACAGCATTTTACACTCAGTTTCCTCCAGGATCAAAGTCAACAAAAAGTGAGACTCAGGGGAGAATGAGGCTTACACAAATGAAGGAGTGCTTCCAATTAAAAGTAGTGCAGTGTTAGAGTAAGACCTACAAAGCCAGCATCTCTGCAGTACACTGCAACTGAACTCAAGAGACTGAGGGACTGACTGAACTCCTCTAACTAAATTTAGCAACAGCCTTAGCCTTGATGGACAGTACTCATACATGAGGGTACACAGAAGGCAGCATGGGCTGAGAACACCCTGCCTCCACCGCTGGCAGAAGAGGAGGCAGGAAAGAGTGAGCTCTGTCCCACACAGGGAGTTGTGGCTAGGCTCTGACTCCTTTGCAGCAGTCAACTAGACCAAAGAGAATTGAGTAGGCCAGACTATTTGGACAGTTGTAAACTAAAATTGTTCTGCAGATATATAATATCAGAATTAAACAACATTTTTGTAATATATCACAGCCCAACTAGCTATTCCCAGAGCTAACATAGATTCACTTTGTTTTCCACCAAAAACTATATAGCAAATTCAGGTTAACCAGGGTCCTTTGAGAGCTTTGTGGGACAACAGTTTCTTGGCCTCTTTCACACACATACTGGACTGATAACTGTTAAAGCGAAGATGCTTCAAAGAAGCCAGAGATATGACTTGGGGAAAAAAAGGTACACACGCAGTAGACAACTATGCAGACAGAAATGCCACCTATGATATACCATATTAACAGCAATCATCATGTGTTACAAACATCAGGGGAGCCTGGGTTGGAAGGAGAGTTAAATTATGTGGACAGTATGAAATTTAAGTGTCTTGACTGGTATAATTTTTTTCTTTTCTTTCCTAGACATTCTCTCTTCTTGCAAAGGATTTATTTTTAAAACACTCCAGGAAGCCAAGACAGCTTATTAGACTAGCAATTATCCTGAGTCACTTCCTACAATGGTTTAAAACAACTTTTCAGAAAATCTCTTCTGTGAGTGTGGATGCAAGTATATCAGTGGCCCACAGAGTTGAACCAGTAAACCTGAAAAGAGTAATGATCTACAGCTAACTACATTACATTTTTAATAACACTGAAAGAATACCAAGGTTGGAAAATCAAATGCTGGAAAATGACAGATACCAAACACATTATGATAT
This sequence comes from Harpia harpyja, assembly GCF_026419915.1. Classification (NCBI taxonomy): domain Eukaryota; kingdom Metazoa; phylum Chordata; class Aves; order Accipitriformes; family Accipitridae; genus Harpia; species Harpia harpyja. The sequence goes on from NC_068952.1 coordinate 22,725,556, forward strand.
GGATATGTTTATCCACTACCCATGTAAAACAGCTGTGGCAGAACATGGGATGGGACGCAGCTGCCTGCATTTCAGTTCAAGACATTTAGCTCAAAATAACTCTCTTTCTCCTTGTGGCGCTTGCCACAGTTGATATGAGCCTGATGCATGGGATGAAGCAAGTATCTATAAAATGTGAGAACACAGTCAGAGCTGGTGCTGTAATTTTGGCACTTCCACACTTCAGGTGCTTTGGTTTACCAATGCTTATGCTCTTTACTGTTGTTCTTTCTGTATTATTTGCTAAATAAAGAAAAAAAGTACCAGTTCCAAAACTTTTGCATGTGTAAACCTACTGAATTTATGAGATATCAGCATAATCCCTAAGTCTCCAGAACACAGGAGTTTTACTCTACTGCTGTCATGTCACCATACTGCTCTCCTCTTGTGAAGTTGCCATTTCAAGATGTAATGCAGTTTGACCATGATATATACAAATGTCTTCTCAGGCAGGAAAACATAAGAAAGTTCTTGAGTTCTGCTTCTGAAGCATGGTACAGTATTATGGTCATAGGCACAAAGGCTTGGCACAATTATTCTTGGAAGATATATGAACTATAGAGACTGCTATGCTTGAGCATCAAGTTTTATTACCAGACCAGCCAAAAGGGACCTCGTGTTTCCTTGATTACCTCACCTGCAGAAGAAGGAATTAAGACAGCCTGTCTATAGGATAAGGGCACAGGCTCTTGGCTGATAATATCAAGAAGCATTTCATAATCTTTTATAACGTAAGAAATGAAACAAGCAAACAGAACAAAATGAAACCATAACATTTAGGTATTCTGTCTTCTTTGTACTTATTAAATACCAAAAATGAAGAAATAATTCTCATGTGACACATACATTTATTGTAAACACATGTTTCTATCACCCGCCCAATAGTCTATAGAAATGAGTCAACTCACAGGATTAAACAGAAAGCCACTGAACTCCAGATTTTATTTTTTTTCTTTCCAGACAGAATAAAACCTGGTCTTATAAATGAATTAAAGTTTGAAGATGGAATACTCATTTGAAGAATCCAGTTTTGGACAGGACTTGGGGAGCAGTGACATATGACAGCAGTATAATCAGACTTCCGGTGAAGACAGGCAAGAACAACAACTTTACAAACTTATGCTAAGAGCATACTGATTCTCCAGGGTCTTAGTCACTGTTGATTTAACTATGGTTCAAGATATTCAATATCCCACAGCACAAGGTTGTTGTGTCTGAAGTAGTGCAAACAAAACAATGAGACACTGAACAGCTACAACTGTCCTTAGAAGAAGAGACCAGTGCTACTTCCATATTATTTTCACAAACAATACACAGAATTGGGACTCAAGTCCCGTAAATACAAAGATTGGTAAATGAGTTTTGCAGCCTCTTTAAGAGACGTGACAGCTGTGAAGAAGTATCTTGAAGGCAGCTACAAATACTGACTTTGCTGAAGACACTGAGTGGGAGTGTGTCAAAGGAATGGGCCCATGGCTGAGTGGATTGATCTGAGTTTGGACTCTTTTGTCTCATCATCTTTAAACTGCAGCAGATACAGAGACCAGAAATGAGCAGAGGAAGCTTAAAAAAACTTAAACTGTAGAGAAGAAACCAAGGTGGGGCTAAAAATTGTCCCTGGAGCACAAGAAGGAAAAGAGGTAACTCACTAGGGTAAGTGCAGGGTTATATTATGTAATGGGATGGCTATTGTGTTTCACTCAATAAAAACCCATCCAAAACTTCACTAAAACCCGATGAACTGGAAATTCTAAAAAATAAACCAGAATAACAATTCTCCTGTGTCTAAACCCACTGATCCCCTGAACCCCAGAATATGTTCCTTAGGATCCCAAAGCAGTTTGAAATATCAAAGTTGGGATGCTCAGAATATTCTAAGACCGAGATAGAACGTATTGTCAAATGTGCTCTAAATTAGTCCATTTTGTTCGGATATACCCATTTATAGAAGAAGACAGTCCATTGATGAAAATTAGCAGTGGTGAACCAGTTCAGATAAAACTTTGTTAACCAGTTTCACAAGAAAAGGCGATATATCTTTGATTTGTCATTTCCTTTGATTATTTCAAGTATAGACAGAAAGGTGACAAGCTTAAATAAATAATTTTATAACTTTTTGTGTCATTTCATAAAATTTATGTCATAAAAATTGTTACTAGAAGATTCTTGTCCTGATTAGGCACAGGAATTATCTAAAAACTAAAAGTTTTGTTCCTGTGCTTTTTTCTTTTTTCCAAATTAATTTGGCATATCCAGGAAGGTCTAACGATTTAATTATATTTGGACCAACTTAGTCAAGACATGAAAGTGGCAGTGTGTGCAAAACACATACATATATTTTAGTCTCTTTGACAGAATTCTTAATTTCTCTGGGCCTGTTTCTTCATCTGCAAAATGGGAGTTACAGAATTGAGTGCTTGACATGGATGCTGTGAGGTTAATCTCATTCATCTTTGTAAAGATCTGTGAGCTCCTCAGACTGGAAAAACTGAAGAACAACAAATTTATTCAGTGCTTGTGTCTCTGATACACAAGTGTGGATGAGATGTTGAAGAACAATCTTACATGAAGATGGTCCTTGCTTTATCCTTCTCTGTTCTTGGAGTACCTGATTTGGCAGGGTTTCAGACAATTTGTTTCACATGGGCCAAAGACAACAACCAAGCAATTATTTCTGATGATTGTGCCTGTCTTCCTGAATACCTTGATAGCAGGAGAATTCTTTTGAGTAATACAAGGAAATGGCAAATACTTTTCTGTGTGCATGTCATGTCATGTTAAGCTAACGTAAATTACATGGAATTAGCTTAAAGAAGAGAGAAAATCACTGGTATGAACATAATTATGTAAGTCTTTGTACAGTTTTCTGATTTGGGATGCCAAATGTATTGTTTCTTAGGACAGGAAAGATGCATACTGAAGGCAAGTGTCAGAAAGGCCAAAACAGTTGAATGGATAAACAAATTGTAAGATGTTGGTTTCCAGAGACTATATTTATTTAAACAGTTCTCAAATATACAAGTGGAGAAGGCAGTAACAGTGAATCCCAGTCATCTGCCTTAATACAGTTTCCAAAATTCAGACATAAGTCCTTATTCTTGCTTTGAGGAAAGGGCTGCCAGGTTGTGAACAGCTTAGTCAAGCTCTCTACGCTTCTCTGCACATTCCACAGCAGCTGTTATGAAGTTCTTCCTGCAGGACTTCTATACAGTGTGAATGAAATGCTGGTGCAGGGCCATTGAATATGGAAAATTTCTGGATCTACTCGTACAAATTCACATGCAGACAGACAAGCTGAAACACTGCAGCACAGATACCCCGTACTATTCTTCTCAAAAAAGATGACAGAGAACATTGAATTTAGTCTTACTTTTGAAAATAAACACTTATTTCCATTCTCAAAAGTATTTTTATGTCGACATGGAGAATTTTATGGATAAGGACTTTGCTTTCATAGTTGAAGGAGCACTGTCTGGCCCAGGACTGTTTTTAACAGCAAGCAAGTTACCTGATATTATTAACAACAAAAAAGCAAATGTTTCATCATCAAACATTAATAGATTAGAACTGGCAAACTGTATAGATAGCTATATCTGGTTTGATTAATATTTTATTGAAGAATTAAGATGCTGAAATGGAAGGATGCCAGAGACTGTGACATAAGCAGTACCACCAGTGATCAGAGCCAGGCTTGAGTAAAGAACATATATATATAGGGAGCTGTAAGGGTATCACATTCAGGGTTAAGAGGATTAAGGTTAGAGTCTTCACTGGCTAATGTCAGGGACTCCAAAGTATAAGTTGGAGTTGGGAGAAAGAAAAAGGTAGGGCTAGCAACAGCTCAGGTGGTGGGTAAAAAGGACCCTGGCTGAGCAAGCAGAAAAACAATTCAGGAGGAAGGTTCTGGGACAGAGCTATGAAACAAAAAGGGACTGTCTGTGTTCCCTTATATATGTAATTGGTAGGGTACTCCACAGATCAAGTTCATGTGGGAGTCTTCAGCAAGTGTGGATTATAAAGCCTTCACTCACAAAGAAATTGATCATGGCCATCTGTGGAACTGGCTATACTTCACTTAGGCATGAGCAGGGCTTAGTAGTAATCAAATGGCAAACTGATATATTCTCTAGAGAACTTCTTTTGGGGTGTATTTGCTCTGTATTTTGCTCTTTTTTTATGAAAACACAAATTGCTCATAAGAGAAATGCTCAAAGCATCTGAATAATCAATGGTCTATAGTTGACATATAATCATGCATTATAATGTTAATTATATTTTAAGAATTATAATATTATAAAATTATAATAATATTATTATATGGTTGGAAGCAAAAGGAATTTTCCAAAGCCTTAAACATATGATAAGATAAAAATAATACCAGCTTAAGTGATTTGAAAAATACATTGAGAGCTGAGAGGTAGGGCAGGGCCAGTGAACCTGCAGGAAGAGACTGGATTCATTGTGCAGGGGCTGCTGAAGAGTGAATCACAACTAACGAATTACCAACAAAGTACTGGCATGGATGCCTGGCTTACTTGAAAAAACTGGATGAAGACACTTTTGCTTCCTCCCCATCTCTGAAACCTGATGAAAACTGCTCTGTTACACCCAGCCACAGTAGCCCTCTGTAGTCATTCCAGAAGCGCAGGACCACTGAAGTGCAGTAACATTTGGAAGCAGTAGAGGGGATTACAAGTCAGTGGCTTCCTTCACGTAGGATCAAGTCCTCTGAGGATAATTAATTTATCTGAAGTACTAATCATGAGCATCCTCAGAAACTATGGAATGTAAAAGCAATCCAAATGCAGGAGAATAATTAGGCATTGGTGAATGAAGTATTTTGTGAAATGTTGTGCTGGCAGAAGAGCACAAAGCAGCCAGCTGGGGCAAGGATATGTTTTTGGCAACAAATAGTTTGACCAGCTTCTTTTCTTCACACTGGTGTTACAAGTCTGACTTTGTTAATATCTGTAAATCTCTTTGAGATCTTCCAATGGAAATTACTATTCAAGTTTAAAAAAAAATAGTATATAAAGGAAAAGTTACAGTGCCAGAATATATACAATGAATCTAGGGGAAATCATCATTCTTCCATGTTTCAAGAATTGTTTGACAAGATTTTAAATTATTTCTCTGGGAAGTGGTCTGGCTTAAATGTGTTTATCCTTTGCCTTTTGTTAGCTCATGTTTGCATTTACTGTCCATTAATAATAGATGAACACAACAGCCCAAGGTACTTGATTCTTTTATGAACTATAGATAATTCCACATTTCAGTCCTACATAACATCAACAGCATGGGGAAAAATGGAATGTGGCAAGAAGCCCAGGAAAAGGCAAGTTGAGTTGGATTGGGAATTAGCTGGAAGGATAATAATCCTGCAAGCCAATATTCATTAAGTAATTTTATGTGCAGTAGAAGAAAATCATGATACACACTTGGCACCTGGAGACTTTAAAATGTTAAGAAAAATATTTCAATAACTGTACAAATTGGTTTACAATTGTGATACAAAACAATCATTTCTAAGGTGCCTCATGCCAACATGATTCCGTTTTACTTGGCATTATTCTGAAACTCCAATAAGTAATCTGAAGAATTGCTTATCAGACAGTCTAGCTGTTTTCTGAGATGTTATACAATCCTTCCCACCATTTTTCCTCTTGCAGCCATCATTTGGACTGCATCCAAATCACATTCACTTCAACAATGTGGGATTAAGCTTCTAGAGGTGCTTTAGCATACATTAGTGCCTAGGTAAGGCCTATGAGGGCATGCAAAAACATCACAACTGTAAAATAAGAATTTAAAATGTTCAATAACTAATAATAAAAGCAGTTTAAAAACAGTGTACTTAAACTGCCCTTCTGGATTAAATTTATGTCTGTTCTTAAACTATTTAAACTGAGTGAAAATAACACTACCCCCTTCCAAGGTAAGATGTTTAATTCCTTTTGTGGCTCATGATTTGCACCAAACTCTATGTTTTACTTATGCAACTTTTCTGATAGAACATTCAATGGACACTGCAAATAATATGAGCTCCATTGAAAGGTAAATGTTATATTCCTAGTAACAATTTAGTTTGTTAAACTAGCCATGTAATTCACCTAGAAGGACAGTTTCTTTCTCTCTAGATCACAAATCATTCTCTCAAGTGAGACTATTGTAATATCCCATTTGACAATGATCGATCCTATTCCATATATCTGGATATCTGTTCATTAGTGAAAAAGGTATTATTTACCTGAAAGTGGGCAGTAGACAGGGATTTGGTTTTGGTTTTTTTTTTCAAGTAGCCGTTTCTTGTTCATGCGTCTCAGTGGATCACACTTGACCTCTGTAGATACAAAAACTTTTACAGGGAGTCTTTACACATCTTACTAGATTTATACAATTGGAAAAGTGTTTTTTTTCTTAGTTCACAAAATTAGAGCTTCTTCAATGACAGTAACTGTTAACAATCTTATCTGTTGCATTAAAAATGATTATCTATGTGCTAGTCATTTGCAAGAAAAATTATGTTCTGAAGAAAATCTCAAAAATGAATTTATGTACTGCTGAAACTCCTTATTCATGGAGGCAATCTGATATATGTATTGACCTGTGTTTTCAAATATCATATCCAGTACTTGATGTTTATTAGCTTTGGAAAAATCTGACTGGAGTGTGTACAAATCACTGCCCTCTCCTGGGGGTCACAGAACAATGCAAACTTGAGCAAAAACTACAGAGCTCCTGATTTTGTGAACAGTATCTCCAGTAAAAGATACACTATTAGATTAGTAATAACTTAACATGAACAAATGCTGCTGGTATATATTTGTCTGTCAAATTACCTCCAAGGTCTTTAGGAACCTCACTTTCTGAAACAAGGATCCACAGCATATAGAGTGTTGTCAAATTTATGACTTACCATCTTGGTTATAAACAACATGTGAAAGATCAAAATTCTTGACACTGCTTACAATAAGACTTTGATTCAGTGAAGAAATAATGGAGATAAAGTGCAATACAGTTATTAACTCAGAAAAGAGGGTTTATTCTATTTTCAGCTTCTGCCAATTTACCTCTGTGTTCTTCAGTCATACATGAAAAACAGGTTAAAACACATATTGTCACTTGTGCTTGTAATCTTAGAGTCCCAGATTCAGCCTTAATTTGAAGAGGATTTATTTCCAAATGCAAGAGAATGGAAACTCACTAACTCATTACATGCTTGGTGATTCTTAAGTGAAAGATGCTAGGAAAGTCTAAACAACTAAATACATAATCCATGGCCAAGATAGAGATATAAGATCAACATTGGGTAAACGAACATTTTGTATTTTAATATAGTGACTCAGACAGGAAGTCTGCCTCTTCACATTGGCAAACAACTGATGTCTGCTGTCCCTGGATACCAACCCTTACCCATTTATAAGATTTCTCAACTGTGGATGCACAACATCAGCATGTGACAAAATCACCCAGCCTTAAATGCATCTGGCATTTGAGACTTGAATGAGCAATAGTAGTTGGCTTATTTTAAACAAAAAGCTGGACACTGAAGAAAAAAAACCAACCAAACTCTTTTTTTCCTTCATTACTTAAAATATGTAGTCTTGTAAAAAGAAAGAGAAAAAAAAGACTAAATACTGTTGCAATGTGCTTAAGTAAGGGCTATTCTATTTGATTTCAAATAGTTCAAGAGCACTTCTTAATCTTACATTGCTTTGATGTTAGTCTTCTACAAGTCTTTTTTTTTTTAGTTTGGAAATACTACTTTCCTTAGCTATTGGGACGCTGTACGCTTCAGTAACAGCATGCATATATCTCACCTATTCACAAAATTATATGGGTGGAAAACAGTACTCAAAACCAAACTGTGGGAAAACCAGCTACTTTGCAAATGACAGCGCATGAACACAGCTGCACTGATTTGTGTGTTGTCCTGTTTGTCCCTTGTTTACAACAGTATGCAAATATATGGAAAGTTTAGTGGGAAGGTTGGTCTTGGTCTTTTAAGTTATTTAGTGGTTTGTTACTGAAGACACCATTTTTTCTGGCTTCCCTGCAGGCTGTGCTTGCACAATTGGACACGTTGTTCAATTTCTCCATGTCTTAATTTTCTCCTTTAAGAAAAAGGCATGTACCAGCTCTGCAGCTAAATGTGTTAATGTCTGGCATGCCTGGCTGGAGTGTATTATACCCACATTGAAGCACCAGTGAGCCTGTGTAAGTACTTACGTATGCTCATTATGGCAGCTTCTTGAGATTAGTGTACCCGGGAAGTATAATTTCCCTTAGTTTTAGCTATGCTATGCTACTTAGATTATGATGCAAACTTTTACTTCCTTATAGACTGCCTTCTCTTCTTGTACAACTCCCTTCATCTCATTGTAGACACAAAAGTTTCTCATCTGCTGACTCACTCAACTACTAGTTACCCCATCCTAATCTGTCTTCTAATGAAATCAACTATTAACCTTCTGTATTTTTCTTAATTACTCACTCTCCTCTGTCTCTTCACTTTCCCCACACTAACACCACACTTCAGTCTTTTCCATCCAAATAAACAGGCAGAACAAAAAGCCCTCAGATGGCCTGCTACCTTTATTTCCCTTTGCCTCCAAAGTAATACTTCATTTTCTTCTCTCCTTTTCATTTTTACATTACCTAACACATGCAGCTTTTTTTTAGTGGCTGGAGTTCTGCTTTATACTTATATTCTAGAGCTTCCTTCAATACACCTCCCTGCATCATGCCCTCTATTTTCACTTAATGATAATTGTGAAACTGAGATCCAGGCCTTTATCTTTATCCTTTTGAACTACAAAACTTAATTTTATTCTGTGGTTGTAATCACCTTCCACCACATTGCATTTTCCTCCTACCTAGCCCCAATGAGTGAAAACTTCTCCCCCCCCCCCCAAGCCCCCCACAGACTCTCAGAATGCCATTGCTAATATCATCCTTTCAGTTATCACTCCAATTATGCTGCAGGTAATTGTGCCTCCTCCAGTAACTCTCCCTTCTTTATTACATTACTTTGTTTGTCTTTAAGGTCCTTGTCCATTCTCTAATATCTTATTCATGACCAAGCTGCAGATAGGTTTCTGTCTATGATCAATAGATAGTATCAGCTTCATGTTACACTTAGAAACAAATTCTTTCCCTCCTTTCTGCTATGGTAGTTTTCATTCCCAAAACCAGTTCTTCTCAAAAATCTGTAAAATTACATAACTCTCTTTCTTTAAATCCTCTTTATGCTAGTGTCTGTACAACAGCTTGATAGGAGAATCCTAGCCCCTGATTATTGTGCTAATATTATCCACACTATTTCCTTTTATTTTCCTCTTTTCCTGCCTTTTCTCCTGTCCTAAACTTGGATCACAAGAGTATTTGGTACAGGGATATTTCTCCTTTTTTTTTTTTTTTTTTTACTCTAAACTTACACAGTGCCCAACAAAACTTCTAATCCATGGCTTCAATTTCTAAGATTTATTATAAATCAGTGATGACTAATAATTATGTTTCATAATGTTCTGTTGAAGCTGATGGGATTGTAATCCTCTTCAAATAAGAGTATACACAAACTAGTTATACAATGACTATAAAAGGAATTATTTGTTGAGCAGAACTGAACACAAGAATCTAAATTTCTCACCAGTTTTCAGATCAAAACACCCAAAACCCCACAGCCTTTTCTACTTATGGCCACCTAGCATTTTATTTGTCCCTTGGTCAGAGACAAATCAATAATGGACTTTGGAAGGTTTCATGACAAAATAACGAATAAGAAACACTATAATGCTAAAGATAAATGTGGAGGGAGGTAGAGAAAACTGTGCAGATAACATCAGCATTGCATTAGAAGTATGTTCATGTCTCCTGCTAACAATTCTTATGTTGTAGTTTGCAACAAAGGATGCAGTTTACCATTTAGAAGATGAAAAAAAAAAAAGAAAGAAAAAAATGACTTGGAAAAAAGATTTGTTGCCTGTTGCAGTTGGAGTCCTAAGGATCCCTGAATTTCTCCAGTGAATTTTGGTTTACTCTAAAACAGACAAACAAACAAATACATACATGTACACATGTATGCATATACATAAGCCCTCAAGAGGGTATTTAATGATCTTCTGTCTTGGCTGAGTCTACCAAGACATACATTTTTAGGAAACATATAAATGAGTTTGGTAAGAATGTCAGAACAGCAGTGAAATTTTAAGGTACTTTCCAAATGTGACCCTAACACATATGAAGATGTAGCAGATTCCTAAGAAACGGATTGTAACAGCAGCCTAAAAGACAGAAACATCCTTGCTCTTCTCACAGGGCTGAACAAGGCAGTTTACATGACAGCATTAACCATTTTAATACTGAACACATAAGCAGAAAAAACAAAGGTTATAGGGCTTTGGAATGATACCTGAAATATCAAAAAATACTGGCACAATTTTTTCACATTCCATTCAAATATAGAAACGTAAGTTTCTATATTACCACACGTTTTACAAATAAAGGTTGTACTCTTTCTGGCAGAGCTCATATAACACACTCAACAGATACTATACATAAATTTTGGCCAAGTTTCAGATCTCAAATTCTGGTCATTTAAGAAGAGTTTCTGGTCATGTAGAAGATAGACATTTGGCACTAATGTTTCCAGGAGCTGGATGATGAGACAAACTCAGACTTTGGCATCAGTTTTGGCTCTTCATCCTGTGCCGTTGATCTGTGGAAAGATTTTAATGTTCTAACTTCTAATCATTATCTCAGCCAAATTGTATTATAGTTGCCAAGAATAAGTAAAGTCTATGAAAAGTAAAACTTTGGAAAAAAAAGAAAGGACTTGAATGTTTGGGCTATTCTAAAACTTGCAAGGCTGTTTATTTGGAGGCATATTAAGTTGCTAGGTGACATAATGGAGCACAAGTCCTTGAACTGCCAGCTCCAGTATATAATATGACCTGTATTATTTTTTTAATCGGAATAAAACTACAACACTAAAGGCAGATGATTAGGTGTGATGTTGTAACTACTAATTCAGAATGCAATGGCTGACCTTCTTAAAACATGTAATTGCCAGATCCTGTAACTCATACAGCCACATAATTGTTTCAAGCCCATAAGTTGCTTGTGTTCTCTGATGCACTTTCTCAAATACATAAGTTTGACACTTATCTCTGAGGTTTAGCATAAATGCAAATGCTGAAAATTCTTCAAGTACAAGGTGATTTCCCAGGGAAGACAGAAAGATCTTAAACACAGTAAATTCAAAGCAAACCAAAACTTTCCAGGCCTCCAGTACAAGATGCAATCTCTAGACCAGTACATTATCTGGGACGGGTAGCTGTCACCTCCAGGCTCCATTTTCCAAGACTTTCTTCAAGCTCTATGAAATACAAATGCTGAAAACAGTTCTTTTTGTTTGGTAATAACAGAAAGACGTCCTACAATTCCTACATCTTTGTAATCAGCTCTATACCTCTTATAACAGGCCTTTTTTCCAAATCTTAGGAAAATTTTAAAAGCCAATTTACTTCTTTAGCTAGGCCTCAAGAGAATATTTCTGTTAATCAGCAACACTGTAATTGTGGATTAAAAAAAAAATGGCTTTTGCTCATCATATTCCTCTTGCATCTCTCTACCTTATTTTCTCCTAGAGGTTGGAAACCTACTGTTCCCTTTCTTCTTTTTTTTTTCTTTTTCTTTTTTTTTTTTTTTTACGTGTGAAGATTCTTGCTTCCAGCAAGCACTGGACATGGTGTGTAGACTCATCACAGAGGGGACTCTAATCAAATCCCTGTTCATATGAAAATTAAGTTATATCATGGAATAGTGAAGAGATTGAGACAGATGTCTTAATTTCTCTTGGCTAATGAAAGTTTTGTGTTATTTTGGTTTTTTTTGTAATTATTTTGTTACTTGTGTTACTTTTACAATTTCAAACAAAATAATAAGTTTAATTAATCCTTTAATTAGCTTTTAAATGTACTGAATAGTTTCTGTCCTCTTATATACCTGTACATACTACTTTGACCATTTATATAACTTTTCTGGAAAAAGAACGCTAGTTTAAAGAAAATTTCCCTGGGACTAATGCCTATGAAAATGTAGCAGTCATATTAATACCCACATTAATTCAGCAAATAAGATACTAGGAGATAGTAAGTATTATTACAAGACATTAGGAGATTAGGTCTCCGTATGTCTTCATTCTTAAATGCATATCTCTCAACAGTTGCAAAAATGGGAGCCTGCTACAAATTTATCTTCCACAATGGCATAAATTTTCCCTTGCTTGACACTTTTCAAATCCTATACAAAAATACTCACATATAAGCTAGTTATAACTCAAGGATACAAAAGGTAGAGGTTATCTATTTTGAAATTGGAAGTCTTTAAAGCTATGGAATGTGACCTCCTGTATAACACACAACATAAAACTTTGTCCATTAATTCCTAAAGCAAATTGATAATTTCTTCTTGAACTAGAATCTCTCTCAAGGACAAAATGAACTCTTTGGAAATTGCTTTGAACCTCATATAGTACTTATCAACACTTCTTGCTCCTAAGCACAAGAGAAGCTGGATTCAACCTACTGAAATAAGTGCAGACAACACCTGACTTTGTTCTTAAATTGCTAGAATGACTGAACCAAGTGAGGAAAAGTTTTGTCTTTTCTTTTCTTTCTTGACCATACTTGAGCATATGGGTTTGCCTTAAGAGGATGACATAAAATTCTCTACCAAGTCTTAACTTCCAAGCATCTCAGCCTTCTGGTGAGCCGTAGTGCTACTGTTCTCTTTGAAGCAGCAAAAAACTTTCTTTGCTGCCACCGCTACATTATTTTGAACTTTGGATTTAAATACCTCAGGAACTCTACATGAAAATGAAAACCACAGTGATGACATTTAGAAGAACCATATTCAGTTTGTTACTATCTTCTGTACTGGATAAGCTGAAGTAGACAAAGACCTTAGAGACTAGGAAAACAAGAGTCAGTAAAATGAGAAAGGTTGATTTCTTACCTCACCTTTCTTTCTTAGGTGAGATGAAGACCTAAAGATGCACAATAGGATAAAAACTCAAGCTGTGGAAGTTCTTTGACTTGGAGATTTTTATTTTATATTTTCCGGGAAATGTGCAACTGTTGACCCATCTAATTATAAGCAGTGTATGCCTTGTAGCGTTACAAATTACAAAGTTGACTGAAGGTTCCCGACAGCCTAAAAATTACAACTGAGAGCATTTATGTTTAACAAACTCCAGATTATCCATTGACAGTGACCTTATACAGAAGATAGATACACATTACATGAAGGCAGGGAGATATTAGCATGGCTAAGATAACAAAATAAGGTGAAGTTGAGTTCCATCAAGTGGCTTGGAGGAAGAGAAAGTGCTCATGCTGTCTTTGACTTCTCATTCCTAGTACAGTTCTAGAAAGATGTTTCAATGATCTTAAAGACTTTTTGGAATAGAGGTTCTTGATTTCACGTTCTGGGTCAAACCTCTGCTAACATAAGTGATCATATAGTACTCTTTCAGAAGTTTATTCTGTTTTCTCCAGTATCCAAAGGGACTAATCAAGCACCTAATGCATTTAATTTTTTTCTGTTTTCCAGTGTGTGTTTATTCACATTGAGTTATTTCCATTTTTTATGTCTATCTTAGAAGATTCTTCTACTTCCACATCAACTCCCTGTAGTGTATTTATACACACACATATAGCCTCTCATATTTAGCCTTTGCTAAATAAATCAAGTCCTAGTGGTCTGTTCTCTTACAGCAAAATCTCCATCAGCCTAACCATTCTAGTAGCCCTTGTATTCAAAAACTTGAAGAAATAAGAATAACTGATCATAAACACGCACAGTAAGCATGCTGGAGGTCTCACCAGGACCCTGTACAATAGTGTGAATGCTTTCTTTCCTTTGTAAGACACATTCCCAATTCACTGAAGAACCATAGCTGCCTTTTTTCATTGGCAGCTGTCATCTGGACTTCCACAAAAAGGAAAATCTTCTGACACTTCTAGCTGAATGGATTCCAGATCGTAGCAAAATGTGTTGTCATTAGTCCTCAGTCCTACATGCCTGCCTGATTTTGCAACTTACACCACAGTTAATGGTTATCCATGTCTATTCCTCTAATCCTCACAGTCATCCGTCTTCTCCCAGACATCTTGATCCTCTTCAGCACATATGACTCTCAGCCACATCATCAGAGTTTAATTGATATACACTCCCATTTTTGGCACAAAGTTATTAATTAAAATATTACATAAGATCCATCTCCTCACAAAAGTCTACTAATAATTTCCTTACAGTCCAAGAATACCTTTTTCTTAACTATACTAGATCACCTTTAACTAGGTTCTCACCCATCTTATAACTCTTCCACTGATATCCATTCTTCTGCAGTCAACATACCACATACTCCACTCAAGAGGAAAACCTGAATAATTTTGCTGCTCAGATTAATGATGCAGCTTTTGTTTTGCAGAAGGACCAATAAGCCTAGAGTGCTAATTCTGAGCTGGGTGCCACTGGGCTAACATGCCATTCTTGATGGCAATATATTGTGGAGTACAACACAGAAACACTCTAGCATTTCTGCAAGGACAGCTCTGTAATAAAAAGGGTATTTTAGAAGACAATTGTGAGTCCTTTCTGTTATATTTGTTCTTCTCTTGCTGCGTAAGTGACCATTCTGCAGGTGGCCCAGGATTCCTTCTTCCCTTTCAGAAATTCAGACTATGCTTTTATGCTGGAAGCAGCTTGAGTCTGAGATGGCTCATTGGCTTCTCTGTCCAGGCCATATCATATTCAGACTAGTCCTATGCAAATCCAGTTGGGTGTCTCTTCACTGTGCCATTGGTTCAGAGTTTACAGCTCAGACTTCATGTTGAAGAAGGACATCTAAACACTTTGCAGATCAGACTTTGTCCCAAAAGCAATAGAGTCTCATTCAGTCAACTCCGTATTCCAGCTGCTGAACACCAGCAGACACAAAATGGTCTTCCACACAGCTAACTGCAGTGTTTCAATCTCCACTGCCCAGTTAATTCACAATCCAGCTGAGCTGCTAAATACCACAGCTGACTGTTACGTTTGCGGTTTTCCAAGAATACTGTACTCTCCTGCATCTGTTTCAATACAAAACCAAGCAAACCAACAAACCAACCAACAAAACCCCACAGTTCCTGGACCTTGAATTAAACATCCCAATTCTTTCAGAATTCTGGGACTTAAATTATCTACTCTTCTCTCCCAAATCCCCATCTCCCAGTCTAGATTGATTGAACTCTGTGGGTTCTGCTTCCCTCCCGGCTTCAGTTATTTCCCTCACACACTTCCTTCCTGTTAGTCACTTCTGCCTCTAACATCACCTTCAGCATCCCCATCCCTACTGACAAGGGACAAATTTTTTTTGTAGTTTTGGAGCAATGCTGAGAAGATACTATTTATTCCATTATCCCATTCCAATGTCCTGTTTTCCCTTCACTCTCTATTTAATCACAAAGTAATATTTTCCATTTGCTTTCATTTTTACCCTTTTGACTTTTGCACTCGACTTTAGTTGGTGATTAGTCCTTTTCCATTTCATTCCCTGAAGGCTCGCTATTTATGCCTCATGCTTTCTGAGACAGTTATTTGTTCAGTTGGGACAGAAAACCTTTCCCCTACTGTTTTTCTTACTTGGAATACAAGTTCAACATACTTTTACCATATCCGAGTTGGAGAAATTTCTATCCTCCCCTGTAATCAAGTCCCTGATTTTCCACTTAATTTAAATTAGTGGACTTGTAATCACTGTAATCTGATCTTTACCACTATGTCTCACCAAAACTAAGGCCAAAATACTATCCTGTTGTGTGCATGACTCTTCGGTAACCACTTCACAGAGTAACAGGGTCCTACTGTTACTTCTGTGTAAGTTTAGCTCTCATAAGATGGCAACACCCTCTATTTCCCAACACCCTCTATTTCCCACTGGCAGTTTTTTTCAGAACATTTTTTATATTAGAATTAAAAAAAAAAATTATGTCTTCATTGCATGTAATCTAGGTATTTTTCCCCAATTTCCTGTTCTGATGTTTCAACTGGTTAACAAAGACATTTCTCTTGAACCGAGTGGCCTTACACAGGTGGTTTCACCTGGAGGAGGGCTACATGGACACAGGTAACACACAACCCCAGAAATCTGGTAGGGAATTTCTGGTGTGCCAGTGGAGCGATCCACACACAATATAAATACCGCACCTCTCAGCTGGGCAGTGTTTACAAGCTCCCTTTTCTCACTGCCATGACACTTCGGCCTCAGGGAAAACAGCTGTCAGAGAATTACCATTAACGGCTAATCAGGCGGGGGTGGCAGCTGCCCCTCGCAGATGGAACCCGGTTGCTCCCTTCTCCTCCTCCAAGCCCCGCCAAAGACAGCCGAGGGCGTGAGGTGACTCGGCGGGAGCCGAACCCGCCTCACAGGGGCCGCGCGCCGCTTCCCGCCCGCCGCGGTGCGCGCTGGGTAGCGTGCCGTGGTTACCGTTGCTACGCGAGTGACGCCGCCAGCTGCCCCGCGCTCGGCGGGCAGCGATGGTGAAGGAAACCATCCGGGTGTACGCGCGGGTGAAGCCGCTGGGCAGGCAGCAGCAGGCGGGGGTAGGACGGGGAGCCAGCTGCGGTGCTGCCGGGGGGTGCAGTGGGGCGGCTGCAGCGAGCCAAAGGGCGTCCCGTGGGCCTGCGTGCTGTGGGGCCGCCTGAAGGCGGGAGGGAGCGGGCAGTGAGCGTGCCCCTCCCTCCAGAGGCCCTGCCGGTCCGGCCGGCTGGTGAGAGCTGGGGGAGTTTGTACGTGGTCGGGTGCGGAGCAGAAAGCCAGCCCTGTACTGTTCTCCGCAAGCCTTTGGAAGTTAATAAAATCACGAAGTACAGGAGTTAGACTGTAACTATTGGGGGAGGGAGTGAGGAACTTCTTTTCTGCCTAGTCGTTACAGAAAGGCTCCACAGGAAAAGCATTTGTTTTACGTTTATGCAGTTCAACACTGTTCTGAACATTGGAGGAGAACCTGTAGCTCCCAGTCTTTATAATAAAGATAATGAAAGTGTTCCTCAGAAATTGTGCATTTAGGTCTCTTAATCGTCTTCCTGTTTTAAACCAGCTCTACTCCTTCAGTTGTAGTCTTTCCTAATATACCCTTCCATTTTTTTTGGAGGGGGTTGCACTGGGGCCTGTGCTTTGTTTTTTATAACATCTCAGATATTAAAGTGGTTTAGTAAGCAAAATATGTCAAAGAGGCTATGTTTCTGTTTCAAATCTTACTGTTGTGTTTACATGGTAACAAACAGGATAATGTTAGTATGTGCTTGTTTTGTCATATAATAGCTGAAGGAGGATCTGCTCACGTATTAAGTGAAATTTGTATGAAGGTTTTCTTCAGTCAGTTACAGGTGCTAAGCTTACATGGGTGTTATACCTAAGGGCTATGCTGTTCTATTGATAAAATTAATTTGTTAATTTATATCCATGCTTATTAGATTTATTCAGTTGATGACGATGAGAAATCTCTGTCCAGTCTGGAGATTATCGTGCCGCGTGATTTAGCAGATGGGTTCGTCAATAATAAACGAGAGCACTACAAGTTCAAGTAAGTAAAAGCCTTATCTTTATATCTTCTGCCTTTAGTGATTGCTGTCACTATGTGTAGTGATACAGATCTATAGAACCACGAAAAGCCTATTCTTAAAATTAAGTTTTGGTATAGATAGGTTTATTTTTATACAACTCCCTTAACAAGAGGAATACTCCAGCATACTATGCTTGTCACCTGAACAAGTTTGATTGCATTGGATAAAGTCGTGGGGTTTTTGTCTAACCATTGCAAGTCATTAGACATTTCTAAGTCTCATCTCAAAGACTGCATCTTCATTTATCAGTTCTTCCATTTTTACAGCTTGTTTTGAGTTTTCATATGAAAATTGAATGCAGGACTGTGTGTTCTCTTGTGATCTAATGAGTTGGCATAGGCTGGCTAAAGATCTCTTGATGTAAAACACTCTGTTTAGAAACTGTGTTTCAGACATAACCAAAACCCAGTAAAGAAAACCAGAGATTGTTGAAATAAACAAAACCATGCTTGTAGAATGTAAATATTTTTTAGAAACTAAAAATAAGTACCAGCAATATCAATCAAATATTTTTATCTTTTCAACAGAAAACTTGGAGGCAACACTTTAAAATTTTGATGATGAAGAAAACTAGATTTATAACCACCTCTAATGATGATGTTGAGGTTGTCTTCTTCCAAGTTTAATAGTCTTTATTTTTATAATACAAATCAAGTAAATTTGTTGCACTATGCTGTTAAGAAAGAGAGCCCCAGATAAACATCTGCAGCTCAGACTGATGTCATTTTACATCAGCTAAGGAAATCTGTTCTGCTTGGGAAGAGAGGAGCTGCCCTCTCCAACTAGATTAATATGCAAAATTAGCTTAGGTTGCAGATGCCCAAGCCAGCTATGAATGCTGATATTTTTTTCTGACTTTATAATTAATTGAAAAGTCTCTAGAGATGGATTTTGAGAAGCACTATGCCTTATTATCCTTAAGACAATGCAAAAATAACACTATGGAGTAAGCTTTTCTTTTTCCTCCATAAAACTCACCCTTTCATGCAGTCTATCTACCCTGGTCACCTCAAACATTATTCTCCTTTGTTCTTACTCTCTTACATAAGAATCAAACACAATTGTTTGAATTACTTGACTGGTTAAGGATTAGCAGGATAGAATATGTGCATCTGTATTTTGTGTATCACATTTGGTTTTGATATTGTACACACTGCATAATCTCTGGTAGTTGTGGTGCCTTTCTATACCTGGTGTCCATAGTGCCTTTCTATATACCCTGTGAAGTTCTATGGGAGTATACAGTTCCAGATAGGAGGGACAACACAGCAGGGCACAAGCAGTCCAGGAGGTTTCTGGAATGTATGGGTGACAACTTCCTAACATATGATTAAAAAGCCGATGAGGGGAGAAGTTCTGCTGCACCTCATATTTGCAAACATGGAAGAACTGATCAGGGATATTAAACCTGGGGGTAGCCTTGGCTGCAGTGGCCATAAGATAGTGAAATTCAGGACACCGAGAGAAGGGAGCAAGGCAAAGAGTAGGATCAGAACCCTGGACTTCAAGAGAGCAGACTTTGGCCTGTTCAGGGACCTGCTTGAAAGAATTCGTGAGACACAGCCCTGGAGACAAGTCCAGGAGAGCTGGCTGATTTTCCTCCAAGATCAAGAATGGTCCATGCAGATGAACAGGAAATGACACAAAGGCAGCAGGAGGTCTGCATGGATGAGGAAGCAGCTCCTGACTAAATGTGAACATAAAAAGGAAGTGTACAAGAGGTGGGAGCAGTGTCATGTGACCCAGGAAGGCTGTCTGAGGAATGGGATCAGGAAAGCCTACATAAGTGCACAGTGAGGGGTATTGAAAATGAGCTGAGCTGTTGGGCTCAGAGGGTTGTCATCAGGGGTACAAAGCACCAGATAGTTGTGCTGCCATTCAGAAGGACCTCAAGAGGCTGGAGAAATGGGCCAATAGGAACCTCATGAAGTTCAACAAAGTGAAATGCCAAGTCCTGCTCCTGGTGAGGAATAACCAGGACAGGCTCAGGGCTGACTGAAAGCAGGTTTGCAGAAAAGGACCTGGAGTCATAGAATCATAGAATGGTTTGGGTTG
Organism: Harpia harpyja; assembly: GCF_026419915.1. Taxonomy (NCBI): domain Eukaryota; kingdom Metazoa; phylum Chordata; class Aves; order Accipitriformes; family Accipitridae; genus Harpia; species Harpia harpyja. The sequence goes on from NC_068952.1 coordinate 22,745,323, forward strand.
GAAGGGACCTTAAAGATGATCTAGTTCCAAACCCCCTGCCCTGGTAGACAAAAAGTGGAACATGAATCAGCAATACACCATCTGCAGCAAAGGTGACCAACAGCCTCTGGACTGCATTAGGAAGAGCATTGTCAGCAGGTAAGGGAGTTGATCCTGTCCCTCTAGTCACCACCAGTGAGATCACATCTGGAGTTCTGTGTCCAGTTCTGGGCTCCAGCAAAGGGACACAAAGATGATTAAGCGGCTGGAGCGTCTGACATGTGAGGAGAGGCTGAGAGACCTGGGACTGTTTATCCTGGAGAAGAGAAGGCTCAAGGGAATCTTATCAATGTGTATAAACACCTGATGGGGAGTGGGGGAATAAAGAAGATGGAGCCAGATACTTCTCAGTGGTGCCCAGTGACAGGACAAGAGTTAATGGGCAATCAAATTGACATACAAGAAATATCAAAAAAACTTTTTTACTGTGGGGTGATCAAATACTGGAACAGGTTGCTCAGAGAGGTTGCGGAGCCTCCATGCGTTGACATACTCAAAACCTGACTGGACAGACCCCTGCTCTAGCTGACTCTCTGAGCAGGGGCACTGGAGCAGATGGCCCCTTGCAACGTCAAGTATTCTATGATTCTGTAAGACAACTGCAGATATTTTATATAGGAAGTGACAAAACTTAGATTGAATTAAATATCTCCTTGTGACTTACAGTAACTGTGCAGCAGAATGAAAGAAATAGTTATTAAAAAATGTGAGCCTGGCTGTACTGGTGAGATGCTGTATTTGGTAATAGTGTAATCTATTTATCCAGGTTTCAGTGTGGTGCCAGTTACAAACACTGATTCTCTTGATAGATTTAAAATACGTTTATTTTTTTCTAAGCCACATCATTTTATCAGAGGATTTTATTGTACAGATCTTGTCAAAGCAGCACTGTGTACAGCCTATTTATGTACAATAGCACAACAGCATGCTGTGGTTAAGACTACAGGGAAAACATTGTACTAAGTTATGTAAGCCTAATGATGTAAACATTGACTGTTAAAAACACAAACAAAATGTATGAATCAAGTAGTGTTTTAAGATTCTAAGCAATTATTATTTGCTTAATATTTTCAGATTTCAGAAAATTTTTGATCAAGAGGCAAAACAAGATGTGGTTTTTGACAGCATTGCCAAACCAGTAGCAGAATGGTACGTTGTTGATCTTGCGGGCAGTCGGGGTAACGCAGGGTCAAAAATAGCTTTCATTGTATTACTTGGAGAGCTGGTAAATATTTGTCTCACTGGTGTAAAAGTGGATTGATGTTTTAATTTTCTAAATACTGACATGTCTGAATCTAGGAGATATGCAACAATCCCCTGAGAATTTTATATATGGTAAGGTTCCATTTTTAACTCCTAAAATAGCACTGCTACTGTTTCCTTTTTTGTTGCATAGGCATAGAAATCCATGTCTAATTAGTTTTCTGTCTATAATTTAAGCTCATTTCATTGCCTTAGAAAAGTATTCCCTATATAGTTCCATGAAGGGGTAAACCTAACAAAAATCTTATTCCCCTGTTAAGTTTTCATTAAGTTAGGGACACTCATGAATTAATACCTATGAAGATATTCTCAAATATTGCCCTTGTTATTTTTTTCTTAATGTGTAAGCCAGTGATTTTGGCACTGTTTTTGTTTTTCTCCTCCATATAATAGACAAACAATGCTTATATTTTAGAGTTTGCAAAGGCAAGCATTTAAGACTGATGTAGAAGCCCTCTTCATTCATTGTGCGGATTGAATGCCACTCTGAACCGGATGGATTTTTCAATATGCCATTCTCTTTGCTCAGCTTATGCCCACATTGTTGAAGTTAGTACTGGTTCTAGTGGGGGAGAAAATCCCACACTAGAGGAAGCAGAATTTCTGCTTAATGTTTGTTTGTTGATCAAACTTACTGCTCAGAATCCAAACTTGTAGTGATTTGGGAAGTATTACTTTAGATACCAACTTCTTTCTCATTCATTGTCTGACCCATCTGTTGGTTTAAGCTATGATTCTGCAAGTCATTCTTCAGCCTATTGCACTGTCACATGTTTTGCACTGTAAGAAAACAGACATCATCAGGTGAACACTTAGTCTTCCTCAAACTGTTGCTTGGAAGTAAAAATATACCTAGCTCTTTATAATTTCATTTTCTTGATTATTTTTTTTTCTTTCTCTCTATTTTCTTCTTAAAAGTCCCACATAAAGCAGGAGGGTAATTGACAGTGAAAATGAGGAGCCAGTGAATTTGAAACTTCACTAGAATAAATTAAATATGCTTTAAAAAATTTTGTTATATTATTCTTTCACCCAAAAGGGATTTCTTTGCTTATCTGACTTTATAACATACAGCTTCAGGTTAACTCATTTACTTAACTTTAAATATTTCTGGGTTTAATGGTGACTGCAGAAAAAAATTCTTTATCTTATTTGACTGTGCTTGGAAAGAGAAGGGTTAAAAGTCTCGTTGTTAACATGCTATGGATTGAATTATCCTCAACAAAAACTCAAGAGTATCAAAGCTACCTAGCAACAGACTGACTGATTTTTTTTCCTCTGGAGTGTTTTGCTAGAATATGGAAAGGTTTTCCAGTTGAATAATACACTTATACAGTGCTCTAATAAACAGGAAGTAGAGTTGTTTTCCTTTATTTCAGTGTTGGCTGATACAAGATTTTTATACATTGATTTGCTCCATTATGTAGAATTCAGTTTTGATTTTTAGATATTTTTAAGTACATGAAAGTAGTTAAATGCTATTAAAATCAATGGTCTTTAGGCATACAATTATCTCCAAATAGCTGAGTCTTTATCTTTAATGCTAAATTCGATTTATAAAATCATTCTTAACTGAATCAAGACAATTTTGACTCTGAGTGTTATACATGTTAAAGCTTGTATTCTAATTGGTGTTTGTATTGTTACTGATAATACTGAAGGATAATTTTGCTTGTGTTTTTATAGTAGAGTAGGCAATACCTGAAGTACGTTCCTGTTTCTCATCCTCTTCCTTGATTTTTACCTTTTCTTAGGCAAAAATACGTATTTCAAAATGTCTTCATAGTCATGATGTTCCTTGGCTAATGGAGTCCTGAACTGTGCCTGAAATTTATTTTACTCTATAGTTAATGACTCAATTTTCCTTTCCATTGTGGGACAGCAAGAATTGCCATGTTACTCTGAAAGACCACAGTCTTCCATAGCAAAATGTTCTTCATTATTTGTTTCTTTTTAAGTCAACATTCTCTTGCATTCATTTCTATTGTTGGTGTCACTTTACTAAGGGAACAGTTTCTGTCTGTGTATTGCCAGGGAAAAGAAAGTAGCAGGAAAGTATCAATGAAATAGTAAGATTTTGAGGCTCTTTGCCATGCATACTTACAGTCATGAGAAAATTCAGTTAGACTTGAATGCTCAGAAAAAAAACCTTGGGCATTGTTTAAGCTAAAAACAACAATGCAATGTTAAGGATTCTAAAATCTTTCTAGTTAGTTCTTGGATGGATGGAAATTGGATGCAACTTTCTTTTTTCCTTTTTTTCTTTTTTCTTTTTAAGTGTGCTTTCTTTGATGTTGGGCCACTACTTTTCTCTGTTTAAGTCCAGTTACATTGTCATCTTGCCTGTGGTTTCAGAGGCACCAGACATTCATTTAATTTGCTTCTTCAGTCAAAAGTGCCAGCCTCTGCAAACCATTTTAAGTATGTGATTTGCTTGATTTTTTTTTTATAATTTTTTTTAATGCTTGAGTCATCTCTTACTAGGTTTCTTTTTATTATTTGGTTGTGCTTTCCTCTTTTCATTTTAAATATATATTCTTGATATTTTTTTGTGCAGAGCCAACTTGATCTTTAAGAAGCAGCACTAACTCTATCAAAAATAGAGAAAATAAGTAACATCCTTCTTTTACAGTTTGCTAACAATTAAGCATTGCTTTAGTCTAACAACAGAACAAGGTTACTCTTATAATGCTTCAAATATTAGTGTTATGATGATGAATGCAATCAGAAATTAAGTAGAAAATCTTAATGCTTTGGATTAGTTTTGTTTTCAGTTCTAATACGGCCAATGTTTTGTGTTGATTTATTAAAAAATAACATTGAAAATATTTTCTCTTCAGATGTAGCAAATAAGAAAAAGCTTAGCTGTTTATAAACCTAATGGCAATCACCTATGGTTTTTTGAAAGGTCTGATAGCCTCCAGGATAATATTCCCATTGCCACAGATTCTAGTTTCTTCTTGTATGCTGTGTTTATCCTAAGAATTAGCATCTGTAATATACAAACTACTTCTCTTTACTCTTTTCTGGTTTTCTTCTGCTGCTAATTCTGACAGAAAATGTAGTCAAAATATTTGTATGAACAATTATCCATTCTGACCTGGATGTATTTGTGGCACAGTGTGGGAAGTAGTGGATTGGCTCACCTGCAGGTAACCTTGCATCACAGCTGTATTATTGCTAATGTGGGTGATTTAGGTACAAAAGACCTGTAGAATCTGTATATAGTAAAAGGACACTTTTTTGGGGATGTCAGCTTGAAACAAATGTAGCTTAGAATTTCCCCTAAATTGAGAAATTGGAGCAGTAATGCTAGCATTTCTTCCTGAAAGTGAGTAAAATTATGAGGCAATAAAAAGTGAAAAGCTTCATTAATGTTTTATCTCAAAGGACTATTAGTTGCTCATGTTTATTTTGACTTATTGCACAGTTTAGAATTGTTCAAGAAGGCTGCTTATTATAGGCTACAGTTTGATAGCTTTGATTCAGAGTATCTTTGTGTTACATCTTCTGCAGTGCTTATGGTGGAATTCTAAATACATTTAGAGATTTTAGTTAAAATAAGAAATTGTATTACACCTTATTTCTTTTTTAGGAAAGACCTTTTGAAATTTCTCAGAAAACTTGCTTGCACTAAGCTCTCAAAAACAGTTACATGCACGTTTGGAAATTGGTAGTGTTTTTGAAAGATGAGGCATTACCAAATTAGATTTCCTCCATAAATCTGTCAAAGGCATAAAGAAAAAATGTCATACTGAGATACTTTGTTTATTTTAATTAAAAGAAACTTTAATCTGAGCTCCAAGTGATAGACGATACCTAAATACTGAGTCTCTGTAAAGACAAATCCTCTATGAAAACTTGTTTTCCAGGTCCTGGAAATGAAGTTCTTCCTTCTTTTTATCTTAAATATCATGTCTGGGGGCTGGTTTTGCCAGGACTGTATTGATTTTTTTTTTTTTTTAAATAAAATAACTATGAATTGAGGTTTTCTGAGATAGAAAGAAGGAAAGTGAGGGACATTGGTAAAATATTTCAGGTCAGCAAGAACTGAGATAAGGAGAGGGCTGACAGTATCCCAAGATCAAAGATATTGGTGTTTTTTGCTTTTTTCATTAGTCTAGCATTTTAATAGTTATTGAATATTTTTTCCAACCACATGCCTTTATCTTACCAGTCATTTAAAATGAAGATGTCAGAACTCAAGTTAAAATAATAATATGAAGCTGAAATAAACTAACAAAATCAAATTAATTCATTTTTAAAGCTGAAATTTGTTTCGTGTTCCCAGGTTTTTCTCTTATCTGCATATAAACACTCACAGAATTTAGTCCTTAATTAATAAGGCCTTTTTTTAATTTAAACATTTATACATGTTTTATTTGTTCATATTATAAACTTAGTAAAAACCTTTCACTTTAGAATTTTTCATTTTAAAACAAAACAATAATACAAATTACAGATTACTTAAGTGATCTTTTTAATCCTTTTGAAGACTGAGAAGTATGTCTTGCAATAGGAATTAAGTGTCAGAGCAAGCAAATCTTTTTGCTTAGACTTCATACTCATCGTTGCTGTGATGGCTTTTGGTGTTCTGGATAGGCTTCACTTACCAATTGCTGAGACAAGATTTCCACATTGTCTGTTGTCGTGTCCCAAAGTTGGAGTGACTCAGGTTCGTGGATTTCCTTTGTCAAAATTAAGGTGAAACGACACCAGGGGAGTTCAAACAACAATCAACATTTATTCAACCTAGCTAACGTTGCCCAAGTACAAGTGAACTTATCAATATGAACCTTGCAACATGTCATTAAGCCTCTGTTTGAAAAGAGAAGGGGGGTGTAGAAAAAGAAATGGAAAAAGGAACATGAAATTTATCAGAAGGAGAGCCCTCCTGTTGAGTCACGAGGTTCAGAGCAGACCTCCTTGCTTTCTGGACTCCTTCTCAAAGAGGAGCCCAGGGGCGGCTAGATCCACTCCTAGTCTCAGACTTGGTCAACGGTTTATGTTTAAAAGGATGAGGTGTAGGGACTGTGGAAAAGAGAGAAGGAAAAGAGGGAGAGAGAGAAAGAAAGAAAGAGAGAAGAAAAGGGTTTCAGCAGTCCTGGGTCCAGTGTTGGTCCAGCCAGTGTAGAGATCCAGTTCCGGAGGGCGCGCACTGAGAACTCATTCTCCCTTCTTTTATAGTGTGTTAGTCGACAGTCTCGACATGCGCAGTTCCCATTCCCAGGGTTCTCTGGAATCGGTCGGTGAGCTTTGCAGCGGCAGGGTTCATTGCGGAGTTGCCTCTCTTTTTCTGCTGGCATGACCGCTTAAGATAGAAGCACAGTCCCATCCTCCGTGGGGCCTCCTCCTCCAGGCGTATATGCTGTGCTCCTTCTCCTGGTCACTTAAGATAAGGAATTGCGGCTTTGGAGAAGTGCAGTCCCACCCTCCGGGAGGCCCTCTCCTCCGGCCACATTGTCCTGTTCACAAAGCTCCAGTTTTTACAGAGGCCGTTTTCTCCACCAAAGTTCTTTAGCAAATGTTTGAGACATTGAGTATAATTTGTCAGACCATCACACCACCCCGTGGCTCAAACAGTCGCTGGACTTTGATTCTCGTTCATATCATCTTCGTCTGTGGTGATTTTAATATAGCGGACAGTAGGAGAAGAGAGAGAGACAGCTGAGGATAGCAAGTGGCTAATCATACATCTTACTATGGCAAAGCCTGCTATTAAACATATAAATCCAATTAATATTATAAGTCCAATATTTACAAGCCATTTTCCCCATCCCGTCAGTCCCAAGGATCCCAAAATGGAATGTAGCCATGAGTTTGGACTCCAGCCATCAAACCAGTCAGCTGGTTGCATTGTGTGGAAGAGTTCCCCTGTCTGGTTGGCAATCTCCTTCATCTTTGCCCGGGCTTCTTCAATTGAGGTCGTGGCATTATGAATGGTAATACAACATTCAGATTCAGTCAAGTTTAACATACCACACACAGCTTGTTCTTTTAACAATAACATATCTAAGGCTAAACAATTCTGTAATGCCATTTTTGATACTTGTTGCACTTGCAGATTTAGTTCCCCAAAGGCATATCGAGTTCCAATTACTTAATACATGTACTTGCCAAGTTAGGTTTTCTAGCACCCATTGGTGCCAAACAATATACCCAGATGGTGCAAAGAATGCTTCTAGCTCTAACGATACCTTCTGTCCCCAGGTATAATAATCGGGTTTTAGAATGCTTTGAATCCACTTCTGGGTGCTGCTTGGGTCATCAAGTTCTCATATTTTCCTGTGAATAGGTGGTGTGGTATATTCAAAGATTCGCCTGGGACACATAGTAGGAATTCCCAAACCACACCACAATCCAGCCTGTTTGATAACATTCAAGTGCGAGTACATTTTCCCATCTGAGCACCCCCAGATGGTCCCCTTAGGGGCGGCATACAAAGCGTTTTGACAAGTAGCTGCATCTCCCCGGGGTATTTGATTATCCTCCCCCACCTTATGTCTTGGGAAGTGGTTAATGGGAATTCCACGTTTTAGCCAGATATTAACATTATTGGTGATCTGATTACATTGGTTATCTTGGTTTCGGTATCCAAAATTAGGATATCCCCAACAGGTGCACATATCTCGAATTAAGGTTCTAGCTTCCAAACTGGTCCACATTTCGATGGGGTTGCCAGCACCTGTGGTACAATCTATAATGTAGGTACAGTTTAACAAATGGATATCATTGGGGTTGGGCATGCCCACGAATTCTTTCTTTAATAAGTGAGGAGGTTGGGTTTTTAACATGTTTTTCACTGACCATCCCCAAGCAGTGTGGACGTTATTCATTAAAAGATATCATCCCTTCCTGTCAGGTATGTGAACACACCAAGCTGAATCCCATCTTACATTATATTGTAATTCAAAAGGGGTAATTTCTGGGGAAGCAGGCCAAAAGGGCACTAGATTACAAGATATATTGTGATAGGAAGGGCAACCTGTTATTCTCCACCAGGATGGAGAAGGTGGGAATCATCTGGAATAGGCTTCCTTGAATCCTGGAGGACACGACGGGCTATGACTAATGCCAATTTTGCAACTGACCTCCAGTCTCCATCGCTTACAAGTTTTGTTTATTAAGTCAGGCCACCCCATGTTCTGAGGGATCTCATAGAAGGCTGCTTCCTCTCGCTGTTGCCAAAATCCGGAATAAAACTACTTAACAGCAATGAGAATTTAAGAAGCAGGCACTCCTTTATTGCAGCGCTGGGCACACGGGGGATCGCTCCACCTATCGTGTGCACCTGTCTGGTTTAACTATGCAGGTTAAATGCACATCTGTTATACATATTCACTAGGTTTCCGAAAAATGTTATACATAATCATTAGTTTTCCGGGAAACTATTAACATATGTAAATGTCCTTTACGCAGGCGCATTGAAGGTCTCTGGTGGTCTTCAGAAGCCCTCTGGTGGTCTTCCATAGTCTTCCTCACTTGTCTGCTTCTTGACCTCTCTTAGGTGATTCTGCGCAGTACGATTCTCACCATCATCTATATTAGTTTACATAAAAATGCATACTATGTCTATTCTTAAATTTAACCTTTCTAATAATTGGTCCTTCAGTCACACCATCTTATTAATATTCTTATGTTAAAACAATCATTGGTTAATCTCACTTAACTCTGCTGATTGGAATCCTCGATAATTAGATCGAGGTGGGAAGGGTAAGGGGTTTCCAGGCAGCAAACTGGTGTCCATAACGGTTTCCCTAGTTTCCTAAAACAAAACACTACAAACCAACAAATCTTTGTCAAAGTTTCTGTGGTTAACTGATTTTAGACAATACTTGAATTCTTATAGTCACACATAGTACATTTTCTAAAGTTCCTAAGTTCCTATGACTACATTTCAAACTTAACACTCCCATACCTATGCTTCACAATTTTCTACTTCTTAATCGAACCAAACTCTTTTATATAATTAGATTTTAATTTCTTTATCAAAATATTTTCAACATTGCCACCATCTGCCAGAAGAGGTATAATCACTTCAATATTGATACTCAAACGGAGCATCTACTAACCCTATAATGCCATTGCTCATATTATATTTTCCAATATTGAGCCTCATGGGTATCAAACCGAATCTAATCCCCTACTTGGCAGAAGTAGGAATCTGAATACAGATCCCCTGATCCGTTCCATTCCAGACATGTATGAATCCTTGTATCACTTCCCAAGCTAAATTGGAGGTCCTTTCTCCTTGTCCAGATGCACCAAAGGTAAGAAAGGCAAGGAGGAAGGAGTTCCAAACCATCTTTCCCTGTTGTACCATAAAAATATCACAAAGAAAATCAAACAAACAATACAGATAATGGCCCACTCATCAAGTGAAAACATAAGTCCTGCCGTGGGCTTCTGATAACCTGCAAAATATATACAAAAATAAACAATGATTAGAGGGATGGGATTTGGAGGAGATGTCAAGCAGTGCTGCTAGTGGTTGGGATCCATCCGAGAGGCTGAGGTGCACCCTCCAAGGTGCTCATGCAGCTTCTGTAAAGCAACCTCATACAGGCCATGTGCAGGATGTGTTACTTATTATAGATGCATACAAACTAGCCTTAAATTTCAAGCTCTCTTGTTGCGGACACATATTTAGCTAACGGTCGCAAAAGCATTCCAGACGCCTTTAGAAGGCCTTGAACAGAATAAACAAGAAGGCAAAAAATAGAAAGATGCCAATTAGAAGAACACAGGTGCACATTCCAAGATAAAGGGAACTTGGCACGAAGAACCTCAATTCGGCAGTTTATCTTAACCAATTAGGCTGAGACAAGTTTCGCATGTTTTAGGTAGTATAACCAATTGTGTCCTATGTTTAGGCACGTGTACAGAGTTAGTATAACCAATTGTGTCCTATGTTTATGCGCGTGGACAGAGATAGTATAACCAATTATATTTTAGCTTTTGGCGCGTGGACAGCTGATGTTTAGCTTGACAAGGTATATAAGCACGCTATTTGGGCAATAAAGGGAGAACAACTTTAACCGTATCGGTGTCCGGTTGTTACTCGGCTCACGTCTCCAGATGGTTCCTTGCTACACTCTCTTGTCTGGAATTGCTCTGATTAAAGCATCCGTAGGTCAGCAGAATGTGTTCATTGTGCGTAAAAAGGCTAGTAAGTTTATAGCGACCTCTTGCTCTTGCGTGGCATAGGTGTCGCTGCAAGGACTCCAACGCGGTCTGCTGCCAAGCTCCCTATGTCCTCCCCCCAACTCAGGAATCCTGAGAAGTCAACATAGCATCACTAGTCAGAAATACAAAAGTAACAAAAACATAAGCAAGCAACCAAGCAGCTATAGTCTTAGTACTATAGCAGAGGGTTGGAGTTATATTGTGCATCTTAACTGATATGCTTGTTAGAATCCAGCTAGCGGGATACAGAAGAAACATATTCCCATCAGCCATTTAACATCAGAACAACTTTAATTCAGGACATAAAGGCCCACTTAGAAGGACGGGACAATCCATCGGGTATTGATACGATGTTCCTTCCCACGGGCATCTGTGGCCACCCAGGAATAAAGGTTAAGGGGCATCTTTAGGGTTAGGGGCACTTGCCCCACAGTAGGCAGTTCCACTAATACTGGTTGTCCAGCATAGTGGAGCAAGCGTACAGGGTCTTTGCCACCTTTTGTCCCTGGAACAATAGAATGAGGTGTGGGACAGTACGCTAGGAGTCGGGGGCAGCCATTTGCCCCCACCGGCTATTGATTCGGTATACTGCTTCCAGTACTTGCGAGGCCCACCCTGGGTCATGGGGCCTCAGAGCTCGTTTTAGAAGTCCGTTAGTTCTCTCCACAATACCATTAGCTTGAGGGTAGTAAGGGGTGTGAAAAACCCACTGGATTTCCTCACCCTTAGCCCATTCTTGCACTACTCCAGCAGTGAAATGGCTCCCATTATCAGATTGAATTGATTGAGGCTTGGGTAAGCAGCTAAACCATACTTTAAGACTTTTCACTGTATTTTCTCCTGTTGTTCTGGATACAGCTTCAGCTTGTGTTAGTCCTGATACTATCTCAACTCCTAGTAACACATATCATTTTCCCTCTGATACCCGAAAGGGGCCAATATAGTCAATTTGCCACGTTTCCCATGAACCTTTGTTTGTCCTTAAATGTAGGGGTTGCTCTTTTAAAGGGTTATATTTTTCCAAACGAACTCGACATTGATCACATGCAGAAATAACAGTGTTCCGTAATTCTCGTGTAACTGCCTGTTGTGGTTTAACCCCAGCCAGCAACTAAACACCACGCAGCCGCTCACTCACTCCCCCCCACCCAGTGGGATGGGGGAGAAAATCGGGAAAAGAAGCAAAACCCGTGGGTTGAGAGAAGAACGGTTTAATAGAACAGAAAAGAAGAAACTAATAATGATAATGATAACACTAATAAAATGACAACAGCAATAATGAAAGGATTGGAATGTACAAATGATGCGCAGTGCAATTGCTCACCACCCGCCGACCGACACCCAGCCAGTCCCCGAGCGGCGAATCCCTGCCCCCCCCACTTCCCCGTTCCTATACTGGATGGGACGTCACATGGTATGGAATACACCGTTGGCCAGTTTGGGTCAGGTGCCCTGGCTGTGTCCTGTGCCAACTTCTTGTGCCCCTCCAGCTTTCTCACTGGCTGGGCATGAGAAGCTGAAAAATCCTTGACATTAGTCTAAACACTACTGAGCAACAACTGAAAACATCAGTGTTATCAACATTCTTTGCTCTGAACTCAAAACATAGCACTGTACCAGCTACTAGGAAGACAATTAACTCTATCCCAGCTGAAACCAGGACACTGCCCAACCTCTACTAATAGCCTCTTTGTACAGGTCTTTACTCCCTGAATGGCCACGCTTCATGTGCAGCCACTCCAGAAGGTGTTCCCATTTCTCTGCTTCACCATCAATGGCAAGACTGGCTAGACATGTTAAGGAATCTACTTGGTTATTGAGGAGGTGAGCTGGGTTATCTCCTGCCTGGTGTGCAGCAACCCAGCCTACCAAGAAAGATCTCTGCTTGGTGATATTCAGTATTTCTTCCCATTTGTCTCGTTGCCACACTGGCATTTGGTTTACTTCCCATTGGTTTTGTTCCCAAAACAGTAACCATTCAGTGCATCCTTTAAACACTGCATAGGAGTCAGTATAAATGTATACTGGTTCTGTTGTCTCAGCTTCCTTAACGACTACGCTCCACACAGCAACTAACTCCCCAACTTGGGTGCTACCCTCTCCCTCAGTTATCATATGCTCCCGTGAATCAATATGTAATGCTACTGCTCGATACTTCCACATCTATCCTTCCCTTTTTGTGGAAGCATCAGTGAACCACACGTTTGTTAAATGGGATGTAAAATGAGGAGCCACTTTGATGTACGATGGAGGGGGTTCTGTATCTGGGTGATCAGGAGGGGGTTCTGTATCTGGGTGATCAGGAGGGGGGTCCTGTATTTGGAGCATTTGGGGTATTCCTTCCTCTGTCTAGTGTGACAGTAGTGGTCTAACTGGGCATACCACTTCCTTACTGTTTCTCGTTGAGCTACCCCTACAGGGGGAGGAGTTCCAGCCAATATTGGTTTCAGGATCTTAAAGGGTCCTCGTAAGATGATGGGCTGCTGTCGTATAATTCTCTCGGCTTCCTGTAAGGCTAGGTTGACCACAAAGAGTCCTTTCTCCCAGACTGAATACGGTTTTTCAGCATCCTTAAAGCTAAGCGAGAAAAACCCTATAGGATGAGTAGGACCTTCAGGTCCACTCTGCCACATATGTACAAATAACCCATGAACTGCAAAACCCCATTCTATGTGGAGTGGGTCTGTTGGATGTATCGGCCCTAGGTCCTGGTAAATCCCTGCTTCAAAAATTAATAATTTCAGAGCCTCTTCATGGACAGGTGTCCAGTCCCAAGCAGTTCTTTTGCGGGTTAAATCATATAAAAGGCGAGCTATGATAAAAAAGTCGGGGATGTGTTTTCTCCAAAACACTAGCAAGCCTAGGGCATGCTGCAATTCTTTCTTATTTTCAGGCATTTTTACTTGTTCGAGGGTGAACAAGGTTTCAGGAGGTATATACACAGTCCCTCCTTTCCACCTGTCGTGGCTTCAGCCCAGCCGGTAACGAAGGACCACGTAGCCGCTCGCTCACTCCTCCCGCCCCCTTCCGGTGGGATAGGGAGGAGACGGAGGAGAGAAAAGAAAAAAAAAAACAAAACGGAACCTCGAGAGTTGAGATAAGGGCAGTTTACTGGGACAACACAAAAAAAAGAGAAGTTACAACAACAACAAAAACGGTACTAATGAAAGAATATACAAAAAGAGTGATGCACAGTGCAACTGCTCAGCACCCGGAACCCGACACTCCGCCGCTTCCCCCACCGAAAGTCGAGAGAACTCCCCCCAGCCCGCTCCCCATTTATATATACTGAGCATGATGTCACATGGTATGGAATAGCTCCTTGGCTAGTTCAGGTCAGCTGCCCCAGCTATGCCCCCCCACCTCCCAGGTTCCTGTAAAAATTAACTCTATCCCAGCTGAACCCAGGACATTATCCGCCCCTTATTCTATACCATCTACATCATGCCCAGATCTTACATTTTCCAATCAACCACTACCACTTTCCTTGTCTTATATATATGTATATGGACACCCCCCCACACACACACGCAAATAGTATTCACTTAGTCGATGGGCTGTCCCTCTAATGTGTCCATCAATTTTATTTAGTCCATGACTTTGGGGCTCCCTCTGTTGTATGCTGCCTCTGGAACTTGCGGCTGGTACATTTGGTGCAACCCACACCCTTGGTCTGCAGGTCGAAGATGTTGATCTTGAGGAGATTGCTGGGTGCCAGTTCAAGTTCTATCACTGTTGTACTTGGCTCAGTTTCAAAGTCCATCCTTCGGTCATTTGGGTAATTCTTACAGTAATACCCTTGATATGGCATATAGACACTATAGATACAATGACATACATTGGCAGGTTATTTAGCAGTTAAATATCATACAGCCTAATTCACTGGCTATTCTCTCCCCAAACCAAATCTCCCTGAGGTACACATCAAACTTCCCCATCCTTCTGCATCACCCACCAGGTGTACCCAGGTCCTTGAGCAAAAACAATCCGTTGGATGGGTTTGTCTCTGCTTGAGGGAGGACTAACCCAGACTGTCTTTCCTAACATACTCCTCATGTGTACTACAGGGACTTTATCTCCTTCTACAGTATGTGGAAGTCTTGGTTGGGCGGGGCCAGCCCAATTGGCAGATCCTCTAGTATTAACTAACCAGGTGGCTTTTGTTAAATGTGTATCCCAATGTTTGAAAGTTCCACCCCACATTGCTCTCAATGTAGTTTTCAGCAGTCCATTGTATCGTTCGATTTTTCCGGAGGCTGGTGTGTGATAAGGGATGTGATATACCCACTCAATGCCATGCTCTTTGGCCCAGGTGTCTATGAGGTTGTTTCGGAAGTGAGTCCCGTTGTCCAACTCGATTCTTTCTGGGGTGCCGTGTTGCCATAAAACTTTCTCTTCGAGGCCTAGGATAGTGTTCTGGGCAGTGGTCTGGGCAGTGGCGTGGGACACAGAATATGTTTCCAGCCATCCAGTGGTTGCTTTCACCATTGTAAGCACATGGCACTTGCCTTGGCGGGTTCGTGGGATTGTGATATAGTCAATCTGCCAGGCCTCCCCCTGTTTATATTTCAGCCATCGCCCTCCATGCGGCAGGGGTTTTAGCTGCTTGGCTTGTTTAATTGCAGCACATGTTTCACATTCATGGATAACCTGTGCAATAGCGTCCATGGTCAAGTCCCCCCTCGAT
Organism: Harpia harpyja; assembly: GCF_026419915.1. Taxonomy (NCBI): domain Eukaryota; kingdom Metazoa; phylum Chordata; class Aves; order Accipitriformes; family Accipitridae; genus Harpia; species Harpia harpyja. The sequence goes on from NC_068952.1 coordinate 22,760,498, forward strand.
CACGAGCCCATCTATATGTTGCATCTCTTCCCTGATGGCCTGAGGTATCATGGGCCCACTGAGCCATAAATAGCTTACCCCTATGTTGCCAGTCCAGGTCCACCTGAGACACTTCAATCTTGGCGGCCTGATCTGCCTGCTGGTTGTTTTGATGTTCTTCAGTGGCCCGACTCTTGGGTTCATGAGCATCTACGTGACGTACTTTTACCACTAGCTTCTCTATCCGAACAGCAATATCTTGCCACAGTACGGCAGCCCAGATGGGTTTACCTCTGCGCTGCCAGTTGCTCTTCTTCCATTGCTGTAGCCACCCCCATAGGGCATTTGCCACCATCCATGAGTCAGTATAGAGATAGAGCACTGGCCACTTCTCTCTTTCAGCAATGTCTAACGCTAGCTGGATGGCTTTCACCTCTGCAAACTGACTCGATTCACCTTCTCCTTCAGCAGTTTCTGCGACTTGTCGTGTAGGACTCCATACAGCAGCCTTCCACCTCCAATGTTTTCCCACAATGCGACAGGACCCATCAGTGAACAGGGCATATTGCCTCTCATTTTCTGGCAGTTTATTATACAGCGGGGCCTCTTCAGCCCGTGTCGCCTCCTCCTCCGGCGACATTCCACAATCTTTGCCTTCTGGCCAGTCCATAATCACTTCCACAATTCCTGGGCGACTGGGGTTTCCTATGCGAGCTCGTTCTGTGATCAGTGCGGCCCACTTACTCCACGTGGCATCAGTTGCATGATGTGTAGAAGAGACCCTCCGTTTGAACATCCAGCCCAGCACTGGCAGTAGGGGTGCTAAGAGGAGCTGTGTTTCGGTACCAACCACTTCTGAGGCAGCTCGAACTCCTTCATGTGCTGCCAATATCTCTTTTTCAGTTGGAGTATAGCGAGCCTCGGATCCTCTGTATCCCCGACTCCAAAACCCCAAGGGTCGGCCTCGGGTCCCCCCAGGTGCTTTGTGCCAGAGGCTCCAGGTAGGGCCATTCTCCCCAGCTGCAGTGTAGAGCACATTTTTAACATCTTGTCCTGCCCGGACTGGCCCAAGGGCTACTGCATGAACAATCTCCCACTTAATTTGTTCAAAGGCTTGTCGTTGCTCAGGCCCCCATTTAAAATCATTCTTCTTCCGGGTAACTTGGTAGAGAGGACTTACAATTTGACTGTAATTTGGAATATGCATTCTCCAAAAGCCCACAACACCTAAGAAAGCCTGTGTTTCCTTTTTATTAGTCGGCGGGGATATAGCTGCTATTTTGTTGATCACATCCATAGGGATCTGACAACGCCTGTCTTGCCATTTTACTCCTAAGAACTGGATCTCCTGTGCAGGTCCCTTGACCCTACTTTCTTTCATGGCAAAACCAGCCTTCAAAAGGATTTGGATTATTTTCTTCCCCTTCTCAAAAACTTCTTCTGTCGTGTTGCCCCATACAATGATGTCATCAATGTACTGCAGGTGCTCTGGAGCTTCACTTTTTTCCAGTGCAGCCTGGATCAGTCCATGGCAAATAGTGGGCCTGTGTTTCCAACCCCTGGGGCAGTTGATTCCAGGTGTACTGGACGCCCCTCCAAGTGAAAGCAAACTGTGGCCTGCACTCTGCTGCCAAAGGAATGGAGAAAAATGCATTAGCAATGTCAATTGTGGCATACCACTTAGCTGCCTTTGATTCCAGTTCATATTGAAGTTCTAACGTATCTGGCAGAGCAGCACTCAGCAGTGGCGTGACTTCATTCAGCCCACGATAATCTACTGTTAGTCTCCATTCCCCATTAGATTTCCACACGGGCCATATGGGACTATTAAAGGGTGAGTGAGTCTTGCTGATCACTCCTTGGCTCTCCAATTGGCAAAGCAGCTTATGGATGGGGATCAGGGAGTCTCAGTTGGTGTGATATTGCCACTGGTGCACCGTCGTGGTAGCAGTTGGCACCTGTTGTTCTTCAACCTTCAGCAACCCCACAGCCAAAGGGTCTTGAGAGAGACCAGGCAGGGTAGACAGCTGTTCAATCTCCTCCGTCTCCAGTGCAGCTATACCAAAGGCCCAACGGTACCCTTTGGGGTCCTTGAAATACCCCCTCCTGAGATAATCTATACCAAGGATGCACGGGGCCTCTGGGCCAGTTGCAATGGGGTGTTTATGCCACTCATTCCCGGTTAGACTCATTTCAGCTTCCAATACGGTTGGCTCTTGGGATCCCCCTGTCACACCAGAGATACAGATGGGTTCTGCCCCTTTATAACTTGATGGCATTAGGGTGCATTGTGCACCAGTGTCTACTAGAGCCTTATATTCCTGTGGGTCTGGTGTGCCAGGCCATCGAATCCACACTGTCCAGTAGACTCGGTTGTCCCTCTCCTCCACCTGGCTGGAGGCAGGGCCCCTCTAATCCTGGTTAGAATATCCGTTACTCACTTTTCGCACATGTGAATCGGAAGTCCCTTCAAGAGGATCAGAAATGAGATCAGCCCTTCTACCGCATCTGGGGGACTGCTCACGGGAAACTGGAGCAGCAGCTTTCCAAGAAGAATCCTCTTTTCTGATTGCTTTTTCTCGCAACTCCCGTACCCATGCATCCAGGACTGAGGTAGGTTTTCCATCCCACTTCCTCATGTCCTCTCCCTGGTCATGCAGTTAAAACCACAGGTTAGCCCGTCATGTGTACTTTCTTTCTCGTCTCTCTTGGGCAGAGGAATGCTTACTCCCAATAGCTGCGATGCGGGCCTGTACAGGTGGGGAGGAGGACATACCACTTTGAATTGCTGGAACTCTTGGGACGATTCCTCTACAGCTGAGACACAGGCCCATAGGGAGGAAGAGAGACTTCCTTCATATTGCCGGAGTTGGACAGCCAATTCATCCACCGTTTGTCCATTGCCTTCTTTCCAGGACATTACTGCCAATGAGTTGGCATAGGTTGGTGGTGCACTTTGTAGAAACTTCCGCTACATCGGTTGTGTGCATTGGACTTCATCTGGATCTGTGGGTGACTGCGCATTTTCTGGATCATTATAAATCACCTCCAGCATGGCTAATTCCCTCAGGTACTGGATACCTCTCTCCATGGTGGTCCACTTGCCTTGGTGACATGTAACTTCATCCTTGAAGGGGTATCTTTCCTATACACCTAACAGAAGTTGCCTCCAGAGGCTGAGGACTTGTGTTTTTCTCCCAATCGCCTTGTCGATGTCCCTTTCCCTAGACAGAGATCCCAACTGCTTGGCTTCCTTACCCTCTAATTCCACACTACTAGCCCCATTATCCCAGCATCAGAGCAGCCAGGTAACAATATGCTTGCCTGGGTGGCGGCTAAAATCTTTTTGCATGTCATGCAGCTCACTCAGGGATAGAGATTGGGTAATTATTTCAGGTTCTGCCTCTTCCTCCTGTTCTCGCGATGACCTGGTTCATCTTCATCTCTCACTAAGCGAACTGATTTCTTTGTGTGTTTCTTTTTCTGTACAGGGGAGACTGATACTGGCACAGGTTGGTTCTCTGGTTTAGCTGCAGTACCTGTCACCAGGGTTGGGGTAGCCATGCTGCCTGTTGACGGGGTAGGGGTAGCCATGGTGCCTGTTGTCGGGGCTGGGGTAGCCACGGTGCCTGTTGCCCTGTTTTCCATCTTTTCCCCCTTTTCCCCCTGAGGGTGCTGCCTAATATCAAGCAGTGTTTGGTAGATACTGGCCAGGGCCCAGCACAGTGCAGCGAGTTGTACGTCTTTGGAATAGCCACAGCATTTTCCTTTCAAATATTCTACCACTTCATGAGGGTTCTGTAGTTGTTCGGGAGTGAACTTCCAAGCCACTGGAGGTGAGAAGTTCTCTAGATACCTGCCCATATCCTCCCACATGCCGTGCCACCCATGAATATCCAGCTTTGGGGCAGATTTCTGGGTGGTACTCTTAAAGAGCCTTTTTGTAGCCCTAAACAAGACCTGAAACATATTCAGGAGGCATAGCACTAACAGCACACTGGCTTGCGCATCCCAAGGATATTCAAAATTCTCAAAAGCTGTTGTAATTAGTCGGAAGGAGAGAAGGGAGGCGAGCGGATGGGGGGAAGTATCCCCCCCGACTTCCGCATGGATTGGATGTAATTACCAATAAAATCCGATAGAAGGTGCCCGAAGTATGGTAATGATATCACTGCCTCATACAGATACCAGCTTAACCTCATGACCAGTGATGTAATCATTTCACAAGTCGACATTGCCCAGTACAGCAAAATGATAATCCCAATCACTCTCCCAGAGGTGAGAAACGTAACTACAGGCAATACATAAAGCATATAAGAACTTACAAAACGCCACCATGTAAACAAATGAACCAACATTGTGACTAACATCTATTTATCTAATATAAGAAATGCGTATGACAAATTTATTTCAACACACTCTGGCCAGATCTGTCGTTACCTCAACCCTTCGTGCCCCACGTTGGGCGCCAAAAAGGACTGTCATGGTTTCAGCCCAGCCGGTAACAAAGGACCACGTAGCCGCTCGCTCACTCCTCCCGCCCCCCTCCGGTGGGATAGGGAGGAGATGGAGGAGAGAAAAGAAAAAAAAAAAAACAGAACCTCGAGAGTTGAGATAAGGGCAGTTTACTGGGACAACAGAAAAAAAAGAGAAGTTACAACAACAACAAAAACGGTACTAATGAAAGAATATACAAAAAGAGTGATGCACAGTGCAACTGCTCAGCACCCGGAACCCGACGCTCCGACGCTTCCCCCACCAAATGTCGAAAGAACTCCCCCCAGCCCGCTCCCCATTTATATATACTGAGCATGATGTCACATGGTATGGAATAGCTCCTTGGCTAGTTCAGGTCAGCTGCCCCAGCTATGCCCCCCCACCTCCCAGGTTCCTGTAAAAATTAACTCTATCCCAGCTGAACCCAGGACACCACCAGATACCTAAAAATTTTACTTCAGGTGGTGGGAGTTGCACCTTTTCGGCAGGAATTTGGAGCCCTAAATTCTCTAAGTAAGTGGTTAATGATTTCTCTCTGGATTTGCCCCACCACAGTGGCATCTGGTCCTGCAATTAGCACATCATCACTATATTGATATACTTTTACTCCATCTTTAGGAGTGATCTGATTTTGTTCCTGGGCCAATGCATAGTGAGCAATGGTTGGTGAGTGGCAATAGCCTTTGGGAAGCCGTGTAAATATATATTGTACACCTTTCCAGGTAAAGGCAAAGCGGTCCCTATACACTTCTTGCAAGGGAACCATAAAGAACATGTCTTTCACATTAATGGTTGCTAAAATCTGGTGACCCTGTTCTTGTATGGTTGCAATTAATTCTGCTATATTGGGGACTGCAGCTGTTAATGGGCCAGTATTGGCGTTCAAGTATCGATAGTCAATTGTCAATCGCCACTTCCCATTTGGCTTGCAGACTGGCCATACTGGGGAATTATAGGGTGAGTGCGTAGGAATAACTATCCCCTGTTCCCATAACTCAGTTACCACTGAAGTGATCCCTTCCCTTGCTCCCAAAGGCAAAGCATAAGGTTTGACATTAACTATCTTTGAAGGTGGGAGAGTTGGTGCCGACTGCAAAAGCCTCATAGAGATTGCGGGACACCCAAATTTCCATTCTCTTCCCTTAGAGTCTACCCATGACCGGCCCTTTAAGAGGTCAAGTCCTAGAATATTGGTGGGTAGAGGACCTAGTATCATAGTAACCTCAACAGGGGATGAATCCCCTGGCAGCCAGCATTTAACTTTAGCTGTTGGCTGCGGTTGGGAGCTTCCGAAAACGTCTGTAACCCATATCTGCTTCTTATCTGCAATTATTCCATTGTGGTTAGCAACATCCTCCCGGAGTGCTGACATTTGAGCACCCGTATCAACTAAAAAAGTTACTGGGGTCTTAAAGGGACCAAGGGGAAAAGTAATCAACAGGTGTCCTGTCTTATTTTCAGTAAGCCTCCTTAAATAAACCCACTGGCCGTCCCCCGGCTCACTTACTGGGGACAACCTGTCTAGTTTCCTGTCCTGTGGACAGTCATGCCTTCCTCTGGGGCAGTAGGCATTTGGGGAGTGGGAGTTGCCAGCAACTGCTGATTTGCCCCCTTATAGCCTCGAATGTCTAACTCAGTATGGGGAGGCTCCTTGTTCTTGTCTTTCCATCCTAGGACCAACTTTTCTAGGACAGAGGTGGGCATGCCGTCCATCACATCCCGGGGAATTCCCTTTTCTATCCCTTCTGCCCACAACAAGCTCCGCTGACCCCCATATGGCTTTTTGGTGTTTACAGTCTTAGATGGGGGAGGTCGGCCAGGTCCTTCTATTCAGCGGATAGCAGGCTTAGCCCTGCTTTCTTCCCTTGTGAGACCCATTCTCCAGCCGTAGTTAATCAATTCCCATGCCACTTCTCCCCAGGTCAGGGCCCCTCCTGTATTCCGCCTGCCTTCTCTAGGTGCTATCGCATCGTGTAATCTATCCTGCAGCTGGACAGCATATAATTTCAAAGAATCTGGTAAACCTCAGATTAGAGGAGTCATTCTATCGGGATTGGCATTTGACAACATCGGAGAGGGTTGTTGTGGCACTAATCGCCTATCATGTATTAATTGGAGACAAGCAGTTTTCTGTAAGCTCTCGGTTAACTGATTTATAGAAGGGATGTCTATCCGTGTTGGTTCTCCTCATTCCATTTGGTCTATTCCCCCTGCCCAGTAAGCTGCCCACTGCGTCAGAGACCATGGTTCCCTAGGATCATCGGTAGTTAGGAACACTCCAGGCCCCCAATGTCCTTGGGCTTCATCTTCTGACAATAAAATCCAGTCACCACCGGTTAGTGACACCCTCCACACATATTCTGTTTCGGTCTCCTTTGCTAGTCGGATATACTTTTCCTGAATTTTAGATAAGTCAGTGGCGGAATACGGTATCATCTTAATGGTCACGTGTGGTGCTCCGCCATTTTGGCCATTGTCTATGGTTTCTGTTTTAATTAGTGGCCTCATTGCTATCCCTTCATCCTCAGGGTAAAAAACCTTTCTGGTACATTCTAACTCTTGATTTGGGTATAAAGATTTTTGCTGTTTCACCTGAACTACCTCTAGACCTTCCAGGTCTAAGTCCGGGTCAGATTGTTCATCCACCTCGTCTCATAAAATTCTTTCCTGATCTAATGCATCAGACAAGGCAGCATGAAGCCACTGCGTTGTATTACGCTCAGCAGTTAACTGCTCTTGCAGGACTTTAACTAAATCCTGCAGGGACTGAATCTTCTCCTTATCTGCCTGCTCAGCTCTCATTGTTTCCTGTCTGTCTTCCTGGGCTGCTACGAGTGCGGCCCCTAAAACTGCACACACTACAGCCTTCCCTTTTCCTGAGCGAAACCTGCCTTCTTTTGCTAGCTTCTCAATTCTTCCTACAATGGCTTTTCGGTCATGCCAATGGTCTCGTGCCCAGGCTACTCCTTGTGGGGAAGGGTGGGCTTTATAGGCAATTAGCTTCTCTAAAACAGGGGAAAAGTCAGACACAGATGTTTCCTGGGTCACCATGCCTACCACTGCTCAGATCCCTCCTGACTTATTGTTGAGAAATCCTTGCCAGATCCTCCCCGCCCGTTCTCCGGGTGGAGGTCCGGTATCCCGTTAGAATCTCCCTTCCAACAAGGGAAATCCCGTATAGGCAGTTCGCCTCTCTAAAACAGGGGAACAGTCAGACACAGATATTTCCTGGGCCTCTACGTCTGCCACTGCTCGGATCTCTCCCGACTTATTGTTGAGAGATCCTTCCCAGATCCTCCCCGCCCGTTCTCCGGGTGGAGGTCTGGTATCCCATTAGAAACTCCCTTCCAACAAGGGAAATCCTGTCCGTGATGCCAATCAAGATGTCGTGTCCCAAAGTTGGAGCGACTCATGTTCGTGGATTTCCTTTGTCAGAATTAACAACACCAGGGGAGTTCAAACAACAATCAACATTTATTCAACCTAGCTAACGTTGCCCAAGTACAAGTGAACTTATCAATATGAACCTTGCAACATGTCATTAAGCCTCTGTTTGAAAAGAGAAGGGGGTGTAGAAAAAGAAATGGAAAAAGGAACATGAAATTTATCAGAAGGAGAGCCCTCCCGTTGAGTCACGAGGTTCAGAGCAGTCCTCCTTGCTTTCTGGACTCCTTCTCAAAGAGGAGCCCAGGGGCGGCTAGATCCACTCCTAGTCTCAGACTTGGTCAACGGTTTATGTTTAAAAGGATGAGGTGTAGGGACTGTGGAAAAGAGAGAAGGAAAAGAGGGAGAGAGAGAAAGAAAGAAAGAGAGAAGAAAAGGGTTTCAGCAGTCCTGGGTCCAGTGTTGGTCCAGCCAGTGTAGAGATCCAGTTCCGGAGGGCGCGCACTGAGAACTCATTCTCCCTTCTTTTATAGTGTGTTAGTCGACAGTCTCGACATGCGCAGTTCCCATTCCCAGGGTTCTCTGGAATCGGTCGGTGAGCTTTGCAGCGGCAGGGTTCATTGCGGAGTTGCCTCTCTTTTTCTGCTGGCATGACCGCTTAAGATAGAAGCACAGTCCCATCCTCCATGGGGCCTCCTCCTCCAGGCGTATATGCTGTGCTCCTTCTCCTGGTCACTTAAGATAAGGAATTGCGGCTTTGGAGAAGTGCAGTCCCACCCTCCGGGAGGCCCTCTCCTCCGGCCACATTGTCCTGTTCACAAAGCTCCAGTTTTTACAGAGGCCGTTTTCTCCACCAAAGTTCTTTAGCGAATGTTTGAGACATTGAGTATAATTTGTCAGACCATCACATCTGTAATACCTGACAATGTCAAAAACTTGAGAATAAGGTTGTTACTATTTCTTTGTCTTTTTCATAATGAAGTTTGGAGTAACACAAAAGGAATCAGAGCACTCTGAGTTCTCTGAGGAAGATTGTCATATTGGTGGTTACAAAACTGATGCACTGAGACTAGTCTGAAGTAAAGCAGAGTTTGTAGCAGTTTGTAGCATGTTTTCAGGGACTAATAAGGACTGTTTACTTTTTCCTTCTGCTGCTGCTGATTCTATGCGAATTATGCCTACTGCCAACAATTTAGAATAATTAGGTCAGAAGGGATCTCTGTAGGTCATCTGGTCCAAACTCCTGAGCAAAGCAGGTCTAGCTTCAAGGTTAGATCAGGTTGCTCAGGCCCTTGTCCAGCAGAGCATTGAAAATGCCCAAAGGTGGGGATCCCAGAACCCATCTGGGCACCTGTTCTAGGGCTTGACTATTCTCACTGTGAAGAAAATTTTCCTTATACCCACTTGGAATTTCCCTTTTTGCAACTTGTCACGACTCCCTCTTGTCCCACCACTGTAAGTTTCTGAGAAGAGTTTTGAGTTCATCTCTGTAACAATCCATTGCATAATGGAAGGTGGTAGTTAGGTACACATATAGCTTTCTCTTCTCCATGTTAGAAAACAGCTCCCTTGGCTTCCCCTTGTGTGTGATGTGCTCCAGCCCAAATTAACTTGGTTCTGTCAGGCTCACTCCAGTTTCTTTATAGCATCCTTCTACTGGGGAGTCCAAAACTGGAAACAGAACTCAAGGGGGAGAGTTTGTTTTATTTTTTTTGCAATTTTTGATGGTAACTGTTCTGTTTGATTCAGCAAAACTGGTGTAGCAGCAGAGGAAACAGAGTTCTTCATTATACTTAGGCAAAAGCCTCCCTGAAGTCTCGTTAAGGATGAGCACAGAAACAAATGAAAAGTTCTGTGTTCATAAACTTTAAATAGAACAAATGATCTTCACTAGAAATTAAAACCAAAATGTAGTCAGAAAACCCAACCACAATAAAACAACCTCAGTCTGCTTTCAACCTCTCTACTGTCACTGGGCTTTATACCACCATTTGTATTGTCTCAGATATTCAAGGACAAAGTACTGAATGATATTTTAAACTGTAGTAACTACCCATAAATTGTCTAGCTCTCACTTGAGGAATTTCTCACTTGAGGAATGTTAAGCAGTTGTAAACATATCTGTCAATTTAAGTGGAATTGTTTGCATGTGTTATACTTCTGTATCACACCCTATATTTAGGAATTAGACATCTTTTGTGCATGAGGCAAGTCAGTTGAGTGACTGAAAAAGCCAGTACATAATTCTGTAACAGACATTTATTTAAATAGGGATCTAAAATGAATTTTTAAACGAAAAGTTAATTTCTCACCATGTATGTTTTTAAATTGCCACTAATCGTGAGTAAGTTAGAAAGTGGAAGTTAACTGATAACTGAGTAAGAAAATTTGAGGGGAAAAAAACACATGGCATCACTCTCCTTTAACTACATTCATGTATGAGTCCATACTAGACAGAATTGTTCTGTGCCTGATAATTGATACAAAGTTGTACTGGCAGCTTTTGCTTAGCAAGATTGTAAGGGAAGAGGTGGGGTCTTTCTAATGTAACCAAGAAACCAATAATTCACTAAAGCCCTGAGCCTAGTGTTGTTTTCCCCCAATTGTATCAGCGAGTTGAAGAAAAGATGCTACCTCTCTCTCAATACCTGTTTTTTCTTATACATTCAGACCATCATAGTTGCAGCTACAGGGTTACAGCATTTGTTTGTTCTTCCTCAGTGTTACTGGCAAAGTCCTTACATGTAATGACCATTTCTTATTAACAATTTTTTTTCTCTGGACTCTGAGGATTTTTTTTATGACTGTCTTATGACTGGTAAGGGAACTTTTAAAATATTGAACCCTTGCTATTTTAATCAATGATTGATTTTTTTTTTAATCAGTTTGAAAAAGTCCAAAGGGTAGAATAGAAAGCATGTTATAATTCATTTTCATAAAGCCAAACTTATTTTCTTGAGCAAGCATCATTACATAAGCTTTTGTGTAACAGTACTTGAGTTATTAAGCAGTTTTAAGGTTGTAGTGAAAGTGGAATAATTAAGGAACATTTACTTCAGCTTGCTGGTTTTATTATGTCTCTTTTCCAAAAGAAGTATTAAAATTAAGAGTATACCAAGTTAATTGGAAAAAATAATATGTAGAATATATATTGGGAGTTCATAAAGTACTAGAAGTACTTTTGATACATGCAGATATGTTTAAATACCATAGTGTGTTTACACATTTACACCAGCAAAAAATCTGCATCAGATTGTCTCATGCTTTGGATGCCACCTAAAGCTCAGTGAGATTATTGGAAAGGTGGTTGTTGACTTGAATAAGATTTGGATCATGGTCTTACTTAATGATACTGTGCAGGTGGAGAACTCTTTCTCAGTGTGTTTTCTAAATCCCTGCTGGTTATTTAATATTTTGTTTAGAAAAATACTGAAGATATTGCAATTTCTGTCTTACAGATTGTCATTGTGGGAGATTTCTTGGTAGTCTGTGTCATAGCTTGGAGGTAAAACTTGAAATTTTTTTGTTTATCGCATCACATCATGCTAAATTATGTTGCTGTCATAATATATGATTAGGTTTATATAGCAGTGTGATCTAATTAATCTCCTTAGTCAGTTATGTGCCCAAACTACCTCTCACTGGGAAAAGGTGTGCTTTCAATTCTATGCAATATAGAGGACATATTCAATACTTTCTTTGTGTTTAAAAAATGTTGCTGATTATCTTTGTAAGATCAAGCACAAGCTGTTGTGTTTCTAAAAACCAGCAATAATTTTTCAGTGCTTAACAAGAAAAGAAGCATTCAGTTCTTTGAGTAAAATGTAAGAACAGATCTAACATTTTTCTATATTAAATCATCTTGAAGTGGGCATATAATTAGATTAGAAATTATACTGCGGAATAAAAGGATAAAGATGATTTAGGACAGTAATAAAACAATACTTATTCACAGATTAGGAGTTGTTTGCCTGCAATTAATGTTATTATTTCATTAAAATTGATATTAGCTGTTGTTACCGTTTTCTTGTTGGTTTCTGAATATTTCCTTCTTTTTGGGTTGGTTTTTTTTTTTTCCTCCTCTGTTTTATTCTGACTTCCATCAAGGGAAACCTTGTTTAATGATACCAACTTTACTAAACAGAGCTGCTTATTACATAAATACTTGTTGATGAATTCAGAATACTTAGCAGGTAATCATGATGTTTCCTCACCAATATTTTGCTTTAAATTGACTTTTCTTACAGTGATTAAAAACAAGACTAAAATTTATCCACCACCACACCATACAGTGAACATATGTAAATATAGTCACATAGACATACATGTTTTTATAAAAGAAGTCTGTCACAAAGTGTTACAAATATATGCCTGCATGTTTTAGCATGTAAGGAAAATGAACTCTCCAAATTTTCTAACACAGTGAAACAAATGTACAAATTTGGACAATTTTTAGTCATCTTATTTTAAAAACTTATTTTTCTCTGTAGTAGGCTTTATAGTTCTGAGCTTGGTATTATTAAAAAAAGAAGGCCCTCCAGGAGCTCTGACAAGTTGCAGGAGTAACTTTGCTAAAATATACCAGAGACAGAGTTCTCCAGCAACATTTTAGCTAATCTGTCTGGAAGTAGTCCATGAACTTCTGAACAGGGAGCTATACAACATTGCATAAGTTCTTGAAAGATCTCTTCAGCAAAGCCTCTCCTTGGATTATGTGTCTTTGATGTGTTTTGTTTGAAGTAGTAAAAAGACAATTTATTCAACAACACGTCTCCTTAACCATGCCAAAACTCAGTTTCCTGGGAGAAAAAAAAATGCAAATTTCTGGATATTCTGATAACACTGAGGGGACATGATTGAAAATATCCTTTTAGTGTATGATTTTTATGTATGCATATTTTAAAGTCTTCACAAGACTACCATCAATAACCATGTCAACCTGTGTACTTTCAAATACTAAGTTTAACAAAGGTTTGGGATTTTTATTCAGAGAGTCTGAAGAGCAAAGATGCAGACTTTGCCTGGGTGAACTGACGTCTTGCAAAGTAGATTTTGCAGAATAGGCAGAAAAGAGCTGCTGATTCTCTACCGCCTTTCCTAGTAGAGAATCTGTTCCACTGCTGTTGGGGACAGCTTTAATTTGCAGATGAGAATCTTCAAGGATCCTTTTGGTGGACACTGTTTAGAAAATGCACTCTCTTCTTGTCATCTCATAATTGGTGTTGCCAACTTTTTTAGGTACCTGTTGTGATTACATTTCGTGATGAAAGGGAGAATGTGTATATTTTCTGCTCACTATACTAACTCTTAGCATCTGAGAGACCCTTCACTTTGTCAAGGGTAATTCTGCAGTGTCATTTGTTGTTGTTTTTTAAATAACATTTTATGGGTGGCTAAAGGGTTATGAACATTTCTATGTTTTTATTTTCCTAAAGGCATTGTGCATCTTAGGTTGAAAACAGTAAGTACATATCTTAAAAATTCCTGAGTATTTAGTAAATAGATATTGGTTTAATTGATTTTACGATAATAATTGTTTTGATTTTTAACATCTGGAATCTAAAATCTTTATACACTCTGTCTTTGAGCATTTTGGTCTTTGGGAGCAGTTGTTCACTGTAGTTCCTTTCTACATTTTTCTGTTTTTGTCTCTGATATCCTACTGTAATGAATTAAAATAAGCAATTAGCAACTCAAGCAGGCTTTTCTTAAATTGGCTTGGTTGTTGTTTTTAATACACTCTGAATGAAAGAAATGAGTGCTGTAAATATGGGCAGGATGCAATTATATATATAAAATTAAACACACATACACACATGTATAAAAAAGAAGATTGACTTTCATCTTGGATTTTAAAGTGGAATTAAACTGTGGAATTATAACGAGCACTTTCACAGTGCATCTCAGCAATGCAATATTAATATTACCTATAATTACATTGGACTATGAGAATACATTATTGACATAGATATGTTCACATTTTCTAAACTTTCAATGTTTTCTGGAAATTTGTTCAGATCTGTGCTGATGCACTGCAATAAATATAAGAAATATAAGAATCAAGTAACACAAAGAAAACTTGCTGACTTTTGTAGGTGTTTTGACAGTGTATGGTATATTACATTTTATCTGATGTTTACATGTGTGGTGATCCTAATCAACAGCTTTTTGTGAAGTACAGGGACCTCAGGTTAATAGTTTGCATCCATAGCTTTACCACTTTTTTAGACACATTGCAAAGCACACCTTTCTGCGGGAGCCACGTCACAGTAATTGAAATTATAAACCTTTAACAGCTTTAAAGAAGAGAAGGAGTAAGAAAACTTAACAACCCAAAATGCTACATCTAGAAGAGCCAAGAGCAGAGATGTAAAAACAGAAGAGCAACTGTATTGGGTCAGACCAAAGTTCCATCTAGCCCAGTATGTTATGTCTCACAGGGACTAACAGTCAATGCTTGGGGGGCGGGGGGAAATGAAAAAAAATGTGTGAGCATGTAGAGCTACTTCCCCCAAGTATTCTGGTAGCCTCTAGTCGTTTGTAGTTTAGGGACTTTCTGATTTGTCTGTGTTTAGTAGCCCTGAGATTTTTTTTTTTTTCATTAATTAGTCCAGTCTCTACTAAAGTCTGTGTGAACTTTTAGCATCCAAAACATCCCATTGCAAGGAGTTTCACAACTTAACTACATTTTGCATGAAGAATCATCTCCCCTTGCTTGTTTTGAACCTGCCATCTTTGAGCTTCTTTTGACACCCCCTACCTTCTGACAACTCATTATCGTCTTCAGCATTCAGATACTGTGACAGTGGGCACTAGAAATTCCTAAGATAGATGAATGAGGTGTTTTACAATAATAATTGTTTTGATTTTTAACATCTGGAATCTAAAATCTTTATACACTCCGTCTTTGAGCATTTTGGTCTGTGGGAGCAGTTGTTCACTGTAGTTCCTTTCTACATTTTTCTGTTTTTGTCTCTGATATCCTACTGTAATGAATTAAAATAAGCAATTTGGCAACTACTCAGGCCTTTAAATAAATTTTAGTAAGTTGGAGAACCATTACATCTCTTGTGGCACCACACCATCAGCTATCTATACATGGTTATTTTCCTCTTATGCAAGGGTTGTTTGCCCCTTTTTATTTTTTAAAATCTTAGCTTATTTATCACTTTTTCAACAAACAAAATGCACAAGAATAATTTTAACATTTCTTTTCTTTAGCAAAATTAGTAGGTCTTTAAAAGCATAGTAAATGAAATCCAAAGTAGATTTTGCTTCTGGTAAGTTTTGTCAAGAAAATAATTCTTTCTTCATTACTTTATTTGTTTTCAAATGCTCCCTTCATATGCTTTGTCAGGAGATGCTGGAATTGTGGTAGAACAATTTTGAGATTGATGAATCCAGGAAACACTTTGTAACTGACAGCTGCTGAAAGGAAAGAAAAAAGCATGACAATCTAATCTGATATCTTTATCATATATCCTGTCAACTATAGACTCTCATGAGTTCTGGTTTGATTTGCCATCTGAATATTACAGTCAGTAACTGATTTCATCACTATTTAATTTGTGATTCTGATAATTTTTTGTAAGTTTATTCAGTTTTTGTTTGCTTTTACAGACAAGTGAAAATTCAAAATAAATATGTCCTCCATCATTTTTATCTCATTGTTTATAGCCAGTCAGTGTGAAGCATAAAATCTTAGAGCACTTAAAATATTTTTCAAGCTCAGGGCAGTTCACAATAATTAACAAGAAATGGAATTAAAAATGTGGAAATAGATTTTTAGTATTTTTATCTCTTGAGACAGAGCTGTACAAGGGAAGTGCATGGTAGTCAGGTATGAGTATCAATAGAAATTTTAATCATTGGATACCTGAAATTTTACTTCTAATATCAAGGGAAAAATGAAATGTTGTATTTATATTTCAGACATCAGCCCATCAAAGGGGTCTCACTTGAGAAAAATATGACTCTGTCTTCATAAATACTGGAAGAAATTTTGCCATATATTAATAGGAAAAAAAATGCTATATTTGCATGTAAAAATAGTTCCTTCAAATTGTACTGACTTATCAGTCAGTACTGATAATTTATGGGACTGGTTTTTGTTCATTGCATTAAAAGCTCCCTCCTTTAGAACAAAATCAGGACCAAAGATCTTGAAATATTTTGAGTCACAACTTAAATTCTGTTTAGTCAGCCATGGCTCCTGAGTTGTATGTCAGCTGCAGCTGAGACCCATGTTTCCTCCACAACGTGCAGCTGTACCACTGTCATTAAGCTTATCTACTGTTTGGTGGAAATCAGGTGGAAGTCAATGGTGAGAGTGTGGTGAATTAGAGAAAGGTATTTGAACTAGACTTTTGTTAGGTACTTCTGCAAGTAGAAGAGGTGTGAAAAAAGCTGATTGAGTCTGAATGTCATTTCAAGCTATGCCATTGCATAGCTACTATTTCTGTTCTACAGAAACTTGTTCAGACAGAGTTCTAACAGAAAAGTTTGCTTTTATCAATGTGGTTCTGTGTGTTTTCATAGTAAATGAAGATCTTACTACACTGATATAAGCACAGGCTCTCCTGCATACCCTTATCTAAGCTAGGAATAGTCTGATAGTCTAGTATAGTAGTATTCTCAAAATAAAAAAAGACCTGTGGTATAACTGTATCCTTACATGAGTTTCTAACCATGATATAGTCTTCTCTGTTTGCAATTAAGTCATATGTGAAATATTTCTAGATTCTTAAGCTGTTATGTGTCAGCGGTCACAATTCCTGACATCTACAGTCTTTTAAGAGACTAAATATCATCCTTGCAAAAAATCATCAACCAAAGAAAAAAGTATACAAAGGTAAATTAAATAGTAATAAATATGATCAACTAGTGATGATTTTGAATAACAGGGTAAGTCAAGGCATCAAAAAGGCCTTCAGTTCTAGATAGTTTAAATTCTACTGAATCTAGAATACATATCTTGAAGTGTATTCTTCTATTACTGAAGACAGCTGCTATGTAATGAAGAATTACTGTTAATTATATTTTGGTTCTATACAAAGTTGATGATAGAAAATGTCATGTCTTATATATTGATTATCTCCCCTTTTTTTATTCTATAGTGTTTTGGCAGGATATAATGGTACTATCTTTGCATATGGTCAGACAGGCAGTGGCAAAACTTTTACCATCACAGGAGGAGCAGAATGTTACAGTGATCGAGGCATCATTCCCAGGACTCTATCTTATATTTTTGATCAATTGCAGAAGGTATGGGACATTGTTTTCTGTTTATTTTTAATATCTGGTTTACAAATACTTAACTATATTGCAAAAGGCTGTTTTTATAGTAGTGTTAGAGGAAGCCCTAAAATTAATACTGAAGAAAATACCTAACTTGACATGTTACCTTATGCAAGAATACATTGGTAATAGTTTTGGTTACCCGGTTTGTTGCAGTGGACTGAAAATAATGGACATCACTGGAGGGTTTTTTGTAGTTTTAAAAACCATGCTATTTTTAGTTGGTGCAACATACATTCAGATCGCATAGCTGGTTCTCCTTAACACTTATATTAGCTCCACTCTGGTTTTGTATTGTGTGCACTGCCTTACACTCACCTCGTTCAAAAATTGCTCTGATTCCTCTGTTATCGAAGTGTTGTATAAAAGATGGAGCATTACTTACACACTCTTCATAAGTTACCTAATTTCTTTGTGCTTGACTGATGCTCAAAAAAACCCCCAACCCAACCGTAAAACAGTAAAATGAATATTAAGCATTTTTAAATATTCAGCTATTTATTTTACCTAATGCCTTTATTTTACCTAATGTTACTTATTAGCTAGAAAATGTTATAGAATGATAACACTAAATACATCTAATTATGATGAAAAGCAATTTTTAAAGTCAGTATTGCAAATACTTTAAGTATTTGAAAGGAAATAGATATTAATATTCATTTTCCTTCTCTGCTGTTTTCCTTTTAACTCCAGTTGCACACTTGTATGGAATGTTTTTATGTGTACATGGTATTAGTAATAAATGCCTGATTCACTGAATATAGTTGGATAGAAACATCCTTAGGCACATTTCTTAACATAATTACACATGTATAACATATGAACAGGTAAAGGTGTAAATAATAAAATGTCACAAAATAACAACAACAACAACAGCAGCAACAACAACAGCAGCAGCAGCAACAACAACAACAACAACAACAACAACAACAACAATAATAATAATAATAATTTACTGTTATTAATTATTCCTATTGTGTTATTTCCAAAATGAAAAAAAGGAAAAAATAAATAATCCTTTGGTCTGTTTTTAAAACAGTATCAGTACCTAAACGCTATTTAACAGTGACTAGAAAAACATTTTCAAAGGTAGTAAGCTGTATTCTGAAAACCAGTTTTGCATGTGCTTTACATCTGAAACTTCTATTTGAGAAATTTTCACTATACCCATATAAATATTGATTTGGCTTCACCAAAAATTTGAGCAGTAGTAAATACTGCCTAGTATGATTTCTCTGTCTCTTCCCTTTTTCCTCATCTTATAGTATTTCTGAGTCTTACAGTTCTGTCCCAGTTATTTCTTAATGTTTTTCTGTTCATTTTTTAAATACTGCAGAGAAGATTTTCCTGTCACTGATAGCTCAATGGAATTGCTGTTTGAATACTGAATTTGGCATAACTTATAGGGCAAAACACATCACTCCAGTGTGGTAACTGACCTAAAGCAAAGAGCTATAAACTTACTTTTTAGGTGAATCCAATGATGTAAAAATGAATAGTATATTTCAACAACTCTAGCTGTGACCTGCAGAAGTAGGGGGGGGAACAATACAAAGTATTAAAATAGTTTTGTCATTACAAAAAGAAAAATACCTTGCAGAATTCATAAGTGTAGTTGTTGCAGTTACAAATTAATCAAGCTGATTTACAGATCATTGTACCCAACTGAATTTGAAGTCTTTTACTCTTTTACTTTGAATAAAAAAAAAAAAGTGTTGTTGCTTATTGTGCAAAAAAAAAGCCATCATGCCTGGCAGAAAGAGAATTGGCAGAATTTGGGAGAAGGAGAAAGCTGACTGCGATTTAACTGCATGGTTCTTCTGGATCTACTGTGTCCCCCCCAAAAGACAGCCAAAACTTAATTTGGCAGCTTATTCATTTTATGTACAGAAAACATGGCATCAATTCAGTTTTACAGAAGGCAATTGTGACATTTAAAATACTACAAGTACACTGTAATGTCTCAACATCTAATGACAGAAACAGAATAAATACAAATTATAAAAAAACCCCAACTTTAAAAGTCTTACCACACCTGAAATATTTCTTATTATATCCTTACATTAATTTTTCTAAAAAGTAAATGATAATTGTCAACTGAAATGCTTCAGAAACTCAAATAAGATGTCAGCAACAACATTTCTAATTGAATAGATAAGTTAATTTTAAGTTAGTAATTCCAAATCATAAGTCTTCTGACTGACCTGCAGCCTGCAGTTCAGAAAGAAACCTTCAGTAATATATCCTATTTTTTGCCACATATAAGGGGATTGTGAGAAACAACAATAACTAGCTGATGATGATACAGTGGTTGGCATTCCAGGTATAAGAACTTTTTTCTAAAGGAGGATGGGGGGGGATGTGTGTATACGTATTAGGTTATAACCAAAATATTGTAGAATTATTTCAATTTGACATTTGTATGCAATGAAATCAGTGAATAAGTGAAAGGGTGCACCAGAGTAAGCACGCTGATTATTGTTCATTATGTTTACAAGACATTTAATTTTCTTTTAGTGTCTGTAATACTGATATGAGTGAACACAGTCAATCATCCTGGTGCTTTTGTGACTATAGGAAACAAAAGTGAAGAGAGGAAGAGAGGAGTCTGCTGTAATATATGTTTTTTTCTCTTCATTTACTCCACCAGGCCTATGACTCATTTAAGATTAATCTTCACATTTAAACAAAGCTATTTAGTTAAACAAATTTAAATATTATTTGATGTTAACATCAATCCTTACATTGTACTTTTATACTCTGACATTCATCTAATACAGGGTACCAATTCTTACTCATAAGGGTTTATGTCTCAGTCACATGAACATGCCCTGTCTGAGTAAGGGTTAACAATATTAAGTAATTACCTTGACACTTTCAAAGTATGGCTTTGGCAGGTAGATGTACACAGCATATTGCAGGTGCACAAAAGTTTGCTCTTGTGGGAATGGAAATGAAGAAAAAAAAAACCAACCCAGCCACGTGATCATGTTGTCTTAGACCTTCTGCTGCACTCACATGACCCCATGGAGGACTTTTGTGGTGGAAAGTGAACAAGTTGATCTTGCAATTGCCAGCAACATACAGTGTCAACACACCAACATTACTTTCTAGTGCTTATTATGTAATAAAAACAAAATCAGATGAAAAATAACTAGTTTATCTGTCATCTTCTCAGCACATAGTTTCTACAAAAATAAAAATGTTTGTGTTTACATTTTCAGACTGGGTTTTGGATCAAAAGCTCTGCTTAAGTTATACTTATAGGGATATTTCTATCTGCCTTCTTCCAAATATTGGGGTTTGTTTCGTACATTTTCTTTCTTGGTGCATCTTAAAGCATCTCTTCTTGGTGTTTTATCTTTCCAATTGCCTTTCTTTTCACACATTTCCCTTGTTTCATTTCTTTTTATCTACAACTGTGCTTTGGAAAGTGCTGATATAGTGGAGAAGAGTCATCTGCCTCTTAACCCTAAGTAGGATAGAACAGGAGAAAATGAATTCAGGAACACAAAATACAAAACTTTTGAAGCTCTTACTTGCACTGAGACACTGCAATTTGAAACCAAGGAAGCAAAACATTCTACCCCAAATGAGAAGCACATCAAGCCCTTTGTTTTTAAGGACATCTCCTTTTAATTTATTGGTCAGAAATTCTCCTATTTCCACAGCTTCCTGTTTGAACAGTTCCTTACTATATTTTTTCCATCCATCTGCAGTGTATCTTTTTAAATGCTGTCCCTTGAAATAGTGAACTGTCATTATAAATAAAAAAACCCATGGCAAATAACTATTCAATGAAAATGAGAAGTTCATATCTCAAAGTATTTCGCAAAACAACTGTAGTGGATTGGATTATTAAGCTGCTACTGTGAGTGTGATATCAGTGCTTTCACAGTGGCTTCATCTGCTGAAAAGAAGTGACTAATTTTCTTATATTTTGGGAATCATAGCCCATTATTTTGCGGTTTATGTTATTTGGATTTGGCTTTGGAGCAGGAGAAAATTCTGCCTGCAAAACCAAGTTGTGTTAAGTTACATTTTGGCAATGTATTATACAAAAAAAATTAGGATTACGGCTGACATCATATACAGTGCTTAAATGTTATGATAAAGAGAGTGGAAAGCAGTATGTCACTGATGTTTCTAAATTAAGTAAATCTTTGATTTGTTTTTATTGTTGTTGTTCCCTGTTTTTTTTTTTAAGCATAGTCTTTCTATCCATAATATGAGGGTTTACCTCTTTATAATAACGTTCTTTTTTTGTCATAAAAGAGAAAAATGCATGTTGCATGGTTCTGTAAGCAGGCTGCCATGTTCTAAGAGTATACAGACTTTTCTAGATATAAGGAACCAATAAAAAATCCGAGACTAAACTTATGGGCATGGTGGGGTTTGGGGGATTTTTGGTTTGGGGGTTTTTGTGTGTGTTTTGGCTGGGGTTTTTTTGTTGTTTTTTTCCTTTTGCTTCTTGAGGCTTTATACATATGGTAATAGAAAACATAAAAGTATCACAAATTGAAAATGTAAACCATACCCAGGAAAAGAAAAAGCAACAGAGTGAGGAAGCAACATAAAAGCTGTAGTGATAAATTTGTCCTTGGATCTAGCTCTGACTTCTCTTTATAGCTCTTCCTTTTTTCTTTTATTTTTTTTTTTCTTTTCTTATCCAGGATAGCAGTAAAGTGTATACAACTCATGTTTCCTACTTAGAAATCTACAATGAATGTGGTTATGATCTGCTGGACCCAAGACACGAGGCCTCCAGGCTGGAAGATTTGCCGTAAGTAATAAAACTACAGAGAATCATCAAAACCAGCAGAAATCATTTTCATATGCCGTGTTGCATTGTTTGGGGACTTTTTTGAAACTGTGCTACTAATCTCAGTGTTAGTTAACTCAAAGTACTTTATTTTCTCAATTTTATCAGCACTGTCTTAAATTTTCTTTTATTGTGTATATATAGAGGCTAGGGAAACTAGATGGGAGTAACTGAAGGTGGAAGTACTAAAAATGTATATTGATATTATGCAGAAGAGATCTATTGCAGCCACTGAAAACAAAAGATAAGGTATACTTGTTTTTCTCATGACAGCCTGTCTCTATATGGTATGCACGTATGTGTGTGTGGCAGAGACATATGTAGCAGGCAGTATTTCCTTGCAACAGTAGGGAGAAAAACTCCCTGCTTCTATTTGGACCTTTTCCTTCAAGGATAATTATTTTTCTAGAATAAGGAATTATGAAATAAGGTAAGTAACAGATAGAAAAGGCTACAAGGAATTCCAGAGGACAATATACTTACTTCAGAATGGATGATTGTTATAATAGTTTTCATTGATAAGACACTAGCACCTACTAATATTTGGAGAAGGGTAGTAAATAAAGGTTTGTAGGTCATGAACACGTAAGTCTGGTGAAGTTAAAGATCTTATAATTTATAGGAAATCCAAATCTCAGTTTCTAAGTTTCTTCTGAAAAAAACAGTTTATAGTCTGTGTTATTCTTAAAATAACTCAGCAAACAGTAAATATGTATAAACAAGTGAGTCGTTGACTGGATTTGCAAATGCTTTTAAATAATGCTGGGAACCATAAACTTTCTCACTCAACATGATGGTGACTGAAACACATGAATAGCAATTAAATCACTGCGGATACAAGAACAGGAAAGGAAATGTACTGAAAACTGCCAATGGAGCAATAACAGAAAATCAATAGAATTTTATATCAAAATAGCTAATTATGTTATTAACATATTAAGCCCATTTTATTTATTTAAAAAAAATACATCTTCCAACTTATGTTAAAATATAGCTTTAGTTTTCTGCACAATATGTGGTATCTAGGACACATATCTACAAAAAACCTTCAAGACTGATCTTTGTAAAGCAAGCTAGTCTAGAGATAAGGAAGGCAGCAGACAAACTCAAAGTATGAGAATGGGCTGTAAGTTGGTCTAATTGCTTCACTTTCTTCATCTGTAAAATGGAACTAAATTTTATTACTTTATGACACATTGGTGCTATAAGGACTGTCTGTATTTACTGATGTCTTTCAGGGCAAAGTTTAGGAATTTAATTTGATTTATCTGCTTCCTGTGCTATGCAGAGAAAAATTTTAAATCAGAGACTAATTTCAATAAGAATTTAATTTTTGTGCCCATTTTTACAGGTGCAGATTTTCTTCACAGTTGTGTGTAAAAAACCAGGCTGTTACACTTTTAGTCAGCTTATAAAAGTTAATGCTATTAAGTTATCAAGTTTATTAAATGGTTAATTTCATTTATTATTTACAATATTTTATTTGAACTCGTTCCATTTATTCATTTTATTATATTGAATTTATTCAATTGAACTAAATTGAATTTGATTAATTTAATTGCAACTTTATTTGAAACAGTTATTTGGCAGTCATATGCCCTATAAAATATGTCACTTTTTAAAACTAGGTTCTGAATATTTACTAATAATCATGAATTTTAGAATCTCAAAATTTGTTTACGTATGGTGATTCAATTAAGCTAAAGAATAACTCCTGTTATGTATTAGTCTATTTTAAAAAAGTAAAAGAAGTTAACAGATAATTTAGTTGTGAATTAGAGATAAAGCACACTGGGATAATCATAATTACCTGTAACTTATATAGTGTATACTATTCCAGGATGGGTTTTAGTGAGATAATATATTTTTCTCTGCAGAGTAACTAATCTTAATAAGTGCTTAATGGTTTTACTATACAGGGTCATTATTTTTTCCAGTACATCATTTGTCAAAAAAATATGTACTATACACTAAAACTATACCTTCACCACTCATATATAGCATTGTATAAAAGTATTTAATTAATGAAATATTTTTTGTTTATTTTTTAAGGTAGTAATTTAGGGATTCAAAATTTAAAAATATATATACTGTCATTCTGAGCTAAAAAGGGAGTACAAATTGCAGGAAAGGGTAGTTGCATGATTAACTACATTTTAGTTACTTGGTTAATTTTTGTAAATTACAAAGTAAGTAGTAGTTACATATAAGTAAATAGTAATCACATATTTTAAAATATATCAGGTGTTTATTACCTAATATATATTTCATTTTTCTGGAGAATTTTATGTGCTTAAGACCTTTTTAGATTTTAGTGGTAGTAAGCAAAATACAGAATAATCTAACTTCCTCAAGTTTGTTTGAAAGCATGTATTTAATGAGAATATTAAAGAGAACTTATGGGTTTTGTACTTTAAAAGGGTCATATTATGCATAATTTCCTGTTGAACTTCACAGCGGATCGTCAAGGTTTTAAGCACCATACAAAGCCAAATGCATGTTTTCTATGCTTGGGTAGATATTAGCAGTCTGTGCTGATACACTCCCAAGTATATAAGATAGAGAAGAAAAGTGTTGAAGAAATGTGTCATTTTAGAAGAGTAAGCAGAAGATAATTAGCCTCATAAAGTATGCAGATTGTTTTGGAACAGTATTGTTATCCATATTCCTGGAAAAGAAGGGGATGTAATTTGAATCAAAGATATGTACTTCTCCATAGCAAACTCTATGTTAATGACTTTACAATATCAGTTCAATGGAAGGAATAAACACAGAGTGATGGCATTCACGTAATAGAAGTTATGAAAAGTGCACAACAGACTTGTTGATAGTACTTGAAAAACGAGATATTAAAATTGTATTTGAAGTTTAAGGCAAAGCAAATACTAAAAATTTTAAAAATTGCCCATTGCATCTAATCATTGCATGATTAGTTTTGGAATCTTAGCTCCTGAAGTCAAGGTTTTGTGTGTAGGCATCCTTTGTATATTCTGTAAACTATTAAATTTTTATCTTAATACTGCTTAATCATTTCATTAGAATCTGCCAGGTGACAATGGAAGAGGCTGTCACAGAAAATCACTAGTTTTCTGGAAATAAATTCCTGGCAAATGTGTGAATGTATTTCATATATCTATATATCTATATATCTGTTTATATGTATACTTATATAGATTCATATACAGAATTACATAATTATTTATGTATGCATAGGTAGAGATATGTATACATATACATATTTATATATGTATACATAAATATGTATCATGTTTCTAATAGGTACGGATATTTATACATCAACTAAGTTTGGTTTTGAAATCCCATTGAACTTTTATTTTCACAGAAAAAACCCGGTTATCAGGATGTTCAGTTGTAATGATATTACATGTAGCCCATAGAAAATATCATTTTATATACCTTAATGCTTCTTATACAATATGCCTTAGTTTACAATTGTAACTTGTTTTGCTTATGCAAAGCTGACAGTGTTGCAGTTTTGTGACACTGTAGCTAAAACAACATATGCAGATGCAAATACATTTGAAGAATCTTACTTGCTAGAAAGCAAAAATTGAATTTAATATTGACAATCTAATTCTGGTTGTAACTGTAGAGTGTTCCATGTTTATACAAGGAAATAATGAATGTTTTCAAACATGTAAAAAGTAAAAAACTATTGCTATAAAATATAGCTGGTAGAAGACTATTTGAATTCTTACTGCTATCCCTTGTTTTCATAAAAGATTGCAGGACTGTTCAAATTAGGAAAGTTTTTCTGAAGCTCTTCATTTGCTCTGTGGTTATGCAAGAGGCTTTCTCCTCTAGCAGGTTTTGTGTTGTACAATGCATTTGTAATTTATATAACTTATACTTAAATAATATAACTTTATATAATTTATAAATTATATAACTTTATATAATTTATATACTGAATCAAACCAATTTCACTTTAGTTATAACCTACCAGTGAACATTCTTCCTAACTAGTTTGTATTATTTATTAAGAAGTAAGAATTTTATTGGCACTGAACAATAAAACAAAAATAAAGACTGAGGTTATAGAACATTAGGCATAGATTAAGTCAGGACAAGCAATAAGTTACTGCTTTACCTGTCCAAACTATGGCAGCTGACACTCTTGCATGTGAAGGCAAACTAAAATTAATGTAATTTTACGTTAAAATGTCAGTCTTTAAACTGCAGTAGTTGAAGAGCTACTTCACAGCAAGGTCAGACAACCATTAATCAGAAGTGATGTGGCCAGGGGAAAATATAATCTAAACTTCCAGCCAGCATAAGTGATTCCCCATTTTTGTGTGAAGATTCTTTAAAGTCCTCTTTGGTAGGGAAAAGTATAAGATTTAGTATGATGTTGGCTGACTTTTAAAAAAAAGCAAAACAAAACAACCAGGTAATTCATATTGAATCCTCTGAGAATTCATTAGTAGCTTATGCTCCAGACAGATGAAGTTTATTTGAGGTATAGATTAAGTGAACTCAATTCCATAAAAAGGAAGACACTTTAAGGTAAGAACCAATTAACTTCAAACATCAACAATGATACCTAAATCAATATAAATTAGTAACACACAGAACTGTTATGTTCCATAAGGGCAGTGTAAAATATTTTCACTTAAAAAAAAATCTATAACTGAATATTGGTTAACTACCTCAGATGAGTTTATACTCTTTTGTTTCTCTACTGCCCTCCAAGGGCTTTAAGGGTTACCAAACTACTGACATGCAAAGCTAAACCAACTAGTATAATAATTCCTGTGCTACTTAACAAAGAAGGAAAAAAAAAAAAGGAATAATTTTCAACATATAGGAAATATATTTTATTCAGTCTGATTTTTTTATTTTTTTGATGCAAATAAACCTGTTGCCTGTCTCCAAGGCTCAACAGTGTTAATGTAAGCCCTTCCTCTTTTTAATGGCTGTACCAACTATGTAATCTAGAAACCGGCCACCATCCGTAGGTCTTCAAGAACTGTTTTCAGTTTTCTGAGAATTACCAGTGTTTTAAAATTTCTAAGGCTAATAATAATATTAGCTTACTCTGTTCATATGGAATATATTCTTTCAAAATGAAGTATTCAGTGTGTCACTACTGAATACTAAAGATTAGGAGAATACAAAGGTTTGTAAACTTAAGCTTTTCTGTTTTTTAATGAGGACACAGCTGAAAACTGATCTGAATCATTTCTTCAAAGGTTATGTTTTGTTCATTACAGTTCAAACAAATTACACTTTAGTGTAAAATAACTTCAGTATACATTATGTATTGTTCATTCCCATCCAGATTTTATGTCGATTTGTTTCCTGAAAACCAGTAGGAAGAAGTCAGTGAAACTTTTCTAAAGGCATCGGATAAGTAAATTAATTCAGTTCAGATTATTGCTGTGCTGTTCAAGGCAACTTTACTTTTGAATACCAAAGTATTATTTAACAAGTATTTTTTTCTGAGTGAGATTATGGCAGTTGCCTGCAAATTCTAACAGATCTTATATGTTTTGTTTGTACATGAACCACCAATCTCATTGTTTCAGTTCTGACTCTTTGCACTGCACAGTGGGGTGAGGGGGGAGAGAGAGCCAGTGCAGGGCTATTTCTAGATCTCAGTAAGAAAGGCCTGACAACAAATGGCTTAATAAGGTAATTGCTTTAGTAAGACAGAATAAGAAGAGGAATATAGATGGCAAGTAAGTCAAACATCTCATCAGATGCTGGGCACCCTGTGTTTGTGCAGCACTGGACAGAGCCTGAATGGATTTCCCTGTGGCGCACTGCGCAGAGCAGCACAGATCCTGTCCATGGAGAGAATCTCTCCCCTTTGCTCATTTGAGCTGTTAAGTTATATAATTTCCTTACAAGAAAACAGCTCCATTTCTAAAAGGTGTTCTCATGAGAACTTCTTGTGGCATTTTTTGATAAAGGCAAGGCCACACAGGTGATGTGATGATCAGGTGGGAGCTGCCTGCAGGGTCTTCTGTTACAATGACCTGGCTGAATTTATCCTGCAGCCAAGGGGTCTGTGCAGCATGACACAGGCCTGAATGCCACACTGTCCGTGCAGCACAGCACAGGCTGTGCCTGCACAGGTTAACTGTTATGTGGATCACTAACTCCTAAATGTGCAACAGTCTCTCGGTCAGTATCAATACTGTCCTGGTTTCAGCTGGGATAGAGTTAACTGTCTTCCTAGTAGCTGGTACAGTGCTGTGTTTTGAGTTCAGTATGTGAAGAATGTTGATAACACTGATGGTTTCAGTTGTTGCTCAGTAGTGTTTAGACTAATGTCAAGGATTTTTCAGCTTCTCATGCCCAGCCAGTGAGAAAGCTGGAGGGGCACAAGAAGTTGGCACAGGACACAGCCAGGGCAGCTGACCCAAACTGGCCAACGGTGTATTCCATACCATGTGACGTCCCATCTAGTATAGGAACGGGGAAGTGGGGGCAGGGATTCGCCGCTCGGGGACTGGCGGGGTGTCGGTCGGCGGGTGGTGAGCAATTGCACTGCGCATCATTTGTACATTCCAATCCTTTCATTATTTCTGTTGTCATTTTATTAGTGTTATCATTATCATTATTAGTTTCTTCTTTTTCTGTTCTATTAAACCGTTCTTATCTCAACCCACGGGTTTTGCTTCTTTTCCTGATTTTCTCCCCCATCCCACTGGGTGGGGGGGAGTGAGTGAGCGGCTGCGTGGTGTTTAGTTGCTGGCTGGGGTTAAACCACGACAAATACACTTCTATGTCCATAAAGTGTAGAACAAGCAAAATGTGTTTTTCTTGTCTTGCGTGTAGAATTCGTTGGAGACAGTGAGAAGGATTTCCTACCACAATATGATGTCAGAACAGTCTGCACCAATACTTACTCATAGTTCTGTCATGCCTCACAAGCTAAGGAGATTATGCTCTAGGTCTACACTTGAATAGAAAATCAAATCTGTGCTATTGAAAGCTGTGCTGGTGGCTGAATAACTTTATAACCTTGCCTCTTGAATTAGTGTTGACTTTGTCTTCTGATTTGGTATTCAGGGAGCTATAATTCTGAAAGATAATTTTTTTTGGATGATAAAAAAAATGATGATCTTGGTCATTCTTTCTTAAAATCTAAAGCTCCTTGCAACTTCACAGAAAGATTAGCTATAGTTATCCATTAGTTTATTCTGTTCTTCTGGACAGACTCCAAGATGCATGCTTGCTGCTTTTCTCTGTTAGCCTTTTCCTAAATTTATTATTGGCTGTTGTCGTGGTTTAACCCCAGTCAGCAACTAAGCACCACGCAGCCACTCACTCACTCCCCCCTCCACCCAGTGGGATGGGGGAGAAAATTGGGAAAAAGAAGCAAAACCCGCAGGTTGAGATAAGAACGATTTAATAGAACAGAAAAGAAGAAACTAATAATGATAATGATAACACTAATAAAATGACAACAGCAATAATAAAAGGATTGGAATGTACAAATGATGCGCAGTGCAATTGCTCACCACCCGCCGACCGACACCCAGCTAGTCCCCGAGCAGTGATTCCCCGCCCCCACTTCCCAGTTCCTGTACTAGATGGGACGTCACATGGCATGGAATACCCTGTTGGCCAGTTTGGGTCAGGTGCCCTGGCTGTGTCCTGTGCCAACTTCTTGTTCCCCTCCAGCTTTCTCGCTGGCTGGGCATGAGAAGCTGAAAAATCCTTGACTTTAGTCTAAACACTACTGAGCAACAACTGAAACCATCAGTGTTATCAACATTCTTTGCATACTGAACTCAAAACATAGCACTGTACCAGCTACTAGGAAGACAATTAACTCTATCCCAGCTGAAACTAGGACAGCTGTATAGTCTTCTCCTCATGCTGAAGTAGTATCACTATATTCTGCTAATGTATTGTCATAGAACGTGTGTATCCTCATATATTTTTTTACATCATCATGATTAATTTTTAAATGTCTATAAAGTTTTTGAGATTATTTTAGATTTCTTTAAATCTAAGCCCTAGAGACAGATATAATCATAGGAAACTTTATTTTTAAAATTGTCATTTGTTTTCCAAAATATTTTAAGGTTTTTTTAATTTATGTTACACAAATTAATGAGATGGTATTAATTAAGCAAAGAAAGCTTTAACTTCATTGTTTGCCAGTAACAGGAATTTCATAAATGAAAGCATTCAATGTGTAAGGCTCTCTTATGTTAATGGCAGCTGAGTTAATGCAGGAAAGGGCCTGAGTTAAAAACAGTATAAAAAACGCTGATCCCATCCTACAGGTTTCCTAGTCAGCTACAAATTCCATCCATTAAGTCAAATGGAAAGATTCTTTGTTTATAAAGAAAACAAAACCTTGTCTCTGCCTTCTTTCAGTCATTATGGATAATTTAACAGAGCTTTTCCACTCCAAGATCCAAGTTAGGGCTATGAAATTTAAAGATTTCACTAATATAGAGAATGCTCTATAGAAATCTATTATCATATTATACAGTAACTTTATAGCACTATAAAATAAATCATTTTGCTATCATTTTGGAACATGTCTTTCTGAGGAAGTTTTGACAGATGCCTCAAGTTGTGCAAATTTAGACTTCCATCTGGAAATCCTCCTAATAGCTACAAGGCCACTGTATAGGAGGCTGTCACTGGTTTGTGATGTCCCCACTGTCTTCTTTCTGATATAATAATCCTCCAGAGCTTTTAATCCAAACTAATATCTTCGTTGTCTGGAAATTATTTATAACCATTGATCAGAATGTAGTCTGAAAAGATTCTTAAAAGTTCAAATACTATGCCAAGTGCGCATAGTAAACCAACATTGTTTTCCTAAATTATAAAAAGTGGTAGATGATGCTTACCATGTAATTTCAAGATATTAAAATTAGTCAAAGCACCATACTGTAATCAGAAGCACTCTGGGCTTTAGCATGTGATGCACACACAGATGGAATGGGGGACAGAATACAACTTGACATTATCAAAACATTGTTGTGCC
Organism: Harpia harpyja; assembly: GCF_026419915.1. Classification (NCBI taxonomy): domain Eukaryota; kingdom Metazoa; phylum Chordata; class Aves; order Accipitriformes; family Accipitridae; genus Harpia; species Harpia harpyja. The sequence goes on from NC_068952.1 coordinate 22,791,460, forward strand.
AGAGCATAATTATGCTTTTGGGTTTATGCTCTGAATGGGGGAAGCTGAGTACTAGTGTTGTCTTACCCTACTGCACAAAAATAAGGCTAAAAGTGGGAGGTAATCATACTTGGTAAAACAATTGTTATGACTACTAAAGAAGCATTGTGTGTACTTTTACATGTATTTTTTTCTTGAAAATAGTGAGTGTATTGCAATGTGTTTAAATTATTTCTGTATAACCATTCCAATGTTTTGACCATCAGAGGGTGAACTACTTCCCTGATACTTAAGAGTAATACTATGGAATGCTGCTTACTGCTTGATTTGATTCTGTCAGTTTTGGGGAAAAAAGACAAGCAAAGCAGAACAAAACCCAACCTGTGTGGTTTTGAAGCAGCTTGGAGTAATTAACAGGCAAGAACTATCTAGAGATAAAAGCTCAAGCCCCATACTCCCTCTTGTGGTTAACCTTGAAGAATATGAAAAGAAATATATATATACACATACAAATACATGTATATATATGTGTATGTGTATATATAAAGTATTATCTATACTTAAAGGGAAAAAAATTGTTTTTAAAAAAAAACCAACTTGAAACTTCTCAAAAAGTTCTGATCTGCTGGTTGTAAGTTGTCTCAGGACATGTAATTCACCGTGAAGACGTGTCATTCTTCCTCAGAATTAGTGTACTTCAATTTTAACAGAGTCTTCACTCTGAGAGTTTTCCAAATCCAGTGATGCAACTACTTGGCTTCCATGTTGGACACTACAGAATGTCCTAACTTAGAAGACCCTAATGGCTACTCAGTAAAGCCAATAAAGTTTAACTCTCAGTAACCTGATCAAAAGAACAAATTCTTGTGTAAAAGGGCTATTTAAAGAAGTGAAAAGGAGTTTCAGTAATATTTAGTAACTCTCCTGGAGCTTTTGCCATATCCTTGCTACTTCCATCTAACTTCGTTTTTCTGAACTTTAAGGCTTAAAGAAGTAGAACTAAGAGCATTTCTAACCTCAGTGGAAATAAAATCATTCCGTTTGCTTGCTTTTAATTTAAGAAAGGGATCATTTACATTTGTAGTTGTTATCATTTGAGAAGAATGAAAAGAGAAATAATCTTGACAAATGCAAAGTTATTAGAAACATGTTGGCTACAGATACATTGATTCTGAAATATTCCATGCCTATTTGTTCATCAGGATTATGGTATGCTTTATTTATCATTTGTGCTTAAGTAGCTGTGGTAATGGCAAACAGCCCCCTACTTATTATTTGTGATGATACATCTAACCTCTTGCTCTTGAGATTTTACTAGATCTCATAAAAAAATCCCAAAGCTTTCTCTAATAGTTATAGATTTTATATATTCCTTTTCTATGTGGAGGTTTATAATAAAGGAATGAAAAGGAGGTGACAGAGAGTTAAAAAAATATTGAGCACTTGCTTTAATGTGCATCATTTACTCTTCATGTTTTTAGTTCTTTTATTATGATTGGTTTGGGGTTTTAGATGTCACCTTTTAGGCGCAATTGAAATGAAAGTGTGGAACAAAGATAGCCTTACAACAATTCTAGTTTTCATTTTAGGGTTGTTTTTTTTTTTTTTTACCATGTAGAAAAGTGACAATAATGGAAGACCCTGATCAGAATATTCATTTGAAAAACTTGTCTCTTCAGCAAGCAACCAATGAAGAGGAAGCCTTAAACCTACTCTTCTTGGGAGACACCAACAGAATGATTGCTGAGGTGAGAATTGCTGCTACAAATCTTAACACCATCAGAGTTAAAATGGTCATAAACTTCTCCACATAAGGTGTATATTTTGGAAGTCCTTGGAGATAAGTAAGTATCTTCTTTCTGAGAGTATTTCCACAGTGAAATTAAATAAGCATTTCTCTGATGATAGTTTTCACTTTGCAAAGAGCTTTCTGTTTTTCCTTAGCGAATCTGATTGTTGGTTGTTGATGTCATAACTTACTGCAATTAAAATAAGTAAGAAAAAAAATTTTTCTCATAAACCATAGACTGACTTTTGAATGTGGTATGTATCAACATACATACACATTTAAAGCTTAGAAAACATGGCCTTACAAAGCATTGTCAAACATTCCCACGGAAATGCTAAATTGCCTTTTGAGTAGTTACAGTAAGAGTTAGAAGTCCCCTCTTTTTTCTTCTTATTGCATAAACATGTGGTGTTATGTGTAAAAAAAAACAAATGGCAGTGTGAAGCACATTCAAAATAAATATTTGCCAGTATGCAAAGACAAGGGTGGTTTTACTGATTCTGGAAAATTCAAATTAAGTGTTTCCATATCCAAAATCTGTAGGGCTTCTTTTTCCTTATCTTCCTACTTGGAAATGGAATATAAATATAAAAAGTGTATTGTATAATGTGAGCACTGTCAATGTGTCTTTACTACAACACAGCTAATTCTATTTTAGAAATTTGTGGGTTTTCTTCCTCTGTCTGACAAACAAGATACATAATAAATCAGTGACCAGAAAGACATTTGAAGTATATGAAATAATTAAGTAGCTCTCTGCTCCTGCTGGCTGACCATGTACACCTGGGCACAGGGGAAGAAGTGTTTGATTTCAAAATGTAAATAGGCAAAAAAACAATTTGTTCTCTCTTTCTCAAGGGAGACTACTTCAGCAGTGACATTTTGAGAGGCAGAAGGATGTTAAGGCAAGGGATAATCAAGCTGTGCTTAAGGGCTGCTAGTAAATATAAATATTGAGTTAAGGAACCATTTGATGGTGTCGAAATGGAAAAATTGATACAATTTAGAGGAGAGGAACTTGAAAAAGTGTAATAGAGAAGACAAAAAGATGACATTGTGTTCAGAAACCTGAAAACCTATCATGATAGTTGGTAATGAAAGCAGAAAAAGAAAGTTCATTGCATGGAGAAAGATCTTCAGGAAATCTCTGATCAGTTTAGAGGAGCTGTGTATGAAAATAAGACAGAATATTTAAAGAAAGGTGTGCTGCTGGCTGACAAGGTCATAAATCAGCAATTGTAAAGGGCAATTGCATTACATGTTTGGAAAACCTTGCCTAAAGAGAAAATATATCCCAAACACTGAAAGTCATGAACAAATAGCAGGACTAATGAAGATGGTAAGTCATCAAAGGTCAAGATGAAGTAATGCTCAGTAAAACTAGAAGAATATTCTTAATGGGTCATACCAAAGGTATGTCAGCTCCAGTTTCCTGTTTTGAACAATGGCCAATAGCAAATATATAGAGAAGAGTAAAAGATAAACCAAGTAAATAATGATACTTAAAAAAAAAAAATCCTAATCTTCATTAGTTTGTGTTTCAGACTATTTATAGCTAATAACTTTTGTTGTATTTTTTCTTTACATGAATTTGCCCAGATGCTCTTTTTAACCTTAGCAAATTTTTATCATGAAAACTCATGTGACACAAAGTTCCATGACTTAACTGAGTTGTGTGAAGAAAAATCTCCTTTAGCTTATTTTTTAACCCACAACTTTGTAGTTTTATTTGGGACATGCTAATACTTGCTAGAAAACATAAGAATAGATATAAGAATGTGTGGGACCCCAGCAGTAGAGAATTCACTAATCTGAGTGGCTTGGGCTAGCAAATGCTATGCCACTGTCACTTTTGCTGCTTTTGCCATAGCAAGAGTTTTTTGTTATATAAACACTATAAAGGTCTTTAATGAAGAGTACTTAAAAGAAAAAAATGCAGAGAATACTTGCTTGGAATAACTACCACCCATTGCAGCAATATGTACTTTGCTTAGTCTGAATGCTAGTATGATTCCAAAAACTTCAAATAAGGTGAATTTCATTGTAGAAGTTTTATTCATGTAGTTACCTCATATGCTGTTCCTTTGCAATTGCAGCAGGTACGTTGCAGTACTGCTCAGTGAGCTTACTGAGTGCTGCTTCCTCTTGGGCATTACAGAAGTTATCACTCATTATCATTAGGCATTTTTGGTTTTAGGTGACTGTGGTATTTTACATGATGACTTATCAGAATGAGAAAATAGTGTTTGCAGAAATGAGGGTTTAATGTAGAGGTCTAGGGAAGGGGACTTACGACATCAACCATAACTTCTCCAGAGATCCATATTTTTAAACCTTAATTGAATTATGATAACACTTCCTAACTTCAAAAAAGATTAGGACCCTGTTTAAGTAATCTTTAAAGAAAAAGACACAAGATGAATAAACCTAGATAGAAAATAAAATAAAACAAATTCTTGATTCATCTTTTTTAGTGATGAGCAGTTTGGCTATGGAAAAACTAAGATGACTGTCATGGATCACATATGAAATCTGTGGTCTCTAAAGTTGCAATCTAATGCTTTACCCCTGAGATAACCCTTCTTTGAAGAGTTACAGGACCATTTTGAAAATAAGAAAGACAATGTAATTTCTGTAATGCGTCTGCTAGTGGAGGCTAATTTGTGATTTGAGGGCTGCATTTTGCCCTCACCACTGCGCTAAAAAGAAAGTGATCGTAATATTAAAAGTATTCTATAGATGACATTCATTCATGCATTAAATGTCAGAACCTAAGGAAACTTTTATAACCAAATACTGCTTTCCCACACATAATTGCATAGCTCATGAGAAGAAGAAAAGAGGAAGCTAATCTAATTTGTGCAGGACTGGTTTATAGATTAGTATAGGGCCAGTCCTTTGCTCTAGTTATGACATGTACTACAAGTTGTGGAAATGGTAAGATAGGAGACATCTGTGCACAAACACTTCATAATGTAAAAATCCAAATGGGAAGTTTTTGTCTCTTACATTTTGCCAGGGAGAAATAGGCAGAGAACAAACCCAAAAAACTGTTTCTTTTGTTAGCAGCTCTTCCAACTGCAAGGGCTATATTTTTGTTTGTTTGTTTTTTCCCATAAAACACAGTTTCTTGTTACATTTGAATGTATAGGAATCTCAGCAACAGGTTGTAAAAAAAAAAAATCTGAATTTATTTTTTAAGTTTAATTTTTTAAGCCAACTTTATGATTTAGGTATCTCAAATACATGCAAAGAAAGGATTCCAAAATATAATTTGCACATATGACACAGGTGGTAGCAGCAGCATCTAAAAAAGCTCATCTATAGAAATAAGTGTTTGGCCATTTAGGTAGTGTTCACAAACCATTTTATTTTGGTAGATATACTATTAATATGTCTTCAGCTGAAGTGGTCTTTTCTAAATTCTTGTGATGGGAATCTCTTGTGATCGCTGCCCTTTGAAATAATATGCCTGAACATCTGTGATTTAGAGAATTCTTAGTACTTTTTTTTTAGTGTTTCTCTTAAAATAGCAGGGTAAGGTAGACCCAGTAGCCTCCCAAGGGCATGCATCAATTTCAAAACTGTAAAATCTTTATGTGAGATTGATATGTCTGAACCCTGTAGTTGCATGTACAGTTAGCATTTGTTTTTCCTCTAATGAAAAATTACTTCATTTTAATGAGGAAGGAAATGTTTTAGTGCATGGTTTTATACCTATAATGCTCCATTGTTTAAATTTGGAAGACAGTGCATACTACACAGTATTTGTTCCATCATTTAAAATGTTTGAAGTACACATGGGGCAAGCAGTAAGCTTTTGGCAATGTTTAAATATGTTTATTTCAACAAAGATGAAACTTTAAACATGTAAAGATAGTTGTGGGGACTGACTTGTGACCTCTGAATTGGACTCATTCCCTCTGTATTTATTTTTATTGTCCATTAGTATTCTCTTGAATATATTTAGAAAGCCACTGACAGTGTTTGTGTTTTTTTCTCAGATGAAAATTGAAAAATAGGATTTGAATGTGTGAACATATGAGATTAAATGACACTTTTGCCAAGAAGACATGTTATCCATTTTAGAGCTGCATTCCAGAATGAATTACAACTTTGTGCTTTCCTAGGATCCTCATTGGTGTCAATTGTTAATTTATTTCCACTCTGACAAACCCGTTCTATAGTATCATTAGCACCAAATGGCATCATCATTTCAGCACAGGTGCTGTCTTTTCTGTGTCTGGTAAAAGAATCACTGGTCATGTGTGCTACTTTGAATGGTCCTTAAAGTGCTTTGAGATTTATGTGGATAAAAGGCACTGTATAACATAAAGTTTAATAATATCCTCACCAGGGAATATTAATTACTTGAAAAGTTAACCTCAGTTACCATGGTCTAACTGTGAAACTGTATTTGTAGTAAATATGGAAAGGTAAAGTATTGCTTTTAGAAATCAGGGAAGTGTCCGATTGCACCTATTCTGATCCTTATATTTTCATAGCAACAAATTTGCAATTTCAGCTGTGTCAAGTCTTCCTAAGTACACCTGAAGAGCCCCTTCACTTGTACCATATTAATCAGAAAGGAAACTAAAGATGTATTAAGGTGTCACTCATCTACCAGATATAGAGGCAGAAACCTCCTATTCTTCAACTTACATACCCTCCCATATAGCATGGTTCTGTTGGAACTGGTGGCGTTTATTTTAATTAGGCAGATATAGCCACTGTTTTTCAACAAAGAATCTCTGCTCCTTCCACCTTGCAGAGGCTTATGATGTTCTGTGCTATAGATCAACAATGTGAAAACACCAGAATATTCTGAGTTTCCAACCAGAGAAACAAACTGTGTTATATTGCTTTATTATCATTCTTGTAGGACACAATGGCTCTTTTCTTACCATCTGAACTGTGAAATGACTGAAGCTATCAGGACTTCTTCCTACAGGTATCCATCTGATTGTAGCTTGAGATTGGAGAAAATCAATTTGATACCAGCCTTGGATGCTGTCAGTGCTTTTCTCTTTTCCCTTGCCCTTCGTCAAAAAGTTCAAAAGCAAAAAAAAAACCTTAAGGAAGAAACCCTCCTTAAAACAAAGTTTTGGAGCTTTTCACTGCGACATTCTTCTCAAAAAAATGGGAGCATTCAGAATCAGCTTTCTTCATTTATGCCTTGGCTAGTCACTAATTCACTTATACAGGGAAATCATGTTCTGATATCTAAATATTTTGAATCAAAGAAGAAAAGATTCCACTGGAACTGTATAAACTGCCAAGTGGAGATGGTTTGCAATATGGGCTGAATGACTGCATTTATCACCTGTTAAATCTTTTTGTCCCAGCTGTCCTGAACTCTTTTCTGTATTTTCTCTGTCTGAGTGTATTTGGCAGCCGTAATCAACACGTTATTCTTCCAGATAGTAGCAGCTTCTGTTAGTCTAATGGTAATTTTCAAACAGCTTTTCATATGTTTTTCTCCTATTTAAGAAACTTTCTCCTTCTTAGGTCCTCAATTATTAAGAACTTTATTTAGACCAGTAGCATCCTAATTCTGGGTATTATTCTTAGTGAAAACAACATTTATAATAGCAGCTGCAACAAATAAAGGATTTGGGAAATACATAAATTCTTGTATAAGGAGGAACTCCTGCAGTGTTTTGTTGTTTTAAGATAGATAACAATTAGCTTAAGATGGATAACTTAGGCTCCAGCAAGTTTTTGGACCTTTCATGACCTTGTATTCCTTGACAGAAACATCTGACTTGGATGCTTCTTGCAATATGTCTGTGCTGCAGGTTCTCATTTAAGTAGAAACCAACTTCTTGCAAACATTGTGTGAATAGATGTAATGGTTTAAGTCACAAAGCTTCTATACAGTTTATTTAATTTCAGCACAGGTATATTCTGGTCCTGGAGAAAAAGGAGACGGGGTTGTATGGCTTGAAATATCTCTTGTACATATCTTCCAAGATCAAAAAAACCACTGATGCTTTACCAAATCATGATCTTGAAAGAAATGTTACTGAATTCCTCCTTTACCATGCCACAAATTGGCAGCAACAGATGACCTGACATTAATTCCTTTGTAGTGTTCGTGTGATATCACAAAGCATCTGAAGTCTGCTTATGTGGTTTATGATGTCACAGAATTCCTGGAAAAAATTATTTCTTTATAAGTAACTGCAGCTCATCAGTTGTTCTATATATAACTTTCACAAGAGCAACCATCTGCTGAGAGCCAGGCCACTCCCCTCTTTCTTTTTTTTTTTTTCCTTCATCACATCAAATTAGCATGAGGATGATTTCATATACATATGGTTTGAATACTGCTAACAAAGCGAGAATGAACTCTGAAAGCCACTAAAGGAACCTTTTAGTAGGCTCTGAGACACTGTCCAGAAAATTTTGTTTGTTTGTTTTCAGTTTTCAAACTTTCTGAACAGCTGAATGTTGATACTCCGAAGTTGCATATGTAAGATAGCAAAAAACCAAACAACAACAAAAAAGGCTTATTTTTGGATGGAAGATGCTGACAAGTTGTCATTTCTGTTGCTGTGTGCTTTGCATCTACTTGTGTGGTAAAAGTAGCAAAGCATGGGGGATTATGGCTGCAATTAACATGTCACAATCACATCCCATTTAATAGTTTAAATTTTTATTACTTTATGCTTCCTGTAAGAGTTCTAATAGAGCTTTCTGTATATGGGAACTGCAAAGTGGAGGTAGAATCATATTGTAAAAAGGAGTATTGGTGTATTGATTAAAGCTTGGTTCTACTCTGAAGGACTTTATAAAAATAGCAATTACATGAAAAAAGAAGTTGTGGAGAGAAAAGAAATGGAATTTCTGATGACTAGTCCAGCAGAATCTGTTTGGAACATGCAAAAACAAGTTGTGGCTAGCATATTGCTATAGGCAATAAAGACCTAATAGGCCAAATATTGCCCTGAGCTTTTGGAACTCAGAGTCCTGAAATTACTTTTATGTTTAAATTTTTTTTGCCTCTGTTGGGGTTAAACAGGTGTGACTAAAAGCACATTTTGAAATACATGAGGTTTTGCTGCATAGTGAAACTTAAGTTTGCTTAAGAATGCTTATTCTGAAGTATGATGATTTCTTCTGCTTCTTTCATAGCAACCTTTATTTGTGCTTCCTATCTAGACCTGTATTGATATTCGATCTGGCTTAGACTTGTCTGCAGTATAGTGTGACCAATGCCATGACTGTAGTACAAAATGTCCTCAGATATCAATTCTGTTGAGGAGAATGTCCTTAAATATTAATTCTGTTGTGGATTTTGAGCTGGAAGAATAAAATATGCAGTCCTGCTTCACAGAGCTGCAAGTAGTAAAATTATAGCTCTCCTAGTAAAATAAGTGAAGCTGGCTCTGATTATTCATGGAATCAGAATTGCTGAATAAAATACATTTTAACAGCATATGACTTTTTCTTAGTATAACTGCATTTTAAGTATGTTTGGGAATATTTTCTTGATTGACAGCTTCCCCGGAGCCTGTTTATTTTCATTCCTGTGCTACAACTCACTGCCCCTTCATTTGTTCAGCTTCACCTCTGAAGATAGCATAGCATGTGACTGCACTCTGATGCTCCGATGCTCATTTCACAGGATTGTGAAATGATCCTTAGAAACCAGGCAGTTAAGCAGAGCCAGTAGCTCGCCTATATTATTCCAAAATTCCTCGTCTGTATAAACTAATGATCAAAACTCCCTCTCCCTCTGAACTTGGCTTTATTAGGTGAAGCAGCCCAAAATAAAATAGTGCTAAGGCTGTAATTTCATTACAGAATTTTCACCAACAACTACAAGCATACGCTATTCCTGCACACAACCTAGTTGTTCGCATGCTGTGTGCTGCCATTTTCAATTATTCTAGCAGAACTGCTTTTTACAGCTGCGCTGTGACTGAATCAGGAAACTGATCCAGGTTAAATATCTATAGTTTGCAGACTTTTTTTTTTTTTTCCTTTTTTTTCTTTGAGCTGGATCAGTTCCCAAAAACAATTCAGTTGTGCTGGCACTATTAAGGCTGGAAAAAAATATTGGGAAATTGAAGGGGAGACAATTCAACCAAGAGGTATAGCTGTTCCTATTATTCCTGGTAAAGGAATATTCAGCTTGCAGTCTTTCTGTTAAGAGCTGTCCTTTCTGGATTAACAAGACAACAGTTTCAACACCTGCAATGAACAGGCTATTTTAACGTCTGGAAAGTTTCATACCAAAGCAGACTATGGAAAAAAAACCAATGTGTTGGTATATCTAGTCTGAATGACAGTGTATGCCTTGATAAATAATTACTCTAGAATAAGAGAGGAATAAAGTATAGACAAGAGATTAATGTACACAATGTAACCAGGATTTTTTTGTCTTCTTTTTAAATGGCTATAAATAAGTATAGATTTAGTTGCTAACTCAATAATATTTATTTATTAATTTATTTCATTGCCCTATTTTTCTGCAAGTCAAGTATTTATGCCCTGATAACAATGTAGTCATACTTGTGTGGCAGTACATCCCGCCCCCCCCATACTATTTGTATGGTATACCTATAATCTCCATATATATTCTAAAGCTTTAGCTGTTTATAAAATAAGGATAATAAGGAATTCTTTTAGTTTTAAGTTTCCAACAACAGCTTGATATAACTAAATGAAAGAGGCTTTATATGCTTAAAGATTTTTTTATATGTTTAACAAAAGAAAGGTACATGTGTGATGGCATGTGAGCATTTGAAATCTAAAATTAAATATCTGAAAGCTGTTTAAAATTTTCTGTTCTGCATTTCAAATATCTTGGGAACACCACTAAAGCCATACTAAAGCTGAGCATCTCTAAAAATTGATCAAGATTTTCCATGTGTCTTGTTAAGGAAGTATGGCCGTAGCTATTCCAAATAAATATATTTAAAGCCAAACCTTTTATGAAAACTCTATCATGCCACATAAAATTCTGATACTGATTTTGCCAAGTTAAATGTTTTCATAAAAGTAATGAAAATGTGAAAGTCTAAAGCCATACAGAAAGTCCTAGTCTTGGTTACACTGGTAGCTATCTAGCCAAAAAAGATTAAAAATGGGCTTACCGATGGGGAAACTGATAACTTCCTGGAGATCAGGAATTAGTAACTTTCCATCTGGTCAAGTCGGCCTTTTCTAGTATTTCTCAGTATTCCTCAGCATAGTAAGGCCAGCTGCTTTGCTGATGTACTCACTGTTAGAGTACCTTGGAACAAAGATAGTTGCTTGGTTGTTTGCACCACAATTTCTCCAGATCAAAGTTATCCAAATATTTGGCCAGAATGTGAGTGCCAGGTAAATGCTTTTGGGTTCTTCTTGCATATTTATTACAGGTGCAACAGCTAAAAAATTTGATAGGTGATTTTAATTCCTAGATTATTGAGCTATAAAAAGGAAAATTTATTTTTTAAATTAACATTGAGGACTCTTCCTTTCTTTTCATTCTAGACACCAATGAATCAAGCCTCAACCCGATCTCACTGCATTTTCACTATTCACATCTCCAGCAAGGAACCTGGATCTGCAACTATCCAACACTCCAAGTTACACCTAGTAGACCTTGCTGGATCAGAGCGTGTTGCAAAGACTGGAGTTGGAGGTCACTTATTGACAGAAGCCAAATATATCAACCTGTCATTACATTATTTGGAACAGGTAAAATTGGAATAGAAAGAAACATTTCTCCCTTTGCTACATTCCTGTTTAGCAATGTGCAATGTTTTGGAAATCTTGATTCCAATATTCAGTTAGTCTTAGGATATTTATTGCAGTTTTTTAAAATGTTTGAGTTGATAGCTCTTCTTTTGAAATAATGTATTTTAATTTAGGAAAAGCTTAACAGTTAAACAGTAAGGTTACAGTAGGCATACAGGGTTGTATTTAAAAAATAGTTTTCTTGTTTTATTTGGAATACTAAAGATATTTACAAGACTGCAGCTGTATTTCTGCTAGAAATGTTTTTTGTGATCTTCTCCCCCTTCCACAGCTGGGATCAGGATGTGTCACTCAAGAATAATTGAACCTAAGTGATGGGTTTTTATTTGGTTCAGGCATTGTAATATGTAAAATTGTAAAAAATGTGACTCTTCAATCTCTTTGAGACAGGAGTTACCTTTGTTAATGTATTTATGGAGTAACTACCATAATTGGTTTTATACCAATAAGACTCATAGATGCAACTGCAATAATAATAATAATTAATAATAAAAATAATAATAATCTCCACAAACCTTTATCATTCAGCTGTTGTTACTGAAAAAGGTTTAGCCTGTTGATTTAAGGTATACTAAAATACCTATCCTTCTTTCAATGTTGCTTTTTATTTTTCCTCTTTGGAAAAAGCAAATATTGAGAAAGTAGATTAATCCTGACTGATCTTACTAAATTTTTTTTAAAAAGAAACAAAGAATGAGTTTAGATAGCAGTGGTGACTGGAGACTTTGAAGATGAAGCATTCCAGTAGAAAGGTTTGGTTAACAAATGATGATGATTGTTATTATTAACAACAATAATAATAATTATTATTGGGGGTTTTTTATTATTTTTTCTCCATTGATCTGATATAATCATTTTCCCTTCATGACTAGAGAAATAAGATGTTGCATCTAGGATCCTTGTAATTTTTGTGAATGTGATGGTGGAGGTTGTTCGCACTCACTAATATCTTCTTTTGTAGTATCTCTTCTGTTCTTTCCACCAGGTTTATAGGCATTGTCTGTATTCCATAGCATTCCTTCCTTTCAGGTATTTCTTTTTGGCTTAGTATTTGTGGCATTGCTAAAAGACATTTATGCTTATTTATAAAACCTTAGTGCATGTTACACTTACGTCTCCTGATCTCCTGTGATATTTTGTATTCTAATGCCATAGAACACCAAGCAAGGGTAAGAAACACTTGGCAATCAATGAAATCTCTCTTGTGGATGCTGTGCTGTTAAGTTGCAATTGTTGAATATTTTCAAGTGTGGATTTCAGACCTCACACCTGTAAGAGAAATGAAGTTCTTCCTAAAATTGAATACATAATGTTGTTTTCATAGTACAGCAAACACTGTTCCTGTTGCCAGAAATTTGTTACGTTTTTTTTAATTCTGCTGGAGAATACAGTATTTTTTCCTAAGGCTTCTTTAAAAATTTTTATATACAACAATAGCAGGTCTGTGAGGCTGTCATTCAGTGGGAGAAATAAGGGGGATTGAGAGGGAGAGGAGAAAAAAAAAATGCTTAACTCTAAAATTCAGATTTGTCCCTTTTAATTTCTACTGCAGTATATGCATTATTTAGTAAAATGTGCAGTTAAGGAAATCCATTAAAACAGAAAATTTTGTGGGTGTCTGTATGTGAAAATTCTTTAAAATTATGATTAGGAAATATAACTGATTGTTCCAGTTACTGGGAAGAATATTTTTCATTTTTGTATTGTGTGTTTTTCTGTTAATAAGAACAAATCTCTTAGATTTCATTTAATCTATGATCACAGATATTTAATCTGTCAAAAGAAGAAGCTTAAGGCACAGCAGGTGGCAGTCAGTCATTTACTATTACACTGAATTTTTTTCATACCCACCATTTGTTTAAATTTTACCTTGAAGAAAAATGTCTGTATTTCAGTTGTACTCATGGGAAGTGATAAGGCTAAGTGATTCTAAAATGAACCTCTTCAGAATCATACAAATTATATTTAGGATCCTTCTTATTTACTGTATGATTTTTATGTATTTATAATGCAACACTGCATGAGCTTCTGTGAGCTTGAATTTAATCTGTGTAGTGTGTTTTGAGATACTCAAGGTTGAAGTGGTGTAGAAGCATAAAATATTGAAGTTTTGTCATGCAACTTTTAACTCCTATTTTAGAATAAATGCAGTTGGAGATAAGCACTTTGGGTTCTGTCTGGGATTGTGTATCATTCGTTAATAGAAATGTTTTCTAATACTGAATAAAAGACCACTGAAAACAGTAAAAAATTTCTTTTTGTTCGGTGGGAATTGGGCCATTCAACCCTGACCTTGCAGGGACTAATATTGAAGTACAAGGATTCCTCAAAGTCAGCTTATTTACATGCTCAACTATTTAGTTATCTATGGGTGGTTTAGTGTTGTGTTATGCCATTTCTAAACACCTTGCGTAATAAAGTAGTCATGTAAAATGATTTGTGTCAAGATGACAATGGGAACACAGTTCTGTGTTATCACTCTTGATCTGCTCGTTAAATATCCACTATGCATTAAAAAAATCTTCAAATAAATCAACTGCACTTTTTCTCCAAGTGGCCTATATGTCTAGAGACAAATGAAGATGAGATAGTGTCATGCAGGTGATCTACAATGGCAGTAGGGACAATTCAATTTTAGTGTCCACAGCAATTAGATGCTAGTTTTTGTTGTCCGTAAGATGTAGTAGCATGTTCTGGAATTACAACTGCATTTTTTTGTGTGTGTGTAGATATTCCCCTCTGATACACAACATAGGGTATCCTGGGCCAAATTTTGAGTTACAAATTAAGTGATACAGACATATGATTTGACACTATAGTGAAATTAGAACTGTATGTATTTGCCCAAAATTATAGAATACAATGTTCCCACTGCTTTGATGAATATGCCTGTTAACTGTCATTTAACGCATGATCCATTTAGGGAATGCAGAAAGATTTTATTGGTTAGTGAATGATTGCTACCCACACCTACCAAATTTTTTGCTAATAAAATTTGAAATCACTGCCAGCCATTAAAGGCTAGATTTACTCACATCCTATAGAAAAGGTAATTTTCTGGTTTTGTTGTTTCCTAATTAACATATACAGACATTAGAGTAACAGAAAAAACAGGAACTTTTTAATAATATAAAGTGAAATACATGCATTTGTTTCTAATTAGCAAATTGTGATTTTTTGGAAGAATTATTTCCAGCAAGACCTGTAGTATATACTGGAGAAAAGCGTATGTTGTCCAAAAAGTAAGAATGCTTGTAATTAGCTGCAAGACACCAGCAATAGAGTTTGGATTTTTTGCTGTAAGGACCAGAGCTTAAGCTGATAAACTCTACTACAAATGGGAGGTGGGATGGGAGACTTAATTGACAGAAATCTGAAGAGTGGGGTGGTGTGGGCAGAAATCTGGAAGGATTCTCAAAATGGATCAAAGGCAATGTCAGAGGTCTTGTGATTGCAGATGAACAGGAGAAAAAAAAGGAGACCTCTGGAGCAGGCATATGGCTTCAGAGCATGTGGTACACTAAACTGCAAGATGCAGATGTAGCTGATAGCTCTGTACCTGCAACTGATGCACCCCCAAATCCTCATGTCCTGAGGATGCTCTGAGAACATGTCCTGGCTGCCTGTTGGCATGAGGTACTGGTGCAAATCTATTCCCTATGCGAAGTTACTTCTTGCACAAAGGATGTGGACAGGAACAGGGACTCTTGGGCACACTTCAGATCATATCATAACCACTTGTGAGCCTCATACCTTCCTTTATACTTAACAATATTTCCAAATGTTTCAGTGAAGTTATTTGTGAGTGATTGTACCTGCTCTATGCTATTATGTTTCATATAGGATGCTATTTTACAAAAAGTGACAATATTTCTGACAGCTTCAACGCTTAAAAAATTAATTAGGTCTTAAAGTGGTTTGTTTGACCCACTCAAAATGAAACTTTATAACTTAAATTATGCTGATTCGAATCAGCATATTACAGTCCTGGTTCAGTAATATTATTAAGGTCTTTTAAGCTTAGACCAAACAGTATTTAAAAAAAAAACCAAAACACAAAAACCCAAACCCCCAAAAACCCAAACCCCAAACGTTTT
Organism: Harpia harpyja; assembly: GCF_026419915.1. Taxonomy (NCBI): domain Eukaryota; kingdom Metazoa; phylum Chordata; class Aves; order Accipitriformes; family Accipitridae; genus Harpia; species Harpia harpyja. Next base: position 22,807,078 of record NC_068952.1, read on the forward strand.
TTTATATCAACAGCATAACAACACCTTATTTTTGACCATGTAAAAATGGTTGGCTGTTAGAAGATCCAGGCTCAGATCCTGTACAGGTGGTCTCTGTCACTTTGTGAAGGAACATAATTTCCCTCTCCTTCAGATTTCTCCTCTTTCTATTCCAGGTTCCTTGATTGGATTGTAAAGATAGATTTTGTGATTTAGGTGAGGTTTTACTAAACGGGCTCAAACCCATCATCTTCTGTGTTATGTGACTGTCACATGACAGTACAGTGGCTTCTGCATCATGGCAGCTGGTCACATAGTTTTTCAGTGCCGGTGTGTGGGGGTTCAAATTCTACCTGGGCTACAGAACTTCCCACTTCCCACATGAACTTCAGAAAAAATGAACTTCTCTGTAACACAGTTCCCATTTTTAATGGAAATAACATATCTTCCTTCTGGCTCTTTTCCCATTTTGTCTATTGAGATTGTACTCTCTGTGTGGCAGAGACTGGGAATGTGCTTATTAATGTGTACGCTAGACTACTATGAGGTTTCTATGCAATATTATAAACTAACAGAGTTATAGCATATTTCCATCTAGCAAGTTGTAATAGATGAGATTTGAAAACCTTGATCCAGGAATGGGTTTCCAGATTCCTTTATGTATTGGCTTTGTGTGGCAAGGTTTTGGTAGCGGGGGGAAGTTACCGGGGTGGCTTCTATAAGAAGCTGCTGGAAGCTTCCCCTGTGTCCGACAGAGCCAATACCAGCTGGCTCTGAGACGGACACACCGCCGGCCAAGGCCAAGCCAATCAGCGATAGTGGTAACGCCTCTGTGATAACATTTTTAAGAAGGAAAAAAAAGTTGGGACGGACGGAAACGGCAGCCGGAGAGAGGAGTGAGAACATGTAAGAGAAACAACCCTGCGGACACCAAGGTCAGTGAAGAAGGAGGGGGAGGAGATGCTCCAGGCGCCAGAGCAGAGATTCCCCTGCAGCCCGTGGTGAAGACCATGGTGAGGCAGGCTGTCGCCCTGCAGTCCATGGAGGTCCATGGTGGAGCAGATATCCACCTGCAGCCCGTGGAGGACCCCACGCCGGAGCAGGTGGGTTCCCGAAGGAGGCTGTGACCCCGTGGGAAGCCCATGCTGGAGCAGTCTCCTGGCAGGACCTGCGGATCTGTGGAGAGAGGAGCCCACAGAGCAGGTTTTCTGGCAGGACTTGTGACCCCATGGGGGACCCACGCTGGAGTAGTGTGCTCCTGAAGGACTGCACGCAGTGGAAAGGACCCATGCTGGAGCAGTTCGTGAAGAACTGCAGCCCGTAGGAAGGACCCACATTGGAGAAGTTCGTGGAGGACTGTCTCCCGCGGGAGGGACCCCACGCTGGAGCAGGGGAAGAGTGTGATGAGTCCTCCCCCTGAGGAGGATGAAGCGGCAGAAAATAACATGTGATGAACTGACCGTAAACCCCATTCCCCGTCCCCCTGTGCCACTGGGGGGGTTGGTAGCGAATCTGGGAGTGAAGTTGTGCCCGGGAAGAAGGGAGGGGTGGAGGGAAGGTGTTTTGAGATTTGGTTTTATCTCTCATTACCCTACTCTGGTTGATTTGTAATAAATTGAGTTAATTTTCCCCAAGCTGAGTCTGTTTTGCCTGTGATGGTAATTGGTGAGTGATCTCTCCTGTCCTTATCTCGACCCACAAGCTCTTTGTTATATTTTCTCTCCCCTGTCCAGCTGAGGAGGGGGAGTGATAGAATGGCTCTGGTGGGCACCTGGCATCCAGCCAGGGTCAACCCACCACACTTTACAAGATGGTAATTTTCATATCATGTATTCATCCCTCTCAGGGTTGCCAGTGTAAGATTTATAGTAATAAGAAATTTTAACTGTCTGAAGACTGTTAAGAGAAACTAGTGCCAACAAAAAAGTTGCTACTAAATTTTCTAAAATAAAAATTTTCTTAAGTGCAAGGTAAACAAAATATATGCTGGTGCGTAACATTTATTAAAGGAAAAACAACTCCTAATTATTTAGGATAGCTTGCACAACTCATATAGCTATACTTTTTCAGTACAGTTCTTGGCCAGGTAACAGTTCAAATCTTTTATATCACAACAGATCATGGGGTAATCTAGCTTTTTATTTAATAATAATTAGGTCCCATAATGTAAACAGCTGAGAAGGGAAACTGAGAATAGTAGGTGTACCGTTTCCTTTTTGGCCAAGGCATATATATTCTAAACTGAATTATTTATTTCCAGCAGTACATTGTAATCATGCACCCTTTTATTTGTGTTTTACTTTTCAAGACATTTCTCAGAAATAAATGTATTGACTCCTCTAAGAACCACGTGCTTTAAGAATGTGTGATTTTTAAAAGCATGCTTTAGCAAATATTAAGGAAGTTTTTACTTGAATACTATCCATACTTTATTATTATGATAGAACAAATATGAATAAGATTTTCAGTAAGTTCCTGTGTCTCAGGAAAGTCTGTGGTTTTTAGTTTATCGTGTTCAGTTTCCATGTTGCTGAGAGGCTGTAAAGCTATGTTATGATAAAATTAAATTTATTTGGTCTATCAGGTCCAGCTCCTACAATGACATATAAACACACAGAAATTTAAGTTGAAATTATTTCAATAAAATGAGTGGTTTTGCAGCTAACTGTGTGCATAAGTGTAGTTTTGTTATATCAGAAGTTTAGGTTCCTGAGCAGATTGGTTTTGTTCTTTTTGTGTGTCAAGCATTAATAGACATGTAAATTTAAAAGTCTTTTCCATTTTTACTATTGTTTCAGGTAATAATTGCCCTTGCAGAGAAAAAACGATCCCATATTCCTTACCGAAACTCTATGATGACCTCAGTGCTAAGAGACAGCCTGGGAGGAAACTGCGTGACTACCATGATAGCAACGCTCTCTATAGACAAAAGAAACATAGATGTATGTTATTTCTATCTATTTTCAACAAAAATGTTTTCACTTCTCTAAAGATCCTGTACTTTTGAGTTTTATTAGACTTTACAATTCAAGTGTGTATGCTTTTATTCTTACCCTTACAAAAAACCATTTTAACTTTGTTTCCAGGAAGTAGTTTTATCAGTGGAAATTGCGGTAAGATGTAGACAAATCCTTTAGGAAATGTACTTTTCTCTAAGTAATCTCAAGTCAAGGAGCTTGCACCTAGTAATGAACTATATATTGTTTCTAAATTTACTGTTTTCCTGATGAATAAATCTTTGAGTTATGAAAATGCATTTCCAAGGAATTTTCCACAGGACATACTGGTAAGATCTATAAGTCGATTATGGATCACACTGAAAGCCTTGGCAGAACTTCTGTAGACTTCTTTGGAGTTGAGATTTCATTGAGTATATTAGACAACTGGAGAGTTCACTGGGGGAGAGAGGGAACTGGGTGGGGTGACTTGGGATTTTTTGAAATTTTCAAATACTTTTATCTCCCTTCACTGCACTGGAATTATACGTAGTGATGTTTTCTTCTCTTTGTCTACCAAAAGGGCTGTAGTGTTTATGAAAGGGCTGTAGTGAATGGAGCTACATCTGGCTTAAGTTTTTACCTTCTGAGTAGTGTGGCTTTCTTATCCTTTAGGGCCAGCTGGGAACTCATTTGAAATGGAGTTGATCAGGGGATTGACTGGGTCAATAAAATATGTACTATAATTTTACAGTTTTGTCAGTCAGTCATTAATATGCTAACCTAATTTCCCTTGAATATTGTTGTTCGGGAATATGAAATAATAGATTATTTCTGTAAAGTATACAAAAAATAGAAACTTAGTTTGATGACTTCATTAACAGTCTGTTCTACTTACTTGGTGCAAAGCTAACTGAAGTTTTTCTTTTTTGTCTCTTTCTTTTTTTTTTTTTCTTCCAGGAATCTATAGCAACCTGCAGATTTGCACAGCGAGTTGGTCTTATTAAGAATGAAGCAGTTCTTAATGAAGAAATTGACCCCAGATTGGTGAGAGTTGTATGGGGGCAGAGGGAAAGAGATTGCTTGTTTTAGGTTTTAATAATCAATAGCAGTCAAACAGATGTTGAGGATTTTATACTGAATCATCCCATTAAATTGTTTTTTAGATGCAAGTTCCAGTTTTTTCTATAAAGTAACTACTATTTTTATTTTTTTCTTTTGGACATAATTATAATTAAATGGACCTTTATAAAACCTCTAAAAGCTTTCTTAGCTCTTAAGGCATCTGAGGAGCAATGGTCACTTTCATTATCATCTTTGTGTTACTTCTTTTAGGGTGTTAGTTTCTAAATCATAGTCACAGATAAATGGATGTCCCTAAAATGCTTACAAAATCTACTAAGATTACTAGTCACTTGAAGGCACGCTGCTGTACTGAAAGTTCGTGTATTAAAAAGCTAAGAAACATACAGATACAGTCCTTCCTTGAGACTGGTCCGAGGAATGTTTTGGCTAGGAAGAACAAACTCTGTAAAGCTACCATTAAGAAAAAAGGAAGACAAGTAAATGAGATGAAATAGGATTTCCACACTAAAGCATTAGGCTGATGTTCATATCCCAAAGAGCAGCAAAGGAGCTCTGCAGAATGGATTCTTTTTAGTATTTGTTTAGTCTTTCCTTTGAAAGATTTTGTATGCCTCTAGTTTGTTACATACCAGATTTGTTTGAAGATGTGCTCTGTAATTATAACTACTATATTAAGAGGCTTTTGTTAGTTTATTTGATGTAATTTTCTGCATTACCTGGAAAATTTATTTCCTTTGTAAATATTAAGTACACCTATTAACGACTGAGTAATTCAACATAGTACTGCAGATAATGATAGTTACTGGATCAGCTGGGTTGCATGCTGTATATCAAAGATGTTTTCTGGTATGGGAAGTGTTTGACTGAGGTTACGCTGGGCATGCCAAAGCGACATATATGGATATAATGAAGAAAGAACTATGGATGCATTTCAGCATACCCTCTGTCTCTGTGACAGAGACATCAGATGAAAAATAAGTTAAGATTAAGCTATTATATTATTCTGTTTATATATAAACAGACAATATTTAAAACATAATTTTTGACAACATAATTATATATTAGAACTGAGTTTTCCATCTCTAAAGAATATAAAATCTGAATTAAATATTCTAATTTCAATGGTCCTGTATGTTTTTTGATATACTAATCGCATTATCATTCTTTTTAATGAGCAATATTATTACTGTATTTCTAAATTTCTCATGATTAATTTATAATTACAAGTTTTATGTATTTTGTTCTCATATAACCTTCTGAACTGGCTAGGAAATGCTTTCCCCTTGAATGCTAGACTGCAGAATGCTAGATTATATAACATAAGAAGCATTTGTTGTCTAAAAATTGGGGGAATAGATGGTTGATTATTTCATTCATTGTTATTTGATGTTAATTAACATATTTCAGTTACTGTTAATGATTATGCTTTTGTTTTCTCTTGTCCTTGAAGTTCAAAGGGAATAGGAGATTCTTGTCAGGTTTTCTGCTGTTTTTCTTTTTTTATTACTATATTATTTATCTTTGTTTCCAAACAATTTCTAACAGTAACAGCATCACAAAACAAACAAACAAACAAACAAAAGGGACAAAAAATAAACCCAGTAGGCACTGAACAACTTCTTCATTTCTGTCTGTCTGTCCTTTTTTTTTTTCCTATGTAGGCTTTATAGTAGCAAATCATGCAAAAAATTTCCTCCATGGCCACAGAAGCCTTTGATTGAGGTGGAACACATGCAGGCTCCTGAACATTTACTACATCCTGTGGAGCTATACTCCACGAGTTTGGTATGTCTCACTCTGCAGGGTCATTTAGCAAGTAAAGCAAAAGTGGACTCGTGAGAGTTAGAAAACCGTCCTCTCTTGTGGAAAAGGCAGGGGAACACGGGTACCTAGACTTTATATGGCTCTGTGCTCATTGTGGAATTTGTTGCCCATCTTAACTACCTGAAGTATATTCCCAGGGTGCAACCTGATTTGCTAGACTTACAATTTTTTTCATAAAATGAAAAAATGGCATTTATTTGCAGTATAAATACTGCAAATCTGTAAATTGAGTGCACGATTTATAAAGGGAGTGCATAATACCTCTTGATAGATCTAAGTTAAGTCTGACTGTGGCGTTAACTTTACTCTTCGTAATGAAGACTTCCTGACTGTGTATCTTACTAAGAAGATGAACTTGTAGCCATTCTGCTTTTCAAGTGACTTGGCTTTGAACCTGTCTCACTCATGATCAAAGGATTTGGTTTAAACTGAAAACCAAACTACTGGGCCTGAATTAATCTAATCTCCTATGGCATTCATTTAAAAATAGAAATGAAAATATGCTGCTGTAGATTTTTGTTTGTCTTAATAATACTTGAAAATCAGTCTTTTATCCTTATTCTGAAAACAGTATTTCTGTTGTTGTCAGATTGACGTTAATCATGCTAGCAAATTTGAGCATTGAACAGGGACAGTACTATCAGTTCAGCTTTCTGCCATTTTATACTTCAGCCCCAAATTTTATTTTATTGAGTCAGTAATTGGCACAGACTACATTAAAGTGTGGCACCAGAGTGAGGCAACCTAAAATCAGGTTAAAATGTTTGGCCTGCAATATTCTTGAAGCACTCTTGCAGCACCTGTAATTAACAGTTCGCCACCTTAAGATTCTTACTTAAAATATTGTAAGTTAGCCTTTCGTACTTCATAGTACCAAATGTGTTACCAGTGACTTTAGAGTTAAAGGAAATAGTCATGTATGTTTAGAATAATTTGATTTTTAAAGTAAAAATACTCATTCAAAGTTTAGGAAGTCATGGTTAAATTTAAACATTAAAAGAAATACAAATGTCTGAAGGAATTTTAACATCCAGTGAAAAGATGTCATCAATATCAACAATCTTATCTCTAAAAAGTGTGTGCAATCAAGAATGATTAATTCATTTTTCCTTGAAAACATTCTTCTCTTGGAAACTTATTTTGCACATGGAATCAGTGTACTCATATCCATCTAAAAATATCATTGGACTCCTGATACATTTGAGCCCTTATAAGGTGATGCATCATTAAAATGATCAATCAGAAAGTATCCAAGAACTTGTTCATTCATGTTTTAGACTTAGGGATTTGCATATTGTCCCTGCTTTGTAGAATTTGGCCTTGGGAGGCTAATGATTTGTAAAATATGGTTTTATACAGATATTTTTTCTGAAAGTACAGGCTCCAATAATAAGCTATTAGAATTTAAAAATCTAACACTGTTCTCCAAGTCATTTTCTCAATCGGTACTATTCATTAATGCAATTTAATTCCATTATGTAGATTTATACTATTTATTTGTTGTTAGCAACTGGTGCATCCTACAATTATAGTATGCTATAATTCTAATGAGTGGAATATTACATGAAAAAGTTAAGATTAAAATATTAAAATATTGTTTTGGAATTCCTGTTTCTAAAGGGAAGGTAAGAGAAAATCACTTTTGGTGTGTATTTGTCCTTTCTCTAACAAAGACATCAGTTCTATTTTAAATGTGTTTTCATTTCTAACAGGCAAAACTAATGAATCAGAAAGCTCTTTTTATTCCTATGGCAATTTTTTTTCCTCTTTTGCAAATAATCTTTTGGAATTTTTCGGTACAGCCTTGTCTTCTAACACATAGAATTTACTGAGTTTGGAAGACTTTTCTGGTTTTTATAAATGGAAAAGGAAAAAAAGTTCTTGGTATATTTAAGGCATTTAGACTGTTTTTAAAAAAGAGATGTTTAAAAAAAGAGAAAACCCAAGTGTAATATTTCCCTAAACTCAGCCTTCCAGTGCAAAAATCATAAACTAGGTATTAATTTGTAGGTGATATTTTGTTTATGCCTTGCTGTTTGTAGATGATTGTCCAGCTGAAAAAGGAGATCCAGGAGTTGAAGGATGAGCTGGCGCTGGTGACTGGCAAGCAAAGAACGTCAGAGCTTTCACAAGAAGAGCTACTTCGGTAATGGCTTACATTGTTTTCATTTTCTTCTTTTGTGGTGGTACTTTTCATCAGTTTCTTTGTTGGCATAAATATTTAAATTCATCTCAGAGTTTTAAACTTCTCTGAGTGAATAATAAAATGAAGTTAGATGCCAGGTTAGAATGGCAGTTTTCCATGAAAAGCTCTATGAGGCTGCTGGCTCTGTTTTTGCAGCCTCAGCTTTGAGGAAGTGAAGTAAAGTAAACGTAAAGGATGGGAATGCCTGTCACATGCCAGGCAAAAAGAAGTGTTGTATAATAGTGTAGAACAGAAAAACAGTATCTCTCAAAACTGGATATACGATCTGAGTAGAATTCAAGAAATATTCTTTGTGCTGAGAAGTATCCTCCTGCAGTGTTAGTTTGACATAGGCCAAGAGAAATCGTGCATTTCTGATGCACAATTAATCAATGTCTTAAAAGCCAAATATTCAAATTTTTTACTGAGCATGCTATTGAAAATGCATGATTAATTCACGTAAGTGTTGTAACATCTTACAGCTTTTTGTAACAGATCAGTACAGCATGTAAGAACTTTCTATGTGCAACATAGAAATGTTTACTTAGGTCTAAAGGTTCTCAATAACTAAATTCAGTTCCCAGTTTTGAAAAGTTAATTGATTCTGTAAGATGGACCTATTTAATGTCTGTGCCTCATCTGTATAAAGTAAGTAGTAACTGCCTAGAGATTTTGTTTCATTAGTACGTTAATGGTTACTAAGTTGAAGCTGTGAGAATTTTTAGTCTTATTTTAATTTATTTTGGAACTGGTCCAGAAGAAAACTACCAGTGCTAATGATTTCCCCTGACATCCAGGAGATTCTGGAGACATGAGGACAAGCTGCTACCTTGAACCTTGATTTTCTCATGTAGATTGTTGTCATTATTAATTCTTGGGTTTGATTGTTTTGTTTTGTTGTAATTCAGAAACTAAATGACATCCGTATCAAGGATGAGGAGCTAGATAGCATTATGTATATATTTCTTTTACACCATTAATCTGAGTAATTTTCACCATAGGCAGTTACCAGTATAATCTTCTAAGCAGAAATATCCCCTCAGTTCCTACTGGGTTAATATTTATTTATCATTCTGCCCAAAAGTATGGGAGTCAAATGCACCAAGGACATTACAGGGTAGCACTGGATGTGACAAAATCAAGCCATAGAAAGAAAATTAAAGAAACAACAAGAACAGAGAAGTATCTTTCTTTTTCTTTACATGCAAAATCAAATGCCCTTATTAGCTAGTTTCTTTTTACCCTGACAGAACTAGTCCTTCAGATGTTGAATAGCTCTTAGTGACTTTATTCAGATATAGTTAAATAATCTATATATTCATTTAAAAATGTACTTTCCTAACATTATTGTAAAAATCTGTCATATGAATTTTCCACTGTGGTCTTGTTTGCTGTTTAGTTTGTATAGGGAAACTGGGGTTTTGGAAATCATTTGGGTTTTTTAAGCCACACTCATGAATCTTACTTCCTAAGATTTCCTACCCGACTTTTTGTGATGAAAATGTCAGTCTTATAAATGGGAATGGGTTCGCAGTTCATGACAGTTTTTAATATGAATACGCAAAGGAAAACTAGGAACGTACCATCTGCATATAGCGTACATCTGGGGGGCCTTGTTTCGAAATGTGTGACTAAAAAGGGTATCAGTTGTATGTTTTTCCTTTTTATCTGTATAGCACAATATATAGTGCATTACATTGTCAGAAAAGGTTTCTTCTGACATCATCGCAAGGAATTTTGCATACATTCCTCCAGAAAGAAGCAGGGAGGAGACTTTAATGAGTTTCTACCTGTAATAAGACTCAGAAGATGAAATAACTTTCAAGGACCTCAGCTATATTAGGGCAACTCAAAATTTTAAGTTCCTTAAATTTATCATTTATTTATGTTTACTCAGGCTTATGTAGCACGTGTTCATTGTTTCAGAAGTTCTTTCTTGGAGCAAATGCTCTGCAATTAAAATATAGAACAAAACTTAAGTACTGCTGACTGAGATAGATACAATACTTTTCCTGATTATCAATAATAAACAAGGACCTCAAACAATTAACCTCGTCAGTCATAAATGCCATATAATGGCCTTGTTCAATGATCGTTATTTTTAATATAGACTTAAAATGGAAAAAAGAATTGGATATACGGAGTTTTTTATGGGTAGCATAGTTTCAAGCAGAGAGTAGCAGGTACTGCTAGAGAATAACTGTCATATACATGAGTCAGACTGGTTTATTAATACTATATGCTGTAGTTGAATGGAATGTTGAAAGATAAGTCAATCTTTTTTTAAACAGTTCAAGTGGGGGAAAATATAAAATGTCAGGTTTTATGAGTTTCGCATTTTGATGTGGTTTTGCAAGCAGGGTGTTCACAGGTAAACAACTGATGTGGTCTAAACACCCAAATGAAAGTATAATGAAATGATAGTAAAAAAAGCCACTACTTCAGTGAAAATATCTTTCTGTGGTTTTGCACATGTATATGTTTTGAGCTCGTTTTCATATGGCGATAATATTTGTGACCATGCTGGTTTACATCTGTCTGAGCCTCCTGTCCATAAATGTCCTGAGCATTTATGAAAATCAACAGATAGCATGTACGTGTTCTATCTCCAGTTAGACTCTATCAATGTATAACACAGCAAATCTTTGTGACAATTCTGTTTATTGAGGCTGGCCATCTGAGTTTGGAGCTACTTGTTATCTGGAGAGTTAGTTCACATTAAAGAATAAATATACAAGTGAGTAGTCGAAACAGAAGTATTGACCTGCATGAGGGCTGATAAAATCATAATTTACTATTATTGGAAAATGTCTATGTTGTAGTTTGCATCTAGTTTTGCATCTATAATGAAACCTAAATCATATTACTTATCAGGAGACGTATGGATCAAATTGTTGTGACAGAGAGAAGAGAAAAAGAAACATGGTATAGGTGATAATGCAACATATTGTGTTGCACTTTATTTGGAGTTGGCACCCAAGAATGGTTCTTAGGGGAGTGGTACTGTAGGGGATTCAAGACAGAACAATTTTTTTTTATTTTTTTTTAATTGATGATTTTTAATATGCCAGGGAGGAAATTATAATTAGGGTCATTATGGATTTCAAATAGTATTTAGGCATTTCTGCTTAGTTAGGTTATCTTCTATTTAAACTTAAACTGTATCTCGACATGTATATGTATGTGTGTGTATATATATATATATAACAAATAATCCAAGTTTGCACAGTTCTTTTCAAAATTCTTAAAATTTCAAGGCTTACTGTAATTCATTTTATTACAAATAAGGTAATTAACTAGTAAGGAGAAGTGGTACTAAATATAGTCTCATCAAAAATGGATGTGTTTTAATTCTGATTCTGATTCATCATACACATTTCAAGGGAGATCAGAGCAAAATTAATCTGCTGAAAGCATTCTGTGCCAATATTCTTATTTATTCTTTAATTCTGAACACAGATAATCAAAGTACAAAACATGTCAATGAAAAACTCCATGCACTAAGTACATACTTATTTTGTTGTCTCTGCACAAGTCCTTATCTTAAGCACTTTTCAGTAGAAGATGGTTGCCAAAATGAAATTGGGTCCAGTGGTACATGTGTAGATCCAATAATACTTTTTTAGTCTAATAAAGAGGTTTTGGTAATGCATAGGTTTTTGCTCTCTATGTATGTTACAGGAAATAACTGTTAGTGATTGCCCTGGAAATAAGTATTAATATTATGTTAAAATGATATTTTGTATGTTTCCTGACTTACTAAGTCAAGAAATGCCAAATGTTTCTTACAATAATGAGCTTCATTCCACTTGTTTACTTTCAGGGCATTCCAAGTGAAATCTGTGGGCTATTCTATGCAGTTAAAATTGCTAGATATTTGAAATTAGTACGTGAATAAGCTGTAGTTCATTCTTCATTGTTTTTTCTCACTTAAATCAACGAAGTGTTTTCAGGGATTATTTTTATTATTATTATTCATTTAATGGAAGGAAAAAAACATCTGTCAAATAAGCTTTCCTCATAACCACTACAATGTCACATTGTCATTCACTAAGTTTAAAACAAAATAGAAAACTAATGCTCTTGACTTTTCTTGTGAATACTAAATTATAATACAAAACAACTTATCAGTCCTGTGAATAAAGCTACAGCTGTTTGGAATTCTTACTTCAGAATTCTGTGTTAAACGGTAAGCATTTACATTACTATGTAATTTTTTTAAATTATTTTATTCTCATAAATGTTAAACATACATGCATTCTGCTGCTCTCATTTTGTTTATTTAAAAAGCACAGCATAAAAAATGCAGCTAGACTATATAAGTGGTTCAGAACGTAGTACATAAAATGCTTCCAAAACCTGAATTGCTTGCTTTGGATCTTACCATCTACTTCCTCAGCTGTAAAAGGCTGACCTCTAAATATTTCTTTGAGCTAGAGAATTAGTTTCTTGTTTAGGGGAAAAAAAAAAAAGGAACACTTTGGACTATTTTAAAAAAAACCCAGAAAATAACATCATACGTCCCAAATAGAAGGAAATTGTACTCTCGCAGGCTTCTGTATTATGCTTTAGAATAGAACTAAATGGCTTCTTTTTTTTTTTTTTTTTTGTGAGAAGCATGCCAGAGGTAAAAGGGAGAGTCCTTTTTGTTTGACTCATTTGGGATATTTTTTTTCAGTTGTTATAAATGAGCTCACTAGCAATTTACAAGGTGTGCCCAGAAAGTCAGGATTTCAAATCAAGGTCCTGTGTGCCAGAGCACCCACGCTTCCAGAGCTTTTGCCAGTTGGAATTCTCTAGGAGCAGGACCGGAACTACTGGATTAGCACTTTAATTTACTAATAACTTTACCTTATTTCTTTCAGATACATATATTATTACAGACGCTTCTATTTTTTACCTCAACAGTCATATATTGTTCATCTTACTGAAGTCCTGGATTTCTCATTACTTCTTTCTGTCTTTCATTTTTCTGTTTCAGCATTGTGACATCTGTATGCTATCATGGTATTAACAGTATTGCACTGTTGTATGATATAGAGCTTTAACAGTTACTCATACTTAAGCTGTTGAACAAATGGTTTCATTTACAAAGCAGAGCAAATGTTCTTATTTGCTGATGTCAGTGTTCAATTTCAGTTGCAAGGTGGAAGAAATAGAAGCAGATTACCTTGCCTTATGTCAACACAGCTTTGCTGGCAGTGGATTTGTGTAGATGTTAGCAGACTGACATAAGCCGTGTAGGCAATTTTCAGGAGAAAAGAAGCTACCTTAACTATAAAGTAGTCTTAAAATGTTTCACATTAACTTCTAGCTTAGATGCCTGATTTAGAATGCTATTAAATCAATGTATTTCTCTAGAGGGCATTTTTCTCTTACATGTTATAAAATCTTTAGTGACAGCACAGGAAGTTTAGATTCCTAATGCAGGTACCTAAGCTGGATGCCTGAAGTGTAAATACTTTTCTTTGATCTTGCTATTTTGTTCCAAGGTCACTGAAAGTAGAAAAAAATTCTTGTATTATTTAAACTGATTACCTTTTACATTGAAACTATTGAGACATAATTTAAAGTTATTTCAAAGTTTAGCAACTTTGTTTTACCGGGGGGGGGGGGGGAGGGGAGGAAAAGGAGACTACATACTATGTCCTGTTTCCTAATGTTCAAAAGTATACCAGTCATCTAATGTCACATGGTCTTAAGAAAGGTAATGAAATATAGTATAACTCATATTAGTAAGATATATGGAGAAAAGACAGTATAGCTGAATTTGATTATTTAGATGTTTGAAAAAATCTTGGAGCCAATTTCCAAATATATATGTTCAAAATTCTCTGATCATAACAGCTTTTTGAATCTCACTGAAATTCATTGAATGCTTGGTCAGCTGAGTTGCCTCTGAAAGTACCACTAAATACCTGCTTGCATCTTTTGACACTTTTAATACTTTTTGAAAATCTCTTTCTTCTGAGCTTTTACATCTAATTAATAACCTGTAAGTGACACTTTACACAATTTTTTTCAAAACTACCTGTTTTCTATACTGTAAGAATGTCTTAGTGTTCATCCATATGAGTCCTTTTGACTTCCTTGTGTAGTTTTTATGCTTGTCCTATGTTCTTTATTTCAAGGTCTTGCTACCTTCTCCTTAGAGATATTTATATTTTTCAAATTTTGATAAACTGAAGCTTAGTTTTCTCTTGCTACTTTTAGATATACTCTATTGATTAGAATATGACTACTGTTATGGCCACAAATATTAGCTGACAGTGAGTAGCAGTTCTTTATGCATGTGCTTTTGGTTTGTTATTATATAGTGCTGTCAGAGAAGGAAATCATCTACTCAGCAGGCTACTTTGACATGTTTCTTCTCTGCAAAAAATTTGCATGTGTAATATTAGTGTACGCATTTTTTTCCCTGTATAAGCCAGTCTTGGTCTTTTTATAGTCTGTGCCAAATCCCCTTGCCTTACTGATACAAAGATTTAAATCTGTGTGCATTTCATCATTGGCATGAATGATTTTCAACTGTGTAGAAACTCTTTACATCTGTTTGCCATATTGTAGCGATCTAATTCAGAAGAATCTCCTCACATAGGGAGGTAGCAAAAATGGCTTCGTCCATATGTCTAATAAAAAAGGGGGGGTTATATCTGTAATAGGAGATATATGCTTCTCTACTGTGTAGTGCAAGTGTTTAATGGTAATCATTCACTTGTGTGTATGATACTGTTTGTTTGATTGCTTTACAAAATCAGAAGCCATATTTTCAAAAATTTTACCCTCAAATAAATGAACTTGATACAACTGAAAAAAAAATCCAATTGTTCCATGCCAGCTTGAATTTAGGTAATCTCTTTGGATGCCAGCCTATTGGCTACGTAGAGGCAGTATATAAATCCTAATTGTTGCCTATAGTATTAACAAAATGCACATGGCATTCAAAAATCTATTTGTTTCTACTCATTATCAATAAGGAACAGTGTGCTTTAGCTCTATTATCAGTTATTTTATAAACACTTGGTCCTTGCTGAAAATATTAGAAAATTAGGAATAGAAAGTTAGGAAAAACCATTTGGTCTAACAAACATTTTCATATTACACCAATAAATACCAGCCAACACTCAATATTTATGAAAATCAGTTTATCTCCATACATGTAAATCATTGGTCATATTGCTGTGTTCTCTATTTTCATCTGTTCTTTTTACATTTCTAAATACAAGAACTTAAAATTTTTACTATATCTGTGGCTCTTTGGTTTGGGGTAGTTTTTTTGTTTTGTGAGACGTCACGACTTCCTCTTCAGGAACATTATTGTATTGATAACATTATTCAAATCTTACTCACAACCTTTATTTTCACCATTTAAGAGAATTGTTATCTATGCAGGCTTAAGAGAGACTTGAAAGTTTAAAGGTCATAATATTTGCCTGTGGAAGTATCATAGGATTCACTTCATTATACTGACTCAAAGGGCAGAAGTTTCCCAAATTTTGATATATAATAGAAAGCTTCAAAATCATCTTTAAGAGCTTCAAATTACAGCAGTGGTAAAATTTTGAACATCTGAAGCATTTGTTTTCAAGAATAATTTAGGTTTGTAGTACTTAGCTTTCAGCTGATTTCCAGTGGTATTTCTGAGGCTTTCCAACTCATTATCTGAGGCTTTTAAGAAGTTTAACATTTTGCAGGATCAGTCCTGATATATATATATAAAGTCAGTGGATTAAAAGTTCTGGACTTGTGCATGATTTGTAGATTATCTACACAGTTCACATAATCTAATATTATGTGAATCTCTTGGATAACTTGGTATAATTGCCTGTTTCATGGGTGCACAAATTGAGGTACAAACAAAGGAAGTGAAATGTCCGTGGATTTAAAAATCAGTATTAGTCTTTACATTTCCTTATTCTCATTCAATTTTCTATTGCCTGGCTGTATGAAACAGTCCAATCATTTCTGGACTATTCTTTGTCTTTGAATATTCTACTATGAAAATAAGAAATTGAAAATACTAGGAAATTACTCCAAAGTTTTGGGGGTTTTTTTGTTTGGTTTTTTTAAGGTACTTAATTTGGGAGGAAGGCTGCAATAAAATAAAGACTTGCATATTTTATCAAAGTTCATGCAGACCTGCTTCTGCTTCACTTTACCTCATCAAGGGTATTGTGCTTTGGTGTTTTTTCCTTGGGTTTTTTTTTTTCATGGTTATTTTGTAGTGGCTAGCTAGAGGAATGTCTGACAGAGATGTCAGTTTAGTTTCCATCTGTCTGTCTGACTGACTATGCCATTGAGAATGACTCCTGAGAAGCAGCTAAAAAAAAAATTTTTTTTTTGTTTCTTAAAACACAGTTGCTAGTATAATTCAATGCCATTATTTACAGTCTGGCTTAGAATGCATTTTCAGTTTACAGGATGAAACTGAAGCTCACAGTGAATTTGTAGTATGCAACACTATTATTGCTTGACTTCCTCGTACATACACACGTAAACACTTCAGTATGAAGTGTATTACATTTAGGCTTCTTCATTTCTTTGCAATCAGTAGCAGAAAAGGTATCTTTGTCTTTATTGTCCTGTAATAGATTTTTTCTGTTGTTAGAGCACTGTATAGATATTTAAAGTAGAAAAAAGTGTAAAAATCTTTCAGACTGTAGAAACAGAAGACACTTAAGGACTTATTGCTCTTACTTCCCTGCTCTAAGACTGCACCAAATCAATGCAGCCTATTTCAGGGCCATGTTAATAAAATTATTCTTACAAATATCTACTGAGGGAATTGTACAAAGGCTTAAGTAACCAGTTCCACTATTTAGCTACATTTATTATTATTATTTCACCCAGGAGTTAACCCAGTTCTGTTAAATTAGAGGTTATGCAGTTATTTCTGGATACAGAATACAGCATTATCCTCTATATATGTCAGTTACATGTTAGGCAATTGCTGTCGTGTCCACTACCCATCAATACTGTATTACAGCTCTTCTCAGGGCAGGTTCAGGTGTGTTGTGTATACTTTATCTTCTTTGCCATGCCATTAGCAACAATGCCTGGAAATACCTTCCCTTTTTTCTCCTGTCATCCATAGCATTATTGATAAAATTTGCTGCTTAGAATTATCATGATCTTCCCATACAGATGCACACTTGAAGCTAACTTATGTGGTTAGCTCTTACTAGATATAATGGCAATTCTGCTTCACCTATCATGCATTTTTAGAAAAATAGATTCATGAAATATGTGGACATGTGGAGTTACTTTTTTTTAATAACATCAACATCATTATTAAACTTAAAGATATAAAGAAAAAATTTGATATGGAGTATGCTACCAATAGGAAAACTATTGCAAAAGTCAAGGTAAGCAAACTTTCTTAATTCTCCAATTATGTCAAGTGTTTCAGTAGCTTCTTTGTTTGCAGCCTATTTTTCATAAACTTGGATTTCCATTTTGCTTGTCACAGAGTTCACAGCTGACACACAAAATTAATTGTTCTTTAAGCGAACTTAATTTTGGTACATAATATACAGTGTCAGTGAGCAGGGGTTAAAAGGCAAGTTCTCCCAGAAATGAATCATGGCACATAAAGCAAGGTCAAAATGAGTCCTTCCAAATCTGTGTTTTGAGACCATGCATCCTGCATGCTACTGAGAACTCTAAACTTTAAAAACATACTCTCAGTTGGCTAGGAGTGCTTTTCTGATGCATTTCAGCTGTGTAATTTGCATCCTGGTTCATGCAAACATATGACTGATTCAGAAGTGGATTTTTTTAAAAAAGATGAAAGTCTGTTATTTAATGAATGGGTAAAACTGAAGTAGCACAGTATTCATCTAATCATTCTGGAGTTGGCTATCAGAAAAATTGCATGGAACCTAAACCAATGTGGATAGAAAGCTTTTATGATTTATGTGTGGTCTAAATGTTAAGCAGGCTTCATTAAAAAAGAATTCCTGAATGCTGGAAAGTAACAGAAGAGAAATAAATTTGGTAATGTAAAAGGTGTCTGTGAGCTGCGTGAGTACAGTGTGCGTTTTTATAGGTTTTTTGCAAATAATGTAAAGGGAAATGCTAGACCAAGAATTTGGGACTGATTCACATTCACTAACCAGAGAACACTATTAGTTTAACACATTTCCATCCCAACTGTTTATGACTGTTTTACTATGACTTGTCTTCCCAGCATCGGCATAAGAAGAGACTTGTGCTTGACACAGCTTTTGTTTTCAGAGTTGGGTGTCATGATTCAAACTCACCTGGATCAGCACTGTAGTACCTTTTTTCATGTACTATGTTAATATGTATAAGACCACTATCAAAATGAGTTTTAAATTAATCTCCT
The DNA here is from genome assembly GCF_026419915.1 of Harpia harpyja. Taxonomy (NCBI): domain Eukaryota; kingdom Metazoa; phylum Chordata; class Aves; order Accipitriformes; family Accipitridae; genus Harpia; species Harpia harpyja. The sequence continues at coordinate 22,825,436 of NC_068952.1, forward strand.
AAATGACATGATACTGTTCCTTTGGCATTGACTTAGAAAATTATTTTTTGGCGGGGGGGGTGTGGATTTTTTATTCATGCTTTCTATTTGGTTTTTTTCTGATGAGCACTGAGAAAGAAAACCCCGTTCTTTGTTTACTGCTGTTTTTCACAGAAAATGGGTCTTTTTTTGATACTTTCGTATTCTTCCTCCTTTGGGGAATTTCTGTTGGGAAAACTATTCTTCCTGATACAGCAGGATTCTGGCAACAGGCTTCAGCACACCCTTGCTCTTATTAGTATAAGTTAGGCCTGCTGTTCTTAGGGAAGAACCTCGCAGTCCTAAAAAAGAAGAATGGAGACATATGAAAAATCCCCTTTTTAGGCTTCATCTACTGTAATAACATCAAATAATAAATATTTAATAGTCTATAACTTCCTTTACCTAACAACATACAAGGAAAAAAAGGGAACCATTTTGGATCTCCAGAAGTCAGAAGAGACATCATCTGACACTGATTTTAAATATGTTTTCCTGTCATGTGAAATTAGCTATGATTATCCATGATCCAGGTTTGATTAACACAAATTCTGCATGGAAACATTATTGAGAGCCTTAGTAAGCTAAAACTAATGAAGAATGCAGCGGCTGGCTTGCTGATGTTATTAACTACAACAAATAAAAGACTATTAGTTTAATATTTGTTTCTGCACAGAAATAGAGATTTTAGCATTTCTAAAATATACTTTTAGGGGTTTTTTTTATGTTAGTTTAGTACTTTCAGTGCAAGTATCTTGTGACTAGGTACTTCTATTACAGATTAATGTAGCCTCTTCTGATGTAATTCACCAGTATAACAAAAACCCCTCAAATTTAAATAACCTAGATCGGCCATCTGACATTAAAAGAGTACCAAATCCTGAAATAAAGATACATGCTGCATATTTCCACTGAAGCAATTAAGTGTGACTTGTAAGCAATTCAGTAATTTTCAATTCTGTGTTTGTAGCTAACCCCATATAAACAGTTTCCATCATTGCTTTTTCCCATCAAGCTGAGTGCACTTTGACTTTCTAAGCTAATCAGTGAGAAGACTGGGGGCTAAGTACTTTTTATAAAGGTCTCTCCAGTGAGAAATAGAATTCCTGGGGTTGATCTTCAGACGGTAGTATAGAGACCATCTCTTTATTCAGGTTTCTGCTCCAGTAAGAAAGAGGTTATCTGTTACTAGGCATTTTGTTATTTCATTACTAGGTCTTTGGGTTGATTATCTTTAATTTTAATTTTAGCTGGAGGATTATTCTTTTTGGTACTGATGCATGTCTTACAAAGGGCTTGTAATAAGCTCATTTTTTACATTGATAATAAAGAAATAGAACACCAAAACAGGAACTTATTTCTGCTGCAGTCCATCTCTCATATAAGAACAATAAAGTCCAGCACTGCTGTAGTGCTAGTCTTTATAAATAAAAAGTCAAGAAAGAAAAAAAAAATCTCATACTGCAAGCAACAGTGTTCATAAATACTATGGAAGGGGGGGGTTGTATGTTTCTTGATTGGTTTATTTTTTTCTCCTAGATCCTATCTGTTTTTCATTAGTAAGCTTTAACAAAATTGTGTTGGGCTTTTTTCCTCCCCTCTAGTTTATGAGTTACCTTGGCACCCTCAGCCATGTCTTAGAACCTATGTACATGAATGTCTTTGATTTTTCTAAATTATTTTCCCTTTGAGTTTTGGCAGTAGGTATAGTGGGGAAATTAATGTTCAGCCTGGGATGTTTTGGGAGAAGAAAAGCTCAGTCACAAACTTAGAAATTTTTCAAATATGTTATGTATTCTGTGCCAAGCATGCTCATTCCTTTTGCAAGTTCATTTTCAAAACTCCCTTCTTTGGGCAGCTTTATTTCCTAATTTCTATTTTGAGAGGGCATGCAAATATTAACCATTATCCTTGGCATAATAGCAGAAGCTGGTCATCAGTAAGTACAAGGATTGATTGCTCGGGTCTTTTTTGAAAAGAAACTGTAGTTATCAACTTTTCCAGGAAATAGAACGTACTAACTATCTAAGAGAACTCTAGGTATATGGTGTCAGGGCTGAGTGTCCTGGTTTCAGCTGGGATAGAGTTAACTGTCTTCCTAGTAGCTGGTACAGTGCTATGTTTTGAGTTCAGTATGCGAAGAATGTTGATAACACTGATGTTTTCAGTTGTTGCTCAGTAGTGTTTAGACTAAAGTCAAGGATTTTTCAGCTTCTCATGCCCAGCCAGCGAGAAAGCTGGAGGGGCACAAGAAGTTGGCACAGGACACAGCCAGGGCAGCTGACCCAAACTGGCCAACGGTGTATTCCATACCATGGGACGTCCCATCTAGTATAGGAACGGGGAAGTGGGGGCAGGGAATCGCCGCTCGGGGGACTAGCTGGGTGTCAGTCGGCGGGTGGTGAGCAATTGCACTGCACATCATTTGTACATTCCAATCCTTTCATTATTACTGTTGTCATTTTATTAGTGTTATCATTATCATTATTAGTTTCTTCTTTTCTGTTCTATTAAACTGTTCTTATCTCAACCCAGGGGTTTTGCTTCTTTTCCCGATTTTCTCCGCCATCCCACTGGGTGGGGGGGAGTGAGTGAGCGGCTGCGTGGTGTTTAGTTGCTGGCTGGGGTTAAACCACGACACTGAGCCACAACAACTGACCAAAACCACTTTGTTTCCTATGCTTTTATAGTTATTCTACTATGACAGAGGTGAAAAAAGTCCTTAAGAAAAAGGACATTGTTATTTTACCTCATGATTTCATATACCATTTGCTCTGCCACATGTGCATGCCTCTGAGTAGGTAACTAAAGCACGATTTGCTAGGGAGTTCCTGGATTTCTTGTTCCCTGTGGGTTTCTTGTTCCTCTTGAACATCTAGGCCCAACTTGGTTCAGTGCTGGGCTGTTTTATGTGTTTTTCTGGTTTGATTCTTGCTGATGTATATTCTTGCAGCAGTCTTTGGTTGGAGGAAAACTGTTTAATATGCATTCCTCTGGTAGAGAACTAAGGATCAGAGATTAGGTGACTATCTCAGAAGATATTAATATTGCTAAGGAGAAAGATATTATCCACTTCTTGAAGGTAATTGAACGAAAACCAAAAGCCATTTTGGCTCTCCTTTACTTATAAAAAGGGTTTTCTCACTCTGCGTTTTTTAATAAGAAGATGACTACAGCCTGCATGTGATGTTTTGACTAGAAAGAATGTGTCAGAGTTATGACTCTAGATGCCCTATATGAATTTCTTAAATCTTTTACTGCCCCATTTTATATAATTCTGTGCTCTAGTTTTCATATATTCCATATATTTAATTTTATTTTTATAGATTATAGAGATAAATATAATAAACTGTTTGAGTCAGGAACAGGATATTCATCTTGTAGAATTATATTGTCCTTTGTTTCCGAGTCACCTAGCAAGCAGATCTACCTTGTCTAATATATGTTAGGAAAAAGAAAATGTACGGTCAGTATTCCTTTTTTTCTCTTTATTCTCTGTCTTTTTTTTCCCCTCTTCCTGTTATTCTTTATTCTTTCCTTGATTTATTCTGTGAACATCTCTGGAAATGAATTGAAGTAGCATTGTTTTTTTTTTCATTTGTAAACTGCAAATCTTGCTGGTGTATAAATTCATAGGAGAATGTTTTAAGTGTTTTCACAATCCTTGAGCTGATAAATCACTTGGACAAAAAAAAAGGTTCAATTAACTAAGATCTGTTCATTAAGAAGAAAAACTTCAAGTTGCATCTGTATCACATTGTCAGTTTATTTTTTACCTTTGTTTAATACTTCAGTATACTGGAAGAACTCCCAGAATATCCAGAGTGTTGTCAGACTGTGTGTTTATTTTAGAGAGAGTTCTGGTAATTTTTACATGGAAACCTAAAAAAATGTGAGGGATGTGGTGATTTCTGTTGCTGGTATTCATGGGGATTTTCATTGTTGCTTTTCTTTTTTTTTTCTTCTGTTTTTGTCCATAGTGTTTAGACTAGGTTGGTCTGTTCTTGTTCTAATTCTTAAAGGTGAAATTTTAAAAATGTATCTAAAAATACACTGAAGATTCTGCTGTTTTCTAGAATTGGCAAAGAGGCTGAATTGGTTTATAACTTCTGATTTACATTCTGCTGTTTCAGACTTGACTCAGTCTTCTGGTGCTTAAATCTATTTTGGCTTCTATGTAGTCCTTGGGACACAAAAAATGAATTGGGCCATTGTATTCTTTTGAGAATGCCAAACACATTAAAGGTAATGTAAGACAGAGGAAATAGCAGCTCATATCTATAACTACAGCTTGTCTAATTTGTTACTCTTGACAAATAAACCTTGACTCGACTGGCAAATAATAATAATTTTCAAAATAGAGTATTTACAAGAATTATATATTCTTATTCTTTCTCTTGAAATACTTTAACTTTCTGTAGTGTTATTCTGGTAATGGTAATGGTGCAAGTTAGTGTAATTTTTTTAATTGATTCCCATAGCCTAAATCTGTGGTAATCTGAGTATGGGTAAATCCCTGGCAAACAGGTAATCTTAGTAAGGTTAAAATATCTCCCTTCTAATTTCTAGTTCAGGATTAAAGGCCCATTTTTATAGATGACTTCATATAGTCAGTCTAGACAGTCTAGTTATAAAAAATATTTTTTACTTGTTTTCTCTTACTCACTGTAATCAATAAGGTGCTTAAGATAGTGACAAATACTAACTTTATCTGTGTCTGTCGCATTCTCATTAGTAGTATAAATGCATCTCTCTTCCCAGTGCTTACACAAATGCCTACCTTCATGTATGAAGGATTAATTCTCCTGTTCATTGTGCTTAGTGTGTCTGCAGAGAGTATGAATAACCTCTTGTACTACTGTTCTGCCTCTGTTCTGTTGGACTCTTCATGAAGAAAAAATCATGTAGCAATAAGTAAAATTTTGGTCTCTTTTACCCAGTAATTTTTGTAGTCTCTTAACTTGAGAAGCAAGTCAATGCCAGTAATGCTTCTGTAACTAATATTTCTCTTTAAATATTCTCTCCTTTAAGCCCTCCACAAATGCAGCTCACATTGGCTTCAGGGAGTGTTCTATAAATTCAGAAGATATGAATTTTGCACATATGATGAATGGTATAGACAACAGATTTGTCTCTTGTTCTTTAAATGAAATAATGAAAATGGGAAGGTATAGTTTATCTGAAACTAACTGAGGGTTACTCTCTTCTTCTCTTTTAAAAAATTATCCTGTTTTGAGAATTGACACTTTGCCATAGTGAACTCTGGAGGAGAGAAATAACCAAACCTATCTGTTATGTTTTCCAATTTTCAGTCCAGTTTTACGGCTCCTGATTTTCAGGTATTTATCTCCTGAAAATGATTTTTTTTTTTTTCTGTTTGTTGTGCATCTCATTGTTCTACCCTCCAGCAGGGAATTGTTACTACAGTATAGAATGTGAGGAATCTCAGTAAGAGAATTCTTCAAAAGCAGGGCAACATCCCAGCCACTTGCTTTAGATATTGTGATATTTTAATGCCTAAAATTTTGGTATTTGGTTACAGCAAAGTGATTCAGATAGTCAAATGGCAACAAGATTCCCAGTCCTGTAACTGAAAAGGATAAATGACTATTAAGTAACATTCAGAAGGCTTGTGTATTAAATGAGGAGCTGAACAAAAGTAGTCCAAAATAAACACTAGGCACTGAGATGGTTCTGAACTCCTGCCCTTCTCTGGCAGTGGGGCACTTGATGCAGGTACCTTAGATACCTTGGCTTAGTCAGGTTCAGAACCTAAGTTCATCTTCTGAGGATAATAACCTAAATAAACATTTAAAATCATAGAATTATGCTTTACAGGGCATATGGCTTTCATTGTTGCCCACCATTTGCCTACTAAGTTAATGGTAATAGCATTTGTCAGGAACCAGGAAGCCTTCAATCTGAAACCAGTTGATGGAGTTCAAACTTGCACTTCCTATTTTCCAGAAATGTACCTTAGTTAAAGGGCTAAGGGCTAGTTTTGGTTTAGAAATCCTTTGCCCTTTATCTTGAGGATGATCTCCCATGCATCCTGGAATGCAAGACCTGGAGAGCTGGTGAGAGCATGCAAGAGGAAATCTGAGTCTATCCATATAGCTGTGACATGCAGCCCAGGAGCATGGTATATTATCACTCTGTAGGTTTCCAGTCTGAATATTTTAATTTGGTTTTGAAAAAGCAAGAGGATGCTTCTGTGACCCAGATTTTCTTATGAAGACTGAATTACCAAGATAAGCATTGCTCCTCCCTAAGGAAGATGTCAGATATTTGTTAAATAAGAACAAACTCCCTAAGGAAGATGTTGTCAGATGTTTGTTAAATAATAACAAACTGCAAGAGAATAAGATACTAACTAAATTTCATTAATCAGAAGAAGAGCAGTAGGTCTTTGGGAAATCTATAAATATCTGCATCAAAAGATAGGTTGCTTTGCTTAGTGATTGGAGCAGGTAATTTTATGTATGAAAGCTATGCTATCTGCTGACTCTTGTAATAGAAAAGGAAGTAGATTTTTCTCTTGCACAAATAACCATATATATTAAAAAATCCTATGCCCAAAGCCTCTAAAAATCTAGTCTTCTGGGAGGGCAGGCTTTAGATCTTTTCAATTATGAGATGGTATAAGAACAGAAGGTTATAAAATAAATGAGAAAATCTACTTCTTAGATGCTTTTAGTTCTGGAACTATTCCTTAGCATGTGCAAGTATGTTCTGATACAGAGTGTAGAATCTCCAGTATCAAATCCAGGTTTTAGTATGAGGAACAGAAGTACATTGCAATTGCACGGACCTTGAAGGAAAATAGCCTACTAATAACAGTCAGCTTGGTAAATCCTGTATTGTATTTGACACATTACAGAGTTGTCTGCTTCTTTGTGATTATTTTTTTTTCCTTAAAAATGCTATGTATTTTCAGGTTGGATGAGTTACTTGAAACATTTCTTGAAGATAATGATCCTGATAGCACTCTGGATGTTGGTGCTGACATGCGCAAGATCAAGTATTGCTTCATTCATGTGAAGGTATTTCTTTTAAACATAGATGGAAGTGCAGCTGGCACTGAAAATAACTTGAAGACATTCACGGTTGAAAAGTGTCAAAAGAAATGCAATACAGTTGAGAGGCATTGCAAAGGGGTAAAACATTGAACTGTGAAGAGCATGGAGGACTGATAGACAAGTGAAACTTAGTTGGAAAAATTCAGCAGCATTTTGTGGAAACTCCACTATTGTGGTTTAACCCCAGCCAACAACCAAGCACCATACAGCTGCTCGCTCACTCCCCTCACAGTGGGATGGGGGAGAGAATCGGAAGAGTAAAAGTCAGAAAACTTGTGGGTTGAGATAAAGACAGTTTAATAAGAAAAACAAAAGCCGTGCATGCAAGCAAATCAAAACAAGGAATTCATTCACTACTTCCCATCAGCAGGCAGGTGTTCAGCCATCTCCAGGAAAGCAGGGCTCCATCACATGTAATGGTTACTTGGGAGGACAAATGGCATCACTCCAAACATGTCCCCCGCCTCCTTCTTCTTCCCCCAGGTTTCTATGCTGAGCATGACATCATATGGTCTGGAATATCCCTTTGGTCAGTTGGGGTCAGCTGTCCCAGCTGTGTCCCCTCCCAACTCCTTGTGCATCCCCAGCCTACTCGTTGGTGGGGTGGGTTGAGAAGCAGAAAAGGCCTTGACTCTGTGTAAGCACTGCTCAGCAGTAATGAAAACATCTCTGCACTATCAACACTGTTTCCAGCACAATTCCAAAACATAGCCCCATACTAGCTACTGTGAAGAAAATTAACTCTATCCCAGCCAAAACCAGCATGGCCACTAAGGATCTTGGCATGCAGTAAATTGTAAGAGAGCATTGGAAGTTATTGGAATCAACACAGACAAGTTATTTGTGTATGGATAGATGTAGCCATCTGTATTCCCAGCACTACGGAGGCTTTATTTTGGACAAGCTATGTTGAAAGAGATAAAAATAAAGAGTAAAAACACCATATCCATGAATCTGTTACACCAACTCTTCTGTTGGTGTTGTAAGCCTTTCTAAATCATTGAGCAAACATGATACACTTAAACTAGGAAGAACAGGTGAAATTAATAGGGAAAGCAATAGAAGATAATATATACTTTTCTGTATTTTGGGATATAGTTTTCCAATATAACAATGTATACATTCCTGATCTTAATTTATTGTCTTTAAATAATTAGGTTTTAGTTATATCGTTAATACTGAAAGCTCTGTGGTACTAGAGAACACTGGAACCTATGTGAAGAAAGAGTAAAGTAAATTGTACATGTGGTAGTAAAGATCCACACATAGAACTTGTCCCATACTTGACACAATGCATATAACTTGACAGTCAACTGGTGGCATGATTTTGTTCTGTCGAGTTTAGAAAGGCCTTAGCTTTTCTACCATAGCTACACAGTCTCAGAGTAGAATAAATACATAGCTGGAGGTAAAGTTAAAAGTGTGCTTTTTTTCTTTCTTCTAATAGCAACTAATGAATCATTCCAAGATTTCTGATAAAAAGCTGCTCTCACAATACATCCCTGAAGAAAAAGAGACTAACAAAGAAACAGGAGAAGAATTGAAAAAACTGAAAGAACTTCTGCAGCAAAGAGACAATGAAATCAGTATCCTTTGTGAGGAAAAAAATAATATTTGGGTTTGAGCTGATCTGGCTACAATGGGTTTTGTGTGTGTGAGATAGGCATTAGCTGTATGGAAGGAAATTCTCTCTACTGACCCCACTGTATTAAAGCAATTACTCAGTTCCTACTTTTATGTGGCTGGACTTCTGCTTTGCACCTGCTTCTACTTCAGTTGTGACCCAAACCAAAATCCTGGATCCAGGTACCACTTAGCTTTAGAACGGTCCAGCCAAGATCCAAATACTGTGGATCAGGCCACACCTAAAACATTCTTCTCAAGAAAATTAAACTATTTTTTAGACTAGGAAACTCCGATACTATATAAAGACCAATTTATTACCTTAAAAAGAATAGAATTTCCTGTATTATTTTTAGCCAAATGAAGTACTACTTTGGGGACTATTGGGCTATTTGCCTTTAGAATAAATATAAAAATTGTACATTTTACATGCAACTCTAAAATTTAAATTAAAGCTAAAGCTTTTTGCATGTAAAAATACTAAACTGCTTAGATGTGATTTGTCCATTTCACTGCCTCACAGGAAACACACAAGTAGCTGCACTGTTGCATGATGCGTGGGAATTGTTTTTAGCAGGTTGACAGAACTGTGGGCAGACCACAGCATCACTCTGTCCCTCACGTTGTGGCTACTTGGTGGGTAAAATTTGAAGATGGCAGAGAACTGAAAAAATGGTTTTGTTTTTGAGTTTATAGGTAACAGATTCTTTTACGGTTATTAGTAAAAAGCAAACCCACTTGCATTCTTTGTGTTCAAGAATTCCAGATCAATTTTATGTCAAATGAGAATGCCATTTTACATCAGGGTGTAGCATGCTACCAGTCGGAATTGAGGTGGCAGGAAAGCTTCTCTATTTCTGCTCTGTGACAGAAGATAAGATGTTCATTTTCCAAGGTGCACTTTCAAATAAATTTAGTTATAACACTGACTTATCATTCCTTTTAAAAAATTCTTCAATTTTCATGTCAATTTTAAGGTCTGGATTGCCAGAAACATTTCTTCCTGAAATAAATTATTTCATTAGTATGAGATTGATAATGAAAAAAAGCAAAACATCTCTATCAAATGCACTTGTGCTTGATAGATATACAGCTTTGTTTGCAGAAGTACTAGGAAGAAACTTGTGTAAATCCATGTTAGAGTTATATAGGAATAATATAAGAATTAAGACTTTGTACACAACACTGATTCACAGAGTCTGCAGCTGCTAAGTGACTGTACATCATCATTAGAAAATAAATAAACTATGAGGTCCTTCCTGCCTATGGTATCTGGGATCTATCATAACAATTGAATTGTAAAGTGTTTTATTATTACTACCTAGTCCAGTTAATAATATTCCTCAAAGACTACTTAGATTTTCTGCTGTTCATTTAGAAGATTAATTAAGATTAAAATGAATAGCGTATTAAAAAACATATCATGGACTCCTGTGGTTCTGGCTGAGTGCACATAGGATTTTCATTGTAAGCCCTCTATAAGCTGTTAGACACAATGTATTTACACCAAATATAGTTCTAGTAAATGCATAGTGTTATTGGAATAAATTTCCTAAAGACCTTTTCTGCATTTTAATAAAAATTCTTATTGTGAAAAGCTTAAAGATGCACTTGCCAGGCTACTTGTAAGTTAAGGGGTTTTTTTCTTTTGCTTGGAAATTTTGTTTATTACAGAATTTAAAGAATAAAAAAGGGAGTGTCACACAATGGCAATAAGATATTAGAGTTTTCATTCCTGTTTGTCTGTAAATGCTTTTAACAGGGGTTGATTGAATGGGATCAACAATTGTGGTCAATGTGTGAGGTTGTCACTGTTTAGTAAAAATGAATCTGCTCTTTGGAAAAACTAAGGTGGATGAATATAATTACAAAGAATATGCCAAAATCCAAATTCACATTCATGTATAGGCTTCAATAATGTGCATTGTTCCACTTGGAAAAAAAAGACTTAGGGATGAACAAAGATGATTGTTTCTTTATAAAAAAGAGGTCCTTAATGATTTCCTTAATGTACCTTGCAGATATTCTGGTAAATATGCTAAAAAAAGAAAAAAAGAAAGCGCAAGATGCTCTTTTCCAGCTTAATGCTGCCTCTGCTTGTTCTACAGTCTTGGAGAAGTCTCCTTCTATAAACTTGGAAGAAAGTCAGAGCCCGTCTAACTGTTTTAGTCTGAAAGAGGCAAAAGATTTCAGCTCTTCAGTTCACAGACTACCTTTTCTTTCCAGAAAAACAGGTTAGTGTAATTAATTAAGTAAACAGTTATTAGATTATTACAATATGGTTTACAGCATATCCTTCAAATGTGTACCAGAAAAAGAAAGTGTTATTTTCAAAATCAGCTGTATTGTGCTAATTCTGTATCCACAAATGCAGGGATTTAAATTTATAGCCCTCTCAAGGTGCTGAAGGCTTTTATAAACTGATGTGAATACTCTGTTGAACAGTCCTACAAAACCAGAATATAAATTCAGTTGCAGGCCCTTGAATCTTTGATTAAATTCTCTGAAAAGGATATTTTTAGCATAATGCATTAAAAAATGCTAGGAAATAATATTTTTCCGCTGGAAGTTTTGAAAATACTGGCTTTTAACAAAAAAGATATCTAAACCAGAACTGCAGATATTGAGAGAATTTTTGTGCAGGCATTATTATATCCTTATACACCAATGAACACAAATTTTTTTTCTTTTTTTTTTTAATATTCCAGCCTAGGAGAGAAATCTTACATTCAAATAAAATGAAATTTCATTTATTATGCTTCTAGCTCTGATATCACAATGTAAACACAAAATTTTTTGTGATTATGTGCAAGAATTTTTTTTTATATTATACACTTTAGATATCTGTGTTTTATTTAGCATTTTTAATAAACCATAGTGGTTATTTCTATTGTTAAAAAAATTAATGTGATTAAGTAAAATGAGAACTTAGTTCCAGAAATGACAAATAGCTCCATTTTTCTGCATGTGGGCAGCTTTGGTGAAATGGTACCTTTCTGGAGCAAGACCTTAGTAAGTGTGAACAAAGTCAAAATTCTTATGTATTTAAAAAAGATATATTTTAATTGTTCCTCAAGTGGTTTAATAATTCACATCACTTGCAAACAAGTTAGAGCTGAGTTCATAAATAATGCATTCATTTAGGATAGCTAACACACTCAACACCATTTTACCATGTGCCGTGCCTTTGTCAGCAGATGAGTACTATTTGTCCGTAAGCAACTTAAAGGTTTTTATCTCTTATGGTAAAGCCAGTGTATTGTTATTCATACTTTATTCTAATTGAGCTGTTTTTTAAAATTTAATAGGTGAGCATATCAAATACTGTTCATTGAAAAAAGAATTATTTGGGACAGATGGTTGGCACAGGGAGTCTGTCACAATGATGAAATATTGTCTTTGGTTAATCAATAAGTAAAAGTAAATGTAATTGATTCCCATCCTGTTCAGATAATAAGTGTTAAATGGACATCAGTCTGGGATGAGAAGGTAGTTTTGAGATAAGACTTTTTATGTGATTGAATTGCCCATTATATGGTTTTCTCATCCTGAAAGTAGCTGGAAACGTACTCCCTTCTTTCCAGTCCTCTTTTCAATCAGTTTTGAGTCAGGTTCTGTTACTCTGTATCATTCCACATGGACATGAAAACTGCAAAGTCCTCAATAACTAAGATGCTAAGTGTGAACATGAAAGTCTTCCCTTACGTTCACTTACAGTTTATTTATTTTTAAGCTTTCCAGTTATATTGCTTGAGGGCTACAGATAAATGAAAAGTTATTTTTTGACTATTTTAGGTGGCTGTGTATGTCTGCATTCCTTTAGAGCAGCCTGACATTCTGCTACAAGCCTAGTCCAGTAATGTTGGCAGCATTTGGACTTACAATCTTTTGTAATGTATAGCTGTTATAATGATAATGCCTTAAAACGTAGTTTCCTAAAACGCTTGTGTTATTGTGCTCAGGGAATACTTAGAATGGCAAACATTAAAAAAAATGGTAGAAACACTGTTAATAATACGACATATACAGCCTTGCCAGTACGCCTTAAACCCAACCTCAGGATACCAATTGTCTCTGCAAGAATATAACTGAGTGTCCAGGCTCTTTCGTGCCTTCGTGTTTCTAAAAATGACAGTATTTTCTACTTAATATATAGATAACTTTATTTTTCTCTTTCTTTTGTTTTATTTCTTAAAGTTCTGAAAGGAACAAGCTTCAATATTTATCTTCATACTGTAACTAACATTTATCTTAAAAAGCTCTTGTAGACTGGAGATTATATATTTTTCAAATCAGCTTGTAGGGTTTTCACAATTTGATTCTCTGTGGTACCAAGAGACGAATTTAAGAAAAATTCACTGTATAACACTTCTAAACATATGCAGACAGTTCATCAGAAAATGCTGAAAAAGGTCTCACTGTGTACTTATACATAGTACACATAAAGCCACCATATCAGATGTAAAGTCTTGCTACAGGAGAATTTTAATGAAACTTAAATAAATTTTTTAGAAGTATTAGAGCTTTTCTGTAGTCTTTAAAATTACATTTGAGATTTAAAAATTTTATTTGAAATTTTAATATATAAAATACCAGAATAGATAATGACCCAAAATTTAGGAAAAATAAAACAAGTATTTAAGAACATGCAGTAATAGTTAGAATAGAATCATAGAATCACAGAATGGTTTGGGTTGGAAGGGACCTTAAAGATCATCTAGTTCCAAGCCTCCTGCCATGGACAGGGACAGCTTCCACTAGACCAGGCTGCTCAAAGCCCCATCCAACCTGGCCTTGAACACTTCCAGGGATGGGGCATCCACAGCTTCTCTGGGCAACCTGTTGCAGTGTCTCACCACCCTCACAGTAAAGAATTTTTTCCTTATATCTAATCTAAATCTATCCTCTTTCAGTTTAAAACTGTTATCCCTCATCCTATAACTACACTCCCTGTTAAAGAGTCCCTCCCCATCTTTCCTGTAGGCCCCCTTTAGGTACTGAAAGGCTGCAGTAAGGTCTCCCTGGAGCCTTCTCTTCTCAAGGCTGAACAACCCCAACTCTCTCAGCCCTTCCTCATAGGAGAGCAGCTCCAGTCCCCTGATCATTTTTGTGGCCCTCTGGACTCACTCCAGCTGGTCTATGTCTTTCTCATGTTGGGGGCCCCAGAGCTGAACACAGTACTCCAGGTGGGGTCTCACCAGAGTGAAGTAGAGGGGCAGAATCACCTCCCTCGACCTGCTGGTCATGCTTCTTTTGGTGCAGCCCAGAATGCAATCGGCTTTCTGGGCTGCAAGCGCACATTGCTGGGTCATATTCAGTTTTTCATCCACTAATACCCACAAGTCCTTCTCCTCAGGGCTGTTCTCAATCCATTCTCTGCCCAGCCTGTATTTGTGCTTGGGATTGCCCCGGCCCACATGCAGGACCTTGCACTTGGCCTTGTTGAACTTCATGGTGTTTGCACAGGCCCACCTGTCAAGCCTGTCAAGGTCCCTCTGGATGGCATCCCTTCTCCCCAGCATGTCAACCGCACCACACAACTTGGTGTCGTCAGCAAACTTGCTGAGGGTGCACTCAATCCCACTGTCCATGTTGCTGACAAAGATGTTAAACAGTGCCAGTCCCAATACTGGCACCCGAGGAATGCCACTCCTCACTGCTCTCCACTTGGACATCGAGCCATTGACAGCAACTCTTTGAGTGCGACCATCCAGCCAATTCCTTATCCACTGAGTGGTCTGTCCATCAGATCCACGTCATTCCAATTTAGAGACAAGGATGTCATGCGGGACAGTGCCAAATGCTTTGCACGAGTCCAGGTAGATGATGTGTTTGGCTCTTATCCACCAATGCTGTAACCCCATCATAGAAGGCCACCAAATTTGTCAGGCACAATTTGCCCTTAGTGAAGCCATGTTGGCTGTCACCAATCATCTCCTTATTTTCCATGTACCCTAGCATAGTTTCCAGGAGGCTCAGCTCCATGATCTTGCCAAGCACAGAGGTGAGACTGGCTGGCCTGTAGTTCCCCAGGTCTTCCCAGGGCCAGAGGGCTCAAGAAAAAAAAAAGTTCTGAGATTCAAAGTCAGTAAAAAGAAAGCCAGTACTAGGAGAAGCAGCCTATGCCACGACAAAAAAAAAAAACAAACCACAACAAACTATAAATTACAGCTGATTATCACACGAAGAAAAAGACTGTATCTGTATGAAGCATTCTGCTTCCTTTGTAGGCAAGTTACTGTTTTAAGATCCTTAGCTGCAAAGTACTATAAAACCTCAAGTGATTATTACTATTTTTCTATTTTATTATAAAGCTATGACAGTGCAAAGATATGTTGGTTCATTCCTTGGCAGCCAAATACTCTTAGCTCTGTCTTCTAATGGCTAGGATATAGCTCTCTTTCCTTTTGGACTCAGACCTGAACACATTTTTGTGCTTCAGACTTGATTAATCCCATTTGTTCTACCTAAGAATGAAGCAAAATGTCTTGAAAGAACACCATCTGTTGAAAAACATAGTGGTCAACTTACATAGCAAAATAAGTTATTTACCATTATGTAACTTTAATACTCTGATATCCACCAAATACATATTCTGACTCAAGGTTTTCCTTTTAACCTTCACATTTCTATATGGATTTGAAAAGCTTCCTCATCATGGTAAGTTTTTGACAGCCTACTGCAACAATGAAATTGTCAACTGGCTGGGGAGGCTTATGAAAGATTGGAAAAAAGTTTGATTGGGACCATTGCAAATGTATGAAATGCTCTTCTCAGGAGTTTAGGAATTACCATAAACCTCATCAGGACTCATAACTAATTCTTCTAATATTGTCTTGCACTCTTTAATTAATGTGTCTATTAAAGAAATTCCAGAAACTTATGTTGTCAACCCCAAAAGTTATAAATACTGAATCATGCACCTTAAAAGATGAGTTTAAAAACTCAAATCATTAGATTCCAGAAGAGTGACTTTTAAAAGATATGGAGGTATAAGCAATATTTACTGTTAATATTTTGGAAAAAGTCGTCTCCTGCATACTAAATTTTCAGAACTACCTGAAACCATTCCTAGAACCTGATTTGAAGGTTTTAAGGATATATTTCACTTTATCCATATAAGTAATACCACAGGATTTAAGTATGTGCTTAAATCTTTATAGAAACAGCAACTCAAACAATGCAGATTATATTGACCAGTTAGCATGGATTGTGTAAGTAAGGGGGTTTTTATAGTGGTTAATTGAAAAGGGTTAACTGTTAAGCATTGCATTTCTCTTTCCTTACATCATCTGAGCTGATTATTTATGACAATAATTAACAATATTCTTGCAAATTGTTTCAAAATCCACATAAAACATCTTCCAGTAACTGTAGACAGATTTTTGTTGCATAGTTGCGTGTTTTCTTTATTTTCTAATTGAATTGTTCAAATAAAAAGATTTGTTGGTGTCAGTAGGTTCTAGACATGCTTATGTTTTCGTTAGTAAAGAAGAGCATGCCTCATCCTAGATTATCGTGTATAACTTTTACATATTCATGACTTACATTATTTTATACTGGGTTTTATGCATTTTGTGAGGATTTTTTTAACTGAAAGGAGAGACAATCTTCAGCTCGAATTTCAGACAGGACAGCTGACAGTTAGAACTTAGATTTTGCTAGTGTCCTAATGTGGATAGATTTCTTAAACTATTTAAGGTTGCCAATTATCTTCTAAAATTGCTTAGTGTTTGAACTAGCAGTCGATTGTCACAGTTGTTATTTTGTTGAGTACTCTAAAACTTTAGTAGGATTGTGACTGTTTATTGTAGAGGAGATTGCACGAAGGAATGGGAAAGAAATTATCATAGATGTAAGCAGGAGGAAAGTTAGAAGGAATAAATGAATATACAAGAGTTGTATATCATGAACTGCATACATGTGAAAGAACCAGAACTACGACTAAGAACAGAATGCTGAAAAAATTAGAAATTTGAATCTTAAAAGTTCTGTTATCCTGGTTTCTGCAAAGGAAATAACCCTTCTTGAGCTCTGCAGTTTTTTAAACGTGATTCAGGAAGAGAATTAAGAAGTCAGTAACATAATCAGACTATCAAAAGGCGCAATGAGATCCTGCACAAAAGGCTATTGATGAAACTGAGTAGTCAGTAATTAGGCATAAAATACTGCTTAAAAAAAAAAAAATTAAAGACTATTGAATGAGAGTATAGTAAAACTCCTGCTTCATGTTTTATACCAGTCCAGTGATAAAAAATCGAGATGAATCCTACAGAAGTTTATATCATGGATTTTTACAGTGGGTGATTCACATATTCTTTAGAATTATCCAACACTGCCATGCTTTCACTCACCATACAGGATACTAAGCTAGATTGATCTTGCATCTGTTCCCTTATGGCTATGCCTATGTGTGTTTGTTCTTTATTTATCTCCTAAAACAAAGGAGAGGTTGAGAATTTGTTTGGTGATTTCTTTCTTATACCACTTCCTGTTTCTGTGTAGAATACTCTTCCATTTTGCTGCTTTCCATTCCAAGTTACTCAGTTGCTGAGGAAATCCCTTTGACTCCTACTTTTCCTATTTGTCATGCTCCTTCTGATTTTATAGGAAGAATTCACTTGATTTGCTGTCATAATAGTATTAACTAAATATAATTATGTCCTCATAACACAAAGCTTTTGATAACCTCAGAAATACATTAGCAAAAAGTAGCTATCTTTTATCAACAAATGACTAGTATAATTACATCTTTTATGCAATGCCACTTATTCTTTAGTCTTTAAATAAGAATCTCAGAAGCATTAGCAAATTCTCAGCTTTGATACTATGCTGTCTCTTGCAAACAATTGTGTGCATATGTACATGTGAAGTTTTTTGAACATAAAGTAGGAACCAGCATGTCAGCTCAAATTGACTGGATTGTTGAACCTGATCTCCTGCACTCTGCATTGGCAAGGACTAATATTTCAGGAACAGTTTGGATGATGACCTGACTTTGATTCTGTCCTGACATTTCATCACATGCTAGAAGAAAATTGGAAGTGAGGTTTCATTCTCACTCAAGCACAGTCTCATTTTTCACATATTGCAAACCTGCAAATAATATTCATAATTATAAAGTTATCCATTCCTTTCAAAATCCATCTGAACTGTATACATATGTCTTCTTGTCTATAGGGATTAAGGATTTGCTAAAGATGTGTGAAAGGGCTTGGGCCTGAGCCAGGGTCGAACTCCCAAGTGGAACCTTTAGCGTGATATTAAAGCTATTCTTCATCATTTAAACACTTTGCATACCTTACATTGTTTATGAAGATTTCAATTTACAGCATGTAGCCTATATCATATGTTAACTATTTTAACAGTTTAGTTATTTTGCAAGCTTTCTTTTTTTAATTCTGTTCTCTCAACTCTACAGTCAGCCTGTTCTAATGTGATATAAAATGGTATTTCTAGTGTCTCTAATATCTTTAATCATGTCTCTAATGTGTTTTCCATTTTCCTATCTCATTTCCTTATCCTGAAAGCAGTTAAACTAGGAAATCAGAAAGTATAGGGAAAAAATATTTAGTTTAGTTAAATAGTTGTGGGAAAGTCTAGCTAATAATTAGTTTCTTAAAAGACAAATTATTTAGTTTAGAACTTTTCATTTATTTTGCAGTTGATACATTGTGTAGCTTTAACATTTGTTTGCCCAGAAACAGGTCTTTACCATTCTGTGCTAGAAAATAGAATAATTTCATTCTGTTACTTTCATGCTAGATTTGCTGCTGCTTTTGCATTGTAAAATCTCCAGACTCTACTCACCTGTTGCCCAGTCCATCAGAAAAAGTAAATTATGCTGCTAAATTTATGAAAAGTAGGTGAATGATAGGAGTACAGGCAGCCTTGTGCAGGCAAAGTTTATTTCTCTGTATCGTAAAAAATGTATTATCTCATGGTACTGCTATCTCTGTATGGCAAAACTTATTTTTACCATTTTTTCCCATATGACCTAGGGCCATTTCTGCACTGAAAGGTATAGGTAATCATGTTTCTAGTCTATCCTATCCAGACACTGATTTAAGCAGGAGAAATGCAGCTATACTGTTTCACCGATGAGCTTGAGGTAAAAATCTGTGTTAAGAGGAAAATTTTTATCTTGAGCTCATCACAGCAGTAAAACAATTCCTGGACCAAATTTGTCTCATGGCAGGCTGACTTGGAAGGTGAATGCGTGACTTCTACAACTGTACATGTCTATATAGGCATGCCTGTGATTTTATTTTTTTTTTTTAATTCCATCCTGCATTGAATGTGTGTGCTCTTTCAGGAGAAACTGAGAGAATATAATACATCTTTGAAGGCTTGACATATCGTAGTATTTACCTTCCTGTACATTCTGTCTTTTCCCCACCTCCGGTATGCCTGCAACTCTAAATAGCAGCCCTTAATGCTAATGACTGTAATGACTGTATGAACACAAAGAGAAACAAAGCCTAACACCCCAGATTTGATTTCCAAGTAGGTCTTTGGGCATGTACCATTGTATCATATTTTCCAACTACTAATAAATACTAAGTTGTAAAGAGTTGAATTAATATTAAATGGTATTTTTTCTGAACAGGTATGTCTTTAACTGCTGGTTTAAATATCAGGGCTCATATTCAAAATAAGGTCATTGTTAAAATATTGTTGAACATGAGGTTTGATACCAGTGGAAGACCTAATAAGAACGACTGAAATTGGACATGTGGATTGTTGCTGTATTTTGTATTGTTCTTTTTTCAGTGTATATTATAGTCTGTATTACGATGTCCTCCCTGATGATTAGAGCAGAGGAATACACAAATGTAGCATTCTAGTAATGCCATAGGTTTTGCTGATGATATTGCATTACATAGCACTGAATTCTTCAGCTAAAAATTGTACCGGTTTACATGCTGACAGATTTGTTCTTCTTGGATCCCAAAGGACTTCTTTTAGGAGGGAGTGGTAGGTAGGCTGCCTGAAAGCAGTGGAAGGCTGCCTGCTGCTGACATTTTGGCAAGCCAGCTCCCATCATTGAGGAGGTTTTACGGATTGCATAAGACAGCTTTAGAGTGAACAGACCAGAATGTTTTATCTTAGTCCAATTGTCATACCATGAAAGAGGAGAACTTACTTTTCAATACCCATCTTAATCACAGAACACTCTAAATTATAAATCCATAACTACATGAATAAGAGTTAGCAAAACATTCTAACATACTCAGTAGCTGCTGTTATTTATTGCATCATAATATCTTTCATAAATCTGAAACAGACATAACACTCTGGCTATGAATTTAATTTATGTTTCAGATGAGCATTCCAGAAAATGCAAAGATAAGTTATTGACTTAATAACCTGAGCTTTACAAATGCTTCAATGATTTTATTTTTAATACAATAATTTAGTTCATCATAACATCTCTACTGCAGCTTTAGTTTTATTCATAATTCATACGTGGTAGAGAGATTGTATGTGGAGTCCAAATTCAAATGTAGAGGTACATACAGTCTTTCTCAGGAGATGGTGTCAATTATTACAAATCAGTATTTTCAGGATAAGTCAAAGTATGAATGAACCTGGCAAACCAAGAAAAAATCAGACTTCATTGTACATGTCACTGGAGTGATAAACATTTTGTTGTATTCTACTTTTATCACATTATATCACTTCTTCTGTACAGATAAGTCTTATTTTGAAATAGGTCTCAGACTGCTGCTTGCTTGTAGCATAATTCTTTCAGTGTACGAGACGTATGATACCATTTTTCCTCCTGCTGTTTTTTTTTTTTCTCCTGAAATATAAACAGTTTGGTTACCAGAAAACAGTGTGAATATTGCGACATTCAAAGAGCACAATGAATCTTATTAAGAACTTGAAATAGTTGTATATGCTGATGGGCTTGAGACGGATTATTTTGCTCTCACAAAAGATTCTATGAAGATCATATTTTGACAATTTTTAGCCATTTTCTTTATCTTTCATTGAGAAGTTGTGAGGGTTTTTGAGAGATTGTTGGAGAACTTAACCTGCTATGTATCCCATTCAGTGTTTAAGATCGCTTTTTGCTAGCTAGTATGCAAGCATGTACAAAAAAGAGCACTCCTACTGAAGGGCTGAGAAGCTGACTTTAACATGAAAGGTGAAAGATGGTTTCTATAAACAGATGGTGATTATGAAAAGCAGGAAAGTGGTGATGATAACACAACAACTGCTCAATTCTGAAAGCTAAATATTTTCATCTTGTATTAAGACTTCTCAAAATATTATCTTAGCTATTTTATATATTTATGTAATAATTTGGGGGAGAATCTTCCTTCTGTTGTTGGAAAACCCACAGAAAGCTCCCTAAAAGAAAGGATTGACTGAGGTTTTCCATCAGAATCTCTTCTATGATGTCCTTCAGTTCAGAAAAAGGCGGGTCTCAACCCTCCAGAAAAATTAAGTGCTTAGCAAACCTATATGATTCCTGGAGTCTTTTCTGTGTCGACTAATGCTTTGGAGTATCTGGGGACAGACTCCTAGCACTCTGCTCATGACAGATCTTTTGTCAACAAATATATGTACCCATCTTATTGCTATTTGGTCAGCAAAATTCTCACTGGTGCATTTAGGGCATTGCTCAGACTTACTGTTGAGCTTTCTCATTAGTCAGAAAAGAAAGTATATGCTACATTTTCTGTTACATGTCCAGGAAAAAGTATATATTCCATTTTCTCTCCAGCTGAACTTCTACCAGCTCTTAGTAAGCTGTAGTGAAAATTTCATTGTTACTGTTAAATTTTGTAACTAATATTTAAAATAAGATGTGGGGTTTTGCTAATTTCTTAAGCATTAAATGTTTTCTATAATGTTGACTGGTTATTTGCTATGATAAATTTTTCATTATTTACAAGTTTAAGGACCAAGCAGAAAGTGTCAGACTTCACTGCTTAAGATTTAGGTATTTTAAAAGCCTTCAAAATAAATTCAGCAAATATTAACAGTCAGCATATGCTTTTGAACAATTTTATGGGGCTTTACTTCTGATATGTTTAACAAAGTTATTTTCTGGTATTTCAAGTCACCATATAAAACATGTATTGCTAAGGCTCCAATTTATGTCATAAATATGAATGCATGTCTATCTTCAGCCACATGTTTTGTAGCATGTAATTGTGGGACTTTTTGGATTTGTCTTGTGCTTTTATACATTTTGGTATCTCTGACTGTCTTAAAGATCACAGTTTTATTTCCCTTTGTAACCTTGTCATATGAACAAAAAATAAAAATTAAAATTCAAAGTAGTTTCTAGAACAAAATTACTCTCTGTAAAAGCACATTGATTACAATAAATACCAAGAAGGCTGTGACTTTGTGAATTTATAGGAGACTCTACTAACTTCTGGGGTTTGTTTTTTTGGTTTGTTTGGGGTTTTTTTCAAAATCTAGTCTTCTACCTGTACTGCTTCCAAGAGGTTTATTTTGTCAGAATTCACAGTGAGTCCTCTGTGAGTTTTGCTTGAGTGAGGACTTTGAACTGAAGTCACTGAGATTAGTGAACAGTAAAAAACGAATGCATTAAGAAGTTTGAGGCTCTGTAGAAACATCTATGTAAGCAACAACAGATGACTATTCTTTGTTATGAAGAAGTATGAATACATGTTGTAAGATTTAAAGCTAAGTGGGCTCTTGCAATTGGTATTCCATGATAAAGTCCTGCATGTTAGGATTTTTGTCATCTTAACTAAGTGTTTATAAATATGAACATAGAGTTATTTTTAGGAGATGAAGCCCAGATTTTGCTTTTTGGAGCTAGGTCTCCATTTGCAACATCAAAGGCAGATTTTGTAGTTGTAAGGATTTAATGAGAGTGGGGAGTGGATCATTACAGTACTTTCATTAATTTTTCAGAGATGGTGAAACTTAATTATCTTATATATTGAAAATGCTGTTATATAAAACCACTTACTGCTTATATGACCATAAATCGCTTTTTCTTTCTCCACATTCATTTAGTTTTACAAAAGATTTCTGTTTTTTCTAAGATGTCCATCATGTCTTTCTTTCCACTTCTCAGCTGGGAATTTCTTCTGATGTGGAACGTATGTTTGGAAGCTTGTTAAAGATACTTTTGGCAGTTTTTGTCGCCTTCCTCTTGAGTCTGTTTAGATGGGGAAACTTTCCAGTATTTTTATGCTAGTTTACTGTTCTCTTATCCAGATTAGTCTGCTGAAATGTAACCTAGTGTTCTCTGGAAATTTCTACTATTTAAAATCTTTTTGGCTTCCTCATTCATTAGCCATATTTTGGCTGTCTAAAAATGCTATTGGATCCTTCAGGCTAACTCCTTAAAGATGTGTTTGGTTTTTGTGACTGAAGCTCTTTAACTCTTTATATTTTAGAGGTAAAATATGCTTCTGAAAGTTTCTGTGTACTTGACGGGTGATTGAATTCCTTTATATATCGACTGTCAGGTTTGGCTAATGCATCTGTGAAACTTCTTCCATATTGTTGTTATGAACATCAGTCCCAAGAGACTGCAGTGCCTTTTAATAGAGCCACTATATGCACATTATGTATGCATATGGATAATACAAAAGTCTAGAAGCTATTCCTATTAGCTTAATTTTTAGATATTTCTGTGCAGATACTGCTAATTCTGCTAAATAATAGAATAGTCTAGAGCTCCGTTTCACTTCTGTTTGTGTATTTAATCTAAAAAATGCCTTTTCACATCCTGTTCCTAACAGAAACAGATATTGTCTTGAGAGATTAGTCTTAGCATATTTGAATGCAAAACCAAACTAGAAATTATTGGAAATATCCCACAAACCCCTACTTTTTCCTGATATTTGCAATACATTTAACAGGTTAAGATAAGTTTTATACAAATGTTTCAGGCCAGTTTCATGTTTATTTTATTGTACAATTTTTCCATTGAAGTTGGTGGAGCTATCACTTTTTGCCTCAGTGAGAATGGGCTCTCAAGTTTCAGATGCTTTTGCTGAAAAAATCAAACATTGTACAGTTCAGTATCTCTGATACCTTGTCTTTTTGTCTCTTACAGTTTTAACTCTGATACATCTATTTAGTAACTGTGCCTTTCTTTTGTTCATTTTCAGACACAGTTGTAAGTTCAGAAACATACTTTTAAAAGAATAATGTTATGTTAGCAGGGGTTTATGTTGCACCTTTATTGACTTTTGTGTGAAAGAAAAGAGTAAACAAATTATTGGAGATGAGCTATACAATTAGACCTGAGGTGATGTTTGGTTTTCCATTATGTTATGCAGTAAATTTGGTAGCTTCTACTTCTAGGTCAGGTAAAAGATCTTACTAATTTTCATTGCAGGGCTGGTCTTACAAATCTATGGCTGAGATGCTCTGCTGTAACCATCTACCGAGCTACACTGAAAGGAGTCTTTAATCTTTTTATCCTTGAGGCAGGTAGGAGCTGGTCTAAGACTTCCATGAGTTAAGGCAAATTTGAAAGTTGGACTGATTACACAGAGTTATACAAAGAGCTGAAGTGGTTCTTTGTAAACTTGTGTGCAATCAAAGATCCTTGAGATGTAGGTAATTATGGCCACTTTCCTGCAGTAGAAGTGGTGTGGCTAAAGAAATTGTTTAACATTGGTAAGCATTTAGCAGGAATTCCAGTTCTTCAAACCACTGGTATCTGACTCTGATACAGTGAATGGTGGGAGCTAGTCATGACAAAGTTCTAAACTGTCTACTTTTGTATTGCATTACAGTGCCTATGGTTAATCCTCTCCCCCTTAATAGTTTTTCTGTTTTCCTGTTTTTCAGTTTTTCCTGATAATATGATTTCTATAAGTGAGTCATTTGGTGACTGTTGAGCAAAACATTTGCTGAGAGATTTTGTTGTTGTTGTTGCTTTTAATGATGCTATGCCAAATATTTGTACAAATAGTCCTACTCCTAGTGTCACCCGCCTACCTGATTTTCAGCATACTTTTAATAGTCCTGCGTTCACATAAAACTAAATTCCATCTTTTACTCTCTTTTCTAGTTTCCTAATTATCAATCTAGTTTCCAATCATTTTCTATAATCAATATTCTCACTCTTTTACTTTATTGTGTCTTGAGTGTAATAATCTCAACTGTTTTCCATTTGGTCATCTCCCTTGAATTGCTGCTGCCTCGTCGTGTTGCTGAACTTGCTTACTGTTACTATCTTGGTTTTTCTACTGCTTATTGTAATTCTGTAATTCCTTCAAATAATGATCATCATCTCAAACACTACCTTCTGAAGTTCAGCTTCGGGCAAAACTAATATAGAAAAGTAATCTGAAAATCTGATGCTGTTAATATTGGATGCCACGTTTGAAACCTTCTGCAATTTATTTTATTATGCCTATTACAATGTAACTATTACTTTCTGCTGCCATTTTATGCTTTCTGTTACCTTGAGATAAAAGTCTTTAAGAAAAACAGTTTATCATGCTGGAACTAACAATAAACTTTCCCAAAAATCTGAATGGAGAGATTAACTTCTTTAATATTTATAATAAATATTTGCACACTTCTTTATGACGACACTGTCTCTCTTTCGCTTATTCCTCAACAGAAATCAAACCAGTTTCTCCATATTTACATCTCAATATAGAGAATACAAAGATAGAGAATCTGGTTTACCACATCAATAGTTCAAGATTATTAAACCTATGACTTCAAAAATTTTCACTGTAGAAGTGAAACTGATATCTTGGCATCCTTTAGGGTATGTATATATCTGATTTATGCTCTCCTTAAAGTAAAGGCAGACTCATGCAGGATTTTTTAATGAAGAGCTGGAGCATTTCAACTGTAATGCTATCTTCTCTTTGCATTGTTTTATACTTTCTAACATTATGTTTAGCTTACATTTTCAGGGTTGTTTTTTCTTTTTGCATTTATAAGGATCCAGTGATCATTTCAAAAAGAAAATACTTGCAAGCTGTATCATATGAAATGCATATAAAACTAGATGCATCTAAATTATCAATGAAAGGGATATAAAATTGCAGTTCGAAGTGGTAACTTCTCTTCAGAATCACTGTCTTTAAAACAACGAAGTCATTGTGCAACTAACTTCTTATAATACAAAAGATATTACCCAGAATTTCTCCAACTGATAAAGTGACAAAGTGATAAAAATCTTTTCTTAAAAAGAAAAAAAAGATTTTTCTTTTTGAAAGTGTCTGTGTATTTGTTTTCCCCAAGATAAAAAGAAAATGTATTTTCCAGTCCTTGTTTATGACGTATTTACTTCCAGAGGACAGGCAGTAAGAGAACATACCCTAAGATGTTATTCATGGCTTTGTGTTGATACTGATTGATGAGTTTTCCCATGTATTCTGCAAATTTATATGTCTATTTTCAGAAGATCTCATTGGAGTCCTTTGTATTTAAATTGTCTTAACATCTTGTGTAACTTTTTTATGCTTTCTTTTTCTTAAGAATTTCTAAACCTTCTCTTGTAGTAAACACAACATAGAGAAATCTGTGCTGTGCTAGAGAATTGTTTGGGGTTTTTTTCATATGAAGTCCTTGTCACTTCTGACTGCCAAACTGCTGAAATTGCTCATTTTTCCTGTGAGGCTTGTATTCCTGAAATAAATTTAAAAAAAAAAAAATCTTATTAGTACATCTAAATAGTACCTAGACATCGATGTTTTTAAGGACATGTTCCTGTGCCATGGCCAAAAGAGACAGCAGCACCCCCTCCTGGGCATAAAAGTGCTGGAAATACCTGCTTCAGTTCCAAGGTCAGATACTTCACAGGAAGGTATGAAACCCCAACATAGTCTGGTGTTTGATAACTTGTGGTTCAGTTTGTTTTCTTGTTGATGTCTATTATGTTAAACAGAAGTGGTCTCTGCATGTATGTGATGGCACAGTTCTACAGTATTCCTTCTTTGCGGATATTTGTGAAATGAAGCCCTTGGCCTAGAAATGTCAGTCATTTGGGACCTGCATCCTTAAGAAACATTGCTAGAAGTTGCATCCATTACAAAAGGGAAGATCTGTGGTCAGGCCATTGTTTCAACTGTGTCTTCTCTGTTGGCCTCTTCATGATGTGCCCCAGAGCTTTCTAGTACTAGCTTTCCACACTGTTCCAAGTCTGCTTTGCTCCAGATTTTAGAAGGAATAGACTGAAGGGTGCCATCTATGAGAGGAGATACATGTGTCTATATTCGTATGAGTGAACCTGTTAGCTATAGTTTTTAATATTAAATCATTGAATTTATATTTAGGTGAAAAAAGCTTGGGTAAATTGGGTCTTGCCTTGGTCTTTTGAGTAAATTAACTTTGATGCTGGGTTTTAAATTTCTGTGATAATGTCTAAAGCAGTGGAGGGGGACTCAAAAAAAAAGGAAAAACTAAAACAGATGATAGGCCTTTTATTTTCTCTCTCACACTCTGTTTCTGGGCTTTTTTTATTCAAACATCAGGAATCTGTTTGATCTGTTTGGTGGAATACATTAAGAGACCATGTGCTGGTTGCAAATAGCAAATGTGTTTCTGAATACTATTTTTTGTCTTTCTTGTGAAAATACTGTGGCTGCCAGGAAACTGTAGAAGGAATAGACAGTGGCAGCAATTGATTATTACAATAGTTTTGGTGCCTCACACATGACTGTCTAAACTGTGGGAGGAGAAAATTGATTTGGAAGGTATAAAAAGGGAAGGACAGGGGTGGATTGGAGTTATTTTTTATAAATAGGGTGGAAAAGGACAAAGAGATTTGTAGCTTAGGATGTATTCCTGATGAAGCTGGGAATGAGATGAGGAACAAGAGAGACTGTAGGTTGGAGGGAAGCAAGATCTGAGTTACTAGGGAATGAAAAGCGAACCCAAGAGAATTATTGAATGGAAAATGGCTAGAGAGAAAAGACAGTAATATGTATTTTGAAATGACACGTACAATAAAACAAAAACAGTAGTTGGGAAGTGACTGCTTGTCTCCCTTAATTTAGCTGTTACCCCTAAAAAGAACTGAAGGCTCAAAGACAGGGGCCTGAGCTGGGGCATGTTTTAGATTTAGTGGAGCTTCATTAAGTTAGGGGGGCTCTAGGAAGAAGAGTTACAATTTTAAACTGCTGCATATCTAATTGTCATCTCTTAGGCAAATTTTTTAGTGTTTAAGATAAAGAGGTTGGTCTGGAGTCAGAGCAACCAGATTAATAATTGATTACTTTTTCTTTTATAGATACTTTTAATCACTTGGTTTAGAAAAATTATGTTGTTACAATCAAAGCCCTAACTTTGTCATAATAGACATTGTACGGGGCAAGGCCTGGTGAAACGCCTGTTAACAAAGTCCAACAAAATATAATTCAGTCATTGACAGCCTGTTCAGTTCATCTGATGAGTATCATGTATTTGATGCTTTTCTGTTACAGCAGCCCAGGTGTTTGTTATAGATGCTTTCTCATAAAATTTTCCTTTTCTATCTGCTACTGAATGAGGCATGAATAGTGGCAATGCAAAATATAACAGTGACTATGTTATGCCATCTTCATCAATGGTTTCTTTGCAGACTTTTCATAAGTTATTTTTTATAGTGCATTCATGTGCTAGGCAGTACAGAAAGAAGAGAGGAAAAATAGCAAAATACCAAAAATGGAATAATATCAGGTCATGGATGAAGTAGTTGGTGTGTTTGTTGTTTGGAACTTGTTTGATGCTATTTTTCCTGACAAATGTAAAATTGAATTATTACTGGACTGTAATACTTTGAGCAGTCAAATATATAACACTGGCACACAGTTCTGGGGCTAAATTGATTTTTTGTGTGGCTCAATGGAATGCCCATCTTGGTTGGATTGAAAAATGTCATAAGGCTTTTTTTACCCAAGCATTTCTGCCAAGTGCGTACAGGAAGTGGCTTTGGCAGTTCTATCCAAACAAGTAACTTCATTTCCTGGAATCGGCTTTTTTGCAAAATGTGGACTTTAGGAAAGAAAATGTAAAGGGGGATGTTAAGGGGTAGAGGAAAGATCACCCCTAAAAGCCTCTGAAAAGAAGTTCACCCAAGTTATCAAACTCCATTTTTTCTAGATATAGTCACAACAGCATCATATAATTTATTTTTTCAAATTGATAGTTTCTTCATATAATAATAATAATAATAATATTAAAAATCTGTTGAGTATGACTGTACATAATTACTGAAACTATTATCTTTAGTAGGGTCCATTTCACAGTGGTCCATTTTATGTCTGGAAAAAAGGAGACAGCATTTAGTGGTCATTGGCAAGGCAGCCATAAAATAGTTGCAATACAAGAGAATGTGTTGTATGACCACACAGGTTATAGAGGCCTATTAGCAGCCTGAGGTTTAGTAAAGCTTCTATTTACCGCCATAAAAAAAAAAAAAGAAAAAAAAATTTGAAAGAGAATAGATGTTGTCAGGTATAATTTTCAGTTAAAAAGGAGACATGAGTTGATGTAACATTAAACATATTCTGCTAAAAATATGAAAATTTTTTCTGGCTGGTCAGCTGCTATTTTTTATGCTATTGCAAATTCCATCTTTTTCTAGTCTAACTTGCTGCGTTTGAATCAAGCTTTATTTTTTTCCTTCTCTTTTTTTATTACTCTCTTAAGGTTACTATCCTGAATATTTCAATAACAGTGCCTGCAACCTTCTCACAGTGCTGGACAGCTGCCTATAATATAAGCACAGCCTTCATCTTCCTATGGTCTTAATCTTAGGGTCAAATCATAGATCTTTTTCAGATGCTTGAAAAGCAGTAGTTCAAAAGCTGTTTTGTATCAAATGGGTTTTTAAAGGGTTATTGCAAATGAGGGGCTATTTCAGAATTGCTAATAGGGAAGACAGTATGTTGAAAAATGTAGTAGCAATGAATCATACTGTGATCCATCAGATGGGAATCTTGAAAAAATTACCATTTTCTTATAAGTAATATTGCAAAATCCTAAAGTTTAGAGAGAAAAGTAAATACTTAGGACAGAAGAAATCTTAGTGTCAGAAAAAAATGCTACGAAGTTCACAGATAATGGAGAAGTCAGAATATATCTTTTAATAATAGGTTTAGTTGGGTACTAATAGAAAGACAATATATGAAACAACTTAGTATAACTTGATTTATGTAGAAATTTTTTCAAGTCATTAAAGGTTCTTTTAGTGGATGAAGAGACAAGAAGAAATGCTTTGAAAGGCTGTGCTTGCTAGGTCATAAATGGCAGCTGCTGTAAATTTGTTTTGGGGTGGAAGCTTTGCCTTTTCATTTTTATTTTTGATACTTCTTTCAATATTTTATCCTTCGCGTAATCATCTATTTTTTGGTTTTGTAATGTTCACTTTTTCATTACTTACACAGAGAAACTTCAGACAGTTGTCTTGTTTGCAGCTATGCCCACTGACTACTTGTGCCACTCTTGTTATTCCTAAAGAAATTAAACTTCTTAGTAAGAAAATCTCCTGAATAATATATGAGCTTCTGTTAACATTTGCCTTTGTATGTTTCTGATTTTTCACTGAATACTTGTGATAAAGTATATTGTCTGACTGAGGTTGTTAGCTGGCTTGAAATCTTATTTTTGTTGTTTGTCATATTTTTTCTTCATGTTCACTATTGTTTGCATGCTTCTACTGCTGTGTGGACTTAAACTGTAAATAAAACAATTCAGCTTTACATTTCATTATAGAGGCAATACGTTGCATTGAATAAGATCCCAGACTGAGATGCAGGGCATCTGTTTTTTATTTCAGTCTTTATTATTTACTAGTTTGTGAACTTATACAAGTGACCTCATCTCTCTGAACCAGTTTCCTCAACTGTAAAATAAATTAGAGTTGCTTATCTTTCTTGATCACTTTGAGATTTCATGTTCAAAGGCTATCTGTAAGTGCAAAATCTTGTTTTTGAGGAGCAGTTGAAATGACTTGTGAAAGTAAGACAGTGAATTAGAAGCAGAAGCCAATATAAAACCAAGTCAAGTCTTGACTTCATTTTCAGTCAGCATAACTGTTGGAACACAGTTCTTGAAATTACTTTGCTTTATTAATAGCTAATTTGTTTGGGAAGCTTTGTTGAAAATCTAGGTTATGTTGGCTACTTGAAATTCTGTGCAAGCATGGGTGACCATTTCTATGTATAGTATGTTTGATACTTACTGTAAACTCTAAGAGTAAGCTGCATACAAATATATTTCATGCAAAGCCATCTCTACTTGCTCAGTAAAAGAAAGCAGAGTAAAGCACTCGGAGTGAGCTGGGAAAGTTCTGAATGTTAAAATGATAGTATTTTTTATTATGAATCCTTTCTTCCCACTTTGATCACCTCTATTCATATCATTTACATCCAGCTTTAGCTCTGGGGAGAAATAATTCTAAATATTTCAGAAATTTCCTTTAATCTTCAAGTGTACAGAGAGATAATGACATCAGTTTGAATAATGGCCAGCATTTGGAAGCAGAAGGAGAATGTCTCAGTTTTGTATGAGGAGCGTTAAAACAATTTTACATAAGGGAATACTGGAAGAAAAAGTCAGAGTTCCAGGCAGACATCCTTGTGATTTTGAGCAGGTTTATTTAATTAACTAAAGCCTAATACAACAGCTCATGGCTCTAAGTTACAGCACATTTAATATCGAAGTAAGCTTGTATGACAAGGAATTTCCATAACATATTTTCCCATTTTGATCTTAAGGAAAACAAGCAGTTTAAAGCCATCAAATAAACATAGTGTACTTGGCATTCAGGAAGAATTATGCAATTTTTCTAGTGATAGTCACTTATTTCAACAGATTTCCAAGGGGCAAAACCACTCTTAATTCTATGCCTTGACATAAACAGATTTAGAGCAACAGAGGTTATTGGTGCAAAAATTATCTTTTGACCCATTGCTGCATACTAATCATATAGTTCAGCTGGTTACAAAGTTTGGTTAAAAAGGAATTGAAAGAAGTAGCTTTTCACAGTGGAAATTGTGCCAATATGAAATGGAATTTCACTCAAATACTTTACATGACATGATTTTTTTTTTTTTTTAAGTGAAGTTCCCTAATATAGCTACTGAGACCATTGAATTTCACCAGAAGACCTCTCTTGTAAGATGACTCAGAGAGACAACAGGGGAGTCTTGCCTCTGTGAGCAATCAGTTTTGCCATTAATATGACTGGGACAAGAATGTCATCAGTTCTGATTAAACTGAGAGTTTTTCAAATCGCAGAAACAAAGACAATAATTAAGGTGCAGAAGAACCCAGATTACTTGACTTTTTTTTTATTCTCAATTTTAATGCAATAGACATGTATTAGGCATCATAAGAATAATTACATTTTTCCTTTTCTCTTTTTATGTACTGTGGAAACTATAGTTAGAATAACTGAAGCTGACAAATTAGTAGGAGCAGACTCTGTAGAGAACAGTTTTAAGTGATGAGAAAAGTCTTGCATGTTATTGTGCAGTTGTATACATGTTTTATGAAAGAAAAATAATTTGTATTTTAAATAATGAAGGTTGCCTTCTAATATTAGAGATATTTTTTAACTTGTTCATTGTTAGGAGGGAGAAAGATTTTGCATCTCCGTGCTTATCCATATGTGCTTGTACATATGTTAGCTGTCTCTCTGATTTCTGTGAATATACTTGGGAGAAAAAATTGCCAGCACATGTTTATTTGCAGGATAATTTAGCTTCTAAATTAATTTACTTTCTATCATCAGTGTGAGGATGGCAAAAAATGTGTAATCTAATAGTAAGTGATCTGTAACCACTATAATCTTTCATAGGCTCGTGGAATTTAAAAGATAATATATGTTTCTATAAATAGTCATCCTCCAATAAGACAAAAAGAGAAATAGTCGAGAAGTTTCTAAAGATGCATTGATAGGTTTCTGGAAGACAAATATTCTGTGAATTATTATAAGCAAATAGATGTTGCCATATCCTAGGCTTTGTTTTACCACACTGCAGTATCAAATTGCTTTCTGACTTTTATTTCATGGGGAATGGTTGCTGCACATAAACACAAGGAATGATTATTTTGCTGAATGTGGGTATTTATTGTTACGGCAGCAGGACTTACTGTTAATGGGATAGACTACACCAACCCATAACTACAGGGTAGAAGGTACTTCCTGCCTCTAGGGACAATTTAAGATGGAAACTTCATCAAAAAGTTGAATTAATTTTACCATGGTGAGGTTTCAGGGATTAAATTTGGAGTTAATATGTACACTCTTGTTTCAAAATTATATTTGTAAACCCTGATGTGATTATTTCTAATACTTTCTCTGAGGACAGAAAATAATGTGAATAGCACAGATCTTTTGGTCAGCTTAGCAGCAATTATGAGGTCTTAGCTGTGTCTGCCTATTCATTCTTCCTTTAGTAAGACAGAAATTCACTCTCTGCAGTGGACCTGCCCTCAAAGAAGGTATCTTAATCACTTCAGTGGCCCAATATCCATGGTGGGATTTCACCTGCAGAGTATGAGAGAGTGGGAATTAATTGCCCACTAACTTTACAGTGCTCATAGCTTTTTGATTCTAAGCTAAAAATATAAAAGTTTCTTATTAAGTAGTAGTTCTTTATTTAAAAGCATTAAGATATATTTAACAAAAAACTCTTACTCCAACTTTTTGCAGCAGCAATAGCGTAAGCACTGTTCGTGGCCAGTCTCATCCCTGTGCTGTTTCCAACATGTTGTGTGCCTGAGGTATGTGGCCTGAGGTTGTCAAGTGGAGAATTCATTTTAAATGAATATGTTCCTCTTTTGTTACCCTTTATGTTCCTTCTCAGTTCTGGGAGCAGTACTCTAGTTAGACATAAAAGGTGTTCATCACTCATAATCCTCCAGTGGATGCAAAGGGGAGAAAGTCCAGGAGAATCCCTGGGTGGAAGGGAAGAGGCTTTGAGAACTGGCTGCAAAGGGCTAGACATACTATGTAGTAAAGAATAGAGCTTCATCGGAGGCCTGACTTAAATGCCTTTATGCAAATGCACGTAGCATGGAAAATAAACAAGAGGAGTTAGAGGCGTGCACACTTTTGCAGGGCTATGAACTTATCAGCATCACAGAGATGTGGTGGGATAGCTCTTATGACTGGAGTGTTGGAATGGAAGGATACAGGCTCCTTAGGAAGGACAGGCAGGGGAAACGAGGAGGGGGTGTTGCCCTCTATGTCAATGACCTGCTAGAGTGCATGGAGCTCCACCTGGGGATGGATGAGGAACTGACCAAGAGCCTATGGGTCAGGATTAAAGGGAGGGCATTGTAATGAGGGTCTGCTACAGGCCACCTGACCAGGAAGACCAAACAGATGAGGCCCTCTATAGACAGTTAGGAGCAGCCTCACATTCACAAGCCCTGGTCATCATGGGGAAATTCAACCACCCCAATATCTGTTGGAGGGACAAAACAGCAGGGCATAAGCAATCCAGGAGGTTGCTGGAATGCGTTGATGACAACTTCCTTCTTGAAGTAATAGAGGAGCCAATGAGGGGAGGTGCTATGCTGGACCTTGTCCTCACCAACAAGGAGGGGCTGGTGGGGAATGTGAAGCTTAAGGGCAGCCTTGGCTGCAGTGACCATGAAATGGTGGAGATCAAGGTCCTTAGGGCAGCAAGGAGGGCACACAGCAAGCTCGCTACTCTAGCATTCAGGAGAGCAGACTTTGGCCTTTTCAGGGATCTGCTTGGTAGAGTACGATGCGATAAAGCCCTGGAGGGAAGAGGGGCCCAAGAAAGCTGGTTAATATTCAAGGGTCACCTCCTCCAAGCTCAGGACCAATACAGCTCAACAAATAGGAAGTCAGGCAAAAACACCAGGAGGCCTGCATGGATGAACAAGCAGCTCCTGGACAAACCCAAACACAAAAAGGAAGCCTACAGAGGGTGGAAGCAAGGGCAGGTAGCCAGGGAGGAATACAGAGAAATTGTCCAAGCAGTCAGGGATCAGGTTAGGAAAGCTAAAGCCCTCATAGAATTAAACCTGGCCAGGGATGTCAAGGGCAACAAGAAAAGCTTCTATAGGTACATTGGTGAAAAAAGGAAGACTAGGAAAAATGTGGGCCCTCTCAAGAAGGAAAAGGGGGACTGGTTACCTGTGACATGGAGAAGGCTGAGGTACTCAATGACTTTTTTGCCTCAATCTTCACCCACAATTACTCCAGCCACACTGCCCAAGATGCAGAAGGCAAAGTCAGGGACTGGGAGAATGAAGAAACTCCTGCTGTAGATCAGGTTCAAGACCATCTAGGGAAACTGAAGGTGAACAAGTCCATTGGACTTGATGAGATGCATCTGTGGGTCCTGAGAGGACTGGAGGATGAAGTGGCTAAGCCACTATCCATCATATTTGAGAAGTCGTGGCAGTCCAGGGAAGTTCCCACTGACTGGAAAAGGGGAAACATAACCCCGATTTTTAAAAAGGGAAGAAAGGAAGACCTGGGGAACTACAGGCCAGCCAGTCTCACCTCTGTGCTTGGCAAGATCATGGAGCTGAGCCTCCTGGAAACTATGCTAGGGTACATGGAAAATAAGGAGATGATTGGTGACAGCCAACATGGCTTCACTAAGGGCAAATTGTGCCTGACAAATTTGGTGGCCTTCTATGATGGGGTTACAGCATTGGTGGATAAGAGCCAAACACATCATCTACCTGGACTCGTGCAAAGCATTTGGCACTGTCCCGCATGACATCCTTGTCTCTAAATTGGAATGACGTGGATCTGATGGACAGACCACTCAGTGGATAAGGAATTGGCTGGATGGTCGCACTCAAAGAGTTGCTGTCAATGGCTCGATGTCCAAGTGGAGAGCAGTGAGGAGTGGCATTCCTCGGGTGCCAGTATTGGGACTGGCACTGTTTAACATCTTTGTCAGCAACATGGACAGTGGGATTGAGTGCACCCTCAGCAAGTTTGCTGACGACACCAAGTTGTGTGGTGCGGTTGACATGCTGGGGAGAAGGGATGCCATCCAGAGGGACCTTGACAGGCTTGACAGGTGGGCCTGTGCAAACACCATGAAGTTCAACAAGGCCAAGTGCAAGGTCCTGCATGTGGGCCGGGGCAATCCCAAGCACAAATACAGGCTGGGCAGAGAATGGATTGAGAACAGCCCTGAGGAGAAGGACTTGTGGGTATTAGTGGATGAAAAACTGAATATGACCCAGCAATGTGCGCTTGCAGCCCAGAAAGCCGATTGCATTCTGGGCTGCACCAAAAGAAGCATGACCAGCAGGTCGAGGGAGGTGATTCTGCCCCTCTACTTCACTCTGGTGAGACCCCACCTGGAGTACTGTGTTCAGCTCTGGGGCCCCCAACATGAGAAAGACATAGACCAGCTGGAGTGAGTCCAGAGGGCCACAAAAATGATCAGGGGACTGGAGCTGCTCTCCTATGAGGAAGGGCTGAGAGAGTTGGGGTTGTTCAGCCTTGAGAAGAGAAGGCTCCAGGGAGACCTTACTGCAGCCTTTCAGTACCTAAAGGGGGCCTACAGGAAAGATGGGGAGGGACTCTTTAACAGGGAGTGTAGTTATAGGATGAGGGATAACAGTTTTAAACTGAAAGAGGATAGATTTAGATTAGATATAAGGAAAAAATTCTTTACTGTGAGGGTGGTGAGACACTGCAACAGGTTGCCCAGAGAAGCTGTGGATGCCCCATCCCTGGAAGTGTTCAAGGCCAGGTTGGATGGGGCTTTGAGCAGCCTGGTCTAGTGGAAGCTGTCCCTGTCCATGGCAGGAGGCTTGGAACTAGATGATCTTTAAGGTCCCTTCCAGCCCAAACCATTCTATGATTCTAATAATCCATTTTTAGCTATTTGAAGATGGCATAACTGTTAGTGGGGAGCTCTCACATTCAGTGTTATTAATTTAAAACATAGAGATATCTATATATTTAGTGGATATTTTCACAATAATATTGGAAATTAAAGATTGTATTTCAGGTGAGGTTTTTTGTTTGTTTTGTGTAATGCAAATTCTTTTATCTTTTTTTGTAATGATGCACTTTAAAATGCATGGCAGTGAAGTTTGGGAAAATGACAGACAGGAATTGCACTAATGCTGTATTAAAACTAAGTTTCCAAGCTCATCAAGTGATAGTACTGCTTGGGGAACTTTACATTCCTGTTTTAAATTACATCTTCAATTTAAAACATAGAGAGCTTTAAGTATTGCTTCGAAATCAGATGGGTTGTTAGAATCCTACTGGTCGTTTTTCTCCAAATGTTTTTTGGTCTTCTGTGAGGAGTGCCTGTGCCAAGAGGAATAAACAAGGATATTTGCTTGAATTCCAGAAATATTTCTGTAGTATTAATGAAATTTCTCAAGCATTTTTTATTTCCTTCAAGCAATCTGAACTAGAGACACCACAAAAACATAACTGTTACCACATATTACTTTTAGTGTCAAGATAAGCAGTGAGGGGTTTGCTTGTATCATTTTGAGTTTACACATTTGTCCTTATATGTATGAAGTCCCAAATTTATCACACACGTTTTTAGAGGCCTTTAGCTGATATATCGGATTGGATGGTGCAATACTAACTTTCATTGATTCTGATAACACTTTAGCCCAACTTCCTTCCATCCTCCTGCACTCAAACATGCGCAAACATTTAGGTGTTGGGTTGCTTTTTTTAACTGCACTGAAACAGGAAGTTATACATCTTGAGTATTCAATTTATTATATATCAACACTAAGAAAAGAATATATCCACATAGTTAGCCTTCTGCAGTTGTCCTGTGGCTTTACAACCACAACTTTCAATGTCTGTTGTGAAATTACCAGAGCGAAAGTACTGTCATACCTAAAGTAACTAAAGAGGGCTATCAGTGAATACAGTCAGATGATAGGAACTCTGTTGTCACATTAGGAACTTAGAAGCATGTAAGTAGATATTTGGTAACAATAATTAATGTCTTATTAATTTATAACCAGAAAGAAAAATCACCTTACAAGGGCTTAGCCGTCATAGAGTTTCTCAGTTATATTTCTGGTGATAAAAGCAGTATTTCCATTCAGTATTCATGATTGTTTCTCTGCATAGGTTGATATATTAGTAGAGTCTGATTGCATTTTTATTAAAATGCAACTTTTCAAAGTTGTCTGTAAGCTATTATGTAAAGAAAGCCACAGATCTATCTTAGAATTTCTTGAGCCTGAGCTGTGTTGGAAGAATACAGCTGGAGTTTATGTCTCTACCATGCAGTCCCGCTTATGTCTAATACATAGCTCCTTCTCACCAGCCTTCCTTGAGGTTATTATAGATACAATTCCTCTTCCTACTGAGGTTACTGTCCCTGATTGTTCATAATTGCCAGACTTCCTGCTCCTGCCCTTATCCACCTACCTGGGCTTTACTAGATTAGCAAAGATTTGCTATTTAAAATAAATTGATAAATTTTGACTGAAACCAGTTAGGGAGTACTCACATGAACAATTCTGCTAGCCAGTGTGGCAGAGGAGTGGAGACGAATGGCTGGAAAGTTTTATCAGAATCTTTTCTTCTGTGAAATCACAAAAGCAAAATTCTTCAGCAAGCACAAAACAGCAGTGTGATATATGTCCATGATTAGAGTCCCCATGTAGCAAGGATATTTTTATGCATTAAAAATTTATGACAAAGAATACAGGAGTTTGGGGTTTTTTTCTTTTGGTTTGGGGGGTTTTTTTGGTGGTACAGACCTCCAAAAGGATCATTCTGCAGGAAGGAATACATGATTTTGTGGATTATAGTAGGCAAAATGAGATGAAATCAAATAGCACTAAATGCAAAGTCATGAGTTTAGGATCTAATGAAAGAGCTGTTGCTTATTAGTTCAATTAACAAGTCATGGGTAAGATCTCATTTAGAATGTCTTGTCTACATCTAAGCACTTTGGATTAAATAAAGAAATCAAACTGAGTCAGTAGCTGAAAAGAGCCTTTTTAAGAAAATGGGAGTGTTGTTTTAGAACAAGAAGTTAAACTTTTACCTTTTTTAATGAAAGTTGCAAGGAAATGAATTATGAAACTATTTGGAGTAAATATCAAGCAGAGAGAAATTATATGTGGCTAAATGATAGTATTGATTGCAAAATATCAAACTGATGTGAAGTGGTAATGAATACTATGAGACAATAAATTAGAAGGTTTGTAACATCAAAGGTGGGAAATTCAGAAGCAGCTTTCTAAGCAAGATAATTGAAGTGAGAAATTAAAATTTTCTGTGTTATAAAATTGTAAAAAGAAGTGTAAGATAGGAAAGAAATGATCTTACAGTTAGAAATTAGCCTGTGGGTATGAAAATTTTAAGGCTCAACTTGCTATTTTCTCTGAGAGGATGGTGAAGATTTGATTACTGTTTCTTGATCATGATTGCTACATTGATTTTATCCTGTTTGATTTGTTGAAATGCTTGGCAGAGTGCCACTTCCCCTTGGTGAAGACATGCTGACTACTTCTGATGATTTTCTTCTCCTTCATATGCCTGGAAATGGTTTCCACAATTAGTTGCTCCGTCACCTTCTCAGAGATCAAGGTGATACTGACTGGCCCGTAGTTCCCTGGGTCCTCCTTGCCCTTCTTAAAGATAGGAGTGATGTTTACTTTAGTCTTCAGAAGCTTCTGCCAGTCACCTTGATTGATCAAAGATTATCAAGAATGGCCTCACAATAACATCATCCGGCTGCCTCAGCACTCATGGGTGCATCTCATCAGGGCCCATCAACTTATGTATGTCCCATTTGCTTAAGTATCCCCTGACCTGATCCTCTTCCGTGAAGGGTATGTCTTCCTTAATACAGACTTTCCCCCTGTTCTCTGGGACCTGGGATAACTGAAGGCTGGTCTTGCTAGTAAAGACTGAGGCAAAGGCGGCATTCAGTACCACAGCCTTTTCCATGTCCTGTGTCCCCGACCTCATTCAGCAGGGGGGCCACATTTTCCCTAGCCTTCCTTTTGTCACCTAGGTACTTATAAAAGACCTTCTTGTGGTCTTTGACATTAAGCCATTTTTTCTATGTTGCTTTTTATGTAACCCAGTACAAGAATGCAACAATTAAACATCAACATAAGATCAGTACATATATGTTTAATATACAGCTCACATAAAATCAACATGAATATCCAGTGCCACTGGAAACAAGCAATGGCTTCAGTCTTGACAGGCAAAAGAATTTTCATAAAAACAAAGGGAAGACACCTCATTCTTGGCTTCTCCCCACAAAATGAAATTACTGGGGATGGAAATGATCTATTACTTTCTTTTTAGCAGTTTTCAGCAGCATTGCAAAAGGTCTTGATATAGGTGCATTTTGGTATCCTAAAAATTTGATCAGCTGTTTATATTTTTTTTTGTCACAAGGACTGTTACTACTTAAAATCTTTTCCATTTTGATTAATTTATCAATATTTCCATAGAGCCAGGATTTCTCTTGTTGCAAACAATGATTGCTAATGGCTGTAACTCAAACCTATGTGAACTCAAGTAAACTTTCTATGGTATATTAAGAATGTTCAAGTTAAAATTTCTCTTTCTGCTGAAGAAATCTGTTTCTGAAGGTTTTATTCTTAGAATATTAAAAGTAAATAGTATTAATGTGTTGCGTAATTTTGTTCTTAAAAAGGTAATGTCCATGCTGTTTGTCATTAATGTCAGCAAAAATGGATTTGAATCCTGACCTATTTGTTCTACTTTGCCCTATTTTTAGTGAGTAGGAGAATTTTGGTAAAACTCACTTAAATATGGCTATAATTTGCATTTTTAATAAAACATTTTGATGAATGCCTCTATTCAAAATGTTTTATTAAAAATGCAAATTATAGCTTTATTTAAAACTCCTCAGTCTTCTGTGTTAACACTGATTCAGAAGGCAAGTACACTTATACTTCTGTTTGGCAAAACTGGTTTTAAAAAAGGATATATATAGCGTTCAGAATATTTTTCTTTTTTTTTACAGTGTACAAAGATTTAGTGTTTCCTTTACAATTCAATCCTTCAAGATAGATTTTAATTTTTTGCATTCAAATAAAATAGATATGGTCAAAAGAGTTTTAAAAAGAAGTAAAAAGCCATTAACAGCTGAGGAAAGTCCAAAATAATGAGCTGAAGTTTTAGCTAAAGGTAGCTATAAGTTTTGTAAGAACAATTTGATAAAGTTTTGAAAAGCTGAATTGAAAATTCAGGAAAGAAGTTAGCCAATTTGTTTTTATGTATAAGTCCACGTCCCATTGTTATCTCCTCCTTTTCTACTTTGGCTCCTATTTCAAAACCATTACAGATAAAAATGGAAAAAAAAAATATATATACATATATATATATTACAGGTACTGGTAATAACTACTTGCTTTCTACATGCACTACCAACTACTTAGGCTTACTAAAATGCACCTTTTGTGTAGCACAAGAGGCACAATGTGCTTAATTCCATAAAGAATTCAACAACTTACAGTCAGGGTAGGTGTTAAAGAGTGTGCAGGCACCTGAGCAAAGTTACATGAGTGATCTCTAAAACTCTGCTGTTGTATGTGCACAGGACTCCCATTTTGACTATGCTGAACTTCTGGAGCTTATCACATGCCTAGAAGTCCTCAGTGCTAAGATTAGTTAAAAGTCCTGAAAGCTCAATTTTGTGTGTATATTTAGAGTACAGTTAATACACATTGACTGCTTTGACCAATGTTATTTAAACATCAGCAATGACATGAGAATGAGGGGATGCTGTCTGTAACGTAGCAATTACAGGACTTGTTCAGGAAAGGAGAAAATGCTTCTTCAGTAGATGAGTGCTTGAAATTTAGTGTGGTCATTGCTGAGGAATAACATGCCTAATTATGTTTTAAAATCTGGACATTAGTACACAACAGGCATCATTCTCAGAGCCAAACTCCAATAAAGCTTCAATAGAGCAAGAATCAAAGTTCATACTTCTACAAAGAAGTTTGACTCATTTCTTAATTGCTAATTTCCAGCTGCCAGAAGGAATAAGCAGCTGGATTTGTAAAGGTCACTCATCCTGAATGTAAATACGTAGTAAATTTTAAAATTAGTTAATCATCTAGGTTGTTGATTGGCGAGAAGAGATAGCTTACCATGGAATGTATCTCACAGTTTCTTCTCTCAGCTCTCTACCTCAGCATACCCCATTCTTTTGGTGCTGGAGTTCCTGCTGGAAAAAAAAAAAAAAAAGACCAATTTCTCATGAAGCAGCTCCTGTAATCCTGTAGTTTATAGCCTGAAATATTAAGATAGCCCCAAGCTGGTACTAATTGATGGTGTACCCACTACAGACATTTTTCTCTTGTGCGTACAGACTTCTACTTCAGAAAACCTCAGTACCTTAATAAAGAATAAAGCTAAAATGTAATATGAAATTAAAAGTACAGTAAGTTTCCAAAACCAGATTGATGTTTATAACAAGTCATTTTTCCTCTGCTAAACTGCTCTGAAAATGAAATATGCCTCTTTTGTGGTTTATGGTGTTACCGGCAAGATTGGTGGTGGAGACGATTCTCCAGGCACCAAAAATACATGCAGATCTCTACAGATGTCCCTAACGAAAAACTTCACTTGCATTTGGTCCAAGCTGTCATGACTCCATTGACGTAGGTTGTCATTTCATAAAGCTATTAAAATAGTCTTATCCCACCATTCAGAGTCTTTTTTCTAAAACCAAGAAAGATATATGGAAGAGGAGAATTTAAATACCATATCTACCACTCAAAACAGCACAGAACATGTAAATGAGGCAAATTTTGTTGAGAGTATTCTATCTGGTTTTAAACATGTTGGTCTAGTTGAAAAAGGGAGACAAGTTTTTGAACATAAAAACGCTTTTTCAGGTCTAAAACAGAAGCGGCAAATGTTGCTACTGCAACATGGCAAATACATGAAGGATGTCAAAACATATACATTTAATTTGCTATTACTCAATCTTAACTGAAATCTTCATCTTAAGCACAGTAGTCTAATTTAAAGTTGATAGGTGACTCAAGTGCCTAATGTATTGGCCCTTTCTTATATTTAGTAAAATTTTTACAACTGCATGAACTGTTGAAGGGAACAGATTTAGACTCCTACAAAAAGAGGGAAAAGCACAGTCTATTTCTAATATCCAGTATTTAATGTAAACTGCACAATGCAGTATAAGATATATATGTCCTGTTTTATAAGAAGTTACCTGAAATGTGTGATTCTGGCATAAGCAAATGTGAATCTTATTTATTGAGAAGTGGCAGCACCATTGGGTGGGTCTCCTAAAGTTCTTGTGGGTTTGAATTCATACTTTCCTTTGTATCCATCCCCTGAGCTTCTGCCAAGCCTACCATGCTTCATTTCAGGCTCTATCTTTGTACCTACTAATTAAGGACTTTCAATGTCTGTATGTATTATACAATCAAATATGATCTCATAGGCAGCTTTAAAGAAGTAAATGGTTGCAAATAGTAGCTGAAAAATATTTTTTTCTCTTTTGGGACATACAAGCTGTCATACATGAAATGTAAAATATTTCTGCAATAATGTTGGCATCAGAACATGAGAAAAACTTGGTTGTGTCAATAGTTACACTACTCTATTCCTCACTGCTGATAGCTGCAAACATTTTGTT
Organism: Harpia harpyja; assembly: GCF_026419915.1. Classification (NCBI taxonomy): domain Eukaryota; kingdom Metazoa; phylum Chordata; class Aves; order Accipitriformes; family Accipitridae; genus Harpia; species Harpia harpyja. The sequence goes on from NC_068952.1 coordinate 22,868,730, forward strand.
CATGCTAAGTAGCCTCTAACTGCACCCTTGGCTCCTCTGCTCCTACTCTGGATTTGATAACTGCTGCCCATTGGCTCTTCAAAGAAAATATAAATGCATAACTAGGTAACATAAAAGTAGGCATGCTGTAAATGCTAGTGCAGATATTCTACAGCATCTTGAAGCCATGCCATGTAATCTGAGAAATTATTAAAATCCATAACTAAAAGAAACAGAATCAGACCAAAATGGTCCTGTTAACTGAGTCTAACACATCCTAGGAAAATATGTGCTCTATCAGATGAAGTTGATGATGGTATATTAAGTTGCTATTAACAGTTTTCTTTTATCCTGTAATTCTCACTAGCATTGTGCTTTGCAACATTTGACAGGTAGACAAACTAGTATACTAATTTTCCAGAAGAGGAAAATGAGGGAAAGAGATTTCAATAGCTTCAATCTTTTCACATTGAGAACACTCTAAGGTTCAATCTGGTATCAGAATTACCACATGTCAGTAAGGAGTCTAAAGTTGCATTTATGACTATCATTAGGCACTAAAGTCAAGTGGCTTTTGTTGCAAAAGTAGAGCTATTAAAAACATACAGCTGGGTTAATATGAAAAATATTTTTCTTACCTGTACTGTTACCTGTGATTTTTTAAAGTAATGAAACTGAAGAAAGTCAACATGATTAAATTCAGCTATCATATCTCATTTGGGGTTTTGTTGTTATTGTTCTGTGGTCCTGGACAATCTTAAAACAGTGAATTTCATCTTGTTTTAAATTAAGTTTATACTTCATTTAACCTTTGTTTTTGAAATACCATTCAATATTTGCCTTACTACTCCTGCAGAGGAATATTAATTAACATAAAAACCTACTCTTAATGAGATTCTTGTAAGTGGTTGTTTGGGGGTTTTTTTGGAAGCATTCCAGCTGAACTTCACAAAAATTTACGTTTATCAAAGTTGGCATTGTATGTAACATTTCATTTTTGCTCTCTTATTTTAGTAATCTGAAAGAAATACCATTTTTAGTGATTGCATATCCTCTAACAACATTCATTGAAGTAGAAATGGTGCTTGCCTTTGATTTGTGTCCGACATACATACTCCTGTAAAAGTTTGTTCTTTGCTGTCAGGCATTTGCAGTGTTTAATTTAGTGGTGATTTCTCTTCTGCTTATAAATTATCTCAACATATATGGAATAGTTTGTCTTGTCAACCAATTAATTTTATGTGCATAAAATGATGCCTAGGTAAATGACCCATGCACCAATTAACTCAAGGGTTTGCACAGTAGAAATATATACTTGTGGAGTGCAGTCCGACCTGCCTACATCAATATTCAGTACCACAATAAACATGCTCATAATCTCAAGAAACTTCATTTTACCCTCTTCCTCCCCTGTAAATAAACAAGGAAACTCCAGAGCCAGCGAAATTAAATTATGCCAATGTTTTATTTAGTTCATTGAGTCTGAATATTCTCGTTTTCCTTTGAGGCTTTTAACTTTCCCAAAGACTATGTTTTGCAGTTCAACACTGCAGGGGTACTGTGAGGAACCTTGTTTTATGTCTTTCCCACTTTTGTATTGCAGTGTAATGAAGATAGCCATATGTAATATACATGCTTTTCATGAACAATTTAGCTGAGCTTTACAGTGGGGAAGTATTTGTTGTATATTGGTTTGGGGTTTGTTTTCCTATTTTAGGTATTTATTCTTTGTTGATTCATTATTCCCAAGCTCTGTTACAGCTACTTTTTTCTGTTCTGAACAGATGGCTATGATATGTCGAGGGATCCTGGTAAAGATGTAATGAATCATGTTTACATGCAAACACTTCTAGTACCTTAGTTCTATTGCAAAGACTTACCAAATAATTTGTCTTTAGTTTCATTTGGAAGTGTCCACAGTTCCTTTGTTTGTATTTGATAATAAGTGGAAATAGCACGAACAGATTGACGGTCTTCATAAGCATGAAGACTCATAATTCACATTAGCTGCCATCCTGAAATTCTTCAGACAACTCTCACTTGAATGAGAACTTTCTTTGAGCAAAGGGTATTTTTGCTTCTATTAATTTCAGTGGAAGAGTTGACAATTCTTGTCCAATAGAGCACTTAGTAGGAATGGAAAGACAAAGTCTTCTACCGTGAAAATGTAGTTTCTGCAAAACTGATATGTGGGCAGATATGTGGACAGATGCCTTTCTCATCAGAATACATGGTCTGAACAGCTATTCCCAAGAGTTTGCCTTTGTTAACAGTCTTAATGTTCCTCCCTCAGAACAGCTCAACTTGCAACCTTAATTTGTCTCTCCTGGAGAGTTATTTCCAATTCTTTTTGCAGGTTAAACTGGCAGCCTTTGGCATGAGGGCTGCTGGAACCCCCTTGGAGCTCTCATACCAAGACCAAAATCTGGTTACAAGGTGGGGTTGTGAGGAGACACTGTGATTCTGCTTCCTAACAAGATATCAATTTCATGCTATTGTTTGACAGATTTTTCCAGACTTAACTGAAGAGCAATATAAACGTTTTCTGTGGGTTTCATGCATTAAACTTTATGAAGGTCTTTTCCCTCTGAGCAATAAACCTTTTTTCAACAAACGAACCAGAAAAAAAGAAGGTGGCCAGTCTCAGTGCTCTGGAAGTGCCATTTCCAGTTTGAGCACTCCTGAAATCTTTATGAAAAAACACTAAAATAAAGTCCTTAAAAATTGTCCAGTATTTATAGACTGAGATCACTAAAGCAAGCTGCGATAGGATTTGTAGGTGTTGGATACATTTAAAAATCAGTATGGTTATTTAAATATGTACAACCATGTTTGATCTCTTGTGGCAACAAAATAAGGTCTAAGTTTATACACTTGCATGCTCTTACCTTCTTAGATATAGTCCTTGAGTAATCCCTGTGGATACTATTTAACTTAAAAATAGCATTCAGCCCTATAATTTCTCTGCTGGCAGTTGAGTATCCAGTGCCACACTACACCCTACATGTTCTTTTGACTTATTTTCCTAATTAAAGTTTATGAGGTACTCACAGTTGTTGTTTAGGATGGCTGTAAATAGCATTTGTATATGTAACAGCATAGAATAAATGATCTCTAAATTAGTTAGTGATAGAATAGGGTGCATAATATCTGCCAGTGACTTTGCTGATATGCAGGCTTCTACCTGCTATAACCATACAACTGAGTCTTGAAATTGCTTTGATCTTTTCATGTCACCTCAAAAAGTAATCAGCCACATCCAAAAGCATTTTTGCTCAATGTGTTTTGAACTATTACTGATTTCAGAAGTTTAGCCCTTTATCAATACTACAGCAAGCTTCTTATTTCTTGGTCATTTCAGATCTTGTTGCTCTAGTTCAGAGCTCGTGAAGCATCATTGTCATTCTGCTTTCTGACTTACCCAAGTTCAGTGGGACAGCTGTAATTTGCACATTTTACATGAGGAGCCTATTGAACCAAAACTTTTTGCTTAATGTGAAGGTTGGTGGAGTGTACTAGATAGGAGTACAGACTGAAATCAAACCTTCAATGAGAACATTCTTAAACATTCAAATTCAGGATGTGTATCAAACCTGAATTTTCCCAAAACTTCAGCTGTTTGAATTTGCTGTAAATAATGATGGGTTTGCTGTAAATTTCACACTGGGCATTGGGCATATTTGTGAGTGTTTTAATATTAAAGCCAATTTACACAATCTAACAGGAAAGGTATAATTAAAATTAAGTTGATACAAAATGTATCACTTTTTAATGCAACCCTGTCAACTGGGGTTTCATGGATGTGATTGCAAGAAAATTTTGTGCTTTTTCCAATGTTCTGAATTATTTTTATGGTAATGATTATTCCAGTTCACATTGTAATGACTTGATGACATGTGTTTCCTGGTTCTCATCCTGTAGGATATGATGATTCTTCCTTAGATAAGAATTTTCAAGTATTTATTTTGTAACACTATGCTACAGTATTAAAGAAGGAGAGGAGAAAATGTTTGACCTGTAAGAGTAGAAGAAATTGTTTTCTACAAGTTTAACAGTTTTAGCTGAACTGTTTGACTACCTTGCCAAAAATGTGTTATCATCAATGGTTTCTTCTTTCACTTCTGCTTTTATCCATATCATGTATATATTGCTATACATAGGTTTCAATTTACAGCTAAAGAAAAACAGAAATTCAACAGCACTTTGTTTTAAAAGAACATATAGCTTATTTGTTTGAATTAGGCCTAGGAGAAACAGCATGCCAATAATATTAGTGCACCTTTGCACTTGAAGGCCATTTGAAAGAAGGTGAAGCTACTTTATGACATTGTACATTATTTAAGAAAATATAAGCAACGTATTTGAAGATACAACATCGACCATGGAGAAGGCATAATTTTCACTACTGAGCAGAATGAAAACACAACCACTCCATCAAGCTTCCAATGTTTCTTGCAGTCTTTTACTAGTATTAACATTGCTGTATTCCCTTATTATAATCCTAATGTCTCTGTCATTACCCACAGACTGCAACATTCTTCTGTAGGTGTTTTATGCTCATGTTGTGCTGAGGTACAATCTTAATGGTCCTTTTTAAGGTCCTTTCCTTAGATACCATTTTCAGAACATGATTGTTTGCTACTTCATATATTTCTGTATTTTCTTAGAATGGACTGTATAAACCAGAAAATTTCCCCTTCCCAAGAGTTCTAGAGATCTATTTTTGTGTGCTTTGTTTGGCTGTACAAATCTGCTGCCTCTTAATGTAGCACTAGAGAATGATTATCAGATTACCTTTAATTTTGGTTGATGCATTTCTGCCAGGCAGAAACAATAATCACTGTAATAGTTTTGTTTTCCAAACTTACTTCTACTGTTTTTACTTCTACTCTCAAAGGCAGCACATTGCCAGAAGGGTTAAATACTTTACATTGCAGTGTTACATATGAGTAAGGGTGTTTTATTTTTTATTTTAGACTTAGCCATGAATTTCATCCAGGCTTCCTGCACTTAATACAAACTTTTTCTGCAACAAAAGCAATTCTAGAGGGTCAAATCAGGCTGCATATTAAAATTAGTGCTGGTGATGGGATGAATGTACTATAAAATTCTGCTTGCAAAGCTGCCTGTTTTTCTTCAAGGCAGGCATGAAACATGAACGTTATATTCTCAGGTCATCATCTGTCCTGGTTTCAGCTGGGATAGAGTTAACTGTCTTCCTAGTAGCTGGTACAGTGCTATGTTTTGAGTTCAGAGCAAAGAATGTTGATAACACTGATGTTTTCAGTTGTTGCTCAGTAGTGTTTAGACTAAAGTCAAGGATTTTTCAGCTTCTCATGCCCAGCCAGTGAGAAAGCTGGAGGGGCACAAGAAGTTGGCACAGGACACAGCCAGGGCAGCTGACCCAAACTGGCCAACGGTGTATTCCATACCATGTGACGTCCCATCTAGTACAGGAACGGGGAAGTGGGGGCAGGGATTCGCCGCTCGGGGACTGGCTGGGTGTCAGTCGGCGGGTGGTGAGCAATTGCACTGCGCATCATTTGTACATTCCAATCCTTTCATTATTGCTGTTGTCATTTTATTAGTGTTATCATTATCATTATTAGTTTCTTCTTTTCTGTTCTATTAAACCGTTCTTATCTCAACCCAGGGGTTTTGCTTCTTTTCCCGATTTTCTCCCCCATCCCACTGGGTGGGGGGAAGTGAGTGAGCGGCTGCGTGGTGTTTAGTTGCTGGCTGGGGTTAAACCACGACGACATCATCACAGAAAAATGTATTTTCCTAAATCCTCTTGCTCCTTTGGATCACACAGCAGTGAAGACTGCACTGTATCTTTCTTTGATTTTCTTTTTCAAAAAGGGTGGAGCATTTCTGCGTGCTTTGCCATTCAAGCATTCCTGGTGGTTCTATTTTAAACTCAAAATTTTTAAATTAGTAACAGATGTGCTGATTCTTTTGACTGAAACAGAGGGCAAATTTTTCTACTGTATTTTGAATAAAGTTTTTTAAACTTTTACTGATTATTGAACCCTGAGTGCTAGTTTTTGTTACCAGCCTTCACTGTAAACAGTATCTTACACCACGGAAATCTCACTAAAGTTAGTGGGAAGTAATCCTGATATTATGATGAGCGGCAGCAGAACTTATTTGGAGTGACTATAAAATGCAGCTTATGGAGATAGACCCCAATAAGGTGTAGCATCCCAGTATTGCATATCCCAATCTGTTTAGGTATGTTTTGTTAATGTATCATCCCCACTTACACCAAAATTGCAAAGCAGGTAGCCCGGAAAATAATTGGCATACATGCATACGTACGTTATTGGTAGTGCTGGTCCATTGGCACAAAACCTATAGAAAACTCTTGCGCAGCAGAACTCCCAGGAAACTTTATAGCTCTTGTGGACAATAGATTTGGGGGTCTTGATAGCTCTGAAGCAGGAAGGCAGGCTTGTGAGTAGGACAGAAGAAAGACACTAGAGGAAAAAAAACTAAGGAGAATCAAATTCCAGTTTAAGGAACATCATTCTGAGGTTTAAGTTGCAACCATGAGGTTGATTTAAGAGGTGGAGCTATTTTGCACTTTTCACACAGTTTGAGTGTGAGATTCTTCCCCCTTTCTGCTCCTGAACTATCTTCATTAATGTAATTTATTTAACTGCAAGTCTCATCCTTTCTCCTTGCTTATTTATTGACATATATGTACTTGTGATAACACAGATGCTGGTGTAATCTTTCTCCTTAAGCCTTTGAATTTTTTTGTTAATGATAATACAGATACATGATTTCTTACTTGGATCTGTAGATCATCTAGCAATGAGAACTGATAAATAATACAGCCTGTAATACTTTTGCATAGTGATTTTTAAAAAGATTTGAAGGCCAAGTAGGTCTTGACCTTCTGGCGCACAAAAGGAAACAAACACCATATTGAAAATGTAAAAGGCAGGCACCAACCATTTATGTAGGTAGAATACCTGCTTCACTTAAAAGGGGATGAAAAACATTCACTAATACATAATTAAAAGAAGCCTGAATTTTTTTCTTCCAAGAATACTGAAAATATTCAAGGTATGTTTAGGGGCCAATATGAAACAGGGATGAAAGAAATACAGAAGCAAATTTGTTGTGAAAATACCTCTGGCTCACACTTAAGAATATTTCACATATTTTAAATTTTCAAAATTTAGTTTTACTTATGAACATTTTAAGTTGTCTTGAGAAATTATACAGCTCAAACATTCAGACTTTAGAGAAGTGAAGTGAAACAAAATTAATTTGTTAGATAAGAGAAATTTTTTTGTCAAAAATGCTTTCCCATTGGTGGAACACTGAACTTTTAGTCTTCTGGGGGCTTTAAGACCCCTGGGCTGACTTGCTATATTTGTCTAAATAGGAGTTAAATAAATCAAAAATCTCTGTCTTTTGATGACTCTGAAGTAGTTTTCTTATTTTTTTTTTTCTTGGGGCAGGAGGAAAGATGTCACTTGGATGTCAGGAAGCTTTTGAAGTTTTCAAGCAGGACCGTGCTGACAGTATAACCATTGAGGACAACAAACAGCTTCTAAAACAGAAGTGAGTGTCACAGCAATATTTCCTCTGGTTTTATTCATATTATCTTTATAGCCACATTGAAGCAACATGGTAATGGCATTTGTGATCATGAATTACCTAAAGGAAGTAAGATCCATGTGACTGAATCAATTACTGTGATTTCCATTGTCAAAAATGCTTTACTGGCTTCGGCACCGAGTTGGACAGTAAGCTAGGAGATGTTTAGCATATGCTTTTGTCTGTTGTTCCTAACTTGTTTGCCAAGTGATTTTAGCTGCTCTCTGCCAGTTTTGCACTCAAAACCAGAAATAATATTTCCTTCTCCACATTTATTGTTAATGCTGGCAAAACACTTCAAAATCTTCTGGTGAAGAAGGTGAGAATGGCAAAACATTGAAAACATGAATTTTCATAAAGCAGATTTTAAACATTTCAGAAATTAAACCACCAACACTTGTCCATGTTGATTGGATAACAGTACTGTTTCATTGTCAGTTTTTCAAGTGTTAACCCTCCTTGTACTGCAAAAGAAACACAAGGTTTTGAGATTGGAGATGCCAAAAGCAGATCTTTCAATCTACCCTTGTAACTAACATTTCCTCTAACAGGTTGAGGTTTTTTTTTCTTTTTCCTTTTTTTTTTGTCCTGGGGTTTTCTCTTTCTCCAGGTTTCTCTTGCTTTCTTCTGCTTTCTTAATAACACAATTTTCCCACTTAACAGGCATGAAAGACATTGTTTTCAGGGTCACTGAGTTTTATACTCATTTACTTCAGTGAAATTGCAGCAAGAAATGATCTTCACATCTCTGTGACTTATTCAAGATCTTGCTATTTATCACTTTTCTGAACTGGTTAACTTTCTACCTGGGTCTGTAACTTTGCCACAGGGACCCAAATTGCCAAGGTATTAGATGTATATAAGAATTTATCCATGTAAATTGGATGTTTAGTAATGCCTTTCTTCTGGTCAGTATATCAGATGATGCCACATCACTGCATCATCACTGCATAAATGATTACACTGCAATGATTTCTGACGTTGCTGTCTATTGAGCAGAATGCTTTGTGGTCACAGCATGATAATGGGAGCAATACAGTTCTGAGCCATCCCCTGCATTTCCTCTAGTTAATCGCAATTCTTCCATATTTTGTCTGTTTGTTATAACTATGAAGCAAACCGGTATTTCCTCCTGGTTTCAGACCATGTAAAAGATATGGGCAGGACCCACAGTTTGATGCCAGATTTGCTTTCCCTAAAGGACAAAGCGATTCAGACTAATGCCTTGGGTAACCCCTCTCTAATATGCATCAGCTGATTGCTGAAGTCAGTGCTAATGTGAATGTTGATACCCTGGAGCAAATCAGTTTTCCTCTGCTATTTGCAGTCATTTTTAGCAAAGATGCCTATAGCTCCAAGTTTACCGAGTTCATTAGAATGGATTTATATCAAATCCAGTCTGTAATTTGGAATGCAGCCTCTGAATTACCAGTTACACAAAAGCTCTGTTATCCAGCCAGTGTTCAAATTGTACAGGAAGAAGTGTGTGGACACCACATGTTTAAAGGTTACCATAACTTCCCTTTACATGTAGGCCTCTCACATTAATAATTTTGTTTATAGTTGCATAACCACTTCTGTCATACCACAAACAGTATTTGGTTCACAAATTCCTTATTTTTAGCTGTCTCATTTTTTCCTTTGGGTATTTTGTGTAGATTTTCTTGGCTTGCTAATTATCATAGAATCATAGAGTAGTTTGGGTTGGAAGGAACCTTTAAAGGTCATGTAGTCCAATGCCCTTGCATTAAGCAGGGACATCTTCAACTAGATCAGGTTGCTCAGAGCCCCATCCAACCTGACCTTGAATGTTTCCAGGAATGGGGCATCTACCACCTCTCTGGGCAACCTGTTCCAGTGTTTTACCACCCTTATTGTGAAAAATTTCTTCCTTATATCTAATCTAAATCTACCCTCTTTTAGCTTAAAACCATTACCCCTTGTCCTATCACAACATGCCCTGCTAAAGACTCTGTCCCCATCTTTCTTATAGGCCCCCCTTGAAGTATTGAAAGGCCACAGTAGGGTCTCCCTGAGCCTTCTCCAGGCTAAACAACCCCAACTCTCTCAGCCTTTCTTCATAGGAGAGGTGTTCCATCCTTCTGATCATTTTTGTGGCCCTCCTCTGGACCTGCTCCAACAGGTCCCTGTCTTTCCTGTGCTGAGGGCTCCAGAGCTGGATGCAGTACTCCAAGTGGGGTCTCATGAGAGCAGAGTAGAGGGGGAGAATCACCTCCTCTGACCTGCTGGCCACGCTTCTTTTGAATGCAGCCGAGGATATGTTTGGCTGCCTGGCTGCGAGCACACATTACTGGCTCATGTCCAGCTTTTCATCCACTGGTACCTTGTCCACTGATGTAGTCACTCCATTATAGAAAGCCACTAGGTTGGTCAGGCAGGACTTGCCCTTGTTGAAGCCATGCTGGCTGTCTCAAATCACCTCCCTGTCCTCAATGTGCCTTAGCATAGCTTCTAGCAGCATCTCTTCCATGATCCTCCCAGGCACAGAGGTGAGGCTGACAGGTCAGTAGTTCCCAAGGTCCTCTTTTCTACCCTTTTTAAAAATGAGTTCAATGTTTCCCTTTTTCCAGTCACCAGGGACTTCAACTGACTGCCATGATTTTTCAAATATCATGGAGAGTGGCTTGGCAACTACCTCAGCCAATTCCCGCAGGACTCTGGGATGCATCTCGTCAGGTCCTATAGACTTATGTATGTTCAGGTTCCTCAGGAGGTCATGAACCTGATCTTCTCTTACAGTGGGGGGACTTCGATCCTCCAGTCCCCATCTTGTAGTCTATCCACTTGAGAGGTGTGGGAAGAGAGATTACCAGTGAAGACAGGCAAAAAAGTCGTTGAGTACCTCAACCTTCTCCTCGTCTGTTGTTACCAGTTTGCCAGTCTTGCTCATCACAGGGGATACGCTTTCTCTGACCTTCCTTTTCTGGCTTACATACCTGTAGAACTCCTTCTTATTCTTTGCATCCCTTGCCAACTTCAGCTCCAGCTGTACCTTGGCCTTCCTGACCCTATCCCTACACAACTGGGCAGCATCCCTATACTCTTACCAGCATACCTGTCCCTGCTTCCACTGCCTGTGCATTTCCTTCTTGCCCTTTAGTTTGACCAGCAGGTCTCAACTCATCCATGCTGGTCTCTTGCCTTCCTTTCCTGATTTCTTACACCTGGGGATCGAGAGCTCTTGTGCTCTATGGAAAGTATCCTTAAAGATCTACCAGCTCTCTTCTTCTCCCTTGTCCCTGAGGGCAGTTTCCCAGGGGGTCCTATTGATTAACTCCTTGAACAGCTGGAATTCTGCTTTCCTAAAATTCAAGGTCCTGACTTCACTCTTCGCCTGACCCATATCCCTCAGGACTGCGAACTCCACCAGTGCATGATCACTGCAGCCCAGGCTGCCTCCAATCTTGATGTCACTGATTAGCTCACTTGCGTTGGTGATCAACAGGTCCAGTATCACATCCCCTCTGGTAGGGCTGTCTATTACCTGGCTTAAGAAGTTACCCTCTGTTGACGCGGAAGTCACGGACACTGCACACAATCAATATGATCAAGCAGATGCCACTTTATTGCCAAGATAGCTCGGTTTATATGTTCATTCTAGTTACTGTTCACGCATAAGCAAATTAGAGATTGGTTAGCATGTGCTGTCCACGCGCCTAGTTACACCTAATGATTGGTTATATCAACACTGTACACGCGCATAAACATAAGGCATAATTGGTTGTATTAACTAAAACATGCAAAACTTGTCTCAGTCTAATTGGTCAAGATAAGCTGCCGAATTGAGGTTCTTTGTGCCAAGTTCCCTTTATCATGGAATGCGCACCTGTGTTCTTCTAATTGGTATCTTTCTTTTTTTGTCTTCTTGTTTATTCTGTTCAAGGCCTTCTAAAGGCGTCTGGAATGCTCTTACTACCGTTAGCTAAATATGTGTCCACAGGCAAAGCATCCTTGAAGTCTGCTGCCTACAAAACATCCTTGGCTCACAAATTGATCAATTCTATCGAGTCTGGATTATTCACTGTGTGCCCATTACTTTCCAAGTATCCCACAACCCTCAATGCATTCCAGGAGTTTCCTGGACCGCCAACAGCTCCCCATGCTACTTTTCCAGCAGATGTTGGGGTGGCTGAAGTCTCCCAGCAGGACAAGAGCCTGCGAGCGCAGTGCCTCCTGTAGCTGGATTAAGAAGGCTTTGTCAGTAGGCTTCCCTTGATCGGGCGGCCTGTGGTAGACACCAACCACAAAGTTCCCTTTGTTGTCGTAGTCTCTGATTCTTACCCATAAGCTTCCAACCTGCTCGTGGCTATGCTTCAGAGACAGCTCTTCACACTATCCATTTCTTGATGTAGAGGGCAACGCTTCCGCCCCTCCTTCCTTGCTTGTCCCTTCTGAACAACCTGTAGCCATCAATGCAATCCGTTCATGGGATTCATGCCACCAAGTTTCAGTAATGGCAACTAGGTCATAGCTTTCTAGAGCACAGTGGCTTCCAACTCCTGTTTGTTGCCTGTGTTGCATGCATTGGTGTAGAGGCACTTCAGCTGGGCTGTCGGCCATGTCACCTTCTTAGAGGAACACCCCTTAATTCCTTTGAGGTATTTCACTGGTATTTCCCTGTTGGCTCCTATAACCTCAGAGCCCCTGGCTCATCTCTGTAAGACTTCAAGTGTGCATTATATCATTCTTATATTAATTGAATGGTGAACTGTCAGTGAGCCTAGTTGGAAGTTTGACTGTGAAGGTTGCAACTGTTGCTTGGGCTGTGAAATTATTCATACAGATGTGAATATACATAGTCATATATATACAATATACATATATTTTTTTCTGTAACTACCTGTGTATAAACAATCAAATGTAATCAGTTTATTAAATCAAATACTGAAAAGAATTTGTCTTCTTTTAAAAAAAAATATATAAAAGAAATACTGTTTCTGACATAAAACTTTTCACCTATTACTTCAGAGCTCTTCACAGGGACAGTAGCTCAGTACTTTACCTCAGTACCATCTCTGGATTTAAAAAGTGGGGAAGCTTATATATTTAAGGATAATTTCTCTCTGAAGCGCATTTACCTACTTACTGTTCAAGTGAAAGACAATAGATTCAAGCTATCCTATTAGGACAGTGCCTATGGGAAGTGGCTTTGTAAGATAGAAAAAGTGACCTTCTACAGCTTGGTTTGCAGTTAATACAAAGCAATTTTTTTCATCTTTCTTCTATATATTAGTAACTGCTGCCCTGCTTAAAAAGATCTGGTTATGCCCAGACAGAATCAGACTTCTGCAATTTGGACTTCTTAAACCTGACTTCCAGAGAACTTAATAATATCCTGTTTCTCAATGCAACCATGTTCTCTTAGCATTGTTTCTATGAGGAGAAAAATGCATCTCATTTTCTGGTGATATATACTACCAAGAAATCTTTCCAGCTGAGCTGCTCCAATGTAATATTGCATACTGCACAAAGCTTTTAAGTCCCATCCTAGTCAATATTTCCAGTAGTAAAATTCTACTGAGCTTAGAGATGTGACGTAAATGTAGTTTCCATTTTGTTGTTCTCCATTACCTTTTTCCACTTTCTTCTTTCCTTGCTTCCTGTGTTTCAGCTGGTTATCAGCTAATTTGTTTTTTCAGTAACTCAGGACGAGTTTCACTTAGGTCACTTGTTGTAATTTCTAATAATTAAAAATGAGTGAATGTTCATTTAATTCACTAAATGTCTCTGTTCTCTCATTAGACAGCCTCTGAGTTTGTCTTGGTTTACATTATGAGTCAGAGATTTGTTTTTCAAAATATTTACTTTTTCATTACTGACATTTCATTCAAAGAGTGAAATCTTTGCAAAAATGCTTGTTCCACTAAAATTAGTGGCTAAATTCACTTCCGGGTTTCATCATGGAAAATTTATCTTGTATGTAATAGAAGACATGATTTGGCAACTTCAGCCTTTCTATGGAGTGGTCTCCATGTAGAATACACATGAACTCTTTTCAGCTAACAATATAATTGTTCACTCATCACTATTTGTAACAATATCATCACCCTTATGCTAGATAATACCACCTTTTTATTAGAGGAGTATCAGAAATCACCTTTTCCCTTTCAGTATTAGAGTCAAATCTTATGTCTTTATCTGGTTTATTTTGTTTGACTATGATTCATAGTCATAGATGGAATTTGTTGGACTGTCATAAATTAATGCCAAATTTCAGTTTATGTTATTGTGCCAGTTTATAAACTGTGGTGTTTGAGAAACAGGTGCACGGCCTGTTCAACTATTGGCAGTAACCTATGAATAAGGGCTGGATAGATAGCTGGCTTCAACTTGTCCAGCTAAATCTCTCTGTGAACATGAATCAGAGTCAATAGTCAACAGGAAATTTGCCTCAGGAATTACTAACTGATGAACTTAGTATTTGGCTCATGGGAGCTGAGGGAAAGAAAGAAGTAGGTACTTCGGGATGTTTCCCTTTGATCTTACACAGTCTTCAAGGCCTGCTTGGGTGCTCTAAATTAACACCAGTGGAAAAAGCTTATATAAAAGTCTCACCGGTGTTTCAAAGGCTTCTGCCTTCTTTATGTAAGAAACAGTAAGTGCTGAGGAACCCTGCAACTTCAGCTATTTAGCCATGTTGAATTCAGCCTTGAAAGCAAATGTTCGTGAGCAGGTACAAATGCAGGCATCTGAAATTCTAACTTGTTCCAGTTTTACAGGGAAATGGACTAATTGAGAAAGGGCAATTTTCCAAACCCTGCCTTCCCAGGGGAAAGCCGTATTGCTTGCCTCTGTTTTGCCATTATTTGAGTTAGACAGAAATACCATTTGTGGATTTCCTTAGTTACTTTGGCTAAATTAAGACTATTCCAGATCAGCTGAAGGCTTGCTTAATAAATAAGTATTACAGTTCTGCCTCGACATTCAGCAAGGTTCAACTTGTACACACCCAAATAACAATTCAGAATTTCATGTCAAGCCTAATGTCCTACAACAAATGTCCCAATGCAGCAAATCATCCTTCTACCTTTTAAACTATTACTATTTAGACTATTACAATGGATATTTCCTTGAACAAGCCTCAGTTCTTTCAGAGACTCTTCAGACTTTGACATTGTGCATTGAATTGACTGTCATTATTTTTACAGCAGAATATACTTGGCATTTGAAAGCCTGATATGTATGCCATTTGTCCTAAACAGTCTTGTATATTACTGAGTTAAATAAGTGTAAGAGAATAATTATGACAGCAACTGCTGTAAAAGATTAGAAAACTGGCAGAAAAAAGCACAAAAGGAGAAGGCATCAAGTTCTCGCAGACTGTAGGGAATGTAGAAAATATAAATGAATTTCTAAGGCTCTGTAAGCAGCTGATTTTTAAGGATATACTTAGATATGACACATTTCCTAAGAAGCAAGACGTACAGTGAACAACTGCCAGCTAAAAAAGAAACTTCTGATCATTAGAATATTTTATATACCATGTGAAGATTCAATTATTTGAATATAATGAGGAAGTTGTCAGTGAATTAATTTAGAAACATATGTGGTGCGAATTTCACATTTAAAAAAAACTCAATTCCAGTTTTGATTTGAGGTCAAGCTATTTGCATACTACAAAAAGGGAGTTTCCAAAACCTGATTCATTGATTTGTTTCCATCCTTCTCAGCCTGCTTCTTGCTTGCTATTTGCATATCTTCATGTGGCTAGCTTTGGCTTGTATTGGTATTTGAGCAGTAGCTGAATATCATCTAAAAGTCTGCATTCACATAAGGACTATCTGTAGAAGAACAGAATAATTTAGTTTTGTCACACTTTCTTATATTTCTGTTTGAGAGGTTCCTTAGTGACTGGGATGTACATTTTCACACAGCACAAACAGTGATTGTCAGCAATATGCAAATTACAAGCTGAAATTTGAAAAATTCTGGTGAGCAGAAGTTCTAATACTTTGAAATGTTTTGACTCTGCTTGGATTTTTTTTCCTTTACTCTTTATAGCTGTATGTTAAAACATTGCAAGTAATGTAGCATATTAAAATTAATATTGTATTGTAGTATGAATATTTAAGAGAATCCAATCATCAGAATTGGAATAACATAATTTTTAAAACTTAAAAAGTCAAATAAATTTGTTTTGTCTGTCTAGTAAACGTATTTGTTACATGGTTTCTTTCAGAAATGGTTTCTTTTAGACTAGAGAATCTTTTCTGATGGAAAATGGTTTCCAACTGGTTCCACTTACAAACTAAAAAGTAGTCCTGAGTAATCCTGTATTTTATTGTGAACAACTAGTTTAACTAGTTGTTCTTTAGAATAATTCTGTATCATTATGCTTGCATTGACAGGTTTGCCGAAGCTAAATGCCTTGGAGAAAAATTAAATGAAGTGAGAATTAAAATAAGTGAGTACATTTTAACTTCATTTTACCTTTTAGCTGATGAAATCCCAGCATTCAGAGGATGAGATTCTAGTTTCTAAAAGAAAAGAGTTAATGCATTACTAAGATTTCCAATAAGGTAAATTGTTAGCTGATGATAGCAGTGATAATTATATGTACCAGTTTTGATTATTTCAAATACCATAATGTGAAAACCAGCTCCCTTCTTTACTTGACAAGATGTCTGAAATTTATCAAAAGGAGAAGTTAAGGTATTAACCTTGGGTTTTCTGAATTTTATTTCGGGATAAAAGGATCCAAAAACATAATTGTGATATCTATGGATTAAGGATTGTATTTATCTATAAATTTATATAGCTTCTGCTAAAAGATTTCATTGTTGAATTACCCCTCTGCACTTCCTTTGTACAGATTAATTAGAGCAATTCTGAGGAGTGCCTCAGCCTGGTGGGGATTTTTGTCATTTTTTTTGCTTTAGGGCCCCAACAGCATATGCTTGGTTTCCAGTTTCAGATTGTTCAAAGCCAAAAATCACCTATAGATACATTCAACCCCAAGCTGGGTCTTAGCTGATCCTCCTAGCAGCCTTTGATATGTTCCTAGTTGTTTTCTGAGTTCCGTTGATTCCAAGCCTGTAGCTTCTTTCCTAAAAATTGGCTAGCCAGGCTGTCAGATGTTAAACACAGTTTTGAGCTCTATCCCTTGTCATGACCTGTGCTGGACAGACCAGGGAGGGGTTGTGGTAAGTTCGGAATTCCCTTGGGCTAAATTAAGGTGAAACGATACCAAATGATCAGTTGAACGTTTTATTTATGGCAGAAGCAGCCTGAACTTGGGAGGTGTAACAGTAGGTAGTGTGGTCTCTCACAACAGGAATTGGCATGGAACTACGTCAGTAAACCGTGTAACACATGCTAACCATATATGTCAATTCAGAGAAGACAATAAGGAGAGCCCTCCCATTGAGTCACAAGTTTCAGAGTGGACCCCCTTGCTTTCTAGACTCCTTCTCACAGAAGAGCCTAGGGGCGGCTAGATCCACTCCTAGTCCCAGACTTGGTCAATGGTTTTCTCTAAAGGGATGAGGTGTAGGGGTTATAAAAAAGGAGAGAGAAAGAAAGAGACAGAGAGAGAAAGAGGAAAAGAAAAGAGAAAGATTTCACCAGCCCTGCGTCCCGCATTGGTCCAGCCAGTCTAGAGGTCCAGTTTGGGAGGGCATGAGTGTGGGGCTTCGGTTTGTGTCCTTCTATAATCTCCTTGCCCCTCTTTTGGGAGGGCACTTGAACTCATTAGGCTAATTAGGTGTCATGCACGGTTTGTGCTTTCAGAACCTTCAGGAAATGGGTCAGTGGGCTTGGGGGTCGTTTGGGGAGTAACTTCTCCTTCCCTGCAGGCATGACAATTGTTTGATCTTTGGCCATACATGGTGAGCTGCCCTGCTTAGCGTATCACAACATGGAGCTGCGCATCCTCCTGCACGCCCTGGTGTCCTGTTGCTGGTGTCCTGTGCTGATCCATGCTGATCGGCTTCTCACCTGTGGTTCATTGTTATGCAGGGTTTGTTGTTATGCAGAACTTGCCACACCACAGTGTTTGAGACATTAACTCCTTCCGTCTCTCACATCCCTGAAGTCCTTGGAGATCACATCCATGTCCTCCTGTATGCACACATTCAGGTGAACCAAGTCTCTTCAAGCTTCCAGATACAGGCTGTGAGGGGCTAGATTTAAAGGTAATCTGGCATCCAGGTCCAGTGGCGTAGACCATGCTCTCAGTTTCTATCTCCTTCCTCTTTGGGTGGCACCAGCACAGACATGGACAATGAAGTCATTATCATCACTTCTTGTCTTATAGCAGCAGTTGGCTTCTGGGAAAGGACAAAAATCTCACGGCACTCGTGACAATTGCTCTGTACTTTCACCATAGCCTTGATTATATTCTCTGTGGTCATGAATGGTAGCTACTGCCAGATTCCCCTCCCAATCACCTTCGGGTACACCACAAGTCCCTCAGAGATATTATGCAGTATATTTAAAGTTATGTCAGCTCTGCGGAAAGCCTCAGCCATGTTGGCACTCTGTTTTCAAACCGCAGCACAAAAGATGTTTGAAAGGGATCCAGAACCACAGACATCAGGTGCTGAGCCCTGCTGCAGCAGTTTTCTGAACACTGGGTTATTTCTATAAGACATGACACTTGAATCAACTTGCTTTCTCTCAGTACGCTCATTTTTCTCCTTCAGACTGGCCAGAACATAAATGTCAGTACAGAACTTGTGCATCGATATCCACAGATTGGCCCATGCGAGTAGAATTTCAATATCCACCTTGCAACTATGGGTCTCTCCAGTGTCCATATAAGCTCACTTAAATCCAGCCAAGTAGGCTTTTCTCTCCAGTAAACTTGGAAAAGCAGGATAAACCTACTGTGGAGGACAATGCCAAGTAACAGGAAGTATCTCCAAGGTGAATAATACCTGCAGCTTTTGGGCAGTGGTGTGCACAGGTGTCAACATGAGCCATCACATCAGGATACAACCTCTTTTTCTCTGCTGCCATCTTGAAGTCCACATTGTCCTGATTTACTTCTATCTCCTAGTTTTACTCATCCGTGATAAGCCCAAAAGATTTCTTGGCCTACATGAGGTAGAGCCAAAGTCACCACTGAGTGTCAAACTTCTTTCTCTTGCTGAAGTTGAAATCCATTTTGGAGCAGGCATAGTGAAGACCAGCAATAAGCAGCCACACACAAGCACATCTTTCTCAGTGCCTGGAGCTGCAACTGTGCTCCTTGAAGACGGGAACCTAGCAGCCAACTTATATACACCTTATATGTGTTGCAAATGTCTTAGGGGGAGTTTGAAGGGTGTGGGAGACAGTACAAGAAGTGGTGGGACACATGCCAGTCCTGAAGGTACCACTTGTAGTGTAATGTTGGGATAAGACTTGTGTGGTCTGTAAATCCCTTGAGATTTACAGGAGTCTGCTGTGGCAGCTCTCAGAAATAATGTAACAAAGCAGCATAGATGTAGCCTCTCAAGACTCTGTTTCCATGGATGCCAGCAAAATCTGAAAGAAATCCTTGGTTTGGAATGAATCGCTGTGGGTTTTTCCCCAGCAAGTTAGGCAAAACTTTTGATAGCTGTAATGCAGTAGAGTATGGATTCTGCTGCAGTTAAAAGCATCTGTTTTAAAATTTGGTTTTGGTTAAAAGTTCTTCAGTGTTAGAAATGAAACAGTGAAGTATATTTGGGGAACATGAATGATACAAAAATCAGAGTGCATATTCATATGTATATGTAACCTAAAAAACCAAACTGATCCCTTGAACAAAACAAGCAGCTGTATAACAAATCGGTAGTATTGCACTGAACTTGACAATGCTTATATGCTTCCTACAGGAAGTTGTGATAGCTTGTAGTCCACATGAATATTGAAAAGCTCTTTTAAGAATCAAACTAGAAATGTCTCCATAGTTCTAAGAAAAATTGCACAAAATTACACATTTTGGTTTTGTTTTGGTATATAAAGTGCAGTTACAACTAAAGTGTTTTCAAATTAAATATTAGTTTCATTACTCTCCAATTTTTTTAATGGTAGTAAAATGGAAAAATAGTCTTTTCATTTAGTTCATATTGTAATCCTCCTGTACAAGCAAGAGATTCCATCCATGTTGTATCCTTTTATAGCTATCCATACACTGATCCATGCAGATTATGCAGAGGTACACTACTTTGTGGGTTGTTTTTAAACACTGAAGTCTGAGGCTTGAGAGTGATCATATTGTGCAGTCCTTCCTTCAATTCTTTCTGTGTAACTTTATGCAGCATGTGAAAATTAGCACTCTGGTTAATATAAATACTATATTGTATTCATCTATCCTTTTCTCCTGTCCAGCCTTCTTTTGATCATAGTTGTTAGTAAACCTACCTATTAGCACCTCTAAAAATTATTAAATCTTTGCATCCAGTATGACTTTTTCGGGCTTATTCAGTTTAGTCAGTACAATTACGCTAGTTTATGTAGTTTAGCAGCCTGAAACAATTTTTCAGTTAAGTCTGTCTCATCATAGCATACACACTCAGAAGACCATTAAAGATGCTAAGTAAGGTTACTAACCTGCCAAATTTTTACTGAAAATGTGGTAGGAGATATAAGAGTCATCTGCGGCCTGCAACTAGATATTTAATTTACTTTTATTGTTGTTTCGGTTTCCTTAAGCATTCCTGGCTGGCTTGTGCACAATCAAAAACAGATCCCATCAATATCAGTTTCTGTTATTTCTAAACTACACTTAATAGTATAAAACTATGCACCACAGAGGCCATAGAGCCCATTTCATGCACTCTGATTATATTTTGAGATAGTGACAGCAGTTGGCTGTAACTTATGTTATAAATACCCTTTCATTCTGACTTTGGAAATATTAGTGTTTCGCAGTGAAAAGTACACAAAATACTCCAACCAATTCTCAATTACACTTGCATTTCAAAATCATCAGGAAGTTAGGGCTAGAAAAAGAAATTTGCAGTAAGATTTTCATGGCAGGCTTTTGCTGCTGTTAGTGCTTGCATAAAGAGATTAAGGAAAACAATGTCTAGATATAAGCTGGAGTTTAAGTGTAAAGTAACTGCAATATCAGAAGTGAGACATTGTGGCTAGTATGCCTTTTTGCTACTATACCACATATTCCTGGATTCTATCTCCTTTTATGTTTAATAGCACTGCAGAGAATGCAGAGATTTTTAAATTATTTTTATGGAAAATAATATGTTTGTCTTAGATTTTTCATTATGCTTACTTTTCACAATGACCTCCTAGACTGTTTACTGCATTATCACACAAACCTGCAAATAAAGGAGCAGAGGGCTTTGGTGCGAGCATTGAGGGGCACTTCTTTTTGAAAGTCAATATACTGCATGAAGTATGGATTTTGAACATGTAGACATGTCTGGATTGGTTTGAGTGAGTGAACTATTCAGAATTGTTCACATATGACTGGAGAATGTACTCAAGGACTAGACTTCAAAAAACAAATACAGAAAACCAACATGAGTAAAACTGAAAAGAAATAACTGAGAGGTCAGGGAACTAATGAAAAATCTGTAACAGCATAAGAGAAATGGAAAATGGGCCAGCACTGACATACAAGTACATTTTTGCCTTTCTAGTCCAACATTAAGAACTTTAAAAATGTGTATTCCACTGGCTAAAAAAAAAAGATTTATTTTCTTGTGAAAAAACATGCTGTGCCACTGCAAGTGTTTTTGTATTGCATCATTTCCAAAGAGTTAGGGTCTCTAACAAGATCCTTTTGGTATTATTGAAAAAGACTTAGTGGAGAAAATTTGACGCTGAAGCCAAGGATTTGATTTCAGAATAGTAAAGGTATAGAATTTCTTCTTGCAAAAAATTGAGTCATTGTGCCTAGCATATTGTAATGGGGCAACCTCAGCTGGCTGCCAGGCACCTATGCAGCCACTCTCTCACCACCCTTCCTCAGCAGAACAGGGGGAAAAGTAAGAAGAAAAAGCACGTGGGTTGAGATAAAAATGGGGAGATCACTTACCAATTACCATCACAGGCAAAACATTCTCAAGTTAGAGAAAATTAATTATTTAGTTTATTGCCAGTTAAAATAGAGCTGGATGGTAAGAAACAATGACAAAACCTCTGAAGTCAAAACTTCTTTCCTTATCAGGGTCAGCAGGAGTTTTATTTCTAGGATGCTCTTATCAACAAGGTGGTTTTACACCATTACTGATAACATCCTGTGTGAAAGGATTCTGACAGTAAGGAGAAGAAGTCTACATCTGAACAAACTGCAAAGCATTAAATAACAACAAAAAGGCCCAACTGCTACTACATTGATCACAGAGCAAGTTAGACTTGGGGGAATTAAAAATACTGTTTTCAGTGTAAATTAAATTGATATATTCATTCAGTATTTAATGACTAAAAAAGTTGCCTATATACAAGAATGTGCTACATGTTACATGCATTTAAGATTAGTAAAGATTTCCAGTTTATCCCTATAAATGTCTGCCTATTTGGGGGTATTTATACCACTATTAGATTTAGTTTTTTCCTAAAGGAAAAAAAGCATATTAAATGGTATTTAATGCCCAACGGGAAGCAGCTATTGTTTTTAGTCTGTCCAGAAATCAGCTAACATTATGATTGAAGCTGGGTGAGGAAAGGCAAACTCACGTGGGAGTAATAACTGTGTGAGGAAACAGGCAGTCTCGGAATGAAAAAGGGTAGGTGAGTAGATTATGTGCACATGATGTTGATGATGCAGCTATACCCACAGCAATGCTGAGATGTTGCACTGCTCTGCCTCATTTCAAGCTTTGATTTTAGTACACAGAATCATAGGATACCAAAGCCAATTATAATCTTTAGTGAGGGCATGTCCTAGTATTGCAAAGCAAGATTATTAAAGAGTCTTCATTTAATTTGCTTGCAAATTCTTCAAATAATTTTCCTTATGTGCGTTAATGGAGTGCTATGTTGAAATGATGAGGACTGGAGGAGAGTGAGGACAAGACATTGCAGTGCTCAAGGATAATATTGATTCTGATTCACTGCCTCATATCTCACATTGTTATTTCTGTGAATGCAAAGTAGATGTTAAACCTAATCAGAACCTAAATAATGTAAAACCTGAATTTATAATCACCTTTTTCTCTATGTGCAAGACTCTACGTACGTATACATAAAAAATTATTTTGTTATGGTCAGTCTACCTCCCCATGGAGATAAACCAAGTAGACCTACTTTTAAACTCCAAAGTAAGAATATTTCATGCAAGGTTTTCCTTTATACCTGCACAACTTTATGAAGGGAACTGATAGCAACTTTTTGCATGGATAAGAAATGAAATAAGATGAAGTATTGTTTCTCAGGCAGAGGCGGTCTGAGAACACTCTGTTGGCTATGTTGCATATTGATCTACATTGTTTTAGCTTCACATGCAGGCAATAAATTACTTTGAAAAAGGAGAATCAGTTAGTTAAGAACTAGAATCCCAAGGATGATATTAGGAATGTTATGCGTATTTTAGGCCATGATTATATGGACTGAAAGAATTGAGGGAAGTCATGCATGAGCAAAAAGCATTTTTAAAACTTTTGCTGAAGAAGTATATCTACTTAGGAAGGATAGAATTTTTCTGTTGAAGAAAAATTCCATGCTTTACAGGGAACCTAAATGAAATGAAAATGCTGTGATGATTTGCTATATGAAAAGAAAAATTCATCAAAATCAATGTGTTGCTTTCTTAAAGCTCAATACTATTGGTAGTATTATATATTGATTTTATATTAATATAAATGTTCTGAGTCAGAGACATTAGCTAACTGGACATTGTTTCAGCCATAAATGAAGTAAGGCTATAATAAGGGAGAAATTACTCTGCTTAGAAATGCATTCCATTCTTCAGTGTAATGTTCTGAGATACTTATTCTCTTATGGAAATAAACATTGAGACTTCATAGCTGCTGATTAGTATAATTCACTATTCTAGCTTAGTTCCAGAAAGTAACAAGTACTTATGCAGACTTACATCAGATATATGCGCTCAGTGAATTTTACTGGAAATTTCTAGTACAGAAGAAAAATGGCAAGACTGGTTTTAAAAAGGGATTGAGAAACTCCAAGAAGAAAGGTTACATTCCACAGGCAATTCTGGTTCAAATGAGATGCAAAAAACTCATAAATAAATGAATTCAGTATGCAGATTTAATGAACAGATAACTCAACAATATCATTCCACAGCATTTCATTCTTCAGGTAGCTTAGTATGAATTGTTCTCAGTAGAGACCTTCAAAGTCCATGGAACTTGAAATCTTGAAATCCTCACTAAAGAAAAACTCTAGCTGAGGTCAGTTTGAGTTCTACTTGTGTAAGGATTGAAAAGAAAATTCTGAAAGAAATTGAAAAGAAATTTCCACATTTGGCTTTATTGTTGTTTTAGTTGATAAAGGGCAACAAGCATTAGATATAGTAGTAATTGTTTTGAACAAATAATATCACTTATACTGTGAAATATATTGCAATATAGTCCACCTTTGAGGTCTCCAAAGCTGCCTCCTTGAACTGCATTTACAATTTCACCAAGCTTTATACCACTGAGGCTGCTCAGCCTTCTTTTGATGTTGAGACCAATCCATCGTTGTGCACTCAGCCAGTTACTTGAGGACTGTCCTCTATTTAAAAGGTGTTACCTTTAAATCTTTTCTTATTCCTGGTCTTCAGGAATGATACAACAGGTATGACGTGGTCTTTCAAGTGCTTTTTCTTATTTCACAAGCAAGTGTTTCACCCTATGGAAGTGTTGTGTACTGCCCTTAAAAATTACACTGAGTTTTGTGTCATGAGAGACATAACTTGCAAGAACAGCAAGAAAATTTACTATTTGCTATTTATCTTGTTCTTTGACCAGAGTCCATTCTTGATGTGGAAAGCTCCCTGAGAACCAAGCATCAACATATGCATCAATGCTTGGCATTAAAAAAACTAAGGGTCCCAGATTTACTTCACATACAGAAATCTGAGCAGTGCATTGAATCTAACATGCTTAGGATATGCTGAGTATGTGCAACTGGGCACTCATGCAGCACATGCTGTGCAACCCATGCAGCACATTCTGTAGGTGTCAAACGTACCACGTGTGCCCACATGACTTCTACAAAGCCTGCTCAGTGTCACTTTGCATGCATTCTGCATGTACAGTGATTTATGTGTCCAGGATTTCTGACTGCCCGGCAGCTGCTACCCTAGCTGACCTGCTCAGTACCTGAGAAATTGCAGATGAACAGCCAAATCAGCCATCTAGAACAAGCTGGAACAGTAGTTTACCATGAGAAGTAGGAGATTTGGCAAGTACACATCAGTGTAGACTGGAAGCTCTCTGAAAAAAGAGATTGCCTGCCTGCTTCTTCACCACTTCTGTTCCAGCACTGGGATATATATAAAAATAAAGCCTTGATACACTTAGTCTCCACTGATTTCCTCTCTCCTGGGAAGCTGCCTGCGTGTTGCAGATGTCCTCTGCCACTTAGCAGCGAGTCAGTCTTGGTCTCAGGACACAACAGTTGTGTCAGAAAAAGGAACACAAGTAGTATTTCTACCATACTTAATCGTGGATATGTAACTTTGCTGTTTACTGCTGAGGGATGTCATTTATGACTAACGTAACAAAGCACATTAGCTCTGCAAAACCTGCAGCCATCTGTGAGAAAAACAGAAGACAAAACAGGCCATGGGGACAAACAGTCCCCCAGATGTAATTTCCCAGCTGGGATGTTATTCATTGTGGCTCACTGCCTAAAAGCCCCAGTCTGTTTCTGATCTCCAGGTCAGTTTCAAAGCAGTTTTGTAATAAAGGAGGTATGTTTATGTGTCCACCAAAAATAGCAGTAGCTGTTAAAGCTGAAGCCATTCTGCATGGCTGACACAGTCTTCAGATTCTTTCTCCTTATTTTCTTGGCCCAATTGTTTTGCAACCTAATGCTGAAAAAACATAGTTCCTATGGGTGTTTGTTTTGGATAAATATCTAATCATTGTGCCATTATGACTGCAGTTTTGGAATCTATTTTTTAAATGTTACATTTTCATTTTTGGAAATGTGGAACTGAAAACACAGAAAAACAGCTGAGTTTCTGCAGATTTTATTTTCTTAACAAACGACCTTGTCACCATCTGCAGTTTGTCCTCTGTTAAAAATGTGATTTACTTTGCTTTGCAGGATGCTACATCTTATTTTTCTGTTTGGTTACATTTTAACTTTCCATTTTATCTTATTTCCTTCTTTCCATGAGGAAATATAACTTACTTTCACCCTGATTCTATTAAGGTTCTTTTTCTACCAATGTCCAACTCACTTCAGGCATGATTTCCATGGCTCAGTTTAGCCAGGGGTCTGTGGACAACAATATAAAAATGCTGTAATCTCTCACAGCATCTTTCATAAAATCTCTCTCAAGGTGTTGTAACACAGAATAGATGTCATGCATTTCACACAGATCTGGCAGGTAGCTACAAAATGGTAAATGGTTATTACCATCTTGGGGCAGACTCAGCACTGTGATGAAAGTTTCCACAACCTATTTTCTTGTTCTAGGAGCAGCCAGTTGGCTCGTAATATAAAGCAGATAGTGACCGGAGTATATTTTTCTTTCTTGTTAGCAGTTCAGTGAAAGGTTCATGTTAATGAATTTTTTGTTTCTTCACAGTGTTCATAGAGTAATCAATTAACTGCCTTGTTTGTAATCAACAAATCATATTTTTGATTTACATGAGAATTTGTGTTTAGAATCTCAGAAGTCACTGCAATGTGAGCCGGGCTTGCATTGTGTTGGAGTAGTGCTTAGTGTAATTCTTAACACCCTATGATTAAGCAATGAATAATAAAGTAATACTTTCAGCTGAATGAGAGTCCCCAGAAAACTGATGGTAAGATGTGCAAACAAGGAGAAAACACAGACAAGAGCATAAACTCTATTATAATAGCCTGTAAATCATTACTGTGCCTTTCTGAAATCAGGAGAGACAATCCATCTTTGCTATACTTACTGTAGGCAATGTAAACATTATAGGTTTAACTCTTGCCTCACTTCAGAGGTACACCTAGATTGATGGCAGTTTTAACAGAGCTGTCTGTTCTGCTACTGCTCCAGTGCAGGGTCATGCTTGGGCAATTGTCAGAGAAGACAGAAGAAAGGATGTCATGCTATGTCTTTGTCAGTCCTTAGTTGGTGTAGATTTGTCCTCCCTGCTCTGTTAGAGCTGAGACTGACAAGAGAACCAGGGAGCCCTAGCATCTTTCTGGCAGTCTTTCCCCTTTTTCTGCTCCTCCCTAGGATACCATCTTCGGTAATATAAAATCATCTTTGCAGCAGCACTCAGGAAACTTATTTTGGAAGGTACAAGTCTTTTGGCTTCATGGGGCAATGCATATATTTATGCCAATGCTAAATATTGTCCATTGTTTCAAATTGCCTTACATATGTTTGGTTTTACTTTCAAACAATAGGCTATGCCCCTGGGTGACAGTGCATAGGCTGAATGGGTCTTTAGAATGAGAAAACATGATTTGTCAGAAGACTTATTCAGAAAATACCAAACTGAATGCATTCATTTTAACAGCTCTATTATGCTCCCCTTATTAGTGTAACAGTCACTCCAGGCCTAAGTTATTAATGTTTTCTTTGGATCTGTGTTGGACTCTACATATGTAGGAATCATTTTCATTTTCTAATTATTACAAATGATGTTCTGTTCTTCAGAAACAGAAGTATTTTCAGGGGGAAAAGTTATGCTCAGGAAGAAACCAAATAAACACTTTTTACTTAAGGTTTTCACTAGAATAACTAAAAGCAAACGGAGCTAGCTCAAATGATTTAATCAAGCTATGAACTGCCATGACTATAAACTTGTAAAAGTACATCTCAGTAAAGAGATTTTCTGCTTGTAAGTTGTCTACAGACTGAAAACAGGTAATCGTTGCTGGATTGCTACACTGCATTTTGCTGTTTTATTAAGCTAATAAGTTCTTAAGTCAGGCTATTAAATTTGCTCTTTTAAAAAAAAGATGCTAGATGATAGTTAATGCTATATCAGAGGGGGGGGGTTTAATACTACAGTCTTTTGTACAGAAAGTTTTCCTTGATCATGTCTGTCTTTAGTACTGAATGGCCTGAGATTTTATGAGTGAAGAATCAAACTTTCAAACTCTAGAGAAGTAGACCTTAGGTAATTCAGAGTAGCACTGTTGAAGAATGCTACGCTTTCATGAGCATAGAAATTTGTTTTTCATAGGATCTTGTAGTTCATTTACACATCTGGACAGCATTCATGCAAATTTGCAGTATAGGCATACATACTTACATGTACTAAAATACAGTAGCTGTTTTTTTCTCTTCAAACTAGTTCCTAAATCATGTAGGACTAGTGATGTCACCACAGCTGTTTGTGAATGTTGCAAAAGGAGGGCAGTCAACATAGAATAGCTGTATTATGAAGATGTTCTCATGCACTTTAGTTAAGGCTGAGGGAAGACGTCTGTTCGGAGCTGATGACATCATTATGCCAGTTATATAGAATCAGGTTGCATTTTAAATTGCTGAGCAATTCAAGAAGCAGACTTAGGCTCATCCACAACAGTAAGTATATACTGTATCTTTACAGAAAGCTATTTCAGATTTTACTGAGATGCTAATATATGTCTAACACTCAAAAAGCCATTTCTCAAAGGCTTGGTATATATATTACAAGTAAATGAGCATTAAAAAAATAAGTCATACACCCATTCCCACTTTGACCTTGTTTCCATCACCCTGAAACCTTGTCATGCCCTCAAAACATGGTAGCATATCTAAGCAGCTCCAGCACCATATTTTTTTTAATTTATTTGATTTTTAATTTTATGTCATATCTGTCAGATTCCTAACATCAGTCTAAGTATGTCTCATCTGACCAGAAGTCACACAGCAATAATATTAGCTCAATTCCAGGGCAATTTCTTGGGTAAGAGAAAAATTTTAAAAGGTTGTGAAACTGAAGTATATTGTGAGGCCTGGAACTCTATACTTGATTTTCTCTTGGGCAGCCCTGGCCAGAAAAAAATATCACAAAAAGAAACTGGACATCAAATTGTTGCATAGAAATTACAAAGCCATGAAGGCAGTATTATAATAGAAAATAACGGTGTCCATCTTATACTTGTATATGTTCACTCTCTGTTTATAATATTAACTGAGACCAAAGTATTATTACCAGAAAACTTGTTGGGGGTAAAATTCTTTGTCTTTGCCTTTGCCTGTTTGTTCTTTAAGACCTTTATTTATTTTTTAAGCTTCTTAGATTTGGACATTAAAAAAAAAAAAAAGAGAGGCACTGTATACAAAGCTGTTCCTCTGACTTTATTTTCCTTATTCTTTCTCTTCACATTAATTTCTCAGAAATAATCAAGAGATAAGCTGCATTTAGTCATACGAGCATCCAGAGCACTAAATTCACAGATTATGATGCCTTATTCATATGGCATTCCTTTTCAGCCATGCTTTTTGGGCCAGCTTAATATTTAATTCATGAACAAATTTATGTGATGAGCAACAGTTCTCAGATGTGCATAATTTCTGTCTCTTTTCCAGCATATGAAAGGGAGATAGATATACAGAATATTTGTTAACTTTGGACAACACCTAAAATAACACTCTGGCATCTAAGGTAGAGCTCAAATGAAATTTAGGCACCTAAATTCAGGAGAGCTATCTAGGGAAAAAATAGCTATTCACTTTAATTCCTGAAATACAACAAACTGACTTTGCTGGTGCATACAGAAGCACTACTTTATTGACTGAGCTGCCTATCTCCTACCAATTGAGAATGCAGAAATTATGTGTCCTTCTGCAGAAGTCTCTTGGAGTGTTCTTGCTGCTAAACATCCATGCTTGGCTAAAACTGCCTGGGCAGCATTGAGTTCAACTTTAAAAAAAAAATAGCTGGGTAGTGACAGCCAAACTTGGGATGATAGAATAGAGGTCTGAGCATTTGTTTCTAAATTCAGAAGGCATCCAGGTTCTGAGTTCCAGTTTCAAGGAGATGTTGAACTGCAGTCCAGAGCCCTTAGTGCTTTCTGTTGGTTATCCTAGATAACCCAGTATTGTGTATGTGAATTGTTAGGAATTTATGTGCACTAGCCACTTCCCATACTCTGCTTTCTGCGGAAAGGAGTCCTGTGCCTTTGGGTCAATAGGAGCTGTGGTACATGCTAGCATTTCCCTCATTTAGATGAATGGGACCTTGGGGAACACGTCAACAGTTAAGGCCTATGCAGCCAATGACAGCCTGTACTTAGAGGAAGAGAGAGGTCCAGAACACTGTCATCAGATGAATAAATTCAGTTTCTCTACAGTTTTGCTGTATAGCCCTATCAAAGCATTTTTTTCTGTAACAGCCAGAAGGTATGAAAGGCTATTAGAAAAAAAATTGTGGGATAAAGGGTGCTGTGGAAATGCAGGCCAAACAATGAACAGTTACAGGAATGCCCATCACTCAGAAAGTGTAAGTAATCATATTGAGAGAAAAAAAATCATTATGTAATCTGGCCACAACTAAGGAGAACATGTAGGAAATGGGGAAGAGACTTAATATGGAGGTTAGAAATAAATGCATAGAAATGGAGACAGAGTTTAGAGGACTATATATTGAGTAGCTCAAGGAATAATCAGTGAAGTCAAATACAGTGTCATCCTATAGCATTGAGAGACAGACTGCTGTCTGATAAGCCTTCTGTCTGTAAATTTGATCATGCTTGAAGGTATTAAATGTGTTGATAAAAAATGTTATTGTCTCAGCTGAGTATGGCAAGGAAGGGAACATGCCCCAGTCAGGTATTTTAAATAGTAATCTCAAAATGTGCAGTATCCTACATCATAGTAAAATGTATGCATTTGAATCTGTGATATTTAAACTTCAAAGAATGAGAGTATGTTGGGAATATTGTGTATTTCCAAGTGTGTTTGTTCATGTGCTGAGTTTAGACTGTGGTTTGCAACTATGGATTTGGTGTGGAAGTCAGGGTTGTGCTTCCAAATCTGAACCTGTCATCTTTCCTGGGGTGTCTGACTAATAAGTTCTACTAAATACTATCAGCTACCTTGCTCCCAATGGTCTGCCCCATCTCTTTGCTGGCACTTACTGCCTCCAATCTTTTCTTCCCAGCACAGCTGGCAAAAGAGTGTTTACTGGTATTTCAGACATTCCAGTTGACTCAATGATAGTGTCACAGCTTAAATTTCCACTGTGCTTGTGCTGAGATGACAAACTGTGCTGGAGTAGCCAGAACGCAGGCAGACTTTTGCTTCTCCCTGCTCTGCTGTAGGGGCAGTAATCTTTGACAGCAAACCTTGGGAAGGGGGGAAGGGAGAGGAAAAAGGAGAAAGGAGAGCCAGTAAAATCTGAAACCACTGCAGATGTTTTTTCAGTGAACAAAAGTCAGAAATCTGCTGCAGCAGGTTATAGTTTACAATATGGTACCTCAAGTATTGTCATTAATATAATTTTAATGCTGATGAGGGCTGCATTTCACACCTTGAAAAATGTGTACGCTATAGTCAGAATGCTCTGAGTGCTGCAATAGTGGTTTTTCTTTACTGATGCCTCCAAGGGCTTTCTGAAGGTTAGGACTTGTCAGATTACATGGAGATTTGGCCAACTATGTATCCCAAAATAAAGCATTTGCATCAGAAATAGTGTTGAGCCAGGTTACTAGCAGACTACTTTGCTTCTGCTCGTTGTCCTAATAGAGCCAATTGACATGGTTTTACTATCCGAGAAGGACAAAGGTTGCAAAGAAGAGTCAGAATTTGCCCCAAAGATTTCTCTGGGTCAGAGAAAGGCTGAACAGTTTGTCTGCTCTTAGTCCTGCAGTATTTTGAGTTAGAATAGAATCTTTTTTTTATTCCATGACTCTTTTTGTCAGATACTTTTTATCATAGGTTGTGTTCTCATACAATTTCAGCACCAGATTTTCAAAAGTATCTAACACATCTGGTAAGTTTTCCAGTAACTATCTCTGTTTGAATACTCTCCATTTGAGAAGTTACTCCATTTGAATATCTCCATTTGGGTTCAATGTCTCCTACTTTCAGAAATCCTTTGTAAGCTGGTACAACTCTGACCTCAAGCTCAGTTAAAAATATATCTCTACAAGGCTTATGGAAGTTACATGATTACCCTCCTCTCTGTCTCTAAAAGCCTATCTCTAGCGATTATTTGCTGAGTATACAGCTTTAATTCGTGCTCATTCAGCAGGACTCCTTACCTGACTCAAGTAGATGCACACAACTTTATGAATCAAATTTAATAGATCCAGAATCTTGATTAGGTCTTCATAGTTGAGTGATAGCTGGGTCCAACTGCATATGTAGGGGCATTGCGTTACAAACAATAACCCCACATATTTCCTATCATGGTTTAACCCCAGCCAGCAACTAAGCACCACACAGCCACTCGCTCATTCCTCCCCAGCGGGATGGGGGAGAGAATCAGAAGGGTAAAAGTGGAAAACTTGTGGGTTGATACAAAGACAGTTTAATAGGTAAAGCAAAAGCTGCATGCACAGGCAAAGCAAAACAAGGAATTCCTTCACTCCTTCCCATCAACTGCCAATGTTCAACCATCCCCAGGAAAATGGTGACTTGGGAAGACAAATACTATCACTCCGAACATCCCCCCCTTCCTTCTTCTTCCCCCAGGTTTATATGCTGAGCATGACATCATATGGTCTGGAATATCCCTTTGGTCAGTCAGGGTCACCTGTCCCAGCTGTGTCCCATCCCAACTTATGCACCCCCAGCCTACTCACTGGTGGGGTGGGGTGGTGTGAGAAGCAAGAAAAAAAGACAGATCTAACACTTAGACCATATAGCATTATTAGGGACCCAAAATGCCGTGGAGGGTGAGTTCCAGGAATCGGAGGTTCCCTGGCTGCATAAAAGGATATTCTGCTAGATATTTTATGTAACACCAAAACCAATTTGAAGATGAAGAAACAAAAAGACACAGCAACCTAGTTGAGGTGTGAAGGTTTCAGGATCTCCTGGATGGAAGGACTTCTTAAGCTAAACACAGGCTTGGAAAATGTAAAATGATAGAAAAATATTAAAAGATAACAAGAGATAAGAGGTTATTGATGAAGGCTCCAGCCTGTCAATTATTAAGTCAGAAGAGACCCTGCATCAAGTTAAAGGTCTATCCACTTCAATAATAAACAAATATTCTCAAAGGGAGGGAGTTAAGGTTGTATGTGTACTCTTAGCTTGTCCAGTATTTTTATCCTTTAAGTTAGCAGTCTTTGAAACCTTATAATAGTATTATATGGAAGGTCTGATAAAACATAAGAGAAGCTTTAAAACCTGTAATGTGGACTCAAACAAAACCAAAACACTTACTTTTAAAAATCAATATTTTTTTAATTGTAACATACTCATTTTTGTGTGGCCCTGAGGCGTATGCAGTATTGTCAAAGCATTCATTGTCTGCAATAAATTGGAAGATAATTTCAGCTCCTTGAAACAGTCTGGGAGAACACAAAGACAAGAAGTTAAAGAACAGCCATACTATTGAAGTTACGGATTCTGCCATATTCAGTCAGCATATAGGATACTTTCCTGTGCTTTACATCAGCCTTAATTAGATTTCTCTATTCCATTTTGTCTTCTCCATTTCCCTCCTTGCTTTTGTCTCCTGTCACAAAGCTGAAGTTCTGTGAAGTTCATCTCTTTTCCATACCTCAGGATGGTACATGTGTCCAGAAACACAGGCCAAAACCAACAGATTAATCACAGCTTTAATGACAGCTGGCTGCATGCTGAGTGAATTCTTAAATTCCCCCAAACTACTTTTTTGCCAAAACATGTGGAGTTGCAGCATTCAACATTTTATTGGGACTGTTATCTCCAAATGAAGAATGACTCCACTGGAAAAAATTATTTGGTATCAGCTGCAGACCTATTTTTAGCTTCTTGTTTGGTGAAACTTCAGAAAACTTAATTAACCATATGCTGAGAGAAATTCTCCAAGTCTTAAATTCAACTTTTGCAAACCACATTTAAGCACTACCTTGTCCACAACTTTACGCTGTTGGAATCAGAAGACATTGGGGTTTTTTTATGAGAATGTGATTCTTCATATTTCTTTGGGTAAATATTTGTGTTTATGAAGGTTGTAGAACTGGCAGTACTAAAGACTCAAATCTTCCATTTGTTTATATGGGAAGGTCTGTGCAGGCAAGAGTACTGGAATCATCCCCTACTTCTGTCACTTAGAAACTTCAAGCCTTGCATTGGGGTGATGGTGTTCTCAGAGGCAGAAAAGTAGAGCAGGTCAGAAACATTCATTCTCGCCCACAAGTATTTGTAGTGAAAACAGAACAAGATTACTTTAATCAAAAACATGCACAGAAAATGTTAAGGTTTTGTCAAAAATAAGAGCTTCTACATAAAAATGAGGGTTTTTTTTCCAAAGGAAATCTAAATAAACTGTCAAATTTCAAATTGGATTAAAACAAATTGAAAGATTAAATCATATCTGGCTAGGTCTTGGTATGGAATTATAGTCAGGTGCCTCATGATACCATCATGTCCTCTGAACCAGAATTCCTGTTTAGGCTACTTTTCCCATAATATAGTTACAGTTTCTACTCAGGAAGTTTTCTGTGAAATGTAGTTCAGTTTTTGCTGCCCTGAAAAGGCAGTTTGGACTATGTGAATTGGATAAATGTCACCTTTCTATTTCTATTCGTAGAAGAAAAATAAAAATCTCTTGCTATAAGAATGATAAGACTGGATTTTTATTTTTCTGGCTGAAGGAGAAGTTTTCTTTGGTTCCTCTCTGATTAGGTCTGGTTCCAACTTCTCATTCTTTCATAAAGCTGCCAAACAGAAGAAGGACAAGATTTTTTACAACATCATGGTCCATGTCATGGATGGAGCAAAAGTGTATGAAGGCTAGAATGAAGGAAGGAAGGAGCAGTTGGGACAGTTCCACATTGCTGGCTGGCCTAACAAAGCTTGCAATAAAAGTAGGGTTCTGCAGCCTCTGTGGTCTCTATCCCAGCTGTACTGAGAGTAAATTCTAGGTAACTGAAAGTCAAGCCTCTTGGCTATAATCATTTAAAACCCAGTCCCTATATTCTTGTGTTTCCACATATTTGTATTGATTGCAAGCTGTTATCTATCTGTTCGATCTTACTTTCATTGACTTGTTTGTCTTGCTTTTTTTCGGTTGACCTCATTCGCACTTGAAATACAAAACATGTAGATTGCTGATGATCTGTTTCTAGCAAGGTTAAAGAAAGAGAAATAATGCTACTAAAACCATGTTTTAACAGGATTGAGAACTTGTGTGTCACCTTTATTTTCAGTTGGCTCTTGATGAACAGCTTATTCTCACTACTAGAACCATTTTTTTCAAATGACAGGGGCATTGCCTTTTGCAGCTTACAGTGCTTAAGAAAGGGAGTTTCTGAACCCTTACATGAAGATGAATGTATAGATGGCTTTCTAAGGCACCTAAGTTAATGGTAATCCATTGAGAAGAATCTCAAGATTACTACAAATTGTTTCATAACTGTCTCATGGCTCAGTATTGAGTGAGTAACATCACCCTGTGTGATACAGTACAATAGAATACAAGGATCTAAATACCCAGAATAGCAAAAAGCAATTTGAGGAAAAAACTGGTACATTTAATCACATTTCACTGAGTATTGACATCAACTGAGTTGCTTTATAATGTTTTCAGAGCACAAAAAGTGTTGATCATTTAATTGGGCTTTTATTGGTAAAAATTATTAATCAAGGGGGTTTTGTCTATAGTTACAGAAATCAGGAGCTTACTTAACTGAACGGGTTTTTTGGTTGAGTGTTAGTACAGCTGAGACGGAGGATTTATTTGGTATAGCTGGGGTAGGTGAGGTTAGTTCTTTCACTTCACCTTGTTTCTCAGCTGAAGGCTTTTCTTAAATTTACAGGTAACTTTAAGTACAGAAGAATTCATTGGTTTAAATAAAAATAATTGAAAAGAATAAACTTCCTGTGCAGAAAAATAGGAATCTGCAATATCTGTTTTATAGATAAGGAGTAGGTAGGGTGTTTTGTTTTGTTTTGGTTTGGTTTGTTTTGTTTTCTGAAAACATTCAAAACAACATAACTTGGCTGTTATACTGCAACATATTGCATATAATACCTTTTCTACAATGCTACTGAATACTTAAGACTTATTCTCATAATTCCCAAAGTTTAATTTTTCATGGTTCTTTGGTGCTTATAAAACAGTATAATTCTCATGACCTATGAATTTAAATGTGTTTTCACATGCTCCAGTTAAGCATTTGGCAGCTTTTAATTTGCTCTGATTAGCTTACTCTATAAGTCTTCACTTGTAAGCAAAAGGATATTTTTAATTCAGAATGCATGCTAATGTAATATACATAATCACAGGTCTGGGAAAAAAAGTGAATCCAACATGGATTGGATTTTTATTTTTCTTTCCCTGGTATCCAGATGTACAGTTTTGTTAAGATTATGAACAAGTCTTTGCTTAGAAATTGTTTTAATTTGAAAACTTGAAAGGCATCCCTCCATCCCATCCTCCCTCAGAACACATATACTGCTGAAATTGCACATTTAGGGTTATGTTTTTCCTTTATTGGTTCCATTAATATCTATGAATAGTGGCTTCCCATGTGGTAATCTAATTATGGTTTGAAATAATTGGTGAACTGGAACAGTGTCATAGATCAAGGAGGAAATTAATAAAAGAAGGGTAAAGGTGAATTATATGGAGCCTAACTATGAACAAGGAGATGATGAAATTAAAGAAAAATTTTGATTGAAGACCAATAACATCTACACGATGAGTTCTATTGAGTAGTAGAACTTGCAGAAACTTTAGCAAATGTGATATTTAAAAATGAGCTGGACAAACAGGAAAAAATGGACTGTAGGGAACCAATTCTTCACTGGCAAAGAGGTGGACTGGATGACCTAGTACCTCATTTCCACTGCTAGCACCTATAAGTCTGTTTGAACAAAAACTTAGAATTCTGTATGTCTTCTAGCCTCACTTGGACTTCTTTTGTATCTAGCAGCAGGATATCATTATCCTGTGAAAGTGCTTGTAAATAGCTTTATTTTCAGTCTTTCTTACTGGACAAAGTTAAATCTTAGGATACGTAGAGCCAAATTGTGCCTACTTGTTTACTTCCAGTAGCGAGAAAGAGAGAGGTCAGAAAACTATTTGTCCTGTGGATCACAAAAAATCCCCTTAAATTGGCCAGCAGCAGAAGGATTTTCAAATGATGGGACATAAGCGATGACTTCATTGATTTTTGACATTTTGAATTCTAACTATTCACATTTTGTGCCTTTCACAGACCATCTGAAAGGAGAGATAACCCAGAGGCACGTTCAGAGGGCAGCTCTAGGTAAAATATTTGAGATACAATAAAATACAACGGGGCAACAAGCTCTCTCCCAGGGCTGAATCTGCCTGTGGGGCAGGTTGTATTTTCTATGACGGTTTTTGCAACAATATTTCTACAATAGTCCATACCATAAAGAACACAGACTCTGTGAGCTTTGCCAGAGTTTTGGCTTAAAAGGCATCTGATTTTATGTGTGGTGAGAAAAATAATGCAAAAGTCTTATAGGTTTGGGGGTTTAGTATTGGCTTGCTTTCTTTTCAAGGTGACCAAAACAAGAACAGAGACATCTAAGTTCTCCTCATTTTTCGGGTTTTTTTTGCTTTCTGATGACACTAATTTGAATTCCTATTAACAGACATTGATTTGTCCTGAGACTGAGCTTCTAGCCATGTTGCCACAACCTGTCTAACTTCCTTTTTAATTTTCCTCATTCCAAGAGAGACTGAAGGCCTATACAGGTCATTTCTTTTGCATCTAGGTATAGAAGTTGAGAAGTTATTTCTTGCAGTTTCTGTTGACACAGCTGTGAAGCTAAAAGTGTCTATGTAAGTTGTTTGCATAAGTGTAAAGTCATCCAAATGTGGTTTAAGATGCTTTAAGCTGACTCCACTGACTTTGTACTGAAACAGCCTAGGAGTGTTCATATGAGAATTCCACTTCTGGGACAGTAAACTTCAGCTAAAATGTGACAGAAAATTTCTGGGTCAATAACAGTTTAAGCCCCCCTCACCTAGATCCATAAAAGAATCCCAAAATGTGCCTTCATGGATCTTCTTCACATAAAAGATGAAGCTAACTCAGACCAGATTGCAGTTGATGGTTTTATTTCTATGTATACATAACACAGCAAACAATATTTGTCTCTTAATAAGAGAGAGAAAATTTGAGGGCTTTATTTTCTCCCAAAAGTTAGGAAAATAATTTACTGCAGCGTAGCAAAATAGTTTCCCCATTATCTTTCTAATTTAGCCATGCATCTCAAGCTCTGTTGATGATGATATTATTTTATACCTTTATCCTTTTTTATTTTTATTTTTATTTAAAAATCAGCACTGAAAGTTAATGCTGTCCATGTCAATAAAGCCCAGAAGTCAAACTCAGTTTATTTTGATCAGTATGAGAAGGGAAGTGAAGGAGGTGCTGATCTCTTCTCCCTGGTATCCAGTGACAGGACGCGTGGGGAATGGTTCAAAGCTGCATCAGGGGAGGTTCAGACTTGATATTAGGAAACATTTCTTTACCAAGAAGGCGGTCAAACACTGGAACAGGCTTCCTAGAGAGGTAATTGATGTCCCATGCCTGACAGTGTTTAAGAAGCATTTGGACAATGCCCTTAATAACACACTTTGACTTTTGGTCAGCCCTGAATTAGTCAGGCAGTTGGACTAGATGATCATCATAGGTCCTGTCCAACTGTTCTGTTCTGTTCTATTCCATTCTATTCTAGTATCGGAAATTCAGTCTAAAGGTGGTATCTTCAGTATAACATGGAATTCTTTCTTTAATTCACTCCAGGTTTTAATACTGTCCATTTACTGATTTTATGCCACTTCAAGAAGTTACATCAAGATGAATCATAGCAGTGCTGTTTATGAGAATTCCTTATTCAGTGTTTCAAAAAATGAAGTGATATATTCTGACTGTACGTTTCAATCCGCCTGATAAAGTCTGGTCTTGTATACCAATTTCTTACTACATAGAAAACTGTGTTGCAAATACTGTTTTCGACTCAATGATCTCGAAGGTCTTTTCCAACCGAAATGATTCTATGATTCTATGATTCTATGATTCAATAACTATCTAAGCTGCTTTTAATAAAATAGGTAAGCATAATTTTTTCATGTCCTTAGGAAATGACATAGTAGTGACTTTACCAGCTATACATTCACATTGTAAATATTCTATTAGTATTCCACAACATAGCAGGCAACCCTTGGTTTTTTGCCTTTCGTTTTGAGCATTGCTGTCTGCTTATCATCACTAAGTCTGGACCACACAAAGTATTTTCCAGACTTTTTTCTCCCCTTTCGTTATTCTTTTAAACACTCTGGATATTTTGACTTAATATTTATTCTATGAGTTGGAGAGTATTATTTGCCTGCCTGCATTTTTAGGTGAATGTTCTTCCAAGGAGTACCAGGTGTCAAGTCTCCCAGGATCTTCTTGATGACCAGAATGTCATCAAGATATTTTTAAATCAAAATGGCATGGTAAAAAGTCTAATTAAGAGTCTGTTGAAATCCCAACATGAAAAAAACCACACCATTGTTTCAATTAGAAACCAAGTTAACATCTTCCAGCTGCCTTTTTTTTTTCTTAACTTAAGGCATTTTATGGTTAAAACTCTTTAAGAAGCTATTCTAGTTGGATTTTAAACAGCACAGATCTGTTTCCCTCATGGCTCTGCTTAAGATGTGGATTTCTTATTGAAGGAAAACTCCACTACTTAGCCCATTGTTCTTACCTATCTCTTCTAAAACACCATATGCTGGGAGTTAACAGAGGACACAAATAGAGGGGAGGTTCTATTGGAGGCTAGGGAGTGCTCCGTATTTTTCAGTACACAACCAGAAACATTTAATACTTTGTGTAAAATTGCAAGGATTCACTCTCAGTGTGACTTTCACCTTTATTAATTATAAGAATACCTTATGCAAATAACTTCTTTTATTCAGTAAGATCTTTCAGAGTAACATTCTTAACTGCATTTTTTAGGCAGTATTTAAAATGAAATAATGTGCACACTGCTGAAGTACTGACAGAGCAAAAACATTGGGTCACTAGCATGGTGGAAAAGATGGAAAAAAAGGTGGAAAGAAAAGCTTTCCCTGGGGTTTGCAATGTTATCAAAGAAAAATATATGTTTTATATGATTCTAATGAAGCATTATTTTAATATGCTTTAAACTAGCATTTCTGTAAAATACAGGACCTGATTCTTCATTATTTTATTCCAGTTTTGCATTGTTAGATCTTGATTACAGGCAATCAGGCTAATGTAACATTATTCACCGGCACTGGGGGAACACTGAATCCTAAGTTGGACCTGCCTGGTGATGTAGGAAATCCTATGACATATTGTAATGGGAAGATGTTTCTATGGGGATGTAGTCATTCTAGCAAAGGCTAGAACTTTCTATAACAGAAGCGACTGTACTGAGACTTGTAGTGTTGCCTATTCAACTACACCTTGAGTAGAGGCCTCTGTTGGGTCAGCTCTGGAAGTTAGGGAGGACCCTTGAACGTACTCCTGACTGATCTGTCCATATCAGCAGAAATATTTAGTAAATTACAAGTCCCCCAGGCTGTTCAGTCAGCTTCAAACAGATCCTGACAAAACTTCATACACAGAAGGGTCATTCATTATGTGCAGTCTGAAGTGTGTTAACATGAATGGTAGAGTCTGTGGCCACTGGTGCAGCATCTTCAGCACAGCATGCCCCTCCTTATTGATAATTGCAGTTACTTTATCAGTTTAGTTGAAATGCAGTTTTGCAGCTTTCCATTTCAAATATTTTTCTTATTCATCTTGTTCTCCATGAGCCTCCCTTCTCTTTTTATGTACGTTTTGAAATCAGGGCTAGTAGCAACCTATCAGTTCTTTTGGGATTCTCCTGAAATCATCAAGAGATGGCAAAACCTTTCTGCTTCTGAGAAGGTTTGTTGGGACCAAATTAATCTCTCTCTTTCTGTCCAACTCCATTTTCTCTGTAGACTGATTTGAAAAGAAAAAAAAATAGGTACAATCTAACATGGGTAAAGATGGCAAATATAGGTCTTTGTAAGGAATCTGCATTGTTTATACAAATTTCAGCATTAAGGCCCAGTTTTATCAACATTTTATTAAAAAAAAACCCCTTGTTTTCCCAGCTTTCGTAACTTGGGTTTTAGAAATAAGATTTTGTATTTCTGCTGATATTCAAAGAGCTGTTCCCAATTTCTTTTTTGAGCAAACTTCCTTTGAAAAAGCCCATTCCTCATAAAAAATAAAATGACTGGGTGAGTCAGAAATAACAGATATATTTGAGTCCACAAAAATACATACCAGCATTTGATTTAGTGTGGCGAATGCCTGAGAGCAAGGATTTTGGCATCTGTTATTTTTATATTTGGATTTGTAACACGTATTTGTTTTAAGCAGAAATAGGGAGCTTTCTCCTTATCTTTGTTCCCTCTATATCTTTGTCTACACCATCTTTTTCTACATTTTCGAAGTTACATACCTGTTCTAAAGGTATTAGTATCAATTTATGCCCTTGTTCTTGCCCTGCTATGTGTTTTCTTTATAGTGTGTTTCATTCTGCTTCCTCACCTTTCCTTGATTAGAAGTGACAGAACAGCGTGATCAGTACCAGAATAAAGCAGGGAAAGATAATGCTGTATAATGCATCAGGGTACTGCTGCAGGAATAATCCAACCAGTGTTAGGAAAGAATTTCAAAGAAACTATTCTTCCAATGCGCTATTTTGTGGTCCTCCAAGAAGCTGCCACTACTGTATATCCTATACCTGATGGGATGCAAATACGTTGTCTGAGGCATTTCTACATATCTGAAGAGGTAGAATTGGGAACTGCTGCTCCCACTTGTCCACAGTGAGATATCATAGAATCACAGAATGATTTGGGTCAGAAGGGACTTTTCAAGATCATTTAGTCCAACCCTTCTGCCATGGGCAGGGACATCTTTCAACTAGATCAGGTTGCTCAAAGTCCTGTCCAATTTGACTTTGAACC
The DNA here is from genome assembly GCF_026419915.1 of Harpia harpyja. Taxonomy (NCBI): domain Eukaryota; kingdom Metazoa; phylum Chordata; class Aves; order Accipitriformes; family Accipitridae; genus Harpia; species Harpia harpyja. The sequence continues at coordinate 22,910,477 of NC_068952.1, forward strand.
CTTCCAATATAGCCCATGCCCCTAGAAATGCTGAGCCACCATGGTTTATATCTGACGTGGATATAAGGTACATTTAGGAAGTGTATGATAGTTCTCTCTGCAACCATAGCAGCATCTTACAGACATATATAACATTAATTAGGCTAACAGTTAATAACTGTCCTGAACTCATCTGCTGTGATCTGTGTGAATGAAAAGCACATAGCACTTCCAAACTGCTGGTTTGTATCAGAATTAATCTTTTATTTAAATAAATCCATATTTAAATAAAATGAGCTCAGTTTCTTTCACTACTTTACATCTTGTAACTGAGATGATATTTAACTTTGTTCATATGAAGCAGGAGAGCCTTGATCTGTACTAATGCCATGAAATGAAGACACACAAGTGTTTTCAATCACAAAATGACAGAAGCTGAGTAAAGTGGCAGTCTGTGTTTTCCCACACAAATCCAACACAGTCCATGGAGAATAATAGATGGCCTGTTTTAAGACCACCATTTCTGGTGCTGAAAAATTATTATCTTATGTATGGGCTAAATAAAGCACATTAGAGAAATAATCTGTTTGAAGTCCCCAGTGCTGCTAGGCATCCAAAGATGCTTCCTCTAAAACCGTGTAGGTGGGTTCACATATTTCCGGTCTGTAAATTATGCTACTTTTAGCAAAAAAAAAAAAAGGGAAAAAAAAAGAAAAAAAAAAAGAGCGGTGTAGTCAGTTTGCAATGGCCTCAGAATAAGGTAAATATTTCTCTTAGAAATTCATAATTTTGATATGCTTAATGTTTCTCTGTGTTATGTTCTTCTATACATTTGTGCTTGAAATGTCAAGCAACAGCAGTGGTTTTGTGAAAGTTCCCTCTCCTTGTGCATGCAGGGCACTGATTTTATTCGTAGGGTGACCTCTAGTGGTGTCAAGGCCACTCTTTTTAGGGATGGGTTTCATTTCTTCAGTCTTTCTATTTCAAAGGAAAAAAAATCAGAAATGCTTTGCATTAAGGTTTATTTTTGGAATTCTGAGACTGACAGAAAACTGGTAAGGTTGTGCTTGTTAAAAAGGATGATGATTTTTCACTATTGTTAAGACAAAGATATCAATAGCAAAGTGGGCTGAAAATTCAGAAACCAGTGCCTCTCTGCCTTTTTTAAAGTAAGAGTTTTACTCTGACAAAGGTAAACATACTTTTGAATTTGCTTTGTGCAATTACAGTAACATATGAAGTGCTTTTAGAAATATTTACCAAACCAGTTTTTAAGCAAATGCTTGAAATACTGATGGGCAATTAATTTTGAAAATATATCTAAGTAGTTATATAGGATATTATAAATAGATTAGAGGATCTTTATAGCTTCTTGTTACTGCAGTGTATTTAAGTCATTGTAGTTATTTCAAATTTGTCTTGGAGGAAAAAAGCATAGACTTTAGCCTGTGGTAACTGTGAAGTTACATACCATAACAAACTTATTCTCTTGGGTTTACATGCTATTTTGAGCTTCAAGTCAGCACAGTATATGGCTAAAACTCTGAGCTCTTGAAGAGCTTTTGTATTTTTGTATGTATGTACCAAGTTCTTCTGTAAAGATGATCACAATTGGGAAAAAGAACCACGGATTCGAAGCAGCAGCTAGACAAGGAGCAATGATTCCCTTGCAGCAGTACTTGAGGTTTCTTCTTAGGTAATATGTTTTAAGTTTTTCCCAGTATTATCTAGGAATTAAGTTTAAAACTGTAGGAGTATCTTCTAATAAGAAGATACTTCTTACACCTGTCCCTTCAGGCCTCAAGCCCACATAGACCTTTCTTTCCATAAGTTTCTCTTCAGTCTTTCTAGGGTGTTTTGTAGTTTTATTTGTTGCTGTGGTTTTTGTGTTACTCTTTTATCAGGTTTTACAAGGTGCAGTGCTACATTATAGAGGCAGCCATGAGTTTTCCCTTTCATTGTGTCTTCAAGAAAGAGAATACTACATCTTTAATGGGAACCTTTGCAAATTTGTTCTCCTGAACTGTCAGAGAAAATTCTGAGATTACTCGTGTGTTCCTATTAAGCTTCCCATGTGACCCACTCAGCTTCAGCTTATCAGATCTCAAAAGAGAGCAAAGACATCTTTGGATCAAGTGATATTTTTATTAGGAGTCATGAACTTGTAGCACAGCTATCCAATTCTCAGTTTTATTGACATTAACTTCAGCATTTCACTGCTGTAGGAACAGCTTGCAGTTTCTGTAAGCTTTCTTGCAATAAGTATTTCTTCTGAAATACTGAAAAGTTCAGTGTGAATCGCATTATTATTTAGAGACTTCTTCTGGTGACTAGCAAGTAAGCAAGAGAGAATCTGGAGATGAAGCTCTCAATTCTCTAATTTGGTCTACTAAAATTAAGATATTAGGAAAAAGATGCTATGAGGATAGTTACATATTGAAAGAGGTCATCAGAGAAGTTTGCAACATCTCTGTCCTTGGAGTTTTTCACAACATGTCTGGAGAACCTAGTATGATTCAGTTTTCACCCAACTTTGAGCAGTAGGTTGGACCACGCAGTCTTCCAAGGTCCCTTCCAACCAGAATGATTCTGTAGTTCTAAGACAGGACTTGAGGTGGAGCAAGCAAAAAATAAATTTGTTTTTATGCACACATTCTACTGATTCTAGGCCTAAGCTTGTTTGCTTTAGCTTCAGTATACCTCAGAGTAGCCTCTCTCTATTGCCTCTAAAAAGCTGGTAGAATAACTAAGAGTAACATGCAGTTTAAGGTGCTGCAAACTTCTTTCTTCTGGCCATGTCCAGTGGGTGTGTTGGGCAGCTTGAGTAGTTCTGCATCAGTCAAGGTTTCCTCTGTGAGAGCTCTTTGTAATAAACAAAAGTTCTGTAATCTAATGAACTGTAAACAGCAAATGGAGCTCTTTCACATCCGTATTTGCTTTGATTTTTTCAAGGTAAAGGTCAGACTTAGAATAGCAATTTCCATCTGATTGTGTAAAGCATAGGACAAGGAGTGAATAAGAAATAGCATGGCTAATGTGATATCCAGTGTTTCAGAACAAGCTGCAAATCTGGTGAAAAACTTCTTCCATTATACGTTTTGCTGAAATGGCTAAAAGAAATTAATTCACTATTTCTTTGCTCAAAAATTTTTGCATGTTTAAGATCAAAGAACATAGTGACTTGGAACAAGTAGTTACTAATAATCTCCCACAAATGTGCAGAAGTTGGATATACTTCTCCAGATAAGAATCTTGTGGATAAGTTGTAATTGTTTCTGGATATGTCAGGATTGTCTCTTCTCAGTATACAGTACAGTGTAATTCAGCCAGCAGCTACCAGAACATCGAGCTCAATGTCCTTTCCTTCATAGGTCATAGGAAAGAGCTGTATGAGTTATGAGAAATGCCTAAATATCTGTATACTTCTTGCACCTTCTTGAGCTGGTAGCCCAACTCAGACAGCCTAGCTGTTCTGCAGCTGCAGCCAATGGGTGTGTGCATTGGAGGACCAGCAAAATTGTGGCACTCGATGTGGGATATGAGTGTGGCCAGCAGGGACAGAGGGTCTCAAAAATATAATCTGGTCCCCACAACTGCCCAGATTGTATGTGGCCCTGATCTAGCACATGTGCCAAAACACTGAACAACATCAAAATGAATCTTCTTAAAGAATAACATTCCTGCTGACATAAAATCCTATGGTTGTGGCTTCAGAAATTTTCTGGAAAACTTGTACATCCCACCAACATTTAGAAAAGCATTCAGGAAACTCTTTTAGAGGGCTAATGGAGTAGCCAAGTGGGAGAGTGGAAACAAAACTTCTGTAGTACATTGGTCTTTATTGTACACTTACTTAACTGAGGTAGGGTCTTAGCACATAGCTCTGCTATTTGCCCAGAAAAAAAATCAGATCCATGATAGAGGTGCTTCAGGCCCAACACCTTTTGTCTTATTTGGGGCAAGGGTTAAACTAAACACAGTATGGTGCAACCCCATGCCCATAATGTATTGATTTCACTGACATTTGTGTTTATTTCCTTTCTCTTTTCCATCTCCTCTACTTCTCTCTTGCAGATGAAATGTCTTTTACTAACACCTTGTAGCAGAAAGATCAAAATTGTTCAGGCTGATACTACCATATACATTTGTTTGGTCAGTATTCACCTCTTGAATCAAGGTCAAAACCTCTTTTATTGTCTAACTTGAAGTGACATGTGAGTTGCATGACCCATCTATACCTATACACAGCTGAAACAGAATCAGTTAAGTATAAAACATGTATGCTTATTTTTCCTTAGTACTCTTTCAAATGGCATTGCTATAAATTCAGTGTAGAGTCCAAAATAAATGCTTTTGTGCATTGTCATGACAATCTGACGACCACAGCCAGAGTTCCATGGAGAATGCAGGTAAAATACCCATTATTTTTAGAAAACATTAGACCTATTGAATTGATCCCACAGTTGCTGTGTTGCATTGCATTCCTAAACGTGACCTGCAAGCACAGGATTTACTATGCATGCCTGTGTATATTGCTCATGCACAGTAAAACTGGCACTTCTCAGAACTGAGAACTGTACATCTGCTTATCTGAGAATCCCCAGCAAGAAATATGGATGCACTAAGCTTCAGTATCTCTTCTGTGCTCTGTGACACTCAGTGTGACTGCACCTCTAGCAGCCTTAGGTATTTCTTATTCTCGATAAAGTTGTGCTATATTATTCTTGGTCAAGTTCTTATCCTGACCAGGCATTGCTTTACAAAAGTTATGGTGCTGTCTTATTTCAACTGCGATCTGCACATTAGGGGCAGTGTATTCCTAATGTCTCAGCTTCATGATAAGCAAGCAACCAGAAGTATTTTCCATCCTTTTCTTTCAAGAAGAGCATGACAAAACTTAGCAAAGAGACTTTTTTTTCCATGAAAGCTCTTGGATGTTGTAGAAATGAATGCTAATGAAGCCTCAAAACTTATGGATGACAAACCATACCCCTTCTTGGGAAGCAGAGAAAGATCATTCAAATATCAGGTACAGTTTTATCTAATATTATGAACAAGATAAATCATGCAACAACAATCTCATGTAATCAAATGAAAAAATTTATTTACTAAGTGTAGGCAAGAATCTGAGTTAGTGGGGGTTTCCTGACTAAGACCAGCTATGTTACTATTCTACTAGATCAACTGGCGTGTATGGAACATATTAAACTTGAAGCTGCCTTTTTTTTTTTTGCCAGTATATTGTACTTGTATATTTGGAAACCAACAGAGAACTTTTAGCCACAATGGTTTCAGAAACTTTCATGGCTTGAGTGCAGCTGATGTGAAGGCAACGCCTTCTGTTTCATATGCCATGTATTTTCAGGAGCAAATATATAGATGACTAGTTTCAAAGAAGAGACTTGAGGGAATTGAAGTATGAGTCTGTATTTAGCCAAAACAGCTCACAGAGACTGGAAAAAATAGCTCCGCTTTCCAGGTGTGCATTAGAAGTCAGTTAGTTTAAGCCAATATTAAGCTAGTAAAACAATAAACAATACAATCATACAAAGAGAATCAGCTTACTGATGGACCCTTTTACTAAATTCAATGATTAAAATAAAAATAAAAATCAACAAAATACACATACGCTTGATCCCACACACATGCACTAACTTGTAAAGTGCTGCAAATAGGACAGTTTGTTTCAGTGTATGCTCATGACCAACTGACTGAAATTTTTTAAAATCTGTTACATTAGGATTAGGGGTAAATTGCTCTAAAACCCACAATATAAACTCTTCCAGACATTAGGGTATTTTCTTCTTCTCCTGAGTTTCATTGTGCATACCCATCTTTGCTTTTGTGTAAGTGTCCTGGTTTTGGCTGGGATAGAGTTAGTTTTCTTCCTAGTAGCTGGTATAGTGCTATGTTTTGGATTGACTATGAGAAAAATGATAACACACTGATGTTTTTAGTTGTTGCTAAGTAGTGTTTATACTAAGTCAAGGATTGTTCAGCTTCTCATGCCCAGCCAGCGAGAAGGCTGGAGGGGCATAAGAAGTTGGGAGGGGACACAGCCAGGGCAGCTGACGCAAACTGGCCAAAGGGATATTCCATACCATATGATGTCATGCTCAGTATATAAACCAGGGGGAAAGCTGGTTGGGGGCCACTGCTCGGGAACTGGCTGGGCATTGTTTGGTGAGTGGTGAGCAATTGCATTGTGCATCACTTGTTTTCTATATTCTAATTCTTTTGGTTTTATTGTTATTATTGTCATTTTATTATTATTATTATCATCATTGTCATCATTATAATTTTCTTCCTTTCTGTCCTATTAAACTGTCTTTATCTCAGCCCATGAGTTTTACTTTTTTTTGATTCTCTCCCCATCCCACTGGGTGGAGGGGGGAGTGAGCGAGCGGCTGCATGGTGCTTAGTTGCCAGCTGGGGTTAAACCATGACGATAAGGTACATGTGGTGCCTAGTGACAAACATAGGTTGACATGGCCCAGGGGAGGAATAAGAAAAAAGAAGGGGAGAATTACTTGTAAGCTGATCCAGAATAACAATGGACAGGTAGTTCTTTTTAAAAAAAATGAAATGACAGCATATGTTCTAGTTTGAAAGCACTAAGGCCGGAGTTTGCCAAAAGCTGCAAAGCTGATAAATAAAGCAGTAAAAATATTAACTGGATACTGATGTCAATTCTAAGTTTGGTTACTTCAGTGACTATAAATTTAAGTAGATAAACACAAGACTATGCAGTGAAAAAATTAAAATCTTTGACTGCAAAAGTACAGCTGGAGGACAGGGCACAATGTTATTTGAGACATAAGACAAAAAATCCCTAGGAGTTTGACTTCTAGGATACACTCAGGTCAAGAAATATGTGAGCGCCCCAGAGAGTATAAAGTTCAGGGTCACAGAGAGTTTTTTGCAAAACTTTCTGACTGTAGACAAGAATCTGCCAGAGTATTTCAACTTGTTGCCAGCTTGCAGTAAACTATGGTAATAACACTTGGTATCTCATGCTAGAAATAGTGTTTTTCATTCATGCTTGTCATATTGCTTTGAAATAGTGATCCAGTTAGCAGGTGCTATCATTTCTTTCTGGTACTGTGTGATTTGCTGATGTGGAATGTGTTGTAAAATTTACTACTTCTTGTGCTCCAAAATTGGCCCTTTCATTAGAATAAAATCATTATATCTTAAAATGCCTCTTACAATCTTCTTTATGAAAAAAAAAAAACAAAACACAAACCCCACAAACCTTTATGATATAAACGGTGTCAACTCATGCAGAGCTCACCTTCCTCTCTAAGCAGGCTGCTAGTATCAGTTGTATCCTGTGCCTCACTTAACCAAATGGGTTGTATCTGAAGATGAAACAAAAACAGTTAGCCTGAAGATAAATGTAAAAGTTGCTAGCTATTTCACTACCCAATGTCTTTACATCATGCAACCCAGTAGTCTTAACAAAAGACCTCACAACATAGGATTCATAAGTTTTGCCACTCAGCTCTATGTGCAGTTATGCTAATGTAAAGGAACTAATACTCCTTATGGGTACATTGCTGACTTCTGCTAAAATATCTCTGTTGTGTAGAATTGGATGGATGCCAACAGAAACCCCTAGTATACACAGAGGCAATGTTTTCCTAAACATGCATGTCATACCTCCCCTGCACCCCTGAAACCTGGGTCTGCATTATCCAGGATCAAATTGCACCAACTGCATTTGTTTCCCAGGAGAAGTCACTGGGGCACTACAAGTGCATGTTTATTGCACATCAGCTGAATGGCTCATCTCACTTGACTCACTGAAAGCATAGAGCTAGACTGTACAATCAAGTTTCATATGACAAACTGTCAATCAATGAATTAAAAATCAACCCTGAGTGAACAAAGCAGATACCACTTTGTGTTCTTCTGCACAGTTCAGAAATTATATCTGATAGTTAATATTTCAGTAGTAGCACCTCGGCACTTTTTAATTATTGCAAATTTTTTAATGTATATGGGCAAAAGTTGGTCTCCTAAATTTCCATTTTTTTGTAATTTACATGTACTTCATATATATGCGGCTAATATATATATAAAATGATTTGATGTTTTAATAAACATTTTCTGTTTCTGCATGGGCAGGCAGGTATGTACAATAAAAAGAAACTCTTTAGCAGAATAAAAACCTGTAGCAAAAAGGAGGTAATTCTTCTTAGGTATCTATCTTAAATTTGTGAGTAAATATGCTTTCTATGTTTTACTGTCTATTCACTCAGTTGTCCTTCTCACATTATTTTAAAATAACAGAGCCTGTGTACTGAAGAATGCTAACATTAGACATGAGATACAATGAGCCAGTAACCTCTGCCTTAGCTTCTTAGCTTCAGCTGTAGCTGAAATTTCCTGGTCTGGTGGGAGGAAAGGGGTGTGAGGCAGCAGCAGCAGGAGCCCGGGGGCAGAAGGAGGCCACTGCAGGGATTTGGGAAAGGTAAAGGGGAGAGGGGAGAAAAGAAGTATCAGGGAATGAGGTGAAGGCAGAAGCAGCACCACACAAAAGAGTTGAAATACTCTCCACCAGACCATAGATCTCTTTCGCTTGGAACATCAGGAAAAAGCTATGTGTTCATCTGTATATATTACAGTAGGCAGATTCAAAAAGGTCTAGTCTTTGGAGCAGAATGCTATTCAGTTCACAAGCACATTGTTACAATGAGCAGGCATGACAAAAAGCTGAAATGGAGACTGCAACAGCATAGCAAAAGACACCAGAGAACTTACAAAGCAGTGCCCAAGTAGGCATATCCTGGACTTGACTTACCACTGGACTTCAACCTGACACTGTGATCAGATCTCTTCCGCTTTTGTGACTGGAACACAGTGATGGATGTCTGAGTTTTAGCCATTTACTTGATAGAATACCCAATGCTATTTTTGCTGCTGGGGCCCCATCAGCTTGCAGTGTACTCATCTCTTTCTGTTGTATACATATACAAAACTTTGTGCTGCTCACCTTGCCCACAGCTGTGTTTCTTGCTTCCATCCCCAGCATATTGCTAGAGATAATGGGCATAGCCCTATTCAGGGTTGAGGATGCTGAGGCCTTTGTGTGATAGAGGTACGCATCTCATATAAAAGGCTTTATTATTATTTCTGAAGGTAACTTGCAACCAAATAATCCCTTCTACAGTGTGTAAACAGCAGCAGAAAAACATTTTTTTCTTGGTGTTTTTATATATAAGTAACAAAACTCTGCCTAAGTTTGGCTGCCCTTTCAGAGCTAGTGCAAAACTATTTTTCAAAGTACTAGATATCCAAATAAACCAGGGAAGGAAAGCTGCAATATTATGGCCTCACATCACTGTGATGACTAGCAGAATTTGGTGGTGTTTTCGTGTAGGGAAGTCCACACTTCAGAAACAGCATTAACATTTTAAGATGTTACTCTCTTCCACTCTGTCTTATTTCGCTTCATTATAAGGGGCTCGAGCTGCCACCTCCTAAACTCAGACAATGTAACAGATTGTGCAAATAGGTCAAATGCATGTCAGTGTGCTCAGGAGAGTCCCCTTTAACCACTGCTGAAGACTGCTCAAGTTAACTCTGGCTGGCTTTGCACAGAAACTGAATCATTTCAGTTTGTTCCACAAGACCACATTTCTCTCAAGCCTGGATGCCGTATATCCATGAAGGCCAGAACAAGTGTGAAGCCTCAGGAGCTCTGCACTGTGTCCCCACAAGTTCCTGGTATAGCTCTGCTCTTTCCCACATTATGCCTTCTCCTGAGGATGAAAACTGACAAATCAGAAAATCCTGATCCCCTGTAATCATCGAAAGGTTTACTGCTTTCCCTAAAGGTTCTGGAGTGATTATGATGGCCGTCTTATTATCCATTGTGTTTGGGTATAACTTGTTTTATAATGCCACTATTGTAGCATCTCCTCTGCCATGATGTTTGCACCTCCTGGCTTGTGCATTCACTTTAACATTCCAAGCAGTTTATTTTTCAATCTTTTGAGGGCACCCTCTCCACCACAAATGTCTTCATCCTACCCTTCTTTTGTAATCTGCACATCCAGCAAAGCCTTTCTATGTCTGAAATGAGAATTGTGCATGGGCTTTGTCTACCTTGGCTATCTGTATTAACATGCTTGACCTAAGTACTCTAAATGAAATAAAATGCTTTTCAGCTTTATCTGTATTAACCTACAGGGTGCTACAACAAAACATTAATGGTTTCAGCTGGCTCACTGACTAGCAGAGAGGGGTCATTACTGCCCTTTTATTCCAGACAGAATTCCTCTCCTTGAAGAGAGAGTGCACTCCTCAGGCCTCATGACAGGTTGATGTAGAATTTATTTTCTTGGCAGAAATAATAGTCGGGGTGGAAACTTGCATGTATTATACAGCAAATCTTTTGTTTCTTTCATTTTTTTTCTTCAGTTAGAGAGGTTAAACATGTTTTCTTGTGAACCTTAAACTATTCTCATTCATTCTAGAAATAGAAACTGTTGTAACTTTACATTTCTTTTCACTGCTGAACTTATAACCCATGATGGAAAGACTGGTTTGCCATCTCTCTGAATAAGCATATTGTGTATTGCATGCTAACTAGCTCTGTTGTACGATACAGAAATCCTAAGCTGCTTGCTTAGGTTAACTTAGGCTACTCTTAAGGTATTTCCTCAGTTCTCCTTTACGTTGAAAAATTTCTCAGATAGTTTCAAGACATTTTCCTTATTTATACTAATTGTCTGGATTTATTGCTTACCAAAGTTAATTTCTCCTTCAGGATTTGTCTTTTACTCTTCTTTCTATTACTTTATTTCCAGGCACCAGCACAGCTAGTGTTGTATCCTCTTTTTGCAACAACTTTGCTGTTCTGCTCTTGTCTTTGTAGCCAAAACTGTCAGGTCCAATGCATTTGTTAGGGTTTTATGCCAAAGATGAACTTTTAAAATGGACTGGCAAACTCACTTTTATTCATATCTAAAATGAATATTCCAGTCTTTAATGGAAAAAAAAAAATTAAAAGCAACTTAATTCAAATCACTACTTACCAGGTGTCTCTTAAGCTAAATAAGATCTAAATAAAGAATTTGAAGAACCATTTCCAGAAGAGAGAAATGGTGAATGACCCCCATTTCAGTACCAACCTCTTAAAAAATAGTTTTTATTCTAATCAAAAGTTACTTCTTTTTGACATCATATGGTCATTGCTTACATCTGATCATTTCTCCTATAGCTGTTTCCAGTCCTTCTGAAGAGCTAAATACACTTGATCCAGTAGAAGAGAAACTTCGAACGCAAATTGAAGAAGAAAAAAAAAGGTATTACTTCTACCTCAAACTTCTGCCATCCTTCAGAAGATAAATTGTAATGATAGTATATTCCAATTACAATTCTGCACACACAGCTACCCTCAGGGTTTTCTCTGACATTTTTAAAATGTCAGCTTTGTGGTTCACTAATAGTTTTTAAATTTGTGTGTATGCTGTTGGTTTGTCTGTAAGATGCCACAGTACATGAGTGGGGAATATTTATGCTTGGGCTATTGGCTAAAAATAAATAAAAATAGCATAATGTCCTCCCCGAGGGTTAGTGTTAGCAACTTGTTTGAATCCAGATGTATTGAGAACCTTTTCGGTTGATTCAGAAATGTACTGCCTTCCTTGACCTAAGGAAAACCTTTAGGCTATACAGGATTGACTAAGTGTAAATAATATGCAGAGTATGCGTTGGGTAAACAATCCTTGCTCTAATCTTGCTGTAGCCAGGAGGATAAAAGAAAATAGATGCAAGGATATCAGTTCTAAGTAATTTGCTGGCATGTATGTTATGTGCAATCTATGAGGAAGCTTCTGGCTATTTCATACTACTGGTAAATCTCCAACTATATGTTAGTCAAGAGGCCTTGTTGATGAAGCTTCAATCTGAACAGCGAATCTGTCTCAGATCCTATCTGAATCCAAGCTCTGGCAACTACTTCTTTATTAATGGTAACATGCTGAGAAATCAAAAGAAATAATTGATATATTCGATTGAACCTCTATTTTAATTGTTAATCAATATTGATCCCACTTGAATTTCACTAATTTCTCTAGTGAAATAAAAGCTTTGTGGGGTAAGTTTCTTGTGCCTACTGTCTAGTCAAGCTCTTATAAAACATGAGATGTCTCTTCCTACCGCCACTCTGTCTGTGTCCCCTGCATCTCTGATTATTACTTATTCTTTTGTAGTTTAAATCTGTAACTGTTCTAGGTAGGATAAAGCTTTGTTCAGATATGTATTGGAAGATCTGTAATAATATACTTTCTTCTTCTCATATTAGTTTTAAGGCAATGTTCAATCGCATGAAAGGGCTGAAGGTAGAAATTGAGCACCTGCAGCTTCTTATCAAAAAAGTCAAGATGAAGCTGCAAAAAGACTTCAAAGTCTGGTGGTCTGAAGAGACAATAAATCTACAGGTATGAAATCACTTTGTATTTCTTCCATTTTCATGTAAATGTAACATCTTCAATCATTTCTTAAAGTAGTTAATTGACTAGCTAGAACGGAGTATGAAGGATGGTATTTGGGGCCAGATTCACCTGTGCTTATGCCAATGTAAATCAGACAATGCTAATGTGAATTATGCTTGTATGAAGCTAACACAAATGAAGCAAAATCCTTGCTTTCTGCTTTATTTTTGTTTTGACCTTCCCCCAAACAACTTGATCGAAAGCCAAGAATGGTCTCAAAATGCCAAAAACTCTGAAGAAACATAAAACAAATAGACGAGATTGGAAAAAATAATCTTTTTTACTGCTAGCAAAATTATGATTTCATCAGGTTTATGATGTATGTATTAGAAGATGGCAGTCATAGCTGTAATACGGGCAAATCCCAGCAAACATAATTGGTTTTTAGCTTCCTTTGTTTGCAAAACTCCAGTAATCTTTCAGCTTTCCTAAGTTCCCAGAGGGTCAACAGCTCTCAGCACAGAGCATATGTCCCCTCACTCTCTAGCTGCAGCCCACCACTGCCATCATTGCCTGTTTAAGAACCCAGCAGAAACAGAGTGCTCTAATTTAATGACTTGTGTAAAAATGAACTAAAGATATGTCATTTTAAACAGTGTATTAGAAGTTCATAACACAGTCAGTCTGAAAGCTACACAGTTTCACAAACACAGGAGACAGTACAAGAGGGTCTGGAGGGGGATCAACTGAAACAACAACATAGCTTTCTTATGCTCCCCTTCTGACACTTTTTTTAATGTCTTCCAAGTAGTGACACGGCATCTCACAGCAAAGCACTGCCATGAAGTGCACATCAGCCTAATGAAAAAGAGTGCTGAGTGCAGTCCATCCAATATCATTTATTATTAACTGGAAGAGAAGATTTACTCCTCGGGGAGAAGTTGTTATAAACAAAGAAGTGTTTAGCCAGTATTTAGTTTAATTCTTATGAGTATAAATTTAAACTGTATTTTTAAGAAAACAGCCTAAAGTAAATATGAAACTTAGTACGAGGAACTTAGTTATCCATAAAGTGCCACCTAACTAGCTTAACTTCAAGTTATCATTGCAAAATACTTTTCAGGTTAAAATCCCTAACCATATTAGTGGCAAAGAGGATGATGTTTTAGTCACCCTCCTGCCTAAATATTTAGGCTTTTCAAAGCACTGCAAGTAATATTCTGGAATCCACTGGAGCACATTTTTCTCTATCCCTTAACAGGAGAGGTCCAGGATTCAGCCTCTCATGATTCATCAGTAGAAGATTAGAAAACTGGAAAAAATAATTGGGATTGATTTCTTGGATCTTGACCTATCTATACATCTGAGCTCCCTAGGAAACTCAAATCAGCAAACACATGCTGTTACATATTAAAAACCTGTAACCTGAGCTTAAAAATACTTGAACCAATCCTAAACACTTTTCTCTTTGTTCAGAAGTGTTTGTCCAAGTGAAGAAAATACTGTGTGATTCAGACTCTGTTTTCTGAATGAGTCATTGCCTACCTTATTATTGCTGAGACCTGTAGGCCAATATTAAGCACTCTAAAAGAATCCTATCCTACATAACTTTGTTTTTCAATCTAAACCCAGCAGGAAAAACCAGAGTTGGTTAGCTCACCAAATACCATGACTGTTTATCCCCAGTTTATCAAATCCTCACAACATCTATCAACTAACAGGTAAATTGGTCATTTTTCTCTTCCTTACTTACTTGTAAGAAAATGCAGTTTTAGTAGAAGTGCAGTTCACTGGAATGCTTTTGCAAATATCACACTCAAACACTGCATTTCCAGTTACAAGAGAAATGGCTGTGTAGAAAATGAATTTTTATCATTCAGTTATTTTGCAATCATATTGCAGGTAGCTTATTGTAACTCAGTTCTTTTGATTTGTTGGTATTGGGGCCCTGGAAACCTGTCACTAGGGACCCCATGACAGATAGATAGGAAAAGCAAGCCTGTTATCTGTCAGTTTTGCTGTATGAGGAGACTATATCTCCTTTGGAATGTGTTCAGGGGGCTGCAAACCAAAAAAAGATTAAAAAATGATTTAATATATAGCCTAGATAGATTTTCTGTTGAAAAATGTCCTGGTGCTACATTTATGCAGCATATTCTTCCACAATGATACTGCATTTGATATTATAAAACACTGGTGCATCCTCTACAGTAGAAAACTGTAATCATCTTGGTTGTTTCATCATCAATCACTTCTGATTTCAAAACCTCTAATTTAAATTTACAGTAATAGATCTTTCATAGCCTTCAAGCAAAGTGCAGAAAAACACATACCTGAATGTGCAGGTTTCCATATTCATTGACAATAAATGGAGGTGTTCTCTCTTCTTCCCTCTTCCTCTCTCCCTCCCCACCTCTCTCATGCTATCTTTTTCTCCCCCTCTCTCTCCCTTCTTCTCATTATACAATCTTTCTCTGATGAGTGGCTTTACCTACAATTTTATAATAATACTCTGCATAAGTGATGTTTTCTGCTTTGCAGCAACCATAATATATCCTACATACCATTAAATAATGAATACTGGATTTTCTTAGAACTGGAAAATATATTCTAATTTTTATTGTAAATTCTTGTATCTATAGTAAATGCTCCATAATCAATACAGAGAATGAAACACATAATCCTCTAAAGTGGTCTAAGGCGGCATTTTCAGAGTCTCAAACTGATGAAAACCGACTCTAGTCTTCACTACTTTGCTTCAATTCTTATTCTGTGTTCTCTCAAGTCTTAGGCACTATTACTTTTGCAAATGGCTGGCAGGTTTTAGGCCTAATTTGAGCTGTTCATTTCTGGTTTTAGTCTGAAGGTTACTTGTCCCACAGAAAAGCTGATGGAACAGAACATGAAAGCATTTTTGGTCTAGCTTAGCACAAAAATCAGCCAAATTAGCTCAAGCAATCCATGACTGTCACTCTCTTTAACTTTGTACTGAATTGAACTAAGGACCTCTTGCACAACCTCTCTGCCCCAATGTTCTTGGGAATGACAATTTCCAGTTGGTGTGCCGATACATTGCTCAGGAGAGTGGTATCTTTTGCAGTCAAAGCTAGAATTAAAAAGAACATACCATAATGTCTAGGCACTTTCCAGAGCAATGGGAGACTGGCCTCCAGGAGCAGTGATTTCTCCTTCCCCCACCCTAGCTCAGAAGCAAAATTGCATAACTGGTTTCTTTATAATTTTCTTTTAAACTTTTCTTTCAAATGCCTTTACTGTTTGTGTTTATTACTGGAGGACAGGTCTCAGAAAAGTGTGTTTAGCATTTTGAATAGAACGGGGGTAGGTGCCTGGTTGTTTTCAGCTGCCAAGCTTACTTTGGAGTCCTGTACTGCCGCACATGGTCTCTTGCAAAAAATCACATGTTCTTTATAATGAACAGTTTCTCTGGGTCTGAGTAATGGACATATTGACTGAGACTGACTGGATGATCCTTGCATACACATCACAGACCCAGAACATTCATCTTCTGGAACTTAAATCATAGAGGGAGTCAGGATGAATATAGTTTTGTTTTCCCATCTGTATCAATATCCTTGCAATGATCTTTTGAAGTTAACTACTCTTTCCTCCTTATAGTACCAGAAAGTTGATCTTATTTTATGCTAGGCTGTTTAAACATATTTTACACAGGTACATTTCCAGTGCAATGTATATGGAAGTAGAAACACTATTTCTACTTTTTGTGAGGCAGGAGCTACAGGCTTAACATCCCACTGTGCATGAAAACTTACTTTTCCCCCTATTTCAGACAGTAATATTTTAGAGTAAAAGTTTCCAATTTCACAGGCTTTAAGAGTATGAAACAGTAGAGTACTTATTTCCCAAGGATTTTCTTGACCCCAGTTGACACAGGAACTTTATTTACCAGTTCCCATGATTGTGTAGGATGAGCCCAGACGACAATTGCTCATCTCAGTTACACAGTCCTGAGACACAAATGGCTCTTTGCGTCTAACTCACCTAGGAATCAACAGTCTCCTTCTCTGAAATTATATTGCTATCTTCACCCAGCAGAATAACCAGTCACAAAAGCAGAAACTGACATAAATTATATTTGATATGATGTGGTGTAAATAAAACCTATTTCCAAGATGGAATTCAGTTCACAGGTGTATTCAATAGATATAAGATCTAAAACTCTGTGGGCTGCATGTTAAAATCTAAGACTGCTGTTGACAGAGTAAGTATGCAGTAAAACCATTCAGACAGACTCCTGGGTGTGAATGGATATAAATACAATCTTCAGGATTAGAAGTAATAAATTATCTATCTCGGCCTATAAAGGATACAGATATACTCCATAATCTATCTTGAGATATATATATGTGTTTGCACAAAATCTTTTGATCACCTGCTGGTGCACAATTCATGTGGATTGTTATTGTTTGACACACCTTAGTCATGTTACCAGAGAAAATTAAGCCTTGGGAAGGAAATGTGATAGCCTCAAATTGTATTTTATATTAAATCAATTTATAACTAAAATAACAGAGAAGGGAAGCTGGTAATCCTTTTGAGGCTTGAGAAGGATACACACATATGAAAGGCACTTGATTCATGGCCAAATGTATCTCTCAATTGAAACAAAATGGCTGAATTGTTAAGTGTTGAAATGGGTCTGTGTTAATAAGAGTTGAACAGTGAGCATTTCTGCCTTAGTCAGTAAGGTTTGAAAGCCATTGGCTTGCTTGATCCTACTCCCACTAGAGTAAGAAGCAAAACATTGATTTCAGTGACAGCAGAGCTAAAGTGGGGAAAAGGGTGACATAAGGGTTATCAGTGGGTTTGGCATGAGAAAAAAAAATTTCTGCATAAGAAAGGTAATTTCTTGAACAGGTTAATCACATTACCAAATCTGATATACTTAAAATAGCTGAAACCAGTAGTTTCTGTATTGTAGAGGCTTACAGACTCAAGCTCATTCACCTGTTAAGTAGATTCAGAAGGTTTCCAGACTACATTTATCTTTGCATATGTCTTTCATATGAAGGTTGCAGAAATATTAAATCTCATCTGATCTGAACATATTACTTAAAATGAAGAACAACTGTGCAAAGTGGAGAAAGAATGACCCATCTCAATATTTCAGACAGAAAAGGGTCTAATCAGAGATCCCAGAGTCACAGTAGAAAGAGAAGGGAAGAAGAACTTAAAATAATCATCAAGAAGCTATTTTATTCAAAAGGAATACCTAATAAAATCCCTCAAACTTGAAAGAGAATACCCTACTTGTCCATATTGTTTCTGAAATAAACCTGTGGTGCTAACTTCAACTTGTACAGTATGTACGTTTATGTCTCTTAATGGGTTTCCATCAAGTCTGCAAAAAGCCTTAAAATGCATGTTGGGCTCAGCATTCCATGTCTGCTCCACTTCAGAATTCAAGCACAGCATTTTGTTCATCCTTATATAGTCTTCTCCCACACTGGCTTCATTTAAGAAATTTATCAGATCCTTATCTGTTCAAGTTACTTCTGTCACTGAATGTTTAATTTCACTAGGGTTGAACTGTTCTTGTACTCCCCTTGAATCAGGCAAATGTTGGATAGTTATTCAAACAGTCTAAAAAATTTTGGATTTTTTTCCTTCTCTGAGAAGGAATGCATTCCTTTTTAATTCAGTCAGATCTTTCTTAACATCACTCATTCCCTTTTACTGAATCTCATTCGTCCTATTCCAGCAAGCCCCACAGTATGTTCAATCTCAGACCCCCTGGCTCTCCAGCTTCTTCGTCTTCAAAATCTTCCTGTCACTTTAGATTCCCTTGGAGATATTTTCAGATAACTCTTCATGTTCTCCGATGACTTGAAGCATCAGATTTTTTAAAATTTATTGTCCTGGATTGCAAAATTTGCTCCCTATATTAATGCTATGTGAAACAAGGGAAATGTTTACATATTTTGCAGCATTTTGTGTCATAATCATTTTTCATTCCTGCCAATTTTCCATAGTGTTACATGATGATAAAATATAATCTGGGAATAACATCGTTGATTAATGACATTTCAAAGGTTTTCACATTCTGTTGGTAACAATTTAACTTGAACAATTTATCTATGAATTTGCAAGTTAGGCCAAATTTGATTTTGTAACCAAATACTAAAATGTTCAGATTTTAAGCAGCTTGAATCTTGCCTGCCTTTACACAGAACATCTGTTCTCCTCACGTCCAAGGCTCAGATGACTGGAGAACTGCAGCTGAGATTTTTTTAATATTGCAGAGGTTGCACACCTTCAAATTTTATGCTTTCTGTTTTAATCTACCTGATTTTCCACTTTTTTTCAGCTGGCAAATCAAGCATTCATACCATGACACCTATCATCTCCCCAGCTCCTCTACCCTGTGGGCTTGATGGAGCTGGTCAGTCCATGGGACAGTTGTCTCTGGCCCTTGGGTTCCTGCAGCGAGACACTGCTGCAACACTGTGTACATCTCTCTAGCTGCTGACCCATGCCTGACTAAGACATGTATCCCCAACAGAAGACATGCGCCCCCCCCCAAAAGCAAGTTACCCACTGGGTGAAACTCCAGGTAGTGTGTTAAAAAAAGAACTGAGACATATGAAGTTGACAGACTATCTTTAATCTCCAGAAAAAGCAGGAGTTTTACTGAACCTGTCAGGAAACAGTGCTTTGAGACTTCTTAAATTCAACTCAAGGAAAAATCAGTTAGATCCAGAATGAAAATGGGAATTATACATTGTCAAAAGAACCTGAACAATGTTAGAGCTTAGGAGCCAGACAAAGAGACAGGACTTCTACCCCTTGTATGTCCATCCAAATCCAAAACTGTAATCCAGGAGTGCCTATTTAGACATTACAGAAATGTTGGTTGGAAGGCACCTCTAGAGATCTCTAGATCAACCTCTTTCTTGAAGAAGGACTATCATCACACTGAATCAGGTCAGCTGTGGTTTTGTCTGGCTTTGTTGAGCATCCTGAGATGTCCAGTCCTTCAGGCTTAACACACAGAGAGGGATCTTTATGCCCACCCCATGCTGTCAGAATGACTTTTCATTAAATTTAGAGCAGTACTAGCAAAATTTCTTATCTTTTCTCATCACTGCAACAGCATCTGACACTCAGGTGAAGGAATAGAGTCCTGCTTTCTGAGAACAGGCCAGGAGCAAGTTGCATCTGAGCGTACAAACTACTGCACAGCAAAACTACACTCTTTCATCCCCTTATGATTCAATGTATCTTGCAATGCCATAGAAACATCATCCGAGCTTCAGTATGAAGGTTGCAAATCATGCCCATACAGGCCATCCCTCTAGCCTAGAGATTAGGGAAATCTCTGTGATACGTAAAATATGGATTTGAGTTCTGCCAAGCTGAGGGACTCATTTGTTAGATTAGTACACTAATTGTTAACCTCTTATATGGAAGCAGCACTTTGAGTCATTACAAAAAAAAGTTATAAGCTTCCTTATAAATTTCTTTAACTTGCAGGAGAAGAGTTTGTATCCCACAGACAAAAATGTCTGGCTTCAACCCCACAGGCAGAGGGTAGGAGTTTAAGGTCCACCTCTGAGCACGCTGTTAATTTCCTGATTCTGGGCATCACTTCACTCAGTCTAAGGGGTGTTTTTAACATCACCTTCCTCAGGTGCCCAGTTCTCCCAGACCACTCTAAGGCAAGTTTTGGCATAGTGTCCTGGGTCCAGGAATCCACTTGAAAGTGAGATCCCTAGAGGTCAAACCCTGCCACACCTGTAGTGTCTAGGTTTTTTAATGGATCTGGATCTAAGTCCCCTCTAAAATGGGGATTTAACAATTCTGAAGAATAATTTTCATTTAAATTCAATGGAAAAAATTAGTTCAGACATATAAGCTACTGCAGCTTAAAAATAAATTACTTCAGCTGACTCACAGTATTTATAAAATTATACATTCTGTTCATAGCAAATAAAAAGCAAAGAAGCTTATTTCAGTGAAAAGAAAGCAATGAAGAAGGATCACATTAAGTCACATTACCTTACATTTGTTGCAGGCTAAGAACAGAGTCATGGATGGTTGCTATGGTTCAGTTGATGTGTAGTGATTTATTAAGCCATGGTTATATGGCTTGGATGCCTAGGTATCTAAGGGCACAGACACAGGGTCCTTTTAGAAAATTGAATTTAAGACCCTAAATAACTTAGTTTTTAAAAGCTGCCAAATCAATGGAAAAAATGTTCAGGAAATCCTAAAGCAGAACTATGATGTGAAGTTCCCAGATATTGTTAAACCACATAGAAGGTAATAACATCACACATCCTTTCTAGCTCTTGTAATATGTAGGCACAATAAAGTACAGAATATTATTAACATTAAATATGATATTGCTTTAGTTGAATTAGGCTGAATCTTGAGGTTATTTTCATCCATTCAGGCAGGTGTGAATGGTATGGGGCTTGAGGAGTTAATGAGAAACATTCAGTAAACCTGGAGCTGTTCATTTGAAAATGACTTACATTCTTGGGCACAATATCTTCTGCAAAACTGAACCTGGCACAATGTAATACAGTAAAATTTTAGTAATAAATTTCTTTCCTTTTTCAAGTTCTCTGCCAGAAATATCAATTCATCAGCCAACAATGAACAAACTACTGCAGAGTTAGAAAAGCAAGACCTTGCCAATCCTGCCATCTACAGGAAAAATCCTAAAACTGAGTAAATCAGTGTTTCCACTCTCAGTTTGGCACCAGATCCGGCAGCAAATGCAACCCCTGGGGACAGTCCCTAGGCATTCCGTGGCAGAAACATGCCTTCCTAGGGGAGAGGTTCCTTGATAATGATATTTGCAGGGACAGGAATGCACAACAGCTGTTTGCAATATATTTGGCTATCATCAACAAGCCACAGCCCAAAGTCCTCACTGAGTTTTTATCCAGTCTTCCACTGATTTTGGTAATAATTTTGCCTGACTAAAGAAAGAATGGAAAATGAGCTAAGGCTTCACTTAGCTAATAGTCAGTTTGGGAACTAAATATACCATTACAGACTGTACATCAGATACATCAAAGTGCTTTACAAGCCCTGCTTAGAAGGCAAATACTAAAAGTATAATCTTTATGAGCTTATTTGTCATTCTTTTGTAGACACATTCTCTACATAAACCTAATCATCACATGGATTCAACTGAAACCCCTCTTCCAGTAAACAAGTGCTTTATATAGATTAAAAAAGTCTTCGAAAACAGTTACTTAGCATGTATTAATATTACCTCCACAAGGGCTATATTCTTTCCTTCATTTCTGCTCCCATTCCAGTTTTTCAGACACCACAAGAGTCAGCCCTAATGAAGATCCAGCTGGGAAAAACAATTCAATCACTTCTAGCAACCCTACTTTAAAAACAAGGTAAGAAGCATACATGGGCTATTCAGAGGAAAGAGCAAACCAGTAAGTAATATAATGCCTAGATAACCCTCTATCAATCTCTTTAACAAAAGTCTCCTTGAAAAACAAAAATAAAACTGAAATTACAGATTTTCCTCCAACTTCCAAAACAACACCAAGGTTGTACCATAGCTTTACACCAAGAAGCTGCATTATCAGCATTATAGAGGTTGTGTCTTGTTTGGCCTGAGGCTTTTTTCCCCATGAGCTTATGAATACTCATGACTGTGTCTTCTCAGCGAGAGAAAGGGACTCTGAAAGAGTAAATAAAAACATTTGAAAAGAAGGGAGATCAGAGTATGTAAGTATTGCAGAATGCAGGAACTACACAGAGATTTTTTCATTCTTGTGATTTTGTGCTTAAAATATTTTGAATCTCCCTCCTACAAATTATTCTAGTAAAATAAAATGACACCAGCGGCCCAGGTGTGTCAGGTTTGGCAAATGTTACATGTCATGTTTTCTCAAAAGACGTACTGCTTTGTGAAAATTAGCTTAGCAGGTTAACAGAAACTACTTTTTTTTTTTTTTTTACAGCTTCTCTATTTTTTCTAATGTGCTCATTTCCCTGTTCTTTTCTCCCACCAAAACATCGTGCCAAGTCAGTATACTTCCAGAAGTTACATTCTTATTGCACTCAACAGTTCTGGTTGTTAAGGCCCTTAGGAAAATATGGTTAAGTTACTATTTTTCCTACTGCATTAATAAGAACAAATCACAAGGGGTTTTTTCTTTCATTTTCCAAAACAATCCATTTCTAGAACAGCAAAAAATAGTGGAAAATTTCATCCCCCAAAACCTGATGTTTTAAATTGCATTTGTGTTTAAGAAAAACAGAAGAAAAAAGAGAAGCTAAAATGGAATTTAGACAGTACCTTCTCAAATATATTGTGTAATTTCTATTTTTTATATTGTTCCTAATCAAATGAAAATCAATAAGAGAATAGTCCTTTACTGGTGTTCTGAGATCACCTTGTAAATAAAAAGAGATATTTTATTAAGTTCATAGTAATTTATATTTTTTTTCCATTTTGGTTCACTAATTCAGCAACTAAGGACTTAATTAGTAGCACAAACACAAGGATATCAGACTTCTGTTTATGTCAGGCATAATTACATTCTACTACAATAGTCAGTAAGGAACAGTGGAAATAACTATAATTACAAAGGTAGGATATGTAAAAAAAAAAGTTTCTCCCTTCGGTTCCACTTGTCCTTCCATATTGTAATTTTTATCACAATATTTCTCATTTCACCATTAGTGCTTAATCTTTAAACAAGGCTAAAGACACAGGGCCCAATTCTTAGCTTTCTTAGCTGATTAGAATAGCTTCACTGTACTACATCATCTTATACCACCAGAGGGTCTATCAAAAACAGAGGTAAGTCAATGATTTAACTGCATAGATACAAGATCTCAGCTGGGACTGGAGACTCAGCAGCACAAAGGAGTTGCATCTGTCAGCAAATGTCATGAATGTCATGTGATTGTATACTTATATGTATGTACGAAAACTTAATTCCCTTACAGTAGGCAAAAATGCTATTGATCTGTTCAAATAAATAGCAGCATTTTTTCCTGAAGCAAACACACACAAGGCATAGTCACATCCATCATTTCTTTGGTAAATTCACTATATTAGGCTTTTCCGTTTAGTAGCAAGTCTTTGACTCAGCAGTAAACTATTTTTAATCCTTTGTGAGAGGTTTTATAGCTGATAAGCATGTAGCCCTACCAAACTAAAAAGATATTGGCTAATCTTAAGAACCTACATAAGAGCATTAAGAAGTCCTGAGCTTGATTCTTCTCTGAACTGTGCCATCTCTAACAATGTATCTGGAGAACAAAGTCCTCCATGCTGAAAAGAGAGGAGATAATGGAATAGAAAAATAACCTTCTTACTCAGTTGAGTCTACAAGTATACTTTCTTATTTCAGGACCCCACCAAGTTCAAGTACATCTATTCCTCTGACTGGAGACAGCCAGGCTGATGCTGACATCCTAGCTTTCATTAAAGCAAGACAGAACATCCTGCAAAAGAAAGGTAAATCCTGCCAAAAATAGGAAGCCAAACCAAAATCTCCAGTACAGCATTTTAAAGCCAAAATAGTTTTAGTCCACATTTATACTGATGCAAGTGAGACCTGATTCTGGCTAAAGTTATATTACATTATGTTCTCAGCCATTCTAAACACTTGAGGTTCTTCACATGTACTTATTTTAGTAGCTCAATGCTGTAGTGTAAAACTATGAAGGCTGTCTGTTTTTCTCAGCCACCATCAGTGAACTTCCTGGGGCATGCATGTCTGTGCAGCCTGCACAGTGTATTTCTTTACACTTAAATAAATGCATTTAAATGTGGTTTCTTGATGATTGAAATACTTCCAAAATTTTCTGTATACATTTTCTTTAAACTCTCTGGCCTGGTTTTCAGCTGGTACAAATTTAGCTGTAACAATTGACACCAAATAATGATTATGCAAATTATTGCACTGTACCCTACCTCATGAGGCACCCACTGTGTCCAACAGAGTATGGCCTTAACAGGTATTTCACTATATCAAGGTCTAGTGAAACTGTCTATGGGTATTTGTCAGCAAATCAGGTACTGAGGGCAATCATATGTAGGCAATAAGGTTCACTCTACAGTGTAGACAAGTAAAATTGGCAGGAAGCAGAAAGCAATAAACACACAACGGTGGCACTGCAAAGTAGCCTAAAAGTAATTCATCATGATAAAGAAAAATGACCTGTGGTTTTCTTTTTTTTTTTTTTTAAATAATATTTTTTAGTGGCAACAACCAATTAGACAGAAGATGAAAGTGGTAGTGGTCACTGAAGCAATAACTTTCCATCAGCACTTGAGTGTTGATGACAGCATTATTCAGCAAGCTATCAGCACCTGGCAGATGGTGTTAGCACTGTCACAAAGTGGGCTTTCGCTATCACACTGCTTATCAGAAAACTGTCAGGTAAACACACAGTGGCTAAAGAAACAGCCTCCCTACACTCTTCCAAAGCAAACACTTAACACACTTAGGCTTTGGGATGTCTTTTGTCTTTATTTAGAAAAGCTGTTGTTATGTTTCTCCTGCAAATGAAATTAAGTTGAATTTATAGGCAGCTCACCAGAAGGTTAGAGATAAGTGTCTTAAAACAAACATTTCAGGGCTTTAGAAGGTCCAAATCTGACTCATTCTGTGAAGTACAGTAATCTAACTAACAAGAGCACATCTTGTCCTGTGATCATCTCCTAAACTCTCTTCAACTGAGATGTTCAATAAACATTTCTGCATTTCCATGCAAATGTATTCACTCCCTGCATGATTATTACACACAGAGTGCCATGCAGAGGACATGAAAAAGCATAGTTCAGCCAAATCAAAGGCTGCTAGGCCTAAAAAATGTCACCATACTTACTGCTCTTTCCTTTATTGATCCTGACCCTTTCAAACTGTTATATCAGTATCTTAGAAGCAAACTGAGGACCCCACTTTACATCAGCTGGGGAAAAAAAAAAACCAAAAAACAACAAAAAAAAGATATATGTGTGCAGAAGCCAACAGAGTGGAAAATAAGTTTCATAAACAGAAAGCATGGGAATGCTCAATATCCTTAGTGACAGTAATGCAGGGGAGGGAATGAGAGGTCTCAGTGAAGATTACCTCAGGGTTTGTAGGTCGTTACCATCTGCTTTCTAAACAGAGTGGAATTAAAGCAGGTACATTCACAGAGGCTTGCTCAGATTGTTAAAGCATTGTAATAACTACATTGGAAAGCTTTTTACAAAGGGCTGCTCTGCAAACATGCTTTCATTGCCTTGTTCAGTCTTGAGGTAAAGAAATGAAAATGCAGAAGAGTAGATGAATGATTTTTTTGTCTTAAAAGTTTTAAATTAAAAGATTTTTTTTCTTTCTTTTTTTTTGTGTTTCTGAAATTTGTTTTAAAACTGACAACACAGCCTTAAATATAGTCTAATGTATTCTTTATCTCCTTTCAGGCTTGGGGAACAAATGAAATTCTTCTTGCAGGCCACTATTTCCTTTTAGAAACAGTTAAAGGTCTTTATTCTTTCCCTTCCTCTTCTGTTTAGAAACAGGTATGAATAAGTATTTTAGATGTACAGGCTTAATTGGTAAAGGTATAGAAATTATTTGTCTTTGACAGCAAAATCCATTTCTCCAGGGAATGATATTTGAACTCATTATCTTCAGCTTGCATTAGGATTAAGCAAAACTAAAACAATCAATCAGGAGTTTGCCAAACATTTTTGTTTATTGAGAATTCATTGTATGTTTTCTAAATATTAAAATTATCTAATGTATTAATGCTCTTCTACATCTTTAAGCTGGGGAACACTTACTACTACTGATGGTAGTTTTGTTTGCATTGATTTGCATAAGGCTTTATTAATTACATCTAGTTGGCATCCAGAGATGTCTGTGCAAAAATAGTAGTTATCTGGGTTACAAAATTCTATAAAATTTCATTTGAGACCTTTTGCTGATTTTTATTTTTTTCCCCCAAGGAATAGTAGTTTTCACATAAGATGACTAGAATACTGAGATTGCATTGTAATAGGAAAATAAATTTTTATTAGAGGGTAATTCTAGAGTTCAAAATTTCCCAACTGTTTTTTTCATTTGAATACATTAAATCTTGTGCAAAATATACACCCTCCCAGAATATGCAGGTTTCAGAAGAAACAGTGACACTTAATAGACTTAAAGTAAAACAAGGCAAATACTTGTAAGACACAAATGAGATGTAAAAATTTAAATGCAGTTGTATCTTATATACAATGTAAATTCACTATTGACTCAGTACTACTTTATTGCATATTATCCAGTTATGCAACAACTTATTTTACACATCAGACTAAAACAAATCAAAAAATGCAATGCAAAATACAGTCTGTTTCTCTGAGATATACATCCAGACTGAAGCCGTCATTTTTCATGCTAGTGATAAGCTTATAGTCTTGCATTTTGAAGGGTTTGGGTTGTTCACATAAAAATACAGCAATACATTGGCAGAAGTCACATATCATTCTCAAGGATGTATATTTCCTTAAGTTGTTGATACTTAATTCTCTGGCAAATTCATAATTATTTGAAGTACATGGTGAATTGGTATGTTCAAACCCACAGAAGATACATGTTTATTAAATTAACAACTAAGATGCCGTCAATTAAGAAATATTAAAGTTACACCTTTTTCTGCATTTTAATTTTCAGTAAAAGTCAGCACAGCTACCACATAAATTTGTAAACTTTATGCAGAATTTAGGATGTACAAGGTGAGATAAATGTCATATCTACTGTTGCTTTCGGAAGAAAGTTCAAGGATTTGGTCAGGGGTGGGAAAATCCACAGGTCTTCCCCCTTTTGTATGTCTGCTTTGTTGGAGATTATATTAAAATGTCCTTCTTCTGCCAGAATCTTTATCTGTTTGTCTTTATTTTTCTTCTTCTTACTCTGTTATATATAAAACCTGTATTAAATATACACTGAATTAATATTTATACAGCTTCATTGAGGAGAGCAGGGCCACCGTCCTGCCTCCATCCAACCCAGCTAGCTGGAGAAGAACCAGAGGTTCCAAACCATTGCTGGGTGAAGCAGCTGTCTTTTTCGGTTTTCAGTAAAATCCACATTATGGTGAATTTATTTGAAGGTAGCCAAATTACTGGTACAACAGCTCATTTCTTTTGACGTTGAAGCATTTCCAATAGCTTTCAGTAACTGGTTAAGAGAAGGATCTCAGTGCTGCCCTGGTATGATCTTTGTGACACTGCTACTACTTGATGATTATATATTCAATGTTTTGTTCTCAGTTTGCCACACATCTAAGTCACAGAGAGAAAAGATTGCTTGCTGTCCTGTTTCAAAATGCTCTAGCCTTTTTTTACAATTTTGTAAAAATGGTGTGAAATTAAATCACTATCAGCAAAGTAATACCTGATTGGCAGAATGGTCTGAGATTAAGATTATACCAAACGCGTGAGAAGAGCTTGGACAAAAGTCCATCCAATAATAGAAAACCATATAAATCAATATAAAGCCTTTCTTGCTTCTTTTGGAAATTTTTGTAATATCATGTGGGCAGAAAAGATTGCTCATTGAGTACACAATAGTCTCTAAGAAATAAAGCATACACTTTTTTAAAACTGCCTCCACTCTTCAAAGGTTGCCTCTTGGGTTCATAGGAAAATTCAGGTTGGAAAGGACCTCAGCAGGTCTTTAATCCCACCTCTTGCTCA
Organism: Harpia harpyja; assembly: GCF_026419915.1. NCBI lineage: Eukaryota > Metazoa > Chordata > Aves > Accipitriformes > Accipitridae > Harpia > Harpia harpyja. The sequence goes on from NC_068952.1 coordinate 22,938,608, forward strand.
AAACAGCATCAGCTATGAGTTCAAACCAAGGGGTTTGTCTGAGGGCTTTGTTCAGTCTGGTCTTGAAAACCTCCAGGAATGGAGACTGCATCACCTTTCTAAGCAATCTGTTCCAATGCTTGACTGTCCTCATCATGAAAAAGTTTTTCCTTATGTCCAGCTTGAAGTTTTCTTTTTTGCCCATTGTCTCTCTTCCTCTCACAAGCCACACTGTCAAAAGCCTGGCTCCATCTTCTTGATGGCCTTCTCACAGGTGTTGGAAGGCTACTGGGCTTCCTTTCTAAGTCCTGTTGTCTTCATGAAAGCATTTATTGCTTCAAGAAAGTTTGGTTGGCCACAGATGAACAAAGTTATTTGGTTTAATAATATATCTTCGTATAATTTCTAGATTAATTTGAAATAACCCAGGCATTTGCCACACTAAATGCCCACATTTATAATGGTCTTGACTCCTGCCTAAGCCACCTGTAAAACAGTATTGCTAAGCATAGAGATTCTCATGCATATCTGACTCCTGTCTATTCACCATGATATCTAGCCGCTGGTTGGTTAAATGTTTATATGGTAAATACAATTTATTTATTATCTCCAACCAGAATAAATCCAAATATCTTTTTTGTGGAGATTTCTTGGTGAAGTAGCTCTACAGTGCTACATATCATACAGATATTTTCAGGATTAATTTATGCCAGACATTGTGGATCATCTCATCTCTTATTTCAAGGCATTTCCAATCCTATATAGTTTATTTCAGGAGAAGACAGACATCCGCTGGTCTCCAACAGCAATATAGCTTCTGGGAGGGTCAGGATATGACCCAGACACATAAAGGCCGAAGGGTCTGTTCTCATTTATGCTGAATCTGACAGGGATCTATACACAGTCTGGAACCACACTAGTGAAAACCCTGAGCTCACCAGCTTTTGGCTTGGGCATTTGTCTCCATTTTCATCACTTCCTGGCCGCTGCAGCTTTCCAGAGAGCTCCAAGGAGAAAATTATATAACCTTATGTTGAGTTTCTCTTGCCTGGAAGATGGACATGCCTAATTACATCTCCCTTTTTCACTCCTGCTTTTTTTATGAAAGAGGCTTTGAAGTGGAATAATAAGGCTCACACATGTACCAGTGTAAGTATACATTGCAATATCTTCCCAACAAAAGATTTCATTGTTCTTACCTGGTTTAATCAATCATAGCATGCAAGTGTTTTATGTCAATAGTATAAACTGAGAGCACTTCAATGTAATAGAATGTTAAGATCTTGTAAAAATGTTGCCTGTACCAAATATCCAGCTGGTGAATATGGATGTCAACAAGATGAGAATTTGGGAATGCCTAGTTACATATAGCGTATTCAGTAGCTCTATATAGAACTTGTTTGTCTTTTCAAAGTCCATTTTTAATAACCACAACAATCGAACTTCTGTTTTAAGATGGTTTCACATGAATCCCTTTTACTGTTGTTTAAATCAATGTTAAATGATCTTTTTCTGATATTTTTTTCTGTTTTGCTTCCTGCAATGTTTGCTTTGAAACCTCACCAATAAGGCAAGCAATGTAAACTAGATATTTTTAATAGAATCCATGCCTTCATTTGACACCACCATGATAAAATTGAAGACTTTTGACTAAAACTTTGTTTTCCCATTCCCTTGAAGGAAATCTCAGGGGCTGCACCTGAGATTTTCCGAAGATTATCTTCTGTTCATTTTTTGGGGCATCTGAGGTGCTTCATTTGACACAAACAGTGAGCTAAAAAAATACTTGTATTTGTGGGCCAACAGTGGGTTTACCCAAATGCATTTATACAAATAAAGAACAGAAACAACAAGATCTTCCTCCAATACAATAACTACAGAATTCAAGGAAGCTTTTCTTTTTTTCATAGAATCTGTCCGAGAAAAATACTATTGAAATCTTGGAACTCTTCATAACTGTTATCTGAAAATGCTTCATGTTTTCACCTATGTGAGTGTAAATCAGCAAGTCAAAATGATTGCTTTATATTTGGAGTGAGAACAAAATCAGAAGTAGAAAATTGCCAGATGGCAGTGTCATGCCTGAAGAAATGCAATGTAACTGTTATTTATATTTAACATGGTTCTAAAATCATTTCCTTAACTCTTCTCCAAAGTGCAGGGTTTAAAAGTCATTCAAGGAGCAAAGCAAATTCAAAACAATTCAGTATTTCCATGTACAAACTGTTCAGGCTGAAATGCGTACCCTGTGGAAGAATGGGTCCCTGGATCTTTGCATCCAGTTTGCCATCTAGCTCTGTACAGAGACATTTATTCTGGAAAAATTAGTCCAAAAATTCATTCATCAGAAGTTTGAAGATGACAGGATCAGCCAAGGTATCCTTCAACCATTTAATTACTTATTTTAGAAACAGTTTAGAAACAGTGTCTATGTAAATTATACTCCTACTGATCACAATGGTATTTTTTCTGGCTTTTGAAATACAGAGTGAGGAAACCATGTCAGTTATTTTTGGCCTATCTTTTATTTAGCATCTGTCCATGATTAAGAATTGTTAGGAACTGTAACAGCAATAGGTGAAGCAATTAGAGAACCCTGAATCCTTTGTTTTGCTCCAGGTAATACATGTTAAGTGATTTACTATCTCGACTGTAGACCAGGATGTCATTTTGGTATCTGTGCTTTCTAGAACAGCTCAGATTTTCTCTGGGAAAAGCTGGATCCTACTGGGTCAGTCACGCATTACAGTAACATTGAGGGAGGAAGATATGATAAGTGAAGGAATAATCCATAAGGTCATGTTCAGCTCTGGATTCAAAATATGTTTTGTGAGAATTGATTCCTTAGCTTTGAGACCAAATGCACTCTTATGTTTAACATAAGTGCTCTAGGGAGCGCTGGAACAGCAGAACCTCTGAGTAACAGTCAACTTCCAAGTTCAGCTACTCTCAAGAAGTTTTTGCATTCAGCATTTTTTATTTTTAATGTTTGTGAACTCAGGTTATGTTTATTTTTTTAATCAGAAGAACATTAAAAGAGCAACAAGAGAAGTTAGATTAGATAGTGTGCTTTGTCACCCCATCATCAAAAGGGATCTTCTAGTATTGTTATTTCGGCATATTGTATATTACGCCTTTTTACCTGGAAGACTAATTTAATTTCCGATGTGGTATGCCATGCTGAGTTCCCTCTTCCAGATTCAGAACTTACACAGAAATCATAAGTCTTCAGTTTATTTCCAAATGTATATATTTGAGTTTCTTTTTTCCTGTGGCAACACATAACTTCTGGGCTACTGTGCAGAATCTTGTTTTGGTTTATTCCTATGTTGCAACTTGACACTAAGGGAAAAAAACCGCATGCCTTTGCAAACAAAATATTGATGTTTCTATAACTTGAAATCTATAGGTACATATTTCTGTAGCTTTTCCATGGGAATAAATATGGCAGCATCAGCTACTTATAGACTGTTGTCTTTCACATTTTCAGAGCACACTACTCTGCTCACTTGTATGGAACTGTGCATGTTTATGAAAATACTTTCTTAAATGTGTGCTTCATGATTTTGCCCTTGCATGTATCTGTAAGGTCATAGAATCATAGAATCATAGAATCATTTCGGTTGGAAAAGACCTTCAAGATCATCGAGTCCAACGACTAACCATGCCCCCCTAAACCATGCCCTGGAGTACCCTGTCCACTCGCTTTTTTAATACCTCCAGGGATGGTGAATCACTGGGCAGCCCATTCCAATGTTTGACAACCCTCTCAGTAAAAAAATTTTTTCCTAATATCTAACCTAAATCTCCCTTGCCTCAACTTGAGGCCATTTCCTCTTGTCCTATCTCCAGACACCTGACAGAAGAGACCAACACCCACCTCACTACAACCCCCTTTCAGGTAGTTGTAGAGAGCGATAAGGTCTCCCCTCAGCCTCCTCTTTTCTAGACTGAACAACCCCAGATCCCTCAGCCGCTCCTCATAAGACTTGTGCTCAAGGCCCCTCACCAGCTTGGTTGCCCTTCTCTGGACACACTCAAGCAGCTCAATGTCCGGCTGTCAACCAGCACGCCCAGGTCTTTCTCTGCCAGGCAGCTTTCCAGCCACTCTTCCCCAAGCCTGTAGCGCTGCATGGGGTTGCCGTGACCGAAGTGCAGGACCCGGCACTTGGCCGTGTTAAACTTCATACAAGTGGCCTCAGCCCATCGATCCAGCCTGTCCAGATCTCTCTGTAGAGCCTCCCTACCCTCAAGCAGATCAACCCTGCCTCCCAACTTGGTGTCGTCTGCAAACTTGCTGAGGGTGCACTCAATCCCCTCATCCAAATCATCAATAAAGATATTAAACAGAACAGGGCCCAACACCGAGCCCTGGGGAACACCACTCGTGACCCGCCGCCAACTGGATTTCACCCCATTCACCACAACCCTCTGGGCTCGTCCATCCAGCCAGTTTTTCACCCAGTGAATAGTGCACTTATCCAGGCCACAAGACGCCAGCTTCTCAAGGAGTATGCCATGAGAGACAGTGTCAAAGGCCTTGCTGAAGTCTAGGAAAATAACATCAACAGCCTTTCCCTCATCCACTAGGCGGGTCACCTGGTCATAGAAGGAGATCAGGTTGGTCAAGCAGGACCTGCCTTTCGTAAACCCATGCTGACTGGGCCTGATCCCCCTCTTATCCTGGAGCTGCCGTGTGAGTGCTCTCAAGACAAACCGTTCCATAATCTTTCCTGGTACTGAGATCAGGCTGACAGGCCTGTAGTTCCCCGGATCCTCCCTCTGACCTTTCTTATAAATGGGAGTCACATTGGCAAGCCTCCAGTCCTCTGGGACCTCCCCTGTTGACCAGGATCGCTGATAGATGATAGAGAGTGGCTTGGCAAGGACCTCTGCCAGTTCCCTCAGTACTCTTGGATGGATCCCATCAGGTCCCATAGATTTGTGAGCGTCCAGATGGCGTAACAGGTCCCTAACTAATTCCTCCTGGATTAAGGGGGATATGTTATGCTCTTCATCCTTATCTTCCAGCTCATGGGGTGGAGTACCCTGAGGATGACTGGACTCACTATTAAAGACTGAGGCAAAGAAGGCATTAAGTACCTCGGCCTTTTCCTCATCACTGGTTGCTACGTTCCCTTCTGTATCCATTAAAGGATAGATATTCTCCTTGGGATTCTTTTTACTGTTAACATATTTGTAAAAACATTTTTTGTTGTCCCTTACGATAGTGGCCAGATTTAGTTCTAGCTGAGCTTTCGCCTTTCTAATTTTCTCTCTGTATGGTCTAACAAGATCCCTGTACTCCTCCCAAGTTGCCCGCCCTTTCCTCCAGAGATTATAAACTCTCCTTTTTTTCGTAAGTCCTAGCAAAAGCTCCCCATTCAGCCAGGCCGGTCGTTTTCCTCGGCGGTTTGACTTGCGGCACATGGGAATAGCCTGGTCCTGAGCCATTAAGATTTCCTTTTTAAAGAATGTCCATCCCTCCTGGACCCGTTTGCCCTTCAGGACCATCTCCAAGGGACTCTCTCAACCAGTGCCTTGAAGAGGCCAAAGTTAGCCCTCCGGAAGTCCATAGTGGTGGTTTTGCTGACCACCTTCTTTGCCTCACCAAGAATTGAAAATTCTACCATTTCATGGTCACTAAGCCCAAGACGGCCTCCAACCATCACACCTCCCACCAGTCCTTCCCTGTTTGTAAACAACAGGTCTAGCAAGGCTCCTCCCCTGGTTGGCTCACCCACCAGCTGTGTCAAGAAGTTATCTTCCACACACTCCAGGAACCTCCTAGATTGTTTACTCACTGCTGTGTTGTATTTCCAGCAGATGTCTGGAAAGTTAAAGTCCCCCACAAGGACAAGGGCACACGATTCTGAGACTACTGCCAGCCGCTTGTAGAACGATTCATCCATCTCTTCAACCTGGTCAGGCGGTCTATAACAGACTCCCAGCACAATATCTGTCTTATTGGCTTTCCCTCTCATCCTCACCCATAAGCACTCCACCTTGTCATCAGAATCGTGTAGCTCTGAACAGTCAAAACATTCCCTAACATAAAGAGCCACCCCACCACCTCTTCTACCTTGCCTGTCCCTTCTGAAGAGCTTGTAGCCATCCATTGCAGCACTCCAGTCATGGGAGTCATCCCACCATGTTTCCGTGATGGCGACTAAGTCATATCTATCTTGCTGCACAATGGCTTCCAGCTCCTCCTGTTTATTGCCCATGCTGCGTGCGTTGGCATAGATGCATTTGAGCTGGGTCATCGAATCCACCCCTAACATCGGCACGCTGCCCCCAGGCTCATCTCTGGTGCACCTAGTTTTATCCCTTGCCCCCTTCGAACCTAGTTTAAAGCCCTTTCTATGAGCCCTGCCATCTCATGAGCAAGGATTCTCTTACCCCTTTGAGACAGCTGGACACCATCTGTTGCTAGCAAGCCCGGTGCTGTGTAAGTCTCCCCATGATCAGCTCTAAGGTGGTTCATCTCTAACTGCATATTTACTCTGCAGTTTCTTGTGCACATACAATTGAATTTTTTTTTTTCATCTTTCTGCAGAAACACTGCTTTCTACGTCAGCCGCAGGACAGATCTTATCACATATTCCACGTGTCTTTTGAAGTTCTCTCCAGCTGTTTGTTATATTACCCATTAATTGATTATTTTTTCCTGCCTTTTTTTAAAATGCTTTTCAAATTATAGTCATGGTAAAGATGATAACACCTCCTCTAAAAGTTGATTAGAAATCATTTCACTTGGCCAACCAAATAGGATACACCCGTAATGTTGAAGTGCTTTAAGTAGGAATATCTGAAGTATAGAAGTAAACAGACCTTGACAATTTTAGTGACTCAATTCACAAAATCCTCAGAAAATTAAGATCCTAAAAGTAAGCCTAAGTGGACATTTTTTCTTAAGGCATAATTTAGACTGCCAAGTTTGGCGGCCAGAATGCTTTGTTGAACTGAACTGAACAGAATAGAAGGGGAGATAATAGAGGTTCAGTGCTGTATTTATTCATTTGTAACTTAATTAATAGTTTTGTACCCTTAATTGTGAAACCTACTTCAACTGTGAGAGCTTGCCTCAGCCCAGCTATGCACATGTGTTTGCATCCGTTCCAGAAAACCAGTAGGCTAGCATTCTCTTGGACTGGAGACATAGGTCCTATAAAATACAACAAGACAAACATCTGGATCTCTCACCAGAGGCAGCCCTGCTAGTGTAACAGGCAGTTGTGCAACATCCCAGGCTTGTCTACTGAAGTTCTTCTTAGATACTCTGAAAGTAATTGTCATCCTTAGCACAGACCAAGAGAAGGCCTTCCATCAGTGATAAGCAAGTTGGACATCTCAGTTTCTTCAGATCAGTTTGCTTCATAAGGTTATTGCAGTGCTCAGTAATATTGATGCCACTACAGCTTCTATCTCCTAAATGTTTCACTTCAGCCAAAAAGAAATGCCAAAGCACCAAGGCTCTGAGTCCTTGCACGTTGCACTTCTCTACTGAAATCTTTCTGTCCCCCAGTCACAGCAACAGAGTGGTCCCAAAGTCCAATATGTTCTTTTGGGAGTTCTCCACAATGCTTTTCACTTTTCAGAGTGACAAGCGGCCTTCTGCTGCCAGTCAGTCATCCTCTTCTGGGTGGAGATGGCTGGCCCTAGGCTAGGAGCACAATTCAAATGGCAAGTACAGGGGTTTTCCCAGATACAGATATGAATGAAACCATTTTTTCAGTCTTTTTCTCTGAGCACTACCTCTTGTTTGAAGGTAGGTGAAAAACAATCTGAAGCAAAGGAGGGATATCTGTATCCAGAACAATTTAATCGGAAGAGAGTTTAATAACAAAATTGCAGCCCTAGCCATATGGCCTTCTTACTCTGTGTGTGTGTGTGTGTGTGTTTTCTTTCAGAAGCAATGTGACATAGATGACTGTCATGGTTTAACCCCAGCCAGCAACTAAACACCACGCAGCCGCTCACTCACTCCCCCCCACCCAGTGGGATGGGGGAGAAAATCGGGAAAAGAAGCAAAACCCCTGGGTTGAGATAAGAACAGTTTAATAGAACAGAAAAGAAGAAACTAATAATGATAATGATAACACTAATAAAATGACAACAGTAATAATGAAAGGATTGGAATGTACAAATGATGTGCAGTGCAATTGCTCACCACCCGCCGACTGACACCCAGCTAGTCCCCGAGCGGCGATTCCCCCGCCCCCCCTTCCCAGTTCCTATACTAAATGGGACGTCACATGGTATGGAATACCCCGTTGGCCAGTTTGGGTCAGCTGCCCTGGCTGTGTCCTGTGCCAACTTCTTGTGCCCCTCCAGCTTTCTCGCTGGCTGGGCATGAGAAGCTGAAAAATCCTTGACTTTAGTCTAAACACTACTGAGCAACAGCTGAAAACATCAGTGTTATCCACATTCTTCGCATACTGAACTCAAAACATAGCACTGTACCAGCTACTAGGAAGACAGTTAACTCTATCCCAGCTGAAACCAGGACAATGACACTAGCCGTAAAGCGTTTCCTACAGAAAAATATGCAAGCCCAGCTCATTTCCAGTGCATGATAATCACTAAGTCTCCCATGAGTGAACCTCTGATACTTTTTAGCTAACTATTAAGCTTAAGCCCTCCTTCCCCTTATGCATTTGGATTAAAAGGGCAATACGGAGACTGACAGCAGTAGTGATGAGTGGTTCATTCTCTAATTCTATGGACTAAAGGGTGGAGTCATCTGACAAAGAATTCAGGAGCAGCAGGCCAGGCAGTGAGGGGACTGATCTTATTAGGGTTAGAAAAGAAAGAGAAAGTCTGTCTTGTGACCAGGCTGAATTCAGGATGTTTATGAGCTTCATCATGCTGCTTTCACTGGTGCCAGCAATGTTTGTATGGTACAGATGGCAGCTGTTGATTTTTCCATTTATTCAGCTCCATACTCTTCTTTGTTCTGGGGAGTCTGCTGTAATTAGAGACTTTATAGTGTTTTCTTGTACAAAAGCCTAGTGTTTAGAGTAAGGCTTTACTTGTCAAGACTATAAGAGTCTATCCATGTCTCTATTCGTATGACCCCGGGTAAGTCATTCAACCACAGTTTTCAGCTTCCCAGCCTGGAAAACAATACCAGTCTCAGAGGGCTTATGTCAGGCTTCATTCATTTGATTGAGATCTCTGGATAAAAGTTGTTTTAATAGGAGAAAAACACTGTGATTCACATTCTTATTAAGCCATAAATGTTCTCCCTTTATTCTGGATAGAGAAAAGATGTGGAGGATAAAATTTGCCTGTTAGTCTCATTTTATATAGGCCTGATACCTGTATGTTCTGTTAAAAAATTCTCCAGGGCAGTAACTGCGAACACGGATGTGTGATTCCTGGGCGTCCTGGGTAGCACATGTCTTGGGACAGCAACCTATTAAGTACTGAGCAGGGACTGGCAGCAGCAGCATGCCCCTACTCACCATACACAACCGGCAGATCAGCTGGACTCTGCTGCTGGTACTAGGGTATCTCTTTTACCTGCTCCTGGGTGCTATGGTGTTCCAGCTGCTGGAAAAGCAGGCAGAGACCCACTTTTGGGACCAGTTCAGCGGAAGAAGCTCAAGTTCCTGCAGAACTACACATGCTTGGACAGGCAAGCCCTGGAGCAGTTTGTGCAGGTAAGAGGAACAGGCTCCCATTATTTTTGCTCAAGCATTATTTTGGTTAGAAGAAATTATACTGTTGGGGCCAAACATGTCATAAATTGATCTGCTGTCCATGACATTAAAGGACTAACTGTACAAGAGAAAGGCAGAAGTTTCTCAAGCCCATTCACATACCTCTTTATCTTGATCTATTGCAGTTCTTTCTTTTCCCAGTCATGAACTCCCAAAATATGCAAATCTGCTGGTGCACCTTTGTGCTACCTTGCAATAATTTCAACTTAATGGTTTTCAGATCCCTCATTAATTATTACACGGGAATTATGCATGGGGACAAAAACCAAGAATCAAACCTACAAGAAGTAGCTTGCCCTTCCAAGGTTCTCCAGTCCAAACCTGTGCAAATTCTGCCCTTCTTTCATACTAGAAATTGTCAACTGCCTTTGAAGATGGTCCTGCAATTTCAGGCCTCTAAAAAAATGATAAAGTCAACCATCATGAACTGTGTTATCTATCACTTATAATGAGAGATAAAGGGCTCTTGTTCAATATGGGTTGTCAATGACATCTTCAATTACATTTTAATCTATTCCTCAAAACTGGCTGGAGATAAATTACTAGACCTTTCATGGTATTATTATAGACATATTCTCATTCTAGTATTGCAAGAACTGGACAGAAATCCTTGAACTACCACTTTCTTCATGCTTAAAATTTATCCAGTTACAGAGCTGGGTGCCTAAACAGTTTGAACTCTTTCTGCCACGTTATTAAACCTGGTAGACTCTAAACATGCTGCAAGTTTACACTGTCCGAGTCAGAGGACTTCCACAACGGTATATGCTTTTGATCAACAAAAAGCCTAGATTCTGTAAATGAATTTAAGCAAATAGTGAAGTTCAGATCAGAAAGGGAAGAGAAGGCACCTGAGCCTCTGTCTACAAGGACAATGTTCTGATTACTAATACTGTGATTATTTCTTGTGGAACATTTGGCATTGGCCAGAAAATGACTAGAGTTTTCAAGAACTTACATGGCTAAAAATACATCTGTTTTTTTCAGTTTCACCAGTTGGTGATATTATCTGTCTTTCCCTTATCTCTGTGATAATGATTGTAGAGGAGAAAACCCTGACTCTCATTCTAAACCAAATTGGGATATACTTTATAGGATTGAAAGGTTTAGTTAAGTCTCCGGTACCCTAGAAACCTTAGGAAGGGTTCACACATGTCCAGATTCTCCTCTCTCTGGCTCCAGTAGAGCTTCCTTAGCACTGCCGTGCCACTCAGAGAATCACATTTTGCTGCATCTCTGCTGAATTAGATACAATCACTTGTAAGCTGTTCCAGACAAGACCAACTGAGGGCACCAAGTTATCATCTACAAGGCACCAAGCTTCAGAGTACTTAGACTTGATAGTCCTCAAGGTAAATGTAAGTGCAGGTGCCCACTGACTCACCTGTCATCTGTAAGACCTCTTAAGAAATTTGTCCAGCTCTTACTAATAGTAGGGAATAGAAGTCTTTCCATATTAAATCTCTAACTCTAAAACTAATGCAGGGAAGCAATCATGTCTCTGCACATTTTAACTATATGGTTAAGGAGGCCTGTTCATCATGTCAGAAGTTCCAGTCTGAAAAGTCACAGCATTCAGGCTGTGGTGAGACACAGCCACTAGATTCAGTCTGAGCAGCTGACAAGTATAAGGTGTCTTGTCTTATTGCCAGCTCTTTAAACCTAAATCATGGAATCTGAGAATCAACCCAGGTTTCATTTTGCATATCCATTATCATTAATAATAGAGTTACCACTTATAATTCATTAACTTTTTATTTGATTGTGCGTTAAGCAAATTCTTTCTATTCCATGTCCATAAACTGCGTTGGCTCTGCTTGGTTAAGACTGCCTAGCTGAGAGGTGGCCCTCAGCTGCAGCTCCTAAGCTGAACAGCCTGGAGCTTTGGGAAAGTGCAAATCCAAACTCTGTGATCTAATACGTCTCTGGTAAACATACTTTGATCAAGAAATTATGCCATTCTGACAGCATAACTGAGAAGCAGATTCATTGAGTAAGGAGGTACCTTTTCTAAGTCCCTGTTTTGATTATGTCCATACTTTTTCAGCCCCAAAGGAACTGATATAAATATAGACTGAGAAGACCAAATCCTTGTCCGTGACCGTAAGTGGCTGCAATGTGCATTGGCAGGGGGACAGGAGCAGAAATGGCAGGCAGTTTTTATTCTCTCCATATCCTACTATAGCTTTATGTAGGCTTCAGACTCTTACTGCGAATTATAGCACATTGCTTTTACTTACTGGCTACTTCTGCTCCCAAATGCAACAGCTAATGTTCATCAACCATTCAACAGCTACTCTGTTTGCACTCCAGCCATAACCTTTACCTGAGCTGTAGATGGAAAGGAGCTAGGAGCTGTTATAACTCTCCCACATGAACCTGTTTGTTTAGGTAGGATTCTACTGGGCACCAGGATGCCATTTCTTTCATGGGGTTGTACTTAAAAGCAACAATCATACCAAGAAATCTGGCCCTGTCAGACTATGTCTGAAGTGTTCCATATTCAACATTGCCTTACTCTTCCATGGGCTTCATGATGTGAAAGTTGGCTTTCATGATGTGAACGTAGCTCCTCTGAACTCTTGTGCATTGAAACAGATAGAACTGACAAGTGTTCCTTACAGGGATGAATTAAACCTGTGATTATTTTAGACATTTCAAAAGACTCACACCTCAGTAGCTTATGCGTGTTCCCTCTAACCAGAAAATAAAATAGTCAACTCTAGGTAATTTGATGTGTCAAACTCTTCCCATTCTAAGAACAGGCTTTTAATGGATAATGTAAAGTTCTTTGTCATACTGAAAAGAAACTCTGCTGACACTTCAATCATGAGATCACATATGATGATGCCTAGCAGCCCTATCTGATGATCTTGATCAAACTGTAGGATTTTTTACTGAAGGAATAACATTAGCTATTAGACTTAGGATACTCAATCCACCAGCACAGATCAGCTAATATTGCAGAACCTATGCAAAATCAGATACTTTGTAGCGGGTATGTTCATCAGATAAGCAATCCTTCTGGCAGTGGTCAACATTTGAATCAAGAATATATTCTTTGGTCTCATACTCCTGGAACCAACTAAAGCTGTTGAATCCTGCTCATGTCTTGCATGATACAAAAGTCTCTGCAAGAGATGACCAAGTAATTCCTTCAGGCATTTGGCAAAATAATGAAGGCTGTGGCCTGAACCTCAAAATTGGTATGTAACAAACAAGGGGATTCTTGAAACCCCAGCCACTGAGCAGAGGGTAACCAGCCTCCTTCAGAGAAATCTACAGGAAGAGCAAAGGAACACAGTCTTCACTAAGGCAGCTAACAAGATATTCGATGCATAAATAGGAGCAGCATTTCTTTGGTATATAGTAGTTTTGGTCATCTGGTAAGAGCTATCTGGAATAGCAGAGAATATTTCATTAGCTAATCTTTCAGACTAGGTGAATCCTAACATTCATTGAAAATTATTGGGAACTCATAGCCAAAAATAGTAATTCATCCTCACTACTACTTACATGGAGGAAACAGAAACGAGCATGTTCCCCATGCCCCTCCCCACAGACACAACCATACATTTACACATGCCCAAATTAAAAACTGGAATGAGATGACTAGGCTAGGGAAGGAGAGAAGAGGAACTGCCTTTATTTTTTATGGCATAACTTCACTTTCCCAGTTTGGTCACTCTGGGGACTCCCTTCGCTCCCTTCCCCTTAGCCTTCAACTAGTTATGGAACCTATCCTACTTCAACGGCCAGTACTCCAGTGACAAGAGTTCAAGTTCCTGGCCAGCTCTATTTCCAAGTTTTGCCATGTCAGCACATGGCCATTTTAGTCAAACTCTACCCTGTTATCTACACTGTTTATTGCTCTGCTTGCTCAAGATTGAAAGCAACATTTACTTCTGTCTTTTTTTCTGACATTCTTCCTGATTTGGTCTAATGGGTTGCTCATCTTTGCTCCTTTGACCTCTTCTGCCTCAGGTCCTCATGGAAGCATGGGAAAAAGGGATCAACCCAGAAGGAACGTCTACGAATCCCAGTAACTGGGACTTCAGCAACTCCTTTTTTGCAGGAACTGTTGTCACCACTATAGGTGAGGTACTCTCTTTCCTTATAAATTGGGGTTTCCTCCAGCTGTCCTGTAAAGCCCCCAGAAATGTGTAACTGGTGGACAGAATACCTCTGAAAGACAATCTTGACTACTGTGGGTTATGGTTTTCTATTATTTTGCAATTACACCTGTTATTCTTGTGTATCCAGCATATTACACCTACAAAATAAGCTGAGTGCCTACTTGGTACATGCAATATCATTTTGTACATGCACAGCACATCTTAAGGTTGCTTTGAAGCACTCATTTGCACTCACCACAAAATCAGAGACCTATAGTAAATTACAATACTCTTTAAAAATAATATTTTTCTTGTTAAATTTTCTGTTAGTAGTAGTGAATGCACAGGGCTCCATCATACGCTATGGCAATTTGTAGGCAGATTTAATTGCAGAAAATCATAGGTCCACAGCTTCCTGAAGCTTAACGTAGTTGAGCTTCCAAGCCTAGAAACTTCCCATGGTGGCCTGCAGCCTGAACGTTAAGCCTTTTCATGTAGCTGTTTTCTTCTTTTTTTCCAGGTTGTGGTAACCTGGCCCCCAGCACAGTGGCAGGGCAGATCTTCTGTGTGTTTTATGCCTTATTTGGAGTGCCCCTCAACCTCGCCTTCCTTAATCAGTTGGGGAAAGGCCTCAATGCTCATCTGATTACCCTGGAAAGATGGGTGCAAAAGCCAGGCCGTGCTGAGGTACAGTGTCAACCTATCATTTATTTCCACTATTTTAAAACTAATTAAAGTTCTCTTCTCAGATAGGTACTGCAGCTGCTAGATTGGGTTTCTTGTGTATGCCTACATTTTTCTGAACCACAGCAATTACATGGCCCTCTATATCAGAAAATTGATATACTCCATTTATCTACAATAGCTTTAAAGCAATTTGCTTTTGCTTGAGGGACTCTAGATTTGCCTTTTTAAAACCTGACTCAGCAAAACTATTAAGCAAGCATGGCCTCAATTTTGAGCAGGGTCCTTAAGTTCTGGTGACCTTAGTACATACATACATTGCTGAATCAAGCTCTTATTATCTAGCCTATGCTAGCATCTGCCCAGAATCTAGCTCTACACTGTGCAAAGACAACTTGTTTTTATTGGCCTGCTAATCTGGCTTGAATTACCTTCCCTTATTGTGCCAGCAATTTAGCACTTCCTTCCTTTTCTTTTCTTGAAATGTAAATTCTCCTTCTCCTTATTTATAGTTTATTGGTGAGTCATTGATCTAGTCCAGATGTATTGGAATAAGGGAAGCACTGATAATAGAAAATACATGAAGGTCATTTACAACGAAGTTAGTGCATGTTTCTGAGTAAAGGTTCAATTAATTGACCTTTAGTTAGGGGAAAGGGAGATTAGGTATGTTAGATATGTTGGAACATTTCAGAGTTCTGGCATAAGTTTTTTTCTCTTTTTCATTTGTAAAATCTCTAAGTCACTGCATTCTTTACCTACACTGGGAAAGCTATAAAATTACTGTCAAATGCAGACTTGGTTTATATGAGCAAGAAGTTCTTTAGCTGCATAACCTACGTCTGTTCCCCAAATGCATGCAGCTCTACCACCAGAAGAATTTTCATGCTAGTATAGCTGCATCTTTCCTGAGATTTCTAATCGCACCTCAGGGATGTGATTTTTTTTTTTTTTCCCCTGAACTAAGACCTCATTTCTGGCAGAACTCCTATTATCAGACAAAGCTTTGGAGCTGTATCTGCTTGTTCACTCTGAAAAACCTCTTCCAAGAAGTTGGTTCACCTCCTTTTAAACACAATTTAGTCATGCTTTGGGAAATTATTTACAATCAGTTTTTCTTCATTCCTGACTTACTCTCCCCTACATTATAGGTTTGTACCTGAAAGTTCTTAAAAGCCAGGGTAAAAAGTAATGTTGTGCATTTCAGTATAAAATTTTATGCAAACTTTATTATCTAATTAAATGCTATCACACTTCTGGAATTAACTAAATGAGAACAGATATCAACTATAACCATGTCAGTCAGTAATTCTTGAAGTGCTTTGCAAATGAGGTAAGTGTTATTATACAGCTGGAGAGACATGGAACATAATATAGAATTGATTTGTCAAAGTCACCCAGTAGGCTCACGTCAAGTTTCTCAAGTTCAGCGGACTATTTTATATGTGAGATAACAGAGAGAGAGAAAGAAAAACACGATACCTGGACCTTCTACTTTATAAACAGTGGTTTGGCTGTTCATCCAGTCACAATAGGTGCACGCATAGAAAATCATGCTCTGGTTTGAATGCCCTTGAAGGCTTTTTTAAACAATTGCAATGAGTTTGCATCAGCCCACACATCACTAGTCAAAAGTTCACCAGAGTGTGTTCCCTGGAAATCCGTGAGTTCCTGATCCTCAATCCTAAACTCCTAAAATCCCCTGTCATGACCCATCCAATGGCCATTCTGTGTACCTATCTATTGCAGCCACACATGCTGTAACTTATCTCCCAGAAGGCAGACGTTTGTACTGAGAGACACAGATCCGCCCTGTGCTGACAGAAAACAGTTCTGTTCTGAATGTTTCTAAGTTAAAAATAAAAGCAGGCAAACTGACTTTACTTAGATTTCATCCAAACATATTTTTGGCTGAGCTCTTGCAAGCCACTTTGTAAATCTTTGGAAGCAGTCATGGTGAAGAGAACCCTAATTTGTTCTTGCCAATCTTTGTATCATGAGTTATGCAATACTTGGTGATTTTCCTCAAAGACAGGAGCCAATTGATTACAAGAGCATCTCCACTTGAATTGAAATTGTAAAGTGAGTATTTCATTCCTATGGTTGCCATAATAAGTTTGAAATTATGACTTGAGCATACTTACAAACTCATTGTAAAAAGCTTTAAAAAAATCCTCATTTTTTTCCTAATTTTGAGATTTTTTTGGATTCATGATTAGGTACAATATCTCTGTGCAGGGTAAACAGCAAGGTCAGCCTGCAGTGCATGGAAGCATTGGTTTATCCTTTCTTTTTTGGGCATTGCTCCCAGCTGGAGTGGGTTTGTGATTCAAGAGCAAAACAGAGCCAGCAATTTCCACTAGACAACTGCTCTGTGCTGTTTAGCTGTCATCTTCCTTTTATCTTTCAGGTGGTTCAAACACTGACAGTGGCAATCTTCCTGACCACTGGGACCTTGCTTTTTCTAGTGTTCCCACCATTGGTCTTCAGTTATGTAGAAGGCTGGAGCTACGGAGAAGGCTTTTACTTCACCTTCATCACCCTGAGCACCATTGGATTTGGGGACTATGTAGTAGTTAATAAAGAAGGTGAACTGGATTGAGCTTTGTAATTAGTTACTCTAGTATAACGCTAAATACAGAGAGCACAGATATCCATTCTACCATAAATCTGGTACAAGAGTGAGCTGACCCAGTCTGGTAATGATGAGCTAATGTACTATATGACATTAGGCATTTTTCTCTTGGCAGCTAAGCTGAGAGCCACCAAACTCATTTCACATATGCCACTGAACACCCATTCAACAGTGACTATGTCCAAGCTGGTACGAATGTGATCCATGAGTGATAGGTGGAATATAAATGAAATCTCTTTGTCAGTATTAAGCCTTTGAAACACCCTCTCCTAACAGTGATTTGTTTCAGCAAGTGCCTATCATTCCCAATAAGAAATCATGTCAAAAATGAAATGATCAGTACTTACAACGGGGATAATATTACTGACAACCCTAGGACACCTGTGAAAGAAAACAAAACCAGTGAGATTACATAGTCTTTAGAGATCTAGGCTGAGACACAGCAGTAGAGAGACATGAGGGGTTATTTTTCCGCCCACTTATTTGAACAAATGGTCTTAACAGGTTATGTATAGTGTGTTTATTTGTTAAAAACACTAGGGTCTGTTACTTCACGAGTAGTAGCTCTCCTCTCCTAGAGGTCATAACTATGTCCCAAAAGGAAATAAAAACCCATCCCGTGCTGAATCTGGACACTGTGGAGTTTCATGATGATCTGGATGACAGAGACTAAATGGGTGGCTGCGGTGCTGCCCTGTCCCTGTATCAGCTGCACCGATTGTCCATGCTGTGGAAATACCAAACTGGGAATTAAGATTCCCATAACCACCTACTTAAAACAGCTGCATTTCACGTATAATATTCTCCAGGTAATTCTGAATCCTGGTTACTGAGGTATATCACCCTACAAAAAGCAATAACTATATCACTGAGGTAGTAAACCATATTTTTCTAAGTGCGTCTCTTGAGTATAATATGGCTAATATGGATTCAACATTGGGTTTCCAAGATGATGTTTTTCTTTGTCAGTGGCTAGGAACACTCGATTTTGTGCATCCCTGATTAGCAATAGATATGGCTATTTTTATTATATATCCTCAGCTCCAGAGATTTGATGCCAACTGTGCTAAGCTTAACCTGAGAGTTGGAACACAAAAAGCAAAAAGCTCATAGATCACACAGACTTGTTAAACATACACTTTTGAAGGGGGTGGAGAGGGTGTATGAGCATGTATGTTGTCTGGCAGACCAAAGCTATCAAGATTAATATGCAAAGTTTCCTGGATTTTTCAGGCACAAACCCCAACAAGCACTATATCTCAGTGTACAGGAGCCTAACTGTGATATGGATTGTTTTTGGCTTGGCCTGGCTAGCTCTGGTCTTCAATGTGGGAGCTGATTGGATGGAAAAATTCCTTCAGCTAAAGTGGCACAAGCCTGACTTAAGCTTGGCAGAAGGACCCACCACCAAATTGGAAGATGAACCTGAGCAGCCTAGAATTCACATCCCTAGCTGAGCAAGGTACACAGAAAGCAGTCTTGAAAGCTCATCTTTCATCTATATCTCACAGTAAGCAAGCCCTGTGGATAAAGGACTAAACCACAGGTTGTGGACTGTTTCCTAAGGAGGAAATGTTTCAGATGCATTGAAATTTCCACACACTGTGTAGGCATCAGCCAATTAAAACCTCCAAAGAAGTAGCACGCATGGTAAAACAAGTGTCCCAGGATTCATTTTACACCTCTCACTCAACAAAGGCAACTTACCCTGAAGTAATCAATTATTATCCTTTCTCTTTCTCCAGTGGAATATAGTTCTTATGGTCACTCATTTTCAAAAAATCTAGAGTGACTGCCTCCCAGCTCCAATGACAAGTCATGTCACCGAGAGTCTCAAGTGGAAAAAGTCAGGTACAAAAATCTTTCTGCATTTCAAATCAGAAAACAAACAAAAACACAGAGGAATATCGACAGTAATGACCACCTACTTAATGACATCCATCCAATTAAGATTCAGTTGATGTTGTCTGAAATTAGCAGCTTTCATATAAAATGATAACATTTCTTTAGTTCCTGGTCTAAAATGCTTTTCTTTTAAATTGTACAGAAATTATGCGTCTATCCAGTGCTGCCTGGACTGTTACAATTCATTTCAGAGTGAACTGACAGCTCAGAGCAGGTCCTTCTCTTTATCACAGTTCATTTCACAGCCACTTGAAAAAAGCACTTTAAACTAAATTTAAATGCAAGCAGACTTCCTTATTTCCAGCCAGATCACAAATATTATTAGAGTCTGGCATTTGCTTTGGGCCAGTTCAGTGAAGAACTATCATGCACCATACAGAGATGGTGCTGTCCGTTTACCTCTAAACAAGGCTGATGATAGGCTCTTGTGTTAAATCTGATCCTCAGTCATGCACATCGTGTCACCTGTGAGAAACAGGGAGTTTGATTTTATCACAGGTATTGTAAGTCAAAAGTAGCAGCAGCCATCTCCAAAGAAGCGGAAAAGCCAAAGAAGGACATTTAAGCACCTTATGACAAGCTAATCACTGAGATGTAAAACTGTAGTCATACTCTGTATTAAAGTATACTACAGAAACTTGATAAAACAATTATCCATTCATTGAGTACCATACTAGATTGTTTATAATCATCACTAACACGTTCCATGGGTATGCTTGTAATTATGTACACACTGCTATTTATTCAGTGTGTTTATAACTCATACTAACCATCAATTAATCCTATAAAATCCTTTATAAGTGGAACTAATGTAAAGTGTGAGTGAAATATGACCGGGCATGTAGACTAGTTCCAAGCTAGCCTATGGCTGACAGGCTAGAGTAACATCAAACGTCAGCAACTGCTTTGATATTTCATTTTGGGGAAGTGTCCATAAAACATGTAGACATGTGTATAGGTCACAAATCTCTTCCCACATACCTTCTGTGCTAGATTTTTACTTCTGAGGAGGGTCACAACAGATGCTTGTTCTTACATCTGACTTGGTGCTTGTTTTCTTTGTTGCTGACTCCTGCATAGTGCAGTGTGGCTGCTCAAAATCTGAAATGCTGGTATGTAAGAATGCCAGCTATGGTTTTTTCAACTCATTTCAAAACTGAGTTTTCAAACGCTTATCCCATCTAAGATTTCCCTCATGTCTTACCACTACCTACCTCACAGATTTTATCTCCTCAGTTTTTGCACTGATGTTTCTGTATGCCCTCAGCTATTCCCATAAATCTGTGCAACAGCTTTCTTTGTAGCCTCTGTCACCAAGAGCAGCCAACTCTCTCCTGTCTGGCTTTTTGTATCTTTGCAAATCTCACAGGAAACTTTCTCAGTATTCTCTATTCTTCGGACATAATGTTTGCATATGCAATTGCTAACATCATCAGCATCACTGTACTCTGTACCTGCCTTGCATCAACACTACAAGACATTTTAGGCCTGTTTGTGTGAAAGACAAAACTAAAGTTCTACTGACTTTTATATCTAACCTGTTCCCTTCACCTTGCCTTTTTCCATGCCTTCCTTACTTCATCTAGCCACAGGCAGCCACAAAACATGCACCTGTCTAAAGGTGATCCTATAGAGTGTTGTACACCATGCTGCATGCCATAAAAAATGATAATGAGGTTTATCAGGGATAGAAAGCATGCATGCACCACTTACTGGCAAAGTGTTAAAATCATTCTTACTTGACATCTGACAGCAGGGTGTTTGGATTGCTTTTACTGCAGTCCAGAAAATTGCTCCTGTACCTGATACTGATTTTGCAAAGTAGCAGCGTGGTGAGACTATCTTCTGAATTCTTTGCTACTGCTGCTTTTAGTAAGGCTGAAAGTAGCTGCAGCAGTTCTCAAACT
This sequence comes from Harpia harpyja, assembly GCF_026419915.1. Lineage (NCBI taxonomy): Eukaryota > Metazoa > Chordata > Aves > Accipitriformes > Accipitridae > Harpia > Harpia harpyja. Next base: position 22,959,561 of record NC_068952.1, read on the forward strand.
GCCAGCTGGAAGACTGAAAATGGTACCTTGAATCAAGCATATCGCCATGTTGAAACAGAAAAGAGAAAGATACTGATGACCTCTCCTGTGTTACACACGATAGAAATTTCTTGCTCACTTTGTCAATTTTTCAAGTTCCTGAAAAGATCCTAAAGGTCATGCACATCTGTAATCAAAGTTACTTTGAGATACATACTTGGAGCACTGGCCCGGTTCTTGAGCATGGATGGATCAATCGCTTTCTAGTACCCTTCCTCTAAGACAAAGGTAGTAAACAAGTATCAACAGACCAGCTAAGAAAAATAACGTGGAAGAACTGTGCAATCACAAGGGCTTACAAGGAGCCAGAGGAGTGCACAAAAGGGACTCTTCTGCTCTTTTAATAACCCATTTTACCAGTGGTGCAATCCTGCACAGAATGGAGATTACACAACCTGCTACAAGATGCTCAGCTCAGATGCATGGAATACAGCCCTTCTGAAGCCTCTGAATGTAGCTCTGTGGCCTGTGGCAGAAGCAATGGCCCAGGCAGTGTCCATCTGTGATGTGGAAAAGTAGCATATTGTCCTGAGCAGCTACCACTTGCAGTCCAGTGGAGGACAAGAAGCAAACATCCTTCCAGGCTTACTTACCTTTTAAGCCTACTCAGCAAGCCCTCCCTCATCCTCAGATATATTGGTACCTTCCAGACAACACCAAAATATCATCTGCAAATATTTGAGCCATTCCCTCTGGAGATGTAAATAGAAGGCTGACACACAAGTGACATTTCTGAGAATACTCAAGAAAATCAGCCATTAAAATTTCATATGATTCTGTGAAGATTTGTTGTGAATCTTGATCTCTTCTCTTCCTACCCAAATTCCCTCTAGCAAGCACATGCTTGATGTCCTGGGTTTTTGGTCTTGCTTGTAGTTACAAACCCTGAGTCTCACCTGTAATTTGTTTTATATAATATATCTTTAGTATTGTCGTGGTTTCAGCCCAGCCGGTAACAAAGGACCACGCAGTCGCTCGCTCACTCCTCCCGCCCCCCTCCGGTGGGATGGGGAAGAGACGGAGGAGGAAAAAAAAAAAAACAAAACCACAGAACCTCGAGGGTTGAGATAAGGGCAGTTTACTGGGACAACACACAAAAAAGAGAAGTTACAACAACAACGGTACTAATGAAAGAATATACGAAACGAGCGATGCACAGTGCAACTGCTCACCACCCGGAACCCGACGCTCCGCCACTTCCCCCACCGAAAGTCGAGAGAACTCCCCCCAGCCCGCTCCCCATTTATATATACTGAGCATGATGTCACATGGTATGGAATAGCTCCTTGGCTAGTTCAGGTCAGCTGCCCCGGCTATGCCCCCTCACCTCCCAGGTTCCTGTAAAAATTAACTCTATCCCAGCTGAACCCAAGACAAGTATAAACATTAATTGCTATATGTTTAGTTTGTAATGTTTCAGCATGGTTATACTTAGTGTGCTTTGTATAAACTATCTGATTTTAATGCAGTTAAAATATCAAAATGTAGCTCAGATGTGTCTATTTCCTGATCTTAAATGAGAGAGGAAACTTGAGTATATATATACTTTTTAGTATCTTTGCATCTTTTCTTTCTCATATATATTTTTAAAGAAGGCTTTTTTCATTTCCATTTTAAACATCATTCAGTAATGAATACATTGAAAATGCAGAGTTAAGACTGAGCAATGAGCAGCATAACTATTTTTGTTTTAAGACTGCGTTTAGGATGATATCTTTAAACTGGAATTGGTCTATCCTTTGAGTGTTAAGTTTTGCATCTTGCCAGTAAAACCATGAGTTAATGCTAGTCAGTTTAAAGCACCTCCCAGAAAAACGTGAATTAGCACATTACCAGAACTGTTTCAGTGGTGCAATACCTGTTTGAAGGCCACCTTATTTGTAATAGTACGAACACTCCCCTGGCAAAAAAAAAAAAAAAAAAAATCCCAGGGCAGTGTGAGAAGACACTACTATCTGACAGCACATAAAGGCATCCTGTTCAGAAATTTAGTGGGTGTATTCTCCTTTATCTCATATTCTGCAAACAAACTTTTTTTACACCCAAAGTGATTTGATTGTTTTTTCTATTGGTGAGGGTACAGAGGGGAACATTTGATGTAGTCCTATACAAGAAAATAATTAATCAAATAAGTCTTGGGAACTACCAGTGCGAAGAAGGTGCTCCCATCTTTCATAGGAGAAACCACAAACAATAAAAAGACACACAAGCTTACTACCTTTACAATTGCTTATATCGAAGAGTCGTTATCAGAACACCTGTTTGCTGCCTCTTAAATTAGCTTAGCAGCTGCATGAAGGAGGAAACTAGAGTTATGCAAGTCGCTGGTATGGTGATCTGTAACTGATACTAGCTGGTTAGATAAGCAATTCGGTTTGCTGGTAAGGGTGTTGGGTAGCATCCCTCCGAGGGACGAACGTGCCTCGGCATCCGTTCTCGCACAGAGAAGGGAGCCATAAAGCAGTTCCGCGCTCCGGAGAAGGCAGGTGGGAAGCGGAGTAGCGCAGGAGGAGGGCGAGAGCGGCGGGGGGGGGGGGGCGGGCTGCCGCAGGGGAACGGGCGGAACCCGCTGCCCTGGCCCGGCCCAGCGCGGCTCTGGGCTTCTCTCCGCGCCGCGGAGGGTGGGAAGGGGCAGATCGGGGGCAAACTGGGTGGGGGAAGGCCCGGGGGAGGCGCTGGGGGCCGGCCGGGCGCCCTGCCCGGCCCGGCGCAGTTCTCCTCCCGTGGGCGGCCTCGCTCCCGCCCCCGGCCCGGCACCTCCTTCAGCTCCGGGGGCGGCGGCGGCAGGGCTGATGGTGGTGGCGTGGCGGCGGCGGCGGCAGCGGCGGCGCCGGCGCTGGGGCGTGCCGATGCTGCTGACGGTGTACGTGGGCTATGTGGGGCTGGGCGCCGGCGTGCTGCAGGCGCTGGAGCGGCCGGCCGAGGTGCAGGCGGCCCAACACCTCCTCCAGCAGCACTGGGAGCTGCTCGCCAGCCACACCTGCCTGCAGAGGCCCGGCCTCCAGCGGCTCATCGAGGTGAGCCCGACGGCCCCTCCGTCGGCGCGGCAGCGGCGGAACAAAGCACCCGCCCAGCTGGGAGCTGCCGCGGCAGGCGCTGCCTTCGTCCTGGGGCGGGGGGGCGGTTAGTAATGGCAGGACCGTCGCCTCCTGCCTGCGAGAAGCTTAAAACTTTCTTCCTATCTGTATCTATGCGCACACATAATCCCGCCCCGCAGAAGCTGCCCGCGGCGTGGGAAAAGCTTTCCTCTCCGGGGGCAGCTCAGTGGGCGCAGGAGCGCGGAGCGCCGCGTTGCTCTGGGTCGGCCGACACGTCGGGCTTTCCCGGCTTGTCACCGAGTATTTCGGCCCTGTTTTCTGTCTGCTGGTAAAGAGTTTCTCTTGTTCTCCGCTGTCCTCCCACAAGTTGTGGCGTTCCCGAGTTTTTAAGGGATGCATCCTGACAGAAGGAGGACGGTAGCAGAGTTTTCCCATTATGTGGTAATTACCTGGGGTTAACTGCAGGTAGGCTTTGTTTTGCTGTTGAACTTAAGAATGAGTTATAGTCTGTGACATCTTACAAGTGGTAAATTGTAATGGAGAAGCTTTGTCGTGGCAAGTTTAATTGGTGTTTATACTAGTCTCAAACTCTTTAAGTTTTTGTTACTTAAAGGGGAATAGAAAATCCTGGTAATACAACTTAAGGTATCCTTACAAATGTTTCTGAGGATATTTGCGGGATGGTTGCAAAATGTAAAGCAGGACCAAATGCAGTCTTATTAAAGTATACATGGATGCATTTTATGATGCAGATATGAGCAAAGTGGGATAAATGGCTTCTCTCCTTGCTCAATTTTTCTCTGAAAAAGAAAAACCTACAATATTAAAGCAACTTGAATATTTACCCGAACCATTCTAGTTCAGTAGGTGCTGGTGATTGAATATGTACTGCTTGCTTTGGTCTATGTGCCTCAAATAGATGTTGCCAAACAAATGAAGAAAACTTGATGGTTTTGTAGAAGCAGTGTTCAGTGGTGGCTGAAACTGTAGTAGCTGGCCACCAGAGTTCAAAGGACCTGAAAGGGACTTGGATAAGTGTTTCCAGGGTTTTTTCCCAGGAGCGAGAAAAACACAGAAACCATCAAACAGATAATCTTGTCAGGAGTTCAGCAAGGCCCTGGCAGACAAAATTATGCTGATAACCTATGTCAGGCTCTCATCTCTTGACTATCTAGATGGTAAATTCTCTGTGGCAGTCAGTAGTACATTGAAGGTAGGATATGAATTTGGACCCTTGTAAGCTACTGTGGTATGTACTTATATATTTTATAGTGTGTCCTGTGCTAGCTGTGGAATATAAATAGTCAGAGAGAAGTGAGAAATACTTCAGACACCAGTCTGGCATTCCCTAAAGGCAGGTCTGAGCTGAGCTTTATTCAGCACTGGTCCATTGAACAGTGAGCGCTAGGCATGGCTCTTGCCCTGGGGCTGGAAGGGTTTCACTTGATGAATGACAGTAACAGGGTGATGGTGGAGAGAAGATGATGATCACAACTGAGTGGGTAGAAAGGTGTTGCTAATGTCATTTGATGGTTTGTTTTACTGTAGGGTGACCTCTACTAATTCTTGATACTGTCTGGTAGTCGACGGAAGAGGACAGCTGCCACACTGCTACAATATACTGTGCGAGTACTTAATTGTGACCTGAGCAAGCCCTGGATGAGGAAATGAAAGAAGTTTTGTTTCATTGAATGGAGTGTCTGTGCATGCCTTCATGCTTTGAGAAACTGTAGTCTGAGTTTGAATGGCTTTGTGTGTTATTTTTAATAACTTTCACAGTGAGAAATTAATCTTAAACACATAATCCGCAGGACTACTTCTTTCCTACACTCTTTTCTAATTTCCTGTGTAGCAATTGCTTGGATACTGTAAGAGTGCTCAAAAAATTGAGATGTTTTTCTGTGCAGTAAATTGCACGTAGTTTATCAGGCAGTGTCATCACTGGTCCCCTTCAGATAACAAACTCGTATTCTAGGTAGACAGCTGATTATTTGCTAATTAAGACAGACATATAAAGAGTGTTTGTGAAAACATAAAACAGTGTGTGAATTTTAATTGCTTTGACATTACTGGCAATTCCTCATTGTTTTCTTACAGCTCTTTAATCCTAGATAATTCTAAACTCCATTTTAAGTGTATAGGGGCTAGTATGGAATAAAATCCCAGTTTGCTAAGCAATGAATAAACATCATTTTACAACCTGTTTATCACTTAGTTCCTGGTTACCAACTGGGAGTGGAAATTCACTGTTCCCGCCCTTGCACAGATGGAGAGCAAGAGAGCTCCTGCTTCAAGGAGTTAGCAGGAGAGCACAGTGTGAGGATGGGCAGGAGGAAAGGCAAAGGCAAACAGACCATGCTGCCATAGCTAGACCAGTGAATTCTCATTCAGTAATTTCTATGGCTCCGATCCTTTCCAGGGAAGAAGTAATTTTCTAGTTAACAAAATAAGACAGAGATGGAAATAGCAGACCAACAACAAAAACTGAATGGCAGAGGAGAAAGTGTTAGAAAGTGTGTGACATCTGTAGTGGTGGGTTCCTGCTTCCCACAGCTGTGTCTTTTTTCTTTTGTTTTTTCCTGGAGGGACTGGCTGGCTCTTCCCCTGCGGGATGCTGAACAGTCCCACATTTCCTAAATAGCTGAGGGTAGCATGTGTGAGTGCTTTATGTATAAGCAAACAAAATGCATGCTCATGTGTTTATACACACATATATGTATATGGGGAAGACTGATTTGCATTTTTCTTGGCTTTCATTACTTATGCTTAGAACAAGGACAGCTTAGGGGACAACAGAGGGACTCTGGCCATGTGTCCCTCTACTGTGCATCCAGTAACATCTACTCAAGGAAGACATAAGTTTGGTTTTGTTGACCCATCTAACCCTAGGCTATTTTTCTGACACTGTATATAGTTTGTGACATGAACACATGTTCACCAGGACCAAGATGGAAAGTGAACACTTCTTCACGAGCCATTAGGGAACATACAGAGATGGCGATATCTGGCTTTTTATTATAAATATGGTGGTGGTCTTCAGCTGGAATTACTGGCTGTGAGGTTACATCAAAGGAAGCTCTCAATGATAAGATTTGCAGAAGATTGAAACAGATGCAATGATGAGGCAGGTTTCAGGCAATACACCCTCAGTACAGTGAAGAACAGTAACTGGACTCAGCTGGGGAAAAAAGTACATAATAGTCTCTGTCCAGGCAAAAATTATGTTGGTTCCAGACTTGAGAAGTGTCTAGAGAGTGAGGCTGCCCATAAAAAGGGTGCTTTCTGTACTGGTGTATCTCTTGGAGCTGATACCCTCTCTGACCTTTTGGGGGCGGGGGGCACCTAGTCACACTACCCAGTGAGATGCACTTCTAGTGCACAAGTCTCTCAGTTTTACTGCCTAGGGTGAGTATGTATAGCTCTGCTTCAGCTGAGCTGTCCTCCAAACTACCTCCTTTTCCTGCATCATTTTCAGTGGTTACAGGCACCAGTGTAGCCATAGCTACTGTACTTCTCAGTGTCTCTTTAGTCACATGATTGGCCTTATGGCCAGACTTGGAACAGTGTGTTTTCTGGGTTAGGCTGTTACCATGGCATCCTTTTCATGCTACCCTTTCTTTTTTGATGTAACCTTTTTTGTTGTTGTATATGTATTTCCCCAATGCGGCTGTTTCCTGTATTTATTATATTGTTCTATCCACTTTCTATTACTGTAGATGCATAATGCTATTTAAACGCAATTACTGAGTTAATTTTCTTCTTAGTAGCTGGTACAGTGTGTTTTGGATTTAGCATGAGAATAATGTTGATAACACATTGATGTTTTAGGTGTTGTGAAGTAGTGCTTATCCTAAGTTAAGGATTTTCCAGTTTCCCCATGCTCTGCCAGCAAGCAGGTGTACAAGAAGCTGGGAGGGATCATAGCCAGGACAGCTGATCTAAACTAGCCAAAGGGATATTCCATAGCATAGAACATCATGCTCAGTATATAAACTGGGGGGAGTTGGCCAGGAGGGGCGGACTGCTGCTTGGGCATTGGTCAGCAGGTGGTGAGCAATTGCGTTGTGCATAACTTATCTTTTGGTTTTTTTATTTCTAATTATATTCCTTTTAATTACAATTATATTTTACTATTATATTTTATTTTATTGTACTTTAGTTAATAAACCATTCTTAAAAAAAAAACAAACACCAAGAAAAGACAAGTGATTGGAAACTGGAAAATCCTTGACTTAGGGTAAGTGCTACCTAGCAGCACCTAAAACATCAGTCTGTTAGCGTTATTCTCATGCTAAATCCAAAACACACTGTACTAGCTACTAAGAAGAAAATTAACTCTATCCCAGTTGAAACCAGGACACAAGATTTAATGTGTAGTGATAAGGACCTAATTCTAAAGGGCAGGTCATAAACTAAAAGCAAAGCCTGCAGGTGGATCTAGATACTGTTATCTCCAGAGTCAACAGCTAGAGCTACAGAGTTTTAGTTCATGTTTACAAGAGCAATGAGATCCCATGTGACTGAAAGATCCTCATCAATACTTTGGCTTGCACTGACATTGAACCAGCAGAGATTTGTGCCAGCTGTCAGGAAGTACAACCCTGCAAATACAGTTTACTAAAATCATCTTGCCCACAGGTGATGCAGCAGTGAGTGACTGTTAAGGGGTAAGCATCGGAGATCACCTGTTGGTGATAAGGGACTTTAAGGAACAGCATTGGCTCTTGGTATTGTGGAGCAGTGATATCTGTATAGAACCCACTGTAGTCAAATATCCATTGGCTTGTCACAGGTGAAATAGTGTTGATCCCCTGTAATTGTTCTTTCCAAGTTCCTTCTTACCAAAATGTACTACTGCTTTGGTTAAGTTATAGCCAGTTTGTTCTCCTCCAGACCTATTAATTACAAACAACTATGGGTACCTTACCAAGAGTGTGCATTCTGTGCTTATAATATTCTATTATAGTGTACCTTTGACAGAAGTTGTTAGAGAGAAAATCTTTATAAGGCAGTAGGCATATAGTATTCTGGAAGGCAATAGGCTAGCACTATATTGTTGGACTTTTTGGAAGGCAAGGTAGAGATCTACTGATGAACTGTTGTTTCTGGTTAGTTGACTCCTAGGTCTTCTGGTCAATGATGTAGTGTCTAGTACCTGTGTTTAAAAAGAGAAGGGGGGGGGGGAGCAGAGCACAGGAACCTATTACATTTATATACCTCTGCCTAAAGAGAGATGTTCTTTGATGTTACCAAATTCTCAGTTACAGCTGGTCAGGCCTGGTGCAAAGTAATGAGTAAGGAAGTGTAGCAAGCTGGAATTAACTGATAACTGTCTCAATAACCAGTCCAGCCAGGCAGGTTTGAGACACTACTAGCAGTGGATATCTAAAGACCAGGGGGGTGGCCTCTGAAAAGACAAATGGCAATTCTTGTCAGTTGTTTGAAGATGTGGGTTACTCTTAGAGGTACTTGTTCATCATACTCTATCCTTTTTAAATGCAACTAAAAGAAAAAATAACTAGTAGAGAAAGAATTTACCAATTCTACAAGGATGATGCAATCCAACCTACTGTGCTCTGTTCTGTAGATTATATAGGCGGTTCCCTTCAACAGACCCTGCTTATTTCTGTTGCAGCCCAGCTCTCAAGTTACTTGTATCATTGGGGTTTGGGAAGTGACTGGAATTCAGCAATGCTTTGTCCCATGAATCATGCCACAGATTCTTCCTTGATATAAAAGCTTAATTTTTAGAAAAAGTACTGGCGGCTTAGGGTAACAGTGGTTGCAGTGTTATGTTACTTTATGACATCTCTTGCTCCTTTTCTTTTGAAGAGGAAGTCTAGATGAAGTCTGGTAAGCCGTAGTGCAGACCCATCTGCAAAGTAAAAGTGCTTTTGCTGGTAGGGTTCATTTAGTTTAGAGGAATTAATACCAATTATATTAGCAAAAATGGGGGGGGAGGGGTGGCAGTGATTTGATCAGGTCTCGGGTTATTCAAGTGACACGAAGTTAAAAAACTAGCTGGATTTCATTGAATTCATAATGTACCTTGTGCCTGCTCTTCTTTTGCCTAGAAGTCAGGTAAGTTGCCACTCCAGGCAAGGACAGGGGATCAGAGCTCATGGCTGGGAAAGGTGTGATTCATAATTTATTTTTTTAATTATTTTCAAATTAATTGACCTTCATCCTTGCAATCTGAGACTGAGGTTAATGTTAACTGTTTTCCTCTGATTTACAGCTGTTATTCTGCGAGACATAAATGTTTACATACCAACATTGCACAGAATTTCCAGGGCACAAAGTTTATGTGAGTTTATATTCTCTCATTAATCTAAATGGTAATTTGGTGGGTAGTTGGGAACCCCTCCTTTCCATCCTTGATAGACTGCGAAGCTGATGAGAGGAAGTATCTGAAACAAGGTGAACAATTTTTTCGAGGGCATGTACTCCCTCAAAAAGCTGATTTTTGTATATGAACATGTAAACTTCAACTAAACTTGAGAATGAAGTTTCATACCCCAGTCCATTTGCATGCTTTTTTGCCTTCCTTGAGAACTGCCTTCAAATACAATTAGGAAATACTTCTTTTGCCTGCAAAGGTATCTCAAGATTACAATGAACTCTGGCCAAAATGCCATAGTTCAGAAGCACAGAGCAATAGCAGTGACTGGAGCTGTGGTTTATAAAAGGGTCATTTGTATGATTCCTTCCATGATACTTTCTTCCAGAAAAAAGTGGTTTGTCTACACCCCACCCACCCCCAGGAGTTCTTATGGAGATCCTTGGTAGGGTCATAATCTTCCAGGGCTTCACTTTCACCCTTTTCATTTTTTATCTTGCTGTTGGGGGGGGCGGGGAGCAGATAGATTCTAATCTGTCTGATTAATCATTTATATAGTGTTTATTTTTTGCTGTAAAGATCATAGAAGGAAAGAGAAGCATAATCTCCTGAAGAAAGCAGAGACTGCAAGGGAAGTAGTGTCTCAGTGTACGTATACACATACATTTATTTCTTATTGCTGATCTTAATTGCCTTTTTTGAAAGCAGTACCCTAGACACATGGAGTTGTGATTCAGCACAGAGGTGAAAGATGAAACTTTTAGTTGGTGTTAAGGAGGTCAGAGTAAACAATGTTTCTCGCTTTTGCAGTGCGTGGTGATGAGAAGCTGTGCTGCAACCACAAGCTGGTGATAGAGGGGCCCAAGTGTGATAAAAGGGCTTTAGAAGAGAGGAAGTGTGTAAGCTGAGAAAGCTGGGAGTTGCCCAGAACTGCTAACACAGCAAACATGGTAAATGAGAAAAGACTTATGGGTATGGCTGAAGGGTAGAGCAACTCCACAGCAAATAGAAAAGAATAAACCTATATTTTTGCAGGGAAGAAAAAGATGTAACTCTCAAATGTCAAGAGGGAACTGAGCTCTGTAGGCTGAGTCTGCATTAAGCTTCTGGATACTTAAGTGTGTGTCCTGGTAGGACCAGCAACCTCACTTTTTTTTTTTTTTTTTTTTGTGGTGGTGTGGTGGTTTTTTTTTTTAAACTAGATGATATGAACAAAAGTGATCTTTTGAGATCATGTGGTTTTAATTTTTGCTAGTATGACTGTAACGACATTGGGTTTGTTGGCACAAAGCTGTGTAGATTGGTGAGACTTTTCCAAGATCGATGAGGCACGCATTATCAGTCATTTGTGGAAGTACAGCCCCAGAGCTGTAAAGGGCTAAAAGGTAGTTGGGCTGAAACAGTGATTTATTTTTTTAATTTATTTTTTTAACTCCAGTAAGGAAACTGGGACAATGTTGTTTGGATGCTCTTGCAGAAAGAACCAGCAGTTATTACTTTAATTGATAGTAGAAGGAAAGAAGGGGTACTGCTGTCCTAAAATAAGTTTAGTAAATCAGAGATATGTTAGATAAGGGAGTCAACAGAAATTCCCAGCTTCCTCATGGAGTTACCGGTGAGCTTGAATTAAAAGAGGGAATTCCCCGAAGAAGCATGCACAAACCTAGGCTTTGATTTGTACTGGGGTATAATGATCTAACAAAGTGCATGTTTACAAGCATTAGCTTACGATATTCCTAACTGAAACTTCAGAGTTTATGGTTCAGCAAGAGAGCTGGAGGCCCAGTTTTGGTATCCTGAGGCATGTTTTATCACAGAGGTAACAGGACAGACATCTACTTTGAATGGAGGTCATACTGTTTTTTTTAATCACCAGCTATGACAATATTTGACCATGCAAGTAGGCTTTGCATGGTGCTAACAAGAAGCAGAACAGCCTACTTGATGAGAAAATGTGGCAGCCTGCAAATAAAATTTCATTGACTCAGGAAGGCCTAAGAATCGAAATTACCCCAATTTATAAATCCTGTAGCAATTACAATAGTTTCCATAAAAACTTTTATCTACAGTTTAAAATATAAGCACTGTCAGCAAAAGATAAAGTAGTTGCTGTGAAGTGTAAATTATTATCATTTTGGGGAGGGAAATAAGTGCAGAGAAGTGAAATTACTTTTTTATGTTGTGTAGCTTGTCTGTCAGTAGAAACCAAAGTGGAACTGAGTTCTGTTTCTTTCTGGTCATTTTAAATACCCACCTGCTTCCTTCCTATTCTTGAGTTGCACACATGACCTTTCAGGTTCTCAAAATATCAAACCCAAGCTCTGCAACTTCAAGATTTGTTGTGTTTGAGCAGTTTGTGGTACTGACTGGGGTCTTAGACCAGGCAGATACCTGCTTTTGAACACCTCATTTGAGGTGTGACTTCTACTAGGTGCCTTTTAATGCATTAGGTTTTGGAGCAGATACTGTACAAATGAGTAGCCTAATTAAGAGAAAAAGAAAAACCCCTAGGATTTCAGGTCAAAATCAGTGTAATGCAAAAAAAATTTCTCTGGTTCTCAAAAAGGCAGCTAAGGCAACTACGCAGATGTGACCCAACATGTATGATTCAGTTCCTCTTCAGTAAATTTGGAACCTACAGGCCAAAATATACTTCAAGTTTTTCTGAAAATCATCAGCAGAGACATATCACTGACTCTTCAATGGGAAAGCAAGGAGAATTCAGCTGTTCTGTTAGGGTGTTTGTTAGCTGGGTTTTTCCTGTGTTTTGTCAAAAATGATAAACCACTTTTCATTTTTCTCTGGAAAAAAAGCACTAGCCAAAAGAAGTGGTCTAGAGGAACATCTTAAATTAGGGAAAGTATACACTGGTGTCTTCCTTAATGCTCTGTCAGCCTTCAGGAGTTTGTAATCCAACAGCTTCCTGTGCCAGAAGTAATTTCTGTGTATTAATAGCTATCAACAGATTTCTTGTTCATGAATCTACCTCTATGGGCACAGCTGTAGGAAGGCAAGCTCCATTAGTTCTACTGTTCTCAGGAGTATCAATCCTTAATTTTCTATCATCATTGTTGCTGTGTCAAAGGTTGATTCTAGATACTATAATAAAACTTTTTACTTAAAGATACCAGCTTTTTTTTTTTTTATTGCCACCCTTTACGAATCCTCCCCTTTAAGGATGTGTTGTGGTTTAACCCTAGCTGGCAACTGTTATAGACGCTCGTGACAAATTGGAGGAGCCAATTTGTATTAAATGACAAGATCGAATTTATTAGCAAGCGATAAGAGAGCAAAACAGCGCTGGGCGGCCGGGGAGACAGTGCTCCGCCAAAGGCTCGCGCCGAAAATGGGGAAGAGTCTCTTTATTTATACAGTTTCTAGTTTCTGTTTACGGACAGCTCGTATCTTCTGCATTGTGTGTGTGTTTGTGTCGTCAGTTGTTAGGTGGTCGTAATCTGCCTTCAGGTGGCGACTGGTATCTTCTGCATTGTGTGTGTGTTTGGGCCGTCATTTGTTTGTTAGGTGGAACGTCTTTCGTTAATCATCGGTACTTAACTGGATACTGTGGTTTTAGATAAGCGAGGAATGTCTCTACCCCCACATGCGATTTCATGAACGAAGTTAACCAGTTTATTACAATCCCCCCTTTTCTATTTTATCCTGATTTTGTTTATTAAATCGATCCAATGTTTCTTTAGCCCACTCGAGGATAGGAGTAATTCCTCCGTCCCCGATTTGTTTGTATTGCTTCCAGAGCAGCATTAAGTGTGTAGTTTCTAAGCGTCCTTTAACAATAGTGATTAACCTGATAACTGGCTTGAAGTATATTTCACAATGGGTTGACTTCGGGTGTAAGAGTCGAGGGTTTGATTTTTTTTTTTTTTTTCTTGATACGTCTAGGGTGTTATTTCCAGTGACATTTATGTTAGGAGAGATTGTAACAGTATGTACAATACTGTTACTATCATCTTCCTCTGCTATGACTAGATTTGGTCCGATCGCTGAAGGAGGAGAAAATTTGGCTGTTTCTTTTCTTATTTGAAATAGGCCACCCCTATCAAATCCATGTTCCCAGACTCTTACCCCCCAAGTTTTCCCAATTGTCCACACAGCTTGGTCCTGCTTCAATACTGTTAGGTGTAATAGGTTACAATTCCTGTTGTTATCATAGTTCCATCTAAAGAATGCGTCGGTTGAATGTACCCCGAGGGTCCCCTATTGTACAGAAAGATATTTATCTGGATTCTTAACAGTTTAATATCCTGTAGTTATTGTCTCACAGCTCTAATATCCACAAGAAAAGTGACCAAGGTAATTGTAATACTCTCGTCCAGGGTTAGAGCTTGGGTATCAGTAGACTGCTCTTTGGTTAGGTTTTCTCCAATTGTTGTTACAGGTATCTGTCATATAGATTCTTAATAAATCACAAACTGTTACTTCAAACCTCGGGGGACCCGCCGTGATGTTTTCTTTTATTATGTTTGAATCATCTACTCTGGTTAAGGTTCACCTATAGGGCTGATGGGGGTTCTCGTCTCCACAGGTAGGTTTTGCCAGTATCGGTAACAGACTTATTATCCACATACCTAGATATAAGATTGAGAAAAGTGGTGTGGTTTTGTCTTTTCTATAAGTATTTCTAAATTTTTGACATTTAATTTGGTTTGTGGTTTTATTCCCCGAGGGAGATAAGAAACTTCGGGGTGGCCCTGAGGTTATCGGATTTGGGAGTTGTGAGTCAAGGGGTCTCGTGTGTCATTTCTGGAGGTGGTTCATCAACCTCAATCCCCACAGCAGTACGCCTCTGCCTTCTCCTCCGCCTACTCTGTTGCTTAGAGCAGCGAGGTGTATCATCTTCTCGGCAGCAGTCGTATTTTTCAGGGGAACTTCCTTCGTCATATTTAGTCAACCTTGACTTATAGCTCTCTCAGTTCTTATCTTTCACCTCCTAAACTCCACACCTCACTCTGGTCACGGTCCGTCTGCAGGTTACATGCACGATTTCGGTCTTTGTTGGACAGGGCTCATTTGTATGGAAACAACACTTCTCAGGGTTTATGCCTTTGGTAAAGATATCCCACCACTTTTCTCTACAGAGTTTACACCTGTAACATACAAAAGGATAACATATACAGTTAGGATCTTTACAAAAGATAGTCTCACTCATCCGCTTTTCTTCGGAACTTAATTTTCAAGTTATCAGGGTCTCTGGTCGTCTCCCAGTGAGAACTCTGAATTGGTTCTTTGATTCTGCTTGCATGAGACCACCCTCTTTCGGCAGTCCGGACTGTAGTATCTGTAGTAAACAAAACAAGAAAGGGTCCCTCCCACCTAGGAGTGAGAGAGGATTCTTTCCAGGCTCTGATTAATATTATATCACCTGGTTTCACCGAATGTATAGATATATCTAGGGGTGGCCTCTGTACCACCATTCCCTTCTTTCCTAAATATTTCACCTCCTCTTCCACAAACTGTAGTTTCGACCGTGATACTTTGAGGCCTTGAAGGCTCAAGGAATTTAACAACCATATGCTTTCTTTTCTGACTGCCTCCTGATTTTCTCTTGTTAACAATAAGTCATCCACATACTGTACTAACACGACCTCATCTTGCAGCTGGTATTCCCGTAGAATCCTTTCTAGAGTTTGTCCAAATAAGTTTGGGGATTCCGTAAACCCTTGGGGAAGTACAGTCTACCTTAACTGCTGTCTCCTATGAGTGTCTGGGTCTTCTCACTTGAAGGCAAAATAATTTCGTCTTACATACACCTTCTGAGTCTAAGTAATTCATCCAACCCCCACTCCTGCCAGTCCTCAATCTTTTTCAATTTCTTCCTAATATCTCCTTAAGATTTTACCACAAACTGAGTTTTCAGCAACGTCTGTCCCACAGGGGTAGCAGGGTCCACCCCAGAGTATAACTGGAAACTTTTTCTTAGCCTTTCAAGTCATTCTGTCGGGGTTTCATCTTTCTTCTGTTGTTCACTAAAGGCTTTATTAATATTCTGACCTCGGGGAACAGATTGTCGTATCCTCTGAATTATAGTTGTTTTCAGATCTGACATATTATTCCTATGAGCTGGATGCTGGTTATTCCAGTCTGGCCAGTTTAAAGGTTATTTCTGATCCGCAGCCGGGCCAGCTTGATGTTGCTGATCCCACACTCTCATTCCAGCCCTTCTAATCATGTCCCTCTCTTCCACGGTAAATAGTATGTTCAGGATAGACTGTAATTCATCCCACGTGTACAAATTCGGTCCCAAGAATTGATCCAGCCTCTCGGTTACCCCCAGGGGATCATCTAACAAACTCCTCATTTCCTTCTTAAATTCCCTTACATCCCCCGTATTAAGGGGAACTGTCACATACCCCGTTCCCGGTCCCCCCCGTCCATCCCCACCAGGCACTAACATTTCCCGAAGAGGAAACAATCTCTCCTCTCCTCGCCTTATTTTATTACGTGTAGACTTTCTGGGAGGGGGTGTCGGGGTCGGGGAATCAGGTTTCGAATCTGACCCCTCCTGGGTCTGGGCTATTCCCTGGCCTTGGGGTGGGTCCTGAGGTGGAGGGGCCTGAGGGGTATAGGGAGGGGGCCAAAGGGGGTCCTCATCATCTTTTCGGGGTTTTTCCGGTCTTTTTTCCCTTAAGGTAAAGAGGAATGATGGTTCCCAAGATTGGGGAATCCATAAGGTAGCATATTCGCTCTCCTCTGGGCCGGCTGGTGGTCTCTTATTGTTTACCCATATATTTAATTGTTGACACACCCAATCCTCAGAGGACCCGAACACAGGCCAGAGTACATGAGGATTGTTGAGGGGTTTCCCACCCCAAATCTCAATATAATAATTAATCATCTTTTCCTTAGACTTATCCTTTCTCCTTGGGGAACTGTTCCAATATCTTATCATCAGGTCTAGGGGACTATCTGGGGGTATATCTGGTCTTCCCCATCCCCATGGGTCCAGAGGGCTTGTTTTTCCTCTGTCCCATCTTCTGAGGTGTCTTTATCCACACACACACACTTCCCCTCGGTCGTGACTCACTCTCTCGCGGGTTACGAGAACTGTACTACTGGAGGGTCCGCACTTGCATGATCTCAGAGAGACCTCTCACACAGTCGCATCTCGGGATAACCACCCCAACCAAACGGTTCACAGTTTATATACTCACCCGCTCCTGGGGTCTTCGTTTGGTCTTCGTGTACAAAATTTAAGGGGTCCTGCAGGTTCTTTTGTTCAATTATCGTAATTTAAAGGGGGTTCGTGGGTCCAGGGTATGGTGGCGGCACCTCCTCAAGACGGGGCTGAGTCTCTTTATTTATACAGTTTCTAGTTTCTGTTTACGGACAGCTCGTATCTTCTGCATTGTGTGTGTGTTTGTGTCGTCAGTTGTTAGGTGGTCGTAATCTGCCTTCAGGTGGTGGCTGGTATCTTCTGCATTGTGTGTGTGTGTTTGCGCCGTCATTTGTTTGTTAGGTGGAACGTCTTTCGTTAATCATCGGTACTTAACTGGATACTGTGGTTTTAGATAAGTGAGGAATGTCTCTACCCCCACATGCGATTTCATGAACAAAGTTAACCAGTTTATTACAGCAACTAAGCACCATGCAGCCACTTGCTCATTGGGCCCCAGCAGGAGGGTGGGGGAGAGAATTGGGGGGGGAATAAAACTCATCGGCTGAGATAAAGACAGTTTAATAAGACAGAAAAGGAAAAAAATAATAATGATGATGATAATGATGATGATAATAATAAAATAATTAAAATATACAAAACAAGTGGTGCACACTACCGTTGCTCACCACTCACCAACTGATGCCCAGCCAGTTCCTGAGCAGTGGCACCTGGCCAGCTTTCCCTCCAGTTTATATACTGAGCATGATGTCACATGGTATGGAATACCCCTTTGGCCAGTTTGCGTCAGCTGTCCTGGCTGTGTCCCCTCCCAACTTCTTGTGCCCCTCCAGCCTTCTTGCTGGCTGGGCAGGAGAAGCTGAAAAGTCCTTGACTTAGTGTAAACAGTACTTAGTAACAACTAAATACATCAGTGTGTTATCAACATTTTTCTCATAGTCAATCCAAAACATAGCACTATACCAGCTACTAGGAAGAAAATTAACTCTATCCCAGCCAAAACCAGGACAGGATGGCATCAGTAGCTCTTTCTTCCTAACAGTAATGAACTTGACATTTCTCTGGGAAGTGTCTGTTTACTTAAGTGGCTTTGATTTGTATGAGTATTCAGTGGTCCTCATAGCTGGCTGTGACAGGTGCTGTGGGCCTAATAGTTAATGATGTTATCTGGATGTTTGATAACAAGATTTAACAAAGAAATGCTTAGCCAGAGGCTTACTGCTGAAGGCTCTTGAAGACCTACCGCAAACATGCTAAGTGCCTCAGTCCTAGAAAGGAAAACAGCTGGCAGCTGCAAGCTCAGTGCTTGCTCTTTGCCAATGAGTAATAGTTACATGGTACCTTCCTTTGCCTTGAGATGAGTGCAGGATCATCATGCTGTTAGTGCAAATACTTTAGCCTATCTGTAGGCTCTTAAGACAAATGCTGTACTTAGTAGCATCACCTCAGGGAAAGTTAAGACAACTACTCTGAGACACTGTGCTGTTATAAATCACTGCAAAGCTAGCATGGGTGCTCACAACTGCTCGGTCTCTTGGTCCCAAACTATGCATAATGGAAGTGGTGCAATGATGTGAAATTAAATGTTTAATGACTTGGTTACTGCTGCTTGCTTCTCGCATAATGGCTTGGGCAGGCTGCTTATTTCCCCTTTCTGCATGAAGAAATCTCCATTTCTTTGGGCCGATTCAGCCACAGTTTCTTACAATCCTCTCTGGTTCTTAAGTGTTTCTGGCTTTAAAAACGATGTTGTGTATAATATTGTCAACTGAGCTTGTATCAGCAGGACATCACTCAGGAGAATGGACAACAAATATGCTGCACATGTAGGTTTTTTGAGTCTATCTGATCAAGCTGATAATAAATTTATATGAGAGTTGGGCTGTTGCTGTTTTACTACTTATAACTGCAGAGATCACAGGCTACAGAAGGAAAGTTTGAGAGAATAACAAGGTTTTTAGTTTCAAATTTAACCCCTGGTTTCTGGAGAGGAAAAAATACAGGTCATCTGTATAAATATCTACTGTCTCCCTTGCCATGTGGTTTAGTCTGGGAGTTATTTTATGTTAATGGAGACTGTGATACCCGACTAGGCCGTTGTCTGCAGAACTTCTTACAAATCTTGAACCTGAGGTCAAGTATTGTCAGAGATCAAGAGCAGAGAAAGGTCAGAGCCTGCATCCCATGCAACCTGACAAACTTCAATGCAGATACCAGCCCTGGAAGAAGGGGGAGGGTGGTGGGGAATTACACACAACGATTCAAAACAAATCCTGCTGTAGGCTTCCTGATACAACCTTTTTTCTCTCTCTTTTTTTTTGGGGGGGGGGGCTGTGCTCGATTCTTTCATGTCATTTATGCTGCATACTAATTCTTTCTGTGAGTTGCTCCACTCAAGTTATGGCAACAGTTCACAGAAGGAAGCATAATATAATATAGCATCTGGTCCTTAGCCCTTTTCAGCACAAGGGCTCTCTACTCTGTCTTGTGCAGAGAAGAGCATGTTATCAGACTTTAATAGATTATGTGACCCTGAATGGTTTAA
Source organism: Harpia harpyja (assembly GCF_026419915.1). Taxonomy (NCBI): domain Eukaryota; kingdom Metazoa; phylum Chordata; class Aves; order Accipitriformes; family Accipitridae; genus Harpia; species Harpia harpyja. Next base: position 22,978,655 of record NC_068952.1, read on the forward strand.
CTTGCCTTGAGTTATGAGTAAATGAAGGTATTTCTGACAATGCAACTATAAAATGGTGTTTCTCACTTGAAAAACTACATGTTTTTTCTCACTTGAAAAACTACATACTCTGAGCTGCTCCTTGTTCTTAGCGTGAGAACTAGTAGCTCTGAAGAAAAAGAGATAATGGTCCTTGTAGTTAAGCTGCTGCTTGGGCTCTGGAAACTGTTTTTAATTCACAGCCCTGTATAGTATTATATAAATCACTTACAGCATGTTACATCAGTAAAATGGGACAAAGCTTCTTTGCTTTGCAGGCTTGAATTGTTGGTTTGCTTGATGGATGTATAAACTACAACATTGTAAAACCCACAACTGATGCAAATCTAACCTGAGAGTGATTCCTTTTATTATCAATGGTGAAAGCTTTATCAGCAGCCTTATTGTTAGGATAGGGATAGTATTATTTGGTATCTGGATGTCTTTCTCAGTAGTGATGAATTTATGTATTCTTGGCTACACTTTGCATTCAAGGATTATCAATTCTCAAGGATTCTTGGTCAGTGGGTGTGAAATGTTTAGTGTATGTGCTGTGATTAACATTGTTTTGGACACAACTTAGTTCAATGTCATTAACTTTATTACCATGAGAAGGTATAGTCAGATGTGGGTACTGTTAAGACATCTGATATCTTATTTTGGCATAACTGCACACTTCAGCATAGTGACTTCTGAGTCTTTCCCAGGTGGATTGAACAGAACCAGGCATCATAATAATCTAATCCATTTATTCATACTTATAGTTCTGATGTGGAGACATATTGCCCAATACTAGTAGACTGGCCATCCTGTGTAGTCTCCATGTCCTACATCACGCCATATACACTCCTCTCCATTATTGGTGAGGGATCTGTGTCATTTACATGTGCATGTATATTTGCTGCTCTTGTTGCCGAAATCCGGAATAAAACTCCTTAACAGCAATGAGAAGTTAAGAAGCAGGCACTCCTTTATTGCAGCGCTGGGCACACGGACGGGGGATCGCTCCACCTATCGTGTGTACCTGTCTTGTCTAACGATACAGTTAAATACACACCTGTTATACATATTCATTAAGTTTTTGGGAAATGTTATACATAATCATCAACTTTCCAGTAAATCATTAGCATATGTATATGTCTCTTCACGCAGGCGCAGCAAAGGTCTCTGGTGGTCTTCAGAAGCCCTCTGGTGGTCTTTCATAGTCTTCCTCACTTGTCCGCTTCTTGACCTCCTTTAGCTGATTCTGCGCAGTATGATTCTCATCACTATCTATATTAGTTTGCATAAAAATGTGTACTATGTTCTCTTTTGAAATCCAACCTTTTCAATGATTGGTCTTTCAGTTTGTTATCAAAATGGGAAAGGTAGGGAGTTTCCAAGAAGCAAATCTTCTTGGCTTCTTAAAAGAAAATATAAGCCAACGATAATCAGCTAAAAGTACAGTACTGCACATTCTTTAAGTTCTTTATCTACTATAGTTACACACCACAACTCTATATTCCTAATATTTCAGCTGTAATCAGATTTGATTTCTTTTAAAATGCAACATTTCCCCCCTTTGAAAGTTTTGAAAATCATTTCAATACTTTCACTATAATTTTACTGATCAGTTACTGTATATTGGAGGAGGTTCTGGGATTATTTGTTCATTTTGTGAAACTTCTTTTAATCACATGATCGTCCAAGCTGTTGCAAAACAACGAGTCAAACGTGTTAGCTGATTCATCATTCTCCAGGTTAGGATATATAATATTGCTGACAGAGTCAAACTGATCAAAACCAATATCAAAAGAACCACGATGGGGTGACACAACTTGTTCAGGATGCCCGTAGCAGTAGGTGACCATCCGAAAAGTGTGTCCCACCATTTATGTTCTGCATCTTTTTGCACTCTTTCAAAAATTCAATGTATTTCTTTCACATTGTTATGAACAGTTATTAAGGTTTTCTGTCCATTTTCCCTAATTTTTTCTAAAATCTCAACTAAATCCTTGTGTTGTAGTAACTGTTTTACCAAAGCGAGATTCATTCCGATGGGTATAGGTAGTAATTCATGAATCAACATGTAGTTAGATTGCAAAAGTTGGTGAGACGTGACCGGGGTCGAATAGGAAAAGTCACATCCAACAATCTTAGTAAAATTGCAAACACAATAATTTGAATGATTTTTAGTCTCTACAACTACCTCGTCTACAGATAAAAAGTCACAAACAGTCCTCAAACATACACAGCCTTTGCCAATATATATAAGTACTGTTTCAGGGTTTTCATTAGGATGAATCTCGAAATGGCAAATATTTTGTTCAGTATCTAAACAAATATCTTGTGCCTCAATTGCATTACCTTCACAAACAAATCCTTGTTGTTCCCGTACAATGCAAGATTCCAAATTAACAGTTTGTCATTTTTTATTCACCTTTTGGGTCCATACTCTATGTTCAAAAGGATAGAGTATAGTTCTGTTGTGGTTTAACCCTAATGCAATAATGGGATAAATTGGGTATATGGTAGCATTATATATAGTAAGTACAAAAGTTGTAGCTGTGTTTGTAATGGGATCATAAGTAAAGTTTACTAGGTTCCACCAGGATTGGAGTTCCTTCTCAAAATCAGTGGCACTGTCCCAAATTATTTTCCAAATTTCAGTAGGGAGAATGTCTTCTTCACCTTCTCTTATAATTGAGGTGGTTACCAACTGCATCCATATTTGAGCCTGGATACAACCGAGAGCCAAAGAGAGGTTATTTTGGACCACCCCAAGTGCATCAGTAATCAATTCGTGGTCCCTTACATTTACCTCTTCCCATTTTGGTAATATATTGGACAACAGCCACTGGTTGGTCCCCAAAGCCAATAACGAGGATCGTAAAGGTTGTTGTAATTTGGCCAAATCACTAATTGAAATAGCCAACTTGTTCATTATTACTTCTGAGTCGATGCTATTTAAAACTCCCAATCCTGTTCCAAAACACCAGTTAGGTCTCTCCGTGTTCTTCTCATGGAAAGAGTTTGTTTTTGCAGCCAGGTTGTCCATCCCTCGTAAGAAGTCTTTAGGAAAGGTGAGCAAGCTGGCTGAATGTCTGAAACATTGTTCTGCATCGACAATTCAACCCGTTTGAGAGACCATGCCGGGTTAAGCAACATTTGTTGTAGGCCCGTATTTCTGATCACATACGGTCCAATTTCAAAGATTTTTGGGTTAAGTACAACAATTGGTTGGGTAGTAGGTATTGTAACATCTATTCTAAATCCTCCCCAATATTTGGTATTGTTTTTCCCACATATGACTTTATAAGAATATTGTACAGCAGTCAAATTTAACTAACAGTCTAGATTTTGATTTTTACACAACAAAGTAGGGTCATATGGTCCAATCCCATAACTTTTTGTGGATTCAATGTGAGATTCAGTGATCAGTCTACATCTTATTGTGACGTTATCTCCTTGTATCACCGTAAAAGAGGGTATCACTTCATCTTTGTCAGTTAGCGGGAAGAGGGTATCTATGTCATCGTGCGTGACTACTGCAACAAGCATCACTAGAGGTCTAGTTACAGCATTCATTTTGAATTTAAATGTTAGGCCTGATAGTTCTCCTATCGGTGGATTAGATCGCCAATTGCACACCACATAGACTGGTTTGGTCAAAGTGAAATTGTACCAACAATCTCCTTGTTCCTTAATACAGGATTTGGTAATTTCAACATTGCTGGTACTTGGGTCTAGGGAATAGTTACCGACATTCTTTTGATGGCAACACATAATGAGAGAATCCTGTTTGTTACATCTCCATTCTATAGTAGGACAGAGTTTCGTAGTGATGTTGGAACTTGGGTCCAATAAATTTCCAGAGATGGTAATTGAAGAGGCTTTCTCATAAAGAGATCCTTCCACTTTTCTGCATCCCACTTGGATTTGTTCTCCAACCGTTCCAGTCAAGACACGGACTCAGTCTTTTCTGTCCCATTCCCCCCATTCAAATGGGTGCTACACTTCAGAATCATGCATTACTACAGTGGCTAAGCTTGGGAAACGGCCTTTGGGATACCGTCTTATACTCTGAGTATACTGAACAATAGCTTGGGACTATGGTCATTCTGTATTTCTTTGGCTACAAATTAGGGGTGAGATACAAAAAGTGTTATCAGCCTAATTAAGTGACTCATAATTCAATAAACAACATGCCAACTATTTATAAATTTTCAATTTTAAAGGACCAGTTTCTTTAGCCTTCCAGTTCCCTGTTAGTGTTTTCTTTACTCGAGTATAATGAATCCATGCATCTGACTCCGCAATCTTGACAGCGGTGAAGGTGGTCAACAATATTTGGAAGGGTCCTTTCCAGTGTTCCTGAAGAGGTTCAGAAGTCCATGTCTTCACATAGACATAATCACCTGGCTGGAAATCATGTACTGGATTTTCCAAAGATAAAGGTCTGTTCCAAACAATTGCACTCCGAAGCGCAGTTAGAGTTTTTCCTAAAGAGAGCAGATAGTTATACACATCTTGCTTTCCTTTTAAATGTATGCTCAAATTTGGCTCAGGAGATTCATAAGGTTTACTATATAATAGTTCATAGGGACTGATTAATGTCCCACTCTTTGGCTGAACCCGAATTCGTAAAAGGGCCAGTGGGAGGGCCTGAGGCCATTTCAAATTAGTTTCCTGACATATTTTACTAATTTGTCTTTTCAATGTTTGATTCATTCTTTCCACCTTCCCACTAGATTGTGGTCTCCAAGGTGTGTGTAAGTCCCATGTAATTCCCAAAATTCTACTAACACCCTGGACCACTTCTGCAACAAAATGGGAACCTCTGTCAGACGAGATTCCAATAGGTACCCCAAATCTCGGGATAATCTCTTGCAATAACCATTTAATGACTTCCTTTGCTTGATTAGTTCGACTGGGAAAGGCTTCCGGCCATCCTGTAAAAGTATCAACCCCCACTAGTATGTATCGATACCCATTCTGTAGAGGTAACTCCGAAAAATCTATTTGCCAATAATCCCCTGGTTCCATTCCTGATTTCAACATTCCCATTTGAACTTTCCTTTTTACAACTGGATTATTCTTTAAACATATCTCACATTTCGCAGTTGTCATTTTAGCTATTTCTAGCATTTTTACTGATATTACTTGCCTTTTCAAAAGAGTTATTAATGCTTCTGCCCCGCAATGACATTCCTTATGTTTTGTCTGTATTATTTCCCTCATTACAAATGGTGGAATTACTACTTGTCCTTTTGATGTCACCCACCATCCTTCCAAATTTTTCCTTGCATTTAATAGTTTCCCCAATTTCTCATCTTCCTCAGAATATTTAGGTTTTTCCTTTGGTATTGCAATAGTTTTTGTAGGAATTAATGCCATTTGTATGGCATTCCTTTTGGCTGCTTCTCTAGCTGATTTATGTGCTAATCTGTTCCCTACAATCTCTTTTGCATTCTCTGATTGATGTGCTTTACAGTGCATGATTGCTACTGCAGTTGGTTTCCGAACTGCTTGTAGTAAATGTAAAATCTCCTCTTTATATTTAATGTTGGACCCCTGAGAGGATAATAATCCTCTTTCCTTCCATAAAATCCCATGGATATGGACCACACCAAATGCATATTTCGAATCAGTCCAAATATTCACTTTCTTTTCTTCATTCAATTCTAGAGCCCTTGTCAAAGCCACTAATTCCGCCTTCTGAGCTGAAGTTGTGTTTGGCAAAGCATTGGCTTCTATAACTGATTTTTCAGTTGTTACCGCATATCCTGCATAGCGGATTCCATTTTCAACAAAGCTGCTACCATCTGTGTACAATTCCCAGTCTGGATTGTCCGTAGGTACATCTTTCAGATCCTCTCGACTGGAATATACATACTCAATGGTAGTCAGGCAATCATGTTCCAGTTGTCCTTCTTCCTGTATAGAACTCAAAAAGACTGTAGGATTAGTCAGATTAGTGGTTTTCAAAAGTACATCATCTTGCTCCATCAAAATTACCTGATATTTCATCATTCTGCTTGGGGAGAGCCAATGGTCCCCCTTTTGCTCTAATACTGATATCACCATATGTGGCACATATACCACCATCATCCTTCCCAAAGTCAATTTTTGAGCCTCCTGTATTATCATCACAGTGGCTGTTACTGCTCTCAAACAAGCAGGCCAGCCTTTACTCACAAAGTCCAATTGTTTGGAAAAGTATCCAACCGGTCGTTTCCAACTTCCCATCTTCTGAGTCAGCACTCCCAGTGCAAGGTGTTGTTTCTCATGTATAAATAACTGGAAGTCTTTAGTCAGATCCGGAAGTCTCAGGGCTGGTGCTGTCATCAGGGTCTGTTTTAGATTCTTAAAAGCTCTCTGCTGATCTGGACCCCATTCAAATGGTGGACCTTTAAGAGCTTCATATAAAGGTTTAGCCAACAGACCATAGTTCATTATCCATAGCCGACACTACCCAGTCATTCTCAAGAAGGTTCTCAGTTCGTGGGTATTTCTCGGCTCCGGGATACTGCAAATTGCTTCTTTGCGGTCTGTTCCCAACTGTCTTTGCCCTTGTGAGATTTCAAAACCCAGATATATCACAGTCTGTTTTGCTATCTGGGCCTTAGTTCTAGAGACTTTGTATCCGCTTAACCCTAAGAAGTTTAAAAGATCAATTGTTACCTTTATACACGCTGGTCTCTCTTCTGTCGCTATCAATATGTCGTCTACATACTGTAGGAGCAAATGTCCAGGTTTGGGACCATCTCGTTTCCACATCTCAAGTTGTTTTGCTAATTGGCTCTCAAAAATTGTTGGACTGTTCTTGAATCCTTGCGGCAATCTTGTCCATGTCAATTGTGTTTTTCGTCCTGTTTTTGGATTTTCTCACTCGAAAGCAAATAATTTTCGACTTCCTTCTTCCAGGGCTATACAAAAGAAACCATCCTTCAAATCAAGCACTGTAAACCACTGGTGATTTTCCCCTAGAGCTGTTAAAAGTGTATATGGGTTGGCCACTACAGGATGTATGTCTTTCACTATCTGATTTATCGCCCTCAGATCCTGTACTAATCTATATTCTCCTGATGGCTTTTTCACTGGTAAAATTGGAGTATTATATTCAGATTCACGCTCTTCTAAGATTCCATATTCCAAAAATTTATCAATTAATTTCTTGATTCCCAATCTAGCCTCAGGTTTAACTGGATACTGCTTTAATCTCACTGGTCTCACATTTTCCTTCAGTTCTACCTTTACAGGCTGTGTCATTTTAGATTTTCCAGGTATCTCTGTGTTCCAAACTGTAGGGATCACAGCATCATCAACTTCTTGTGGTATCTCCTGAATCTTAACCTTCTCCTGTATCATCAATATTTCTCCTGTCTTTGATTCTGGTATTTTTAAAAGAATTTTTCCTCCCTCAAAAGCTACCTGTGTATTCAGTTTGGATAACAAATCTCGACCCAAGAGGGGTATTGGACATTCTGGTACATACAAAAATTCATGTGTAATTGCTTTATTTCCAAATTTTAAATCAAGGGGTTGAAAGAATGGTCTATTTTCCTGTTTCCCAGTCGCTCCAATTATGTTCGCTGTTTTATTTCCCAATTTCCCTTTATAAGTATTCAAAACAGAATATACTGCTCCCGTATCAACTAAAAATTCAACTTTATCATTTCTCAGCTTAATTGTAACCAGAGGTTCAGCTGGGTTCCCCTCCGGTCCCCTTCATTCATTTAAAGTCATCATTTTTGCAGCCTCTTGCTGACTTGTTTGTAATTTAGGGTAATCCTTTTTCCAATGTCCATCCTCCTTACAATATGCACGCTGATTCATTCCTAGAGGTGCATTAAGTTCCCAGTTACCAAAGTTTCTAAAACCTCCTCTTCCCTGAGCTCGTCTTCTTCCTCTTGTTGCATTCCCTGTTAAGACAGCTATTAATCTACTGTCTCTGATCTTTTTTTTTCTTTTTTTTTTCTTTTCTTTGTTTTTCTTCCTTCTCTTAATTATTATAGACTTTCCATGCTGTTTCTAACATTTTATTTAAATTTCTTGAATCCTCTCCCTCTAATTTTTGGACTTTTTGCCTTATATCAGGTGTTGACTGCCTCATAAAAAAAATCGAAGCCAATTTTTGTTTTTCTGCCTCTGTCTCCAATTTTAAATCAGTATATTTTCTAGCAGTTTCCTTCAATTTTTCCAAAAACACAGAGAGAGATTCATTTTTATCTTGCTTTATCTCATATAATTTAGACCAATTCAAAGCTTTCGGCATTGCATGCTTTATTTCATACAATACCTATTTTTGATATCGAGTTAACCTTCTCCTGTGTACAGGGTCATTTGGATTCCACTGGGGATCTCCCGAAGGAAAACTCAAAACTCTGTTCCAAAGTTCCAGAGAGCATTTCATTCATAAGTGCTGCCTCTGCTTTTGCTTTTCCAGTTTTATTACCATCTGTTTTTCAGTACTATCCAATAAATTATTCTCCCTGACTCAATACTCCTTTCCCGTGAATGTGAGGGAGAGAGATCCTGCTCCTTCCTTGGTGGGGTTATTTCTAATTCTAGTTCCATTTTATCTTCTTTTGGTACCGTACATTTAATGTATCTCTTTCCAATATCACAAGCTGAACAACAACTCTTAGTTTTCTTATTTTCTGAAGTTAATGTCATCACCAAATTGTCTCGACTAATTAACTTGCATTCTTTTTACCAATTTGTTTTCTGTCTCAAATAAAAGAACAGATCCACATATGGTACTTTACTCCATTTACCCTCTCTCCTACAAAATAACATTAACTGTAATATAGTATTGTAACTTAAAGTTCCGTTCATTGGTCATTTTTCCTGATCTTTCAAAACATACAAAGGCCACCAATGATTGCAATATTCAATCATTTGACTTTTACATAAATCATCATGTAATTCACTCCAGTGTGCCAATAAACATCCCAATGGTGATGTTTTCGGTATCTTTTCATCAGTGGTTATATTTCCCATACTCTTACTCTTAAATAATTTGGCTAATGCCATTATACTTATATCAAATACCAAATGCACCAAATATCAATTATCAAAGTTCCAAATATCAAAAATCAAAAACCAAATACCAAATATCAAATACCAAATACCAAACAAATGCAAACGACAATTGTCCCAAATACACAAATGTCCAACCCAGCAATAGCTTTCGCTTATGACTTACGGGCAGACGCCTAGGCTTCTACACAAATGGGTACCCTCCGAGCCCTAACCCTGCGAAGCTTTCTCCGTGCCTTACGGGCAGGCTATCCAAACAAATTCCAAAGAAGAAGTGCCTTACCCTTTCTCCAGGGAACGTTGCGAGGAGCTTTGTGAGTCGAGAGCGATGGTTCCCCCCCGAGAATCCCTCGGTGCCAGCTGGAGTTCGATCACCACTCGATCTCATCCAGTCTCACTCGCAAGGTCCCATCTGGGTCGCCAAAACTGTTGCCGAAATCCAGAATAAAACTCCTTAACAGCAATGAGAAGTTAAGAAGCAGGCACTCCTTTATTGCAGCGCTGGGCACACGGGGGATTGCTCCACCTATCGTGTGCACCTGTCTTGTCTAACGATACAGTTAAATACACACCTGTTATACATATTCATTAAGTTTTTGGGAAATGTTATACATAATCATCAACTTTCCAGTAAATCATTAGCATATGTATATGTCTCTTCACGCAGGCGCAGCAAAGGTCTCTGGTGGTCTTCAGAAGCCCTCTGGTGGTCTTTCATAGTCTTCCTCACTTGTCCGCTTCTTGACCTCCTTTAGCTGATTCTGCGCAGTATGATTCTCATCACTATCTATATTAGTTTGCATAAAAATGTATACTATGTTCTCTTTTGAAATCCAACCTTTTCAATGATTGGTCTTTCAGTTTGTTATCAAAATGGGAAAGGTAGGGAGTTTCCAAGAAGCAAATCTTCTTGGCTTCTTAAAAGAAAATATAAGCCAACGATAATCAGCTAAAAGTACAGTACTGCACATTCTTTAAGTTCTTTATCTACTATAGTTACACACCACAACTCTATATTCCTAATATTTCAGCTGTAATCAGATTTGATTTCTTTTAAAATGTAACACTCTGGTACTTCCGTTGTCAGAATATCCCATCTGGAAACACTTTATTTTCCTAATGAATATGTCATAAGGCAGGCTTAATAACTATCTGGCTAAGCTTTCTCTAGGTAGTTCTTGTTCTCCAATGTCTTCCACATTTACCTGTATGATCTACCATGTGCATGTGCAACTCTCTTATTCTGTAGATGCTCTTTCGTTAGAACCAATATGCTGGCTTTTGGCTTTTCTGACCTCTCAGCTCTTTGGTCTCTAAGGCACAGGATATCCCCTATTAAAAGGGAAGAAACAGAGTTGGAAGTAGTTGTAGTTTGTGACTTTACCAGCCAGCACTGGAAATGCTGGTCACATGAACTTGCCACAAGGGGGTTTGTGGGATCTCAAATTATTGTCTCTTTGCAGGGCATCATCCAAGCCTACAAGAGTGGCATAACCCTCCAGGGAAACACCACTAGCCTGGGCAGGTGGGACTTTAGTGGGTCTTTCTTATTCTCCATCTCTGCAATAACAACCATTGGTAAGAGTTCCGTGCTTGCAGGGCTGCCTCATGGGTGGGAGAGGAGTGGGAATGAGGACCTGTACTATCAGATGCTGCTCCAGCCCCATGGGGCTTCGTGTAGCTTGTCTATATCATGCAATAGGTAAGCACCTGTGAACCTAGCCCTAGAAAGCCTTTGTCAGTGCTAGCACAGTAATGATCTCTAACTAATCAGATACAGGTATAATTAGCTTGGTAGATATCCCTACTAAGTTACGCAGCTTTTGGGGCCTGAACTTCACAGTGCTGCACTGCCTGTACTTTCCCAAGCCTAGTGCTCTCTGAGAGGTCTGAGGTGAATTGTGCATTGAAATGAACTTCTCCTGTTACAAGGAGAGGGGATGATTTTGAAAAACTCTTAATATTGGCTGTTGAATCTTCGGAGGCTATATTTATGAATTATTCCTTCTTATTACTACCTGTATTGGATGAGGACCTGCTTGTTTAGGTGACAGTCAAGTAGCTGGATTAATGAAACAATTCAATTGAGTCAGGTTTCAACAAATTAGTAATGCAAAGACATGAAGGAATGATGGAAATAAGCGGGGGGGAGAACGGAAACAATAAAAAGTATTTAGGTACAGTGTTACTTAAGGCAGATGCTATTAATTATTGTCAGTGCATGTCCCCAGTCCCCAAAACCATTAATAACTCACCCTGATGTCTTACTGTCTTACTGTGTGACTCAGTATTATAAAATCCATGGGGGGAGAGTATGTGGAGAGATGGTCACTGAATACCAAAAAACCCTCACGGGTTTCCTGATTTGTGTTGAATCTGTCAGCTCTCTTCACTTTCAAGTACATTTTTAGATCGAGAATTTTCTTTGTGCACCCAGGTGTAGCATTCTTTTGATTTCCCTGATCGTTATTGAAGATAGATTGACTTCAGAACATTAAGACCCCAAACAAGTGTTGAGAGGGAGAAAGAAGGGAGGGTTTTTTTGCCGAGAGGTCGGGGGGCTCACCTCCCTGTGACTCAGTACATCTTTCTGCCCTGCTCTTTTGCACGTGTACTGTTCTGGCTGGGAACTACGTTTGGTGTGTTGTGCTACCTGGTACGGGTTGTACCAGATGATGGCAGTGGAGGCTCATTAGACAGGACTACACAGGCTGTGGGTTTCCAGCGAAGAGCCTGGGCAGTTCCTTCCAGCCTTTGGTACAAAGCAGCTTGCTTTGCCTCAGGAGTTGATCCTGATCGCTTTCTGAGCTGTCAGAGTGACTTTATTTTACCACAACCAATTTAAGTTAACGACATTCAGGAAGAATCAAATTTGTCATGTTAAAATATAAGGGGGTTTTGTGATGTTGGCAGAGATCTAGACTAAATGTTTCTGGCTGTTACTCCATGAAAGCTTAAGCTACTTTTTTGTTTTTATTTAAGTAAACTCCTTGCCCTGAAGGTGGGAGGGGGTGGGTGGGGAATGACTTGATAGCAGGAGGCAAATATAAAAAGCTGTAGTATTTTGTTCTTTTTATCTCATTGTTTTAAAGCTGATGCTGTGACTCTAGGGACTTGTTCGTGATTTTTCAATTGTGGAGTTGAGAATGCTGTACAAGTCACCTCTCTGCAGAGAACTTCAGACAACTGGGTCCTTGATTTTGCTTTTTCAACTTAAATTGTTAATTGCATACAGGTTAGGGTCTTAATACTCTGTTGATAACAGTATGTTGTAGAAGAGGAAAATACAGATGGCCTCACAGAGCCTTGCCTTGAGCCTGTTACCCATCCTCTTTATGCATGTTCTTGAGACAGTGGCTGGTGCAGCCTCATTGATGCAGACATCACTACATGACTGAGAAGGATAATTGATGATGTCAAGTAAAGAGACAAGGTCCTTTCCAGAGAACTCAATGAAGTTTAGAGGAGTGATTTCACAGTAGGAAGCTTCATGTACAAGGCATGGCTATGGGGTAAATGACACAATTGGGAAGGTTTTTTGAGAAGGGTTTGTTGAGGTTTTTGTGCCTTATGTGGCAAGGAAGAGCTTATCCCAGGCTGTGAGTATGGAACCATTGAAAGCAGGTCCAGCTTCACAAGGCTGAGATTTTTGGCCAATCTCATAATCTGAATGGAACTGCATTTATAACTTTTGATCATGTGGGATGGGCAGCCCTGGCCTTCTGCTGATTCCTTCTCCCCACTGTTATACTTCTGTGCTTTCTTCATTGCTGTCTTTTCCATGTCATGTCATCCCAGATCTTGTATGTTACCGCATTTTCTGCAGATGTTTCCATAGGAACCCTCTCCAATGCCTTGAAGAGTCATCTTCGGAGTTCCTTTAGAGCTCTAGTACTAAACATGATTAAAGAAAGAGAAGCTAACTTGCTGCTGGTTTTCTCTCTCAGATGTCTTTATCCCCTGCTGACACAAAGTCTTTTCTTCCTGTCTTCACTCTCCTCCTAGTTATTTTGGGCTAACAGGGTAGAGGTCAAAGCAAGTTCAAAGTGGGGCACGAGATGAAAGTTCCTAAAGTCAAATGACTGTGGGGTGGTGTAATTTCAGAGAAGGTGCTAGGGAAAGGATTTGTGATGAGACTGAGGTTGTCTGTGCTAGCCTAAGAGTAGAAGGAAGTATTGTCCTCTCTAGCCTGAACGTCCACCTTTCTTGAGTGGGTGGATGTCATTACCTAGTGCTGCCTTCCCATTTTCTGATGGCAAAGCTAAGTACTCATTTGTATGAATTTCAAAGGTACTTTTTTAAACATAAAGTAGGGCAAGTAAACCATCTCATGGTGAAGGAAGGAAGGAAAGGGAAGACCTTCCTCCTGTCCTTCCCTTCTCTGGTTAACACAGTATAGTAGCTGTCAACAGCAATCCCCCTAAAGGACTGGGGGTTAGCAAAGAGGCAAGGAGCATGCTATTGAGTGAGGGGTGGTTTTTAGTACATTACAGACATTTTATTATGTTGCCACAGATGATTCCTATGGGGGGGGGAAACAACAGCTAGTTCAGGGCTGTGAAGTCCTGGCAGTGTAGGGCTTTGGGCCAGCAAGAGTTTCTAAGACTTTGACACTCTGTAGTTCTGCTCAGCCTGTGGTGGAGCTGCTCAGAAATGGCCAGGCTTCTGCCCATTGCTGGCTGACGTTCCACTGGGAAATCCAGTTAAAGCAACTTGATGTCTCAAAGCAGTTAAAACATGGAATAACAGCCTAGGGCCACTTTCACATTTGAATCCTCTGTGAACCTCAGGTTTGTGTAGGGGAGTTCTCTGCTGAAGAGCCCCACACCTTTGATGCGTTGGTCTTTTCCCTGCTCTGTGGCAGCTGGCAGAGCTGCTCTACAGGCTTGGCCAAGTGGGATGTGGCACAATGGTCCATGGGAGGTCACTGGTGGATGTGGGGACAGCACTCACAGTAACATCCTCTGAGCTGTCTCCTGAGCACTGGCAAATTTGGTCTGCTTTCCTCCATCTCATTCTTTTGAGACTAAGCCTGCTATACAGCTTCCAGTGTATACACAGTACAAATATAACAAAGAGAAGATGACTGCAATACTCATCCCAAGCATTTTTCTGGCCTTTCACTCGCTGAAGGAGCGTGCAACTAAATTTTGCTGTTGCCTGGAACTTCATAGGGCTTAAAATAGTTAAATAACTCTGTTCAAATGTATTTTTCAGTCTACCACCCTTAGTTATTGGTCTCTACTTCATCACAGCACCAGCTAAAATGAATAGTGATGGACACCTCCAACACACACTCTGGTTCAACCTGCCAGGGTCCCAATGAGAGTGTTCTGAGCTCAGTGGCTGTGTCCAGCTGACAAGTGTATCCTGCACTTAGAGCAGACTTGGTGAGTGTAGTGTGAAATCTCACAAGAAGCTTGAGAAGCCAAGCAGGTTCATTTGGTATATGTAGCTAGTGCTCACAGAGACATTTGAAAGAATGAGTGAGGATAGGAACCCCCGACTTGCTGATGTTCAGTTGAATGTAGGTGGTATCAGGTTTCCTGGTACCTCAGAAGGTGTCTAGTGCAACCTTCTGCTTAAAGCAGTCAGCTATGAGATCAGACCAGGTTACTGAGGGCTTTATCAGGGACACCTTTCAGATAAGCTGGGCCCATTTTCAGGAACCAGACGAACACATCCTAAGGCTGTGTGAGTAATCAATAACTTTGGGGGTTTTTTTCCTAGTTTGTCTGCTGTATTATAAGAAGACATCTTTTCCATCTAAACTGAATTTGAGTATTTTTATTTTTCTTATTGCAACACTGGAATTCATCATGAACAAAACCTTTCATTTAGCCCAGATTAAAACATTCAGGTTACTTGTAGGGAGCACAAGGGAAAGAAAAGTTTAGATCTTCTGAAAAGTATTGGAGGAGGAGCTGGTGGTGGAAGCAGCTCGGTGGTTCAAGCACTCCCTGAGGGTGTAGGAGACCAGTATGCGATTTCCTCCTGTGCCTGGGAGAACAGGATTGTAGCTCACTGGAGACCACCCCAACTGCGAAGTGGAGCATCTTTCTCTGAGTATTTAAATGTGTAATGCAAAATAAAATAATTCTAGCACTGGCACTCCTTGCTGAACTGCCCAGTGGCTCTGTAGATCAGACACTTGTGTGTGAGGCAAGACACCTGGCTCCCAGGCTTTGCTGAGTGTCTGGGTGTTCAAAGCAAAATACTGTCAATAAGAACGTTCTGTAAATTTGGGATTAGGTCATTCCTGTGGGAAGTGATGGCTTGTATCCACTCAGGTAGGAGAAAGAATTAAACCAAATCTCCCCAAAAGTGTGTTTGAATACTCAAACTGCTGGTAAAGTTTACAGGTTAGAGAAGTGACTCTTCCTCCAGCTTTTTTTTTTTTTTTTTTTAAAATCCTCCCCCCCCCCCCAGCTGAAATTATTTGGTGAATTTGCAGATGTTTTTCAGTCTATGAAAGACATATATTTTCCTTCTAAGCACTTTTTGTTTAAAATACTCTTTTACCTCTGGGCAGTGAGAATGGGAGCCAAACAAACCTCCCATTGTGGGTAGCAGGAAGTCGCAGTTGCCTCAGCTGAACTGGGGGCACTGCAAGTAGGATACTGTCTTGTGAATGAAGAGATCTTTTATTGATCATCTGTTAATCACACATCAGTCTCCTCCTCTTAGCAAGTCTGCAGAGTCTCTGAATCCCTTATTTACAGGAATGTGATGGGCAAGCAGGAAAACAAAGCTGAATTTACTTAATATGTGTAACAGAAGCACATGAGTTGAAGCATGTGGAGATGAACATTTGGAAATAAGACCACTTGTTTTGCTGCTTCTAAGGAAGATTAAGTTACGTTGCACTTTATTTCAAAATGAGGGAAGCTATACAGGCAGTTATTTAATCTAGCTGCCTCAGTGAAAATGCTTACGCTCTGACCTTTATGTAGTTTTTGGTGAGCATCCCTCAGTGTCTCTTGGCACAGGTGCATACCAGGTGACATCCCAGTAGCAGGCTTATGAGGGATGTGACACAGCTGCCAGTGTAGTTTGTCTTGGTCTTTGAACTTGGTTCAGATCTTCTAATGTATAAGACACCGGTTATCCTCATTCCATTTACTGAAGAGGGTAAGTCCCAATTACCCATTCCTGCTTGAGTTTTGTAACAATTGAGGTTTATATACAAGTAGGTTGGCATCTCCTTGTCTAGTCCAAAGGCAAGGGTGTGTCATCAGCCAGACATAAATTGCCAGCCACTTTGCATAATCTAAAGTCTCCTGGGCTGTTTGATCAAACTTTGTATCCTGTGTAAAAAACTACTGGGACGTGGCTTTTTGGCATATTTACAGCAACTACTCACCAAGTCTTCAGGAAATCGTCTTGAGCTGCTGAGCCCAAGGGAAAAGGGAGCCAGATAAATTATATGCAAAGCAGATGTAGTGTTTGGTGTGCTGGGCTTACTGTACACATTGGACCTTCTTACATTATTGAATTTGCTGCTCTAAATTACATGTAATGTACAGCTTAACCTTAGATGCTCTCCAGTCAGCACTATGTAGGGTCCCCAAAATCCTGAAGGCTGCTGTGCTTCACAGAGTGGGCTGAGATCGTGGACATTTCTTTCTCTCTTATCTGATGTTTTTCTTCGGGGACTGGATAACCTGGAAAGCTGTGGGAAAAAGAACTGCCCAAGGCATTACATAGTCTTTTTAAACTTGATATAGAAGGGGAAGAAGGAAAAAAAAGTAAACAAAAAACCTTGGGAATGACTGACCATAAATGTATGTGACTCATGTTCAGACTCCAGCCTTACAGTAAGCGTAGGAATTAAGCACTGGAATTAAGGCTGCTCTACAGTCTTAGTTTAGCCACTTTGACTGTGTCTCAAAACAACCTCTAGCTATGTAACGGCATCCCATTTTTTCTGGGAGATGCTCTTCCCCCTCCCAGGGACAGGCTGCTGGGGCCATTGTTTTGGAGGTATATTGTATGTTACCACATACATTAAACCCAGGGGCTCACAAGTCATTCAAGCCTAAAATTGTTGAGGGAAAGTCCTCCAGATAGTAAAATTTTGAATTTGTGGGGGTAAGAGTGAGATGAAAAGACAGCCTATATAAATACTGTGAAATTGTTTGCTGCCAGACCTTTTTCTGGGGGTAGTTTGTCAGTGCATGTGCACAATTAACTGTTTGCAGAGTTGTCGGCGGTGAGAGATTTTGTCAGCACAAAAGTTGGCACTGAACGCCTAGATATCCCAAGCTCAGAGTTGCACACCTTTCTACCTTGTTGGTCGGTGGCTTACTGCAGCAAGTGTGGGACAGAGGTTAGTGAAGAAATGGGTACTCCATCTAGTCAACCATGGATATTTGCACTCTTACTTATGTACAGAGCCCAGCCTTTAGACTTCTCCCTCCTGAGGGCTGCTCACTTGCCCTGGGGCTACATTGCCTACAAGCGTGGTAGCAAGGTGTCAGTGGTGGGAGCACCTCTGTGCTTGCACTGCGTCAACAGTTGGTTGTCGCTGGGACGGGGTATCATTATTTGTGGTGAAAAGATAAGCTTTGCCAGGTTATGTCCATCTTGTATATGGACAAATCTCTAATGAGTGGAAGTGATTTTGAAATGTAGTCAAGGCTATAGGTCTTTGACTGGCTAAGTCACTGTTGAAATGCTTGTCATGTGCTAGTCCTTCCCCTGTTTTAAAAACATCCTGTGAAATAAGCCAAAGTTAAATCTGACTTCCCTGTGGCATAAACCACTTGAAATTACAGAAGTGCAAGTCTGCAAATTTACAGGACATTTTCAAAAGAAAATGTGGGGAATAAAGACAAATATTGCAGCAGTGATGTTGAAGCCATGATGATGTAAGTATACAAGCAAGGCTGTGCTTGCAGGGCAGTACCTTTTATTAGACCAGTTTATATGATTAGAAGAAAAAGGTAAAATTTCAAACATTTTTTTTCTTTAGGTCTGAAATTGAAGCATTTTATTCAGGTTAAATATAATTTCTCTGGGTTTATTGACTCTAGGCAAATTTTTTGACAATTTAAGCTTAAGGTGTATTTGGTTCTTGTGGTGCAAGAGGAGTATAAGCAAAGAGGAAGTGTTAAGTTCAGTAGTCCTGTGGGACAAAGGTAGAAAAAGCTTGTTGTTATAATTAAAACACTATTGTTGTGATTCAGAGACCATCTGATATCCATGCAGGATCATTTACCAGCAAACCCCATGCCAACAATGCCTACAAAGACTTAACTAAACGGAAGTTTTGCATTTACGTCAGATTCCAGCCAGGACAGTGGGTAGGGGAGAGGAAATTCACTGGTAAATGGAAAAGGAACTAAACAAAATTGGCAGGGAAAGAAATGTTATTTTCCAGCCTACAATAGGATATGACAAACAATGGATGTAGCTTACAGTTATTTATGAAAAAGGTCCTTTTGGAGCAATGACCTTCTCATCTAACTTTTCTAGAAGATGGAGGTTCACCCCTCCAGGGGAGGAGGGCAAGCAGAGAATATGTTCGATTTAACACCTCATTCCTTCCCTGCCTAGGCTATGGGAACCTGAGCCCCAGCACTGCGGCTGGTCGAATCTTCTGCATCTTGTTTGCACTCTTTGGAATCCCCTTGAACCTTGTAGTCCTGAACGAAATTGGGCAGCTAATGCTGCTGGGGGTTCAGCATTGTGCCCGTTGCCTAGAAGAGGTGTTTCACAAACAGGTAAGCAATATGGACAGATATGCCTCACCCTGAAGTTCAGGAAAGAAAAGACAGAAATGGCATTGTCTGGTATTTGGGATCCTCTGACTAACAAGGACAGCCTGCCTACCTATTTGGCCAAAAAGACAATAATACTCAGGAATAACTGGAAGCAAATAAATTTAGTTTATGACAGCCCTGTGAGGTATCAGATAAGGTTGTTTATTAATTGAGGGAACTTCTGTGATGAATGGCTTCCCCTACAGCAACAGAAGTGCCAGAGCCTCAGAGTGATGCACAGTCCTAGAATATCTGGTCTGTTTATCATCAGTCATAGTTAGAATTGCATGTGTATGTTACATGGGAACATTGTGGAATAGGCTTTAAACTGGCATGAATTTAGGACTCGCGAAGGTGATGCCCAGTTTGTGTTGACTGGGAGAGCCACACTGTTTATTCTAGTGGAATGTCATGAATGTTTGTGTGGTTTTTATGGAGTGCAGCATCATCTTCAACCAGAAACTGAGCTGGGCTTTCCCTGCCACCCTTCTTGTGACAGTCTCTTCCTTTTTTTCTGTTTTACTAGAAAAAAGCTTCCCTCCTGATTAAGACCTGTGCACTGGTAACTGGCTTGTTATTGTTCCTCCTGCTACCTCCCTTGTTGTTCTCTGACAAAGAAGGCTGGTCTTATGAAGAAGGCTTCTACTATTCCTTCATTACCATCAGCACTATAGGGTTTGGAGATTATGTGATTGGTGAGTACTTCACATTTCATTGCTTTCACCTACTAAACATCAAAGCCAAATGTGTGGTATATGAAGCTCCCAACTTGGCTGTTTTAAACCACTAGCAATCCACAGACCTGGTGATAAATATGTTGTGGTAGGCATTTGACAGGTTGGAGAAGACATGATTTCTGAGATAGTAATGCTACCTGTGGAAGAGCAAAGAAATTGTTTCCCAGTCAATGAGTAATCTTCCAGCATTCAGGTGATCTGTCCCTTGAATGACTACAACACCAGACTGGAGTGCTATGTTTTTAACCACAGCAGTCGCTGATGGTGTGCTTGGTGTGCTCCAGTGCATCGTCAGTGACTAGTTTTAAGCAGATGCTACTCTGCATCATCGTTAACGGACAGTGACCATTTCCTCTGTCAAACCCCCAGAGAACTGCTTTCTAAAAGGCAGCTTAAGTCACTTAGGTGTAGACTGTCAGGCACCAGGCACAGCCTAGTTTTGGTTGCCAAAACCCTTTGCCAGAGGAAATGGGTTTGGACCCATGCCCGATGCATTTGCTGAAACACAGGACACACCTTTTTGATAAAGACTTTCTCATTAAAAACAGATTGATTATAGAAACACATGCACCCTTGAATCCCTGGGAGACAGAAAGACTAAACCATCTTATTACAGATCCTTTATTTTCTGTTCTTCGTAGTGCTTGCTTGATGCTTGGACAACTTAATGGGGGTTACCTTAGGACTTGTCTATAATGCATCAAAGTTATGACTAGAGCTTGTGTAGGCATGCTTAAATGAGCTGGAATCAAGTTAGCTTGGGTAAGGGTAGCCAGATGGAGCTTAACAAAAGCTAGCCAGTTCAGCATTTTCCTACGCTGATTTTATAGATGATGCTGAACTCTGTGCTGTGGCAGCTTTACTTTTCTCAGTTTCTGATAACTAATTTTGAAGCTCTTCACTAGTATACCTCCCACTTCCAGGCATACCTTCACCTGTGTGGTACCTTTGTAACAGGCATACCACCATAGATACACTAGGTTCAGTATGGGAATATGTCAGTGACCTGTGGTATATAGAAGCAAACCATTTTGGCCTTACAATTGTGTGTTTGTGGTTTATGTCTCAACATAAAAATAATCAGGGTCAGGGCATGGGTTCAAGTGACTGTCACTATTTTGTGACTGTTATGCTGTTTCCCCACTAGTGTGATCCGTGGCGCTGTTCTGGACCAGGTAAATTCTGGGGGATATCACGTGCCAGGAGTGGTGCTTGATGTTCACTTTGGACGCAGCTGCTCTGTTTTGGGGGAAATATACGCCAGGCTATGGCACTTGGATTTGAAGTCACAGAGAGGTCCCTAGTCTGTTTTATTTAGTAATGTTGATGTAGCTTCTCTTACTGGCCCCGAAATCTGTTAATTTACAAACTCAGTAAGCTGTTCTATTGCACACAGGGTGCCATGTAGGTCCTAAACTGCTTCTGATCTTATCCCTGAGACTGTACTTATCGGATGGTCTCTGTGGATAAAGCATTCTCCTTGGAAGCCTCAAATAGCCCTTCCCTCTTGTTTTCATTTATTGTTTAGAAGCAAACAATTTTTAACCTTTGAGTTTAGCATCGGTGAAAGGTGCTTGTTTGAAGGATGAATATAATACTCTTCCTGGTTGAAGTTCACCTTGATGTAGAAAGCTAGCCTGAAGAGTAGTTACCACAGAAGTGGTTGGTAGCTCCCAAATATTTACCAGTGGCTTAGTGACAACCTCAAAATGTCTTGTGGTCCCATTATACTGAAAACACATACAATGTGTATTATGTAATTAATAATACCAAGTAAACAGATGTAAAGGATTGGCTGTTTAATATGTCTCCACTGACCAGTTACTACTTATCACAGTCTTGTAGACAGTAACAGTTCATGGACCACTATTTGGGAACTGCTAGTCTGTGCAGGTAATCACAGGACAGTATTCCTACATACAACCAGTCGCAGATGATAAATACCTAAACACCTGCCTTTATGGAAGTCCCATTTCAACCCAGCCCTATGTGTACCTTTCATTGGAACATGGTGTGGAGAGTGGCCTCCAAGTTCATGGAGGTACCACCTCAGACATATTAACTCCTCACACTCTGTCCTGAAAGTATCAGGTGTTCTGTAGTATCTGCTGTGCTGTAGGTATTCAGTTACAAAGTGACAAACCTTCCTAAGGTAAGAAAACTAAATAATAAGACCTGAGAAGCAGTAGAGAAAAAGCCTATGCAAAAAATTTGCTGCCACTGATGTGTATCCTGTACGTTACCTGTGTTTGTAAGGGTACCCCAGCCTGCTTTACAGATACAGCCTGGTCACTTCATAGGGCTGAACTAATTCCTTTGCTTTGCCTGTTATTATTATTAATGTTACTACTGGCACTAAGCATGTAGAAGCCACTTTGCAGTAAACAGACCTGTGTGTTTGTGTGTGGAAGCACAACCAAAAATACAGCTTTGCTCCAAAGGGATCACAAAGTACCTAGCTGAGCAACCGGACAGAGGTGGCATAATTTCAAGCTGTCTTCTAAGGCTTGGTTGTTCTTAGGGATTTTAGGACTGCTCAGGCCCCTTCCCTCCCACTCTTAGAGACTAACTCACTCACTTATATCTGACTTAACAAGATATATGCACCACTACATAAAACCCCTCTGCCTGCAGGGGACCCCTGTTACATACTAATACAATATTGTGATGCTGAGTGGCAAGTAGAGAAATGAAACTGTACACTTAAATGTGAATAATTTCACTTTGACACAGATTTAATTTGGGATTTATTTTTCTTTCTTACGGGTAATCTTCAGAATTCCTAGGGAGTTCTAGGCTGTTGCTCACACGTCATAAAACATACCTGCTTACAACATCTGTTCACATGCTAAGTAGATGGCATACCTGTTTTATATAGAAATCATTAATATTAGGTCATATTTCCACTGTCTTTGCTTTACATGTGATGTCTCCTTTGAAGCACTCTTGATCCAATCGAGAAATGTTTTGGGTGATTCTCTTGTAGGGATGAACCCACACCACACCTATCCAGGCTGGTACAAGAATGTAATCTTTCTGTGGATCCTCTTTGGGATGGCCTGGCTAGCACTGGTTATCAAATTTTGCATCAACTTTCTAGAGAGCTCCAGTGACTTCTGTCAGTGCAACAAGAAGAGCACAGAGATGGCAGAAGACTTAATGGATGGCAACAAAAATAGTATGACAGGACTTCATGATGTGGAGATCTGCAATGACAAAGACACAAAACCAAAAGGACCAGATGAATCTCACACCTACACAGCTCCTACAGAAGCACTCTAGGGAAGAAACATATCCTTGGTGTCTCTTGGGTTTTAGTGCACCAGAGATGCACCACTTAGAAATGTGGGAATGGAGCTGCCCTGATGTTCACATGGGTGAAAGCTTGCTTATTGAACTTGAAATGCTTCTGTTCTGAATTAAGCGATGTCAACAAAATGTTTCATTTGCAGCACCACCAAGAATTACCAACAGGACTCTTAGCCAAAAGTAGATTTACAGAGATATTACCTACCCTCCCACCTCAATATATGAGGTAAACTTTGATATCTGTGCACAACACTAGCTGTTGTCCTTTTCTTTCCATTGAAAGTTCTTGTAGCCTCTGATTGTAAGCACGGCATTTTGCAAATACCACAACTAGAAAAGCAAGTGCCATTTAATGCTGGAAACAAATTGCATGCTGCTAGAGGACTTAATGAAAAGCACTAATCTCATCTGGCAGTCACTGCAAAGGTGCTCCATTACCTATATGCTTGTGCTTGCCAAAGGTGGTAACATGCTTTTGCTCTCTGATCATTAGTACATGGATGGCAATGAGCAGAGGTTGTAAAGGTGCCTAATAGGAACAAATAATTCAATTTTTTAAAAGAAATTTCTACATCAGAGGTCCACTAATATTAAAAGAGACTAGGTAGATAAGCTATTCCTTACTCCAGAACTTATGTAGGCTCATCCCATGTGAAGTATTACATGGACCAAATGTCATCAGCTAAATGTGATGGTTCATTTGGATAGATTTTTATTTTGCCACATCTTGAAAGCCAGAAAAGGAGGACTAGAGGCAGTTTTAAGCACCAGTGGTTCCAACATTATCCCGTGGCCAATGTTAATAAGGGCTACTTTAATCTAGAAACAGACTGAAGTGTCTTCAACTGTGATCAAGACATGCTATTCTGATGAACTTCTCATGTCATATAGGTACAACTATCTTTTGATCTGTGGAACGCCAGACCTGCTTATTTGGCCTTTGTGTCAATCCTGAAACAGAACTGGTTTTTTTTAATTCCATTAAATTCTCAGAAATCTTTTGATAAATTATGCCATTTATAAAGGCCCAACAGAGTCTAACCCCTGCTGCCATTTATATACCCATATCTAATCTTCTCATTTTCTTATTCCTGTTGTGCTGCTTGCATCCTAGAGCATTAATTTTGAAAACTTGACCATAGTACTAAACCAGAACAAAGCATTTGGGTGAACCTTCAGCTGCTGTGTTGGACCAAGATTCCACATGGACGGTGGAGAAAAGACTGAAAACACAGTCTGTTGGAGTGCAGGACTCTGGAATTAGAAATATCCATAGCTGGATTCACAGAAATGCAGAAAGTGAAAAGTTTACAGTCTTCAGAAACACAAGTTCTGGAACATGCATTGTGGAAAAAAGTATTTCCAGAGTAGGCCAGTCTGAGTGTTGATGTATAGTGGAGCTGATTACAGGAGAAAATGCAGGAAAGGAATCTGCTGGATGAAATTTAGTCTGTCAGCCTTTTGTCAGCCTTTTCATCATTGGCCTTTTGCCAACTCCATAGTAATAAATTATCTCTCAAATACTGTTTCAGTGGGCAGCAGAGATAAGAAAGGGAGGTAGTGGAAATCTCAGGTCGTAGTTGGGAAACTGATGCAAAATAAATACATTTCAATTTTTGAACATTGGGTAACTTCTTTAACAGCCTTTAGCACAAACTTTTCTGTTTCTTCTATGTTTTGTGTTATTTTTGCTGATGGATACACTATAGGTTTTACTAAAGTTTATAATGGGCTAGCCTACAATAAGACCAAAGTGAATTTCTTTAAACCTAAGTGAATTACAATTCCACAGCATAAAATTGGTGCATTTTTATGCGTATCCTTTGCACTTTCTTTCAGGTGCAAAACTTAATAAATATAACTGTATTGTAAAATCTGGATGCCCAGAAGGTAGTAGGAGTTTCTACTGTCAAAGCATGGGAATGACTATGCTAAATCTATTTCAACTTTAACTTGAAATGTCACAGGTTCTGGGAATTTCTACCAGCTCTGCTCTTTGAGAAGGTTTAGCTTGAGAAGAGTTTCTTCTTTTCAATTTGAATGTCTATTATATTAATCACATCTAATTCATATTCCCAGGTATTTGTAGTTTGTGGATGAGGTTTTCAAAAGTGCCTTAGAGGTTTGGGCACCCTGGTCCCACTGAAGTGCAAACATAGCTGCATGCCTTAGGAGAGCTAATATATACTTCCGAAAGCTAAAAGGAAGAGGAGCTCTAGGAGTAGTCCTGAAAAAAGGAAAAACTAGTAGTTCTTCATAGGTCTCGGTGCTTCCACTGTATGTGAGGGTTCAGCCACAAACCTAAGCATGTGGCTGGGTCTCAAGGTGACTCAATATCTGTCCCAGCAATCCTTGCTTATTCACCTCGTGCCGCAGCTGTGCTCTTGTATTACCCAGCAGCTCACCACCAGCGGAGTCCTGCCACTAACTGTCTGATACAGCATACTTTACGGGAGGCAAATCTGAACTGCTTGCAAGCCACATGTAGCTCCAAAGCTGCAAGTTGCCTGCTTGGGTCTTGGATCACCTAAAAAAATATGAAATAAGTGAGTCAAATACCATCTCTGCCTGGGTTCTCTGACTCCAAATTAGCATGTTGTCACTTATGAATACTCTTTTATTGACAGTTCCACAGCTAGCTTTTGATGTGGATGATAAATATTATTGTATCTAAGTCCTCACGAATGGCTGTGCCTCTATTCTTTCTGTTCTTTATAAAGCTGTGTTGTGGTTAAATGACATGGATGAATTTGTTTCCAGAGGGATGAGAAGAAAGTGGAGTTTTGCAACATCACAAAAACATCATCACCGATGTGTCTACTCTACCAAAATATGAAAGGTTATCTGCTCAAGGGTAAAATAAAGAAAACAAAAGCATGGTGCTGTTATCATTCTTGTCACAGCTGACTTGCAGTCTTCTGTAATCTGCATTGGAAAATTACAGATGCTCCTTGATTGGTTTGTTTTTTTTTTTTAAATAATGTCTCTTCCTGTTCAGATAAGTGTGCAGTTTCCATTAGTGATTTTGGGTTAGTATTTCACTGCTCTTATTCTTCACAAGTTAATTCTTCCCTGTTACCCTGTTTTCTTCCTTGGGAGGAGTAGGGGCTGGAAACAGGTTCAGTTAGTAAGGGTAGTTGTAAATATTTATGTAACATCACTGTCCAGAGGCCTTTTCACAATCACATAGAGCATAATGTGCTTCTGACCTTTATACAGTTTCCCTGGAAATCAATCCCTTAAAGCAAGAAAATAGGCCTCTCTCTAGCTCCCCTACTCCAAGGACAAGTCCTGGCTTCAGCCTCAGTGTTTCTCATGCTGGCTTTTTCAGCTAGTGCAAAAGAGATGTTTACCCCTTGGGGAGAGATATGTCCAGAAATATGTAATAAGATGCTACAGCAACATAGTACAGACTGCTCAGAACTGCACAGTCTTTAATAGTCTAGTTGACTACAGTATTTTAGGATCCCTAGACTAGAAAAAAAAAAAGCCCCATGATGGTCTCCAAGTCAAAAAAATCCAGGATGACATTTTTCTCACAGTGGTTGGCTGATGAGATCTTAACTTGCAACTGATATCTTATTGCACAACTGATATCCTAGCTCAGTTTAGAGCTGGGACTGTTTAGCCTACGAAAGAGAAGGCTCAGGGGGATCTCATCAATGTATATAAATTCCTACAGGGAGGGTGTAAAGAGGATTGAGCCAGGCTTTTTTCAGTAGTGCCCTGTGACAGGACAAGAGGCAATGGGCACAAGCTGAAACACAGAAGGTTCCTCCTAAACACCAGGAAACACTTTTTCACAGTGCGGATGACTTGAGCACTGGTACAGGTTGCTGTCCTGGTTTCAGCTGGGATAGAGTTAACTGTCTTCCTAGTAGCTGGTACAGCACTATGTTTTGAGTTCAGTATGCGAAGAATGTTGATAACACTGATGGTTTCAGTTGTTGCTCAGTAGTGTTTAGACTAAAGTCAAGGATTTTTCAGCTTCTCATGCCCAGCCAGCGAGAAAGCTGGAGGGGCACAAGAAGTTGGCACAGGACACAGCCAGGGCACCTGACCCAAACTGGCCAACGGGGTATTCCATACCATGTGACGTCCCATCTAGTATAGGAACTGGGAAGGGGGGGTGGGGAATCACCGCTCGGGGGACTGGCTGGGTGTCAGTCGGCGGGTGGTGAGCAATTGCACTGCGCATCATTTGTACGTTCCAATCCTTTCATTATTACTGTTGTCATTTTATTAGTGTTATCATTATTAGTTTCTTCTTTTCTGTTCTATTAAACCGTTCTTATCTCAACCCAGGGGTTTTGCTTCTTTTCCCGATTTTCTCCCCCATCCCACTGGGTGGGGGGGAGTGAGTGAGCGGCTGCGTGGTGTTTAGTTGCTGGCTGGGGTTAAACCACGACTGTTGCCCAGGGAGGTGATGGAGTCTCCATCCTTGGAGATATTCAAAAGCCATCTGGACACAGTTCTGGGCAAGTGTCTCTAGGTGACCCTGCTTGAGCAGGGGAGTTTGAGCAGATGACCTCCAGAGGTCCCTTCCAACCTTAACCATTCTGTGATTCTGTGTTTCAAGGTCAAGCCATTCTCCTCCTCATAGTCCATAGTCCACAGCCTGCCACTCTCTCCAAACTATCTCCATTAACATTCAGGTTGCATGCTCAGCAGGCCTGGTAAACCTGATTCTTCCCAGGAAGAAATGAATCTTTCCAGTCTGAGTGAGCTTGATGGGATGGTCTATTTCTGTATGTTTTTCATAAAAACTTACAGAATTTTCATTTATCTATGCAGATATCAACCAAGATTTAGATTCTATTGTACTGGACAATTTGTAGACACCAATTATTTTTATCTCACAGAGAACATCTTTATACAAAGGGTAGCACAGAGCAGATACAATTAGTTGGAGGGGGATCTCCTCCAGATTTTTAGAGAGCATTGTGCCATTCCAAAAATGTGCAATAATGTTCAGCTTTTCAGCTTGGTGTAGCCTCCTCTCATTGTTATATACCTGCCTACAAGTTTCAGTAAAAGGATTCAACGCTTCATCTCTGACACACTTCAGGTAAGGCAAACCTCACTTTGGTTTTCTAAATTAAAGGCTTACATCAGTACAAGTGGCTACTTACCAATTGAATCAGGGCAAAATTTTAATGTAATTAGGTCTTATAATACGAGCTTGCCATCTCTGTAAATAAATATTCTGGCTGATAGAAGAAGGGGATGCAATAAAAATTGGTCTTTTCATAAAATTATATGGAAGCTTACAGCTGAAATGGAGTTGAGTCTGAACATTAGGCAACTATCTGTCATGCTGCGTAGTTCTGGGCAAAGTTGCAAAGGTTTCTTAGAAAGATGGGTGATTATAATGGAACAATATCTGTGCCCTTAAAAATTCTCATCTCTCAGGACTGAGATTCAAACAGCTGGTTTGAGGGTTTTTTCTCAGAGATAAACTGATACACATGTTTTAAGCTAGTACTAAAGAGGTAGAGAGGATCTCTGGTACCTCTGAGGTCAAGGCATGTTGCAGTAAGAGCCACTGAAAAGCTGTCACTGTTGTTGGAGGAGACAGCAGCAACATGGCATTCAGAAACTATGCATACTGGAATAGGACAAAATGAACTTCAAGAAAACACATGAAAACTGTTTTAAGATCTTCAACACTGAACAAGGTTTCAAAGGATTATTGTATTCTAAAGCTGTGGATGTTAATATATGTCCAGATATGGTCTCTAAAACTTTTTATTACTTTTCAAGTTTTGAGCTAAGGTACCTTTATTTTTAAGGGAAGTTGGCTTTTGAGCCCAGAACAGAATGTTTCAGCTGAGCAATGAGTTGAAGGCATAAGGATTGAATATGAGGATATCTTTTGATGTGACATAAAATATAATGATGACAGCTAGTAGCCACAAAAGAGCGTACTGTATAGTGTTCTTGTTATGACACTGGACTAAAACTTTGGAAAATTTAGGATCTGTCACAGAATTTCTGCTTGATTTCACAAATAAGGATATTTACCACTCTATCTGCATCACCCCTATATAACATCTAATTCTCTAACAGGGTAATATTCCCTGCTATGCGTGGAGTAGCTAACAGTGGGACTCACTGAATCCAGAAAATAATGAAAGGAGCTAACCAAGCCAGTAAAAAAAACCAAAAAGCCAAATGGGTGGACAGGACCCCATTCTTACTCAGGCATAGTGAAGTGCCTTTGGACTATGTTCAGGTGTTAGATGTAAAGCCAGCGCTTTGTCTTGAAAAAATGAAATAAAGTGCTTGGGACTCACATCTGAGAAGGAGGGACCCATTTTCAAGTCTCCACTCTGACTCAGGTAGGGCAGGCCAGCAGTATTACATGAATGCCATCTACCTAAGGTTCATGAGCAGGCCATCTCAGCCAGTCTTGAAGCTGTTTCACTGCTCATAAATTATTAACTTGTCCGTGAGGCAGGGAACTATTACCTACCCTCTCTCTTGCTTGATGAATCATTACATGTGTAAATCGTAATGTGGATTTAGCCCCTAGGGAATGACTACAATAGGAGGAGAAAGAATAGTCCAGCGCTTGGATGGCAGTAGCCAGTGGTGTGAAGAATTGCTGTTACAGGTGTCGTCAAGTTAGCTCTCATGGGTCTAGATGCTTGTTGGTTCTCAGGCACTGTAACATCTTGGTATTAGATGGACTTGTCCTGTAGTAGAGTCCTTAGCCCTGAGAAAGGTAAGCATGCTCCCCATATAATGTATGGGAATGCTTAAATGCATAATTGGGAGACCTCCCTTGTTCTTTAGCAAGGAATTGTCCATGTGAGCTTGCAAAAACAAGCAGAAATGTCTGACTGGTTCAGATAGGCACATGTTTCCACACAGCACTCGGCCACAATTCCTGGCAGGGACAGACACCTACACATGAATCTTCTGTTTGTGGAAACTCAACAGAAACACCTCAAAACAGCCAGCAGCCAAATGCTCAGGGAAATCATTTAGGTCAAAGCGATGCAGGTTCATATTTCTGTGTGATTAAAATCAAGGGATTTAAATCTGTATCACAGCAAAGGCCCCAGGCTAAACAGAAGCTACTCTTCCTCAGCCTCCTAAGCTAAATATTTGTTGCAGGAAGAGAAAGGAAAGGGCCAGTGATTGACTCTATAGCTCATTTGTGAAGGTATAGGGGATGCAAAAATGTGACATTTAGGATCCATTCCCGTGAATGTTAAATAGTTACACCAAGTGGGACAAGTGTACCTGCAGAGATTGAAAAAGGCTCAGCTCATGGTACCTAGCAGCTCCAGCTCAGGAGGGGCAGAGGCTTCAAATTCTGGCCCCAAATCCCAAGTGAGCACCTGCTGAGTAGCTAGTAGCAATTTTGAGGAGTTTGATAGCCCCTAAATAGGGGGGCTGAGGCACCTACAGACCAGTTGCCACTGGAGAGACCTGAGAATGCCAGCTGCAATGCAGAACTGCAGAATATGGTTAAGCTCTGCTGAACTCAGTTAATTTACATCAGACCTGAACGATCTGTTTTAAAGGATGTAGCTGTACATACAGCTGGAATAACTGTGCAATGCCATTACATGAATAAATGACGTGCAGAAAGAAAGTTGACCTGTGGGTGGGTGAGCAAGTTTCTCACCTATAGTCTTCCACACCATTTGCTTTGCAATAAAAGGGAGCTGTCAGAGACTGCCAATAGGAGCTGTGTCTCCGAGCCTTGCCCTCCCTTACCGTATTTCTGAGCAAAGCCAGCTGATTAGGCAGGGTCTGGTGGACTGACCTTACATCTGGTTTGAAACTTGTGCAGCAGTCTGTTGATTCACTCTAAGAAACACAGATACTAACTTTCAAGTTTGCAGCCTGAGATGCCTTCACTCAGACGGGCATGGGAGGGTTACTTTAGGTCTTGGTTTAGATGTCTGTTAACTCGCTGTACAGTTCAGCAAGTTGCTGTGGGTCAGGACAGTTCTAACCTGAGAAATGAGGGATGCTGAAATTCTGCATGCACACAGACACACACAGCGGTACACAATACAGTAGGAACAGGATTTTGAATGCAATAGGTTACGTATATGAGAAATGGTGAAGCAGAGTGGAGGGAACATAGGATCATGTTGTAGGAGCATGTGTTTCTGGAGTAATTCAAACCTTATCTGCACAAGGAAGTATTTGCCAGTTAACTTCAAGTGGTATTGCTATACCAGGAAACCCTCCTAACAAGTATAAAGCTCATATTACTTTCCCCAAGGAAATAAAGGCTTATCTTGTTGGAATAACTGTTGCATTCTGGACCAACATAGTTAGGCTAGCAAATCTTGGAAGGAGGAGTAACACCTCTCTTTAGCTTTTCACTTCTCTGTAATTCAACTTTTTCAATAATAAAATTGAATTAATCTTCCTTATTCTGTAGCTTCCAGAAATACTCAGAGAAATCACTAAAGATTTGTACAATACTTTCAGAAATAAGATACCTAATGCACTCTACTAATGTGATGGAGTACTGTTAGCATGCTGTGAGTACTCACACAATCTCTTAGACTAGCTGTTGTCTCTAGCTGGTGGCAGCATCCATACAGCTGTTGAGGAAAATGAGACATGGTCTGCATGGCTGCCAGTTTCTCAGAGGTAATCTAGTTTCCATCTATTGCATTTCTGTGGGGAAAAAAAAATATCTGAGCACACCTGAAGCTTCATCAGGCATGTCATGCTAAGTTTTAGCTAGTGCGTGTGGCTGTAGGCATGCAGTCCTGAATTACAAGCAAAAGGTAGCTTTGGTAAAATCTTTTGGTATACAAGAAACCCAGGGTATCGCTGTCACTGCCCAGGTACTGCAGGGCAGTTCCAGCCTTCCCTTGTCTCATCCATCTCTAAAATTTTCTTCTTGTTTCTGCTTCTACTGTTCTTTAACATGTTTAGTTTGACTGAAGAGGGCACTGTAATGTTGCAGACTGATTTGTTAAAGATTAGGCAAAGAATTAATCTCGCCCAATATTAGGTTTCTATATATAAATTAATCAAAGGACTTCAAGGCTATGATTTGTCAGACCCACTTTTAGAATCAGATTAATTTTGCCTGAACAGTGTGTACGTCTTTCAGATGCTTGTATAGGAGGCCTCGGCATTGTGCACATTAAGATGTTGGATGAATCACATCCTAGAGGTCTTTACTCGCCCTGTGTCTAGGCCTCTGATTAGTCTTCTGTGTTGATGGAAATAAAACAATCACTTTTGCTTTTATTTTAGGTCAGCTTCACATTTTGGTTTTCAGGCACTTGGCAGCTGTGTCACTTTTGGTCTTGCAGACACTCCCAGGGAAGGGCTCAATCCAAGCCAATTATTTTCGTTACAAAGAGATAAAAACTCAAACATTTTTCTTTACTCTCACATTTTGTAAAACATTTTTCTGTTTTTCCACCCCAAAATGGAAGCTTCAGGCTCAAACTACTTATTCCTATACCCTTCATATGTTTAAGGATCTTCTCTTCCCACACTGTCCTGGGTTCAGCTGGGATAGAGTTAATTTTCACAGGAACCTGGGAGGGGGGGCACAGCCGGGACAGCTGACCTGAACTAGCCAAGGAGCTATTCCATACCATGTGACATCATGCTCGGTATATAAATGGGGAGCGGGCTGGGGGGGAGCGCTCTCGACTTTCGGTGGGGGAAGTGGCGGAGCGTTGGGTTCTGGGTGGTGAGCAGTTGCACTGTGCATCACTCTTTTTGTATATTCTTTCATTAGTACCGTTGTTGTAACCTTTTTTTTTGTGTTGTCCCAGTAAACTGCCCTTATCTCAACCCTCGAGGTTCCAGGTTTTTTTTTTCTTTTCTCTCCTCCGTCTCCTCCCTATCCCACCGGAGGGGGGCGGGAGGAGTGAGCGAGCGGCTGCGTGGTCCTTTGTTACCGGCTGGGCTGAAACCACGACACACACTTAACCCAAGATTTTTGTTTGGTTCTGTGCTTGGTTTTGATGGAGGTGGAATTTTTTTTAAAACTCTTCTTTAACAGCCCGGTCATTTTGGGAGCTGGAAAAGGAATGAACGTATCTACCCCGTGCAACGCAGGCACATGGGCTAATGCTGACCTATTCCTACCTAAGCTGGTGCGTCTGAATGATGCACAGCAGACGTCTTTGGAGAAACTAGCTTTGGTTTAAAAGCAGCAGGTTTCCTTGGAAAGACCCTCCCTCCCAGGTGCTGTGCTACACTGTGGCCCTCGTGCTTGTGTTGCTAGATGCAATGCTGCTGGATGGATCAGGTGTCTCTGCGCCCATGCTTTGCTGTGTGGTGTAGACATGCCAGCAGCCACCGCTTGACGCTGCTGTCACCCCCACTTCATTACCATGCAATGGAGAGTGCTCCCAAAGAGCAATCATAGGGAGTGTTTAAAGCCAGCACTGTCTGTAAGTTGTTTATAAATGCCAAGTCTCACTTCAGCTGTTTTCCCATTAAGAAGTTCTCAGTTAAACTGCAGATCCAATCTGCCTGCCTCCTCCCCCTCATAAAAGTCTAGAGATCAAGATAATGGAAGAACACTAAATATATGCCAGATACTTGATGGGGTAAGTGAGCATATTGTGATTAAACGCAGTGGATCATATCTTCAAACAATGTAGATTTGTACAAACTTATCTCAGCCAAGAATGTAGGCCCACCGTAACATTTTCAGCTGGAGCTGAAAGTTAACTGATAAATGTAAGAGATTTAGATCTTTTTAGATTTAGAAGGTCAGTCAGGCTTGTCCAGTCTTTCTTGTACTGGAGGCCAGGTAGGAGCTCTGGGCTCCTTCCACTTGAGCCCCAAGTCAAGAATAGTGGTGTCTTATATGTTCCTGGTGCAGGAGGGACACCTCTGATTTCCACTCCCACTGTTGCCGAAATCTGAAATAAAACTCCTTAACAACAATGAGAAGTTCAGAAGCAGGCACTCCTTTATTGCAGCGCTGGGCACACGGGGGATCGCTCCACCTATCGTGTGCATCTGTCTGGTTTAACTATGCAGGTTAAATGCACACCTGTTATACATATTCACTAGATTTCCGAGAAATGTTATACATAATCATTAGTTTTCCAGGAAACTATTAACATATGTAAATGTCCTTTACGCAAGCGCAGTGAAGGTCTCTGGTGGTCTTCAGAAGCCCTCTGGTGGTCTTCCATAGACTTCCTCACTTGTCCGCTTCTTGACCTCTCAGGTGATTCTGCGCAGTACGATTCTCACCATCATCTATATTAGTTTACATAAAAATGCATACTATGTCTATTCTTAAATTTAACCTTTCTAATAATTGGTCCTTCAGTCACACCATCTTATTAATATTCTTATGTTAAAACAATCATTGGTTAATCTCACTTAACTCTACTGATTGGAATCCTCGATAATTAAATCGAGGTGGGAAGGGTAAGGGGTTTCCAGGCAGCAAACTGTTGTCCATAACGGTTTCCCTAGTTTCCTAAAACAAAACACTACAAACCAACAAATCTTTGTCAAAGTTTCTGTGGTTAACTGATTTTAGACAATACTTGAATTCTTATAGTCACACATAGTACATTTTCTAAAGTTCCTAAGTTCCTATGACTACATTTCAAACTTAACACTCCCATACCTATGCTTCACAATTTTCTACTTCTTAATCAAACCAAACTCTTTTATATAATTAGATTTTAATTTCTTTATCAAAATATTTTCAACATTCCCCCCTTTGAAAGTTTTGAAAATCATTTCAATACTTTCACTATAATTTTACTAATCATTCACTATGTGCTGGAGGAAACTCTGGGATTGTTTGTCCATCTTGCTGTCTTGCAACAGCTTGGATTATCATGTGATTAAAAGAAGTTTTATGAGTAATTTGCTTTTTCAAAAAAATAATAAATCAAAATGATCATTATGAAAATTATCAACAAAGTTAATACTGTACTAATCAATGATTTAATCCAAGAACTTAGATTCCAACCTAATCTCTTAAAGATCTTGTCTATCCAACTCTCTTGCATATCTTGTTGTAACTCTTGTGTGTCTTTCTCAATTTTTCTCAATAATTCCAAATCATGCTCTACATTCTGAGTTACATTCAGAATGTGTATATAACAATGGTCCATTCTGTCTTTTAAATATCCACACACTCCGTGTTCTTTGGGTAAAAACATATCTGAAGCCATTCTATTTTGTAGAGTCATTTTGGAAGTGGCCTGTAATTGTATATTTAGATCTCTAAATCCTTTTCTGGTCACATTGGCCAGTTTCTCTACCTGTCCTGTTAGTTGGTACAGCCAGTCTCAATTCCTATATATTGCCAAAGGGGTTAGTAGAGATTCTAGGGTTTAACTAATTTTAACTCCGGTGGAGGGTTCATTCCATTCATCATCTATTTCTGATCTTTTCGTCCATTCCAATTTCAAGTTTTCTAACGATCCTTTAAAAGGAGACTTTTTCCAAATTAGGCATAATGTTGGCATTCCCAAAGTGATTTGTTTTACCTTCCCATCTGTCGTGGTTTCAGCCCAGCCGGTAACAAAGGACCACGCAGCCGCTCGCTCACTCCTCCCGCCCCCCTCCGGTGGGATAAGGAGGAGACGGAGGAGAGAAAAGAAAAAAAACCTGGAACCTCGAGGGTTGAGATAAGGGCAGTTTACTGGGACAACACAAAAAAAAAGGTTACAACAACGGTACTAATGAAAGAATATACAAAAAGAGTGATGCACAGTGCAACTGCTCACCACCCAGAACCCAACGCTCCGCCACTTCCCCCACCGAAAGTCGAGAGCGCTCCCCCCCAGCCCGCTCCCCATTTATATACCGAGCATGATGTCACATGGTATGGAATAGCTCCTTGGCTAGTTCAGGTCGGCTGCCCCGGCTGTGCCCCCCCTCCCCCCCCACCTCCCAGGTTCCTGTAAAAATTAACTCTATCCCAGCTGAACCCAGGACACCATCAAGAGGCAGATGGGTTCTCCAGGTTCCATCATTCATTGCCCAAACTAAGTGTCCTGGACTCTGAATAGTAGTTTTTCTGCAACTAAATATTGTTCCTCTTTTAGGTTTAAAGGTTTCAGTCAACTGGAGATCATTTTTAAGGCTTCTACACAAGCAGCCATACTTCACGGCTGCTGCTAAAGGTGGAATTCTTTGGGAGGTAAATTAATTGTTCAGCTTGTCTCTTATTTTTTGTCTTTTTCTTCAGTTCAATTTGTCCTGGTAGATACTCGCCTTTTCCCTTATCTCTCATCCAACTAATTTCTAATTTGTCAGGATCAAATTCTGGAATCTGAGTAAAATTACATCCCAATCCCAAAGTACCTCCATAGTTCACTGTTACTTGTTGTTTAGCCACAATCTCAGACTAGACTTCCACCAATATTATTTTCCAAATCAAAATCCATTTCCCCCAGATTCCAAAATGATATGGAAGATTAGACATGCTTCAAAGTCAGTTTTAAGGTTCTAGGGTCTCTATATATAACTTTCCAAGATGATGGAGCTTTTTTTTTTTTTCACCCGAGTATAGTGGATCCATGCATCTGATTCAGCAATCTTGACAGCGGTGAAAGTAGTCAACAATATTTGAAAGGGTCCTTTCCAGCGTTCCTGAAGAGGTTCAGAAGTCCATGTCTTCATATAGACATAATCACCTGGTTGGAAATAATGTACTGGATTTTCCAAAGATAGAGGTCTGTTCCAAACAACCGCACTCCGAAGTGCAGTTAAAGTTTTTCCTAAAGAAAGCAGATAGTTATATACATCTTGTTTTCCTTTTAAATGTATGCTCAGATTTGGTTCAGGAGATTCATAAGGTTTACCATATAATAGCTCATAGGGACTGATTAATGTCCCACTCTTTGGCTGAACCCGAATTTGTAAAAGGGCCAGTGGGAGTGCCTGAGGCCATTTCAAATTAGTTTCCTGACATATTTTACTAATTTGTCTTTTCAATGTTTGATTCATTCTTTCCACCTTCCCACTAGATTGTGGTCTCCAAGGTGTATGTAAGTCCCATGTAATTCCCAAAATTCTACTAACACCCTGGACCACTTCTGCAACAAAATGGGAACCTCTATCAGAAGAGATTCCAATTGGTACTCCAAATCTTGGGATAATTTCTTGTAATAACCATTTAATGACCTCCTTTGCTTGATTGGTCCGACAGGGAAAGGCTTCTGGCCATCCTGTAAAAGTATCAACCCCCACTAGAATGTATCGATACCCATTTTGTCGAGGTAACTCTGAAAAATCTATTTGCTGATGATCCCCTGGTTCCATTCCTGATTTCAATATTCCCATTTGAACCTTCTTCTTTACAACTGGATTATTTTTTAAACATATCTCACATTTCACAGCTGTCATTTTAGCTATTTCTAGCACTTTTATTGATACCACTTGCCTTTTCAAAAGAGTTACTAATGCTTCTGCCCCGCAATGACATTCCTTATGTTTTGTCTGTACTATTTCCCTCATTACAAATGGTGGGATTACTACTTGACCTTTGATGTCACCCACCATCCTTTCAGATTTTTCCTTGCATCTAATAATCTCCCCAATTTCTCATCTTCCTCAGAATATTTAGGTTTTTCCTTTGGTAATGCAATAGCTTTTGTAGGAATTAATGCCATTTGTATGGCATTCCTTTTGGCTGCTTCTCTAGCTGATTTATGTGCTAATCTGTTCCCTACAATCTCTTTTGCATTCTCTGATTGATGTGCTTTACAGTGCATGATTGCTACTGCAGTTGGTTTCTGAACTGCTTGCAGTAAGTGCAAAACTTCTTCTTTATATTTAATGTTGGACCCCTGAGAGGAGGATAATCCTCTTTCCTTCCATAAAATCCCATGGACATGGACCACACCAAATGCATATTTCAAATCAGTCCAGATATTTACTTTCTTTTCTTCACTCAATTCTAGAGCCCTTGTCAAAGCCACTAATTCCGCCTTCTGAGCTGAAGTTGTGCTCGGCAAAGCGTTGGCTTCTATAACTGATTTTTCAGTTGTTACCGCATATCCTGCATAGCGGATTCTATTTTCGATGAAACTGCTATCATCTGTGTACAATTCCCAGTCCGGGTTGTCCATCGGTACACCCTTCAGATCCTCTCGACTGGAATATATATATTCAATGGTAGTCAGGCAATCATGTTCCAGTTGTCCTTCTTCCTGTACAGAACTCAGAAAAACTGCAGGATTAGTTAAGTTAGTGGTTTTCAAAATCACATTATCTTGTTCCATTAAAATTACCTGATATTTCATCATTCTACTCGGGGATAGCCAATGGTCCCCCTTTTGCTCTAATACTGATATCACCATATGTGGCACATATACCACCATAATTCTTCCCAAAGTCAATTTTTGAGCCTCCTGTATTATCATCACAGTGGCTGCTACTGCACTCAAACAAGCAGGCCAGCCTTTACTCACAAAGTCCAATTGTTTGGAAAAATATCTAACCGGTCGCTTCCAACTTCCCATCTTCTGAGTCAGCACTCCCAGCGCAATGTGTTGTTTCTCATGTACAAATAACTGGAAGTCTTTAGTCAGATCCGGAAGTCCCAGGGCTGGTGCTGTCATCAGGGCCTGTTTTAGATTTTTGAAAGCTCTCTGCTGATCTGGACCCCATTCAAATGGTGGACCTTTAAGAGCTTCATATAACGGTTTAGCCAACAGACCATAGTTCATTATCCATAGCCGACACCACCCAGTCATTCCCCAAAAGGTTCTCAATTCGTGGGTATTTCTTGGCTCCGGGATACTGCAAATTGCTTCTTTGCGGTCTGTTCCCAACTGTCTTTGCCCTTGTGAGATTTCAAAACCCAGATATATCACAGTCTGTTTTGCTATCTGGGCCTTAGTTCTAGAGACTTTGTATTCGCTTAGCCCCAAAAAGTTTAAAAGATCAATTGTTACCTTTATACACGCTGGTCTCTCTTCTGTCGCTATCAATATGTCGTCTACATACTGTAGGAGCAAATGTCCAGGTTTGGGACCATCTCGTTTCCACATCTCAAGTTGTTTTGCTAATTGGCTCTCAAAAATTGTTGGACTGTTCTTGAATCCTTGCGGCAATCTTATCCATGTCAATTGTGTTTTTCGTCCTGTTTTTGGATTTTCCCACTCAAAAGCAAATAATCTTCGACTTCCTTCTTCCAGGGCTATACAAAAGAAACCATCCTTCAAATCAAGCACTGTAAACCACTGGTGATTCTCCCCTAGAGCTGTTAAAAGTGTATATGGATTGGCCACTACAGGATGTATATCTTTGATTTATCGCCCTCAGATCCGGTACTAATCTATATTCTCCTGATGGCTTTTTCACTGGTAAAATTAGAGTATTATATTCAGATTCACACTCCTCTAAAATTCCATATTCCAAAAATTTATCAATTAATTTCTTGATTCCCAATCTAGCCTCAGGTTTAACTGGATACTGCTTTAATCTCACTGGTCTCACATTTTCCTTCAGTTCTACCTTTACAGGCTGTGCCATTTTAGATTTTCCAGGTATCTCTGTGTTCCAAACTGTAGGGATCACAGCATCATCAACTTCTTGTGGTATCTCCTGAATCCTAACCTTCTCCTGTATCATCAATATTTCTCCTGTCTTTGATTCTGGTATTTTTAAAAGAATTTCTCCTCCCTCAAAAGCTATCTGTGCATTTAATTTGGATAACAAATCTCGACCCAACAAGGGTATCGGACATTCTGGTACATACAAAAATTCATGTGTAATTGCCTTATTTCCAAATTTTAAATCAAGGGGTTGAAAGAATGGTCTATTTTCCTGTTTCCCAGTCGCTCTAATTATGTTCGCTGTTTTATTTCCCAATTTCCCTTTATAAGTATTCAAAACAGAATATACTGCTCCCATATCAACTAAAAATTCAACTTTATCATTTCTCAGCTTAATTGTAACCAGAGGTTCAGCTGGGTTCCCCTCCGGTCCCCTTCATTCATTTAAAGTCATCATTTTTGCTGACTGCCCCATAAAAATCGAAGTCAATTTTTGTTTTTCTGCCTCTGTTTCCAATTTCAAATCAGTATATTTTCTAGCAGTTTCCTTCAATTTTTCCAAAAACACAGAGGGAGATTCATTTTTATCTTGCTTTATCTCATATAATTTAGACCAATTCAAAGCTTTCGGCATTGCATGCTTTACTCCATACAATACCCATTTTTGGTATCGAGTTAACCTTCTCCTGTGTACGGGGTCATTTGGATCCCACTGGGGATCTCCCGAAGGAAAACTCTGTTCCAAAGTTCCAGAGGGCATTTCATTCATAAGTGCTGCCTCTGCTTGTGTTTTTCCAGTTTTTAATACCATCTGTTTTTCAGTACTATCCAATAAATTATTCTCCCTGACTCAATACTCCTTTCCCGTGAATGTGAGGGAGAGAGATCCTGCTCCTCCCTTGGTGGGGCTATTCTAATTCTAGTTCCATTTTATCTTCTTTTGGTACTGTACATCTAATGCACTTCCTTCCAATATCACAAGCTGAACAACAACTCTTAGCTTTCTTATTTTCTGAAGTTAATGTCATCACCAAATTGTCTCGACTAATTAACTTACATTCTTTTTACCAATTCGTTTTCTGTCTCAAATAAAAGAACAGATCCACATATGGTACTTTACTCCATTTACCCTCTCTCCTACAAAATAACATTAACTGTAATATAGTATTGTAACTTAAAGTTCCGTTCATTGGTCATTTTTCCTGATCTTTCAAAACATACAAAGGCCACCAATGATTACAATATTCAATCATTTGACTTTTACGTAAATCATCATGTAATTCACTCCAATGTGCCAATAAACATCCCAATGGTGATGGTTTTGTTATCTTTTCATTAGTGGTTATATTTCCCATACTCTTATCCTTAAATAATTTGGCTAATGCCATTATACTTATGTATCAAATACCAAATGCACCAAATATCAAATATCATAGTTCCAAATATTAATAACCAAATATCAAATGCCAAATATCAAGTATTGAGTATCAAATACCAAATACCAAACAAATGCAAACGACAATTGTCCCAAATACACAAATGTCCAACCCAGCAATAGCTTTCGCTTATGACTTACGGGCAGACGCCTAGGCTTCTACACAAACGGGTACCCTCTGAGCCCCAACCCTGCGAAGCTTTCGCCGCGCCTTATGGGCAGGCTATCCAAACAAATTCCAAAGAAGAAGTGCCTTACCCTTTCTCCAGGGAACGTTGCGAGGAGCTTTGTGAGTCGAGAGCGATGGTTCCCCCCCAAGAATCCCTTGGTGCCGGCTGGAGTTCGATCACCACTTGATCTCATCCAGTCTCACTCGCAAGGTCCCATCTGGGTCGCCAAAACTGTTGCCGAAATCCGAAATAAAACTCCTTAACAACAATGAGAAGTTCAGAAGCAGGCACTCCTTTATTGCAGCGCTGGGCACACGGGGGATCGCTCCACCTATCGTGTGCATCTGTCTGGTTTAACTATGCAGGTTAAATGCACACCTGTTATACATATTCACTAGATTTCCGAGAAATATTATACATAATCATTAGTTTTCCGGGAAACTATTAACATATGTAAATGTCCTTTACGCAAGCGCAGTGAAGGTCTCTGGTGGTCTTCAGAAGCCCTCTGGTGGTCTTCCATAGACTTCCTCACTTGTCCGCTTCTTGACCTCTCAGGTGATTCTGCGCAGTACGATTCTCACCATCATCTATATTAGTTTACATAAAAATGCATACTATGTCTATTCTTAAATTTAACCTTTCTAATAATTGGTCCTTCAGTCACACCATCTTATTAATATTCTTATGTTAAAACAATCATTGGTTAATCTCACTTAACTCTACTGATTGGAATCCTCGATAATTAAATCGAGGTGGGAAGGGTAAGGGGTTTCCAGGCAGCAAACTGTTGTCCATAACGGTTTCCCTAGTTTCCTAAAACAAAACACTACAAACCAACAAATCTTTGTCAAAGTTTCTGTGGTTAACTGATTTTAGACAATACTTGAATTCTTATAGTCACACATAGTACATTTTCTAAAGTTCCTAAGTTCCTATGACTACATTTCAAACTTAACACTCCCATACCTATGCTTCACAATTTTCTACTTCTTAATCAAACCAAACTCTTTTATATAATTAGATTTTAATTTCTTTATCAAAATATTTTCAACACCACTTTTCCTTTTCCTTTGTGGATGCATCAGCTGCTACATCCCTTGAAGCAGAAAAGCCTCCCTGTGACACAAAGCAGGCGCTGGATCTGGACAAGACCACTTACCTGTTTGAAATAGTTTGGTCGGTCTCTGATGTTGTTGTTTGAGGAATGTTTCATGTGGGATGCACACATTCTCATTTGC
The DNA here is from genome assembly GCF_026419915.1 of Harpia harpyja. NCBI lineage: Eukaryota > Metazoa > Chordata > Aves > Accipitriformes > Accipitridae > Harpia > Harpia harpyja. The sequence goes on from NC_068952.1 coordinate 23,020,849, forward strand.
ACAGTATAAGCTAAATATAGGGGTGCTCATAGGCAGCCCAAGAGCCACTTCCAACCCATCGATGAGTCCACCTGTACCCTGAGCAGTTTCTCTTTTTTAATCAAATAGTTTTAAATTATGTATTTATCTGACTATATAATTCAGTACTCAGCTGTTAAGAAGCTGGACAAACCTGTCTTGTAATGTTGGTTTCTCAGTCTCTCTGAGGGCAGAGGTGCAATTACAGGAATATATCTGTTCTGATTCTTTCTTAGTTTTCTATGTTCCATATAGAGACTGTTGAAAGGTTTTACTACCCTGTATCTTTTGAGCGTGGACTTCTCCTGCATAGGATAATCAAGACTGAGGAGAATAAGGCCTGCTTTATGTCTCCCTATGGATAAGGAAGACATAGCAATTCTAGCATCACCAGAGATGAAGAAAGCAGGTGTGAAAGAATCAGCTCAAAGATGACACCATCAGACACCAAAAGCAAATAATGTCATCTGCAGGGCCTTTTTTTTTTGTAATAGATGCATTAAATGGTTTAGCCTCTTCTGTTTCTTCAGCTAAAATGTTTTCAGTCTTTTTCTTTAATAATCATTTTCTTCACAGTGTTGAAGAATGCAGAAATCAACATGTTGGGCTTGTTTGATTGCCGCTGCACTAAACAGCAGAACTCTGGCGTTAATGGAAAGTGCCAGTTTAATTGGAAAGATCTAATTTTCCATTTCCTGGATCTGTGAAATGTGATTTTAAATATAAATGAGAGTCAGACCCCAGGGGATGATCCAGATTGATTCATTTAAATTAACATCAGTGTCTGAGGGGATGCTCTTGTGCCCATTTCTAAGTGATTTTTAAGGTGGATAGATTGCAAAGCAGGCAGATTAGATGAATGAGCAGATTAGCGGGTGAGATGTGAGCATAGCACAGAAGTCATGGTTACCTGAATGGAAGAGAGCACAAAAGGAGGGAGTGCTGGATGCAGGGATGCCAGTTGAACCACGATGGGCAGTGGTGTTTTTAGATCCATCCCTCTTCTCTTGGTCAGCCCACCAAAAGATAAGAGATGTCCCTGGGGCCTGAAATAGGTCCCTGTCCCTCTCCTGAGATTTCAGCTATGGGAAATGCTGAGAGCTCCCTCATTTGATACATGCTTTGCTTTGCACGGGAAGACCTCTCCCTCGGGGCAGCCCAGGCATTACTGAGCTATACAGCAGCTGACGTCCTGAAGGCCATGCTAAGCAAGGATACTCTGCGTAATGGTAGTCTGGTAATGGCAGAGCAGCTAGTCAGAGGCGAGGCAAAGTAATGCCAGTGGCAAAGTGCATTGAAGTTGATGAGGCAGTGATGAATTCTAATTCACCCTTTCTTCTTGCAGAATTTACAAGTGTTATTGATACAGAGAACGAACTGCTTATTGCTTAATGATTGTCTCTCTGTAACTTTACATACCAAGGACTGGTGTTTGTCAAGGATTAAGCCTGTCAGAGACTGGCACTTGGGAGTGATGAGCAAGAAGGAACCATGAGCGATCACAAAACTTAATTAAATGTTTGATGAACTTACGATCTTGTTAAGAAGGCACAAGTAGAGGCCTTGCTTGAATAGATAGGGCCGGAAAAGATAACAACTCCTGCCTTTGTTCTCGTCCTTGTAGATAACTTAGCTTAAACTAGCCATATGGTTCTAAACTACTAATGAAAACTTAGATAATAAGAGCACTAACAAGCACTGATGTATCAAAACATGTAAAGGACCATACTGCGCAGAATCACCTGAGGAGGGTCAAATAGCGGACAAGTGAGGAAGACTATGGAAGACCACCAGAGGACTCCTGAAGACCACCAGAGACCTTCAATGCGCATGCATAAAAGACATTTACATATGCTAATAGTTTCCCGGAAAATTAATGAATATGTATAACATTTCTCGGAAATGTAGTGAATATGTATGTAGAACATGCACTTAACCTGCACAATTAAACCCTACGGTGTGTGCACAATAGGTGGAGCAATCCCCCGTGCATCCAGCGCTGCCAATAAAGTATACCTACTTAATAGTTAATCAAACTATTGTGTTAGTTTCTTTGAATCATTATGAAGTGAGGATGTGCAGCAGCATTGCCCAGCTTTAAATGATGTATGTTATCCAGGCTGTAAAATTTTTCATTTTGCATGACTTCCATGCAACAGCCATAAACATGCCTTTCTTTCCCCACTGCTCCATTTATTGCTGCCAGGCTTAGGCCCGCTGTTATACCACTGCTTATTGTTACTGGTCTCAGTGGCTCTGAAACAAGGACAAAACACCCTGCTCATTGGAGCAGGCATCTGGGAAGACATTTTCCATTACCTTCAATATCACTGTCTTTTCCCTCTTTTTATATATAATCTTTCACAGCCTTGCAGCATCAAGGTTACCTGATCCAGGCTTTTCCCCATTTCTGGTGGGAATTTCTTGATACTCTTGGATGAGAGGTGTGCTTATGTCAGGAGCTGTACAAGCTGTCTTGCTGTTGTTGGGGAAGTCATATGTACTAGGTATTCAGGTTTATTACCTGAAGGTGATTTGTGAATGCTGGGCCATGCCTGCCCTTTCATTATTGCAGAGCTGCCCTCAAGAACTGGCCTGTATGACGTTTTGTATTGTACTGTTGTTTGTGAACACCAAATTACGCATGGGTTAGTTTATTATTCCTGGGTCACTCATGCACACTTGCACAGACAAGCCAGGTATCAATTTGGATCATACTTTCTGTTATAAAAGCATGCATGCCTATATGTAAACCTACACCAAAAATATCTGCATTCATACACTAATTCTCAGCTTTTTCTGTGCCTGCATTACTTTAGGCAGAACTTGTCTCATGTTAACCTCAGAGGTGGGTTGTAGAAAGATGAGTGCAAACCAGTGAACTGGGTGGTTAGCTGGTAGTTTTGATAGCATATTTCCATACATTCTGTATGGTAAGTCTAAATATTTTGATGGTTTTAATATTTTGTATCAGCTGTGGAAACTGGTTTGCTGCTAGGTGACTGTAAAAGTGAGATTTGGTAAATAATTATTAGAAATCTTATACTAACACTATGATTGAAACAATAGACAAAAGTATAGCCAAGCAATTAACTAGTAGAGGTAGTTACTCATAAGTTTTGCAGTTCTTTGCTCTTATGACTAGATGTTCCTGTACGCTAGATGAGAACAATGTTGAAACTGACCACATGTGATTGAAGCTGCGTTAAGCTTCAAGATCAAAGAACAAGGACAAGAATAAAGACTTCAAGGACAGCCAACAAGAACTTCAAATGGGTCGGTGGTCGTAAAAGCAGCCCTTTGACTCAAATGGATCCTTCATTGCGCATGATCGGATGTAGGCAGTACTAAGATAATCAGTTGCAATTATTTTTATGTATATGTATACTAATCTGATTAATATGCAATTAGTTATTCTATATAACCTGTTAGTGCTAAAGCTGTGGCATGCACGCTAGGTGGAACTATCCCCCATGCATCCAGCGCTGCAATAAAGAATGCCTGCTTTCTAAAACTCCAAAACGAGTCTTAGAGAGTTTCTTCAACCGGCTTTTCGGTATCAGTTTAGAGGTCTGGACTCTGTTCTCTGTTTTCATTTTGACCTGCTGCTTGACCCTGGGACCTCTCTTTGCTCATCTTGTCTATTCGGATTGATGGGTTTCACTTATAGTCTGTACTGGATGCAAGTACTCAAGTCAAGGGTTTCAGGGTATGTCTGCACTGCAGTCTTCAGCTGTGCTCCTGCCTGTGCATTTGCCTAAACCCACTACTGTGTCTGCACAAGAATCTTGCTTGTGTGGCTTTGGTTAAGTGGTAAAGCTCAAACTATTCCCAGCTGCTAATCCGTGGATTCCTGACAATGCCTTTTGTTATATATTCTTGGCTTGACAAGAACTGTTGACTAAAATTGCTTGTATCCCAGAGGTCCCCCCTGCTAGGGGTCACAGTAGCCAGGTAAGCACAGCAGGCACCAAAATTATTTGTAAAATACATAGCAATCTCCCATTTCTCTGCAAGCCATACCTTTGTCATCCCGTTATTGGCCAGTGTACCTCACTCATGTACCAAAGTGAAGAGTCCCAGTGTGACTGGCTCTGGGAATTTTCAAGTTGTCTCCCTTTCTCCTGCTCGCTCTCACTTGCAGGAATTGTGGAGATGCTGCACCAGGGCAGGAAGCCTGCAGAGTCCTTCCACAACCCTCACATCAGACTGGGACCCACCCCACAGTAAGTCTTTTCCTAATTTGTAGCCCATGTGTGTTAACTAATATGAATTGCTTCAACCATTAGCAAAGAAATCTACTGGTTCGGTATAAAGGGACTGGTGCTGGTTTGGGTCTTTTCTTGGCAAGGCAGGACAGGAGTTGCAGTTCTTCCATAAGTTTCTTAACACTCCAATAATATTTTAAGAGAATAAGATTCATCACTCTCACTACTATGCAGTTTTTGTCAATAATTATTGCTGGCAAATACCAAGTATTTCATGTCTGAAAATTAACATTTTTGCTGCCCCTAATTTCTCAGCTACTGTATGAGGTTATTCAATTTGCCTGCTCCAAAGCTGTGACTGTTGATGACAATTTTGCTGGTGAGTTGAGATGAAGGAAGACCCACCTGGATACCTCTATCTGTCTACAAACGTTGCTGTTTCCTGACACCATTAAGTAGGGGCCTCAATAATTCAAGAAACAAATCTGACCAATGATGTGTTCTGTCCATGAAACAAACATCTGTTCACCATAGTAAATGAATCACTCTTTTCAAAGTCATTTACCAATGGATTATAATTTAACCCTTATCTGGAGTGTGAACCAGTAACCTGAACAATGACCGGATGGTTAAGGAAAGTAAGTGTTGTTTCCTCATTCCTCCCAAGTGGTTGTGCAGAAAATTGATATTGTAGCTTTTGTTCAGCTTGTGTACTGATAAGGCCCTCTCCCTTTCCTGCTTCGAACCAGAGTTTGTGTGGTACTACTAACACCATTAAAAATTACAGCATCCAAGAAGGACTGCTTCTACAGAGAAGGGTGGAGAGCCAAAATCCTTTAGCTTAGAGGTAACTGGCTCCTAAATGGGGCATTCTCAGAGCATGACAAGTTTCACATGGATTGGGCTGCTCTGTTCTTCCAAGAAAGAAACATATCTATTGAACTGTCCCATCAGGTGCCTGGCATTTTGTGGGTGCTTGGAATAACTAATGGTTAAAAACAAAGTCTGGAGGCTCAGATCATGCTAGCTGTAACTATTGACATCAGTGAGATTAGACCTGAGGTTGCTATTTCTTGTCTTTTTTTAGGTCACAGAGCCTTTTATGACTGTGATAATTAAGCCTCAGATCAGTTCTCTGAATTGTTTTTCATTACAGTTATGCACTGAGTCCAAGACTTTTGTTAAACTAATTTTCAAGACGCTGAGAATTCCTTTTATTTCTTTATTGTCTCTGCTGCAAGTACACATTATTTCCTGGGAGACTGGCTGGCTGTAAGTGACCTGAAGGCCACAAAGGCAATGCTACAGGTAGGAGTAAGACTCAGAAGTCCTGTCTCTATGACAGTTCTTCCAGTCTTAAAGTATTGCTTACTCAGCAATGTGTTTTTTAAACACATGTGATCCAGATTTCTTTAAAGAGACATGTCACGATTTTTTTTAAAAACCGTTAGCCTACTCCCATGCCTTGAGAATCCTTTTCATTCTGCTTTGTAGGTCAGATCGATTCCAATACCCAGACAAGTTACTCATGGGAAGCAAATCCCTCATTAACCTCATGCTAGATCTAACTGATGAGATTTTTAGTTATGATTATGCCAATGAAAACTAAATTACAGTCAGATGATGTTATAAGCACCTGAGGGAGTCACATGGGGTGAGATTCACCCAATGTAGACACTCACATCTGAATGAGATACTAAGTCCCCCTGATAATTAATAGAGAGAAAAAAAGATATGGCTAGGGCATGGTTCATTTCATTCCCAAGTTACTGACGAAAAGACAGCAGATAAATCTCACTATAAAAGTATCTCTTTCCATTAGCTATAAAGTGAGCTTAGCATGACTACCTCAGATAGAGATTCACATTATAAACATCTAAAGTTGGTGAGATAAGCTCCCCCAGAGGATGAGATCGCACACAAAAGGTGAGTACAAATGTGGAGGTCACCCTGTGAAGCGAACTCTGTAGTGCCAGAGCCCATAGTCAAAAAAGAAATTACATTTGCAGGACGCTAGAGGAGTCACCACTTGCAAGACCCACCGTCAGAAGCTCTGGTGCCTGCAGGAAGCTTGCACGTAAAACGCCAATAACAAGATTTGCAAGATACCTGCCAGAAAAGCAAGGTATGGCATAGGCTGAAGGGACTCTGGTTATCCACCAAGTTGGTTAATTGAACAAGAACAAAGGTCAGCAGGAAAAGGCTGTGCAGGAGCCTAGCAAAAAAATCCCTTTAGTCAGACTAGGGTATGTTTATGAGACTGATACACCCAGCCTGTAAATGCCTCCACGTCAGAGGTGCAGGCAGGAAAGCCCTGTGAGCCCTTGCATTGTGAGGTTGTGAAGTTCTCCGTAGTACTGACAGTTTTGCTCCCTGTCCACACTATGAGTTAGTCTTATTCCAAGGGCACTGGGACAGCCTGAATGAGATTTGAGGTTCCCATTGATTCTTGTGCTCCAGACTGCCATTTCCATCTTTCCATCCCCTCCATGTCTCAGGTTTCAATCTCTGCTCCATACAGTGATTTCTGTGTCCCAGCAGGAACAGAGGAGTAGCAAATATTTCATCTAAAAGTAAGCTCCTGGACTTTCTCCCTGGAGAACAGAAAGCCCCCCATCTGAAGTCACCATAGCCCTGCAGACAGCAATGGCTGTTACACTTGTTATAAGGTTGGATAGGTGCTAGTGCAGCTAGCTCATGCTGAGCTCTTTCATGCCACAACTACACTGCTGGCATCTAAGCTAGTATCTGCCTGCTCCCATGTTAACAAGTCTGAAGTTAATTCAAGCACTGCTACATGAGTTTCAGTGACTACAGCTCAGGCATATGTGGAGGTTGCTGCTTGTAGGTTTACAGATATTGTAGGTGCAGCCATGGCCTGGCAAAACAGCAGCAGGTGAAGTCACAGGGACAAGACAAGCTCAACTGGTGAAGCACAGCTCTGCTGCTAAAACTGCGTCAGCACAAGAGACTTCTGCTGGAATGGCCATCTGGTTTAGTGACCACTGCTCTTCCAGCCCTGCCACACTAGGCAGAGGTGTAGTGCTGAGATCTGGCTGTTAACTGCAGTGGTTCAGTAACCTAAATAATCTTGCCCAATGTCTTTATTATCAGTGTGAGCTGAAGTTCCTCTGATATTCCAGAGAAATCTAGCTACTTTAGCAGGCCTTTTATATACCCACATAACGACAAGAGTAGTTAACAGGCCAGAAAAGGACTAAGCCAATAGTTCCCAAATGCCAGACTTGTGGGCCATGCTGTGAAAGTGAGACCTGTTACAAGGTCTGCCACACAAGCAGAGAAGTGTCTGCTGCAGCTATTCTCATGGAGAGAGATGGGCATGGTGCCAAGCACACAACGCGACTTGTGAGCCAGCTGCAGACCATGCACCCGGGTCCCTATCGGCAGTCTTGGATGCCATTTTGGGACACCAAGATAACACTTGGTATCCTGGAGTTCTGACTCCTCACTCTGATTTTAGCTCATTTCTGTAAGTCATAATTAAGAAAAAAAAGAAAAAAAAAAAAGCAGCAGATCAAAACCTGTGTGTATTCCTTAAGAGCCATTAGTTTAGTGAGAGACTGTTAACGCTATGAGACTTCCTGAGCATTACAGAGATTTGTCTGTTAAAAAGAACTTTATGAAATGTTCATTATCACCACCTACCTACCAGGGGAGCTAACAATTTCACACCCTTTTTATTCTTAGCTGCACATTATACCCTTTTAACAACATTTTAAAAATAACTGCAGGAAGAACTGAATCACACATGATTTGAAGAATTAGAAGTGACAAGCTGTTTTTCTCAACTAGTAAAATATGCCCATTTGGCATACTTTGCTGTCTAGCAGAGCTCTTTTATTCACACCACTCCAGTCTCTAAGGAAGACAAGCTATTATTATTATTATTATTATTATTATTATTATTATTATTATTATTCCATTGAAGAAATGGACATCTGTGCTTTCAACAAGATTAATATATTGAATGCACAAGAGTTATTTTATAGACCCTGAATTTATTGTTATGAAGCAGACACAGGAAACTGAAGACACGAGGCCAAGCCAAGTGAGTCCTTGTGAAAGGCCTCCCTCCTTGGACCACAGAGTTAGCCAGAAAAAAATGAATCAGCCTTCCTGCCTGTAGCATCTCCTATTTATAAACTAGGCCTTGTAACGACATTTCATCCTCCACTTAGTAAACCTTTAAGGAGTTTGAGAAGGTAGTGCACTCCATGTCAGAGGTGGCATAGCTGTTCTCTAGGCAAAGCAGGGGCCCTGAGTTGAGGATGTTATGCAGTCATCTTTATACCAGCCAGACATTTTTTCTTTCCATCTATGAACAGTCAAGTTCAGGTTCCTTGCTGAGCAGCTAGCTTGACCTACCAGGCAAGCTGAAAGTTAGGACCCACAAAGGGTTTGCAGAGATCCAGATACCTAAGGATGCTTAAAGCCTAACTCCTATGACCTTTCTCTCTGGAGACCTACCATAAGGCATAGCCTTAAGGTTCTATATCACTTTTAGAAATGAGTCACTTATGTCTCAGTTTTAAAGGTATATATGTGCCTAAAAAGGCAGGTAAGTGGTTAGTGGATATTTCAGAAGTCCTTTCATATCTAGCTTCTATCAAGTCAAACAACTGTCAAATGACTTAATGCTTTGAAAAATCCTAGAAAGAAGATTTCTATAGCTGAATACATTGCAAAAGCAAATTTGACAAAGTGTTTGCAAAAGCAAATTTGTGCAAAGCGTTTGACACTGTCCCACACAACATCCTTGTCTCTAAATTGGAGAGACATAGATTTGATGGAGGGACCACTCAGTGGATAAGGAATTGGCTGGATGGTTGCACTCAAATAGTTGCGGTCAATGGCATGATGTCTGAGTGGAGACCAGTGAGGAGTGGCATTCCTCAGGGCTCAGTATTGGGACTGGCACTGTTTAACATCTTTGTCAGCGACATGGACAGTGGGATTGAGTGCACCCTCAGCAAGTTTGCCGATGACACCAAGCTGCATGGTGCGATTGACACACTGGAGGGAAGGGATGCCATCCAGAGGGACCTTGACAGGCTTGAGAGGTGGGCCTGTGTGAACCTCATGAAGTTCAACAAGGCCAAGTGCAGCTTCCTGCACATGGGTCACAAATATAGGCTGGGCAGAGAATGGATTGAGAGCAGCCCTGAGGAGAAGGACTTGTGGGTATTAGTGGATGAAAAACTGAATATGACCCAGCAATGTATGCTCGCATCCCAGAAAGCCAATTGCATTCTGGGCTGCATGAAAAGAAGCGTGACCAGCAGGTCGAGGGAAGTGATTCTCCCCCTCTACTCTGCTCTGGTGAGACCCCACCTGGAGTACTGTGTTCAGCTCTGGGGCTCCCAACATAAGAAAGACATAGACCTGCTTCAGCAGGTCCAGAGGAGGGCTGTGAAGATGATCAAGGGGCTGGAGCACCTCTCCTATGAGGAAAGGCTGAGAGAGTTGGGGTTGTTCAGCCTGGAGAAGAGAAGGCTCCGGGGAGACCTTATAGCGTCCTTCCAGTTCTTAAAGGAGGCCTACAGGAAAGATGGGGAGGGACTTTTTAACAGGGAGTATAGTGATAGGATGAGGGATAAAGGTTTTAAACCGAAAGAGGGTAGATTTAGATTAGGTATTAGGAAGAAATTCTTCACTGTGAGGGTGGTGAGACACTGCAACAGGTTGCCCAGAGAAGCTGTGGGTGCTCCATCCCTGGAGGTGTTCAAGGCCAAGTTGGATGGGACTTTGAGCAACTTGGTCTAGTGGAAGGTGTCCCTGCCCATGGCAGGGGGTTTGGAACTGGATAATCTTTAAGGTCGCTTCCAACCCAAACCATTCTGTGATTCTATGATTTATGTCTTTAGCCTCTGTTACCCCATAAGTGAAATGAAAGCTATCATAACTGCCCATTTCCTTGGGGATGATGACAAGATTTTGCTAGGAAATAAAGAGGTCTGGAGCATGAGTGCTGCTAAAGAAGGTTAAGTAGAGCTGAGGGACGTGAGAACATCCTAGTTTCTGATTTTGTGTCTCTTTCCATAGGGAAAAGAGGAGGCTGAAGCATTACTTTTTACTGGACTCTTATTTCTCATTTTTGCATACTGGTTAGCTTCTTCCCTTCACACATTTCTGATCCTCTTTGCTCTGCTCTGCTCCTCCCATCTGCCACGTACACAGCTTATCTCATCCCACCCTCTTGGATGGTAATGGAAGGTTAATTATCCAGTGAGAGACAGTATGACTCCTTTCTTCTATCTCTCTGGGCACTGACATAGTGCTCATAATTATCATATCTATTTCAAATAGCATGCTAGGTATTTCAGGAGATGAAAAATGCTGTCTATTTGCTACCAGCAAATCCCGTTCTTTTCTGCTTGATCAAAATCTTTTTTTTTTTCCTTCATCTATTTTCTAAAGCAAACCAAACATGCTTTCATTGCGCACTCTATTAGCAGAAAAGCAATGTCTAATTCTTAAAAATGTCATGTTGTTTTCCTGTCCTCTTCTGTCCCTTGAGGCTAAGTAATCCCTTGTGAAAAATCTGACCCTATTATGATGGAACTGTAAGCTCAGAAGAAATCAATAAGTATCCACTTGCTGGTGTGCCAAACAAATCTGGATAAAGCACATCAAAAAGATAAGACTGATTCATTTCCGTGGTCCCAAAGGGAGAAAGCTTAGTGCATTGCTGTGCTTCCTTGCATAAACTGTAGTGACTACAGAACAGGGGATCTGCCTAGTACTTAGAGTTTCTCCCTTTCTACAAAGCATTAATCTTACTCATCTTAATTCTTCACAGAGGAAATCTTTGTTAGGTAGTCCAACAAGTAATCCTGCTAGTACTTTGGGTTCTGTAATGTAGTATCGCTGAACCCCTGAAACACTGATACTTCACTCTCTCTCACTGGGGGCAATGGGAACTGATAGTCCTGAATCCTTTGCAGATCAGACTGCAGAGAATTCATTCCAGCAATTATAATTTGTCCCCTTAGCATCTTTTTTTTTTATTAGACATAGAATTCTAGTCTTTTTAGCTATCAGAAAGTGTATTTAAATGCAGATGAATTTGAAGTGAAGTGTTTGATTCTCTTTGTGGTTTGGGAGAGGTGGGAAGGGGGACTGCAGGTTTTGCATCCTGAAGGAATCGGCTGCAGGAACAGGGAAATGAAGGAGGTTACATGACGCAGTTGTGGAGCGGCAGAGATTTGGAAAGTAATGCTTTGTAAAGCAGTGAGATTCTCAGTCTAGTCACTGAAATGTGTGTAGGAAGCAACCCTATGTTGGGCAGCCACATTGTGACTATATAAGCCTCCAGCAAGGAATATATGTTAATAGCGCTGTTATCATCACTGTTAACAGAAACGATCAAGGCAGTTTGTCTCAGGAACACCCTTTTGGACAATAGTAGCCTTCCTGCCCTCTCTTCACTTGAAGCAAGTCATAATTTACAGCTATATCAACAACAGTCACTGCAGCCCTCAGGCAACTGGATTACAACTCCAGCTAATGCACAAAGGATTGAGCAAAAGCTACACCCATTCTCTACCATATATATTCTACAAATGGCTTAAACTGGTGACAAACCCTACAAATTCCCCTGTGTCATATTTCTAATCTGGGTAGCTTGCATAGGGCTGTGAAGTCAGTGTCTATTGCTTATCCAGTTGCAAATGATTTATGATTTTGTGAGATAACCTAAACACTGAAACCCATGGCACAAATCATCTCAGGTTCAGTTTCCGTTGAATCCTAAGAGCTTGTGCTGGTGGAGCTTGTGCTTACTTTCGGATCCCTATTGCAGCAGCACAGTCAGGGCTACATCCAGAGTGGGGCAATCTGCCCTAAGCCATTAACTTGAGTCCCAAAGAGGCAGGAGGATGCCAACTTCACAAACCTGGAAAAGCTCACTCTACAGCTGAGTTATGAAACATCTGTGTTTTCTTTTTGTGTTGAGCTACAGTCTGGGGAATAAATTAAGAGTTGTTGGGTTTGAGTTTTTTTCCCTCTGTATAATGATTTTTTTTCATTAACTGAATTTTAAAAATGGGAAATATTTGTCATTATGTGAGGAATAATCTGACAGGTAACAGCCCAGCAAGAGACTGTCTGTTTGGGTCCATAAGTCTTTTTCTTTTTCTGCAAACATTCACATTCAAAGCCTCCTGCTTTCTTTTCTCTCATGAAACTTTTTTATTAAAATTATGCCAGAAACAGTCCAGATTTTCGAAAGTGAGAATTTATGACAGAACTTGGACACCCAAACCTCCCCTGGAGAAAGCATTGCCAGCTCAGAACAATCCCTGATAGGGCAGGAGACCTGGTAATGGGGGACACAGAAAAGGCTGAAGATCTCATTTCCTTCTTTTCCTCAGTCTTCACTGTCAAAGTCTGCCTTCAGCCTCGAAGAGCTGTGTGCCTTGGGGCAGAGTTTGAAGGAGACAAATATTGCTAATGGTAGGGGAAGATTAAGTCAGAGTCTGCGTAAACAAATGCATCGGCATAAGTGTGGGGACGTGTACAAGTCCTTGGGATGGGATGGCATGGATCCAAGGGTTATGAGGCAGCTGGCTGGGGTCATTGCAAGGCCACGCTCTATCATATTTGAACAATTATGGTAATTGGATGAGGTTCCTAATGTCAAGAAGAAAGGCAGACGTCACGCCCACCCCCAAGAAAGGCAAGAAGGAGGATCTTTCTTAGCAAGAACCTTGCTAGCAGGACAATTACCTCAATTCAGTATTCATAAGGCTGCATTTGGAGAACTGTGTCCAGCTTACAGGAAGGAGTCCAGCAGAGGACCACAGGGATGGTTGGGGAGGGACATGGGAGGAGACACTGAGACAACAAGGTTTGTTTAGCCTCAAAAAGAGAAGGGGAATAGGAAAGCTAATTGCCATCTTCCACTACCTGGAGGGGGGCTACAGAGGAGACAAAGCCAGATTCTTCTCAGAGATGCACCAGGAAAGGTACAAGTGGCAATGTATGCAGTTTGCAGTAAGGCAAACTCTGACTGAATGTAAGGAAAGAAAATTTCATCCTGAAAGCGACTATGCACTGGAACAGGTGCCCAGAGAGGCTGTGGAGTCTCAGTCTTGAGCAACTTCACCTAGCTTTGAAGTTAGCCCTGCTATAAGCAGGAAGTCTGGTCAGATGGCCTCAGGGATGCCTTCCAGCCTGTGGTTCTATGACTCTTAAGTGTTGAGGCTGGAGAGTCTTTCATGGGCTGTCTTTCCTGTGTGTATTCCCAAAGAGTAAAAGACAACAAGAGAGTCAGGACATAATACATAACTGTTAAGTCACAAAATAATTTCCTTACCCCATTAGAACAAATAAGGAAAGTAAAATACTTACTTAAGTGGATCAGACTATTCTGTTCTTAGCTTACTGTTGTTTGGAGGGTTATGATTCCAGGTGAAGAACATGGGTACTATCACTTACTATAAAAGCAAGACTGTTTTGCAAGGCACCTTCTGGCTTTTTAGCAGTAGGCTAGATTTATTTGCAATGACTAGAATTTCTTCCAGTGTGTCTGAATGCTTTCAAAAGTAAGGAAGTCCGAAGTGATGCTGCTGATGGCTCAGTGAGGAGATCATGACTTCTAGTGTGTGGAATGCAGCATCATCTGACACATCTGTGTGCTGGCCTTCAGCTGGGATCTTCTTTTCCTGCAATCCCAACATTGCATTGCATCATCAGTCAAAGCTGTTCTCTTTTAACTCCTAAATTTAACAAGTGTCTAAAACCTCCAAATCCACATAAAAGATGCTAATCTCTAAGATTGTTCTGACATCTTCTTTTGATGCTGGAGCTCATTCATCTTACGATCTTTCCACTATGAAAGTGAATATGCTGGGGTGAATAAAATCAACATGATAGACAGACAATCATTTATTAAAATGATTAAAAACACTGCTCCTTAATGCATCATCAGCTTGGTATGGACATTTACCAGCAAGCATAATCTTACTAATATAGTGAGGCCAATACAAGTCTATACCAAAGACTTATGGAAAAACCATCTGGTTGCATGACATCGCTATTACTTTCAAGCAGCACACAGTAATTTCACCACTTTCAATTCCACTTTCAAATTTCCGTTCTACAAGAATCTGTAGGAACATCTTGTATGCATTCACCACCCACACAAACACATGCGTACACACGCATAGTGTAAAATAGTCCATTATTGGTTGTTATTCATATGCCGTTTAGTCTCATATTTACAGCTGCAGTTTTGCCAGCTGAGATGACCAGCCTAGTTAACACAGTGGCAGCACAAGTGTTGCCACACAAGTATTGCCTCAGCTGACATTTGCACCAGTGCTAGTGCAAAAGTGAGAAGTTACCTGTCTAGAAACTGCCTGAGTATCCGAAAGTAAACCTAGCTATCTGTTTTCTTCTGAATGTGAAATGGGACTGAACTCCTTCATGTGTCTTGGTGAGTTTTGCTTGTGTTTCGGCTCATCTTCCAGACTTGGAGGAAATGGCAGACTGAATGTGCAATAGGCACAGGTTCCCAAGGGTTTTGAATGCCCTGTGTCACTCTCAGTTAGCACTCTGCAAAGCACAATAATGGCCTTAGGACACTCTCTTATGACAGGGCAGATCTGTGTGATGTCCCAGGCCAGGTCTGCACCTTCTGCAGAGCAGTGCTATACACAGAGTCCTTGCAGCAGCCAGCTCACCTCAGTTCCTCTGTGGTGTCTGAACACCATCCTGCTTGCAGGGCTGATTTTTCCCAGCTCCACACTTCCTCCTGTTGGCCAAATCCAAATTCATCATCACTGAGCAGCCTCAGCTCCCATGTCTTCCTATGAAAAAAATCTGCTCCCAAAATGTTGTCATTCTTTTCTGTCATGTAAAGAGCCACTCCCATGCACCTTCCTTGAGACCCTTACGCACACCCTAACTCATGCTTCAGTTCATCCTGCTTAGCAAGTGTGCTTGATGATATGAGGCTGTGTACTCCACCTTATATTAATACCCAGACTTTGAGTCCAGAAAAACCCCTTTAGCAGCCTCATGGACTAGTAATGATTCATCTCTCTAATAAAAGGTTAATTCCATTTTTTCTTGTCCATCTTATCTCTTGGCCCAGAAACAAGCTACAAACATTTTTTGCATATAAAGCTGCCAAAACCCGGACGTCTTACACAAGAGCAGCTGCTTAGGACTTCATCCTTAGTTGGCTGGCAGTGCAGTGCTAGAGCAGAGCCCAGTTTCCTCCCCTCCTGGCTGCAGCACAGCTTTGATTACACAGATCCTTGAACCTGCAAGTTCCCACATGGCAGCAAGATCTCTGCTTTGGCTTTGATTGGGTCATCAAAGTTTTAGTGATGTCATTGCCATGCACCTAATCTGGGGATGCCCTGCAGCCCTGAAAAGAAAGTTGTTCAAGGGAGGATATTTGCACACAGGTGCATCTGCCAACAGGACAGTTTCATCAGTTTTAGGGCAGAGGCTTACTTCCGTAATTAACTTCATGCTACAAACAAGAGCTGTCAGTTCACTTACAATGTCCTCAGCATCTCTGATGGTCGCCTTGATACTCCATGTTCCCATTCTTTGCAAGCTTTTTTCTTTTTTTTTGGCCTCTGATTTATAGAAAATATCATGTCTTTCTTCTTCTTCCTCCTCCCCCACATACCTTTAATGCTTCACACTATTTCTTGGCATTTATCAATATCAAACCCTCATCAGCCCGTGCATAACTAGATAACAGCTGCATTACTCGTGGGTGAGTGCAAGTCCCACCCCTGTTACTGTGCCTTGGAGTTTCAGCTGACAGCCTGCTGTGCATTGCATGTGGACAGCCTCTCCAGCCTTGCACTTCTTTCTCAACCAAAGGACTGACTTATTCTCTCTTCTGCACTACTGTGCAGAGTTTAATAAAAAAAGGTAAGACATCAGCTTACACAGCTGATGATACAGATGTAGAAAGCAGTATTAAAGCCAAACATTGGATGTTTCATGAAGCAGAAGCGACAATATATGCAGCAATTTCTTGTGTTCAGTGGCATTCATACTTTGGGGTTCTTTCCAGATTGAACATTTGTTATTTGATTACTGTAGGAGTTGTCTATGCAAAAATATACTGCTATTTGCTTATCAATGTACTTACACAACTGCAGTAACTCTGCTAGTGTTCTGTGTGGGCATTCTTGTGCTGTAACAAGGCCATAAGCAAAGGGAGCTGTGCTGGACGGTATGTGCCTGTATTGCTTGCATAAACCAGTGAGCACTCGAGCTCACAGTGAGCTTCTGTATCTTGAAAGAAGCAAAAGCATCGGATCTTATGCATCATCCTTCTAAACTCTCCCTATTTTCTTATAATTACTTTCAGTCCTTGGTACCACTGTGGATATTCTTTGTAACAGTCTCTTCTCAAGCACTGATTCTGCACTCTTAACACTGGCAGCAAGCCCCCTAATCAGGCAGAGTCCACAGGCCTGGATGGATGCAAACGTAATACGCAAAACTCATTTCTCAGGATTGGAATGCTAGTAAGAAATGGGTCCTTTGAGCATTTCCACCCTAAGATATATTCTTTATGAGGCACCATGCTGTACAACACTAGGAAACACTCACAGTGTTAAATAGGGCTGAAGCCAGTAGTGTAGAATTAAGCAGGGCTCCATAAAAATAGCTTTTAGATTAAAGGAGGAAGGAAAAGAGGAAATGGTAGTCATCAAGGTGTGAGATGACACTAGCCTAGTAGAGAACTTCAGCTGTGTAAAAGTGGAGTTATTTGTGAGAAGCTGCAAGATATAGACTCAACTGGCCTAAGGAGATAAACAACTACATTAAATATGATGTCCAGATTACAGGTCTAAATAAGAAAATGGTATCATAAGAAATTAAGGCAAAAGGTCCAATATATTAGTTAAGGTTAAAATGGCAGCCAGACATCACAAGCAGAAGTTCAGTTGGAAAAAAAGAGAAATCAGCAGGGATGCAGTAACTTTTCCAGTCTTCCACATTCAGGTGGTCACTTCCAGCTGGGCAACGCATGTCTGCAGCAGCTCTGCACAGCAGTGTGGCAATGACTTGTCTCCCTGGGGTAAAACTGGGTGTGTTTCAGAACTAAATAAAAAGAGGCGATCAGTGGTGGTTGTTTAAATGCTGATGCTTCTGTAACTAGATCTGCCTTTTGCAATGCCAGTGGTGCATGATGCATTTGTGCTAGCTCAACATTCAGCCTGAGAAAATAGAAATCCAGCTATTGAGTAGAGACCACTTTAAGACATTTGCTCTTCTTTTATGTCTACTAGTGGAGAGGAGCTGTTCAGCTGTAGCAGGGTGCAGGTGCATACTCTCTCCATAAGGATAATCCAGTCTGGTGTGCAAGTTCCTGGTCAAGTGACAGAGACCCACAAAGGTAACTGCAGCCCACTCACCCTTTTCCCCTGCTCTCCATGTGCATTTTACCATGTCTTCATAAGTTGTCACAAAGCGAGAACTGGCACATGCTACATGCCTATTTATCCTGTGACTGTTTAAAGCAGCACAGAGTTGCACATCATAGCATCCTTTCTGAAGATCTGTTGCCAGAGTTTTCCTCCCATCATAGAACTCCACACCCATATTTGCTGGCTGTTGAATTGCAGGCTGATTTGAAGGCAAGGGGCTTTGTTGTTTAAAACTTTGCCCCTGAATACTGTTTGTGCTCCTTTACATTCAGGGAGTTAAAAATTCTGGTATAAATCAGTGCTTTTGCTCTCATGCATTTTGGGCCTACCATCAAATGCAGGCCATCACTCTCCCCTTCTTTTTCTGAAAGCCCCTGCAAACTTTGCTTCTGGCAGTATCTCAGAATATGACTGCAAGGTTGTTTTAGTTGACTCCCACTACTCTGCTCCCCTTTGCAGCACACTGCTTGTTTGCAAAGAGAGTTATTTTGCCTCGTGTCAGCGTGCAAGTCTGAAGGGAACTTTTTATAATTGTAATTACAACTCTCAACAAAATCAATGGCACTTTCATTATTGGTATGAAGCATCCATTTTCTTTTGCCCCCAAGGAATGGATGCCTTATTGCAGTATGATGTTACAGTAGAGGCTGACAATTAGCAGTTACGGAGTAAATCCACATCACAAGAAAGCTCTGTCATGAGGCTGCCTATAATAGGCAGCCAGCAGAATTTGGCTCCTACTTACACTGAATTCTTTTATCAACAAATTTGGCATCAAAGGAACTACAGTCTGCTAGATTTTCTGAGCTTGCCTGAACCTCACTGATCTGGTGGCCTCTGTCCTCATAGCAGCTCTTGCTATGAGTTGGAAAGTTGGAGAAGTGTTATTGTTTCAATTTAATATGGGAAAAGGAGGTTCTCAAGCAAATGCCTACCCAATGTGACACATCAGTGCAGGGACTGAAATTCCTCAGCTTTCTTTTTAGGCACTTGACCTGGCTCACAGTAGATACCTGTAGATTCAACAACAGGTGCCAGAGGATCTTGCTCCTGCACCATTGCGCAGGATCACACTGCTGCTCTGGTCTCACCCATGCTTCTGATTTTCTTCCCTATGAACACAGGGACAACGGGAAGAGAAAGACAGAGGAGCCTGGTGCATGCTCAAGCTTTACCCTGTTAAGGGCCTTGGACATAGCTGGGACATGTCCCAGCCCCAGGAATACGAATGTGTTTTCCAGAAGCACAGGGGCAGATTAAGGCACTGTGGGACATTATGACTACCCTAGGCCAGTGCTGTTGCTTCTTCCCTCCACTGCTTTATCCTGCCTCTGACAAGGGTGCACGAGTTGTGCTGATAGAGCTGCTTGTGTGGTCACTGTGTGAACCAGATTGGGAGAGTCCATCCGAAAAATAATTCCCTTTTTGTTATTTTCTCACTGGAGTGGTTGCGCAAGGCTGTTTACAGCACAGCTGTACTACTGAGGCATAGCGTGCCACTGGATGGGGTGTAAATGACAGAAGGCATCTCTGGGGAGGGGTCTGTAAGGAAAGGAGGGAGATGATACTTTAAATCAGAATAGCTGTGAAACTCTTTGTAATGTAAAACTACAGCCGAAGTCAGTTATCTCATCTTCTTGGGCTTTCTCTGTGATCACTAGGGAGAGATAAGCTCTTTCAGAGTGATGGGGAGCAGGAGTCCTTATCTCCCTTCATTGATTATAGAGGGACCCCAGACAGTGAAGTGCTTAATGTTACATGATACAAATACCCCTAAAGCAAGCAGTGAAGCCAGACCTCCACCATCTCAGGCATTTTTCCTCATGTTGTCTTCATATTAAGGAAATAAATAACTTTCATTCTTGTGCCAAGAGCCTGCCAAAATAGCAGAACCATGCTCCTGAGTGTAAAATTATTTTGTAACAGCCAAAAAATGGGAATCTGAATCCTAACTACAACTACAAGCCCTGACACTCCTCATCTCCATGGGTTTTTTTTTGTTTTCAGAAATTATACCATGTTTAAGATAGGGGCCTACCCCATTCCTACCTACTATAGACAATCTTTTAAAGTCTGCCTTGACTTCTTTTTTGTTTCTTCTGGGTAAGCCTTTCTTAGTCTGTGAGCCACATTTCACCTCTGAGATTGCTTACCCAGCTCCCACTCCACCCTGAACTGTGCTGCAAAATGCTCCTTCATTAATTCAAATGGAGTCTGGGCTAAAAAGGAGGGGAAACTGCACTATACCATATTCTAGCTGAGCTGGAACAAGGAGGCTGCAGTTCCCTGTCCATCAATACCAGTTTCTGTGCTCTGCAGAATCATGTGGCAGTGCACATTTGATATGGGTGAGTCATGAGGTCAGGATGCTGTTTTGGGCAGATTAGTTGCAGGAGAGCAGATCTTACCTGCTAAGCTACTCCTTCAAAACATTTTGAACATCTTTCAGCCAGCAAAGTGAGTATTAGTTCAGCGCCTGGCATCTTGAGACCGCAATGGTTTTGATCCATGACTATGTACCCTGAAAGTGGAATTACCATCTCAGGGAAGCCCAGCTTGAGAAATGTCTGCCAGCAAAGCAAGCATCCTATATTTTCTCTTGTTAGGATGGGATTTATACTCGCAGACACTCTGGTCTAGCCATATCAGAATTTGCAGTGCTTATTTATATAAGCTGAAAAAAGACCACCCAGCTATGCAACCACACAGTTGTCAGCAGCCATCAACCAAGAAAAATGATTTTGCCTGTTAATTGACCACTGAATAGCATGCTGTGACTTTCTGTCTTTCTTTGCTTTGCTCATTCTCTCTGTGAATTACAGACCAAGACATCTACCATACTGTAGGTCTATTTTTTGGCATTTTTTCAGCTGACAGACATACAATTCAGTTCACACACACTGCACTAAACATGGTTATAGCACAATCAGATTGTAGATTTATTTTAGTTAAGTTTTTCTGTAGATGTAGATTATACAATAGCTGCACTAAGATAGACTTACCTCGTTAAAATGTACTACATAAAAGTCCTAACCATATCAAGAACTAATCAGATCCCACAAGAAGATACAGTTTCATGGTATACATTAGAATTAAAGCATGTATCTTTCAAAGAGTTTGCTGTATTTAAATTGAAGTTATAACCTTGTTGTGTTTTAGATCATTCCAACCCCCAGTACTGGCACACATAGTTTTAGTTTATGTCTGTCTTCTGTGGCATACATCCAGTGAAAACAAGACATAAGACAATGTCAGAATGTCCTTATGCAGAATCACACTGTTTAAGTAAATCTGTGCAGCATTGTACTATTTGTTAAACTGTTACACCTTCC
Source organism: Harpia harpyja (assembly GCF_026419915.1). Classification (NCBI taxonomy): domain Eukaryota; kingdom Metazoa; phylum Chordata; class Aves; order Accipitriformes; family Accipitridae; genus Harpia; species Harpia harpyja. The sequence continues at coordinate 23,041,837 of NC_068952.1, forward strand.
TGTTTAGAATTTGCTATTCCCTTCCCACTCCCCCACCCAAATACGCTTAATTAATATTTTTTTGCATTCTGCTTCAGCCCATGTTTAATGAAACCCTCCACATAAAACCATGAGCAAAGTCATTCCTCTTATAACAAAATGCAAGATTATTCTCAACCTGGTAATGAGAGTTTAAGCTATTTATAGTCAGTCAAAATGAAGTAATTAACAGTATGTAAGAGTTCCTTGGTAAGTCTTTGCCTCTTTCTTACAAATTTGCACATGCTGATGAGATGACCATTAGCAATTTCCTCCCTCCTCTTCCACTTGTATTTGGAAGAAACAGGAGCACAGAGGCTGTCATACAGCAGTGTAAGCACTCCGGCAACAGTGCCAGGTGAAGGTGGCCCTGCCCTGTCGTTGTTTGGGGAGCATCATCCCCACACCTCTGCAGACTGGTCCCTCACTCATGCTGACATAACTATTTGTGGGGCCATGCCATGAGCTAGACCACTGAAAGAAGATGAGTTGCAAATAGGTGCATCTCTCCCTTCTCCCAAAGATCTATTTTTACTGAGGTCCATTTCAGTGCTGTGGTTCCCAGCACAGCCCCACGAACGGTTGTGATGACGCAGTGGAGGGACTGGTATGAACAAGCAGCTAGAGATGGATGGGATGGGGCCAGAAGCTCCCCAGATGGGTTCATTGCTGAAATCCCTGTATCATGGCAGTGCAGCCTGATCAGATAGTGCTGGTAAACCAACACCCAGTCCCAGCCAAAGGCAAGGTCTGGCGGGTCAGTGCTGAATTACTGGCTGGCCATGCTGACTCAGGAGAGATAAGAAAAAGATGTGGACTGTTCCTGTGATAGATCGTCTATCAGGCAAAGGTCCAGAGGGGAAAATATGACTTGTATTTTAGGGGCTGTACCGTGATACAGAGTTGTGTTGCAGCAGCACTAGCAGCAGAATGCCATTTTACCAAACAGATATACACAGAGAGTAAGATGGGCCCTGTTTCAAATGCTTCAAAGATCAGCAGGTGATGATGGAAAATACTGTATTTGCCCTTAATTCTCCCCATATGTCAGAGAGGTAAGCCATCTCCTGAAGGATGAAACATAATAGCTCTATTTTCCCATTTCAGAATTTTCCCCATTTCTTTCACCTGGCTGGGGGAGGTCTCTGCATCTACTGGTGACCCCCAGTTTGGCCAGATGGCCACTGGCATGCCCCATTGCTCCCAGTGATACTGGCACTGGAAAACCCAAATGCCACCAGTGTCTGAGTAAGGTCTATCAATTACCAAACATGGGGTCTGGAAGGAACTTTCCCTCAGTTCAACCTACCAAGAACTGGTTTATCTATATCTATCTGTCTTGTCTTCTCCTGTAATGTAGGGGCACACTCCTAAATCTTATGCATATTGTTTATCTAACATATCCTTTATAGGGCAATACTGCAGGGCACTAGTAACACCCTTTGATACCCTGATGTCTTCCTATGGCACAGTTTGTGTTGTAGCCTTCCCTACAGAAGTTTGCTGTAGGGTACAGTAGAGAGATCTGTGGTCCATGGTAGGGCATGGAGCAGATGACATGTGGAGTCTTTTGGAAGAGAAGTATCTTACAGGGTTGCCTGCAACTGCAGAAGTACTGAACCAAGGTTATTAGCCACAAACCAGGCTTTTTTTGCATGTTAAAGGGAATGACAGAGTCCCTCAACATTTCCCTTTGCAGTTTCTCTCTTCCATGCTTAGCCCTCACAACATAGCTGTAAGGAATATCTCGGGTTCCTGAAACTTTATTGCTGTTTTATCTTCTGGAGTGACAAAGAGCCTTTTGTGATTAGCACTGTTTCCTGCCTACAGTGATGCTTTTCTTCAGGACCTCCCTTAAAATCCCTTTGGAAATTTCACTGGCACTCACATAACTCACTGTTATATTATCCCTTCCATGCCTCAGTCTTCTGATAGTAGTGCCCACATGACTAGCTCATGAGTTGGTCTACTGAGTGCATTACCCTGCACCACTGCTTTTCCATAGTCATGGTCTTCACATTATGGTTTGGAGTAAAACTCTATCTGCCCAAACCCAAAATATCTCTGTCAGTCTTCTCAGGTCTCTCTGAAACTGAAGCACGGCTTCAGTCCAGTGCAAACATCCACACATCTGCTATCCCCATGGTCTCTCCTGGCTGCCAGATCCAAACCAGAAACCACACAGTTGTGTTAGCATGGTCCTGCCCCTGAGCGCATAAGCCTCGCTGAGAGGCAGAGGCTCTGAGCTCAGATGTAAGTACCATGCTAAGGCCGTTACTTCTGTGTCAGAACTGGCTCACATCCAGGCGGCTTGGGGAGCAAGCAGACCAGCCCTGGGACCACCTGCACTCATATGTCTAGAGACACTCTCACCATTGCTAGCAGGCAAGGGCTAAATCTACAAAACACAATGCTACTTCATACTGCAGACTCTAATGCCCAGCTGTCCTGACACAGAGCAACTCCCCGCCCCAGGTCCCCAAGTCCCCTGCAACAGGAGAGTTAAGAACCTAAAAACATTACTTCTTAGAGGAGAAACCCAAGTTTTACATCTAATGGTGTAAAAAGGAATATAGTCTAAGCAAGGGAAGGAATATAGTCTAGCAATGGATCTTGTCCTAAAGCTAAACACTTAAATTATGTTAGCCCTGTTAAAAAAACAAAAGATAACTGAATATTCCTCTGCTCAGCACCTTCAAATGCTCTAATCTCTATAGTGCAGTTAGGCAGAAAAGTTTCTCTGTGGATCTGGGATCACTATAAGAGCTTCATCCACTACCTGTGCAACTTGGCAGCAGTAGAGAAGCCAGCTGCAGCATCAGTGGTGAAATGCTTGCTCACTTAGGTGGTATCCTGGTTTCAGCTGGGATAGAGTTAATTTTCTTCCTAGTAGCTGGTATAGTCCTATATTTTGGATTGAGTATGAGAAAAATGTTGATAACACACTGATGTATTTAGTTGTTACTAAGTACTGTTTACACTAAGTCAAGGACTTTTCAGCTTCTCCTGCCCAGCCAGCAAGAAGGCTGGAGGGGCACAAGAAGTTGGGAGGGGACACAGCCAGGACAGCTGACGCAAACTGGCCAAAGGGATATTCCATACCATATGATGTCATGCTGTCCTGGTTTCAGCTGGGATAGAGTTAACTGTCTTCCTAGTAGCTGGTACAGTGCTATGTTTTGAGTTCAGTATGTGAAGAATGTTGATAACACTGATGTCTTCAGTTGTTGCTCAGTAGTGTTTAGACTAAAGTCAAGGATTTTTCAGCTTCTCATGCCCAGCCAGTGAGAAAGCTGGAGGGGCACAAGAAGTTGGCACAGGACACAGCCAGGGCACCTGACCCAAACTGGCCAACAGGGTATTCCATACCATGTGACGTCCCATCTAGTATAGGAACTGGGAAGTGGGGGCAGGGAATCGCCACTCGGGGGACTGGCTGGGTGTCAGTCGGCGGGTGGTGAGCAATTGCACTGCTCATCATTTGTACATTCCAATCCTTTCATTATTGCTGATGTCATTTTATTAGTGTTATCATTATCATTATTAGTTTCTTCTTTTCTGTTCTATTAAACCGTTCTTATCTCAACCCAGGGGTTTTGCTTCTTTTCCCGATTTTCTCCCCCATCCCACTGGGTGGGGGGGAGTGAGTAAGCGGCTGCGTGGTGTTTAGTTGCTGGCTGGGGTTAAACCACGACACATGCTCAGCATGTAATCTAGGGGGAAAACTGCTTGGGAACTGGCTGAGCATCAGTCAACTGGTGGTGAGCAATTGCATTGTGCATCACTTCTTTTGTATAGTCTAATTATATTATTATTATTATTATTATTATCATCCCTTCCTTTTCTGTCCTATTAAACTGTCTTTATCTCAACCCATGAATTTTGCCTTTTTTTTTTTTTTTTTTCCCAATTCTCTCCCCCCATCCACTGGGGCAGGGAGAAGTAAGCAAGAGGCTGTGTGGTGTTTAGCTGCCTGCTGGGTTAAACCACGGACAGGTGGAAAATTATTAGCATAGTTTTCTTGTTACCTAACAGTGGTCTGAATTCCTGAAAGGGATAAAGGAAGAAGATCATCTTCATTCTTTCCAGCTGCACCAAATAAACAGCATTCCTCTTCCATGTTTGTTATTGCTTACAGAGCAGGCAGAGACACCCATTTCCTTCTCTAGCTTTGATGCTTATGAAAAATTGGAAATTGTAGGGACACACCCTGCAGCTGCCTTCAGCCAACAAAGGGTTAATTGAAATTGCCCCTCCATATGGCACTCTTGAGAAGGATGATAAAACCTTATCTAGACTGAAGAAAAAAAATCTCACCAAAATAACAAGCATTGCATTGAGGAAAAGGAGGTTCAATGAACAAAAGCTTCTTACTGCTAGGAAGTTTTGCAGCTTTACTGTATTTGTATAGTCAAAGCAAGCAACCTTTCCCCACACTTTATCACAAATATGAAGATATCAACTGAAAGTACTGCACAGTTAATTTTGGCTTGAGAAGCAATATAGTTTATATTAGTGTCGGGCAACTTTATCTAGGGCTTCTAATGATATAAGCATTTGTCTGGTTAAAAACAAGATATTGCAACTCTGATCAACATGTTTATAACCTGTCTAGGGTAGACCAAAATTTTTAAATTTGAATCTAGAAAATTGCAACCATAATCAACACTGTTGTAGCTCCCTCTTTACACTTGTGCAGTGCATCTCTAATTACAATGTGTAAATTGCCTTAAGGACATAGTGAATTCTCCAGACATTTGGGGAACAAAGCCCTTAGGAGATGTAGCTTCAGGACTGAGTTAAACCTCAAGCCCTGTAATTGGGTTGAATATTTAGTCTTAGCTTCTGTAAATTGCAAATTTATGGAAACAGCCACTGAAACAAACACTGAGCTGAGATGAATGAGTATGGCTACTCAGGGCTTTGTGCCTTATAAGTGTAATAATCTGAAGTGAATCTGAATAATGTCTGCCTTTGCTCACTCAGATGGGTGGAGATTCACCCCACTGTCTCATGTCATTTTAGCTCAGCCTTTTTTTGAGCTGCTGACCTCTCTGAAGTGGTAATACTTCTGTGGGGCCTGAGTCTCCAGAAGCCAACATACTATACAAACATCAGTAACTTAACTCCTAACACTCCAGATAGCCAGGGAAAGATAATCAAAGTCTGTTTTGTAGGCTTTAGCTCCAAGAGATCAACTGGGCTAAGATGGGTGTTGAGCTGAAGAGAAGGGGTGGGGAGAATTTGTATCTTCTCCTGAGGTGTTATCTATCATATTCAGCTGTTCTTAAATTTTCCAGTGAATGGCTCACTTTTGCCTTCCTTTCAGAACTGCTTTCTTCTATTTGCAGTTATATAACATTCCTATGCTGTCTTCAAGGACTACCATAAGGAAAGTAATGTATTTTACCTAAGGCAAGTACTAAGGCTGTTAAAAAACTTCTATGATTTAAAAGGTGACAGAAACACTTTTCTATCACATGATGTAAATTGAACTAAGTTAGGTTACTTTGGCTGCTTATGCTCTTATAATGCAAAAGCAGACATGGAGTAGTAGAGGAAAAATGTGCTTTAGCTTTTCATTTCAACATTTAAATTGATTTTGTCCATTAATATAATTATAGCAGGATAGCTATACTGACAATCTTCCTAATGGAAAACATACCTTATGGGTGTAAACTAATTAGCTGAATTAAATAAACTGGATGTCCCAAAGGATTAATTTTTTTTTTTTCCCCTTGCTGTTTGTTATTCTGTTTTAGTTGCATCTATATCAGTAGAGGTGTGATTTTAACTTTCATTCTTTCTTCTGGGCTTGCATCCCTTTTCTTTTGGTTTCCATGAAAATTCTCATGAGCAAATTCAAGTAGTTTAATAGAAGCAAAGTCAATTTGCAGCAAATATCAGATAAATAAAAAATTAATACAGACCTTGAAAATGCAGCTCTCCTTTCCTGGAATGACTGCACACAGGGACTGAAAAAACCCAAACATATCAAATAACTGGAAGGTTTCAGTGGAACCAGTTTGAAAAGTAGTAGCCAGGTACCTGTAAACACATTTCAGCTGGGGAATACAAAGCAATACTCATGGTGCCCTGAGGCTGGACACACAGCATGAGGGACTGCACTGGCATCACTTCTTCCCATCGGCTGGTACAGAGTGACCTCCCCAGTGGCCTGTACCCTTGGAGGAAGAGGGGGAAGGAATGAAGTGGTGTAGTGGAGATACAAATCTTGGGTCAAACGTAAGAAATGAAGTTTTCATGCTCTGAATTTTTGCCTTCTTATGCCTGTCCCTCTAAATAAATCACACCCCGAAGTACCCAACAGATTTTGGTGGGTTTACTTTTATCAGCTAGGGGGAGGAAAGGGGCATAATTTCTCACCAGTATGTGCTGTGCCAGCAGATATCCTACAGTTGACCCAATTATTCCCCAAAGTGGTTTTGTCAGTGCAGTTAGTTAATAGGTAGTTCACCATATCTGAATGTAGGACCATTCTACTGCTCTAAATATGTCCTCACTAGAAGTTAGCATGGTATATGGATGCCTTATGCCCTAAGTAACACCTAGAGTAACAGAACCCAAAAGCTATTTGCCAGAATCAGGCAGAAGCTGAAGTTCCTCTAAGACCCCACTGCTGCTGAAAGCAGAGAACACCCCTAACTCTGCCCATCCTTTGGGCCACTGTGATGCTCACTAGGGGATGCTCACATGGGACCTGCCCCTGCTTAGAATGAGTTTTACCAATAAAAAGCTTTTGTTTCCTCCTAGGTCAGGCCCCTGGCCCATCTGACTGTGTGGGTACAAAGGACTAGTGGCAGCACATGGGAAGGGACAGAACTGCATGAAGTGCAGCATTAAATCAAAGATAATCGGGGAAGTATATCTTAAGTCAATAAATAATGTTGATAGGTGAAAGAATATGAGCAAATTCCTTTCTATTCGTGACAACTGTCCACGCAGAAAGACAAAACTGTGCCAGATAGTTATGTTAGTTACAGCAAGGAATTGGTTCAGTTCTAGTTAAAAAGTTGCTCATATACAGAGTAAGAGAGGAGTGATAAGACACATTAACCCTTGAATTATTGAACAGAATGTTTCAATTTTAGTTTGGTTGGAGAAGAAACAGAAACACTTAAGCTGCCATTTTTTTTTTTTGGATGTAGCCCAAGATGTGGGCGGTAAAAAAGCATCAAAAAAGGTTGCAATTGATTTGGAGCATATGGCAAAACTCTTTGTCAAGGAAAAGGAGGGAAAAAATTGTTTTGTTTGCTGGAAGAAAAATAAATGAGAAGACCAAAGCAATTCAATCTGCTAAGTGTGAAATGCATTAGGAGGATACGAGTGTTGCACAGCTGAATGCTGCGCTGTCACTGCCAGACACTTCCCTGCTGGCTCCTGATCCTGGAGCTCTGAAGTAGGTCTGGCAGCTCCAGCCCTATCTCAGTCAGATCCAGAGCTCTGGGCTGTGGGGATAGGAGCATATTGCTCCAGCCCAGCATAGACAGAGAGGAGCTGAGGGAGGTTTTACAGGTATTTTGAAACAGAAGGAAAAAGCTTTTAAAGTATTTTGAAACAGAAATGCAAGCAATATGTACCTTATTCAGATATGGATGGCATTGACATCTGGAAAGCGCACATCTGTAGTAAAAAATCCAAAGTTTCTCCTGTGTTCCCAGGCTCTGCATCACCAACACTGCCACTGTGGAGTTCTTAGCAGTCTCCTTCCCCATGTACCACCATCACTTCAGGTATCAGGTTAGCCTTGGTAGGAGATGAGGACCTGCTTTGTTAACTCTTTCCATCTACCAGAGCGTGCCTAGTTTAATCACAGGCTCTGTGTTGCTTCAGTGAAAGAACATAATTGCCCTCTTTTCTCTCTTTTGGAAGAGAAGGAGGGTCTGAAAGATATCTAAAAGTAAAAGCTACTCCATAAAACTTTCTAAAACTGCCACGTGCAATTTACACTGCTCTTAGGAAACCACTGTGCTTTGTGAGATAAGTTAAAATTTGTTTGCAAGTGAAGCCACAGAGATGAAGCCACTGACTGCAGAACCCAAAGCAACCCTGCAAACTTTATTGTTCTCAGTTGACTGCTTTGAACTTCAACTCACTGGGAATGAATAGAGACCAAACCTACTCTATCATGTAGGCTTTGTGATCTTTTGTCAATCATGTACTATGAATGGAAAGGGCACTGATGGTCTTTCTTGGTTTAGGTATGCCCTTTTATTGAACACACAAAATAGAGATAATTAATTTATATATCATTGAAGTTACATCTGATAGTCCAAGTGTTGATCAAAGTGCCATGAGTGGTAGATTATAACTTAAAAATCAGCATGTGGCCTAATGAAGTAGTACAGGAGGAAACCTGAGAGAAGAGGGACATCAGCCACAACAGAGCTTGTGAAGGGATGCCACCATGAGATGTTAGGAAGCCCACATTTATTCCCTTTTGACTCATTCATGAAGGTTTTGTGCTCCAGCTAATGGGTTGGGAAGTTATTTCTGTGGACCTTTTGCTGCTTGAATCTCTCTTTGTCCACTTTGCTCACAAAAGGCTTTTGTCCACTTTGCTCACAAAAGGCTTCATCTTCCCTTAGATTTAGAAGTTTGCTGCTGGAAAGTGTTAGACAAAATGTTTTGAGGAATCCATGTTTATAAATTAATAGATAATGGTGGCAGAAGAGATTGTAACAATTCCCTTGTTCAACTTCTCTAAAATCCAACTGAAGAATTTCATTTTAGCACAACCAATTTATCTCCTGCCTAAGCATATGGAGCTCTCTCATTACTGTAATAATACAAGATGCTGGCACACATCCTTCAGAAAAGAGAATTTTAAATCTTTCCCAGGGCAGATCAAACCTGGTAGTGAATTATTTCTGCAGGACTTTACCTCTGCAGCTTAGCCGGGGAGCAAAGAGGAAAAAAGGTATTATAATTCAAAACAGCCCAGCAGACTGATTTTTTTTTCACTTTCACCCTTTCTTTTTTTTTTTTTTTTTAGTTTGACTAAACAAAAGTTAGACCAATCCAGCTTTGAAAAAAGTTTTGGATTGCTAGGCATCCAGATACACCCCAAAATCTCAGATGAGAAGTTTACAGCAGTCAATCAGGCTCTTACTCTCTTCCACTTACCATGGAGAGAGCTGGGAAAACAGCTGTACTTTCTGTTCTGATACTAGCTGGAGGGTCCTTAAAATGAAGTCCATAATCAGCCTTTATGATATTAAAATGTGTTTTAGATAGTTAATATGCAATTAGAACTTAATGATTTGAAGTACTTCAGCTGCTGACCAACTCCATGCAGTGCTTTAAAATGTGATTCTACTTTGAAATGTGTTAAATAGGAAAGAAATCGTAAGTGCTGATAACCCTGTCGTGTGTTCAGAGTTGCCTCAGATGATTTTAGTGTCCTGTTGTGTTAGTTGCTTTGTTATTGTGTTGAAGGGGGACTGGGCAAAGAAGCAAAGTTGTGAGCATAGGCGCATATTTCTTTTCTAAGAATACACTTTATTTGTCCAGTCCTTTTCTTCAGATGATCTCATAGTACTATGCCAGGACTAATCTATTCCATGTCTCTGAGATGCACCCTCGGTGGCAGAAGAGAGGAGGATTTAAATGCAGGACTGTGCTTTCAGGAGCCTGCCCTAGGAGCTTTGCAGGGGGTTTGTCCAAGGACTCTTGGCATTAGCAGCAGACCAGAGAACAACGCCCAGGAGGCCTAGCTCTTGGTCTTTTGCTCTAACCTCAAACTTATATATTTACTGAAAAGGTGTTTATATTACTTCATTAGCAATTTCCACGTGATAATCTTGGTTTTCCTCCCACTTTTTGTTCTATGCCCACAAAAGCTGGAAAACAAATAACAGCAGCTGAATGTTCTCTTATGTGCTAATGAAAAAAATGAAATACTAGGAGAACAGCTCAGAAGGGGTATTGCTGTCATGTAGCAGATTTAGCTTGGAAAAGATGATGCTGGCTAATGCCCTTTAATGGTAGGTACTAATCAATATTACCCGCATACCTGACAGGTATAAATAAATACAAGCCATTTCTAAACTTAGTTGGTATATTAATTGTTCAAGAGGCTGACACCTGCTATAGTAAATAACCAATGTGACCACAGAGAAAACATCACGTCTGTTTGATTTTACGTATTTATAGAGCACATACCTCAGTGGTATGCAAATATTTGGTTGCACCCCATTGCCTATAACTTCGTTTATAACACACATTGCTCACAACGCAGCCTGAGCTCTGGTAGATATAATTCAGCTGAGCAAACTGTCCTGCTTACAGTGACTCATAAGAAAGAGGCCTACAGCAAGCAGCCAGGTGATGGAAACACAGCAGAGCAAGAGGCTATTTTTATTGTTCTGAACAGTTGGTTTCACTTATTTCTTTAGCCCATAGAGCTTCCAAAGTGCTCAGTGACGTACTATAGAGGAAACCCAAACTACCATTCATATGGTTTAAAAGCAATTTCTTCTAAAGCAGGGTGAACTCTAAAATAGTGAAGGACTGTCACAAGTGGAGGTACATTTCATCCCCTTTTGTATTTCAGCCTCTTTTAAATCACGAAACCCATCCAAATATTAATTTTTATATAAAAACTGATGCATACTTTTAAAAGACAAATGGTTAAACACTCCTTTCCAGACAATGGTGCTGAGAAATGGTTTGCCATAGACTTATTGGGGATTAGGTCTTTTAATTAAAAAAATAATAGCAGAAAAAGAATCTTTCTGACCTCAGACCATGTTAATTTGAATTCCAGTGTACATCTAGTTCAAAGGGCATTCTGAGTTCCCTTAGTCTTCTAATTCTTGCATCACAAGGATGAGGCTTTGATTATTTAGCATCTCTCAGCTCAGCTTTCTGCTTCATTTTAGTACTTCTAGAGTGGAAGACAACTCCCACTTGGCCAACTCCCACATAGGGGAGGTTCATAAATTCATTGACAGATCTTATATTCACTGGGAGAATGCATCATTAATGCAGAGTTAAAGCTGTCCACTTGTATTTCATGCCCTTTGATCATGCTCCAGGTCTAACTCTCACATCTGAAAAAAAGGGAAATAAAGGATTAAAGGACATATCTGCGAAACCTTGACACTCACCCTTCCCTGTCAATAGCACTGGAATTATGTGCAAATCATCCAGCTGCCTTGCCTGTGCAAGGTGTGATTAGCCAGAAAGATTAGTCACAGCAGTTCAATAGAGCTGTGATTCCTGTTAAAAGGTGATCTGGATGGACCATTCCCATCTGTGAATGGGGGAGCAAATTCCTTCACAGGAGCCTCGTTTGATCAAAGGATGGCTTTCTGTATCTTCAAGAGCTCCTACACACTTCGCTTAAGCACTGCATTGAATCAGTCCTATAAATAAGGATGTCAACAGTTGGCCTGTATCTGTCTGTGCTTGACAAGTCAAATGGCAGGTGGGTGTAGGGCTAGATTGCCTCAAGTGCATAAAGGTGAAGAGACTATAAAAAAAGAAGCAAAGGGCTTATCAAATGTGGGAGATCTGGTGTTCTGGGTGTGAGGTGCGCCAGGATTTTGGCTGCAGGGCAAGTGTAGCCACCTCCCCCTGCACAGTTCAAAGACATCCTCCGGTATGGGAGCTATTCCCCGAGCAGGGGCTGCAGAAGTAAGGGTTGCCTGAACACGTACTTTAATTCTTCGTTCCTACTGTTCATAAACTTGAATTTTTCTAACTTGACACTTTCTAAAAAGGCACAGGACCTCGTCAGATAGTCTTAGCTATGCTTCAAGAAAATTATTTGAAGCTTAATTTCCTACCCTTATTTCTTTTCTCTGAGCAGAGAGACAAACACTATTGACAAAGGTTAGATATCCTTTCTGTAGCCATAGCTATCACAGTTTTACAGTAGAGATGCTATGGCAACTAGTTAAATATAAAGGAAGCTATGTGATCTCCAAGTGATTCTTCTGTTATTTATAGGAGTGGGGCTGACATATTTGGGGTTGCTGATATTGATTCCCTTAAGGAGACAGTGATATGCACTAGCTGGGATAACTATTTATGACTTGAAAACTTTGAGCTACACCCTGCAACAGCCCATGCAAGTGTGCCCCTAGTTCAAATAGGATTGCACCAGTGATTGTGGGCCTCCCAGATCTGCTGTGTATGTCTGGGTTTCAGGGTTCCTGTGAGGGACAGGCAGAACTAGTTAGGGTTTCCATCTGAGTGTGTATCAAACAACCCTGGACTGTCCACAGTAGCTCAGATGAAGAACTCAAGTCTGAACATCTTTAAAACAGGCTCACCCATGATACTCCCATACACCTAATCCTGGTCTTCTCTCTCTTCATGCACTTCTTTTGTGCCTGTGCTATTCTGGTCTTCCAATTTCTTCCCATTAATGTACAAATCACATGCTTCAACCCCTTCATTCCAACTATGCTTAAATGCTCTCTTTCTTTCAAGTGCCCTAAACCTGATGTGCGGAAACAGACTCTACAATCAGTGAGATTGTAAAGTAGGTATGTTTATTCAGTGCTGGGCAGCACGGGGGGTAGTCCCACCAAAGTCGTGCACACCTGACACGGCAACTTACTTCAAATTTAAACAGTCAAGTGTTACATATACATAAGATTTTCTAATATGCTTATACATATGCATGACCTATCCCCGCTTCATATTAAAATTAGTTCCAAGAAGTCATTTCCCTAAGTCCCTTCTAACTGAGCCTGCGCAATGCCTCCTTGTGGTGGTCGTAAAGATGAAGGCTGTATGACTTCCTCGCGATGAACTCTTTACCTCTTGCTTCTGCACAGGTGCAGTCATCCTTTGGCTTCTGTTCAAACTGTGTGGCCGATCTTGGCTAGTTCTTGGGGTCGACTCCTGCTTCTCATCAGGAACTCTCTCTTGCTTCAGTTGGTTACAACAACATATACATTAATCATTGTCCCTCATCCCTTTGAACTATGTCTATTGCCATTAAAAATTTATTATAAGTTAGATAATCATTAAACAGCTCCTACCCAAATCCATTCTTTACCATAATCATTAAAACCCTTACCTATATCTAAAATAAGTAACCATGCTGATATATTTCTCCTAAAATTTCTAGTCCCCCATCTCAAACCCATAGACTTTTCCTACTTGAACCTATCTCTCTGTACTGGCTAGAGAGTTAAACTGCATGTGAAATCAGATTGCACAGCATAGCACACTGCTTTTGGGTGTATTCCAGCCTCCACAGCAGTAGGAATTTTCTCTTGGGCACCCAGCATGCTGCTGCTGCTCTACTACTACTGTAATGTCACTGTGATTTCCAATAATAACAGGAATGAGCACCTTATTCTTCCAGGATTTCAATGCTAAATGTTCCGATTTTATGGTGGCAGAAAGAAAGAAAATTTTTAAGACTTATCTGGAGGAATAAGGTGAATACTGTGTAGAAAATAATGCTGCAAAAGAGCTTAACTGAAGTAGGGCACTAGAAACAACAGGATAGAATTGATCTTCTGTAAATGATAGGTAAATAATGTCTGAGGATCACTTAAGTTCAACTTCAGAATGAGAGGTGATACAGGACTTTTTATTAGATCAAGCAGTTAGTTTTTTGGAATTGGTGACCTTTACCCAGCTGAATCCTGAAAGAGAATACTTAACTGTGCTGAGGTTCATTAGAGTTGGTTAATTATCTTCTAGTACATTTGCAGAATATGATATGCTTGTGAATTTAAGATACCCCTATAAAATGGATGACTGCTATTAAAGAAAAGGTTGGTGGTTTCCTCTAAATGAACAGCAAGGGCAGTCCGGTAGTCTGCATGCCGTGAATGAAGTCTCTCCGGTGAAAAGTCTCTGCTGATCTCACCTTTCTGTTTTCTTTTCCACCATGAACCTCCCCTTCTCTCTGCTTACTAAGACTTGTCTCTCCTTCCAGACCTTTCCCAGAACCTTGCTTCTGTAACATTATCTACCAAATACAAGCTTTTAAAGTGGTAGAAAAGTACTTGAGTATTCACTTTCTCTAGCCGTCCAACTGAAAAATGTCACCTTTGTCATACCTTTCCCCTCCCTCCATTTACTTTGTTGCTTTCACTGGTTGTCTGATATCTAACCTTTAAGGCAATATCCCTTCCAGACACACAGCCACACTTGATCTCTTCCGAGAAACATCAATACATTTACTGAATGATGAGTGTTATTTCTAACAATGAACAAATGAAATTGCTCTTATGCCTTGATTTCAAGAGACTTGGAAACATGTGCCTGATAAGGGTGAAAAAGAAAATAAACACTCATACAGATCCTAATGTTCTGCTGATCAACATTTTGACATCGCCTGTGAAATGGCTATACCTGACAAGGCCTGGACATCTCTGTGCTGGAGACATCTGACATGGAGGCAACGTGAGGGTGGTGTGAGTCAGAACTGTAGTTTACATATGAAGACATATAGGATTACTGGGACTCAAATAGTAGCAGATGATCATGATGGTCAGAAAGGAAAGGCTCAGGCAGGCACAGCTAGAGAGTGGAGATTCTTATTCCCTGTAAAGCTCAAAGAATTTATTCATGATTTTGCTAAGTGTGTCTCCAGAAGCAGATAATCTGCTGCAACATGACAATGCCTGGACAAATTAAAAAGCCTCATCCAAGGTGGGGTTTGTTCACAGTAATTTCTCTCTATGCATGTGAGTAGTTCTTGTAATGTGACTTACAATCACTCAGACTATCACTTCTGCATTTGACCTTTGTTCCCATCCTGACTCCACACTTCAGTTTATCCTCACAGCACTCATGTAGGACATACCAGTACTCTTCTTCCTTTTGCAGAGGAGGAACCGAGGCATTGAGATATCATTTGCACATAGCTTTACTGTGCAAGAAGTAGTAACACAAATCAAGTTTTTCTAAGTCCCTGATCGCTAGTCCAGCCATTTCTTCCACAGTGACTTCCTGCTTCCCCTGATGATTAAGTGCTGCATCTTCTCTGTGTATTAAAGTCCTTCCTAGATGGCCTATACCAAAGCAGGATTGTGGGCACCTGAAATACGGTGCCTAGTTACTAAGGAATCTCAGAAGACCCTCTCTAAAAAGGTTTAGAGAGCTGTGATACCCACTGCCTAAATTGCGTATGCCCACCTCCAGGAACAGAACCCCTGGTGCTAGGTGAGGTGTCCCACACAATAAGCAAGCAGGGGCAGATGTTTAAAGTTGAGGTTGACAGCAGGCATCCCAGTATTCAGAGCACTGAGCCAGGCAGAATGAAATGCTGAAGAAAGGGATGCATCTGAAGTTCTCCGTCTTGCCTCCATTTAGTAGTTTAGCTCAGTTATGGAGTTAGGTGCTTTTGTGAGGCAGAACCTGAAACCAGTTCTTGACCTTCGACATCTCAGTCATGCACTTGAACACAAACAAATGAGGTGGAAGAACAGCCCATTCCAGTGGCTCCTTCTTGCACAGTCACTTTCTGGCCCTCCTCAGCCTCAGGGGCATTGAACCCAGGGCTCCCTTTCTGCAGGACAGCCAGTCTACAGGCATTGGCCATTCCTGATGGACACCTCCTACTCTCCTTTTGAGGGTAAGGGGCCAGGACTATAAAACTCACGTGGCAAGACAAGAAGGACTCACAGTATGCCACCACAGTGTCTGGGCACTTGGGAAGGAGGGGAGGACCTGCGTCTCCTAGGCCATGGTTGGTTAGGTATTTTGTGTTGCTGATCTATTCTATGGATAGAAGAGTGAAACTCAGCTCAGTCCAAGCTGTGTGTCCCTAGGCAGTTTAGATGAGATTTGAGTTATTTGCCTCAAGTAGTTGGGAAATTGTCTTAAATTGCTCTTTATGTGGTTAAATGCTGTTATGGAGCATACCATCAGTTGCTGTAATTCAGAAACTGTAATTAATGAGAGTTAGGAGATCTGGTTTCTTTTTTTTTGCTTTGCCACAGATTTCAAGCACGACCTTGGCAATCAAATCAATTCAGGTCAAATAACAGTGAACTCAATGTTTTAGGCATTGGCTATCACAAGAAATTGGAATATGTCTGCACCTAATTTGCGGAGTCCAGCATTTACCCATTTCTTATATACATCAAGTGGACAAGTTTACCTGCTTTCTTAGATTTTGTGAATGTGCTGACCAAACATGCTAGTTTATCCTGAAGTTAAATGGAGATTATAACATTTTTGTACATTATAGGAAGCCAAATAATGTTTGCAAAGCAGTCTGAGATTCTCGCATGCATCAAATTATGTATAGATGCACATGACTTAATGCGCATACCTTAGCTAATAATTTTTAATCTTCTGAAGTTTCACAAAATATGCCAATCTGTGGCATATGTATCTGTGGACTATGGATGCTACCTTAGACAACTGAAGTTCACAATACAACATCAATCTCTGTTTCTGAATCTGTTCCAGGAAGATGTGGGGCAACCATGACTTCAGAAAAATGTTTTGATTATGGAAATATCTTGACCTCATCTCTGTGAGGAGCCAAAGAGTCATAGTCAGTGCCACCACTTAAGACATAGCAATGTATCAACAATATAATTAATGATTAATGTACTATTTATATTGTGGTAATGTTTACAAACCACAGTCATACAGCAAGACCCACTTCTGCTGTACAAACACACACAAACATGATTTCTGCCCCAAAGAGCTTCAAATCTAGATCAGGAAATCAAAGCAGTTTTCGGGGCCTGGAAAAGGAAAAAATGTCAAATCAATGACAATAAAAGATTCTGCAAAGTAACTCCTCTAAACTGCAACATGAAACTCATGGTTTCTCTGCAAGGGAAAGCTACTCTCATGTAACTTGAAGAGATTTTAAACAACATAAAAGGTTATGTAGATACTCCTATTTCAGAATATTAGTGACTAATTTAAGTGTAGATAGAGATTTGCCTAAGTGCTTGCCTACATGGTATATATTTTTCTCATTATCTTCATATAATTAGCTAATGAAAAACTTGGTACAGTTTCCTCATGTAGGCACCCAGAGGGAGTATGGAGGTAGGCAATTATGCAATTAATGCAGAGAAGTAATATCGGCACATTCAATTATGTTTCAGAGGCTTCCTGACAACACGGTGTATGCACCTAACAGATATCTACGTTTTAGGAGTTCCATACTTCCATGTTTTCCTAGATGTGTCGTCTCTGCCTAGAGATTGTGTCCGGATGCCCAATAGCCCAGTTACTACAGTAGTACAGCTCTGCCTAGACTGTCTGACAAGAAGAAAACCCCAAAAACTTCTACCGGTTTTGTACAGCTCAAATCTACGGAGCTTGTGCAATTAGTCCTGTGAGCCTTACTGTATTGGATGCTCAGGCACTTCATGACACAAATATATTTCTGTTGGGGAACTTCCATAAGGAAAAAAGGGAGCCCTCCCTAAACTAGAATATATACTGCCCATGCACCTTATTTTATAGAAGAAAAGTGTCTCTGAAGTTTACAGCTCACCCTCAAATGACTATTAGGAATTCAGATGGATCAAGAGGATGGGAAGACCAGAGCACTGGCAACTGTTCAGACAGGATATCACATCAAACCAAGGGGCAGCTCCAGCACATCAGTAATTGTCTTGATGCTGGCATGCCACTAAATGCTTCGGATTCCTTGTAGGTAAACAGCGTGTACCCAGGACATACCTACCTGAGTGCAAAAGGGCTGTGGACAAATGAAAAACATATGCCTATGCCGTGAGTTGAACACACAATTTTGCCTCAGGTGTCTGCAGTTAAGACCACTGGTTTTAGTGCAGTTATGCTGGTATGGTGTCTGCAGCACACGGCAGAGAGCTGTGAAAGGAACCGGAGCTGGTTTTGCTTGGGGCTGTTGCTGGAGGGCATTCAGCCAAGACAGGCACTTGCAGCTGCTGAAAGTTTGGACACACACAGACACACAGGGAATTATCCTTCCAGTCTGAGTCCCCAGCAACCCCTTCCACCGTGTCACCACATGTCTCTCATATACCTATGGTTTCTCCACTTCCACAGCCAGGCTCCAGCTCCTCCATCTTCCTACCTTCAGCCCCCCAGCCCAGTCCCCCAGCCTCCCAGCCCGGCTCTGCCACTGCCTTGCTCTGGCAGCTACACTGGGGGGGAGGCAGTGGAGCAACCCCAGGAGTGGCTGCCTCGCTGCACAGCACTCAGCGGCGTGGGACAGCTGGTTTGTGCATCTTGCTTCATCCCAGGTCAGGGCCCAGCTCCCAGGGATGTTATTTACAAACATATCATTGTTCACAAGGAATCTCTGATGCACTCTAGACAGGGCTATTAAAATCCAGACCATCCCAAAAGGTCGTAATAAGCCTTGTGGAGTGGCAGGGCTTATCAGCCTGTATGTTGTCCACCTATATTGCTTCCAGAACTCAGCAAGTGTCTTGAGCATTTATGCTCCACACAGAGCCATCTGGAGATGCTAAATTAGGAATCTCTGCACTGCTTTTCATTATTTAGTGTACATGTGCCCTAGGATAAGTGAAAATATGTCTTGCAGAACCAAAAGCCCAGCCATAGTCATTCTGATGAGACAAGCGTATTTACAGGTACCTATCTGTGAACATCTTTGCTCAGTATTACCATATACTTTGGCTAGAAAAAATCTAGTCTTTATGAAGTGCATTTTACTAAGAAATGCAAAAATGGGGAGTGGAAAATCTGGAGATATTCTGCACAGTTCCAAATTTGTATAAAGATTGATTAAAATTGTAGCCCCCTAATTTCATGTTAGAAATGGCATATTCCTGACCAGTACTGTCTATATTGATTAAGTCCCTGAGAAGCCCCACAACCTTGTCTTGCAAGATAGAAACAACATATTTTGTCACTACTACCCACCACTCGTTGATTTTCAACAGCTAGGGATCTTTAGCCAGCACATTGAATTAATGCATCAGTGGCCTTCCACAAAAAGAACTCAAAGATCAAGCCTCAAACACTGTGTATGAGGTAAGAAAACACCTTTGCTACATACATAACCCAGGATCATGATTAGCTAACACAGTTAACTAACAGGATGATAATTTTCTACTTGCCCCTTTGGACATTAGGAATAGTGAGGCTGGAATTGCATTAACTAATTATGCATCCTCATTGCCCAGCTGCATTGAATGTCCTGTCCTGGAGCTCATCTTCCAAAATGCACTTATATTTTTCTGGGCTTTTAAAGGCCACTACATTTCAGGCTGTTAGCACAGAAGGAAAATGGCTGCACTGTAACAGAGTTAAAATCAGGCATATATATTGTCTTCATCAGTGTCTGGAAATATTTCTATGTTACAACTGTGAGCCTTAAACATACTATTAGGGGAGATGCTTCAGGATTTACAATCAAAAGGACCTGATAGTAATGATTAATAAGAATGAGCTGAATAGTAACTATTTAGGAAATACTTTCTTCAAAGCTAAACAGTGAGACCTGTAAGAAAAAACAGAGATGAGGAAAGATGGAAAACCAAATTCTGAACTAAAGTACTCCATAAAGTCAAGCATCCAAAGAAAAATATATGCTTATTTTAACCTGTTGCTCTCCTCTGCCCAGGAACTGCATCATTAGTGTGTGTCGTGCTCTGCAAGCCAGAGATGCCTCTGTCAGTGCCCTAGGTTAAACAAGCTAACATTGACCTGCCTTCCTGACTTCACTGTCCCAAAGATGGACTATTTTTGCTGCCTGAGCTCTGCTACATACACAGGTGCTTTCTGTAGAGAGACATTTCTGCAGGAAGCAAAGAGTAGCTGAGGCATTCTTGACTTTGTGTAAACTAAAACCACTGAATTGGACTTGGGTTTAGTCCAGGTTTTGTCTCATTTTAGGTTTGCTTGAGAGCTGGTGACAGTGTGAACAGGAGGGAAACAGGGATCGGTGGCAGGTTAGGAAAATCAAAAGACTGGAAAAACATCTCTGCTTGAAGAAAGGGCTTTGAGCCACCTAGTCTAAATCCCTGTTATAACAGAGGTTCTTCATGCAGTGTAATGTTGTTGCCGAAATCCGGAATAAAACTCCTTAACAGCAATGAGAAGTTAAGAAGCAGGCACTCCTTTATTGCAGCGCTGGGCACACGGGGGATCGCTCCACCTATCGTGTGCACCTGTCTTGTCTAACAATACAGTTAAATACACACCTGTTATACATATTCACTAGATTTCCAAGCAAAATGTTAATTCCTTTTCAATGATTGGTCTTTTAATCCTACCACCTTATTAATATTCCTATGTTAAAACAATCATTGGTCAATTTCACTTAACTCTACGAGATGGGAAGGGTAAGGGGGTTTCCAAGCAGCAAACTGGTGTCCATGACGGTTTCCTTAGTTTTTGAAACAAAACATAGAAAGACCAGTATCTTCCTGGTGAGGTTTCTATGGTTTGCTTATTTCAAACTTAACAATACTAAGGTTCCTATAGTCACACATAACACAGTTCCTAAAGTTTCTAAGTTCCTATGACTACATTTCAAACTTAACACTCCCATACCTATGCTTCACAATTTTCTACTTCTTAATCAAACCAAACTCTTATATATATATAACTGGATTTTAATTTCTTTATCAAAATATTTTCAACAATGTGGTAGCCAGTCTGAGTCTAGCTCCATGGAAAAATTGTATCATGATTGCTGGTTATTGCCTCCCTCCGGAGAGGCGTGCCGTGAGGCTTTCACTTTGCCTTGTCCCCTGAGGTGGTCTTGGGGCTGGTTGTTGCAAAGGTTAATTGTCTGCTTTTATGAGTGAGAGAGGAGAGGAATGGGGAAACAAGTGGCTAGAATATCTATGGAAAAGGACCAAGGACAAAACTGAGGGTAGTGGGGGATGTCTGTGGCCTGAGCAATGGTTATAGCTTGAAAATCTCAGCTCCTTTGTGCAGAATGAACTGTGGGGTCCAGGCTGGGCTAAAGCAGAAATCTGACTTGGAAACAGACTGTAAAGAATAGACGGACTGTGGTGGTCACTTGCTGTACAAATATATGGTGCAATACCGTTCTTATTAATGAAAACATAAAGAACAAGGTAGGAAAAGCCAGGATCAGAGCACATGTTAGCATCAGAGTGATTTCCAAAAAAAGACAAGGAATCAGTGGCCATATATAATTTCATGCTTATTCAGTACAACTAATAAACACTAGTACAGGTACAAATCAAGTATTCGTGCATCAAACACCTAACTGCAGACAACTTGCTTTCTTGGTCCTGGAAGCTCTGAATTTGTGAATTTGGCTTGGATGCCTGGACAGCTCTCAGACTGGACTGTGTGCATGTATGCGTGTATAGCACAGCGATGCACCCACCAACCCCAACACCTGAATCTCACAGTAGAGTTACATTAGGGACAGTAATCTATTCTGGTGCATTTACTGACAACAATTTTTCTGTCAGAGATAACAACAGAAAACCTGACTCTTGGATTTTTACAAGAAATACAGTGTAATATTAATGTCAAAAAGCCCATTCAGACAAGAAAGTAAAGGAATTGTTAATGTAAAAAAGCAGATTCTATAGAATAAGGACAAGACCCTCAAGCTAGAGTGAATTGCCTTCGTAGTGTATTTTAATACTGGTGGGACTTTTTTTTCACCATCAGGTCTCAGTAAACAGCCATAGCTGACAGGGGTGGACTCATTCTGTAGGTAGTCTCCACATGGCTTGGGAGCTATGGCAGAAGAGAGCAGTAGCTATGACAAAGATGAAGCAAACACAGTTTAAAAAAAAAAAGCTAAATAGTGTCATTCAGACTTTTTCTTTAGTGTTGTCATGGGGAAACACATGCTGACCTCAGAAATGATGTCTACAAGAGCAAAAGGAAGCTCCCTGTAAGATGGTCTATTATTCCCAGTTATCTTGGTTTTAAGCTAGAAAGTTTTAAATCCTTACCTTTTTTTTTTTTTTTAAACTGTAGACAGCTGTGGCTCTGGATGAAATCAGTAGGATTTTTGAGAACTCTTCTCTGAGTGTGATTTTAGGAAGCAACAGGAGCTGAAAAGCAAGAACTTTCAGCCCAAAAGTGGTTCACATTACCGTTGGATCTGAAGCTATGTTCCTCAAATCGGTGGATTCATGTAGGCAATGTCTCCCTGTGTGCGAGGAGGAACAAGAACAGGCAGACTGCAACAGAAATGCTCTCAAACATGTTATGAAAGAAAAGAGAGTGCTCAGGACCACAGAATTACTGGAGGGGCAGGCATAGGGATGCATTTGAGGTTATACTGGCTTTTGTTTATTTCCACTGGAATATTGCTTTGCACGTGTTCCTTGCATCAAGGAATATACACAAGTCACAGTAACCAACAAAGTCTTTGGTGCATGTAGAATTTCAGTGTCACACTGATTCAAAGAAACTAACTCAATAGTTTGATTAACTATTAAGTAGGTTTTCTTTATTGGCAGTGCTGGATGCACGGGGGATCGTTCCACCTATCGTGCACACCGTCGGGCCTAATTGTGCAGGTTAAGTACATGTTCTACATACATATTCACTACATTTCCGAGAAATGTTATACATATTCATTAGTTTTCTGGGAAACTATTAGCATATGTAAATGTCCTTTACGCAGGCGCATTGAAGGTCTCTGGTGGTCTTCAGGAGTCCTCTGGTGGTCTTCCATAGTCTTCCTCACTTGTCCGCTATTTGACCCTCCTCAGGTGATTCTGCGCAGTATGGTCCTTTACATGTTTTGATACATCAGTGCTTGTTAGTGCTCCTATTATCTAAGTTTTCATTAGTAGTTTAGAACCATATGGCTAGTTTAAGCTAAATTATCTACAAGGACGAGAACAAAGGCAGGAGTTGTTATCTTTTCCGGCCCTATCTATTCAAGCAAGGCCTCTACTTGTGCCTTCTTAACAAGATCGTAAGTTCATCAAACATTTAATTAAGTTTTGTGATCGCTCATGGTTCCTTCTTGCTCATCACTCCCAAGTGCCAGTCTCTGACATGCTTAATCCTTGACAAACACCAGTCCTTGGTATGTAAAGTTACAGAGAGACAATCATTAAGCAATAAGCAGTTCGTTCTCTATATCAATCCCCCCTTTTCTTTAAACCTTTGCAAATCCTTTTGCAACTATAGGATTCCACTACTTCCGAGAGACTGTGTAAAGTATTTTCCAGTTTCTACTTGATGTCTGATTTTACTTCGTTTCCAACTTTCCTAATTTTCTACCATGCTCTGACAACACCACACAAAACACTTAAGCATAATGCAGACCATCATTCCTAAAGTCATTAAAATTATAACCATAATAAAAATTTGCTTTAGCCATCCAAAATTTGGCAGCCAGGATGTTAGTTTGTCCCACAATTCTTTAAATCCCCATGAGAGGTCATCCTTTATCTCATGTAACATTTTGGTCTGTTTCCAAATTTCTTCTAAGTCGGCAGAGATTCTTCCACTTTGATCTATATACATGCAACAACTCGTATTTATAACTGTGCATACTCCACCCTGAGAGGTCAATAATAGATCCAATGCCATTCTATTTTGTTGTACAATTTGAGATAAACTGGATATTTCTAATTGTTGGGCTCTTATTGCATCAATTGTTTTATTCTCAAGGTTTTCTATTACTGCCGAAATGTTAACTATGGCTTTTTCTAACTCACTCACTCCCAACCATGGAAGAAACCATCGGATAAAACTATGAAAGGCAGTAGGCCTCCTTACTAAAGGATTCTCAACATCTTGTCTAATCTTTCGAAAGTGTATTCACACCCATCGTTTTGGTGGAGAACTGTGTAGAGTCATATTTGGAACCACTGCTCCCAAAGTACATGTTCCCATCCAATTCTTCGGTAAAACTTTCCGGGCAGTGTCATTGCATAGCCAGTACCATCCTTTTCCTTCCAGCACTGGCCATGCTGTAGTATTAACAGAAGTTGAAGTTCCAGTATCTATAGTTTTGTTACAAACTGTATGATTCCCTACATATGTCCCATTAACACAGTCAACTTTTCCAAGTCCTCTAGGTGGGTTACATCTCTGTACACACGTACAATAAGGCTCCTGGGCCTCAGGACTAGTTATTTCTAACTTCCAGACTTTGTCATTGTCAGTATACCATGTGGTACTTTCCCAAAGATCGGTCCAGGAGTTATTTCTTGGTATCGGAATACCAATTAGTGGGATTCCTTTTCCCCCATGTTCTGGCATGTGAGTACATATCCAACAGCCAGTTCTGTTCAGGATTTGGGAAACATTTTGTGTCAAGGAAAAATGTGAGTTCAAGTTCCATTGAGCTTCATTTGAACCGAGTAATAACTCTGTTACCATCATGATCTGGAGAATCGCAGACCTGTGGGTCCTGTAGGGATGGCCGTCCATGGTCTCTCAGGTGCTCTCTTTACTCTTGAATAGTGAATCCAGGCCAGCTGTTCCTTGATCTTCATGGCGGTGAAGGTTGTCAGCAACACTTGATAGGGTCCATCCCATTTCTCCTCCAGAGGTTGTCCTGAAAAAATCTTTACATATACATAATCACCCAGTTTAAAGGGATGGATTGGTTGATCTAACCCTCTAGCCCTGGTTCCTAAAACTTGTTTATCTATATTTTCCAACTGCTTCTGGAGGGATACCATGTAGTCACACAAATACCCTGCACCCAGTTGGGTTAAATCTTCTCCTGTAAATTGAAATTGATATGGTCTCCCATACAATATTTCAAAGGGACTTAAATTTTCCTTTGTTTTTGGTTTCACTCTCATTCTAAGCAATGCCAGGGGAAGAGATTGGGGCCAAGTTAGATTAGTCTCCTGACCAATTTTTGCTATCTGTTGCTTAATTAAATGATTCATCTTTTCAACTTGCCCACTTGCTTGAGGTCTATGTGGGGTATGTAACTGCCAGTCTATCCTTAAAGTTTGGCTCACCTGCTGTACTACTTTGGCACAAAAATGAGAACCTCGATCGGAAGATATTGTTGCTGGAATTCCGAAACGAGGAATGATTTCACTCAACAATATCTTAGTTACTTCTCTTGCTTTGTTTGTTTGGCAGCGGAAAGCCTCTGGCCAGCCTGAAAATGTGTCAGTCATGACTAACAAGTATCGGTACCCCCCTTTTCTTGGGAGTTCTGAAAAATCAATTTGCCACTGTTGTCCTGGATAATTTCCTTTGCCAATTATCCCCAACTTTACTTTATTCGCTACATTAGGGTTATTACATAAACAAATTTCACACTGTTGAGATATTTGTTTCACCATTGTATACAGATTGCATCCTATTAATTTCTGATTTAAGCTTTTGTATAGGGCATCCGCTCCCCAATGCGTCTTATTATGTTCAGTTAAAACTGTTGTCCATATTAAATTGGATGGTATTACTATACGATTATCTGCTAAATGAACCCATCCATCTGACTCTACCATCCAGATCTTCAATTAATTTTAGGTCTTCCTTCGAATAATTTGGTTTCTGATTTGTACTTACAGTTTGGATTTTACCGTCTGGTATTAAGGATAATGTCTCTGCTTCCACTTCTTCCACCACCCGCCTAGCCTCATAATCTGCTAGTCGATTTCCAATTTCTGAATCTGTGTTTCCTTTTTGCTGTCCTCGACAATGCATGATAGCTACCTTTTCTGGTTGCTTTAAGGCTTCTAATAGTTTTAAGATTTCTTCTGCATGTTTTATTTGCTTTCCTTGAGCAGTTAGCAATCCTCGTTCCTTCAAAATTGCAAAGTGAGCGTGAACTACTCCGAATGCATATTTAGAATCTGTCCAAATGTTTATCTTTTTCCCTTTTGCCAATTCCAATGCTCGGATAAGGGCAATTATCTCCGCCTTTTGGGCTGAAGTTCCGGAAGGCAATGACTTAGATTCAATTGCCTGTTGGGTGGTTGTGATTGCATATCCTGCTTTACGTTGTCCCTGTTTTATAAAACTACTCCTGTCGGTATACCAGGAGTTTTCAGCATCCTCCAGAGGTTCTTCTTTGAGGTCTGGTCGACTGGAATATATAGCTTCTACTGTTTCTATGCAGTCATGTGTCACTGGTTCATCCAAAGTTCCACTAAGAAAAGAGGCTGGATTGACAATGTTAGTAACTACAATTTCTACATCATCTTGTTCTATTAACACTGCTTGGTACTTTAAGAATCTCTGGGGTGAGAGCCAATGGCTTCCTTTTTGTTCCAAAACCGCTGAAACTGTATGGGAGACTAACACCGTTATTTTCTGTCCCATGGTAAACTTTCGGGCCTCTTGAATATTGATAACAACTGCTGCAACAGCTCGAAGGCAGCCAGGCCATCCTTTGCTTACCTCATCCAGTTGTTTGGAGAAATAAGCTACAGCTCGCTTATAGGGACCAAGTCTTTGTGCTAGTACTCCCAAAGCTATTCCTTGTCTCTCATGAGAAAACAGCCAAAACGGTTTTGAAATATCTGGCAGTCCCAGAGCAGGAGCTCTCATTAGTTCTCGTTTGAGTTGCTTAAATGCGTTTCGTGCTTCTCCAGTCCAAGTTAATTTTGACTGGTCTCTCTTTATCAATTCACATAATGGCTTTACCAATAATCCGTAATTATATATCCAAAGGTGACACCAACCTGTCATTCCCAGAAAGGTCCGCAGCTCTTTTACCGTTTGGGGTTCCGGGGTTGGGCAAATGGCTTCTTTTCGCTCTGTCCCGAGCTCCCGTTGTCCTCCCAAGATTTCAAGTCCCAGGTCGGTCACACGCTATCGAACCAGCTGGGCTTTCTGTTGAGAGACTCGATATCCACTTAAACCCAAAAAATTAAGAAGATTCACAGTCCATCGAATACAGCTTTCCCTGGTTTCAGTAGCTATTAAGAGATGATCCACATATTGTAACAAGATTCCTTCATTGTCTGGAGGTACCCAAGTTTCAAGCTCTTTCGCCAATTGATTTCCAAAGATAGTGGGGCTATTCTTAAAGCCTTGAGGTAATACTGTCCACGTTAGCTGAGTTCTTCTTCTGGATTCAGGATTCTCCCATTCAAAAGCAAACAAATTCTGACTTTCTGAGGCTAAGGTCAGGCAGAAGGCATCCTTCAAATCCAGCACAGTAAACCAAACTTGGCTATCTTTTAGTTTTGTTAATAACATATATGGATTTGCGACTACTGGATGTATATCTTCAGTAATCTTATTTATGGCTCTCAGATCTTGGACCAACCTATAGCTTTTCCCATCTGCCTTTTTAATTGGTAGTATAGGTGTATTATATTCTGATTCACACTCAATCAATATTCCATATTGTAGAAACTTGTCAATTATTTCCTTGATCCCCTTCCTATCATCTATTTTCAGGGGATATTGCTTAACTTTGACAGGTTCTTCTCCTGGTCTCAGCTTAATTACTATAGGGGCTGCATTTTTAGCTTTTCCTGGAACCTCAGAGGCCCAGACTCCAGGATATACTTGATCAACAATTTCCGGAGGTACTTCAAATTTTGGTTCAGCTTGTATTAATGCCAGGCTTAAAATGTTAACCATATGGCTAGTTTAAGCTAAATTATCTACAAGGACGAGAACAAAGGCAGGAGTTGTTATCTTTTCCGGCCCTATCTATTCAAGCAAGGCCTCTACTTGTGCCTTCTTAACAAGATCGTAAGTTCATCAAACATTTAATTAAGTTTTGTGATCGCTCATGGTTCCTTCTTGCTCATCACTCCCAAGTGCCAGTCTCTGACATGCTTAATCCTTGACAAACACCAGTCCTTGGTATGTAAAGTTACAGAGAGACAATCATTAAGCAATAAGCAGTTCATTCTCTATATCAACACGATGTCAATTATGATTTCCTATCTCTTTTCAAATATTAGTAATTTGTCTGGCTGGCATAGATGTGATATGTGAATATGAGTTGGTGTATGTAGGAAATGAGACAGTGTCATTGGGCACGGTAAAAAAGGTGACCACATGGCACAGGACACTCTACTGATAGTCGACCTATGTGAAAAAACTTGGGCACCTATGTTCAAAACCACATACTGTCAGGCCTAGCCCATGCACATATTTCCTGGAGACCTTGCCAAATGTTTACAAATAAAATCAGCCTTGCTTATAATGACATCTCAGATAGACTTATAGACACCAGTGAAGCAAAAGCAGTTTCTTTATCTTTTCACAATATCTTTTTCTTTTCACAATATCTTTTTCTTTTCTATGATACTTTCACACTCAGCATAGCCACTTAGAAGTTTATTAGAAAAAGGGAAAGATTTAAAAAAAAAAATGCATGGATACAACTAGGGTTCTTAATCCTTATTTAGTCACCAAGTTCTGCTTTTTGGAACTAGTGAAATATCATGCCTGAAGATGTCCTGGACATTTAGCACACTTGGTGTCTAGCTATGAACCCATGAGTGTAGGCATCCATTTTTAAAAGCAGGTGAAGCTTTTCCTTGTATTTGTGTCCAGCCTGAATGCCTGTTGCACAGCTTGCAGGTGAAGGGACAATGGTAGCGAGGTGAAGGTCCTGGCTCAGGTATCAAAAGATCTGGATTCTGTGCCTGGCTCTGCCAAGCCTTCTTTAAATGAGTTGCATCATCTTTGTGCTTCATTCTTTCCCATCTGCAGAACAAGGAAAACAAATCCCAATTTACATTGGCATTGCGAGCATTAGTTCATTGCTGTCTGTAAAGAAGATCAATCCTCTGATAAAAGGTGCTAGAGGAATGCAAAGTATTTCTATTATATAAATACGAAAATGGGGATACTGTCAAGGTCTGCCTTGGCTAAATCAAAGGCTGCAATACCAACTGCAGTCCCTCTGAGAGCTGAAAACTGGCTGGTCTTTGGATATGTGGCAGGATTTGTGAATTCTTATCAGGGCAGGAATAATATTTAGCACTAGTGAAGATTTTCTTTTAAGGTAAAGTTGCCATTTCTGGGTGACACAGAGCACTTTACTGTCTAGCTTTTCATGGTTGTGTGATTTGCGCTGCAAAGAATGTGCCTCATCTCTGCTCTATATTCCTGCGGGCTTCTCTCAGTGGAAAGTACACCAAAGTACTCAAGGGCCTGTAAGTGGTCCATCACAGTTCAGTGGCCCCTTTTATTTCTGACTGTTGAGTCCCATAAACTTCTAGTGACAGCCATTAAGTCTTTATGACACGTTATGGAAGCATCATAAAAGGAACATTTAGGAAGAGGCTGAGAGAAGCAAATGAGAAGATTTCTATTCAATACTCACCTCAAGTGAGGGTCAACTTAGGACACACAGGTGCGCAAGCCAAGTACAAGTATTAGTGAAGGGGTTGTTTTGCAAAAATAAAATGTTCAACTTTTGGACTGTGGCTGGAGTCAGCTACACCTCAGACATATGTGATTCTTGGTGTACTCCTGTTACATATTAAACAGACCCTGTATGAAGTTTGTAAATATTAGCAAATGCTTTTCTTTCCCTGTATTTGCAAGAATGCAAATTTAGAGGCAAAATTTCTCAAGTGCTCCAGTCCCATGGGTAAAAACAACTAGTAATGAGAATATGAAGAACAGTAATTCCTTATTCAGTGGAGTGCCATTAGCAGGGTAGGCTGCTTGTCTGTGGCTAGCCTTTTCAGTCCTGCTACGGTCTACCTCACCAATTAGTCCTTCAACATCACGTACCGTATTTCCAGTGTGTACCTCCCTTTTGGCATCAACAATATTTTGTAATGATTCCAGACCTCAGGCAATGGAGACTGTTTAAGCACCACAGACAGAATTGCCTCTTGACCTGGTCACAGTTTTTCCACCAAAACACATTTTCCAGAAAATAACTCTTTTTCACTGGTAACTTTTTGACTTTTTTTTTCTTTTTTTTTTTTTTTTCTGGAGACACTTTGAAAGCTTTTGGCAGAAGTCAGGCAAGTTGGCTGCCTGTCTAAAGGTGTGACTGCCTGATGGGCTCACAATCTGGCTAGCTTCTTAGGGAATCAGCCAACTTCCTTGGCTTCCCTGCTTGTAGCTGAGCAGGTATTTTGGCTGGCCAGTGAACTGAGTTGTTCCCATTTGCTGGAAACATGGCTACTGGTGTTTTGTCCGAAGTATAATGTTAGCGGCCTGGAATTTTACACAAAGCAGAAGCTTGTTTGGTTGGGTTTTTAGTTCCTGCCACCAATAGTCACCAGGAATATACAGCACTAATTTGTGGCCCAGTTATAAAGCTGTTGTATCCAAGTAGAAAGGTCTTGATATCGCTTTTGATCAGAGTTTGTGTTTCAACCTGTGTCTGAGGATGGTGGCAGTAGACTGCAGTCATTTCTGGTGTGGTCTAAAATATGTGGTGTGGTCAATTATTTTCATTAATTGATTTTTGCAAGAGTAAAAAAGAAGATGAAAACCACTGTGTGCCCTCCTTTTTCCTCCTCATCTTGTGATCTATCAGTATATTTCAAAAAGTCTCCCAGCTTAGATTCTTGACATTAAGAAAGTATTAGAATTTTTCCTCATTCCCACTACATGTGAATGCATGTGATGGTCTTGTCTATTTTTGTTTATGTAATGAAACATCAGTGCCCCAAAGGCACTGGTCATTCATCTACTTATGCCAGCATTCTTGACACTGTCTTGGCTTCTTCCAGGCAGGTTTTTTTGTGCATCAGCAGCAACACATGAGACAGCATGCCTTCTTAGATCTTTTTCAAGTGACTCCTTAAAAATTTCCTCTATTCGTCTTCTCTACACAGTTTCTTGAATTTAAACATAGCTAATTGACAACTGTTTTGACAAGGAGTACAGATGTCATATTTTAGAGGCTAGGATTACTATATTCCCAATGAATTTGCATGAATATTTTTTTCAGGAGGTATGACTCTGTACACCTGAAGTGTAAAAATGTTTAATGGCAGTCAGTTTAATGCAAATTTTATATTCAATTTGTCTTGCCCAGCCCAGCCCAGGAATGTATTTTATATCTAATTAATGTAACTCTCGTATATTCATGCAGACTGTTATATACTGCACACATTCAGTGCAGTCAAAACTAAAACTTTTTGACCACAATCCATCTCCTCAGATCCTCTGAGCTTTCATGTGTCAGACAATATACATAACATGCACTCCTTGCTCAACAGTTTGCAAAGAAATTACTGGAGATATAGACAGACTTTCAGCAAGGTGTATTTGCATTATTTATCCCAATGTTATTTACAAATTCAGTTTGAATTCATTAGATACCTTTGGCTAGAACCTGGTCTTCCTCCTCTTTTACCACAAAGATAAAGGAGGATTTGACAGGTACTGGATTTATCTGACAGCCTGGGAGTAGTGTGCTTACTTGGGCTGTGAGAAACCCCGGATTAGCACCACAACTCCGCTTTGCATAAAACATTTAAATATTACAAAAGAAAGACCACAGAAAAGTGTCCAGGAATGAGCCTCCACCTGATGTGTGATAAACTCCCTGGAAGACTGGAGCTGCAGATGTTTATCCAAAGTGAAAGTGCATCAGTAGATAACTGGAGAGTGGCTCTTTAACCACATGTGATGATTATGCCACTTTTCTGGAAGGTGAGCAATGGAGACAGAGGACAGAATTGAATCTGGATTGCTCGTGTCCTGTGTAAGTGCTACAGCCCTTGAGATACTGAATAAAGGGACAACTGTCCCCCAGCAGCAGTCTGAGAACTACTCCCTCTCTACATATTTATATTTCTGCTTCTGTGAAAGTTCTTCAGATGAAATATTTCATGTTAGCTAGAACATGACATGTCTAAATCAATTTCTAATTTTTGTTTGGCAAGAAGATTCAAATTCTGAATTTCCCCCAAAATTTTTATTTGACTGCCAAGCTACAAAATCAATTATTTGGACAGCCATCTGGTAGATGAGTGATGAAATTGCTCAGAAGAAATTTTACTGAAAAATCACACTGTTTTTCCATGTTTACATAAACAGATAAACTCATTGCCAAACAAACATTTTTAACTATTTACCTTCCCTTTGGCTTCCACTTCTCTGTAGGGTTTCGAGGACAACCAAAATATCCAAACATAGCTTGTCCTTTTCTGCTGGGATTTCCATGCTCAACATGTGGTACCCTCACAAGACCTGGAAAACAATCTGTGTTTCTATGAATGTTTTTAAAAAATGTGTGTATTTTCTCATTATGTTGCATGCACCACTGAGGAGCCAGATATGTGCCATCATTTTCTTTTGTAAATACAGAAAATGAGACATAGGTAGGTAGATTGTTGGCTTGACTCTACCCAGGCAAAGCCTGCAGAATAAGTGTGTAGAGTCAGATGTTCTTTTATCTTCAGTAAATTTAAGGAGTTAGCAGCCCTCATAGGCCCATTTCACCCCACTTCAGCTAAGATACAGTAACTGATCACAGCCGTAGTAACAGTCATAGCAGTGCAAACTAAGAAGACAAGTCTAAATGTTCGCTAGAAGGGGTCTAAAGCTGTCCACGCTTAAATAGTTGTGCTTTTTCAGTTGCATGGGCAGAAGCTGCTAGTTGTGGGGTTGTAGTTGGAAGCTGAGCAGTGAAACTATTGTACAAATACATATACCCTAAAGTTTAGTCTCAGATGCTAGACCTTACTAGCAGCATGAATGAATGTGGTTATGTTCGCAGAAGCACTGCCTGGGAACTGATGCAACAGCTCTAGCAATCCAACAACTGCAAGAAAAGTGGGTAATTCAAGTTTATATTGGAATTATATCTGCTTCCTCAAACCTGTAGTGCTCCACCTGTATTGCAAAGCTGACCATCTGTCCAATCCCTTTGTTTAAAAGACCAACCTCAGGAGTTGTTTCAGATAGTTACACAGATTAACTGAGCAGATGGTTTTAAATAAACATCCACCCAAGTGGTTAATATGTGCTAATCAACCCAGCAGGGCTAACAGTCATGTGTCTGCATCTTTTCCCATCCAGAGTGGCTAGAGGTTTGTTCCTCTGAGTGGTGCAACTTCTGCAGCGCCCAAAACAGGTACCAACATAAACTCTGGTTTAGCAAGGCATTTAAGCATGTGTTTAAATAACACCACAGCAATCACATTTGAACCTTGAATGAAGAGCCTTGTTCAATTAGAAGAATACAGGAATTTCCGTGAAATCAGATTGAACATCCAGCTAGTCCAAGCCCACCTGAGACTGTGGTCATACCAGAGGTTTACAAGGCAGGCAGAAGAAGCCTGCAGCAGGCAGATGGAAATCCATCTGCTCCAGAGTGGTTTAAGTACTGGGCTATAAGATCAAAGATCTCCCCTGTTCTTTTAGTTTAGTTCCTAATATCTGTTTTCCAGAAGACTTGCTGTGATCTCATGTAGTTTCTCATGTAGTTCTTACTTGCCTCCAATCTATGAAAATACCAGTCTCTCTTCCTGTGAGAGTTTTTGATCATTTATCATGCTTTTCTGTTCTCCATTCTGGATTTGCAGCAGCCTTTGCAGAGTGGCTCGTCATGGTCCTATGGTGGTCCCTGGGCATCCTGTTTGGTGCCTGGCACAGCAGGGTGCCTCTCCACTTTTGATTCCCGCTGATAAGCAGAGGGGTCAGGGATGGAAATTCCCAGCCCCTTTTTGTCACCAAGTGTCATCTTACTGCTGCAAGATTTGATCCTGAAAACCATTTGTAGTTAAACATGTAAAGGGTTTCTGAGTAAAGTGTGCATTAGTGATAGATGTAATTTGAAGGGTGCTGGGACCCTGGGAAATTAATGAGGCTTGGCTTCTCGGATACAATTACTAAAATTGCAGATAGATCAGCTCAACAAGCATGTACAATTTCAGTTCATTTTGCATTGGTCTCGAAGCAAATGCATGTGAGACCTTGAAAGGCCTACACTGAAACTCTGAGTAGGGTTCCAGACACCTTAAGCTGATTTAAGTTTGGGCAGCCTTAGTCTTAACTTCTCCTTTCTCTCCTTCCCAGCCTCATATTCCTTCCTTCTTCCTTGTGCTAGAACTAATGTCGGTATGTCTGGAATATGATCTGGTTTGTGAGATGATCTGGTTTAAAGAGAATCACTTTTTGAAGTTATATTTTTGGAGACTGTCAAGGCTATTTGCAGGCCTATGGACCATTTACATCCTTTTTCTATGGTAAATGGGATGTAAAAGCTTCATGGGCTTTGAATTCACCAGCCACAAAAGGACATGTGTCTCCCATCTCTTCCACTCAGCTGTGGGAAGATTTAACCTTCTAAAATTCCCTGTTCTACTTAGTGGTATATCTAATTAATTTTCTCTTAGTGTTCAGAGCTGCACTGCATATGGGAGCACTGTATCTGTAGAGCAAACTCTTAGAGCCAGAACCAGACCATACTTTTGGTGAGAGACCACTAGAGCAGGAGAAGCAACATATCTATTTATAATAGGCATTTTGTCCATCAGAAGAATGTCAACAGACAAATTACTGTAACCTGCCTGAACCAGCTCAGCCCTCCTGCAAACGAAAGCCCAGATTGTATTGTGTTTGTTTTGTCATTTTTTAAATAAATGAAGAAATCAATGGTGTATTCACAGCAGCCAGTAGAGCAAGTAGTCATTTTAGATGGACAACCCCAGAACCCTTACTGCTGGCACTAACTGACTGCAGTTCTGCTGGTATCAGTATTAATCCTACCTGGGTAAACACAGATTTGCCTGAGTCACAAATTTAAGCTGTATCAGCTGCCATGCTTTCATCTACTAGTTTCAGGAATGTGGTTTCTGCACTGGATCCATCTGGAAATTACCCCCCCAAGACAGATTGCTTGTCAGTATCTCCTTAGGGCTTGTCTTCAGTGCTAAATGCTGCTTTTTCTATCTTTTTTTTTTTTTTTTTAACCTTGGGGCGGCTGATGTACATCAACTATCTGAAGATAAAAGGAAAGGTAAAGAATACCTGCGGCCACAAGAACAGTTGCAGTGGGACAGGGGAGAGATGCTGGCTGTAGGGTAGAGCCTTAGTACAGTAGGACTTTGTAATCTTGGGGACACTTGGGAGCTGTCTACCATGTCACCTCATTCATACTGGCATGCATGCTGGGCAAATGACATTGGGGGCAAAGGCTGTACAATGTGCCCAAGAAACACAGAAATTGTTTTAATCATGATTTTAGAGGCCTGAGTTTTCCGTTTTGAACTGTAAAAACCTGTCAGTTCTGTACTTTTCACACTGTTTCTCACACAGGTTAGTCTTTGTTTTCAACTTGTTAAGGCCCTTCTGTACCTTCATTTTGGTCATTTTATTGTATGATAGCCCTTTCTATTGACAGGGAAGTAGCTTGTTGCTGTTAATATTTTCAAGGCAGTGCACTGGAGAGGAACATTGACTGGAACACCATTGCCCAGCTGTCCCAGAGCCTCGAACAGAATCCCCAAACTCACAGTGCAAATATAAAGGGCTGCTGTGGTCAGGCCACCAGGTCCACGAGCAAGCCCTGACACATTTGGCCACATTCCACTAGCAAGATACAGAAAGAGGATATCCTATGAGTCGCTTATGTAGATATTTTTCTGTTCAAATCATCCTCCCTCCTCATGGAAAATACTTGCCTCTCAGGAAGCTAGGATTAATGCTAAAATTGTTGTTACTCATGTTACAAGGTGAGATCTTTAAGTTTAGCCAAGAATATATGACGATGACATACCTTTGTGTCTCAGATTTTGATACTACCATGTCCAAGAGAGGTAGAAGATGAAAGTATTAAATCTCCTTGGTTATATTACATTAATCAAATTAAAGTATAAGGCAGGGAAGAAAAATTAAGTTCATGAAGCTGTCTTAAGCCATGCTAACATTTTGCTTTCTTGGTATATTGACACTCCCAGAAGATATATCCCCATTCCTAACTTTTCCTAAGTCTCTGTATTATAGGATAGTTTAGCAGCTGGCTTTTCAGCTTGTGTGTTTGCAGATCTCTCTTTGACTTCAGTTTCACTTTGCATGCCATCTTTCCCTCTTCCACGCCTTGCTCTTTCCCCTCAACAAGAGATGCAAATACCAGACAACTGACAGTTTAAGAACTTGTGATCACCACTGGCTTTCATGGTTGGAGATCATTATTAAATGAGACATGAGAAATCCCCAGGCATGGAAAATGTGTAGCTGGCTTGGAGTTCAGGGCTCTCCACTGATCTTATGCCTGTAGATCGGAGATTGTTTAAATGTTGAAGTTCCTGTCACTTCTGACTGTGAAGGTGACCTCAAAGTGGTCACTGCTCCTAACGTGCAGCTGGGCAAGTTTAAACAATTCTAGTCAGAAGTGTGAGTTCTCTCTTTGATCTCTCTGATCTGTTAATTGTTTATCCTCAATTAAATATTTACTTTGGACTTGTTTTCTAATCTAGGGCTTTATGCCTCACAAGGCAGGTGCAGACTCTTGCCATTTTAAGACTGCCAATATTATTTTCCAGATAAGGTTAAGTTTTAGTGTCTTGCAAAAAGACTGAGGGTCCTAGACATACAAGTAATTTCTAAAAGGAGTCTTGGGCTTCTAAATCACTGAAGTGCATTTGAAGACTTAACCTCTTTACAGAAAAGAAAACTATAATGATTAGACAGAATACACCCTGATACATAGGAAATTATGAGCAGCTTTAAGGATTTAGATAAGTCAGTAGGCAATTAACTGAAGCTAAATCAACATAGAGAATACTATGTCCACTCAGATTACATCAGTTTAACATCAGTTTCTGTACAAATATAAGACTTACTTGTCTAACACCTTTATAGCTGTGTGAGTGCAACTTTACACAACGAACTGCTCTGAGAAATGTGAACACCTCTTTCAGTGACACCAGTCCCTAGATCATGATTGCTATAACATCACACTGCACCCTAAATTAAATAACTATTTGGTATCACATACATTTAGAATGAGAATATTAGTGTAGTACAACATGATCACACACCACTTCTGGGAGTCCTGAAGTTCTTCCTGGCAGAGAGACCTCATTTTATGCAGACTCCCACATTCCCAGCAATGGCACTCAGAGGCAGTCCTTGAGCAGAGCTGGCTGTCAGTATGTACAGTGCTTGACCTGCAAAACAGGAAGCAAGGAAACTTCTAGGCCGTGGGTTTTGAAACCACCCATATGGCAAGGCAGGGCTGATAGCAGGGGACTTGGGAGACCTGGAGGCTAAATCCAAACCACCAAGTCAGCATTGTGGCACTGACACAGAGCTATGGACCTGGAAGCTCAAGTTCTTTGTTACTTTCCAGACCTATTGGCTGGACTCTAAGCAAGCTACACATCGCCAGTGCATTCAGCCTGCATTTCATCAGAAGTGCACTGAAAATATTTTGGTGAAACATTTGGGGGTTTATGAGTATATATTTGCTAATAAAACCCTTTTCTATTGCAAATTTCTCACGACTCTCAACAGTTAAATTTTCACAATCACCTTTTGTCATATTCACACAGTCTGTCCCAACATATTCATTCAATTAATTTGACTCTGCTAGTGCTTGGAGATTGCCTAAAAATTCATTTGCAAGGAACAAGTACAATAAAAAGTTAAAGGTAACCTTCACAAAGATTCTCATTTTTCTCTGCCTTTGAGGTCTGAGTAGATAAAATTATCTTATATATGTTAATGACACTCTTTGCTTCAGCATCATGTCACCTCCCAGAGATTTTAAGGTTAATCCGTACATACTATTTCCCTCCTCATAATTCTTGTTAAGTTTTCTATCTGTCTTTAGACCATTGCCTTCTCAGAACAAGTGTACTCTTTTTCTGAATTCTGTCCATGTAGCATATAGTGGGGGATACTATAATAATAGCATAATATACCATTAATATAATAACTGTTTCAAAACAGCTACTATTTTATATGTATGGTATCATTTAACGTCTTTCCTGGTAAAAACTAAGTATAATAATAATTGTGCTGAATCATCAGTAGTTCTTGAGCTTGAGAATGTGTAATCTAAAAGGACAACTTATAAAACATGGTATTCATCTACTCACTGGGTTCTGATTCAGCAGAACTCTTAAGCACTTACTTACCTAAATTCCTGTGCAGCAAAGCACTTAATCTTAGATTAACTCAAGGTTTTAAATAAATTTCTTTTCAAGAAAACACTTAAACTAAATATATCCATAATCACACTGAATTACAATTCCACATTGACTAGGATGGCCAGCTGGCTTTAAAAGGAAACATGAAAAAGTCATTAGGACCATGTTTCCACCCAGAAATTATACTGCTCCAACTATCTTCTAAAGTGAGGATGAAGATATATTGACAGTGAAGTGTTTATATCAGAGTAGCTCACTACCATATGAAAAGCAGAACACTCTATCTGCTTTTTTCAGCTGCATTTTTCCTACAGGTTTCAGCTATGTGTTTGTGCTGGTAAAAGCCATGCCTTAGACCAAAATATTATACTAATACTAAATAGTCCACACTGGAAATGACAGAGAAATGAATAAACTTATCTGTCAAAGACATCATGAGGTTGTGAAGATAGAGCTGGATGGAAAAATATTTGCTGTGCCTGAAAAAAATATTCCTACTTCTTAGTTAGCCAAAGGGTTCCCAAATGATTAGGCTTTTTTTGGGTAAACACAAATGCAGTATATCGCTGTAAAAAAATAAAATAAATATGAGGATAGTAAAGACCGAAGTAGGGGACTAAAAGAACATACAGATTTATAGCTTTATCTATATTTTAATGTCTTTCATGCCCTGGTTTCTGTTTCCATTCACATATTCCAAATGGCATAAACATTAGACAGTAACTGAAGAAATGAAACACGAGCACACCAGTAGGAAGCAGCACTATAACACAGCAACCTCATTTGATAAAGCTATATTCCAGCAGTAGGTACAAACAAGGGCAGCTAGCAGCAGCCAAAAACCAGCAAAGGACAGAGAGTACCCATAACAGCATGTCTTCTGCAATAATCAATGGACAGGATTAATATTCTTTTTGACACTTTCTTTTTTAGGGTTGAAATTTTCGAGTAAAGTAACATACCCTGACCTTAAAGTGATTTACAAAGGGAAAATAATAGTTTTTCTAGTTCTTGTGAGGTTCTGGAACTGAGAGAAATTGTCAATGATATTTTTTTAAGACTAGTTTACCTTCAGGATTCTCTGGGGATCTTGGATGTTTTATAGTGAGCTTTTTATTTTTGTTTATTTGAATTACTGGCATCAGTCTCTGATTAAATAATGTGAGAGAATAGGAAGGAAGGAAATATAAAGTCTTTAGCAAAGACTTTTTTGCCTCCTATTTCTTTATAGGGCATTAGAATTGGAAATCTGCAAACTATAAACTGAGTTTTAAGTAGGCAGAAAAGTGTTCCCATCACCTCAGTTAATCAGCGTTCATTTTTCTGGTTGGCTAATGTCCTATATCACTGTCTGCTCACTGGTATAATACTTTTTCTAAAATGTTATAATTCTTAAATTCCTATTAACATTTTTTTCCTAAAAAATAAACCAACAAGATAGAGAATCCATGAATTCAGAGGTATCCTTTTGCTCTTTTTTCTAAAAGGAAAAAGTACTGAAATCTTTTTTGTGTTATGACTGAAGAAGAGTATTGCAGGGGTTTTTTTTTGGTTTCCCAACATTTGCTGGGAATCTTTGAGATTAAGATTTTTAAAGGCCATGTGGTAATAGAATTTGAGGTAAACACATTTCCTTTAATCCAAAACCAGATCAGTATGAGGGAGATGCCCCTGGAGAATTAGTCAAGTGGTTTGATCAATTCCTAACATCTTACATTGATTAATGTTCTTTCATCTGACAGGGAATATTGAAATATATAAACGTATAAGCCTATAATATAAACCTATGCCTACAGGCATATAGGCAAAGCCACATTCATGGCTCCTAGTAGTAGCTCTGTGGTTCCTAAGAGGAATTTGAAAAGCCTAGATGTGCCATTACCGCTACCCAAACTTTAATCTGATCACTGAACATGAAATGTAGGATAACTTCTAAAATGACCTTTCTTGGAATTCTCAGCCATATAGAAACTGAAAATCATATTGGGAAACTGTTTTGCAAACAAGTGAGTGAGAGGTATTGTATTTTTAACATGAATATCTGGAAGATACTTCTGTTTCCATGAGAAATCAATGAGAGTTGAATTCTCTCAGATTAGGTGAAATATTGGTCATTGTAACCACCCAATTTTATCCTGGACTGATCATGCAAAATTAATTTCATTTTTTATTATACTACAGAAACTGATAATACTGACAAAGAGTTGGTGGACTCATACCTTAAACCACCTTATTTTCCTACATTCATTTGCGAAGCTCAGATGTTTGTGTTTGTCTGTTCTCTAAGGAAAAAAATACTTTAAAAGATTGGTGCCAGAAACCCAGCACTCATGCAACACTTTGCTAACAAGTTGGTGCCAATAAGTGGCCAGTGCGACTGGTGACACACTTTCTTTCTGAGCACTGACAATACAGAATTTGAATAGTGCATTGCATAACCTGAAGGTTTTCAATCCAAATCCAGAGTAAGAGTTGCAATGATGAGCAAACGGAAATCCAAAAACCCAGAGTATGAAATCAGGTATTCTCATAGGCCACTACAGTTTGAAAAAATTGCCAGTCTTGCTGTCCCATTCACTCTCCCAAAACGTGACAAGCAAAGACTATCTTGTGCAGAGCTCCACCATCCCATTTTGAATTGGCTAAGCACTGTTACAGCTCCAGAAGTAAAGTGAACACAGCCAGATATGTTCTGTGCATCTTTATATCTATCTACCTCTCTCTCTATAAAACATATAGGGTTATAATTTAATGTGATAAAATCCCATTCTGGGAAATGAATATTATAGAACAGTTTTCAGATTCCCCTCTTAACTATCCATAATACACATATGAATCCATCTGTGAATGCAAAATCCATTTACACATGCAAATCACGTAACTGATTGAACAGTTACCAGACTTTTGTGCTCAGATGGGGGATTATTTTAACATCTACCTCAAATTGTGTGGATGCAGTGTAGGCGTACTGCTGAGTTTATGACTAATATCCCTCAGGGGAGACCTATGAAAGGGAGAAAATAATCTGTCAAGAACATACTTAACTTCATTAGTTTGAGCCTAAACATCTGAGCAGCCTTTGAACCTCAGCCGAAATAGTTCCAGGAACCTTCTCTAAGACAAGTACCTCAGACTGCAGGTTCAGGATTGGTGTCTCTTCCTTATTAAAGGAACATATTGTACAAGTAAAAGGATATTATGCTGGATCTGGAAAATATTTTAAGAGTATGTAGTAAGTGTGTGTTTAGATACTTAAATACTACATGCACTACTTTCAGGCAGTATTGCGTATTTAGGGCATGATCAGGAGGCTACATATGGCAGAGTTTGTTTGGTTTTTGGTTCCATTGCTTTTTATGTTTCTGGTCACCACTATCATGTCTAATTGTTCCTCTTGCTCTACACATCCACTGACTCCGTGCTTCTTCTAAGAGTGTAGACAGTCCATCTCTATGCAAAGAATGGACAAATTGTTTTGTGGTTTTTTTTTTTTTAAAAAGCGTTGTTTCTCCTCATATACTGGACCTTGAGAGGGGAATGTACCTTCAGAAGTGACCAGTGCCCTTCAAATTCTTATCTAAAGGAATCCCACAGGAAACCTTGGAGCTCTTACAAAAATTTGGACTGTCTGTTATTTATCAGATTTACAAGGACACTGGTCTTTGGCTATCAAGCCCTCTTGGAGCCACCAACTGTCCTTTCCCCTTCTCCTTGCTTTTAACAGTAGAGGTAAACATTGACTTAAGTTTGCTTCAAGCTATCAATCTGTAGTACAAACAGGTTAACTACAAATGCTGGCAAGATCTTAGCTCAGTATTAGCCCTGAAGCCCTGACATCAGCACCTGGTTATGTCAAGTTACAGGCTCTCTAGCAACTGACAACAAACATTTGGACCCAGCCTTTACTGGGTGGGGAAACTGTAAAATCATCTTTCTCACAGTAACCAGTGGTCTGCTATCATTTCCCTGACTTGTTAGTCAGAGCCTTTAATGGGTGCCCACCTCTCAACATCTTAGTTACAAAGTTCCCAGTATTAATTTTTCTCCCATATGAAAAGACCCATAGATTTCCTATACGTCTGGTTCCTGTGATAAGCCAGAAACTGAAGTAACCTCTCTTGAGTAACAACCCAGAGGCTTACTATAAAACTACCTTTTTAAGTGTATTTCAATTGTGTCATTGTAATTATATGCATGTAAAGAAAGCACTGCACAAACATCCAAAGCTTGGGAAAGTTAAAAGGGATGGGTTGACTGATATAGCCTATTCTAATATCTAAGGAGCAATTGAGTTCAGAAACTATTCCTAGAGTATGATAATACAGTTTGGGCTTCTCTGAGGGGAGACAATTAGTATCCCTCCCCAAGTGAACCTGGTAAGCATTCAAAAGGCAGCAAATAAAAAATCTCAAAAATAACATTATGTAGAACCATGACAATGTGTAACCTGACATCATGTTGGTCATCATAGTGAGAATTATGGTGACAGAGAATATCGTCCAGCAGGAATAGGAGGTGAAACTCTCATGTTCCAGACCGAATTGATTCCCTGGCCCTGTTCTTGCAGTCCTTTTCTTGCTTCTCTTTCCCTGCCTGCTTTTGTTTTACTGTTCATTCTTTTTTTTAGTTTTGTGACCTAGGGTAATTCACATGACCATATCAGAGCTGCCTGTGAAAACACATTCCCACAACTCAAAGCTGTAGTTAGTGCTAAATAATGCTTATAAATTAATTTGGGACCATTAGATAAAAGGTATAAAACCACTGTATTTCTATTATTACATTAATTCAAAGAGCTTCTGTTGTTATATTTTTGGGCTACATCCTGCTCTGTTTGCAACTTAGAGCAGGGTAAAAGCTTTTTCAGCCCATGATCATTTTGTACTACTTCCAACTTGCTGAAATACATTCTGTCCACAGCTGAAGGGTTCCTGATGAATCCAGCCTGTTTTAACCTAGGAGTGCTTGAGTTTATGATGTGGTTATCTATACAAATGTGTAGACGTACATGGTTAAAGTTCACTGTTTTAAACAGTATATCTTCACATGTACTTGTCCTCAGCTTTCTTAAGAATATTATTTAAAGCATTTTAAACAATGAAATTATTATGGCCACTGCACTCACAACTCATTTTTCTACATTTTTACCTCAAGTGATATCTTGCACACACTATTCTATAATAAACAATCCATGACAACAGATGTTAAGTGAGTTGACAGCGGAGATGGGTCTGCTCCAAAACTCCAGTTCTGAATGTATCTGAACTTCAGCAAGTTCGAAGCAAAGTGCAGGGCAATGAAACTCAGCCCTTTCTCAAGTCCTTTTTTTCCTGACTTCATGGGTTCCTTTCATTTTCCGTGATAC
Organism: Harpia harpyja; assembly: GCF_026419915.1. Classification (NCBI taxonomy): domain Eukaryota; kingdom Metazoa; phylum Chordata; class Aves; order Accipitriformes; family Accipitridae; genus Harpia; species Harpia harpyja. The sequence goes on from NC_068952.1 coordinate 23,085,124, forward strand.
AAATCAGTCCTCACCCGGGGCATTTGCAAATAGTTACTTCTCTGAAACACAAATTTAAGTTGAAGCTGGGGCTGGGAGGAGCATCCTGCTAGCACAGAAAAGAGAGCTGGTGGTTCCTCTTTTTCTTGCTGGGTGAAGGGGCACTGTTCATCTCACTGCCTCTCCTTGCTTCAGCTGGCACCACAAGATTTCCTCTCCTCTTCCACACTTGTGCAATTACTGACACCCTTCTGAGAGCACAGAGAGCCACAGTTTCTGTGTTTGAATAGAAATGCTTTTCAGTACTTTGGCTCTGAAACACAGGAACCCAATGAACTCATGTATTCTCTGACCTCCTTGCTATAATTTTTTTTTACTTCTTTAATGTATACTAATCCCTTGACAATGTCAATGTTTTTCTAGGGAAAAGGGAACAATATTTGCTTTGTGAGGAAGCTACAAGGAGCATAGTAACCTGTATGGTAACAGATTCTCATGAAAAGCTCCTCTCTAGCCTAGCATAAACAAACTAATCTTTCAGCAGTAAGATAAAAGACACAGCATTTTCAGGAGATTAGAGGCGGCCTTGGGCTCATCTGGTAAAAAGAAACTGAAGGCTGACAGGTTACAGCCATTTGGCAAACCAAGTAACATCCAAGAAATATGTGGTTCACTATATGTAATTTTTCCATTTTTAAAAGGAAAAGCCAAGCTTGGCCATTATTTCTGGGGTTGTGATGGCAGTGACATGATCCATTGGTAGATGCCAAGAGGAGCCCTGCTGAGCCTGAGGCATTTTGAATGAGCTTCACTCTGCTGCTGCTGCTCCTCCACTGTGCCCAACCCTCCCGGTAGCACTCTGCAAGGTAAGAGCTGTTGCCAGCACTGCAGCTGCATACAGGAAGCACTCAAGCCCGGAGCTGGAGCAGGTGGAGACGACCCTGCAGAGGGCCCACGTTCAAAGCAACCTTGTCAAGCAGCACGCGTCTGCCAGCAGTGGCATGCCCTGTGCATCTCCTCTGTGCATGATCTGACATGCCCAGTGTCAGCTCATGTATAGGAGCTGAGATGTGGGCATGCATTCTCAAGTGATGATTCCCTCCAACCTCCTCCCCTCTCATGTGATGAAATTACCTGGGAGCCTCACCGTTCCAGACTTTTGACAGTTCAGAGGTCTGCAAAGGGTTGAGCCAGACTCAGTTTTTATTGAGGATGAAATACATCTGGAAAGATGCTTAGAATAAGACCTATCTGTCTATAAGACCTGGAGGATTTTAGAGGTATGGAAGACTTGTATCCACCCCCTGCATAAACAGGATTTCTTTCAACAGATAAAACAGGTTCCTGTCTGGACCAACAGGAGAGGAAAAATCTGAAAGTATTAATGGGCTGTTTGTTTTTCAATGAGATGTTGGTGTTTGCTTGTCCTGTTCTGAGACAGTATTTCTGGAGAAGTATATTTGCTTCAGCAAGTGCACTTGGGAGCCTTAACCCATGTCATCACAGCCACTGTACTCAGCTGAGTCCTTCCACAGCAGGTTGGAAAGGCAGACCAATGCTCTGTGCCAGGCGCCATATATGACACAATGTTCTATTAACTATCGTTGCATGTAGCAGACACTCAAGCGGGAACATTTCTGAATAGAAACTGCACTGTCCAAGCATGAACAGTGTACAGAGGTGGACCACTCAAACAGGGCAGAGTGGCGGTGTAAAAGCTTTCTGCTGCCGTAGTAGTTGCAACCTTCTTTGTCTTCATAGTACCATAGGCACAAGGGCTTTGGTGGTCCTTTGCAGACTGAGAAGAAGAAAAAATAAAGATCCCCACTCCTCTCAAATAATCTTTAGTTCTCTTTAATCAAAATTCTCCCATGTGCAGAAGTGTAACACAAGAGTTATATCCCACTTACAGCCAACCTGAGGATTAAGTAGAACTCAGGTGCTGTATAAACCATGTCCTGGCCCTGTACACAGGGCTGAAATTCACTCAGTATTGTGCTGTGCTCAGTCCTTCAGTGAGAAAGTCAATACAAGGAATAAAGAATTACCAGTATTACCATTCTTATCCTATGGATGTATCTGGTTCCACTGTCTTCACTGTTGGTCCAACAAGTGTTGATATTACAGCAGAGACAGCTTATCCAGCTAGAAGACGAGACGGCTGCAGGACTGGCCATAGAGAAGATATTGTCAGAAGAAATAATATGAGAAACTGTCAGAGCTCAATAGAAATAAGTTGTGTGCCTGAAACTCCCCCCAGAAGAACAATAAATCTTTCTAGTTTGGAGGACTTTATAGTATAGAGGACTTTATAGCTCTGCTTTGTGAATGTGACTGTTTCAGCTGAGGGCTTTGCATGTCACAGGTGGCCTGTGTTGGTTTCAGTGGTTTTTCACAAGTGCCTAAAAGACGATTTGTGAGTTCTTATATATTGTGTGGAAGTGGCCTCCCATATGTGAGATAATACTTAGTGTTACAGAAAGATATGACATTTTCTGTCCTGTATTACAGTTCATGTGTAACCTCCCATTCTTATTTTTATCTACTTTACCAACATACCATTTGGATAGTTTTAAGAAATATAAATGTGCTGGAAGCAGGGAAGGTTCTACTGACTTTTTCGTCTATGACTGTGTAATGTCTGCCTTTCTGTGGAGCTGAGTTTAAAAGTTGGATCAGGTGTGCTGGAATCTCTTCTCCTATCCAGTCTGTTTAAAACCAGGCATAAATGGTGTAAAGAGACTGACCAAAAAAGGCAGAGAACTGGATATGCAGCTCTGAAGTTAGTTCGGGAGAATATATCAGAGTCAGTCTTTCCATTATTATTTGAACGCCCTCATTACTGCATGGTACAGTGTATTCTTTGGAAAAGAAGAGGAGTGTGTATGGGGGAACAGATTGGACAGTGTTATAGTCGAAAGTTATTTGCTATTCACTCTGCAAGGTACAACTGAAAACATAATTCACTGCAGTGACTAACTGAAAGGTGCATATTGCTTCTGCATGCATTGGCAAACTGTCAAACTGCTAGTGTGAGCTCTTCCTTATCCCTGCACCCTGGCCCTGATGTGGGGTACTCAACTTTTGTGAAAAGCCTGTGTGCAACTGCAAAAGTCACATATGGAAAAGACCGAGAGGTTATTTGATTCATCTCCTTAGCAGCACCAGATTACACCTTTTATATTATTCAAGGCATTTTTATTCTCCCTTTCTTTCTCTTTCTGCCACTGTTTGAAGATATTAAATCCTGCTATCTGCACAGGACTGAATTCAGGCTTTATGTCTAAACCACGATAAATGTAATAATATTAGATTTCTGATATGGAAAACTGCCAGACTCAGAGGCATTCTCCACAAAGAGAAGACCAGAAGGAAAGAAAAGGTTCAGATTTGAACTGGATCTTAAAAGTTGGGATCTCTGTTCAGAAACAGATACAAGTTTGCATGAAGATTAAATGGAGGAAAGGCATTTTAATTTAGTCACTCCGGATATGAAAGCCAACTTTTTTCTGGAAAATAAAAATGATAGCTGCAGTATCTGTTCATTTTGTGGCCCTGTTGCCTACAACACGTTTAGCGAAGGCCTGCAATGGCAGCCAGCCTGCACAACCCTTCCTGTAGGCTCCAGTGCCGCCCTTTCTTACAGTGCCCAACTTACTGCAGCAGCAGCCTCCTCACTGTGTCTTGCCAGTGAGGGACCACACCAGCTTTTCCCGCTCTTCTGTACTAGTGACGTTAGGTATTGAAACCCCCTCTCTGCTTTACCTATGAGCCCCAGTAATGTCCTTCACACACTACTCTGTTAACGGGTGCTAGATTTCCACATGTTATCATGATAATGGATATTCCAATTATAATCTTTCCACATTCCTCTCCAAGCAGATTTAGATGCTAGCATTGCAGCATGCCCTACAAGCAGTCCAACTATAAAGAAGGGCAAAGGAATTTAATCTCTCTAGATATCATACAAGGCATCTGAACACTTCAACAGAGAGCTGCAAAATAACTCACTTCCCACTGCTGAGAATAATTATTTGTTAGTTAATGTATAATTGTGCAACTAGGGCCTTTCCTGGCATTAGAAGGAAATTTGAGAGGCAGGTCTTCAGCTGATAGATGCAGGTTTAATGATCTTGTCCCAAGTGCTTGTAAAAGACTAGTGTTGAGACAAGCCCAGAACTAAAAAAGGCCTTGTTTATTAAGCAAGGCTGCTGTATTTGCACTAGATGGCACAGCAGAAAACATTTCTGACAGTTCTTTTATTCAGCTGGCTTAGACATTGCTTATTTGTCACGTTTTAATAGCTCTGTGTCAATTATCAGTTCCTTTAGTCAAAATGAAAGCTGCATTGTCATCTGTTTATAATAGACACACATTGAAATAACATACAACACAGTTAACGTCAACTGGCAGGTTCTGGCCATTTCTGTTTAGTGAAAACAGCACAGTTTCTTCAACCCAGCTAAGGAAAATGATGTTTTCAGTAGGGCAGAGGCAGATGTCACGTGATCTGCTGTAGATGTAGTACAATAGCTTCAGCAAGGCAGCCCAAGCCTGTCCATGTACTTGTGACACGGTGGCACAGTAATGCAAGACTGTAAGCTCCAGACTACTTTTAGACTTATCTTGGAAGTGGCGGGGTGGAGGGATAGGGGGGTGTAGTTTCTGCATCAGATCTCTCTTATGAAAATTAAGGGCTTCAGGCTTCTTGGTATATTGCCAGGGCAACCTTAACTTGGGCAAAATGTTGCTGCTCCTCCTTCCCCTGTGAAAATTTCATCACAAAACATGATGATGCAAATTGCTCTATGGAATCACAGACACTCCTTTTATTAAGTCTGATTGTCACTGAATTGCAAAAGATTGGGGGTAAGAGTAGATAGTGAAGCCAGGGTAGAAGATGAGGCAGACGTAAAAACCAGGCTCCCCAGCCTGGGGAATCTTTATTGTTACAAGTATCCCAAATCAATGAGAATTCTCGAGCAAAGGCTGCTGACCTGAGTAAGTGTTTGCACATTGGACCCATTATTAGCATACGGTTCCTTGTTCCAAAGAAATCTTAAACACATGCAGGGAAAGCACTGAATTTTCTGTCCTAACTGAAGCAATGCCATCTGCAGACTTCACCTATCTCCTTACTGACTCAAATAAATTAACTACCCCATGTAATTTTTATTTCCTCCTCCTCCCTTTTTCTCCCTCTCTCTTTGGCAAAAGAAATAACTAATATTCAAAGGAAATGAGTTGTGAAACCTCTAACAGCCTGCTAACCATTAGTTTCTATAACACATGCTGGCAATGCAATATTCACTGGGGACCTCTGTCTGGCTCAAATGGTCCTCTTGAGTAAAAGAAGTAGTTAGGGATGTTCACCTCTGTTTGGATGCCCTTAAGGAGCACCACATCACTTCTTGATGGCGTCAGTGTTCCCTTCCCCATCCCTCTTCTCTCCCTCTCCCCACCAACTGCTCCAGAGATTTTTGCAGATGTACCAGATCCCCGGGTATAGTTAGCCATTGTTAGAATGCCTCATAAGAATGCTCTGTGCCTTCCCTCTGATTCCTGCCAGGTCTCTCCCACACCTCATTGATGGCACCATTATGAGTCTGACCTTGGTTACTAGGACTTCTCCATGAGCTCCCAAAGGGGAGCTGCAACGTGGGCAATTTGAATCTGCTCCCATTCACTCACTGCTTCCTCAGTTTCTCTAGACTTTGTTCCAATTCTGAGACCAACAGGCCATTGGACAGAATGAGTTACAGAGCACTGCTGAAGTGCTACACAATACGAGGAAAACCTCCAGCATCTGACTTGCTTTACCAGCTCAGTCATGGGTTATCTTGCAATTGACTGTGACCCTCCACACACATCTCTGAAAAGCCATTGAGAGCCAAGAGCATGGTGCTCACCGTGAGACCAGGACCATTGTAAGTTATAACTTGCAGGCAGCTTTTATGCTTACAGTAGTGACAACAGTCTAGCTGTTGACCGAAGCACTAGACTGGGTGGATTTTTTCCTGATGTTCTAACTAACTCAGTCATTTTTGTGCCAAGTTGCCTCCCTAGAGTCATATCTGCTAGTGACCTGGATTTGCTTGCTACTTCTACACCAGGTTTTGGCATGTGGGAAACACCATTGGAAGGCAACAAACACTGAAATCCAAGTTCCCCCAAACCCTCTTAATAGCTCTCCTGATAATGGTCTAGGAGGGTACAAACCATAAATTAAAAGCCACAAACAGCTTGCAAGCACTTCACTTGCAGGACAGCTGTGGGTGTTATGGCTCAGCCTTTGCTGTCTTCTTTCTCAATACCACACATGATGGAGGTGGGACCACAAAGGACCACATGACAGGTGAAGGGTCTTTGGAGGTAGACTATGCCAGGAACTCTGGTCTTCTTACAAAACTCCTTTAAGCATAGAAGGAAGAGGCGCATGCCTGCAGACAGTGTGGGCCATGACCCTTCTTTTATTCCAGGAGACCAAGCACAAAAGCAACTAGTGTCCCTAGAAAAAAATTCTTAAAAATTCATACTCTTTTAACTGTATGTAGCCAACTCTCTCGCTTGCTTACTCGATCTTTTTTTTCCCCAGATAAGACCCAATCTAACCTCAGAAGTTGTTGCTGCAGGATTTGGAACAGAATAGGTGATAAGAATGTGATCTTTTTCAATGTTTTTAGGGTGTACAGCTGTCCTCATTTGTTATCCACAAGACTCTATTCACCCAAGAGGGAAAAAAACCCCCTTCAACCTTCCCTCTGCTTTTCGTCTGCCAAAATTAATGTGGTGACTTTGTTTCTATAAAGGGAAGAGGTAGGTGGGAACAGCTTTTCAGGCATGTTGACTAACAAAACGTGAGCACTACACACCAGGCATGGAAGGGAGCCTGATGTGGATGTGGCAACCTCCCAGTCACACACAAGGCCCACTGTTGCACAACCTGGCACAGACATGCAGCTGCATAACCCAGCTGGGAGACGGGGGAGGCCAACAGCTCTGTGAATTCTCCCCTGCCTCTGTCACATTCAGGCAGATGCCATAACGCTGGAGAAGACATTTGCACTGCATGACACGAGATTGATAAAAGTTAATTTAAACTGGTTTGGGAAACAAGTCTCAGAGCAATGTGCAGACATTCATCCATATTACTATACACAAACAGAATTTAACTCCTCCTTAATGACATAAAAATAAGACTCGACAGTGATGTTTTACATAACAAAATAACAGATTGTTGCATTGTTCACTGACTCTGTTACCATGGTGCTCAGCTAGCCTTGAGCATACTATCTAGAATAGTAATGTGCTCCAGGTATCATGATGGTAAAACCCAGTCCAGGGCCAACATTGAGTTGGGGTTTTTGTACAGCTGCATGCTGAACTGTCTAGATTACTGACTACCATAGGCCTTTGGTACTACCAGTGTTTGTCTGCAAGACTGAGGCCATGGTGAAGAAGAAAGAGAAGGCCAGAGTCTTTCTTTGTAAAATATTTTGAAGGAAACTGGGTATCATCATCCAGCTCTGAAGATCCAGTGACTGCTGTGGATGGCTGAGGAACAAGGCAGTCAAGGAATTACATGCAGAAAAAGTGTTGAAATACCTGGACTTCCTGATGAAGACATTTCTCTCAAACACTGCAGGTATCTCGGTGAAAAACAGATGATCCAAATGCATATTTTTCCTTGAACACGTTACAGCCATTCCACACAGGTATTGTACTCATCACCAGTTATTCATTAAGCAGCATGACTAACATCTGTCATGTGGTGTTTGTTCACTCATTATCTGTCCATGGGTGAAGAAGTCTGTTGCAGTGGTAAGCAGGTTGTTTTGGTAAAGGTTTTTATTCTTTTTTTATTATAATTTAGTATGTGTTACCATACATTCAGGGCACAAAATGTGCTATGTGTAAAAAACTTAGGCCAAGAGGTGTGAACAATCCCATGGAGAATTTTTGAACTGTCTACAAATGTCTCATACAAAATTCTGCACCATCTGCAGACCAGCGTTGCCCTTTCTGTACACACTGGACTGTACCAAAGAAGCCAAACTGCTTCTGTACACCCCTCAACTTACTTAAAACGATACATGGCTAGATGTATAACACTTGAAAGCAATGTTGGAGGCATCCAAATTTCAACGGATAAAGAAAAGTGAAAGATGCAGAGTTGACAGGTATCATCGAGAACTGAGTCATCAACCAGCCAAAAATAGACATCTAAGTGAAAAATGGCACAGACTTGAAGAGAGGCTCATAGTTTATACTCAGTACAACATGCAGTCTTTGCCACTACATGACAGGTTTGCTTTGCCCAAATAATGTCTTTTATTTACTCCATCTAAAACATTTTCTGACATTTACTCATTCATTGCAGGCTGTTCTGGGAAACATCTGTACAGCAAATGTGTCTTAGACATAGAGCTTGGATGAAAGAGATTTCCTTTTGGACTGGACAGCCTGAAATATTGACCTATGCAAATAATACAAATGATTGATACCTGTAGTATTGCTCACCACAGTGCTATCTGCTGTTTCTCCCCTGATTTTTTTAATGAGATTTAAAAGTCTTTGAGTGAATAACCCCAGCCTTTTCATTAACTTAGCTAGCATGAAAAGCTTTGGGGCCTATATGGCAGGTGCTGTGGGTTAACAATAGGAGTACTGTTTAATCCAAGGGCAACAGAGAGTAGAAAAGGGCCATGAATAAAAGGATATGGCATCTTTTATGAGGTTAGGAGAGGCATTTTAGATCAGGAGGTGCAAAGAGAGGCCAGCTACAGAAAACATTCCTTCTTGCCACACTCAGACAGCAGTATGAAATTATGCCTTGTAATTTGTCCTGCAAAAGACAGAGGAATCAAAGTGAAGTATCTAAATGCAAGAAGTCTGTTGATACTCAGAGGATCACCTCTACTTGTAGGAGTAGCTGGCTATGGTTCCTTCAGGAATAAACTATTCTTCTGGATGGTGTTCCTTATCAGGCTTACCTCTTTGAAACTTGGAGAAATACAAGGAGACAGTCTAACAAGTGCAATAGCATTTCAACACAGGGCAAAAAATGGTATGTGATTTACAGGTTGGTTTGTTTTTAAACCCTGACTCAGTTACTGAGAGTACTAATTATGCAATCAGTGATTGGGAGTTTAGAGTGGAAAGTAGAAATGTTGAATCAAAATTGCAAACAGACTTTCTATAAAATGCCTGAAAGTGGTTTTGCTCTCATCTGCACTTTATAATTGCAGTAGGTTCAGGGTCATTTGTGTCATTCCTTGTGCCTTTAAAATAGTGTTTCAATGGTATAAATAAGCCTTTAGAGACTTAGAGACAGATGGAGAAGAGTACAGTTTCAAAATTTAATCAAATACCTTCCAGTTACGAAGCACAGATGTTCAGGGTCAGGAACACACAAGTGTAATATTGCTATAACGTGTCAGGCTAGCTGTTTGCAGGTGACTCAGAAGGTGTGAGAGCACCAAAAGGAAAATTATATCATAGTTTGCCTATGGGAAGAGTTCTTCCTCAATACATTCAGTCACTTGCCATATTTACATACCTTTCAGTTTTTAACTTTAATTTTACATTACTGAGGCAATGATGGATGCTCACATTACTTATTTATGTGGCCAATAGCTTTTCAAGTTTTGCAAAGGTCTTGGGCCAAGTGATAACACCTGGGAATAATTTTCATGTGGTAATTATGCATCATGAAATTCTTCTTTTCCTTTTAATTAAAAGTTCTGCCTTACAACTTCATGACACATGCCCCATTTTTGCCTTAATAAAAAAAGGTTACTGTAGTTTTTCTATAATATTCATTATTTTTAAAATGTTTGTTATGATGCCTTCTACTTGATCTCTCCTCTGGCACATATAAATGCTTCTTTTTTTGTTGTTTTTTTACTACCACAGTTTGGCAATCCTTTTCTCTTCTTAATGTTTCCTTTACATAACTGGGGAATCCCATGCAGAGACAGTGATGCTGATCACGTAACATGCTTGTGCATTTTGTGGTTTCTCCAGTCCTGCATTTAGGCTGCCAGGAACCTTTTACAGATATATTTTTACTGAGCACTATACACGTCAGTAGGAAGGACTGTTTAAGGGGCCATGTAATTTTCTGTGGGCAATCTCACAAGAGCATCCATTGGGCATGATTCAAAGTTTTACAGATAGGTGTCTCTGGATACCTCCTGACCAAGGCATGTTCCTTGGCCTTCTATGTGCTCTCCTTTTTATTTTCTCATATACTGTTGTGTATTTTCTACTTGTTTCCTTCCTCTTTCCCATTCTCCCTCCTCCCATTTCAACTATGTCCGCATGAGAAATTTCAGCTGGCTTATCACAGCCCTTTGGTGTGTGGACTCTAGCTGACATACCTATACATCCCCAAATCCTTAGTTTTGATGCAACTGATATGGACAACTCTATATTTTGAGTGTTTTCTTCCTGGTGGTGGGGAGAGCTGTAGAAGGCAGAAAATAAGTTACCCCCACAAAAACCGATTATAAGATGAACCCTGTCCACACCAGAAGCACTTTGCCAGGTGCATAACGCACCACTATATCCTGTCACTGACTTGCTCTTTCCCTGACCCATTGAACGCCCTTTCCAGCCCCATTCATTCAAAACAGTCAGGTTGCCTTCATTCTGCCTTGAAGCGTGAACGTGGAGGAGCATGCCCTTACGCATGGCTGTCAGCAGCTCCTGAGAAGGCTTCACTAACAGGGTAAGCATCAAGAGAGCTTCAGCCCAGATGGGGTTTTGAGCATCTCGTGGAAAATCACTAGCCAGGATCTCTCCCTCACTCCCGAACTCACAGACACACATGGGCGTGCACAGGAACATTTACTGAACGTACCAAATGTATGAAGAAAGGGAGATGCAGTTCCTGCTGTGAAGGATCCGTAACGCACACGTGTGGACAACATCTCCGGGAAGGGGTGAAACCTGCCAACAGCCGCCCTTCTTTTCTCCTCAGAGCTCCTGCTCGCCTCCCCCCCCCCCCCCCCCCGCGCTTCGCTGCATCCAGGAAAGCCACAACTCTCGTTTCATAGTCTTCCCGTGTCGAAAACAAGAAACTCCGCTGAACCTGGCAGCACGAGGGGAAAAAGTAAAATAAAACTGAGGGACGTTACCCTTCTTCCCTTGACTCAAGGCAAAATACGGAGAGAAAAACGCGACTCCGGGCGCAGGGACCACCCCTGTTCGGGGGGGGAGGCTCCCGCGGCCGGGCTCACCCCAGCGGCCCCAACAGCCGCGCGGGCCGGGCGGGAGAAGGGAGGTGGCGGCGCCGCTCCCCTCCCCCCAGGCAGCCCCTCACGGGCGGGTGATGGCGGTAGCCAGACCCCAGCCGCCGCTCTCCCGCCCCCGACCGGGGCCGCGGGGCCGGCCCAGCCCGCGGCGGGTCCAGGAGCACCCCGGGGCGTCCCGCCAGCCTTTCCCGCGGCAGCAGTCTCGCATGCGCGGGCGGGTGGGGGGAGGAAGCGGGAGGGCACCAAATTCAAATCGCTGCTGAGGAGGGAGGGGAGAAAACTGGGGGAAGGAGGCAGCCGCAGGGGAGTGGAGTGGAGGAGGGAGGAAAGGAGGGAGGAGGAGAGAGTGGGAGGGGAGTGTGGAAGACTCTAAGGGAACGCGGCAGAGGCCAGGAGGGGAGGCACGGCGGACGGCGGTGAAGGCAGAGGTGTCAGGGAAAGGACAGGGCGGCTTCGGGCACCCACGGCCGCAGCCCGGGGCAGCCACCCCGGCCCGCCCGCCGCGCTCCTCCCGCCCTCCCGCCGGCACCATGGTGGACAGGGGCCCCTTGCTGACCTCGGCCATCATCTTCTACCTGTCCATCGGGGCGGCGATCTTCGAGGTGCTGGAGGAGCCGCACTGGCGCTCGGCTACCGACGACTACAAACGGCAGAAGACGGAGCTGCTTAAGCAGTTCCCTTGTCTGGGCCAAGAGGGGCTGGACAAGATCCTGCAGGTACAACGGGCGCGGCAGGGGCTGGGGCCGGGGGGAGCCGGGCGGCGGCAGCAGGTGCTGCCGGGTGCCCCGGAGCGGAAAATACCGCGGCTTTGGGCGGGCGGAGTGCTGCCGGGCTGGAAAGCTAGTCGGCTCCCCGGGAAAAGCCGACCGTAGCCGCGTCCTCACAAAGCCCGGTGCCTAAAAACTGTCCCTCGAGCGGGGGGCGCGGGGAAAGCTCTTAATCATTCCTAGCTGCTTAATGATAGAGTGATTAAATGGGTCTGCGTTTCTTTCTCTCTCCTCCCCCCAGTGATAATGGAGCTCAGGGTTGATTTCGGTTTTAGCTGGCTGGTCCTGGGGGCTGAGGGCGTGTACGCACGGAGTACGCTCCCGCAAGCCCGTCTGCTCCTAAACCCGGTAGCCGTGAATGCAGCTCTTGTTTTAGCACCCAGGGTGGTTTCTCCTGCCTCAATGGATGTTGTGTTATGAGGAAGGGAAGGTGAAGCCAAGCGTCTTGATCCTCTTCTGTTTGGTCTGATTTCCTTCCCCTCTTTTTTTTTTTTTTTTTTTCCCCCCGTACTGAATACTCTCGTTGTGAGGAAAACGTGTCTGGGGGTCCGAGTGCGGGTCCCGGAGGTCAGTCGGGGTAACGGGGGGGAACGCTGAACGCCTCGGACAGAGGGATGCTTGCAACTCTTGTGCTGTTCTTTTTGCTTTAGGAGAATGACTTCTTTCCAAGCCATGAGTTGATAATCGTGCTGATAAATCGCTCGTCTGGCAGAATGCCTCTTCAAAACTAATTATTAATCAATAGTATGTATTAAATCATAGAGCAGTATAAACTTGGTTAGTGCCTTTTTATGGATGTGGTATCCATTAAAACGTGGTGGCAAGCAATGGTGAACCATGAAAAATAGGCTGCCCAGATACGTGGGGCTCCAGTGGTGAGAATGAGTCATTTGGGACTTTATTTCAGAAATGTTTATATTGACTAGATCTTCTGGTCATTGTGTTTTGGATTTTTTTTATTATTTTATTTTTAAATTCACTAGAAGTCTACTAAAATGCTAAAATAAAGAAGACTGGGAAAATGGTTCATTAGTTCTATTGGTGTAATCTATACTGTGCAAGCCTAGAAAAGGATATGGTTCTTGGTCCTAAAAGTTTGTGGTTTAAATTCTCTTTCTTCAGTTGGTGGCTGCTTTCTGTCTGCTTCAGATAGCAGAGCTTTCTGGCAGTAGTGTCCGTATTATTACCATCTTAGTACCTGTCGTGGTTTAACCCCAGCCAGCAACTAAACACCACGCAGCCGCTCACTCACTCCCCCCCACCCAGTGGGATGGGGGAGAAAATCGGGAAAAGAAGCAAAACCCCTGGGTTGAGATAAGAACGGTTTAATAGAACAGAAAAGAAGAAACTAATAATGATAATGATAACACTAATAAAATGACAACAGCAATAATGAAAGGATTGGAATGTACAAATGATGCGCAGTGCAATTGCTCACCACCCGCCGACCGACACCCCGCCAGTCCCCGAGCGGCGATTCCCTGCCCCCACTTCCCAGTTCCTATACTAGATGGGACGTCACATGGTATGGAATACACCGTTGGCCAGTTTGGGTCAGGTGCCCTGGCTGTGTCCTGTGCCAACTTCTTGTGCCCCTCCAGCTTTCTCACTGGCTGGGCATGAGAAGCTGAAAAATCCTTGACATTAGTCTAAACACTACTGAGCAACAACTGAAAACATCAGTGTTATCAACATTCTTCACATACTGAACTCAAAACACAGCACTGTACCAGCTACTAGGAAGACAGTTAACTCTATCCCAGCTGAAACCAGGACAGTACCCTATTAAATGTGTTTGTGGTATACAGTGGAACGGGTGGGTGGAGGCTTGAAACTTTAAAGGGATGTTGGAAAATGAAAGACATGCTATGTTTTTTGAGTATACTTTTGCTGTTCAGGAATCTCAACTGAAATCTTACTCTAGGTTATATCCCAAACCTGTCTTAACATCCTCAAGAAAAACACCTGTATTTGGATTGGGATGCATGTTAAGCCTGGCATGCTTAACTTGCTGCAGACATAATGCAGAATCTAGATTCTGGCTCAATTTAGGATGAAATTCATGTTGGTATGAGGGAATCATTAGTTGTTCTGGGTTTTTTTTTTTCCCCCATGATACTTATCACAGTTAATCCTGAAGTGGCAGAAAGATCTGTCTTAAAATACAACATTACTATGAAAAAATTATTGGACAGTTCATTAGAATGGACTGTGTGATAGAGCAACACTGTAGAATGGGGATGGGTGCAGAAGCAGTGAGGAGAAAAAAAATGGCATAAGGCGAACTATGGCCAGATCAAAATACTTGGTTTGAGTATCTCTCCACAGCACAACGTGGAAGGCCCTCCCTCTTCAGTGTGTGTTAGCTCCTGGTGATATTCTCATATTCATGTGATTTCAGTTTTACCTCTGTACTACTTCTAATCATACCTTAACTTTCCATGTCCAGTCTTGCTGGTCTGATGATCCTTCATAGATATTCTGTTGTCATTGTAAGCTCAGGTTAGCTAAAATTTAAGTCTTCTCTTGCTCTTATTTCACTCTTACTGGTAACTGGAAACTTCACTGCTTGCTTTCTTCCAGACTTGTAGTTTTGTTCCTGTTTTTACTCAACTTCTATGTGAGAAGTGATGGTAAGAACAGGAGTGGCATTTCTTACAGAGGAGGATGGCAGGGTGAAATCTAGCATAGCTGAAGCTGAGGAGGGGGGGGGATTCATGTAAGGACATCAGGATTTCATCCCAAGTAAGCTGTAAAGTATACCAGAAATAGTCTTTGTAATTGTTCTTTTTCAACCACTACCCATGCTGCTTCTGTTGGGTTCTGCTGAATCTTTAAAACATTACTAACACCTGTTCTCTTTCAGCAAATCCTGATCATCCTGTTCTCATATCAAACCTCCAAATTTATTATCTTACAATAGATCCAGAATATTATTGATTTGAACACGTGCATTCCCCCCCCCGCCCCCCCCCCCGGTTTTGTCCCTTTGAACCTCTTCCTCT
Source organism: Harpia harpyja (assembly GCF_026419915.1). Lineage (NCBI taxonomy): Eukaryota > Metazoa > Chordata > Aves > Accipitriformes > Accipitridae > Harpia > Harpia harpyja. The sequence continues at coordinate 23,100,133 of NC_068952.1, forward strand.
AGCCTCTTCCATGGACTCCCTGAACTTGTTCTTGGGATTTTTCATGATTTGACTCATTTCTCTGCTCTTGTCTCTGTTTTTTAAATGGCCTTCAGTCTTCATCTTAGAGCCTTTTCTCTCGCTCTGCTTGTGGTCCCCACTGACACTCATGTGACTTTACAGAGCTGCATTGAGCTTTACTATTACTTCACTGATATTCTTTTTAATATCCCCATTTAAAACACAGTAGAACATAAAGTTTTTCAACAAATATCACCAACTATAGAACTTGAAATGGTTGTTAGTAAAATGAAGGAATGCCAATGAATGTTCAAATTGAACTAACAATGCCCATTTTGTTTCCAGAAGCAGCCTGAAAGGTGACAAGGACTGACTTATTCAGAGACCGATCTCTCTGCTGCCCTTGTTCCCCACCCAGGTTAGCTTGTGTGTTCATCTGAGCCTAATGCTAGCTGTAAGTGCAATGGAAACTCTGTGTGGAATGGCTACAAAGTTAGATCTGTAGTGTGATCTTAACCACTTAAAAAGACAAGTAGGTTATCAGCACAGATTCTCAATTCACATACAGACTAGTATCTCTGTACCAACAGTTCAAGTGATTATTAAGTGGGCTGTATTAGGTCAAATACTGTCTAAAGTTTATATTCTGTAATAAAGGTTTCACAACACATTACAGTAGAAATACACTGCAATAAATGTTTATCGAAATGCGTTTAACATACTTTCAGAAAACTCAAGCTGAGTATTGTAGGATATGCTAAAAAGAAAGCCTTTTTACCCAATCCTAACTGAGAAATGCCTAAAAATAAACTTGTTTAAAAACAGCTTTTAGAAGTCTTTTATGTGAAGAATCCATTTGGTTTTGATTATTGTAAGTACCATATTACTTATCATAACTATAAGAGGTAAAGAAAGTACTTAAACTCTTCTTGGAGAAATGCTACGTAGACCCTGATTTTAAAGGTGACTCACTCTGGACAGTATGTAGGCTGGTCGCTCCCTGACCATGCTCTTCTGGGTAAAGCTGATTGCTCGAATGAAAATGTGGCTGAGATGCTTCACATGACAATTTATGTAGGCCTCCAAAGACACTCAGCCACAACCATGTATTGACACAAGGAACTGTGTAATTTCTCCTCACTATGTACAGTTACCTTGGAATAGAAATGTCTCATAACATATCTGGAATATCTGCAAAAATAAACATTTTTAATAATGATGTAACTGTGCCATATTTATTGGCATTGTAGAATCTTGAAAGTAGTGTAAGACCTCTGTCTGTTGATAAAAGCCTATGGCCTGTTCATAAAAGTCTATGGCTTGTCCTTGCCACTTGCTGCTGTGGCCCGAAGTCCTGGGACTCTTTAGGAAGGGGGAGAAGGCAGAGACCTGCAGTGATGACACCTTTGCCTACCCTGCTGTAGGAATGAATTTTGGAGACTGAAGCAAATGCAAGGCAATTCAGTAATTTCCCTCTTCTCTAGTTCCTTACTTTTACTCTTTATTGCTCCATCCTGATTGTGAAACATCAGCTTAATGATAAAGGAGCTATTCATGCAAGGAGGAACCTTCTTGACCCTCATGTCACTATTCACATGAGCAAAGGTTTGTCAACACCGGGCCACATCTTATTTACTGGGAAATCTCTTTTACTGGCCTGCCACAGTCATAAAAAAATTAAATGCTTCCCATTAATAAACATCAAGGCCGGTGACAAAAAAGGGAAGAATTTGAAGATGAGTGAAAATGGTTACTTTCAAAACAGAGCAATAAAATGAAAAGAGAAACTGCTGGCTCCCTTTAGGAGAAGCAGTCAAACATACTGAGTATGAGAACAAATAATTGAGGTCTTTATTTGAAAAGCATGCAAGACTCTAAACAGGCCTGAGAGATAACTTTAGAAACCTAAATGTTTAGACTTAAAGCCCAGTGGTGTGAACAAACATTTAGAAGACTTTTAAGGAGAGCTTCTGCTGGGATATACATCACACACAGGACATTTATGCTAAAGGAAATAAGTCAAGTGGCTTAATATAGTTTCTCCCCTCTGTTTTTAAAGCCAGGATGTCTTCTCCACTCACAAATACCAACAGGTGCATTTACAGGATTTTGGTTTGTGTTTGAGGATGCTGAAGTTTGTTTCTAGATTTGTTTATTCTTGGAGTTTGTCAGTTTTATTGTGAAACTTTAAAAATACTCTCTGATTCTGAGCGCTGTTTCCCACAATGCTTTACTTCCAAGCTTCTACCTCAAGGTTTAAATCTGTGTGCAATACTCTTGACCGAGTCTGCAAACTATAGTTTTCTTAAAAACTTGAGCTAGGTTTTAAATGCTTTTTGTTAGTTTAATGTTTAATGAAGAGATTATGGCTTTTGCTTACTCGTTGTAGAGTGATTTGTTTTCCAATGTAAAGTTAATATGGGCATATCTTCCATAATCTTTCCCTTCCCCTGTGTTCTTCAGGAGGTGCATAAATGAGATTCTAGACTACTAGGGTTTGTTTGGTTGGTCCTTAACTTCCTGATCCCTTCCATCTAAGGTACTGAAGGTAGGGGAGACAAATAGGAGACTGAATCACTTAGTTGGTATGTCAGATGAGCTGTACCTTTCAAGACTGACTTTTTCATAGGCCGAACAAAGTAAAGCTAAGCGGCTACCGGACAAGGACAAGTGACTGCCAGTGGAAATTCTTTAACTGCAAAGTTGTTAACAACTACATCTAATACCGCTTGTATAAAAACTTGACAGTGCAAATTAAGGCTTATGCCTGAGAAATAGGTATTGCTAGATTTTCCAAATGTATATCTCTAATTATGCGCCCTCTAAGTTCAGCAAGGATGAACTGAAATGAAAATGTAGGACCACTGTCCACAGTTCTCTGTGGCATCTCAAACTATGAGTTATTGGATATTGCCACTGGAGCATTAGGAGAAGAAAATAGAGGGCAGGCAGTACTACATTACTCCACAGCTTTTCTCTGTGTGTTTCTACATGCAAAATCAAGTTTAAGCAGGCATGCTTTTCTGTTGTGGTTCCCCCCCCCCCCCCTTTTTCGCTGTTTAACCATTAAATTGTTTAAACTTTGTTGGAACATAGTTAAACAAAGCTGATAGTGCATACACTGCAACTCTCTCTGCTGATGGAGCAATAGCAATCGATCAGAAGTTATAATTTTCCTGCTATGGGCTTTTCCTTTTTCCTGCTATGGACTTAATCCTTGAGTGCTTGTAGTATGTTGTCCTTTTGTTACTTTAGGACAGAATATTTACATTACCTGATGTGTTACCTTCTGCTACTAGGTGTGTTTTCTGGCAAGCTCTGCTCTAGAGACAATGGCATGCAAGAAGATTTGCAGGTTATGAACAGCTTGTTGTCCTAAAAGATCTTGGAACTTCTGCTTTGGTTCGTGCTGTATATATAGTTATTGCAAGATACCTTCTGTAGCCAGTGAAGATAGAGTGTAATGATGACTTTGTACAGATTTCCTTTTTTAAAACAAATTGTTCTTTTTGCTATTAATGCTAATTAAACAAAATGAATTGTTTTGCTTTGCTTTGAATGCTGTTGACCTTCAGAGCAATCACATTTCATTGAGGTACTGCAAGTAGATGTCAACATAGTAACATACAACCAGAAACAAGCTGGATTGCAAGTGGCAGTCAATAGTCTGATTAACAGGGGAGCAAGTGAGAATGCTTTCACAGTTTGGTGCTGTAGACCTGCTGATCACAGTGTCTGTATTTGCAGGGCTTTTATTTTGTGCTGACTCTTGTATGATCCTATGGATTGAATACCTATGAGCAAGTAGTTAAATTTCTTCATGGAGTATGTCTTTAGGTTTTGTTTAGTCCAAAATAAGTTCAGCTCATAAGCTTCAAGTCTGCTCTGAGTAGGAAACAAAACATGGTAATGGGACAACTGGAAGGGTTGCACTCTTCATCTAAATTAAAATCCCACTGTGGTCACACCTGAGGCTCTCTATGGTGCTACACACATCCTCAGGAGAGCCACACTTAGAAGCAGATTGAACCCTTAAAATATGGCATGCAATACACACTGCATTTGTACTAGCTCTATTTATTGAAGGGATGGCCTAGGCTTGAAGGCATAACTGTCTTCCTTTATTTGCTATCTTCCTTCTGATTCAGGTTGCTCAACAGCACTGCTGGTTCTAGTGTTACTAGATCTTTTCTTTAAAACACCAAGTTCTGTAGCAGGGACCTTCAGACTGGCAGTTTGTTTTCTGTGTCCACCCATCTTATTTTATTATGTCTTTATATTAGAGTTCTTAGATATTACTGTGTTAGTTATGTACTTATCAACATTTTAATTGTTGGCAGGAGAGATCCCTCCTAGGCATGCCTTGCCCTAGGAGCTCTATTTACAGTCAAATCAGTAAGGAAGTTATAATTTCTTTTTTTTTTTTTTTTCCATTGTATTGTGTGAACTCTAGTGGATCAAATGCACCCTTAGGTGCAAAGCAGCTTCTGAAATGTTTTAAACTCAAACCTCTTACACTGTTTTCTTAAGAGAAAGAAACATGGGTGATGAAAAGGGAGTAGGAAACTAATAATAGGTTGTATATCATAGGCTCTGTTGAATCTGAAATCAAGTTCCTTCTCTAACAATATGTGTATCTGTAGTGTTTCTTGTGATGGACCTGGTTTTTTTACCCCTGTTGTGGGATCAATTGCTACAGATTAGCCTATCTGTAGGACTGTATTTCTGCCTTAATGAAATGGTAGACACAGATTGTGATTGAGCAAACTGGCAAATACTAATTTGACTTTGTTCTGTGCTGGCATCTTATAAATATTGTGTAAGCAGGTTCCAACTGCTGAGAAAGAAAACCCAGACCTGTGTGTCTCTTTGAGGTTGCAACAGGTGCAAAAAAGTCCCAGCTGGACCTATCACAGGTCTCTGAACTCTGATCCTTCTTAACAACAAAGATGTCAGCTTTTTAACATTAACTTGGACTCCAGAGTAAGTCATAAGATTGTCAGATGATGGCAGCTAAAGAGTGATAGCTAATGGAACTTGAAAATAATTCTGCAAAGGGTTGTGGAGGTCCTGAGGTAGAAAGCATAGTCAGATATGATACAGTATTTTTGGTGGCTTGGCTAAAATATCAAATTAATCAGTGATGACTTCTGTGCATGACCTCCAAGCACTGATATTGCGGCTTCTCTTTTCTACTCCCAATCCAATCCAAGGGAGTAAAAAAGGTTTGGAGGAAAGTTGCCTAAGAATCATGTGTGGTCCCTTGCTAAAGAAACAGCAGCTGGAAGTATGTTTGTTCTGGCCTATGAGGGAAGTGAGGCTGAGGAGTCTCCTCCAGGCACCAAAGAAATAGGGGAGGTGTTTGGAGGCAAGCAGCTGTATAAAGAGAAGGGGTATAATGAAACTCACTGGTGGTACTGACTTCTTCCTTGGCTTCTACTGCATCAGTCTGGCTGGAGCCCTCACCCTACTACGTGCTCAGCTGTTACAGTTGCTGCTGACCAGCTTCACAGACTGTAATGCAAATATGTTAAAATCAAGTTAAATAGTTGAACTATGATAACTTGCCAGTTAAGTTAGAATTTCAATCTTCAGGCCTGTGTAAGTGGTGTGTACGTGACTGCAGAATGACAGAGGGCAGTTCTGTAATCAATACTTGCCTTGTTGGCACAAGGGTTTTTGAAGGGCACTGGAGTTCATGCTTAGAAAATCGCTTGCTCTTATTGGTATCAATGCACTCTGAAAGCTTTTCACCTGTGTCACTATCAATTTGCCCTTTAAAAATAATACTTGCATGTTTCCAACTGAATTTTTTTTACAACTTTTGGGGCGGAAGGCAAGAGAAAGGAGAGGAAGAATGAAAAACATTGAAGTTTCTTCTGTTGTAGCAGCAAAACCAGTCGCTAATTTTGTTGTGTCTCTATGTGATTTGTTTACAGTAATACTAGATTTTCAAGGTAGTATCTTAGCTGGATTGTGACTGTAGGATAACTGCGCTTTTTCATGAGCTTGCTATGTAGTCTCTGCAAGGTCCTAAAGCTGTCAGCTTGATTAATGAAGGGAGCATAGATGTCTTTATCTTACATTTAAGAAAAGTAAAATATAGCTCACACTCTGAGAGTGCCTTGGCTTTATTTACATGTGTTTTAAGAATGCTTGCTCAGTTCTGCTACAATTAGACAGTTGGTTATTTGGACAGATGTCCCCACAGCTGTCTGCTTCTTGTTGTTTCCTAGCAGAGAGACACTGCAATAAAGTAGTTTCATGCTAGGCATTGACTAGGTGCTTTCAGCTGAATTCTGTGCATCTTTCTTAGGAAAACAGTCTCACTTATTTGAGGTAACTGCAGCTTTTCTGTGGTTTTGACGACTCTCTGAGCATCTTGCATGTTGAGCAGCTTTTAAGCTAGGGAGTTCTCTACTTAGCAGTGTGCAAGTGCTTCCTCTGTCTCAGCTTCTAAGAAGATAATAGATGCCTGCTGAACGTTTAGAGATATCAGTTGCAGGAAATCCAGGTTAGGAAGGAAAAGAGTGTAACAAACAGAAGGCAGCAACTACAGTGCTTCTGCCAGCTAATTCTTCTTCCCTTTAATACAGTAGCAAGAAGATATCAAAGTGGTTTGGCTTTCATACATCCTCAGGGATGGGACAGTTGAGAAGTGACAGGGCACAGAGCCTGTTAATTACCTGCCACATGTCAATGCTGTACATTACTCTTTGCCTTCAACTTGTCTCATGTCAGATGTTTAGGAGTGACCTGCAAATATATGGGAAGCTATGAATCTGGAAGTGTGCACTGTTTGGTAGTCTTAAAATTGGAAGATTTTTCAGTTGACTAAACTTGCTTTTTCACTTAATCAAAACACTTTCTACATGATATATGCAATGACTTGTTTACCATTGTTTTTTGTCCAGGAGCTAAATGTGATAGGGGACTGAAAAGATTATTGAAGTATCTGCTCTGCTTTTTGTCAAAGTTATTGATTGGAAGCTCTCTTGGGAAGACAGACCTTTATGTGCACTTAGTAATGCAGTGCTGAAGATAATAAAATAGCAGAAGATTGTGTTCCAGTGTGCATGTTGTATGTGTGTGAGTTTTTTTAATGTTATACTATTCCTGCAAAAATGGGGTTTGTGTGTATGCTGACACAACTGTGTTTAAGAAATATTTTAATGCATAGGTAGCGCTTACCAGCAAACTGCTGCTATGACCAGTCTAGTTAACTCATCCAGCAGAAGAAACAAGATAGACTAGGCAAGTTGTGCTATTTCAGGTCTGAGACTGTCTAGATCAGACTGTTTTCCAGCGTGTTTATCTTAGTAACTGATCACACTTCTTTCTATCCTGCCGTAACTGTGCTGGCAGATCTCTGTATCTATATTTGAAAACATTTGTCCAGACCAGCCTCCTCTTCTTCCTCAGTCCTCCTCAAAGATCAGTCTTGAGCTAATCTAGTGTTGAAGGGATTTATAGTAAGTAACATAACAAAATTTTGTCTCAGGTTAAGCCCTGGATAAAGCTAAATACATAGTAACAGGAATCTCAAAGCAGATAGTATTTCTGTGGCAGACTTTTCCCCCTTGTTCCTCCTCTTAACATAAACCCATCACCTTGCTATTCATTCAAAGCATCCCGTCCATGTTGACACTGGAAGCCTGCCTTGCCTTGCCTCCTCCTCCTGCTGTCTGATGGACCGATACAGGGAGAGAGACTAGCATGGTTGAGGTTATGTAAAGTTTTTGGTTGACCCTGGAAACTTTGTTGTTTGTTTGGCTTAACAAGGTGAGTTAGTAAAGGTTCTACCCCAAAGAGTTAATAGCTAACAGTGTGACCTGTTTTGCTCCTGTTCTGTAGTTCAAATGTTTACTTGATTAAAAATGTTGTTACACTTAGTACTCTGCTCCACCCAAGTCTGATCACTTTCAGTTTTGTTTCATTGATTTGATGCTGTTGGGACAAATAAGATTTTCATTCTAGCGTGTGTAAGCTCACTGAACTGTCAAGACAAGTAACAGTTGTTTTACCAGGATGTGCTTGCCTTTTTTTTTTTTTTTTTTAAACTTGTTTCTCCTTAAGATAGGTTGTTAAGTAGGAAATGAGATGCGTGATGCTACTAGCACACTTGGGCAGCAGCTTCTAGTTTGTCTTCAGAGAAGCAAGACCTTTAATGTATTGAAACTTGGGGATGAAATACAAAAATGCTTGTGAAACCACAAATCTATAACATTTTGGTCCTAGCTACTAAGAAACAAATTCCAAAGTTTTTAAGGTATTCTAACAAAGTGACTTTCTGTACATTTCTTAATCTGAAGCATGTTTTTATGCATGGATATGGGAGAGAGCATAATATGCTGCTTAATGCAATGATACTTCATGCTGCAATTCATTCACTAAGTTGAAAAGCTTATTTAGGCCTCTGTAAGCAAAGTTGTCAAGCTTGGATCACCTGTGTTTTGACTTGTCCTTATGAACTATTCTTATACATGGAAAGCATGGGGGGCAGGGGGGAAGCTTCATTTTAAGCTCAGCTTCCTCTTTTACTTCCCCTGTATAGTATCAAGGCTTTTCTGTCTAAGTATTCCAGTTTATACTATTTTATGGGTGGGTGAAAATCTGCAAAGATTAACTAGATTGCTGAGTTGCTGCTCCAGGTCTTGAGGCCTTGTTTGAATAAGGGGGTTGGGGGGGGGGAATTGCAACACTTTGAAGATGTGGTCCAACCCCTCCCCATCTAGTAAGTTAATCTCAGTAAACTGTTTTTATTGATACTAGGCTTGTTTGGGTTTAATTTAAATCTACTTAAATCAATTGTAGCTAAACTGAAATATATTATTTTGGAAACTTAGACTGCTGCATGGGTTAGCATCTGCTTATGCAATCGGTACCAACTCTGTTGCAATAGTCTCATGTAAACACTGGTTCTAACCCTGCCTAACATAGGTCACCAACTGGTGTGAGGGCTTGATTAAACTCTTGACTCTTCTGCTTCCACTTTCTTATCTCTAAAATGGGGACAACAGCATTTTTCAAAGCCCTTTTAAAGGGGAGTTGGCTACATTAGTCACCATGTATGTATTCAGATAGGAAGGAAGCCTAGTCTGCTATTATAGATTATTTCAACTTCTTAATTTCAGCTGGTGTAACCTAAAAGTTGTTGAAATACTTTTTTTTTTTTTCTCCAACCAAGGAAATGTGTGTTATAAGCAAATTGGCACAAAAGCCCTCAAAATTAATCTGTATTAATGAAAGCTATGAAATCGTCTGATAGATTTTATTTCTGAATGAGAGTAATTGGAGACCAAAGAAAAGTTGGGACACTCAGCATCTGCAGAACAGCTGCAGTTCTCATGCAGCAGTAACCTTTAGTTAATTTGTCTTCAAAACATGTCTATGTGGAACTTGGGAAAGTGAAAAGGAAACAGTTCTATAATTCCATTAATTGCAAGAGGAAGGGAATGCTGGTAAAGCACTGAATATGCTTTTCATCAAAATAGTTTATTAACTAGTTCATTAAACTGGAATCTAGTCCTGAAACTAATAGGGGAAAAAATCCATATCAACTGTTAAATTTTGTAGTCATGATCTGTCAAAGAAGCCAGCTGCCTTTTCAAAACTGTTGGTGTTTACATCTATTGCATATAAGTGGAAAGGAGAAATAATGTTAAGCAGCATTAGTTCATTCAAGCATAGGATCTGCAAGTATCACAAATAGGTAAGCTTCAGCGTTCAATTCTGCAATGACAAAATAGTTTCAGTTAACTAATTTGCTGAATTATGAGTTTTACTTATTATTTAACTCTGCAGAAAGCCACAAAAAGGAAATAACCTTGTTGATCTCTTTCCATTAATATTCCTCACATTGTTTGTCCTATGAATTATGACTTATAGGATAATTAACTGTCCATGCTATACATAATGCACAAGCAAGTCTTAAACAGTGCATGCTGTAAAAATATTGACATGCCTCCAAGAGGTTAATATCCCTACAAAATAGAACGTTTTTCCAGAGGAAACAGTAACACCTATTTGTCCTGCAGAATGGAAGTAGAGCTCCATTTGTTCAAATGATTTTTTTTTTCTTTTTTATTTTAATGAGCTCTTACCACCTAAGTCTTGCTTGACTTCATGTTTCATCCTAAAATAGAAACTATTCCAAAACTTGGGGGTTTATTGCAGAATTAATTCATTCTCTCATTACGATTTTACAGTTGTTTACCTTTAGTTGTCTTTTTCACACATCTGGGCTGGCAGGTCACTAATAAAGCATGCTGTTTAGCTAGTTATGGCAAAGGGAGGGTTAGTAGCAGGATAGTAAGGGTTGGTAGTGAGGAGAAACTTAATCATTGAACTGTAATGGTTCAATTTGCGCCTCCCCCCCCCCCCCAAAAATCACCATGTAGCAGCTTACGACTACTTGATTTCTGATCAAACAGTGGCTTTAAGTTCTTCTGTGCTTTCTCTTAGGGGCTTGATTACATGATTGATTTCATTTCTAAGAATGAAAACTGCTGATGTAGCCACAAGAAAGTTCATTATTACACACTTAAGGTACAGAAACAGCAATAAATATTTCCAAAGACCTGACTACTCACAGTTTTCCTGTCAAGTCACGTGAGCAGTGCTGGCTTGGCCTCAACTTGCCTTGGTAAGGAAGAAGGGGCATGTGCTTATGTCCAACCTTGTTTGGGCTGAACATCCTTTTGTGGCCTTATTCTTGAATTTACTGCGTGCAAACTGAAGCCTCAGACTTGAGGCATTTCTTTCAATAGAGGTAGTTTAGGAAAGCAATGGGGAGTTTCCATGAGGACGGAGAAAAAGTCAAAATGCAGAACTTGTTGCAGACTGTGAAATCAATAAGCATTATCCAAATACTGGCTGGGCAGAGTACAACAGGTTTCCGCAAACATATGTGTACACAATGTGAGGACTTTTTAGAAAACACTTATGTGTCTTTTGACTGAAAATTTCTCAGATTGCCTATTTTTAAAATACTGTTTTGTAAAATAGAGGTTTATGATGGAAAGCTGAAAGGATAAATGTAATTCTTGCTTTGCTTTTTACAAAACAAAAGAACAAAGACCTATACTTCTTCACCCCCCCACCCCCAGCTGTGTAGTGTTTCTGCTGCAATCCTTGATTAGTGTTCTGTTTCCATTATCAGCTGGAATATTTTCATGCAGTACTTGCTTAATTCGAAGAGGATAGCTCTTGTTATGTCTGTAGCTGTAGATGTAACAGCCATCTGTAAACCTTCAGTAGAACAGCACTTTGTACAAGTAAGGAGTGCAAATTATTACAAAATCACTAATCTTGACTAGTACTTCTCTTAAATGTGGCCTTAAGATGAGGCTTCACAAAATCAGTAGGGCAACGTGTCCACTTTGTAGAACCATGAGTGTACTCAGTAAAGGAAATTACATGTATTTTATGATGCTTGAGCCTTATTGAAAGACCTTTTAAAACTCTTGTTAGAAGTCTGCCAGGAAAAAAAATATAAATCAAGCTGGTGCTGCAAAAATTTTGGTGTTCTATTTATCAGTACAGTTGATCCTTTCCAAGTAATTTGTTTTACTCTTTAGCATTTACCTCTTTCCTACCCTGCATCATGTCAATCCTTGAGGAAGAACTCCTGCATGCCTTTGAATGGTGCCACAGAAAATGGTGAAATTGTTTACTCTTTCTCACAACTTCTGTCTGAAGAACTCCTCTCTTACTAAGAGGATTTTACTGTAGGACAATAATATGCCCCCCAATGCACTATAATTATAAGAAGGATTTCAGATCCGAAATCTTACCTGTAATGCCATGTTGTAGAAATATTTACATTAAGCTAAACCAATCATTGTTAAGCTGGATCTTGGTTTAGACAGGGAGGTTCATCTACACTACTATGCTGAATGCTTTGATTAAAAACTATTGCATAGGTTGAGAACCTGTTTAAATTTACAGGTTAATTTCACTCCTGCTCAGTTTTTTTGTTTTGCTGTTATACCAACACTGGGTTTTGTTTGTGGTCTTGCATTGTAGTTTCTGATGTAGTACAAAAGAAAGCAATGCTATCCCCACTCAGCTTTTATTTTTGCAGTACAAATTGCTTTGGCTGACTCATAATAGTCTCCTCATTCTTCTAGCCCTTGTCTTACCTCTGTTCCCATTTCTTGAAGGCGAATGACCAGAACTGTAGAAATCGTGCCAGCTAAGTTTCACCAGTGCTTTGCAGAATGACAGCAAGACATCAGGAAAGGGGTTTCAAGCATCTAGCTGTTCCTTGAAGTTCTTCCCCTTTTGTTTTTATTGATGTGCTTATATTGTTGGGATGCCTAAACAGTATGACTGGACTGATGAGATGTAATGAAAAAAATGTATTCCCCTTGCCTTTACTGCTGTAGGTTATGATAGTGTTTTTATGTCAGAGAATGGGAAAGGAGAAGCAGAATAAATTGCATTGGGTGACTAGGACATCTTAAAGCTGACTTTAAAAATACCCAATTTTTGAAACAAGATTCTTCATTAAGATACATTATCCTTGAAACTAAAGCAGTAATGATTTAGTGTACAATTGGCCAGGACTGTTTGCAGGCCTCTCAAATCAGCTGAGCAATAAATGTTTGAAAAAGGTGTTTATATGTTGAAGGTATGTCAAAGTCTATAGTATCACCAGATTTACAGGGTGCCCAGGTACATGGGTAATACAAATGAAAGGTTTGGTGCCATCCTTGCTAATAACTGAAATGATGCCAGTAAATGACTCTAAAATTTAGATACAGCCAGTGTGCCAGCTGATTGCTCTGTCACTACGTTTTTTTTAAGTTTACAGCACTGCTGGGCCTTATCACAACCCATGTGCTACCTGTATAATACCTTATCTTCTCTAAATAAAATTGATGACAAAACCTATATTGCTTTCAAGGGCAATAAGGTCCAATTTCAAGATACAGAAGTTCTGGAACTCTGCTCTTACTTCAGGTTAATTAAAGGAGAGATTCAGTTCATAGCATAGACTGAAGGAGGAAATTACAGAAACTAGATAAATTTTAAGCTGTGTTTTGCTAGTCTGCTCTCTCCAGTAGAAGGATATAATTCTGCTAAGTCAAATGGTTTTCCAGTGGTTCTCTTCCACAGGCAGGCATTTTCTGTTGTTAAATCAACACCCTTTCCTGGAACTACTGTTTTTCTATTAATTTTCAGATACTGCAGAAGTTGGGAAGCTAGGAGGGTTAAGTGGTACATTTGTTCCCTGTGCACTTGTTTGTCCCACAGGAGATGATCCTCTCATCATGTCAATGGTGATTATTTCCCAGGATATTTTCCATTAACTTTAAAACTCCCAGCCCTTGTTCTCCATGCCAAGGAACAAAAAAAAAAAAAAAAAAAAAAAAAGTGCACTTGCATGATGTCCTCAGGCAAGCTTTCTCGATTAGGTTTATTACTCAGCTGTAACTTTCCATGCAAAACTCAAAAATACCAATACATTTTGTGAAGCTTGTGTTCACCCTGGTGGGAATGAAGAGGTGATGGTGCTAGTTGCCAGTGCCGATTGAGCAGGTCATCTTGCAGTACATTACAGCAGTACTAAGACTCTTTATCCAAGTAGAAGCAACCCTAAGGACTTGCTGTAGGTAGAGTACAATTTGTTGCAGTGATGAGCATTTAAATCTATGTGAACTACTAAAAAGGTCAGCACATGAATGTCTGGTTTTAACTGGGGGGGGGGGGGGGGAGAGAATATTCAGTATATCTAATGCTGGCACTATAGAAGTGCCCAAGATATTTATCCTCACTTCTTCTGTATCCTGTTTCATCCTGCTCATGCTTTGTCTAATTTTGATCATCTTTCCAAGCAGGGAATAGCTGTCACAATTATTTACCTTCCCTATTTCCAAACAATAATGTGGAATTAATTTGACTGTAGACTCACAAATTGTTTCCACTGGACTGTGTCCTGAGGCCTCCAGACTCATAAATATTAGCCACAATTAAATTTTTATGAGTCTTACAGGTTCAAGCAAGTACAAAGATGGTTCTTTACATCTCCTCTAAATTAATGATTTATTGCATGGCCTTCAGATAACAAGCTAAAACTAGGGTAGAGCATGTCTTCTAATTTTGCATGTAAAAACCTTTTCCCCCCTTTTTGTCTCTGACTGATTAGAGCTATTTCTGGGTAGTAAATTGAGATTATGCTTGAAGAGCATTATTTGTTCTGCCCAATATAGATTAATTAACCAACTGCCTTTCTAAAAGATCACTTAATCTGGTTAAATTGTAATCGAAAAACAAGAAAACAAATGAGCACTTAAAAGAATGAAATAACAAGTGTTCCTATCTGTGACAAACGTGCATTCTCTACCCTTGTTCTTTTTGCCAACAAGGAAGCGTATAGAGTTAGAGAACACAGTGGCAAGAAGAGATGCTTGTGCCTGTTGTACTGTCTTTAGCAAGAATACCCTTCGCAGGTTAAACAAATCATTTCCTGTCTTTACTGGGTTGTCAGTGTCAGCAGTTGATGCTTGATGCTTGGTCCCTGCTACAAATTTATCTTTTTAATATTGTTCCCCCACACACATTGCACTTGCAAAAAGGTAAAACAAAACCCAGGAGGAAAAAAATGAAGTGCCCAGGCTTATTTAAGTTTTCATTCTGTTCCTTTTGAGACCACTGAAGAACTTCCTGCATTGTTTAACATGCATAATTGGTGGTGTTTTAAAATAATGATGCCAGAGGGGGGGAAAAAAGTGCTGTCATCAGTGCTTGGGAGAAGATGGGAGAAAACTCCATTCCACTTAGCAGAATAGTTAGAAAGAAGGTCTCTTCTGCAAGGTCAGGATGGATATTTAGGCCATTAGCCTGCCTAATAAAGGTAGGGATCTGTGACAGTATTCTCTCTTCAGTTTTATTTATGATGGCATTGCATCCAAACGCAAGTGCTTTTGAAAACCTTCGCTTACAACAGTTTTGGAAAGTCCTGGCGTCTGTGTGCAGTAGCACATTAACTCGTAGCAAGGATGCTCTTGTTTAAATGCTCTCTGTACATAGAGGTTATTCTAGGATTGGGTAGTGTGAATTTTAAAAAGAACAGCTAACCTGATATAACTTCAGGTGCAAATAGGAATTCATTGGCATATCCAACAAACTGTGTCTTCTGCAGAGATACCATAAAGCTCACTGTTGAGCTGTTCCAGTTTGCTTTGGGATATATCTGTGTTCTTCCTCAGTTCTGAGCACCTAAATAAACTGCAGATGAAGCTTCCTCAGAACTACACTGAATAGCAAATATTTTCCAGTGTAAAAGTATGTGTGTAGGGTTAAGATGTGAATGCTTTCTAGTCCCTTTTCAAGCTCAGTAACGTTCTTCGAAAGACATACGCAGGTTTTCTTTACAGCAGAGTGATCCAGTTTAGTCAAGAGTATTTTCCATCTGCTGAAGACCACTTCTGTGTTTCTCTGGTTTTGGTAGTACCTTGTACACCTGTGTTTAATGCTGTGATCTTTAGGTATTAGTACTAGACAGCCTGTTCTGCTTTCCTGGCTAATCAGTAAATTTAAAGGAATCTGCAGCTCTAATCCATGGCTTTCCTCATAGCATTTACTTAATTACTTTAATTGGAATCTGGTTTCAAAGTCCAGTACAAGACAATGTATCCCACTCTGTGCTTTCTCCATCTAATAAAACTAGCAAAGCTGCTTTTGAAAAAAAAAAAAAAGAAAAGAAAAAAAAAGTGCTAGGCACGTTGAAGTCTAGGAACGGGAGTTTCCCCAATATTAAAAAAAAAAAAAATCAATAAAGAATTGTGACAAAACAGCCTAATTAAGAAACCAAGACGCATGTAAAAAGCCCTCTGGGTGTGCTGTATTCTAAATTAACAGACACAAACCATGTCTGGTTTGCTGTCCTGTTATATAACAGAACTATGCAAAGTGAAAACCAGGCATGTATTTACATGCATTCTTTAAATATCAGGCTTAGATGTAGGGACAGCTCTGTATGAAGTGGCATGTGCTGGAGGCTCTATTAGGTAAGAAAAGGTATGCTTAGATGGAGGTCCAAGTTGCTGACAGACCAAACTTAAGTGTAATGAAAGGAAAGCAACAGAGTGTCTTGGTTGTGTAATTCATTTATGCATTGAGAAGCACTGTTGTATGAATAGAATGAAATGCTGAGAAGTTCCCTGGGTAAATGAAGAATCAACAAGATTAGCTAAACTTTCTCTGCAGAGCGAGTTCAATCTTGTTTTATAATATTTTGGATGAAATGTGGTATCTACAGTGCATTTGACCTATATATGTACCTTTCTATTTTGTATGCTAAGATACTGGTGGATCATTTAAAGTGACTTTCAGCAAATTTAAACAACTTTTATAATTGCCTTGTTAAAAAAAAAGAAACGCTGATATGTGTAAGCAGTTAAAAAGAAGAATTGAGGAGAACTTAAAGAAGTTCTCCTTTCCCTGCAGACTGTGGAAAACTGACAAGATAACATTCTATCTGCGGTATCTGTAGGAGTGTGAAAATACCATCTCATTCTGGATTAAATCTTGCTATTGCTGAAAAGAAAACCCTTGCCTGAAGTATGTAAACCCATATTTTGCCAGGGTTTTTTTTTTTTCCCCAACCGAGAATTTTCAAAAGTTTGGCCTTTGATAGGAACTGTATTTTAAGACTAAACTGTTGATTGAAAAATGCAAAATATGATTTTACTTGCAATAACACTTAATCAACCATTTTATAAATGCAGTGTATGACAGCAAGGGGAAAACCCGTCCCCTGCTATTTGTAGCTGACCTATGTAGGAATGTAAACATGGGGACTAACACTTGCTTTCCAGGGTTTTATTTTATTTTTGTTGTAGTTCAATTCATAGATAAGGGGGAAGGAATCCTGTATACCTGTATTGACCTCTCTAGCTTTTCAGCTAATGTTCATGTCTGCTTTTGGTTAGTTTTATTATTTACATCTGTCAACACCAAGCATGAGGCTTGTGGGGTTTTTATTCTTTTATAAGTAGAAGCTAACATTATTCACTCAATGACTACTTCCTATTTTTTGCCTCAATTTCAACTTTGTCCTTGTGGTAGGTGGCTACTGGCCATAACCCCATTGTGCTATTAGAAACAAGCTGTTTCTGCCTCAGATTTTACATTTGTTAAAATAGACTATACAAGTTCTAGGATTAGTGAGAGTCTTGGAGAACCTAGCAACTCTTAGTATAGGACAGCTGGGAAGAAATGCTGTGCACAGCAGTTGAATTAACTGGGGATTCACTCCTACATGCTCAGTTGATCTGGAATCAGACTTGTGTAGTCAACTGATGTCCTCTTTAATAAATGTGGAATTTATTAAATCCCACCATCCTTCTCTAATGCAGGTGCTGCTGACTCATATCCTGCACCTCTTGCCCCAACCACCTTCCAACTCTACTCTCTGCATAGGTCGGTAAAGGACAGTAAAACTTTCACAGGTTAGCAAGACACAAGGGTGTTGCCTGTTAGACCGAGACAATATGGTTCACTTGTCTTATTTTTCTTTCTACAAAAAAGGTCGCAAACCATTCCCCACAGAAGTGAAGTAGGAAATCCAGGACTCATCTAAAAAGACTTCTTTTTACATCTGGCATGGTTCTTGTCCTGACAAACATGAAATTTGTATTGTGAACACAGATAATCCTGAGAGGGAAATGAAAGGTCAGCTATCCTAAGTCCTGCTGGTTAGCATAGTCCTGCAGAGACTGACAAGTGGCGAAGGCAGCCTGAAAGACTTGTTCACTTGGCCCTGTGTGCTGGCCCTGGTCATACGCCAGCGTGTTTCAGTCAGCTGGGAACTCAGAGTCCAAGTGAGCAATCAGGATAAGCCTGTCATTACGCTAGAGATGGGAGTGTAAAAAAGGATGGCAGGAACCACAAGCGTATGCTTTTTTGGTGACTTTGAGCTGCTCCGAAGGGATAGATAGTTGCTACCATCCTTCCCTGAGAACTCTTGCCTCGAGCTGATTACATACTAAGTGTGCCAGGTGCCAAGTGGCTGGCAGAAACACGTGTCCAAATAGGGTGCTGCTGTTTTGTATTCTAGGCTGTGGTTTTTTGTATTCTAATCCTCAAAGGATTTCTTTTTTTCCCTCTCCAAGAAGCGGTGAGCTTTGATTTCTCTGTGCAGACACGTGTATAGCAGCCCTTCTAAAGATGACATTGGAATAGCTGCTCTTTCTGCTCCCTTGATGAAATCATTTAACCTTATGTGTATTCTCTCATCTTTCTGCAGCTCTGCCACATTGTGTCTCTGGCTACCAAAGTGAGCATCATGGCATAGGAAGATTTTCTTAGCAGTAGTGCAGCTGTCTTTGAAAGTGAAGGCTGGGGAGAGAGGTGAAATATTTTAGTCTCAAGAATATATAGATTAATATGAAGGTTTTGGAGGACTCAAACAGAAAATTTTAATAAATCATTACATGTATATACCTCGTATATCTAGACATGAAAAGTAATTGGGGCAAAAATGTTTCTTACTTATTGGTAAAACCATTAGTTACATAGTTGGCTTCTCCTTCCCCTTCCTTACCCAAACCCCAAGCTGCCAAGATGCTCTAGTGAGGAAAATATTTTCTCTGATGGGCAGTATTCTCCATTCAATCAGGACATATCGGGGGTGCGGGGGGAAGGCAGTTGGCTTTAAATCTTTCTTTTCTTCTTTTTTCTTTTTTTTCTTTTCTCTTTCTCCAACTACTATAACTCAAAACAATAGATTATGGCATTTATTATTATATTAAATATATATTTGTTGCTTAACAGCTAGACACACAAACTTACTCAATAGATGAGCTATGATAGCTGTCAGCCAGGATTAGTATATTCCTAGTTTGACTGTGAATCTACTACTTTTGGTCTAGGTATAAAGTACTTACAAATTCAGGCTGTGCCTGTGAAATAGTTTCTGCTGCTTTTAATATGCAAGCAGATGTCAAATTGCAATATGCCAACAGGGCAGGAAATTTCTGGCCATGGCCACTGTGTTGCCTGTCTCCATGATGAGTCTGAGGAAGTTGTTCTGCCAATCTAGCTGTGACCACCCAAAGACTTTTTTCCTTCAAAAGGGATACTGACTGAGAGGGTTTCTTTTCTCTTTATTTACATGTAATCCTGAGACAATATTATCTAGGTCAGCAGAACTTTGTAGTGTGTGTCTGACCTGGGAGTCTTAACATGTGACTCAATTTTTTATTTTTGGGAAGATAAACATTAACAATGAAATGTTTTGCTTGCATTTAAAAATCTGATTATTATAAACAGCTGACTGCTACTGTAACTTTATAGCTGGAGCCAGAAAACCTAGGTAACTGTAAAAACCATGGGGGACACATAGAAGGGTGTGCAATTTGCATGGCATGGTTTTTAATATTTTTTTATTATTATTTTAAAGTAACTTAGGAGTTACTTTAAGCCTTTTCTTGATTTTAAAAATCATGAAAAATGTCCATACAGCCTCTTGTACCACTTCTTGTATTTGTTTTGCTCTGCTGCTGCTGGATTTGGTTAAAATTAAAGTCTGCTTAAAGATGAACAGCAGTATAGAGTTTCATCTGATATTATAAATTTAAACCTCATTACCCTGTACAATTTTATTATGATTGGCTAAATTGTTAGTATTGTATGTACTCATGATTAGATAACTACTACACAGTTTTCTGGTTTCTTCAAATTGTATAAAAGTTTTGGGTGTCAATGTGAAAAGAGATTGCTGTTGAAGCTTTATTCCTTGTAGGAAGGTCTCCGAAGTACTTTGTAGTAATTCTCAGTGGCTTTCTGTGCATTAAATCTTTACATCCTCTATAAAACAACTTGACAAAGAAGCAAAATCACTCCATGTTCCTTCAGAGTCAGAAGTGGGGACAAAGCCTGAGAGTCCTGAAAGGATGCATCAGTTATTGCTTTAATGGCCTCTGCTTTTGGATGCAGCAGCCAGCTGTGATTGTCCTTTATATACATGGTAATACTCTTGAGAGTAGAATGAAAGCCACTGGTTCCAATTTCAGGTTTAATAGATCAATTACGTATTGTTTCTTATGGAGAAACACTTCACATTTGCAAAAGAAAATTGTTCATACCACTGGGAGGAGCTTAAAACTACCATTAGACTTATGTGTCAGATCTCCAAGGAATGCTTTGTATAACATGGGAGGCTTCAGCCTCTTCAGAAGAGAGCTGGCACTGAGCAATATCTGGCTGTTCTTCTTGTATGTAATAGGGTGCCTGTGGGGCAGGATCTGTTGCTCTAGTTTATATAGCCTGTTTATTGTCTTTTGTCTTTAGTCTGGCCTATCCATCTATCTGGCCATAAGTACCCCAGAAGTCCTTTTTCTTTCCTATTGCTCATTGTTATCAGACCCAGCTAATACTTATTAAAGTGTCTAGGATTTCATGCCAAATATGAAATTATACCTACTTGATATGCAGAACCTGTATCACAGCTTTCTTGCAGTCCTTAACTCTTGGAATAAAATCACTAACTGCATGTGGATCCAGGTACCAGTACATGCTGGGGACCACCCAGCTGGAAAGCAGCTTTGCAGAAAAGGACCTGGGGTCCTGGTGGATGTCAAGTTGAACATGAGCCAACAATGTACCCTTGCAGCCAAGGTGGCTAAAGGTATCCTGGGCTGCATTAGGCAAAGCACTACCAACAGGTCGAGGGAGGTGGTCCTTCCCTTCTACTCTGTGCTGGTGAGGCCACACCTGGTGTACTGTGTCTGGTTCTGGGCTCCCCGATACAAAAGAGACATGGGACATGCTGGAGAGAGTCCACCAAACAGTCACTAAGGTGATCAAGGGACTGGAGGGTGCTCCGGTCTTCCTGTGAGGAAAGACTGAGAGAGCTGGGACTGTTCAGCTTGAAGAAAAGGCTGAGGGGGATCTCATCAATGTGTATAAATACCTGAAGGGAGGGTGTAAAAGAATATTTTCTTCTTTTCCTAGAAAGAAAACAAAGCCTTGCGCACTTCTTCATGCTTATAGAGGCAGAAGGTGATAGTTCTGTCCCATTTTTCCTTCTTCTGAAGGCCAAGAAGCCAAAGTAAAATGGCATATTCCATGTACCTAGTTATGGTAAAGCTCGCTCACTTGGAGGCAGTCCCCACTGTGCTCGTTCTCTTACTTTTGTACCCTTGCATTACTTCTACAGGGACTAAATGTCATTCTGTTGTGAACCATTTAACCTTGCAGTGGTATTGATCACATTTCAAACTTAACTATCCCTCCTGCTAATACAAAGACAAGGACAGCTAAGACGCGTCTGCTGACTATTGCAAGCTTTTAAGCCACCATAGAGACTTGCCCTAGCAAATTTTGACAGGCCAGTAGAAAAAAACCAATTTTAATAAATTCATTAGTATGTAGCTTCCCAGTTTGGGAAAACCTTGCTGCTGTTCTGGGCTTGCCCCCAGCAGAAAATGGAGAAGTAGAATAAATAGAGGTAGGAACATATCCATAATACCTATGTGGGTCCAGGCTTCTCCTTGCTATTTTCAAATTTGGTTTGAGAACTTTTCAGCCCTACTGGTACTCATGTAGGGAGGATGCAAGTGGCATGCGCCCAAAGGATCTGAGAGAAACTCCTCTCCTTTGCCTAAGATAGAGGAGATTTTACAACTACTTCCTGCGATATCTGGTAAATCTTGAGTGAACCTGGTCATTGAGAGTTAATAAAAATGTCACCAAGCCCAGGAAACACAATTCTGTATTGGAGCAATGCTGGGGTTTGTGGGGAAGTACCTGCAAGTGGAGCAAATTGTCTGCTTGATTATGTTCAAATAGCATCCCGGTTTCTACTTGTGTTAATGTCATCAGAAGATTTATTAGTTTTATGTGTGTCTTAAATCCCCCTCTGCAATTGCAAGTCTGTTTACTTTCAGCAATAGCTCCAGGAACTCTAGATCTTCTTTTTCTTTTTCCTTTGCCAATGTGCAGAATTGGAGTGGTGGGGAGTGAGGGAGAAGAGGGGGTTTGACTCCTGTGAGGCAGACAGTTGTTTGACTGAAAATAAAGTCCTGCCTTCATCAGTACAAACTGTCACGAGGTGGGGTCTAAGGCGATATGTAAATTCTGAGTTAGTTAACTATTTTCAGCTTTTGAATTTGGGCATACTTGAAGAGGTATTTTCTAAATGACATCTTTCAAGATATTAAGAACACTTGCACCATCTACCCTTTTCTTACTCTGCCTCCTTGCCCCCTATTTTCCCATCCAAAGACTCTTTAGAGGAAATTTTCTGTAGTTTAAGAAATCCAGCACAGGCAACCTGGGGCATTCTGTACTCTAGTGTATGAAAACAAAGGCATCTCTGACATTGCTTAACAGATTTACCAAGCGAAAGAACCCATATTTGCTGTTGTATAGTGTCCACTCAATGTTTGTTGAAGCCAAAATATTTAATTATTTCAGTATGGGCAAAAGTTACGCTGCTTGGAAAGCAGCTACGTATTTCCCACTGCGCCAAAGCTATCTAATTGTGTTTTGTGACCATCTTTGTTCCTGCAGCTGGGATGCATATAGTGCACTCAGGCTTATTGCAGGCATAAAGTAACTTAAAAGACTAGACTCTAGATCATAGATAATTGTGTGCTAATAGCAGATAGCTGTGTGTAAATAGGGACAGGGAGAGGGTGACAGCTTTGGCTGGAGAATATCTGTGATTCTTTCTACAAGGTGTTTATATAGAGACCTGGCCATCTCTCCCCCAAAATGTTAACTGCCTGGGTGTGGAGGGGAGCTGTGTGCTACTCAGTCCAGCAGCTTCTTCCCCTTGGGTCTGGGCACCCTTCACACCTCCAGACCTCAAATGCTGGCGGATCTTAATGTTAACTGTACGTACTGGGAAACTGAACTCATTAGCTCAGACTGAAGGTGGAGTAATGCAATGAGATAATGGCCCAGTGACAATGGAAACAGATACTTCAGTGCAACTCTTATGAGGTCAGTTGCTCTGTGAGGAAATAACAACAACAAAAAAAATCCCAGTGTGCTTATAGCATGCAAAATGACTGGAGAACTGGTGTTTGATATAATATTTGGTGCACTGTTGCTGGACAGTGGAAGAAGAAGTCAAAGCATCTTTTCAGGGATAATAGATCACAGATTGTGTCTATCGCGTACTTTGGATGTCCTTTGGGACTTTTAGGAAGTTCATCTGCAGGCCATAGCAGAAATAAATGAAGCTACTTCGATTGTTCTCTACTCAGATGAATTCCTGTGATCCACTGTAGCTGCCTCAAATATTTTTTTTTTTTTTTTTTTTTGGAAGGGGATGGCATTGTGTGTTTACTTGCCTGCTGTTGACCTGCCTGTTTTAAGGCTACTTCTCATTTCAACACTACTTTCTTATGACAAATTACTGCCTTGGTGAGAACTCTCTCTCTATCCTTTTCTATTCAGAGCCTGTAGGCTGTGGAAAGACACTGCATGCAGTTTTGCACATGCATTGAGTTTACCAGGAGAAAAATCTAGTTATGTACCTTCGTTCACTTTCAATGCTTCTCTTTTTATCTTCTGTAATAGCTTGTGCGTTGAAAGTGCATTTTTAATTAAATTATTTGCATCTTGTATATGCACAATACATTCACTTTGAGGGCATTTTTATTACGGTAGGAGGGTGGTGATATGTAATAAGTCTCAAGAATAATTAAAACCTGTGTTAACTTCTGTACGTTTTCAGTAGCGATTGAACTTTGTGTTGAGTCTCTGCTGGGTCCAAGATCAGATCTTAATCAAGGAGGAAGGAAGCAAGGGGTGACAAGGGAAGGAAGAGTTGGTTGTAGGTACCTCTAAGTTCTTACCAGTTTAAGATAAACCTCACCTGTCAAGTTTATTAAAAAAAAAAAAAAAGTATACTGCCTCCAATTTTAGGTATTTAGCACAAGATAGTTTCTGTGCTCAACACTTATTGAGGGAGAAACACAGAAAGTGGGATAACGTTATGAATCAACTTTTGAAGATACTTTCACCTCTCCTGTATATGGATATAGCCTCAGAGTTTTGTTCAGACAACCTTTGTTTACACTGAAGGGGAAAAAAGGAGAGTAACCTGAGAAGGCTTTAACTGCATCATGATGTGACAGAGCAAAGATTTAAATAACTAGGGATTTCTAGAAGAGAATATAAAAAATCATTTTTCTCTTTTACTTTGAGGAGGTAGAAATAGATGTCAGAATTGGCAAGATGAATGATTTTGATCTGAAATTTTGACTTTCTGCACTGAATAGTCATTAGGGGTTTTTTATCAATGTGTTTTCTACAGTCTAGTTTTGGAAAGGCAGGGGAGGCTGGGTCTTCCAAATCCCTTCCTATGAAAGATGAAGATGGTTAAAAATTCTTGAGCACCTGAAGACCTGAACAGATGTTAAAAAATTGACTTGCTGAATCTGTGGAAATGTCAATAACTATGCTTGCTTCCCTAAAACATTGTAAACGAGTGCTTTGCATTCATCATGGCATACTAGATTCAAAGATGGGATAAGAAAGGGGCCTGATTCAAGGACAATGATTGGAGTCCTCTTGCATAAAATACTTTGGAAAAGTGTTAATTTGTCTGCCTTTGCTGAAAAGCACAGTTTTATGTTGGCTTGTAGATGGTTTGACTTTGCCAGGGACAGCAGGTGAATTAACATTAATCGCACTAGCTTTGCCAAGGATTCTATGACGTCTTACTCATACCTAATGTATGTATGTACCTATGTACAAGCTGAGGCATGTAACAGTGTTTTGAAATGGATAGTAGTTCTGAAGATGTCCCTAATATTAAACCAAATTGAAGAACTGCACTGGAGGTTAAATGCTAGTTCAGTCTGGAGGAGTGTGCTTGGTCTCTGGAAGAAATCTATTTGGGTTAGACTGGTAAATCAAGTAAAAGCTTATCTAATTAAAACCCCCTATTTAAATGTCAGAGCACCTGCACTACTTTTTCTGAGGTGAAGCAAGTTTTTAATATTTCATAAAATTATTGTTGGTGAATATACTAGGCTAACCTTCACAAAAAACTTGAGTGATTATTTTGGAAGTTTGAACAAAGGGGGAAAACCTGAGAGGGACAGACACTTTTCTTTTTCACACTGCCAGGATTTTCCAAGAATGACTGTAAACTGTTTTCTTAAAGGTTGTGTCAAATGCTGCTGGACAGGGAGTTGCCATCACTGGGAACAATACTTTCAACAACTGGAATTGGCCTAATGCTGTGATCTTTGCTGCTACTGTGATCACTACAATTGGTAAGTATTTATTATGTCAACTTTCCTAACTGTAGTTTTCTGTATGCTGTAGTGTGTTTGTACTCTTCCATTTATGTGTCAAGCTAGCCACTGGATAAAGTGCCCATGGCTGGAGTAACCTAAAGTACATGTTCACCTGCAGGTTCATAGAGGAAAAAAACAGGGTTTTGGCACTCTCTGCATGGGTACACAGAAGAGAAGTGTGTGCCTTTCCAATAAGTAACGGATTCAAGGTGCTATTGGGGATGACTGGTGTCATTCCAGTTCCATTAATTCATGCACTTAAATTTCCAAATCATAAAATCCCAAAACAAAAGCATTACAAAGCATTCAATTAAACTAATACTTAAAACGTGCATATGAGGTTTTTGTATAGCTGTCCTGTTACTCACGTTCATCCTCTTAAGCTACTGAATTATCAGTGTTCTTGGCTTGCAGAACAATCTAGACTTTTTATTTGTCTCTTGAAGAAGGCAAAGTAAAACAAGTGTTGTCTTCTACTACACTACTGATTTGTGCTTGTAAAACCCTCTGCATTGAAAGACTTCTTACTCCTTTGATGTACAGACTTTCAGAGCTCAACATCATCTGCCTTCTCCTTTTACAGAAAAATCTTTGCTATGTGGTATTGCTACACCCTTGCTACACCTACAATGCAAAAAAAAGGAATGCAAAATAACCAGACAAGGCTGGAGGTATACAGAAATGGAAGTCTTACTGTTAAACCATATGCAGTACTCTGGTTTTCTTTATTATTTGAAACTCGCAATACCCGGCTTATAATATAACTTAAGACAAAAAGTTGAAGTCAGGAACACACCTAAATAAAAAAGCTCTGGCAGAAGTTCTGAAAATAGGCTGCTGATTTTAGAGCCTGAGTCTGTAATGCCGTGTTGGGTTCTGTGACCAGCAAAGAACTAAATTCAGTTGAAATACCTTGCTATGTCACAAGTTACCTTGCACTTAACTCTCAAACTCTTACCCTGGAAAGGTACCAGGTCACATGTTAAATGTGGATCTTCCGTGTGGAAGCTAGCTTCAGGATGAATTTTGAGCTTTTATTCTATAAAATTGAATCAATCAAGTTTTTAACAGTGCTGGCTAAAGTTGGGGAATCATATTAGAAGTTTTGAGATAAGCTTTATTTCATATTTATCTCATCTTGTCAAGAAAAAGATGCACAAAATCTAGGAAACACTTAAAATGCGGTGATCTTCTTGCATTAATGGAATACACGTTTGCTAGAGTAGAATTGGAAGGCATCCAGATTCAGAAGATAGCAGCTGGAGTAGACTAAAGCTCTTATAGATGGTGAAGTAAGGAGTGTCTGATACAGCAAAAGCCCACACAATGTTGTTTTGTGCATAGGTGGAATTGCCTTGAATTCTCTGCAACAAGAACAGACGGTGCACATACTTATCTCTTTTAGGTTACGGAAATGTTTCTCCAAAGACACCCTCTGGGCGTCTCTTCTGCATATTTTATGGGCTCTTTGGAGTTCCTCTCTGCTTGACGTGGATCAGTGCTCTGGGGAAGTTCTTTGGAGGACGTGCCAAGAGGCTGGGCCAGTTTCTGACAAAAAGAGGAGTAAGCCTGGTAAGGCCCTTGCTTGTTTACCCTCGTGCTGTGTATTTTTGATGCATGAATTAAGCTTACACTTCTTAACTTAACCTGCTAATCTTGGTACTAAGCGATCACTTGCACAAATATGAATTTTCCCAAATGGTGTTGTATAGAAATAACTGAAAGGGGGATTGGGTCTGATACGTTAGTTCTGCAAGAAGTTTTAGCAAAATGAGATCTTGTAGAAGCCTTTGATGCTAAATATAGATCTTGCAGCTTCTATGGAGACATGCATCTCCTTACATTAGAAACCTGTAGGACAAATGTAAGTAAGGCTCCATTTCACAGACATTCTTTGCAAACTCCTCTGGCACGGAAATAAGCTGTCCGGCTTTCTTCCCACCTGCTGCTCTGCTAGCATGAGTAATTCCTGCTGTGCGGTGAACCAACAAGAAAATAAGGTTTCGTTCTGAGTTACTGGCTTGTGGTTTTGTTGTTTGTGGCTTTTTGGTGGTGTTTTGGTGGTGGTCTCCCCCCCCTCCCCACCCCCACCCCAATGAGTCCTATATCAGTTCTAACTCTCCACAGAGATGGAGGGCAATGCAGGGCCATAGTGCCTGGAGGACAGTGGGACTGGTTTAGGTCCTGGTTTCAGAAACAGAGCAAGAAATTTATTGGTTCAGCACCTGAGAAGAAAGTACAGAAAATGATGGTGAAATGCATGTGTGTGTGCAGCTTTGTGCAGAGGTTGCATGAGTGGCAAAGGGTAGGAGACATAAATAGGAGAGAAGCATCTTAAACACTTCTGATCCTCTATACTCAAATGAATAAAAGGAAAGTCAGAGGTACTGACTGCTTTTTAGACTAGAGTGTTATGTCTGTATCCCATGCCTATTTATAATGTATCAAACTTTTCAAGAGTGTGAAAGAAAACTATGAGGAAATAATCCTATTTGAGCAAGTAGTTCTAAGAGTAGTGGGTTCTGCATAAAGGAAAAAAAGTTGTGTGTTTACTTCTGTCAGTGACTTTTAGTTATGGCTGATAAACTGTTAGCACAAAACTCTGAAATGTCTGATAGCGTCAGATGATGCTTGATGCCATGGATGGGAAAAGAAAATTTGGAGTACTTTCCCTGACTTTTTTTTTTTTTTTCTTTTTTCTTTACAGAGGAAAGCACAAATTACATGCACAGCTATTTTCATTGTTTGGGGTGTCTTGGTCCACCTCGTTATTCCTCCCTTTGTCTTTATGGTGACTGAAGGATGGGATTACATTGAAGGCCTCTATTTCTCATTCATCACTATCACCACCATAGGATTTGGAGATTTTGTTGCTGGTCAGTAATTGTATTTTATGTATTATTTCACTGCATGCATAGTGTGGCAGTTCTATTTCCCAACTCTAATTTGAAAAGGTGCTTTCTAAGCTTTTCCAAAACATTTTGCTGAAAAGGAGATTCAGTTAAAACTAGGTACTGATCCAATGGACCAGATCTGGCTCTTCAATCTTGGTTTAGATAGCCAAGGCCTTTATTGGGCTAAGTCTGGAGCCAAGTTCTGGAGTTCGTAACTCTTTCAGGTGCCCCATGTCCCTATTGCAGGCAAGGAGCTATGCTATCCACCATGATAGTTACGTACCTTTGAATGGGATCCAGTATACTAAGCAGGGTGCATAAGTACTGGGCAATGCTCTCTGTGCAGCTGTCTAGAACTAGTCAACAGGAAATGCTGAGCATACTGGTGTCTCCCTCCTAAATCTTGTCTTTCTCTAAAATCCACTGCCTTGTTCAGGGCTTTGGAGATGGTCCTTGTAAGTGGACTTCTAAATCCTTTTCTCAAGGAAGGTACCTATATCCGTACCTCAATGGCAAGGGAGAAGGCTTATAATTTTCAAACAGGGAAAAAAGTTCACTTTTATAGCTTACAAGGAGAGGATAAGTATGTTGCCATTTGATGTTGTAGTCCAGTGGTTAGAATACATGCAGCCAAGAAGTGGAAGACCTGGGATCAACTTTTACTTTCAGAAGGGTTTCAGAACCCCACTTATCACCTCTCAGAGCAGTGTTCAACTAGGCTCTGTTAGTGTGGAAGGGAGTAGTTCTCAGGGTCATAACATCAAAGGTTTATCAGCTGCGAGTCGTCTTTCAGTAATGTTCTTGTTTTTAATTCTTTGTAGGTGTAAATCCAGATGCAAACTATCATGCCCTTTACAGGTATTTTGTGGAGTTATGGATCTATCTGGGACTAGCTTGGCTTTCACTCTTTGTGAACTGGAAGGTCAGTATGTTTGTGGAAGTCCACAAAGCAATCAAGAAACGGAGGAAAAAAAGAAAAGAGTCTTTTGACAACCATCCTCGGTCTAAAAAACCCCTTCAAATGGGTACCTCAAAGGATGTCAACATTTTCAGCTTCCTTTCAAAGAAGGAAGAGACCTACAATGATCTTATTAAGCAAATTGGGAAGAAGGCCCTGAAGACAAACAACGACAAAATGATTAAAGTAGAAAATGCCAAACAAAACATGCAGAATGCCAGTATAGATGCCCAGGTGACTTACACAAAGACAGAGTCATTCGAGTATGATGAGGCTTCCCTGGACATTCAAAATGGTCATGTACTGAGACCCCTGCATGATAAACGTATTGGAGATAGCCCGCTAGAAGGAACCATGTTTGTAAACCAGCTGGACAGGATTAGTGAAGAAGAAGGTGAAGTGTGGGATTCCAGAGACTATCGACCCTTAATATTTGAGAATGCCAATATAACATTTGTAAATGAAGATGATGATGAAGACGAAGATATCTCAGATGATGAGGAAACATCAAAATCCTCCATGGATGATAATCTTGCAGAGGAATCTGAAACTGCAAAAAACCTGGTAAAATTCCCATCCTCTGATGAATCTACCTTTACGAATAATGAGTTAGAACTTTCTGTGCCTTATGAACAACTGATGAATGAATATAATACAGTAAGCACTGTGAAGTCTGCAACGTGAAGCATGTTTGACAATGGTTTTCTGGAATTGATCAGTGCATATTGAACAAATTAACAGAGCAAGGAGAAAAGCATGTTTTTGCAGCTTTTCCTGTCTCTTTGAAAACAAAAGCAAGTCCCAAACTAATAAACTCCAGTGTTTTTTTCCCACCCTGAGTTGGTTTCTGAGCCCATCAGCTTTGCTTATCTGAAAAACTTGTAAAATAACAGTTGAATTTGGAGTCCTGCTTCTTCTTGGGATTTTATGGTTCTTGAACAAAGTAGAAAAGAAAAGACTAGTTAATACACTGGACCTGCTCTGCTTTTATGCACTTCATTGAGGAATTAGCTTGGGAGTGTAATTATGCTGTTGCAAAGAGACTGTTTGGGGCATCAAATGTGTTTGGTTACTCCATTAGCCTTCCACCTCTGAAAACCTGGATTTGAATCCTGCTTTGATTGCAAATGAAAGCAAGGGGGTTTTGTGTTTTGGGTTTGGGTTTTTTGGGGGGGGGGGGGGGTGTGTTTGGTTGTTTTTTTTTTTTAAGTTGCCCATTGTGAAATTGTTACCACAAAAAAATGGTGCAACCACCAGTTGCACTTAATGAGAAACTTTAGATGGAATACCAGGACACACAGATCTGAGCTGAGGTGTGCTGGCAGACTGAAGAGGAAGCTTCTGAAACATCTGTCTAGAATATGTCAGTGCTTGTCAAATCATAGTGAATTGTAATTTCGTAAATAAAATATTAAAATTAAAAATTCCAAAGGAATGGATTGAGGAGCCCTCTAACAAGGAAGAATCATCTGGGATGAAGCTCACCAATTGGGCTGCTAAACTGCACATCAGCCCCAGAACTGTTAAAGAGTAAAATGACTGGAAGACCTATTGATCAAAGCATGTATGAGCACAAGCAGGATGCAATGAACTTTTCTAATGTTGAAAGTGTCCTTCCACTGTTCATTTCCTAGAGGAAATACTTGAATGAACCTTATACAGTATCTATGTACAGGTGAAGTTTTATTGACACTGTTCTTCTGAGGAAAAAATCACCTTGGGAGGCACAGATATTCTCCAAATGCCCTAATGCCTGTCAGAAGGGACCTGTAGCACTGCTGCGGATCTGTGCAGTGTGTTAGTCAGTATTGTTATTTGATGTTCCTCCCTGTCTTGGTACTTCAGACTAGACTTGAATGAGAGATGGTTTTTGAAACAGTTGATTACACTTCGCTTATTTGTTTTGTTTTAAAGTTTGACCTATGTGCATATACAATGGTTATTCTATCCCACTTTCAAGAAGGCTGGGCAATGTCAAATCTTGGACAAACTGAGATGTGATCAAGTGACTTAAGGCCATAAGACACTTCTTTTAAAGAAACTTTGGCTCTAAGCTCCTGAAAGTATTATCTTTTGGCTTGGAGATGGGCTTCTCATTGAGAAGGAAGTATGTTTCTTCATAACATTTGTGCCCAAATTGTTTTGGCTACAAAGAAAACCATGGTTTTATTTTTCTTTCTTTTTCCATATCTATGTGTTAACCCTGACAACTCTTGCAAATGAGGCTCTTGATTACATGTTGGCAAAAGGTACTGACTTCAGTTGTATCCAATATACTTGGAAGAGAAAATAGCCAAGACCTTTGAACCTTAACATGTCAAGTTCTATGTTCTGTTTAGTTTTACAGTATTCAAGTCGTTCCAGTATGTCTAAAAGTTTCCAAAGTTCAGTGAACAGTTAAAAGTTGTCTCATTCTTGTTTCAGTGTGATGCTGGCAGACTCACTAGCTCTGTAAGAAGAGCTTATGGAATATTGCAATGCTAATCTTGAATTACTAGCTATTTCTAATAACTGCAAATATTGGCTGCAGCTTCAGTTGCTGGCCTCTTCCACAGAAAAAGGAGGACATATGGGAAGCTAGCACTCTGGTTGGATAGCCTGTTGATGGGAAGTTTTGAAGTTATCTACTGTGAAACAAGGGACTGTCTTTACTAATTTTTTTTCAGAATTTTCCACATATATGACATTTTTTCAAATAGAAAGCGAACACAAGACTAGGGCCAACTCTATTATACTGGCAAAAGTGTGGAATTGACATAATTAGATTTGGTAGTTAATCCATATTTTATGGTAATATCGCTGAAGAGACATTCTCATTTGAAATCAGATTTTATTATATTACTGCTTTTCGGAGCGAGGGTGACTGGATGAATTTGACTTGTATCTGACAGGAAAGAGAGAGAGGCCCTATCAAGAAGATTCTGATTTAATTCTAATAGACACCCCCATCCCCATCATTTTAAAGTGACTCCAAGCCCTTCAAGTATTTCTATATATCTGAAGGGTTGTGGTTGACAGCTATACCTTGTAACTGTAAGAAATTGTAGGTAAGACTATACATGCATGATACACAGGATGCTTGTGTAGCAAGTCTAGCCTTTTTTGTTGTTGTTTAAAAAGTACACATTAACTTAAAAAAAAAAAAAAGAGAAGACACTCCATATAGCTTTTGTTCTCCAACTTGTCTTCCATTATTGACACAAAGGTCAAAGTTTTAATGACAGTTAGAAAGCTACAGGACAGTGAGGAGAGAAAAGGCTTGCTGAAAGTGCATGAAATGGAAAAGCATAGTCCAATCTTCATTTTAAAAAAAGAAAAAAAATTGTCTTTAATACAGAAATAATACAACCCAGACATTTGGCTGGGCTACTTTGATTGGGAGGGGATGTTGCACACTGGAACCCAGACTCTCCATTCTCCGTAGCGAAGTGCACTTGTACGCCAGAGCTGAGAATGGGTGGGATCTGTTTCATATTATCAAGTTAGATGTGACTCTCTGGCCTTTCCCAGTGTAGTCAGCATAGACTATAAGTCTGTATAATAAGTATCATGGGATTTAAAGTAATAGTTTAAATTTATTAAAACAAAGTACAATATTCCCACTTTTTTGGGAAACATGATCACACCTCACTAAACTGTTCTCAAGACATCCCACTATGTGCCTTAATCTAATCCTAACACTGGGAAAAAATTCTTCTTTACACAGAGGCCAACACAATTGGTCTCATTAAGCCCTACTTGTTTTCAGTGTGTTGGAGGGGTTTAGTTGGCGCATAGCTTTCATACTGGCTCCCTCCAAAAAGTTGAACCATTTCCCAGAGTTTTTAAAATTATGGTGACATCTCAGAACTGCCAAAGTGCTAAGCAAGACAGCTTTTTGCCTCCCTGTCTTCCATGTCTTGAGAAAAGCAGCTGCCTGGGAGATCTAAATTAATGTCTTTTTGTCTTCAGATTTACATGTAGTGGGTTAGAGGGGTGTCCAGGCTGGATTTGAGCTATTCAGCCCCAAAAGTGCCTCTGAGTGAATTCCCCAGTGCTACTTGGTAAGGTCTTGTAGTTATTTCAATTATCTGGTCAATCTGGAAACATTTTCTTTGGATGTCATGTAAGATTTCATTTGGCTAACCAATAATGTTAACAGCTCTCTTAATGCTATGGAATTGGTTTTATAGGTGAGACAGATCTCTTCCTGCAAAGAAAGGAAAGGGGATTTTTAAAAAAGAACAAGTGAAAAACAAAAACCGAAACCACTTAAAAGCACATATAAGGAAGGGATGGAATAGAAGTAGAAACTCTTCTTTCTAGCTATTGCCTACAAGTAGATTGTATTTCCAGTCACATCATGTGAAGCATGGGTCCACTTTCACAATATAAACTTAATAATTTTGCCAAGATGAGCCAGTACTTAAAAAAATAAAATAAAAAAATCCTGAAATGTGACAACAGAAGTCTGTTCCTACAAAAGACCTTTTAAGTGCTATAGACTGTGTGACCCCATCCTTCATGACATCGTTGTGATGCTTCTTGGTTTTGTCTTGTGCTATTGAAGCCTATTTTTACCAGCAGGGCATCGTTTCCAGATACATATCTCACAGCAGGCAGTCTAACGCATCTGATACACTGGTACGAAATCACTGAGGAAATATAAAAAGTGGTCTGTTCAATTTTCCTGAACTAATGATTTATGAATCTGTTGCTGGCAATGGATGTCACAAAACATGCAGAAATATAACCATAGACTGATAACAGATTCATGGTGACACAGCTGTATGTGTTTGTTGAGATTTTTTTTTTCTCCAGTTGATCTGCGAGAGTGTGTGTAGACAGACAAGCGTCACTGATGAGGAGAGCAAAACAAGCAATATACAAGTCTGACCTAAGCAAAAATACCCCAAGAACTCTGTAGACTTGTAATTTTTGTGCCTCGTAGGATTTATTCCATTTGTGATGGATTTATCTTTTAAAAAATTAGCTTGTCTTTCATATGGCTTTTGAAGTTTGTACAGTTCTGACTTATCACTCCATAATATGTCTGTCTGTCTGTTCTTTGTTGCTGATTGTCACTGGAATCACACTGTATGTAAATATTTGCAAAGTCTTTGTAAAATGTAATTTATTTTAATATTTTGCAATAAAAATTTTACAATTTTTCCTCTCTGTCATGAGGAGAATGGCAATCAAGAAATAAGATGTCTTTTTACAACTCCGTACACTTGTAATGGACCTCACAGATGAGACTGGTCCTGGTCCAAAGAGCTCAAAGGTAAGGAGCTGATAAAGCAAGTTGTTTTATGGAAGCAGATGCCTGTACTTGTATGGTGTATCGATGACTTCAGTTCAACGGCATCTGATCTTCAGTTAGATACAGCATAGCAAAGTATTATTCAATGAGGATTTTGGACAGCTGTTGAAAGGTAAACAAAAGGTTATTCTAGGGGCTGTGTTTTATCAGGGAGCTGTTTTTAAAGAAGTTGCACTGAGACAGGAAGTGCTAGAATTGGTCAGTACTACAATAAAATGGGTGTTTGACTGCTATCTGAATATTATGCCAGAGCTATTAAAATATCTGAGTAGCTGTTTATGAATTTTCACAAGATTTCTAGCAGCAGTGCTCACCATTTTGCAAGCTGGAAGTATTTGCAGTCCTTCAACTCCAGCAGTTTCCTTAAAACACCTTGGAAAAGAGATTGCTACCTACCTTAATGGGTAGCAAAATGTGACGTGGTGATACCCATGATAGAGATGGAGCCATCTGCAGAAATTGAGACAACCTCAGCTTGAGGGCAAAGAGACTGAACCTTGGCTTTTAGGCAACTGAATGAAATTGCTGAGGCCTGAGCTAGGAAAGTGGGGAGATGCATAGGCACAGGAAGGAAGGGTGGATGCTGTCACAATTTGAGTAAGGGTAGCCGATCTCTACATTTTCCTCCAGCCCCACAACAGAGGAGTAGTGGAGGAGGAAGAGGTGCCTGATGGGTGACTGATGCCCAAAACAGCCAAAAAGGGAGATGGGGTCCCCTCATGGAGCTGAGGGCAGGACATAACATCAAGTCTGGTAAGCACCTGATAATTCTATCTGCTCCCAGCAGGTTGGAGCACACAGACTATTCTTCACCTCTGCCCTTGGTATTTTAGTATAGTGTTAGTAATTTATAGGGGGTAAGGTAGCAAGAAGTAGGAAAACAGGATAAACCTGTATCTGTTAAATGCCTGTTCTTATGGTGCATGCCTGGCTTTGGGTTCCTCTGAACACAATAGCTTAATAGATAAAATCACAGACCAGCTGACACTTAAAAAAACTGCAATCTTTTCACTGAATGCTTATCATAGGTCCTTAGAATGCGTGGTGCAACATGATACCAGCAACCTGCACAGTTTGTGGAAACAGAGAACTCAAACCTTTAATTCTGGGGGATGAAGATGGTGACATAGCAGGTAGAGAGTTGCTGTTCAGGACTGTTTTACACAGGAAAATGCTACTTCACTCCCTTCATGGCAGTTTCCTGTAGCTGGACTTAAGTCCTGAAGAACCCATAAAATATCTCTTTCAACTCTTTGCGAGGACCTGCAGGGAGGTGTGGAGGTCTGTTGCCCTGTAGTTTGAGCAGGAAGAGTTTTCTTTTTAAATTCACGACTTGTACCTTGTGCCTTTCAGCAAGGGTTGGATGGGTTTTGTTGGGGTTTGGGGGGGGGCGGGTTGTGTGGTGTGGTGTGTTGGGTTTTGGGGGGGGGCAGTGTTTAGACCTTTTTTTAGCCCCAACCGCCCCGTTGAGTTTGGGCTGAGCACAGCACCCATTTGATTTTGGCTTCTTTTTGTTCCAGAAAGCCCTCAGAGAACTCCCCTGACCTGCACGCAGACTGGGCCTCCTCTACGTACCTTGCTGGGCTTCACACCATGATTGTAGGCTGTGGCTTTATTTCAACTCCATGCCCAAGGAACAAGGGCAAGTGATGGCTGGCTAGGTGGGTGGGAGCAAACCTAGCCCTGCCAGGGGCCACGCATCTTGCTGAGAGCGAACCTGGGGCATTGCCTTTCCCTGGCAGGCCCTTCGCTGTCCGCTCAAACGTGTTCATCACCTACAGGTCTTGTGCAGCCTGGGATACTTGAAGGGCTTGCTAAAGGATTGCTTTTCACTTTCATGTTGGCAGATACCTTCTGTGATGCAGCTAATGTGAATCCTGCAGACTCATGGCATGTGGCCAAAGTCTTGGGGAAAAGGGGTGCACTACTGACTTTTACTGCCTTGATTTCCATTCTGGCTCCCAAGAAAACCAGATGCATAAGGGGTGGGATTTTTTGGGGGGGTGATGTTTTGTGGAAACACAGATAGGTGTCCAAGTGGCTGGTTTGTGTCTTGGGGCGAAAACAAATTGAAGCAGTGGTTATCTTGGACTACACACCCACTCTAGCACAGGGAGTGGTACCATGACTGATAGGAGCACAGAGGTCTCAAACAAAATGCCCACAGATATTCAGGTTGCTGACCAAAGAAATTTGCTCTTTCTCATTAGAAGGGCTTATCTGGAAAGGGAGAGTTGAGGTGGACCGGGATGCTAGAGGCATTATCCTGCACAGAGGCTCCCTGAAAGCCAGGAAACATGTTCTAGTTAGGAGGGCTTCCTCTGATGGCCAGGTTTTCAAGTACAGCCCATAGCCAGAACTCCTGGTTAAAAAAAAAAAATATATATGAGAAATATATTGACATATGAGAAATATTCTGATGGAAATATTTTAATAATCACTTTGGAGTTTACAAGTTGAACTGAAACAACTGTGAATAAAAGAGTTTTATTTTCCTATTTTTAGAAATTTTTTTAATGGGGTGCCAGAAGTTGTCTCCCTATTGTTGCTCCTTGCTGCTCATAGGAAAGAGCAGAAAAGAGATGGTGACAACTCACTCTTCATATTTTGATGGTTATGTTGTTTTCTACATGGAGAAAGTTGTGAAAATACACCCTGCCCCCCTTTTCTCCTTACTAAGGTGGGACCGTGAATGACAGAGAAAGCAGAACAAAAAAACTGAAAATATGAATTCTGAAACTGGGGTGAGGAGGTTAAAACACAAAACATCTGAAGTAAAAGCTAATATTTTTCCCATAGGCATTCTTTGACATTTCCCATGCTAACCTTTAATAAAATTCTTTTCGATACTTTCCTAAATATGCCAAACAAAAGTACTTGTGTTTTCAAATTAGCTCTATGCATTATTTATTCAGAGAAAAACCAAGTACTTTGACACACTTTTAATCTTATTTGAATTATACTACTTACAAAATTAGCATGTAGCACCATGATATGCCTTTTAATTGTAAGGAGAATGAATATACTGTATGAATGACCATAGTCCAATACCGAGAGCAAAAATCCTGTTCAAGGCCTGTCAATAGCTTTGCACTATTCTGTGGACTTATGGCTTTGGGCACTTGTTGATCACATTTTTGCTTATCTAGTTAAGTTTCTGGGTGTATAAGGAAGTATCATAATTCCTAATGCCGCTAAGATCAGAGACAAAAATAGTCTTGTGTGCTTATTTGTGGGTTGGGCCCTACCTGTACTGATCAAAATAAACTGGGTGCAGAGGAGTACTTGTTCCTACGTACTCCTGCTTGCTGGGCAGAACTGCGAAATACGTGCGTGAGGATGTGAAATAAGTCTATGTTCACGTTGAAGTAGAAGTCACAAGTTTCTGAAGCTAGAGGATAAGTTTTTATTCATAAAGCTGTGTTGTCCTTCTCTGGCAACCTTCATATTTGCTGCTTATGGGTTGTACTTTGGTTGTTAGCGAAAAGTAAAGGAACAAATCAAGACCTGAGACACAGACAACTGCTTTTGATATTTTCTATTCCTCTCAGACTAGCACTTTTGCCAACTCCATCTCTAGTACAGCTGGAAAGGAAGGAAAAATAGTAAGGTAATTGGTCTGCTTTTTAATTGCTGATTAGAATGGGAAATGAATACAAGAGCAGGAGTAAGCAATATGCCTTGAACATCTGAGGGAGACGCTGCCCTCTTTGGCTGGTTTTGTGGCTGTTAGTTTTTAATAAATGATAGAAAATTGGTGGCTTAACTCAAATTGAGAAAGGCTTGCAACAGAGGCTTGCTTTCGCATAAGGAAGAAGGCCCAGGTTTTAAGGTTTTCTTCTGTACTGCCTTTCTTCACAAATTGGAGGTCTTTAAATTAATTGAAAATATCATACTAGACTCTAAGATGTACAATAGGGATCAGATGAAGGCAAGAAGGTAAAGTGAATACCTATTTTTAAACTTTAACCTCGAAGCTCTCTGTGTGGTGCAAGTTCTCCATCCTTTACAGCTGCTCAAATTGAGGAGAGAGCCTGACATTTAGCCCCTACTCTGATAACCTCAGCATGTCACTCAAGCAAAGTTAAAGGGATGTGGTGTTGAATTGAGAACAATTCTTTTAGGGCAAAAGACACAATTTGTATCAAGTACAGAGACCCAAAACTCTAGTAGCTGAGGAATCTGTTATTTGTGGGGACATTTGCTCTAAAACACTAGGAAGTAAATTTTCTGGCAAATAATTTCAAGCAGTTTTCTGAAGATGATGTCTAGCTAAGTGATATTGACTTCTCTGAGGGAGTTTAATTCTATGATGTTTATTAGTAGCTGAAAAGTATAATCTTATGGGGGCATAATAGCTGAAAGCTGCAAAATCTGCAGGAAAGAACTGGCAGCCTGTTAAAATGTGTAGGCTTGAGACAGACTTTTTCTTTCAGAGAATGCAATAAAAATAAAAAATAAGGTGGAAATGGATTGAAGCTCTAACTGGCTTTTATTTAAAAGTTTCTGACCCCTTATATTAATGTGCCTGCAAATGCTCTGTGGTTTTGGAAGTGCTTGGGATAAACTTAGCTTCCTGTGGCACAGAGAGGGAGGAAAAGGCTTTGGGGTTATCACAGTTTATTTACTGAAAAATGACCGTTCTTTAAAACAACAACAACAAGATTCAGGATGGGGAGAGCAGTGACTGGTTTCAAACACTATTCTACTCAGACCTATGCAGTAATGACCCAACTCATTTTTCACAGGATACCACTTCCACCTCTTTTGTCTGCCTCTTCTGGCTCCCACCACCTTTCTCCTTGCTTATATGTCTTAATTTTCCCTTTCCTCTGCTGCATTGCATCTGCCCCGTTATGATTCCTGTGGCCCCCTGGGAATGCCACAGCTGCCTGCAGGCAGGACGCAATGGCCACTTGGCATGTCAGGCTGACAGCCAGAAGATAGATTTGGCTTCTCCCACTCAAAGAGTGCCAGCCTGAACAGCTTCAGCTAAAGGAGACGGAGGTTGAACAACCAAGGCACCCAGCTGAGTGGTCATGGCTTCCTTCAGTGGAAAGGTTCAAGCTTTTGCACATTTTCAGCCATGCTATTTTTATCTGCTCTGGATTTAGATTTGCAGGGATGTGGTTCGGTGAGGGCAAGGGTAGAGCTTCACCACGGGGCCATGAAGTGGACTAGGCAAGCCTATCTAAATACTTGCAGAGACTTGTTAGTGAGGCTGGGGTTCAAATGGTTTTTGAAAGAGGCTCTGCCTATTGTGAGTTGTAGTTGCACCCTTTCCAGCTCCATATTCCTCCTCCCCTTCTTCCCACTCCAGTTCCCTTTTACCACCACTCCTACACTCCCCAATCCCATTTTATGACCACAGTTGTCCCTACTGCTCCAGTCCTACTGAACTGGGAAGATAAAACTCAGCTCTTTTAAGTCTGGAACTCTCCAGAAGGCTTCCAAAGCCTTAGAAACAATTTAGCTTGTTGCTGTGTGTTCAGACTGCTTGACATGACTACATTTGTCATGTAGATGTGACCTAAAACTTATGTTCCAGTTGCACCAAGTAAGCAGCATAGTTATCACCTGTTTAAATAAACCTTTGGCTCCTAATCAACAATGCAACAGAAGAAAAGAAATTGAATAGAACAAAATATGTTTGATTATTTACTAAAGACATAATGGCCTGGAGACTGAAAACAAAGAGTGGGACTGAGAGCCAGATGGCAACCAATATAACCTAGACAGCCTACATGTTGAGTCTTTAGG
Source organism: Harpia harpyja (assembly GCF_026419915.1). Taxonomy (NCBI): domain Eukaryota; kingdom Metazoa; phylum Chordata; class Aves; order Accipitriformes; family Accipitridae; genus Harpia; species Harpia harpyja. The sequence goes on from NC_068952.1 coordinate 23,140,318, forward strand.
GTATAGAAAACTCCCATGGTGGAATTTTTTTAAGCACTAGAGAAATCTTTATGTGCTACTTTTCCAGTTACAGTTGTTCCCAATAAATGCCAAAACTGTAACTTTAAAAATATCGTAGATCGATGTCAAGCACAGTTTGTGTATTTCATAACACTTGAATGTAAATGGCCCCAGAACATCAGTGGGAGGGCAGGAGTGGGCATGGGGTGTCTCACCGCATCTGTGCAGAAGCCACCATCGAGAGATTTGCCATCTGTGTTGTCAAGGAGTCTATAGAAAGCTAGTAATGCATGAGAGCACAAGCTCATAGCATGGATATAGCTGGTACCATGTGCTGTAGTTGAATTCTAGTGTATTGTGGTGCCAGGGAGCATAAAGGGAACATTTTAGGCAGGGAATATCAGCTGATTACAGACACAAAAGAACAGACCTTGAATAGCAGGTGCCACTGGCCCCAGACAGAATTATCAGCGGTATTCACATAGTTTGCATACCTCTTGGCTGGCTAGTCGTGAACTGAGGTAGAGGAGTCATCTTCAAGTACCAGGGATAGCTAGCACTATCAAAGTAATTGTATTTGTACACAAAAATATAACCCTGGGAACGAGAAACAGGGCTAGATGGGGACAGTCATCATCTAGAGCTTTGGGAAGGAGGAGGACAATGGAGTGACCCTCACTCCAGAGCATCTGCACACAGTAGGTACTTTACACAAGAGGGGGAAAGAAGCTTTGTTAACTACAGATGAAGGAGATTCTTCTACATATCCATGTCCTGCTAAACAGATCTTTGCTTTGGCTTATGTTTAGGCCTGGCTGATATTTGAAGGGGCAAGTGTAAGAACATGAGTTTGAGTGAATGCAACAGCTTTATGACACTTTCTCTTGTTTCTCTTGTTGGAGCTGAAGACCGTCTCTTCAAGTATCCCTGTGCACTGGGACTCCGGGATGTGGCATGTTCCCTTAACAGGAGTCCGCAAGAGAGGAGGGCAGAGCATGCGCTGCCATATGTTACCTACTGGGAAAGGAGTTTGGGGAAGCAAAAATTAGCATCTACTCACAAGGAGCAAATAGTAGAGAGATGTTTCCCCTCTTCCCCACTGATTTCCCCCACTGAATCAGCACAGTCATCTTCCAGGGTTAAAAGCAGCTAAGCCTACATTTTCATACTGAAGGTCTCCATTATACGAAATTTAAACAAAAACTGATGTGTATATGCTTCATGAGAGGTGTATAACCTTCTCTTGTGGAGAAGACTCTTCAGGAGGGCAGCTGACAATTACTGAGGAGATTACCTTGTTCCCTGTTGCTCCAAACTGTGAGGTGTCTCATGCCTTGTGTCATGGTTTCAGCCCAGCCGGTAACAAAGGACCATGCAGCCGCTTGCTCACTCCTCCCGCCCCCCTCCAGTGGGGTAGGGAGGAGACGGAGGAGAGAAAAGAAAAAAACCTGGAACCTCGAGGGTTGAGACAAGGGCAGTTTACTGGGACAACACAAAAAAAGGTTACAACAACAACAACGGTACTAATGAAAGAATATACAGAAAGAGTGATGCACAGCGCAACTGCTCACCACCCAGAACCTGACGCTCCGCCACCGAAAGTCGAGAGAGAGCCCTCCCCCCGGCCCGCTCCCCATTTATATATACTGAGCATGATGTCACACAGTATGGAATAGCTCCTTGGCTAGTTCAGGTCAGCTGCCCCGGCTATGCCCCCCTCCCAGGTTCCTGTAAAAATTAACTCTATCCCAGCTGAACCCAGGACACCTTGTTACTGTTTCTTCATTTACCCATCTTCTCACAGGGAAGGTAGTGGTACTGTTTCCCTCAGGATCAGACCAGAAACTAGGTATGTCTCCTTCTCAGAATCCCTAATGCAAGCTTAGTTTTCCCTCAGCTGTTCGATGCTATTTATAGCCTTGGAAGGCCAAAGAGTGTGAGCAGACCTCTTTCCTCCCTAACTTGTGACTCTTTGCAGTAAGCAAACTTGTACAACTGTGTGTAGACAATGAGTAGCCAGGTAGTCGTCGCTTTGGTGAGATCTACTGGTGGTGTTTCCAACACCACCCTTGGGAGATTTTTTTTTTCAGGTAGCCTAATTTTTCTTATGTGTAATATGCAACTCTCTGAAGTTTGATTTCATGGTCATTTTCTGTTCTCATTAGAAAGTAGAAATAATTAGTTCCTGATCTCATCTTAATTTTAATTTTTGGCTGCCCTGGGTGCACAGGCCTCTGGGCAGCAAAATAGGAAGAAATTAAAAAGAGAATTCATGAGAAAAAAACCAGCATGCATCAGTATATAGCCCATATCAGGAAATTCTTAAAATCCCATCCTCTTACCTCAAGAAAGTCATCCCAAGCACTTTAAAGATAATGAAAATCAAATAAAAGATCTGGAGTAGTATCAGAATTACTACTGCATAAAAGGATCTGGGAGGTGTAAAAAGTTCCCCCACCAAACAAGTGTGATGGCTTCCAAAAGGATGAGTGTTATCCTGGTATGTATAAGCAAAAGTAGCATGTGTGAGAGATGGGAGGTATTATTCCACTCTCTAGGACAGTGGAGCTAGTATGGGCTCAGATCATCAGATTTTAAGGAAGCTGTAGATAAGCTGAGAGTATCACAGCAACAAGAAAATGTTTTAAGAAAGCATGATGTTTGAGAAAAGCACTAGAAAAGGCTGAAAAAAATGGGTTTATTCAAATTAGAAAAGAAAACAAAGCAGCTAGTACAGTTTTCTGATGGGTAAAAGACTGCTGAAGAGTGCTACATGGGGACTAAACTGTTTCTTGTAGACCTTAGAGAAAATAAGAAATCTGTCCACATTGCAAAAAACAAGACAGAGTCTGATGCTACAAAATGCTTTCCAGCTGTAAGAGCAATAAACTCTCCTAGATGGACATAGACTTCAAACTATTGGAGGATTTGAGAAGTTTAGGCAAACAGCTTCAGGGATGGTCTTGCTACATTCACTGGCCCCCCAGTACAGAAGGGAGGATTCAGTAATCTCTTGAGGTCCCTTTCAGCTTTAAGTTTCTGTGGTTTGTATCCATTTCTAAGAGGTCTGATATATTTTTATCATCCCCTAACATTATTCCTAGATTGTATAATTAGGGTTCCTCAGCACACTGAGTGTCTGCTAGAAATCGGATGCAATATTTCATACACATCTTTTAGAAATAAAATATTCTCTTCCACTTACCAAGACTAACTGGCTGCCCTAACATGGTTCAAATGCACTAACATAAAAAAGATTGAAGCTCTGTAAATAAGAAAAAGACAAGGAGATGTCATATCATTTCTATTTCCTGAGCTTCCTTAGTTGTTGAGGCCATCAGAAAATGATGTTGTGTGGAATCTTCTAGGTCATTGTCTGGCTCCCCTTTCCAATGCTGAGTGTTTGGATATACTAGTGCTAAGCCAAAGTTTGCTATGCCTAGGCCAGTGTATTCCATCTCTTTTTCTTCTTGAAAAGAAACAAGGATTTTTTTCTTCTCAAGCAGCTTTTCCTTGAACAGTGTGTCCTCCTTGCCTAGCTTTTCCTCCCATCCTCATTCACCTTCCATTGCTTTTCAACCACACGTATGGATTTTTGTGACTTGGATGAAGTAGTTGTACTGTACATCAGTTGTCACGCATGTAAACTTATGAAAGTTATCTCTTGATTATAGCCCTCTGGGTTCTGAATTTGGTGGCCTTTCATTGCTGTGTAGCAGGTCCATGCTCATTTACCCCACTGTTTACAAGAAGGGATGGAAAAAGAGGTAAGAAATTCTGTGGAAGACTTTGCCTTCCAGAGAAGCACAGATGTTTTGCACAGCCACAGTTAAAAAGTAGCAACTGGTATCTCAGAGGAGCCTCATTCCCTTCATGAGTGTGAGAGCTGGCAAAACCTCTGACTGTTGGGAAGTTTTATAAAAACAGCTCTCTCAGGAAAAAGAACAAGCAGCTTATTTACAATTCACTTCCAATTTTATCCCTGATTTTTTTTGTGTGTGTGTGTGTGAGAGGTTTTAAATCAGCTCCTGAGACAGACTCCTACAATTCACAAAATGTTAAGCTATTTCTGTTTATGGAGCAGAGGAATAAACAATCTTCTCGGACACCTAGAATTTGCTTGTATAGAAGAGAAGCATATTATAATGAACTGATAAATCAGCTGGACATATGATTTGAAATTGCAGTGAAAAGAGAAAAAAAATCGCTTTACTAAGGTATGTTAGAGACCATCTGAAATACTTACTGACATAAATCATGTTTTATTCCACTCAGGGAAAGGATCTAAATAAGATCTGGATTTCTGAGTCTTAATTTCTTGGGTTATTTGGATTACAAGGCCTTTAAAGATTGTTTATATTACAGCTAATTACATTTCCCCAGACTAGAGCCAAAAAACTTATTTACTCTTGTATTTAAGCATTCCTGGTAGAGAAATGGGAAACACTTAGCTGCCACGAGGTCGATCGTGATACAGATGGAAGACCCTTCCTTGTAGCCCATGTTAAGCAAGCCGTTCAGGAAAGACAGAGGGACAGCTGAGGAAGAAGTGAGGGTTGGACCAGTGTAACGGAGCAGCCTCTGTTCACAAGAGACGCAGCAACCAGGCCTGTCCCTTTCCTAGGCATGGTGGGGACCGACAGCACCTCAGCCAGGCAGGGACACATCTGTCCGGCTGAGGACAGACGGGCTCCTCTGGGTCTGAGGCTGGCAGCCCCTTGGGTCCTGCAGTGCTCTCACAGCAGCTTGGGGTTCCCCGTCATGATTCATGGCGCTTTGCTGTGTCGCATGGAAACTTCTGCTCATAAAACAGGAGAAAGAGCTAAGAAAGTGGTCCTGGGACACCTCTTTTTCCCAAACTCCCATTCATTTTTTGTGTCCCCTAACTTGTGCAATTTTTCTGCTCTGCAGGGCAACCGGTGTGGTTTCTCACATCGAGCCTAAAGTCATCTTTGCCCTCTACTGGCATCCTGTAGAAATACAGGAGCACATCAAGCAATAGCTGCATCACTTCAGCTATTCAAAATCACCGGACAGGCAGAGAGGGTACACAGAGACGACATGCAGTCAGTGGTGGGACAATTCTCTTGGGGTGGGGAGCAAACCTGCATAAAAGCTCAGTGAACAGCTTCCTACAGCTCCTCTAGCAGTAACGTTCTGGTGAGATAGGACACAGCGATCCCTTCCCCTCACTCTGTCCAGATGTTTGCAAGGGAAAAAATCTGTTGCTTTTTAAAGTGGTGTCTGATTTCAGGTTATTTATGAACAAGCCAGTCTAGAAAATGAGAATTGGCTCTGCCAGTTGCTATTGATAACATTTCTTTCCTTTATTTCTAGGTATAATGCACTCCGGCTGATTTGCAAGCTCAGGGAATGAGAACAAGAGTGGTGGAAGAAAATTACTTGAATGGCTACCATGGATGTGAGACCCGGCTGGTAATCTCAGATGGCACTTTCAATCCTGAAGGATCACACAGTGCTTGAACATAGTATAGCCTTGAAACATTGCACTGAAACCTGCTGGAAAGCCAGCTTCGGGGTAGGATGCAGTGGCTGCTCAACAGTATGCAGACATTTGGGACAAAGTAGAAAAAACATTTTATTCACTTGAAGATATGTGGACACTTTAGCTTGGCAACAGATTACTGGATAAATGGAGCCAGCACACCAACACTTCTGAAAATTTTGACAACAGTTTCTGTATTCAGACTGACCTATTCCTGTCTTGCAAGGTTTGGAGGGACTTTTCATATCAGCCCCAGCTGGAAAATCCAGTAGATTCTGGTTCCTGATAAAATACACTATGAAAAGACTCATGGAAGAGCTTGTTAATATAAAATAACTTGCAATAGTTAGGTAGCTAATGCTAAATAAATTTCTGTTAGTCACTCTTATTCTTTTTTATTTTTAAAATTCAATGCATCAGAAATAAATATGAAACTACATACAAGTAACAATTTTCCCTCAATTTGTACGTCAGTAATAACAACCAGCAAGAGACACCTCCAGCAATGGCACAAATAGCTTAAACAGAGAACAGCAATTGTTTTCTCAGAGAAGAAATGTTCAAATGGCAGCTGTAATTCCAAACTTGTGATGCCATTTATAATCTTTAGTTGTATATGTTTAAAACAAAGTTATCAAAATAACTTATTTAATCATGGCTTAAAAGAGCAATTAGAAAACCTGGATTATTCTTTGAGACATCGTTGATGTGCACATTACTGTGGATATATGTGCATACCATGTGCCAAGATCAGACATTTTGCCTAGCCAAAACCTGTATAGCAGTGCCATTGGTGCTATGTCCTCCTTAGCCCTGACGACAGGAAGGGCAGTGCAAACTCTCCATTCCTCAGTTTCTTTCAGGCAGTTCCTAATGTGCTTTTCTGCAATGCATTTTCATCAGTCCACATCAGCCTCCACACTTAGGATCGACTTCCCTTCCAACTAACTTCTTCATCTGCTTCTGCTTTTTGCAACCACAAGTTAACCTCAAAAGCTCAAAAATGACTGAACATCTGTCAACACCTCGAAGGTAGCAAGGTCTTCATGAGGAGCTTTCCACTTTGTCCTTTGCCAGCAGAAATTGCCACTGCATTGGTATATCACCCTGAGCCAGAGAGAAAGGCTCAAAGTCACCGTTGGGTCCTGCCCCAGCACTAAATCAACTTGTTTTTTCTTCTGCTCAGCCTGGGAGGATATCTTTGTCCTTCTCATGTCCACAGTGACTTAACTGCAGTACAAACATTTACCTTGAAACGATCTGATCTATCAACACCTGATTTTGCAGTAACACTGGGTTCTCCAACCCTTCCCATAATCTTGCCACCCAAATTTGCATCTGAGACAGATGTGACCAGAACTTCACTGGATCCAGCAGCACCTAGTGCAAATATTCTGCATTCCCCATCCTCCTTTGAAACTGCATCAGTCTTTACAGTAACAGATACTGGTCTTTGGAACATGCTGAGCCAGCATGTTTAACTTTGCATCCCAGACATCATTCCCATGTGGCCTTGCCCTTGGATGCTCTAATGCTCTGGTGGCTCACAAGAAGACTGTATACCTCAAAAAGCTTTTGAGACCTTGGCATAAGCTTCAAAAACTGTTTCTTTTCTGTCATTGGTTTTCCATCTCCAGATCATAAGGAATTTGTGGAACTGATTTGCTACCAAAATCAAACCATTACAGCCCTTGTGCCCTGTAGAAGTGATTGCTTCTCTGAACTAAAAAGACAAGTATCTGAGATACTCCATCCAGTTACCCCCAAAGCCATGTCTTCCTCTTAGTTATGCAGACCTTCAGAAATGTCCCATACTACTACTAGTGACCGTACATAGGTGCTCAGCTATTTACATCACCTTGACCCTTATCTTCAGCTACTGGTCTCCAGCCCTTTTTAACCTAGAGATCTTTCTCTCAAGATCCCGCTGCATTGAGATGTTTCTTTACTACCGTCTTCTCTGCAGCAGTGAAAAAGCAGTGGAGAAGCTCTGTTTTGGGGTGTGAATGTTCACATTAGCATCAAGATTCACCACAGAAAACATCTAAGGCTTTTGGTGTGTTTCCATTAATTGCCAGAGCTTTCACGGGAGAGGCAGCCCACTGGCCAATGAATTTCATAGCAAGGTAGTCCAATAGACATATAAAAAAATGAGTCACAATATAATCTTATTTATCAAAGAAACACCTCCTGGATCGCTTGTTTGCTTGTTTGTAATAAACTCCAAATGTACCCTGCTTCCATAGGATCTAAGAAATGACATCTTAGGTTATTTAATTTAATTTTAATAACAGCTGAGAAACTGCAATTTTTTCCCTCTGTTTTTGTATAGGGTAAAAATTTCTTTCAAATTGACCTTTTGGTCACCAATTTCTTCAATTACAGAGGAAGAGAACTATTTTTCCTCTAATTCACAAATGAGGCTTTTATTCACCAGTAGCAAGAGTTCCCGAGATGAAAGTGAAAGAGGCATCTGGTCTATTGAAGTCACTAGCAGAACTCCCACTGCCTGCAGCATTGTCAGAATTTCACACCAAGGATTAGGCATATCCTAATCTGTCCTGATCTTTTATGCAAAAGACCAGTAAAACAGCATTTAAAGTTTTTCAGGTTAGACACACACATACTTAACAAATCTAAGGCCTTTTAAAGATAAATCTTGTGCCTCTAAGAGGCCTGAATAATGATGTCTGAATGTTTGGAGACTTTGACTTAATTCTGCTGAGAGGGATACCTTGTTCAGGCTAATGATCTCACCCAGCTGATGCCTGAGGCACGGTGTTGGCAGCAGAAAAACACAAGAGGTAGTTTACCTCAATAGGCTGATGTAGCAAAGGTTTGGCAGGCCTGATTTCCCATTGACTCTTCTGCCCTTCAGATTCACCAACTCCCATTAAATTAGGTATTTTGTTTCCTCTCTCTTGTTGCTGCCTAAAGATATTAGGGAGGATTGCTTACGCTCCTATAAACATGTATTATTTGCAATTGATAGATGCAAACCAATACTGTCTTGGAGGAACTCAGCAAGGTCATTTCCAAAGCAACAAAGTTTCTCCCTTTTATCCTTCCTACTAAGGGAGTACATTCCTGGCTTCTTTCCTTTGGGGACAAAATACAGCATGGAGAGAAACAAGTAACTAAAATACAGTGTGGGGAGAAACAAGTAACTTTTTTCACTTGTTGAAGATTTGTTTTTGCTTAGTTTGGCTGATAACAACTCTGAGTTTGAGTAAGGCCATGTTTCAACTCATACTGACAGATGCACAAGAGGTGCACCATACTGCGCTGTAATTGTATGGCAAAGACCTCCTAAGGTGTATATCTGACCTGTATACTTTCTGAGATTTTTTCATGCTGCATCCAAAAGGAAGGGCTGAAAATAAAAATGTCAGAGGAGAGAGTATCTCCTAGTCGATCAGGCATATTCCATGGGCATCACCGATATAATTTTCACAAATACATCCAGCTTCCTTTTAAGACTGGTGAGAGATTTTGGCCCTAGGAGAAGGCTGTTCCAAATTCTCATTCCTCTGGGACTTGGAAACCTGATTTCCAGCACAGATTTATTCTTGATCAGTTCTTACCTATTTTTAGTAAGCTAACATTGTCCTTTAGCTTGAGTATTCTCTTCCTTTCCTAGTGTTATGTCCTGCTGTATTTACTTACAGTAATTGTATCCCCACTCCACTAATTTGTCCTTGTTCTGCTAGACTAAACAAGCTGATGTCCTTTATCTTCTCCTTAACTAGCATATTTGCCTTTCTTTGTTCCACTCCAGTGTGCACAGTAGTCATCAGGTATTTTTACAGATTAAGGGTCATCAAATAAAGACTCTTTTTTCCACTTCAAGAAATTCAATAAGGAAAACTATATTGTAGCAATAAACTCTTGGTACTATTGCTGTTAATACTATTGCCCTAAAACAGGGCAACAGAACTTGGGACTACAGCAGGAGCTGGGGACGCAGGCTGAGCACCGAAAGCAGGCCCAGAAGGGCTCTGCACATCTGAAATGTCTCTTCTAAGAGGCTCTGAGTACACCATATAAACAGGGATGCTGTCACCAGAGGGGTGAGAGGAACTGCTTTCCCTGCGGTGCCTTGTGCCACTGATGGCCAGAGACTCTGCCGAGGTCCGCTGCTCTCGTGACCCGTCTCTCCTCCCAGACACTGAGCTCACCTTTCCCAAGGAGGAAGGCTGTAATCCCAAAAAGCCTGGGGAGGAATCAGCCAGGCTTCTCATGTCAGACCTGTGCACACTGCATGTCTTCTGTGACCCTGAAATATGGTATTCACCCTTGGTGTAGAATCTGTTCAGAAATCAGCCTTCATTTATTAAAAAGTTAATTTCCAACCACTGTGATTGCAAGGAAACCTGAAAACAAGCTGATGCATTGGTATTTACTACCTGAAAAATAGCACTTTAAGCTATTCTGTTCTCCTTAGCAGGTATATGAGTGTTAGTTCCTTGTGATGAAAACAAAATATTCATGGATTTGGGGAAGAATAACCAACTAACTTGTTTATTGTCCCCACCACAAGTTGCCTCTTGTTCCTTCACAGCTGCTTACTTAAGCAGCTGTCCTCCATTCCAGCTCTCGTTTTGATAATTCTGCAATACTGTCACATGTTTTCAATGTAGTTTTGCAGCACACTGAAATTCTGAAAATGTGGAGGACTTATAAACCAAATTGCACTTATGCATAGAAATATTGTTTTACCAGCTTTCTCCAATGTATGCTTAGTTCAGTAAATAAATATACATTTAATTGATAAGCAGCTGAATTTTCTCTTTGAATTTGATATGCCCCCCAAATCTAAACACCTTGCTGTCAAAAGTGGGTCTAAGTTGCTAAAGAATAGTTGATGTAAGTAAATATCCAGCATGACTGCACGGCCAGGATCTTTGTGCTGAAGACTTTTGGTTATGGAACATTATTTTCTTGTCATAAACAGCTGCATGTGACAAGGACTACTACCCTCTGAGGCCTCAGCATGAGAAACAAAAACTGAATTTCACTGGCAAATAGATGAAACCTACTGTTTTGGTTTGGTTTGGTTTGGTTTTTTACCTCACCCAGTGTGATTATTGTAAGGAAACCTGTAAGACTCTACAGTGAAAAATTTTAAAAACATTAGAAACAACTTCTCCCCACCAAAATGTTCACTCTGTAAACCTCTGCAAACACAAAAAAAGTATTTAAAGATGTGTCTGACTATTCAATGGTTTCTTTGCCCCAAAACACCAAACAAATGAAAATACTTGGAAGTGCTTTGGGGAGAAGGGAATGCCTTCATCACAGAGTGAGCCACTTAAGGGAACCTGCTGTTCTTCCAACAACTCCCAATACCTTCAAGTGACACTTAGAGGCTTCCTCTGCTTCTGGAATGTGGATTCATAGAAATACCTAGCACAAAGGTAATCTGAGTGTTGATGTTAGCCCACACTGGATCAGTCTGGCATGTCTGTCTTCTCTCCTGGGGATAGATGTCTTTGATTGCGACAGGTGCTTATTCCTACATAGAATTCAGGTCTGAAACATACTTTCAGAAGCAAGGATTTGGCTTTGAATCTCGTTAAAGAACTGCTGAGCATCCGTCATGAAGACAGTCCTCAGGCATTTTTTAATATATGTTTCAAAACATCTACAGGAAGAGAATGCAACAGGCAGAAATATTGGGGAAGAATAATGGAGCTTGAAAGCAGATGCCAGCTCATACAGAATCCTTCCTACTGCATATGTGACCCTTGTAAAGATTACTTTTGCTTCCTTGAATGTATCTCCAGGCCTGAGTTACCTACCCTAAGTTACTTTAATTAATAGAAAAAGCAAGTTCTCTTTGGAGTGTTGGGTGCACCGAGTCCTGGCTTAGAAGTCCTGCATGTCTCACCAGGTAACTTAGAACATGTTCTGGTACATCTCTGTGCCCCAGTTGTCCCAGCTGAAAAAGGAGTAAAGCACTCAAATTTCACCCTGGCGTGAAGCACTTTGAAATCTGCAAGATCAAAAAAAAGAGCTTCAAAGCAAAGAGCAGTATTATCACTCTACTATGTAGGCAAACTCCTTGTATGTATTGCTAATTTCTGATTGCTTCTTGTCCCTATCTCCCCAGAGTGGCAGCTACAGAAAAGGCAAGGCAGGTACCACATATCTTATCAGTGGTTTCAGATGAAGACAGAAGGAAATGGAAGGGGGAGAGCCAGAGACAAAGGGGGGGGAAATGCCCATCAGTTTGCAGCCCCGCTTCCAATGAGATTAGTCTTCACTGGGTCCTGGTGTACATCTAATCTAGACATTACCCAGAGGTTAATTTTACACTGATGAGAGCACTACAGCCCATTGTACCACAGCTTAGGCTTCCACCTATTTGTCAGTGTAACTGACAGAGAGTAAACTACAACTCCCTGATTTAGCCTGAACTTTCTGGTTCCTGCCATCTCTGTAGGAACACATCCTGAGCACTAAGTGATTTAGAACAATGCTCTGAATAATCAAAGGAATAGTGTGTGCACCCACTGTTATATTATACTGATGAGTATGATAAATGAATTGACCTGTAATTTCTCGCAGCATTAGCTAGAGCAAGTATTTCCTTTTGTAGATTGTATTTATGGAAATCTAACTGTAGCAGGTCAGAGTGACTTGATACATGGCTGAGGCAAGCAAAGATCTTTTTAAAGTCAGAAAGGCTAGGAAGAAGCTTTCCTCCCATCAGGCTCAAACATGGTTCTGTCACTTTGTCTTCTGCAACTATGAGAAATCCAGGTAACTGGTCGCTGTTGGTCACACCACAATCATGCAAGGATCATCACAGCTGAATTATTTGCAGCACTCAAGAAGTATCTATTCAGAAATGACTTTGAGAGTATCTCTCCAGGTCAGTGATGGTAAAGCGCTGGCACCGGTACCCAGTTTAGCACAGGCAGAAATTTGGACCAGCCATAAGTTCCAATAATTTTTTAAAAGAAATTTGATACTGCACATCAGAAGAATTTACTGCCATTGATCTAAGTAATGATTTTTCAACATAGACAGTACAGAAGTGTGGCTGCGTATAAGGAGATTTATACTGCTACACATTTGGGAAACAAGCAAAAATTCACATAAGAAAAAATAATATGCTAAAGGTAACTGTCACCTACCTACCAGCTAGTGTCTTCGTGTAGCTAAATTAAATTAAAAACATTTCTGATTGCAGACAGTCTTTAAAAGAAGCCCTAGGCACTCAGTATCACTTTTCCTGATTCATAAGGAAGCCTACTTAAAATCCCCAAAGGCCTTACTGAGCCCAGACTCAGGCACACTTCTTTTGCACTTCAGTGACCCACTAGGACCCAGCTGTGCTATCAGGTACCTGCCCTGGACAGCCTCTAGGAAGCAGGCAGCAAGAATAAACGTTACCTGAGCAAACTTCAGGGCAATTATCTTTACTTAAACAGTTTACTGTAGTAATTCCACCCCCATCCCCCTGTCCTGTCCCATCGTTCCCCCCCCCAACCCCCCTGCCCATTTTCCTATTTGTCTTGCAAGCAGGGGCTGGGGAAAATATTCCCCACCCACAAACACAAGCCATTTTTGGAGCATGAGTTGTACATATTTCGAAACTTTGTATTATGAGTAACTCTCCAGATCCCGTCATGTTCCAGCCCAACTGACCAATTCCAGCAAATTTCTAATGTGCCACCCTATGTCCCCCGTGCTTTCCTTTAGTTGCTCTTCCCTCCTCCTCCTGATCAGACTGCTGGAACGGTTATAGTAGCTAAAGGGAGAGAAATGGGGAGCTCCTCACGGGTGGGTTTTGCCACAACCCTGGCTCTGAACCCTGCTCTTCTTTCCTCCCTCTTGCTTTTCACCTTTGGGCATAAGGAAGTGACATCTGGCTGCAAAGTCTTCTGCTTGACTTTCTCTAGGGCAGGATAAACCAATCTTCCTCATGCTCAAATCCTGTCCCATAGCACATGACAGGCAGCTTCATCACCCTCCACCTCCCACTGTTTCCCTCTGCTACCATGTGCTGTTGCCCACAGCAGGCAAACAGTCACCTTCAGGGTGACTGTTGCTGTATCCTGATGTCGCTGCAGCTTCCTAACCATAAAAAAGTCAAACCCAGTGGGTCCACAGAAGAATGTCCCCATTAGAAAGTGAGGCAGTGCACAGGCAGCATGTCTGGAAAAAAATGAGATGTTTCTATTCCTTTGCTACAGCCAAGATCTGCCAGATATTTTTGCAAAGTTCACAGCATCACCTATACTGATGCTCCTTCCCTCTCCCTCTGTAACTGTTCTAAGAAAAAAATAGACACTAAACTGCTGCTGTGATCTTAGTAGTGCAATGACAAAAGCTTACCAGCATGTATGCAATAAGCCTCCTTTTCTCTGTCTCCTCAATATAAAATAGCCAGCTTCAGCTTACTAAATATTACCAAGAAATTTCGGACTGAGATCACCACTCCCTTCGTAAGAAGTATACTATCTCCACCCAAATGGAAAGAAAGGGTGATTGTTCCTTGGGGAGGGTGACTCAGGGTTTGGTGGCAATACAATGTGCCTTTTGATCACTACGTTAAACAAAGTCTATAATGGAGAATGCCAATAGCTCTTACTGCAGGAGAGGACGGTTAACACAGTGTTGCCAAACACTTGCACAACATTTTCAACTGACAGATGCCAAATGCTGTGTAAGAACAAGGATGAAAAAAAATACTCATATTCATTAGCAAATCTTTGCAACGTGCCTGTATTATTAATCCTTTTTACTGCACATTAGATAGCGGTATGCAAAATCAAGGAATTGCCCCTGCTGTGGACAGCAATTCAATAACACCACCACAAATAAACATCACATAAACACCTAGTCCACTGACGTACAACTTAGACACCTTATATGATGGAAACATTAATCTGTGATATATCCCCATTGACTTCTCTTGTGTTGAGCAAACGGAATTGAAGCGAAGTTCAATGGATTAACATGTTGCTGATCAGAAATATTATATGAACCCATCAGCACAAATAGCTATCTATCTTGTTAAGAAGAAAAGTAATTTAAACTTGAGGCAATGCAAGTAACTGTATTGTTATAAAGAAGCTCAAATCTTCAGTTAGAGGGGAAATAGTTTTCCTGATCTATGAACAGAGCCATCCAAAATTTCAAAGTCTCAAATTTGTACAAAATGAAGACAATGTAACAGTGCATCCCCCGTGGCATAGGCCTTCAAAAGTCTTTTGACAAAGGCACCAGAGTTCACAATAGATATCACAAATTACAATGATCAAGAAGGATGATAAGAGCTATGTGGAAGGTGGAGGAAGTTTGAAGGAATGTATTTAGTCTGGATGAAAGACATCAGGTTGTCTGATAACAGATTTTGAACATATAAAAAAGCTGTTGCAAAGACAATAGTAATCAATTGTTTTCCATGTCCAGTACAGGCAAGACATAAAAGTGAGGAGATCAGCACTCATCTGCAGGATTGGAAAGAGCTTTCTAAGTTCAGGAATAAGCTACATAGCCCATTTTGGAGACTGATATCAGAGGGTTTTAAAACAGCTGAGATATATACTAGGGAACATCTAGATCCAACTATTCTTATCTGGATCAAACAAGCTGTAGGTGATATCTTGAGGTCCTTATAGATTTAGTCTTCTGTGATTCTGAGATACTCTCCTGAAGTTTCAGTTTTGAACACTTGCCATTTTCTGACAATTTTTTTCAAAAAAACCCAAATAATTTTAAAAGGCTATTTAAAATGGTCTTTTACTGTCTTCATGCTGTCTTGGCATGAGAGAAACCTAGAAAATATTGCCGTGAGGTTTTTCCATAATCAGGAAGTTAGTTTAGGTTGCTTGTGGTTGCTGCCTCTGGGGCTGAAAGCTACAGAGGCCTCCAGCAAGTGCGGCTGGATGGCTGCTCAACAGCAGCACCTACCACAGCTGCTCTTCTTCCTGGACTCCACTTGTAGCTCCTGTTACGTAGCATACAACTGATATTTAGTCTAGCTATCACAGCTGGAAGAAACAACGTATCTGAAATATGCTCCAAGTAAACGACCTAAAACCAAGTAGGCTTTAAAGCCCACAAAGAATGTTTTTGCAATAAATTCTTTCTCAGTCCCCCAAACTGAGGCAGAGTCTCTGAGTGACTTTAAAACTTGAAGCATCGGGGGGGGGTGATAAAAGTGTTAAATTTACTGAAGATGATGTAGCTGTCTAGCACTATGAAAAGGCTGAAGAAATCTGACAGGAGGGAGCAATGGCTGTTCTGTCTTTAATTGCCTTGTTAAATTAGTTCAAATGACACCAAAAATAACCAGCACATCTTCTCAAAATATCTGGGCACCTGAGGTCCATTTCTCCCAGTCAACAGTGACTCCCAGGACTGTCCCATAGTCATCTCACACACACACACATATCTTCTCAAAAACAGATTTGTGGAGGAGACTCAGTGATCCAGCTGATAGCTCTGAAGATGTGGGATTATATGGTGCGTTGAACTGATTCAGGAAGCTCACCACTGGGGAAATCTTGTAATAGAAAATGTCAAATGGCATGATTAAATATTTAAATAAAAATCAGATCCAGAAATTATTTACATCTGCTATTCTCAACCTCTGGGGCATCCAAGTGACTGTCTTCTATAGATGGTAAAGCGCAGGTCCATGCCAAGCTGTGTGCGCTCTGCCTCTCATCCTCCCAGCCCAGCCCTGTGAACACTGCAAACACTTGCCATAAAGCTGGTGAGAACAGAGAGAGGAACAACACCAGCTGATGAGCACTATGGCCCAGGCGTGGGGCTAATTATTAGGGACTTGTCTCAGGAGAAGTAGTATTGGCTCGGGGGATTGGTTGGATAAGGGATTCTGAGTCAAATCCTGTGCAAGGAAGGGTGCATCATATTCTGTGCTCATATTGCTCTTACTTTTGGAAATGCTGCTGTGGGTATCTGTAAAAAAGCTGGGAGAGAAAGATTTAGGTCACTTCAGTCCTGATAGTTCACAGAGCTGGTAGCACAGCTCCAATGAATAAGACCAGGGCCAAACAGTTAGCACAACGGTTCCCATCAGTGAGCGATGCTGGATGCAAAAATGACCAGAGATTTGGCTTTCAGGTCTACATACAGTGGCAGGGTCTGAGCTGTTTCACTGCTGTCTTTTCCGTGCGTTACACTACATGCATCAACAAGAGAGACCACAAAGAAGCTGGAAAATAAGCTAAGAATTATTCTCTGCTGAGTCACGTTATTGAAACAACAAGGACGTAAGTGAAAACCCAAGCATGCAATAATATGGTTAATATATAATATGTTCATGATGAATGCAGCAGTTAAATAACATTCATTAATTACATTTATATAGCTATGATTAGCCACCATAATGTGATAGTCTTTAAGCTGTTTTACTTCAGGTTCAGGCAGCTTTATGCTCCACAAAAGATGCAGCCCAAGGAAAGAGCAACAAAATCATTTTGTGCTACCTATACCCTTGGCTCCCTGTGGACCCACTCGCCCACTCATTCTTGTGTAAATTACGGGAACACTGGGTGGGTTGTTTTAATTTCCACATGGCTTGTCGGTATTAAATGTTGGTAATGAAAATGCTGCACGTGCTCTTGTCCTGCCTTTGTATCTGGGGTCAGAAAGCAGATGCTGAGGGGAGTGGGTGGCAGCTGCTCTGGTCCTGGGCTGAGCGAGTTCTCTGTGCTCATTGCAGCCTCCGCAGTCTGCATCACCGGAGCTGGATTTGGACGGAGAGAAAAGGACGCTGAACTGGTGCCTTAAATGACCACTCAAGCAATTCCAAATCAGGTAAATATAAAATATATTAAAAAAAAAAGAGGCCATTTAAATTACGCACTTTCATGTTTGGCAAGCACAGGAACGGATGAACTTCCCAAAGGAGATGTCCTTACTGCATGTAATAGTGTAGCACAAATGTTTATCATTGTTTCAAATGTCTCCTCCTGACTTTCAGTAAAGATTTGAAATGTATCAGTTTTTCTTTCCCAAGGAGGTTTAGGTGAGATCCATCTCCTTTCTCTGAAGGAAGGCTTCATTGCTTTCAATGTACACTGCGTACAGTCTGCAACCATTTTTTCCCACAGAGAATTTAATGCTCTTGGTCCAGGTGTTGTGTTTTCTTTTTCATTCATTTTGTCCATTATATTATATTTTAGCATATCACTTTACCATAATTTTCTGATTTCCCCCTTAATAGGAGTATAAAGCAATTCTTCCTACCAACCAAGCAGTTGAGACTTTCTGCATACTACTAAGAAGGGGTAACCATGATGTCCTTTCAGAAGAGGACATATGTGTCATTCAGTAGCATATAACAGTAGAATATTTATGCGAAGCCTGTGGTTAGTGTTTCTTCTTCAAATCATGAGTAGTTAATATTTAAGCAAACTGCATGAAATCTTTCTTTGTTGCACATAACAACAACATTACTAAGGAAGGAGGGAAAAACCCAAGCCATTGAGACAGACTGAGGGATTTTATGACTAAAGCTAGCTCCTTGCATTGACTTTGGCCTCAGCTCTTGACTGGACCAGACATAAAGAACATTTCTTTCACTTGGTGTTTACCTGCCCTTCTCATGGACATTTCAGCGCAATTTGCAGGACTTGAAAAAAGAGCCTGTAAAGCCCCCAGTCCGGTGAGTTTCCTGCCCTGTTGTCTTCTCATTGTAGACAGTGTTTGCAGCTGTTCTTGTTTGCAGAGTTTTATCTGATTTTGTTACCTCCCAGAACAAGGTCTCTCACAGTGATGCAAGTTACTTCTTCATATACGTGCTTTTGGTAAGAGCAGTGTCCCTCAGGACTAGCTGGCTTAGCATCTAGCAACATGTCCACCCCTGAGAATTCAATTGCCTAAATATTATTTCCTGATACTGTGTACGTCCCCACATTTCTGCAGGGGCTTTCTCCTCTGCTAAAATACCGACAGCTTCGTTTCAGAAGTAAAAATACCCAACCATTTCTCTTTGCCTTGCAGAAGAACAAGGTGTGAATTATCACACATTTTGGAAACTGGACACTAACATTGCAAGGCCCACATGCACCAAGCTTGAAATGGCTGGTGTGCTCAGTCGGTTTTACTCATGGAGCAACTCTAGCTTTAATGAGGCTCAAGACTTATTATTATAAAGACTTTGAACAGAGGAAGTTAGCATTAGTTTATATTTCCTAAGTAGTCTGATGTTATAAACCACTTAGCATTAGCTCCTTTGTCATCCAAGTTCCCAGTAAATGGATCCAAGCTTCATGGGGAAGAAGAGGATTAACAACTTCATGGGTTTTATAGCTGCCTCTTCTGTGAGTCACAGGGTGACAAGAAATGACATTTGGTGGCAGTCTTGTGGTTGAGACACTGTGTGTCTCAGATTGCTCAAATAGTGTTCATCCACTACTAAGTTATCAATGAACTTGCTTATTTCCTTAGAAGTTGCTTTTCAGGTCATTTGTCAGTGCTAAGTCAAGAAGTGGAATAATCTCTAAAGCTATGACATCATCAATGCACCAATGTATGCTAAAAAAGTCGTGTCACTTTTACACCACAAAACCTCAAATGGTTTTGCTGAGCAATTATGTGCTATGGATTTGACCTTTATCCTTTCCCAGCTCGGTGCCTTGCCTCTTTTCCAAAGGGAATTTTTGTGTGTGTAGGTGGTTTATGGGGAATCTTTTTGCCCAATGCAGCAGCAGCATTAGGAATGTTGGTAATAAACCAGGTCAGCTTACAGCTTTGGAAATGGCACCATGCAACCACAGGACAGTAAACAATGATTTTTAAAAAGTCAAAATTATGCTTTTTGTAAATACGTGTGTATGGTGGAAGTAAGAGAAGGGATATGCAGGGAGAAAGCTACTTCTTTGGTCCCTGTGGACCATTTCTTTTGTATACTGGGGCACAGGTAATTGTTACCAAAGGATTGTGTGCATTTTATTGTATTGAGCTAGAAAAAGAACATAGGTAAATTTTCAAAACAAAACCAGACAAAAAAAGTAAGCTGGGAAAAATATTACCAATTTTTTAATGGCATTTAGCACATGATAGGAAGCAGTCCCTTCTTACAAAACATAAAAGACATGGTGATAGGGTGGGAAAAAGCTTATGCATTCCTTTCTGTACTATCAAGCCTACAAAACTTCCAATGTGTTTCAGCGCTCCATACTTTTACCTCCTGAGGACACTCCACAATAGCACGGCCCTGTGGTGCCTCTGATTCTGGAGAGGCCTTCTGTGTCCAAGGTATATCAATCTGGCATATCTGATCAACACTATGTTTTCTTAAAAGTTGTTGTGAAGATGCTTAATGAATAAATTTACGCTCAAATACAGATTGAATCATAAGTTCTACCTTCATGGTGTGGACAGAGGACAAGCAGTAATTTAAAAACCTGTAGTTGTCAGTTTTTTCCTGGATGAGTAGGTATGGGGTTTTGGGGAAGGTTTTAGGGTAAGTCACAATCTGTTTTGTAAGTAAGTTGTGTGGGCTGGGTAGAGGAAGTGGCGAGTCTGAAAGTCGTAAACATCACTCATGGAAAGAGTTTAAACACACCCACCACACAGGTTTAAGTATCAGAAGGCAAGGACCAGAGGTGCTGTCAGAAGTAAAGATAATTAAAACAATAATGGACCCTAAAAAGTGTATTGGTAGGTATACCAACAACCTAAGTATTTTTGGTGTCTTTGTATTCCTTTATACGAATTCAGGGCATCATCTTCTGGCCCAAACTTTTCTGGTAGCTCTGGCAATTGTAAGTCTTCTTTAAGATTCCCCAAATCCATGCCCAGCTATCCATGCGTTTCCTTTAACAGGAGGCCCTTCCCAGCAGTTTAACTCTTCTTAACACCTCTCGATCTCAAAATGTAGTGCAGGGGAAAGCTCTCTGTTTAACCTCAGGATTAGCTATTTTGCAAGGGATGGGACCTGAAAGTGGGACAGTGAAGGCTTCACCATGAGCCATGAGCTTCCTCTCCCTGCTGTCCTGCCATGACTTTGCCCTTTTTGAAGGGAACATGAATGCACAAAGGAACCTGCAATAAAAAGCTGTAAGGAGATTTTCCCTCTCAGGTTTTCATTTCACCTGGTAAAGCTATAGCGTCTCAAGTGGCATGTGGTTTATCAAATCTCTGCCACAGATAACACACAGGAGAGAAGACTGCTAGCTGATAGTCACATTTATTTTCAGCAGATAAAATTAAAGGGACTGATAGAGACATCTGAATTATTTGAAATATATACCTCAATCATTTATGTGTCAAGTCTTGGCAGAGGCAGAGAAGCACTCCAGGTTTTTGGGGATTGCAGGATGCAGAAAATAATAAGAGGAGCCAAAGACGAAAACCTGAATGGAGTTTAAAAAAATCACTTCACCTGTGTACAGGTGAGCTGCATTTGTTTTTTAATGTTTACTGATAAACCCAAAGAAAGACATGGTACATTTCTCTAGAGTTGCTGAAAATATCTAGCATTATTAGGTCTTGACTGTAGGTAGTGTTAAAGCAAGCCATGTGCTGCTTTGTTTTCTGCTGGAAATGGATAATATAAGTGAAGTTTTCTTTCACTTGATGATTTACTTTATTAATGACGTTACACACTGGAAATGTGTAAGGCTGTCAAGTTTGAAAAGACAAGGAGGCTGGAAAAAAAAGCATGCAAATATGATGGAGGGAACAAACAATAAAAACTGTCTCAGAGATATTGCTGGCAATAGTTCATTATGACAATACAAACATATGAAGGACCTCAGGTCATAGAAGCAGACACTTCATAAGATAAGACGTAGGTTAGCCCACATGCACCCTGTGACTTTGCCAGAGCTAGGATAAACCATGCATATGGCCAGGTGAGATAGGCTGGAAACAGAGAGAGGCACATAAACATGTAGAGTAGTTTTACTATAGTCTCACAAAATCTGACTTAGGAAAGAAAATGGACAACTAGGTTTATAAATAGGTGAGTATGGAAACTGGTCAATGGGAAGAATAACGGGGGGGGTTAAAATTGTTTTGTGGTGCTGGGATGCTCACAAACAAGATTGCCTGGATGCATTGCAAAATCAGACCTTCCTGTCCCTTTATACAGCCACCCAGATCAAACACAAAAGATAAAGTATTTTCCCAGCCCTAAAGTAGCTCAAGCTTCAGCTGGTTAAAATGCTTCCCCCAATTTCAGACCATCTATAAAATTTTGTAGTTTAAATAAACAAGTTCTTCCTTGTCTGTCTCTCATGTGGGAGATAAAGACCCCTTGGCTGCTTGTTTAAAAATGTAAGTAGAGTTGCAAATATGCCTTTCCTCTGATATAGACAGAAGCATTCTCTTATATTCTTTAGTTCGCGGCCCAGATTCATTCACTTGTGTCCTTCTCAGCAATATTCACCTTGAGAATAGCACAGAGGCTCATCTCACTGTGAAGCACTTCTGAGGAGGGCAACTTCCTTTTCCCTGGGTGTTACACAATGTCAGTGCCAACAGAAATAGCCTTTATTTCCAGCAGATTTAACTACTGCTATTCTCCTCTACTGAGCAACACTCCTGGACTTCCACTTATAGACATGCTGTCATTGCTGGTTTGGTCATTTCCAGGAGGGATTGAACATGAGATGCCAGAGCTCACAAGGACTTTTCCCTTTCAGAAAAGCCAGATGTAAGGTTCCTTACAAACACGGCAGGAACTTGTGCTGCCCTTTGCTGTGGTAGTCCCTCTCTCCCTGTCCGGACTTTGAGGAATGCAAAATATTTCCTTGGAAGTACCGGTCACATCTATAACCCATGCTTTCCTACAGATGTTGTGCAGGCTAGGGAGAATGCATCCTGGCTGCGTCTGTTTTGCAAAACTAGGTCTTCTCTTGTATAAAAACTGAGCAGAGGAATGAGCTCTTCAGGACCTGTTTGTCTGGGCAGGTTGGAACAGGAGTTGCACAAAGGCAGCTTCAGCCCAAGCTGGTCTCAATTTGGAGCCGTTCTGCTACGATGGGGGGATCTGGGGGTGTAGGAGTACTCGTACCACAGGTGCTTCTGGGGGATGCCCCAGTGAGTATTGCAGAGCAATGGAGTTACTCCATTTGAGGGCTGCAGAGAAGATAGCCCTTACCATGAACCCTCTGGCTTTAGGGGTGTCTGGCAAAAATGCACCAGGGCTGAGAACTAAGCACAGATGTGGGGGCTTGTTCTGTTTTTTTGTTTTGTCTTGTTGCATATTGTAGAACTGGTCATTGAGTTACTGGGCTCATCTACTTCTGCTTTCAGACACAGGGTTGTGCAACCCAAAAATCTGTGGGAGTCTGTACAGGCAGAAGCTAAGCTGCAGCAGTGTGAGGTGAGGGAGTCTTAAATGAGAACAGCAGATCGGTGCCAGGGTTGTTCCTTATATGGCTGCTAAATGTCTGTAGTGTGTTTCTTGGTATATGGCTTACAGTAAGAAGCTTCAGGTGCTGTGTTCTTGCACTGCTGTATATCAAATGCTATTGCTGAGGTTGCACTGAGCTGCGCTGAGTCTGAGCCAAAAGGAGGTAGCTGGGAGTCATTCAAATGCTGAAGCATTTGACTAGCCAGCCCTCATATGGTCTGCAAAACTGCTGACAAAAATCCTTCCCTTGTCAGTGACTGGCAAAGGTGGCAAATGTTAACATGGAAGCCTCTGCAGCTGGCTGCACATCCCCTCACAGGTGGGGGTCTGCCGTCCCCTCCGTAGCTAGTGGGAGCAAACAGGGCAGGGCACTCTCAGGGTGTAGTCCCCAGAAGAGAGGAAACTTAGCCAAGGACAGACCACTTCTTATATCAGGCCCCGATTTGGTTTTTGTTGCTTTGGCTGGGAACATCTAACAGGAGCATTCCTGTTTGCCAGGACAAAACTTAATCTATGTCTGGACTACGGTGTAATGCTGGCTGCCGGTCTGTGAACAGTACTTGTGCACAACTTGTTTTAAACAGCACCTATTTATGTTTTCAGGGCTTGTTTTTAACCTTTCTAGAATACACTACTACTGGCTATCATCCACTAGCTCTGCTTCTTTGGGGGCTTAGCTACAGTGAATCATTCTCAGAGAATGGGCCATGTTCTTGATTGCTGAAACATTGCTTTTCTGCAATATGGGATTTTTAAAGTGCAAATATTTGCAGCTTTCCCAAACCCACAAGAATACTATCAGTGCCCTAGAGATCAATGTTTAAACCAAACAATTTAGTGCTCTCAGGAGGGTGTTTTGACTTAAGAGCTATATATTTTAAAGGCAAACAAATTGCTTTGTAGGTACATATATACCTACACACACATATATATATGAGAGACAGAGATGTAGATGGTTCAGGCAACTCAGAAACTCTAAAGTCATGTCTTAAAATATACATTTTACAGCTGTGATAGTATGAGTTTTTAATGAAAGATTACTATGAGTTGACGTTTTTATAAATAATGTTTGAGGCCTCAAGTAAAACTTATTTGTTTCCTGTCTCAAGTGTCTGCCAAATACTTCTGATTCTTTGGAGACTAAAAAAGTGATAAGCTTCCTTTAGCCCTTCAGTAATTCTGCTACCAGATTGTACAGTTGGATTCATTGTTTGTTTCTCACTCTTATCTAAAAACCACTGAATTCTCTTTCTCATCTGTTCTTGAGCTTTGCCTATGCTGGCCATTCTTACATCCTTGCTACCACTGTAAGTTTTGCTATAAATCATCCCTTGAAAATATCAAAGCTGTCTCAGCATTGGTTTTGAAACAATTGGCTTTTATTTCATGGTAGAGCTCTAGTTGCCTTTGTTTTACTTGGAGCTCCCAGAATCTTATGATGAGGATAGTGGAGTCTCTGGTCTTTTCATGCTTTTTAAAATTTAAATATCTATGTCTTATGGGACCATCTTAAGGAAGAAAAGGAGGCTGCTGCATGATATATCCAGAAATGAACCCACCTAGGGATATGTGATGAGCACCCAGGCTCCTGTATCAATGACCATGGCTTTGAAGTTGTGGTAATAAAGCAGTGAAAGCATGTTCAAATTACTTCTTAAATTGTCAAGCTAAGAGGAGATTAATTAAAACATCATAAACCATGGTTCTTGAAAAGGAAATGAACGCGGCCCTGACCTTGTTTTTACAGCAAATGTAGTACAGTGAGTTTGTGATGAAGACTTCTGACCACAGCAAATTCCCAGAGGGAAGAGTCTTTAAACATAACTACATCAAAATGACAGAAAGAAGGGATTTTCTAGTCTGCATTTTAAAGAAGTTTCCAGAAGTTAATAGTCGCATTTAAATCAGATGTTAGTGAAAATGACTAAATACTATATGCATGAGCTTGGATGAATGTATAGTCTTGTTTGGAAAATGTTCAAGAAAAATGGATGCTCTGTGGTACAATGTTAGGTTAATACAGGAGAAATACTTCAATGTATCTATTCCGGGGTGGGGGGGGGGTGAGGGGGGGGGTGTTTCTTTGTTTGTTTTTACTTTTACTGGAATTTGATGATGCTTTAGTGAGGGGTGCATGGACTCCTCCAAGCTCTTCTGAAAAACTGTGATATTTGCTAGCTGAAGGTGGGCTGGGCTGCTGTGAGGAGTAGGCAGCATCTGCAATTAAGTTGTGATCTAAAATCTTTCTCTTGCATTTGTCTTGCTGCTTTCTCCCATTCTGCAGAATGAGAGCAATTTTATGTAATTCCCCATTTTATGGGTAACTTAGATTCAGGGAAATCACAGTGTAAGACTCACATTTCATTAACAGCAATTTTAAAAGTACTTTGCCCACTGTGATAAATTATGCATCTCTGCAGAGGTATGGAGGCTCAGGAGTGTAGAGTAGAAACAGCTGTTTAAACTCACCCCAACAATCCTGACTTTCTTTTCTGTGTTGTAACAATTACGCAATACTTGTGATAATGAAATGCAGGTTGAGAATAAAATAAGCTATAAAAGGATAAGTGAAATCTGCATCTATCACAAAACTAAGCATAGTTTAAACTAACTTGTAGTTCCCACAGGCTGCAGGTGAAAGGATTTTTCCTTAGGCCACCACCTCAGCTCAGTGGTGAATGGATTTTTTTATTACTATTTTTATGGTCTTGTGGGGTTTTTCTTTTGGGAGAGGTTTTGGGGGGTTGGGTTGGGTTTTTTGTTGTTTTGGCTTGGAGTTTTTTTGGCCTTTATCCCCCCCTCCATAACAGATCTCCTGCCTTAGAGGAAGCATGTTGTTACAGGTTTACACAAGACCATTTACCAAATGCACTAAGTTCTGCTCCATGACAGCTCTTGTTATGGTTTTAAACCACTTGGCACATTCTCAACTATATTAGACAAAATATTAATAAATGCAGGATAGGTAGCAGTCTTGCACTTTTCCCAGGGAGAAGAACTAGGTGGAATTGAGGTATTTTGTGATGCATGATAAAGAAGGTGTATGTACATGTCTACTGCATCCCAACAGAGTTGCAAAGGAGCAAAAAAGAGGATGAAGGCAGCTGCTTCAGAAGAAGGCTCTTTGTGCATTTTTAAAAGAGACAAATTGGACTTCTGATAGAAAAATCAGCTGCTGGAACTATTTTAATCTTGTGTTGAACATTTCATCTGTATTTTGAGTCTTTCCACTGTTACCTCCTTGAACATGGCATATATTTTACATTTCCTGTTCCTGCTTGCTTTCTATGCAAGTCCAACCAGCCTGTACCTCAGGCCACATCTCTAATAGCAACTTTGAAAAGGGATGACAAGAAATGACCCGATGCAGGGTGAAAGAGGTAAAAACTTTTTAATTCACTTATTCTTATAGAGTGTTCTGGGAGCTCTGGCTAATGGATGATATGGAAACACCTTATGGCCTACTACCTATACTACAATAGTATTTGTAGGCTACTATTCTTAGCTGATTTTTGGAATATGAGTATGCTTTTTAAAATAAACTTTCAGCCAAGTACATGTGCCTATTACAACAGGACAGAGCAAGATAACCTTGCATGGAGTCGCTATGTTACCCTGCTCTTAAGTTGTAAATTCTTTTGTTCTGATCAGTTATTTCTCATAGTCATCATGAGGATTCATTTATTTATGACATTCAGTAATCAGTGTTATTTATGTGTGATACTATGGACTAAGAATAAGTAATCACATATTTTCTAAATCTCTCAATTTGCTTCTGGTGTGAGATTAACAATTTCAAGGGACATTCAAAGGTTATAGAACAGTTCTTGGCTTTACAGGAACAAAATGTCATGGAAACGCCGCCTCTCAGCTCCCCCCCGCCCAGTAGCAATAGTAAATATTTGATCAGCGTGTACTTTCCATTCAGCTCAGTATCCTCGGGCTGGTTTGGCACATGAGTTCCTTTGAAGAAGTCTTACATTTGTGATAACATGATCACAGAATGGTCAAGTGGACCTTCTGTAAGTACTTTAGTGAGATTGGTGTAGAAAACAAAACAAGGGGAAGACATGGAAAGACTTTTATGAGATGCATGAAAACAAGAGGCCATTGGTCCTCTTGACTCCATATGTCCTTAAGGTGGATAACAAAGTGGGGTAAGTCATACTTGCTTTCTGTGATTTCCTCTGTATTTGTATAAAAATTAGAAAAATCCCATGTCCTGATTCTCACCATTCTTCATGTTTTTAAATCATTATGTCTTGGGAGCAGCCAAGCCACAGCTCTTAAGCAATGTTATTTTTCCCAAATGAGTGCTGTGGCATCTGACCAGCAAAGGTATACCAGTGGGCATCCGTGAGCTTTGCAGGTCCTCAGCTGTGAGATATGGCACAGCAAGAACCACTGAGCTTGCATTTGTTCTTTTGCTCTAGACACAGCTGCCTGCCAGACCCACCATGCAACATTTCTGAACCACAAGAAGCCCCATCACCTTCTGCCTGTGAACTACTCTGAGCTCCCTTCCGCCAGCTTCCAAAGATACAGGGCATGTGTCTAATGGCTAAAATCTTTGCACAGAACAGGAAAGGGAAAAATACTGTAGAGCCTCAATGCCAGCTCACCGCTGTTGAGGGAGGCTTTCTGTAGGTATTCTGCAGGCTCTTCTTGCCAGAGAGCCAAAGGAAACCAAAGAATAAGCGAAAATCAAACCAGTTGCTGTTCACCCCAAATATGGGCAAAAAATATACAGGAGCAGCTACATAACACACTATTGCCTTGAAGGAACAGAAAAAGACTTATTCTTTTAAATATGTGCAGAGAAACTAAATTCCAGGGAAAAAGCACTGATAACAATCTGCTATAAACCCAAGATTAGAGTCCAGACAAAGTAGACTTGTTCTTGTTCTCTAAACAAGAAATTTATTAACCCACACAACCCATTCAAAAGAGCCTCTGACCAGGTAATTCGAGTCCAAAATTCTGCTTTCAAGGTTTTGTCATATATTACTCCCTGTTTGTTTTTTATCATGCAGGCTCAGACACTCCAGTGATAAACTGTTTGCTCTGTGGCCTTGCTGTGGTACATGGAAAACTTTCCATGACTGTATTGCTGTGGAACAGAAATAGCTAGGCATGTCCCAAGCAGCTTTTGAAACCCAGTTTGGATCCTGATGAAAAGAGGGATTGTTCAGAGGCTCATCACTGTCCCATACAACTTGTTTGTTTCTCTTTAAATGTGTTATATGCAAGAGCATGAAACACTGGGAAGAGATTTTATTTTGTATTCTCTTGATAGCTTTTAGAGGGGCAGAATGCTGTGCAGTTCTTGAAGAAAATTTCTTTCAGGATTATGCAGGGGAGGATTTGTCATTTTTTTCCCTTTTTTTTTATTGTTGTTTTTTTTCCCCAATGCTGTATTGTATTGAAAAGTAGAGAGATCTTCCCCATTTTTCAGAAAGTAAAATTATATTTCTGTATTAATTTTACCCTGATCTACTGAGAAATGCAGTTTTTAACTGTTTTTCCTTCTGGAGTTTTTTATGGGTAAAATTCTCTGCTGGTCCATAGTGAGTTTTGGTGCCAATATTTCAGATACAGAGAGATGAGAGGAGAGATATCACTATTTTCTGTCTCAGTCACTAACATTGAAATCAGAGCTGACTTCATTCCTTCCTTCTGTCCAAAATTTCTTAGGTGGCTTCACATGAGTCACCTAGCTGCTTTATGCTTCTTTTCCTTCTTTGACGGACACCTTCAATTTCCACTGTCTCCCCCTTCTTTTTGTTTCACTGGGACATAACCCGCAGGGCTAAAAAAACAACAAGTGGCTACAGCAAATGGATAGCTGACTCTATCAGACTTACTTGAGACAGGTTATTTACTCCTTGTTCTCCAGACAGCTAGAGCTATCACTAAAATAATTATTCTTGTGGCTTTTATCTTTAAGAAATAATCCTTTGTATTTTCTATGTGAGGGCAAGAATACTCATTTCTTAACTTTTCTTCCTCCAGATCATGCTGAAATTTCCCAGGTAGTTTTTGTGGTTTAAAAATGTTTAATAATCTTTCTGGTTGGGCTGATTAGTCCTAGCTGGGCCATTAAGCCATGCAGGAAATTCTGTTTATCTTTGGAAGGTTTTTCTAAATGTTTTTTGGTAAAGCTTGTAACTTAATTTTTTTCCCCTCTACAGATACATCTTAAGTGAGTTTCAAGAAAATATTAATCTCAGAATTGAACAGTAGTCAGTAAAAGGGCTTGGGGGAAAAAACTGAATCATTCTGTGGTTGGTGAGAAAATGTGGAATTTTGCACCTTCAAGGAGTGGGCATAAAACTTCTGCTGGATTTGGGTTTCCACATTAACTACATGCTAGTTTTGTAGTAAGTCTGTTAACAGAAATATTGTCCCCATTAGCAGTCTCAGTAGAGAAGAGCATATTTAGACAGCTGACGCTAGACAAGGCTAAACTTCTTTCCCTGCAAATGACTTCATCCAGAAGCATTTGCAGAAACTGTGTGCATCGTTCAAGTTTACCCACTTTCTGAAAAATCTGAAGGCTTGACTCCTTAGGTCTATCCAAATTACTTCAGCATTATTCTTCTACCACTCTTGTTGTCTGTAACCTCATAGAGATGCAAGAACATTGAACTCTATTGGTCAAACAGGAAAAAAGCTGAACATAAGATGTTTCTGTATAAGGGACCTCTTCCATGCATTCCTCTGCATGGCTGCACCCTCTGCCTCAATGAACATCTTTTTAACATAGATACTCTTCTCAGTTATCCCTCTGGATCTCTTGTTTGATCCTAAGTCTGTAACTTCTGCTCTGCTATTCACAATTAATGTTTGTGTCATATATCTACTCCCTCACCAAAGCCTGTGCTTATCTGTCATGAAACTTGGACTGTTTACCTGTATTTCATACACTTCTGAAGCTTGTAAAGGCCCTGTGGCACAGCAACACGGCAAGGTAACCCTGCCTTTGGGGCTGGACAGGACTGTACCATAGCTTCTGACACTGTGCTTTTCCATACACAGTGCTCTCACAGCTAGGGTTTCCAGAAGACACCCACCCTATCCATAGCTTAGTACCAAATACTATTCACAGTGAACCATGGAAAGCAGAATCCTGAGCTAAATACCCTTAGGAGGAAAAATACTTCAGCAGTCCAGAGCTTTTGAATTGAAAACTTGGAGATCTTGTCATGATGGATTCAAGGTTTCCAGCTGTGACACTGTGACCTGCTGTTTCATTTCAGTGATGTCACTTCATAGGGTATAAGCAACTTAAAAAGTTTCCCAGGACATCATAATGCTGTTTAATAAACAAATAAACTATGTCTTAAGATTGTGGCGCTGAACTCAGAACAGTTAAAATATTTTTCACTGTGTACATCTCCTGATAAGCTCAGGTTCTGTGAACCCCTCAGTGAAATCTGGAAAAACATAAGGATACCGGTCCAGTATCTTCCTCACTAGCTCCTGGGGGCCTTACTAGAGGGTTAGAGAAGCCACATCTGGTCATTCAAACACACTACTGAAGTTTAAGGCAGGTTTGGGGATGTTGAGGGAAAAAAAGGGTTGGAAGATACAAGACCTCTGCAAGGATGAGTTAAAAACCCCACCAGACTGACTCCAACAGGACTTCTGAGTTCCGCTTTTGGCAAACTTTCCCTGCACAGGAGATACAGCAAGAAGTCTCCCTCTGAACCTCACTGCGCCTGATGAAGACAAATAAAGTAAAGCAGGAAACGGAGTTGATTTGAGATTGTAAATAAGCTTTATGTACACCTCTTGCCCTTGTCCAGAGGAGATGTCACATGTTGCTTTTTGGAGGGTGGAGGGATTCCTAGAAATTCAAGCTGGTATGTCTCTGAACAGTATTTCACTGGTGGCATTAGTGCACTGCAGACCCAGCCTCCCTCAGGAGCTGCAAGCAGCTGTTTTGCAGGCACTTGGAATTAATGTAAACAGTGCAGGTAAAAGGCAATAATAACTAAGGCCATCTGTGTACCTGGAAGTCACGCTGTTAGGACAGTATTTAGGCTGACACTTGGTTTGAGTTAATTTCTTCCACCTTTGCCCATGATCAGAAAGCTGCCAAGAAAGCGTGCAGCTGGTTGTAACATTTCATGGTCCGGCAGAGAAGGTGTGCTGGATGAGAGAGGGAACGGGGACTGGAAAGAGACAGTTGTGTCAGGATGGTATGGAAAATGAAGAGCTGAAATGGGGGCGGTTTTGATTTGCTTTCTTAAGAGCAGGTTGCATTTCTGAAGGCTGCTAAAGGCTGGTGGGGGAAGAGAAAGGCAAGTACGGGGAGGAGGCGGCTGTATGGCAAGGGCCTCTGCTTAATGACATTTCCCCCTGCCATCAAAGAGGACAGTCTCAAATTTCTTATGCAGTATTTAACCTTGCCTTTCTCACAGCACCGTAAAACTGAGCCACCTCCATAGTCCTCACTTGTGTAAATATGTCTTATAAAATATTTTCCATTTGCCTCTACATGTAACCAAAAGCAAAGAGCAGTGATTTTTGAGACGACTTCAGATGAATATGGAAGAATGTCTATAAAAAGCAGTACTAGTGAGGAAGGGGGAGCTATTTCAATAACTTACTAATAACCTACTAATAACCTATTTTCTTAGGACAAATGGAACAAACAGGTAGGACTTAATTTCAGAAGTGAGAACCTGCAACGTTCTCTGAAGAGGGCAGAGTTTTAAGCATGGTGCATCATGAAGAAATGGATTGTCTGGTTAGAAAATCCTGAGCTATGTAGTCAAGACACCGGAGAAACATCAGAGACTGTGTGTTGTGCAGATAATGGAAAATCACCAGCATGTTCCAGAGCAACGCTGCAGCTCCAGAGCAGGTCCAGGGTTTGGGGCGGGGGGGTTGGGAGATGCTAGTTAACCTTGGATAAAATTATAACTGAATGTGCTGGAGACTTTCTGCAATAGAAACTGATTGTATCTTGTGTATAGAGAAAAAGTAGATGGTCAGAAATGTTTCTCTTCTGGTGAAGTTTTTGCATGGAGCTGTAATTTACTGCAAATCAGGGGAGTCACTTTTTTTCCACTAAAGATTACAATGTAAGAAGAAATATAGAGACGCTTTATAGTAGGACAAATTTTCAGGGCTGTAACCATGGAGTCATACACTTTGGTGTTGTCACGATTAACCTCTTCACTGCTGTCAGAAAGCACTCTCCTGACTATTCTCCCTTTTAGGGATTACTGTTTTGATTCTCTGTCTTGTTCATATGCTGAAAACCAGTGGGAGCATCCTGCAGGGAAATGCTCTGTATAAAGGGCTTTTTAAGGCCTGTTGTGACCACAGGAATATTTGTGTACTTCACCATTTTACAGCCCACTGTGGAAAGAAAAAGGGATACCAGAGGAGGCATAATAAATAATACTAACAAAAGTTTGGAGAGGATGATACACTTCATACTCCAGGTTTTATCGCAATCTCTAGTAGCTAGAGGTTGTATTAAGACTTAAAGTATGTGGGATGGGGAGGGTGATGTTCTCTCACTTGCCTACTGGCAGTTTAATTAAATTTTTGTTTGTTAATCCATACAATGAAGTAATAAAGGAGGAGGATTTCCTTTTCAAACACTTTAAATGCCTTTTGATTCTCTCTGCTGGATTTGGAGACCCAGACAGTGCTTTTGTTGATCCAGCTTAAAGTTTAGTTGTGTTTTTAAATTCAGTGAAATTATAGACATGACCTGGATACAGGCCTGTCTAAATGTGAACAAAACTTGGCCCATAGACTGCAAAATCTGCTGCACTTATTTTCAGTTGACTGTATTCTGAGGTACCGTGTATGCATGGCTGCATATGTACCAGCAAGCAAACGTGCCCTTTTCTGACTATCTTTCAGTGAACGACTTCACATTCTTGCTCACCAAGCTCCCTCACTGAAGTTGCTGTGAAAGGATCACTGAACTGAAAAAAACAGAATTACCCAGACTTTTGTTTACTGATTGTCAGCTGATACAATACAGTTCATTCAATCCCAGGCTAATAAAATCCTGAAGAAACATTGCTATGAACAAGTTCTGACCTAAATGTTTTCTCATTTCATTTAAGCCTTATAAAATCCTGTTCAAAGGACATTCTAATGGAAATAAAGCATTAAGACTTAATCCCTAGTGGAAGTTACCCAAACAAAACATTTAGTAGAAGCAGACATTTCAAACTGCTTTCACTGATGGGCTAAGATCAGAGGAACTTTTCAGGATTTTTTAGGATGAGAGGAAATGGCCTGAAGTTGAGGCAAGGGAGATTTAGGTTAGATATTAGGAAAAATTTTTTTACTGAGAGGGTTGTCAAACATTGGAATAGGCTGCCCAGGGAAGTGGTGGAGTCACCATCCCTGGAGGTATTCAAAAAGCGAGTAGACGGGGTACTTCAGGACATGGTTTAGTGGGCATGGTTGATGGTTGGACTCGATGATCTTGAAGGTCTTTTCCAACCTAAATGATTCTATGATTCTATGATTTCAGTTTCACCTCACCCTGGGAATGACATTTTCTGATATTTAAAGCAAACTGCACTATAATAAAAAGACAAAAACTAGAAACACTCTAAAAAGAGGAGGAAATGCTTTTTCCTCCCTAATACTATTTCAGGGCAAATTCACCTGTGTTTTCCTTCCTTTCTTTCATGTGGAATGAGAGGGCTTCTTCCCATCATCGTATTTTGCAGTACCTAATGAGGCAGCAGTCACTGTTACACTGGCAGAGGCACACGGAGTGGCGGAGAACCCCTTTTAGCCCTCCATGACTTTTTGTAAAACACAGTCAGTAAATCCAATGAAATGTAGCCCTGGAACTGCAGAAGCATCCAGTTACTGAAATGATTATAACCACCTGACTAAAGATCAAGTTTTCTGCTTATAAGCACATTTTACTGTGATGATATGTTCAGACAAACAGCTGAGTTTATATTTCCAAGTAACATTTTTGTATTTGTCAAAGGTTATGTGGCTTCTTTCTATATTTGTGGGCTTGGAAGAGCATGGCCTCTTCTCCTGGGCATTGGCAGTACTGCCAACACTTAGACTTAGATTCATTACTTATACCTACTTCACTTCGGGTGAAGAAGGGTTACAGCTGAAGTTAGTTTGAAAGCTTAAACTTGGGTGGCACTGATGTGCTTGTCCTTTCAGAAAATACCAGCTTTCACTGGCAAAACCTCACGTTACATTTAGGCCTGCATTAGGTCACTGCTCCTTTGCTATACCTTTCTGATCTAACAGCAGATTGTAAAAAGGTTTCAGCTGGAGCAACCTTGGCTTGAAAGAGAAGACCTGGCAGTCTGCAGTTGATGCATACAACTTGCTCTGGAAGGGTCCTAAAAAAATATATTATTTTCTTTTGCCTTTTTTTCTCCCTGGCGTTTAGCGGTAATGAAGGCAAGAAAACCAGATGCTGAGATAGCTTAGGGTTTTATCTGCATATCTTTAGGGTTTCTTGAAGAATTTTTTTTTTTTTTTAAATGCTGCTCTAAAAAAATGGTTTTGTTGGTCCTGGAGCCCACAGAACAGCCTGAAGAGATATTTCTTATTTAAACTTGTACATAGAATTAGTTTATACATACAAATAAGTCTTTTTATACTGCCAGAGTTCAATCCTAATGCTGTGTGCCCACCAGTTATTCCGGTCTAAAAACTAACCATGCTTTTCCTTTGAACTCAAGTTCTGGAGGACATTTTTTTCCTGGCCCTTGAAGTTGACCCTTGGAGTACAGCATACCATCATCTTGCAATGTTTCATGCTGTAGAACACTTGGGACAGAGTTAAATGTTATGTTGGTCAGTGAATAAACCAAGCTTTTCCCAACAATTATTTTTTTCCTCTGGTAATCACTAGTGACTTTAAAAAAACAAACTGTGTTTGGATTCAAAAGACCAGCTCTCAGAGGAGTTAATGTAATGGCCATGTTGCAGAAGGCCAAGTGTTCTTTCCTAGTTTAGTCCTTGCTTAACTGCTTTCTTCAAAGCTGTGTATGCTTGGATGTATTCTTTGGTATTTGAATGTTAGGAAATGGAAAATTAAAAATAATAATGGAGGAAATTCCCATCTGGGAAATCTGTTGTGTATTCAAAGCACCTTTAGTTGCAAGCTTGCACTTTGTGGCCTTGACACATATTGTACCTAGAGATCAACCTTGGATTTGAGCTTTCCCAAGGTTTTTAGTGAGGGGGTGGGGGCCTGGAAGGGGATTAATTCAGCTCTGCCTAAATCCATCGCTCTCAGTAGTTCTGGTGCCTGGTCCATGTCCAGATGTTCCCTTTTCAAAGGAAAGGGAACACTGAGCTTGCCTTGACATTAGATTCAAGCCTAAGACCAGGATTGTCCCTTTGACTCCTGTGCATAAAATAACCACAGCAGTGAGCAAAGGTGAAAAAGGGATGGTCCTCTGCCTTGTCTTTTAGCCAATCATCAGAAATGGTCTGTGACTTGGGGGATGGCATGAATAGAGTCTGTGGAAAAATCAGTGGTAGGAGAGTTAGGTGAAACTTTCAAGATAAGTGTAAGAAAGTTATGCCCTCTCTTCTGGCATAGGTGAAATAACAAGCATCACTGTCCAAAGCATAGGTCTCATAGAAAGCTCAATGACATTTGCGAGTTGTGTAGGCAGAGTTTATGAGCAGCCGAATAAAAAACAAAGCTGGTGCTGATCTTCCTATGGAAGTGTGGGTCTGGGATAGCAGCAGCCAAGGAAGGCCCACAGAAACAACATGTAGATTTATTTGAAGCATGAAACTGAGAGAGAGAAGGAGCTCTCAGGGTTCAGCTACTAGCTGGAAGGAGGTTTGGCATCATGAGCAAAGAAAGTGCTTCCTTGAGAGCTCAGTAGTGCTTTGCTTATGTATTTTGTAAATAAATGCAAATGTCAGAAAGAGAGGAAGTTAGTACTAGTATAAAGTTTGTATAGGGGCAGAGTAGCATAAAAGCCTTCTCTCTGGCTAATTAACAGGACAGGTAGCAGGGTGGATTTGTAGTACCCTCCTCTCATAAGCCAGGTGTCCAAGATGTTCTGCTTTCCTAGCTTCCTAGGTAGGTAGTGTTATAGTCTGTGCTATAACCAAACTAACCTGTGGCAAAAGTTATAGCAGATCACTTCTCATAGTCACTTGTCTGCAGGTCATGACGAGCTGTCTGTCTGAGTTCACTTGAAAGTGATCCTTTTAGATAATATTTTACTTCTTTCCCCTGTGATACCATGCAATCCAGAAGCAGGCTGTAATTCAAATTTAAGAAGATAAAATCTTAGCTTTGGCTCTTCTTGACTTTAAGTTCATTTTCTTTAATAATTCTTTGATATGTCCTTGACCTGCTGAAGGCCAAAACCACACTTTTCTCTGAGACCATTGTGAGCATGTGCATTTGTTTGAAGATAATTAAACTGTTTTACTGGAAACGTGTCACTTCAATCTTACGTATTTGTATACTTAAATTAAAAAAACACAAACAAACAAAATAATAAATTGTGCAATTAATCTTGTTCTTACTTCTGTACCATTAGTCATGGCTGCGAGCTTTCCGGTGGTATTCAGCAGCCACGAAAGGGCAGTGCAGCTGGCAGGCCAGTTTTCAATACAGTGAGTGCTTTGCCGTTTCTTGGTCTTTCACTCGTGCTTTGTCATTCACTTGTGTTGCATTTGGCAGTTTTAAACTTCTTTTCTGAAGATGTCACTAGAGTTTTGCCTTCACGTTTGTGTAAATTCCTGTGACCTTCAGTTTTTCTGTTTCTCCTGCTCTTCAGGTCTTCCCAGTTATTAGGCACTTGTTTGATCTGTGTGTTCACATCCCTGTGGGTCTCATTTAAGTTTGTAAGATCTCTGAGATCAGACAGTTTGCCTTTCAACTCCCTCACAACTGTTGAAAATGGACTTGTGCTTTCTCCTTGAGTCTTTCACGTCACGAGCCGTATCCTCCATTTGAACGAACTGATACAACTTCATCAAAATAAATGCTTCATCTGCAGTAAAGTGGTGCCAATCTAACTTTGCCCATTCCCGAAATTATCTTGCAGAGCTTCTCTGAGGGTTCTTGGGCTTCTGGGAGGGGGTTGCTGTTGTTGTTTTGCAATTGCACAGTTCCAGTGATGCTGTTCCCTTCTTCAACTGGAGCACTACAGCCCGCCTGCCAAACTTCAGGCAGAGGCGTAGCATGTCAGTCGAGAGGCCACTGCAGAAAGCTGATGGTTTGCTGTTGGCTTTGGTGTTTTGTTTCTGAATGGGGGTGTCATTTTGGAGCTGGAGTAAATGTGTTCCCTTCATACTCATAAAAACATGCCCTTGTTTCTCAGGGCTTGTCACCTTTTGAACACGTTGTATTAAACATAATGAACTCTTCTGACGCTGACCCAGAAAACACATGGATCTATTTCTCTACTTACAAAAGTCCTACTTCTGCTACCTGATTTAGAGCTTTGGGTGTGCTCCCTACCAGTGCCAAGTTTCTGCTGACTGTCAAAGCATTTAGCAATATCCTGATAGCTTGAAACAATTGTACATTTCCTTCTTCTGTAGTTGAATATCATAGAATCACAGAATCATAGAATAGTTTGGGTTAGGAAGGGACCTTTAAATGTCACCTAGTTCAACCCCCCTGCAATGAGCTGGAACATCTTTAAAGCAATCAGGTTGCTCAGGGCCCCGTCCAACCTGACCTTGAATGTTTCCAGGGATGGGGCATCTACCACCTCTTTGGGCAACCTGTTCCAGTGTTTCACCACCCTCATTGTAAAACATTTCTTATACGTAGTCTAAATCTACCCTCCTGTAGTTTAAAACCATTACCCCTTGTCCTATTGCAACAGGCCCTACTAAAAAGTCTGTCCCCATCTTTCCTATAGGCCCCCTTGGAGTATTGAAAGGCCACAATAAGGTCTCCCTGAGCCTTCTCTTCTCCAGGCTAAACAATCCCAACTCTCTCAGCCTTTCCTCACAGGAGGTGTTCCATCCCTCTGATCATTTTTGTGGCCCTCCTCTGGACCCGCTCCAAAAGGTCCATGTCATTCCTGTGCTGAGGACTCCAGAGCTGGATGCAGTGCTCCAGGTGGAGTCTCACTTATCTGTATGCCAAAGTTATTCCCCATTGGTTGTTTTGCATGCAAAACTACGTGAATTTTTCCCCTCTCAATTTACATGTAACCACAAGTATCTGTTGATGTAGGAATATTGAGAAAGTTAATTCGGTATTGCAGGGGCGTATTGTACTTCTGCAATACCTAAATCTTGCAAAATAATCCATTTGCGTACTGTGTTAATCCTGCCACTTGATTTAAGAAAGTGGCGTGGAATACAACGTGTATCTTGCAAGCCCTGTAGCAGGGCAGGAGCAGCACAACAGCCATCCTCTGCAGTCAACAGCCTTGCTGTACTTGCTGCTGGGTCTTTGAAACAAATAAGAATGTAGGAGAAAAAAAGAGAAGTATATGATGGTTCATCAAATATTTGGATGTCTATGAGCAACCAGCATGAAGTAGCAGTGAAAGGCCTAATGTGCTTTTAGGGTACACTAAGTGAGATGATTTTGGTAGAGATATCCAAGCCAATGGATATGGCAATGACAATGATAAAGTCTCATATACAGCTGAGATCACCTAGCTTTAACAAAGCTTAACGTGAATTCAAACAGGTACAGAGGATTAGTAGGTTGGTTAGAAGAATGGAATGGATTAAACATTTCCCTGTTATTCCTTACAAAGAGATAAAAATGCCTTGATTTCTTAGCCTGGTGGGCAGATGCTTAGAAGGGGATAGGACAACTATTTGTAAATGGATGGGAGGGTTATATATTGAGGAGGGAAAAATCCTGTATAAGAGGATAATATTAGCCCCAGATCAAGTGTTTATTATCTGGTTAATTTAGGCTGGAAACTGGAAGGTTCTTGAACACTCACAGAGTGAAGCTCCAAACAGGCCTGGAGGGAGAGAGGAGTTTAAATTGTTGGGAGATTGAGCACGATAAGACCAATGGAAGGGATTGTGTAACTAATTTGGAGAATTCCTGAAGATAAGAATCCATGTGTATCTGCTAGGTTCAAAAGGAAACCAGATCACTGTTTGCACT
Organism: Harpia harpyja; assembly: GCF_026419915.1. NCBI lineage: Eukaryota > Metazoa > Chordata > Aves > Accipitriformes > Accipitridae > Harpia > Harpia harpyja. Next base: position 23,179,273 of record NC_068952.1, read on the forward strand.
GTATTTATTTTTTGGTAATCCTGTGCTAAGACTTCTGCCTCTTTGTTGTAGGGATCAGCAGAGATTTGTCCCCCTAAACTATTTAACAAACTTTGTTTAACAGTTTTCTTGCTTGTTGCAGGGATCTAGCACCTCAGCAGTGCCTTCAGTCTCTCTTCTGCTGTCTGCTGTCTATAGCTGTTTTGTCTGAGCTGTTACTTAGGTCCTTGTTTAGTTATGGATATTGAGCAGGTATTGTGTGGAAGTGGGTACCTGGATGTCTGTTGTGTGCTTTCCTAGGATTGCAGGAAGCCTCGCTGCAGGACCTGCATCCCAGTTCTTCGCTCCTGCTAAAGGGAGAGCTGCTGATTTCTTTTTCCCTCAAAAGGTGCTGGTAACCCAGTAGTGTTCTCCCACCCTCTGTTTATACAGACAGTTTGTGTCTTTAGAGGCTATTTATTTTTTTGTTTTGAACATTTCATGAGACACATTACTGTTTACTCAAGCAAAGTCCTGGAGTACAACTGAGTGCTTGTCATGCTGTACTGATTGAATCCATATTTATTTTGCCTCTGTTATTCCTCCTTTCTGGTGCATTAAAAAAATTATATCATGGGAGAGACGCACTCTCTGGATTCCTTATATATTCCTTGTGTCCCAGTGTTATGGCAGAGCTCTGTATGTAACTGAAATGACATCAGGCATGATCCTCCTCCTTTGGATGCACAGGGAAGGAGCAGAGTTATTTACTTTCTTTCTCTGATGGCTTTTGCACAGGAGAAATAGCTATGAAATTTCAGAGAGTACCAGTCATACCTTTATCCACCAGTTTGCTCAATAATGTGTAGTTAAGTTCTTTTTTCTGTAGAGACTGCTGTTTAAAAGCTGCGTAGCCAGCTACTGCATATGCTTTAACTGAGGAACAAAAACAAACTGCCAGCTACAAGGTCTTGCTGCTGTACTTTTCCTTGCAACCTTTAAAAAATTCAAACCATTGTTATTGTGCATAGAATCCAGCAAGGCTGTAATCACCATTAAAGAGAGTGGTTGGTTTATGTTCAGTATGGGTTTCACTATTTTAGGGCAGACAGGAAAAATATTTATGTAATTTTTTCAGGACAGGTATAATCTTTTCTGTTTACCTTTGTGGAGTGAGCACAGCCAGGTCTATGCAGTGACTGTGACTCCTGTACCACTGTACACGAGTATTTTTGTTCTTACTTTTCTCATACCCCATCACATTGATCAGTGGATAAGCAGGTTTCGTCTGATTGAGTGAGATGTCTAAATAGGAACCATTGCAGTAGAAAGAAACTGTTTTTCTTCTGAGCAGCAGAAATCTAGTTGCCCCAAGTCTTGCATACTACATCCCAACTTTCTGCCAGTAAAAATCAATAAATAAAAGAAATTTTAAAAAACCTTCCAGATTTAACTGTTGCACCTCTTCTGAGCCCTCCACCAACATGGTTCTTTGCCTTTCAGTGTTCTCTGCCTTTCTGCTCCCTGCATGCATACTCTCATTTTCCTCCAAACTACCGTATGAGCAAAAGGCAGTGTGTGCGATGCCTTGTTCTGAGCTGTACTGTGTTCTCCCTGACCTGACTCAGCAGGGAGCTGCTGATCCCCTGTTGCAGCCTTTCCCTCAACAAGGGCATTTGCTGGTGTCTTCTATCCTCATGCAGATCTCCTACAGCACTGTAGGAATTTAGGACCTCCTCAATCCATCCATCAAATGTGGCTAAACCTGCCTGTCATGTTCAGAAGCCATTAGGAAATGCAAAGCTGGACAAGTATACAGCATTATTGTATAAAGTCCGTTCAATCAGCAAAGCACCCAAAGACGACTGGATTTCCAATTGTAATATATACAGACAGATATGTATTCCTACCCAGCTATATAACATTAGCTCTGAAGATGTGCTGTTACATGCATTCTGCAAATAGATAATTGGAGGGGGAGAGGGAGGAAGGAGAGGGATGTTTGTACCATCTCATGGCAGGTAACAATGTCATAGGCACACCTGGGTCCTTCTGACCTTATTTCTCATGCAAGTGCTAATGAAATATTTTGTGGTGTAAAAAAAAAAAAAAAAAGAAAAAGCTTGGAAACCCAGTATCCAAAGGGTTTCAAAACTTTATTGTATGTGCCAAATATTTCCAGCTGTTATTGCCTTCCACTTATTTCCCACAGCATCTTGGCCTGGGTCTGCTAGTGATCTTTCTTTGTTGATGGCATGAGATGTTCGCCGAGCCAATGTTTATGCTGCTCAGAAGGATATTCCTCAAGCCTTACTTCATTAATGATTTTGAAGCTTGTTAACCTGTTTATCTTCAAAGGATGGAAGTTTTTAATGCTAAATGATTTGGACAACATATATCTAGATTTTGATAATGAGTACTATTGGATATCAGACTCCAGTCTGTGTTATAAACTAGGAGCCATCACACATCCATCAGTTGCTTCTCACTGAGAGGAGTGAGATTAGACTGCATACATGGGTGTTTTAAGCAGCATTACATCTGCTAGCTCCAACCTATTGAGTGTTTATAATGTACATCATCTTCAAAAGAAAAAAAATTGCTAAGATACTTGATAGTGGAAAATTTGGGGATGGTTTACTATAGCTTCTGTGATCATCCATGGATTGCCTTGTGGCATAACATAATCTTGTGAGCGGTTTAATTTAAGTAAATCTAGAGCAATAGGGGATATCTTGGATATTGTGGGATCAGCTGCTTTCTGTCATGAGACTTTATAAAGTTGTATATGTAAACCAGTTGCAAAGCCTGTTTCCATTTTCTTATATACCAGCCTACAGTGCTTTCTTAAAGAGCTGATGTCAAGCTACTCAAGTTACTCAAAACCACGGTCTGATTGATTGACTGCTTTTTGTTGTTGTTTTGGCTTTCAAACATTCATTAGAATTGAAGGAAGTTTTTGCTTTAATTTTATTTTCCACCCTTCACATCATTGGTGCTGCTTACATTTTACATTTCTTTTTGTTTTGGTGATGAAAACATCCCACTTGGATGTTAATTGTTGTAAACATTTACTTAGCACTTTGCAGTCTCTAATGAATTAATCTCTCTAATGCTGGGTAAGTGTTATGTGTATTTTAGAGCTCAGGAGTGTTGATGAGACATACCTAAGGCCATAAAGTGTGTCAGTAGTGTAGATGAGGATTTAATTTGAGAACCTTTCTGTGACTCACTGTAGTTAATGTGCTAGTAGTGTCAGTCTGTGGGTTTGTGTATGAGCCAGGTTTTGCAGTATTAGAGAGATTACATCTTTCTTATTGTTCTAAAGCAGCTCTTTCAGGTTGTGTGCATTTTCCTTTGAGAAGTGGATATTTTTGAAAACTTGCTTCTATGTAACTGAAATGTTAATTTTACTTGAAAGGAAGTCTGATCTACAGCTAAAGCAAAACATTAACTGCTTCAATTTCAGCACTAGAAGTTAGACTCCAAAAGGTGAAAATCCCCTCTCTTTCTCCCACTGATTGGGCATAGAGAGACAACCTGTTCTCTTTTCCACCTGCCTGTCTGCAGGGACCCCTGTAACCAACTTGTGTTGCTGAACCCCAGAGATGCTCCCCAGTCTTGCACAGCAGAACTACGGGTAGCACAGCCAGGAGGAATCTGACATCCCATCCTGTGTGTGATAAAGCAGCCTCAGATCGAAGGGACTCAGTGCTGAGCAGCCTCTTGGAGCCAGCACAGGCAGACTCTGCCCAAAAGGCCTCTTTGCACTCCAACTCACAAATGTAGCATCCTGCTTTTTCTGGGAAGAGGAGGAAAAAACCCTTCCTTTTATTCTAAAAATGACAGAAACTCCACACAGGAAAGGTGTCACTTGCTTTATTACCAGCAGCTCAGAGCTGGTAGAACAGAACCTAAGGCATCACTGTAGCACTGGGTTATTAGAGTGGGAACAGAAGGAGCAGCTCACAGGGATATAAGGTGTTTACATTCAATGGTTGTGTTTCTGTTATTTAAGCTTCCTGACCTGGGAATACCACTGGGTCTACACTCACAGCCTGGACTTTGCCACTTAAGTACGCATGACTGTGGCTATGGGATTTGTTTTTGGTTTGGGTTTGGGGTTTTTTGGGGGGAGGGGTGTGATTTTTTGTGTTTGTGCCCCCCCTCCCCAACCCGCCCAAATACACTTGATGTTGCTTCAGCCTCTCTTTCAGAATTCAAGGTGGAACCAGAAGTTTGATGAAAGAGATTCATGGGGTGGGGAGGGGGAAACAATTTTCCAATCATGCATTACTTTTTCCTCCATTTTTCTCTCGCCATCTTTCCCAGAGGTTGCTAAATGAAACCTAGCTGAACACCTCGTTTAATGGCTATTTATTTGAGTGAAGTAACAGTGCCAACTAGTGGTCAGATCCTTCATAGAGCAGAGACTTGATATTCTGGCAAAAAAAAAAAAAATTAATAAAAATATATGTAAATCACAACAGCTTTTATGACAATCTCACTAGTCAGCTTTCTGATAGGGAAAAGATTGTATTTATTGATTTTGTTTAATAAGGCATTTCAATTAGTAACGTAACAAGTCTATCTTTAGATTAATGATGTTGTCCTTTAACCATGCATTAATACACTATTACACTTTTCTTTTTTTTCCAAAATTAATTCATCCCACTTGTAATCTGATCACCTGTGCTAATGGTTCCAAAAACCAAAGAAAGGAGCATATATTATCTCCATCTTGTTTCACAATAGTATCTAGGTTCTCCTTTCTTAAACTGTAGATGTGCAGTGGGTCTTGAATAACCCACTCTGGCACCTGTTTGAAAGTCCATGGTTATTCTAACAACAAGAGATATTCTTCCAACATCACTGAAAGCTTTTTTCTCCCCCCCCCCCCCGTCTTAGTTTTAAATGTGTATCACCATATCAAAGTTTATGAGGTGGTGTGCCACAAGTTGCTTTTTTTTTTCTCATGTTGCTTAAGGACTCTTTTTGTATCAAGATAGTTAGATTTTGGGATGCATATGTAAATACTACTACCTGTTATCTGGATACCAGTAAATTTAAATATCATCTTAATGCATTAAAGAGGTAAAACTGTAAAGCAGTTATTTGGATTTTATTTTTTTTTTAGGTTTTTTGGGGGGGGTTGTTTGATTTTGTTGGGGTTTTTTTCCCCTGCGAAAACTGTATCCTTCCTATAGTGTTCACCTAGCACTCAATTGTTTTAGAAAACTCATGCTCTGATTAACAAGGCAATTTCATTACATGATACAGGGAAAGGCACAGATCAGGAAGACAGCTCTCTGAGTTCTACAGACTGGTTCAAAATTAGGGTATCTTTTTACTCTGCATCAACTAGATGTTTTCAGAGTCTGCAGTCTGTAGGTGCTGTGTCTTCAGTATCTACAGTTCCCTTGATGCACAGGATTTCTAGCACAGGATTTCTAGCAGTCTGATGTTGGGGTACACCATTCTTTTAGTGTTAAACTATGGGAGACATTCCCTGGAATTTCTCCTAAAAATTGGCCTCACTACCTACCTGCCTGACTTTCAAAAAGCAAGCTTTCCACGTGTTATCAGGTACTTATAATTATTAATTTTGCATTCCTAACAATTTTGATCCTATCTATGCTATTCGTCATGTTTTATGGCTTCTTGAAATAATGGTGATCTTATATGTTCTGTGAAGTCAGCTAGTTTGTGTGTGCCTCTTATACCTTATAAATACAAGTCACATGTATTTTATTGTATCCAAAGGCAAGCTCACTTCTCTGATGCTTAGTGAATTTTGGATCACCTCCTTGATCTCATGTGTTTAGCCGTGATGCTGAGATTAGAAGCTCTGATTCACTTTGAGCCACAGAAAAACGTGGATCACACTTAAAGGAAATATTTTGGGGGTTAGTTTTGATTTGCACTAAAGCTCCAAATCCTTCTTCCCCTTCTGGCAGGCTTCTGTAAATGCTGTCCTCTTCCACCATGGAACAGCCCAGACAGAAAATTCCCCTCTCCTTCCTACAGCGTCAGGAACTGGAGCCTGCTCTCTGTGGCTGTGAAGTTGTCCAGTGACTGCTCATGGCACTGCTGAGTGTCAGGTTTGTATGAACATCCTTATCCAATGTCATCCTTCAGCTCTGCTTTCACCTCCCTGATAGATAAATACTGAGCTTTGGCATTCAGTGTTTCAGAGCACCATATTCTCCAAGGCAATCCTGAAGTTTCCCATGTGTTTTGGAGGAGTGTGGGGGTACACCACATTCTCTGGCTCTTCTGCACCCCCACAGGGTTTCTGGGTTTCTCTGTCATTCTTCTGACCCCAGACCCTGGAGTCTTCTTTTTTTCTCCTCCTACCTTGCTTGTTCAGTGCTGGCAAAGCCAGCGGCCACGCTTATAGCAGCCACAGCTTGTTCGTTGGTTTTTTAATCTGTGACTACTTTGAAGATCATTCACTAACAACCTTCACAGAAACAGCTTTCTAGCATTACTGCTGAATTTGGAAGTCCTCCATGTTGCTAGTTGCTCAGCTATCTTCAGCCCTGGTTTTTTTGCTTTTTCTCCCCTTGACTCCAAGCTCCATGGTTTTCATATTGCTTTTTTTTGTTTGTTTAATATAATTTTAGCTCAGAGACATCAAACACTGACTGCATTTCTGGATATATATATTCCCTGCTTTCTTGCCCTTTATAGCCTGAAGGCAGCCTAAGTTCATAATTAAACTTTGGGCAAGATGGGAAAAGAGAACTGTTTGCTCCATGAACTCAGCAGCATTAACCATTAACTATGCCTCTGTTTATTTATTTTTAATAAAGGAAGAAGTAGAAAAATTAATAACATCTGTCTCTCACCTGTATTGATACATGAGTTTTATGGAGGTGGGAAGATAGAGAAGAGCGAGAGAGAAAGATGCAGTCATTGCTTTCAGTGATCTTTTCCACTTCTACTCCTGGAGACAGGATTCCAGAATTTATTTCCCCCCACCCCAGTTTTTCCTCCCTTTCTTTCTCCCCTCTCCCCAACCTTGCATTACCAGCAAGATTAAAGAGAAGGAGGAGGGAGTAGAAAGATGAAGCAGTTCTCAATCCACCATTCTTCTCCCCATTGCAGCCTTTCCTCTTCCCTTCCTGGCAGAAGAATGCTGCTTTCTTGCTTTGGGGGTTTCTCAGTTGCTAGGAATTCAAAATATTTGTGGCTTTTTAAAAAATAATTTTGGAAATTGCATCAGTGCTGAGGCCCTGGGGCTGGAAATGCCAAGTGTTACCTAAGTGGAATACTTGGCAGCCCAGCATGGCACTGTGTGATGGGAGATGAACCTGGGGCAAAAGGAGCCAAGCGCCAAGGGTAGAAGGGCCCTCAGCCATTTCTGAGTCAGACTCAGGCAGAGGAGCAGTGCCCTGATTACAGAGGGTCAGTTGGCTGCTGCAGGAGCTGAACATTCGTCCTTCGTGAGAAGCAGCCCACACTCGGTGGCAGAGGGAAACCAGAGACTACATGGAGAGGTGAGCAGATAAGGAGCAGAAACATTCACCTGGTAGGAAGAAGGGGGTTTCCTGAAGAAGGACCAAAGCTGAGGGAGACCCAACTAGCCTTAACCTGTCATGCTTCCTCCTTCCAAGCCCTGGGCAAATGCAATTACTTTTTTCCCTCCCTTGTACAAAATTGTCCTACCTAGCAGATTCAGAAACGAATGATGAGCACAGCCAGCCAGGAAACAAGAAGACTTGTCATAGGAGTCTGTGGACAAAGAGCTCCTCACTAGGAAATAAGTGGAAAAAACCAAAGGAGTCATCCCTCCCTCACATTGGCATAACATGCAACTCTGTGGAGTAACACACAAACCAAGGGAATCCTGCCATCTCTAGGGAAGGCTTAAGATGTTAAAATTCCTGTTTTCTTTGGCATGTGAGAAAATATTGTTTGTTGTTTTAAAACCGATATTTCAGTAATGCCAGCAGAAGAATTTATAAATCCCATGTACAATCATGAGGAGGGTAGTGTCTGTGCACGTGACATCTATGAGAAAGAATCTGGAGTATTCAAATACATCCTAGCCATTTGCTGTAAATACATAAGTTTGTTAGTCTAGTGCTCTTTACAATGTATTGATCGTTTGGCTGTTTTGTTTCTCCTCCAGAGTTTGGATGCCTGTTGTCAGCAGAAATGACTGTTCTTCAGTCATCATGAAGAGCCCCTTTATTCTCTAAGGAAAGAATTTTACATTGTCGAGAGATTCTACTCAAGCAGAAGGGAGACTGGTTTTTGTTCTTTTTTTTTTTCCCCTCATGCCAACTGTCCTTGCTTAACAGCTACTCTAGTTCATGCAACGGTCCGACTGCTTTGCTCCTCGGCACTGCCTGGCATTCTGAGAAAGTTTGGCTAAACCTGCACAGGATTAGTCACTTTCAGTGATGGAAAAATGTTCAAGGATATACTCATAAATATTGTTCAGTACCATTTTGCAATAATATACATGAAGGAATTCTCTGGTTGCCATCATAATGTCCTACAACTAACACTGGGCTGCTGCAGTGCAGTTGTTCATCCATAGCTCTGGGGAAATTTTTATGGCCTGTGTTGCAAGCTTCTCAAAATCCAAACCAGAAATTTTCCCTGTTGGTTCAGTTAGGTCCCTGATGGCTTGCTTCATTCTGTTCCCAAGGACTGGGGGTCCAGGGCCCCATTTCATTCTGTCCAGAGATGGAGCTCAAATGTAATGCACGTAGGACAGCTTGAACTGAGCTTCTCCAGACGCCTTGGAGAACACAAGTGTAATGCTGACTTGAGGGAGACAGGAGATGTCCTGCTCTGACCCTTTCTACCTTTCCAGGGATTTGCTTAGGGGAATGCTGGCCTGGCCAGTTTTCTGCCCTACTTCTTCCTCTAGGCAAATTCCCTTCCCTACTGTCCACTCCTATGATGAATTAGGGACAGATACCTGGAATGCAGAGACTCTTCTTGATAAATATGACTACACTACATCCTCTTCCTCACCTCACTATTTTCTTTTGAAAACTATTTTGTTCTTGCTGACACCTGGTAAGTGCAGACTCATCTTTTGAAATCCTGGATAAAAGAGGAGCTCTGATTGCTTCCTTTTAACCTGCAAGGACAGCCAAGAAAGGTGGAGGCTTTAGCTGACCACCCAGCTACGGGGGAAGAGTATGGCAGATGATAGGCACATCACTAAAGCTGAGCAGGAAGAACTAAAAAGCTGCAGCGGGGTTGGTGATCTGAGTCAGGGACATAGGTGGGAAAGGAGTTGCAGATAAGGGGTAGTATGTATATGGGGTGGGGGCAAGCTGGAAGAGAATTTGAGAGCAGGACAGAGGATTGGGGTGAGGGGAGGAGTGAGAAGAAGGTGGTGAGAGGCTCCAGGGTGGGTTGCGGGGTCAGGACTAAGAATTTGAAACAGGAGAGCGTTTAATGAGGAAATGCTCTTGAATGGGAGAAGCTGAGGGCACTGTGGTTAACTTATGGGACATTTGAGAAAAGGGGAAGAGGGCTATTTGAAACAGGAGTGGTGAGAAGGGATTTGGGATCGGAGGAAAGCTGGAAGGAAAGGGGGTGATGAGGACAAAGGAAGGAGTTGCAGAGTGAATGAAGTTTGGTCATTTGAGCTCTTAGTGGGTCACTGCAGTGCAGGGAGATGAGGGATATGACATCTGGGTCGGAAGATGGAAAGTACTGGGGACTTGGAGTGTGGGTCAGAAGCAGGATAGGTTAGGAGGATGTTCAAGGCTGCAGGGACTTCTGGCTCAGGAGGGACTGTGATTACCAATGGGCAATTCTTGTCCCTACTCAACCACGTTGAAGCAGGACTCAGGAACAAAAGACACTCAGACCCACTTCCTTGCTTCTCCTCTCTGCCCCCTTCACTTGCTCCAGACCAGCAGAAGCCACCTGTGAAACGTTCCTGCCATCCTTGCCTTCTCTCCTACTCCCATGCCATAGAGGTGGCACACCAAGCAATGCAGCAGAAACTCAAACTCATAGAGTCCAAAGTTCTTAGTGCTTCCCATTCCCTGCAAGTGGAATGTTTGATCTTGGGCTTCTGCTTCTTTTAGGTAAACTTGGGGTTTGAACACATGTTCAAACATTCAGAGCACAGTTCAGAATTACAACAACGGCCTCAATCATGATTTCATGTTTCTAAATATAAACCATGGGTAGTGGGAGATAAGAACAACTTCATCCAGGTTTCTGTACATTCCCATACTGTTTGCCATTACTGCAGGTGCAACACATCAAAACCCATTAAACTTCTATTTTCAGATTAAACGTTTTTTATTAACAAAGTCTGAGTGTGTTTTAATGAGTCTGTAAAATGAATTCTACAGAAATTACTAAACACCATATGAAATGCAATAATTGCAAACATAGCCTACTAATTTGCCTACATCAGGTAATGTGAGAAAGTATCATCGTGGCCTTGCAAAACCTATTAATACATGATAATTCTTTTAAAATATTATATGCATATTACAACCAGAAACAAGCACTGTGCATTGTTTTAAATGAATCTGTATTCTTCTTCAGTGGGGTGATTTGTTAGAAACATTTACTAAAAATGGGATAGGAAGAAATGTCAGTGTATATGCATGCCCCAGCAAGTATAAACTCTTCGTGAAAAGCAATGCGTTTCTCTTGTCAGGGGGCTAGACAGTTCCCATGTAGGCTGTACCTACAGACATTGCTGTGCTTATATTGTTAGGCCAGTTTTAATGTTTCTGTTTGTTTCAGTTCTGTTTCACATTTCAATACTGGCAATTTTAAGTAGATAATTTGTAAAAGTAGAGCAAGAAAGTGAACAAAACTTGATGATCTTGAAGGTCTTTTCCAACCTAAATGATTTTATGATTCTATGAAAACACGAAATATTTTGCTTGAGAAGCTTAGCCTGTGAATGTGGAGTTGTCAGTGTTGTATAAAGAGGAATACAAACTCCCAGGCAGAATGTTGATGAAAAAATTACTGAGATGTGTTTATGTGACCTCAGTAAAGTACAGCTGCAGGTTAAGTAATACAAAAAATATTGCAAACTTTTTTTCCCAGGGCTCAGAGCACAAAAATAAAGGTTTGCCTTCAGGTGGTATGCGATTACCAGCTATGGAGCAAGAAACTCTCTGATGGGACTCAATTAATACAGCAGCCTGAGGTCCATCTTGTTGATCTTACAACATTTTTCTAATAAACTGTTAAGGTTCATGTATCCTCTTGGCCTTGATTATTTGCCCTAACTGGAGCTCTGTTAAATAAAATGGCATCCAGGACTGAAAAAAATTGAAGGTGGTATTGTGTTCATACCTATGACATACAATTTAATCTCCTAAACAACTCAGGCAAGACACCTACTTTTTTGTTTATTTGTTTGTTTCTTTTAGAGTAAAGAGTAAAACTATAGATGTTATGTTGCTTAGAATGGAGAATTTATCTAATCAAATAACAATAATGAAAATCAAACAATTTCACCTGCAGATGAATTTCAAGATTTATTTGTCCCTCTTCAATGAATGTCCTCTTGTCTACTGAGGACATTCAGGCTCATGTTTTGTACTAAATCCATTCCCTGCATTAAGCCCAGTATCACATAGGATAACATGGTACTAATTAATCTTCTGTTGCCTTTCTATAGAATCTTCCAATTCAAGATCTTTGCATTAGTGTAGCAATCTTTTGTTTCCAGTGTCCCACAGTAAGCTATTGCTAGAATCCAGAACAAGGGACTGAAGCTCTTGATCCGACTCTGTTTTATGGCAAAATTACTGAATATTTACGTGCAGGTATCTACCCAAACACATATTGTTCCATTTACCTTCCAAATATTTGAAAAGCAACAAAGCTCAGGTTTGTAGGTAGGTGAATGCTCAAAGTCAGAGCCCTGAGAGTCCCAGGAAAACACTCACTGACTTCACATGTCCTAATCCCCTGAGAAACACCTATCTGGAGCTTTTGGAATAGCAGACACAAGTGAAAACATGCATCACTAAGGTAATAAACATCTCTGCTCTAGTGAGAAACGTGGATTGGGAAAAATCTTCACTTCTTTTTATATTTCTATTTTTAAGTTTCCACAAAGTAAATAATGGAAAAACTTAAGCTTTTGTTGCCAAATTCTGTCCTAATATGCACAAACATGACTTTCATTGACCTTTTGAGGGAGGGCTGTAGACTTCACTGAGCACAGTAAAGAATAGCATAGGCTTGGAGTGGGAAAGTTAAGAAAAGTAACTAATAGGGACTTCAAGATATTTATTAACAAGTCAGAAGTACTTGATGAGCAAAAAATGGCCAGTTATCTCAATGTCGGGGCGTGGAATAGATAAAGACACAGTAAAAAACATAAATCAGCAGGATCAACACAACATCACAAAGCCAAAGAAATAGGAAAATGGTGGAAAAAGGTCAACAAAACAAGAAATGTCAGGAAGGCAACAAAAGATGTGACAAACAAGGGTTGAAGACTGTCTGTGAAGACAAAGCAGGACTTTTATAACTAAGTCAGGAAAAAAAGGTCTGTGAGAGACTGCTTAAGCCAACGGGAAGTTGTTCATGGATGTGGCTAGATAGTGCTGGGAAACAGAGCAGTTTCTTTGCCTCAGCATTCACCAGGAAGAAAAGGGAAAAACCTGCCAGAACCAAAAAGACATTTTGTAGAGCAAAAAAAAAAGAAAATGACTGAAAACTAAGTCTGCCCACTGCAGCTGACAGAACAGTATAACAACTCAGCAGAGTGGTCCCAGGGGAGCTGGCATCTTCCCTTACTCCTCCAAAAAGGATGTCAAGCGGTGACAGGAAGACTGGCAAGAGCCAACTGCAATATCTGTATTGCCCCAGCACAGTATGGGTTATACTCAAAGAGCAGCTTTTTCTTCCCTGTCTTCGTGCATGGTGTGCATGGGTTTTGGTGAGGTTTTGGGGGGGTTTGCATATGTGTGCACGCAAAGCTTTTGTATTTAACTTTAACTGAAGTCCTCCTTCAGCTCACTTTCCTTATGGTCTCCCCTTTCTTTAGGATGTTTGCTTGCTCTTACTCAGGCAGCACAGTGTGCTCAGAAAATGTTGGCTTTCATGCTCAGGGCCAGATCCCCATTTGTCTAAGCTCTGTGCTTACTCAAAAGCTCTGGGGCTCAGATAAACAAGGTCATGTTACATTTATAAATAAAGCTGTGCATGACTAACTTGGGCATCTGATGGGAGAAAGTAAGGTGATATTTGAGGCTCCAAAGCTCATAGTCACAAATTGAACAAGGTTAATGAAATTGCACAGGGCAAGAGAGTTTATTACTACTGCTGCTCCTAGACCATCATCCATTAAGAACATAATAACAGAATACTCTATTTTATCATGGAATAGGTATGGTGCAGACATGCAAAGAGGGTACCTTTTCTTCTGCAATCCTGATTTGCAGAAAGCACTGCTAGATATCCCCACAGAAGCAAACAATTATTAAGTGAGAAGGGGATGCTGCAGTTACTAGCTGTTTCTTGCTGGCAGGAGGTAAAGCAAAGGTATTAAAGCTTTCATTAGCATAATCCATGCAGTACGTGCTTCTGGTCACTGGATACCCTCTCCCTGATGAAATCTAAATTCTGCTAAATCTATAAGCTATGTCATTGTGTGACTTACCAAAAATGTCCACTTTATTTCATAATTGAGCTAGTGTAACTTTAGTTTCTGATTATTAACTCTTCAGTTAGCAAGGCCAGTCTCAAAAGAAAGGGGCCAAATGGAGTCTTCTATGCTCTGTGAATGTCTTTTCCCTGGAAATTAGATCAAGATCCTTCAACTCTTATAGTCTAAATTGCTGCTCTTTGACACTTCTTTGGCAATTGAGAAGAGCAGGATTCAAAACAGCATCCTAGAGGTGAAAGGCTACATATCCTGTCAGTGGGAAAACTTTCATCTACAAATGCAATGGTATTTGTCAAGAGGCTAGAGAAGATCTGACATAAGGAAAAAACCTTTGCGAAGTCCACCATAGTAACAGAAATGTATTCAGCTTGATTTAAAGCATTCTTTTTACAGTGAAATCTAAAAATGGAGCAAGACTGGGTTATAACTTAAATGCAGGAACTGTGACAAATAATTTATCCAAGGAAATGGAAGTGCCACAGGGATTGGGTTCAGAGGCAAACTTGTCTTGTGAAAAGGATATGAAGTTAAGTAATGGCCAAATAAACCAGGGTTGTTTTGTTGTGTTTTTAATACTGCCTTTAAAAAAAAAAAAAGATAAATAGCAGAAGTACAGGACTGCCTGACATTTAAGAAAGGCTTGCTTGTGATTAATACACTGAAGAAACCTCTGAAGAGTTTATCTCTGTGAAAGCACTACTCCTAGGATGTTGCTAAGATCAGGAAAAATGTGGATTATTGACTACCTTGCTTGTGAATCAAACCTGTAGGAATGCAGGAATGAAAAATCTAATATAGCTGATCCTGTTTTACTTGGGACATTTTCTGAGTTTTTGCTCTTGAAACAATTAACTTTTACTAAAAAGTTACTGGTTTTGTTCTGTTTGGGTTTTTTTTCCTTGCTCTGTGTTTCTCTTCTAGAACAATAAGAACTCAAGCAAATTGCAGTCCAGTGAGGATTTCTCTCAAGAAGGCTGAGCTGATGCAGCTTAAATGCTGAGGAGCTGGAGAAGAGAAACAAATTGTATCCTTCCCAGTGCTACTTGGTTGGTACCAAACGACTGCACAGTCATTCTGCCACCCTTTCTAATAGGCTCTGGCAGTAGCTGGGATGTTGTATGTGCACAAGAGGAGGTCAGGCAGTTTGCTGAGCTTTGCTTTTTTACTCTGAAATCATGGCCTTCCTGCTTCATTGAACAGAGATGGTCAGGAGTTCCTGGAGCAATTTTCCAAATAAAAGACACTTTTTTGTAATCCAAATATATTGCAAGAATGTTTCAGCAGAAGATGTTTCCTGTAGTGTGGTAATTCAGACTAACGTGCTGAGAGAGACCTGCAAATAAGCAGAGGCTGGGTAGAGACAGACTGCATCACTGTGTCCCATGAGGTGACCCAGTAGCACTAATGTAGATGTCACAGTCTCTGGTAAAGCTGCCCATTGAAATCAAGCGCTTGCCCTGAAGCAAGCAGGGCTGGGATTTAAATGAGAGATCTTTCTTGGTTTATTTTCTTTCTTTTCCCATGTAAATGACCTAATTATTTTGAGGCAATTCTTTTGCTCTGTTTTCATGAAAAATAATCTCATCCACCATTTAAAAACCATTGAGTTTGTCCCCATATGGAAAAGGAAAACTTCTACAAGATCAGAAGTTTCATAATTTTTTAGTAAGCTCTAGTGCTAGCAGTGTTACAGATGTGGAGCAGGAGATCAATGTTTGGGTCTTTTAGCTTGTGCCTGACCCTTCATCCCAACAGATAGTTCAGTTAATTTATTAATTGTAGGTATTTTTAAATGAAGGAATAATGCCGTCAGAGCACCATGAACTGCCTTTACCTTGCTCCCCTCTTTGGCCTTTAGCACTTTCCTTAAGGATGGTCTTACTGTATGTAGCACACCCTGAAGAAATGAGCTGAACATGGAAACTTCCATGCATTTGACAACTTGTGTGTGGGACAGCATCGCCCCAGAGCATTCCTCTGCAGGTTTTGGGAGTACTTCTTCCTATTTTGTAGTTCTGAAAAAGCAAAATGTATGCTGCAACTTGCCTTCCTTGCATCTTCCTGAAGTTTGAGAAGCATTTACTCTTTAGCAAGTTCCTAGTGCAGGATCTATACAATTGAAGCTCCTCAGAGTTTCCCCCCACCTACCCACCACCCCCAGCAGCTGGACTCCAGGTCTGCCCCGCAGATACCCGGGTGCGCTGGTGGAGAAGAGTGCGTTCACCCGTGTGGAGAAGAGCCCTGCAAACCCTTACTCTCCCAATAACGCCTTTTTGCTACCACCTAGTGGACATAAGCAGATGTGATAAAACAGACTCGTGGAGAGGGGGATGTCAGTATCAGAGAAAGAACGTGGAGAACGGTGTACAGAAATTTCCCATGATTTTGCTTTGCTGTTCCTGGGCCCTGACCCTGCTGCTGTTGCTATTGGTCCATGGTGCAGTGGAGGCAGGCCAAGGCAGAGCTGTGGCATGCTGTCATCTGAGATCCACCTGCCATGATGCTACAGCTCTTTCATTGGTGCTCCTAGGTGCCTGATGATTGCTTGTGCTTGGCTGCTTTGGGGTGATGCATGCTGCAAAACTGCCTGAGATCCCAGGTCCCCAACGCTGTTTATATTGAGGGAAAGATCACAGCTGTCTTCTGACCCTGCACTGGGTTTCATCAAGAGATCAGGGGAACATTTACTGAATGTCCTAGGCCATAATATGAACGCCACATCACAGGAGATGTCACTCAGCAATAGCGAAATACCATAGCAACATGTCTGAAGGCCACAGAAGTGTATGTCAAGCCAAGAACCTTAATTTATATGCTGTGAAAGGTGGCCTTGGCCTAAAGACTTTACCACCTATCAAAGGGAGAGAATCTTTATTTCTTAGACTTGATATATACACCAAAACTGTAAGTGCAACAAAGCATTAACAGAAACAGTTATAATGAAGCACCTAAGCATTGTTAGATGGAAGTGGCCTTGGAAGCCTTACGGCCCTGCTAAGTGTTGAGGAGGGGACAGGAGGACCAAGGAGAACCTGGATTTCATTTTTCTGCAGTTAGTCAAGATCGGAGAGCACGAAAGCATAGAACAACAGAAGAAGGAATCAACTCACTTGTGAAGTGAGGCTGAGTTGATAATATGGCAACAAAAGACATACCCAAATTGTGATAGGTCTGGAGAGATGGCACAAGTTCTTTTGGCTATATAGCCTGCAGGTAATGATGGATAGTAAATAAAACTGTAGAGCAGATGCCATTTTGTTCAGTCTCCTAGGATTTTTTTTTTTCTAGAAATAAACATAGACACTGAATTGAGCCAGCCATATAAGTCTTGGCATCAGGCTTGTACCTTCCATCAGGAATACTGGGCCAGATACTTGCTAATGTATGGGTATGCAGCGCTAGTGGTTTTTATGCACCAGCTGATGCCTGCTGAGAGTCTAGTCGGTTCTGTCCTGTTGATTCCAGTTAGTTTTGTTGTTTTACTGCATGCTAACAAATCTGGGCAATGACATGAAGCAAAACCAATGCTGGGATAATTATGTGTTTGTTCTCTCTCAGTAAAAATTCTATTATTTCATGTATATGATCAGTATTTACTTTGCAATTCTCTACTTAAAATCACTTTTGTTCAAGAATGTGAATGAGTACTAATAACCAATGTTTTAAAACAACTACCAGCAGAACAGCTTCTTTTAATGAATACAGGAGAATCTTTCCTAGCACTTCAATTTAAAATGTTGATACAGAAAATAAAAAAAAAAAAAAAAAAGAGGACAGAATACCAAATTTCCTCTGGAAAGAAAAAGCAATAGTTGGAAAACCTGAAATTGAACTCTGAAATCCATTTAATGAAACAGACATTACATATACAGGAAGACTTGATCCATTTTTGGCTCAATACACCACATGAAGTTTCTAAAGAAAAGGATTTTCTTGGTATTGCTCCAGATTTTCAGTATCTCACAGTCTGGAGACACAGATGCTTTTGTGTAGATCACAATAATATAAATCCAATATATTTCACTCTATTCATGTGAGTGAATTAAAAACAACTTGAGATCTATCAGATCAGTTCTACAGCAAATAAGTCTACCTCCATAAATACATAATGAAAGAGTCTCTGTATATGTGATTTTACTTTTATTTTATAATTTATTTACCCCAGAACCACAAACATATGTCCATCACAGAAAGGAAAGAGGAATTAGAGAGAGGGGGAGTGTATATTCATCTAATGTAATGTAAATTGTACTTCAGTCCCTAATCCTAGAAATAAAACCCTTCAGGCCTCTATATTCGATCCACAAATATGTCTTTGGGATATCAGTGTCAGAAGTGGCTGTGTCTGCAGCAGGGAAAAGGGAGATGTAATTTCAACACATATTGTGCAGCTTTCCAATGTTAGCTGTATGAATTACAGAAGTGAAGATTAAAGCTGTCTAGCTGTTGGGCTCATCAGTCAGAGAGTGGTTTTTAGAATACATATGTTGAAATTCAGTGTGCATGTGATAAAAACCACACTTACTGAAAGACAAGGTATATTTTGAAAGGTGAATCTTATCTCACATAAGCAGATGGCATAGATTTAAAATTTCAGTTCTATTTAGCTCCCAAAAGATAAACTAGTCTGAATTGTGGAATATTACAGTCATTTACAAAACAATAAAATAGAAATAAATCACAAGGCAGTCACATTCTTTTTAACATGAATTAAAAATTATGAACCAAATATTCCAGCGTTTTTTTTCCAGGCAAGATAAAACTACTGAGATTAATACAGAAATCTTTAAGGTAATCATCTAAAATGACAGCAGAGGGTGCTATCATATCTCCTTCGGTTCATGGTGTCATGACTTAATCGTTGACTCTCATGCCTTGTGTTGCCTCTCAAGAATCTTGAAAAAACAAATTCTGAAATTCAGTGGAGGTTATCCAGAAAGGATTGGAGACCACAGATGGAGGAAGGAAGTACACACTGGTATGTATTTAAGGCCAGAACTCAGCTTCTAAATGTGAAGGCTCTGCAACAAGCACTTTGATTTTACAAAACCAAAATGTAGAGATTTTTGCTGTTGTCTGTTTCTTTTTTCTCTAGCAACATAGATGTCAGACCTTTTAATCTGTAAATATCTCTCCCTCATGAATTTATACTTTATCTTCTACAGATTGTTGTCCTTACTGAACTGAAACAGAAATGATAGGATAATATTGCTAAATGTTTGCAATGTCCTGCCTATGAAAGCCACTTAGTCATCCTTTGGAAGAACTGACAAAAGAACCTATTGCATCTTTTGCTGCCCTCTGAGATAAACAAATGACCTAGAAACAGTCCTCAGTCTTCTCTGCCATCTGAAAACTCTACTTAACCAGCACATATGAAGCATGGTTTCCTTGGATTTGTGTTTTTTCCCCCTTCCTTTTGAAGCTTGATTGCTCAAAGCATGGCCTATAAGGCCCCAGTCAAGTGAAGTACTTAAGCGCTGGTTGAGTTTGACTGAAGAGATAGCCTGGGCACGAGGTTACATGCTGAACTTGCTGCAGTGCTGAGTGTCCTTCAGGATCAGCCCCCAAATGCCAAAACACAGCCCATGGTTTCTTAACCCACCAGAGGCAGGATGAGTATTCCACGTGCTCTTATTGCACTAGAACCAGCCAGACCCCATTTTGAACTTTACTTGTCCTAAATTTAGAGGCTCAGCCCTGTTCCAGGCTGTCTTTACAATGTGATATGTAAGAAGCTAACCTTATTTAGGTCTTGTCCTCTTCATGTAATTTATCTTATTTTAAAACCCTGTATGCATAAGGTACAAGATTGGTGGGGAATACCTACAGTATAATAAATAGAATAAATTGGCTGGATTTGTCACAGTAAAAAAAAAGTTACAAAGTTTTTGTTGTTGTGTAGGTCTGTTTTTAAGGGAAATAATGTGAACCAATTTTGTGTGAGGCCTGCAGGTCTCATCAAGCAGACAGCGCGGTATGAGCTTAGTTCAGGAGATGTAATCCCAACTCCATTGTGGCCCTGGCAAAGTTTCCACTGACTTCAGTGGGGTCAGGATTTTGCATCACAGGGTCTCATCAGTTCAGGAAAGCTGAGGGTCTGGTTTGGTGTCTCCATTCCTCTCAGACCCACTGGTGTGTCTCTGTCCTCACCTCTGCTGTTCTCACATGAATTCCCTTGTTCTTCTCTCCAACCTGTGTATTCGCCTAGTCCCACCTTACTGGGCTTTACACCTGAGATATTGTGTCTTGATCGCTAACCAGAGGAGACTGCTGCTGAGTCTCTGCTTGATGGGGTGCTTGCTATGGTTCTGCAAAGAACTGTGGTTCTCCTGGGCTCACAGTCAGCCCCAAGCCATGAAAGTAACTTCAAGAGAAAGTGGTAACTGGTGGAAGACTGAGGATTCTGCACTTTTGAGGATGTCGGAGGTAGGCTTCTGCATTATGCATTGGATCTTGGAGTATCGAATAGATTTTTTTTGCAAGTCAGGGTTGGCAAGGTATTTAATTTGAAAAGTTATTAATCTGTTTCAATAGGCAAAGTTGCCTTTTCTAGCTTTCAGCTGCTAGTAAAGTCTGTCTTTCTGTGAGTCTTTTGTGGATTTAAGACTTTCTTAGATCTTGCTTCTCTTTTCCCATTTTGCCTCACACAGACTTTGCTTCCAGATCTTTATTCCATTTATTAGAACAATATTAGCATGAATGAAAAATACTCTGTGAACCATGCCCTATTAAATTTAACCTACAAAGCAAGGAACTCAGATTATTAAGAGCTCTGTACCACTATTGCACCTTTTACTCTGGTTGTATCCACATGGGTTCTTGTGTTTTCTTTACAATCATGAAGATAAATTTTTTGGTACTTTATTAATGAATTAAAAATCAACATTTGAGGGGTAAGATCCAAAATAGCATATAATTACCTAGAGTGGGGCTGAAACTTCAGTTAGACCCTTACACACAGATCGGTTGCACTCTGGACTCTGACTCGATCCAAAATGACAGTTATGAGATGCTAGATGAATAGAGCAGGTACAGTCACTAAACATGAGTGAGGGACTTGGACAGAATTTAGATTGCATGGCTGCAATCCAAGACAGCCATGTACAAAATCTTTGCTCTTGTGATTAGCCAGGCTTTGTCCAGAAAGATTTGTTGGGTGCGCCTGTGTGTCTAAAGAAGCGCTATCATCTTAACTGAGCAGAGCATCCTCATGTCCTATTTCCTACAAAATTAATTTGGGATTCTCAAACTACTCATTCCTAGGGGTGGTATGTTGCTCTGGTACATGGTTGAGATATCTGATGGCTCTGGATTCAGCACAGAGCACTAAAAAGTAATCACAACTTCCATTAGAAAATGAATGAGTACTTGAGGAACTTTGTACTGGTGGTGACACCCACATTTTTGTATGATGGTATAACAGCTGAAGTATTTCCCCACTGAAGACTAGGTTTTTCACAGCTGATTCTGATGGTGCCCCAGCCTTGACTCATTGGATTGGTGGGATATAAAGCTTTCTGCTCCTGCCTTCCTCACAGGGTTCACAAGCCCATAAAAATTCCTTCCATAACTGGCAGATGAATTTAGGGATTAAATTAATTACTGGTGTATCTGGTTTTTATTTGTGTGTGCCATCAACTAACTTTCACTGGTGGACCCCAACACAACCTTCGTGCATTACTGAGGACAGCTTAGAGCTCAAAGCTTCTGTTGCAATGACAATCAGTTATTTGTACTATTCTGTAGCAGAGTTTGGAAAGAAGTAGTTGGTATATCATATGTTTAAATAGTGATTTGGAAAAGTGTTTTCCTAGGTCGTGCTGAAAGGCTATAGTTCTCTTGGTGGATTGGCTAGTTTATTCCTGTCTTTGAAAAGACTAGGGAAGGCCTTACCCCTAACCTTTGTAATCTGTTAGCTGTGATCTGACTGAGCAGTTTCAGTTCTGGTGGCAATCATCATAAATATTACAAAATCCAGTGTAGGTGCTGGGGCTAAGAGGAGATGATGAGGAGGAGAAATTGGCAAAAAGAGTAAACTGGTAGTATTTCCATACAATCTGACAGTTTGTCAGAAGTAATAGTTTGGACTTTTGTCCCGTGGATTACATGGAGATCTACATATGCAACTATTTTATTTTAGGTAAGCAGATTTCTTTCACGTAGAGCCAAGGAGGAATAGGACTGCCATGATGTCTCCCTCCTTCATCTTGTGTTCTGCTGAATAATTTGTGGGAATTAAGAAATAGCACTAAGCCCTAATGCCTGGTATACCTATCTCAGGGGTGCAGGTGCAGTCACAGCCCCATTTGGATTGTTTACAGGCAAATTATATTTATCAGCAAGAGCCTGAGGATTGAACCAGCTGGCTGGAATGCACACTGCCAAATGTGATGACAGCTTGTCACATCCCAATTTCTCAGGACGCTGACTCATATTTGCCAGTTCCCAGATCAGGATTAAGGTGAAATGACACCGGGGATCCTTGAACTCACAAAACTCACCTTTTGTTTGCTCACAACAAGAATTGGCATGCTCACCACAAAAATTGGCATGAAACTATGTCAGTAAACTGTGTAACATGTGCTAACCATACATCACCAAACATATGCCACAGGTCTTGCTTATTTGGGAATCAGTTCAGGGAAGACAATAAGGAGATCCCTCCCATTGAGTCATGAGGTTCAGAGCAGACCCCCTTGCTTTCTAGACTCCTTCTCAGAGAGGAGCCTGAGGGCGGCTGGATCCACTCCTAGCCCCAGACTTGGTCAACGGTTTATGTCTAAAGGGATAAGGTGTAGGGATTACAGAAAACGAAGAAGAGAGAAACAAGACAGAGAGAGAGAGGAGAAGGGTGTCACCAGTCCTGGGCCCAGCGTTGGTTCAGTCAGCCGAGGGGTCCGCTTCCAGTGGGTGTGTGCACGCGGGGCTTCAGTTTGTGTCCTTTTATCACCCTTGCCCCTCCTTCGGGTGGGCCCTCGAACTCATGAGCAGTTTGTGAGCCTTTGGGAAACAGGTCCGTGGGCTTGGGGGTCGTTTGGGGAGCAACTTCCCCTTCCCTGCAGGCGTGATCTTTCGCCATCCATGGTGAGCTGCCCTGTTCAGCACGTCAGAACAGGGAGCTGTGCACCCTCCGGCACGGCCTCCCCCTCCTGCTGCTGATGGGTGCTGACCGGCTTCTTTTCACCTGGAGTTCCTTGCTAGGCAGAGTTCGTTGTTACGCAGAGTTAGTCGTTAAGCAGAAGTTGCCCCACCACAATGTTTGAGATATTAACTCTTTCAGTCTCTCACACAGCTCAGTGCTTCTGGATGACGATTTGCCCTATCATATAGGGCAGAGATGTGAAGGCATGAGAAAAGGTTGTTGCAAAACCTTTCTGGGCATTCTGCTCCTCTAAAATGAAACCGGTCAGTGCTCTGCTGCCCTTTGCATCTTTGTGGAAGTGGCTGTATAAAACTGGCAGACAATGTGGACATAAAAGTTTACAGTGTACTCTTAACTGAAGGCTTCTGAAGGCTGAGTGCGTATGTGTGTAAGGGGGGGACGTATTCCACTTTTGTCTTCCTCACTCTTTATTCACCTTCTAGCATGTAGCATTTTCTATATTTTAAACTATGGATTTGAAGGAAACAGATGCGGAACCAGAACTCAGATCTAGAATTGGTTTTAAGATGTTCTCTGACATTTTCTTTACTTCATTTTACCTGCCTGTAACATGGGGGAAATGTTGTTACAGCATCTAGGTATGGACTGCTGTGGTTAAGTGCTATGCAAACCTAGGATAATAATAATAAAGAAAATTCACTCCAAGCCCAAAGGGCCTTATGTATTTCCAACCTCACAAAAGTGCTTTGATAGTAAATTTACAAAGTTGGGTTTTTTTTTTAAGTTTTTGAGAAGAGTAGACTGGTTAAACGCAACATAACAATGTTGACAGGTAGGAGACAAAAAAATCAGGCTTCCTTTTGTTATAGACGCTCGTGACAAATTGGAGGAGCCAATTTGTATTAAATGACAAGATCGAATTTATTAGCAAGCGATAAGAGAGCAAAACAGCGCTGGGCGGCCGGGGAGACAGTGCTCCGCCAAAGGCTCGCGCCGAAAATGGGGAAGAGTCCCTTTATTTATACAGTTTCTAGTTTTTGTCTACGGACGGCTCGTATCTTCTGCATTGCGTGTGCGTTTGTGTCGTCAGTTGCTAGGTGGTCGTAATCTGTCTTCAGGTGGCGGCTGGTATCTTCTGCATTGTGTGTGTGTTTGGGCCGTCATTTGTTTGTTAGGTGGAACGTCTTTCGTTAATCATCGGTACTTAACTGGATACTGTGGTTTTAGATAAGCGAGGAATGTCTCTACCCCCACATGCGATTTCATGAACAAAGTTAACCAGTTTATTACAATCCCCCCTTTTCTATTTTATCCTGATTTTGTTCATTAAACCAATCCAATGTTTCTTTAGCCCACCCGAGGATAGGAGTAATTCCTCCGTCCCCGATTTGTTCGTATTGCTTCCGGAGCAGCATTAAGTGTGTAGTTTCTAAGCGTCCTTTAACAATAGTGATTAACCTGATAACTGGCTTGAAGTATATCTCACAATGGGTTGACTTCGGGTGTAAGAGTCGAGGGTTTGATTTTTTTTTTTTTTTTGTTGATACGCCCAGGGTGTTATTTCCAGTGACGTTTATGTTAGGAGAGATTGTAACAGTATGTACAATACTGTTACTATCATCTTCCTCTGCTATGACTAGATTTGGTCCGATCGCTGAAGGAGGAGAAAATTTGGCTGTTTCTTTTCTTATTTGAAATAGGCCACCCCTATCAAATCCATGTTCCCAGACTCTTACCCCCCAAGTTTTCCCAATTGTCCACACAGCTTGGTCCTGGTTCAATACTGTTAGGTGTAATAGGTTACAATTCCTGTCGTTATCATAGTTCCGTCTAAAGAATGCGTCGGCTGAATGTACCCCGAGGGTCCCCCATTGCACAGAAAGATATTTATCTGGATTCTTAACAGTCCAATATCCTGTAGTTATTGTCTCACAGCTCTAATATCCACAATAAAAGTGACCAGGGTAATTGCAATACTCTCGTCCAGGGTTAGAGCTTGGGTATCAGTAGACTGCTCTTTGGTTAGGTTTTCCTCAATTGTTGTTACAGGTATCTGTCATATAGATTCTTAATAAATCACAAACCGTTACTTCAAACCTCGGGGGACCCGCCGTGATGTTTTCTTTTATTATGTTTGAATCATCTACTCTGGTCAAGGTTCACCTATAGGGCTGATGGGGGTTCTCGTCCCCACAGGCAGGTTTCGCCAGTATCGGTAACAGACTTATTATCCACATACCTAGATATAAGATTGAGAAAAGTGGTGTGGTTTTGTCCTTTCTATAAGCATTTCTAAATTTTTGACATTTAATTTGGTTTGTGGTTTTATTCCCCGAGGGAGATAAGAAACTTCGGGGTGGCCCTGAGGTTATCGGATTTGGGAGTTGTGAGTCAAGGGGCCTCGTGTGTCATTTCTGGAGGTGGTTCATCAACCTCAATCCCCACAGCAGTACGCCTCTGCCTTCTCCTCCGCCTACTCTGTTGCTTAGAGCAGCGAGGTGTATCATCTTCTCGGCAGCAGTCGTATTTTTCAGGGGAACCTCCTTTGTCATATTTAGTCAACCTTGACTTATAGCTCTCTCAGTTCTTATCTTTCACCTCCTAAACTCCACACCTCACTCTGGCCACGGTCCGTCTGCAGGTTACATGCACGATTTCGGCCTTTGTTGGACAGGGCTCATTTGTATGGAAACAACACTTCTCAGGGTTTATGCCTTTGGTAAAGATATCCCACCACTTTTCTCTACAGAGTTTACACCTGTAACATACAAAAGGATAACATATACAGTTAGGATCTTTACAAAAGATAGTCTCACTCATCCGCTTTTCTTCGGAACTTAATTTTCAAGTTATCAGGGTCTCTGGTCGTCTCCCAGTGAGAACTCTGAATTGGTTCTTTGATTCTGCTTGCATGAGACCACCCTCTTTCGGCAGTCCGGACTGTAGTATCTGTAGTAAACAAAACAAGAAAGGGCCCCTCCCACCTAGGAGTGAGAGAGGATTCTTTCCAGGCTCTGATTAATATTATATCACCTGGTTTCACCGAATGTATAGATATATCTAGGGGTGGCCTCTGTACCACCATTCCCTTCTTTCCTAAATATTTCACCTCCTCTTCCACAAACTGTAGTTTCGACCGTGATACTTTGAGGCCTTGAAGGCTCAAGGAATTTAACAACCATATGCTTTCTTTTCTGACTGCCTCCTGATTTTCTCCTGCTAACAATAAGTCATCCACATACTGTACTAACACGACCCCATCTTGCAGCTGGTATTCCCGTAGAATCCTTTCTAGGGCTTGTCCAAATAAGTTTGGGGATTCCGTAAACCCTTGGGGAAGTACAGTCCACCTTAACTGCTGTCTCCTATGAGTGTCTGGGTCTTCCCACTCGAAGGCAAAATAATCTCTACATTCCTCCTTTAGAGGGCATGACCAGAATGTATCCTTAAGATCTATTACACTATACCATTGGTTCTCGGGCCCCAATTGACTCAACAGGGTGTGTGCGTTTGCCACTACCGGGAACTGGCTGACAGTCCGTTTATTGATTTCCCTTAAGTCATGCACCAACCGATAGCTATCATTGGATTTTTTTTACTGGTAAAACCGGGGTATTGTAAGGGGACATGCAGGGTTCAAGTAATCCCTTTCCCAATAGTCTCTCAATCTCAGGTTTTAGTTTCTTTCTCCCCTCATTAGAAAGGGGATATTGTTTAATTCTCACTGGAATCTCGGGGTTCTTAATAACCACTTCAAATGGTTCAATATCCAGTTTTCCAACTGTTTCGGGAGTATACCACACTTCGGGGTTAATTTGCTTCTCGTCCACCTCTGTAAGGGGACAAAGCCTGATTTTTAACTCTTCCTTTTCCACGTCCACCCGAATCCCCATCTTTATGATTAAATCCCTACCTAATAAGTTGTATTCCGCTTCAGGTACTAACAACAGCGTCCCAGTTCCGTACCTGCAACTTGATTCCACCGCCACATCTTTTATAACGGGGACCTTAAAAGGTTCCCCTTTTGTTCCAATTACATTAACTTTATCTCCAGAGATTTTACATCCCGGAGGTAATGATTGTACAGTAGACCTTTCGGCTCCGGTATCCACAAGAAAGGTCACCTCCCGGCGCTGAGGACTCACTTTTAAAGTTATCAAGGGCTCTTTCTTACCAGGGGTCCTCAGCACATAGAGCCCCTGACTCCGCTAATCCTCCCGGAACGCTTTTTCATCTTGAATCCTTTTTCTACATTCTTTCTTCATGTGTTCCTTTTTCCCGCAATAGAAACATTCTACAGCTTTATCTCCTCTCCTCTCGATTCTTTCCTTATCTCCCCCACCAGACCTACCGGGTCTCCTTATCACACCCTTTTGTCCTTCTCTGCCGCTTTTCAGTTTCCTCTTCTCGCCTTACATACACCTTCTGAGTCTAATTCATCCAACCCCCGCTCCTGCCAGTCCTCAATCTTTTCCAATTTCTTCCTAATATCTCCCCAAGATTTTGCCACAAACTGAGTTTTCAGCAACGCCTGTCCCACAGGGGTAGCAGGGTCCACCCCAGAGTATAACTGGAAACTTTTTCTTAGCCTTTCAAGCCATTCTGTCGGGGTTTCATCTTTCTTCTGTTGTTCACTAAAGGCTTTATTAATATTCTGACCTCGGGGAACAGATTCTCGTATCCCCTGAATTATAGTTGTTCTCAGATCTGACATATTATTCCTATGAGCTGGATCCTGGTTATTCCAGTCTGGCCAGTTTAAAGGCCATTTCTGATCTGCAGCCGGGCCAGCTTGATGTTGCTGATCCCACACTCTCATTCCAGCCCTTCTAATCATGTCCCTCTCTTCCACGGTAAATAGTATGCTCAGGATAGACTGTAATTCATCCCACGTGTACAAATTCGGTCCCAAGAATTGATCCAGCCTCTCGGCTACCCCCAGGGGATCATCTAACAAACTCCCCATTTCCTTCTTAAATTCCCTTACATCCCCCGTATTAAGGGGAACTGCCACATACCCCGTTCCCGGTCCCCATGGGTCCAGAGGGCTTGCTTTTCCTCTGCCCCATCTTCCGAGGTGCCTTTATCCACACACACACACTTCCCCTCGGTCGTGACTCGCTCCCTCGCGGGTTACGAGAACTGCACTACTGGAGGGTCCGCACTCGCGTGATCTCAGAGAGACCTCTCACACAGTCGCACCTCGGGATAACCACCCCAACCAAACGGCTCACAGTTTATATACTCACCCGCTCCTGGGGTCTTCGTTTGGTCTTCGTGCACAAAATTTAAGGGGTCCTGCAGGTTCTTTTGCTCAATTATCGTAATTTAAAGGGGGTTCGTGGGTCCAGGGTATGGTGGCGGCACCTCCTCAAGACGGGGCTATCCGGGGGTAGGGCGCCTCCCCGCTTGCGAGGGTCTGCACCAAAGAACCTGGATCCGAGTCACGGCACCAAGTTTGTTATAGACGCTCGTGACAAATTGGAGGAGCCAATTTGTATTAAATGACAAGATCGAATTTATTAGCAAGCGATAAGAGAGCAAAACAGCGCTGGGCGGCCGGGGAGACAGTGCTCCGCCAAAGGCTCGCGCCGAAAATGGGGAAGAGTCCCTTTATACAGTTTCTAGTTTCTGTCTACGGACGGCTCGTATCTTCTGCATTGCGTGTGCGTTTGTGTCGTCAGTTGCTAGGTGGTCGTAATCTGCCTTCAGGTGGCGGCTGGTATCTTCTGCATTGTGTGTGTGTTTGCGCCGTCATTTGTTTGTTAGGTGGAACGTCTTTCGTTAATCATCGGTACTTAACTGGATACTGTGGTTTTAGATAAGCGAGGAATGTCTCTACCCCCACATGTGATTTCGTGAACAAAGTTAACCAGTTCATTACACCCTGCTGCTGCTATTTTAGGAAAGAAAATTAATGACCATTTTTTACAAAGGAAGCAGCTCTTCTCTGCAGTTTAGAACTGATTAGTAAATGGATATGCAGAAAGCTCTGCATGGAATTAGACAAGTATGAGTCTGTGCACTTCAATCTATTTTATACATGTTCTCCAAGACCTCAACAACTAAAGCTAATGCTCCCTCAGCTCTATTGAACTAGGTCGTTAAATTAATAATGGGCTGCCCTTCTGTCTGCACTTATGGCACTTAGCAAATCAGTGTGTGTGTGTGTGTTCATCTCATGAAGAAGGCAGCTCCTCTTGAGACGGGGAACCAAAGGAACCTTAGTAGATATAGTAGATATATGAATGTAGATAGGAATTGTTTAATAATTATCTAGCTTATAATGAAATTAAAGAAGTTTCAATAGAGGTAGACATGGCCCAAGGGGATGAGAAGTGATGTTTAACGTTTCCATAGTTGAGGCTGACTGAGACAGGAGATAGTCCCTGATAAGAATCAGCAGTGACTCCAAGAACCAGCCAAGACCGACCTTGTGATTTGGACAAATGCCAAGGGACAACAGAGTCTGCGCAGGGACAGAAGGTTAAGAGTTCACTGTGAAGAAGACATACAGCCTTCATCTTCACGACCACCAGACGACCACCATAAGGAGGCACTGCGCAGGCGCAGTTGAGAGGAGACTATGGAAATGACTTCCTAGAACTAATTATAATATGAAGCGGGGATAGGTAATGCCTATGTATAGGCGTATTGCGAAACTCTATGTATATGTAACACTTGACTGTATAAATTTAAAGTGAACTGCCAAATCAGGCGCGCACGACTTTGGTGGGACTACCCCCCGTGCTGCCCAGCGCTGAATGAACATACCTACTTTACAATCTCACCGATTGTGGAGTCTGTTTTCCGCACGTCACTGTCAATGAATTAGATTAATCCATCAAGAGAATTAATATGTGACTTGATTACTGTTGATATCTGAAAAAGCTAGCATGCAGGAACAGATATCTGCATCTGTAGGAAGTAAGCAACAACACTCCAAACCACTGAGCAAGGCCCTGCACCACTACTATTGAATAAAGAGGTTGCTGACACCAAGACGTGGTGATGGGCTGCTGATGTGGTAAATGCAAAGGGTGCCACACCATCCGAATGTTCCTATCAATGCTTAGCTTAACTCAGTTGGGTTGGTATTTTGCCACAAATAGTTCTAATGCCTTCTGTCATGCAAAAATATTTCCCCAAATTAGTTTTCAGTTCTCTTGCTTCCTTAAATAGCAAGAAAGAGCAGAGGCACTTGAAAATTAATTAAGAAAAACTCTGCGGCCACTCCCAAAAATAAAAAATCGACTGCACTTTGGACATGGCTTTGACAGTTTTCTTGTTTTGCCAGTTCTTTCAGCAGCCACTTTATCTCCTTCAGTTCTCTTGCTGATGGAGTGCCATAGCCAAGCTTGTTAATGGTTTGGAAGTTCCTGATTACTGAAAAAGTAGTCCCTTAAGCCAGTGATAACTAGCTGAGAGCAGAATGCAAAGATTCTTCTGTATCATAAATATTAAAATATAATGAAAAGTTTGTAACTGGGATAAGGGAAAAGGTTTCAAAATTACTGAAGTGGAAATAAAGAACAACAGGTTTTCTTCTTGGCAGAGAGAAATATGCGTGTGGGCTTCTTTGTATTACAGACATGACAATTATGATTTTACATGAAACCAAGTTAAAAAAATCACAAGTATTTAAAGTGATCTTAATGCTGCCTCCTGAAAGTTGATGGGCACTTTGAGAATTTCAGTTATCAAGAATGAAGCATTAGAGATCTACCAACAGCACCCAACTTTTTTGATTAATCATTTACTTAGCTGCAGCAAAGCGGAGCAAGACTGGGCTCTATGAGTCTCACACCTACAAAAAGACTATGTTTGATTTGTTTTTCTCATACATAGTAAGAAAGGCATGAAGCAACTCAAGAGTCCCAGAGAAGTGTTCTTCAACCTCTCCGAGCTCTCCCTGCCCTCCCAACCACTGGCCAAGGATCCAAAGATTGGGCTTGGTGAGCTGCCCAGGACCTTTGCAAGCATTGGGGTAGGGAACAAATTGTCCAGACAGTTTGTTAAACAAACAAACAAAACTGTCTACTCAATGAAACTGTTAGTCTAAAAACAGGATATATTGAAGTCATTTAAGACTTTATGGATACAAATTTGTTCAGGTATTCCTCTGCAGTGGAACACTCATTTACAGATGAGGTTACTGTAGTGCACTTAGGCTTCAAAAGCATGATTCATGGGACTCTTTTATTTGTTTCCTAACAATACACGGCAATATAGGTAGCCTGACACAGCCACAAAATAGCTATTTGAATGCACAATAGCAAATACATACTAAACCCAGTAAATTTTGAATAAAACGTGACAGCATGTAAATCACTGGGTGTGGCTTGCGAAGGTGGTAGATATTAAGCTCAGGTATAACCATCAGTTTGACTAATGATGCATACAGAACATAACATGTGGAATTACCCAGCACTTCTTGGAGGAGCTGTTTTCATGAACAGTAGTACAAAAGGAAGAAAAAAAATCAAAATAACATAATGTCCTGTGCAGGCTATCTTAAAACATTCTGGACTGTTATTTCAAAATCAAATTTCCACAAATAAAGAGAAAAATGTCGTTCACTGTGGCACTTTCTGCAAAGTCGGAAGGTTAAAAGAAAGTTATTTTGTAACTGAGCATAAAATAGGCATTTGACAAATGATTTAGCTGGAAAAACCACAATTTTTTCCACATTAAGATAACTTAAGAACACCCAAATTGATTTTTATTAGACTTCTCATATTCACTTCTGAGCTGACACATGCATGAGATATTCAGCCCTAAAGGTCACTTCTGAGAAAGCTATAAGCAACTGGAAACAGCACTGCAGGATGAAAAGATATCTCTTCCCTAACTATTACTGCTGGAGAGTGATAAATATTTTACTCCTAAGGCTAAGAGCCGGCTCCTGTAAATAAATTTCTATTTCTTGGCTGCACTGATAGCTGAAAGATGAGGTGACATAGCTGGTTTTCTCGATTTTGATTTTTTGTTTAAAGAGAGGGTGGGACAGCCCGACCTGGTTTTAGCAGACATCGGTGCTGAGGGAGGGTGGCTAGGCCCGTGGGCCTGGGTTGGAGGGAGCCCACCGCGTGCTTCTCCACGGACAGGAGCAGCTGGCTCCTCTTGTCCCTCTGAGAGCAGGGCCTGCTGGCCATGCCCAGCGCAGGTGCCCTCCTCCTCCATGCGGTTCCTTCCCAGGCCGCTCAGCGCTTTTCTAGAATGGCCGCTTGTACACTCAACGCGAGTGCTGCTAACGTCTCATTCGCCCTCTCCAGGCTTTGGTCACCCCGTGCTTTATTCTCTCCCTCTCCTTTTCCTTTTGGTGTCAACATTAGTCATTAAGGTTTAAGTATGAAAAAATCAAAACAAAAGGGAAGGCCTTTGGTGATTTACAGCTTTTCTCCAGAGCTAAACGGCTGGCTCTGCTATCAATTGAGAAAAGGAAAGGCGGGGGGTAGCTGGTTGTCTGTGGCTGCCTGTGGCTCCCCGCGGGGGGCCTAGGCCTCTGCGAGCATCCTCGGTTTGGGGTTTAGCCGGCCCAGCTACCCCCTCGCTTCGCTTTTCACCCCGGCCCCGCCACCCGCTCGGACCCTCCCGCAGGGCGGCGCGCGCGCGCGCTGCCGGGCAACCGCTGCCCCCGGGGCGGGGCGCTCCTCGGCCCCGCCCCTTCACCGATCGTCACCGGCGCGGCGCGGCCGTCGCACCGCCCTTGCGCAGGCGCGGGGCGGCCATGTCGGCCGCCGTAGAGCGGCGGCTGGCAGAGTTCCGCGCCGCCCGCGGCAGCGCCGCCGCCTCGCCGCGCCCCGCGGAGCCGCTGGGAGAGGCCGCGGCTGCAGAGGCCGCCGCGGCGGGCCCGGGCGGCGGCGTTCAGGTGAGCGCCGAGGCGGGCAGGGCGGGGGCGCGTGGCGGCGGGTCGCTGCCTGACGCCCCGTCTCGCTGCCGCCTCCACAGGCCCGGCCCGGCGGGGCGGCGGCTCCGGTGTGGGCGCGTCCGCTGCTGCTGAAGGTGCTGCTGTGGGCGGTGCTGCTGGCGCTGTTCGCGGAGCTGGAGCTGGGGCTGCCCTACTTCGTGCTCTCCCTGCTCTACTGGATGTACGCCGGCACCCGCGGCCCCGCCGAGCGGCGGCGGGGCGAGCTGAGCGCCTACTCCGTCTTCAACCCCGGGTGCGCCGCCATCGCGGGGACGCTGACGGCCGAGCAGCTGGAGCGGGAGCTGCATTACCGGCCCGCCGCCGGGAGGTAGCGACCGGCCCGGCGGCGGCCGAGGGAGCGCCTGGGCTGGCGGGGACAGCCGCTTTGCTGAGGCGGCCCCCGCTGCCTGCGCCCCTCGTACCACGGACCCGAGGCGGGGCTGGGGGAGGAGGAGGACAAGGGGAGTATTTCTATGCAAAACGCCGCTTGCGCCTTACTCCTGGCCCGGTTTCCCCAGGCGCGGTCCGGTCCCGAATAAAGCCGTAGCAAAGCGTGCGCTCAGGTCTCGTTTCCTGGCGGGGGCGGGGGCCGGGGCCGGGGAGCTGGCAGCAGACCCACGGCACGGCAGCTGGTTTCGCTGCTGTGGCAGCGGCACCGAGAGGCACGGCCTTCTCACAGCTGTAGCTGTTGGCGTGTCAGCGGGTGAATTTGTGCTCCTGATGGCCTTTGCCACCGGTAACGGGAAGGCCGGGGTTTGATGACACCTTTAGTAGCACGGCCAGCACTGGCTAGAATCCTCTTTCTGAAGAAAAGACGTGAGGCACTATCAGTGTACCTAAAATAGGTGGCCGCTTCTGTTCACACTCATGTCTTTCATCTAACACAAACATCTGATGTTAATGCATGTTCCCTGTTTGCTTCATACTACAGTTTTCATCAGTTGTAGTGTAAGCAAAAAAGACTTATTATTATTCCTGGCAGTTAATACATGTTTTTCTTTAAATGTCATTTTGAAAAAAAGTTAAGGTGAGTGTGCAGCACGTGGAAATGTAAGAGGCCCTCAGATGGCAGGGGATTTGTCCTGTCATTCGATACAGTCCTTTTAGCACAGCACAGCTGATGATGCTTCTCATCATCATCCCACAGACTGTCGGGTGTACTTGTATGATCCATTGGTATTTTTAATATAGAGATCATTGCATTAAAACAAATCATTAAGTCACAGTGAAGAGCAGCTGATAGAGCTTGTGCCTATGAGGACTGAATTGAGAAGAAAAGTAAAAAATTTGTCTTTCAAATCCTGTTTCCTTATGCCTTTTCTAATTTAAGTTACACACAGTGTTCAGGCTTGACTTACCCCATGTTCCATCATTGGTTGGGGAAGCAAAAGTGTTCTTTATTTAATTTAATTGGACTGGAAAAAGAATAGTAGATTAAAGCACAAGTAATATGTTTAACACTGCTAAGCATCTCTCAGTAGCTCTCCATAGCGCTCTCTTAGCTTCTAGTGTTGATCTCTTGTCCAAGTTCCAAATGCTGCTATTTAAAACCAAGGACAGAATTTTTGGATTTGCACAAATTCCACCACCCTCTGGTAAAAACCCCTCAGAGTTCTCACTATTCTTAGTGATTCCTTCTGACTCTACACAAGTAACATGCTGCATTTTGGTTTTGATTACCATAGCCTGTGCAGGTTCAAAGGCCTTTTTGTAGTGGACATAGAGTTGCAAATATAAAGCTTTGTTTCTTTGGGAAAACCATGAACTGTGAGTCTTTCCATTCTTAGACAGTGTTCTTCTAATTAGAGAGTAAGTAGTAGTCAAGTGACACTCAAATACACCAGTGTCATGGTTTAAGCCCAGCCTGCAACAAAGCACCATGAAGCTGCTCACTCACTCCTTCCCCCGCGGTGGGATGAAGAGAAAATACAAAGAAATGCTCATGGGTTGAGACAAGGACAGGGAGGGATTACTCACCAATTATGGTCATGGGCAAAATACAGACTCAAGTTGGGGAAAAAACAAAATGAATTTAATTTGCTACCAAGCAAATAAAAACCAAGGATAATGGGAAGTAAAACCAAATCTTAAAACACCTTTCCCCTACCCCCTCCCTCCTTCCTGGGCTCAGCTCCACCCCCGATTTTCTCTACCTCCCCCACAGCAGCACAGGAGGACAGGGAGTGGGGGTCGGGGTCAGTTCATCGCACATTGTCTCTGCTGCTTCTTCCTCCTCAGAGGCAGGACTCCTCACTCTTCCCCTGCTCCAGCGTGGGGTCCCTCCCACGGGAGACAGTTCTCCATGAACTTCTCTGGCATGGGTCCTTCCCACAGGCTGCAGTCCTTCACGAACTTCTCCAGCGTGGGTCCTTTCTGCGGGCCACGGTCCTTCAGGCACAGGCTGCTCCAGTGTGGGCTTTCCCATGGAGTCACGGCCATCTTCAGGGGCATCTGCCTGCTCCAGCGTGGGCTCCTCCATGGGCTGCAGGTGGGCATCTGCTCCCCCGCTCACCTCCATGGGCTGCAGGGGGACAGCCTGCCCTGTCACCACGGGCTGCAGGGGCATCCCGTCCTCTGGCACACCTCCTCCCCCTCCTTCTTCACTGACCTTGCTGTCTGCACAGGGGTTTCTCTCACATTCCACTCCCCTCTCCACTGCCCAGAGACACTACCACCGTCGCTGATTGGGTTGGTCTTGGCCAGAGGTGGGTCTGACTTGGAGCCAGGGAAGCTTCTAGCAGCTTCTGTAGCCCCTCCCCCACACAAACCCAAAACCACCAGTAAGTGACAGAATTTTGTGAGTTGAAATTTTATTCACAAGGATAAAAATAAACATAAGTGTAACATTTATGTGGAGTTGATAATCTGACATCTTGTACAGTTAGAGTCTGTGGGTGTTTTTTAAAACAAGGAAATATATGCAAATAAATATTAAATATAAGGTAAAATCCATGAAATTCTAAAACTTTATAGCAGCAATGCTGGAAATAAAGTTTTCATTTGCTATAAACTAGTTACGTTATGTTCAGGTAAATTTATAGACTCTTCTATTTACTGCTTCATGAAACAAGTTACCACAGTAAGTGAGCATGAAGCTGAAAGGCACAAGAAATAAAAATTCATACGTTCTTCTGTTCCAGTGCTTTGTGTTGCTTTGCTTATTTCATGCTACTCAAATAAATGCACATTATAAATTCTGAAATAGAGATGGCATGAATAACAATGAAGGCTTGTAAAAGGTTTTACTGAAGTAGATAAAGTATGATGGAGAAATTGGTGTTTAGGCTTGGCTGAAAGTATTTTGAGAAATACACAATTACTGTAATTCTGCTTTGGTGGCAGTTACTTTCACTGAGTTGTTCCCTCAGGGGACTTAAAAAGGTTTGAAGAAGTGAGAGCTTAATCAGAGAGGGGAAAAAAAAATTCCACCACAACCCTCTGCTTGGCTAAGATCTCACTTTGTCATCTTATTTTTGTCTTGGATTCTAACAAGGCTGAAGTTACAAAGGCAAGTTTGACATCTGATGCTGGCACTATTCTTGTGGGGCCAAAGCCCTTGGTTCTTAAGTGACCAGGAGGGGCCAAAAAAGCCTAGTAACTCAAAAGCATGTCAAACTTGAAAGAATCTTGTGACAGCAACTAAGTACAGGCTTGTCACCACACATGTAAATACTCTCTGTTCCTATGTCTGTCCTCTTTCATTTGTTATGTATACTTTTTCCAGCATAATAGTGAGTTAAAACACTTCTGTAACTTCCTATTGTCACAGCAAAACTATCCTCTTGCTAACAGCTGTGCAAGTAGCAAAAACTTTTTTTCTAGGTTTGCACTCAACTAAGCAGGGCCCTGGAAAACTAGCACCCACTCATGAATATTCATGAGTGAAATTATTCCCTCCAGTGTGCATTATCATACAGCTGTAAATTTCATCTGTCATTGTGCTGCCTTTTCATCTACTAGTGACTAACTTCATCAGTCTTTTCCTATTCAAAGCACTTAAGGGTAGATGTTAAATACAAACATCAAGCATACTGTCTACATACAGGAAGCTAATTAATTAAATTGCAGGACAGCAGTTAACATACACGTGTAGTAGTCAGGTATTGTATTGATGGTCACACAATACAGAAGCTAGTTATTACATTTACAGAAGAACCTGAGGTGCTTGCTTCATTCCAAGGTCAGCTCTGCAACCAATGTTAGGAAGGGAAGGCCTGGAAATGGCCCCTATAGAAGCCAGCATGCTAAACATACATAAGCCAGCCTGTGAACTGTGATGGATTTCGACAAACATGTCTGACTTCCCCCTGGAGTTCAGTTACAAGCATTATAGCAGAAGAAGGTAACCCATCCTCTCTAATTCAATTCTGACCTGATGATTGCAAAACTAATCCACCCTGTTGGCAATTTGGATTCTAATACAATGACTGAATAATCCTGTGCAAAGCAATCTAGCTTCAGGCAGGAAAGTTGCTGAATTACATCCCAGAATATCCAGTCCACTTTCTTGGCAATGGGGGCTGTGAATGCAAGTGCAAAGAGAGACTTGAAAATTGGGTTTTTTCTCTCTGCTGAGTAGTCTATCTGCTACGCCATGGAAGTTACTTATTACAAGAAGTCTATGGACAGGGATATTCTCAGAGCTGGTCTTTGGCACCTTGCCTCTTTGTTGTAAAGGGAGCCCGAATAACAGCCGAGTAAAGATATGTAAAGCCTATTATTAAGTGATGCAATGGATCATGTCCTGCTTGTAAAGGTACCTCTGTGTTCCCCCAGCAACTCTTCTAAACATCAGGGAGGGTTACATCAATAGCAGTGCAGATGCATTCACTGCAAGAGCCCTGGCAGTTTTAAACAGACAAAAGCCCGCTGAGTTTAGGATAGTGTCGGGGGTGGGGGGGGGGAAGGGGCGGGCGGGCGGGTGGGGCGGGATTTTTTGAATCCCGCTGCTGGCAGGCAGGCTGTGGAGGAGGAGGAGGAGGAGGAAGGCAGCCCACCCCGGGCGGGGGCGGGGGCCGGGAGCTGTCCTCTGTGCTGAACCCGCAGCCCGCTTCAAAGCGGCCTTCAGCCGCCGCGAGAGCAGCGCCTCGCGGGCGTTTCGTGTCGGGAGAAAACGAGCACGGCTGGAGGAGAAACAAAAGTGAGCCCACACTGTGAACTACGGAATCTCTTCCAAGTAGGTGAAGTCTGCTAAGACCAGCTGCGTGTTTGCACCCACAAGAAGCGGAGTATAGCTTAGAAGGAAAATGTCCTCTTGAAGCACAAGTCATTATCCTGTCCCTGTTAACACCTTCGCGCTCACTGGAGGGGCAGAGTACCATGTAAAATTGGATGGGCTGTGCATTCAGGGGCTATTTCCACCCATGTCAACAGAGATAACATGCAGCTATTAATAGCAGAAGAGGCCCCTACCAGATACTGGGTTTGGTTTATTATTTTCAAGTGAAGTTTAAAAAGAGCAGTCAGAAATGTACACCACACTGCCTGCGGTATTGACAGACATTCGGGATGCTGTTCTGCACCTACCCAGAAAACAGGTAAGCATATTTTCAACTTTAGCTTTGGGAAACTCTTACTACAAACTGATTCTTTCCTAAAACGCATGTTGTGTCCCACAAAGTTCTTTTTTTCTAGAACTGGTGATAGCACCTAACCCTATCCCCATAAAAGTCTAAATGTATTTTTTGGCAATAATCATATTCTGTATCCTTGTAATTTAATCAGTCAATCACTCAGTTCACCCACTCAACAGTAATAAGCCATTGACCCTGTGGTTTCAGACTGGATCAATGCTATGCTTAAGTTTTGGACACCTGGAGGCCTTGTGTGCGAATAGGAAGAAACTCTTTTAACTTACTTTAGACATGATCAATTTTTCCTCTGATGTGTTGATTACATTAGCAGATTGCTTTCCCTAGAAACCTTTGTCCAACAGCCTGCAGGCAATGAGCAGCATATGCTTAAGTTTCTTGCTGGAAATGGCATACTTAAGCCACTTGCTTGGGTATTTAAGGGGTTTTCAGGTGTATTATACAGTTCGTTGTTCTCAGTCTGATTCACCTGCAGAAATCTTAGCTGAATGTGGCCTGACAAGTGGCAGCATAGACACTACTGCCTACCGTGCCTCCACTACTGATGCTGTTGGCCGGACATTTCAGAGGTTTCATACTGCTGTCTCTTTGGACATACAGATGTTCCAACCTCCAGCGCTCCCAGCTTTTCCGAAACTCCATCTGAACCTAACACAATCAAAGAAGGAAACAAAAGGAATGAATGTAGAACTAATCAGATCTTTAAATGACTCCATTATAAAAGAGCAAGGAAAAAATAAAGATACCATACTACTGAGAAAAGCTGGCAATGCTTTAAACCTGCAGATATTATTGCTTCAAATTATCCAGTCATCTCATTAAGCCATTGTAGGGTATTCCATATTTAAAATAACGACAGCATTCACTTTTACTTGTAGAAATAAAGCTCTTTTATGCACCAGGAAATCTTATCTTCATTATTTTATTCTAAATTGTATTCAGCTGCAATACTGAATGTACTCTATGCCCTACCAGTACTAACAATTAACTTGATTTTGCTTATCAGCCATGAAATGACTGAAAAGACTGGCTTCCTGCTCAATACTGTCACCATAGGTATTCTTAAGAGTTCTGTTTTAACTTCTGTTTTGATTTAAACAGTGTTATGTCTTGGATTATTTTTGTTCTTTGAATATTTACAGGGTTTTTATTCCATACAAAAATGAAGATTTATTCAGAATTGAAAAACCAACAATTAAGCACGTTAAAGACTGTACTTCCAACCCCCCATCCCCCCACCCCCCGCTTTTTAAATAGCAATTACAATATCTCATTCCAGATACTAGCTTTTTTTAAAGCTACAAAATATGCTCATCCAGTCACAGGTTCTGGGTTACACTGTGTAACCTCTGTACTCATCTGGAAGTTTATCCAGGGTCTTGTAACTGCTAAACAAGAACAGAATTTAGATCTTCCTGTTCCACGGGCAAAGTTCTTGCCACTTGACTGAAGTAAGAACCTCCATTAGCTTTTAACACGTAAGGCAGAGGACATAAAATTGAACCTTTTTTACTCTAGAAAAAGGCAGGAGTGCAGCTACAGAAATTAATTCATTATGGTGTGTACTTCAGCCTGGAAGTAAATTCACTATAGATGGGTCACTCAAGTGAGCCTTCTCTGGAGAGTTCCTTTTTGTTTCCTTTTAAGGGTCCAGTACTGACCACCAAGAGACTGAATAGGTTGATAGCAGTTCCAGCGCAGGCTTGTCATCATACCCAGGCTGCTGAAACCTTCATACTCTGAGGGAAACATCCTAGGGAACCAGCTGTTGTATGTCTTCTCTGCTTGTTCATTGTGAAAAACTGAATCTGGGAGGCAGCCCTAAAAAAGGAGCAAAGCCTTACATAACCAATTGTCTTCCCTTGGTGGTTACCTCTAGCAGTGCTTGTCAGCTCTGGGCTACAGCCCTTGTACTGAATACTGTCCTGGTGGGAACCAGCTGCATCTCTGCATTTCTAACAACAGAATCTGTCCCTCCGGTATCACAACAAAATGGGTCAGAAGGAAAGATGCTGAGATAGAAGCTTCTGTTTTACCATGATAACTGTGGGTCATTGTGTCAAAAGCTGCACAAAGACACCAGAAAAAGACAGTATGTATGGCATAGCTTGGCGTAGAAGAATGAGGCAGAACAGCCTGATAAAGACAGAAAGGAAACAGTGAGATGCAGGGACCATACTGTCTGCAGGAGAAGAATTGACCGTATTACCACCCCAGTACTTGCTACCTTTGGTGGGCATGGAAAACAGCTGGTTTAATAGGCAGCACTGGGAAAAAGCAGTTGTAGACATTTACAGGCAGATCCTGAAAGAAAGCATGAACCTACTTACTGACAGAATAAGTCAATGAGTAATAGAAATGGGTATCTCAGAATCAAAGGGAGGAAATGAGTCTTCAGTCTGGCTGGACGTGACAGGCTGTATCCTAGGGCTACGATACAAATAGCCTGCGAGACTGAGATGAAGTGAATGACAAGACCTGAGCAAAAGACTATAGGAATGGATCTGAATGACAGAATATTAGTTTTCTCTCCAGAGGTTAGGAAAACGGTAAAGAACAGCTCTGCTGTCCATGTTGAACTGAGTTTTTTGCCTAGACAGCTGTGAATAAGGAATAGGTTAAGATTTATTTTGTAAAGAGGCAGCTCTTGAGCATGCAAGCAGATCTACAGATCCTTCAGCAAAATAATTAGCCTAGTAACTTCCATGTGTGGATAAGATACCCCAGAAATAAGCTATACAGGGAAAAGGGAACCAAGAACAAAGCTCCCATGAGGAAGGGGATGAAGGAAAATTTTTATGTAGAGTATTTTGAAAGAGAAAGGGAAGAGGTATGAGAACTTGGAAAAGATGGTCATGGGGGTTAAAGGTGGAGAAGGCTTCTCACAGAGAGCAGCTGATTGGGCTTAATGCAGCTAATGGGCAAGGATGTTGAGAGTGTGGCAATGAATCTGGAATCTGATTACAAAAAAGTTCAACTCTGGCAAAAAAGCATCTCAACAAATCACAGTGAAAGGAAAATAGGTCTGAAATGGGATGGAATGGAGCTGGTGGAGGCGTTCAACGGGTAGTCTGTATAGAGAATGAAAAGAGGGAAGATTGAGCAATAATTAAAAAAAATCAGGAGTTCTGGAGTCAGGACAGATTCTTTAAGGTAGAAGGGAGTGACGTGTACTTCCATTGTGATAGGAAGGAGGCAAAAAGGAGAAGCAAGACTACAGAGAATGAAACCCAAACCAGCTTAAACTAATTCTGGTGGAAAGAGGCAGCATCTCTGTGGTTTAGAATATTTCTTATAGAAAGCATCACTAACTGCAGATAAACTGGTCATATTAAGCCCAGCTCATTTTGCAAAAAACATTGGTGATAACAGGCAATCTGATGAGACCATGCTGTTGGCTTCAGAGCAGTATCAGAAAAAATCCAGAATCTTTCAGGTGAAATATAACTGAAATATGAACATATTTTAATGTTTTTCCATAAGTAGATACTAGAAAAGGACATTAATATCACTTCTAGTTTCATTTCTACTCTTGATCTGGCACCAGGACTTGCAAAAAACTTTCATTTTGTATGGTTAAGAAAAAAGAAAAGGAGTCAATGAGTCACAGACAAAAATAAAAATATAGACCATATTGCAAACAAGGATAGTCTTTGGGCACATATAGTCTGTCAGAAGAAAAACAGTTTCTCATTTAGTTTAGGAAA
Organism: Harpia harpyja; assembly: GCF_026419915.1. Taxonomy (NCBI): domain Eukaryota; kingdom Metazoa; phylum Chordata; class Aves; order Accipitriformes; family Accipitridae; genus Harpia; species Harpia harpyja. Next base: position 23,221,181 of record NC_068952.1, read on the forward strand.
GAAATAGAAGAGACTTGACCTAATCAAACTCTTTACATGGATTTATTTTATGGATGCTGATGACTGGGCTTGACAAAATCCTTCTCCCTTCTTCTAACAAGAGTTTGAACAAGCAAAATAATTCATCCTAGATTGTCTGCCAGCTTTCTGTGAAGCTGAGCACATTGTGGTTAGATTTTACGAATTACATTACAAAGGCAAGAGAACTATAGCAACAAGAGATTTGGAGGACCTCTTAGAAACGTAGGTATGCTACTTCACAGTAAGTTCCCTCAAATGAAACAAGCCTACCTGTTTCAGGGTTTGTAACAAAGTTTGGGCTGTGATGTAACTTTGCCCTTGTATCACATGGAGGAAATTATTGGGCATTACTCATGAGAGGCCCAGCTGCAGCTGCACAGGGGATGTATGAGCAAAGGCCAAAGTGAATCAAAAGAAATACAGGATGCACCAGCAGAGGGTGCTGCATTTCAGGATTGAAGTACACCTGTAAAGCTGTACAAGGGATTTGAAACAAATATTGTCTAATTCATGCTTGAGCAAAGCCTGCTGCTGCCCACCTCTTACTTTTGTAAGCAGTACAATTAACACATTCACTTAAACAAAATCTTAGCCACAAGCTACAAAAGTGAAGTCTCCTGCAGGGCTTAATTCAGGTGCCTGCTGCTTTTCTGTTGACTCCAACCTGGCCATAATGACACAAGTAGAACATTTTTCCATTGATTCCAATTCCTTGATGAGGCCTATCTCTCAACTGGTGATCTTGAATTACCATGTCATGTTTAAAAGTAGATTTAGCATGAGTGTAAAACACTTTGATGTGCATTGAACTTAATAATGGGCTGCCAAATTAATAGTGTTTGCTTCCTTTGAAAACCTGGCTGCTGACTGAAGGAATAATAATAATAATCACTTAGAAGGTAACATTAAAGATTCCTGCAATAGTGATACAGAGTAATACTCTTTCCCCCAACAGGGCTGGGATTCAGCAGAAGCCATAGAAGATGGTACTTGCAATCAGTTAACTCAAAGCCCTGGCTACACTTCTTCTGGGCCTGTGGGAGAGCTCACCACTCCATGAAGTTCAGTTTGAATGAGAGAGTGATGATGTCTTCAAGTAGCTGGGCCACAGGGAAACCAAACAAAACTGAACTAAATGGGCATTAGCCAAGAGGACCCTCCAACCTCAGCAGCTAGCTGAGCTCAGTTCTCAGAGTAAAACGGGCTCTACTCTGACATTCACCAACACAAGCAAGCAGCTCTATGAGACAGATTAAGAAGAGCAGCTATAGTTCTTAATAAAAGAAAAGCTCCAGCAGGGCAAACTATACAATTGCGAGCACGACAACTTGCAAGATTTCGTGTCTGCAAATAGTGGCCCTGAATTATACTGCCTGAATTCCTTCCAACAACATTTGTCTGAGGACTTATCCTGTGTAGCTGTACAGAGAAGGGTCTGTAAAAAAAGTAAAAGTCCTGAGCAAGGACAGTTTAGCAGTTCAAGACCATTTTTAATTTCCTTTTCCTATAGTGAATGCTGATAAGGCAAACTGGAACAACTAGCATCTCTCTTACCTCATTATTGATGAAACAGTAGAGAATTGCAACCATCAGCCCCTGAAATCAACAAAAACCAGAAGAGCAGTGAGCAGAGCAGTTTCCTTGGTTTGCCAAACAAACTTGCAGAGGGCTAGAGGCTCTACACTGGCATGTCCCATAGAAGACTGAAAGATGGAGACAATTTGTGGTCCCTGGCAGCTCTGATGGCAGAGGATAGGTTTGACCAAACTATGTCTCAAAGCACATGACCTTAGGAAAAAGGAGTTACTGTTTTCTTCAACCTATTATTTTTTTCTAAAGATTCCTTTTCCCTTCTTTTTCCTTACCTGGTTTCAAGTTATAAACACTTTGTAAGTGAACAATTCATAGGGATCTTAAATACAGCTCTGTGCTTGATAAACAGAAAATGAGTGGGTGAGCAGGGAAACTAGAAGAGTAACGATTCCCTTAGACAATGAGACTCTTTTGAAAAGGCCTTACCTAAGGCAACAGCTAAATAAAAATCACAGTAAACCTACATCCTCCTCACATGCAGTTACAGCTGTAGACAGCTACCTTTCACAGCACAGATTTTCCAAGGATCAAAACCACTGGAGAAAGCACAACATTTGCTTTCAGCAATGCCATTATACAATTACAGAAAATCACAATTTCATTATTGCCTTGAGGTGTCCCATAGGAAGCAGATATTCATACATGGGTAGGAATACCAGTTTATTGTAGTATATTTAAGACACTGAAAATAAAAGTAAGCGACACTAACATCTAAGTTGACTATTAAAAATTAGTCCTCATACTTTCCCTTCCACTGTCATAATCCTGTAACATCCAGTGCTAAATTGAGAAACACAAAGAACAGGGAACATGCAATGAATGAGAGAGAAAGCAGGTCCCCAAACAGCAGTCAAAAAATATCTCATGCACATGGGCACAGTGTGAGAGCTACCTGGAAGGAAGCAAAGGAGAGCTCAGTAAAAAGTTTCACAAAGCGCAGCATCCCTCTGGCATGCTCGTCAGTAATAAAGGCAAAGATGACCTCATGGGTCCCCAGCAGCGGGATCAGAGTCAACGTAGACTTAGCCAGCCTAAGATCACAAAGAAAGAAAAAAATACAATGCCACTGAGTAGATCATTCTTGATCCCAATGATCACTGGGAGTCACTGTTTTTGCATTCTGCTTCTGACACACTGTCAACTCAGGTAAGTCACTGCACCACTTTGTGTTGCAGGGTCCTCCTTCAGAGGCTGCAGGAAAAAAAAAAAAAATCCTCAAAATAACCTTAGTAGGTTTCAACATGCCACTCCATTGCAGACCACTTGCTGCTGAGAGCAAAGCTCTGTATTCAGCTACTGGCTGTATTTCACCTGGAAAATCTTCCAAACTCAGGAGGAGGCCATGTGCTTTCTTGTACCCGAGATGTCTTCTTGTGTATCCTTTTCCCCATCTGTAAGTGGGAAAGATGACCAAAACCTACCTTGTTGATAGCCTGAAAGAAACAATCTATCAATAATTGGAATCTTTTAAAAATACCCTGGCAAACGGAGGAGTACTTGCTATTCCTTCCCACATCTGAGGTGTGTTAAATCTTCAAAACACTGTAACTAACCGTAAATGCAGAACACATTGTAAAAGCAGTTAAACTGTCTTAAAAGTGAGCGATCGCTCTGTGATTTAAATGGCAAGTTCAAAGACACAGCTAGCAAAGGAAAAAAGACAAACTAACCTGAAATAAAACATTTTTCAGCTGTGAGAGAGCAATGCTCAGGGATACAACAACAGGAAAACATTCACAAGAATGGTCCTTTACTCTCTTTTGATAGACATACGTGCTAGCCACCCAACAGCATAATGAAAGATACCTGAGCCTCACATGGGAGTTTATAGGGCTATCCTGGGCCACAGAAACTATCAACATCTCACAACAACATGTCTTGAGACAATTTGGTAGCTACAAAACCACTCAACTAGCAGGGCTGTCAGTAGATCTTGTGTGCCCTAAGGCTGTTGGCTGCTATTCTGAATCATGTAATCATTCAGACTGGAAGGGACCTCTGGAAGTCTCTGGTCCAACTCCGGTTCACAGCAGGTTGGTTACTTAGGGCTGTGTCCAGCCAAGTTTTGAGTATCTCCAAGGTCCTCCACAGCCCCTCTGGGCCTCTCTTCCAGCAACTGACCACACTCACTGTGAATTTTTTTTTCACCTCTGACATGAAATTGGAATTTCTCTTGCTGTAACTTGTGACCTTGTTCTTTCATTATGCACCTCTGAAAAGTCTCCATCTCTATCTCCTATATAACCACCATTAGGTAGCTGAAAACTGCAATTAAACCTTTGCTTAGTCTTCTGTTCTCCAGACTGAATAAACCCAGTTTTCACCACCTCCTTCTATGTCACCTGGTCCAGCCCCTGAACTAGCTTGGTGAAAAACTGATACAAGTCCCATGGGGTTGGAGGGACAGGACACACTGTCTTTCTTGTACTGGGGAGCCTCAACCTGGACATCAGAAGCAGTCTCACAAGTGCTGAATGGAGGGGATGGCCACTTCCCTTTGACCTTCTGGCTATGCTCTTGCTAGTGCAGCCCAGGATGCAGTCAGCCTACGCTGTCACAAGGGCACACTGCTGAATCATTGTCCTCCAGCATCCCTGGGTCTGTAAAGTTGCTTTCTCCCCAGTCAGTAGCCATCCTGTACTGCTGCATGGGTTTACTACATACCAAGTGCAAGGCTCCTGTCAGCCCATCCACTGGCCTGCCAATGTCCTGTATACACAAGGACCAAGGGCTGGTGAATCAAAGCAAGTATTGAAATTGAGCAGTTTACACATACAGGTAAGCAGAAGTACAGATCTCTAGTGGATCTAGGCAGACCATTGCATTAGAAGTGGGACTTGTTTAAACAAGCAGCTTACCAGCAAGTCTTGTGATGGAGGCTCTGCTCCACCACCACCTGCCTGAGATAAGAGGTAGAAGTGGGAGGCTGACACTGAATTGGCTCTGGAGACACCACTTGCATAAAAAAGGGGAGTTGTGTAGGTGTACAGCAATCCCCTAGCTTATTTAATGAATGCTAATTTTTCTAGATGGGATATTTGGAGAGCTCTGCCTTAAACAGGAAGCCATACAAAGTGCTATGAAAAGGCTTCCTGGGTAATTAAGACCTCCCTAAAAAAAATCCTTTCCCTGAGCAAGGGGAGAAGTTTCTCCACAACTCCAGTCCTTCTGCAGAGAGAAGGGATTTGCTGCCATACTGAACAGTGAGCTCACTCTCTTTGTCAAACGAATGAGCAACAAGAGACAGGTGAAGGAAAGACTGGCCTGAGAGCAAAACACTTTTCTCCTTTCTATACACAAACGTATCTAAGCTAGTGACTTTCTAGGGCACCTAGACTGGTCCTTTTTTAAAACAACACATTCTAATACAGCATTTCTGCCTTCCCTCCACCCAAAATCTTTTCCACCACTGTCTTTGAGCAGAAAAGAAGGGGGGACAAAAAATTCTGATACAGGAATCTCTGACTACTGGTCTTGTTATCATCAGAAGCATACCAACGAACTGAACTCCTTTGGGTAAAAGACTTCCCCAAAGCTTCTGGCTATAACCACCAACCTCCAGACAGACCACCAAGACTATAGTCTTCATCAGTGAAGAAGGCTGTGTTGCTGGGTAAATCCTTTTCTGATAAAGCCTTTCTGTTTACACAGCAGATTTTTGAACATGCAACATGAAGAAATGAATGTACATGCACATCTGAGAAATGGCTCACCTGCATCAAACCTTCCTGCTGCTCGCAGAAGTCATGAGGGCAAGGGCTTTCTCCCTTGACAGAGTAAATTTACAGACTTTTAAATGGCTTCAAGCTATCAGAACTGGAAAATCCTACCTTTGTCAATCCATTCCTTTCATGTACCTCCTTGCCTACTTCCATTTTGATGGGCATGAAGTGTCAGACCACCATATGACATACCTGCATTTTATGTCAGTTTTACACATCAGATTAGCCTGTAGTTTGGAGATGATGATGCATATAACTCTGATAAAGATCAGGAAATTTACCTGGAGAAATTAAAGAAGGATTTATATCATTATCAAGAAACAAGTGTGCTTAAGTGTTCAAAAAAGCTGGTTTGTGTATGCATGTGTAGGTCCCTGTGCATCCTCCTACTCTGCAGCTACAGAATTTGCCATGGAACTCAACTCCTTGCTAAGGACCTGTGCTCTAAATACATCCTCTGTGAGTGCCCAAGTCACCTTTGAAAATGCAGGCACTTCACTAAAAAAAGCAGGGGAGCTTACCTACATCTCTGGGGAGTGAGACATAGTAAAGCTGTGGGCTGGCCCATTTGCCTTGTTTGGAGGTCTGAGACTGACACAGTATTGTGGCTGCAGAACGTGGCATTTCTCCACAATGCCACACCATTTGTTGCTCTTCTGTAGCCCAGTACCTGGAACATTATCTTCTGCCTCCCTGTACCACCTGCCATAGCTTTCTGCACACAAGGGAGTTCACTGGATTGCTGTGGCATGCTGTTTTGTTATCATGTGCTGCCACTGCAACATGACAACATGTAGCCAAATTAAACAAATAAAATGCTAGCTGGGAATTCCAGTGACAGAAACCAATTTGGTTTCATAAAATCACATTTCTGAATGAAAATGTCAATACCCTCAAAGGTTATTAGCCTTTGGACATGCACAACAGCCATATGCACATCTGCTCTTTGTACTATATCATGTCCTATTCTCCTGGAAATCTGCCAGCTCGCTGCACGTGCCCCATACTCACCCCAATGGCGATGAGAATGGGCAGTCTGATGATTAACCAGTAATTCATGTTATAGTTTCTGGTCCAGCAACTAGGAAGACGACAAAAAGAAGGGTACAAGAAGAAAAAGCTTCAGTACATTACTAAAATCTCCCGCTTTTCATTCTGTCACAGCAATGCAGATGGAAAACAATATTGAGGACTAGATACCAGGAAAGCACATCATGCTGACATGGAAACAGATGCAGTTACTTCTTAGAAATACTGAATGCTTTGTACTGTTGCAGCTATCATAATCCAACTGGGTACTACTTGCCGGCCATTCTTGCCCACTAATGGCTAGCTATCCTCCACAATTTGCTATGAATTATCATCAGTTAATTGTGAAGATTTACTCCATTAAAACCAAGGTCAAATTTGTCATGTGGCTGAAAGGAGATGGGGGGAGTCTGTTTGAGTCAGACCTTTCCTGCCTGGTTCCTATCCTCCACTTTCTGCATTATTTTTTATTGCTCTTCAGTCTCCAGTGTCAGGTCATTTTATTATTTAACTGTTAGCTCTTTATCCCATTATCTACCATCACTTTTCTTGTATCAATATTTAGATCAGTCATCTATTTTATTTGTCCTTATTAAGGCAGCAAACTCCAGCTCCTTCAGTGTATATGTACAGGTTTCAGGCCCAAAGGGAGTTTCAAAACTTATAAGCAAGTAAAATCAAAGATGGGAGCAATAGTTCCCAACTTTTGTTGGCCAGCTGAGCTCTCTGCCAAGTAAGTAACATGCTGCAGGCAATATAATACTTCACTGTCCCCATAAGTCTTATTTTAGCTTTTTAAATTCCTGTGTCCTTGAGCAATATTGGAGAACAATCACAAGAAAAGTGATGCCTGAAAGCCACAGTTTTGGATCACTGGTTCAAAGTGAACTTTACACTGGGGGGTTTGTACATCTAGTTCTTTTAAGTCCCACCCTGGCCACAGCCAGCCACCACTGACTGTATGATGGGCCATGTGTGCGCACAACGGCCCGGGTGTTGGGGCAGTGTTCATATGCCACTTCCCTTGTTGCCGCAGAGACAGCATTCTTAATATTTCTATGAAATAACTTTGTTAGCCTCCTGCCAAATTGCTCAGCATTACTCAAAAGCAACAGTCATCAGTAAAGCCAGCAGGCATAAAACTATGAAACAGCACTACAGACAACATAGGTTCCTTCACAAAACAAGTTTCTCTTCATCTCCAAATCTCATCTGCCAAAACATATATATGCTCAATTTTCCTTAAGGTTTCTTAACAGGCCTATGAACCTTCAGCTTGGGTGATGTTGATGGAGAGTAAACCCTCCCCAACCTTGTAACGGGACAGTCAACCTGAGAGAAACTAGCAAACCATGCAGCACGTGGAAGGGATCCATGCTACAACAACACACCCACACGTGCTCACATACTAGAGAGGAAAGTGAAGCACCTTGGCTGTGGCAATTCCACATTCCCTTGCAGGTACTACAAGCCTGGGAAGGGCTCAGGATTTCATTTTTCCTTTCAATCTCAGTTTAATGCATATAACAAGCATATTATTGCAACCAGCAGCTCCACAACCTACAATTCAATTGTATTTTAGATACCAGAGAAAAAGGTGTACATATTGTATGCAGTCAGCATACCTGAGCTGCAATCTGAGTAACAGAAGAACTGCTTAATTGGTACACGTGACTGGGAGCCAGCTTCATGGAGCCTTTAAAATTAATTTTATTTGAACCTCTCAAGACCAGCAGGATAATAGGCATGGCTGGAAGTGGAGTTCTAATTTTCTGACTAGCTGCAGTGGAAGCAGAGGCAATTTTAAAATTTCCTGATAATGACAGAGGCTGAGAAATGATTCTTTACATTAACTCTGCTACATTTCTCTGTGTATTAATTTGCTTCCTGTGGCACACAGCAGTTTTAGCTACTTTTAAATTTATACAAATATGTGCAATAAAAAAGCCATTACAGCCCAATTAAAGTGTCACAGCTATTAGAGTGCCCAGAAAATAAAATTGATAGATCTGTACATGATTTCTTGTCCATTTGTTCTTTCTGGGATTGCCACACTGATAAATACACCAACATCTATTGTGATTGGGATCTATCCCTGCAGTTTGCTCAGCACCACTCAGAAGATGCTTGGTAACTAATGGCTTCAGAGCTGTGAATAGAGAATTGGTCCAGTGAAACAAATGCTACTGATAAGTTTCTGCCTTTGCTTACCAATCTGGTATGCTTTTTCTAAAAATGAAAACACTAAATTTTTACCTTGAAGAACAGCTGAATGGCTCCATTTTTTAAAAAGTTTGTAGGCTGGCTGTCTTGCTCCCATAATTAGTTGCAGATAGAAACAAAGATGTGTAAGTATCAGCTCTTTAGGCACAGTCTAATAACTAAGAAGTACAGCTTGCCTTTAGTTTTATTTGTAATCTAGAAAAAGTCTTTTTCAATAGCTCAACTTTTTAAAACAGCAGCTGCCTTCTAAAGGAGTTTACACGTGCACATGTAAGGGAAGAAGGAGCCAGTCTCCAAGTAAGTCTTGCAGGCTTCAGTCCTTCATTCAAATGGCTACGTTCACAGGACTGCCTCAAATTCCCAGCCCTGACCACATTTACTTCCACTCATTCCTCATAGCCAGGGAAGTACTTAAGTCACAAATGAAATTTAGAGCCTGCTGCACATCCATGGTGACAGCGCTATGGCAAACGGCAAGAAAGATATCCCTGGCTGCTCCAGCAAATGCCCGCCCAAGGCACAGAAATCTTGCCTTTCAGAGAAGCTGCTACATGTGGTTATTTATTGCTGTATTTTACAAATATTTATACAAGATTTAGAAAATTCAATAAGGTACAAAATTGCCCCTTTTAAGGTCCGCTGAAGGCAGTGAGTGACAGTTTTCCTTAATAGAAAACATAAATCAGCTCTGAGCACTACATAATATAGGAGGCTCAGCATGAGCACTTTGAATACATTTTCTACATCAATGGGAAGATATGTCCACAGAATGTCGCCTGTTCGGAGGCCGTGTGTTCTCTATACCTATTCTGGCAATTTCAACAAAACTTGCAATACATCAGTACAGCCACAATCTTGCTACAGAATATTACCAAGTCAACCTTGAAAAGGAAAGTCAGAAAATCCTAGCATTGCTTAAGCCAGAAAAGGCAGCTTTGACTGAACTTGCTCAGTACTATGAAAGACTCTAAAAAACCCTGGTTCTTAATACTCAGGAACACCAGAAAAAAGTCTGGGGGTGGCTCTGACTACACTGAATTTTCACATTGCAGCATCTCTCCAGCAAGGATTGTGTCTGGGGGGTGGGGAAAAATGGGGGGGGGGAGGGGGGAGAAAAAAGGACCCTCTACAAAAGTGCTGGCTGGGTTGTTGGGAAACTAAGTAAGAGGAAGACCCAATACCCCATGCAGCGCTACAGGCTTGGGGAAGAGTGGCTGGAAAGCTGCCTGGCAGAGAAAGACCTGGGGGTGCTGGTTGACAGCCGGCTGAATATGAGCCAGCAGTGTGCCCAGGTGGCCAAGAAGGCCAATCGCATCCTAGCCTGTATCATAAATAGCGTGGCCAGCAGGAACAGGGAGGTGGTTGTTCCCCTGTACTCGGCACTGGTGAGGCCGCACCTCGAGTACTGTGTTCAGTTTTGGGCCCCTCACTACAGGAAAGACATTGAGCTGCTTGAGCGTGTCCAGAGGAGGGCAACCAAGTTGGTGAGGGGCCTTGAGCACAAGTCTTACAAGGAGCGGCTGAGGGATCTGGGGCTGTTTAGTCTAGGGAAGAGGAGGCTGAGGGGAGATCTTATCGCTCTCTACAACTACCTGAAAGGGGGTTGTAGTGAGGTGGGTGCTGGTCTCCTCTGTCAGGTGGCTGGAGATAGGACAAGAGGAAATGGCCTCAAGTTGAGGCAAGGGAGATTTAGGTTAGATATTAGGAAAAATTTTTTTACTTAGAGGGTTGTCAAACATTGGAATGGGCTGCCCAGGGAAGTGGTTGAGTCACCATCCCTGGAGATATTAAAAAAGCGAGTGGACAGGGTACTCCAGGGCATGGTTTAGGGTGCATGGTTAATGGTTGGACTCGATGATCTTGAAGGTCTTTTCCAACCAAAATGATTCTATGATTCTATGAATAAATAGTACATTTAGAATAAAAAGGAAATAGCATAAAGTTATTTATTTCATCACAAAGAAAGCTACCCAAATATTTCCAGGCAGTCACTGTCACTAAGAAGAGGAAGCCACTTTCCTCCCTTTTGTTTTTTAAAAAACAAACCAACAAACTACAATGCTATTTGGTACACAAAGCATATATAAAGGCAATTTTTCAGAACAGCCACTAAGTTAAAAGTGGACAAAAAGTATTTTGTGTTTTGCAGCAGTCTTGTGTGTGGTATAGTTGACTTCAGCAAGACTAACATAAGCAGACAGAGGATGGGCCTTTATTTTAAGAAGATCTAAATAACGGAAGCTTTAACAAGAACAGGCAATCACATGTGTGCTGCTAGGCATAAGCTAACCACTACAAATCGGAGGCAGAATCCTGTGGGAGGTTTTTGTCTTCCTCAGAAGCACGACTGTAAAGGCTACTGCCAAAGGCACAGTATCAGGAGCGGTCTTGGTTGGGTATGATGACTTCTACTGTTGATAATGTAACTACAGAAAAACAAAACATACCTTCCCTTGACCTGCAAAAAGATAGATTCGTTCAGACATGCAGAAAGTTCTGATCAGAAAGAAACATATGCTCCTTTCTGAAATGTTATGCGAGACCTTCAGACAAAATAGAAGCAATTATGTGAGGTTTCAGCACATTGCCAAAGCAAACCACACTGAACAGAAAGCAAACAATGACCTGCTGGTGCACACGTACAGCACAAATGAGGTAGCTAGAAAAATCAGAACTAAACCAACCCATCATCTTCATAAAGGTACTTGACAGTTCCCCAGAGGATAACAAACAGCATTGGCACACCTGGGAAGAAAGGAGACAAGGTTGACACTGACATTGAGAGACAGGGAAAAGCAGAGAGAAGGACAAACCCCCCACATAATGATGAACAACATGATTAACTGGTGGCAAGGTTGCAGCTCCTGCCCAGCGCAGATGGCTGTCAATGGTAGGAGGAGGAATCTAACCTGCAAGTAACTAATGCATGTAATTCACTTTGGGCCCCCACCTAGCTCCTAATAGGCATGAAAAATGAACAACAGACCATTGCCCCCATACTTGGTATATGCCAGCTTTTCCGTGGAAAGTTTCACAGAGGGGCCAAGGGAACGAAATTTCTGGAAGCTGTGCTAGCCTCTGTATTCATGCTAGAGAGGAGCGCAGTGTGCTCTGACCTAAGCCTTTCCATCCACATTTCTGCCTGTGGGTCAGCTACACTGTATTCAGGCAGCACCAAGCTCAGGCTGTCTCTTGGCATCGGGCTGGAGCACACTCAGCCCCACGTACCCCCAACGGCAAAGGGGACTATGGGCACATGACACATAGCAAGCATGCTCAGGCCTCCCCCGCAGAGAAGTCCCAAGTTTGGGCTGCGGTACTGGCATGGACTTGAGCAGCTGCAGCAAAGACAGCAGATGTATCTGGTCTTGGGAAGAGGCTTGGTCCTATGCTTACCTGACAGTGCGTGTGCTACAGTTGGTCAGTTTATCTGGGGTGTAAAGGGAAGAGAGAAAAGCCAAATAAGCTGGCAGTCATTACTTGCTTTACAATGTCAAAGGCTCTCAAATTAATTTAGTTCATTTATGAAATGCCTAGGTCTTGAAAAATAATTTTAAAGTGCGTCTACCAACCAATACTCAATACAGGGAATGCCAAAAAAGCCCACAAGGAAGGAAAGCACGTTGAGACTCAGTGAGCAGGATGGGGAATTTCTGCCTGAGGATGAATCAAGATGGTCTAATTCCTCTGTGTACCTCCTTGGACAGTGTCTGATGATGTATGTACATTGTATAGGAAGGGCAACATTTAATGTGCTTTGTTATTCCATTCTTAAGAACCAAAACGTTAAGGGACCACAAGAACATCAGTGTGCAACAGTAAGCACTGCACAGGGCAAATACACAGTTTCTGACAGCAGAAGCCACAGGGAAATCGGTGATCTCTTGCAGTCCGAAAATCTACAAGCAGTATCTGTAATGGGTATTATCTGTAAAAACCTTCTGTCTTGTTATACTGTATTCTTCCTCTAGTATCAGAATAGCTAAATACTACAGACACAAAAGACCAATTAATTCTCCTTAATCAGTTAAAAAAAAAGAGAGAATAAAGAGCAGCAAGAAAAAAAAATACCAATAATTAGAATAATAGCAAAGATAATGAATTGAGTGAGATCATTGGGGCAAGTGGTTGAACATGTTCCACGGATGTACTTGGTACCGAGAGTACACAATATTTTGGGAGCAAAGTTACTGAGAACTCCATGCTGCTTTGATAGTGGCATAAGAGGTTAAGAACAGGCTCATTACAAATCACTTCCAAACACAAATAAGCCTTTGATTCAGAGAAACTAATTACAGTTTGAATTATTCCTTTCTTGACTTTGCTGAGAATTAAGACATCTTAATATGAAACTTACAGGATAAGACACGAACACTGGGAGCACAAAAGTGGAGGGAACCGATATATCGAGTGATAATGATAACGATTTGTGGATATCTCCATCTTCTGGATATGTCAGAAATCTCTCCATATTTAATCACATTACTTGACATTTGAATTGAGAATCTGATATTAATATTATATTTCAAAAGAGCCTAGCTAGAGAGAGGCTGGTATTATTGAACTGCATCAGTATCCTGCTATGCAAATGTTATACAAATTAATAGGCAGCGTGTACAAGGTGACTTGTTCAACATCCTCTGCCCACTCCCATTTGTGATGCAGGGCCCTGGTGCCTTAGTGTTGCAACACCATCAGTCACATTGTTTTCCATGCTAGCAATACACATTTAATCTGAGACACAAGGACTTAACAGTACAATACATACATGTAAGCTTTGAACATCAGTGCAAATTCTACATGCATACCATCTGACATCTACCAAATTCACAAAGTCTTGTCCTAAGAAATGGGTGACTCTGAACACTGTCTGGGACACACTCTCAGCAGATGGGAATGCATCCAGTTTTCCAGAGTCCTAGTCAAGATCTAAAGAGGAGGCTGCCCCAAGAACATTCCCTAATCCACCTCAAAGTCTGCAGAAGTCATTCACAACAGCAAAAGAGCAAGTCTGCAGCACCTCTGCAATAATTTTAGTTTGCAAGGATCACTGAGGCTCTCCATAGATTAATTTACAATCTTGATACCTAAATAACCTGCATTAATTGGCACAAATGCAAATATTATTCCGGTTACTTCATTCAGTCAAGAGAAGTTTGGCTGACTTGAGCAGGCAGTGGAAGCAAACTGTATACAACTCCTTGAATAAACTCTACAGATGACTATCATTCATTAACAGAATCAGCATTGTGTTCCAGTCCTGGGCTCCCAACATGCAGCTGTTTTGGTGCATCTGACTTTCAGTCCTATACTTCTTTCTCTTGCTGCTGCTATTCAAAGAATATCAGATATCTGAGAAAAAACTGCACCCGTTTATAGGATGCACTTATTTAAAATATAGGCTGAACTCTTCCTGGTTTTGCTCTTTGTTATACAGAAAGCTCTGGGATCAATCTTTGCCCAGATTAAGTAACCACAGAAAGGTGTCTGAATTCTGGAAATGGTAACGTCTACTTTTCTCTGTACTACATCACTGCTGAAGATGCCAGAAACTGCAACAGCCTGCTCATAATAGCTTCTGCCTTGTTAATTCTCTCAGGCTGATAACTGACCAAAATTCTTTGAACACTACATGGTGATTATGAAATCTGTCAAGTGTACTAGGAAATAAGCATACCTACAGCTCAACTAATAAAGTTCAACTTCAAATGACAGGGCACAGGGCATCTGAATTATAGGCTGTAATAATAATATATATTATAGATGATGAGAAAGTAACGGAACTGCCAAATCAACATCTTAACACCCCACTGCATATATAAGCAGCATGACTTACTTATTTTCACTCTAGCTTACATATTCTACACCTGGACAGGTATCTGCATAGTAAGGAAAAAAAAAAAAAAAAGTTGGAAAACCAGGCATTATCCAGAATGATAATACGATGGGGTAGGTTAGAGAAGGAAGCTGTGAGAAATTCTGCACAGGAACCACTGTTTGGTTGACATTTTCACAGTGCTCCACTGTCCCTAATGAACAGAGAAGAGAGCAATTTGTGGAGCTGCTAGTGGAAGTTACCATGCCCTGATAACAGCATGTAGAAATCAGTCTCTTTGTTTAATGAGTCCGAGATATTTTGGTAACAGAACAGAAAAGCTCAGGCTTGTTCTGGAGTCCATTAAGTAGCAGGTACCATGAAAGGTGTCACCGGGTGGTGCTGTTCCATGCCAGCTTCTTTCCCCTACCTTGAGGTGCAAGCAAGCGTTCATTCTTACAGACACACGGTATTTCTAGCTTTGCATTGTACCACATTTTACATAAAGGCAATTTCAGGGAAGAAAGATGTATGAGGAGCAAGAGAGGCTCCCCTCATCCTCACGTGCTGATTAGAGATTCTTCCTGAAGTAAATTTGTCTCTGTAGGACCAGAGCACTGCCATTCTGCCTTAAATGATCCTTAAATGAGGACATATTCCGAATACAGCATTTTAGGACTCATGAGTTTGTGTATAAGCTCATATTTCAGATGACATCACTGGTTTCCATCTGGTGAGAAGTTCAACCTCCAAGACAATCAGGCACACAAACCAGAATGACCCTATTGCTGCCGGAAGAACCCTGATCCTCCTCTTTCTCTCAGAAACCATCCAGGGTGGTCTGACTTGATCAACTGCTTGACATACGAATGCAGGAAGTATGTGATGAGGAACTGAAAGAAGTGATAAACACGTCTAGATGTAAAAAGACTAAGGCACTGAAGATGTGAGAAGAAAAGATGAAATGTTTTTCTTTCTAAGAAAGGAAAAGCATGAAAGAGTTTAATCCAGAAGACAAAAAGTGAAGAGAATTAAGAGAAACTCCTGACAGACGTATTTCCTACCAAGATCAGTCTGGACACAAAACCTATTTTCACATCCTTGACTGAAACACAGTTTTCATTTGAAAACACACAAGAAGTGGTCAGTGCAATGAATGCATCCTGTTGCTGCTACACTGAGTTCATACTGTCGGCTTCAGAGGGAAGGTTTCTTACTGGCTGTGTTCCAGTCAGATCTTCCTCACAATCAGGATGTGGATTTTGACACCCTAGCCAGGCTTCCTGCCTTTAATAGCTTCATTCCCTCAAAGTATTCTTCCTTAGAGCAAGTTTGGATTGCCAAGGCTTGGAAAGAAGGGGATTATTTATTTTTTTATGGCAGTTTTCCTGCTGCAAGTGCAGCTGGGTCTAAAATTGCCACAGAAGCTCAGAGAACATTTAGCTTTTTATTAACATTTTCTTCTTAGCCTTTAGTGCTGAAAATTGTCTCCTGTCATTCTTCCTGCCTAGATGTCACACACAGTCACTGTGGGATGTTGCTGCTGTTTCCCCACTCCTCCCTCCTGCCTGCTTCTGAATGTGATCAGGTCCTTTTTCCACTAAAAGCTGCTGCAAGATGCATACAACAGCATTACAGTATAAACTGCTCTTCTCCAGAGACCACTTTATACAGCACTGACACAGCTGCTTGAAGTCAATGTCAAGCTCAGCGACTCTTCACTTGGGCTCAGACACAATGAACACTGAGTTGGTGTTCTGGACACCCTGATTAAGAGCAGTCTGCATATTCCGAGAAACAAACAAAACAAAAAGATAATCATCTTCATCTCCATAGTGACATTGTTTTCTTTCCCCCTTCTGCAAATCTTTTGCTGTCTCTAGAAGGTGAGATCTGTGGTCAAGGATTTCTCTTATGCCAGAGGAAGGAAGCACCAGGTACCAGCAATGTATAGCAACAGATTTTTTTTCTGCAAGTGATAATGACTATCTGAATCAACATCCTGTTTAGCTGCTGTTGTGCTGATCTCCACGCTGAAAGGAAAAACTCATCTACCTGCTCTGCCATTAGCCTATTAAGAATTTTGTTTGTTGATGCTGTTAGTGTTTCTGCTTTTTTTTTTCCCCCCATCAGCTTTGAAAATGGCATAAACCGTTGTTTTTGCAGTAGGATATGTGGAACTCAAGGTTGACACAAATGTATGAAAGTCTGCTTTTACAAAGAAAAAGAAGACATAAGCAAGACATTTCCCACATTAAATGAAATAGGAAAAATTTAACACTGCCATCTCAAAGCCTAGTATGGCATGAAATCTCAGCAAGGAAGTGGCCATTACAGGAATACAGTTACCTCACAAGTAATCAGGAAGGTTTATAGAATCCTATTAATATACATGAAGTTGATATAAGTGACTGCCAATTTCTAAAACTACATTGGTTTCCTTAGGTCTGTCAAGCTTTTATAACTTTTCTAGCTTTTGCAAAGTACAATAACACAAGACAAACAGATTTTTCCCCTTATAAAACACTTCCAACAACAAGAATAATTACTCATTTGAACTGATACTAAATGGACTACTGTCTAATAACATTATGAACTGACCTGAAATTATCACATAGCAAAAATATATTGGGGAAATATTTATTAATTTTTCTTTACACTCCTCAGTGCTGACTGTTCCTAGGAAAACACAGACTGAGTATGGTATCTTTTACATGTTTCTGTTTGAAAAGCAGGTTTACCGTTTCCATGTTTTGAATTGAGATGAAATGATCATGTTAGACATAAAATGGGAGAAGTGCTTTTCTTTATTTACACAATTATGTGGACTTTTTCCCCTGTTATAACAAAATATAGCACTATTTAATATAGCAGTTTAAAAGTTTGGACAGAAATATGTATTGGGATATTTCTACCTATTTGAGAGCTGGCCCTTACATTACAGTTTTGCTTGGGATTACCTGAGGAAATAATTTGCTCTGGTTTTTTCTTTGTTCTGAGACCTGTTGTTCCTTGAAAGAAGTACAACAGGGCAAACATCATGACCAAGAGTATCTGCAAACACTCAGGTGGACAAAAACCTTGAGGAGAATACACAGTTTTATTCATATGTACATTTGAGAGAAGTACAAGTGCAAACATATGTGATCACATGGGGGATTGCAGAAGGTATTCAGACAGCAAAAACAATACTGTATGGTCTGTAAGTGGTCACAAAGTTCAGTTATAATTAGAAGAAATAACAACATGAAATGACTAACACCCACTAAGTTTGTGAACAATACATATATGAAACCTTAAAACATAAATATTCATTAACTGATGAGTAATGAACATGTTAAAAAATTATCCTGTAAGAGGACAATTCATTAACAGAACAAAGGGTCAGGGTATCAAATCAGCTCTGACAATTAAATATATATTTTTGGTTTGATCCAGCTTTATTTTTACAGTTAATCAACTATTTCAAAGAGCAGGACTCTCAGCTCAAACAGGAACCTACTGTCTCTCTGAAGCCTTGGCATTATGCTGAGGCTATCATGCTGCTCAACCCCCCCCCCCCCCCCCCAAAATCTTCTAAGCATTGCATACAGCAGAAAGATACCTGGTGAGGGACCTGAGCACCCAAAAAATGGAATCACCAGTGAAGAAGCAAGAAAGAGCGGAAAAGATCTTCGTATCTTTCCACTTGTTAGAGAAGAAACTGGTATAACTAATCTGGGAGCAGTGAAACAGCAGATGCTTCTGCATTTGAAGGTGGAGAATCATTGGCAAGGTTTGCACATGCAGCCATGGCTGGAATAGCAAGAAACTGTACAGATGAGGCTTGAATGGCACAGGCAGAGCTTTTCTAGGAAGCCTGGATGAAACCCATACATCCAGTGCCAAGTTCTGGCATTGCCACTCAATTCCACAATCTCATCCAGAAATTAAATATACAGTAGCAAAACTTCCATTGTAAAGGAAGAGCAAAACCAAAATAGCATCTTCTGTTTCTGCCTTCTGCTTTTGCAAGAGACAAACTCTAATTAGAAGTGATTCAGATCAAAACTATCCTATCCCTTACTTATAAAACAACACAATACCCTCAGGATTTGGCTAGATATAATTGTGCCTTAATTTCCTTTCCATTTCCTCTCATGACCTCAGTCAGTGCTTCAGGATAGCTAGCTCCCTCATCTTTTTTTTTTTTTTTTTTAATTGAGGGTATGGCTATTCATAAAATATGATTAAAACATACATAGTTCAAATGTTATACAAGATGCTGTTGCTTTTGCTGCATGTCCTATATAAAACAATAATAGAAGACAGAGAACTTTTTAACTAAAACTCTCCAGCAGGAAACTGCTATTACTTGCATGTATTTATTCCCATCAATACACCAGAAAGCCTTTGCTCCTCATATATCACTGTTCAGTAGAATTGGGTAATTCAAAATAAGCCATTTATATGCATTTTACCAGTGAACTAATTTGCTAGAATATTCACAGTTGGCAAATCCATAGAGAAGGACAGTCAAAGCAATTTAAATGTTCAAACTAGTTTCTGTGAAAGCACTTGCAGTATTTACTTGGATTTACCTTCAGCTTTCCAAAAGCCACCTGACTTCCACCAAAAGTGGATGGGGGAGAAGAGGAAGGGAGAGAACACAATAAAAGCACACAAGAGATCATTCCAAAAATAGGATTAAACCTGAACAGTAATATATTTTCAGGCTAACTGGACAGTGAAAGAATCAAAGCATTAGCCTTTCTACAGAAGGCAACTCTGGCTCAACCAACTGATTTCAAGGCATCACAGTCCTTAATCTCAAGCTCATACACGCCCATGGCACGCACACCCTGACCACTCTTTTGCCTGACAATCGCTACTTAACCTGCTCTGCCCACATAACCAACCTGACAACTCCCTGCTAGCAGCTCCTTGTTCCTCAGCCCCTTTGCATCCCCCCGGCTCACACTGCCACCATTTCTCTACTGTTATCCTTGACCAGGTACAAGGTATCATCACTATTTTGCACCACAAGTAGTTAACACATGTTTGAATGTAATGGGAAACTTTCAGGAGATGAAGCAGGGCAGTCCAGGAAAGTCCACAGTCACCTGGAATCAACCACACATATTTTGTATTGGGAAACTGATGTCTTGCATGAAAAGTACCATGTGCCTGCCATTGGTTTGGGGAGTTTCTGTGGTATCGCACAGCCCCTGCATTATGAACGCACAGCCTCTACGCCATAAGCACCCAAGAGCTGTGCCAGCCCAGCACTCTCCAGCTCAAACAAGGTAAGGGATCGGGAACAAAAACGGAATGGAGAGTGCAGGACTTGAACTGGGCAGCACGACGATAGACACACAATATTTTTTCCTATTATACCATCTGCCAGTGTATGCAGCCACAGGTGGACATATGAAAGATCAACTTACCCCAGCCAATGCAGAGATAAAGCCGAAAAATCCTCTGCTCAGAAAAGACTGAAAGTACCAGCAGCGTGTACAGGTACATGCCTTCCACCAGCAACCAGTAGTAGTTTGCAGCCACACAATACTGCATCATCACAAAGACCAAGCGGCAGCTGAGTGATTCCTGTGATGGAAGAAAGCACAGCTCAGATGAATGTGACAGGGGCTGAGACTAAAAGTATGCTAACCCAAAAGACCGGTTCTCTCTCCTACTCTTGCTCCTCAAAACAATGCTTGCTAAATTAATCACATTTGTGTACTGAAGGGACAGAAGCCAGTAACAGGTGCTATACACAGCAGATAGATGCTTTCAACAACATTCCTCCTTTAAAAAAAAATTAAAATTACACATTCTGCATTTTCCCTCAATAAGCAATGTATTATAATTTGAAAAGCACAACACAAAGATGAAAAGAAGAGCAAGTGAAAGGTACTGTATCAACTGCAGTCAGTGAATCTTTTCACTTCGCCAGATACTCTATTCTGCAGCTGAGAATTTCTCTATTAAAGAGCAAATAGTGGATGCCATAATGTTGACTATTTTCCAAAGTAAAAGCTTTTTGATAGAACAGTAATATTGCCCAGTGCATCACATTTAAGTGCAAAATCTCTCTTGGCTGGTAAATTACAGAGAGGTGGTCAGCAGGGCTTTAGATAAGTATGAAACCTGATTACCTAATTAATATACCCATCAGATCTGATGAAACCACTATTGGATAAACCATGTGTGAAAGCATAAAGCCTAGGGGTTTTTTGGAAGGAGGGAATGACTGACAGTCCAATACGAACATTTCCATACCATTTAAGATATGTATTACAATGTTATTTTCTGCCAATTGATACATTGTGGATGAGAAAAAATCAACCATCATGCGAGATTCACTATGTGGTATTAGCACTTAAGCCTTAGGCAGAGTGTCAGAAAAGGATGGGTACCAAGTATGCATCAGAAGACATACCCTTTATGACCTCAACCCTGTTTTGCAGCAGCAAACGCTGTACCCATGTTCTAGAATCACAAGAGCTGTACAGATAATGAAAATCCCTTTCTTTGAAGATTCAAGTACCTTTTGTATTCCAGATCTGAAGGGAGAAAGGCATGCTTTCATCATGTTCACAAAAGAGTTGTATATCCTCTCCCTTCGACTAGAAGTATTTAATTAGCCTGTTCTTCCAAAGCTTTTCTAAATGCTTTCAAATTTGCATTTTAATCAGATGCTTCCCTTTTTTCAGTCATCAACAGATTATAAAGATCTCCAAGAATGACCAACTAATTTGGACATTATACATAATAGACAGTCCTATCACAAAAAGTACCGGCTTAGGGAAATGAATGGCCTCTTGTCACTGCTAGAAGAAATGAACCTGCAGCATGAGAAGATATGAGCATTTGTATGTATAAAAAATCCACCTCTTCATCTTTCCTCTGTCTAGTAGGGGCAAACTTCCACCAGGCAGAGAAACATGCCACGGCATCAACTACTTGCCTGTACCAAGCCCGGGGTGGCACAACCACAGCCGTGTACATTGTGCTACAAGTTTCAGAGAAACTCTGTGGACTGAAGAACAGCATTTTGTACAAGGGTTGTACAAAATGAAAGCACCTGCTGTCGTGCAGACACACCACAGTGATGACTCCAATACCCTGAGAACCACCACAGTGTCTGCCCCTACCTGGAAGGAGATAAGTCCTTCCCACTGGTGCTCTTGTGTGGCTGTGCTGTACATCCACTTCACCACTGAGTCTTTAATGAAGACGGATATAGCCCGGAGGATAAAAGAGGTGAAGAGGTTCAGGTGAATATAATTCCTCGTGCAATGCAGATGTCTGTAAAAAGGAAGAACTCATCATGATCCACTACCTATGTAAAAGCTGCAGCATCACACATAGGACTGAGGGAGGAAACAATGAGCCCTGTTGGAAATCAGGAGGTACCAGAGGAAATCCCATAACCTGAGAATGGCTGTAGGGATTTCAAACTGTCTTTGGGAAGAAATCACTACCAAGGAAAAGACACATTGAAAACTTCAGCCCTAAGTGTGAATATGTGGGGAAAGGAAGGAGATCAGTGTGTAAAGAAAAAAATATTTTAAAAGTTTAAGAAGTGTAAAAATAAAGTAATTTTCAGAAGACATATCTGAAAGGACTAAAAAAAGTCAAGTTTCACATAATGCTGAATCTATCTCTCTGAATTAACCCCAATATCACTGCACAGGTTCACCTTGGCAAGGCTCAGGAACTGGTGTGCAGTACAGTTTCTGGCTGTGCTCAAGCCCACGATGGAAAAATATCCACCTGTGAATTACCGTTTTGACAGCAAGAGAAAAATCTGTGTTCAGATTGCCTCCTGGGGGAATTGTAAATACTTTCTGTACAACTAAAAGGAACAGAATTTTCACCTCTGCATTCAGAATTGAAAAAAAAAAAAAAAAAGAAAAAAAATCCTCTTGAATTTCAACAGCCAGCTGCAAAGACAATAAAATTGCTACTTGTCAAAAAAGAGCATGTTAAGGGATAGCAAAAGAAACTGCAGTCATATAAATGGCATCCAACGGCAGAGCACTGCCAATGTTTTACCAGCCTTATCCACAAACATTTTTCTTCCAGCACTGCAAGGGTACATGATTTGCTTCAAAGGAAGTTACACTGGGTATGATTCTTTTTTGATGCTAAAAGATACAGGTAACATATGATAAACAGCAATTGTTCCAGCAAGGGTTCCAGTGAACTTATACTTTAAATGTCTATTTTTATTGCTCTAACTTGGTCTGAAAGTTATCAGTTTTGCACTGAATAGGAAGGAGAACTTTTTTTTCCATTGGTCAAATAGAATTTTTTGCATCATTAAGTCATAGCTTATTTCAAAACTTACCTATGATGAATATTTATTTTCATTATGATTAATATTTATTTTCTTTTAACTCAAAATTTGTTTCTACCCTTCAGAACTGCTACACATTTAAATTTGATTGAAAAAATTATGCAAATTAGCCAATTGAAGAAAATAGATTGCAAGTCGTTACTGAGTATTTCTGCTACAGGCAATGCAAGTTATTCAAATTGTTTCAGTCATGAAGTTATAGGCCTAATTCAGCTTCCATCACTGAAATTACAGACTTTTCTTCCATTTCTTTCAGAAGATGCAAAATTGGACACTGGAGATATATTGTTTCCTCTGCTGTATCATTATTAAAAACAAATATAAAGGTTACTCTGTAGTCTAAGAACTTAAAAAGGCCTTCCTATTACAAAAGTGGAGAACATCAGCATTTTGGTGCCACTGAATTAGATTTTGATCCCCATTTGTTGAGGTTGCACAGCTACTGGGGAGAGGCCACGAGCAGAGGTTCCAGTCAGAATTCAGCACCTGCAACCCATGTGGGGGACCAAGTTGTCTCCAGATAGACAATTTAGACAGGAAAGCACAGAATGGATCGATGGCATAGTTTTAACAATGCTCTCAGCCCCTTTAACATCTCTGAAATCTCATTTTCAAAATCAGCAGCACACATTCGTGTACACTTCTCCAGTCCTTGCTTCAAGGGTTAGTTAAAGGAAAAAATGCTAAAGCATCTCTCCACAAAAGTCAGGGCATCAGAATTCCCTTTCTCCTACCAGTCCCCAGTGACAAACTTGTTCTTTGTTCCCTGCCAAAAAACATGCGCATCCTTCATTCCTTCCTTCAAAAAGTACATGGTTGCGTTCTGTGACCTTTTCACTTGGGCTGATAAGATTTCTCAAAAAAGTGTCATTGATGGGTGAAACAAGGAGAAAGCACTTATCCTGGGAGACATTTGGAAACTTCAAGACCATCTGGTGCTTTGTCAGATGAGTCCCAAAGTTGCACAGGTACAACATGTACAAATCATAATTATCATATGGCATTCACAAAGGGTGAGCATGTATCTGCATTTCTGTAGTCATTTTAAATTTTCTTTGGGATTGCTAGCCTACGCCTCTCCTCTGGACAGAGGAAGGATAATACAAGGTGTGGTAGAATATTAGAAGGCTTGCGTCATTTCAGTTTTGGAAATTAGAAGCTAAGAGGCATGACTGACCTTTTTAAATACATAAGGGATATAAACACTTAGGAGGGAGGAAAGGAGAGGGACTGCCGTGCTAACAGAGAGCGCTGGCACCAGAGCAAACAATCATTAACTGGCAATGATAATTCTTTAGTCAGGGAAGAAAGTTTCTTAAGGATCAGAGCACCGAAGGTTCCTGACCTGATTTTGAATAAGAGTAACCAGGAGATGGAAAACTATACTTTTTTAGGAGGCAGACTCATCAGCGTGTAAGAAAGATGATGGGACCTGGCTATATAGAGCAGCAGGGAGCAGGACTTCATGCAGAGGGACTTCCTTCCCACAACAGAGCAGGATCACATCTTTGTGTTTTCTAAATATCAGTCTCCTGTGCTCAGCATCCCCAAACTGCAGGAAAGTCTGGCTGGAATCAAGACACCTCTTGCATTTACAAAGGGGAAAAAAAAAAAAAAAAAAAAAAATCTCTGTTGGAGTCCAAAGTTGTTGGGTTTTTTTTCTTCTTTTTTTTTTTTTAACCAAACCTACACAGTGTATCATTTGCATGTGCAACAAATAGTGTCTTGATTTTGATGCACTCCATGCAATTTGTTGGTGCATACCTGGATGAACCCAATATACCAGTCTGACCAGGTGACAGCAACTTCCTTCACAGAAACTTTTCAAGTTCCAAAATTAGGTTCTCTTCCACATTGCAAAACAAGTAAGAATTTCTGAAAGTTCTCCAAAAAGAGAAATTGTGTCAAAAATCCATTTCTGCATTGAAATATACCCTGCATATGAGGTCTGGGAAATAGGCCAGACTGAGCTTTATGTTCTGTGTAATTCCAAGGAAGGCAAGATGAAAACTTCTGTCCTAAATGTCCTCTCACACCCCAGACTAGTGCCTCATCTGCAAGGCCACACCATGATGGAATGCTGGAATCTCTCTCTTTTTCCATCTCTTCCAGTGGAAATTTCATTGAAATAAAAAATATCACAACAAAATATTTCAACTGATAAAAAGCATCTGTTCTACGCATTCATACAGGTAACACTGCAAAAATTTAGGAATTTTACTTGCATTTTGAGAAGAAATGATTGTAGGGAGGAACAGAGAAGTGACATAAGATAGAGAAATAGTGAGGTGATGGAAGAAAGGGAAAAAAATAATCAAACATTTCTGTCAAAGTCTGATACTATCATATAGAAAAACATAACACCTTTTCTCCACTCTCTTCAGAGCTTCGCCAGTTACCTGAATCCAAGAAGAATGGCAGTTGCTATTACAAGGGCAGAGAAGGAAAGAGCATATCCAATGGTGTATATGATGGACAAATTCAGGAGCTGTTCTTCTGGTGCATCCTGAGAGCATATAAAGGAGAAAAAAAAAAACCAAAAAAAAACCGGAGGGGGGGAAAAGACAGAGCTCATGGGCTTCAGTTCTTTTCTCCCAGCTGCTTTCTAACTTTTCTTAATGATAATGAGAAGTCATTCTCCTACTTTCAAGTTTAAATGCACATATCAAATCAGTCTTCCACTTTCTGTATGCTCTAAAGAAATAAAAATTTAATCTTAATTCCCCAGCTGCTCCCAGGTGTTCGCTCAAACAGTTGGGTTTTGCAGCCAGGCTAGAAAATAGATAATGTTACATTATTTCACAATAAAGTTGGAGAGGCATGAATTATCACACAAGCAAGTCTTAAACAGATGGCAGGAAGCACAGACACAACTCAACCCTGCAGTAAAAACGACAAAGCTGGTGTTTTCAGACTTGAACACTTAAAGCATGTCTCCTTACTGTGTAATGAGGGGGGTCCTTTTGGCTGCATCTATACTTAAAATTAAACAAGCCAGGTCCTATTTGTTGAGTCTGAGGCAAAGCACGCCTTGCATTCATACAACTAAACTCTTTTCTGCCCCCAAATAGTCTCTCTTCTGCCTCAACTATGCAACCCCCGGGTAATGAACCATAGCCCAACACCACCTCATGACCTCAGTGTTACAGCACTGCCTGGGAGGGAGCAACCCAATGTGGGCCAGAGCCGCGGGAATGCTCGCACCCCCCTGACAGTCCTGGGCTGTGGCTCTCTTCAGGTTCACTGTTGAAAACATGACCACTGAGACCCTTGCTTGAAAGTGCTGGCCAAAATCTTTAGGGAGAAGAGAAGTATTTGAAAAGCTACAGCAGGTCTGAATTACAACACAGTTATTGCTCAGCAGCCTCTGAGGCACATTCATATTCTCTGTTCTGGTTCATTTCTAAGCACGTATCTTTGTCTAAATAGACTCAGGCATTTTACTTCCCTTCTTCAAGCTGGTAATTCTGCAATTGACTCCTGAGACCTGTGCTGTACAAAGGAATACATTCATTGTACTTCAGAAATAACTACAGCTATTCACTGTACAGCACAGCCAGGAGGATTTAAGGTGAGCATACAGGCTGTTCTTCAGGGATTTGCTAGGTTAATGTTTTAAAGGGAATGATACGAGAGCTGCCTTATGAAGAGAAAAGAAAAATCTCTTCAGTATGAAAGCTCAGGCAAACTATTGAGACCTGACAATTTAAATCATCTACGCAGATCAAAACCACATCACATCGCACGCTTAAAGTAAACAATGTTATTTTATAAGGATTCACTCACAAACCCTTTGGATCTTGTTTTAGCAACAGCTGTAACATAATACACAGCAAACTTATCAAAATAACCTCTTGTTCTCATGTAGAGGATGCATAAACCAAAGTAGGCTATTAAGGGGCTCTATATACTTTAGCTGGAAAACCAAGCATGGCTGTTCACATTTCAGGGAGTGACACCATGTGCACAGGGTTTTAGAATCCAGATCAGTTCATGGAAACGTGGAGGCAGGTGCCAAATGACCAAGTGTTACCATTAGGTATCTCTCTCCTTGGCATGTCCCAACACAGCTCTGGAAGAAACCATAATGGCAAACACAGAAAAGTCAAACAACCAGGCTTACAGTTTGCGTTAAGATAGTGCATTCTGCTGGGATAGCCCAGAACATGGAAGCGACAAGGAATAAGGCTGCAAATTAAAGGAAAAAGTTAAATTTAACATACTTGGAGAATTAGAAACTATCTCTTTTCCCATCTCCTAGTCTGCAGCCATTTATTCTTTCTGAAGAACAAGGCACTGAGCAACAGGAACTCCAGAGGACACAGATCCTGCAGCACTTGGGAATTTCATATACTTGAACTGTTTCGGCTAGGTATGTACTAGTTCCCAGTACACTGGGACAGAGAGAGTACACTCAATTTATGCGAGGAAAAGCATCACCCTTGGAAGCTCACAGCAGTAATGGTATCACGTGTCATGAGAACACACACAGTGCGCTAGCTGACGCCAATGGCTGACAAAAATCCCTGGAAATCCCTACGCTCTCCTTCATTTGGTGCCAGGTGTCTCAGTTCCCTGCAGAGTATAAAGCAATAGGGCAAGAAAATAACAATGACAAGCCTAATTCCATCGCCCACAGCAAATTAAGGTAAAAAGACAAAAACACCCCCAATCAAACAAAAAGCAGGGACTGCCCCTGCCCAAAAGTGAAAAGCAAATATCCTTCAGTTCAGTTGACCTTAATTGCCTTAATAGCTGCTAACAAGACAGAGAGAACAAACAGTCGCGTTATTGTAATGACGTGCCAATGGAAGAAAAGGCAAAGGAATAACATTAGGCCACTCCTTCGGTTCGGGCAGGCTGCAATTGAGTCCCCCGCACTGCACCGCAGCTAGGACTACCTGGTTCACTTCTCTTAGCTCTCTCACATAAATTTAAACCTGCTCTTGTCTATGCTTCACATTCCCTTTGTTGAAGGGGAGAGGCCTGACGTCCCTTACCATTAGGTTCACTGAAGTGAGGCACCCAGGATGGGTCGGTAAAGATTACTTTGACAGGACAAAAACACCCGGGCATCAATGACTGTATTTTTCTGCTCTTCTGTTTTGGTCTAAACAGCAGCAGCAAGAGATGGAAACTCTTACCTGGTCAGAGGCCTCACACTCAGACAGGTTCCTCCAGGGCAGGGTTGAATTCTCCTTCAACAGCCACGTCCCCTCCAGGGTGCAAAACCGGTACACCTGCCCATGCAGCACTGCCAGAAGCAAAACAAGCCATGGGGTTAATGGGAGGAGAGCCTGCTTGTGGGGCAAGGTGTGCACAGTGGTCCGAGGCTTGGTGCAACCTTTCTTCCTCAGGAATTGCTCTCCTGGCTGGAAGGGGAAGCCGCAGCATCACTGGGGGAGTACTTCTCCCATCTTCTGCCTGAAGCACATGCTGCTGCTGCTCATCCTCAGGGACAGGGAGCAGCCTGGGAGGACACGGCTGCAAAGGGATCAGACGGTGCATACTCCAGGACAACTGCTACCCTTCAGCAGCAACAACAGTCTGAAATAGTTGCTGCCATCTTTGTGTGGATTTCACAACACGCATAAGTTCCAGGTCACTGAAATATTAGATTTTAAGACACACAAATTATGGAAATGTTAAGCCTCAGCTACAAAATTCTCAAGGAAAAGAAGATGCACAAAGAGTAAATGTGCTTTTTCTTTTCTGAGATCATGCAGACCCAGAGTCAGAGAAACCTCAGAACAGGTATGCTAACACAAGCTCCTCAAAATGTAAATGCTTATACAAACATCTGCGCTACATAATGAAGCTGTAAATCTTTGCCAAAACTACCCATGTACTCTTTTTATTTCTTCTGTCTTTGTGTTTGAATAACAAAAGCAGCAATAAATAAAATGTCTTTCTGAAGCACTTAGCAGCTTGATCTTGTAAAAGCAGGTACGATGAAATGGCTCATAATAAAATTAGATCAGACTGAAGCACCAAAATGAAAGTCCAAAGGGGAAGGAGCACTCAACCATAGCGTATCAAAAGATACCTCTCTCTGGTGTCTGGAGTATTGGGGAAGTCTAACAACTTTTACAGCTGAACATAAGCAACCTGGAGATGCCCCTGTAACAGAGCATAGCTAGAGTAATGATGTTGGCTGCTTTGCAAACAAAGTTTCTTACTAATCACACTTGTGACCCAGTAAACTGACGTATTCTATGTTATGAAGCTACCCCTCAAAAAGCAGTGCTGAGTCAATCCCTCAACCAGGGTTAGCCTCTACAGAGGCAATGTTCCGAAACAGACACTTATAATGTTCTGAGGTGTGAGAAGCCAAGTTAAGAGGATTCAGTTCTACATGGATATCAAAATACCTCCCAAAAACAGCTTTTGCTCAAACGCAGCCTTGCCTGCTACAACCTCATCCTGTTGTCAGCTCCCTCATTACTGCAAACTAGAACTCGTTAGAACTGAGCGTTTCTGTGCAATGGGAGAAAATTAAAACTTATTTGAAATTATAACAACCCAGTAGGCTATTTGCATATTAGTTGACAACTGGTAATTTGTTTGATAATTGTCAGCAGTAGACTAGTAGTAGGTATTCTAAGTGAAGAATGATGTTTTAAAAAAATAATACAGATATTCATACTCTAATAAGGCATTTCTAATGAGTATGCTAAATGGTAACTGATAATGGTTTTGGTAGGCATAATCTATTTGCTTTTGTAATTGGTGTCTTGAATATACCAGTAAGAGATAATATAAAGATGATATAAAAATTAAGTTATGCCTGGTGGAGATTTTTCCTTACTATTAAGGATATCTGCGTATGATTACACAAAACCAGGAGAGATTAGGTCAGCACATGCAACATACACATTCACATCCACTAACTGCTATGAACATTTTGTTACCTGCGCTCATTATCTACTGCCAGTGCCAACCACTTCCTTCAGTCAGGATGCTGCTACAATGTTATGGATCTTACACCTGCTGGAGGGCAGCAAGTAGGAAAGCATCATTTTGTCTCCCCTCAGGATTAACGGACAGCAAATTGAAGCAAGCCATTCAAAACATCTATGCAAAGGCAGTTCTAGGAATCAGGAATCAGTAAATATCATATATATTAGAAGCCAATGAAAGTGAAATCCAGTGGGGTTAAAGTCCAGAGGGTCATAGGACTCAAAAATTCCATCTGACTGCCATTGTGTGAGCTGTAACCAAGAAGTATTACAAGACAAAATTATGAGAAAATCTCAGACAAAGAAATTCCACTATATTCCTGAAAAAAGAAAAACTTGCTAAAGGAGAATTGATTTAAAAGAAAAAAACAAAAAAAAAAAACCCCAAACGTTATTTCACATTCTCTGAAACTCTTTGTGAATTTTTTCCCCCAGTATTTCTTAATGTCAAGGTTTAATTGGGATAAAAGCTTA
Organism: Harpia harpyja; assembly: GCF_026419915.1. Classification (NCBI taxonomy): domain Eukaryota; kingdom Metazoa; phylum Chordata; class Aves; order Accipitriformes; family Accipitridae; genus Harpia; species Harpia harpyja. The sequence continues at coordinate 23,251,361 of NC_068952.1, forward strand.
GCCTCAGTGTATTTATTTTTTCTCCAAATCATCATGATACATTTTAATTTTCTTTTTATTGATAACACTTCTTTTGAATTAATAAGGAGGAAAATGTATTGTATGTTGAAGCCTGGCATATATTGGAGAATGGAAGAGTTTACAGTAAAAGAAACATGAAATTTGCCATCAGACAGAAAGACAAGACAATTCATTTAGATATGAAGAAAAACGAATGTAACCCTATTACACTGGAAAGGAGAGTTCCTGCCACATCTAGGAGACACAGACACTCAAACTGGACTGACGGCTCTTATGGACCTCTGGGTAGCCACAATCCTGCTGTGTCAGGTTGTTGTAGCCTCACTGCTTGCCAAAACAGTGGTGGTCAGCGCAGGACACAGAGGCAACTAAAGACCAACTGGCTGCCTGTATCCAGGAGGAGCCTTAAGAAGCAAAAGAATTAATCGAACCAAAAATCCAAATAGATGAGACTGCATATGAGAGTGTGTATGAGGGTATATGTCTGGTCTATGGAATTCTTTTTAGCGAAAATGCTTATGAAATAGAAAAAGTTAAAAAAGAAAACTTAGACTTTAAGGCGGTGTTGAGATTCTGGTTGATACATGGAGAGATGCTTATAAAAGAGTTGAGAGACTGCACAAACCACAACATGAAGAGAGCACAGGGCTGAGGTACTGCAGGGCAGCCAGTTACACTCAGGAACGTGAAAACAAGTCTCACCATTGTGGAAATAGATTATTCTCAGTTATGTGTCAAATACCACAGAACCCACACAACATCAGTAGAGGTTTAGTGTAGGGGCCATGAAGGGCTGGGTGATGGATATACACCACATGTGAGACCCTTCACCCCTGCAGCTGGGCACACCCAACACCAGCACTGTGCAGGACCTGCGAGGCAAACCCAGCCCAGGGGTGCTGACAACTTTGTATGCTGCATGATCAGCCGCAGAAGCCCTCCAGAAAAGGAGGCCCAGAGCCACAGTCCCATGAGCCCAGGCCTTCACACAGCACAGCCACTGCAGGATGCACCTTCAGAGCAGACGCCTCCTGAACCACACCACCCTGCAGCCATTCCTGGTTTCTCTGCTTCCTAGAAGCACAAGGCAAACAACCTCCAGCTACTCATCCTCTGGGCAACAGGTCCATCACAGGCAGCCACCTGCTACTGCCCAAACACAAGAAAAAGGCTGCTAATGACTGACAGCTCAGAAGAGATGTTACCTTAACTGAAGGCTCTTCCCTGGTCTTGCCTCACTGAAGAGAGGGACAGAGAACAGTCTCAATGCCAGAAACTCTGCTCTGGTGTGTCTCCAAAATAACTGATAAAAACCTGAAGTGGAGACTTTATTGTTTCATATACAAGCTAAATTCTCATCTTTGCTTAGTGAAAGCAGTTCCAACTAATTTCAAAGAGATCCACTGGCTTTTAATCAGTGACATTTTGACTCAAGCACTGCAGGTTTCTTACCATTCTTACTGCTCCAAGGAAAGTATGCGGTTTGCATTAAAGCTACCTACAAATGTTCTTAAAACAATTTTTTCACATGGACTTTTTATGACTCTTTCTCTGCACAGCTGGTCATGGCTTAGGATGGCAGAGATCTTCAACCTCCTAAAATGGATAAAGGGATAGTAGTTGTACACATTCTCTCTTTGCTGTAGGCCTGATCCAAAGCTCACCAGGAATCTCATTTCCTTCAGCTTTCATATGAAGCCATTGCTGAAAAAAATTCAGTTATTAATACATAGAGGCAAACTAACAATGACATGCTTGGAGGCTGCCTGTGTGCCATAACAGAAGGAAGGCACGCACACAGCTTCCCCCTCAACTGCTGAGCAATTTCAGCTTCTTGCTTGCAGGTGGTTTAGTCAGAGGTGATTCACATTTGTCCATGCCTGAATTCCGCAGAGTGACTTGGGCCCTCTTACCTTTAATGCAGTGCAAATACCAAACATACAACAATCAGCTTCAGTTCTAATAGACAAGCATGACAAACAATCTTTTTTGAAGTTTCGAGTGGTTACTGCCTCCTTGCTATCCTACAATACCTTTTTCCTGTCTTGTAATGCTTTTTGTTACCATACAGTCAATGTTCAAATCACACTGATTATTACATTCTAGAATTGGCTACTGTCCTCTGCAAACAACAACAACAAAAAAGCAAGAAAATCTACAGCCAGTGCATAGGGAATCTTATTTAACCTGTAAGCTAAATGCATTCACTCACAAAGTTGCACAACCTTTGGAGGAGCAACTTAATGATGCCAGTTTATTTGAACAGTGTCAATCACACCTCATTAGAATCACATGTTAAAACATGGTGTCGTGGTTTAACCCCAGCCAGCAACTAAACACCATGCAGCTGCTCACTCACTCCCCCCCACCCAGTGGGATGGGGGAGAAAATCGGGAAAAGCAGCAAAACCCCTGGGTTGAGATAAGAACAGTTTAATAGAACAGAAAAGAAGAAACTAATAATGATAATGATAACACTAATAAAATGACAACAGCAATAATAAAAGGATTGGAATGTACAAATGATGCGCAGTGCAATTGCTCACCACCCGCCGACCGACACCCAGCCAGTCCCCCGAGCAGTGATTCCCTGCCCCCACTCCCCAGTTCCTATACTAGATGGGACGTCCCATGGTATGGAATACACCGTTGGCCAGTTTGGGTCAGCTGCCCTGGCTGTGTCCTGTGCCAACTTCTTGTGCCCCTCCAGCTTTCTCGCTGGCTGGGCATGAGAAGCTGAAAAATCCTTGACTTTAGTCTAAACACTACTGAGCAACAACTGAAACCATCAGTGTTATCAACATTCTTCGCATACTGAACTCAAAACATAGTGCTGTACCAGCTACTAGGAAGACAGTTAACTCTATCCCAGCTGAAACCAGGACAGTGGATTGATGCCCAGAACTCAGTCTCTGTAAACTGATAAAAGACAGAGAGAAGAGCCCAAGAGTTAGCACTGAAATTAACATCTATCTAGTTCTCTGATGAGCCTGTAAATCAAATCAAACACTACAACTAGCTAAATACTTTCACATACGGAGAAAATATGTTATCACATGGGCAGGAGGCTCACAAATATTTCCTTATTAGCCCCCTTTTACTAGAAATAAAAACAAATTAAATGATTTCTCTGCTTAAAACCACCAACCTGATATGCATTTTACAACGTCAGGGTGACAAGGTCGGTGTGAGATTACTCACCCAACTGTCCCTGAGGATAAACTGGAACATTATTCATTGTAAAAACAAATTACAGCATGTCCTACCCAATCAATTCTATTCAGGCAGAGACGTGAGAGAATGAGAAAAAGAACAAGAGAGACCACAGTTTTGTCTGGCTGCTGTGTGTCAAGTATTATAGACCTCTCCTCTGTTAATATCTATTCTCTACTTCCAGCAGGGGAAACATTTTGGAAAAGGTAACAATTTTTTCCCATAAAACAGGGACTCTGTAATATGAGAGCATTGCGACAGTCTTCAAAGCAGACTGGTTAGTTCCTGAAATGAGCAACTTGCCCTTTGATGGGGACAACAATTTATCAGAATGTAGGAGACTGCCTCTGTCAGCAGCTGGCTTTGCACAGCCAGCATTTGGTGTGACCTGGGCACCGCTCTCCTGAAAGGAGCCACTCTCAGCTGTAAAAGCTACTGCATAAGTGTCACTCAGTCCCAATCCTGGTGCTGCTTACAGTGCAGACATCCTAAACCCAGGACTCACGCACTCGCCCGTGAGCGTGCAGCTGGAAATAGGACACCAGGGAGCAGCCTGATCACGAAGCCTCCGGGGAGCACGAGGAGGTCCAGCCTGCACTACTGTCCCAGAATCACATTTTTCAAAATATGCATTTATGCTGGGCTCGCTGCCACATTATCTGAAATTATATTACCTCAACAGGCAGTTTAACTACAAGTACTTTATTTAGTATCCCTACCCGCTATTCCTCCTCCCTCATAGAATATTAGTCATCCCAACTTCTTTGCTTTAGTGATGATAAAAAAAATTGAAAAACAGCTACGCTTTGCATTTTACCTTGAAGGCAGAAAGGTTGGTGATCACTTCAAGTTCCTGCAGCAGGAAGAGAATAATTTTCAGTTATATTCTATGGTTTGGTGAGAGGTGGGGAAAGATCCTAATATCCCTACTGTGAATTTTCCCCATCACTAGCTCCTAGCTTGAAAGGTCCAAGAATCTCTCCAGCCTCTTCCAATTAAAAAAAAAAAAAAAATTACTGCAAAGAAGAGAAGTGACAAGAGAAAAAGAATCATGCATCCACACTCCTAACCACAGATGGATGTGAACTTATGCAGACCTAACAGATACCTTCACATGGTGCAAGGGGAGATGCAATTAAGCGAGCACAGGCCATGCCACAGGCTGCACAAGCCCACCCTGCATGCCCTGGAAATCCTCAGTGCCTGAATCCTGTGCTGTGCTATCAAAAGCACAAAGTCAGAGACTGCATATGGAGATAATGCTGTTTGGCATCACCCAAGGGATATTGCCTGCATATAAATTCTTATTTAAAAATATTCAATTTGGAATGAAATTAACACAACAAAACTAAACATTTAAGAATTAGGAAGTGTTAAGCTAAAGCTACTTATGTGGGTTTTAACCCACATAACACCATTCTATGTACAGTCATACATTTTTTCCAACAAAATCCACTGTTTTATTCAGGATACAGAATAGAGGGAGATCATTTAATGGGAAATCATTCATCCTTACCACTGTGAGACGTCAAGTCATATTTAAGCATACTGAATCAAGTCTATACCAAACACAGTATTTTCTTATTTGTATGGTCCATTCAGCTCCCCAATGAACACAAAGTGCTACTATCTCATATGTGTACACAAATGATCCAAAAAATAAAGAGCATATTCTAGTCACATAGTAAAGCCAGATTTATTCAACAAAGAAAATTGTGCAGCCACAAAACTTGTTCTGCATGGGCATTCAGTCCTCCTAGTGCAGAGATCATCCTTGCCAGCTCTGCACTATCTTGCCTCACTCAACACCAACTCCCACAGTTAGTGAGGCAATGATCCTGTAGAGAAGAGCCCCCTTTACTACATATCTCACAAGCAGATCCATTCTGCACAGTGAAGGAATAAGAGATCTGTAGAAAAATGATAGAATATAGCTTCCTAATTAAAAACTACTTGCATAATGGTGGCCAATAAAGGTTGTGTGAGCAAAACAGACCATGCCAAATCACAAAGCATTCATTAAGTTGTAACCTTATACATTGTTGGGTAGGAGTTAGTATCTCATAAACAATTAAAATATCTTCCTGAAAAACATTACTGTTTTTTAACGCAAATTATTACCCTAAAAGAAGCTATACTCTCCGAGCACTTCAGCTGAGTAACTCGTATTGAGAAAGAGCTGCATTAACTATGCTAGACCACACTGCAGCCTTCACAACTTTTTGAAATGTACTTTAAAAAACAACTCATAAAAATGTACACATATATGTGTGCATTAAGTTTAATAGAGAGTGTTTATGAACTATAAAAGATATGTGAATTAAGGTAATAAAAGAAGGTTGTTTATAAAAAACAAGTATTTATGATAACGGTACAGCTTTGTGAAGGTTTGGTAAGATACCAAAAAGCACCGTTAAAAGTTTTGTTCAGAATAAATAAAAGTGGGTTGGAATAAATTTTTTGCAACAACAAACGTGATTGGAATTTTAATTCATAATAAACTTGTAAAAACAGTGTTAAGAGGTTTTGTGTTTTAAAGTTATTGGATCAGTTAGTTAATCTAATTAATAGAAGACATCTCATTAGAGGATGTTAAAATGAAGCAAAAGATTATGCAATAAAATGTTTTCTTAAAAGGCTGCAAAAGACAACTAAAGTCTTCCAAGGGCAGAGGAAGGGATCTATTTTACTATGCCCATGCTCCAAGGACTTATAAAAATAAGCAAAAAAAAAAACCCCAACCCTAATAAACAAACAAAATATGCAGACAGTGAAAGAAAAACAAGCTAAAAGAAAAGGAAACAGCTAGGCAAATCATTAGCATAATGCTTGCTGAGCTAAAGCAAGGAAAAACAACTTGGAGAAAAACCAATGGATAACTAGTATGTTAAACATGTATAGCTAGGAGGGAGAGGGAAGTACACATGCAAATAAACACCAGTTGCTTGATGCAGCTTATGAGCAAAACAAGAAGCTCCAGAAGATGCAGGCTAAAACCAATGCCAGGTGCTGCAAACAAACTGCCAATCTTTGGCATTTAGTGGTATTTAGTTATCCTCCAAAACAATGGTTTAAAGAACCAATGATTCAATAATCCTAATTTATCATCTCTCACAGGACAGTTATAAAGATAAACCAAAAAATTCTAAACAACTAGAAGCTTTCAGCATAGGCAACTGCAAAATATATAATAAAAAGGAACCCGAACCATCAAACTTCATTTAGAGATGACTATAATTCCACAAGTACTACCCACTATCTACAGAAAATAAAGGAAGTGGATACTTCAAAGCAGAACAAATACAATGAAGTCTCACGTGTTTCAGGGTGAAGACACACATTTTTATTGAGCAAGTTGTGCACTCTGGCATTGGTTAAAGGCTTATTACCTCTGTATACATGAGCTAAAGCATCTGAAGCTGTAAAGAAAAATTGTATCAACTGGTAAATGCTTTCCTACAGACGTTGCTCTTATACTCTCTCTGCAGACCTAGCATTACAGATATAAGCTGCATCTACACGGTAAGAAGTAGTACCATGCAATAAAACGCCAAACCCAGCTAGCTCAAGTATAAGAAGAAATACAGTCCTTGATTCAACTGCTCAGGACACTACCCTGTGACACATCAGCATATCCTGGTGCTTTGCCAATGGATTTCTCTACTACACAACAAGGGCATACCAATTGTGAGTTTCAAGCTCCATAGCAGATATACCCTAACACTAACATTTCTCTGCCTTCCTCTCCCAACCCCTTCCTCTTCTCTCTGCCTCCTTTGCCCTTCTCCTTTTAGCTACTATCACACCATTCCTCTTCCTCCCCTACTTGCATTCCCCTCCTTGGCTCTCCTCTTCAGCTTTATTCCTCCAACCCTCCCTGTTGCTGCAATGCTTACTTCTATGCTGCTGATCTACCTACCCACCGCTGACCCTTCCCCTTCCACCCTGCACTTTCCTATTCCTCTCTCAGCTCCTGCTCTGACTTGCCATTTTCCAAAAACACCGTAAGTAAACAAAATTGCAACCTGACTGCAGCCTCTCATGTTTTTTCTCCGATCTGCAGCCCACTGTGTCCGGCAAGGGCATGAGAAGTGCCACCCAGCCTGTGTGCCAAGAGCACATCTGGCCCAACAGTCACACAGGATTGGAGGCGAAAAGACCACTGCTTCGCTCTGATGCGGCCTCTGGAGACTAGGTACAAACTCTAGAAAGTCTCGGGAGCACACATAAGGAATTCACCCCCGTGAGCAGCAAGAGGCGTATCACCAATACCGTAGAAGCCATATTCCTCTTCCTCATCCACATGCTGAAATGCAGAACAAGGTTTTGACAGATTATTTTTGAAAAGCATCAGCCTTAAAACAAACTTATATTGTGTTGATACTCAGTCAAGCAAAGTTCTGCAAGCCTATAAGCTACTAAACACAAGTTCTTACAAATAATAAAAAAAGCACCAAGTGCTTTTATTTCAGAAACCACCATCTTTCCTGTCAGTAATGACTGGAGGCCACTAAAGCTGCAGTTATGTCTGGATTTACCTTTCCATTGCAAAGCCAATCTTTACACCAATCTGATTCTCCACCCCAAAGTTGGGACCCAGCCCCGATCTAAAAACCAGGAACTCTTACAGCATTCTATTGGTAATCTTCCCCAAGTTTTCTATTCCATTTTTGTTTCCACTCAGTTTTCATTGCTTGAAAGGTATTTGGATGGACAAACAATCCTTTCGACTTAAACTTTTCTTTTCCTGCCAAGGTGCAATCCTTTCCTTCAATATCCACTGCCAATGCTACCTCACATTTTTAAAAACTTAGAGAGGTCTGCTGTCATTCAGCAGCCACACAAACGCAATGTTTTCCACATTTTTACCCATGCTTTCATACTGTTTAAAGGAAATTGTTGATGCCTTGCTTCATTAAGCTCCAGGACAATTATCAGACAGGTTTTGTGCGTTGAAGCCAGTTTTTTCTTTCAGAGGCAATATGCTGATGAGCACTTGATCCTTTTCTTGCCTAATTCATTTCTGCTCATTCCAATTGTCAAAAAGTAAATTAGCTCCAGAAAGGTCAGATGAGTCTGGCTGGGCACCAACAACCACTATCATTATTATTGTCATTGAAATAGTCATATATCCAGGTTCTCTCATAAACCTGTTGCCCAGAAAAACTTTGTTCTTATTCAAAGAAAATTTAAAGTGATATATGGGAATCCTAATCGTTAACATTTGGAGCATGTTTGAGGAGAACTAGACATACTTTCAAAATTCATAGCAAGGACCCAGGTCTCAGGGAAAATGAAAATCTAGTCTATTACAGAAAACTGTCAAGGGACAAGTTACCAGCAAAACACGAGTGGAAAAGGATAATACTGCAAAATAATAAAACTGTGTACATGATTAACAACTGCAATCACTGTATAGGTTAGCACATTTTCAAGTTAAAGCTGCATTTGTGAAATGGTGCAAAAGGAAGGATGTTCTATAACTAGACTACTTACATGCAGATGCCTTTTAAGTCAGTCCACATTTTTTGCATGACTACTCTGTCAAATGAAAATACTATAAAAAATTCAAACACAGAGCTAATAACTTCAAGAGGCAAAGAGTGCGATTCACCTTTACATAAAGCATTTACTTTTATAGATATACAAATAGATTGAGTTGTATCTTCACCCAAATTCAACTGAGGATCTTGGGAGAATGAAGCAACCTTTAAGCTCCCATCATCCAAAGGTGAAGTGCCAGGGATTCCTGAAAAAGGGAGGAAGAAGTGGGCTGTAGGTCATATGGCTCTTCTAGCAAGTTGCTCTCCACCTATGCTGTTTTAAGATCAGGTATTCATGTTTTATCCCATCTTTGGGACTTGGGGCGGGTGGGGATCACTACTTTACTAATTAGCAACATTTAAGTAAGCCAGAAAGATAATAAGCTGTTTTCAGCAAGGCATTTAATTATGTAGCACACATAAGCACTACGTTTATTCAGGCCCTTAATTAGTTCAGTTTACTCTGTCCACCGTAATTAAAAACTGCAAGTTCTTCAGTGCTTTTTTTTTTTTTTAACATGAAGAAAGGTTTGAGGTCCCTCCGTTTAACAGAGTATACTAGTGCTGCAGACAAATTAAAGTGGCTAGATAACATATACTTCGATTATGCAAGACTTGTAATGAGAACATAGATGAAATTTAAGGCTATTGGTGAGGTCAAACATGTCTGTTGGAAGCTAAGCTACCTGCTAGACTAGCATGGGCAAGGCAGAGAGGTAGTCCAGTAGCTTCCTTGCAGCTGGGTATAACTTTATTTCTCACTTAAATATCCTATTCACAGTCAGATTAGCTGGGGGCAACTTCTCAAGCAGTCACAGAATGAGGCTTAGCTAGGTCTCTGCAGAGGTGTGCCTTGATATCCTTGACAGCACATCTCAAGGAATTATTTTAACAAAATAAAAACATTATACAGTTATAACTGAAAAATTGCTGGAAAACATGCAGTCCTGCCAACTACTGTAACTCCCACAGATGCAGTCACAGCAAGCTGATATCATACAGCATGGCTGTCCAGCATTTATGCTATGGCCAGCAACGCAGAAAACTAAATTCTTCCTAGAGGGCCTCAGGTGACCAGATCTGTAGCTGACATATGAACAACATGTAGCTGCTACCATCACCCATATATGCACTTCAATGTCTAGCCACATGCAAAGCCTACTTCTGTTCCTGTCACACATTTGATTAGAAACACCCATGCTTTTGTTGCAGCAGAAGAGGAATCAGAGCATACAGCTTTTCACTGTCCCTAAAGGAAGTCACATATCTCACCCCAGCTGAAAGTTCATAAGCTACTGCTCTGTTGCATGCACCTCAATCTGAACTTAACCAGCAATTTATCTAAAAATGTATTTCATTTGTTTAAACAAATAAAATTGATGAAATGAAGAATGGCATTGCCACGTAGCCCACAATAGCTATTATTAACATGCATCTATCTGTTAATGATTTTTTAAAATTATTTCTTCCAACAGTCCCTATATCTACCCTTGAGATGAGCAGCATATGTTCTAGAGTTCTCTGGTGTACTACCAGATGAAGACTAACAAACAGAGGCAGAGGTGAACTTGAAAGACCAGGGGTTTTTTATTTTTTTATTTTTTAAGCAAACTGAGATTGCCAATTAGCTTGAGACAGCTTTTAGTGCAAAGAAGTATAAATTTTGAATTGCTTATGGGTTAGCAAACGCAAAGCAACATCTTTTTCACTGAAAAAGGTCACGCCCCTTTTCACCATTATGGAGAGCTTTCTGGAAACTTGGTTTTATTAGACCAAAGAAGGGAAGAAATGTAATAAATATCTAATCATCTTCACTGTATCCAATATTTGAAGTGAAATTTATTTTCTTGCATGTTAAAAGACAAACAGATAGTTTAGCTATAAGGCCACGTTACCATCTGCTAACTGTCTTGGTTTTAAGACCTCAGACTGTGAAACTGGATGATTAAACAAAAAGTGAGAGAGATTAAACCAGACAAGGCTTAACCTGGTCCCCCGAACCAAGTGTTCCAGCCATGCATATACTTCAAAACTGTCTGAAGGAAAACTCTCACAAATGTCTACTTCCTCAGCTGTAGGACTTTCCACAGAGCCCTCTAGAAAGCAACATGCATGGTTTCCTTCGGTCTGCCTCGCACAGGTAACAGCAGCATTTCACTGCCCCAACATCATTACCCATAGGAGGTCTCACAAACAAAAGCAAACATCTTCTTTCTGTTTCTGTTTTTTGCTTGTAGGACTATGGCACTTTGTCTCCCAAATCCCTCCCCCTCTGAGTTTGAACAGTGCCCAAAGACATGCAACCCTGGCGAAAGGAAAGAGGACCAGGACAATGGATTTAATCCTGCAGCACAGCAGATACCCCAGGAGAGCAGCTGCTTGACCATCAGCCCTCCATGACCATGTTTGATGGTGGGGTAGGGGAGAGGAGCAGGGACGGCTAAATCACTTTTAGGAAAAAGTTGGCTGCAGAAGATTTTCCAATGGCCTGCTGACGGTGGGGCCAGGAGACTGGTGGGACCATGTTGCTCATGGGACAACACTTGAGCAAGACTTACAGATACAGACAGATGAAGTGAGTTATATCACACCCTTGATGCCAAACCAGTGCTTACCACGAGCCTGCTCCTCACCACGCTGCTGCCTGGCCAGTCCAGGAGCACTCTGCTGTGGGGAGGGCATTATGCTACTGGCCACTTCCACCAACAGTCAATGACCCAAAATCCCTGCTGAGATAGAAGTCTACTTATAATCCTCTCTCACCCGGGTCACGATATGGCATGCCACAGACCCAAAGCACTTGTGGCAACACTTTGACAAATGTGACACGGTTCTATTTCCTTTTTCAGCCCTTCTCCTTGGTGGGCACAACAACCACAGATGAATCTCTCAGATCCCAAACAAAATCCATTTCAACACTTATGTTTCTGCAGCTTGTGTACAAGGGAATAGGATCTGCAGTATTGCTGTTCATGATGCCACTACAACTGTGCAAGTCGATAATCACAGGTTTTGGGGAGGGGAAGATGCCACACAGGAGGGAGGTATTAGGACTTGCTGAGTTCATGATTTAAACAGTAGCGAGGACTAAGCTAGACACTAATGCAGGGTGGGGACTGTGCAGACAATTTCCGTCAGCTCTGCTGCACCACAACAAGGTTTGCCTGTATCTCATAGCTCTAGGGAAATTGCTTTTAAAAAGCATTAAATCCTCATGGTCAGACTGGTAATCTCTGGCACTTGGCAGTTCTGAGGTAATGCCCCATTTCCACCCAAAGCCCTCCACCCAGAGCCCACACCTACCTAAAGACACATCAGTAAAAGCAGTTCTGTCACCAGAGAGGGAATGGGCAGTGCTGGAAAAAGGGTCTCAAATGTAGGTTACAGCAGGGGGAAATGGGAAAGAGCTGACCTGGATGTGTCCTTGCACCTAAACATACTCTGGAGCAGCAACCCGGTCTCTGGCCTCTGCATTACCACACCCCCACAGGAAGCTCAGTTCATGCAATTTCTGTGACTGGGCAAAACTATTGTGCAAAGTACAGCTGTGGTCCCAGACCTCCATGACACCCTTTAACTTATTTAATCAGACTCTGACTGCATTTCTAGTAGCTAGAGGCAGCCACAATATTACTATCAGAGACCATCTGATATTACTGCTGGGTTATTCTGCCACCAGAGAGACTTTCAGGTCTTTCACGTCACAGGCTGAAAAGCTATGTTGTTTCCAGGGGTCCCCAGACTGTACTTTGCCTGGTCTTCTGGGAGAACAAAGGAGCAGGTGTCACCATTGCAACACATAATGTAGTAAAGAGAGGATAATACAGAAAATAAAGTGAATTATAGGAGACAAGTGATTCAAGCAAAGGTGAATGACAATGGAAGTTATTAGTTAAACAAAGGAAAGGATTTCAAACTAGGAGAAAGGTGGATCTAGAGAGCATGGGGATTTACAAAGCATTGAGACATCATGGTCAACAGCAGTTAAAGGCATACAAGCCATCTGGCCCTCTACCTGGCACAAGAAACATCCAGGATATAATGAGAGCTTGGTAGTTCAGGAGTCCTCCAATGGCCTGTGTATGGTAACATTGGAAGACTTCATAGTAGTACAGACAAAGCATTAGGCTTATGTCTCCATCCAGGACTGAAGAGAATCCAGTGCACACCTGAATTAGTTTCTGGTTTAGTTTCCTCCAAAGAAACAGACCCCCAAACTGCTCAAACTAACTCAGTCACAGCAAGTAAGACAATCAAGGGGTGGCTTCAAAACTCACTACAGTGCCAGAGCAAGATACCAATACAGATACAGACCAGCAGTCAAGCCAATTCAGGTGTCAGACACCTCAAAACCAGAGACAGGTCCTAAGCTGAAACAAAAGCATTCAAATAGTTCAGAAGATTTTGAGTAGAGATCTGAATAACAGCCACATCTGTGTTAATGCAAGTTTGGAGCCAGCCTTTGTGCAGCCCAGTACATATGTGAGCAACTGATGCGGCTACTGTTCACATAACTCGTCTGAAACTAGTACCTCTGGAAGGTTTTTTTAATTAAAAAGGATTTAGTGCTATTAAACAATAGAAAATCAGAACCCCAGAGGAGGCATAATTGCAAGATGAATTGTGCAGCTCCACAGTTTCCAAATCCACATGGTGTTACTGGCAGCTGGCCTTCAATTATAAGAAGGTAACAAGAAAAAGCACACAGTCAGTGACAGTGAGGTGGGGTGCCCACTGTCCCTTAAAGGAATACTGCTCCCCTTGGAGGTTTCTGCACTGATTGGACTTTGAGACAGCTGCTGCCCTAGCATAACTCATGGTAATCTCACTGACTACAGTGTGGATAGCAAGACGTGCAAAGTTTACCTGGTGTAACTTCAATGTTACCATAAACTGAATAGGTTTTCTGGGTTTTCACTAAAGGCAAGGGTTGGCCCAGGACACATATGGGAGCAAAAGCTTTGACTCAGGCAGCCAGAAGTACGCGAAATTTGTCTTCAACAAGCTTTGGCCGTGGTCCAAAATCTGTGCTGCCAACTTCACAGAACAAATCCTTTTAGCAGTAACCTCCCTCCTGCTATTTCAGCATCTCCCCATGAAGAGCTGTCCAACAGTGGGAGTTGCGTAAGAACAAATAGAAGCAAAACAGAGCTGGAGTGAAATAGCCCATACAGGTTTGAAATTGCTGTAGTTTGCTCTTTCAAAGATGTATAAGCAGGCTAAAAAAAAAACCTTTGGTTTGGTTTTGGGGGTGGGGAAGCAAGGCATGGCAGAAATTAAGCATGTGTTCGTTTTGATAATCCCAACATTTCACTTCATATTTTCAAAGCACTTCAAAACACCACTTTGAAAAACAAGAAGTCTTCCCAAAGAGAAAACTTATGAATTTCACTACAGAGCCCTGAACAGAATGCTTTGTTTGACCAAAATTAGATTCCCTTCCACCTTCTGTTTGCCCCAATGCCACTGCTTCTCATTATCCCAAAGGGCTTCCTCACTACATGCACAAAGCTATTTTATATGGCAGTAGAGGGACACAGATAATTTTATGAACTCCTACCATGTAGTTACAGCCCAGCAGTGTTTGGGCTCCTCATTTGCTATGATACCAAACCCCTGCATTGTGCTGTGAGACACATTAGCCACCTATTTCTCATTCCAGTGACAATGGTTTAACCTGCATTGAAGCAGAGGCTACTCTAAACCTCAGCTCCTTCAGCTTCAGCGTGATACTGATTACCCAGACACCTATAATATCCTTATTTCACAGTTTCCTGTTGAGCTAAGGCAATCCTATAATGACCAACATACTTGAAGCAGATGAATGCTAATACAGCTGCAATCACACCAGTCAGGAAACTGATCTGTATGGGGGGGGGGTAGAAGTCTCAAAGGAATGAGGACAAAACACCGCATTTCAGTTGGGTGAAATTCCCAATCTTGTTTGCTGTACAGCTGCAGATGGAAAAAAGGCAGTAGTGAAGTGCCACTGAAGAAACATGTAATAAACCAACCTTTGGGCCACATCCCAAAAGTGCACCAACAACCCAATGCCCAGTACTTCAGTGCAAGCTATAAAACAAAAATTCCTCTAAAAATTCAGGTTTAATTTACTTGCCTGTTACAAAGCAAGTCTGTAGCAGTACAGGGATACACAGTCTCAAGCATAAAATCTTGGTCTGATGTTGAGATTTCTTTTATTCAATTATCACTGACATATTCCCAGACTTCAGAGTCCATCCTTGCAGTCAGCTTGCTAATACTGAGTTTGGCAGGGAAGCTGACACACCTGCTAGGTAACACAATGAAAAATGTCTCACACTCAGCATTTCTAAAGAGATCTGACACACAAGGGGGACAGTATTGATTGTCTCTACTGTACTTTATAGGCTGCCTTAGCAAGTAGCACTTTCAAAAAGGGCAGAAGATGAATGTTGTAATCACAAGGTGAGTGGTGCTGTGAAGACACCACCTTACAACTGCACACATTGCTTAGCACAAAAGATCTGCAGGCCCATCCTCCATGGATTTGTTTTGTGAAAGACTGGTCTTGAGTCTCTGTATGCACACAAGTCTGAATAGACGTACAGCACTGAGAACACCAGTTTTATTCTCAATTTTTTCAACAAACAGATTCCTAACTCCCTGCAGTTGCTCTTGTACCTTGAGATAAATGAGAAACCTGAAGACCTGGAGAAAGCATTACTGCTGAACCCACACCCACAATGCAGGCAGTGATTCAGAAGCTGCCACATTAAGGAAACAAGAAGAAAGTTACACCTCAGTGAGCACCTGTGGCAGCAAGCAGAGACAAGAACCTACTAACATCATGTGGGGTTGGACTAGTGACACAGCACACACCTGCTGAGCAGGTAAAAAGTTCTCCACATCATTTTCAGCCTGTGACTCTACTAGACGACCTGCTGAGCTACATCTGCTGTTGAGATTCGCAGAAGGGCAGGCTCAAGACTGATAGCTACTAGGACAAGAAGAGTGGGACACAAACAAGAATAAAAGCTGTTAAAGTGTAAGATTTGCAAAACCTGTAATTGATCCAAGGAATGCTCCAAGATTACAAACTCTTCCCATGCAAAATCTTTTCCCCATCTCCTATTCCAGCTGACACCAATGGAAATTTGTAACACCTGACAGTAACTAGCTACCAAGACTTATCATCTTAAAAAAATTACCAGAAACAGAGAATCACAAAACAGCCAAGACTGGAAGGGGACTCTGGAAACTTCCTAGTACAACACCCTGCTCAGAGCAGGGTGAACTAGGGCAAGGTGCCCAGGTCCATGTCCAGTCATCTTCTTCAACGATAGAGACTCCAAAACCTCTCTGGGTCACCTGTTCCAGGTTTTTGACCAACCTCACAGTAAAATAATTATGTTTAAAGGAAATTTCCTGTATTTCAATTTGTGTTCATACACATTGATAAGATTCCCCCTGAGCCTTCTCTTCTCCAGGCTGAAGAATACCAGCTCGCTCAGCCTCGTCTCATATGAGACACACTCCCATCCCTTAATAATCTTCATGGTCATTTGCTGGACTTGCTACAGCATGTCCATGTCTCTCCCATACTAGGGCACCCAGGACTGGACAAAGCACTCCAGATATGTCTCACCCCCCAGAGTAGAGGGGAAGGATCATCCCCTTGAGTTGCCAGTAATGCTCTTCCCAATACAGCTCAGGAAGCTGTTGGTGTTCTTTGCTGGCTCATGCTGAGCTTGGCATCCACCGGGACCTCCAGGGCCTTTTCTGCAAAGCTGCTTTCCAGCCAGTCAGTACTGGTACACGCAGCTATTCCTCCCCAGGGGCAGGACTTTGTATTTCCTTTTGCAGAACTTCACAGGATTCCTGTTAGCCCATTTCTTCAGCTTCTCACGGTCCTTCTGAATGGCAGGACAATCATGTGGTGTATCAGCCATTCCTCCCAGTTTTGTATGGTCTGCAAACTTCCTGAAGGTGCACTCAGTCCCATCATTCAGATCATTAATAAAGATGTTAAACCATATTGGCCCTTCTACCAACCCCTGGGGTAGACCACTAGGGAACAATTTCCAAGTGGACTTTGTGCTGCTGACCACAACCCTATATGCCCAGCAGCTCAGCCGGTTTTCAGTTAATATCATTGTTCATCTATGTAATCCACACTTCCTCAGTTTGTCAATAAGGATGTTATGGGAAACAGTGTCAAAAGCCTTACTAAAGTCAAGATAAACACATCCACTGCTCTCCCCTTGTCTACCAAGCTAGTCATATCAGGTTCATCAAGCATGATTTCACCTTCATAAAGCCATGCTGACTACTCCCAATCATCTTCTTGTCCTTTATGTGTTTGGAAACAGCTTCCAGGATTATTTGCTTCATCACCTTCTTGGGGACTGGTGCAAGGCCAATCACCTATAGTTCCCCAGATTCTCATCCTTGCACTTCTTGAAAATAGTGGTGACAATTGCTTTCCTCCAGTCCTCAGGAATCTCCCTCAATTGCCAGGACCTTTCAAAGACAATCAAGAGTGGTCTCATAATGGTATCAACTATCTCATTCAGCACTTGTTAGTACATGCCACCAAGTCCCATGGACTTGTGTACGTCCCATTTAAGTGTTCCATAACCCAATCCTCCTCCACTAAGGCCAAGCCTTCCTTGCTCCAGACTTTACCACTGATCTCAGGGGCCTGGGATTGCCGAAGGCAAGTTTTACCAGTAAAGCCCATGATGAAGCAGGCAGCGAGTACCTCAGTCATCTCCCCATCCTTTGTCACAAGATCCTCCTGTCCCATTCAGCAGTGGATCCAAATCTTCTCTCATATCTGCTTAGAAGCCCTTTTTGTTGCCCTTCACATCACTTGTCAGATTCTAGGCAGGCTTTGGCTTTCCTAACCCTATCCTTGAATGATCAGCGTCTCTATATGCCTCCTGGGTCACCTGTCCCTGCTTCCAACTCTTCTACACTTTTTAAGAAATGGCCAGGTCATAAAGACACTTGCACTCAATGCTTGCTCCATTTTAGTACCCTGTCAGAAGCAGTATTCAGTTTCAAGTGTTTCAATTTATTCCTCAGGGGACTTCTGGGGGTATGGTGTGAAGTCCCCCAGCAAACTTTATGCACTTAAAAACCTGACTCCTAATCAAAGGGACAGCAGTCTTAAATGAGTAAGCTTGGCTGAAGCACTTCATACTTAATGATGACCTTCACTGAACATGTTTTGAAAGTACTTCGCAAACAAGGTCTCACCTTTTCATTTTGCCATTTTCATCAGGTGAAGAGATGGAAGCCCTGCAGTGCTAGAATCTATTTCAAGTTACAAGTAGGGGGCTAAGCAAGAAGTAATAAGCATGCTTTAGTGATTACTGTAAATCACAGGGTGTCCAATTTCCTGTTGCTCTAGATCTTCCATTATAAAGATGTTACCTCTTCATCATGGCAACCCGTTAACATTCACTTTGACCATGACTCCACAAGATGTCATGAAACAGTATCAGGTCATGGTAATTCAGGCTCCTAAATTACATACCTGGCACCAATACAAACTTCTTGTTTTATATTAGACAATGAAAGGCCTCCTTATTCCATTCTTATTCCTTGCTGATAAAACAGATATTGAGGTATATGCACAGTATGCACAACAAGGGAACATGTCCTGAGGTTTAATGACTTTCTGAAGTACTTTTGCAACCCTTCCTAGCAAGGGGTTATACAAAATGCTGCTATTCTTTCCACTGAAACAAACACTGTTTTCAGGATAATTAATTCTTTTTAAAAAACTTATTTCCAAAAGTATGAAAGATAGTGCACATTCCAATAATTTATTAATCTGCAGTATTGTGTTAAACCTTGGCTTTCTCCAGCAGTGATGTTTCAAGAGCAGTTGGAAGTCAAATAACTATGTCCAGGGTCTTAAAGACTGCAAGGAAACAGGTTTAGAGGAAATCCCGTGAAAAGTTTTAGCTATCCAGAAAGATTAGCATTATTGGAAAAAATTCTGCAGCATCCAATAATTTTATGTCAATTAATTATGAGGTAAATATTGATTTCATACATTTATAAAAGCTTGTTTACCCATTCTAAAAACATAATATCTTTATTAAAAATCTGAAGAGGATTAGCAAACACCATTTTAACTTCACAGGTTATCAAATTGGCAGTTACTACCAAGACAGTTGAGATAATACAAAAGATGTGCACAAGTTAGAACTATGGACACAGCAGCATAATATAAACCTGGTAGAATACAGAGCAATACATCTGGGGGGGGGGCAAGGGGGGGGAAATCACCCCAACATAGACGTTCAGCACAAACAAGACAGGAATAAAACTGCCAAAGCAAAAATGTATGTAAGAAAGGGCCAAACACTGCTTGGCAGTGAGGGGTGAGAAAAAAGTGTCAGAAACAGCCCTGCAAGCACTGAGGTCAGAGAAGATGGAGGGGAGGAGGTGCTGCAGGCACCAGAGCAGAGACTTCCTTGCAGCCCCTGAAGCTACCATGGTGGATGTGATGAGTTGACCTTAGCCAACTGCCAAACACCAGCCCAGCCACTCACCCTCCTCAACAAGATGGGGGAAAAAATAAGATGGAAAAGCTCATTGGTCAAGATAAAGACAGTAACTGGGTGTGATGGGTTAACCCTGGCTGGATGCCAGGTGCCCACCAGAGCTGTTCTATCACTCCCCCTCCTTCTCAACTGGACAGGGGCGAGAAAATATAACAAAGAGCTTGTGGGTCGAGATAAGGATAGGAGAGATCACTCACCAATTACCGTCACGGGCAAAACAGACTCAGTTTGGGGAAAAATTAACTTGATTTATTACAAATCAACCGGAGTAGGGTAATGAGAAATAAAACCAAATCTCAGAACACCTTCCCTCCACCCATCCCTTCTTCCCGGGCACAACTTCACTCCCGGATTCTCTACCAACCCCCCAGCGGCACAGGGGGACAGGGATAGGGTTTACGGTCAGTTCATCACACGTTATTTTCTGCCGCTTCATCCTCCTCAGGGGGAGGACTCATCACACTCTTCCCCTGCTCCAGCGTGGGGTCCCACCCACGGGAGACAGTCCTCCACGAACTTCTCCAACGTGGGTCCTTCCCACAGGCTGCAGTTCTTCACGAACTGCTCCAGCATGGGTCCTTTCCACGGTGTGCAGTCCTTCAGGCACAGACTGCTCCAGTGTGGGCCCCCCACGGGGTCACAAGTCCTGCCAGAAAATCTGCTCTGTGGGCTCCTCTCTCCACAGATCCGCAGGTCCTGCCAGGAGCCTGCTCCAGCGCGGGGTTCCCACGGGGTCACAGCCTCCTTCGGGAACCCACCTGCTCCGGCGTGGGGTCCTCCACGGGCTGCAGGTGGATATCTGCTCCACCGTGGACCTCCATGGACTGCAGGGGGACAGCCTGCCTCACCATGGTCTTCACCACGGGCTGCAGGGGAATCTCTGCTCTGGCGCCTGGAGCATCTCCTCCCCCTCCTTCTTCACTGACCTTGGTGTCCGCAGGGTTGTTTCTCTTACATGTTCTCACTCCTCTCTCCGGCTGCCGAATACCGCCGTCCCAACTTTTTTCCTTCTTAAAAATGTTATCACAGAGGCGTTACCACCATCGCTGATTGGCTCGGCCTTGGCCGGCGGCGGGTCTGTCTTAGAGCCGGCTGGTATGGGCTCTGTTGAACACAGGGGAAGCTTCCAGCAGCTTCTTACAGAAGCCACCCCTGTAACCCCACCCGCTACCAAAACCTTGCCACACAAAACCAATACACTGGGAGAGGTAACAGGTAAAACTAGGACTGGATGTTGCCAGAGAGGGGAATAATTGTGAGGAATCTTCTGTGGTTGTAAAGCAGCAAAGGGATGAGGGATGGAGTTTTATTGTGTGTGTAAATTGTCCACCTTTGTCAGTGTTGTGATGACGACTTGATTTTGGTGTGAGGATTTCCCCTCTCCCCCTGTGCCACCACCCCTTCAAGATAATGACAGTTTAATATGGAAATAAAAAGCTGCAGCAAAGCAAAATAAGGAATTTATTCACTGCTTCCCATCAGCAGGCAGATGTCCAGCCACTTCTTGGAAAGCAGGGCCTCAGCACATGTAACCATTACTTGCAGAGATGAACACCATAACCATGAATGCCTCCACTCCCTTCTTCCCCCTTTCCCTGAGCTTTTATTGCTGACCACAATGTCCTATGGTAGGGAATATCCCTTTGGTCAGATAGGTCAGCTGTTGCAGTTATGTCACTTCCCAACCACTTGCAGGCCCCCAGCCTACTGGCCTTGGGCAGGGTGTGAGTTGGAGAGAGAGCTTTGATGCTGTGCAAGCACTGTTCAGCAACAGCCAAACCACTGGTGCATTATCAACACTTCTAGCCATAAATACAAAGAACAGCACCATATGGGCTGCTGTGAAGAAAGTTACCTCCATCCCAGCCAAACCCAGTATAATCTCCACCCCTTATTCCATACCATTTGCATCACGCCCAGGTCCCATGTTATCCAATACATCTAAGTATCCTCTGACCACCCCATCCCATTCCTTTTCTTTCTCACACCTGAAATTGTTCATACTAACACTTACAACATGTAGTCCACACTTAAACCATCTTTACATCCAGCAGTCAGATTTATACATCCTCATTAACCAGTATCCTCTGTCCCTTGACAGGGGACAAAGCCAATTTGCCACACCAAGGTAGCTAGTTAATAAACTGTTTCATTTAGACTTCAAAACGTAGAAAGGTCTTCACAAAGAACAAGCTGTACAAGTCACTGGTTTAAAGACAGAATACTAGATGAAATGATCTAATACACATTGCCTTCAAGTGGCATCACGTGTACATGTACATAAGGGTGTAAAATCTAGAGGTGACATTCAGTCATATAGACAAAAAAAGTCTTTGCAACCACTGACAATGCCTTCATCTTGCAGCATTCTGAGAAATAAATTTATCTCAGGAAGCAGCACAAAACACTTTCACTTTAGACCTTTTTGTCTTTATCTACTACAGGATGACCTACCATCTAGCTTTGCTACTTTTATATCAGTTTTCAAACTACACCATTATTACTGTTAGATAGTCTTCAACAAGCACCACAGTGCTATTTTATTAATAGTCACAACTATTCAAGCAGCAAAAACAGAGGAAAGCACAAAAATCCAGACGAAATGCAAGCCTTAAGAACAGTCTCTTCTCTCATTTTCATTTTCTCCTGCTAAATGGAGATAGAGTGTATCATACTGAGCCCCATTCCTACTTTTATGTTGCAGAGAACTGACTGCACTCATAGCCATTTAAGCCAATTTTATCCTTGCTAAGATGGTGCAAGGAAAACAGGGTTGGTTTAAAGCTCTGAAGGAGCTTTAAGAAAGGGTCTTACCTGTGTTAGCCCAGGGGAGATACCAGGGGCAGCTGACATTCACGTAGGTGCCAGGCAGTCCGTCTGGCCAGCAGGCGTAGTTGTCAAATGTTCTGTTGCAGAACTTGCCTTCTGCAGAGAAATGGAAGGGAGGGTCATGCCACTGCCTTGTATTAATATGGCAAGGAGGAAAAGACTGAAGAGCAGAAGATAAAAGGAAACACAGATGTGCATTTAAGCCATACCAGCATTATGCAATTAAGCTCTGATGTGGAGTTAAATGAGATATTTGTCCAAAAGAGTTTATCCACACGTAACAGGAAACTGTTGTTTCAGGGGGGGACCGAAGAACAGATTAGGGTCTTGAACTAAATCAAGGGAAAGGTAAATCAATACTGATCCATTCCCATCTTTTCTCTTTTACACCCTTACGTGTCTGTTTAATTTAAAATAATTTTTGCTATGAATACCGTAGATAGTCATTCCCAAGAACAGTTCACAGTCGTGCAGTTGGAAAGTCTAGCCTAATATATAGATCCATCAATGAAATACCCACACACAACTGTAACTTCACATTACAGCTTAATCAACACGAGAATACTTCAACTTCAAATTTATTAAGCTGTCATTCTTAGAGGGCAGCACTCAACCACTCAACAGGATAATGGAGCGGAGGGAGATGAATGTTTCCCTGCCATTGTTGTCATCAGCTACTGCTCTCACTCTGCCATAATAATGTAGTTAAGAGAAGGAAAATTAACAGTTTTGAAATAATTCTTCACAGGTACAACTTTAGACCCGTCTTATCTTCCTCAGTGTGTCACAAAAGCACTGAAGCATAGGAGAGGCCGCACTGTGTCCAGTTGTGACTGTCATTGACAAGTCACCAGTGTCCTCTAAACACCATGATGCTGGCACATTGCAGCTGCCCTTAGCACATTACAGCAGCTCAACTGCTAAGACAAGTTGCATTCTCATTTTCACTAAGGCACTTTTTTTAAAGCCATTTCAGCATTTTACAATGCTCAAAAGTAAATTATACCAACTTTAAGGCCCACAAACTGCTAGGTCAATGGGAACAGCATGGTCCCAGATTTCCTAACACCTATGTACTCTCTCAACCCTGGCCCCTAAAAAAGTTTCAGGGGTATTACATTAGTGTGCTGCTTTGATGTGCTACAGCCACTGCAAAACACTCTGGACCTAAAGACTAACATCTTTACAATGAAATTGTTCTATAAAATGCTTCCTCAGCAGAGGGAAGAGTCCCACAGAGAGCAGGTGGAAGCAAACGGGATATAGAAGAAATGGACTCAAAAGTAAGCTGGAGAAGTATTATCAAGTTCATAATCACTCCCTTGCTACTGTTATCATGCATTTTAAAATTAATACATCCTATCCCTACCAAGCAGGCTTACCTGCCACAATGGGGGGTGCCTCATACAAGTATTTCAGGCATTGGAGCTGATACTCCTTCCACTTCTGCATAACCCCAGAGAGGGACCCATCTGAACTCTGAAAGAGAAATCACGAGTCTCAGACATTACAGGGATTTAAACTGTTTTTCATGCAGCCTTAGTGGGCAAGTGTGAAAATGACTACCACAAGTCAAAGAGCACTGCTTATCATAAAGGGTACAAGATACTGCTATGCATTTGCTTGATAGCAGCCAAAGAAATATCTTTCTATTTGTACCACAAGGAACTGAAAAAAACCACAACTACTGTACTGTGTTCTCACTGAAACCCCAACTGATCTAGCCTTGCTCTCTTAAACATGCCCCAGTTGTGTGATTTATTATCTTATGAAAAGACAGGGACAGCAGCAAGTCCTTTTAGGAGAGGTTTTCTTTGCAATAGCAGTATTTCTGCTACCCCACAAATGACACCAAGTTAATTCACTGTATTCAGCAGATATTCCCTAAGCATTTGTCCTGGTTTTGGCTGGGATAGAGTTAATTTTCTTCTTAGTAGCTGGTACAGTGTGTACTGGATTTAGTGCAAGAATAACATTGATAACACACTGATGTTTCAGTTGTTGCTAAGTAGCACTTACCCTAAGTTAAGGATCTTTCAGTTTCTCATGCTCTGCCAGCAAGCAGGTGTACAAGAAGCTGGGAGGGATCATAGCCAGGACAGCTGACCCGAACTAGCCAAAGGGGTATTCCATACCATAGAATGTCATGCTCAGCATATAAACTGGGGAGAGTTGGCTGGGTGGGGCAGATCACTGCTCAGGCATCGGTCAGCAGATGGTGAGCAATTTCATTGTGCATCACTTCTCTTTGGTTTTTTTTTGGTTTTTTTGGTTTGTTTTTTTTTAATTTATTATATTCCTTTTCATTACAATTATTATAATATTATTATTATTGTTAGTATTACATTTTATTTTATTTTAGTTATTAAATCGTTCTTATCTCAACCCACAGGTTTTTACTTTTTTTTCCCGATTCTCCTCCCCATTCCACTGGGAGCAGGAGGAGTGAGCAAGCAGCTGCATGGTGCCTAGTTGCAGGCTGGGCTTAAACCACGACACATTCTTCCAGAACGTGCATGAAAGCTTTTCCAGCTCAGCTTTTCTTCCAATGAATAACAGCTTTTCCCTGCATCCAGCGTATTTTTCCTGAAACTGCAGAAAGAGCAGGGACCTCCTTTTTGCACAGTTTGACCAGCTGCAGGTTCCACTGTCAGCTACCCCAAGTACTGAGGGGGCAGAGGAGAAGTATGTACAAACTCTGTCTGAGCACAAAGGAAATTAGCTGTTATTAAACTGCAAAATTTAGTGCTGGCTGCTCGCTTAACCCTAGCAGATGCTCCACCTGGCTCACAGAGGCCCAGCTTACTAATTGCATCTAAGTAAATACACATCAGTCCTTCTCTCCCCTCTCCACATTCATATAAACCGAATTACAAATGCAAGGATTAGCAGGCTGTAAGTGATCAATAATGCAGCTAACTCAGAATTCTTTTTCCAGAGAAAGGCCCAGCATGGATGTCTCAGACATACAATCAACAGCATGAACCTAATGGTACAACACACTAAAACTGAGTGGAGGAAAATTCATTTAATCCCAGCTGTCGATCAGTTTATTAAGTGAAGCATGACGGTAAATAAACCTTGTAATTTTACCCCCACAGCTTCAACTGCCACTTTTTACTTTTGATTTGTGCTTCTAAACATTTTGCAGATGGTTAGAAGGAAACCAGGGCATGGGAAGGATTGTTTTAAAACAAAGAAGACATTTTAAACCTATACTGCATTTCAGGAAAGCCAAACTGAATGCTGTCCACTACAATGTGACTAAAATTTAGACACCAGTGCAATCACCTTGGTATAAAAGAACAGAAGTAGAACCAGCATTTTTGGATTACAGACTTCTCTTGTACGCTTCCGATTTAAAAAAAAAAGAAAAAAAAAAAAGAAGTGTTTGAAAAAAACCAAAACACCATACGCATCATGCTTCTGCCTGGACTAAGCCACCATATTTAATTACAAAGATGCTCTTGTACACATGATGAGAAGTACAACATTTAGTAGATACCTGTGTTATGTTTCAAGAATAACTGCCTATATTTACATGCAACTTAACTGTAGCTAGGGCCTCATGGCCATAATTTTAGAATAATTTAGCCAGCTTCCCCTGAAGTCAAAACAAGCACAAGCCTGTGGATCTTTGAAACTCTGACCCTTGTGTGCCCCTGTGCCTCATTTAAATCATCTTATTTATGCCAATAAATGCTGCCAAAGTCCGTCTATGCTGAAGTCCCTAGTGTAAAATGAATGCATCCTACTGAATTTTAACCCCATGTGCTTATGGAAACACACAAACCTGCAGCGTAGTGATCTGTGCTCAGCATACCCAAAGGAGAAAGAAAACATCATCACCTAAATTAGGTCTACAGGTATGTGTAAAGAAACACACAACCAGTAACTCTAAAACTAAAATGCCATCTACAGATCCATGTAGGCTGAGTAAAGAGAGAACAACTTGCAAACCTAAGTTTCTCTCAGGCAGTCTTTAAAAAGTAACTTTCAGGTTATACATTGTTTAAAAGGTCTTCATTTTACAAGGGTGGTTACTGGAAGTTAGATAGGACTGTTTCCACCACCTTCTCATCACCAGGTTAACACTTTAATAAATTAATTAGAAGGCACTTTTTCAGGATGAACTCTTAAATTATGATTCAGAATAATTTCAGAAGCTACTAAGTGTCCCACATCTTCCCAAAAAGTAACTATTGATCATGCATGCAGATGACCACATCAAGTTAATCTAAATTCACCTTTTCAAATCATTACAAGATAAAGATGCATACAGGGTTTCATTTAGAAACAAGACTCTACCTTTTAAAATACCCTGAAAATATCCTCAAAACTGATCACACTAAGAAAATTGGCTCTTATGGAATCAGCAAGCCTTAAAGTATTTTCTTCTAAATCGACTTTTCATCTATTCCCTTCATGAATGCAGGAAGAACCAGCTTTAATTACAGCTTAGGAAAAAGCAAGCCTCTATCCCTCCATTTAATGAAAAATTAGAAACATTCTACTTATATTGGTTTCTCATAATGTGAGAAGACAACTTGAACAAGGAGATTAGCAAACTATAATTAGACATGCCTTTTTGTGGAGATGACTGATTTGGTAGACAGTTTTCTATTATCCATAGTCTGTTGCAATAAGACAATCAAATATAAATTCCAAGACTACATAATTTGTTCTCTCTACGCAACAGTTTACTCTGGTTCAGCTAACCACCACATTTAGTTATCAGACAAATTGACTTAAATTTTATTTTAATAGATCCTAATCCCGATTTCCCAGAGATTTTGGCCCATATGAACAAGAATCACCAGTGCCACAAATTCACAATGTAAGTAGTTATTTGAATAAGAGATACTATATTTTCTTGAAGAATGACTTAATTCCTTCTGCAACATCAAAGCACTAAACACACATACGAGGACAAGGTTCCTGGGACAGTATCCAAGATTTGGAGCAAATTGCAAAAGTTCAAATAGCTTTATTAAACTCAGGACTATATTTTTGTTGCTAAAAGCACTGGTCCTTGCATTTTAGTTGTGGGTTTGGTTTTGTGTTTTTTGTGTTTTTTCTTTTTTTTTTTTTTTCCCCCAGTTATACTCAACCATGGGAGGAAAAACAGCAGTAGTTTTGCTGTGGTGAAAATATATCACAGAACAATAGTGGAGGAGAAGTTGGAAACGTGGCTGACTGATTAAGGTGGAAGAGTCAAAAGGCAAGAATGGATGAAGGACATTAATGAGGTAAGTAATGGTGCAGCCTAAGGAACATAAAATGGATGCAGAAAAATTAAGACAGGCAAGAGCACAAAGACTGGGAGCCTTTCAGTGTATGTATATAATTAAGTGTAATTAATCTTTAGTGACAAATTAGCTCATTCAACAGTCTGAAGACAGAATTCCTTACGAATCCTTAACACCTTTATAGGGAAGCCTCTTTCTGTAGCTGTCATTTGTCTTCATAGACCCTACTGTAAAAGGAAGCATTTTAATCACTTTTCAACATCTTTGAAATTATTCCTGCTGCAGCAAAAATGGCATCCATACAGATTCCAAAGTGATCAATGGTACAAAAGCACTATTTTAATACAGTGAAATCTGAGCACACAGAGTATAAACCTGCAGAGGGCTCAGACCAGACAAATGCACCACAAAACAGCATCATTCAGAGTGGAAGGGAGAATTCTCAGAGCTTCAGAAGCAGCCAGTGACTACTGGAGCTATCTTCTTCCCTCTTCTACAACCATATAAAAGGTCTTACATGCAACAGAACGAGAAATTCCTCCTTACATTTGTATTTCTTAAGTCTTTGATTGTATGTTTTTAAATAGGAACACTTACATTACAGCTTTTTCATGCTTTTAACATTTCAGGATAATATGCAAGACTTCAACTTGCCACTAAAGGCTCATATGTAATGTTACAACCACTGGGACCTCCAAAATACTAATCTTAGTCTTCAAAAGCAAAAGCTAGGCAACCTGGCATTCAACCACACATTGCTACAGCCTTGGTATTCTTCCCTCCGATAGTAACGATGACATATCTGCCTCATGACAGGAAGGTTCGGATTACATTTACTGCCTTTTATGTCAGAAGCACCGAGTTACTTTCAAACTTTACCGCCCTCTTTGAAAAGTCCAATGTGACACATTATTTCAAGGTTATTCTGCTCAGGATCAGCACAGCAACTAAGTCCAAGATAGGTGAAGATTCCACATTACTAGCTTTATGCTCATTCTGACTTGACATTCTTTCTGGTATAATATGGATCTTATTAAATCATCTGTTATGTCAGCATAAGCTACAGGTCTGCATCAATAAAAGCCAACAGAGTGGAAGCTAAGCTGGCCACCTAACAGGTTTATTCAGTTCAAAGTGTGGACATAATCTTGAATTTACAAGACAGTTTTGTCCTCGGTTCACTGCCCAAATGCGGCAGAGCACAGCACTGCTACCCCAGAAAGCTTTGCTGTGACCCAATATCACCTTGCATTTATTGGGATGAGGTTCCTCCTGTCCAAAAAAGAATTATTTCCAGGTTTCGAACTTAAATAAATTAATTTGTGTGGGGCTTAAATATAGTCACCTTCCCGAAAGCACTTTCCCAATTTACAAGATGCTTCAGCTTGCCACAACAGCACCTCTGGGAGCAGAAATTTAAAAACAGAGGCTGTAGCATGGCACAACTCTGCAACAGGGCTAGCTGTTCACAGAACAAACTTATCTCCCCCTGCAATTTGTCATCGCCTTTCTCCACTTCTAATTTGAAGTAAATATGAAAGCATATGAATGGCAGGATGCTATTACCACCTCCCTAAGCCCATCGGTCAAGATCCAATTTCTCAACAGTTACCATAAATTTGTCAAAAAAGTCCTGCCAATGCTGATGCTCCAACCACCACTTTGTGAGAACAGTTACATTTCTTTAACTGTTGCAGAAAAAAAATCCCAACACTAAACCAAAACACCCAACACTGAACTTCATATTAATAGAGTCCTTTGACCCCACTGTTCACCCCATGACAAAGCAATCCTGTTGAGGATCAGTCCTTCAAGTACAATGCTTCTTGAAAACCAAAAGATATTCTGGAAATGTGTTAGTATGGGAGCAGGCTTTATTGTTTGAACTCCCTCCCTCACTGTCCCAAATAGATGAGTTTTAACCCAATTTTGTAACTACTTAGTTCAACTTCTGTGTAATGAGTGAATCTGAATCCATTATAGGCAACATCTCCAACAGTCCAGTTACTCTCCTTTAAGTACTGAAGCTATGTCAAAGGAGGAGGTACATAAAAAATTACAGTGCTGTCCCTACACTATAGATAGTACAAAAGAAGTATCATTAAAGATATCTGAGCAATACCTTTTCCAGAGATCATAAAATGAGATCATACTTTAGGACAGCTGACATCCTCCAGATTTCCATATCTATTGCATTCTCTTCCCATATTATGTTGCCCGGTATCGAGTTTAGTGTAGTCATCTGACATTATGCAAGACGAAGCAACCCTTTGAGGTAAAGTCATTATTCTCTGTCCCTTCTGTAGGCCTGCTTGACTGATCAGATGATACAACATTAGTTATGCTTCCCAAGTCATATTTTACAAGATACTTCATCAGCAGTTGGATCACTCTGGACAAATCCCTCACCCTTCAGAAAAAACAAACAGCAGATCAAAACAACTTTTCTTTCAGAGAAAAGTCTATTGCCAGCTTCTAGGAGCTTTTCCTGTAAACGCTTCTGTTCCTTAGTTACTAATGAACCAGTGACTTCAAGTAGCTCAAGAGCACCAGAAGAAGAAACCTTTCAGCATCCTCCCTGCTAGTGAAAAGCAGCAAATGAACTCCCACAAAAGGAGCTACTGGTTCAGTGAGAAACTCCCTGGTGACATCTGCCAGCTGAGTTTTCTCTTAGATTGCAGCAGTTAGCACTTACAATGAGACCTTCAAGAAAAACAAAGTCCCAGTACTTTGATAATGGCAAATCTTGAAAAGAGTGTTTCACCAGCTGTCTAACCATGGAGACCCCTCCATTCTGTCACTGGTTTAAGACTTTAAGTTTCATGACATCAAGCTTTTGAACTCAAAAGCTGCAAGAGCAAGCTCTCATCAGGCACTTATATCCGATCAATGCACAGAAGAGACACTCATCCTCTGCCTGTCTCTTCAGAGCTGCTCAGCCCAGACTGACAGCACACCTCCCGTCCTGAACAGTAACACTGGGCTTTCAATAACTTCCCAAAACACACAAGATCCCCCTATTCCATTTCATGCTGAGCAGCTTCAAAACAGCATTTCAGCCCATCCAAAGAGCATCCTGAAAGAACAAACACCACTCCTATCAAAGACAAGAATATGTATAAAACCACCTGTGGTGAGTTTTTTTGTTTTGTTGGGGGGGGGGTGTTTGCTGTTCTTTTGTTTGTTTTAAATCAGAGGCTGAATCTCAGCATTCCTCTTCTCTTGGCTGAAAATAACCACTGCACCACATGGTCCCTCATCCTGGCCTGCCTGCCCTCATGCTTTTTTCTTCCTCTTTTGCACACCTGCACAGCTTCAGAAAGAAGGACTGGCTGTGCTCAATCCCATAGCAGCCTATAATAGCACAGGGCACCAATCACCAACCCCCTCCCCTCATTCTTAAGACCTGTTCTTTCTAGATTAAGAAAAAGGATAAGCATATGCATCTCCTAAAGAAGGTTTGGAAATGCAGATTCCCAAACACAGAATGCTTCTGCCCGGAATCTCACATAAGGCATTTTAAAGAACAAAACCAAAACTGACTTGAGGCACATTCCTACTTCTCAGTCCTTCTGTTGACTAGGCACAGGCAGCTCCCAGTTCAGCTGGCTTACCATTTCAACAAATTTTTCCAAACACATAAGCTGTCTGAACAGGTGGGAGAATTCAGCCCTGACCACAAGGGTTTCCACTCCAAGACCAAATGTCCCAGGTCTGTCCTGGGATGCTTCATTCGTCCTTTGGAACTGACCAGTTTTCTCTTCCCATCCCTGAAATTTTTGTTTTGACAAGGTGCACTTCAATGAGAATAATCTCTCTTGGCCCCTATCATTTTCTGGATCAAGGCAAACTATCTGGCATTCAGAGGCGTAGATGTCAAAGCAAATTTTTTTGACACCTAAATCAACTTGCATAGCATCCAGTCTCAAAATCAAGGGAATAAAGTACAGCCTAATATTTCAGCATGCTACAAAATTAAGCATCATCTTCTAGAGACATAAATAAATAAATAAAATCAAACTCCTGTAAGTCAGGTAGGATAGACTGAAAATCTGGTACAAACCTGTGTTTGAAGGGTTATTCTATTGTTTCTGTCTTCAGTGATGGACAGACCTGGGACAAGAACAGTTACCTGCAGAGTTTTTCTACCCCATGAAGAGCTTTCCCAGCCTGGAGAGAAGTTTCTTCTGGTCACTGTAGGACCCATGAATCCATATGCTTACCACTGAAGCAGAAACATATTTAGACTGGCAGACATTTTTACCAAAAAACGTTATTTTCATTACAATGTCTTTCATCTGTTCTGGTAAATGTTCCTGTCAAGGATGTATTACCTGAGCCAGTCAAACATGACAGAAGAAACTACTGAGCAGCTATGCAGAAAGACAGAAGAAAAAAGCAAAATTCAAAAGCAACTATAACTCCCAAACTTTTGGAGAGCAGAAAGCAATCCCACAATTTTAGTGGGAGACATAGTGTGCCAGCACTCATGAGAATTAAATTATCATAGGACTCCAGTACAAGGAGATTTTACTGTGCATTGCAAATCTTGACACATGCTTTGTGAAGTGCTGTTTAGAAGACAACTTTTATTGATGCAGTTATACAACAGAGCAAGCAAAACAGCAGAATGAAGAATTTAAATTGCATTTTTTAGACAGATACAAAAGGTGTAGCACTGGAAACACTGTGGAAGGAACAAAGGCAAAGTTGAGCAGTGTTCTGGGAGCAGGGGAAGCTACAAAGCTGAAGACAAGAAGAGCACTTCTGATCTACCCTCACAGATCTAGAAATAAAATGCAGCCTATGCTACTCGAAGAGGAAGTCAGCATTTCATTAAAAACGTTATAATAACATAGAAACACAGAATGGTTTGGGTTGGAAGGGACCTTTAAAGATCATCTAGTTCCAACCCCCCTGCCATGGGCAGGGACACCTTCCACTAGACCAGGTTGCTCAAAGCCCCATCCAGCCTGATCTTGAACACTTCCAGGAATGGGGCATCCACAACTTCTCTGGGCAACCTGTTTCAGTGCCTCACCACCCTCACAGTGAAGAACTTCTTCCTTACATCTAATCTAAATCTACCCTCTTTCAGTTTAAAGCCATTACCCCTTGTCCTATCACTACATGACCTTGTAAAAAGTCCCTCTCTGGCTTTCTTGTGTGCCCCCCCTTTAGGTACTGGAAGGCTGCTACAAGCTGCCCCTACAGTCAAGTCTCTAACTGTTGTCAAAATGAGTATTTTGAGTTGTGCACAAAGCTTCCCCTCCCTCAGCTCCAATTTTCAAAGCACTGAGGGAAGCAGTGGCCATGCAGTAATAAAGGTGAAAATAGATAGGTCACTTAAAGGAATTGAAATCATTCTGTTAGTTCCATGTTAGTAGTTTCACAGCCAGATATTTCCCATCTGACATTAACCTTAAATCAAGCAGCACTTGTAGGAACAGAACAGATTCGCAGACAAGAGACTAGAGGAAAAAACTTGGAAACTTAAACAGCAGTGGCTTTATTTGACATGTCTCTCCTGAGGAAAAGTCTGCTTTCTGAACTAACCTGCTCTGCAAAGAATTTTTGGTTTACATCTCAGTTCATCTTTAAGATGTACTTCTGGAGCACAGGGTCATCTTACAGCATAACTATCAGCATTTAAAGCAGCATAAACCAGCACTGCTGTTGAAAGAGTTGGTTTCTCTGTCCTCAGAGAAAGGTTGTGATTTCCTCCCCCACGCCTCGCTCCCCTCTTCTCCTTATGCCACCATAAGCACTTGTGCCATCACACTGTGAGCCAGACAGGCAAACTCTCCAGGGTAAAATTAAACATGCGAAATGCTTAAGAGGATAAGAGTTGCTGTGAAGCAGAGACAAAAGCAGCACAGCTCACAGTAAGGCATAAGAATTATCTTAATTATCCACCATCTTAGAACTAAGAGGAGGCTAAAATGAAGCCTACTACCTGTATAAAAACATTAAGCTAGGAGTCATATGTTTTTACTCACAAAGACACAAAGACTTGAGGACTTCAGTTATTGGAGATATAGCCCTTAAAGTCTCTTCATCTATGCTTGTTACTAGATGACTCATGATTTTTCACCTTTTGCCACTAGGAATGGTACATGGCAACCATGGTGACCTTGATGGGCCAGAAGGACCCATGATGAAAAACTCATCAATTCCCTGCATAGCACCTTCTAGAGCCCCACACTAACTCCTGCATCCATCTCACACATGCTAGCTTAACCAGAAAATACCACTCAGACACACATCTAATCTTGACTTGAAGATTCCAAGTGACAGAGAATCCACTGCACCCTTAGGCAAGATGCTACTGTGGTCAATTACCCTCAGTATTGAATTCCACACTTATTTCTCGTCTGAGTTGAATTAACCATGCAAATAAGTTTCCTTAAAAGGAATTACCTTGCAAAACATGAAGGATGTCACAATAATTTTAATTAATAAAACGGGACTGATGTAGTTAAAATATACCCGATTCAATTTTCCCTAGATAACAGGTTGGTTAGTATTTATGACATTACATCATTTTTAAGCCTTTTCACAACACTGTTGGATGAGTATCAGATTAAACAGCTAATAGTTACTAGTGAAAGCAAACACAAATTTAATTTTTCGTGGTATTACTACCATATAGTACCATGCTAACACTCTGCACTGGAGCCCTGTGGAGGAGAGGCCAGACTCCTCCACCCCAACGGTGTTAAGACTGACCTAGTTTCTGACAAAAGAGCCAGTTAGTTGTCCTTTAGCCCCAGCCGCCACAGACTTTTCAGATACTTTAACCTTTATTAGCATTTTTTAAACGGTTGGTTTGTACTTGTTGCTATCAGCTTCCTTACCTTTTTGTTATATATCATCACTTGAGTTATATTAGCCGCCGCTTCCATTTCTTACAAGAATGGTTTAAGTTGTTACAGAAGACAACTACACAGCTGGAGGTACCGGAGACACTATCAGCATCTTGAACACCTCAAAGTTAAAAGTATTTGTGCTTTTATAAGATAATTTTTCCTTTCGTATCATTTTTACTCTTTCAGCTTTACAGCTGCCGCTGGTAGCTTATATTTCTTTCTACTTTTCCAATTAGAAGGAATGGATTGGGTAAAGTAGTCAAAATCCTTAGATAGAAGTGCTGCAGTATCGGCGCTGTACATCACCTCTGCTTCTAGAGATTGGTAAAAGCTTTCATGCCAGACTACCTTGCCCAAAATATAAGTCTTTTCCTCACACCTAGCAAAGTAGCACACTGATACACTACAGACAACAATCACTGTTCCACCTCAGCTATCTTTGCTTTAGCAGCATAGATTTTGAGGACAGAAAGTTCACTGAAACATTTAAGTTTAAAATCGGTAAATTAGCCACTGTATGTGAAAGTTCTACTCAAACGTCACACCAGCCACACATGCACGTGTGTGAGTACACACACCCCTCCTACGCCCTTCCAAATCACCCAGAGAATACAGCATTACATGTCCCTTGCCTTTTTCCTTTCTTGCTGTCTTCTTCCTCTCCCTCCTACTGAGTGTGTGTGGAGTCTAGGAAGACATGACTCAAAGCACAGGACCTTAAGTGGATTCACAGTATGGAAGCATTAATAGTCTCCATTCACTTTCTAACTTTAATTATTGGATTCTGCCTATATTTCTGAGCCATCTTATCCTCCCTTCTTACACATACACCCACATATAATACTTAAATTAATTTTTACTTTGCATGTTATGGAAATGCAGCAAATCACAACATAAGATTAATATCTCCAAAGCTGTCCAAGATGCTCATGCACTTTTATTAGAAGAGCATCTTTTAAAGAAAGTCACTGCCACAGCTTCTCTCTCCATGTCTTACTACTCTGTCACACCTAGCTCTCAACAGGCTGAGAGCAATCACCAATATTCCTTAAAAAAAACAACCACACAAAAAAAAACCCAAACCCAACCCACAAAATAAACCAAGTTATTCTTCATCACTAAGTAATAAATTTACAAATTTTAAACCCTATGAAGGACTAGTCAGTAGATCAGATAGACCTTTAAGATTGATATGTGGTACATAGACACCGCAGAATATGCTGCAATTAAGATTTTTACCTAGTGAGCCAAATATTCTTATTACCCATGTGGAATTAAAAATACTAAGTGGAAAGAAAAAAAAGGTCAACTTTGATTATATTCTTAAAGCCCATAGCCAAAACCAGGCTAGAAATGGCAGGTACATGAAAAACCTTGTGCTCCAACAACCTTCCGGAACAGCTTCTGTTCAGGTCACTGGAAGGCGCATCCTCCTCCTTTATGGCAACCAAGATTTATTCAGATCCTGTGAATAAGTCTTTGTGCGTGCAAACCTCTCTCAACATCCTTTACACAACAGTTTCCAATTATTAAAATGAGCGAGTCATGAATTCATTAAAGTTTCATCCTTTGTACTTCCTATCTCCAAAATGAAGACTCATGTAGCTATATGGAGTGTTTAAAAAAAAAAAAAAAGGACATTTTTATTAGCTTTTCAAAAACAAAAGAAACACCAGTGCTCATCGCTACAATTTAGCAAAGCTCCAGTGGACTACAGGATCTCACTAGGCTGATTGCAATATAAACAACTGTTTCAGGGAAAAAAAAAAAAAACCCCAAAACTAAAAACTTCAGTCTTATGTGTCCATTTTATGGAGTTTAAGGAAAGAAACAACACAACCAAAAAAGGCAGTAACTCACTATATGGAGGACAGGGAGATAACTCTGGCCAGAGCTGGGACATGCTCCCTGGAGGAGCTCATTAGACGAGCAGCTTGGGCAATCGGACAAACATACAGCAGACGGGCCAGTTTGTCTGCTTCATTTCTACCAAAACTTTTAATGGAAAGGACACTAACCCACAGAACATTTCTCTTGTCAGATTACTTAGACCAGAAATGGTCAAAAACTTCAGAAGACGCTGGGGTGGAAGAAAAGACAGATGAGAAGGAAAAGAAGGCTAAAGAGAAAGTGATTTAGTCAAGACCAAAGTAGGCTGACACTTTCCATTCCCAACTGTTCAAATAGTTTATTTTCCAGTTTGGATCATAACACTAAATAAAAGACACGCATTGCAAAATTAGCACAAAGCAGTTAGCTCACAATGGTATTGGAAGTTGAATGTTTGTTTCCATGTTGGCTGCCTGTCATCCCATACTTGACAGTTTTCCAAGCTTGCTACAAATTTGCTATGAAATTATCTTCTCATTTCCCAATGACATAGTCTGCTGCCCATGTTGCCTTTCAAGAAACACTTTTCTTCTATGCTAATCCCAGCTGTCCATTAAACAGGATACAGACACTTTGAACAGCATAATAAATCTGTTTATTTCCAGAGCTTGATTTTGCTCCAAATATTTCCAGCATGACAAAAATAACAGAAAGAGGGAAGAATAAGAACAGCTATAAATTAAAAACAAACCAAAAAACTCCAGAGACCATAAAGTAGCATCCACATAAAGATCATCATCTTAGATGTAATTTGGGGACAGGAGAAAGTATTTGGAATTCGGGATTTTTATGCAAGTTCTTTCTAGCACACTAACTGGAAATTTAGTTTCTCTTGATCAGCCAGTACACAGGTTCTCTCTCTCTCCCCTTCTCTGAAGTACAGGCATATTCATGAATTACCTGAACATATGAATTTTCTTTAAAGCTTTATTTAAGCATTATGCCAAGCAGCTCAGATAGAATGGCAAAGCCAAGATTAATGAGGACTATAAGTCTTTCTGTTGAAGAAAAACTATAGAGTATTCTCAAAGACAACAGGGGACAGCACACAGAAAAGATTAAAGACAGGCTGTGAACCAAGTTGCTGAACCCAAGGAGAGCTCTACAAGCAAGGGGCAATACAAGGGACAAACACGAAGGAAACTAATTTTTGAAAGCTTGAGCAAGTATGAAGTTAACCTCATGAACTATAAAGGATGTTTACATTAGCATTGTTCTCCCAATATTACAACATTCATTCTCCCTAAGTAGTATGTGTAGCACCGACTGAGAGCTTAGTTTGTTATTAAGTGCCTGGCTCTAAAGAGTATACTGTCTAATAGTACAAAGAGTCTCATTGATTAAGATGTCTACCATGCAGCTGTAACTCCTCCTCCTGCCACAATCAATTACACAGGAACCAAGAACATTTTCAGAAAAACATAGCCCTTCAAACCCCAACTCAAAACAAAAGGGGTTTCATACTCTACTGCTTTCTGTAGCTATTACAGATATTTCCAAGGCATCTATCATATTAGTATCCAAGCACACAGACTTCATAAATTAAGCACACACAGAAGAAAGCTCATCACTACCACTCCTTCTCCAAAACAGGTACTTGGAAGGGGTTACCTCACTGCATGGATTATTGCAACATGCACATGTAATCATCCTACCTTGTTATTAATAGTGAGAGTGACAACCACTCCTACTTTCTATGCAAAATGCAAGACAACACCGTAACTCATTTTCCTATTCCATAATTAAAACATATGCCCCCAGGAATGTTAATCACCTAACTCAATCTCCCTAAAATGAAGAGAGTAAGGTAATAAAAGTTTGCAACTTTAAATCTTTCTGTGCAAGATAGTCAAGGAAAAAAAGCAAACACACCCCCAAACCTGGACGTTTCTTGTCATCTATCAGCCACAAGGTGCTCCACCAGACTTGCATAGGGGCCACAAAGACACATTTAACATAAATCTTGGGCCACCTCTGTTTCTTTTCTCACCTGACTATTCCATTCCCTATTCCTAGAAGAAAGCCTTTATCTGCAAGCGCAGATAAAAAGATAAAAAGAAAAGTTTAACAAAGAAGAACAGCTTGTGAATGAGCCACAAGTTTCAGTTTGGCCAGACTCTTTGCCACCAACAACCACTATCTTGGATGGCACATCTCCCTTGATTGCTCAGACTAACCATGACTACTATAGCAACAATGTGGATAGTTTGTTACCCATCTTCTCATCTTTCCTTTCTCATGTACAGAAGTCAGTGTTGTTCCCCAAAGAGGACCCCAACTACTTTTTTGTAGCTGAAAGCATGTACTTCCCACCCATCCCCACACAGAAATTTCAGTTTTCTGCTGAAAACAAGAAACATTTTGTCCTGAACAGGTTTTGAAAGAGTTTCCCCACAATACACCACCCCACCCCCCAAAAAAAAACCCCAAACCCCCTCTCTATTATCTTCCTTCTGGGAAAAGAAAAAGCATCCTGGAAGATCACCATAAAGGTCTAAACAAGAGACCGCTGTTCACATTTGGAAAGCCTGTGACATCCTTTTGCCAAAACTAAGCAAGAGTAGTGAAAGCTGCACTAACTCAAGACTTCTTTTACAGAAAACTGACAGTCTACAACTGTAACAGCTTCCTCTAGAATTAATATGTAGGGGAAGAGATTAATCCGTGTAATCATTTGCCCATTTCCCTACTCATACAATGTTTCATTGCTGGTGCAATTACATAAAGGTCTACTTGATCCCGATCAGGTGATTGTAAGTCTATTGTATGGAGATTTATTAGACCTTACCATCTTGAAAAAAAGTTTTGAATGGTAAAATACCACACGTAAAGTCAGTTTCTAGTTAATTAAGAAGGATGAAGGGTGGCAGAGTGCAAAAGAAGGTAGGAGTGAGGAGCAAGATGAAAGCTTCCTTGAAGCGTTAGAGAATGCGCCAACACTCTTTTACCATAAGCAGCAAGGAAGTAGGAAAACAGATTAGGAAATACAGAGCTCTTTGGCTGGTCAATGACCCATCGGCATGGATGCTCTTTTACCACACAAGTAAATAAGTAAGTATTTTTTTCCATCACAGGTCCAGCTCTAGGTGGCCCTGCTTGAGCAGGGAGGTTGGACCAGATGACCTCCAGAGGTTCCTTCCAACCACAGCCATTCTGCGATTCCAGCCCTGAGACACCAATGTAGCTTAGACATCAAAACAAGTTAAAAAAAAAAAAAAAATCAAGAAATGCAGTTTCAAACTCCAGCTTTGTTTCCTGCAATTTACAACCATCTCTACTATTGCAAGGCCATTAAGTTAAGAGTTCAAACTATAAAGCTAACATTCTTTTATTCTTACATCGCATTAGTAATAGAATCAGTTTTACTCTAGAAAGCTTTAATAGCCTCATTCATTAGCACCAGGTGTCTTAACCCCCAAAGAGCAATGAACAAATTCAGAGCATACTGGATTATTCTACAGATATCTTCTAACGCAAGTTTATCCTTTAACTAAAACCAGCTGCCCCTTGGAAGTCCATAGGGAGCTAAGCTGAATGAGACTGAATGCAGTTTTTTGTAAAGTTTGCTATTTCAAATTTTAGCTAAATACAACTAATAAACAGGAGTGCTGAGATCTCGGCTTAAAGCACATATATCACGACACAAAATGTGCTAGAACTTCTTTTTCTGAAATACTGTTTGAACAGGATGTTTCTGACCACCTTTGTACCTGAATGTCTTTTGTACCATCTCTGTGACACTTCATATTTCATTTAGAAATTCATTTCATTTTCCTTTGAAGGAAGTCCACTACAAATACATCTTAATTTATTTGATGTTCAATTTATAACTATGCAGTGTCACTGTAAACAGCGTATAATAGCTTCCTGTCTTTTTTTCCAGAGCATACTCTGCTTGCAGTGTCACCAAGTTTAAAAGGAATGGGATCTTTTTGTTATTCTTAGTGATGCATTTCAAATGGTACTTGATAAATTTTTCTTCATTAAGAAACGGTAATGAAAAGGGCAATAGATTAGAGAACACCACAGCATCTAACAAAAGCAAAGACCAGTAGCTATTTCGGATAATTCAGATCAAATACTATACTGTTCATTTTCCCATCTCAAGGGATAAAAACTAAAAGCTGTATAACTAGCTTTGTACAGCAGAATATTTTTATTTGGGAGGAATGGGACTGAAGGAGGAAGATGGGGATTGACCTAACTAAATATCATTGATCCAGTGATACAGGGCTGTATCGCTTATTTGTAATACATGCACAGCTGTACCAATATCCACAACGCTTTTAAAGGTGACTTACATGGAAGCGTAGGGTTTTTTTCCAGGGTCTAGCTCTTTCCACAACAGCAGTAGCATCCCTAGTGATATTAGGGCATATGAGGCAGGCTGTTACCTTCCTACACGTTGGTGTTCCTTTCAAACTTTGTGCTTCCTACTCACTTTTACCTACTGAATCAGAGTGAAAAACTCAAGCGCTGATGCCTAGGTTCTCACCCTGTCCGAAACGTGCAGAATTTGGATTTCAGCGTACAAAACTCCTCAGCACAATCATCAGTCTGTATAAGAGTCACAGCCAGCCATAAAGGCAACAGGCTTCTGGGCTTCCCAAACCAGACAGGAACCTTGCCCTGCCACCCTATTTCAGCTCCCAAGGGGCTTAGTCTAACTGAGTCTGAACAACACAAAGATCAAATCGGGATGAGTAAATTAATTCATTAAGTAGTAACTTGAATAGAGTATTCTGTAATTTATAAACCAAGTGTTTTGAAAGTTTCCTGGTTTTCCCCCTCCAATTCAGCATAAAGACACCTGATGCTTGCTGATACTCCTGGTCACCCAGCCCTTTCTGCATGTCAAAATGTCTTACAGCAACTCTTCAGTAGCTTCTGTACAGCACTCTAGACATGTCAGAGGAGCAAACTAAGTTATCAATTTCCATCTTGAACAAAATCTATGAAGAGGGTACTGCATTGTTAGGAGCCTGTGCATGTCAGGAAATTAATCTTATGATAGAAGCCTGCAGATAGCAGGCACGTCAGTCTCTCCCAGAAGGTTTGAAAGGCAGTAATCACTACTTTTTGACGCCACAGCTTAGTAGTTACATTAAACCCATACTTCAGAATTTCTACCAGGCACCTGCAGAAGCAGAAAACTAGACCAGAAATGCCCTCCAAAGGGAGCAAGGCTTCTGCCATTACTTTACCTGCAATAGTTCTGAGTTAGTCTCCTTTATAGGAGAGAGCAAAAAAAAAAAAAAATCTGCTGGGTTGCTGACAGCACATATGGCATGCTGTGCCTAGGATTTATCTTCCACTCCACAAAAAGCTAAGAAAGAGCTGAATATCACAGAAGGATGCTAGACAAAAGTCAAGAGAAAGCTAGTCTAATGTCTCCAACCCCTCCCCAAGGATGGGGCTTTAGAGATGAACTGCAGCATAGAATACAATCTCTATAGCCACATCCACCAAGGCTCCTGCTAACATGCACATCGAATACTTTCTCAAGTGCTTTGTGCATATGGCCTCCAATCCAACAACTAACTTAAAAGTAGAGTCTCCCCATCTAACTGAGCACAGACCCTTTGTCTTTTCTTCTGTCCATTAAAAGCCAACTATGTCATATTGAAAAAACAACAGATTTGGTGATGAGATCTCTGCAACTGCAGGGACAAACCATACCCTCTCACCTACTACCGTCCTAATGCCCTATACAGTGACAGAAAACTTCAAACTAAAAAAATGTATGTTCTACAATACTATGGAAGTTCACTTCTGCTTTAGGGTGGTTTTTTGGTTTTGTTTTTTTTGAAGGTGGGGACAGGTTTTGTCACCCATCACGGTAACAAGGTAATCCTCTGATTTATTTGGTCTAAGAGATTCTTAGAAGACTGAGTCACACTTGCTGCAGCTGAGAAGTCATCTACTTGCCATCCCTCCTTTATCCCCCCCCAGTCACACCCTACATTGGACTGCATGACAATCACACTCGTTTTACAAGGGCTTTTTTCAGATGCCAAGAAAGACTGAACTGATGAAAGAGATAAGCAAATGCAAAATTTGACTCAATCTGGTCACATTAAAAACAAACTCTTTGAAACTTAATTGCAAAGAGTTGACCTGCAATGAAAGAATTGGAATGTGCTTTGAGCAAAAGAACATTTTTCAGAATGAAACAATACATAAAGATGAACACAGCATCCAGGAGATGTCAGTCAATACCATGAGCAGTGTTGATATCTATAGAGCAAAAAGGGAGCAGGAATATTAGCAAATGGAAGAATAAGAGTTGTTTCCTATGGAAAGAAACACATAGAAGTTTGTTGCTAGCAGAATTCAGAGGAAAAGGAAGATTGATGCTACATATCCTGAAATATGCCAAGTCTGATTTTAAAAGGTACAATCCACACACTCCTTTGGAAGGAGTTTTGTACATCCCCCTTGATTATCCGAGCTCAGTAGACAGCATGGTAAAGCTTAGTTATGGTGTCAGCTGCCATTCCTCAACTTGCTGCAACACATAAGACATGCTTACAAGTAGTTGGACCACCTTTCAAAACACCAGAGAAATACCCATTATGAACAGAGCCAGAGCACTCAGGAGGCAGCTCTTCTGGTAGCTGAGCTTCTTGTCTGCATTTGGCTTGTCCATGCGTAAGAGCAAGTCACAGACTGGACTGCTCATGCTGCCACAAAAACATGCTCTGGTGTAGGAGGACTGTTCCATAAGCTTCTGCCAATCACCAGAGATGTACTCAATGCAAAAGTCTTGGTGGCCAACATTCCTCCCATTTAGAGATGGATATATAGGAGACCACTGTTTTCCCTCCAGCTTTTCCCTTAGGATGGTCACAGAAGTGTTTTGGTTTACCTGATGCTAGGCCTTTCAGTGTGGCTCAGACTGATGTGCTGAGCAGCACCACAATTGCAGATGTCAAAGGGGTTACCAAAACATCCTAGTCAGAAATGCAAGTCTTAAAGAGAGCAAGATCTCAGAGATTGTCCTATGCAGATAAATCCATACACACATCCCTCTTGTTTGCCCTGAAGACATTAAGTCTAACAAATTGGCAAGAAACTGCTTCATGGGGGAAGCGGGGGGGGGGGGGGATGCAGTGCAATTTTACAGAGGGGGCAGCAGAAAAATCAGTCTGAATAATGGCAAGAGGCATGAGTAGGTGGGCAGACAATATGCCCCAAGTATAACAAAATTTAGATGGCAAGCTAAGTCATGCTCACTTGTCATTTAAGGAAACAGGAGGTAGTGAAGAAGGCAGGACACCAAAAGAGGCACAAGCTTCTCAACTGTGCTCAAGGAGTTCATAGTCTAATATTTGCAGAAGATTCTTCCACACCAATCTTGACTCTTCAGCTATTTCCAAGGCACAATCACAATGTGGGTTCACTTTACTGAACTTCTCCCATAGTGCAGCAGAGAGAGTGCACAGGAGTAGCAACAGAGCAAGGAAAAGGGCAGCAGCAAACAACAGTTAAAACTACGCATCTAAGACAAGAATCCAAGCTTCAAAAATTGTCCTGAAGGCATCAAAGAAGGCAGTGCGAGAGCAGCAGGGCACATGCATAAGTGAGACAAGGCAAGAACAGAATAGGAGAATGCGTTTGAAC
Organism: Harpia harpyja; assembly: GCF_026419915.1. Lineage (NCBI taxonomy): Eukaryota > Metazoa > Chordata > Aves > Accipitriformes > Accipitridae > Harpia > Harpia harpyja. The sequence continues at coordinate 23,295,159 of NC_068952.1, forward strand.
TCAATAGATAGAAGAGGACAAGGCAGAAAAATATGGTAATTGGGAAAGCCAGCATAAAACAACTTAGAAAAAAGATGGCGAGAGGATGAACAATGAAACGCAATCAATTGCAAGAAAAATAGCAGTCAATACCAGACTGCACTAAGACAGCAATCCATTAACAATCAATTATAGTGAAACAGCAATAAGATGTAGTCAGTAAAATGACCATCTGAAGGAATTATTCTTTTCCATGTGTAAACTACAATTTCCTCTACCCAGTTACCATTTTTAAACTGTTCATTCAATTAAATTAAGCCTGTGTCTATTCTATACATAGCTGCAGTATTTATAAGACTATTAAGAAGCCATACTTGAACCTGGGGTGGGGAGTTGCTCACAAGGTTTTCAAGTAAGCATTTGGTAAAGAGATCCTTATGCTGTCACGTCTGCACTTGGCAAGCTGTATCAATTCATTCACATACATTAGAGGGCAGGGGTTGTTGCTTGTTTCTTTAAGAAGATGAGACTATGAAGATGAAGGGGAAGACAACTGGTGGAAATCCACTGGTGTTCTCCTCCACGAAGATTTGCCACAACGTATCCCAGCAAGACGGTCTGTAAGGCTTACTGAAGTCCTGATAAAACTGCAGGGAGTTTCCCCTTTGCACAGGTCCACTTTCATGGCAGTAAGAGTCATCTGCCTTCCTTCAGCAGTGGAAGAGGTGGACTTTCCACACTTATGCTTACAAACCACAGATGATGATGATGCAACTTTGCGTGGAGATTCTCCTCCTACATGTGAAGATTGACACACATTTCATAAGCTCCTCCATGTTCACACCAAAGGATCACTGGAATGCAGCAGATCATAGGCCAGTGTGGTTGCAATTTATAAATACCAGTTTCCATTACTGAACAAAGAGAGGCATCAAAGAACAGTATTCAGCCACCAGCAGCAAACTATAAATTCACCTATCGCAAGTTCAAATTTGCTGCATTTTGTATAAAACTATGACATTTGAAGGGACTACCTTCAGTTTGGCAAGCTAGAGATCCCTAGGAACTGTTTACCCTATCCCTCTTCTGATGGGAAGCACTGGATGCAAGTATTAAACTTGGTCTTTTCTTGGGTAGCTAGGTTAGGAAGATTTGATTTAGTTAAAGGAGTTCCTGCCCGATGTTTTAATTCAGCCAGACAAGAAAACAACATTGTAGGGCTTAAATAGAAGGTCTCTTATCTACTGAGCAGACAACTTTTTTCCATAGCAAAGACATATCTGCTATTGTGTAAACTTTTGTTAAGACAGAAACTAATAGAACAGATGCACTGCACCAAGGAAACTTGAGCAGACAGCCTTGGTGGCAGTACATATGCTGGTTTACCACAGAGAAAGAAATACAAAAGCTTTTAATGAAAGAAGCCGAATGCAAAGGTAATAGCTTTCATTCCACTACAGCATTGCAGAAGGAAACAATCAGTTTTCCAGAGGACTTCTCCAAGTTATAAACTAGTGAAGGCCCTGTGATTTCAGAGATAACAGCTCCTCCCGGTTTGTCATCTCAAGTAACTGGTGATCAATCAACACAGCAAATTAAAGCTCAATTTAGTTTGACAGGCTAACAGAAACAGGGTATGACACAATACCTTTAAAAATCTGTTTGACAGCTGGACGACAACTGTTTATGCTTTGTATATCAGGCCCAGTTCCACTGAATTTTATTGCAGCTACAGAGCTACAACTTTCAGAGGGCAGGAGTTTTAGTTTTGCAAATTTCCGTCACTTCAAGAATGTGAGTTTTTCTTCTCACAGAACAGAGCTAAACGTGCGGCACTGCTGGTACAGCCATGAAACATGTCCTTCCATGCCCAGCTGTATCTACCTATACTTTACCTCAAATACTTTTGTCCAAACTCTTTCAGACTGCTGCTTAGTTTGGGGGGGGAGGAGGGGGGGCAGCAATGGCACTAGAAATATGGGGAAGGTAGAAAGATTTGACAACTGTTTCACTAACTTAAACATGCCTGGACCAGACACCCAAGCTTTACAACAATGCCAAGAGCCAAGTCATTGCTCTGCTGTGTGAAACACAGTCCCTTCCTTTCGCCCTTGGAGATCTGATATCCTAGGCTTCTTAAGCCTGAAATGTCGTTCCCTCCCCCCCCCCAATTAGGTTTGGGATATTATAACAAATAAATAAGTATCTTCTTTTTAGCTTGTATAATCAGATTTGCTGTGTTAGGCCATCTGGCTTTATAGCACACACACTGTCACCAGCTTTATAAAGTTTCCAGAAAGTCAGAGTTCTTTCTAAAAAAACCCCAACAAACAACACCCCCCCCCCATTATTTTATGAATACATAAAGGTTTTAGTCATTTGGGACAGTGTTTTAATCTGTATTAATTTAGATGATTGTACTATTAAGTAATTCAAAGTTTTACACCATACTAAAATAGTAATGAATTCAAGTGGCCTACAAATATTAAATTTTTTAAGAACCTGGCCATATTCCTGGGAAAGCAGCCCATTACCTAGAAGCCAGCCAAGATGCCTTCAATAATAACTACAGCAAGGTGGCACAATGTCAGACCTTGAGTGTTTACCTTTTCCTCCACTGCTTTCTATACCATTCCCAGTATGTGCTGCTGAGACTGGTCTAGCACGTTTTGATTTTCAGAGTGCAGGCAACAAGAAAACCAGCTCTATGCAAGCTTTTGGGAGCAGAAAATGGAGAAAGAAAAAGAATAACTAAGAACTTGCAGCCAGTCTAAGTATGGAGGAATTCTTGCCCAGGTGAAGACACAACTAAACAAGATGCAGTCCAACCCCCCACCCTTGCTTCTGCATGAAGTCACTAGTTGCCAGGTCACTTTTCTATTTGTTTTTCAGCCAAGCTCTGTAGCCATTTGCGTACCCTAATGACTTCTAAAGAACACAAATCTACAGGACAGCAGGAGTCAGAAGCCTTAGTTCAGTTCTCTCAGCGTTAGGGCATGCAACAGAAGGAGGAGTCAAAACAGGCATGGTCCTGCAAGCCTGTGCTGGGACATTCAAACTCACAGGGATCTCTGTGCTGTCATGGGCAGAGCACAGGAGACTAATGAGGCATTCAAAACCACCCCCTCACATTGCATCTTTTCATCGTGGCTTACCAAGATTCAAAGCTAGCACTCTCAGAGACAAATACCTGATCCTGGATACCCATAGTTAAAGAAGCAGATGCTGCAGAACTATAAAAGCAGACATGGCAGGCTTCAGAAGGGTGAGCAAGTAGCCATAACTATATGCAACCTGCAACACCTAACTATATGCAACACCTGCAACCTAAGAAGTCATGCTGACTGTTGGTTTGGAGAACAGACTAACAACTGTATCTAAATAAGACTGAATAACACAATAGTAATCGAGAGTGCTAATAACATACACATACCTAAATGCCTATATGCTCTAATTAATGTTGATACTGATGTACTTTTCTGTTCCCATACAAGAGCACTTCAGAAATAAGAGCTGAGGAGAGCAAAAGATCTGTAATCTTTCCACTGAATTCAACTGTATGTACTTCCATGCAGGAGTCTGTATTATTCACATTTTAGCTGGTGGAACAAAAGCACCGGGGTAGTCTGAAGAACAGAACCCCCAATTAAGAACTGTGGCACAGCTCCTGTCTGTTCTTCACTGACATTTAAACTACTTTCTTCAAGATTATCTTATCAAACCTTTGAGCATAAGTACTACATAGAAAACTGGGATCTGAAATCCAAACCCAAGAGAGGACTGGATGGTAGGGAACCAGTGGCCAGCTGCGTGTCAGCTCTGTCAGCAGCAGGACATTGCTGCTCAAGGCCAACCAGGGAAAGGACACAGGCTTGTCATTAGTAATAAGATTCTGCAATGCAGCCATGTGCTACCAGCTCTTGGTCATTTTACTACCCTCAACACAGTAAGATCTAGACACTTACTAAGCAATTTCCAGTCACCCTGCATTTAAAATGATGGCAAATAAGTAGGACCACCTCAGATAAAAACTCTGGACTTAACTTTTTCTTCCTTCTATGTACATTCTCAGCTTTCTCTTCTCTCTTTCCCCTTTCTTGCTTGTTTGAGGGGTTAGGGGAAGGGAGAGGGAAGGCCAAAGGAAAACAGTAGTGACAGCACCAGTAAAATACTTCCTCCCCAACTCCCTATCAAATCATTCTACCCTCCTCTCACACCTGTCTTCCCCATTTAAACCAGAAGACCCTGCAGCTGATTGTTACCACCTAGATTTTACTATCCACTACTCCCTAAGCAGTGCTATTTTCAGCTTACTTTAAATATTACCTTTAACACTATTCTGAAGTGAACCTGAAAAAAGACTCCCAACAGCAAAAGTCCCATGTTTTTGTATACTTAGGATTGAGCAGAGTATTTTGTACGTCTTCTCAGCATAAAACAAGCACAATCACTGCTCTAGACAAGTTGTCAGATAAGACCCTCTAGCGTCAGAAGAGGCTATAAAAGTACTCCGTTTTTTGCAAGACTGAAGCCAAAGGGCAACCATAGCCTTGAGACCAGAGAAGCCTCTTTCTTCTCACCTTCCCCCAGCTCTGCATCCAGCTAAAAGAGACCCCTTTGCCAGGAAAAGTACTTCACTTTGATTCTCTGCCTCTGGCAGCCCCATCATTAGTTTGCTCACTGGTACAAGCTCAAGCTGCTCAGTGCCTTACCCTGACAAATAACAAATGCCTCCACAGACGGAGGCTCCTCGGCCTCTCTGGGCCCCCATTTCAGTATGCAATCATCTTTATGATGCAGAGATTTTCCTGACTGGAACTCTCCCTGATGCAACTTGTGGCTGTTGCCCATAACAAGGAAAAACAAAACTGCCAAAAAACCCCAAACCCCGGAAGCCAATACTTGAGACTACCCTACAGACTTAGACCTAGTTAGGAACTGAAAAGATCATCTTAGTGCTTTTCTGTATAAACTAGTAACCTCAGAAACTTTTAGCAACTGTAAAGAAGCTACACAGACAGTAAACTTGGTCCATCATCAGCTTCACCATCCCTTCCTTCACCTCTGCAGCCCACAACCTCAGCTTCAAGTCTGCCCTTGCCCTCCTTACAGTAAGGGCCCTTCTCATCTCACCTCCACCCTCTCACCAGTCGCTCCTGTCCTCTGTCCCCAACCCCACCAAACCGCAGGTAGCCTTCTCTGCCCACCACCCCTTCCCTCCCTCCCTCTTTCCCACCGCCTCTCGTTGCTCTTCACAACAATTACACTTTATTTTCCCAACCTCGCGCCGTGTGCGCGCTACACAGCCCAGCTCCTGCCCCGGCAGCCCAGCTCCCGCGCCTGCTGCTGCTGCTCCAGGTTCTTCCACGGAACACCTCGGGCAGGGCTGGCAGCTCCACCGCGCCCACGGCTCCCGCGCAAGAGGAAAACCCAATGGCCTCAGTTATTTCACCTGGGCACTGCCGGAGGAAGCGTTAGAGTAATTCGCCCGGCGTTCCGGGGAGGCAGCGCCCAGGCGGGCCGCCCGGGGCAGACCTTGGCCGAGCCGGCCGTTCGCCTCCTGCGGAGCATCCCGCACCGCCTCGTCCCTCCGGCTCGGTTTCAGTGAAAGGCTCTCCCCCCACCAGCCGACTCGCCAATCCACCGCCACGACCCCGCTGTTTTTCCCACAGCACTACGTTTGTTTGACGTTACAAGCGAGCGTATTATTGCCTGTGGGTGAGGAAGGGAAGCGCTTCCTCGCAGCAGCAGCGTCCCCGCTCGCCTTCAACCCGAACTCGCCCCCCCGACCCTCCGCGGGGGCGCACACGACGGGCGCAGCAGCTACACCGGGTCCCACGCGCGGAACGTCTCCGCGCACCGACCCCCCCCGCCCCGGCGGCCGCTTGTGCTGCTGCAAGCGTTGGCGCGGGCACCCAAAAAGTAACGGGTTTAACTTCTTAATCGTTCTCGAGGCGCACCCGGGGCCGCGGCCCCAGCCCTTCCGCGGCCGCGGCCCGCTCCGCGGCGCGGAAAACCGCGGCGGAGAGCGGCCCCCGCCGCCGCCCGCTCAGCCGCTAACGGCGCGGAACAAGCGCGGCACGCCGGGCAGGGAACGGCGGGGGGACCCGCCGGGCCGGGCGCCCGCGCAGCCACAGCCGCCCAGCGTGGCCGCGCAAGTGGGGCGGACGGCGCCGGCACCGCCGCGGCACTCACCCGCCTCACGGGTAGGGACCTTCCCGCGGCCGCCAGCAACAGGAGAGCGAAGCCGAGCAGCGCTGCCGGCAGGGAGAAGGGCATGTCCCGGGCGGCCCCCCATGCGCGGGGGACCGGCGAGGCTCCGCGGCGAGGGACAGCAGTGCGGCGGCGGCGGCGGGCGCTCCGGCGGCCGCTTTTGTAGCGGAGGCGGGGACGGGGCCGGGGCCGGCGCCGGCGCCGGCCCCGACCCAGGTGCGGTGCGGCCCCAGCCCAGCCCGGCGGGGATGGGGAGCCGCCGCGGGCGGGGGCTCCGGGGGTCGCTCCGCGGCGCGCAGGGCGGTTGTTGGTGTCGTCAGCGCGAAGAGCTGTTTCGGGGAGGGGAAGGAAAAAGAAAAACAAAAAGCCGAGAAAGCGCCTTTGCGATCCTGTCCCTCACCTTTTCAACTTCTTTTTTTTTAATTTTGCCCTGACTTTGTCCAGGCTTGGGCATCTTGGTGGCCTTCATGCTGTTTGTGACGTCCGAGTATTATTAGTTTTTAATAACAGTAAATGCAATTACCCATTTATAACATGAATTTGCAGAGCTGCACGTCAGATCAGAGCTTGGTTTCTAAGTTGAAGTCGGGGCACAGGTCAGCCCTAGCAGTAGCGTGATGTGTAAATCTGGAGGATTTAGAATACTTGCTTGCCTAGCAAAAGACTGCTCTGAATCTGCTTTGTACTAGGTTCATATTATTGTCCTTATTTATTCACTTTGCACTGACTAGTAAAACTGAACTTTCACTAAATCACATATATTTGGTGAGATTATACACCAGAATCTGGAAGAAGAAAGCATACAGAACCTAACAGATTTAGAAGGAAAGCTCAAAATTGAACTGGGAACTGAGGAAAAGATTTCACATTGGTCTGTTAGATGCTACTGGAATATAAAGAAGTTAATAGCTTAAATATTAATGATGTGTATTAATTTCAAATACAACACAGCACCAGGCTGATGCTTTGGGAATGTAACTAGTCAGAGCATCGATGATGTGTGGTCGTGAAGTCATTAAATTCCTCAGCATGTGAATTGCCAGGACAGCAGTTACATCTCAATAGCTAACTCCAAGCAGAAAGAATTTGCCACGGTGTTTTGGTTGACTGAGGGCTGAAAAGATATTTCCTTCAAGTTTTCTAAAGTGAGAGAAAACAAAGGTTGAAGGAAAAAAAAATTACTCCCAAAGAAGAATGAAAGAACATACATTTTGGGTAGTTAAGAGATTATCCCCAAACACCCCAAGTTTGTTGAAACCCCTAATGCCTGCCTCAGGTGATGTTTTTTATGTTGCTCATTGAGATTAATTTTTTTACTATCCCAGTAAAATAAATGTGCTGTTACTGTAGAATAATGATGTCTGCTAGAGACATTGCTGAAGACTTAGGAAACAGTGAGAAGGAATGAAGAATAAAGATCTAATAGAAAAAGCATGTTCAGCCACAGCAATGCCACCTGGAACAACGAAAACACTCTGTGTTTTTTAAAGAAATCACTGATCCCCTGGATTTAAAAGATTTAAACCTATACCTAATGTTTGCCTCAAAGGGATGAAGATAATGAGACATGGAAAAGCCTGCTTATTTTGCCTGAATCTGTATTTTTTTGGGGTGTGTGTGTACTAAGGCAAATTACACATAGGTATAAGAAACTTTTGTAAAAAACCTACATTTCTGTTACCTGCAGTTATCACACATCCTTGAAGGAAACAACCAGAGAGCATCGGCAATACCAGACCGCTGAGAAACGTGACTAAGAAAACTAACAGTTGGCTGCTAACCAACTATTTTATGTTGTTTGACTCCCCTGAAAAGCTAAGAGAGGACCCTACCCAAGCCTGGTTCTACCTCACAGGAGTATTTTACTTGAAGCCCAACACCTGATCCCTTTTGGAAGTGCTTATGGGCTGGCCTTACCTCCTGGCACCTGAAGACCATGCATGTTAGATCTGCTTTCAATAAACCAAGAAAAACACCAGGCAACTGGGCAAAATATCATCCAGCTTCCTTCAGGCCAGGCAACAGAAATGTTTAAATAAAGGGAAAGAAACCTCTTCCACCTGGATAGCACCACCAGCCTTAGCAGGGTGCATCTACTTCACATGCACATCTCTACTGCTTTCTATTGTTTCTGCACCAGGCACATTAAGTTTTCCAGTTAGGACATCTGCTCCTAAGATGACTCTCAGCACCTGTGCATAGCAGAGGACCAGCTGGTTTTGCAAGAGCTTAACAGGCTCATGTCTTTGATGAAAAGCCTTATCAGGGCTACGAGGGTGACATATATCACTTTGGAAGCAGAGGTATTACTTTGGAATAATTCTGCTTTCCAGAAATAATCAAAGATAACTCTTTAGGTATGATGATATCATACACTAGTGTTATCTACATGAATGTTTTTGGAGGGAAAAAAACATGGATCAGAGTAAACTCTAAAAGTACACATTTTCATTGTGCCAGTTAAGAAGCTATTATCAAATTTCAGAAGACTGAACAAATCCTGTTGACTTAAATCACTGTAATAAAAGAGAGGTCATTCTCCTAGAGATGGAAAGGTATTTGTCCAATAAATTCAAATCTTTTTGGGGGGGGAAATACTGATGAAAATTGTCTCTAAAACTTGGGTCTGCTGGATTTTTGTTATAGATATTCATGGCTTTATTAATACTAAAATTTAACTTGATTTTTAATCAGTGTTAATGTAAGAAAAGAACAGTTTGAAAATAGCCAAGTGAAGCATTAAAATGACACTATCCAAATTTGAAAGGAGATGGGGCCCTTTCAGTTTGAAAAATACAACGCAATGAGTTGAAGAAGCTTTGTTTGACTTAAGAATTTTGTTTGTTGAGGCAACCACCTCTTTTTCTGTAGCTGAAGGACTGCAAATGCTATTTAAAATGCAGGACTTTGTAACTTCTGTCTTGTTCCTTTACCTTGAGTTTGGACCAAGCCTCTCAGATGTGTTAAGGAGAAGGTACCTTGCAGTTACACTGCAACACAGGGATTATTGTACTCCAATGACCGTTGAGCATTATTAATGCAATTTACTATATTTTGAGGGCAAAACTGCATTTTGAAAAAGCTCAGGGTCTCTTTTAATAACTTCCCCTGATAATCCTTTTCTGTGGAAACAGCGTAGCCAGTGGCTTGCTATGGGATGTTCCCATGGGTGAGAGACAAAGCCTTTGCAAGGGTTTGGGCTCTCTGCTACCTGAAAACTATGACCACTAGCCTCATATATGCAGAAAGTAACACCCCTGTCCCACATGAGACTGAATGCTTTGTCTCTGAAACTTTCTAAAGAGAAAAATCTGTTTCCTGGAGAAACTGTGTGTTTCTGCTGTGACATTTGCTGAGTAACAGACATTTTCCTAAGCTGCCTTAGGCAGTATCTTAAAGCATGTTATCAGTTTTCAGTGCAAGTTACGCACTTCGTGCTTCTCCGTGACCATTGATTATTTGCTTTTATTAACATCGTCTTTTATAATAAGTTTGTTTATGGGATAAAGACATACAATTCTTGGAAACAACCACAGTGCAAATAGATCTAAACTCTTAGTGAAGTTTTATTCCTTTCCACCTTGTATATGTATACTTGAAGTTGCAGGGTACAAGGTTGCTAAGATTTGGAGAATGAAGTGTTTTACCTAAATTCAGGATTTATATGAAAAACGGAGGGAGTTGCTGCCCTGTACAGTGACTGTATAAGAGTTTCCCATGTGCCTAAAAGGCTGTTAGCTATTTACTCTTGTGTTTTGTAATTGTAGTGTGCCACAGCAGTGAATATGCTTTGGCTCATTTTTTTCTTTACAAAGCCAAGGGGAACTGTCAGTAAAGATCTTTCCATGCTCAATAAAAGTTAAAGTGTCTGAGTTGGGGATGAGCACCTATGACGTTACTCAAATATATAATTTAGAAATTTGAAATATATGTTTAGGAAAGGAAGCAGTAGAATTTTAGCATTGAATCATTGAATGTGGATGGTGTTTGTAGAATTTTAATTCATATAGATACCTACTTAACTGAAGTAAAAGTTCATCTAAGCTGAATCCTTCTGTAGACCTGGAGAAAAAAAAAAGGTAGTTCTGAGCAGTATTATGCAAATGAGAGTTACAAACACATAAGCTACAACTGTGATTACGAGCACATTGGTGTTTAGAAGGGAGATCATCTTGTCTTGGAGCTATATACTTCCATATCTTTGGAGAAACTAAACCATCTGAATTGTACCTTGAAACCTGGACTTTGGGAAGTGGGTAATTTACACATCTTAGTAATGCTTAAAATGATCTTACAGTATTCTGTAGCAGAACATGGCTACAGCAAATATTTATATGACAGATCAATGTAGAAAACTTTTAGAAGTGTAGTGCATTAGGAAGGAGGAGAGCTTCTTCTGGTTACAGGCCATAGTACACATTTATGCATTAAATCTCATTATTTTTAGTTTAGTGTTTATAAGCACTAATTGTTCTGTTACTTAAGTTACTTGCCCGCATGTAGGAGAATGTGCTCAGTACATGAAATGTCTCATGGTAGCTATGCAGTGCTGGAGTGCAGGGGTTGAAATCACCCAGTTTTCTATAATGTGTAGTATTATAGATGCAGACTAAGAATGAATGAACATAAGTTGTTGCTAGTTTGCAGTTCCAGACATAAGGGCCTGGTTGTATGTAAATATACAAAAAGAATGAGTAGTGCTTAAGCAAAATGGACGGCTCTGTTTTCCAGCTGTCAGTATGGCTTGTACACTTTGGGCTATATATTTCTTGATGACAAGAAAGAAATGAGTGCAAAGATTTTTTTTTTTTTTAACTAAAGTTTTGTAAACTACATAAGGAACTGTAATAGCTGTATCTACTTTTTGGGTCTAGCTGTCTTGTGGAATTTATTCTATGTAATGATTGTACGGAGGGAATGATTTGGATAGGTATTTAATTTCAATACAAAGCTTACATTCTCTGTCTTATAAAGAAGAAATTGTTTTAAATCTTTTCTGTAAAATGTTGTTGAAAGATTCATATGACCCTGTGTAGAGTCATTTGTGAATCTGACCCAGACATTCCTATATTTAAAAATCTTAGAAGTATAGAAATGTAAAGGTTATTTACAGTCATGTAATATAATAGGAAACAACTTTTTTTATTACAGTTTGAATTTCTTACCACAATCCCTGACTCCTAATTCAAATTTCCTAATTAAAAATCCCCTGTTCAAGAATGCTTTGTTAAGAATTGTATTTTGGACTATAGAAGGCTTTTAGGATGAACAAAATGAAAAGATGCTAGCACAAAGGAAATGATGGTAAGAATACTCAGTAAAGCATTCAATTTCTCTCATTGTTTTTCACAAGAACAAAGTAGGAAGCTATGAATCACAGAACAAAGGAAGGAAAGAGTCAAGTCAAATTATTAAGTAAAATTGACAGAAATATTACTCTCCTTTCTCCCTCTTCTGTAGTGGTAGCTTTTTTCTGTGAGGAAATTATTTGGAAATCACTCCATTCAATATCTTCTCACCAAGGGAAACCTTGATAGAGAAAAGGAAAACTGCCTTGTGCAGTTCGATATACGTCTTGTGCAACGAACATAATGCTGGTCTTTTCCAAAGAGACAGAGATGATTTCTGTCTACTCTGCTGTTAGATGCCTAGTAGGTAGGACCTGGATTCCCTCAGTAAAAGGCTTCCCAAATGCCCAGACAAGCATTTAGTTGCTTATCTGCAGCATCTGGTGGGGTTTTGAGAAAAATATCCTTTGAAGAGGGACAGGATGTGTCTCTTGAGAAAGAGGTGATATTTTATAGTCTAGTATTTTGTATCAAAAAATATTCCCTGGATGAATGAGTGGGATGGGGAACCTGTTTCATGGGTTTCCCATGTGCTATCATGACTATGACTAAAGAGGGAGAGAAAGGTACTGTTTGGATTAAATTCTCTAGATTGTAAATATGCAGGTTGAATCCTTTCCATTTACATGGCCAGTTAGCTTACAGTAATTTTACTTTTCTGTGCTCATGTGTCTAGTGAGAAGGAGATCACAAACTGTTAATCACAGTATCTTTTGAGGCCATAGCTTTTCACATCATAAACATCCCCCCCAAAAAAGAGGGTAACCCTAACCATCGTTTATTTCCATCACTATACAGCAGCCTGCTTGTAAGTCATCTGGAGCTGCAAGGACAAAGGGCAATTATATGTTTAACGCAGTTCTCTGAATTACCATGTCTGTAAGGCCCTTGAGTATCTGTTCACAGAAATCCCACTTTGGTGATTAGCCAGCAGATTTTGAGAAATTAATATTAGGAGTTTTAATTAGCTAGCCTCTTGAACAACCACTTGACTAATCTAAATATCAAATATAGGAGGAATTACTGATTAGTGAATATATGCAGGAAGTTGCAGACAGTTTATCTGTTAAGACATGCTGCCAAGATTGCTTGGGAAAAATGAAGTGTAAGGTGTATTGGAGGAGTCAACCTGTTGATAGTGTAAGACATTAGAAGTTGGAGATCCACAAAGGAAGTCCAGGAGTTGGGGCAGGGGCGGGGGGAAAGGCAAGGTGTCAGAGAGGATGTTCTTTAACTTCAGATGTGTCATTTTGTCCTAGAAAGAGTAAAAGGTAGTGTTATCCTATTATCCAGAGAGTGGAATCACATTTCCCTGGACCTGAATGAGGTTTAGGGGGGAAAAAATACTGATAACTGTATGTTAATTAAGGTAAATGTTGGAACTAACATTAAGGATAAATTTTGGGTGAGATCTCAGTATTCATGAAAAATGATAAGATAATTTTGCTAAAGATTGAACCTCACCTGAATGCTGTGAGGAATATCTTGATTAATAATAAAGAATACAAAAATACAAGGCAAATGATAGGTCTATCAGCAAGATAAGAATTAAGTTAAAGTCCCCCAAAATGGACTTTCTAACTGGCAGAACGTAACTACTAATCCTTTTAGACATTTGGGAATTCGAAGACAGTGGAAGTTGGATAAGTCGGATCATGCGTTCCTGGATATCCTTTAATTACTAGTCATCTAACTAACTAATATCTTGGTTGCGTCATTCCTTTATTAAATAGTTGAAGAGACTGTTCAAATATCTCCAATGACCTTATTAGCATATATTTATATCTACTAAATTAGAAATAGTAATGGAAATAAAGAGGCATAAAAATAAGTCATACATGTTAGCAGTTGTTTATTTCCCCATCCTAATCTCTGCTATATAAGAATCATGTGGTATTTCTATTTCCAAAGTCTGTTTCTGGATTTGACCTTTATTGTGGACTGTTGCTAAGTTAAAAAAAGAAAGTTTTCCTGAATTTCTGAGTTAATCTATGCATGTTTCTTTTGTGCTCTGAAGGCCATATTAACCACTGGAAAAGGCATCTCTTTTGGCTTTTGTACAACTAGATTTGCCTCAGGTATACCCTGCTTGTGTTGTGCAGATATAGGTACCACATCTTACAACATTCAGCTTAGTATGTGTGATATCTGCCCTAGAAGTATAAATAATAGCAGCAGCTTCTGAAGAAATCTGATCAAAAGACCTGTTATAGCTGTGCAATTACACTCAAATATTTAAAAATCAGCAGAAACATCAATATACTTAAAACTGCAGCTTGCATATTCCATACATTTGATTTTCAGTACCTGTGTCAACAGAATTACACTTACATACTCCTGCCAAATGTTCTTCCAGACTATCAAAAAATAATGAATTAGTTTAAATACTAAGAATAGATATGGTCAGTGAATGAGATTACTGAACAAGAAAACTGTAGGTCTTTCCATAACGTATGAATATTCTGAATTTCTGCTGAACAAACTTTAGTTACAATCAACCAGAATCTAGACGCAGAAACAGAGGGTGTGGATGAAGAAAATTATTCTGTGGAATTAACAAATCTTTTAAGTTAAAGTTTAGCTGAAATGTTATCTTCTTGGAACAAGCTCATTCCAGTCAGTGGTTTTGTGAGATTTAGCAACCTGACCAGAAAACAAATCTATCCCTCCACGTGCCACAATCTCCCACCCCACCCATTTGCAAGCTCTTTTCCATAGTTTTTATTAACTCTACCCATTCTACCCATTATATATATATATATAATATATATATAAATGCTCATCATACAGCCATGCTCCAGACTTCTCATGAATCACCACCTAAGAACAATCACTTGAAAAGTGAAAAGTGAGTATCTTGACGTACTGGCAGATCAACCACTCCCAATTAATGTGTCCACTCTAAAGCAGTGGGAAAGAGTGTGCCTTCCTTTGTCTCACCCGCTTGAACTTACCTCTGAAAATCAGAGGAAGTGGGTAGGAAAATCCTTCTGGGTGACAGTTCCAAAGAGTGAGGAATGAATAATACAGACTACGGATGCACCCTTCTAATCTAATTCTGGACATGTTCTTTACATTCTCAAACACAGATCTTCAGGAGTTAGGCCCCTGCTGTCAGAGAGACTAGTTAAATGTCATATTTCAAGCATTTGTCTTTTTTTGATAATCCATTAAATATTTGTGTTTTGCTGACACAGCATTCTTGTCTTTGTCAATTCAGGCCCCACAATACAGTGTCACAACTTGAACAGCAGTATCTTGAATGTCAAATGAGCATAAAAAGGTTCAGGAAGTAACTTGATCAGTAACTTGAAAAAAACTATGTTAGAGTTAATGTAGGAATTTGAATGCTTGTTACAATATGCTGGATGTATAGAGCATTCCGGGGAGTGAAAGGTCTTGAACTGAGGTCTTGAATTCCTATAGATTACGGCAGTTGGGAGGAACAATTTGTGGTGATTCAAATAATTAACTGCACCTCATTAGATGTTTGAAGAGCTGTCTGTAAACAAATTAAGTGTAAGAATACTATCCCACATATGACTAGGACAGAAAAATACTTCATGAATATTCTTAAAGCATGCAGAGAGAAAAAAGGAGCCTTATGAATACATAGTAGATTGTTGTGGTCATAAAACATAGATTATTTCCACAAACTAACTGAAAAACTGTATGGAAATTAACATACATTGTAACCTGGAAGTAATGAGCTAATCCATGGTATTGAGGAAACAGAATGGAACAAACCCCTAGACAGGCTTAGAGAAGATGGGAAATGGTGATTGGACTCTGACTCTGACAAACAGAAGAGAGAGGTGCTCTCAAGAATCTGATGCGTATACGAAATAGTTGAGATCAACAATATACCATCTCTGTTTACCATCTTTGGAAGAAAGGGCAGGCAACTCAGGAAGAGTACAGGGATCTTGTTAGGTCATGCAGAGAGGAAATTAGAAAGGCAAGAGCTCAGCTAGAATTCAATCTGGCCACTACCGTAAGATACAACAAAAAATGTTTTTACAAATGTTTTTACAAAAAGAGAGCCAAGGAGAATATCTATCCTTTATTGGATACAGAGGGGAACATTGCCACCAGAGATGAGGAAAAGGCCGAGGTACTTAATGCCTTCTTTGCCTCAGTCTTTAATAGGGAGACCAGTTATCCTCAGGGTACTCTGCCCCCTGAGCTGGAAGGCAAGGACGGAGAGCAGAACATACCCCCCTTAATCCAGGAGGAAATAGTGACCTACTACACTGTCTGGACACTCACAAGTCTATGGGACCAGATGGGATCCTTCCAAGAGTACTGAGGGAGCTGGTGGAGGAGCTTGCCAAGCCACTCTCCATCATTTATCAGTAATCCTGGTCAACAGGGGAGGTCCCAGAGGACTGGAGGCTTGCCAATGTGACTCCCATTTACAAGAAGGGTCGGAGGGAGGATCCAGGGAACTACAGCCCTGTCAGCCTGACCTCGGTACCGGGGAAGATTATGGAACAATTTGTCTTCCGAGCACTCACATGGCAAGTCCAGGATAAGAAGGGGATCAGGCCCAGTCAGCATGGGTTTACGAAAGGCAGGTCCTGCTTGACCAACCTGATCTCCTTCTATGACCAGGTGACCTGCCTAGTGGATGAGGGAAAAGCTGTGGATGTTATCTTCCTTGACTTCAGTAAGGCCTTTGACACTGTCTCTCATGGCATACTCCTTGAGAAGCTGGCGGCTCATGGCTTAGACAAGTGTACTCTTCACTGGGTAAAAAACGGGCTGGATGGACGAGCCCAGAGGGTTGTGGTGAATGGGGTGAAATCCAGTTGGCGGCAGGTCACAAGTGGTGTTCCCCAGGGCTCAGTATTGGGACCAGTTCTGTTTAATATCTTTATCAGTGATCTGGACAAGGGGATCGAGTGCACCCTCAGCAAGTTTGTGGATAACACCAAGTTGGGAGGGAGGGTTGATCTGCTTGAGGTTAGGAAGGCTCTACAGAGGGATCTGGACAGGCTGGATCAATGGGCTGAGGCCAATTGTATGAAGTTCAACAAGGCCAAGTGCCGGGTCCTGCAGTTTGGTCACAACAACCCCATGCAGCGCTACAGGCTTGGGGAAGAGTGGCTGGAAAGCTGCCCAGCAGAAAAAGACCTGGAGGTGCTGGTTGACAGCTGGCTGAATGTGAGCCAGCAGTGTGCCCAGGTGGCCAAGGCGGCCAATGGCATCCTGGCCTGCATCAGAACTAGTGTGGCAGGCAGGAGCAGGGAGGTGATTGTTCCCCTGTACTCAGCACTGGTGAGGCCGCACCTTGAGTACTGTGTTCAGTTTTGGGCCCCTCACTACAGGAAAGACATTGAGGTGCTGGAGCGTGTCCAGAGAAGGGCAACCAGGTTGGTGAGGGGCCTGGAGCACTAAGTCTTATGAGGAGCGGCTGAGGGATCTGGGGTTGTTTAGTCTGGAGAAAAGGAGGCTGAGGGGAGACCTTATCACTGTCTACAACTACCTGAAAGGAGGTTGTAGTGAGGTGGCTGGCAATAGGATGAGAGGAAATGGCCTCAAGTTGCAGCAGGGGAGGTTTAGGTTGGATATTAGGAAAAATTTCTTTACTGAAAGGGTTGTCAGGCATTGGAACAGGCTGCCAGGGAAATGGTGGAGTCACCATCCCTGGAGGTATTCAAAAAGCACAGTAGACAAGGCACTTCAGGACATGGTTTAGTGGACATGGTTGATGGTTGGACTCGATGATCTTGAAGGTCTTTTCCAACCTAAATGATTCTATGATTCTATACTATTCATCTCTGTTCTTGATATTATGCAGGATGGAGAATAAAATCCTCTTCAGTGTAAGTTATGTAACTCAGCACATTATTAATTTGTGCCTTCCCTGTTTTTTTCCCATAGAGACTTTCGCTTGTAAATGTGACAATGCACATCTTCCACCTGTGGAGGCATTCACAGGGTTACATGTTGTTTCCCCATTGTAATTAAGCTGAAAGGCCAGACCAGGAAAAGAACTTTAGGAATTAATACACTATAGTTGTTGCACTGTTTTTTTGGATATGAACTTTTTCCCCCTCTGCCCCTGCAGCAAGTAGACTAGGAGTGTGCAAGAACGTGGGAGGGGAAAAAGCCAGGACAGCTGACCCAAACTGTCCAAAGGGATATTCCATACCATATGATGTCATGTTCAGCACCAAAGGCTTGGGGAAAGAGAAGGAAGGGGGACATTTGGGCTTACTGCATTTGCCTTCCCAAGTAATCGTTATGCGTGCTGAGGCCCTTCTTCTCAGGAAGAGGCTAAACATCTGCCTGCGAGTGGGAAGCAGTAAATAAATTCCTTAATTTGCTTTGCTTGTGTGTGCAGCTTTGCTTCAGTTATTAAACTGTCTTCACCTCAACCCATGTGTTTTCAGCTTCTGCTCTTCCAATTCTTTCCCCTATCCTGCTGGCACAGGGGAGAGTGAACAAGCAACTGGGCAGGTACTTAGCTGCTGGTCAGGTTCCACCCACCACAAGTACTGTTATTTTTTTGATTACTTGGAGCAAAATCTCTTGCAATTACACAGTCAGATTTGTTTTTTTTTTCCTCCTTTGCAAATGTAGTTCTGTGGTACAACTTTTAACTTTTACAATTTCTGTGTATTTTTATCTAACACCTTAGCTGGTTTATTTGGATCTAACAAAGTGCGCAGAGGAGAGACATAAGAAACGTTTTACTTAATTGCATTTGGAGATCTTCCTTTTCATTACTCTGCTCATCATTTTGTGTCTATGTATTGTTATTTCCTATATGCCACAGCGTTTCTGCAAGAGAATATCCTGGGACGGTGACTTCCAACAGAAAGCTGTAGGATTCTCACTCAAGGAAGGGCCTTTTACCATCCCATTAGATGCTCCAGGGCTTCATCAAGTAGTAGCTGCACTTTGCCACAACAGATGCATTTGATCACTCAAACTGCAGAAGGAAGAACACAGGCCAGTCATGGGGTGTAAGTGAAAACCTGGGTTGCCAAATAAAGTTATCTGAAGGAAGAACAAATTTTATGCAGATTATTAAAGATATAGTGTAGACTGCATATCTTGTTTAGTATGACATGAATAGAATTAGTTTAATACTAATTATGTCTGGAAAATTCATGGATGTTTATCAGGTTTATCACAGAATAATGCTGTGATAGCCACTCCAAGGATTCCAGCCTATATTTTAGAGCTAAGATGAGATGCAGGAAAATAATTGTACTTGTGGATAATCTGGTCCTCTATTTTAATTACAAAACCATCCATATTAAGTAGTTGGCTTCTGTTCTACTGTACTTGTTCTACTTCTGTAGCTATGTTCCTATGCAGCTAAACTGGACAGAGAACTTACTGGTCTCTGTCAGATATTCCAGACACAAACATTCCTGGTGTAGTTTTGCTTAATGTATGTAGTTCAACAAGAACAAATGAACCCTGAGAAACCCCAAGCAAAAATTATGGATGAAATATACTTTTCTGTCTTAAACTTTTCCTGCAGAGTCAAAGAAAATAATGTATGTATCATGCAGAATCCAAGAATATTTTAGAACTTGTGTCTAGGAGAACTTAAATTTTATTATGTTCTATATTGTCTTCTGTTGTCATCATATGTCACTGAAACACAAGCTAAAAGCTGTATATGAGAAAAAGAATGTGAAAAGGCTAAGTTTTTCTTTTTTTAAGGTTTAACAACATTTTATTTTACATTAATTCTATTATTAAAGTAAATATTCCTTTTTTAAAGTAATATAATGGAAACATCAAAGACTACAATCAGTGAAGTTATTTTGAAAACTTTACTTTAAAACAATCACCAAATAGCCATGACAAACTGAATTTACTGGAAGCAGAGAAAAAAAATCATTAAGCCAAGACTGAAATGAAAGTTCTAGTATAATGATCAATGGCCACCAAATAAAAAGCAGTAGAAGAATTACACATGTGATTGGTTACATATGCCATATATTCTCTTTCTGTTATGGTATGAAAAGCAATTTACTTGATGTCACACAGGAGAGCCACTCCTCTCAATATCCAGTGGTCTGGAGACACTACTGTCCTTAAATAGATCACTGTAATATAGTTCAGATCTGTTCTCTTGGGCTTCTTGTAAAGAGGACAAACATAGAGCTTGGGATCCTTAGGACTGGTTGTATTAACAGCAAATATATGCACCACAGGCAGCTGGACAAAAAGAATCTTTGGTGTAGATTCAATGAGTTTGCTATTTCGTCTGTCCCAGCCTGCACCTTCCAAGTATAACCCATAGATATATACTCCTTCCTGTGTGGAGAGTAAGCAGATACATAACACAAAATAAAGCACCTGTTTTGTAAAATGAGGAATTAGCTTAAAACATTAAAAAGAATGTATGATTTGTAGTAAAAAAAAATCTGACATTGAATCTTTTCAAACTATTTAGTTTTAAACTATAATATCACCCTTTTTCAGAAGATAATGCTACTGAAAGGGATGGCAATAAAAGTTGTTTAATAAAGTCTGTACACTATAAAATTTGATCTAAAGTTTACTATAAATTCCAAAAATCAAGAGGTGGTACAATGAAATGGTTCTTTTAATTAAATATTTTTGTAACTGCAAAATAAAAAAAATTAAAATCTTCATACTTATTGTTATTTATCTTCTATGCTGAGCAAAAACAGTGAGGTGAAGACAATAGTAACTTTTTCCTCTAGCACAATATAAATACTGAAATATCTTTGTATGTCATACATACAGAAGGAGGTGCTGTGATTTCTTCTTTGTTTTGCTTCAGCACTTCATTATGTATT
Source organism: Harpia harpyja (assembly GCF_026419915.1). Classification (NCBI taxonomy): domain Eukaryota; kingdom Metazoa; phylum Chordata; class Aves; order Accipitriformes; family Accipitridae; genus Harpia; species Harpia harpyja. The sequence goes on from NC_068952.1 coordinate 23,315,494, forward strand.
GTAACTGTATCTAAAGCCCAGCCTTTATGTGCTCGAGTTGCTTCTTGTCTCATTGCTGTCAGGAATCCTTGAGAAATTAAGCCCGAGATTTAGTATCAATCTCACATGACAAAAAATGTCTTGCACGGTTATCTGCATGGTTCTGCACTGAATGTTATAGACAGATATTCAGAGTTCTATTGAAAATGAGCCCCCAGACTAATGATAGCAAACTTTGCTTTGGGCCAAAATAGGAACAAATGACAGAAGTGGCACAGAATGCATTACACTGAGAAAAATATTTTTAAACAGCACATAAAATAATATACAGGGTTTTTTGCTACTGATGTATTCAGTTAACAAATGTTTGCTCAGGATACTGACTTACAAATTATCATTAGGCAATCAACTACAGGATCCATGGTAGAGGTGTGTTTCAAGAAGGAATTTGAAGACAGACAAGATATCAATTTTGTGAGCTGGTATTGATGTAAAGGCAATGTAGGAAAAAGGCAATTTTTTTTTTTTTATGAAAGAAGTAGCAAAATAAAATAAATTTCACTGATGGAAAGCAGAAAAGGTATGTCTGAATGTGATAATAAAAAAAAAGAAGAATCTAGACAAGGCAGTGCCTACAAAGGATGAAAAATTTATGTTTTGTTAGTGAAGAAAATGGAGTTCTAGACAGAAATGAAGGTAGAGGATGACACAATCAAGGAGCAAGTTAGGTGATATTTTGAGTATTGTTTTGAACAGACTTTACAGAGATTTCCAATAAAAAGGGTTTGAGAGGTAAAGGGCTGAACAACACAAGCACAAGATGACAAACATCTGGGCAGCCAAGAGGTTTGGATATGTTACAAAGGAAAAAGCTACAAAAATGAAACACTTGTAGCAAACACCTGGTTGCTTCTGTGTAAGTGTCTCAGAAGATGACAATGCAGTCACCAAAAACCCAATAGCTGCTATTTTATGCTACCGGATGAAGAACTACTTGGAGTTGTCAAAGAGATTGAGGCGAAGACAGAAAATTTAATAATAGAGAACTGCATACTTAAGAGTGATTACTGTAAAGACTTAAAGATGAAAAGGCATCAGTTCCTTCTTGATAGGGCATAAAGGAAAAGAAGGCTAGCGTTTTGTGGGCTGTCAAAGTATCTACAAGGAGGAGAAACCGCCAAATGAAATACAGACCAGCCAGGGGGGAAATCATGAAAGTACATAGGCATGCAGTAGAAGACAGCATTTTTAGATTTAAGAAGTGGTTTAACATGCTAATTAGGCCAAAGCCAATTAGAAGCTAAGATATTTGTCACAGCTAAAATATTCATAGGTGATGTAAATACAGTTAATGTAGTACTTGAAATGAACATGTATTCATTTCTCAAATACTATATATTCTGATAAAAATAAAACAGTGTTATTTAGGCTTCTAAATTTTGCTTAAAATTAATTATATCTCTATAATATGATATTTGGTTTTTCATAAGCCTGTTCATTCCAAGTACCATGTCTACTGAATGGAATATTGTACCACCATTAACATACATTCTCCCTTAATAATGATAATTTATAGGAGACAAACACTGGTAATGCTAAAAAATCACAACAGGTTTAAATGCAATTATTGGTGATATTTTTAGTATTATAAATAGATTTTTCCACTAAACTGATAAAATACACTCCTCACGTTTTAACATTATAATGTATTTGCCAATGCTGGTAGATTTAGAGCTTGATTCACCAGTGCAATCAGTCTAGATTTTCCTGCAATGGCAGCACAGCATAGTCCAATTTCTGATTTGCCTCACACCAGCCAATTTTTAAATTTTACTGTATGATTTGATTTACCTAGCATTTCCTAGTGAGCAGTATTACAAATACAGTAACTATACTTACCTCACCCCTAGCCGTAGCACAACTTTTGTGCTTAGCAGACTTCTTTCTCCATCTACAGGACTATTTTTTTTGGAACACAGAGGTTGAAGCAATCAAGTTCAAGACCATCTGTGTCTCAGGTTTGTTTGCTATTAGGCTAAATATTTTCGTTGGTCAAAAGAATTTGGTCCATTATCTTCTTCTACACCACCATGAGTGCTGCTCTTGAATCACCAGAGATCAGTATGCTTACCAGCTGTGCCATTTATGATACCAATGGAATGATGTTTTGACTGGCATCTCAATACCATCTTTTAATGATAATTTGGATGTGCTCCAGGCACCTCAACTGTTTGTGAGAGCAACTCCAAGAAAGACTTTGACATTAGTACTTTTTACAGTCCTGGTCACAGAAAGGCCAGTAAGAATAGAAGCATCACAAAGTGAAGATAACTCATAAAATATTCAAGTATTTCAGCAGTTAATCCTAATGAAAAGAACCACCTCATAGCTTACATTACATAGAAGTTTCCCATGAGAATTTTGTATGGGCAGTTGTGTAGGCTAAATGAGATTCTTCTATGAACATGCATCTAATAAGGTAACAGGTTTTGTTACTCTTGGAGATGGTTACAATTTGTTTTTCTTCTTCTTTCCTATGAATGATAAAAATATCGAGCTATAACAGATAATGATAGATAATGTTTACTTGTACTTTGCAGTATATCTTTCATGAATTTGAACAAACTGTTCATTAAATAACCTGTGAAATAGAAATACTGTGAAAACTACAGTTTGGTGATTCTCTGTGAAAGATAGGTAACTGCTATAAATTCTGATATGGTTGCATGCTCATAGCATCATAGAACAGCCCAGGCTGGAAGAGAGCTCAAAAGATCACCCGGTCCAACCTTTCTGGGAAGAAGCTGTATCATATCATGCTACAATATGTCAACCAGATAAAGCATTTTTTTTTGTTAACTACATGTTTTCCTTCTTGTAGTATAAAACGTGTGTTTATGGGTCAGACTAAAAGACCATCTGTGCAAGCATCCTGTCTCTGACACTAGACAAAAGCAGATGCTTAATGAAATAATATTACAACAGGCAAAAAGACACATAAATTCTTTCCCATCTATGTTCTTCTGGTTTCTGGTAACCTGGAGTTTAGGGACCTCTCAACTTGAAGGTTAAGTTTGGACAGTCATGTTTATTGCTACCATTGGACCTGTTTCACATGACTTTAATCTCTTTTTTGAAGCTATTTATCATCTTGAATTCTATGACATATTGTGACAGCAATGAAAACATCTTTTCTAGGCGTAATATTAAATCAGATATGTAGTAAAAACCATTAAATTATGATTAAATACATCATTACTCAAGTCTTTTCAGTACCCTTACCTTGTGGATTAAAGAATCCGGTCATCCAAAACACATTTGGTCTTCCTTCATATATCCAAGTAGAGAATTGAGTATTTCTTTCCAAAAGTTCAGTAAACCAGAAGCCAAGTGTCGAAGAATCCCAAGATACTCTTTTCCATTCTTGAGGAATTCGAGCATCATACATATTATGAAGTGCATCTCTCAAATTCTGAAGGAATGAAATTATAATACATGAACTAAAGCAATCAAGGTAATATTTTAAAATATAGTATTCCATACATAGTAAATATGCTTTACTTGCCTCACTCATAACAATAGTTCCTTCTATGGCTAATTTAAGATCATTCAAACTGTTGCGAAGTATTGTGATCACCTTTTGCATTCGGTCAATTTCTTGCCGAAGAAAAATATTCATAGAATTAAGTAGTCCCATTTTAATTAAACGAGCTTTTACCTAAAATATAGGAACACAGAAGGAATTTAGTTAAATCTGAATTGTTGAAATGTTGTCATATACGATATCTTAACTTGTGTTCAGAAAAGTAAATAGCAGACTTGTACTTCACGTTATTTAACTAACATTTATCCCCTTAAAACTGTTGCAGTTTTTATTTTACTTTTATTTTTTGTCTGATGCTACCCAATTACTCATGATTTTGCTAGAATAGGACTTCACCCAGAAGGCACAGGAAACTGCTGTCACAAAAAGTCAAGGCTAATGTTTTTCTGTGTTTTCACATGCAGCTTTGGAAATCCAAGCATAGTCTCCATGACATATCTCCATGATCAATTGTTAGATGTCTTTATTTTAAATAAAAAAGCCTCATATTGATTCACACTGATAGCGATAAAGATGTTGGTTCTTGCTTAAATCTGCTACAAGCTGTATGAACTTTCTTTACAGTTCAGGGTTTCTTTTTTGGAATGTCTTACGTGAAAACTTAACAGAGAGAACAGTAAGAAAACAAATAAGATTAGCTTGCCTCATGATGTATGTAATCTGGAGGAAGTTTCTCTAGCATGTCTTCAGCTAAACGATAAACAATTGCTTCACGAGTTTCTCCAGGTCCTGCATCACTTTCTTTAGGCTGAATATTGGTAATAGTATCTAGAACATCAGCTGCTGTATTACTTTGGTATCTGAGAGGATAAGAAATATGTTATAAATTACATAGGATTTTTTAATAGTTAAATGATACTTTGTAGAACACACATCTTGAAAGTTGAGAAAAAAAATACTGTGTCATCAGGTTAAATCAAAACTCCCAACAGAAATTGTTTTCCTTTGCGTCCTGCACCAAGCTGAACACACTGATTGTGAACATTTGGTTTTCCATGGTTGTAAAGAATATGAAATTCCCTCTACACACCCTGTTACCTCTACACTTGCTGTTTTTCAAATTCAGGGCTTAGAAGGAGTTCTGCAAGCTGAGAATCTGAGGTGGCAGAAAAACCTATCATACGATTTCTAGGGATTCTGAGGAAAGCGAAGAAAATGGCGTATGCCTGATAAGGACTTCTAAACAGCTATTTGCTGGGAAGAAGCAACAAAAGTTTTTTAAAAAGGAAGAATATTTCCCTCAGTTAGTTACTTCTTAAAAGTGGAATGCAGAACAAAAAGGTGAAGGCATAACTCTGCAAGCTGCCCCTTTATTGATAAGTAAATTCATTCTGCTTTGAGGTATTTCAGCATTAATGATAAAAGCTGCTAGATTTACAATGTTGAAGATTAAAACCTTCTATTCCATAGTACACCATGGGCAGTACTAATGTAAATTTATGTTCTGAGTCAATATAAAAAAGTGAATTAAATTCATGTGGCATTTGATGGTAAAAGATAGTAGACCACGTCAGTCCTTCAACACAAGCAGAATTATAGGAGTACTTTTGTTACAATGCTATCTAGTGGCATAGAGCTATGAGAGGCAGTAAGAAAGAAAACATAACAGTGTATGTGTTGGTACTGCAGTGCTGGCTTTGCCTACTTTTACCTTATGGAATCAGCTACATAAGGAATATACAGCATGAGTCTGACACAGAACATAAACTTATACTGACTCAAAGCATAATTTTGCATGTCATTTTTACTTTTCAACCTTCATACAACACCCATCTCCTTCTATTACTTTGTCATACATAACTACATAAGACATGAAACCAAGGATTGTGCCACAGGCTAGACCACATGAACTCCTAAAGCATCTAAGCTTTGGAGATGCTATTGCAAGACTACAGAAGCTAGATACTGCAGCATTTCAACATAAACTGTTTGTGGATGCAATTATAAAGACTATAAATCAGAAAAGTAGAAGAAATCCTACTGGCATTTTGCTTCTCAGAGGATATAATTTCTGCTTCTGAATCTAAGAATGGTGGGACTTTTCATTGTTTTTAATAACCCTTGACTTTAGATTCAAAACTCTCAAGCTTTTTTCCATTTATGACCCCATTTAAAGAATGGCAGATTTATTCAAGACCACATATGAGCAGAAAAGTTGGATAAAATCAAATTTCTCTTGGACTCACGGCTTCATTCCTCATTTGGATGACATACTCATGGTTGTAACCCTTACTCCAGGTCTCGCTGATCTAACAACTAGTGATAAGAGAGAAGTGAGCCGCCTTCTTCACACTGCAAGTACTGTTTTTCCAATGCTGTTGTCAGACTATTCTATGTGGAAGGAATAGGTCCCATGATTATTACATCAGTTAAATTATAAAATAATACAGGATTATCAAAATGAATGGTCCTTCTCCAAATCTAAACAAAAATAGAAACAATTCAAAAAAGAAGGCAATATGGAAACTTTGGGGAAAAGCAGAGAACAGTTTTTGAAAAATAACCTCAAAGGAGCAGAATAAAAGGTAAGTAATATTCCCTTCTTCAATGACACAAGCTAGGAATCTTCTGGAGAGGAGAAATTATCATCTGAATCTTGTATAAAGAAGTAAACATGAATAGCAATAGCAGTTTGAACAAAACGACTTTTGTTGTAAATAAAAATAGAAAAAAGATGCATCTCAATGTATACATAATTAAAAATAATATTCCAGTGTGGAAGTGAGGAGAAAATAGAAACAAGAAATTTCATTCACGTAACAGTTGGACACAGGGCATGTAAAAGACACCCTGAAACAAAATTTTTCTAGGCTTTGCAAAACCTGACTTTCATTTACATTGCAAATAAAATGTTGAAGTACAGAGGCAAACAATAATGAAAAAAAGATTGCACAGGTTTGTAGAGGAAGTACCATGTTCCTGGGAAGGAAATCAGATATACACAATCGAGTGTCCCTGATCACATTTAGACATCTAAGTGTAGATGCCTACATAACAGCTGTTTGTCTAGATTGCCCTTATAGGTAATGCAAAGAAGCATGATTCAGCTCATGTATTTTAGATGCCTGCTTTGTGATCAGAGGAATTGCACTTTACAAGGATCTATTTTTCTCTATCACAGTAAAGAAAGTCTTGGATAACTGTAAAGGAAGCTAAAGCAACATTAAATGAATCTCATTTACAGTGTCAATGTTGCCTAAAAGTGAGTATGTAAGATAAAGCACTTTATATCTCTTTATATGGTTTTTCCTGAAGCAGTATTGCAAAGCAAATTGTGTAATAAGAAGAAAAAAAGAAGGAATTTTCTATGGATTTTTATTTGCTCAGAAAAGTATTATTAAGAATATTTTCTTACACAGAGCTTGGATTCAACAACCTATCGTAGTTTGATAGCTGAAGTCTGTGGCATCAGGAATTTTCTGTACTGGAAGTTAAAACTAAAAATAAATGCAGTTTGAGAGAAACATTACCTTGACTTTGTGTAGGAAACAGCAATATCTATTGCAACATGGTATTCAAAACCTTACATTCACCAAGGGACAATGGGAGATTCTGCTCTATCTTCAGTTGGTTAATAACAGTTTGAAGCAGCTTTACAAAAATCTAGTTAGATTTAAGGCTTCAGTATGAAACCAATTGGAGAAGAGGTTGTGACAGAAGATTGTGAGAATATTCCTTGCCTGCTCAGGTACTTGTTAACTATGTTGCCTTTGCTGAGCCTAAGATTCATAGAGCAAGTTAAAATCAATCACAATGACTTCAGGTGTTAATCCCAAGTGGATGAAAGTATTGACATTCAGTTGGAACCAACGGATTGAGCTTTTGGCTGAACTGGAAAACTGTCCCACTAAATTAGTGAGAGATAAGGTCTTTCTTGTCCTCAGTAATAGTAACATGGAGAGGTCCTGGCTGTCTCAGGATTCAAATTCTAGCAGTCAGCCTTCTGCATACTCTGAGATGACTTGATAGGATATTTTAAGGAGAATTTGAATGCAACTTTTTATATTGTATGAGATGCTAATCTATTTGGTCTGTGTCAAAGATGAAATTCAGACAGACAATACATGTGCATAGTTGCCTATAACAGACTGTGATAAGTCATGGAAAAAAGCATGAAGCTGTTGAACATTTTCCCCAAACTCTAAAGAAATACCTACAAAGGAAAATCTCCAGAAGAAGGACTAAAGTAGCAGGAATATGCTGATGTACCAAGTGGAAGAAAAACTCAGTACTACAGAGAAATTAAAGAGCTGTTCCTACTCACTAAAGCTCCCCCAACACGGTTAGTCTCAAGTTTCCTCCTCTAAATTAGCCCTCCTGCAAGCCTAATTTTGGATTCAAAGCATGTCTCTCCTCAGGACTTTGTTTAGTTCTCTGTTAAATCTTGGCTCTTCTTTAATCAGTTCTGGAAGGGATGTCTTGCAAGTATCAGAAAATGACTTGAAACAGAATCTACTCTTAGGTTCTTTTCTTCAGAAGTATATATTTACAATGGTAGGTGCTAGGCAGAGTTGACAATAAAACTGTACTGTTCTCACAGCATGCTTAGAAAACTGGGCTTTTGATATGGCATCAGCCTCTCAAATTTGAGACTGAAAAATTGTGGGAAATTATTGTTTTGTCCAAAAATGTTAGAAGATATTAGGCTTCCACAGCAGTTGGGCATTTGAATAACATCTGTTTTGTTTAAAAAATACAAAAAGCTGTTAAGAAACAATGAATATGGACATAATGAAAATGCAATAATTTATGGCAGAATTATTAAGAACTTCAGTGAAAAAAATATGATGATGACTCATATCCTTTCACAGGGCATATAACATTTGAAGGAAATAAAAGCCAAGCTGTTACACACATTATTTGGAATGAAAAAGTGAATTAAGTCAAAGATAAAATTTTAAATGGAGTTAGTACATGGTGCAGTTAAAAAGCCTCTTTTAAATAATAGAAATGGCAGGACTGATGGCAACAAAATATTGTAGTTACATCCAAAGGCATGCTTGTAAACCAAATGATAATCAAGAGAATCATTTAATGAGTGTGCACAGAAAAATAATGTACTACTTGGAACAGAATGCAAACATTAGAAACTTTCTCTAGTTGAACTGTGTAGAACTTGTATCATGTTCATATAAAAGTTTTATAATGCTTTCAAATTTTAAAAAAAATTCTAAAACCACAAAGAGTAAGTAATAAGAATTCCAACTGCTTTAAAAGAATATGTAAAACATAGCTGTAGATACTGCATTCATAACCATGCACATCAGGTGTTCCACTTCAATAGTGAAATTCACATGAATCCTAGGTTTCCTGTGGAAAATATACTTTACCTAAGCATTTCATAGGGATGTGTTTCCAAATACTAAAAGAAAGGGTCTCTGTTTTCAATATGTGGAGACCTACTTACATAGTATCAGCATTAGGATGGAGACCAAAGACCTTTGGGCTGTCCATGGCAGGGAGTGACTGGATGTATTCAAAATACTGTTCCACAGTTTTGCACACTGGAATTTTATACCCAGTGTAAAAACAGAAAGTGCTGTCAAACATCTTTTCATTAAACCACACCTGTGAAAAATCCAGAGGGGAAAAAACCACAATTACTTTGCTACTTAGAGTTTTTTTATCTCATTTTTATTCTTGGAGCATTAGGGTTCTTATTTTAGCTACTCTATCTAATGTTACTTGAATACATGAGTAAATCATTAAGAGTTATGTGTTCTAAGTTTGAGTTCCAGCTAAGTTTTTTTAATAGTTTTTGCTCCTCACTAGAGAGAAACCAAGGGGAAGAACCTCACTGCCAAAGAAAGATGTCTTGAAAAATTAATTTTACTCTGAAGAGTCTTATGAACTGGTGGAGAAGTGCATATTCAGCAGAAAGAAGGTCTTCTGATATCTGTATTGCAGCTGCCAATAAAAATGATAAATAACTGTGTTTTCAAGATCTCCTACCCTTGCAAAGCAATTAAGAAGACGCTTATCAAAGTCATCTGTGACTCGGCCTCCATATTGCACTTCTCCAATCATGTAGCGTACTGTGTTCCATGATATCCCCTGGATGCAAGTAAAGTAAATGAGACTGTAGTTACAACATGTAAGAAGGAGGTATCCAGCCTGTAATTTCAATATCATCTGAAGTTCATAAAGCTCTGCAACGTAAGCTGAAAAGATCATTGATGGAAGAATAAAATACTTTGTTTCTAAAGTATTTTCTGAGCTCAGCCCTATAATTTTATAGTAGAGTTGAGCTTGATCCTGCTATTAGAAATGTATCTCATTATATCTTGGTTGACCTGAAATCACTCTCACCTGCTACTGCCTCTCCTCTTTCTTCTTTTGTTTCCCCTTCCCCCAGTTTCTTATCCTTCTATTGGCAAAGTGCTGCTTTGCAAGGAATAGCTATTCTATTACATTATTCCCTGATAAATAGTAGAAGACCAAATGGCAGCCATAGAGAAGTTTGATTGGCTCTGCCAAACTCTGTAAATATTTTAGCTCCCTTTCCAAAACAGATATTGTATAGACCTGTTAATATTTTAGATAAGGTACTGAAAGAAACCAAGATGAAATTCTGAAGTTCTTAACTATTAGATATTTTTACATGGATGATAGCACACAAAATATTTCAGCTTGACTGTCTTACAGAGAATCTGGAACTTTGATCATTAGAAGCTGCACTGAAAGAATAGCAATGAATAAACTATTATAAATAGTAACACGAAGAAAAAAACAATTACAGATGTTGTACAAAGCAATTAAATATACCGTATGCAAATTTTAGTATTCACCTTCTTGATGTCACATTCATCTAGGTGATTTTGTATAAACTGAACACTGGCTGTAAAGTCTGCTGAGTTAAATTCGTAGGGAATATTCCAACCCAAAGGCCCAAACTTGCGTCGTTCCTTAGGAATACAATTAAAACCAAATATGTTTATGCAAAGACATATAATTTTGTTTCATTATTAAAGTTCAATAATAATAGTAATAATGGAGTAAAGAATTGAACTGAAGAAGAAAGCTAGCCTAGGAAACTGCTACATGCCTCGTACACATCAGTAATAAAGTTTATTGTTAAGTTACACCATGAGGGATAAATATTTCTAGAAAAAGCAACAGAATAATTTATTGCTACCTTTACTAATCAATGGATCAGTCATAGGTTTGAAATGTCCCATGTCTGTGTGGATGATTAGATTTTTATATTAAGTAATTAATTTAAAGGATTGCCAAATCTCTGCATTCTCAGCACACTCAACAATTCCGAGTTCTACAGTTTTTCATTTTTTTTTTCTACATATACTGTCTACTAATGATAGTTTCACTTTTTCAACTTCCTGTATTAATGCTTAGTTATCCAAAGGCTTCCAGGTTGCCCCTTTTGTCTTATTGTTTCATTATATTGTTTCAATATACCTTTTTCAAAATTCACAACTTTACTATAAGGCTGCCACCTTATAAATAATAAAATTATTCAAATTTATTATTGCATACATATTTGAAAATAAAATGGTAACACTTGCAGTAACAGAAAAACAGTTGACTACAAAAGAGAATATAATCTGCAGCTCAAATATTTTAAATATTCAACACTATTAGATTTCTCACAATTTTGTTTCAGCCACTGCAGCTACATTGCTCAATGATTTTTTTCAGAACATATAACAAATTAATCCAAGAAGTTAAGAATTAAATTGTTGAATAGTGCTGACATTCATTAAATGAATAAACAGAGTAATACTGACATTCTAAAATTAACTAAGTGATAACATGTTTATTAGAGTTTAAATCACCAGGTCAACAATGACTGACACTCTTTGACATCTAGGTAAGTAACATTTAGGTACCTTAGCTACAATATTTAAAAAGAACTGGAATTGAAAATAAACCTTTTATTTTTTCAAAATGAAGTATTGTTTATAAGCAGATGAGACGGCATTAACCAATAACACCCTGGTAGAAAAGTACAATGGTTTTCTACCAAATTCTCTGAATTACTTCTTAAGCTACATTTATCATAGCCAACTTGTCACCAAAGGATATTAGGAATTGGTCAGTTAAAAGGCAGGGCAATGTATATATTGCTTGCTGATTGGCAATCCATATATAAATCTTCTGAACAGATGAATAGCTATAATAGTTTTTAAAAGTACTGATGGTTGAATAAGCTCAGACCTTCTAGTTCCACACGAACAGTGTAATCCTGAGGCAGTACACAGAACGCTTTCTTGCTGTTTATAAAAAGGTAGAAGGAGGAAAATAATGCAGAATACTGTATCTAAATAGGGACCTCCAACAAACTGTCCTTCTCTCTCCATCTTTGCTACACTGCAAATAAAAGCAGCTCAACAGAGCCTAAGGCTTAAATAGTGTTTTAACTATGTTGAGATCCTTGATGACAAGGTATATCCAGAGAGCTCAAAATGTTGGTATTTATTGTGATCTCAAACCATCTATCTTTAAAGTACATAGTATAGATATCATTGTACTGGCATTGGAATTAATGTAGAAAACACATTGACACAGATAAAATAGATAAAAACAAGGTGCTAAATGATAGATTTTATTTAATTTTAGCCATCTAGAAAGCAGACAGCTACTCTAAGCTAGGCATCTGGGTTGCCTTTAAAATCAATGGACAGAAAGAGTGATACATCTCTAGACAATAATTCACTCTTTTATAGAGAGACGGCTAAGACAAATAAGCTGATTTTCTTTTTCAGGGTGCTTATCTATTTCTAATGACTACAGAGAGAGCTTTTTCGCTTACACCAGGCAACTAACTTTTGGACACCTAAGGTTAGATGAGAAAAAAACTCATTCTAGATGCCCATAGTATGAAAATTGTGTAAAATTTATAAAACAATTAAGAGAATAAGGAACCTTGAAATACAGATTATAGAAATTAAAGCTTCAGCCCTGCAACATGATGCTACAGTAAATATCTGTCCTGGTTTCAGCTGGGATAGAGTTAACTGTCTTCCTAGTAGCTGGTACAGTGTTATGTTTTGAGTTCAGTATGCGAAGAATGTTGATAACACTGATGGTTTCAGTTGTTGCTCAGTAGTGTTTAGACTAATGTCAAGGATTTTTCAGCTTCTCATGCCCAGCCAGCGAGAAAGCTGGAGGGGCACAAGAAGTCGGCACAGGACACAGCCAGGGCAGCTGACCCAAACTGGCCAACGGTGTATTCCATACCATGGGACGTCCCATCTAGTATAGGAACTGGGAAGTGGGGGCAGGGATTCGCCGCTCGGGGACTGGCTGGGTGTCAGTTGGCGGGTGGTGAGCAATTGTACTGTGCATCATTTGTACATTCCAATCCTTTCATTATTGTTGTTGTCATTTTATTAGTGTTATCATTATCATTATTAGCTGCTTCTTTTCTGTTCTATTAAACCGTTCTTATCTCAACCCACGGGTTTTGCTTCTTTTCCCGATTTTCTCCTCCATCCCATTGGGGGGGGGGGGGAGTGAGTGAGCGGCTGCGTGGTGTTTAGTTGCTGGCTGGGGTTAAACCACGACAATATCAGAATGTGTATTTTCAGGAACCTCTGTTAAAGTGACTCCATATATTATAACACTATTTGCAAAACTTATAAGAAATACCTGAACAGTAGAATGCAGGAAAGCTACAGTGTAAAGCAAAGGTTTCCACATAGGCATATTGCTAACATCTAACAGATCCTGATTAATTCCAGAAAATGTTCTTTTCAATCCAGCACGTATACCTTGGGGAGGTTCATTTGTGAACTTTATAGCAACCTGTCATGTGAAAAAGATAAAGGAATTGGATTTGTTTACTGAAACAAAAAACAGCAACATGCGAAAATGTCACAACTATTAGTTATAAATAAAATGTAAATAGCTGAAGCATTGTAGATACAAAGTTGATATGTAGTTTTACTATAAACAACTGCATAAAAGGAGTGCATACTAGATTTTGTAGCCACAAAAGATTTTGAACACAGACCTTCAGTTTATGTTGGTCAGAACTATCACTGACATTTGTCCATGGATCTAAGAATTTTCATCTACAACGTGGAAGCAGTTTTCATGCTTTTCAGAAGGCATCATATGGTTCTCAATCCCTAATTCAATGACTGAATGATGGAAGAGAACTCTCCAGAGCAGATGACAAGAACTCTGTTGTATTTCTGGTCCCAGGACTTCACAGTAAATAGAAAGAAATCTCACCTCTCCTCAGATCAGATCTTTGTGTTCACAGTGGCTACGTCTTCAGCAGTAAATTAGATTCACCTGAGTATGTTCCTGGGTACTCTGGTCAGCAGGCATGGAATCTGCATTTCTAGTAGTAAACTGCCACAGCCCCTTAGAATACAGCCCCTTAATTTCATGCAAACTGCCTAATGGGAATAGTTGCTACCAAATTTTAATTGTCAAACCATACCTGAAAATTATTTTGAAGAGTGCTAGTTGGCACAGGTTTTCATGTCAGAGAATGTTGTAACTACTTACTCCTATGGACTATTGCATTTTAGTGCTGGGTAATGTTCATGGGCCACACTTGAATCTATTATTAGTTCAGACACAGACTGGCCTTACCAGAATCTCTGTTCCTTGAAACACTTTCAAGTGCTAGAGGAACTCAAATAAAAACTAAGTATTTTTCTGCTCCAACAGTAAGTACTTGTCCAGCTGGCTTGGGTAACATGGTAGCATGTATTGAAAGAACAGTAAATGCCAGGCTGCCCATGGGCTGAATGCAAGCATGGCTCTGAACTGTTTCTACTTCTGAAAGACGCTTAATGGAAGACACTCATGAATATGTACTTCACCTGACAGTTTTACTATCTCCATATTTGTGGTAAAGAACTTCAATTATTTTTAAGGAATGACTTTTCAACTTCAGTCTCACAAATTTATTTCTGGGCTGCAGGGCCCAGGCAAGCTGTCTCAGAGATGAGCTCCAGTTTTCTGCAAGGACCTATCTGCACATGAACACACTAGAGTGTTGGACTGAATGGGAACACTTGCTAACCAGTCTTTCCATATTTCAGAGGATATCTTGTTCAGTCTTTGATGAATTTTCTGCATAAAAAAAGAAGCAAATTATTCTCTCCTTTCTTCTGAGAAGGAACTGACCTTTGGTTTGTCAGTTATTCATTTTCTGGAATCCCTGAATATGTTAAAATATTAACAGGTAATGTGACACTATAGACTGGGAAATCACATGTGAAACATTTGAGATAAATGCAGTGAAGATTCATTTAGCAACCCTCTCAGTTCTCTATTCTCACTTTTAGCAAAACTGCATGTTTATACACCTCACTATTCATAAACCCCTTGAAGATGCAGAATGACTTCACCTTCTGTTGAGAGAATACAAGAGAATGTAGGTCCATAGAGCTACCTTTCCATACACAGTGTTTTTCTATGGTGACATACCCTTCCTACTGAAGGTTGCCTCCTAGATTGATTTGAGAAAGGAAGCCTTCCCCCACTTTACAACCTATATATCTATTTTTATTTAGAGAGAATTAGAACCACTAAGGAGACTCCCGCTGTTTTTAAGAGGAAAGGGGTCTATGAACACAGAAGTGTCAACACACACCTCTATTACACTAGATATTAACTAACATTATGACCCGCTGTGAGAGTGCTAGGAACCATCATAAGTGACTTAAATGTACTTTGTAAGAGTTTAGGCAATTTTCCTTGTACTGATGAAAAATGTCTCCTTGAGATCTACAGAACAACCATTTATAGTTTATCCAAAGAAAAACAGGTTACTTCTTGGTAGATGATGTTTGAGATGTGCTGTCCCTGTGTGTTCTGTCCCCTTTATCCTTTATTTCAGATAGGGAAATCTGGAAGAGTCTAAGAGCAGTTGTGGGCATTACTCTGTTCACAGGGCATCCGGTTGGGCAAAAAGGGATACAGAGAAAGCCTGGTAGTTTTGATTCAAGTGTTTCTGCGTACAGAATTAGTGTGAACTCACGCATACATAAGGTATTTTCGAGAACTTTCAGTTACTGGTAAGTAACCTTTCTGTTTAAAGTGGTATTTGCATTGTAAGGTAAGTTCATTTTTTTCTGGGGTTTGGGGTATTTTTTCCCATTTATTTAATTTCCCTTTACACACTTTTTTTTGAATAATTTTGATGGCATGAGGTACCTGAACTAAATAGTTGAACAAACCTGTAGCAGGGTAATTGGGAATTTAGGATGTGGTTCAGTAGTTATCCAAACTCGAAACGTCTCATCCTGTATCTCAGCAGTAAGAAGTGTCTCCAGTAGTTCATCCATGAAATCCAGTCCAAGATGACAATTCTGAAGTAACACCCAGCCTCCCTAAATAAGAATATCGACCATTACCATATACAATTTAGAATAAGTTATTCATAATGCTAAAACCAACTGTCTATATTAGAATCAAATTTGGTCTTGCATGTAATTTTTTTTTTTATTTTATTTTATTGACTTTTGGTCTGTTCCTGAATATGTATTATCATTTGACTTGGTATGATATTGGCACAGTTAAAGCAAATAGCAAAAGTTAGTGCAAAAGTTATTTCCACATCCTACACTTCATAATGAAAATAACATAACCAAAGCCAATATTCTAAGTAAAGTATCAGTGCTGCCTAGCGGCAAAAAGAAGTAATTCCTGTCCTCTCCAAGCAAAACGCCAGTGATAAGCAATCCTGCCATCAGATCCAAAAGAATGTGAGTGGAAAAGTAACCACTGAAATCTAAGGAATACATCTTTTTTAAAACTTATTTTTTAATAACATAATCTAAAGTAAGTGTAAAGACATGGTAACAAGACTCTAAAATTTTTCAACTGCAGTTAATTTATCTGTAATAAATGCCTTTGTGTAACATTCAACCTCCACATATTAATTTTGATGTTATTCAACTCTCAAATTGCATGAAAGCTCTATTTTGACTATTATCTCGATGCACTTCTGCTTATGAATTTAAATTCATAAGCAGTTTTTGTAGCATAACTTTAGAAGGCTGGTGAATCAGAAGCCTGATATTAAAATGGGACATTATTTAATCAGTTCTAAACAGTGATGTGTGGATTTCATTACAGGTTGTAAATTAATTTTGGCAATTTTGTTTTCAGTCATTTAAAAAGAAATAAATAACATTTGGTGACAAAATACAATTTAAATATTTATGGTGAACTGATAGATATTAAAAAAAAAGATTCAGTGAAGGAGGTTTTTTGCTTCTTTTGTGGGGAACCACTTTTTTGAGGAAGACCTTTAATCGATTTGTCACATTTCCAGATGAATCAGGGTCAGTTTTTGAAAATTATCTACCTGTAACACAGCATAGCATTTTTAATCATATTATATACTCTAGCCAGAGGTAGGAAAAAAACCCAGATATGACTTCACATTCACTAATTCTGTTTCGTTCTTTCAAATCTGATGTTCGCATATCCTTCCCTCTGTAAAATGTGTACAACACCAAGGCATTTAGTTCAGAAATTGTTACTAGTAGCTCTACTGGAATGCTGTTTTGAGTATCCTTGTGCTTTTAACTGAGGGCAAAAGAAAGGCAGGGATGCCCTATTTTCACCATTCCAATGAACTGGAAGTTGATGATGACCATTCTAGACATACGAACACAAAGATGTATGAGATATATGCATGCATTTGCACATTGTAAAAAATGCCACCTGCTATAAAGAGATGTCTTTTTTCTTTTTTTCCAAAGTGGTGTACATCTATATTCTAGCACTGGTGTCACAACATTTGGTAGGACTTGAGAGGTTACTGGGATACAATATAGAGAACCTTCCATAACTAAGGCTGCATTAGCTAGAGAACCTTGTATTATTACAGTAATGTCTAGAAAGTGTGCAGTAAAGGCCATATACAAGTATTATGTATGTCCATAATAGAAAAACACAAATAAAGCAGACTATACTACGGTCAAATGAATAAATATCATCTGATGAGGTTTGGGGGTTTTTTTTGCCTCAAATGAAGATATCTCACAGATAGCAGGCAATGTTCTAGTTGAAGATGTGCCTGCTCATTGCAGGGGGGTTGGACTGGATGACTTTTAAAGGTCCCGTCCAACCCAAATTATTCTATGATTCTCTGATTCTATAATACAATTGGAATTCCCTGAACTGATATTGCCTGACCTTTTTTTTTCTTGCATGAAAGACAGGAAGACCTGGAAAGGCTCTGAAGCACTTCAGTCTATCAGATTAAGAGGACAGGACTTTGCAGAAGTCTAAAAAAGCATTTCCTCGTCTCCTTATGATTAAACAGTAGTGAATAAGGTGACAAAAGTACTGTTTAGTTCAGATGGAAATCTGAAATGATCTTGATCGTGGACCTGCAACAGTCTCAAAAATACATTTGTTCTTGCAGAGTGTTCTACATTGTGATCTCATTTTCACTGTGCTTCCAGAACTCTAATGGGTGAGGACAAAGACCCAGGCAATCTAACGGATGTCATATATTCTGAGGACTTAAGTTTTAAATCTCATAATGAATCCATCTTTAACTTTTTGTCTAACTTTTGGTGAATACTCCCCACTCAACCAGTATGAAAGCATATACTGGTTAACAAATAGGTAATATTGTACCAATCAAAACTTTCACTGAACACGAGTTAGCTCAGGTTTATTTAGGTGAATATTACAAGTGGTGCTGTACTCCTGGTTTAGTAAGGACTAGCTGTTGGTTATGGTCATGTGAAAAATACGTTTCATTTATTAATATAGTTCTTGCATTCTTCTGCTCTCTATTATTGGAGATATTCTAGGCCTTCAGAATACTGGCATAAGACTAATTCCTGGTATTTTGAGTTTACAGGCAACTATGGCAGTATGTCTTCATTTGCAA
Source organism: Harpia harpyja (assembly GCF_026419915.1). Taxonomy (NCBI): domain Eukaryota; kingdom Metazoa; phylum Chordata; class Aves; order Accipitriformes; family Accipitridae; genus Harpia; species Harpia harpyja. The sequence continues at coordinate 23,333,916 of NC_068952.1, forward strand.
CACTGTCCACAACTCTGAAGTGTTCAGCTGATGAGACTGTGCTACCTTTACACTGTAACTTTTCTGTTGTATTTGAGGTTTCAACTACCATCTTTCTGTAGCTGCTACTTAGACTTCTCATGTGTTTACTGTTTGAGAATATCATCTGCCATAACAAAATACACTACAATATTTAAAAGAAAAATTCTTAAATATTGTTTTGAAATTCTTAGACATCCTTGGGACTCAAAGCCAAAAGGATTGGCAATTAAAGAAACAAAGAACCCAAAACAATTGCTGGTGAGCAAAAGACCCTCTCACTAGCACAGATGTGAGGAAAATGTGAGGCTGTATTAGGAGCCAGCACATCCTTCTATATCTACAGCTTTCAGCTATATATGCACTACTCACCATTTTATCTAGTAGAAATTATGCAACATCTAGGTAGCTCTCATCGGGGAAAAAAATAATAATAAAAAAAATTTCCAGTAAAGAGGTGGGACCTGTAAGTCCTGCAGGATAGGACATGATGTCCTTTTACCCTTGGTTAACAGCATAGTGTTAAGAAGGGAATGTGCTACCTTTGCAAAGCTGCTCAATATCACTGCTGCCAGAAGTATCTACTTGGACTCCGCTGGCACATGCATGTCCCACAGTGGAATTTTTTTAAGCTCAGGCACTCAAGGAGACTTGTCTACCCTGAGATATGCCTGATAGTAAGGTGAAAGTGCAAAATATTAAAGATTGCATGCAAAAGAGGTGTAAAAGAATACTAAAAGAGACAATCAACTTATATTGCAGTGGTTTTTTCCCCACCTGTTGCATTGACATCTGTATGATTTTGCGTGCATGAACTTCTTGTCCTTGACCCATAGAGATGGTCCGACATTCTACAACATATTTGACAATATATGATTAATGAAATTACATTCTTGAGAAAAAGTAAGAATTCTAATTCAGTCCAAAAAAACAGTGATATAAATACAGCATAATTAAGGACATTTTTATGCAAAAATATATACTTATGAAAGTAGAATCCTTTCACCATATTATGCTATGTATAATTTTTCTAAACATTGAAACTTTGTAAAATAACATTAAAATATACATCCACAATATTTACAGTGTTTGTAGAAGTGAAAGACTGTGACTAACATTATTATTGTCAATGGGAATTTGTGCCAAATTTTAATGAAGTAAGCCACAGCATTTGAAATATGAACCTAGATTTTTCTTTAAGTGTAGATAATGAAGCCATATAAATCAGCACAATGCATAACTGTAAAATTGCATTAGTGTACATATTAATGTGACTAATATCACAGAATCACAGAATCATTTAGGTTGGAAAAGACCTTTAAGATCATCAGGTCCAACCATTAATGTAGCACTGCCAAGTCCACCACTAAACCATGTCCCTAAGTGCCACATCTACACATCTTTTAAATATCTCCAGGGATGGCAACTCAACCACTTCCCTGGGCAGCCTGTGAATATATGTATCTACTTCCAACCCAGTTTATATGCACAATTTTTCAAAATTTCCATATAATGTAGACATAAAGTCCAGAGTATAAAAATGCAGATCTTGTGGGTATTTTTGTTATGATGTAATCTTGTAAGCAGATTGCTGATTTTTACATTGCTTGCAGTTAAGACTTAAAACAAGAAAGCAGTATTGTCACCATGCCAGAATTAAAAAAAAAAAAAAAAGTAAATATTGTCTAACAGATAGGGATTTAAAAAGTATCACCACTGCGAAGGATGTTAACAATTTGTTAAAAAGGAACTGAAAATGTGACTGTCCGACTGCACACAGAATGATTCTCAGCATACCATCTTTTATTTAAGAAATACTTTTCAGAAAAAAAATCTCTGAAATTACTTAGATTACCCTTCTGTATCTCAACACATGACAATGAATAATTACTTTCATACCCAATTTAAGCTTCCTAGCCAAGGAATCAATCTGAATAGTTGGGTCAGATCCCACAGACAAGAAACAGATGAGAGGTGTTTGTGTGTCACTTTCCTCCCAAGTTTTTTCTAAATTCAAAATGACTGGTTCTGTATATTTCTCATCCAAGGAATTTGCAATATATTTCCTGGCTTGGGAAAGTGTTCGGTCTGGACACCAAGACCTAGAAATTAAAATATATACCAAGACACAAATTCACTGCCTCTTCCTGTTGCAAAGAACAGACTTAAATTAGAAATTCTATTTTTATGAAATAGAGATTTTTGCTTCATAATATGCATATGTGTATATAAATACATACATTCATATATATGTTTGTAGGTTTGTCTTTACAGATATAATAATAGACAGAGCTGGTAGTCTTCCCTCTACTTATGACTGTTCAATACTTTTTGGTTACTTACAATTTTGCCTTAATTAAACTATTTGCACTGGAATTTTCTGTTCTGGGTACCTTTATCATGTTGGGACATTCTTCATTTTAAACAGAGCTTTTGTATCTGAACACAAGTAGGGAAATGTAAGATTGTTTTTGCCCTTTAGTAAAATTCTGCAGATGTTTCATTGGGTTTGTTAGTCTTTTAGGGTACAGACTCAACTCTTCTGCACTGGATTGCATTTGTGTTGGGGATAAGTCTTTATTTTCTGATGGAAAAAAAAGCAACCCAAACAACTACTTTTGGATAAGAGATATGACTTTGCAAAACTTCAATTTATAGGTTTATTATCTAAAGGCTTAGGACTCAGATGTTCCCTTCCCCCTTCGGGGTGTATAGCATATAACAATATAGTAATTCTTCCATCAGATTCTGGCCTTTTTTACTGCACAGATTGAATCTGCTCCAAAGACAAATCATGGTCTAGTAATTAATGTTGGTTTTTTGTAGCGTCTCTGATTTATTTGTTGCAGCACTTGGAAATTATACAATGAACATAGGAAGATATTATCTCATGCATAAAGCAGCTGAATGCTGCTTTGGGGAAATCCATTCTATCCCAAGCCGTGCCACAGAGATCTTAGCTGATGCAATAAAATCATTTGTAGCACACTTTTCACATGGGGCTTTTGAATAGCTGTTTTACCTTTTCACGTTTATTTTTTTTTATTACTTAAAGTTATTTAAAATAGTTCATTTTAAAAGAAATGAAAAAGAAATCATTTCGAAAACTATCTGAATGATTCCACTTTTTCAGTGGCTTTTTGGAGAAGGCTGCAATGTGATTGCGTTTCCATTTGTCATGACACAAAAGCAAAGCTATAAAAAAATATTTTCTAGAAATAATAACTTTTTTAGACTCTTCAGAGGATAGCTCTGAAGTGAGTGAATTAAATCATATTTCATGTGACTGAATTAAATTATATTTCATGTCTCCCAGAAATTAAAATTATGCTATTATGATAATAGCATATTGATAGACTGAGACATGTGATGCAGCCATGTATGTTATTTCTTGAATTTCTGAAGATGCTCACCTGATGAGTAAAAGCTTGCGAAAGGTATCAAGTGAATCATTATATCCATCAGGTATAATTTCATCCTCAGGAGCATCTTTATCAAACCAACTTTTCCATCCTTTTTCATTACGGGCTATCTAAATTTATTACATTAACATACATATAAATATATTTCAGCTGTAGTAAAACCCCCTTGTAAATGTATTTTAATAAGAGTCTGTTATTATATTAGGATATATTACGTGTAACATTAAGAGTCTATAGCATTTAAGATACATGTCATGTGAATTGCTATTAAGATCCTACAAATAGAAATTTTAGTATTAAGATGCAGGCTCTTAAGCTAATCAGTTATCCATGGATTCCACTCCCAAACACATGCAGCTACTTAAGAAAAAAGAGTAATTAGCAGGATTCTATACAACGAAAGGAATATACTGTGATTAATTTATTCCTTCTGATCACAAAGTACTAAGAGGAACAGAAAAATCTGTCCAGTCAGCCAAAGAATCACAAATTAAAAATAACAGACTGTAGTAAGCTTTTGACTTGAGAAAGAATAAATCTGACCACAAATATGATCATTATCTAGGCACCTCTTAGAACCCATGATCTAATAGGACAAGGGATACTGGTGGACAGAACATAGTGAATATTGCTATGCAGCTGAGCCTTTAATGCAGTGACTGAGAAGAGTCAACTACCGCAACATTCTCAGATCACTGGGAAGAGAACAAGAAACACACTGATACCATCTGTTCCATATGCCTATTATAAACCAAGGAGCCCTGTCCAGTTGACTGACTTGGTTTCAAATAGAAGTAGTTTCAGAACAACCTACATCAAGAATGGACTGGGAGAGGAATGAGAAATGAACATACAGGGACCTCTTCCAACCACATATTTCCTACAATGGAACTCATTCAGAGAGATTCATAAACACCAAATGTCCGTTTCTGAACTATAACCCAAGTCTGATGAAAAAAAAAATACTTTATAAGCAAATAGCTCAGTTCTACATTAACTGACATCAACCTGAGCACATGCTAGGACAGTATGCAGAGCAGGTACCTTCTTAAAGCTAGGCCACAGCCAGAGATAGGTTACTGAGCTAAAGGGACTTTAGCTGACTCAGTAAAATCATAAAGCTTTCATTACATATTTCTTTGTACCATCTCCCACTCAACCACAGCTGGAAGTAGTAGGTGTGAAAAGGAACAGGGTCATCTAAATGTTTAAAGAGGAATATGTCTTTATTAAATTAAGTTAGGCATCTGGGACTGGAGGACTTAAATTTTAGAGGAGAAAAAAATTTGTAACTGGCAAGAAAAAAAGAAAAACACAGGAACCTCTTGAGAACTGAGCATACCATTTTCAAACTTTTTTTTTTCTTACTTTAAGTAATTTTGTTTGTACCTAAATGCATAATGATACAGTTGTATTTAATGTGATGAGCCAAGTAGAACATCATATCTAATGGATGCAAATAAGTATTAAAAAAGTGTTATTTCCATATTTGCATTTTTTATTGATATCCTAGTTGGCACCCTCCCAGATCCCATCTCTCTTACTAAAATCACCTAATTGTCACTTTTCAACTTGTAAATTTATGGCAATTTTAAGTTAGTGCTAAAAGATTAGTTAAAAAAAGAGGCCTTTACAGGTAACATGGTTGCCTAAGTATTTTGGAGTCTAAAATTTTGTTTGCACCAATTCTAGAAAAGTCCTATAACAGAACCATTACAATCTACAAATTAAAAGGAAAATACATAATTCATAACCCCATGCATTCACTAGAATTCCTCCAATTTTCTTGTAACTCAATATCCTGTTTTGATAAAACCTGGAGGAAATAGGCTGGTATGTGTCCATATCTTGCCTTGATACAGCGTTGGGAAACAGCCAAGACCACTTCCAGGTACACCATTTAGATAAAATCTCTGCTACCCTTCAGGGCACTAAATGCCATCACTAAATGGACTTGGCTGACCAATGTGTAACAGCATGAAGAATTTAGTGTCCTGGCTATCAGTCTGATTAACACAGAGTGCTTAGAAGGCACAGAAAAAGAAATGCTTAGGGAGTGTTTTAACTACACTAAAAAAAAAGATAAATTTACCACAGTAAAGAAAATAACTGATAAACACGTCACAAGCTTATGTGCATATAAGTTCATGTATGTCTCAATAAAATAAATAGTACTGTTATAGCTAGCTCATCATATCTGAATAACATGTTAACCTTGGAATGGAAATGAGTATTTAAAAACAAGCAGCAAACAATTTACTTGTAAAAATCTATCAGACTCAGACATAAAACATTGTAACTTAAAACCTGACACTCATAGATTAACTTTCTGAACCTTTTTGATACCTCTACTATTTTATCCTTTCTCCTTATTTCTGCCTCTTTCATTGACTCCCTTTTTTACTAGTTGTTTGCTCCTGTTCTCTTCTCCTTCTACCTCAATGACTATAATACAAAATACAATAAAGCAGATTAAAAACATTTAGAGCAAATAAATATACTCCCATTCATGCTACCTAACTGTTCATTTCTATGTCTTTATTCTGTATTTTCTCTGGCCTTGTTCCTAACTACATCTCTTGTGCATTCCAAATGTAAAATATGGGAGCACAATTATGATTGGGAAACTGGTTATTAACATTAAAAAGATAATTAGTAGATATCACCTGATTCAAAATTTCTGCAAACTGTGGAATTTTGCTCAATTCCACTAGGTTTAGCCACATCATGTCAAGAATCCAGCGGAATGGTTTGGGTGGGCAAGCCTGTAGATCCAATGCTGCACCTCCTGTACATAAAAACATTCTGATGAAATACACATGGCATTCCAGGGGTCAAGATATATTTGATATTTCTTTTTAAATTATGTTTTCTGGCCCGTGTAATTTTCACTGGGGTACTAATTGCACTCTTGTGTACTTATCACTTATTTCATAAGATCATAGGATAATTTAGTCTGGAAGGGACCTCAGGAGGTCTGTAGTCCAACCTGTACAAAGCAGGGTCCGCTATGGGATAAAATCAGGTCTTTATCCTGTCTGGTCTTGAAAATCTCCAAGGGTGGAAATGGTACAACCTTTCTAGACAATGTGTTCTAATGTTTGTCTGTCCTCATAATGAAAAAAAGTTTCCCTTACATTCACTCTGAACCTCTTTTTTTCAGTTTATTTCTGTTGTCTCTCATCTTCCTACTGTGCACCATTGTGCAGAGACAGGCTGTCTTCTTAATGGCCTCACAGGTGTTGGAAGGCTACTATTGGGTCTCCCCTAAGTCTTCTGTTTGCCAAGCTGAACAAGCCCAGTTCTCTCAGTCTCTCATCTTAGATCATGTGCTCCATAGAGTTTGTAGTTATAAGTTTATACAATGATACTGATTATATTTGAAATATGGGAATTTTTTTTATAATATCTTTTAATCTGTGCTGATAATACAGTAAAAATAATTTTATATTTATCTAAAAGATAAAAATATTCCTCTGAAGACCTTCTCTTAGACAGTCTATATTTTATCCTACTATTCCTAAAAAGACAAGAAATTGAAAAGAAAGTCTTATTTTCTCAACTGCAAAATTCTACCTCTTCTCTAATGAAATGCATAGTTATAATATCTAAAGAACGTTACACATGTTAGCAAAGTAGTCTCCTGGGATCATTGGAAAAAAACCCAAACACAACAAAAGAAGAAACAAACTCTGGACTGATGGAATCAACCAATCCTAGACCAGCCTAACAAGCACAATTCATTTTAAATAGTATATATAAGGCCAGATAGTCAGTAGATAATACACATTTCACATGCTCTGATATGCAATTGAAGAGGAAATACAAAGGAACACCTCTGGGATAAGACTGCAATCCAATTTTAAACAGACTAGCTTTTAACTTTTTATCATAATTTTCTTCTTGTTGTAGCTGCCTCTTCCCTAGTCTTCCACAAATTAATTAATGCCACTTCTTGGGAATACTAGAGGGTGTTGTTCCAGTGGTCTCCAGAACTAAGATAATTTATTCATTTAGGTCACTGGTATAATGAATTTCACCAACTTGTTCCACACAGACTGAAAAACCACCTTGGAATAATAACTATTATTTTTAAGCACCTATATGTATGTGAGCATGTATGTGTGTGTATATACAGTCTATATATATGAGCTATAATTATTTCAATACTTTCCAATTATACATACATGCTTACCAAAACCTACATACATAAATATAGATGTAGTTCATTTCAATTAATATATCAATACTTTTACAAGCTATGTCTAATTATTCCATAGAATATCAAGAGGTTTTAACACAGAGACCTTTTTTCTTATTCTGCACCCACCTCATCCTCAAATTCTTCATGAATGTGATTGTAGAGAAAATGAATTATGAAAGCAAGAAGAACAGAAGAAAAACTTATCATTTGAGTGAAAAGGAGATTAGAATATTAATTTCTTAAATAAAGCACAAATTTTGTTATTTAATAAATTGTTGGGAAGACATTATATATAGTATTTTTGTAGCAGCTAAAGAACTAAGGCTTACTTTAAAGTTCTGACACATTATAGGAAAGAGTTTATGGTGCTGCAAATGCTATAATGCAAGAAATTCTTATTTTCCTGAAGTCTCTTCTGCTTACGTTATAGACTTTACAGGGAAAGATTTGATTCTTTGAGATGTTTTCCTGCAGACTTCCAGGATGCAAGAATTTTATTTATATTTATATCAGTGATGATTTTCAGGAAACAGCAGCTCTGCTTCTTTTAAAAGAATAAACACATGATTCAGAAAGACTAAATATTTTCCTAGCTAACTGAATATCCTTAAGTATAACCACAAGAATCACCTTGCTGAATCTGGACTTTAGTATGCCAATGGGAACAATTAACATTAAAAAAAAGTAAAAGTTTCAATAAGTGAGCAGTAAACAGTTCTTAGGGAAGTTTTTGCTTTTGGGGAAATTTTAAACCTTAATTTTTTGAGGCAAACTTATTAAATGAAGAATAAGAATTACAAAAGTGTAAACAATATGTTTCTCATTGTAATACTTGATATTCTTGCTATTAATATACATACCTAATAATTGATAAATGCTGCTAAGTTCTTGTGGTTAGCCATTTGTTATGTGAATAAGTTAAATATGCAGTGCCTAAAAAAGTCTTTCCTTTTATCAGTTTTCATTTTGTCATTCACAGGCATATGTGAAAAGTTCCAGTATCTAGAAAAATTTGTGCAATGCTTTCCTCCACACATGGATACGCTTAGATATAATCAAGAAACAGAATTAGATATCATTAATATATGATTTCAAAGTTTTCATGAACTACTGAAGGGCCAATTAAGGGGCAAACTCTTGTTCAAGAATGTGAAGTTCCTATGTACAAATGCAAATTATTTCTGTAATGCAAAAACATAAAGATATTTCATTTGCTTTTATTACTAAGTTTTCCTGCTGTTGCACTTTTTCTCCTTCCCTTTACCCCAGGGATGACAAGCTTCAGTAACCCCACAGAAAGAAAGGGCTGCTTCATAAAATCTGAGGTGCAAGTACTGATTTTCCTGTATTTCCTGTAACTACCTGTTAAACTTTCCTTAAAGCATCCTCTTATGTCTTTGGCACTGTGATACAAAGATTGAAATAATTGCCTGGGATCCATTTATGGATCCCAGAACTTCCTCTTAGTCTCTGCAAACTGAAATAATGGAAATCAAAGAGAGGATAACAAAAAGTGGTTACATAAATCTGTAATCCGTTATTAGCATTTTTATTACAAAATGATACCCTGTTCCAGAATCGCATCTTTTGCAAATTTAATACATTAGGCCAACAGGAATATTTTTGAAAATTATTGAATTCTGTGAGAGAATCACAATCACTTTAGCCAAAAATACTTTTCTTAATTTTAAGATGTAACCATTAATTGTCCACAAAATAGCATACTTGGCAATATTTGTGTCTTTTATTTAAGTCAACAAAGCCAAAGATGTTTTGTAATTCCTCTTTAACATGCTCTCTAATATTTATGGAGCTTCTTAGTAAAATATATTTTCTGCTAGAGAAGATCATATTCTTCATTTGTGCCAATCCGTCACTTTCTACAGGTAAAGGACACAGCCTACCTAAGTGTCAAGATACCTACAAAATCATCAATTAACTCCTTAGATTTTCTCCTATCTTTTGGATTTTATTTCTTTCTACAGTTTTAATAAAAATTCTATGCCACCATCATGGGAGGATATTTTCCTATAATTTGGGGACCTGCTTTCTCTGTTTTGCTGACTTAAGGTTACGTTTATGCTATAGCATTAAAATATTCAGGAAAAGCCTAGTGTTTGGCTTTACTGGAATACAGTAAATAGAATGAAATTATATTTATGTACTTTAGCAGAAGGAAAGATTTAGAGTTGATAATCTCCTGAGATTAGCTGAATAATGAGTTCTAGAGACTTTTTCATTTCAAATAGCAATGCTTATTTCACTGAGACATCCCCTGATAATATTGCTGATGATAAGCCATGAAAGCTCTCCTGGAAAAGACATGGAAAGAAGAGGAAGAGAGATTTATTTTTCAAATAAATCCTTTCTTCAGCTGCCCGATGATGTTTGGTAACATGGCATTCATTTTGCACCAAGAACTGCTCAACCAAGAAGGAAAATTGAACAATTAATTCATTGCAGAAGACACCTAAGAATCCAGGACAATTTGGCTAGGCATCTGCCCACTTTCCAATTTTATTTAATATCATGTGAATAATTATAGAAAATCTATTGTTACCTTGGTGTCATTTTATACACCAGAAGAATTTCTCACTATTAAATCACCTGTGGTAAAGCTAGGCAGGAAACTGCAATCATATGTTCTACATGAAAATTGCTAAAAGTACTCCTGTACTTTATTACAGATTTCTCATTAGTTAAAAATGGGTAAGTGACCACTTTCTGTTTCACATGCCCAAGGTATATTTTCCTCTGGCAAAACAAGAATCCATGAGCTGAGAAGCCAAGAAATATGGTTCCATGTCTAATGCTTTACTAAAGCAGACATTTTCATTTTGAAAGCATATCCAAGCATGCCCTGCCTGACATCAGTAGTAAATTGGTAGCTGGATACCATTCTCAAAGGATAAAACCATTATGACACACTGGAAAGCAAAACAGAAAGTGAATTTAGTCTTGTTTCCTATCCATTTTGTTCACTAAAGACAGATATTGATCTTCAAATACAGGTTCACTACTTTGACATTAGACCTTTGCAAGATTCATTTGAACACTGTAAAATTCAAACAGGTTTTAGACAGACCTCGGCATAAGCAATCCTGATCACATTTTTCAGCAGAGGCACAAATTCACAGAGCACAGAGGAGGCAGACCTGGCCAATTCGGCCACAGAAACACGTTATGTTCTCTGAAAGTCAGTGTTAACTGGTTGGCAAAAGTCAGAGAAAACTTAAGCTGAAACTGATAAAAAGACTGTAGCACCTGCTGGAATTTATATGGAGCTGTTCTGGCAACTTAGAAGATAGCTTCATTCAGCTCCATCAAAGCCGAGAAGCAAAGGAGCAAGAAGTCACCTAATTTATAAAAATAAGGATACAAATATAATACAAAAATATACAATTATTAAACCAATTGATGGAGACAAGCAGAACTATCATCTTGATCTCAGGATAGAACACAGCCTGGGTAAATGGCAGCAATAGAACTGAGATGGGGAACTGCATCTAACTTCACTGGACCACAGCAGGGGTAAGGACAGAGGCAGCTCCCACAGAACTATTGGTAGAAACCACGCAGCCAAAATATCACACTTTGAAATGGTATAAAAGTTTAAAAAGTTGAAATTAGCTCTATAGATAACATAATTTTTTTAAACTTACCTCTAAAGAGTACCTGGAACTCTCTGTTTTTCACGTGTCCTCTCTCAAGATCAATTTTTAATGTCAGGAGGAGTGTAAAGAGGAATTTGTGGTTTTCATGCAAGCCTCTAATAGAATATGAGTAAATTTCAAAGGTAAGATACTCAATAATATTTGAGATTCTTTTCTGAGGTAAAGGAGATTTCTTAGATCTGAGTCATGAAAACAAAGCACAAAGAAAGCATGTTAACAGCAGCAAATACTTTGGAAAGACAAATATCTAAATAGTAGAAAAATCTGTGTCTTCCTACTTGGCCATGGATTGATCAAATAACTTCAAGAACTGAGCCAGTGAAGTTTGATACATATTATTGACCATGCTCATTTCTGTAATAAGAAAATAAAGAATGCTTCCACGTGTAGCAGCAGGTCGATATTCCTCCTGAGCAGTGTTGATCTTCACCTCAGTTTCTGCTGCCACAGACAACTTTTCAGCTACTTCAGCAGCTGTTTGCTTCGTTGTTTGCAGAACACCAATCAAGGATTCATCATCTACTAGTGAACCTAAAAAGGACCAAATATTGGATGTTTAGGACATTTTAGTAACAATTTTTTCACTTCATGTATGTAAAAATCAAAAGGCCAAATTACAGGAATTATTTATAACATGGAAATGATTTACTGAACTGCAGAAAACTTTTAAAATGGAGACCAAACAGGATCTGTATTACTAAAAATTATTTTTATATTCAACATGCTAAACAAATGCATTCAACCTATGTCAATATGAATGTATCTATACCAACAGCTTTGCAGCATGTACTAGAGAAGTCAGCTTTCTTATGCACATAACATATGGATTCATACACAGTACAATTATTTTAAAGTCTGTTGATTGGTACACTCAAAGTCAGAAAGGCTTAGGGTCCTAAAGGCAGTGGTCGCACAACAGTATTCATGTATCTCAAGTACTTACTGATTGATTTTCTGGAAGTTACCATCTTTTTTTTTCCACCAGAGAGATAGTAATTGATCATGTACAGGCTCCTAATATACTGCAAAAGACTTTCAACACCATTTAAGCTAGCCCATTTTACTTTGCATTTTGAATGGGTTAAGGATTTGCCCATGATCAGATACCTTATCTCATTGGAGGGGCAGAAAGTTCTCAAGAGATTTGTTTCACAAAACTTGTTTAGGTGTAAAAATACTTAGTGTCTAGGGTTGTATATAGTGGCATGCTACAGTACCAAATCCCTCATACTCCTGTAAATCACCATACTTCAAATTTCTACCATGGATGTTCTCTTACTATATCTTGGATGGATAAACCAATTTCTGTATGGAAAGGTTCTAATGTGAATCAGCTTAATCTGCCTAATCTGCTTAATCCTTTGATACAGAACCTCTGGTTGCACTTAATTTGTGCAGAAGATTGTCTTCCAGTTCTTTCATCTTCCTCTTATTAAAAGTTACATCTTCCATGAGTTTAATCCGTTCTGCCTCTAGTTCCTATTATTAAAAAACAAGAAAACAGCATGACACTTTAGGGACTGTAACTAGAAGTCATACTTAAAATTTATTTGCTGTTTTTTCAAGTTCATAAAATGTGATTGAAGATATGGGTGAAAAGTTGGATCCAGTCATGAAATACACATTTTACATTTTCAGGCATCTAAAATGTGTTTTTATAACACCTTTTTTTTTTTTTTTTTTTTAAAGTAGTGTTTATTCAGTACCATATTCAGTAACTTATTAATGCCAAATGCTTGTACTTAATTTTTGTGTCATACTGACAGTCATATGTGGAAGATCCTCAAGGTGTATTTTTGTTATTTGGAAATTTCTATACTGAATCTGAATAAAATTTTAGGAAATGGCCGATGTCTTTTTTCCGTTTGAACATTTCTTTTTTGCTACATCCTGAAAACAGTTAAATAAAAAAAAAGTGTAAGCATCACTATGGTTTGTGTGTACTGTTAGGTTACCTGTTTTTCAGTAAGAATTACTCTTCTTAGTAACTGATTCTCAAGTCCTTTCATTGTAACAGTAAAATCAATAATTGATGTTTTCGCATTAATTTCAGGCATGAAAGCAGGATTGGGTAGCTTTGTAGTAATGTACAGTCTAAATGAACTCATAACATCTACTTCCTTATCGCCAACTTTCACCTGTGGAGTAAGTTAGAATAGTATTAAGCAGAAGAAAATGAACTTTATTCGACTCAATAATATTGACCATAAAAAAAAAAACATTATTTGAAATGCCAAAGAGAGGAAGTTTATTTCACAATTCAAATTTGTCATGAAAATAACAATTGATGACCAAAGGTAGCAGTTAGGGTACATTATAAAAGTAGCATTCCCCTCCAGGCAAATACAGGGATTACTTCCACTGTGGGTTCTAATTAATGGCTTCAGAACCATTTGATTTAGGTTTTGTGCTTCTAATCACATCTCAGATGAAAACGATACAAACTACTGACCTTTGGAGAAATCATTGTTCTCTTGGAACATTAATTATTGGAAATTAGTTCTATATTTATTAAGAGTAAGCAGATCATAAAGAATATAAATTTACATACTATAAATTTATATACTATAAATTCATTCAGAGTTTTTGACAGAAATTTTTACAGAAGTTAAGATACTCCAAATAAGCTGTCTAACTTGAAAGCTGCATGTGCACAAGGAAATCTGATCACTGTGTATGACCCTCCAAGGCCATTTCAAATACCTGGCTTAAGAAAGAGTAGGACCAAACCACTCCCTTAAGCATATTGTTTGCTCTGACATTCAAAGTAAAACTAGTTCACAAAAATAGCAATAATTTTATTTTCATTATCATTAATAATCTGGTCTACCATCTCTCTCACATCCCAGCCAGTTAATTAAGATTATTTGAGAAAAATACATATGGAATTATACAGCATGTGCAGTCATTTTATTGCAGGATGTTTGAAGGGAGGTTGCTTCTAAAATTTGGGAGTGATTTCTTTATCCAATGAAGGTCAGAAAGACTCGTGATTTTTCAAGGTTGGGAATATACTTAATATTATTAAAACTTTGTGCTTTTTCGCTTGTTCCATCAGAAAACAGCTCTATTCCAGACTAAAGATTCTGCCGTTGCCATAATCAGTGCTCCACACTAGGAAGAGAGAGAGACTTTTTCAATTCCATTAATTCTGTTAAAAGGTGTAACATGAAATTGCTTGAAAATCAATAGAAAGTATTGTAAGCATTCAATAGAATAGACATAAATGGTTCCAGTTTTGAATCTTCAATAGTAACTTCAGTAGTTAAACTCAAATTTTAGACTCATGAACTTACTATTCAGTTGAGGATCTGTCTCCTATATTTTATTAGTTCAGTTTGATTCTTCACATTACCCTACTGAATACAAAGTTTACCTGATTCAGCAGAGGTTTGGAATAAAAGGGTAAAATATCATTCATCGCAAAGCCAACTACTTATTCCAGGTCTTTTGTTTGATTACTAACCTTAAAAGAAGTTCCAGATTTCATGAAATTCTTTTCTAATATATTATCAAGGACTGGATCCAACTCTTCACCTATATCTTCAATCACGAGTGATCGTCCTAGTGAAAGACTATCTTCTAGGTGTGTACGGAAATACTTGTCATTCAAAGTCGTTACCTCAAAACGTAAATTATAAATTGATGTAAGGATAAAAACATTTCTGCAAAGTCTTATATGAAAACCACAGATCTAACTATGAAATTATGAACATTTTTTTCATTGTTTTTGTTAGTTGCATTTTAAAGAAAGTAATAAACATTGACCATGTGGCAATTTATGCAGAAATACTTCCTGTGTATACAATGAAAAGTACCATAGAAAGGTGAATTAAAAGATTGGCTGTAATGGAATCCACAAAATTTCATTATGAGAATAATAATGTACCAAATAAAAATGGTACAGATTATTGGGAATTGAAGATGTTACATATATTTTTGAAATCAGAGACACCTAACTTCTTTTAATATTCTATTCTATGTCCTGAGGACTACCTTTTCTAATTTTAGCTTTGAAACCTTGAGAAATTCTTTCTGGAAACCTGAATTCAGTCTAACAAATGAATTGTTGTTACAATATTATGAACTCAGATCTTTGAAATATCATGAAATGGGATTCATAATATATGAAACCATTAAAAAATGTAAGGAAGTAAATAAAACACTCATTTTGTATTGCTTCCTAGATTTTGATTTTCAGAAAGTTCTCATATTATTTCCAAGATTTTCTCTGCAGGTATGAAATAGGGCCATTCTAGTGAAATGTCCTGGTGGACAAGTTCAGCATTAGCCAGCAATCTGCCTTTGCAGCAAAGGTCAACAGCATTCTGGGCTGCATTAGGAAAAACATTACCAGCAGATTGAGGAAGGCAATCCTTCCCCTCTGCTCCGTACTGGAGACACATATCTGGAGTCCTCTGTCTAGTTCTGGGCTCCCCAGTATAAGAGAGACACTGAAGTGAGTCCAGCAAAGGACCACTAAGATTATTAAGGGATTGGAGCACTTGACATATGAGGAAGGCTGAGAGAGCTGGTATTATTTAGCCTCAAGAAAGCTCACAAGGGTATTTACCTATGTATATAAATACCTAGTGGGTGAGAATAAAGAACAAGGAGACAGACCCCTCTTAGTGACACACAGTAACAGGACAAGATGTAATGGGCACAAATTGAAATATAGGTAATGCCATTTAAATGTAAGAAAAAAACCCAAAACTTTGTTGTGAGGGTGGTTGAACACTAAAACAGGTTGCCCAGAGAGGTGCTGAAGTCTCCATCCTTGGAGGTATTCAAAACCCGACTGGACACAGTCCTGGGTAACCTGCTTTAGAAGATCCTGCTCTGAGCAGGGAGGCTGGACTAGATGATCTTCAGAGATCCCTTCCAACCTGAATTTTTCTGTGGTTCTGACGGTTTGCTTTATTAATGATAAAATGCTAAGCAAGAACTTCACATTCACTTTACTTCCAAGACTTAAAATCTTCAAAATCTAGAGAACCTAAAACCCTGAAAATTTATTGAGATTCAGGAGGACATATGAGATTTTGCAACATTCAGGTTAAGGGTTTTAAAATGCAGGCTCCTTTTTCCATGCTACTTCATTTGTGAAAAATTCATTTGTGATGCAGGCTACAGGTGACACGTGAACATCTTTGTATTGTATTATGAGCAGACATTTAACCCTATTGCCTGAAGCTATAAAAGAGCTATTAAAACTGCAGTAACATTAGGATGCACAAATTTGTCTTGGATTTGGTTTTAACTGGTTGTCCTTAATTTGCTTTTATAGCAATAACTTCGTATATGAATTCCACCTTGGGTTCTAAATTCTGGACCGCATCAGTTCAAGTACTTTGCCTACATTTTCAAAGCTATAAGTTATCCTGCTTTTGTCTGTAATCTTACTAATAGTTGCCCAATTTATTATTATTTAATAATTTCATATTATACTCTTTTGCTATACTTTTCACCACTTTGCCCTCTATATAGGGGACATACCAATTTTGAACACGAGGCTATGTCCTTCTCTTTCATACTCCTTGCTAGATTTCGTACCATTATTTACTTAAAATACAATTTTTTCCAAGTCCTTGAATGGGATTTACAGCTCTTGTCAAGTTGCCTGCTGATGCCTCTACATCATTGTCAGTCTCCATACAAGTTAAAGTTATCTCAATAAGTGTGTATGAGAGTTACACTGACTCAAATGCAGACACAGCCTAAGCAATAATGTTTGAAGGAATATAATACAGCACATTATTCCTTTAAAACACTGTTCACCTGTAATTCATTATCCTGTTCTTTCTTTTTAATCCATGATTTTCCTTGAGTTTGTGGGTCTACCAAAAGCGGGTATCTAGTTGCCTTAGTGACAATGATACCATTCTGAATTGAGAGATCATCTCCAGGCAGTCCTTGAAGATTCCACTCACTAATCTGAAGAAAGAAAGAAAAAAAAAAAAAAAAAAGCAGTTTGGAATAAAATCTCACTGGAATTAACCTTCAGTTACTATTGTTCTAAGAAACAATGGGGACATCAAGCCAAAGGGGATGCATATCTGAACCTGCTGAAAAATGATGAATGCAGATGGAAAAATATTTCCAGGAGTTTATTTTATGGATGTCTTTAACTATATAGAATGATAAAAAAAATATTTATAAAGTGTAAGAAAGTCAAAAGGCAGCTTGACAGCCAAATTAAACATTGGGATCAATTAAGAAAAAAACAGGCTGAGAGAGCTTTGGGGGATTAATATTTACTGAAGGAAACTTGAAGATTCTGGCATTGTCCTCTGATTTCTCATACATTCACATTGAATGAAAAGACTTTATATGTTCTTTTTTAAATGTTTTCTTTGATATAAAATTTATTTTTGAAACCAAACCCAGATAATATTGACAGAACCAAAAGCTAACAACTAAATGCACTGTTTTAGTAGATATGTGATCTATAGCTGTGGTGATGGGTTCTCAAAATAAGATACTTGAAAGTGCACTATCTTACTGGCAATTGTCTAATTGTATATGTCACTTGTTTATAATATATAACTTGTTTATCTTTCTAAACATTGCTCAGTACTCAGATCGTTAGTAGATATTTCCAAGAACATTTGGAAAACACAGACCTATACTGCACAGCAATATTAGGGATTATAGTTCTGTTCTAAGCAAGCATAATGCTTGCTAACAGTCACAGAATATGTTAATTGAAATTAAAATGAAACCCACCAAGCATCAAGAACTTACTGTTGGCGGATCTACCAACATAGAAATCAGGTTCAGATTTTCAGAAAAGGGGATTTTATGGGCTCTCATCTCTGCTTCCCATAAATCTTTAATCAAAAGCTTCCTGAAGTTTTGATTAAAAGGTCCACAGTATGAAAGAAAAGCTGTGCAGAGCAGTACATCTCCCACAAGTCTAGAAAAGGAACAAAATAATAATCAAAAGGTGATGTACAATCTCAATTTCTATTCTTTTAGACAACCAGCTTTTGAAACATAAGAAGATTTCTGTTCTGAGGACAATTTAAGGAGAGAACTGTTGCTCTTTGAGAACAACAAATAGTTTCTTTGTTTTTCCAAAATGTTTTTGTGGCAAAACTTGAGTAGTATCGTATGAAAACATTATCTTCACCCCTACAAAGTAATAAAGCCCTGATGACAACTATTCTTTCTTTCATAACTGAAGCAAGAATTTGGTTTATCTCTTAAAAATATGTCTGCAAAACAATATTTATCAAAAGCTACAAACTTAATTCTCTTGGAATGAGCAGACCTCACCAGAAATGCCCAATTTCCCCATAGGAAATTTATGGAAACAGAAGCATTCCACAGAAGCTGAGCCTAAACTTTCAGGCTCTTTACCTTTAGCAACCATTTTGACAGGTTTCCTGTTTTCTAGGCAGCCAGGATCTCTGGCTCCTAGGCTGCTCAACATTGTCATTTGGGCAGCATCACAATGGGAACTCCCAAGTTTCCAAGTTTCTCAGAATAGGCCTACTGTCCCATGTGTTTCAACACACAGACTATATGACAAGGGTTACTGTCTGGTCTGTAGGCCTCCTTCTTTTATTCAAATATGCCGTAACTAGTATCAAAAGGGATGCTTCTTTTCCTATCCAGCATTAGGCTAGGAAGTCTTCCTTTTTCCTTCTCAGTGTCAGCCTTAGATCATCCCTACCTCCCACCTATCTGAAGATTTCACTTCCCCAGTAACATTGGATCGAGGTGCAGTGCTGGGGTGACAGGAGAGGCAGCTGTACTACAGGCACATAACTGCACTAGAAATAATCCCTTTGGAAATAAATTCCAAAATTGGAGGTATTGTTCTGAACTGAAATACAAGCACTTAGCACTCAGGTATTCACTTATGGGAGGAAAATTCAAATTCCAGGATAGTTCACTTAATTGTGTAACTATATTAAGATTTCCAGGAGGAAAATGAAGTACAACTATTAGAGCTACTAAACGGCTTACTAGCTCTTCAGTTTTCACATGTATTTTGTTGGTATTTTTTTCTCTGATGAATTTGATACCTGTTAATCTGAGATTTAAATTCTTTACTTTGCTGAGTCCACCTAACTTTCTCTTCACTCAGTCCATCTATAAGCACAGAGGCTGCTTGCATCTTTCTTCTGCATGTTTCTGCATCATTCAGTAACTCCTAAAATTGAAAAAATGTCCTACATAATTTAATAGTAGAAAGCAAAAATTTAAAGTTATTTTATATATTTTTTCATCCTCTTATATTAATTATGACTATTTTATTTGTTTAAAACTCATTCTTGAGAATGCTAAGTGTATGTATTGTCTAACATGTTCCTATTCACAGAAAGAAGGAAATATGAGAGAACATAGATTTATTTTTATACCTGAACCTCATCCATGTCATTCAAGGTAGCAGGCCCTAAACGCGTGTTTGTATCAAATCCCAATTACATAACAGTATTGTATGCAAGCATTTTTCATAATACTACAATACTTTTATCTCACCATTTTCTCCTTCATTGCTGCATCAAACTTTGCCTGCACTTTATCCAGTTCAGCTTGCTTTTCACCTAATGCCTCCTGAGCCTTTGCTAATTCTGCATTAGCTATTTTCAGGCGGCCCTCCTGTTTTGCCAAGTTAGCCTGCAAAGAGAAGAAATATTAAAACAATAATCATGCAAGATTTGAATATACTTCGATGAATTATTTTAAGCCTGCTAAGCTGGTAATCATGAGACAATAATACATCAAAATAAATTTTATATTAATATTTATAGAAATATTAAAAATATTCAGTCTGAAAACTGTGTCAGATATATACTGCAGATATGATTTTTTTGTTACATAACAATGTAGTAGTACTCAAGGTTCCTACTACATATTGTTAACTCTATTTCTTTTTTAAAAATTTACATTTAAAGAAGCTGGTTAAGGAAGTAAGGTTTCTGATCTGTACATACTGATTACCCTAGAGGAACAATCACTCAATCTTCTTGCTTGATTATGTGCTTTATTATTCTTTTTTATTGGTACATTCTGTAGTGATCAACAATCATAACAACAGGAGACTGGTCCTTTATCAGCTAACAGCTTTTACCCACTAGAAAACCATGGTCCTAAAACAGTGAATCTTCCCATTGCCCCTAAACTGATATTAATGCGGAACGCAGGAAATTCATTAAATAACTTTTTTTAATCATCCACCTGCATTACTTTTACTTTTGCAAATAACACTACTACCAGTGGCAAAAAGTATGGAAAAGATTTGGAATCACCGTTCAGATGCTTTCCCCTTCTACTACTTTTTTTTTGGTTTTTTTTTTTTTTGTAAACGGTGTTACGTGTAGGGATTAAATACTTGGTTTAGAATCCAAAAAGCAAGAATCACTGCCTTTGAGTTTCTATATGGTTTTTACCACTGATAAAGTTGGTTTTATTCAGATGTTCACAAACATCAAAAAGAACACCCATGTTAAAGTAAAAATGACTCCTAAAATGTTTTACTGAGTTTGGCTGCCACTATTGCAACATAACTCCTTTATTGATGTGAGCCCTGAATCTCTTCAGAATGCCAATATTTGTGCAAGATATCAGCCCTTCACTCTAAGTTATCGTATGAAAGCAAAGAAGGTAAAATAGCTGCAAACCTCTGTTTGCAGGACTCTTTATAAAAGCAATGAAGATCCTGGTACAACTTTTTTAAAACAATTATAAAGTAATTATAACATAATAAAAACAAAGACTGAAAACACCTTTCACTGAACACAGTAAACCAGAGCACATAAATTTAATCTAGGCTAATTTTTTGTTCTGTGTTCTGTCTAAAATCAAGAAAAGGATATGGGGTTTTTCTGCTCTTATCATCCTTAGCCACTACAGTCTACAGGCAATTATGTCTGAATAAAGTTATCTAAATATATTTTTTAAATCCTACTACTATTAAAGTAAATGAAATTAAATTACATGGAAAGCAAACACAAAGCAAGAGATGATGTATTACCTTAAGAGGTAAGACTTCTCTGTTAACAGCATAAAATATTGCCATGGCTTGTGTCCAAGACAGGAGTCCTGCCACATTACCACACACCTTTTTACCATACTCCAGTGTATAGTCTTCCATGTTAAAGTAAGGCTGGAGTAATTCTACTGTCTCTTCATTGATTGAATCCTTAGGAAACTGCTGTAGGCTCTGCAAGAATGGGCCACTCATAAGCTGCAAAAAACAACACAGGATATTTATAAGCTATTTACACCTTTTACATTCAAAAGCTTGTTCATAGGTGAGTATGTTAAAAAAGTGTTCCTAAAATTCTTCTGTAAAAAGAGATAATTCATATAGTTAAAAAGTGTGCTATTCAGTTGTAACTCCTCCCACATGCCTTCAATTATTTTAGTTTTAAGCAGTTACACTCCAGTAACTAGGTTTGAAAGTTATTGATGTACTTTCCATCTTCCATATTCCTGTGCTGCCATTTAAAAAGCATTTAAGAAGCAGCATTTCATAAAAAAAATTTGAATTTAAAGCCTCAGAGATATATTTGTAACTTATCTAAAGAATGCAAAAAAAATGCTTATGCATTTGTGAAATGTGATCTAAATTCTTCCAGAAAGGGAAAGAATTGGGTTTAACTTTTTTCCAATAAATGTTTAATATGTTAAAGGCAACTTATAGAATAACTGCTTATCCCATTTCATTATGTCAGTGAAAAATAAGAAGTTTTGAAGATTTCTTAATTGCTGGAAAAGCTTAAATAAAAAGCATGTAATTTTTCTTCATTTGCATGATGAAAAACCTGAGGCAATAATATTGGCAAATTAATACGCTAATAGAGGTAGGACAGAAATTAAAGAATGGCAGGAGAAGACATGGAAATAAAAGAGTATCCTGAGAGAAGATCAAAGTCCAGAAGGAAGAGATGGCTGTCTGACCAAGGAATTTGGGCCAGGAATATTGAAATGCAGAATGGGAAAAGCTACTATCTGTTAGTCAAATAATCTTTCAAACAATCAAGGAGCCTGGGAGGATGAGAAAAGACTGTTTAAATGTGAACCTACAAGTTCCCAAAGAGAAAGAGGGGTTTTCCAGAACACCCTTATCTCATGTATGGTTAACGTGATTGGTATGATTGATTTATTTGCCACCAGGTCATATGCCAGGAACAGGACGAGGAAAATCTAAAGCTCCTACTGCAAAAGTCTGTAAGCAATTCACCTACTACTTGCTACCACATAAACTCCATTTATATACTACACCTACCTTAAAACCATCTGTTTGCCTTTTTACAAAATTCTGTCCTGTTTTGAGTAAACAGCATCATAAATTCTCTGATATGCACTTGCTATTTCTGATATTCAAGAAACACCGTTTGAAACTTCTACTTACTTTTAATGATTCTCCCCACGATGGCTTGCAGCAAGGCTTTTCTGGATCCATGGTAACTGGATCTACTTGCTTTTGGAATAGTAGAAGACAACAATCCATGACTCTCATAATTAGGTGAGGAGGTTTTGCAAGTTTTCTAACAGTAGCAATATCCACTGGTTTGATGGTCTATTTGAAGAAAAATGTAACAGAATCCTGCATCAATACCATTATTCTATTTTCCCATTCAATATCTTGATTTTAATGTTTGTTTGTCATACTTTTCTCTGAGGCAATTTTGTACTAAATACATACAAAGAAAGCAAATAACTGGGATTACTTTAATAAATTCCATAGTTCATGAAACTTCAATAAACTTAATGAATATATATTAGACAAGAATATTTTTCCAATGCTAAAGACATCACTCAAAAATCAAATTTATATACATGGAACAGCAGCATTAACTTAACTTGTCAGTCTAAGTGACTGAAGTATATTGTAAAATTGCACAGGACTTAATTAAAAGCAGTTTCCTTGGTAAAATAGTAATTTAGATTTTTAAGGCTTAAGTGTCATCATTTATTCTGAGATGGATTTGGTTATTTTTGTTGGTTTTTAAGTTATTATAGGTATGAGATACCACTTTTTTACTTTGTTTTCTAGTAATATCACTGACACTTTGCTTAGTTCAATAACCAATAAAAAAATAATAAGTGATTGCAAACTTCAAAACTAACATATTGTGTCTACAAAATACATGCATGCAACTACCTGTCTAGAAGAAGTACAGACACATTATAGAAACCACAGGATAATGTATGAGTCCACAAATTTTATAAGTGATTTTTGTGACCATTTTTTGAAGTTTCATTTATCTCATTATCTAAATGTCAGTGTAAGAGCAAACAATGCTCCTTTTCTGGCTTTTTCCACTCTATATTTTTTGTCACATAAATTCTGGTAACTGGAACAGAAGGCCTTAAAAATATAATATGTCATTGATTTCTGATTCCAGAGTTCTTCACTTTTTAATTGTTCAGAGCACAATAATGAAATTAAGTAGCACAGCAATGTCTCCAAATTTCTTAACCCTGATTCTGATCACCCTGAATCCCCTTGGTTTCCTGTTTCTCTCCAATTTAAACATTTTTTTGGTGAAGGAAAAGACAGACTTTTATTTGTCTTAAAAGAAAGACACAACTAGCTAAGTATGAAGAAAAAACATTCTTTCAGCACAAGTACTCTCTTCAATTCAGAATACATATGCCTTTAGAATACTTTTTAATTTTTAGAAAGATCTGCACCTTCATGATGATCAAGTATTAGGCTGGAAGAAGAACAAATACTATAAAATAATCTCTATGTGTTTAAGGGAAAAAGTGAGCTCCATAAATATTCATCCAAGACGTGACCACTAATGGTGAACAGCTGGTGATAGCAGTCAAGATCAAGTGACAACTGCATGTTGGTGGCTCTAGCCTTTCTGTCACAGGTAACTCAAATAGTACTAAACTAATCAAAATGTAAGAATTTTATTCACATTCAGTGCAGCTTCTGCTTCTTCTAATGCTGGTTTAGCTGCCTCCAGTTTAGTCTCTGCTTTCACTTTTTCTAAATCAATTTCATCTACAATTTTTTGTGCTTTATCTTTCATGCCTTGGATTTCATTTTTTACTTTAGCTGCAGCTTCGGCACTTTCCATGACTTCTGCTAGTACCTGGAATTGGTAATAAATATATAAAATGTATAAATCAAAATGGTGGAACTAGTGATTAAGTCATCAGACACAAAAGAAAACAGATATGTAAAGCAATTATACAGAAAATATAAAGCTAACCCTAACTATATATGGCATTATATAACTATGGAATAAAAATTAATACAATTTGCAGAATCCCCACAAAGAAATATCATATGAGGACTTGGACAGTAAAAATTGAATTATTTTTATAATGGATAGAAGACCTTTTTTTTTCCTATGATGGATTTATATCCTATTTGAATCTATGCTTTTTCAATACAATAAGTATTTGCTTTTTTTCCACTACAATTCTGCAGATAAAAATAAAACTAGTGTAGCTAATATAACTAATGGAACATGGCAAACCATTTGCACCAATGGTCAGCCTCTCTTTTACTCCTTTAGTCTAAGAAGACTCACACTTAATTAGTCTATTCAAAGAACAGCCCCATGTGAATTCACTGAACGAAGTTATCCATTTGTGTCTGGTTCCTCAGTACATGTATTTTTAATTCTCTTGTGCATGTGTGACATCCAATTGGTTTCAGAATGTTTTTTGACCAGTATCAGGTATATGGTCAAGACTGGCACTCTGTAGGCATTTACAAGTACATAAGCAATGCTCTCAAATACTGAGAGAAAAAAAAAAAAAGACAAATAAAATCACCAAATCTCTCAATTTTTTTTTTTTTTCAAAATCCAATTCTGATTTCTATAGGGCTCAGTACTAATGGAAAGAAAGAAATATACAGATTATGAACAATATTACATGTAGTTTAAATAAGTGTCTGTTCTTTTATTATTTGTCCATACATCTTCTACTTCTGATGACTCATAAGTAGTGCCCTATTGAAAAAGTTGACAACTAAGAGGCTATGTGAATGGTTGCCAGAGAGCTATTTCAAAATGTATATCAAATATAAATATTGAACAAAGTGAACTCTACCAGCCTATCTGTCATACTCCTGAAATGTGAGAAGTGTAATTTCATCCCTTTCTGCCATAATTCTCTCTCTTATGAGATTGAAGGCCTTGAAGAATGCAGGCAGTCACTGGCCAAAAGTTTGCTCTCCAGTGCATATTAAATATGCACCATCACAGCGTTATGGTATCTTTCAGAAAACAGAATGCCTATATTAAGACATTCCCTAACATATCTTTCCAGACAGTCATTTTGGAAACTAGATTTCTACCAGACCACCAATCTCATGAACACATAGACACCTTGTTAATGTAAAAGACAAAATATGAAACTGAACTGCGATGAACTTTTTTCTAAGCAATTTTGAAATAGTAAAGTCCCGTTATCACCTGTTAACTTATCTGCAAATAAGTGCACATATAACCCCAAGTTTAATAAACGTCAATCAAACCATGAAACAAAAAATGAAACCTGATGCTTATAGGAGTGGGTAAGGATTGGGAGGAGAACAAGGAAGGCACTCAACCTCCATTGCAGTCTTAAGGCGCTTCACTTTCAGAAGCAAATGCTGAATCAAGATGCTACAGAGAGAGGAGCGAAACCTCATTTTAGACCACGATGCACATTTTTTGGCTTGTATAAATTATGAGAAGATTCTGCAACAGCACTTTACCCCACTATATATCCTGGTGCTATCCGCTGCCTTTTACTATTTAAACACTCAAGTACTTACTTTATCTGCCTTAATAGATGCTAAAGCCAGTTCCTTCTCCTTAATGGCCAGCTCCTGAGAGAGTTTAGCAACTGATTCACTGGCCTCCATCAGCTTAGACAAACCTATTAAGTAAAAGATAAAATTCAGAAAAATGAAAACTATTTTTTCCTAGTTAGATAATACAATCTAGGTCTAGATCCCAAATGCCTTGTACCTTGTGTTCTCATTTAAATTTGTGTAAAGGAGAGAAAGTGGGTGTAAACAGTCATACTATCATGATTGTGCCTACTATTCACTTTTTATGGATAGAAATAATTTCACAAGGTGCAAAATGATTATAAACAAGTTTGATTCTTCAAAAAAGAAATCCATACTTCTTAGTTTTAGTTTGTTATAGCTGTGAACAGTACCTAAAGGTGTATAGGTGGGATATTACCTACAATAAAATATATCTGTACGCTCACTATATAAACTTAAAAGAAAAAGGGGGGGTATGTCAAGGATATGTTGTGTCATAAAGTCACAGGACAATCAGAAAATCAGACTGATACTACATTTATATCATCGCATGAGGAGATTACATAAATATTAGGATCCATAACTGCCTTCCAATAGGGAGCTCTTTCTAGGAAGAAGTGAGAAGAAGTGGAGTCACCAAAAGTGGACCCAAAAGTCACAGCAAGATTACGACCTCCAGCTCCTGCATATTGAGTTTACCCTCTCTTGTCCCTGGTGACAGAGTGTGCAGAAAAACACATAGAAGCATCTGTGCTCACCTGGCTTAGGGCCAGTCCCATCATAGCTATTATATGTGCTGAAGCAACCATCCATAGAGGTCATTCAGCCCTACACTAACAGTTGCCCAGAAAGAGATGAGTTTTCTCCCTCTATAATTATTATATATTCAGTCTTTCCCACATATTCATGCATTGTTTTTTTCCTCTCCTCTCTTGCTCATAGATTTGAGCACAGATTTTTGGCTATTCCTGAGCTCCACATTGCATGCTGAAGCCTCTCTTGCCTCTCCTCTCTTCATCGCTGAATCTTAAAATCTTAAAACTTGCCTGGAAGCATTCCCATTATCTCCCTCTCTACCTAAGGGCTAGAGTCAGAGCACACTTGCAAGTTATACATTTGATGTGTGATATTTCTCTGTGATGTCTCTCCACTTTTCTGTTACCACATTTCACACAGACAAGCATTCTCTCCTAGTACATTTCTTGTTCTGACACAGCTGCCTCATGATCAGGCTACTGCCATTCTAGAGACTCTTTATTATTCCTCACTAAAAGACAGGTTATTTTGCCACTCTCAACAATGAAGTTCAAAGGTATATTCACTGAAATATGTAGACTGGGAGACAAGTGAGATGTTTTAGAATGTTTCCTTTTCCCAGACATATGCCACTTCCTAAAATACTCTGAGGGATAGAGGTACATACACATTAACATTCCACCCCCACCTCCCACTCCTCTGACAGCAATTTCCAAAATGGTTGTTATTTCACTTCACTGTTAAAAAAGGTTCTGAAAGAGAAGCTATGAAAGGGAAAGTGATACCCTTTGCTGCATTAGCTTTCCCTGCTACAATCCTAGAGTGAGAAAAAAGAAAGATGGACAAAGAATGGCAATATGCAGAACAAGAAGAACGAAAGAGTTTCTGTTATAAACAAGAAACCTTTATAGCTTCTTCAGGTCCCCTACATACTTCCAATCACAAGAAACATTACAACAGTACCATGCCAGCAGAAAATTTTTTTTTTTGGTGCTTGTAGTCATAAATGAATGCCTGATTTAGGCATTAGAAACAGGAATAGTATTTTTCAGAGGAATATTTAGAACTCCATGTAAGAACCTTACTGATACCAGCTACAACTTTTCTAAAGCAAGTTAAAAAGGCACCACATATTTTGATCCTATAGAGAGAATTGAAGTAATCTTTATCTCTCGTCAATGTATTTTTTAACTTGTCTGAATGATGACTGCAGAAAAGTAGAGAATATAGAAAAACTATAAAAATCTTTATTAAGATACTAAGCCACAGTACTCTTAGCACCTCGAGGATGTGATTTCTGTCACTTTTAATTAGCAGAAGATCTAGCAATAAGTTTGCCAAAGGGATGACATGCCCAATTTGTCAAAGCTAAACTGAGGTCTTCTTGTAGAACCACAGTTCTATATGAAAAGACATTATGTATACATGTGGTGCTCTACCAAGTATTCCCCAGATGGATTCTGAGAGAAGACACATGACGTTAAGCTTTCAGAAATAATTGTAATTGTCATTGGATCTCAGTTTTTTCCTCATCTGTCTTACAAGATTTTTCACCCAAAGTGACAAAGCGGAAAAGGCATTACTTATATCTTTCAAACTATGTTGCTCACATAGATACTACACTGCTGACAAGCATATTTTCAGTGTGCTCGAGCCAGGGACTTTTCTAGAAATCAGTATTGATCAAGGTATTTCTTACAATTTTGCTGCTTTACAAGCATCTTGAATTGGCCCAGACTTCATTACATACAGGAAAAACATTTCAACAAGGGGATGAAAAGAGCAACATTATCTCAGCTGATTTTAATAACATAAAATTTAAATCCTGTATCAGGATAATCTCCTAACAAACCAAAACAACTGTCAATGTTAATCTTTCTAACCTTCTAAATCTTTTTGACATTAAGTGATGAAAGACTAAGGATTAAAGGACAGATGTGTGAGATAGTAACTAAAGAATTCATAACTACCTTTTTGAGAAAGTTGCTTAGGATGCAGTAAACAGTGGAGCATGTTTGGAGTCAGAGATGACCAGTATTTTTGTTGTTTTGTAATACATCTTTTCTATGCAAGTGAAAGTATTTAGAAAATACTCTAACTGGCATGAGTAATGACCATAAGCTGACAGACACGATTTTCTGTGCATCAAAGATGCAGCAGTAGAAGATGTACATGTCCATGGTTACCTGCACATGATCATTTTGTTTTTAAGACCACGTAAGGAATTAGCGTTAATATGTGAGAGGCTAGGAAAATCTACACGTGAAATTTTCTTGACAGTGCTGAAGCTACTTAGGTTGCTTCTTTTAAATTATTTTTTAAAATAGAAGAACTGGAGAAAGAATACAAAAAAAACCCCACCCTCAGAAATCTTCAAGGTTCTCAGATTTTATCACCATGTCAAGCAAGACTAATGATAAGTTCTGATTTCAAGAAATGGCAACAGATCCATACAGGGAAATTTGCATAATGTGAAAATATTGAGGATCACTTACTCCTCTGCAGTCCACTCTAATTCAGCAAACAGTTTGTGATCTACACATTCTTATTCTATTCTTTTCTTTATGTAAAGTGTACCAGTTGCATTATTAATCATTGTCTAAATGTGACATCCTTTTACCTTTGTATGAAAAATCTTATAATGTAGACTTTGCTATTCTGTTAGATTGATATACGATAACTTTTCCCATATAGACCAAGTTTCCTAAGCTGTTCAGTTGCCTTTGTAGATTTACAAAAGCATGTCTAGACGCAAACTGGAGAAAACTGGAAATGTATTCTGAACCCATTAAGTACTAATCTAATGCCAAAAATTAAGGTCATTTCAAACAGATATCCAACATTAGAAGGACATTTCAATCATACTTTTCTGTATTTTAGATCCCTAGTTATAAAATGACCACAAGTAACAGTTACTTATTCTACAGCAGAAATCTGAAATAAATCAACTGTGAAGTGCTCAAATTGTATAGCAAGAATTTCCATAGACAAGTCCAGAGTAAATTAACTGTATTTAGAGCTACCTCTCTCTACACTACTACATCACATGCTCTCTCTGGCCACTTTCAGGTTCTACTTTCTATTACAAATGCTAAATTGGAAATATTACAGTTTAATATAATGCTGAGATGAATGATTAAGCTGGCAGCTTCTTTGAGGCATTTTTGTACGAGAATCATTGTGAGTTGGTGATAGCTGGAGTGCTTGGAAATGGTCCTCACATGCTACCAGTTTTGGACTGTGATCCAGCAGAACTGATTTTAAGTGATCACTGAATAAGAAGTCTAATATTAAAAACACAGATCATTTGAGACCATACCTGGAAATATATGTTTATCCTTATATTGCTTACCTATTTGCATACGTTCAGCTTGTTCATTAATACTCTCTAACTTTTCAGTATAAACTTCTTTGTAGCCATTGATGAAAGACAGATAGGATTTAGGTGTTACATAAGCTCTTCTTCGATACCTAAAACATAATATATTGGCAACATCAACTTAGTACATATTTTTGATGTGTACAGTCATTTGATTATTTCCAATGAAACAGAAGGTTATATAAAACAAGTCCTTAGTTCAGTCAAAATCAAATTTCTTCATAATGCAAACCCTTATTTCCAATTACATTGTTTTTATCCACATAAGTGATGTGAAAGATTGTTGAATAGTGAGAATGAAGATAATGAATTTGCACCACAATAGTAAATAGTTTTCATGGCCTTTACATACATTGATATAGCAGATTTATTTTTGTATTAGCCTTAAAAAGACACTTATTGATTCATATAACACAATGAATTAAAAAAACACTATCAGTAGCAACACTTTGGGGATTATTTATTGCATTTGTATAAAATATTACCTTTGGAAATAATTCTCACAGCTTTCTGAAACTATCTCATGAAAGAGACCCATGGTTTCCACTACTTGTGTTTTAACTGATGCAGAGCAGACCATATTAAATTCTGAAAGAAAGTAACTGGCTACAGCTACAAGAGCTTCCTTGGGCCATCGACCGAACCAATCCATGGTGCACCCTGATATGAGACCAGGAAATTTCAAAGAACGTGCACGGAACTTCTCACCAACCTAAAGAGAGTAACACTGTCAATTTACAATATGATACTTAATTAGGTTGATCAAAATGTTTAATTCATATAAAAACCTAAATAGTCTATTTTTTTCTTGCTAATTTTCTGCTTAGAACAGCCTGCACAGTTTTTTATTTTATATAAATATTTTGCTAAATTTCCAACATTCAGTATTTTATGAAATTTGGAGAAAGAATTTCATCACAAATATAAATGTTTCTTAATATTCTAAAACTTCAGTTAACTTATTTTAAATTCCATTAGATTCTTGTTTTCAAGTAACAAGCAAGAATTTCACAAAGATATATTCATTGATTTGTATTAGGAAAGAATATGCCAGGAGGAAAAAATAAAAATTACTTTAACATGTAAGGAATTATTTAATTGTTAAGTATTTTGCTTTTAAGTTCTGACAACTGTACCATTACTTTTATTATCTCAGCAATTATAATCAGACTTCAGTAATCTTTTTATGCATCTTTAAATCTCCTTGAAAATATAAAGCTTAAATAATCTTGTCACACCTTATAGGATAGTTTGCTAATGGAAGTAAGGAAGACAGATATGAGAAAAAACTTACTGGAGAAAAGCAGAGGACAACATGCAAGTTCTTCTTTGCCCGAGTTAAAAAATATTCATAAAGATTATCAAAGGTAGGAGGACACCGAGGCATCTCTTTTTTCATCACAGGTATTAATCCTTGGGTGATTTCATCCAATTCATCCCGAGCAAATAAATTAGATATCTTTTTATAAAATTAAAATTGATAAGAATATAAATTGCATGGATCTAATTATTATAGAGTTTATAAATATTTTTCTGTTTACATCATCTCTCTCTCTCTGCATATATACAGTTTAGACAGCTTAAAAACCAAATTTGTCCCTGATTTAGACATATGTAACTCCATTAAAAACTAGGAAGTCTAACTCAGGAAGAGTACAGACCTTGACTGGCCAGTGAATCCTCATTTAATAAAGGCTACTGAACTACACATCACAGCTCCTTATCTTTTCCTGGCTTACACTGAAATAGAGATAAAGGAACTCCATATCAAGAGCACTCTTTATTTTAAAAGTTGAGATATTTTTGACTTAATCATTATTAATTCTATGATTTATTACCAAAATAAATAGAAATAAACTAGTGGGAACAAATTCTGCAGTTTTCTGCTTCTAAAGTACATTGACTGTCACATTGAGACTCTTACCTCACCTGAAGACAGAAGATTATTTACATATTCCAAAAATGACTCCTCTTTTATTTCATTATCAGTGAAAATAAAAGTGATGCCTTCTCCTTCTACTCCAGCTGTTCTATACAACAATTTTAAATCATCTGACAGATTGCTTACATTATAGGATCTAGGAGGAATAATAAACATTATCTGTTAATTCAAGACAACTCAGAATACTGCTATTTTCAGATTATAGTGTTTTATAAGTGATAGTGCAACCATCCTTTCTAAACACAAATATTTTGCCTCAGGAATAGCTAACAAATGGTCCAGCTTTTTCAGCTCAAACAATCCAGTGTTGTATACAAACCAGATAAGAATTTATTGTTTTCCACATTTTTAAATGGTGACAAAATGAAAAGGAAAAAAAAGGGGGGGGGGGGGGGGAGGCAGCTGTTAAAAATATAAGGTTATGACTATGTAAAGAGAAAGCAATAGCATAAATTGGATTTATATATTTCTTGCATTTCTTACCTGGTTAAAGTGATCTGAAATATTTTATAGCCAGCAATAAAGGAAGCCAACCTTGAAAGACTTTGTTTTCCAGAACCACCAACTCCAACAAGTAAAGCATTCCCATATGCTGTCCGAATTATCCGGGAAATCTATATAGGAAAAAATGGAAGAAAAGCTCATTAATAAATTTAAATTAAAATGATAATTAACAAAATTTTAAAAAAACTTATACTCTACAGTTTATTTACTGGAGTATAATGTAAAGATTATTAAAATGATACTTGCAGAAAATTTTTCCTCTCCAAAGAACACTTGTACATTCTTTAGGAATTTTGTGTAGCTAATGAAAAAGCTGTATGTAAGAATATAGGATGGTTACAATCATTTACACATAGGATTTAAATACATAAGGGGAGACATTTTGAGCTCCACTTTATGTTGAAGGTATCATCCTGAATGTGTTTAAAAATATCAATAAAAAAACTTTAGGTAGAAGAACAAACATACTACATTCCTAATTTTAAGAGTCTGAAAGACTTGGACACATTTAAACTACTATTTAGTGTTATCTTCTATTTTATCTGCCTTCAATATTCCCTTTGAGATAGTTTTCTTAAGCAGTCTCCCAGATACAAAAGCTGGATTACAAATTTACTAAGTTACTGCTTTTTTACACATCTCCTGTATATACATCACACCTTCCTTGGATTTATTATATGTTAGTGCTCTATTACTTTAAAGATGCTCCAGTTTGCTTTGCTCCTCATGTAAATTATGTACAAAATGCAAAAGATTGGCATCTACATCAAGCCTTTGAATTCTATTCATTTTTTCCTTCAAAGAAATTTTGGTTTTATGCACAGTTCCCTCTGAGCTTATCCAGATAACTATATTAAAATAGAAGTCTAAATGTGAAATTATGAGGTACATTTATTGTCACCATAGTGACAGCCAGGCTCCTTTCTACTACCTAAACGCATATCCTAGATGTTCTGATTAGAACTTGCCAATGGAAATGGAGTATCAGAGACTCTCAAAGTCTTCTGAAATTCACCTAGTATCACATGAACTGTATTTAAAAATAAAATTATTTTCTTCTGTTTAAAGGCAAAGCAAACAAAATTATTTACTTCACTTGAGGTCAACTAGAGAAGAACCAAACATCTCCTGTTTTGGTTTCACTGTGGCTTCTATGTATCTTTCAGTAAACAGATCATCAAGTTAAAGTAATTCCTGAGATAACAAACACAACTTCCTAAATCTGAGGCACAGTGCTTCAAACAAATCTCATGCTTAGCTTTTTTTTTCCCCCATGAATCAGATTCTGACTTCGGATTAATTTTTTCCTTATATCTGCCTTTCTGAATAGGGGTTCAGCTGGTTCTAAACTGAGGCTTTCCTCAACCCTACACACTGATTCTACTACAGCCCTGATTTTTATTTCTTTTCATTTCTCTAATCCAATCAGATTCTACCTCACGTTGTTTTGGTCACTTGTCAGGTAGAGATACCTTTGAAGTGTTCTCTGAATTCTTAATGATTAAAAATCATTCTATATAGAAAATATAAACATGGCTCTTTATGACCACACCTTTCCTATCGAGGAAAATCTTCATACCTCTGAATACATAGAAGCTTAAACAAATATATAAAATAAGGTATTTATTACAAAACATGCAAACAGGTAAAATGACTGTAGCTCTTTCCTAGTTCTTGAAAATCACTAGCAAAGATGACAAGCAAGTTTAGGGATTAAGAGTAGCTTTTCAGAATGTGCCTTCTAAGCATAGCTTGTTTGAACAGTTAAACTAGTAAAAAAGTAACAAACCCCAAACCTTAATAAGATGTGTCATTGCATCCCTAAAAAACACCAAATCAAGAAATGATCCTCTAATACATTCATTGTATTGTCTCTGATACATTTGCAATTTTTCACAAAGAAATTCAAAGCTGGGAATCTGGGGGAAAAAAAAAAAAATCAGTAACTGTACTAGCATGGCCCTTCAGAATTTAAAACTGCACTGTTTTACACAAACGAGTTCATTTATTGGCCACAAATAATGAGATTATTTTGTTAATTCACTGTAGTGACTGTAGTTGTGTTTAAGCAGAAATTTTCTGCTAATGGTGGGGAAAAAAAGGAGCATGGAGAATAGGAATGAATAAACTACATTTTTATGGCATTATTAACTTTAACATCACTAAAGCCAGAAAAATCTAGATATATCTTCACAAAAAACATAGTAGGTATTCAACAAAACTTTTTGTATGATATGAGTTCAGCAGTATAACATACTTAATAATTAAAGGAAAAATTAGGTGCCTAGTATTTTAAGTGTAAAATGAAATACCTCCTCATAAATTTTTGGTGGTTCAAACACGAAATCTTCTGGTTCATCACCAGTTGGTTCAGGCATCTCCCGTAAAAAATCTGCAAAATATGGTTCAGCTTGGAGAACTTCTGTTGAGTCTGTATCCACATATTCCTCAATCGCTTTAGTAATAGTTTTATCAAACCAGGCTGTATCTTCAGGAGTAATAAATCTAAAAATCATAGATTAGTACAATTAAAAAAAATTATTTCTAGTTATATAGGGAGAAAAACAGATAATTAAATACTAAAAAAAACCCTGTAAAATTTCAAGAAAAAATACGTATTAGGCAATACATATTAGACAATAGATTAGGCAATAATCACAGAAATTACATGCTTCCATACTCTAAAGTATAATAGTCAATCACATAAAACACAAAACCAACTTGACTTTCCAACTTTCACCTAGAACTAGGCAGTGACAGACCATTTAATTTGTCAGATGAAAAAGGATGAAAAAGGTTGAATGATTTCTGAAATAACCATTGGTGAGTGACCCATATCATCTTTCAACCTGCAGCAGAACAGCATAATTTATATTATTATAGTACTGCCTATGAAACTGCAATGAGATAAGGAATAGTGAAAGGAAGATAGTATATGTCACTACAACCTGACTTCATTCTCAATCCTTGCACCAAAATCTGTAATTAACAAAGAGGGATATACATTGGGACGGGGAGTAATACAGATTGAAATAAAACAGTCTGCAAACACAAATACTGGTGACTACATTTCATTGTTTAAACAACTGTATCTGCTTCCCTTGATAGGTTCAAGATGGTTTTAATACAGATCAAGATCTTTGACTACTGTGATTATCTGTGCCTGTGATTATCTGAGAAGCAATGAAGACTGGTACTCAGTAGTAACTGGTAAACAAAAGGCAAGAACCACCTCAATCCCAGAAAAGGGGAATGCTCACTACAGGAAAAAAAAAAAAAAATCATCTTTACTTCTTTTCCTTTTCAGTGATACAACTGAGAGGAAAAAAGGACAAACATGGAAAAGCTGTACACAGTGCTCTGAGTTTTCAATTAAGACAAAGAATACTGAAGAACTGTGGTATAGACAGCCTTAATATACATTATATACTTCATTATTGTTAGAGTTTCTTAGTGATGACATAATACTAACCACTATGGAATCTAAAAGCAGCATAGAAGAAGAAACTGCATGACTACAGTCTCTCTAATATATAACATATCTGTATAAATATGTGTCTTCCATGTCTTTTTAAATTCCCCACAACAAATAAAAAAATATAAGAACATTTCAGTACACATCAGTGATATTGCTCCTAACTTTAGAGCAGAAAATAATAGACTCAAAGCTGTATGACACTTCTGCATCAGTATGTATGATCCTAACTTCAAATTGAACATTTTTGCCCCTTTTTACATCAACAGCACTCTATTGGACATATAAATGCATATACATCAGTTTCAGGTAATTTATAAGTTTGTATAATATATGGTAGTTCAGGCACTTAGAAACACCAGCACCGCTAGACTTTGTAGTGGATTTACACTGAGTAGGCTTTCTCAGATTATAGAGAAATAACTATTAAAGCCAGCAGAAAGCTCTGGCCTTCATTTTTATATTCCTGACAACTGATGGATAAATTTTCCTTTTAGATTTCCTGCATGCATTTTCTGAACTCAGCATATGTATCTAAGGAGAGAGGAGAAAGTGAGGAGGATTTTCAAATTAGAGTTCCTCTGGGATATTAGAACTGGTCAAAATATCAATCTTACTTCCTTGGCTCTTAACTCAAGTTTGTTAATGCACCTTCCTGGGGAAAATGAGAAGACATCAGCCAGCTGATTCAGAGCTCTCAGGGAAGAAAATGAGGGATTCTAGAAGATACAAGTGGGGACGGTAAACAAAACTGGTTGACAATGGTCTATGTTTTGTTTGGAACTGTTTCTAACACCTGGTTTTGGCTTGGATAGAGTTAGTTTTCTTCCTAGTAGCTGGTATAGTGCTGTGTTTTGGATTTAGTGTGAGAATAATGTGGATAACACACTGATGGTTTTAGTTATTGCTAAGTAGTGTTTATACTAAGTCAAGGACTTTTCAGCTTCTCATGCCCTGCCAGTAAGAAGGCTGGAGGGGCACAAGAATTTGGGAGGGGACACAGCCAGAATAGCTGACCCAAACTGGTCAAAGGAATATTCCATACCATATGATGTCTTGTCCAGTATATAAACTGGGGGGAGTTGGCCAGGAGGGGCAGATCAATGCTCAGGGACTGGCTGAGCATTGGTCAGTGGGTGGTGAGCAATTGCATTGTGCATCACTTGTTTTTCTTGGGTTATATTTCCCTCTTTTTTTGTTATCTTCATTGCAGTTATTACTATTATTATTATAATTTATTTTTATTTCAATTATTAAACTGTTATTATCTCAACCCATGAGTTTTACTTGTTTTCAATTCTTCTCCCCATCCGACCAGGGGTGGAAGGGAGGAGTGAGTGAGCAACTACGTCTTGTTTAGTTGCTGGCTGGGGTTAAACCATGACAACCTGAAATGGAAGGCAGCTGTTTCATCCACCAGTTTTGGCAATTTGTAATTCATCTCTAAGTTTTACATATCTTGTTTTGTTTCTGTTTTGACTGAGTACATGTTAAAGTCCACATACCAATATATGTTTAGGAGGATTTCACTTTGTCCTTCTTATCTTTTGGAAACAGAGATGGAACTCCTTAGAATTCTTTTACGCCTTTGCTCTTTCCTTTATGATGACAAGTTACTACAATAATAGTGATTAAGCCTGACTGTGCTTGAATACAATGCAATCATTATGTATACATCTTGCTTGCTACCATGCCAAATCATCTGCACCAGACTGCATTTATGTAGTCGGCATCTCAAAATAGATAAATTCCATTTTAGACTTCTGCAACTACATTGACTATTGAAAAAATTCTGGTCATGGAAGGTAACCCCTAAGCACTTGCCAGTTCAAGGCATTTAGGTCTAATTAAAATCAAGAGCAATATAATATACCCTCCTGTGTGCATGGCAAGACATTTTTCATTCCTTTCACTTTGTGATAGCTTTATAAAGTAAATGCAGTGTAATAAAATACACATATATATTTTTAAGAGTCAACAGTTAATTTTAATGCTTTATAATTAAAGCATTAATTTCATTAAAATTATGAAGGCCCTTCCTCAGGACTTCAGAATAAGAAATTATATTCGTTAAAATCCACAGTAGATGTGGGCATATGTCAAGTTTTTACTGGCAGCTACAGTACTACATCTAGAATTTCACAAGAAATTGAAACACTGTAAATACAAAAATATTACTGGATCTTTAACACTTACAGCTCATAAATGTATCTGTTTTATGAATATTTTAAAGGAGATTTAGAGGAGATGGGCCATTTTTTAATCATAGGCATGTGATTTTTTTTTTCTGTGAGGAGATCAAAGCAATTTTAAATTATTCTCTGTGTATGAATTTAGGACACCATAAAGTCCTCTTTTTTACAGAGGAACTGGCTGAGTGTAGCCAAAGATAAGTGCAATAAAATGTAGGTTAAAACACAGAATATGTGTATATTTTGGAGTTGTCCATCTAATTACTGAGATAATCTATCAGTACGTAGCATGA
Source organism: Harpia harpyja (assembly GCF_026419915.1). NCBI lineage: Eukaryota > Metazoa > Chordata > Aves > Accipitriformes > Accipitridae > Harpia > Harpia harpyja. Next base: position 23,372,524 of record NC_068952.1, read on the forward strand.
CATTTGTTGGCATAATACCCCAATGTAGAGTGCATGTAAAACAAGCTAAAATTTTTCATATTGGCCTAATAAGGTTTATCATATTAAGAAGTTTTACAGAAGTATGAGCATAAGCGAAGTAAATGGTTAAACCTACTAAATATAAAATGCTAGTTATTATACCTGTCAGCAATTACTCTTGTACATTCATGTTTAAAAAGTTTTAGGAGGACAGTACTGTTGTTGCATTCTTCTGCCTTTATAGTTAACATTCCTTGCCAAATTCTAGAAAGGTCTCGAAGGTTGAAGACATAGTGGAATTTAGATGGTGTAGGCAGCATCTTTGTCTAAAGAAAAATATTGTTAATATTCAAAATCAGTAACATTTAGAAGGAAGCAAGAATAATATAAATGATAAATTTATAATTAATAACACATAAAATATAAAAATAACAAACCTACTAATTTTCACACATAATACTGTGGGAAAACTCTTTCTAAGAAGTCACCAAAAACATTTTATTTGTTTGGAAGCAGGATCTAGCACTAAATGTAGAACCCCAATTCTTATAACATGTAATTATTTCATATGTTGCTCTGGGCTTTATAAATTAAAAATTATAATTTATAAAGACTTTCACTCCCTATACCTTATAGTGATTAAAGCTTTGGGTAACATAAATAAAACTATAGGAATGAATGGACTGGTATTTCCATTCATCTGTCTTGTATACTGAAATTTGATATTTTCCAGATGTATCTCCAAAACTTTTTTAGCCCATCTGTCTCCTGTTTTTTTCTTGTTACAGATATGTTCTTAAGGAATATGTGCCTAAATTACACTAATAGACACTCTGTTCAGACTGATTGTGATAAAACTTTCCCTGTAATTTACACCTTTGTCCACTGCCACAATATTCTGCCTGTTGGGACCAATTTTTTCACCATATCACATACTTCAGGGTTGAATTTTCTACAGGAATGAAAGTATCCACAGCCAATAATACCTGAAAAGATAAAATGCAATATACCATTAATCTCAAGTTGTAGGATATAATAAGGTAGCTTGTGAGCAAGGCATATAAGTACTTATTTAAAACATTAATTTGCTTTTAAATTACAGATGAAATATTTTTTTCTCTTTTGTCCATGGCTTTTCTGAACAAGTGTAGAAACAACTGGCAGTAAGTGCTGGCTTTTAACAATATACTATACTGACAAAGTTAACAGAATTGAGAACTTTAGCAACAGAGGGCATTTCAGATAGTGCAGAGGTGGAATGGTAACCTACATAGTAATAACAGTGCTCATGTTCTTCCACGAAATGCCATTATTTCCTTATTAATTATTTTGCTTGTCCAAAATTAGAAAGACAAGCATTTAAAAGGGTTGATTTCTCTTCCACAGCACTATTTTTGCTGTAATACAGCTTCAGTTGTTTCACTGGAAGTAGTCTGAATTTGCGTGATGAAAGTGAGAAAGAGAACATACTTTTACACATTTTAAGTCAATTATGATATACTAAAACAAGAGAAAGAAGTACCAAAAATTTTGTCAATGGATGCATTGGATGGCAATGTACAATTGAATACACAAAACTGTCTTTTTAAACGCTGGGGAATATCATTACGGCCTCCTCCAGGATGTATCATTGCTGCTACTAATTGTACATCTACAATTGTAGTGAAGTCTCCAGGTTTATCCAAGCTGTACATTCCTTTCATTTCCATCATCTGACGAACAATTTCATTTGTCACCTGTAAGTTTATGTAACTTGTATAAATTAGAAATTCAAACAAGAAAAGAAAATGTACCCTGATAATTTAATTTCTTCTTGTATATCTACCATTAATCCCTAGAGAAAGGTTTTCACTTTAATCTAAATTCAGATTAAACTATCTTCCCTAGTCATACAGGAGATCTTGTTTAGGTGAGTTTAAACAGCAGAAAAACTCTTTCAGAGCTGTACTACCATCTAATATCAACAAAATGTATTTGTATTCCTTTTAACCAACTAAAGTCAATGAACTGGAAAAAAATTGTTTGGTTCCATACTTTGCTGCTGGACATTCAGCTCCAGATTTTCAAACTATGCTTTTCAGTTCTCCCTCGGGCCTCTTTTGAAGCAAAACAAATAATTCTTTTTTGAAATAGGAACCTGTTCGTTGTGAAAAGGTTATTCACTCCACATTCCATTCTACAGCACCTATACGGATCAGGAGGCACCAGAGTTTGCCCCCATAGCAACTGCTCCAATGATATTCAGCAAGCCTTACGTGCTCACGTACTGCAACAAAGCCACAAGATATGCAGCAGGGCACTGATCACAAACCACCACAAAAATATTTCAGCAATGTCTTGAGGCCATAATGGAAGACCTAGTCGAGGTCCCTCCATAATGGCGATCCTTCCCATTATTGAACACTCTCTGGGCCTGTGAGAGCTTTTCCTCAAACACAACCACCTATGTTCTAGACTACAGTCAAGCAGCTCAATGTTGTGGGTTATTCAACACTAGTTTCAATTTTTAAACAGATTAAAGTTCTCTCAAGTAAGAGCAAATGATGCAAACCAAAGAACTGGTATATATTGGCATTTAGGTATGTCGTGGTTTAACCACAGCAAGCAACTAAGCACCATGCAGCCGCTCTATTACTCCCCCACTCAGCCAGGGAGCGAAAAAGTAGCAAAAGGCTTGTGGGTCAAGATAAGGACAGGGAGAGATCTCTCACCAATTACCATCACAGGCAAAACAGACTCGACTTGGGGAAAATTAATTTAATTTATTGCCAATCAAACCAGAGTAGGGTAATGAGAGATAAAACCAAATCTTGAAACACCTTCTCCCCACCCCTCCCTTCTTCCCTGGCACAGGTTTGCTCCTGCATTCTCTACCTCCTCCCCCACCAGCGGTGCAGAGGGACTGGGAATGGGGGTTGTGGTCAGTTCATCACACATTGTTTCTGCCGCTCCATCCTCCTCAGGGGGAGAACACCTTGCAGTCTTCCCCTGCTCCAGCATGGGGTCCCTCCCACGGGAGACAGTCCTCCACAAACTTCTCCAACGTGAGTCCTTTCCATGGGCTGCAGTTCTTCATGAACTGCTCCAGCATGGGTCCCTTCCATGGTGTGCTGTCCTTCAGGAACAGACTGCTCCAGCATGGGTCCCCCACGGGGTCACAAGTCCTGCCAGAAAACCTGCTCCAGCATGGGCTCCTCTCTCCACGGGTCCGCAGGTCCTGCCGGGAGCCTGCTCCAGCATGGTCTTCCCAGGGGTTCACAGCCTCCTTAGGGCACCCACCTGTTCCGGCGTGGGGTCCTCCATGGGCTGCAGGTGGATATCTGCTCCACCACGGACCTCCATGGGCTGCAGGGCGACAGCCTGCCTCACCATGGTCTTCACCACGGGCTGCAGGGGAATCTCTGCTCCGGCACCTGGAGCACCTCCTCCCCCTCCTTCTTCACTGACCTTGGTGTTTGCAGGGTTGTTTCTCTGACATATTCTCACTCCTCTCTCCGGCTGCAATTGCACAGAGTCTTTTTCCCCTTCTTAAATGTGTTATCCCAGAGGCACTACCACTGTTGCTGATGGGCTCAGCCTTGGCCAGCAGTGGGTCCATCTTGGAGCCAGCTGGCATTAGCTCTGTCGAACATGGGGGAAGCTTCTAGCAGCTTCTCACAGAAGCCACCCCTGTAGCCCCCCTGCTACCAAAACCTTGCCACACAAACCCAATACAAGGTAGAAGGCCAGGTTCCACTTCAGAGACACTAAAAACACATGCTTGGATTTAATTTTGACAAAACCAGCTTTCTAAAGTGGAGGAACTGTTCAGTCTACATAGACTTATATCCATACTGCCACTTAAATACTTGCCCAAGCCCACTCTCACAACCAGACCTACTACCCACACTGTTAACAAACCAGCTCAATGCTACAAGCAGCCCTGACCCAAACTGTGAGCCTCACAGAAGCCAGAAAGCCTGAGCATTCAAAAGTGCACAGAGGCCTCATGTTTCTCATTTTTTATTTACTCTGAGCAAATTAAAAAATGTCATGGTAAGCATTCTTGGTCTTTATGTTACAACAGAAATTCCAGAAGACCTAGCATGCTGGGCTGGAAATACTTCAGACCTACTATGCAAAGGAACTGTAAGACTTTTGCCTGATTTTGGGTCTGTATAGGCATATGAATGTTACACACCCAAATTGTAGATGGGGTCATTAAAAGCCAAAAATCTTTAATCCAGTTTGCAAGCCAATGTGTTACCCTTGAATTTGGACACAACCTTTATTACTTTCTCCAAGGTATCACATTTCTGTTTTGCAGAAAGTTTGTTTGTTTCATATCTTGAAATTAATAATATGGTACTTTAGTACAGTGATGCTTTTTTAGTCTTACAAAAATATGAGAAAGGGGTGATAATGTAAGATATGACACTATTATCCTACACGTCTCTTCAGTAAACTGAATTTGCTCTTTTTCTTCATCAGTGTACCATAATTAGAAAGTATTTCCAATAATTAACAGTTAATTAAAATATTGAGGAAGTCCACCAATTCCCATGTATGTTAAAAAAGAAAAAAATCACAACAATTTGAGAATAAGTTGTATTTGTTAAAAACCAGTTTACCTGATCTCCCCATTCATTGATAAATGGCATATTGATATCATCAATAAAAACAGTCATTTTTCTGCCGCCAGGAGGTCCATAAGTACTTCCAATGCGTTTGTCCACATAACTCTCTATTGTCCTCTAAAAATTAAAGAAAGTTCTTGTTTTGCATCTAAAGCAACAATATTTAAAATGTATTATTAAAAAATGTATTAGTTACTGCTTTCTGCTACAGCACTTATCCAGTGATTTCGTCTTTTTGTTAGTAGTTTCATCTTTGATTCATCATTAAGGAACCCTATTCTCCTGTTCATCACACTCATTCCTATGCAATCCCCTGGCCTTAGGGCTATGTCCTGCAACCCACCTCTGGCTACCAGAGAAGTTTTTAAGAAGTTTTCAAACTTGGAAATTATTATTTCATTACCAGCATTGAAGTCAATTATTATCATGAAGTCACCAAACTAAAACAACATTAAATTTAGTATGACACATTATGTCTGTAAGAAATATTACATCTTGTGAATTGTATTTCAGTCTTCAAACATGCCAAGATTAATGCAAGAGAAACTGCTAAGACAAAAGAAAATGAATAGATCAGAAATTGTGAGTTTTGTTGCATATCTTTTTTTTCTCTTGCTTCTCAAATCAGTATGAGATAGTGGGAAGATAGGTTACACACAATTTGAGAAATGAAGGATTAATCAAAATTATATTAATTATGAGCAAGCTAGAATATCAACAAGCAGAAATAGTATTTTCATTATCTACAGCATAATTTTCATAAATACCAGACTTATTTAGAAAGACATTTAAGAATCTCCCTTTCAAAGGGTAGCTCTGGAGAGGAATGGAATCTGATTTCAGAGAGTTTGCCATGTACTGTCCGAAAATTATGATTGCTTTGTATTTTCACTCACTAAGCTCAATTGTTTTATATTTGCAGTACAACTGCAGACCATACAGAGGCAACTTAGATTCCTTTTACATTTCCCAGATATCTTGTAAGCTAAGTAATGCAGCATTTTAATGTTTTGGTGGCAATAATATTTTAAGACTGAGTTTTGAACTAGATAAGAAGCAGGATGCAATAGACAAATAAGACACTGATATAAAATTGAAACATATCTTCAAAGTTCTACGGCTTTACAATCTTTCTAAAGGTACTTGGAACATAAACAATGACAGAAAAAATACCTTACAAGATGGTAGCAAATGTTTTCATTAGACAAATAACTTTTTAGTTTTACAAGCATCAATGTCATCCTATATGAGTAATGTGGCATATGCTGTCATAAAGATAGAAGTATTAATAGTATTTTTGAAACAGAAAGCATTTCAACTGTTTTTCTGCTACACCTCTCTCTTGAAAATTAGCAGAGTGAGCTATGTATTCACCTAGCTAGCTGAAAAGAAAGAGCATATCTTCTGAGGTACTACAGTACTGCAGCAGAGACAAGAAACAATAAGATCCTTTCACAGACTCTGTGTACCAGAGACAAGGAAGTCTGGGTTTTGTTTTCAAGACAGTAATGCTCTAGGGACCCCTAATACGCTAAGTAAAGGACACTGAGACAGAGATACTGACTGCTCAATTAATCTTGCACACATGAAAGGATGCCTGCCTTATTCTGTCTCACAGTTTGACATAAACGATGGCTACAGATCTTCATAAAAGAAAAGCTCAGCAGATATTCTGTGTGTTTGGAATTTCAAAAAATCGATGTTTAAGCCATTACTTTCCACCATTTTCTTAATAACATTTACATTAACTTCTTAAAAAAAGACGCTTGATTTTGGGATGGAGTTTGTAAGACCTTCTCCATGAGCAGACTTTTCAATCAAGAAATATTCCAGAATGACTACTTTATCTTACTAGAGGATTGTCACCATGAATTAATTACTTTGAATTAGTAATGAAGGCAGTTCAACTTACAGGATCACATCCTAGCAAATTAGTACTACTGAATCATAGCACAGTGGTATAAATCATCCTTTCAATCACTTGAAAAAACTATCTGTAGTATTTGTTTCTATTTATATGGATTTTTAGCAGTTAGATTGCGAAAAGGAAATCTCTACAAAGTTGCCATGCTAGAGGACCTTAAAGACTGGATTTCTGATGCTGTAGTCACTCCAGAGCTGAGGAAAGATAAGAGCATCTATAAGTTGAAATCTGCTTTTTATTATAATTTTTATTTTTGTTAAAACTAAAGAATCAGGAAAAAAATGAAGATGTATAACCAAAAATTTTCATTAATCTAAAATGAAAAGGAATGGTCTTCAGCAAAAAAATGGATCCTTAGAATTCCTTAATGAAAAAGCACACAGCAATCATGAATAAATGTATCTCTATGTGAGTGACTGTATTTTATTCTGATCCGCAAAAATTATTTTTTATGGAATTTTCTGAAGTGTTTAAGTGACTTAGAGGGAAAAGATCCTTTAGACTTTATATCTAAATCACTCCTTTTATCATCAGAATTGAGTAGACTTTAAATACTTAGCAAGGAAGTGATGTGCAAGAATTGCTTAGAATCTGTATTTTTACCTGAAACATAAATGGTTCTGTGGCAGATGAAAAGTTTAAACATTTTGACAAATGCTCTTCTGGGTCATATTTCTTCACATATGCCTTAATCATGACTGTCTTTGCAGTCCCCTGTTCTCCTGTGAGCAAAACTGCCTGTAACAGATTTTTAAATCACATAAGTAGTGTCAAAACTTTTCATTAAATACACATAACAGACCTATTTTAGAGAAAGGGATTCTTTCTGTGTCTACTTTGGAATGATATATTATTCTAGTAGGTTTTTCCTGTGTCTCCATATGCAGTGACACAGTATGTGTTTTTCATCCCACCCAGATTCTCCAAGAAAATTATTTACAAAAAGTCAAACAAGAAATGATGAAGCAAGAATGCACTAGAGGTTTTTCTTCCAGTTGCCTAACTTCCACTTTCCAACACATTCACCAGCAGTCTCTTGTAGTGGATGACCCTAAGAAAGCTTTCTTTATAATGGAAAGTAGTCTCTGACATCTAATTTGAATGTAAAATTTCTACTATTATTTGGTTTCTCTATAGGTATCCTTTGTGACACCTGTTTGTAATAGAAGGATAGTTCCTTCTTCCCAGCATTGTCCTTAAACCAACAATACAATATAGATTAGATGTAGCTATATTCTCTCGCAAGCATACACTAAAAGAGATACTTTAAAGGTCTGTAAAGACATGATGTAATGATAATTACAAATACGAACAACAGACACTGAACTGTGTACAGCAGTCTTACCTGACTAAGCAATATCTATGTGATAAATGTTAGTGAAGGTGGGAAACAATTAGATGGATAAAAGACTCTGGAAATATAGTCCCTTTTGAAGCTCCTCTTATATTTCTGTATATTGTCTAAAATACCTGGTCCGGTCTTTTTCTCTAAACTGAATGTGTGAGGAGATACACAAAATTGATTTGCAGTGAGTATTGTAGTGCTCGTGTCCCCTGTTAGACAGTCCATTAAAACGGGTAGGAGAGGAAGCAATTTAGCAGTGAAACTCTGAAATGTGTTTTATGCTCCACTCACAAAAAGAAACTGAGAACTACTACTTAACAGCAACAAAGGAAAAATCACCTGTTTTCAAAGCAGGCAGTTATTCTTCAACTTTCCTCAAAAGAACATTATCCTTCCTTTAAGGAACACTGGTTCCTATCCACCCCTTCTCTTCTCCTAAATTGGAATTTTAAATCTGTTACCCAGGTTCCCCGACCTAATTATGACAACATAAACTGACTTAGCAAGAAAGGCCCTCTGGATCCTTAAAGAGTCCACGTGTCCTCTGACAGCAGTATGTTTTTCAGAATTGTAACCAAACTTGACCTGGGCTTTTTGTCCTGAATTTCATCAACTGCATGTCATGGAAACACTTGATTCTTTCTCTAAACAGCCATGGAGGAATATGAAACCAATGCATTTTTTTCAGAATACTTTTGACAGGATGATTGGTGCTGCATAGGGCCTTTAGATCACTTAGTCAGGATATGAAGTTTTGACAACGTAGATTTTGGCCAAGGATGTTCACAAAATGGTCAGGAAATCTTAGAATTTTTCCCAAAATTTGATTCTCCTTTCTGATTGTTTTATTATTGGAAACAAACTCCCTTTGGACGAGAATATAATTATTCTGTCTCCTTATCACTGCAGTATTTACAACAGCAGCATTTGATGCTTCTAATATGGCACTTTGGGCTCTTAAAACTCATACCATCTTAATGTATGCCTCACTATATATATTTCTATTTTTCAAAGCATTTTTACTCTTCTCTGGTGGCTCATTCAAATTAAAGGTGCAGAAAATTCTTGTTTCAAGCTGATATTTTGATAGCACATATTTTATTTCCGCTTTCTCTTAATATTATATATTAAAATATGTAATGTCATAAACCTTATTTTCTGGTTAATCTGTATACTAAGTGTCATTTCCCCCCCCCCAAAAAAGTAATAAATGTGTCAAGAAAGAAGAAAGCCTTTCCTTGTTTTCTTATCTTGGTAAAATCTGAATTTAAATCAGAAAGTTGCCGAACCAAAGGATTAATACTTCTCTCCTTTCTCTTAAACCTTTTATAGAAATCACTCATTTCATCTCATGAAAGTGAGCTAGACAAGAACCCTGCTCTTCTTTCAGACGTGTAAGAATCCTCCATGTCTTTTTTTCTAGCTCAGATTTTCATCCTACTTATGTTTTTGACAGATGGTATTATCTTCATTATTATCTCCACTCCATGAAAGGAATTTAATCAGTTTGCAAAAGGGAGTAAGTGTTTATTTATGATGGTGAACATTGAAGTTGATCATGCAGGAGATTTGGAAATGTCCAAATACTCCTGACTTGCTCCTGCTTTAAATCAATGCTCTCCAACAGATAGCCACAATGATACCACGTGGTCTCATTCTTCACCCTGTTTTTGAACATCCAAGTGATCAATTGACCATAATAACACAGATGATAGTAAACTTGCAGAACCAACAAGTGAAGTCAGAGCTGTAAAACATTACTTTGGTTTCATCTAGCACATGTAATTCAGCTGTAGCTGGAAAGAAAGTTCATGCTGCTGTAATCTGATCCAGAGAAGACAAAAAAAAAAAAAAAAAAGAAATTTCTCTATTACAATTCAATATGTGATTAAATCAAACCTTACCAAATAAAAAAATGCTTGAAAACAAAGCAAGCTGACTGCTTCCATGGAGGGGAACATTCTGCTCAGCAGGGAAACATAGACAAGTCCCATTGCACACTGAATGCTGAAAGTTTTCAAGTGAAGAGAGGAAGATATAAACTGTACATCACAGAAACATGGAATTGTGGAAAATGCCAGGTTTCAAAGACTCTTTTGGGAAGATTTAAATGTTTGTTATTTCCATTGCAATGATGGCCAAAAGAATGTACCTGGAAATATAATCAATATCTCCCAAGGCATTAATGTACAAAGATTAATTATTTGTTTCCAAATATAAGGATTTTGCATGTTTTCATAATTTGTGTCAGATACATCAAAGACACAGCCACATTATGGCTTCTGGAACAGTTCCACCAAAACCAATCAACAGGTTTTCTGTCCAAATCCCAGAATTTTACAGAAAAAAACAAGTTCCAGCACTGGCTCATGCACTTGTGGTATCTCTGATATTGGCTCCAGCTACCGAGAAGGGAGTACATTGACTTATATTTCACAAGCTGACACAGATTTCCATAGGAAGTTGCTAGGGTTATTTAAAGCGTTGTGCTAAAGCAACATATGTATTTTTCAGATCTTCCTCTGTTTGAAAATAGGCCTATATATGTTTTAATAACTATTGTTTAATGTGGCCTGAGTCAAAAGCCATGACACCAGATTAGTCCTTATTGGTTAAAGCTGTATGAGGAGTGTTCTCTCAGTTTCTATAGTTGTGGCTACTGTTATTAATTACAGCTTTCCTAATGAGAGAAAAAAAATAGAGTAAAGGCTAGGAATTTCAGGGTTTTAGTGAACTGCCTTGTGAAATTTATTTTCTTTGTTTCCCTATTCAAGAAAGCACACATCATAAAAAGGACTATGGTGTAAAGACTAAGAAAAAGGTTTTATGTCTTTCTCTAAGAAAAATGATAGGTTGTTGGAGTTAAAATTTATGATAAAAAAAATTATTTTACAAAAAGGATATTTTAAATGTTTTACCCATGCACAGAAATAAGCACAGAGGATTCATGTTAATAAAATAAAAATAGAGCGATATGTAAATAACGACGCACCTGGCAAACGATGACTAGAGACAGAGAATATGAAGAATGATTGCAACCCTTGGTTACTTTATAAGTAGGTTTCTATTTATTTCATATAGTAAGCATATACTTAAATAAGTAATCCTGTACTTACTTTCTGTTGTTTTGCTATTATGTTTATCAAAAACTGAGTTCTGACATTGTCAACATTTGGAACCAGAATAGACGCATAGTCTGGGACATTTTCTGTTGGATAAATATATTCCTGAACTTTTTTACTCCAGTGCTCCCAGTCACCTGAAATGACAAAAAAAGAGGAAAATATCTCACAATATTTTGATCGTGTTCAATATTTTGTTAGTACAAAAAAAAAAAAAAATCCTAGATGTTATGGGTGAAGCACTACAAAGTATAAAAAGGGATAAATTTTCTTAAATCTAGCTAAAATGCATCTAACAAAGGACATACTTAGTCATGACCTCTAATTAGTCTACAATCCTACTAAATATACACAGATTTCTTGAATTTATATATAGCTATCTAAATAAAAAACCCAAAAGCATGTTTACCTAGAAACTCATTCTCACACTGCTGGTGAAAAATTATAGAATGTGAGAATATGGATTGTGTATGTGTACACTAAATAAACATTGCTGGCAAAAAAAAATATCTGAATTTGATACAATAAAAAGAGATGTATTCATGTGAGAATACACTCTGAAAGAACAGTAAGTTCTTTTTGAAATTGGTTGTGTGTGTGTGTTATCTAAATTTTTTGTGGAAAATATCATGCTATTCAAAATATCAGTATTCACAATATTCAAAATATCACACTATTCTTACAGTTTTATAAACTGTAAGATTTATTACTGATTAAGTGGAATTAAAATCAGATTATATTTTTTAACAAAAACCACTAGCTGTGGGGAAATTAAGTATAAAATTAATATTAATTTAGACTAAACCAGCCTAAGCATAAATTATCTAAAAATTGTAGGCTGGTTACATTAATAGAAAAGAAATCTGTAAGAATGAAATTAAAAACAAAAGAAATAAGAAAATGTTACCAATGAGCACTCTATCTCTTCTTTCTGATGTCTCACCTCCACAGAGACACTGCTTACAGAATCTGTGTTACTACTACACTGTCATCACAAATCTCTGCTCATATGACTGTATAATAAGGACTAAAGGAGTAATTTTAAATTTCAAAGAAGCTATACTCAGTTTTAAAATGCCAGTATAAAAAAGAATGTTAGTGTTTTTCTTACCATAATCAGTAACATAAAACTCATACATCGTTTGACTGGTGCCAGGGGAGATTTCTGGTAAGTCTAATTTGTTATCATGGGCTCTAATGAAGGCTTCAAGTTTCTCTCTACTGTCCAACTCCAGAAGGGCACCTAAACTCCACATTATTGCAAAGCAGAACAATTTTTGCAGATGAAATATAGTTGATAAACCACCTTCTTCCTTCGATGGAATCAAACCCTCCAGAAGATTAATAGACTGAAAATATTTTAAAATATTATGCATTAAGAAAATTACATAATCATTTTTTATTTTTATACATATATGCACATGCATTATTTATATGTATTCAAACTTTAATTCATAATTTGAAAACCAGTACACCTTACCAAAGAATAACATAAAATTCAGAACTATAAACCCAAGAAAACAGACTAAAGATACCTATATAAAACTGGATAAAGTTTTCAAAATTACTTAAGTAATTTGATCATCAACTATCCTTTTAAATTATGCCTATATAATAAATGTCATTTAAGAGCTAGAGTCACAGAACAGCTTTTTAAGGGATTTTATAATATCTAGTGGGATATTCAGAACTCCAAAAGTAGGTGGGGCCTAGCCATTTCTTTCCATCTTTAAGAATGGAAGAATTTTCAGCATCTGTCTAATGTATTTATCTCAATTATGGTCGATTTATGCATCTATCACATTAGCTTCTATTTTGTGCTTTAAAAAAAAATAGATTAAAATATCCTATTTTATGATTTCTTCACTCTGTTTCTAAGGAACTAGACTCCAGATTCCAGAAATCTAGTAACTTGCTATCTACAATTCTGTGACGTTGTTCATGAAGTCAGATGTTTGACTGTCCTAGATAACATCACTCATATTCCGTTTCTATACAAGGCAGTGTCAAACACATTGTTTCTCATACTTAAGTGGGAAGTAATGCAGTAACATACACTTTTAATGCAGCCTAAAGGACATAATTAGTCAGAATACTTTTGATTACTTTAAAATTCAGTTTAAAAAATTATTAATCAGTATTAGTTACATAACATTAAAATAATGTCACTTCTTTTCTTTGGAAGACAATTGATTTATCTAATTATTTCCAGGACAGGCTGTGTCCCAGTTTATCTGAACAAAATCTTTTTGTTCCCTCAAATACAAGCTCAAGTTCAAAATTTCCTATGATGCTCTGGGTCTTAGTAATATTCTATAACAAGTTTTTGAATAAGAAAACAGAAGAAATTAAACTGACTTCTAAAAACACACAAATGATTGCAACAAATTAGATGAAAACTTCACCTTGCCCAGCATCTCATCTGCAATAGTGACCAAAAGTGAACACTTAGAGAAGAGTAAAAACAAAGAAAAAACTCTCTTGGCTTGTGGTGATACCGGGGGTGGTACTTCCTACTGGTACTCTCTTCAGCTTGGGCCTTTCTGAACCAAATATACTTTTTCTGGGTTTAGTAATCCTCCCTGGATTTTTCCACCCAGAAAATATTAGGACTGGTGTTGAACCTACATAAACTTTTATCATCTATAACACCCTTTGGCAAGATGTTCCATAGGTCTGTTATTCACGGCATTGAACAGTTTGTTTTTTCCCCTGTGTGAATCCCTTCATGCTTATCTTCACTGAATTTCATTTGCCATTTTATTACCTATTTATTCAGTCTCATAACATCTGTCTACAGTTCTTCATGGTTAGCTGTTTTGTCCTTACTACCCTGAATAATTTAGTATCATCAGTAAACTTCTTCACCTAAAACTTTTCCAAATTGTTTATGAATATTTTGAACAGCATTGGCCCCAGCAAAAGTAGCCTCGGGATCAGTCCTAATCTCTGTCCTTCCTAAGAACTGGTACTCCCAGTCACACATTTCCTGTCTTCTAATCAGTTATTTATCTAGAAATGAGCCTCCTATCTTCTGCTATGACTGTAGCTTCCATGTAAATATCTGGTAAAGAACTTTGTCGAACACTTTTGTTCCTTCATGCAGGCCATATAAATCAGATCTCATTTAGCTACAAGTTTATCAAGTTCTCCAATAGGCTTGTAAGGCAGGATAACTCTAAACAAAAACTGTGCTGAATCTCCTAAGGTAAATTATATTTGTCTACCTAATGAGGTGGGCCAGAGGATGGTAAACAGTTAGAAAGGCAGTGGAAATCACAAGGAATAAAGCAAAGGTGAGATCACTTTTTATATAAAACCATTATGAAGCTGTTGTAACTGAAAAAAAAGCCTAAATTGTGAAAGCTAACAAACGGCAGATAATTGGGTACACGTGCATGTTTGGGTGAACATCCCAAACTGAAGTTTAGAACTCAAGTACAAGTCTGCCATCTGCTAGATGTAACTGTTTTGAGATGGTTGTAAATTTTGAAAACACCTCAAGTAAATAAAAGTAGCATGTCCTGAATCCCATAATTAATAAAGAGACATAAGACAGAGCCACCAATCAGGAGGCTGATAAGGTACAGTGCTTCTGCACATAGACCATTTATGGCAAAACTGGGATTTTAAGGTTTTGGAAAGGAGAGGCAGTGAGGAAAAGAACAGTTCCCAAAAGAAGTTGGTCTTGGAAAAAAAGGGGCCCAGAAAGAAGGAAGTAAAGATCCTGGTTAGAGGAAAGATCTTGGAAACAAGGGAAGATCCTGGAGATCAGAGAGATGCATGTAGACAAATGCTGGATGATGCCAAGAAACCTTGTCAAGTAATGCCCAATCCTGGTAGCTGCAAGAAGCTGCACATCACAGAAACCAACATGACTTTTTGCCCTGCCTTCCCACACCAAGAATGAAATCCTTGCTAGGAGGAGAAATCAAGACTAAGTGAATGTAACACTTGAGGGGGGAAGCAAGTGACAAAGTGATTCTGTGAAATGATCAAGTAGGGTAAAAGCTCTGGTCTCACTGTTTCTTAGATAAATCCCAGCATGAGGATCCACTAAGGGTTATTTATTCTGTTGCACCTGTGACAGAAACTTACTAGAGATTTTCATTCGCAGGAAGAAACATTCAATACAGGTTAAATCAGGGAAATATTTCCCTGACCAAGCAGTATGCATAGAACACTGACTTGCTCACACTTCCTAACAAGCCCTAATCAAAAATAACATAGAAACTTCCAGTTCCAGGAAAAGTCTTCCATGAAGACATCAATTCAGTCAGAGGTTTCACAGATAACAAATGTAGAAGAAAAAAATATTCTTTCTCTCTAAAAATTTTGTGCGTAGCATGTCCATCTTGTTTATCATCATAAATCAGCAAGTTACATAGTTTCTGCATGTGGACTACAATTCTATAGATATCCTAATTCCATTTGATACTGCACAGTTAATCTTTGCAGCATTTACTGTGGCTATTAATTTGCAGCAAAATACTTCAAACTGTTGAAAATCTGAAGCTGAATCTCTGATGAACAGTAAAGAGATATTGGGTGCAAATTGACTAGTTTAATAATAAATTGAAGTGTTATCCAAAATATTATCTTGTCTACCCTCTTATTCAAAAGCACTACTGAATTTGTTATGAAAGTGTCAATATAAAACTGAGATTACATGGGCAAAGGGATAGTCTGGAGACTTAGAATCTGCAAATGACAACAGACTCATAAATCAGCTGGAGACATGCAGTATAGGACTGACAGTCTTGCAAAATCTGCTGAACACATAATTTTATTATTAATAAATCACTGATAAAGTTTGGACTCCACTCAAGGTAAAACTCCAGTTGATAGGAGGGAACAGGCAAAAATTACTACGTTGACCTTGGAAGAGCTAACTGACATAATGACAGCTATCACATCTGGAGATAGAAAGATAATTAGAATTATTCTTCACTCTCTCTGCTGATGCTACCATAGGGTTAGACTGACCCATACCACAACTTGTTTGGTATTAAAAGAACCGGAATGAGACCACTAGCTTATTAAACATAAGCTTGTGAAAACTTACTGAAGCTTGCAAATTCCAGTCAACAGAAGACTAGCCTACATATGAAGCAATAAAGAGAAGTTTTTCTTTTGCACATCTCTAACAGTTCCTCATATATTGCCAAAGAAACAATTGTTGAGTTTGAGGTTTTCTTTGTCAAGAAATCATCTTTTAAAATTAAATTTTATTGCTATCAGGTGTTCTTTTTGCTATTTCTGCATGCTTACTCTAGTCAGTCAATTCATACAGACTTACACAGTATCTGCTTTACCTGCATAATGTAGTTGCATTCTAGAAGCTCCATTTTTGGATTAAGGTTTAGTTTCATATATGTATATGCTGGTTCAAAGATTCTATCATACAAACTTTGTAAAACTTCAGCTTCTTGAGAAGAAAATTTTTTCAGCCATGCCTGAAAAACATCCACAATATTTTTCTGTATAAAATGTATAACAAGGTAAAGTTAGGAGTAGCCAGCAATTATAATCTTACTTGCAATATTGGTCTCCAGCTGAGGGCAGAAGAACTGATATAGACCATACCCATTCGAGAAACTGTTGCTGGAGAGGCATTGTCAATGTTGTGGACCTCAAATAACAGTTTACATGTAGGAGACATAGGAATTCGATCTCCGTTTGCTAGAGTGAGGGTCTTGTTATCATCTAAAACTGAATTTAGATTCTCAATCCAGATTGCATCTACAGGACCATCTAAAATCAGAAACATATTTTCACCTGGAAAAATAATCAAAGGATTATTTCATATCACCATGATGAAAGAGCAAGAAAATAAGTTTACAAAAGATGGTCTAGAACTAAGTAATGTATAAAAAGGTATTTTATTTATTGTAATTTGTGCCATCTCCATGGATGTTCATTACTGTATAAATGGCATACTTAGTTAAGGAACTATTTTGGAAACGATTAGTAGCAAATGAGGGCACAAGTATATCTTTATAATTTTGAACACCTGTGGTGAGATTACCTTGGCTGGCTGGCAGACAGACACCATGCCACTCTCTGCATCCCCCTCCTCAACAGGACAGAGGGAGAAAAATAAGGTGAAAATGCTTGTGGGTTGAGATAAAGACAGGGATATAACTTATCAACTAGGGTCACGGGCAAGACAGACTCAACTTGGGGTAAATTAATTTATTGCAAATGAATATAGACTTGGATGATGAGAAACAAAGATAAAAAACTAAACCAACTTTCCCCCACCCCCTTTTCTTTCTCACCTTCTTCCTTCGCAATCTAATTTAACTCTTCCTCCTTCCTCCTCCCCCACACCTGAGCAGCACAGGGGGAATGGAAATTTAGCATTTCGTTGCTAAAATAAGGGTTCTTTGGGCAACTAAACAAAAGACGTTGAATATTCACAGATCCCATTTAAGTTAATGAAAACTACCATCACTCATCAATTCTGAAAATCTAGTTATTTTTCTTATATTTTGGCAATCAAATTTTAAAATTCTGGCTTTGTTTTGAATATAAAAATTTTCCAATAGAGAAAATAGAGACATTTCCAATATAGAAAATTCAACTTTCTTTTAAAAAAACCCTCCTTCTAGGAAGGTTCCATAGAAGAATTCCCTTTCTTTAATATAAATATAAAACAAATCGCTGTGAAAAGGAATTTCAGTATTCCAATCCTAAAATACTGAATATAGATATGGGTAGTCAACGTATGAAAAACCATGGAAAAAAACTATTTTCAAGCTAGTGTAATTAGTACAAGTATATCTAAATTATAACTTATCAGCTTCCAAATAACACATCTGCACTGTAGAACTGAAGTGGCAAGGAAACGAACAATTTTTTAATGTAGATATACTACTGAGATAATAAATTTTTAAACTATTGTCCTTTCTTGAGAAGTGAACTGTAACCTCATTTATGTTGCCTATAATTTCTCTCAAGAGGGAACTTCACCACATTGGCAAATTCAGGATGCTTCTTTCAACACATCATTCAAGAGGTATTTTTTATGATGCCACATACAAAGTATTTACATACCCTTTTTAGCTTTCAGTGTTTTCCTCCATAATGTAGAAAAGATTCCATCTGTCCAATCATTAGTTGCAGCATCTAGTTTTCCAAACATTTGAGGAGCAGTAATAGCTTTGGGGTTCATACGCATTTCTCTATGAGGTTGGCCACATTCTGTCAGTGCTCTCATTAATATAGTTATGACTATAGTTTTTCCAGATCCACTAGGTCCAAGTGTCATCAACCCATGACGTACTAGAGAAGTTTCATACAACTATTAAAAAAATCAAAATATTTTAAGAAATACCTGCTTTTGGAAGATTTTTGCTTGCATTTAATATATTTGATAGTGATTATAAATGTATTAGACATACAAATTACATGCTCAGAATTGAAATCAGCATTCATTTGCTGATTTTTACTGTTTTGTGGAATATACATACCTTCACATCCTAATCTTCTAAGCACCAAGCAAGTTTACTATAAAACAGTTTACTTAACTAAATCTTGCCTAAACTTTTCAAAGCAACTGAAAATAATTTTACCAGATTTTAAAAAGGATCTTCCGTATTATTCAAAAGGAAAAATGAATAGTAGCAAAACATTAATGCAACAGAAGAATGACTAATCACTACAGTGCTAAAATACCTGAGTATATGAAATAAACAGGGATTGCACATCCTCCAGGATTGTGGATGGGTTTAGGTTCAGGAGAGTTCTTTATTGAATTTTCTACTTTTCTTTTAATATAGCTTTAGGCTTGGTATGGAAGTGGCAGGGTCTGCCTACACAAATATCTCCTTCTGGAGCAACTGAAAGGAACAAAAAAGTGGCGGTCCTTCTGGATGACAGAAACTTGTAAGGAGAAGCATATATAGCTGCTTCCTCTGCACGCTGAATAAAGGCTTATATCAGTCCAGAAGGAAGATCTACAGGCACCAGAAACCTAAACTAAGATCAAGTCCACCATGAACTTGACAATTTCAAACTTCTTATTCCCAGTGGAAGATGGAATTTGTTAAGGAACAAGCAATCTTCCTATGACTAGTTTGTCAACCAGAAATATTAAGCCGTGAATAAAACAGTGAACATGACTTTAAGCATGGTGGTCAAAAGTGTTTTCTCCCATGCAAAAATTCTGCTGCTCATCAGTGTGAAGCTGTGCGAAGGACAACCTGCAGAATGTGGAGCAAAACCTTCTGTAAATTCAGTGGAGTCTTGAGCAGATCCATAAATATACCTCTGGTTTGATGACAGAGACATGGTATTCTAGTTGTTGTGAAGTAACATAAGGCAGAATGTTGCACTTTGTAGAATACTGTAACACATTGTATATTTTGCTCTCATTCAACAAATCACACCAGAGTTTTTTTTAAGCTAGACAAGTTTTGAAATTTTCAGAAATCTGGTAATAAGCACAAAGGTCAGAATGCCTTTCTTGGTTTACGTCTAGTTTCTTTAAGATACTTAGTTTGTAAGAGCCAATTACGTAGTTTCTAATTTAAGACTGTACAGCCAATGAACAAGCCTAGCACTTCAAGGCCTGTAGTTTTAGAAAGTCTCTATTTTGAGGCTGTGCTTCAAGAAGATGCAAACGTATTTCCATAGGGTAAAATGTTCTTAAGTGTCAGGTGGTGTAGCTATACTCTCAGCTTGGCAATCAGCAAAATTACAAGTAAATGCTTCTAGAGCAATATAGTTTTCAGCCATTAGAAATTGTAAAGGTTATTAGTCTTAACCATTACAGTGTTTAACAATTATCCAAAAAGTAGGGATAAGTAAAATACGAAAATTAGAAGACAGCATAGTTCTTCTCTGGCTGACAGATTTTACAAAGCAAAATTCAATTTCATCAATTAATGGAATTTAAAAAAAAAATCACTAATTAAGGCTACAAGCTAATCTCAATAAGTAATACAGACAATAAAGTAAAGCTAAGCACTGTTTAACGCATGTTACTACAAGAAAAAGTGTTCACATCTTGTTGCCTGTATGCAGAAAAAAATGAAGAATCAGAGAACACAGGAAACCAACAGTCATAATGTTTAAAAACATCATCATCAATAATTAAAGTGTGTTCTCAAAAAGGAGTAGAACAAAAAGACAAAAGAGCAACAATGCTTTAGTTACCTTTCTAGCTTGTCAATTTATAATTGTTCAGTGATTTTCTAATTATTTATTTCTTGAGTTGTTAGTCTGCTGCATTTGTTAAGTTTGCTCTTTAAAGAAGGATGTGTATAGGCAAGTGTGTTGGCATAAAGATCATCAGAACATGAGTTAACTGTCTTTAATAATAAATTCAAAGCTAGTTTCAAACATGATTGCATGTCAGAAATACAACTGTCAACCATTTAAATGTTTTGTTGGAGTATAGGTTCAAAAAGCCATATAAGCATCTTTTTTCCTTCATATTAAATAACTACACATTCATTAATCAACATGTCATAAAGATTATCCCACATTAAACACAAATTACCATAATCCAAAATTACAGTTTAATCATTAAATCATAAGTTTACTAAACATAACATCTTACAAATATTCTGAAGTCAAAATAATTTGTTGCAACACCCTAACAATTTTCTCTTTTGCTTTTCAATCAGAACACACGCTAGGTCTAAAGACCTTGCAACACAAGGTAAACAAAACATAATACACTCCTGGCAAGCTGCCAGTGCACAGGGTCTATATTCTCTATTCCTCAACTGCCAAAATCCAAGTGTCTTTCATGTCAAAACTAAGCAACTTTTTGTATTATGTAAACAACATTGTTTGCAACAACATTTTGCTGCAGTCTCTCATTCAGATTCTATGTATTTTCTCACTCATTTTTACTAAAACTCTTGCACGCAGGTAATGGAGGGATACATATTCCACTTAGGCAGGGTCTTTCCACAGTATTCAGATGGCTAATGCACTTCAGAAGTATGCTAGTTTTAAGCACTACAGAAAGAAATTGACAGTAGCTGGGCTTCTTCACATCCTTTCTAGTCTAGAAAGCCTCTAAATATCTTTATAGCTTTAGTCTTTCAATCATGTGTGTCCTTGAGAGAAACAATTCCCGTTGTATGACAGTGTCATTCTTGTTACTGACGCTATTTTTGGTTCTTTCATTTTATAGTACCTACAAGCATGTTCACTTGCATGCTTAACCTTGTTATAGGTTTCCATAAGCTTATCATAGCATATGCTAAGACATATATGCTCCATACATCCTGATACTTTAACTCGTTCAACTCAATACAGGTAAGCTGAATGATTACCCAACCACTGTATAGGTTTTCAAAACTTACAAGAGAAAAAACTTTACTACAATGTCTGCTCAAACTGATCATGAAGACTATTCTTCATTCCAGAAACATATTTAAATACATACCTCTTACATTCTTCTTTGCCCTTATAAAGGTCTTTTAGCTCTCTCCTACTTAGCAGGAGTTGTGCCCTGGCTATGTTTCTTCTCACTCTTTATTTACTGCTTTGGCCTTCAAAATGCCTCCCAATCCTCCTTACGCCCTACTGTCCCTACTCTAGTCTAAGAAACTCATGTTAGAGACCCATGTAGGTGCCTTGCTGCTTCATCCAGATACCTTGGATGCACTACTATATCTGGGAAAGGCTGGGTTAATAGCATGCTTTAAGGTATTTTTTTCTCTTCTTCTGGATAATTTAAAGAAATAAAAACCTAAAGTCCCTTGGACTGGTCTTCCTTAGTGTGGTGTACACACAACCTTAATTCTTTCCCATATTAGAAGCACAGGTCCTTGAGTGAGACAGGCGTTTAACTACTAACATGGTGTTCTGACTCCTGTTTGTTACAAATGTTTGGGGAAAAAAAGTGTTACCTGAACAAGCTTAAGATTCCATGGTGGATGGTTAATCAATCCTGCTTCTTCAACCTGATTAGCTACTGCAGCCTGAAGCTCAGCATAAGTACTACTGTCCAGCTGTAATCCCGGAAAAAGATCAGTGATAAGACTGAGAAACAAAGGCTCATCTTCATCTATCTGAAACAAAAAAGTTAAGTGCTTAAAGTGTGGTTATCCAAAGAATGTTCTCAAATGAAAACTAATCTCTATTTTAAAATAATAAACAGTAAGAATATATTTTCTAAATACAGATGTTTATTTTCATAAACACAGCTAGCCAACAGGACAGCTCACTACAAAAATAGCAGTTTAAAAATATCATCCATATGCCATGCAAGAAATAAAATTCAAATTGAAAGAAATTTCCCACTGAGCAGAGACTGGAATCTATTTGTAAAATTGATTCGTAAAACACTTACAGCATATATTGGAAAGAACATCCTATCTGGAAAGAAATCTTTAAGAGTCTAATTCAGTGGATACTCAAATTATTCAGTTTACTTGTGGTACAGTAGACAGTCTGCACACAAGCCAGTACATGAAATGTCACACCCACAGCTAAGCCACTATTAACCTATTTGAACCTTTGTACTCTCAGCGCTGTTTACAATTCTAATAAACTCTCATTGTTTAATGATAACATGATGATTATCATATTTCATTTATTAAAAAAAAGATGTTTGAGATTTTTTCTAATCTTTTGCAAAACCCCATGAAATATCTAGTAGAGTTGCCTCTACACGGTGCTAGAGTATTAAATTAGATTCTTACCAGCTTAGAAAGATTCATATCTCTTAGCCCTCTCATAACAATACTTAATTCGCTTTCATTTGGCCTGGCCCTCTTTTGAGATCCAAGGGCCCTCAGTACTGAAAGAATATTCCTTAGACCAAAGTCATAATGGACCTAGAGAGTAGAAAAAGGCTTATGCATCAGTAACAAGTTCTCTAGCTTTATTTCATCAGTATATCAAACCTTACTTGCATATTGTATAGTATAGTTGCCCTGCCTGGAAAAGATAGCTAAAATAGGAATTGTTGCTGTTGTTTAGGAATTATTCTATTAAAATAAATAAAGGATAATAAGGTTAATTTCAGGAAAGGGGGGGGTTATAAGGTTTTTCTTATCTAATTCAAATTTAATTGACTTCACCATTTATAATGCCATATAGCAATTATTTTGTAGCTCTGTATAGCAGGGTTCTAAAAAAATAATAGTTCTGTTCCAGACTGGGTCTTTCAAACTGAGGCAGCTTAAAGCCAAGACGTCAAATCAAAGTAGGGCTATGAGGAGAAAGGCAACCTAAATCAAACTTGAGGCATTCCCCCTGTGGTTTCCAATTTCCAACTACTTTCTCTAGCCCTAGATAATACAGAAAAATGACATCACCAGGTTAATTTTTACGTGGCTGCCATGTTTAGGCAGAGAACCTCATGCACTTACAACCACAAACTATCTTTAACAAACAAATGTGTGTGACTGTGTATACATGAATTAACATGGTTATTTGTTCAAAAATTTTATAGAGATATTTGTTTGAGTTATATTTAAACTACTTCAGTATTTTGTAAAAAGCATAAAAGTGATGCTTCAAAAACACTCTGCACAAACCAAAACCTAAGGGGCTGTATTGTGTAAATATGAAGACAAAAAGGAAGGGAATACATAACACTACCTGCTTAGTGAGCTGTTCTTCACAAAGTTTATAAAGAACAAAGAATTTCTGAGACAAGATCACGTTATCAATAAATCCATAACTTGCAAGCTTAACTCTTATAATTATCTGAAATACAATTTTTTTTAGAAGTCCCATTAGTTTTTCTGAAGATAGGAAAGCAAAGTAAAATACATTTTTTCTTTCAGTTCAGTCAGTAATTGTACCTGTCTATCTGGAACCATCATTGCAACAGTTCTAAACTGAATTTTGAGATTTTCTGGTAGTTCCTGACGTCCAGCATATCCAGGATTCTATGTAAGAAAACATACTGCATTATTATTTACAACAGTCAAAATAACATCCTTTTTATTGTTCAACAAAAGTAAATTTATGCATAAATACCTAGATCTGTTTGGAGTTAGAACTCCTGTCTAGTAATGATTAAAATGTGAAGAAAAAACTTCAACCATAATTATGAATTTAATAACCTATGCATAATTGCCAGAGTAATAACTGAATTTCTTTATCATAACAAGCCAGCAATCAGAATTTTAAAATTTCATGGAATACAATCTATTTGGTCGATTTCTTCTAGTATATTCCCAATGCAACTAGTTTTCATTACCATTTTGCAGGAAGTAGGTTTTGTAACATATTAAAAATTCAGTGTCTAGCAAGAGCCAAAATAATAATAATAATAATAATAATAATAATAATAATAATAAATTTAAAAAAGGATAACAAGCTGTCTACAGTGAAGAAATATTAAGATACCCTTCTCTAATTCTTGTATCTAAAAGGCTAGCCTTAAAGTACAGAATCTCATGGAACGTTTAATAGTTTGTGAGTGAATCCTATCCACTGAATTAAGAATCATATAAGAAATCATAATTCTCTTTTAGTGACAGATCTGACTTTAATAATGGCTCAAGAATACGCAGAGAATATTATTTAATGAAACAGTAAAAATAACACAGTCAACAAAATTAAAACATGAAAACTTTACAACAAAATTGTATGAAAGAAAATTTTAATGACCAAGAAAGTTTGACTAATAGAAGATTTCTGGAAATGTGCTGCAAACATGAGGAATCACTCTGACATCAAATAGGTGACATTTAAGAAACTAGAAGCAGTGAAAAGATATTTATGACCTCCTCAGTTATTATCCTGCACTTGAACATGCAGATGAAGATTTTTATTTCCCATAAAGTCATCTTAGATTGCCATGTGCCTTGGTATTAGGAAACATACACTATAAAATTTCCTGCCCATGAGATGACAGGAATTAGTGCTATGAAGCCTCAGGAACCCTATGGCAACAAGACAGCATACTCTGAGAGATAATATTCTAAATCCAGGAATTTGTGTTTCTCCCTTGGGTTATGGTTGGTAACTGGTGTAAAATTACATGTACTGTCTTGCATATATTTTTTGCGCAGAGTATCCATTCAGTTGTGGGATCTAACTTTGATCTATATATACTGCAAGTCTTTTTCGCAAGTAGTCATTATAAGAAAGGGAACAATGTATCTCAAATACCATCCATAAAAACTCCATGATACAAGAAGTACAGTTCTGTCATAATGCCCGCGCTGATTCCAGGATTGATGCACAAGACCAGAACGGGTGCCTTTGCCACAGAAGGTGAAAAGTGGACATCCAGCATTGTATTTACCAGTTTGGACACATGCTGTATCAACAAATGAAAGGATCTGATAATTTTTTGCACAGGTTTTGAAAAGACCTGTTGTCACCACAGTACAAGGAGGGTGGTTTATTCCAGAATCATCATACTTGTCTTCTGTAAATCATCTTGAAGAATTCTTTTTATAATATCCATGTAAAGTACCCATTAGACAAGACATATGTCCTTCAAAAATGTCCTTCCTGTATCTCCTGTTTTAAGTGAATGTTCTTTTTTTTTCCTACAGTATCTTTCTCACTAATACTGTAAAGTATTTCAAGCTAAGGTAGTAAAGCGTATTCGTGTTTCAGTCTGTATACGGGTGGGTTAAAAGATGGGATTTTGGTCCATGGATGAACACTGGGGGAGAGGTAGATAGCTGAGGAAAATGCAGTCAGCACAGAAAATGGAAGTTTTGTTGCCTGTTGCTTGGAATGCTGACCACGGAGATAAGAGAGCTGAGCAATACTGGGGGAGGACGGGCAGCAGGCTGTTGCACAGCACAGCTGTGTGCATGATTGGCACGTGACTGCTGGACGATGACAATATGCCGCATGTACAGAGCCCATGAACCAATAGACAGGGTGGCTATGGCTCGTGCAGCGCGCCTGGCCAGCAAGCGCATGCGTCATAGGCTCCCTATGTTACAACCGAGGCGTGTTTTGGCACCCGCTGGCCACGTGTGCTGAAACCCGTTCCTCTGCAAATGTATAAATACCAGGATTTTTCCGAAGAGCATCGGGCTGGTGTATGGCGAGGCCACCGTTGCCTCAGTGGGGACGCCCACGTAAAGCTGACGCCTACCGATTGCTGGGCTGAGCTTGCGGCGCAAGACAGCACAAGAATGTACGGATGGTC
This sequence comes from Harpia harpyja, assembly GCF_026419915.1. Taxonomy (NCBI): domain Eukaryota; kingdom Metazoa; phylum Chordata; class Aves; order Accipitriformes; family Accipitridae; genus Harpia; species Harpia harpyja. The sequence continues at coordinate 23,398,631 of NC_068952.1, forward strand.
CATCTTCCTCACAGTCCTCAGGTCGGTATGTTAATTTGCTTTACAAGATACCCTTAGCATAACGCACATCTGTAGTTAATAAATGCTTGCTTTTTCCCCTTATAGTCAGTGTGTGTGTGTTCGCCTTCTCACGAATCCTCGAAACCACCCTAAAACACAATCCTCTCAGTGAGCAGAGAGAATTCTGGAAGTTTGGCCAAACTCTTAGTCTACATAATGAATTGCAATACAGTAATGAATGGACATAATTATGAACCTTTTCAATAATCTTAAAGTAAAAATGAAGGCATGCAATTCATGAATAATCAGATTATTTATGTGTTCCAGTAGTTTAGTCTAATTGTATAGCAACAGCATCACTTAATTAATAAAATCAGTTATTTTCACCTCGCCATTTAATTAACTTACATATAGTAGAATTCATCACTTCTCTGGAATTATTACTACATTTACCATTGTTAGGAAAATTCCAAACTCTGGATTTAAATCTACACAGTCTCCATCAGAAAAAATGAACTGCTTTTTTCTTTCTTTTCTTGCTGTTAAAATAATATAGATTTGTTGTGCTGCTACTGACAAGACAGGCAACTCAATTCGGTTGAATTCATCAAAACATCCCCAAGATCCAGACTGTGCAAGACCTAAAACAGGGACAGAAAAATTTATTCTCTGTTGTTCTTCATGCATATTTGAGACATCTGAACTAGATGACTTTTCTTTCAAATTATTAAATAAAATTAGTTTTATTTATTGCCCTGTGGCCAAGGCCTATCTTCCTCCAATCCACCTGACTATTTCCATATCAATCTGAATCAATATTAGTTGATTCATACAAAATGCTTAAAAGTGAATCAAAATCAGAAAAAAATCTTTTGATGTCTTGCGGCACTTGACAGATCTTTTCATCCAGATCTTTCTGTGAAGGTAGCCTTTTATTGTAAAGGGGCAATTCAATTATTTGTCAAAAGCTGTATTGTTAATCTAAAAAACTAAAAATAAGTGACTCAGAGCTACAAAAGACCAACCCTAAATGCTACAACAAAAAAATCCCCATTTTTTTAATTTTCATTTGGGTCTTTCAGCCTTTACAGTGCTTTTAAATTACTTTTTCCTTGGCTCTTATAAATCATAAAGGTTAAAATTAAAAATTTAAATTATTTTTGCACTAATGAGGGGTTTAAATAAAACTCTGAATCTCACAAGGCAGAAAACATTAATCTTACAGCATATATCTCTATGCATAAGCATTACCATCTTAAGTCTACACTAAAGTGTGAGTTTTTCATGTAATGGTACAGGATATTAACATTTAAAGTGTGGACAATGCTCTGTGTGAACTTGTCTATGAAAGAAAGAGCTGAAGACAGAAAATTAAATGGAAAGAGAAATCTAGTAGCACTATATTAATAACAATAACATTTTCATAAAGGATTAATTTCACAGTTGCCTAATTTCAGTTTGGAAAAGTAACATGTCTTTAGTAGCAACTAAAAAAATTGTTGTCCCTTTAGCAACATTTTATGAGAAAATTTGTAGCAGCATTTTTTCCCAAATGATATTGACATACCAGCAGGCAGTAGTTTTCTTTCATGTATACTGAAAGATAGCTATTTAAAAGTGAAAAATTTATCCAGTTCATTCAGGGTATATTATTGTTTTGCAGTTAAAGCTAAATCATTTTAAAGGGATTCTGTCATATACTCAAAGATTTTTTTAAAATTTGAATAGATTGACTTTCAAAGGGGCAATATGTTTATAAACCCACAGTTTCAGGCACTTTTATGCCACAATTATTTGTTTGCTAACCCCCCCCCCCCCATTAAAAAAATTATTAATAGTTCCACCCCTTGTTTCTCAATACATACAATACCATAATTTTGAAAAATGAGCTGACAGAAACTTCATGAAGTTCAAGTCCTTCATCTGGAACAGAATAACTCCATCCAGCAGTACAGCTTCAGTGCTGACTGGCTACAAAGCAGTTTTGCAGAAAATTACCTGGTGTCCTGCTTAACAACTAATTGAACACGAATCAGAATTACACCCTTGCAGCAAAAGAAGCCAGCCACATATTGGGCAAGAGTGTAGCCAGCACATTGAGGAAAATCATTGTTTGCCTCTACTCTGCACTTGTGAGATAGCAGCTGGAGTACTGTGTTCAGTTTGGGGCTTACCAATAGAGGAGAGACATTGGATGGTCAGTGGCTGGAGGACATGACACAGAGGGAGAGGCTGAGAGAACATGATTTGTTGAGCCTGAAGAGAAAGCTAAGGGGAAAACCTATTGCTGTTCACACTAGCTAATAGAAGGCACTGAGAAACTGGAGCTAGGCTCTTCTTAGAGATGCAGTGGAAGCAGAGGAGACAATGGACACAGGTTTCAATGTGGGAAATTCCAGGTCAATGGAAGTATAAAAAAGTGTTACCATGAGGATGGTCAAACAGTTGAACAGGGGCCTAGAGGTGTTGTGGAACGTCCATCCCTGGAGTACTCAAAACTCAACATGATAAGGTCCTGAGCAACCTGCTCTAATTGCACCTGCTAAATGACCTGTGGAGGTCTCTTCTATCCTACATGAAGTCTTACCTTTGAAAATCCTACCCAAACCTCTGAAGTCCATTTGATCAGAGCAGTTAAAGACTACTACGTATTTTCCCAGAGCCTTTCCCATGTCTTTCGTCGTTTCTGTTTTACCAGTTCCAGCTGGTCCTGCTGGAGCTCCTCCCATGTTCATTCCCAAAGCCTGTGCTAAAGTTATATAGCACCTATAAATGTTAATTCATATTAATTTATTAAATCATATGAAAGATATATGTGTATATATATGACAATGAGTTATGTGATATTCTACAGCTCTTATGTTGAAACATTACTTCCTCATAAAGCAGTTCCATGAGTGCAGGAATTTCAGAGCAGTACAAGTCACAAAATACAGCATTTAAACATTACTTATAAAAGCAAAAAATTTTATGTGGTGTTAATATAGTTTCTTACAAACTGTGAATATTAGACAAGGTAAAAAAAATTAATGCACACCACATAAAGGAATTCAATTGTCATTAACTCTTTTGACAGCTATAAAGAGCGGATTGTACTGTTGAATTCTGCCACCTCATCATATTCTGCAGCATCCTAATCTGTATACATTTCATTAGGTTAGGTTACCTTTGTCTAAATCCTCAAGTGTGAAAGAATAAGGATATATGGCCCCTTCCACAATTATGGGTAAAAAAAATTTTACAGCTTTAAGAAAAAAAAAAACCCTAAGCTTTACCCTTTTTTTTTTTTCCTTTTTTCTTTTTTTTTAAGCCTTAAAAAATTTAGACTACTGTTTTAGTTATATGAGAGTCTTAATTACAATTTTCATTCATGGTAAGGTATGGAAGGGTAACGCAAGGCATTAAATGACAAAGTTCCTATACAAATGATAGGGTAACTTCACTGTCAAATCAACTCAACATACTCTGAACACATTTCTAACTAAAGTATTTCTGGTTTTAATCCATAATTGAACAGAATTTAATGACTAACTAGTTCCTACAGTTTAGCTTGAATCACTGTAATATATTATGCCAAACTTGCACTGCAGGGACCTTGATGTTTTCTAACCAGTAAGAAAATTTCTAGTGACATAAAGGTTTTAATTCTACCATTCTATTGGAGTCAAGGCAAATTTGGGGGTAGAATTTAACATTTTGCATGAAAAATACTTGACTGTTGAGGGCAGTACAGTTCACTGCAGAAATGTCCTGCACTTTCCATATTGTGACAATAGCAGTCCTACCTCTTCTGGAGAAATAAAGGTGTTCAAAAATCTGTACAGACACATACTTCACATAGGTAGCAAAGTAAATGATTGTAGGTTGGAAGTTATTTTTGGTTCTTGAGGGGATCTTTTTGCAAGTGAAGTATCTTTTGGCCTTCTATTTTCTCATTTGGTCAAAAGTGACATCTCAAGAAAGGAATAAATGGAGGAAGAATTTTGACAAGAAAAGAAGCCAAGAAATTCCCAAGAGGAAAAAAGAAAAATAGTTCTCATTGTTAAGCCACATTTGAAACAAAATTAATGGTTGTTTGCTTGCCTGGCTAAAGAACAATGGCAGGTGAGTGCATACAGCTGGGACTTTGTCAAGATCTAGATTCTTATGGACAAATCTAAACTGTTTCCCAGTACTAATAAGACAACAGACACTGACTGGTTGTCTTAGACTTTCAAAGACACTGGTAGCTACAAAATCTTTAAAGAATTCCTTATTACAGAATTTGAAATATTTGACCTAATCTTTTCTTCAGTATAGAAATACTACTAAATTATACATTACTATATAACATTAAAACTATTGATTTCTGCAACTAAATCTTTTTCTTTTTTAAGAGTAGGCAGTGATAAAATTTTTCTAGGAATTACTAAGTGTACAAATTACTGAGACTCTATTTTACCTTTTCTAAAAGAATATGATTAACCAAATGTAAGATAAAATATTCATGAATGACCTAGCCCACACAGGACTTAATTCAGAATGTACTTCTTTAAAGATATATGTTAAATAAACACTATAAATATTTAAAGTATTCATTATATAGTTGTTTTTCTAACCTGTCTGTAAGAGGTGTTATAACCAGACGATCAGTGCAACCCAGAAATTCATTTTGGTAAACAAAATCAACATCTGTAATGGATACCAAGACTTGATCGAAATCCTCTTTAAAGTAGAATCTAGACTGCTTTAACCATTCAAAATCAGTTGGTGATTTGATGTGCATTTTTACCTTAAAAGAAAGTAAACAAATGTATATGTTATAATTGAGTATCCATGTTTATTGTCTTTGATAACTGTGATAAAGTGCTTGTTTGTATGAGAATGAGTGATTACTCAGGTTAAAGTTCCTATGTAAGTAAAGTGAAATACATGTAAGCATCACACAATACGTTCAGATGTATGCTAAACTGATACTAAAAAATGTCCTCATCACTTAACCTGATCATCACAACATCTGTGTTAATCAAATAAATCTTAAATTGCTTTGGTAGTGCAGCTCACTCCCCAAGTGAAATTAGCAAACAACACACTGCTAAATCCACCAAACACATTGGAACAAAGGGCATGACGAAGGGACGATCCGACTGAGACATGGAAGGCAAATTGCGTAAAATGTAATAAGCTTGTGTCATCAGCAGTAAAAATATGCGAGAGATGTAGTGTTGAGGGATTGCATTTCTCAAAAAATAAAGGAATGTAAACAATTGTATTGGGTCTGGCTGAGATGGAGTTAACTCTCCCCATAGCAGCCCTCGTAGTGCTGTGCTCTGCATCAGTAGCTAGAAAGGTGTTGATAACACACCAGTGTTTTGGCTACTGCTGAGCAGTGCTGGCACAGCATCAAGGCTGTCTCTCCAACATTTTTGCCCCCCCCTCAACGGCAGGCTGGGGCTGGGCAAGAACTTGGGAGGGGACATAACCAGGACAGCTGACCTAAACTAACCAAACAGATATTCCATACCATATGACGTCAGCTCAGATACAAAAGCTAAGTAAAGGGAGATGGAGGGGGGGCATTTTTGTCTTCCTGAGCAACCACTACGCGTACTGAAGCCCTGCTTCCCAGGAAGTGGCTAGATATTGCCTGCTGATGGGAAGTAGAGAATAACATAATTTGTTTTTTTCTTTGCTTTCGTGCACGACCTTTGCTTTCATTTTATTAAACTGTCCTTATCTTGACCCACGAGCTTTTTGTTATATTTTCTCCCCCCCGTCCAGCTGATGAGGGGGAGTGATAGAGTGGCTTTGGTGGGCACCTGGCACCCAGCCAGGGTCAACCCACCACAGTGCTTTTTGGCGCCCAACGTGGAACCTCCATTCCACCCCTCACCTCTGTGCATCACATATTTAAGAATTATCATTAAAATCTATATTCATTACACAAAATCTTCACTCACATCAACAAAAAAGAATTCTCCACACCGAAATCGAAATAATATCATCACACCACCGACAAAAAGCGGACAATTTACACACAATCCACCCCTTGTCCCTTCACCACAATTACAAGAACAAAAATTTCCCACTTGTTATGCAGCTCTTCACCCTCTAGCTGTCCATGTTTTGTTCAGTCCGTGTTTTGCCCATTACCTCTCTCAGTTACTATCCTTATCTCGAATTCCTCACATTCCGCCGGGGCTTCAGCACCAAAAAGACTGTGGTGGGTTGACCCTGGCTGGATGCCAGGTGCCCACCAAAGCTGTTCTATCACTCCCCTGTCCTCAGCTGGGTAGGGGAGAGAAAATATAACAAAGGGCTTATGGGTCGAGATAAGGACAGGAGAGATCACTCACCAATTACCATCACGGGCAAAACAGACTCGGCTTGGGGAAAATTAACTCAATTTATTACAAATCAACCAGAGTAAGGTAATGACAAATAAAACCAAATCTCAGAACACCTTCCCTCCATCCCTCCCTTCTTCCCGGGCACAACTTCACTCCTGGATTCTCTACCTCCCCCAGCGGTGCAGGGGGACAGGGATGGGGTTTACGGTCAGTTCATCACACATTGTTTCTGCCGCTTCATCCTCCTCAGGGACAGGACTCATCACACTCTTCCCCTGATCCAGCGTGAGGTCCCTCCCATGGGAGACAGTCCTCCACAAACTTCTCCAATATGGGTCCTTCCCACGGGCTGCAGTTCTTCACAAACTGCTCCAGCATGGGTCCCTTCCACAGGGTGCAGTCCTTCAGGAGCACACTGCTCCAGCGTGGGTCCCCCACAGGGTCACAAGTCCTGCCAGAAAACCTGCTCTGTGGGCTCCTCTCTCCACAGATCCGCAGGTCCTGCCGGGAGCCTGCTCCAGCGCGGGCTTCCCATGGGATCACAGTCTCCTTCGGGTACCCACCTACTCCGGCGTGGGGTCCTCCACGGGCTGCAGGTGGATATCTGCTCCACTGTGGACCATCATGGGCTGCAGGGGGACAGCCTGCCTCACCATGGTCTTCATCACAGGCTGCAGGGGAATCTCTGCTCCGGCGCCTGGAGCACCTCCTCCCCCTCCTTCTTCACTGACCTTGGTGTCTGCAGGGTTGTTTCTCTTACATGTTCTCACTCTCTCTCCAGCTGCTGTTTCTGTCTGTCCCGCAACTTTTTTCCTTCTTAAAAATGTTATCACAGAGGCGTTACCACTATCGCTGATTGGTTCAGCCTTGGCCGGCGGCGGGTCTGTCTTAGAGCCGGCTAGTATTGGCTCTGTCGGACACAGGGGAAGCTTCCAGCAGCTTCTTACAGAAGCCACCCCTGTAAACCCCTCTGCTACCACAACCTTGCCACACAAAGCCAATACAACAATTTACCACAGTCTACAAAGTTTAAGTATAGGATTGGCTTTATCTGTAGGTTTTAGTAGGTTTTGTTTGTTTGTTTGTCTTCTATGTATTATTCTTAGGAACCAGAAAGAGAATCGCAGTAGCCTACTGTCCAAAGGAATAGGAGAGACAGAAGGAAGAAACAAGGAGATATAGAAGATGTTGCTATCATTGCTGTAACTCTAGAACAGGTGGAGCTAAAGTGCAGCCTAGTGCCAACTACTAAGATTCTGTAACAAGCCATAAGGAAATTATCTATGATGATAAAGCTACAACACCCTCAGCAGACTCAACTTTTTTAGTTATGCAAGTAAGAGTAATGAAACAGTTTCTCAAAGAAAGGACATACTAAAAGGTTTTTGTCTATCAAAACAATTCTGTAGGAAGAAGTGGAAAATTGAAATATTTTAAGAAAAGCATAAAACTTTGGAGCAAATATTTAGATGACAGAACTGATGGATTTTATTCTAGTTTAAGCAAAAATGTACTGGTTTTACTATGGTGAGATTATGGGTATCTCTGTCTTATGAAAACATGCATACACGTGTAACTAACTACCACATATAAGAAAAATTATTATGACAGAAAATGCATTTAATTGTCAGAAATCAAAATCTATACTTTACCAAATCATCAAAAATATCACGCTGATGTACGTGAATGGTAATAAGGGTTTCAAATTTCACTCTGTCAAACTTGGAAAGATCATGCGTGGTCTGGCTAATCAACATATTCAGAATCTCCAGAAATCTCCCATTGGTTACTTGCATGATTTTTCTGTCCTCTTTAGCATTCTGTAGAGCTGCTTCTGAATCATGTGTCCACAACATTTGAATTCCCAGTAATCCAACCTACAAATTTAATATGTGAAAAAAATACAAAAAAATCACTTGTTGAACACTACCTTTATCATAGAAGCCTTAGGTGTAATAGGAACAATAAATTATGGTGTAGATATTATCACTATGTCCAGTTAGATGCTATCTCACCAGGATACTGTGCTGAGTTAGTTGGCTTTGCTGTGGTACTGGAAACTCCTGAGAAAACATTTTAAAAATTTCACAAAAAGTTGTCACATACTGAGATAGACACAAATTAACGAGTCAGTTTCACTTAACAATCCCTAAGTGCACTCCAATACCACAAACATGAAGAGGTCTTAAATTGTGGGGAGAAGTCCTTTTGAAAATTTCCCATTCGTAGCTAATTAAAGAACACACAAAAAAAAAATTCTGTGCATTTCTACTGAACATGGGATGGATTGCTATCTTTCTAACATGGTGTCATGACTGGAGTACAGGCTAAGCATACTGAACTGCATATTATTTTGCTTCCAAATAAATCTAGAGAGTTATACGATGTTGTGTGTATATTACAGTCTCAGACTGATTTTGATTTACAGTATCAGCACACCCATGACAAAACAGGATAGACGAGAACTGTATCAATACCTTTTTTCCCCACATTTCTACAGTCACAAAGCACCAAGAGTTAAAAATTTGACTCACCCATTCTTTCTACTTTTCTATCTCCCTATACCTGTAGTAAGTTCGTGGTTACAGAGATTGTGCAGCAGGAAATATCTCGCCATTTTAGAATCATTAGGCTCTCATCAGTAGAGTCTAAACCAAATTTATTTTAAAATGACCAGTTAGAGGAAAAAAAATTTTAAATCTTTGGATATGACCTTTTTCATGCTACCTGTAACAGAAGCTTCTGCGACAGGAAAAAGGCAATTTGAAGGAAAGAAAACATTTCAAATATTTGTCAGTATGTTGCCCAATTTCTTTGCTGTCCTATAACACAGCTTTTCTTTCTCTGTACTTTAAATTTCTTGGCCAAAGACCATTTCTTCTTCTCCCCCCTGCCAACACAAACAATTCTTTGAACATAAAAACATTTGGATTAGCAAGACATGAGAAAGAAGGTCTTTGCAGATGGTAATAAAGCCACTTCAAAATATCTGACATGCAAATAAGACAGACAGTCCTTATCTGTTTAAAGAAAAATAGTAGACTTTTTAAAATAAATACTGCTGAGATAATACATAATTATGTCATAAATACAGCTTTAAGATAATTCTATTAAATATCTAAGTGTACTTTTTTTTTTTAAATTGGCAAAGTATTGGCCAGTTTTAACATTTGCAGAATTTCTATTAAAAAAATTACACCCAGCACTGTACTGATTAGCAAATTACAGAGTTAGAATTTGTAGAGAATAGGAAAAAATTCATTACTTGTTAATGAAATTTATGAATTATCAGTAAGATGGAAGAGTCTCCAGGCAAACTAGAATCCTTCAAGATAGGCTTCTACTAGGACTGCATTATCATAGTGACAAATATATGCACTATGAGGTAAATCTTGTAAATTATGAGATAAATAACATAATCATAGCTCTTGCAACCTTAATTATGAGAGGGAAATCAATCTGCACATGAAATTTTATTTGCATCTGAAAGGGGTTCAATATCCATCAAAGAAAATATAAGCTCTACTTCCTATTCTCCAAGAGAAGAAAAAAGTCATTTTAAAGTAGATTACAAGAAAAACATTATGCTATATATAAGGTACCAAAATTGAAGTCATTAAGGATTGCCTTTTACTGAGTAGATCCTTATCTGTGTATCCTCTGTGAAAACTTCCTCATATAGACAATCCTATATGCTCTTTACATCCCACCCCACCTCCCCACCTGCCCCCAACCCAGACTGCACACACAAATCCACATCCTGTAATCTCACCTGTGCTGGAAATTGATTAAGAAAATTCAGCAACTGATATCCTGGGTCACTAATTTGATAATATGCTGTCCTAATTATGCCATGCAATGAATTCTGCTGCAAACACAATAAATCCTGCAACCAAAGTTCTACTGGTCCTTTTGCAGTCACTGGAGTATCCAACTGAAAAATTAATAAAAGTAAAAGGTACAAAATAGAACATAGTTACTAAACTTCTGTTCAGGAACGTTAGTTACTAAATAGTTATTAAATTTCTGTTCAAGACAACAGATTTAATTTCAATAAACATACTAGAAATTTATTTAATGAAGACATATTATAGTTTTGTTACACAAATCCTAGAAATGTTCATTTGTAATTAATTAAATTCAAATTATTCAATGTAATATATACTTATATGTTCAATAATAGAATGATTTATCTATCAACAACATTTCTGGAAAAAAAAAATTCAGAGAATTACTGGAATTTTTTCTCCTTCTCTTGATATGACTGCCAGTATGCGATCATAATCCTTTGGGTGAAAGTCTACTTCATTTATATTGTCAGATATGGAAGGCAGATGTGGCTGTAAGGATAATTCAGAAGTCATTCAATGTAAATATATGACATTAGCAAACAGAAGAAAATCTCAGATAAGGTTATCTTGTAAATGTTCATCTGAACCTACAGATGAATTTCAGACCATCTGTAGGTAATAATTAGAGAAATGGTTATGTAGGATTTTATCTTCATTTGCTGGTGGGGGTTTTTTGGGTTTTTTTGTTTGGTTGGGTTTTTTTACAGTTTCCAGAGGTGATCTAGGGGAACAGAGATCAGCTATTGTATGAGATGAGCTATGTTATCTCAGTCAACCCTCAGTAACAATCCAGACTAGTTGGACTATAAACCTTCAGTAACACTCCAGACTAGCTGGATGAATTTTGCAATATGCAAAGCATGAAAGTCTCACAGGGTCCATTCTGTTAGTTTAGTTGTGAAAGGAACCACCAGCAAATCATGTCATGGGACCACACTCTAGTGTTCTGAATTCTGAAGATTTTTTTAAATTACAGAGATCCATTTCATATTTTCTTAAAGACTAAAGAGCAAGAAACAAAAATTTTTCTCAAGCAAAGTTTATAAGAAAATGTTTACATTTTAATTTATTAAATGCTTTTCCATATTCTTTTGTTGTTGTTGTTATAAGCAGAAAAAAAAATCACTAATTTTGTACCTGAATTGTATGAGAATCACTTGCTTGTCCAAGAATTTCAAGTAGGACAGGATCAGAAACAAAAAAGAATCTAGGAAACAGTCGTCTTTTCTTCTCCAAGTACCTTTAAAATTGAACAAGATTTTTATTAGAATATTTCAGCTCTTCAATTTTTTCTAAGAATGAAAGTAAGACTGAAATACTATTAATCATAGAATGGTTTGGGTTGGAAGCGACCTTAAAGATCATCTAGTTCCACCCCCCCTGCCATGGGTGGGGACACCTTCCCCTAGACCAGGTTGCTCAAAGCCCCATCCAGCCTGGCCTTGAACACTTCCAGGAATGGGGCATCCACAACTTCTCTGGGCAACCTGTTCCAGTGCCCCACCACTCTCTCAGTAAAGAATTTTTTCCTAATACCTAATGTAAATCTATCCTCTTTCAGTTAAAACTGTTACCCCTTGTCCTATTGCGACACTCCCTGTTAAAGAGTCCCTCCCTGTCTTTCCTGTAGGCCCCCTTTAAGTACTGGAAGGCCACTATAAGGTCTCCCTAGAGCCTTCTCTTCTCCAGGCAAAACCACCTCAACTCTCTCAGCCTATCCTTATAGTGCAGGTGCTCCAGCCTCCCTGATCATCTTCGTGCTCCTCCTACTATAACTCACATAAACTATTTACAAAATAATAATGCATTAAAAATTAAACAATTCATACCCTGTAAGTGATTTCTGACATACTTCCAACTGTTCATGTAAATGAGGGAGAAGTTGCTCCATAGTCTCATCTCCAACACAGCAGTTAATTACATTTGGGGTTTCACGAGCTCGTTGCATTATTCTTATCCATGATTTGTCAATATTCTGAAAACGCTTTGCTTCCTATATATAGCAAAACCATAAGTACTTTCACAGCACAATCTGTTGGAAATTATTACACAGATAGCTTTTAGGCAAGCATTGTAAAGTTTACCTGGGGTAACTCTTTTGCAATATCTCCCCCTACAAAAACAGCTTCAAGATAAATCCAGAGGTTCTGCACAACCAGCCATTCTTCAATTATGTCTGTAGAGCTGCTTAGTTTATAAATCCAGCTCTGAATTTCCTTTTTAAATGGTGCATTGTATCTAAAAAAGGATGAGAAGCAGAAATTATTTAATGCTAAATAAAGCTATTATAAAATAAATACTCTAGAATGGTGAAAAAAAAACCAAACAACACTTGTTTCACTTAGAGGAAGAAGAATCTTGCAGAAAATTTCAACCAGCTTGATTATATTCAAATCTATTGAGACAGTAGTTTGCTACTAATACATGAAAGTCTTCCACTTGAAGAAGATTTTCATTAGACATTATAACATACTTTTTCATTAAAAAATAATATTCCATTTAAATTTACTGCTGATTTAGCCTAATAGTAGTACAGTTGCTATCTTGGTGTGTTTCTGAAAATACCATACACAATTTAAAAGTACCTATTGTTCAGTAAAGAGCCAAGAATCATTAAACTGTCCTCCATCAACATTATCATTTCTGATGATTCATTTCCCTTTAACAGTAACTCTCCTCTCCCTTTGAATGATGAAAAGCTCAGAATTTGGCTTCCCCAAATGTCAGCTATTTGAGATAGTTTGGCTTCTATATCCTTTTCCTTTGTAGCAGATATGCATATATCCTGCAAAGAACGAACCATTTTTTAGAATCTCCATTCTTCAGAAGTGAAATCTTTCCTAATATTACAGATCAGGTAATAGAATATTTTGTAAAATTCCATATATTGTTTTTAAATAGTACAGAAATGTGTCACACAAATGCAGAGATCACACTACTAATTTTACTCAAATTACATGTACGGATAACGGAAAAATGTACACTTGGAAATGCATGGATATACCATTTCTGTGGCTTCACATTTTGTTATTTCTGCATAACAAGATTTCTGAATCATCATTTCTACAAAATTTAGCATAGTGATGGAGACTCATCACCAGATGAACTCTCAGTCTTATCACATTTCAATTTATAGAATCACAGCATCTAAGAATAGTTTAGGTTGGAAAAGTCACCAAGTCCAACATTCTATTCAATCAGAGCTTAATTCAAAATTAAGCAGATCACCTTGGAATGCTTCCGTATAAATAAAGTATGGATATAACAATAGCTTTTGCACGCATATTTACCCTGTGAAACTTGTAAACTCCATTGAGAGTTTTTTCAGGTTATGTGGGGGACCTTTTGAAGTTGTATGGTTCAGAAGAATCCATAAAGATCTAGAAAAGTACTCATACTAAATATTAACAAGCATGGAGCCTTCCAGTAAAATTTCTGATTTATTTACAAATCTTTAAAGCCACTACAGAGTTAAAAAAGTAGGAGACCATGATCATTTGAAGATTTGTCTGGTTTTTTTCATGTTTTAGAAGGACTAAGAAAATCACAGAAAATAGGGCCAGGAAGAATGAGAAGAGATTATCTAGCAATAAGTTTCCAAAGATTCCAGCTGCTACCTCTGTCTTTGTTCATAAGGATAAGAACTTCTAAATAAAATATAAATTATTTAAAACTAGTGTGGTCTGATTGAGAGTCAAGGACTTTAACAATGTAAAAAAGGTGATAATTTTATAAGTAATCATATTATTTCTGCTGACAATATAAAATGAACATGGAGGGGAAAAAAAATGAAATGTATGTACCTACCTCAATATCATCTTTATGTTTAAGAATTGGTGCTTCCATGATGTTTCGAAGGCAAAAGGAATCAGATTCTATATCAAATTGATGTCCTGTTGTTTCAGCAATACGATTCCAGTGTCTTTGCTTCATTGCTTTGTTGGTCATCATTTCCAACAAAGGACAAGACTCACTAAAATCATCAATTTTTTTCTTGAGATCTAAAAAAGCTTGCCAGTGTCGGAGTCCTTTAGGTAGTCTACGGCACCTGCAGTTGAGTTAAATTGATACAGTAGTAAATGTCTCTTCTGTCAAAATAGGAATTGTTTAAACATTTTAAAAACAGACAAGGAGATATAAAGAAGCTTGTATTGAGGTCAACATTTTCTAAGTAAAATTCCAATTTGTGTCAATTATTCTACCTTTTTAGGAAAAACTAATGCAAATGCCCTACTAGGAAATCATAATATTAAACAGTTTTAACCATTAATATGTTCTTTGCAAATAGACAGAAATATTGTGGTTTGCATTAAAACATAGCTTATCTGTCGCTTATCATCACAAACTCTACTGGCAAACAAAAACTAAAGCAAAATTAGTTAAATTTCATATATATAATCCTTGTACAAATACAATATTTACTTTGATTTACGATACCAGTAAAACACATGGCACATATTAACATACTACTTTGGAGATAGACGTGAAAATTAGAAAGATATGACCATCTTCTCTACTTTTGGTTAGTGGTCCTGAAACTATTCACTAAGAAAATGAAAATTATATACTTTTAACGTGGAAAAACCCCAGCAAAACAGTTAAATGAATATTCACCTCTTTGACCACACTTTTACAGAGCCTACACACTAAGAATTAAGCAGTTGACCCACCACAGGAATGTCCTAATGTAAATGATAAAGTACATCCTTAGCAGGAAAAGTTATAAAGCCTGGATCCTATTTCTCTTGGTTTTGCATCCTTTGTCACTTATCTCTCTACCTCCCACTGATATAATTTCATATTTTCTGTAATCAGGTACAATACAACAGTCTGTGTCTGGTTTAGAGCTATGTTGATGCTGTATGGTTGCCAGTACATTCATGTTGATTAGCTCCCTGGTTGCTGTCAACAGAATGTTTAATACCTGTCTGCCTTTCCCTGAGGGGGAAAAAGTATTTTGTGTCTGGTTTTGGACTACTGTGAAGTTTTGACCTTTGTAAAACTCATAGGCACTTAAGGTTATTTTGTGAGAAATCTGCCTTGTTGAAAGTTGAAACTAGCCAATAGATTTTAAAAAAAAAGTATTCAAGAATGCTGTAAAAGAGGAGCACAGACGTGGGCAGACAGTAACATCACAGATAACATTTTTCTTTAGAAAACCAGGCAAAACATCTGAATATTTTATAAATTTTACTGTTTGCAGCCATTCTTTTCATTCATTAGTAAAGAGTTCAGTGATTTGGGAGACAGGAATCAGACACAGCAAAGAGGCAAATTTTGAATGACATGCTGCAGGTTCCAGAGCTGGGAGCCCTGTTATCCTTATTGAGCCTTGTGAAGATACTGGAGGAGATACTGTATTACACAAAAACAAGATACTGCAATTAGGTGTCTGTCAACATCTTGCTTCTTTGAGAGACTCTTAATCCCTGAAATTCTATCAGCATATGTAAACTCAAATTTGGGAAAGAAAAATACTCTTTGGCACAGATTTCCTTGAAAGTTTATTAGTCTCTGGTTAATGTTTCCCACTTAGAAATTTGGAAACAATGTGAATCTAAGACCCAACCTTCAACTCCGACTGTCAAAAAAGCAATTTCAAAGCTATGGAAATTATTCACTTACCAATTTTATGCCTTATAATGACATATTTGATATATCAGTGTCCTGGTTTCAGCTGGGTTAGAGCTAATTTTCCTCTTAGTAGCTGGTAGAGTATGTTTTGGATTTAGTGTGGGAATAACGTTGATAACACACTGATGTTTTAGTCGTTGCTAAGTAGCACTTATCCTACTAAGGATTTTCCAGTTTCCCATGCTCTGCCAGCAAGCAGGTGTACAAGAAGCTGGGAGGGATGATAGCCAGGACAGCTGACCCAAACTAGCCAAAGGGGTATTCCATACCATAGGACGTCATGCTCAGCATATAAACTGGGGGGAGTTGGCTGGGCGGGGCGGAGCACTGCTCAGGCATCAGTCAGCAGGTGGTGAGCAATTGTATTGTGCATGACTTGGTTTTTTTCCTTTTTTATTTTTTACTTATATTCCTTTTCATTACAATTATTATTATTATTATATTTTATTATTATTATTGTTAGTATTATATTTTATTTTACTTCAGTTATTAAATCATTCTTATCTCAACCCGCAAGTTTTTACTTTTTTTTTCCGATTCTCCTCCCCATCCCACTGGGGTTGGGGGGAGTGAGCGGGCAGCTGTGTGGTGCCTAATTGCTGGCTGGGCTTAAACCCTGACAATCAGTTAACCTTCAGGAGAACATATATTTACTAGACTACCACGACACCTGGGACTAGAAGCCAGTAACAAAAAAAAAAAAAAAAAAATCAAATAAAAAATTTCACATTCTGTAGTACAGATCCTCTCCCCCTAGTTTAGGAAGGTTATGCTACTATTTTGGGGTTACCTGAACCCATCAGTGTGATGAGCCAGGAAAAACTGCCAAAGTAATGCCAAGAGGTAAGATATATTGACAAAATGGAGAATAGAAGGAAATGATGGGTAAATAGGTGGGATGAGTACTTAACAGCCTAAGAAAGAACAATTTATACTGAAGGTTTTTCTCTTCACTGCAGTTACAAAAGTAATTGCCCTTTTATACACTTCTACTTGAACTATTTGAAACAAATGTCAGTTTCAGAAAGTAATATAATTTAGCTCTTGTGGAGCTCTGTATTTCAGCAATTAGATTTTAACATTAACTAAGATTGATTTAAAGCTGTTTTAACAGGCCTGCACTGCTCTATAACTGTAGTAGAGATATACTCTAAGACACCAAATACTGGCACAAGTACAAATGTACATCAATTAGTCATGCTTTTGTTTTGGAAATTAATAATGAAAGATTCTGGAATATTATTCTAATAAGAGGACTGGGGGTGCAAGGAAAGTGCCAAGTAAGCTGGAATTGTTTTAGAATGGGCCTTGCCAAGCTTATAACACAACTCTATTAGGTAGCAGGAGAGTTGGGGGCTGCACTCAATGATGCAGTTATTCCGTTGTAAAATAATCCTTGTCCTAGTCTTCTATATTATATTTCTTCCCAAAATAATATATGTACTTTTGAAAATATTAAAAAGAGTTAAATTAAAAGGTTAGAAAATACTTCTGAATCAAACTAATTACATCTAATCCTCTCAACAGTGTCAAAACCATTTGAAGCTTTCAGCATTACTGCAATATTTGTAACTGTTTTACAAACCCATAATATTTAAGACGCTCAGCATTGTTAACATACTTGAAATGGCAGAAATGTTTTTAAAAAAGGATAAAATATTCTAAGACTCAAACTTTATTCTTGTATTCAGGACTTAAAAATCAATAGACTAATCCTCCTAGTTCAAGAACTTACCTTTTACAAGTAAACTTTCAGCACTCCTAACCTCTTGGCTTGTTTAGCTAAGGAGATCAACTCTTCAACTGATTGTATGCCCTTCAATTATCAAAACTACAGGTAAAAGGCTGGTTAACTAAAATCACAGTGTTATTCCACTTTTCCTTGAAGAATCTTATTACTTTATGATGAACTTTATTCATGGAAGTTTTGTTACTGAAGTCACCTAAATCTTAATGCATTTAACATCAGTTACAATTCATACTATGAACATACCTGTTTTGAAAATCCAGAAGTTCAGCATTAATTTTTTCAATATCTACATCTGTCCAAAGTATCTCATAATAACCATTGATATTGTTTATTACAGTATCATATAATCCATAAAATTTCTGAAGCAAGCTTAACTCCTTCCTGGGAAAAAAAATAATCTTTATGATAATCTCAATCAGCTATTTGGATATCTCACAATAGTTAAATACATAGTATATGTAATATTACTACAAAAAATTGAGGTAGATCAATTAGATTATTTTTCTTACTGTAGCAAAGGACACTTCATAAATGAAATCCAAAAAGAAACAGCAGACAGTTGGTGCTAAGGACCTAATATGCACACTAAACATATTTGGGGGAAGTTTTGCTTTAGTCTAGTTCTATAAAACTTCCATTCATGCAAAAGGAACCTAGCTTATGTACCCTGAGCTGGCTCTGGAGTGCAAAGCAGAGCATGGCAAGTAGGGACAATTAGTCAATTTACTTTAGAAGCACTCTCTGAATCTGAACTAAAATGCTGATCTAAAAACAGCCTAAAGGGTCAGATCCTCATCCGGTGTGACTCATCATCAAACCATTGAAATGGCTGGTCCAGAAACTTTAGAATCTGACCCTCATTTGTACAGCTGCTCAAACCTGTAGAATTTCATAAAAGCTCTAGTTATATTTTTCATATATGATGATACACTGACCTTTCCTTGCCTTTTCCTCGTTTGCTTTTCGTACCATATCTTAATACATAATACCATATTTACTCATCTGCTTTTATATATAAGGATATATAGATATATTTTTTTTTCTAGGACATGGTATTCTGCTCCTTTATATAGTATTTACATGTAGTAAAATAATCTGGTATGGTTCTGTTGCCATAATAAATACGATTATTTTTTATTGGCAAATTCATTAGACTTCTAAAATTTTCATTGTTTTTTTATTATTATTTGATCCTTCCATATTTTAATATTTCCCTCTTTGCTGTACCCTAGGCCTTTCTAACATACTTAATAAACACTTAAGACAGCTGTATATCAACAGTTACCTGACTTTATGCAAAACTTCATAGTCTGTGACAGGCAATCCAAACAACTGTTCACCAGATGAGTATGTGATAAACTTTCTCCACAGCTCATCAAAGTTAGCCTGATAAAATTCGGATTGAAACAGACAAAATGAAAATATGTTTATAATATAAGTTTTCATTTAAAATTGCGTAATATTAAATCATTAAACAGTGCTAAACTTGTCTTAAAATAATTCTGTTGGAAGCATATTTAAATGTCTGAAAATATTTTTTATTTAAAATTTTGAACAGTTCTCATGTAATACTCAAATCCATATTTGAATTAAAATAGTGAAAGTTTATGTAAGAAGCAAGAATTTGAAGCACCATTTTATAAAAATGGGATGTGACATGAATTCCATCAAGGAAAAAAAAAAAAGAAAATATTTGTATCAGATGGTAAAATATACAGCCCATGGAAAAATAGAAATAAATATTTTGGCAGTTACTAACCATAAGTACAAGGCATTCCCTTGGCAAAATAATAAATACAGCAAATGCAACCAAAATCACTACATTTTCAGTACATATTAGATAAGTTAGGTTTAAGCACCTTCTGTAGTTACCTAGTGCTTTTCACAAACTTTGAATTTACTTTTTACAGAGTCTATACAATACGTAAGAGACTGACAAAAGTCGTGTTGAAAAAAATGTTAAAGTTACTATAAATTGCAGAGAAAGGAAGAAGGATTGAAAATAGAAGAAAAACTAGTTATGGACCCATGAACTAAGATTCATAACAAACAAATATCAAGTTGAAAGACAATTATCTAATGGAAAATATGGTCTTTAAAAGATTAAAAGATTGGCTCATGTGACTATGCAACCTGGCTTCTTTTCAGTCATTATTGAGTTGTCGTACTTGACTCTTCCCTTTTCTACTGCTTTTATTACTTCAAGTAGATAATCTCTGCTCACAAAATGCAAAGAGTGAAGCAAGGTTACACATCCATCAATCAATCCTTCCACATTAAGGAAAACATTGCCTGACAAACTAAAGTATAGTTAACATAATACTACACAGAATATTCAGCAAGACATATTTACCAAATACTGTAGATATGACTTTTTCTAAACTTGTTTTGATAAGCAATAACAGATCTAATTTTAATTATTTGGAAACTCAACAGTTTATTTTCTTACCTGAAAGATCTGTAGCCTATTACTGGCTTCCTGAGGTGGAATACTTGGAACCATAGGTCCTTCCTTTCAAACAAGCAGTTAACAAAAATTGGATATTAATTCTCAAAGTGACTGAAGGCCACTGTATATTTACAGGTCATCATAAAATGCATATTTTTTTGATAGTCAAAATCCAATCAAGTTATGTATCTTGGTAATGCAATACTTACAATGGTAAATCTAACAAAAGATAACTTTTATGAAATTGAAAATTCTTTAGGTTAATTAAACTCAATAGGACTAGACTTTCATTTTTCATATTTTGTTCTTTTGCTGAAGATAAAATACCCAGTGAGTGGCCTGACATCCTCTTTTTTAATGTTGATGTGTGAGGAAAGATGCCACAACATGTGGTACAATTTCTAAATTAATTTCTAAATTAAGATTTCATGGCAAATTGTACCACCAGGGATTCATTTCTTTCCTTACAGAGTTGTGTACACTGTTATTTCTTCATACTGAAAAGTTTAACCTACAATGATGACTGCTTAGCAACCATGGCATCAAACATCCAGCAGCTGAGCACAAAAAAATTTCTGGCACCCAAATGCTGCAAACCAAAAATATTGAAAAACTAAGTACAAGTCTTAGAGACAACTACTAAATTCATTTACCGTTTCATATGACATTTCAAAGTTTGACACATCTTCCTGAAAAACTGCGACTGATTCTAGCAAATTACTCTTAAATTTGGGCTGAACTTGAACCAACTCATCTTGAACTCTGGTCTGACACACAAAAGATTAAAATCAAAGTTATTTCTTTAAAAATCAGGAACAGATAATTGAGTTATATATAAAGCAAAACTATAAAAAAAAGTATTAAAATTCTGAACAAAAATTAATTTTTGAAGATAAATAGCTTTTTTTTTTCCTTTTATGGTGCTATATATTCAATTTTTGAGTTGAAAAGTGAAGAGAAAAAAACCCCAAACAACCAACCAAAAATCATAACAGAATCTCCCCTCCACCTTTAAGTGAACATGTTTCATTACAAGGGGATGGGAGAAACAAAAGGACACAGAAAAGGGTCAGGGGGGAAAGATCCTATTCTCTTCCTTCCTTCCCTCCCTCCAAAAAACCTCTTAAAACCCAAAGCGTTAGGGTCCTCTTCTTCATGGATGGCTCAGCCTTCTCTTTAACAACCTTCTTATTCTTTGTTGAAAAGCTTGAGAGAAAAAACCAAGAGCTGCATGAAATGCAAGTGTAAAATATGCTCTTGAGTCCTTTCCAGAGTGATTAATCTGTGGGACAGGATCTAACTTAATTATTCCAACAAAATATCTACATACTTCCATCTAACCTTCTACACTACAGAAAATATTCAACAAACATTGAGCTTTTGAGGGACATAAGGCTGTCCTAAGCAATAAAGGTAAATATGCAATCATCACTTAGGGGTAAAGGCACTGGCGGAGCATGCACCTCTTAAAAATAGGTAATCAAGTAATCTTGCTGATCAGACAAGAATGACACCAAAACTGGAAATGAAGGAAAGCAGAAAGAGCAGAGACATAATAAATTCCTCATTTTTCTGGCAGGTTTTAAGTGTGTATCTAAAAGCTACAATAATATTTAAATATTAAAGAGCTCTATAAAAATAAAATTAGAAAATGAACATACTAATAAAAGGTATAGACACTAGTGTGCAACTGAGGCCAAGAGTGAGAAAACAGAGCAGAGTGACAATTGGTCCCACATTGTCATTTATAGTCTGAAAAAAGCACATGAAGTCAAATGGAAGATAACATAGGTTTATATACTTACAGCTTTGGTCTGTAGTTTATTAAAAGAATATCTGAGTGTATCAACTCCTTCTGATTCCTCTTTTGTAACCTCAATTTCAAATGTATTTAAAATGGCATAGGCTTCCTAGATGAAAAAAAAAACAACAGAACCTTAGGAATGATGCATTTTAAGTTCATTTGCAGGAACATAGATCCAATTTGTAAGAAACTTTTCAAAGAAAATGTGTTCATGTAATTTAGGCATAAAATATTTATTTTTTTTTTATTAAAATATGGATGATGAATGAAGAACTAGGGAACAACAGCAAAAAATATTTCTTCAAAGATGTCTGGGATGAAATACTAGAAAAATATGTAAACACAATAAATTTAGTATTAAAAAATTATAAAATTTTATCATCTCAATGGTATTTTTATTCTACTGATCTACATTCCACTTGAATGTAGATTTTGATTAATTTTTCCTAACTCTGAATAACTATGCACACTAAACTACGCATTTGTAAACATTTTGCCATATCATCTATAAAATATTTATTACTATGCCAAACTATCAAATGCCTGCATATGTATCTGTTACAGAATGAACCTTTCTTATTGCTTGTTCTCATTTGCAATTTGTTTGCATATCTTGTCCTTTGTTATCCTCCTCCTACACACATGACATTACTTAAAAATAAGATTACTTTCATATTTTATAATTTCCCAACAGTTAGGCAAAAGATTTGCTTATGAAGACAAACAGCAGCATGCATTATTTTAGCTTCTCCTTTGACCTACGACTTGTATTCTGTGCAGTTTGTGATGGTTGATAAACACAGTAGTTTATTCCATGCAGATATCTACACTTAGAATTCTCTCCTGTTCAGCTTCTGAGAGAGGAGTAGACCCTCAAGGTTAAAAGGGGCCTCTGGAGATTGGCTAGTCCAATGCCCCCCACCCACTCTACCTCAGGTTGCCCAGGACCATGTCCAGTCAGGTTTTGAATATCTTCAAGGATGGAGAGTCCACAACCTGTCTGGGCAATCTGTTCCAGTGTTTGAGCACCCTCACAGTAAATTTTTCTTAGGTTTAAATGGAATTTACTGTATTTCAGTTTGTGCCCATTGCCTCTTGTTCTGCTACTGGCTGCCACTGAGAAGAGCCTGGTTCCCTCTTCCTTCTTAGCCCCCATCAGGTACTTATACACATTGATAAAATACCCCCTGCAGCTTCCTTCTCCGGAATAAATATGCTCAGCTCTCTCAGCGTCTCCTCATATGTCAGAGTCTCCAATTGCTTAATCAGCTTTTGCTGAACTCACTCCAGGATGTCCATGTCTCTCTTGTATTGCAAAGCCCAGAACTGGACACAGCACTCCAGATAAGTCTCATACCCCAGAGCAGAGGGGATCATCTCCCTCAAACTGCTGGCAACACAACTCCTAATACAGCCCAGGATACCCTTAACCTTCTTTGCTGCAAGGGCACTTTGCTGGCTCATGTTCAACTTGGTGTACACCAATAAACTCAGCTCTTTTTCTGCAAAGTTACTTTCTACCCAGTCTGCACAGGTGCCTGGGGTTATTCACCTCCTGGAGCAGGACTTGGCATCTCCCTTTGTTGAACTTCATGTGGTTCCTGTTAGCCCCATTTCTCC
Organism: Harpia harpyja; assembly: GCF_026419915.1. Classification (NCBI taxonomy): domain Eukaryota; kingdom Metazoa; phylum Chordata; class Aves; order Accipitriformes; family Accipitridae; genus Harpia; species Harpia harpyja. The sequence goes on from NC_068952.1 coordinate 23,422,068, forward strand.
ATCAAAGTTGCTCTGAAAGGCAGTATGACCATCTGGTGTGTCAGCCACTCCTCCCAGTTTTGTGTCACCTTGAAACTTGAGGGTACAGTTTGCCCCATCCTCCAGGTACACAGTACTGGACCCAGTATGGACCCCTGGAGTATACCACTACTTACTGGTCTCTAACTAGATTTTGTGCCACTGATCACAATCCTTTGAGCCTGACAGTTTTCAATCCAACTCACTGTCCACTCGTCTAGTCCACACTTCATCAGTTTGTCAATGAGGATGTTATGGGAGACAGTGTCAAAAGCCTTGCTTCCATCACAATAAAAAATATCCACTAGTCTCCCCTTGTTCACTAGTTATCTCATCATAGAAGGCTATCAAGTTGGTCAGGCATGATTATCCCTTGATAATTCCACATTGACTATGCTCAGTACCCTTCCTGTCCTACATTTCCTTACATCAAGCCCTCTTTCCTTCAATCATGTTCTAGTAAGAAATATAATGCCTAATCACCCCATCAACAAAGTTCTAATTAAATCACCAAGAAAACAAGACAGAACATTGAAATTACTGATCAGCTGCCATTGTTCTACATTCATGTCTTGATATTATCAGCTCTATATTCTTTCATTATTTAAGGAAAGCTCATGAAAAAAAGATCTAAGAGTGACTTGTTAACATGGCTAGCCCTGCTGATATTAATGGAGCTCATTATGTTAATATAGAAAGGGAGTAAATGTTTGCACGATACATAGAATGTAAGTGGTTTGGGAAAGAACCTTTATCCTAATATTCATTTCAAAGTGCCAGAAGCATGTATAAATAAACAAACAACGTTAATACTTCATAATCTTGTATACCTTTTATTTATTTATTTACAAATTTTGCATCATTTCCTACACATGTAAAATCTAGCAAATAGACAGTGCTGAAGTTAGTTCCTCTTGCTTGTTTTATTTAACATCTATGAGTATGATTACCATGTCTGTATCTTCAGGCTGAAGGTAGTCAGACTAAGAAATAACATTTAGTAGATTTGAATATTACTTTAAATGTTGAACTTATTGTTCAGGTTCTTCCTTTACTTGTTTAACCTCTACCTCTTCTGGATCACAGAACTGGTTATATGTGTCTTCAAATAGTCTCTGTACCATTGCTGACTTATAAACCACTGCATAAATTGCTAAGAAAAAACCTACTTTCTTAACATAAAACTAGCAAAAGTGACAACAACCCACTGGAAGTCCTTTCTGGTATCATGTTAATGAAACAGTCTTCAAGAAAGAAAATGTTACTATACAGCAATACAATTTCTTCTCCAAAAGGTGGATGAAAATGTCATAGAATCATAGAATCATTTCGGTTGGAAAAGACCTTCAAGATCCTCGAGTCCAACCATCAACCATGCCCCCTGAACCATGTCCTGAAGTACCCCGTCTACTCACTTTTTGAATACCTCCAGGGATGGTGACTCCACCACTTCCCTGGGCAGCCTATTCCAATGTTTGACAACCCTTTCAGTAAAAAAATTTTTCCTAATGTCTAACCTAAATCTCCCTTGCAGCAACTTGAGGCCATTTCCTCTCGTCCTGTCTCCAGCCACCTGACAGAAGAGACCAGCACCCACCTCACTACAACCCCCCTTCAGGTAGTTGTAGAGAGCGATAAGGTCTCCCCTCAGCCTCCTCTTCTCTAGACTAAACAGGCCCAGCTCCCTCAGCCGCTCCTCATAAGACTTGTGCTCAAGGCCCCTCACCAACTTGGTTGCCCTTCTCTGAACACGCTCCAGCACCTCAGTGTCTTTCTTGTAGTGAGGGGCCCAAAACTGAACACAGTACTTGAGGTGCGATGTCAAAGGTGTTCTGTTAAGCTTACTATTTCAGTGTGTGATAATAAATACCAAGTATATATAAAACTCAGTGAGCTTCCTTTAGGTTCTTTCTTATAGGGAAAACTAAAAGAATGCTGCAAGTTTCTGACAGCATACAATGATGTGTGGCTCCATTAATATATTCTGGTTATAAAGGGATTAGATGATCAAGATGTTTGTTTATAGATACAGAAAAGAAGAGGATTAAGGCTAATGGAAAAGCACACAGCAAAAGGGAGAATATTGCTCCCTTCTTTTGTGCTCTCATCTGCTTATTTCTGCATGTTTTCTCCTAGATTGTATTTATATTGTAATTTATTTGAAAGAGAATATTTTTCTCTGTTCTGCATTTATACAGTATCTAGCAAATTATCTAATACTGATTCATAATTTATAATAAAAATAACAACAAAGTATTACTTTGTTTCCCATCTTCAGCCATGATCCTTCAGGGCAGTAAACTCATTGTCTGGGTTCTCAGTTTATCTTATGACTTGTACTATATAATATCATTTTAATCAAGATAAAAAATTAAAAGTTATCTTACTTCAATAGGTCCCAGAGTCATATCCATTTGTATGTTATTATCACGTATGATAGATAAAGCTTCCGTTGCAAATCTGACGTCATCTAAGTCATGCAGAGGTCGAGACAATTTCTTTAAATATTCATTTATGAATGACATCATATCTGTCATTTTCTTTTTATATTCCTCATTTAAATAATGACAGAGGAGCATCTTCCAGGCTTTGGCTTCAATTGCTAAAGCTATTTTCAGTGGTCCTGATTAAAAATAAAACAAAAAAAACCATAAAAAAATTATTCACTCTACATCTTAATTTTTTCTGTAAAAATCCCCCACGTCATCACATAGGAAAAGCAGACAGGCAATCCAATTACTGCACTTTAAAAGTTTCAAAACAATTTCAGCTATACTTTGTGGGATACTTGGAAAGTAATGGGCACATAGTGAACAATCCAGACTCGATGGAATTGATCAATTTGTGAGCCAAGGATGTTTTGTAGGCAGCAGACTTCAAGGATGCTTTGCTTGTGGACACATATTTAGCTAACGGTAGTAAGAGCATTCCAGATGCCTTTAGAAGGCCTTGAGCAGAATAAACAAGAAGACAAAAAAGAAAGATGCCAATTAGCAGAACACAGGTGCGCATTCCATGATAAAGGGAACTTGGCACAAAGAACCTCAATTCAGCAGCTTATCTTGACCAATTAGACTGAGACAAGTTTCGCATGTTTTAGTTAATACAACCAATTATGCCTTATGTTTATGCGCGTGTACAGTGTTGTTATAACCAATCATTAGGTGTAACTAGGCGCGTGGACAGCTCATGCTAACCAATCTCTAATTTGCTTATGCATGAACAGTAACTAGAATGAAGATATAAACCGAGCTATCTTGGCAATAAAGCGGCATCTGCTTGATCATATTGATTGTGTGCAGTGTCCGTGACTTCCGCGTCAATACTTAAATATATTTCTGTTGTTTTATTGTATATTATGATATCTATAAAACATATTGGTAAGCTTATCTAATAGAACATATAGAGAAGATGAATAAAGAAGAAATGCCTGCTTATTAATGTAGATTTTCAGAGAATACCTTTGAATATATATTAACCAAATGCATAAAGGTCAGTGATATTTAAATGGTTTATACCTGTTGAGGAAATGGCATCTTGGGATTTCAATACTGGGATTTGGAATACTTCACAGCTAAAACTGTAAGGTGTCACATTATATCATATGCAGTTAGTATATAAACCCAAAGCAACACTGAAGAGACAAAAAAGCCAGTCATTGGCACTCTAACTTATTATCGGAATAAATTAGGATTTTAATAGGCATCATTTTGTACTGTGGTGAAAGAAACCAAAAGATACTAACAGCATATAACCTTTCTTCTCACAAAACAAATTTTTTACAGCAGATATAGTTTCTTCTTTAGTCATGTGGCTATTAGCATTAAAAATCTAATTCCTGAAGGCCAAGGGTAATTCAAGAACAGTACTGTACCCTGTCCAGAAGCTATAATATGTAAATGATAATAAATCAATTCCCAACCCGAAACTGAGTCTGAGAAAAATACCTGCTTCCCCAGATCATAAAAAACATTTAATATCCTTGTTCTTGAACCTGGAGGACTTGGCTTCCTCTGATGCAGTGGTCACAGATGAGGGAGTAGTGTGACCATCAACAAAATCCATATTCTTTTGGATACAATGCTTCTTATCACTCTTGGTCACAGAATAATAGACAGCAAGAGTTCTTCCAGAGTGAATTAATTGGCTCCAGAGAGGTTTCATTAAGAATTTGCATCCAGGAACTGGATGCGGATATGCAGTCAGCAGTCTGACAATTTTGCACATTCACTGAAAGCAAGCTAGGGATGACATGCCACCAAGATCCTGAAAGGAACTCTAGTCATCAAAGTGTGCAGCTTCTGTCTTCTTTGATATAAGAGGAAGACAAATTGTACAGAGATTTATTTCTCAATCTAACCAATCTAATCTCTCAGAAGATGGGGGTTGCTCATTAGAAACATGGCCACACTGATATTTGGAAATGGATCCCTAGATAGCAACCATGATAACATCTGTCACAGAAAGAAAAAAAAAAAAAAAAAAGAAAAAAGAAAAAAAACCCCAAAACTGAACAGTGACACTGGTCCAGAGAAGGCGTTAGCTACATAATAATCTGCAAGGCGAGAGGGATAACTGCCGTTGAAATCCTTGCTTCTCTGTCATAGCACAAACATCTTAATTCTTCAACAAGCAGTTGTCTGGAGAGAACACTTTTCTCCACACCTGACTTCTTCAGAGTAACATGATCAACGAGTACCAGGTTGTCAGGGCCACAGAAGGCCAGGTACTGAGGCACAGTGATGTATAGAACTGAGGGAACACATGCTGTGTGAGGGAACACATTCCAACACCAAGTCTTGGTGCCAGCTTCTCTACCTTTAAAGACACTAGAGGTAGGCAGGAAAACACATAATATTCTGAGAGCTATGGATGCTAAACATGGGAATGGCTAAGCAGTCATATCTCCTGCTGAAACAAACACTGATAGTGACCAAGAAGCTAATGCAGCTATGTGCTAGCCTTGCGCCAAAACCAAAGAAGGTGATTTATGCTTCCAATGCTCTCTATAAATCACTGGCTGACCTGGTGCCAGAGATGAGTGCCAGGGATGATCAAATCAGTGTCAATACACATTCATTAACTCTTTAGCAACCCTCCATGATGACTTCACAGCCATGACAGAATTTAATTTCACCACTCCAAAGAGGAGAAGGGAAGGGGAATGGAGGGTTTTTTCAAGCCAGATTTCTTAGAAAGGTCTGAATGAGCCCTGGCTGATCAGTCAGGGAGGTCTCTTCAGTAATTTCTATTCATATTGTAAGCATTTATTTTAGAGAATAAACCAAAAAACCATATTATAATCATTATCTTACTGTACATACAGAGATAAGAAAATGTCTTACCTGTATGCAATTCAATTGGACCAAGAAGAATAATGGGTTTTAAATGTTCCATCTCTTGCTCAAGCATAGCATAGTGAAGTATTTCTTCTTTAATTTCAGTCAGAGATGGACAGCTAGCCAAAAATTGCTGTGTGTAGTTTAAAATGTCAATCAACAAATGTTCTTTTTCATATTTTTGGTGAAACAAGTGGCAACAGTTATTCAGGAATTACTGAAAATGTATACCAATATTGTACCTGTTTTTAGCTTTCTGTAGCCTTGCTAACACAGTAAAATGCATGTGATGAGGTGTTCATATTTATCAATTTCTGTCAGTAACTCTCAAGCTCGTTGGGAAATTCCAATCAAATTTAAGAGAGAAACAGATATCCAAGACATGTTAAGTGCCTACTGTTTTTGTCAAAACAGGTGACAAAACAGAGATCAAAAAATACACGCCTACACTTACAGAAGGACTACACCATTAGCCCAATTATGTGTGAAACAATCACAATAAAACACATTTTCTTAGTTCCATAAGCAGAACTCAAGTGTAGAAAAGTTTTGTGATTCTGAAAAGCTGCATTTCAGAAATGTTACACAAGAGCTGTATTCAATATGCCTACATTGCATGGGCAAATAATAAATGCTGAAAGCTGTTTCCCACTTCTACTCTTTTGTCTGAGAGTACCTAGACAGGCAGTGGAAGTGTTAGCATAGTGCTAAAGAATGAATGTAGCAACAAGGGCATGTGTGTCTAAAACTTAACTGTATTATTATTGAGGCTTTCTCTGTAGCAGTATCCTTTTCTTCAGTAGTAACTAAATCAAACTAATAATATTTATTTGATTAGACTTAAAATTTTAATTAGACCAACAGTAAATTCTCAGCTCTGCATATAAAGTGGGTTGTTTAGCCCACATAAATGGCACAACTTGCATTGTGACACGCAAAAGATACCAGTGTTCCTGTAGTAAACAAGGTAATGCGCTATTCACAGATCTATGTATATATAGTGTAGTCTATTAAATAGAAAAGATAAAAATAGAAAACTCAACTAAGCCAAGGCTAAATAAAGTAGATGTGGAAGGCAACTTTCTTCTACTGAACCTCTAAATTCAAACTCTAAATTAAAACTGTGTTGTAGAAGGACAGTGTGAAATATTCTGAAGCAAAAGTCCCACCGACCTCCAATTCCTGGACACCAACTTTTTCATGCTGTAGTAGATGCTAAATTTTTCTACCACACTTCAGGATTCAACTTTGAGTTCAAACAACCAAGAATTGTGTAAAGAATTTTTCTAGGAATAGAGAATGAAGAATTCACCTCCTAAAATAACTACAGGAAGGGTGGTGAATAAAAATATGTATTAAACTCAAAGTGAACACTTTCCATAGAGAAAAGTGCACAATTATCAGCACTGATGCTGTGGGAATTTCTGTGGGTTGTGGTATACATCATGTCAGACTGGGGTAGTTTCTTGTGGCCTAAAATCCAGAGCTCCACAAACAAAAATTAAAGCAATTAACAAATTAGGACCAGATTATTAGTATCTGGAATGGCACAGAAGCAGGAAAAGCCAAACCCCAACACAAAAATTAGGTAGCATGCTACTACTTTTTCTTAGGAAATATACTACTATTACTACTGAAAGACAAAATAAGAAGTTCAGCTGTTAATGTGTTTTCTACATCTTTTTCCTTGATTTTTTTTCTCAATGTTTTCTGTTTTTAAAAAATAAGATTAATGAAGAACAGTCCTGTAGGTGATCATCATTAAACTCACCTGAATTTTGGCATCTCTATCTTCAGTCCACAGCACCTTATATTTCTGAAAGTCCTGCAGAACTTCACTAGCTGCTTCTCTTATATAATTCACAGAAGAAGAGAGGAACACAACTAGTTTAGAAATATCTTCATGTTCTGCAACACCTGAGTAAAAATTTCTTAGCTTTCTGACAAGCACAACATCTTCAACTACTTCTGTAAAATAAATTATATGTAAATCAATGAACCATTAAAGTCTGGTTAGAATTCTCTTCTAAACCTATGCAAGCCAAGTTAAGCAATGATGCTCTTCAGTAAGGCTGAATATCCTTCTTCAAATGTCTGACTGCTTAATATGAAAGTACCAAGTGCTAGTTCAGGCCAGGCTCTATACAGCCACAGCAAGTTCAACCTACAGTGAATGTTTCCAAAACAGTCTTCTTCACAAATTTCATTTTCTCCACTGTAATTTAATTGTAACTAGAACACGACAAGGCCTTACAAACATTCTGTGTTCTTTTAGTTTTTTTAAGTTTATATAATTAAAGTTTTTTAATTGTATAAATCCCTTAAAACAGTGTAAGTTTCTTGAACTCTAACATGCTTCAAATAGATAACTTCTGTTATTCTATTTAGCAGTTTTAAAAAAGATACTAAACTTTGCTAAGTCACATATTAATGAGTGCAGAAATAAAGGTTGCCATGTTTTGGAGCTGTACTTGTCTTAAAAACTGCTAATATCAAAGTCTTGTCTGAAAGAGGTTAGAACTGAAGAAGAAAAAAAAAAGAAAAAAAAAAAAAAAGGACAATCTAGAGATTTTCCTAAACCTCTTGCCTCCAAATATGCTTTCAAAGGCAGTTTAGACACTGGTAGCTGCTGCTCCAGTTACACTGTTGATGTTGAAACAGGAGATCTGTCTCCTTTAAGAACTACAAGTAAGCTCAAACAGACAGAAAATAAAATGCAATTTATCATGTCCCTCCTTCATCTTTGATGAATTGCTGAGACAATCAGGGTCAATACAGACACTGATATCCCTGAGATCTAACAAGCCCCTTCTGTCATAACAATGCCTGAGCATTTTGAAGCAGGTTTAAAAGAATGGAGAAGAAAAAATCCACTCTTCCCACCACACACATTGGTTAATGGGAGGGATTTAATGCAACTCCAATTGTCTTTAAGTCCGAAGACCTTTTCAGGGATCTGGACACTGGAAACAAAGTCTCAGATTGATCCATCCTTGCCAGTGTACTCCATAGATCTCACTGGCCAAACATTAACATTTGCCCCCAGCTGTTGCTGATGAGTAGTTTAAAGGTGATGAAAACAGTTACTTGCTGATGTATTTTGACACAGCAGAGGAAAAGGCTATGACTGTCTGATGAGGATAGTTTCCTGCCACCCTGCTTGAAGCCCATTAAAGAGGTTAAAATCACACAAAGCAAATAAAGTCCCAGCTCTGGACTATCAAAAAGAAAAACTTTCCAAGATGTTAAAGGCTTTCCAAAGGTATCACAACAAAGATACCACTGTATTGCAGATCACTGGCTCAGCCAAGCAGCTAGGAGAACCTGATGGTAAAAATATATTTGGGCTTTTGTGGATGCTTGCAAAGCATATGGAGAGATGCTTAAAAATAACATTAAGGAAAAAAAGTATCTGACTAAAATGGATGCAGGTCTATCTACAGTCTGAATATTCACATGAACAAATGAAGTGTTTTATAATCCATTCTAGGAATATAGCCAGCAATTAAAATTTTTACTGAAATCTAGTTATTAAACTAGGTCTTGTTCTATCTCAATATTCAAATGAGCTAGTCTACAATCATTGTTTATGCTTTCAACTAGATTGTTATGGCTACATTCGTATATACCTAAGTAGGTAAAAAGATAAATTAACAAGCTAGCTTTGCCTCAAATTAAATAGGAGATTCAGAATCTAGTAATTCCTCTAGGATTTTTTTGCTTATTGCTTCTCAGAGTTCTAATGCTTATGTAAGCCTGAAAAGCTATTTCTGAAAAATATAGCTAATTAAATCAAAATAAACCCAACAAATTAATTCAAGATAATCCCCAGTTGGCCTCTGAAGAAAAGTGAGCTTATTCACAAATATTTATATATGCCATTTTTATTAAAGTAAAAAGTAGAAACAAGTGAAAAAAAAAAAACCCACCACTTACTTTCCCCTTTTTTGGCTATTTTTCCTTGTGATCCAAAGCCTGCTGAAGATACTTGCTGTGTGCCTGATTCTGCTTTTAAACTAGATTTTTGCAAATGTCTCTGTCCCCACTGAGCAACTCCGCGACTTACTTCCAGTATTAACTGAATCATGCGATTGATGGCTTGCTGTATATCATCTAAACTGGGAACCATAACCTATTCAAAACAGTTGAAATACTGTTGAAATAAATGCAACTGATAGTCATTTTTGAAGACCTCAGATTTACTCCACTAATAGTGAATTGTGGAACTTGCCCCAGAAGAGAAGCTGGAAAATGTAACAGTTTCTCTGGCTCAGAATTGCCTCTAAAGAAATGAAACATACTTTACTGACCTACTATCTATTTGTACAGTCATACTGTGGGTAAAATGATAAGCAAGTGTATAAGTAGATAGATTTATTGGGTTTTTTACAATTAGTTTTACAATGCCTACAACATTTTAAACAGCATTTTTATATGATTTTTTTATAGTGTGTGGGAATACATTACAAGCCTTGTTTCCTGCATTCTAGAACCATAAAGCATTAAAAATTGCAGGGCAAGATCCTCCTCTCTATTGCTCTTAACCACTGGATCCTAAATTCTGTGAGAGAGAATTGTAAGAGGGGTGGTCATAAAAATGCGTATGGACACCTCATTTTAAAGAGGATTTACACCTATATAACCTCTCCTTCTAATTGCTTATCTATACATATATTCACATCGTGGGTAACTTCAGGCAAACAAAATTACATGGATCAAACTGTCAAAGGTCCTAGTTGAATAAATACCAAATGTTTCTTTTCTCCCACAGGGAGCATTACCTCAAAAACTTTTGCAAGAGCACAGTGTGTAGTGAATTAAAGGAACTCCATGCAGTAGTCCTGAAGATCTCAACTTGTATATTTGGCAAGGATTTTGTATCATAATTTTGAGAGCAATCTAATACCCAAGTCAGAAGAGGAACAGAACTCATATTCAACTACCAGAGTACATGATAAAAAGAACTGGAAGGAAAACAAGGATCCTTGATCTGAATCAAGAACAACTAGCAAACAGAATAGGTCAAAACACAGGCTCTGGTCTGCCATCATCCACACTGTATAAATGCTAGTATGCTCCCTTAGCAGAGTTTGGGATGATACAAAAAATCACTCTCCCAGGAAAAATTCGGCCACGGTTTGGCGCATAAAACATGACAGAGGCTGTTCCTAATTGAATGCAAACTCCTCGATTTAGGAAGAAAAGTATTTACTATGTAGATACACACCATTTCACATCAGCTCACTTTGAGGTCAAAAAACAGCCTCTAGCCTGTTTTATTTAGTAGTACACAAATAGCTATAAAGTCCCAAGTAATTCTATGTAGGATAAGGTGGAGTAAAGGCACACATCAGTTTCTCCAAAATACTGAGCAGGAAGAAGAACCTACCCGAGTGATCCAGGAAAGAATAGAAAAACAGCATTTCCTGTTAAACTTCGGAAGAAATATCACTGCTGAGATAGATACACTCAATCCTCAAATGTAGTCCTTAGAACATCATCTTACAGCTTTCATGTGCAAGCCATCATTTTGAAATGATTAAATCATCCACAGGAGTGTTCAGAACTGAGATATAAACTGCTTAAAAGTGACTCTGGTGTTTTTGTCATGGTTTAACCCCAGCCAGCAACTAAGTACCATGCAGCCACTCACTCACTTCCCCCCCACCCAGTGGGATGGGGGAGAGAATCAGGAGAAGAAGTAAAACTCATGGTTGAGATAAGAACAGTTTAATAGAACAGAAAAGAAGAAACTAATAATGATAATGATAACACTAATAAAATGACAGCAGTAATAATAAAAGAATTGGAATATACAAGTGATGCACAATGCAATTGCTCACCACCCGCTGATCAATGCCCAGTTAGTCCCCGAGTGGCGATCCCCCCACTCTCACTCCCCCCAGTTTATATACTAAATGTGACATCACATGGTATGGAATACCCCATTGGCCACTTTGGGTCAGCTGCCCTGGCTGTGTCCCCTCCCAACTTCCTATGTCCCTCCAGCCTTCTTGTTGGCTGGGCATGAGAAGCTGAAAAATCCTTGACTTCAGACTAAACATTACTTAGCAACAACTGAAAACATCAGTGTTATCAACATTCTTCTCATACCTAACTCAAAAACATAGCACTATACCAGCTACTAAGAAGACAATTAACTCTATCCCAGCTGAAACCAGGACAGTTTTATAAATCAGTTTCACAGATTGAGCCATTGCATGCATAAAAGCAAGGATCTTGCAAAATCCTATCAGCATTAGCAAAGTGGTATTTTACCCAGCATTACTTGATTACTGCCCTGGATCAGACAAGCATTTCAGAGGACTGGAAAGAAAGATAGATGCACTTCCCTTTGCAGTGGTGGAGCTTGGGGCTTTATGCTTATACAAATATCAACAAGGTAAAAGTTCTACACTTTGCCAGACCTTATATATTGTGTGTACACACACAGTGTGAATGTACAACAGAATGCCAGTATGAACACTGGTTCAATGTCAAAGGAATATCACCTTAGAACAGAACCTTTCCTTCACTGTAATTTCATAAATATAAAACTTTTACTCTTTATAATACAATTGGATAATATTAAGTTACTTTCTCATATATAAAATAAAATACCATATATATTGCTGACACAGAGTTATCTTACTCTAAAAAAGGAAAATAAATGCATTCATTAGTTCTTTGCAATCAAGCTGTCTTTTTGTTCTCTGCACACAGAAATCCACAGCTCTTTTCTTGGTTTTGAATCTTCTTATTTTTGTTCAGTGTTCCTCCTTCTGGTCATCTTACTTGCTATTGAGATGACTAAAGCCAAACTGAGCAAAGATAACGTTCATTATTTTTATTCAACAAAGGATTTAAATCACACAAGGAACAACACAGTTAAAATAAAAAAACATAAAAAAACCTTCCAGCAATACAACTGCTACATGTGAAGGAGAACTGTAATCATGCTGCAGACAACACTGATGAACAGACTGTAATATAATTGCTGAAGGTATTTTACCTTACCTATACAGCACATAACTTACCACATTGGGAACAGCAAGGTGTACTTCCGCTTTTAGAAAAGCAGCAACCTCTTCAGATTTGCTTGGACGAACAGAAAACTTTGTTCTCCCAAATGTAGTTTTGCTGAAAATAATTTTGAAACATGTCATAAATAATTCACCATGAAACCCCTACAAACTATCTTAGATATGTAATTTTGAGCTACCTTTTCTGGGAAAACCCTCATGGAGAATTTTCACATTAAGTTATGAACTACTTGACAAAACTTACAGAAGGTTCTTGTTTAAAGGATAAAGATAATAGCCAGAGCTTCATCATCAGACAAAGGTTACCTTGGATCCAGCCATTGCTTTCAGAATTTATTATCCAGAATATTTTCTGATTCTGGATTTTAATATCTCAATTTAAGGATGATGGAACTCTGCCAGTGCTTTGAGTAGTACATAAGAAGGTTTTACTGACCATTTCATACAACAGCCTATCAGGAGTAAAAGTTGCCTCATTACATTTTAGATAAATATCCGACAGAACAGAAAAAAAATTTCAAGATGACAAGCTAGTTCAAAATGATAAATACATTACATGAACCCTCTCAAAACTCAAACTAAAAACAAAGTTAAAATTACAATTTCTAAATGCTATGACATGACATGGTGACCAAATAAGGGAGGATTCAGCAATACAATACCGTAGAAAAATATAAAGAGGACACTCAAATAAACTCCTATTGACTTCAATAAGATCAGGATTTCAATACATTTTCTATGAAAGATATCCTCAGAAAAAGAGAAAAGTAACTCAAGCTTCAACACATATTAATGGCAAAACACCATCAACTTCACCTGCTTAAAATAAATTCTCTTAATAGAATTCTAAGTAGGCTCTTCAATAGACAATATATTATACTGACTCAGTTCTGTCTCTGAAGTGTATGCCTGTTCAAGCAGAGAAGAAGGAATCTATAGAAATTATACTGAATATAGGAGAATGATAAAATCATATGGATCTTGCCATTAGCATATAGAATTCATAAAGACTGCATGGATGATCTTTAACCCATGGGAAAGAACTCTGAGTGCACAGCCATGCTTGCAGAAATAATCTGAAATGAGATGAACATAGGGGCACAGTGCCTTATATGACCTAGAATGGCCATTTAAGTTCTAGTTATTTGTGTTGCACAATAAAATATACTAACAGCATCTTGAAAGCAATCCAAAGGCAAGGATATGGGAATAAAAACAAAAGGGTGCAGGTAGAGGGGAAACAACACTAGAAACAAACTTCATTTTCTGCACAAAACAAAGTGCATAGACTGTAACTAACAACATAAAGAATTAAAGCATGAAAGAAAAGTGTGCACCTAAGCATCACTGCAACAAAAACTGAATGCTCTCCAGGTTTCGCTTGAGCCAAAAGGGCCAAGAGGTCTGGAACTGTTTGACTGATGATACATGTGTATGTATCATTACACATGTGAATGTATATTTTTATTATTATATTAACACAGAAATAACTTTGTTCTGGTAATACTATTGAAGGAATCTTTCTTTTGCAACTTACTTTGAAATGAATATTCTTTTTTTAAGACTATCCAAAGACAGTCGGGTGGCTTTCTGGAGACTGTCTAGCAGCTGGTGATTGAAATAGGCAACCACCTCTTTACATTTCTGTAATAAATAAAACATAGATTATTTAGTATTGTATTCAGACAGGAACCTGAAGATTATCTCAAAAGGTTTTAAATCAAACATATTAGTTCTTGTCTGAAGGAATTTGTGCTGTAAACTACATGAGAAACACAACAGGAAAAGTTGGGGGACAAATAGCTTGTAAGTAAGTAAACAAGTAAAAGCTGCACAAAGAGAATATAGCATCTAAGGAAGCTCAATTTGTCTTATTCAGAGACAGAATACTGAGATCTGGCTGAAGACTCATACTCCTTCAGAAAAGCTCTCTATATTAAAAAAACCCACCATGAATTATCCAAGAATATTGGTGCATATGTACCCTTGTCAAGTAAGAGACAAATACAGTAAAATCTGACTGTAATGGATTAAGAAGAACATAAAAATATAGCAATGTGTAATGATCACTAGCACAGAACAACAGAATACAACCTTGTAACACTATTGCATTTGTGCTTGCAAGTTTGCGAGTCTTTGTTCTCTACTTCTACTTCCCTTCTCTGCTGAATATGAAGAGATTGTATTTTTCAGGGAAAAAGTACAAAGGTGATATTTCTTGATTAAGTTGGAAGAAGAGGATAGAAAGGATGAATGTTTGTGCCCACCCAAGAAGGAAAGCCTGAGTTACAGCTTAGGCACACTATTCACTCCAAACTTTTACACTTACCACTCACATATCAAGAATTTGTTTAATAAAGGTGATAACTGGAATAACATGGAATATACTTTTGAAAGCGAAAATCCATCTTAAACTCAGTTTGTAGGGAAGCTATTTCATCATTTTTACATGACATTTGATATTCGCTATGTGAAGTCTTTCTGTAATACAGATATCCAGCTACCAAAACTCAAGACAGTTTACTAATCTGATCGGTCTGAAAAAAATTCCCTTCTTATCACAAAATACCTTTTTAAACTCATCTTCTTTATCATTGTCCTTGCTATTATCACCACGAAGAGCTGCAGAAGTATTCTCCTCTTCATTATTTCCAAACACTATATGTTTTTCTTTAACTGTAAATTTAAAAATACTATGTATTTTTTGTTAACTGAACATTTGGTTCTGCTTTGAAGCATGCTGTGCCCCCTCTTTACAGGCAAAACAATATTGCTTTTTATTTTAGTAGTACCTGGATCAGCTAACTGGTTTTATTTCACACCATTTCTTTCACAACAGGAATCTGGTTAAGAGCCCAGCCTATAAGCCTCAGCCTAATAAACACCACGTACTACAAATATGTTATTAAAGATACATAGGTAGACATAGATATATGAGCTAGAAACGTCCAAAAAAAAATCAACATAAACAATTTAACAAAATACAGAGAAGTAACTTTTCATCAGGTTTTTCTGCTTGCATTGTACTGAAGTATATATTGGAGTATTGACCCTGACTATGTCTCTATACCTGGAGGAAACTGAGCCCAGAAGGAAAAAGTCCTGTGTAAGAAAAGGAGCTCCATTACTCATTAAGCCTCAAAATACATTTTTCTTTAAAACAGAATATTTTTCTCCAGGTATAAACTATTTCTCCTATAATGGTACAGGACCTCCTAAAATCTTTGTAACACACCCTAGAGAAGCGGGAACCAGCCATACTGATCAGCTGTGAGCTGCACACGCTAGCAGTTGATAGTCAATTGACTGCACTAACTTAAACTGACCAGCCAGTAATGCACTGGTATTTGAGATACAATTCTACTGTGGCAGAAAAGTCACAAAGAAAGGGACAGTACCAAATACCTGACATAGCTGAGTAGAGAGGAACACTGTATTTCACTTGGGGGGGGGGGGGGCGGAGCTATAATGAGTGACTAAGAGAAATGGAACTATAATATTCTTCTCTAGAGCAAATACCTTGGTAATCTAAACAGAAGGACAGAGTTTAATTCTAGAACTCCACCAATACTAAACTACCTCTCTATTTCATAGGCTAGTGGTTTAGTTTAACAATGGTAAATGAAGGCAGAACTGTGACATAGATGAAACTGTAGTGGGAGGGAGAAGTCTGAAGAAAATTAGCTAAAACAATTCAGTTTTGATATGTACTAACTAGATCTACAGAACTAGGGACAGAAATTTTTATTTAAATAATCAACATTATCTACCTGGTAATACATGTTTTTCTGAGGGTTTCTTAGAATATTTAATTTCATAATTTTTTTCAAATACAGATATTAGTTCTTGAACAGCATCTTCAATGTGCCTGCTTTTGTGGTTCAATAACTCAGCACATTCTTTAGTATAAGCCTGTTAAATAAAAATATCAGTCAATTATCTTAGTATCACTGATTATCTTACTACTGTTCCTCTTCAGGGAGAGCGAAAACATTTCCCCAAATATTGCATTCTTCAGACTGACACTATTTCAAATACACAGCAACATTTTTAAAAGAAAACTGAGAAACCAAAGCCAAAATCTTTATTCAAAATTATAAAAATCTTCTATTATTACAATATTTTTAATGCTTTTAAAAAAAAATCCATTTTTAAAATGCAACGGTATTTTTAAGGGCCAGAAGAAAATCCTGAGTATTGAAGAGAGGCCACAGTCTGAATCTGAAATTACCCAAATACTCTGTCAACTGTCCTTAACAATTTTATTTGCTTGCACTAATTTAGCAAATAAATATATTTTTGGCCTCATTTGGAATCAAGAAAACTTGCGAATTCTCAAATATTCTTGTTGGAAAGTAATTTTTGCCTTCTCCTTTAAAAAAACAGTTTGGAAAAAAATAAGGGAGAAAAAAAAAAAAAGGCTCCTTATGTCCGAGTATCTTCATATGAAAAAAAATCTCATCTAATTGTGAAGCAGTTAAATAAATAAAAATTATCTATGAAATGCTACAGTTTAAGTATCTCAAATACCTAAGAACCAATTTATCTTGATATAAAATATTTTAATTAAAAAAAAAAAAAGTTCTGTATTTCTACAGTGAGAAGAATTCTTTTCTAGTTTTATATTAATTTACTAAGGCATTGTTTCTAACATGCTCAAGAATTCAAGTTCGAAGATGTAAAGTGGCACACACCTCATTGCAGGTCAACATGTTTTCTACTTTGATAGGACCATCTACTGGTAAGACAATTAAAAGAGTATTTGATATTTCTTTTAATATTAAATCAATCCATGCGTCACTTAAATCATTAACCTAAAAAGAGAAAATTGCATTAATACCGCATATTTATCTTTAAAGCGTAATGTATCTATTTTAGAGTGTTATAACAGGTATACAATGTTTTGCAGAAAAATAAAATTGTATCTCTCTACCCACTGAAAATGCAAGAGCCTCACATAGTAGAAAATCCTCTAAGAAAGTGAATCATAACAGAAAAAAACTATGGGGTAAAAGCACCAACACAAAAGACCTCAAGATGAGAGAAGCAGAGAAAAAAGGAAGCACAGCAATGCCTCATGAGTTATGATAACTTAGGGGATATTTACAATGGCTAAATATAGTCTGCTTTTACTGTAAATTATCCTCTTTCTGTATTATCTACAGGGAAATTAGGGAGACAAGTACCCTACAAAAAATTTAGCCTTTGTTAACATGTTCCAATGCAGATGATCTGGAATATGACCAATGAAAGAACAGATGTAAGTCTGGAAATTATATGGCTACTATTGCCACAGAAAACAAGAAAATGATTGCTAAGAGTGTATGTATTTAAATCCTGCACAGTGTGATAACACAATTCTAAAAAGATCAGTAGTGTGCACAATTTCATTTCAGGCAGTCCTTTAAAAATAAAATCTTGTAATTCTTAAGTATCTGCTGGTTCCATGTTGGGAAACCAAAACATATGAGTCCTTGTGAAAGAGAAATCTTTAGAGGAATTTGGCATTTCTACCTACTTCACAGATTTCTGGTTATCAGTACCATATTTTTAAATTCACTGTATAAATCAAATTAATTCACAGACAGCATAAGCCAAGACTACTTCTGCACCATAACAGCAATGATCTAATTTTTGAATGAGCTTTTCTTGACAGCTCTGTGAGCTGATCAGTCTTGGAGATTAGATGAATGAGTGACAATGGAAAGAATTATCTCCTATGCCTTGAGAACCTCATCAGAAAGTGGTCCCGCGACTAAGAGTAGATTCTTTAAACTTGTTTTTCTTCTGTCCTGAAAGTTTAGGAATTGATGGAATAAAAGAGAACTCTTGCTCCATGATGTTATCCATGCTAGACTGCTGAAGAATCCTTGCTGTTTTAACAGCAGTTTTAGGCAGACAGGCAGTAATAGTAAGTCAGATCCCAGATCATTCTAGTTATGCAGGATACACTGCTGCCAGATTAAATAAATCAGAGTAACAAAAAAGCTATGTTAACATAAGATGATTGGGTTCTTGCTCATGATCTTACTGGCCGCAGGTCTAGTTGCAAGTCAAGAGGGACCTGCTGTAACTTGCTTGATGGGTTAGTCTTCAGTCCTCCTTTTACTCAACATAGCTTTTCACTGGGCTTTTTATTCTAAATTATAGCATTATTAGCATTCAGTCAACTACAGTGAAGTGGCTTTGTCATGGCAGAATCCAAATAAAACTGACTTCTGTCCAATTTTTAATTTTTTACCTGAAATATTCTGCATCTGTGGTATCCCATCTTGTTTGTCACAATATCACTCATGCTTCTGTTTAACATCACTTTTTCCCTATTTGTTTACAATATCCCATTCACAGTAATCAAGGGTCTAACCAAGTTTACATCTTTTTGTATTGATATGGGAGGGGTAAGAAAGTCGGAAATGTACATAATCTACATATTTAAGGAAAACAGAGTGTATCTACACAAGACACTTATTTCAGGTATGCTCAGGCTCAGAGAACTGTTAATTTCTTACATAGCCAATCTTTTTTTCAGCTTTGGGTTTCAGTGGCAAACAGAGCACTTGATCATAATTATGGTTTTGTGCCATACAGAAAAAGAAGTGGATACACCCACGAGTGACTAACAATCTCCTACCAAAGGAGACAAAATTTATGATATTGGTAGGAGAGATCATAGCCATATAGTTCAACTGTCAAGCCAGAAAGATGATCTGACTATCAAGGTAAAGTCTTGAGAAGAAAAAGAACCAATACGGGTCCTCAAGCATGTTAATGGAATCAAAACAATTCAGAAATTATGTGGCAAACACTAAGAGAGGAAGAAAGCACAGACTCAGTCAGCATGCAGAGAACTGTGAGGGAAAAGCATGCTCCCCTTCATTATTTTATGGGCTGCACGAAGAGGAGACAGTTTCACAGCATGCCTGCTATGAACACAGTTAATGCTAAAAAGTTCTCCACTGGACAGTATTTACATGGAGGTATCTTGTGTGCAACTGCACTCATGAACGAGCACTCAAAGAGAAGCAGAGGTTGACTGAAAAATCAGAGTGGTAGTCACATAATCTGAGGACAACAAGTGGAAATATACTCTACTGCAAGAATGGAAGCAAAGGTCAAACATTTGAGGGCAATGTGAGAGAATCACTGAGTGTATCATTCTTCAAAAAAAAAGAACATTTTAAAAAGCAAACAAGATTTCTATGTATTTCAAGTGGTACAAAAATAAGTACAGATTAATTTCCAATATGAAGAGCAGTGTATTGGAAATAATTTATCTAAACTGTCATTTCATTTATATAGTGATCAATTGTATACCTTTTTCAAAAACTGTTTAAATATAATCAGAACTTGATCAGCTTCTTGAAGGAAACTTTCCAGTGTCACAGATGACCACGTCAACGTGGTAAGTCCTTGCCTCAACACAGCTTCCATCTAAGCATAAAAGTATAATTTCATAGATTTAAAAAAAAAAAAAAAAGAATTTTAAACAAATGCCATTATTATTAGAATCACTAATGTTACTGATGAAAGAAAGAGTTGTGTCTAAGTTTTGCAAGGAAGGTTACAAGTTTTCAAGGAAAATATCAAATAAATTTAAGCAATATTGGGGAAGGGGATGGTAGTGCATACTACAGCCTCTGTCCACAACTGTCAAGTATACATTCTCAGCAACGATCTTGCCCTTCCTGTTCTCCTGGATAGTGTCCTTCAGTGGTTCCCACTACTTCCTAAAATTAAAATTAAGTCCACTATTGATCTTACAATTTGCCCTTTAACATAACTTGACCACTGTCAACAGCATAATTGTCTTTCAACCTCATGTATCTATCTAATGACATTTTTTCATTTGTCCCTTTTTGAGTCACACTGATCCTCTCCAAATTTTGTTACAGCCTCAATGCTATTTTTGAAAATCCTCTCTTGCCTACTATTTCCCTTACTGAATTCTTGGTTCTGCATGGTCTGTTTCTTCTGGATTTGTCACCAAGATGTTCAGCATGTAGCTCATTTCCCTGTCACTGTATGATCTACACCAAGATCCTTCCTTCACTGCAGAACCTGTACCTTCAAAGGAGATGGGACTCTGAGGAAAAGAAAATCTTATACTACCGCCAGGCTATGAAAATCAAATTTTGCAGACTCTCTCACAGAGCTCCCCTGAAATTTTTGCCTAGTACTCAAAAATTTCTCACTGATTTCCCAGTATACAGCCACCACAATTTTAAATTTTGCCATCCCCGTCATCCTTGAAGTGACAGAAATTTAATTTTGCTTAATTGCTGAGAAACTTTGAACTGATTCCACTCATATTTAGTTTTAAATAGCCATCTATCATATCTGCTCTTTCATCTTGACATTTACCAAGTCACTGCCTGGACTTCACCCACTCTCTTCATCCTAATGCTTCTTTTTGCTATGTCTACATCACAGCTAAAACAATGAGTTCATCTCAGACAGACACATAGCTATTCAAAAATACAGCCATTACTATCACCTTAATATATATGTTTTGGGGGAATATATTTAACTCCACAATGCTGGGATGGTACTGTTAATGGTAACCAACATAGCCAATCTAGAAACAGTTTCAGGCTCTACATGAGTTGCTGTCAAATTATGGCACCAATGTAGCCATAGATTAGATTTGCTCATTCCATTTTTGGATTTGCGCTTTCCTCTCTTCTTCCTATACACTGAAGACTTCTCTCCCTTCTTCAAAAAACATTTTCATCTTCTGTTGTTTGTACAACACTCATCCTTCTCTTTTGCCAGTTGTTTCTTCAAAAATAGAGGCTTATGATTTCCTCTATATTATTATCATATTTACAGTAGTACTACTAAAGTGAAGACAACCATCACTTTACCTCTTTGTCTTTTAGTGTTTAACTCTAAAGAGCAAGGACAACTTTTTTGTTTCTCACACTTCAGTACATGCCAACTATGTAGTTACACAAACTTATGCAAACTCCGCAACCTTCTGATGTTATTATTTACAACCCAAAAGGAAAGGGTTACTTAGAACAACCACATACATACACTTGCAAGTGTCTGGCAAAATAAAATGGCTTGTAGGATAGACATTCTGCATCTCCAGTAAAACTTTACCTTTAGTGTAGTATATAACCTTTCTACACCACTGAAGAGACTGACCCAATTCACAAGGCTAATAATTCTCTCCAAGCAAAGACAAGAATCATGACATTTAGTATTTCAGCTAAATGAAAAGCACAACTTCCTGTGAAAAACCTCTAAAACTGAAGTAAGTGATAATTTACTTCCATGTCAAAGCCAGAGATTTGTGTAGATAAATAGAAACACAAAGTCCATATTCTTTGTTCTACTGGGTTTACATCTCATTGGCACTAAGATTATTCTACTGTAATACACATTATTTCAGCACTGTATGAGGGATGCAAAGAGAAAATTTTTGGTCTTAAAGGCTTTAGTAAAATTCATGAAGTTCACAACATGCAGAGCCATCTAAATATTGTAAAATTATAAAATATTATTAAGGTATTCTAACTTTGTCTGAAGTATACTGCAGTACATTTAGCAATACTAACCTTTTTCATTTTTGGTGCCATTAGATTTACAAAATTCATTGGTGTTTCTTGACACAAATCTTCATAGCATTGGAGAAGACCCTGTTAATTATTAGAAAGGGTAGTATCAAGAAGAATAATTTAAGTGCTTTCTTTACTGAAGCAAACAACCTGTTATACAATCAAATAATCAGAAAAAACATGGAAAGCAGTACAAGACTACATTTCAAAACAAATGTGGAATTTTACAGACATTACATACCTATGCACATTATTTCTGGAATGTAATGAATCTGTATCATGCTATACAAGGAAGAATGAAAGCAGCATTCTTTATGCAGAAAGCCAGACAAAGTATGAACTTTCTCTAGTCCGAAAGACAGCTTGAGCTTCAGTGACCGTAATTTGCAATACCCTCTTGAAACTGAGCATCATATGCTTTAGATAATTAAAGTCACATATAAACTCAGTTTTAAAATATCCTCATCTTGTGCCTTACACACACACACAAATCTTATATGGTACACCTCATCCCCAAGGTATAAGCTTCTTTAAATACTACAAAAATAGCAAATACTACAGCAGGCATCAGAAATCTGACTTCTCTGGCAGGCAACCTGCAAAATTCTTGATGTTTTTGTGGCTCGACATATCTTCCAATCCAGAAGAATTCCAATCTTTGCTTCTCAAAACTGTGTTTTATTGATTTTCAGAGAGTGAATGCTTTTTGGATAGCTTTAATTATTTCATCACCAGAATATATTTAACATGCCACAGGGTATAAGAAATATATATGCTTGTATTAAAGTATATACTAGCCCACACAGCAGTTAGTAGAGGTTTTTCAAATTATATCCTCTATGTTCACCTGTGCATCCCACAAATTTACCTTAAACTACCTCATAGCCAGCTTTGATCTTTATTTAACCATAGAAAAATTTCTATGGTTAATCAGATTTTCTTTTTTATTTTTTTAAACAGCAATCATGATAATTTTTAAGTTTACCTCTAAACGCAACTTGTTTAACATCAGGTTATTTTCTATTTTTACTATCTTTTTTGCTTGCTCCGGTACTTCCAGACCCAACTTTATCATACATTTGGTCTCTCGGACAATCTCTGGAACTTGGGGATCGAAATTAACCACAAACTTCCCAGTTTTAGGATGACACGCAAATATTGTGGCTTGTAAGGCTGTAAAGACATTTTTGTATCAGTTTCTAAGACAAACAATTGTTTCTGCTATATAAATTATTATGGAACATAGATTTCTAATATTACTATATAGTGGTTAAATATGCATGGTTACTTGTGAAATAGCTTCACGTTGTTTTCAGTTAAAGAAGTTATGCAACTGACTTTCACCATATTAGCTTTTTGCCATATATAACCTTCCTCTTCATAAGCTAAACAAGCATCAGACCCAGTCTTATTTGTGGCACGTTTTTTCTTAGCTTGAGTTAGAAAATTATGAAATTAATTTTCTAAGGACCTGGAAACAAAACACCTTTATGACATGCTCAGTATCTTACAGGAATTTGTTAACCCAGAGGATGAATGCTTATACAGGGAAATTGCAAAAAACCAAAACAAAATAAAAGCCCAAACAGCAACGCAAAAACCTCTCTTGACTATGTGATGACGAGATTTTATTCTTATAGATCTAATCCTAGTTTTGAAGCCTACAGACTGTCTACAATTTATATGAAAAATCTACTAAAAAAATTTTTTTTTTAAACTTCAACTCTCATTTAATCTTAAAATGATAAAGCTTGATTATCAAACATATTTTCTAGGCATAAAGTAATACTTGTCCTGAGAGGGACTGGGATAATACAACTGTATACATTGTTAAAGTGGAAAGAAAATGGCAAGAATTATTAAATGGCATACATAAAGAATTTGCATACAAAAATGAACAACTGTGCCTTAAATTTGTTTCACTACTGTTCCAGTCATCTGTCAAACAGTCTACCAAATCTGCAATCCTCTGCATCAAAACCAAGTTTCAAGGCCAGTAAGGGACAGAGATTTGTATTATTGGACCTGCTTATTGGATCATGATTAATTTGCACATATTAAGGGTAAATGAGGCTTAAAAAATTATCTGATTTGATTTGTGTTAACTTAGCATTCAATAACAATTAAAAAAGCCAATTACATATTTAATTACTTACGATATTGTAATTGTGAAATTTCCTTCATCCACGCATTATGATAGACTACCTCAAACTCCACCAACACATAGGCAATTCTGTTGTATAATCGAACAACTGCTTTACCTTCTGGACTTGCCAAGATATTTGACTTTTTCTATTAAAACACAGTACATGCAAATTAAAACCATATCAAAAGAAAACCATACTATTTGGGTTTTTCTCAATTTAACAATCAACTATACATTATATAAGTTAATATTACAAATTATGCTTACAGAGTTCTTAAAAACTGTATCAAGTATTTATGATGCAAATTTATAGGGCAATAAAGTCAGTAAGAACTTGTAAGTAATAAATACTAAATATTTAACAAATGTAAGAGCAATTACTTTATTATACTGTGATAAACACCTGTAATTCACAGTAAAATGGATGCTTGATTCTACTCAAAATTGAACAGTAACTAAAAATTGATTTAAAAAAAAAATCTCCCTTTTTAATCAGTAATGATATTTATGTCTGTTTTCTTTGGAGCAGATTTAGGTGATCATTATTCCTATCTGAGGGAAACAGGAAAGTGAAAACCTCTCTCACATAGAAGTTAACTTGGCAGGAGACCCTAGATACTTTACAGGAGAATCATTCAAACATTTCAAGAAATATTATTCCTATAGCAGATCCTAGTATAGCAAGATTCTGACTAATCCAATGAAGGAAGGAAATCCAATATCAGGACATTCCTAAGGGCTATAAATGTTAAAGCTTACGTGGCTGGCACTAACCTTGAGCTGTATGTTAAGTGGTACAGAAAATGTAGCATGACAAGTTCAGTAATGGAATTCCCTGTTACCAGACTAGTTCAGAGATCACCTGCAGTGAAACTGGTGACCAGATTCTCAGTTACAGTACTGCAGCTATTGTGTGGGTCCTTACTATAAACTTGCTTTTTCAGTGGTACCAGAACATATACACCAGACAATTTCAGGATATCAGGCAGTCCACATTTATGCCTTAAGCTACTCCTAGAAGCCGCTTGGTAAAAAGACCTGATTCTCCATAGAGAACCCTACAGGGCTAGAGGAACAGAAGAGGTGGGTACTCAGTTAAAATACAGAACATGAGTCTTATGTACAAGCCCTGGTCTGCTCCATTACAAAAAGAAGAAAAACATTACTGGCTGGAACAGTGAAATATTTCTTTGTGCAATATGAAGACAGACAGATGAACAATTCAGTGCATATTTCCAGCTTGAGGTGCTAGTTCAGTGGTAAGTCAAAGAAACAGGTTTTTTGGATTTTAGTAAGGCATCTGATACTTTCCCTCACAGCATCCTTCTGGAAAAGTCCAGCTGTGGGATGAGTGGGTTTATGGTGCGCTCGGTGAAGAACTGGCTAAAGGGCAAAGCTCAAAGGATTGTAGTGAATGGGGCTACATCTGGCTGGTGACTTGTCACCAGTGGTGTTCCTCAGGGTTCAATTCAAGGGCCAGTTCTGTTCAATGTATTTATCAATGCTCTGGATGCAGGAACTGAATGCACCATTAGCAGGTTTTCTGATGATACCAAACTGGGACGTGCTGTTGACTCTCTTGAGGGACAGGGGGCCTTGCAGAGGGGTCTAGATAGAGTGGAGCATTGGGCTATGATTAATGGGATGAAATTTAACAAGTTGAAATGCCAGATTCTGCACCTAGGACAGAGTAATGCCAGGCACAAGTATAAATTGGGAGAGGAGCGGCTGGAGAACAGCCCTGCAGAAAGGGATCTGGGGATGCTGGTTGACAGCAGGCTAAATATGAGTCACAGTGTGTCCTGGCAACCAAGAGGGCAAACCGCATCCTGGGGTGCATTAAACACAGTATAACCAGCTGGTCAAAAGTGGTGATTACCCAGCTGTATTCGGCATCGGTGTGGCCTCACCTTGAGTACTGTGTGCAGTTCTGGCCCCACAATTTAAGAAGGATGTGAAGGTCCTTGAAAACATTCAGAGGAGGGCAACAAAGCTGGTGAAGGGGTCGGAAGGAACGTCCTATGAGGAGCAGCTAAGGACTTTGGGTTTGTCTAGTTTGCAGAAAAGGAGGCTGAGGAGTGACCTCTTTGTGCTCTACAGCTTCTTGAGGAGGGCAACTGGAGAAGGAGGTGCTGAGCACTTCTCTCTGGTATCCAGTAATAGGATGCGTGGGAATGGTTCAAAGCTGTGTTGGGGAGGTTTAGACTGGACATTAGGAAGCATTTCTTTACTGAGAGGGTGCTCAAACAGTGGAACAGGCTTCCTAGAGAGGTAGTTGATGCCCCAAGCCTGTCAGTGTTTAAGAGGCAGTTAGACAATGCCCTTAACAACGTTTTAACTTTTGGTCAGGCAGTTGGACTTGATGATAGTTGTAGGTCACTTCTAACTGAAATAGTCTAGTCTAACCTTAGTCTATTCTATTCCTACATCTTGGGTCTACAACAGTGGTTACTGCAGAGCATATTTTTTTAACTAGATATTCACATACAAATAAACATGTTGCCTAGCATATGAGAAATGACATCATCATAGCCAGAAACATTACAGTAACTCTACTGAAGAAAGACATTTCACTGTTACACAAAACACCTAATTTCTCCTCACATCAACTTACGTGAAAATAGTTGATTGGTTCATTTATCCTTCTGAATAGCTGTCTCACCCACAGTATCTTTCCTGCAACAGGTGGCATGTTTCGAGCAAGAGGAGGGTCATCTTTCTGAATTTGGTAAAGCTACAATAAGAATATCATTAAACACATGGATTAAAAAAATCTATTGAAATGTTAAACTGTTTTTCCTCTGGTACCACAATTTCTTCTACCTCCCAAACAGATTAAATATGTGTGGAGTCACACAACAGTTCACTGAGAGAAAAATGTATTGTTTCCCCCACTTGCTACGCTGCTGAGATGCACACATTGATACCACTGTTGGTATGTCTCCTGTCTTCATTATCTCATGCTGTTTCTTAGCTGTGCTTACTTATGACAGAGCCCTGAGTACACCAAAAGGCATTGCAAACCTAGGAGCTGAGCAGGCAGTATTCAAGGCCAAGCCTGACAGGTGCAGCTGTGTAACTTTGGAACCATCTGCTGTGAAAGCAAGCTGTGTAAGGAAGTGTTGTGAGAACCCTGGTTGGGGCTTTTCCTCCTTTGCTTGGGAACTGCCCTCAGGAAAGGCCTAAGCTCTATTATTAACTGAGAGGTCTTACCTGAATAGAAACTTCAACATTGTTCTTCAGACACATACACCTGACTAATAGCTAACATTTCAGTAGTTGGACTTGATGATTGTTGTGGGTCCCTTCCAACACAGGATAATCTATGAGTCCATGATATGCCCTTTTCTACTGACTTCTTATCAATATGCATGAAGAGACCCCTGGGTACACAGCCCATGCTTTTATCTGTGCCCAAGCTGAGAAAAAAAATAAAGGGGCGGAGAGCCTGCTCACTGAATGGCTGCATTATAGTCAAGGCAATTTTGGCCTAAAATTATCACATACCAAATTTGCAGTGACAAATTATTCAAGCACTTTAGAACCAGTATTTTAGTGGGAGCAACTTCTTATGAAAAATAACTTGCTTGGCAAAGATAAAAAGCAATCCAATAATATCTAATAAATAGTTAGAACTAGCCAGTATATTGGTGACATATTCTTCAACAGAAGAGGAATATTTGTATGCACCCAACTTTAGGCATGCAAGCTCATGCTGTGATAACACAAACTGTACTGCTTAAGCAAACACCACTCTTCACTTACTGGCATGTCTTCTTACCCCTATAACTCCCCTGCACAGTCCCAACAAAAGAAATTCAAGTAGCTTCACGGTGAACTTCAGAGGAACTCACATTGATGAAACCCCCTCAGAAAACGTACCTATTTTTTTGGCTAGGAAAAAGCAGCCAGGGGTGGGGTCAGTGATTTCTTAAGCAGGCAGTGCTGCTGAAAATATGTTCATCAAATTAAGCCAGTAATTAGAGGTTCAGGAAGTGTTATATACAGTGAGTAGATAGGGAAAGGACACTGTAAAGAGCGGTTCACAGCAGCCATGCTAGGCTACAGTTTTAAGTCCCTGTTTGGAGGAATCATTTTGTAGGAAGTGCAGAGTTTACAGATACTTGGCTCCTCATGTAAACATGTGTCATTCATCTGACAAAATGCAAACATCTCTAAAAAAAAAAAAAATTTGCATCAGTCTGGTTTTCCAGATGCCCTTTATGCTCATTGAAGAAAAATGGCCATTTGAGGGGAATTATTTAAATCTTCAAGTTAACACGTAAAATAGATCAGATGAATTAAGTCCAGAATACTTGTTTCTTTCTTGAGTAGAAAGGGAATATGGATGTCTAGTTCTTATGCTGATGTTTATTTTGCAGACATATAAAGTCAGGTTAGATGAATCCCTCTCTAAAAGTTTAAAGTCAAGTGATGTGAACAGTCCCCAGAAGTTAATTCTCATTTATGCTACAGTCATGGTACACTACACAAATCACAGAAAATTACTTCATAATGAACATAAATACAATGTACCTACATTTTATATCTATTTTATACTGTCAGAGCATTAGATAATAGCCATGTATTAATGCAAATAAACTGTAGAGGCTTCATATAACACAAAACCACATGGTATATGCAAATGATGTACAGAGCCAGTAAGTAACATACTTTTTTTTCTTTTATTGATGAAGGAATGACAGAAGAGATTTTGATTTAAAAAGTAATATTGTGATGACATTTGCCTGCAAGAGCATGTATATCATATTTGCCTACACACTCAGGTCTGTTTTCTGTAACAGGCAAATAGAAGTATGATAAATTGAGCATTGACAGTTAGTGAAATAGGCAGAATAAATAAAAATTATTCACATTAAAATATTTGCTCTTATTTTAACATGATGTTTAAAATTTATTGCAGAGAAATGAAATACCTTTTTAGTAGCTTCAAGTTCTGCTACAAAATGTTGAAGAATACAACCAACTGTATGTTCTGTTTCTTCTTGAAGGCATGGCATTCTCAGATTTTGAAACCTGTATTAAAAATGAGTACCCAAAGTGATATTTCTAAAAACACAAATAATTTTTTTTTATTTTATTTTGGCGTATATGAACTTTACATAAAATGAAAGAAGGACATGCTTTTGGATCTGGAAATTTTCTTTTGCTTTGAGCAAGTTTAAGCAAGGTGAAAAGTTCTGTCCTGGTGGGTTTTTGGTTGTGTTTTTTTAGGTTTTTCTTTTAGTATCTTCTTGTATATACAAAATAAACTGTAATGAAATTAAGAAACAGAATATATTGATTCCCACAAGAAAGCTAAAATACATCTTTTATGATTACATGGTTCAGAACACCAATAATGAAAAATTCTTGATTAGGCCCTGTGTTCTAAAATTAGCTGTAGCATTTAAATTGTGCTAATCAGTGATTTGAGGTTACTTTGAAATATTTTAAAACATAATTGCCAATACCTTTGAAGTAACTGAAGTGCATGCTGTGAAGACAAAATTCTCCCGAAACAGGTACGCATAAATGTCTGTATCTGTATCTAAAGAATATATAATTTAGTATAGTTTTTCTAGTCACATAATACTATTTTGATGTCTGATAATTTCTTAACATAGTAGCATTTAAAATTGTTACTGCTTAAAGCACCAAATAGCAGCCTTCACCAGTCCATGCTTAATATAGTCAATAAATAGGTAGTGTCAGTCAAGTAATCTCTTAAAATGCGAGACAATTTTAGCAAAGAATCAAATCATGTGTTGAAAACAGTTGCAGCTTTGTTCTGCCCAAAATCTATCCACGTCTCCAGGCTAATAAACCACCTCCATGTAGATCATTCTCTCAGGTCTCATAATTTTTGTCATTTTGGTTGCAGAGTGACTGACCTTGAGTGAGGACTATATGATATCTTTTACAGCTTCCTTTGGAAGGAGGAGAAAGAATGGAAAAAGCCTCCCTCGAGACAAACAAAAACTTTATGCTCTTTGGAAGAAGAGCAATATAGCCTATTCACAGTCCAAAGTCTCACTGACATTCCAGGAGATACTGAGTAAGTAGTGACGAAATTCTTCCCCAAGTAAGTTATCGGTAGCAATATTACTTACCTCTAAACCTTCAATTTTTGCCATGAAGTTCACAAAATCCACATCAAATTCTGTTTTTCGTGGATCAAGGATGTCATATTGTTTCTTTTGAACACTTTGGTAGATATTTTTGAATTTTACTGCCATAATATCTATCCCTTCAATGGTAGGCAGACTCAGTGCACAAAAAGTTTGTACTACAGTTATCATCTTTGTAATCTGAAATATAAACATTATATTCATGCTCATAACAAATTGTTACTTCCTCTATAAATGAAAACCTGAGTAAAATAAAATAAACAATAGCCACTTCTCTAACTACTGCATTCAGAAATGTGCTGCTTCTGAGCTTCTCAAGTCAAGTGTCTTCAAAAGAGCATGGTTAATTCAGTTTTCAACGTCAGTTCTCACCACAACCCAATACAAAGTAAAATCATCTCTGGGTTTTTTGATGGTAAAGCATTTCTTTTTAATATTTGACTGTTAGATTCAATATGGTAATATGGAAAAAGAGTTAAAACATGACATATGCATTCACAGAATAAAAAAACCTGACCATACAGATTAGTATATATACTGCATGATAAAGAAAAACATCAGACTCTCAGAATTCCTACCCTGTGATAATTGCCCCATTATCCTCTTATCCCTTGTCTGACCTTATTCAGCACCAAGGAACACCTATTATCTTTTCGCCACAAACTCTATGAATACTAGTTCAAAATTCTTTCATCACATTAGCAAGCAAAATGTTAAGACCACACCAAGCAGCAAAATCATCTGAAGAACTGTGTTTGGCAGTAACAAGAATTTTTAATGCCTTAGGACACCATTCAAAAAAGCAAAGGTATGTTATTTTTCACATAATTTTAAACCTCCTAAAATAATGATCTAAATCAAGATCAATTAGATTATTTCTCTCCACACTAACAGAATTAAATTAACAAATTCTGAAGGCCACTGTGAGGTAATTGCCTGAAGTATTGGGATGACTTACTCTGTGGAAGTGCCTAATTTCTCTCAATAAAGAGTTACAAACTCCTTCACAGGATGATTAAGAGCATGCATGTTGACAAATGTTCACCTTGTAAACTGTTCTTTGGAGAAGCCCTCCTTTTCTACCAATAATTACAGCACACACTATACTCACTTTTTCTAATCTCCTACAAAAAGCTTCAGATTTTCCAAAAATGTACATTTCCGATACTTCAAATGTCTTTTCTCCTAGAGTTTCCAAAATCTCTTGCTTTGTTTCATGAAAGCATTTCTGATATTCGTTCAACAGAAACATGCAGTCCTAAAAAGTGAAGGAATAAATACCATACTCATTACACTATGCTTATGGCTGAGAGACTGGAGAACTCAAACCTACTGTCATTCTAAAGTGGTTAATTATCACTGAATCTAGTTTCACTCAACAAGCAGTAATGATTTACATACAGTGGTTTTCTTTCACTATGTGTAACAAATACTTGCGACATATGAACATACAACGCTACAGTACAGTGAAAGATGTAACACTGGGAAATGAGTCACCAAAAAAAGAACAGGAAAGTTTTAGTTCTTGTTAAAGTAAAGAGTGGTTTAGAGCCCAGCGAAAAGCAGTTGATGACTCCTGCTCTAAAGGAGACATTTGAATATTAAGAACAGCCATTAGCTTGCTTAAGAATGGTCAGACTGTCCTCTAGATAAGGACAGAATTTGGCATAACAGGGTAGTCCATCTGGAACTGCCAGGGGACTTAAAGGAAATTCGTTATACAAATGAATGTGTGTTGACAAGTCTGAGTTAAAGCGAGATTGAAAAATAATCTCTCAGTCGATTATTTACTTAAAATACTAAGACCTTTTCAGATGTAAAAATAATGACTGGTATGAAATGTAAAGTCTATAATCATTGGAATACAAAATCTTCTGTCAGTTCTTGGAACAGAAAGCACACTTTACCACAATATACTGGCAGTCACCAGACTGTCTGAATATATAGGTATATACAGCAATTGGCTATGAATTACAGGACATGAGAAAAGGTCCCCTTTGAAAGGAATGTTCAGATCTTCAAGAATATACAGATACTAGAATGAAGACTGATCACCATGATTAGAAACTGGGTTTATATTTCTCTCATAGAATAATGAGGGCTTGTCAGCTGTAGAATACTCACAAGATGACCTCAATTAAACAGATGAATTATTAGAATCATATCATCCTGTCAGGTCAGGAAAGAGACATTCAATACATTTTCTTTTGTACCTCTGGACCTAATTTTTAAAGGACTATGAAATCCTATGCCTTTCAGGGTAAGATAAGAAGTCAGTAGCTAAGGTCTGATAAAGGAGAAGGTAGAAATGAAGTCAGTATTGGCAACCAGTAACCCCACAGCTGGATGTATTTTGCCATGGCATATTGCACATACTTAATTTGTTCTTAATATGTCACCATCAGCTGAAGAAAAGGAAGACTTTCTTAGCACTGAACTTTCATGGTGTGAAAAGTGGGGGGGGGTCACAAACTGGGGGTCTATTCAATTACCAAGTTCCCCATGGTAGAGGAAGATGGTACCATATCAGATACCCTCAAGAGGGAAGAATGTGGATTATGCAGGATGACAAGATTCCTTGGTCGCACATATGGTGAAGATGCCAATTCCATGGTCAGTGACGGACCACCCTGACAAAGATGAGGCCATTCTAATTTCAACAAATGCCAGTGGGCTAAGAAATGGGAAAACACTCAAAGTATCATGAAATAAAACAGTAAAGAGGTGTGAAGTACTTGATACATATTGATATGGACTTCCTTGTGCATATCAATAGGTAATCAATAGGTTTGGTAGGTAAATAATAAAATACCAAAATACAAACCTTAATCTTTTCAATCACCGTTGATGCTTCCTGCTCCCAAACACAAGACAAGCCACCATCTGTAATATATGCTCTACAGGTCGTGACCATTTGATTTGTAACCTAGTGCAGACAAATGAAAACAAGTAGGTCTCAAGCTTATAAGGAAATCTGCCTGTTTTCAAAACCATTCCTTGCTATTTCTTAGCACAGCTTCATGTAACCAGTTTGTTATTAGCCTCTGCAGTGAAATGCTCAATCCCTTAGACCATTAAATAATAGATACTAGCAAGTGTCAATACACAAACATATAAAAAACCCAATTACGTAAGAGGCAATATAAACATTGCTGCATAATCCATACCTAACATCTGATGTATGGAAAACAGCCACAGCCATGGATAAATTTAGCCTCAAAAAAGCACATATTTCTTAATATCCTAGTTCAAATTGAATTGTAACAAAACTTTACACTTTACCTGGGGTGTTGAAAAAAAAAAAGTAAAAAAAAAAAAAAAGTGGTGTAACAAGGGTCTACTATGAATTTCCCCTATATGCTTATTGGAGGTGCGTATTTTAGTTATAAAGGATTTCTTTGTTCTATAACCATTACACAAACCATGTTTTCCTGCAGTGAATACCTAGATTCCGCAAAATACATTAGTATAATTATTGAGCTGGTCTTTATTTCTTGTTTAAGGTGGAAAAGTTTACGACCTGATATTCAATTAGCTTTTCAAGTATGACTTGCTTCTGAAAACAGATAACCTTTTGTCTTTCATACCTTTTGGAGGAATAGCCTAGTCAAACTGATGGCCATCTGCTTAATTAGGTATTCAAGGCTGATAATAACAGAGTCTTTGTGGATTCAGTGACTTAGGAAACAACTGAGCAGATTAATTCAAATCAGGAGATTAATCAAGAAGATAAGAAAAAAATTAATTTTGCTGAACCAAGAATAACAACAAAGTTCCTTCCAGATGACAAGTCTCTAATCCAAGTTCAATCACCTCCTGATCAACAGACTTACCCTCCTTTCCCATGCAGACACCCACCATTTATTACCATTCTTTAACAAATGTCCTACTGATTTAAACAATTTTTTTTCCTGAGAAATCACAGAGTTTTTATAATGAATATTACTTAATATATTTACCTTTATAAACAATGATGTCATCCTCTCAGAACTATTATAATATCTTGAAACATTGTGAATCATTCGAATAGTATTTATCAAGTTTGGTATTCCATGTATCATTGATACCTTAAAGCAGAGTTTTGAGAAAAAATTTACTTTCTATTCTTGGCAACTATATTTCTATTCTATTGACAACTTCTAAATTACATTTTTCCCTAAATCACATGAACCAATCTTCAAAATGCCATGGCATGTTAACAAAAAGTTTGTTGTAAAAAAAAAAAAAAAAAAAAAAAAGCTAATCATACTCAATAAATTTTTAAACCTTAACTAATAAAAACAATAAAACTCATAGATGATTTGGTGAGAAATCAGATTAAAGATATTAATATAAATATTTTAATATGCTATTTTGATGATCAAAATTGAACGTTTATTCAAAAAGTACAGGTTGAACTTTTTGGCACAAAAGAAAATATTCTTCTGGCAGCTGACAGTGGTTGTGATTAATGCTTTTGTTTTCCTTCAGGTACAGCTGTTAAATATAGTCTGTGCAATGACATTGTGATTACAATCATTACGTAAAATATTTCATTCAGACATTTCAAAAAACTCATGAAGTAATTATCAATGAAATTAACATTGTGACAAGTGCCTAATTCATTCAATCATCATGTGAAGCATCTAAGTCTTTCACATGTTTCATGAAATCATTGTTCATATGAGTAAAATCAAACCGTGGTATTACAAGTGTTCTGTAATTCAATCACTTCTGAAGTATTTTAGAAAAAAAAGAAAAAAGGTAAAAAATGATAATTCATTAACATTATCAGGGACTTATCAGAGATTGCAATTCAGAACATCAAGAAAAAGTAATTTTGACTGTCACTCCTCAACAGAGAAGCCACTTTTGGGCTTCAAACTCAAAGGAAACACACTAATACTCTGGCTAAATTTAGCAGGCATTTGCATTAGGCAGAAGAGTGTGAAAGAAAGGCTATATGGTATAAAAACAACTGTCAGTGTCCACATGTTGTTCATCACCCTTCCCTGCTCCTCCACCCAAATGGAATCAGGAGATTCTGAGTCTACTGGTTTTCTTTTTTAATCCTTGACAAAAAAATAAACCCCTGAATAGTGAACTATAGATTTCTCTGATTCAAAACCTGAGTTAAACGCTCAGTCTAAATTTTCATATAGTAACCCACTTCAGCTACAAATGTGACTATGTGTGATATTGCATACACTAAATGCCATATTTTACACACACACTAAATTTCATATTGAATCTGCATGTACTCCATTCCTAATCTACTAATATTTAAAATACTTTTCAATATCAGATATTAAATTCAACTCAATCCAGAATGTATTTCTTTTTAAAACAGGATATATTTAACCTGGATGTCACTATTTTTAAGTTGAATACCATAAAAAATCCTACTTAAATTATCTTGATGTCTGGAACGATGTTCCAAGAAATGAAACATAAATTCAGATTTATCCAAATTGTTCCAGATTAAACAAAGAACTATAGTTAACTATCCTGTATTAGTAGACTGATGAACTCTTTAATGGGTTTCCACCCACAAATGTCTCTTTGTTTAAGATAAAAATAATTTTATCTTAATAACTCATGTGAAGCAGCTCGTCATTATGGCCCGGTATCTGGCACCCTCTAGTGATACTCTGAAGAGCTGAAAATAAACAGCGTCTTGGTAATACTGTTTATCATACTCCTTTCGCCTACTATGACGTGCAGTACCAGTTCTATGTCATACATTATCACAGACTTTTTTCTTCCCCTCAGTTAAAACTTTGAAGTAAGATCCTAAGCTGCCAGCAATTCAAAAGAAATGCAACTCTTCCTAACACAGGACTGGAGGCAGGTAGGACATTAGGTTTCATTATTCTCTATATAACTGAAATTTTGTTATTTTGGTTACAGCTGTGTGATTGTTCATTGACACGTATGGAATTTTCAGTGAAAGACATATTTTAAGATTCTTTTATTATAAAATATGTATCTGTTTTAGCTCATTTTAAATATAATGTTGGCAGCAGGACTGAATTACTAGGCAATCATATGTATTTATCAATAAATACATATTTTATGTAATGTAGAATAAACTAACGCTTTAACATTTAGCTTGACAGGTGTTCAGAAAAAAAATCAGAAAAATAGAAAAGTAAATTAGAAAATTTACTTTTGAGCAAATACAAAGAAGATTTCGTTTGCCCTGGGCATTCTAAGTAAATACCTAAACTTTGTTTAAAGAATGATGAAAGGCATACTTACAAGATCATAGTTGTAAAGTGGCTGACAAACTTTTTCAAGTGTACATAAGTATTTCACATTATCTTTCGATTCATTTGCTGCATCTGTGATTCTGGCATCTAACTCTTGCCACATCTAGAGGGAAAACAGTATTGTGAAAAAACTTTATACATAGTGAACTATTTCTTTAACTTGCACTGATGTGCCAGAAGTAAACCTTGGTAAATTAATTTTTTAAAGGCATTGTCAAAGCCGGCAATAAAAGTTAATTTCATTTATGATAATTTTTATCTGTATCTCTAAAAATGCCTCGTTCTTTCTCTTAAAATATTAAGCACACCAGCACCATATCTAAATTTTCCTCTTTTAATTCTCCTCAGGAAATCTCTCTTAGATGCAATGAAACAAAATAATTATCACAAGCTTTGTCTACTATAGTAAAAAAATAACATAAGAAAAAAATAATTACCCTTAGTAGTTTAGAATGTCCAACATTCAGAATGTTAATGACAGCTTTGCAGTTTGGTCCTTTGATCTGCTCAATAATAAAATTAAATTTAGCAGACATACATTTCCAGTGCTCTAGTTCAGTCAGTGGACCTGAGTCATCAGCTTCTTTCCTCATCTGCTTACTCTCAGTCAGAACCTGCAACCAATTTGAAAAAAACCCAAACATCTACTATAGAGAACAGACAAATCCTTATAAAGGAGAGAAGAAACACTCTGAGGATACTA
Source organism: Harpia harpyja (assembly GCF_026419915.1). NCBI lineage: Eukaryota > Metazoa > Chordata > Aves > Accipitriformes > Accipitridae > Harpia > Harpia harpyja. The sequence continues at coordinate 23,459,262 of NC_068952.1, forward strand.
ACTTAAAAAGGAACAAGCTTGCAGTTATTGACACATGAAAATGGTTCTGATTTGGAAAAGCATCCTGAGTTTGAATTTAATCATATTCTCAAACTGAAATGAAGGCAACCAATACATATGTTCAACTGCTGTCATAAACTGGGTGAATTTCAGCATATACCCATATTTTTTTCTTTAATCAGAATCTATGGATTGAAAAGCACCAAATGTAACTTCACTTGTAAAAACTTGAACTATTTTAATAAAAACATGAAATATCAGATGTAAAGTCATAAACGTACTCATTTGTATGTTGGTAAAAGTGCAGTCAGCTCTTTTTACATGTCTTTTACATTTTTATTCTCATGAGCTAAACACACTAAACATAGTATGCCCTTACAAGTAAAGTATGTCCCAGTCTACACAGATTCTGTATTTTGACAAGGGGTTCAGTGCTTTATCACAGAAGTCTCAGACACCAATTACTTGGATAACTGAGACGTTACCATGTAGGATTTACACAGGATCAAAAATGCCCTACTGGGCTCAGTCAAAGATCTTGCAAACAGTAGTATCTCATACCATGACTGGCAGCAGAAACTTAATAGGTAATGTATAGAGTATACCTAACTGTGTATATATATATATATGTGGTCCTCACCAGTGTTATTACTCCTGCATCCTTCTGTCCTCTCCTTCTTACTATTTGTGCATTAACTGTTCAGAAACTCTTATTCTTGCTAGGCTAAGTTCCTAAGGATAAGGACTACCTACTTAACTTGTGCATAGAAGTGAAGCACTTGTCTTACTCAGGTGGAGATGCAGCTGAAGCCTTCAGCTAACTTCAGGCAAGTCTCATATAATTTATAAATAGCTATTCATATTCATGCTGGATTGATGTGTTAAAACAACAACTTACCTGTTCAATTTGTCTATACCATATCATAAGTACTTCCTCTAGCTGGTGAACCATGTCAGGATTATCAGCTGCTGCAGTTACTTTCTCAAAGGACTGGAGTTTAGAAAAATTAATGTAATCTATTTTTTTCAACTCAACAGTTCCTTCAATGCTTATTATAGGCCCTGGAAAAAAAAAAAAACAATTACAATACAGAAACAATTAAGACTCTAAAATTAATTTCTACCAGTTTAAGCATTTAAATTTGGGAATATATGTCTGCAGTCAGTGTTGTTTCAATGTAATAGCCATTTTACTGCAGTCACATAAAGCAGAAGATTCTTATTTTAAATCCAGTGTTCCTCTTTGTCCTGGTATAAGCTGGGATAGAGTTAATTTTCTTTCTAGTAGCTGGTATACTGTTTTGTTTTTGATTCAGTATGAGAAGAATGTTGATAACACACTGATGTTTTCAGTTAGTATATACACTACTTGGCAACAAGTCAAGGATTTTTCAGCTTCTCATGCTCAGCCAGCAAGAAGGCTGGAGGGGCACAAGAACCTATGAGGAGACACAGCCAGGGCAGCTGACCCAGACTGGCCAAAGGGATATTCCATACCATGTGACATCAAGCCCAGTATATAAACTGGGGGAAGTTGGCAGAGGAAGCAGATCACTGCTCAGGAACTAACTGGGCATCAGTCGGCAAGCAATTGCATCGTGCATCGCTTGTTTTGTATATTCCAATTCTTTTATTATTGTCATTTTACTATTGTTATTATTAGCATTATTTTCTTCCTTTCTGTTCTATTAAACTGTTCTTATCTCAACCCACAAGTTTTACTTTTTCTTTTCCCGATTCTCTCCCCATCCCACTGGGCAGGGGGGAAGTGAATGAGTGGCTGCATGGTGCTTAGTTGCTGGCTCGGGTTAAACCACGACACTCTTTAAAAGTAATATATCACTAGAGTATTAAGTAAATAACCTACTCCTGTATTTATTATGCAAGTAATTGATAATTTTATTTTTCCTTGCAGAACATGAAAAGTTCCTTACCTATGTACTACTGGTTTTAAACATAAATTCTTAAGTAGAATACCCCTAGTTTGATTGCTTCCTAAATGCAATGATTACCTTCTAAAAATGAAAGGTATCTGTTAATTGTTTCCACGAAATTCTGTTTGTCTTTTGTATCCTGTTTGGTCTGACTTAAAGCACCCCAATTATTTGTTGCGAGGATAGCAGGGAGAAAAATCTTTTCTATCATATTCCTAACACCACATAGGAGTCCTTCAGTGGCATCCAAAACACCAAAGAATATATCCTGCATTATAACAGAATGATTGTTAGTAATGCAGTAACAGACTGGAAACAGTATTATAAAATCAGTGTATTCTTTTTATAAAGGCACTCCAATTTGCCAATGAAAACTTTAATTTAAGGAGACAAAATTTTTACAAAATACTGAATCCTACAATGTGACCATAAGATACTGTTTTCAATAAAAAAAGAGAAGTCAATACTGATTTAATACAGTTTTAAAAGGCTGCCAGGCTATATTTTTTTTTTAATTTCAGTTATTTCCCTATCATACAGAAAGTTTGGAAATTTTTAAATAGTACATAACAATTAAAAATATTCCACATGTCCCCATCTACAATTAGGTACTAAGTAATGAAACGCAAGTAGCAAAAATGCTCTGAATGTCCATATCTGAAACTATATTAGAAGCAATTATTTGACTGAATGTATATTACTTTGGTTCAGATGAAATTTTTGTCTACTCTCCAAAACTAAACTTCCTAAGTTCTGACTATTTTTAATATTCCAACATTTTAAATGTCCTTCAAATCAGCAAATATTAGCATATTTCATGTAACTAACTTCCTAGAACATAAATTCCCTTTTCTTATCACTTCAGTAAGGAATTTGATGCAAAGGTAATATTTATGACCAATATTGAGACTTTTGATAAAGACAGATCTTGTATCTTACTTCTAGTAGTGCTCTTCCCCCTTCACCTTCTTAGCTCTCAAAAGGAGTAAAACATTTTTAATATATAATATAAAGTATATAAGTTAATAATGGATTTTCTGTCTGAAGAATTTGAAATCATATTAATTAGAAGATATATGTATAGGACTGATTGTTATAAATTTACAGTCCCTTGAGCACTGCCCAAGTATTAAGATGTGTAGCTGTAAATGAGAATGAAGCCCACACTTATCTAAGAATTTGTTTTGTAAAGCAGAAAAGCTCATGCTACATGATTTACATAGGATAAAAGTGTATTTCACACATTCAAAGACACATAAAAGAGAAAGGTACAAGTAAACTTTTCCTCTCCTGGTATTTGCAATAAAGTCTTCTCAGTGAGTCCTTCTAGTTTAGAGATTTTGATCCCATCTTGGTGGCTTTAAGCTCTTCAAAAACAGCAAGGAGAATGAGAAATTAATCTAAATGCTGACTTCTTTAACAAGAGTCCTGTAAGATGCTGAATTCACAAGATATCCTGAGTATTTGCTGAAGTAATACAGCTATTCATTGTCTACCCAAAAAGGAAAGAGCATGATATAACTTAACATTCAAAAAACGCGGTTACCAGCAACTTTAGTTACGTGACAATAGCGAAACAAATAATGAAACAAAAATAACTACTTTTAAAGTTTTTAGTTTTTCAAATACGAGAGAATACCTCATGCATAGTTTTTGCACTTAAAGGGCTGTCATTCTTACAACGAACAAAAAATAAGCATAGTCCTATGAATTTGTCTGGTGTATTGTCCACATACAATTGCATCATTTTACTTCCTTTTACAACTCCTGGAATTGTCCGACCACATTCTGAAAAGAATTTCATAGGTGTCACTATTTTTGAAAGTAATGGTATTATCAAATGCTTAAAATCAACATAGTGAAACAAAATTCAACATAGAAAACATTTATTTTCTTCTTGTGTAAGAGAATCAAAACCAGCAGAATTTGTGGCTGTAATTAACCACACAATTAAAAATCTACACCAAACATATAACATATGTCTTACAAAGCAATTTTGGCACATTGTACTACACTGAAAAGGGAACTTGCTCAGGTTCATCATAGAAAGGTTTGGGTTGGAAGGGACCCTAAACATCATCTAGTTCCAACCCCCCTGCTGTGGGCAGGGATATCTTCCACTAGATGAGATTGCTCAAAGTCCCATCCAACTTGACCTTGAACACTTCCAGGGATGGGGCACCCACAATTTCTCTGGGCAAACTGTTCCAGTGCCTCACTGCCTTCATAGTGAGGAACCCTCATTTTGGGTTAATTTGCTGGTGACCAAGGTACTTTGTTTATTTGCGTTCGCCCTATCAAACAAAATGTCATGCCTAAGTGAGAAAACAGAGAATATGAGATACCCTCAGGTCCTCTGTGGGTATAATCCTATGCAACTTGATTTCATATAAATAGGTAAGGGAACAGCAGGTTCAGTGCTTAGAGAATCATTAGGGATTTTAGACATTAAATTCTAATTCTCTACCAAGCATGTGAAAACTAAAAAATTTCAAATATTTATAATAAATGCAAATTCAGACAGGTTTTATGAAATTGCTTTCTAATGAACTGGGGGCATAACTCCTGTAAGAAAAAGTTGCAACCAATTTAAGATTTCAGAAGAACTTATCTTTTTATAGCTTTCCATCCAAGAATGGCTAAAATTGACTGAAATTTTTCTAAACAATTTGACTTAAAGCAAGCATTTAAAATATGAATTTTCAGTCCTTATAGCAAAAGGCTTCAAAATTATGAACAAGTAAACCCAGATTTTATTCTGGGAAACATTAAACAAAATTAATAATAGAAGGCACTATCATATCTCCCTGTCTTAATATTGCTAAAAATTTACCTATTCCTGGTGCTTCTCCTTCTTGATAGAAAACTTTCAGTGTTTTACTTCCTCCCTTAGCAAAAAAAGAATCAAAGGCTTCCAACTGTTAAATCAAAAAATAAGTACTTGTTACTCAAAATATTTTATGTGCCTTTAAGACATGCAAAAATAATTTGACCACGCCACTGTTTAAAGTTTGGGTGGCACATAATGTTTATCCTCAAATACTGTGAGAAGTTATAAAACAACATAATAGATATTTCAAATATTGCCTTCAAGTACTGAACCTGCACACACAGGTGGCCTAGCTCCTGATAACTGTATATCAGTTATATATATATCACTATGGTCTTGTCCAGTAATGCAGAGACACTGGAGAATATTCTGTCACTCACAGAGATCTGTAAGTCTAAAGTATCAACTGGAAGTAACTGGTCATAAGAGCCTTAGAAACATACACAGCTGATTTGCATGACTTGACATACCCTGCTATCGCTACTCTGCCCCTAAATGTAAAAGATTAATTTGTAAAAGAGGAGTAACATGACACATGAGGATTTTATTCTGGAGACATGAATTGGCCGAGTTGGCTCCAAAATCTTTTCACAATGGCAAAGATTTTGCTGACCTCTGGAAGGACAAGGAGATCACATCTGAGGGAGACCATGCTGCCCCATAATTAGCTTGCTGTACCTGTCCATAAAGTGGCCACCCTAAGACACTACAGGTCTCTAGATAGGCATTTTGATTTTGTCATGTTATACAAGGTGCTTTGGATAGTAAGGATGCAAAGCTTTGAAACAAACACTGTTTGTGTATGAATTATCACTTTGAAGAACTTGCCTGAAATTATAACTAGGGTTTCCAAAACCTGAATTTTCAAGCTGCACTAGGCAATTTGTGCATCCTGGTAAAACCAGGATATGTGATTTAGCAGAAAGCGAACAAAGCTCTAAAAACCACTGAAAGAAGGTTTGGAGGAGACCAGAAGGTACTGGTTGATCTGGTCAAAATCCAGCTTCTTTCACAGTCTCTGTAGTTACCTGCAAGGATGACTAACTCAACAAGATGTGACTTGGTGTTCAAACTGTCCAAGTGAAGGGCTCAACCTTGGTAGCGAGAGCTCTTGTTTCCTCCCATTTCCCCCCCCTTTTTGACAAAATTTAGCTAGTAAGTATGTCTGGAGGTGCATCACCTGTTCAAGCACAAAGCATACACACCCCTAGGTGTGGTATTTTTTTTTTTTTATGAACATGATTCCCCCCCCCCAAATAAACAAATATAACATCTGAATCAGAACAGTGATAGGAAAATGAGCGACACCCAGGTGGACAGAATTTAAACCCACTCCTTTGAGAAGACAACATTGTGTGAAAATAAAAGAAGTAAAATCAAGACTGCTCTAGAAATGCATGCTGCACTTTCACTTTGGTTAATAGGCACTAGTGAATAACTGAGAAAAATACAGAAAAAATCCCCCCCCCAATAGTGAAATAAAAGAAAAAAAATGGTAAAGTACTGAAAGGGCAATGACAAAAATCAGAAGATTCACTGCTACAAAAAGCACTCCAACCTGAGAGGAAGAGAAAGGCAAACAGCAACTTTTGGCCTTGCATTATTTTACACAGGAGGTAGGATGTGAGCTGTCCCTGTAGGTACTGCTTCTACAAATAGCTTCTGGTTCAGGTCCATGTGGTACAAACACTCACTGTGTGAATACACATACAGGCTAATGCTTTAAAGGGTAAAACTTAACTCACAGATGTCAAAGACATGATATGTATATGGGAATTTATTAACTGACAATTTGTTAAAGGACAATGTTCACACAGCCCCAGCAGCCTAAACTGTTTATGAATAAACTAAAACTGGAAGATTTCTGACAATAGAAAGTTTTCAGATGGTCCTGGTGACAGCAAAAAAAAAAAAAAAAATCCCCCAAACCGAACCAAAACTTTAAAAAAGCACCTTAAGAACACAAAGGTTCTCAAGTGTCTGAACTAATCAAACACAGCCTAGATCAGCAGTTTTACATGAAGTCAGGATGATCTAAAAATATCTACCACTTAGCAACTGTAAAAAAAGGAAATGTTAGCTGATTGACAACAGTGTAAAGCACCTCTGTGTTGCATAAGCATCAGAAAAAACCGGACTGTTTAAGTACATTTTACATTATATATCAGTAAACAACAAATTTGGGACTAAATTTGACTTGTAAGTGAACAGCTAAAGTTCTAATGATTTGTTTGATCAAAGGAGACAATATCTGGCTGAGCTCTGAATCCTAAGTGAAATATCTCTAACAGACAAAAACAACATCATGCAATCAGAGAAGGCAAGGGTCATATCTTTTCACATACAGCCATACTGACTTGATACTCTACTAAAAGAACAGTTTAGCTGGTTGCTCCTGTTTGTTCAAGCACTTTGAAACACTATGAAAGACACAACACTAAAGACACATGAAGAATGACTGAGCTTTCAGAAGTTCCACAGGTTTGGGATCTATTCACTCTACAAACCCACTATCCCATCTTTTAAACATCCGAAAATAAACAAAGCACTCAAACCCAGAAATTATTTAATGGGTCTTTCAAAATGTAATTACATTAATTAAATGGTGCAGGATTAATCTTTTCTCTTATTACCAAGTAACACTTAAGTTTCAAAATGTTCCTATGAAGTTACACATATTCTTGCAGAATCTCTGGCATTTCAGTGAGGACATGCTTAACAAATAAAAACTACCATCTTTAGAATATAATAATGTCAGGCTGAAAGGGATGAAACTTGATGGAACTGGTGGATGTGACAAGAATCCCTTGAAAAATAACAGCAGTTATTGTATTTTCCTTGAGGTAAGAAAGATGAAAAAGCCACAATCAAAACCCCTGGGAATAGTTTCCTGGCAGATTTGCAAATAAGCTGAATGATTTAGTCAGGTATCATTTTAGATTAATTGTGTGCCTTATTAACCACATTTTCTGCTGGAAGAAATCTAAATGATGGATAACACTTCATGTCAAAGGGGCAATCTGCTATATATTTTGACTAAAAATTGAAATCAACAAACATACAGAACAGACTCACCGAAGGGGCATCCAAAATAATTTCTTCCACAGTTTTTAAGTCTAAACCTAGCCTGACACTGAGAACTTCAAATATGTATTTATATGAAGCATCAACTTTTTTTCTTCGATATTCTCTTGCTTCTTTGTATTGAGCCTAAAACATTAAACATGTCTTTCAAACTAAAAATACACAAAGCGATCACAACAATGACCTGCTACTTAACTTGCAACTAATGCTGAAATCTACTGTCTTGTGTTATAAGAATACATAACAGCCCTACTCTTTAAAAAAATCTAAATTTTCAGAGGCTAACAGAAGAACAAATTATTAAGAACTATTATAAAACATAAAGTCAACTCTGGTGATATTTCAAGGAAAAGCAAACATTAAATATATTACAGCTAGATTTTAAGATATTTCTGTGCCATATTAACTCGTTTTATTTTTCACAATCAGTATTTCAATTTATTATATCAATACAGAAAGGTCACAACACCAATTTAAAACTAAAGTATCTAGAGTGGGTAAATATTTGCAGGAACTAAGCTGGGTACAGCTTTGCTTCAGTGCAAATTATTCAGTTAATATCTCCTGCTTCCTTCCTTTACTTTAAAATAAAATCTTAAAATACTGCAAACATTAAAAACAAAGTCTCACTCACTTTCTACCAGGAATAATTTAATAAAAGAACTCAGTATAAACAAAAAGGAAAGAAAAAAAAGAAAGAAAGAAAGAAAAAAAAAGAAACAACTAATATAAACTGAGTTTAATCATCTGAGAAAAGAACCAGAAATCTATTTCACGACCTAAGATTGAATACTAAACCTGTTTTTCTTTTAAAACTTCTTGCAAGGACAGAACTCCACTAGTGCTCCGGCAGAACCTAGACAACCTTTGGCTTGCAATAGAAAAAGACTCTTGGGAAGAAGAAAAGCTTGCTATTTCTCGAGTATGGCGAATAGATCTGGCTACAGCATCTTCTAGTGCAATGGGAGCAGGCACAGAACATTCTGCAGTGAGATTAGACCCAGCATTATTTGTGGCAGCAAGACTGGGCCCAGCATCTTCTCCAGTGTTTGAACTTTCTTTATTATTTTTTTGTACCCTCTCCATTTTGAAATCTGAAATTTGAAAAAAAAAAAAAAAAAATCTGCGTTTATAACAATCCAGTCTTCCTGAAAAGATGGACTTGAAAAATCTGGAAGGAAGAGCAAGGTAGGGAATAAAAACACAAAAAATGAGAGCATCTCAAAACCAACTTCCCAGGTATATACATTTAATAGTCTTATGAAGTCCTCTTCAAGTTCTTAAGATAATAGACATTTATATACATTTTATGATAGGTTACAAATGTCCAGCTGAAGATGACTACAGAAATATTTTTTAAAAATAATTTACCATATATTTATATTTCATGGAGTAAACATCTTTCTATATAATAAATAAAATTCTTAAAATATTAATACTGTCACTGAGTATCTAATTACTGAGAAATAGAAATTATTTAGAATATAAATTATTTGTTTAACTTTTAGTTTGCAAAATATACACACACATTCAGCAACTGAGCTTACAAAAAGCCTTGAATAAACTTCCGTACCAGGTCTTAAATCACTGCTCACACAAATACTTACACATGATTTTTATACAAATACCTCATCATGCATAATATTTTTACAACGTGTGTTTGCAGAAGTAATGCAAAACAGAGGGTGGGGGATAGTACTTTTTTCAGTGGAAAAAATTTAATTTACCATCAGACATCTTCAGCATAATGAAACAGAGCCACATTTTCTCTTCCTTCTGTGCCTAAACCCTGGAACACTGCAGTTTGTAGGGAATGGATACCATTCTTCAATAGGAGATAGGAATTTCTCAGTCTATCTCCTGCTGACTAGGGACTAGCAGGTTAATTGTCCTAGATGAGGATTTCTAAAATGGCCCAAACCAAAGTATATTCATGGCTGACTGCAGAGCAGTAGGCTGTTATGCAAAGATGGCTCCTTCCATTTTCTTTCCCTTTCTACTCTACTAGCATATAAGCCTAGGAAAGATTTGGTTTCTGAATCCCAAGCCCATAATTCAGAGCTACAAAAAAGCATCTAAATCCTCTCTCTCCATGTTTTCCTATTATGGGGCATACTCATCCACTTGCATTTGCTAGCTGCCATCAACCCCATTCTGTAGATCTTAACACTCCTAAATATATAGAGAGAATTAAATGTTTTATTTAGTGTGCTCAAATCTACACATGGATTGAGCAACTAGTTTTAAGGCACCATAATACTCAGTAGAACTATACCTAAAGTCCTTACCTTGTATCTAATTTTCTCCTGTAAAAGTAGCTTGTTCAGTTGCACAGGGATGTTACAATGGAGGAATATTTTATAAAAAAAATGTTCAAATATACCATTAATATCATACCCAGAATAACAGACAACAACAAAAGCACAGAAATTGTCATTCTACTCAGAGTACTATTACCATAAGGATTAAAATAACTATCAAGAATTACCTAGTAGTTCTTGTGAAGTCTTAAGGTAGCTAACTACATGTATAACTGTGTTATATACTCTCTTAGACACTATTGCCTGGTTCAGGAAATAGAAAATCAGAAGTGAGGCTCACATGAAAAGCAACACCTGTTGCTACATTACTAGCTCCTTATTGTTGCCCATGATTAGCAGTGGCCACTGTTCTGTGGACTTTGGTATGTAACCACCCATTATAGAAAAAGGTTGTCTCTTTCCTGAAGTAAAACTACTAAGAAAAAAACAACTTAAGAAAGTAACAAAAAAAAGGAAAGTGTAAAATCTAAATTAATTAATTCCTTTCTTTTCCTTCATGTTTATCTGATTGGTCATCTATAAGGTTAGCAGTAGTACTTTCCTCCTTGATAGTCAGGTGGAATAGGTTGGATGTTAATTTCCTTGCCTTTTAACTGGGCCTCTTTACACTAGACAGCGAAGTTGCTACCTTCCCCTAAAGCTCAAGATAAAAGAGGTGGGGTTGTCACAGCTCTCTTTAGAAAGACTACATTATATACTGTCATCCTCCTTGACTCTCCAAACAGCTGTCTCGTGGCTCAGCTGAGATTTTCACACTTTCCAAAAAACAACATGAACTCCAGCTAGTTCTACCTACCCTAGTTGTAACATCTGATGTGCTTTTATATTACAACTTCCTTTCCTTTCTGCCCCTCCAGGGTGCTCTAAACCTTAGTTACAGTACCTGTTCATGTTAAAAAAAAAAAAAAAAAAGGAAAGTGAGTCTGGTTTCCAGCACGGGTCTTAGAAGATAGGAAGAGGATGAGGTGAAGGACGGAAGGAAAAGTGGAGGATTCCCAAGCGTAGAGAACAAGGGGTACCGACTTCTGGCTCTCTTAAGAAGCTGAGGTGCCTTAACCGGCACTTCGGCTTTGGCAGAGCGATGCAGGCAAAGACCTCACCGACCTGGCTGGAGCTATGCCTCACAAGGCGAGGAGAGAAGGGCAGCGCCCCCCCCCCCCCCCCCCCCCCCCAGCGCAACCGCCGGCCGCTGCCCCCTCAGCAGTCAAGAGCAAGCGGTTCCAACGCCTGCCGCGCGGCTATTCCTCCGCGTCAGCCCTCCCGCGCCCGCGCGTCCCGCCTGCCTCCTGGGGTCGTATAGCGCGGCGGAGGGAGACGGCGAGTCGTGAGGAGGCGCTGGCCGTGAGGAGGCGCTCGCAACGGCTGCGGTGCCTGCTCGCGCTCGGAGCTCGCGCCGCTGCTTCTCTCTTCCGGCGGTGTCTGCGCGTCGCCGCGGTCCGCGCGGGCCCAGCCAAAATCCGACCCCCAGGAGCTGAGCTGTAATTGTATCGTGAAGACTGTGTCGGGCACCGAAGAGCTTTGCGCGGCTCGGGCTGTGGAAAACCCTTAATACCGTAAATTCCCTTGCTCAGGGGCTGGGTGCGTACCTAGGGAAGCTACGTAACGCAACGGGAATGCTGCACTGCAAAAATGCGCTTTTTTTCAGTTACCAAAAATTTTTTTCTGAGTATTCAATCCAGGAAAAAAAAATGTTTTTCATGCCGAGTTTTTGAAGACTATTCTTCTCTTTCGGAGCTGAACTAGTTGTTTATGCTAAAATGTCACTGCGTAACTCCAACGGGTGTCAAATTTGAAGTCTTCTCCCAGCGTCTGTAGGCAACGGCAGAAGCCGACCCCCCTCCATACCACAGCGAGCGCAGCGCGGGTGTTTGTAAACAGGGCTGGAGGCGCAGGGCCAGGTTTCCAAACCACCCCAGCGCATCACCAATCGGAAAGAGTTACAAAAAAAAAAAAGCACCACGCCATTGGAGCGGGCATCTACGCCTACTCGGGCGTTTGCAGGATACCCTCGGCCTGCGAGCGGCAGCTAGAGGGACGCATCGCCACCTCAACGCGGAGCAGCCGTGGTTTCATTCCAAGCTTCAGCTAACTAACTCCACAGACAGGAGGCTCCTTCCCGTTAACGCCGACGGGAAGGATGAGGCAGCACTGCACCTAACCGCACAACCCTGCAACGTTCCGCGGCTGCCTCTGCCAGGCAGCGACCCGGCCGCAGGCGGGGCGGAGCGGAGCACCGCCTTCCCGCGGGCACCACCACCTCCTCCTCCTCCTCCTCTTCTCTCCCGACATGGCGGCCCCGGCAGAGCTCAGCGGCCTCAGCGACGAGGCGGCCTATGGCGCCTGCTCGGAGCCGGATGCCAGCACGAAGGTGGGGTGCGTGGGGGTAACGAGGGCGCCCCGGGGCTGCTGGCGCCGGGAGGGTCTGCGGCAGCGCCGCTACGGCCCCACTCGCCCGCTCTCTCGCTCTTTTGCTGGGTGGACGTGCGGTGGATGGGAGGCGGCATGGAGCCGGCGAGAGTCCCGGTGTTGGGGAGGGAAAGGGGTGGCCGGGGGTTGCTTGGCTCTCTTCATGCGGGGAGACTGGCCCGGCGTCGGCCAGCCCGACTCGGTTTCGCGATCGTGGTGAAGGGCGGGCCTGTTGGGCCGGCCGGTGTGAGCCCCTGTCTTGCCCTGCCCTGCCCTGACCCGCCCCGCCCTGACCCGAGGCCCGGCCAGCCGCGGAGCACTGGGGCGAGTGGGCGCCTCTGCCGGGGCTCGGTCAGGCTGGAGCTGAGGAGAGCAAGCGGCCGCTCTGCGCTCGTCCGCGGGGTAACTGGGTTCTCCGGGGGCTCTTCAGCCAGCACGTGCCAGGGTTGCAAAAAAAATCCCCCCAAACATTTTTATTTTTGGGGGGAGAACCTTGTAATTGCATTTCAGTTGTTCTGCATCTGTTTGGGGGTTTTTATTGTTTTTTTTTTTTTAAATACATGTGTCAAGGGTATCCTACCATTCACTTTTCATCCACTTAGTTGTTGTTAGCCCTTGGTAGATAGTTACCCAGTGGCTTCAGGCAAATACCCTTACAGAATTGCAGGCTGGTTTTGCTGCCAAGATATCATCAAGCTTGACAAAAATTCATCACCTGTGCAATGGAATGATAAAAATAATGAGTTCAGGAGTTTAGCTTTGTTTAAATTCTGTGTCTGCAGTGAGGCCCGATATCTAATATTCATGTGCCTAGTGTGCTTGCATGCAAAGTGGTTCATGTGCAGTACAGCTCTGTAAAAGAATAATAAAGGTAAGAATGATACCCTTCTTTTGATACCACTGATAATATATATTGAGTGATACCAGTGGTGGTTTTGTTTATTTGTTTTAAAACATTATGTTACAAAGGCTTATTTATTTAACACAAATCTGTATGTGTAAGATAAGGACAAAAGGTTTTATTTACACTTACTGTAGTGCTCTATTTGTTACTTCTAAACCTGCTAGTTTTAGATTCATAATTAACTGGCATTTTTGTTAATATCCATAATTAAATTCTGGTTGATGCATAAACAATAAACGATTTTCCCCCCAGGATTTTTTGTTGCAGCAGACAATGTTGAGAGTAAAGGATCCTAAGAAATCACTGGATTTTTATACAAGAGTTCTTGGAATGACGTGAGTAGAAGTTGTCTGCCACAATAAGTTTGGTTTTTCCTACTATTCTTCTGAAAAGAAAAGTTTCTGTTATTTTGATGTAATTATACTAATTGGTCTAACTACATAAACAATGCTGGCCCATCAGCTGATGCCCAGTTAGTCTGGCAGTCTCTGAGAACTCCTACAGCACAGTTAATGCCTAAGCTGCAAGTGAACTAATACTGGCCTTGACTAGGAATTTCTTTTTTTCTTAAATAGGTCATTAATTATTAGCGTACAACTTGGTTACTTCCTCCTTACTGAGCCCGCAGCTAACTGGTAACTTTTATGATGGTGCTTATGATCAGGAGTCATTGCTATAAATCTTGAAATTAAGTTTTCTACTAGTTCTCAGAGGTGGCTTATGACCACCTCTGGTCATAAGAGACCAAGGCAGTGGAAGCTGGAGACAAGGTCCAAACTCAGTCTTTTGGAGAAGGCTGTTGGGAGGCAGATGCCCTGCAGTAGCCCAGCGTGTTTATGCTAAGGCTGTATGCACATTCTTGACATTTGAAATGAGTTATTTCAAAACAAAATTCTAGCATATTTTTAAACATCTTGAAATGAGTCCAGACTAGAGTAAAATAAACTACTTCCACTTTAGTGAAGGTGTGGGTGTGAGAAAATAAAAATTAAATACCTAATATTCTGAAAAAGAAATCAGATTCATTTTGCATGCCTACTTGTTCTGGTTAAATGTCCTAAATGCATATGCATAAAAATGCATACCTCAAGTATTCTGTAGTTGATTAAGTTGTCACATCTGAAATGGATTTTATCATTATACCTAGTTATTGAAATTGTAAACATACTTCATCTAAAGGTATGTTTGTTTTTTAATACTGCTGTGTTCTTAAACTTTGTCTGGTGCCAGTGAGCTCCCCAGAACAAGTAAGTTTCAAAGTAAATCTTTTTATACCTTGGTGATACTTTAAAGTGGATAAACTTAAAGATCTTCGTGAGGAAATACGGGTAACAGAGTGGCAACCTCAACGTGAGCCTTTGTACTGGCTTTGCTATTCAGTTACTGATAGTTAGGCTTTTAAGCATCTGATTCTTCTAATTTCTGTACGTTTGTAATGTGTTCTGGAGTGTTTCTATTTGATAGTTCAAAACGTAGCTATTTTAAGATGCGGATTACAGTCAGAAAGGCAAAAAATCACAGCAATAATTCTTCCTTGGGGAAAGCATGTTGGTTTATTTGCAAGCTACCTGATTACCCTTTAAAGTTACTATTTCAAAATAATTGTTGCCATTTAGACTGCTTCAAAAATTTGACTTTCCTACTATGAAGTTCTCGCTCTATTTCCTGGCGTATGAAGATAAAAATGATATCCCGAAAGATAAAACTGAGCGAACAGCTTGGACCTTCTCTAGAAAAGCTACACTTGAACTGACACAGTAAGTATTAATATAATGAGAGATGACATTTAGCTAACAGTGGTTAAACAGAAGTGGATGAGTGTAAATCCTGTTGGATTGAATAAAAAATGTAATCATTACTGTGGAAACATCTTCACTGTCATATAGCCTTAAAATACTGCTGAGATCTTGGATGCTTGGGAAGCTTAATCTTTCTCTTATCTGAGCTCTTTCAAATTGCTAGGTGAGCAGTGGTACGTAAATATGAAATAATGCTTGCTATATTTTGAGTATGCATGCCATCTGGGTACAGAAGCCACAGAATTTAGGAAAACCCAATGTGGTTAGAACTTTCTTTGGATCCCCAGAGCATCCTAATAATGGATAACCATTGCTTTTGGAATCTATTCAAAAGAGGTATTAAGTCAAAACATAAACTTCCCATAAACAGGACAATTTAGTATCATTGTAATTGTGCAGAAAGAATCTCCCAAATACCCCACTGTCTTGCTTAGCTTCAGGACCTGCTACCCTCACTGTTTGTTCCCCAGTGACGGGTAGAAAAACTGACTCATGCTGTGCAACCTTCTTTCTAATCTGAATGAGACAGGAGTGTCTCCGACTCATTCAAATGTAGAGCCTGAATACTAGTGAAGGGGTGTGAACATGACTGGATTAGCCCAGAGACTACCCCTAGGACCTGTGACTAGGGAAAATCTTGATAGTTTAATGAATGCAGCCAACAGCTGAAATTCTGTAGCTTCTTAGAAGAAATAACTTACCCTCCTGAGGAAAGTGACCATTTAGGATTTGTTAATTTTGATGCTTTTCTTCAATATGTAATAATTACTTCTTACAGCAACTGGGGCACTGAAAATGATGAAAATCAGTCTTATCACAATGGCAATTCAGATCCCCGAGGATTTGGTAGGTCTTTAGTTTTGTGTTTGTAGTTTTTAAGCTTTGGCTTATTGTGATTAGATTTTTTTTTTTTCCCCCTTGTGTATTGGGGAAAAATGGAGTTTCAAATGTTTTTTAGAAAACACCTATATAAATTCTGTGCGAAGGTTATTGGGTAAGTATTGCTGTAGGTTTTTGGGTTTTTTTTGTGAGAACTAGCAGAGAAAATATTTTAAACTTGTATGGATGAAAAGACATTTCTAGTAGGTTACTTTGACAAAAACATACTAGCACTAGGAAAGAAGGGAACTTGCATCTCATCCCGTCCTTTATCTCTCTTCTTCCAGCATGTATGCTGTGAAAGATTGTGAAAATAGGTAAACAAATGTGTTTCACACTAATGAGCCACAGTTACACTTTTTATAAAGAATCTAATCCTTTGGCAAGCAAATGCATGCTAATAGTAACTACAGAATGGAGAACAGTAATTGCTCTTGTGTATTAGATTATCCTGGTGTTTAGACTGATTTACATTTGGATTTCTATTTTATAATCCACTGGTTACCCATTTTAAGCTAGGAGAATTCCGTTTGTCTGTAGCATTGAGGCTAGTATTTGTGTGGCTTGATTTGATATTTTGAGTGCTTGAAAGGTCACTGGCTTGTGAAATAAGTTTCATACTCAATCTAGCCACTTGACATTTAAAGCTTCTGAATTGATTCGTAAGCTCAGGCCTTGGATAGTGCTAGTGTTAGTCTCTACAAATACAGCATTAAGATAAACTTGTACTGTTGAACTGAGCAAATGCAACAAAATCCTGTTATGTGGGCATGTTTCGAGAAAGGAAACACAGATAAAACAGTTTGATTGAAAATCATGTTTTTTCCTACTCTAGATAATATTCTCATCTAAACAATATGAGAGATTTTAACTGTAAAGTTCCTATTTTAAAAGCCAACTTTCTGAAGGAGAATAATGTTAATACCCACAATGCTCTTCTTTCAGGAAGCAATGTTTTTCTTGTATACAATCATATCTTTTGTGAACTACAGCTGAGCAAACTTTTTCTTACAACATCCAGCAATACTTAGAGCATACTTCACTCTTTTTACTTTGTTGCCCAGGACATATTGGAATTGCTGTCCCTGATGTCAATAAAGCTTGTAAGAGGTTTGAAGAACTAGGAGTGAAATTTGTGAAAAAACCAGATGATGGTAAGTCTTGATCAGAAATGAAAGTCAATTCTTGTCCTTGTTTTTAACATATTCTGTCTAGTAGATCTTCCTGGAAAGCTGGGTAATATGTAGTTGCTACTGCTTAGAAGATGCTAGAACCAGTTACCCCTGCACTCTCTTACACAGTGGGCAAAACTGACAATAGATCCATCTTGGTAACAATAGTTAATGAGTCTAGCTATGTGCCTTTGGTATGTGGTCTGACCTTCAGTAAAATTCACATGCTCTGTTGATGCCAGTTTACTATGTATACTACTGCCCAGAGTTATTACAGAATTTACTTTAACATGGATCAAATTCACATATCACATCTGTTTGGTTCTTATCACATGAAAATAAGATGACACAGAAGACATAATTACTCCCACCCATTAAAACTGAGTAATTCTTGACTTTTCTGGCTATTTTTATGTAAATCCACCTAATGCCACCCACTAGCTATTATAATTTTAACTGTTCTGTCAGTGTTGTAGTTTAACCCCAGCCAGCAACTAAGTACCATGCAGCCGCTCACTCACTTCCCCCCCACCCAGTGGGATGGGGGAGAAGATCGGGAAAAAGAAGTAAAACTCATGGGTTGAGATAAGAACAGTTTAATAGAACAGAAAAGAAGAAACTAATAATGATAACACTAATAAAATGACAGCAGTAATAATAAAAGGATTGGAATACACAAATGATGCACAATGCAATTGCCTGTCACCTGCCAATCGACACCCGGTTAGTCCCTGAGTGGTGATCCCCCTGCCCCCACTCCCCCCAGATTGTATACTAGATGTGACATCACATGGTATGGAAATACCCTGTTGGCCACTTTGGGTCAGCTGCCCTGCCTGTGTCCCCTCCCAACTTCTTGTGCCCCTCCAGCTTTCTCCCTGGCTGGGCATGAGAAGCTGAAAAATCCTTGACTTCAGACTAAACGTTACTTAGCAACAACTGAAAACATCAGTGTTATCAACATTCTTCTCATACCTAACTCAAAACATAGTAGCGTACCAGCTACTAGAAAGGCAATTAACTCTATCCCAGCTGAAACCAGGACAGTCAGCTTTGGTAGAAATAGCCTCATTAGTCTATATCTGACTTGAATGTCTAGAGAGTACATAAACAAAGAATGTCTATGTCAAAATAGCCTAAAATGCAGAAATCAGTGGAGAGAAGTCTTGCATTTTTCAACTGGATTCTCTTTCATGAAGAGACCTCACAAGAGTTTTAGGACTGATGCATTCCAAAACAGACATCTAATACCAGCAGCATGCACAAATCTGTGATAGTTCTTCCTTCTGGCTATAGAAACTAGACTGTTGCCTGTACTAATGGTGGGGGTTTTTTTAGTTTGAAGGTAACATTAGTACATGAAGCTTCAGTGTACACATACTGGAATTGATCTAGATTTCTTGCTAAAGGAATAAGAACACATAATTGAAAAGAGACTTAAGTGATTTTCATCTCACTGTTCTCAGCTGAAGCAAATGTAAGAAGTGTTGCTGAAAATGTAACTTGAACAGAGATTTCTTGATTTAAGAATTGAACTTAGTATTTTTAGCATTTTAGAGTTTCTGAGCCCTTTTTAATCTGTTCAGCACCTGTTGAACCCTGAGAGAGTTGAAGAGTGAGGTCCTGACTTTGATTCGGTATCACTGCACAGCTCTAAGTACATAGGAGGGGAAGCTTAGACTGTAAATGGAATAAATCACAGGAAAGAAGTCTTGAAGCAGTCAAGGGAGGGGGGAGAGCAAAAGCTCTTTTTTAACATTAAGAAATAAAATTGATGAAGCAAATGCCAAGGAGGAGAAAAAAGTTTTGGACTTAACATTCATTGTGGAGCAGGCTGAGAGGCCTGATATTATTTTTTCCCTACATAACTGAATCAAACATCTACTATTCCCTCAGAAGTTTTTGCAACCAAACTATATTCAGTTAGGTTGGTTCTGTTACAGTAAATAGCCTAATAGAGCAAGTATAATTAAAAGTCTGTCATTAACACTTTAAGATAACATGTTAAGCTGTGCTATCCTGATCGACTGTTGAAGACAACTTTTGGGGACCCTGTTTTAATGAGCAATATTTTTTCCAACAGTAAAATTTAAAACATTCCTGCCCTGCATTTCTTTGTTTTATGAAGTGATGCAAATGTGTACCGTAAACCACGTTGGGGGGGGAAAACCAAACAAAAACCAGTAACATAAAATTTCATTGTGGAGGCAGGAATGATGGGAGATGAACAGGACAGAGGAACACAGGATTTTATACTGGCAAAGCAAGTTCAAGAAAATGTGTCAAAGCATCCTGGACCACAAAGATATTTTTCTGAATTTAGACAGTGAACATGTATAGGGGCATATGCAGAAAAATTCAATCAACAAAAGATAGATTTTCAAAGTGACTTTAAACTACAGCTTTGTTGAGAGTAAGAGTGACAATTTAGCATAAAAAGTTCTAATGCTGATTAAAAACTAATCTGGATGTTTTCAGAATTAGCTGTCTAAATTTGAACTAATTCTCATGCAAAAGGAAAAAAAGAAAAAATGTTTTTAAAAGTAGTTGGTTTTGACATTAAGAACTAGTCATGTAGTCTTAACTTTATCTTGGTTTTGGTTTTTTGGTTTTTTTCCTAATAGGTAAAATGAAAGGACTTGCATTTGTTCAGGATCCTGATGGCTACTGGATTGAAATTTTGAATCCTAACCACATGGTGACTCTCACTTAGTTCTAATGAAATATATTATGTAGGAGATGCCCACTTTCAGTCCCCTGGAGAAAATCTGTAACAGTGTTTGTGAAATTCTCGCTTAATGGAGAAGAATCAGTCGCATTCAGAGTCTCCTCTAAAACTATCCCCTGGGACCTCACTGTACTTGAATTCCTTTTTTCTTGTCTTGTGATACCACTGCAATTTGTTTCCAGTTAGGAATATTTAACCATTTTTTGGAAGAGCGCCTACGCAGATTCTCCTCTTGAACAGTGTTTATGTTAATATTTCACTAAACACTGTCAAAAGATAGGTGACCAGAAATTCACTGCATCTCACTAACAACAACAAAAAATCCTGTGTTACTACTGATGAGCTTTAATAAGGAGCAAAAAAAACCACTTCAGAATATTTTTTTAATGAAGTCAGAAGATCCTGAAGGCTTCATGCCCTATCTTGTATCCTAGAAAATAAAATGTTAGACTAACTTTGACTTGAGTAGTAACATGTTAATGAAAGTCCTAAGCTTACTTATATTATGCCAGGCAAAACTCTTCAAGGAGCAGCCTTAAACAGCCTTGCCTGGAACAAGAAGCTTTGTGGAGGCAATAAATCAGTCCAACAGAAGGAATTCAGTCTTTCAGCTTCTGGCTGCTGATTGACAGCCAAGATAAGAGGTCTCAT
Source organism: Harpia harpyja (assembly GCF_026419915.1). Taxonomy (NCBI): domain Eukaryota; kingdom Metazoa; phylum Chordata; class Aves; order Accipitriformes; family Accipitridae; genus Harpia; species Harpia harpyja. The sequence continues at coordinate 23,479,970 of NC_068952.1, forward strand.
AGTTGCTAACTCACAGTGATCCTTCTTGTCTCTTCCAACACTAGAAAGAACTTGCTTGTAATTTTTGTTTCAGTGAAAGTCTGGGACTATAAAATGCTCTGTACATTCTGCATTAGGAAATTAATGAAAAAGAGTATCTGAAACAACAGTTTCCTGCTAGTAGACATTTTGATCTGCCCTGTCAAAATGAGTGATGGTTACTGAAACGATACCTGTCAACAGCAGGAAAACATGTAGCATTTACATATGTTACACAAATTACTTGGTTTTGTGCTGTTGCAGCTGTTACGAATGGTGTAAACCATGTCAAGTTTTGAAATCCTGTTGTTCCTTCCAGCAAGGAAAGAAACTCTCTGCGCTGTCTTACTGTGGTTCAAGTAGGACTTAACTCCTACTAAGTCTTCAGTTATGTGACTATTGAATAGTGTAATGGCATTGCAATTGACTTCCAAATAAAGCATTGGTGAAAACTACAAAATAACCTTAAAGCAGTATGACCTGTTGCTTTGCTAATTGTTGAATCCTAGGTAACTGAAAGGGTATTTGTTTTGGTTCATGGATTCTTCTTTGGTAACAAATCTGGTGGTAAAAGAATATGAATTGGGAATACAGTAGTGAAGAAGGTAACTGTGTGACTTGGTCAACAGGATGTTTTAGTAACTTAGTGATAATGTACAGAGTTAATAATAACTGTCAATAACTCTCTGGCTTGTAAGTTAAAACAGAAATGTAGAAAGTACTGCATTTGATTTCTGCTATGCTAATGTAGATGTTAATGATTTAAATGCTAAGTGTTGCTGTCCTATCTCCTTATCCGAAAAACCCTTAATTCTGTCTGCCTTAACAAGATAGCATATATAAACTCAGTGATTTTACAGAGCTCCACATGAAAAATCTTTCATAAAACTTAATCAAAGATATTTTGTTTACCCTTGGAAATGAGTAAAATAGATTATATGCTTCATCTGAGCCTTAGGTGTTGGAAAAAAGAATGTGAAAACTATTGCTCTGCTTAATAGCCCCTACGGATGTGCAAGCAATCATAAATTCATCGGAAGGTAGACACAGTAACTCAAAAAATAATCTTTTTTCATTTTTCTGTTTGTTACATGAAACAACCCTGATATTTTAATTTGTCATTTGTATGATATTTTCTGGCTAGTATCTACAGATACTGGTCTTTAGGTGGTGCCTTATCAGTGTCATTCATATACAATAGATTCTTTCCCTTCTTGAGTTATTTGTCAAGTTGCCTTTTTTTCTGCAACAATAAACACTATTGGTTCATGGTTGCATCCTCTATTTCTGCTTTCCTATACTTCCAGAACTAATACCTAGCCTGTTCCGTGTCTTGTTCCTTGTGCGGTTGATTATTCTCCTGCATGTTAGGCCATTTTGATAGGGATAATATAGTTAGAACTGTTTGGAGTGAGATCTCGAGTTAAGTGAGCTCTCTTAATAGCCGTCACCACATGATCTCACAGTCTTCTTCCTCCCAGACGTGGGGCTTTTGACATTGCACCCCCTGCCCAAAGCAGGCTAATTCAGCTTAATAAAGTGGCAATGATTTTCTTGAATGCTGAGTTAGTTTTATGGCAAGTTTATTAACCAGAAATAAGGAGCCAGTTCAAGGCTCCTTCATTTCCTGAATGAGTAAATAATGCTGTTTGTTTTAGCAGAAGGCTTGGCTCAGCTGGCTCATGAAACCTAACCCTACTTTAAAAAAAGGTACACAATATTGTAGAATACCTCACAGCAGCAATTAAGAGAACTCTTAATTTGAAGACTATGGTAGTGTAACTTAGTACAGTATCTTCTGAAGTTAGTAGGGTGAGAATAGTGCCAAGAAGCATGAGAGCTACAGCAATGAGACAAAGCACTCGATTGCAGCTTACATAGGTTGTGATGGCTAAACTGTGTTTTTCATACACATCCCTTCTGCTGTTGGTGTTCTGAAATAGGAACTTAAAATGAAGTAAAACTCAACTGAAGCACAAGTGCTAACTGCAGTTTCATTACCATTCAGAATCTCTCATTAGATGGTGCGAGTAGAAAAATTTAGGCTAATGGTAGTCTAAGTGAAGTTGTCTAGAAGTAGGTTTTATTTCAGTCAATACAGGTGTATCACCTAAAGCTTTATGACCAAGGTGTTGGCAAGGAAAATCTCAATATTTTACAAGCGTGTGACTTAATGGTTCATATTTTACCAACATACAGTGTTTCATTCAGACTTGTTTCACTGCACTTCAAAGTACAGGTGTGACTGGAAAAGCTATTGACCCAATTGTATGGAATCCAGTAATTAAAACTGGGATAGTTCGTTCATCAGATGAGTAAGTCAAAGGGAGTGCATGTGTAGTTCAGTAGATAACTGCACGAGGAGGAGCAGGCTATGCTGAAGGTTCTCTGCTTAGTACTCAAATAAAAGTCTATGCATGTTTGCTAAATTTGGAATGACCCTTGGGTTTTTTTAATGTGCTTGACAAAGTGTAGACAATGGGATGGATGATGAGGTCATACAGAGGAAACTAGTAAAAAAACCACTAGCATCTACAAACTTGTTACAGCAGTATCATGAAGTGGGCAAGGTTTTTTTTTTTACAAAAAAAGTTACTGCTACTTGCCATACTGAGAACTAATTAAAACCAGTGTTCTCAGTTAGGAAATCCAAGAATAAACTACTGAAGAAAAACACCTAATTATGATTCTTCTAGCCAGCAACAGATGTCAAAGATCTTAGTTCTAAACATTTTTGAAATTATTTAATGTTCTCACTGATGACAGATGATGCTATTTTTATTTCTTCTAAGGCAACACTTCTTTTCTGCTAAATAAAGCATGGAATTAAATAGCATGTAGTGCTTTGCCACTTGCAGGGCCTAAATTTAGCTTCATGCAGTACAGCAGTAATTAATCTAGTGGTCACATAGAGACAAGCCCACGTTCTTCTCCTGACAGACAGGAGGAGGTTCTCGTTGCTCAGGGAAGCGGAATACGTACCGACTGGCAACGGGTTGGCCAGCACACCCTTACGCTTCAACAAAGGAAAGGTGTGCTGTGAATGCGGCCGAGTAACAGCGGATGAGAACGACAGGGAAGGTTAAACCTCAGCTGCTGTTTAGTGAGGGCTGGGCATTGAAGCGTCCCCGCGGCCTGAACGAGCGGCTGGTTTCTGCCAAATGGGGGTATCCGCGGGCGGGCTGGCTGTTGCCCGCAAGCAGGAGGACGCAGCCGGGAAGGTCCCGGCAACCCTACCTGGGACACTCCCGTAGGGAAGTTAAAAATTCCAGTCGCCCCAAGCCTCGCAGCTCGCCTGAGCCGGGACAGCGGCAGCGCGACCCGTCCCCCCCCGCGGGGGCCGAGCCCCGACCGTTCTTCCCCCGGCCCGGCGGGTGCCGCTCTGCTACCGGCCGCCTCCGCTCTATGGCCGGAAGAGGAAATCAGGCGCCGCGCGAACGGCACTACGGAGGCCGAAGCGAGCTCACGGCGCCACGGGGACCCGCTCCCGCGCTGTTCCCGAGGGTGATTGCCTACGTCAACACGCAGGAGGACGGCTGCTGTTGCTAAGTGACGTCAGCGCGCCCGTTGACGTAGCGGCGGTGGCGGCGGGGCAGGGGGTGGAGGCCTTGTCGTCGTCGGAGCCGGTGAGTGCCGGGGAGGGTTGCGGTCAGGTGGCGGCGGTCGCGTCTCCCCCGCCCCACCGCGGAGCGGGTTCGTGACGACCGGGCGGCGGTGGCGGCTCCCGAGGCCTCCCCCACTGTGGGCTCCGGCCCCTTGGCGGGCCGCCGCCGGTGGCTCCCACCGGGTGCAGACAGGTCGACCCGGGAGCGGGCCGAGGAGGCGGTGGCGCCGCCGCGGGGAGCGCGGGCCGCCCGCGGGGAGCAACCGGGCGCGTCAGGCGATGGAGGGATTCTGGCTCTGAAGCGCCTTTTCGCGGAGGCGAGGGAGGGGGGCGGCCGAGCGGGCGGGGGTCGCCTCCCCGGCGCCTGCCGGCTTAGAATGCGGCTCCCGGTGAGGCGGCGGCCCGGGCTTCCCCGGGCGCGACCTTGGGCGGGTCGGTGGCTCTGGGCCGCCCGCTCTCCGTGGGTGTGATGCGCCTGCTTCACCTGCCTGCCCGCCCCTCTGCCTGCCTGCCCCTGCGCTTCGCAAGACCCTGCCGTGGCTTTTTTTTTTTTTTCTTTTAATTTATTTTTTTATTAGTTCAGTATTTTGACTCTTTGGTAGTACACAGAATATTTTCACGGGTTCTTCTGGCATCTTAGTACTTAACTACTCTTGCAAGTTATGCCCTGCTGTGATTCATTGAAATTACTTTTGACTTGGAAGAAGCTGTCATATTACCAGACTTTAAAAAAAAAACCCAACAACTTGATGGTAACTTGTTAGCAATCTGCCTGTAATCTTGCATGCCCAGTAATGCTCTTTGCTCACGTTATTTTTAAAGCACAGCACACAGACCCCCTCCCAAAGCCCTGTGCTGGGATCACTTAATTTTTTATGTGTTTTAAGGTTTAATTTGAGCCTACTCAGCAGTGCAGGTGTATGTGGTGTGTCTTCTGTTACAAATCTGTAAATCAGGTGCTTGAAGTATACTGTTCTGTTGGGGTCTGTTCACCCGTATTTATCTAAAAAAAGAAAAACCACAAGAATTTTCATAAATGGCTTTTGAATATATTTTGATAATACAAGCCAATCTGATAACATGCATAACTTGTAGGAACAAATATTTACAAATATTTACGTGTTATTCCCCAAAACCAGGAGATCTTCTTTGTCAAATGCCTGTTTTCGATTTGCTGGATTAAGGTGTGATTACTTTCCAGTTCATGAGACTACCTAAAAATATTTTTTCTTCCTTCTCCTCCCTCGGTCCTTTAAACATATACTCTAAAGAAGATTAGAGTGTCTCTTATGAGAGAATTCATAGATCAAGGTATCGTCTGTTTAGCAAATTAAATACAGTTTATTTTTCCTGCTGGCAGGTATGATGGGAAGAATAACAATAATTTATACTTGTTGAGAGAGGCTCATTACGTTGGTTATGTTTTTAACAAATAAAGCCTCTGTATTTCTTCACCCTACAGTTTTGTTTTGTTTTCCTGTTTGTAAAATTAAAGGCTTGCACAGGAGAAAGGTCTGCAACTCGCTTAAGTATCGTAAAAAAACCAACCACCAAAACACAAACAAAACCCCCAAAACCTTTAGCTAGGCAGGAACACTTAAGAGAACTTTGGATGTGTAGGGAATAAAATGTGTGTGATACAGTTTGTACAGACCTGGTTTAACTGGGACACTCATGTGGGAGAATGGTGTTCTCAGGGACATTAATGCTGTACGAAGAATGTCAGGATGAAGTTTTTGTGGCTTATAATGAACAAATGAATATGTTAGCATCTGTTTTGATGGTCGAAAAAATGAATGGTCAAAATTAAATGATGATGACGCAAAAAAAAAAATTCTAATGCTATGTTCTAACACTATTAGAAGTTTTCCCATAGAGTGGAGGGATTTTTTAAGGGTTTTTTTCCACAAAAATTTTAACTGAGGAATATGCATCTCACTCACTTTTGCTATAGGCTACATGCCCCCAGTTTCTGATGGTATATATTTCATGCATTGTTTCAGGAAATGGTACAGTTGTTGTTGTGTAGCTGGATGTTGCTGAATAGCATTTCTATGAGCTTGCTGTTCAATCCGTCTGTTGTACAGAATGGCGAAGAACCCTAATTTTCAGGAAGTTGGTCATCTGCCTACGGGCTACGTCCACTGTAGATCTTCAGACAGCTTTACTGGTGAGCGGACCAATGTATTTTCTTGATATTTTAATTTAAGGGTTTAGTTGTATGCCATTTTAACCAGGTTGTATTGAGCGCATTAATACCTATTTTAGATGTGTGTTAATAAATAATCTGTACTTAGTATATTTTTCTTTGTACCTAGCTAAATTTATTCCTGCTCTTCTATCAGATGAGTACGTCTCTGAGCAGAGCATAAAACAGTACTTAAGTAATGGAATGTGTTTACAGATGAGCAGTGCATAAGTTCCCATATCCTTTAAGTCAAAACATTTTGGTACTAAATTGTTGTTTAGAATGCAGTCATTGAATGGTGTGGTTATTTACCATTAACCAGAGTTAACATCTGCTTTTCTTTTAATCCTTTCACAACAGAAGGGTTGGAGATGAGACTTAAAATTTCCGTGAATTTCATTTACTTGATCCTTCATATTCTATATCCATAAATTCATACTGCATTATGTTATTATTATGGATACTAAGTATCAGAACATGTTTGGTTTTGGTTTTTTTCCTTTCTGTTATGATTTTACTCACAGTCAACTTAGTTATTGTTATTCAGAAGTACAAAGGAGCTTCCATAGCAAGGGTTCTGACAGAATCAAAGTCTTTACTTGGGTTATATTCTATGTATGTTGAACTATTTACTAAAAATTCCTATTTCCTGAGATGTTAGCTTATTGTACCAGAACTTATGAGAACAAAATATTTTTGTATAAAAAGATGTGTATATCCATTAAAAAAACCAAGCTGTATGATTTGAAACAATGGTATGTTTGTACAGTAGCCTTATTGTCACACCTACCGTGTTCTGTGAGTCTATGGTAATAGAAATTGTAATGAAAGTAATATTTTGCTGGAATTTATTTAAAGCATAGCAAAATATTTTATCAAGTAATAAATTTACAAAAAATTGAAATACTGCTCAAATCCCTTCCAATCAACTGAGAACCAATTTCTGCTTCTAGATAAAATAGCAGTGTAAGAGAATTATATTTAAGAAAATGCCCTTTGTGTAATTCTGACAAAATCTTTATTATCTTGCTAGGTACAAACTAGATGATGAAGGAATTAAGTGCTTCAAGGGTACAAAATTATTTGCTCAGTGTTTATAATCTAGACTGTTTAAAATAAACTTCTTAATCCTAGCAATAGTCTGTTTACTTGCATTTATTTCTAAAGTTTCAATAGGGTTATCAGTTATGTAAACATTTTTCACTCATTTTATGTAAAGGTATTTCCAAATTATTTGTGAACAATTTCTTAAATTCCTCCTTCTGTGCCTAGTATAAAAACAATTCTTACATGTTTCATTGAAACCGCACTGCTTTTCAGAGGACTCTTTAGTGATAGCCCAAATGAGGGGGGGAAGTGCCTGAGTACCGGTGTTTATTTTAGCTGTGGTTTGAGAGTTGTTTAGTAAAGATGTCATTGGGATTTTGCTGTTGTTGCTGTATTTTCTAGATCACGTTTTTGTATGCTGTAACATGTTACAGATTACTTAGTAAAAAGAAATATAGCAAGCTGAAAACTGGGATTTTTGTTGTTGTTTTTCTAGCCATGACACACATTGTGTAATATTGCATGCTGCCTTATGTAATGAATAGTAGGCTGCATTTTTCTCACATGCTTGAAGATGGCCACAAAGAAGCATGTCTTCGAATGGGGTCTTAGACAGAAGTGATTTGCAGGCCTTCTGACTTAACAGATGCCTTTTGAGGTTGTTGCAGTTTTAATGGTGCCTCAAACTCACTGAGAAGACTTTTGTCGTCTTTATTTCTGTGGCATGAGCAAAGCTGCTGCAGCAGCTGACTCCTGAAGCAGTTAATTAGCTCTGAATACCTCCTGGAAATAGGTTCTGGTGCTGGCAAGAGACTCATAAATGGCTTGGCCTTTTATTCTGAAGTTGGTTAGGTGTTCTTCTTTGACTGCCAGGAAGACTAAACACCTGTATTCTCTGAAAGGGGTGATGTTGTTTTATGACAGAAGATGCCAGAGGGATCTTCAGGAAGGGTTTTGCCAAGCTCCTGGCAGCATCCGTCTTTTTTTATCATAAGTAATATTTTGAGTTGCAACTAGAAAAATACAGGTTTAGCTGTACAGGGAAGTTGTGAGCTCATAGTAACTTGCCACAACTAAAGCAGTATATTATGTTTTACTTCCTCAAACAAGAAATGTGCAGATCACTTCAAGGCTTGACTGAATTCGTACCATTAATTAATCCAGTCTGGGAAGATCTGAAATCATGTATTACTAGGTTCTATATTTTGAAGGCAGGACTGCTCTCACTGAGCTGCTTTATATGGAAAATCCTCAATACAGGTGAAACTTGCATTGAAAGTGCATTGTAGTAAACAAATAAATGAGTTTGGGTGTTCTTCAATATACTAGTGTTACCCACAGAAAGCATATAAGGCATATACATAGTTTCATACAGTTGCCAGTTTCCAACACCTTGTGTCATTCAAGCATTTGAAAGGCTTCTCACCCAGAGGCTTGTAGCCATCGTTCGAGTCCTGTATTCCCTGTGATCAGCATGTTCTTGGTTGACAATCTAGAGTAGTACATTTTACCAGCAATTCGGAGAGCATTGAACATCAAAACAAATTTGTCTTGCAGTTTACGCACAGGGATTTCTAAATTTCTACTTTCATTGCTTGCTGTAGTTCAGGGTCTTGATGTTCATAAGGACTGGCATCATTGGCTTATTAGCAAGTGTCCCCAGTTCAGACTTTGCCCTCTTCTATGCGCTGATTCTTGTACAGAGAATTCATGTATAGAGGCTTATGTACCCTTGAGAGGAAAGTGTGTTTTTGATTTTATTTATTTATTTAACCTGACATGGAAACAGTTTTCCCTTGAACTTTTCACCCTCTTGGCACATGACAACATCCACAGCTACTGGAAGCAAAGTTAGTGTGCAGCTGATGGCATTCCTTTATCTTTGCCACTATTACAGTCTCTCAGTTTTATGCAGACAATACCTGCTCTTATTTTTTTAGAGATAAGAATGGATGAAGGAAATGGAGAAATAGAATGTAGAAAAAATGGAATTAAAAATAGATTTTTAAAACCAAAATGTTCCTGTGCTTGTACATGTATGAAGTATCATAAATGAACTTCCCTAATCCATCAAAATCAGAACTAGCAGAAGAGAGATAGTACAGAGTTGTTTAATAATGTGCATGTAGCTCGCACGTAGTTGCATTGCCTGACTATTGTGAATGAAGATCAACAACAGCAATTATAGACTTGTAAGGTACAGAAGTCTTGAAGTATTGAGACTTGAGATTTGCAGCTGAGTAACAATGCATCCTTTTGTTTACTCCTTTGGTGTAATAAAAGGTTTTCTATTTTGAGGGTATTTCAATTTTACTATTGTCTATAAACTCTCAAACAATTATGTTGTGATAAATATTATTGCTAGTATAAATAGATGCAACTGGACTGATGTGAGCTAAGTTAATCTTGTGTGTTACAAAGTAAATGTTACTGGAAGTGTATGTTGCATAAATCTGTTCAGTGCAGAGTTGTCTTACCTAATTGTAAATTAACCAGTGCAAATGGGAGAAACAGTCTGTTACTTTGAAAAACCATAAAAATTCATTTACTCTCATGTCAGGATAGAAGAATGACTGTACAGTATTCTGTGTTCCCATGGTTAGGCTGCCTCTGGTATCTCGGCCAGTATTCCTGTTTCCATGCTGTAACGGCTACATGGGCACACAGCTTCTAATTCAAGTAGCAGAGGCAGCCTGAGGAAAGCTGGGATTTTGTTCCCTTTTGTGCTGTGATCTGTATTATCAATTTAGCATGCTGTATTTTTCTCAAATCTTATTTTCTGTTCCTATCACTTTTTCTAGTTTAGTTTAAAGTTCTTTGGGACTGTGTTTCTACTGTATCTTGATTTTGGGTTAAAAATTTCCAGGTGTTACATAATACTTAACCCCATGTGCGTGTGTTTTGTTTTCTTTTTGGGGGTAGAAATGACTGGAAACAGATGCATATCTTCTTCTAATACTTTAAAAATATAGCTTAAAAATACATTCGTGTCATGAATATTTCACTTGAAAGATTGTGCTAGCTGGGTGTTAGCTGTGTGCAGGGTATGGCCTCATCTTTTTCCTGCTTCTTGTGGTACACCATGTTTCTTCAGCACTAAGTATGTGCCCATTTTGAAAAGTGGCTAGCCTAAATTCTCCTGTGGATGCTCTTGCCTCTGAGACTACAGAAAGCCTCCGTTGCTGAGATAAACCAAAATCAACCAAACTAAAACCTCTTGTGAATTAAAAAGTAACAAAATAATTCCATAGAAGATATGATTAATGCATTAGTCTGTATTGTACATTAGTGGACAGTTTCACACTTTTATGACTGAGAGGTATTAGGGGGTTTATTTTCTTACATATATGAGGGAACACGAACGTGTCAAGAAAACTGAGTGGAAAGGGTATCAAAATTGAATTGTACATTGTAATGTTTTGCTCTTTGACAGACTGTCTGTTATTTATTAAAAGTTATCCTAATTGTGTATTTTCTACCATTTCTGGAAAGTTGATTGGAATTCTGCAAAAACACTGATGGCTTTACTCATTACTGATTTTAGTAGAGACTTGGGAGTAAGACTATGCTTAATTGGTCAAATTATTTATTTCTTTATAATTTATGTGCCTTTTAATCCAGATAAAATTGCTTTCTAAATGGTAACTTTAATTAAAATTGTTTAATTTTTAATTCCTTTTGTTGGAAGCTTTTTATTTTAAGTAAATGGATTGACAGAACAACAAGGTGATGGAATTCTCTGAAATATTTTGTCGGCTAGAATTGTTGGTGCAAACTACATCAAGTCCTGTTGTAAATGAACTTTAATAGAAAACCTCTTGGCTTCATTTTTCTTGTAATATATGGCAACTTACACTAGTCACTTTTTTTGTAATCGCAGCTTGATCTTTGCCATTTTTTAATATTTGTGCCATTTATAATACTGGTTGTTTTATTTTTCCCTTTAGGCTACCAATATCACCATCCCTCCAAGATGAGTAACAGCCATCCACTTCGTCCTTACACAGCTGTGGGTGAGATTGACCACGTTCACATTCTGTCAGAGCATATTGGTGCTCTAATGAATGGGGAAGAATATAGTGACGTTACCTTTATTGTAGAAAAGAAACGTTTTCCGGCACACAGAGTGATCCTGGCTGCTAGGTGCCATTATTTCAGGTGAAGTAGAGGTTTTTTGTCAGACTCACAGGAAATTTTCATGCAGATAAGATAAATAGTGTTTCTCTATGAACTTCTCAGGGTGTAATCATCTGTCCATTGAGTGTGACCTTTTCTGTGTGAGTGTTTCCCAGCACATCATTGTGTCCAAATATAAAAAGATAAATACCATGTCATGATGTTATTCTATTGACCTTCATTAACTTGGATTTTGAAGGTTGTTTCACAAATTCAAGAGAAAGATAACTTCAGAACAGAAAAGTTCTGCTGTAAAATCGTTTTGATTTCTCAGAGTATGGATGGTGTGCTTCTATGGAATATACTCAATTAGAAAGTTTAATTTTGATGTGTTGGAATTGAGTATTTAAAGAGGTCTGGCTGGTACAGGTTAGGATATATATTTTAAAACTAGCAATAATACTAATCCAGCTTTTTTTAAGAGCTGGTCATTTTTCACTCTAAACGTAATTAATAGAACTTCCTGATAATCTTCTTCCAGTTAATTTTGTCAGAGGGATAAACTAATAGCTAAACTAAAATGTGAATGCAAATTGTGTTCAAACTGTCTATCATATTTTAAAAAATAATTGTAAGTACTTTGATTTTTCTCAAGATTCAGGATTTCATTGGAGTTGCCATGTGCTGGATTTAGAGTAAGCAATAGAGGATCAAGAATCCCAAGATTTGCTAATCTGCCAGTGCTAATATTGTGGCAAACTGTTTGTTTCACTTGCTTTCTGAAAATTTTTCATTTTTTTTCTTTCTCACAGATAGCACTATATTTAAAAAAAAAAAAAAGGAAGGTATGAAATCATATCTTAATTTCTGCTTTGCAAGCTGTTGTTCAAAGTGGAGATGGAGCAGTTGTTGTGTAGGACAAAACCACGATGCATTAGAATATTATTCTTGTGCAGCTGCTTTCAGAGCAGAGCTGCACTTTAAATGCCAAGTAGAAGGGTTTTTCTTCTGTAGATTCTTAAACCATATCCCCTTTGTATTCCCCTTGCTGTAGATAGTCATTTATTCCTTTCTGTTTCTACTTTCTGCCTGGTTTTTATCAGCATATAAATTTCTCAAATTTTGTCTTCCTTATAGAGCATTATTGTATGGCGGAATGAGAGAATCTCAGCCTGAAGCAGAAATTCCTCTTCAGGACACCACTGCAGAAGCATTTACCATGCTGTTGAAATATATTTACACTGGTCGTGCTACACTACGAGATGAGAAAGAGGAGGTTCTCCTAGACTTCCTAAGCCTAGCACATAAATATGGGTTCCCAGAACTGGAGGATTCCACGTCTGAGTATCTTTGCACAATACTTAATATTCAGAATGTCTGTATGACATTTGATGTTGCCAGTCTTTATTCCCTTCCCAAATTAACTTGTATGTGCTGTATGTTCATGGATAGAAATGCCCAAGAGGTGCTCTCCAGTGAAGGCTTCCTATCACTTTCTAAGGTATATCTTTTGTTTGCACTTTTTTACCCAGGAATGTTAATTTTAATCTGTATACAACTTCATGATAAATTATGAGTTTATATGTTAATTAACAGGTATAATTTTATATTAGTGAAACTGTGACAGTTGGAAGTGTTCAAGCCAAGCTGAACTGAAAATCCTGGTGATCTATTCTGAATTTTTTAGGTATTTAACTTTGACCAGTCAGTATAGCTAAATATAGTAAATCTGATGGAGTGTTCTAAAAGGTGGGAGCAGGCAACCTAATCTTAATTTGTCTTTTTTCATCTGTTCTTGAAATAATATAATTTTGCTTCTGAATGCTCCGCAGGGGATAGAAAGTAAAGATTTGAAGATAGCAGAAGATACTCCATTCTATTAATTTCTTGATATATGCTGCCTCAGTGATGGGTGATTTTCTACTGTGTAAGCTAAAGCATTCTGGAGTTCACTGTGATTTGTATTGCTGATTGTCATCATGTTCTGAAATTGCATAATAATGGTGGTGTTGTAGGGTGGTTTGGGTTTTTTGTGTGTTGGTTTTGTTATTGTTGTTAGCTGCATAAATATTTGTGCCTGAGTCAGGCTGTTCTATGATGTATAAATTTTCCACTTACTCTGCAGTGGTCTTTGAGCTGGACATAATAATGATAGAGTATTTTCAAGTGGTGTTCATATGAAGCAGCAGAGCATCTTGAATGAATGATAGTTTAATTATTATTTTTTTTTAAAGTGTTTTTAGTGGAAAAGCTGTGATGGGTCTATTCCTTCAATAAGTGCAAGATACTCTGCTCCGTGGACTAACTTACTAGTTATGTAGGGGAAAAAAAAATGTTTTTTTCTCTCTACTGTCCTCTGTCATGCAGTTTGTTAAGTCTGAGCTCTGAGAGCATATTATCAATAAAGAAATCAGCAAATGTAATTCATATGGAAGAGCATACTCTATGAAATCTTTGGCATAACCAGTCCTGGCATATATGAGAGATTTATCCTTTTCTTAGGCAAACTCCTAATTATTCTGGTAGCTAAGTGAAAATCAAAAAGCTGTTCAGTTCTTTTTGTTCTCATTTTGCAGTCAGTGGGTTTTCTGCATGAATAAGAACCACTGAAGTTTTTACCTGCTGATTCTAAGTTGGTACCAAAAGAGAGAGAGAAAGGGGGGGGCGGGGGGGGGGGGAGTAGTGGAAATGCCAAGTAGTTAGAAATGGTTTAAAAAGGTGATTCCAAGCCACACTTTATTTTTTGCATCAGTGTTCTTATACCAACCTAAGTTTAAAGGAATGCTTTGAACTATACTACCAAATCCCCAGATCACTTCTTATATTCCAAAGTAAATTTGAAGTGGTAACTGGGAATAGTTCACATTTCAGTTCTGACTTACTTCTCCTAGTGGGTTTGTAATATTACCTATTATTTACATGATGGATTCTATAATTCTTGCATAAGTAACTAAAACTGCAGTTTCAGGTAGTCACTCCTTTGGAGATTATTTTTACTAACTACAAGTTAGAATACCCATTAATTTTTGCCTTATTTTAATTTCCTTTTTTTTTTCCCTTTAATTTTATTTCTGTTTATTTGGGGTTTATTTTGTTTATTTTTCTTTTCCAGGCTGCTCTTCTAAGTATTGTACTGAGGGACTCATTCGCAGCTCCTGAGAAGGACATTTTCCAAGCTTTGATGAATTGGTGTAAACATAACCCCAAGGAAAACCATGCTGAAATCATGCAAGCAGTACGTTTGCCACTAATGAGTCTAACAGAACTACTAAATGTTGTAAGACCTTCAGGATTGTTGTCACCTGATGCCATCCTAGATGCCATTAAGATTCGTTCTGAGAGTCGGGACATGGACCTCAACTACAGGGGCATGTTAAGTAAGCGTCAGGTTTTCTGTTTGTTTTTTTTCTCGTTTAGTGACTATAGTTGCCTGGAGGATATGGTTAATCTGTGCTTTGAGTTTTTATCTATTATTATGTGTTTTAATAGGCTTACATATGAAATATCTTGTTATGTGCTGTTCTTGCCATTTCTATTCCTGAAATAATATTAGTAAACATATTTTCTTGCTTTGTATCTCAGATATTGCGCAAACATTAATGTTGTAATAAGAGCATATTGTCCTAGAGAAAGTGCTGGTTTAACAGAAAAACTTTTGCAAAAACATTAAAAATAAAAACTGCGGAATATATGAGTTTTAAATGGTTTTATGTTGATGGCGACTTGTTTTCTGCTTCATGAAGATTTTCATACTTTCTTCACTACTTTTGATTTTTCTCTTACTCTTTACATGCTTGCCCAAATAGTATAAACGAGTCTTCCAAAATTGTATTAATGGAAGCCTAAAAAGTGTGAGAAGTGTTTTGTTTGACTTCTGTTTGTCTGTGCTCTCTGTTAATTCAACAAGAATATCTAACACCGAGCTTTAGAAAGATATTGTTAGTTTGCTAACTAACGTGTGATTTATGGAGTATTTGCCCCACAGCAAAGAATAAAGTTAAATGTTCTTTGAGAGCTTGCGCTGTAGGCTGTCAGTCATGCATAATGAGCCCTGAAAATAACTGCTTTCTCAGAACTGCATCTCTGCTTTGTTCTCTCTCAGAAGTTACAGATATTAATATTTAAATGTATGAGTTTAATAGTAGGATAGTGTAAAAGTCTTGTCATGCAAGGCATTCTTTTGACAGTGTAGCAGATAAATTTGAAAAAGTTAAATGGTATTTTCTGACTTCTTTTTCTGCATATTTATGTCTCAAAAATAATATGCTCCTAATCTCAAAACTTCTAGCTTTGTCAAAATCTTGTCAAAAGCAAAAATGTTTTTGGAGAACTGAATTTCTGTGTTGTTTTAGTACTAGTTCAGGCTCTTGGGACTCCTTCTGTGGAAACATTGACAACCACTTACAATTTCATGATTGGGCATTTGATGTCTTTATGTAGTAGTACTACAATACAGTTAAAATTTTGCCACTTCAAATTCTGTTCTTTCGATGTTAAACTTAACACCCTGTTAAAATTCATACTTCTGTTGCCAACCTGCCTGAAGAGTACGGGGCAGCTTTTCATCATTTAGCTTTCAGATCATGTTTTCTAGGGTCTCTCTCAAACCAGACTGTTAAAAATGTCTTTTTAACAGGATGGTTCTTCAATATATTGTTTCGTAGTTGGAGTTAGGGATCATTATCCCCAGTTATCTTGATGGAAGATCTATTCCTAGGACATAACAGGTTTATTATTGTGAAATGCTGGCATAAAAAAACTTGCTTTACCATGTTGGTTCAAAGCCCAAGTAGCCAACAGTTTCCCATTTCACTCAGGTTCGTTTAGCTTTGCAGAGTACTGGAAGCTTGTGTAGCTATCAAAATAGCTTGTATAGCTATACCACTCTATATACCATTCTGCAAATTCATAATGCATCCACATCTTGAACATTTTATGTGACTTATAGTTTCCTTCCACTTAAAAACAAACAAACAAACAGTTGAAATTGGAACAAAAAAATAGGAAAGAAAGGGCAAGAGTATTATTAGAGGTATAGTGAGAGGCTGATCACAAGGAGAGACTAAATAGACCAAAACTTTAAAACCAGAAGGAACGTGATGATTGAATGAGGAAGGTGCAATAGAATTCTGTAAAATCAGAAGGGGACTGAGAACTTAGATACTACGTACTAGTACGTTTTCATTCCTTATTATTACTGTAAAAGACCTAGGGGGCATCAAATGAAATGGAAGAAGCAACATTTCTAAAATGCCTCTCTTCTTGTACTTTTTTTTTTTTCTTCCTTAAGCATGTGTTTGTGACCAAGAAAGGATACTGGCAATAAATCTTTGTTCTGACCTAGTACAGTTGACGTTCAGAACATCTAATTTGCGGTATAAGACTGTAAAAGTTAAGCAATTATTTCCTTTTCTTCTTAGTACCAGGGGAAAATATTGCAACAATGAAGTATGGAGCGCAGGTTGTAAAAGGAGAGCTGAAGTCTGCTTTGTTAGATGGGGATACTCAGAACTATGACTTGGATCATGGCTTCTCTCGACACCCCATTGATGATGACTGCCGTTCTGGAATTGAAATTAAACTAGGCCAGCCGTCAATAGTCAACCACATACGAATACTCCTGTGGGACAGAGATAGTCGGTAGGTGCCAAGCTGACATAAAAAAAGAAAGGTAGTGCTTTTTGTACTGGTGATAATATATCAGTGCAAAATATTCATTAAATATTTTATAGAAACACCATGATACAGTGTTCGAGATGACAAATTTTGTTTGAAAACACTCTGTTTTTTTAAATGCAGTTTTGGTTACTTACACACCAGACCATATTTTGTGATACTAAGCTACGCCATAATTTTTCAATGTATTTTCTATGTCTTCATTAAACAGTTTATATTGCTAATGAAAGTTTACGTAATTTAAATTGTTTTGTTTTCTATTTGCCACTTAGTTTTCAACTGTTTTTATTTTAGTTAGAAAAACAATATTCTAGTTTTTCTGCAGAAACTGTATTTTTTACATATTTACATTCCAAACATTGAAGGAATGTTTATTCAGATTTTTTCAATATATCAAAAGTGTTAAGAAATAACACACTTTGACAATAATTCAGAGGTAGTAAAATTTGTTTAGAATGTGAATTACCAACTAACTACAGTAGTTATTAGAAGCTGCTTCATGGTGAGACTGGTGAAGTATGAACTGTCACGGATGCCTTAGCCAATTTATGCTGTTACTTTAGATTATTATGGAATGCATGAAAGATCAAATTATGCATATTTGAACAACTGAGTGACTGCTTAAGTAGGAAAATTGCAAGGTTCTCTTTATCTGACAAATTAAATATATTAATTTTATAACTTGCCATGACAAAGATTTTACTATTTAGTAGACAGCTCATACAGATATTCATAAGCAGTTTTCTATTAAAAACAATAAACCAAGCTACTTATACTTTTAACACATTATTACCTTTCTGATAAAAGACTAATTTTATATTACTTCCAGACTAACAGTTTAGAATTGCAAAACAGTTGCATTTTGTTTTCTTAACTAATCCGTGTTATTTTAGAACAGGGTGTACTAATGTTTTATTGATTTTTATTTTTATTTTTTGTAAATTAGAATATTTTTAAACATTACAGTTATTAATAATTCAAAATAATCTGCATTAATTTTTAGCTATTCAGTTGTTTCAAGTAAGTTCTCCTGATTCAGTTCAACCGAAATTTATGCTTCTCCTCTATTCCTTTTGGAGAGATGGAAAAGTAAAACTTTGAAGGTACAAGGAACTGCGTCATACGATATTATACTATTTGTCAGCCAAATTTATAAACCAATCATCAACCAATTTTATAAAATTTGAAAAAGTATTAGAGATATATTAATAATGAGGAGTTCTCTAGCAATTTTTTAGAGAGCTTGTAACTGACAAAATGCCCCTCATCTGCAAGGCATAAATTGGCAGCTGCTGAAACTCAGGGAAAAACCCTTCTCCTTGGGACAACTTACTAAAAAATTATCTGCTGCTTGGTGTCCTATGCCCTTCCTCTGAAGTTTGTAGAACAAGCCATTGTTGCTGGCAGCATATCGGCCAAGATGGACCTTTACTCTAGAGTTTTTTTGTTTTCGTAAAATACTGAGGGTACAGTGATTTAGGATGTGGTTTCTGTGTCATCCTGAATTTTTTGTTTTTCTGCGGAAACTTCGCTATTAGACTTTCTTTTGCTTCTTATTAGGTATAGTACCTGAATTGTCAGCCTTTTCCCCCCCAGTAGCTCAACTGTCTAAGATAAATGGAAAAGGAAGCATTTGGAGTACTTTGTGCAGTTGTGGACTCCTCAGTATAAGATACTGACGTACTGGAGTGAGTTCAGCATGACACCAAGATGATGAGGGCTGGAGAACATGATGTACAAGGAGATGCTGAGAGAACTTGCTGTTTTAAGAGGAGAAGGCTTAGAAGGTGGAACTTATTGCTGTCTTTGCCTATTTAATGAAAGAATATAGAGAATACAGGGCCAGACTCCTCTTACAGCTGTGTGCTGAGAGGGCAAAGAGCAGTGGACACAATCAACACGATAAATTCCTTTTAAATATTACAAAAAGAATTCATAATGGGGTAGTTGCACTTGGGGAGAGTTTGCCCAGAGAGGTTAGGGATATCAGCGCTTGGAGGTATGCAGAACTTTACCAGCTGAGACCTTAAGGAACTTGGTCTAAGATTGTCCTCACTTTGTCTAGAGATCCTTTCCAATCTATATACTTTTTTAGTCTAAGAATTGCCAGCCATTTACCTGCATCTTTCTCATGGGATACATGAATAATGCCTCCAAAAGAGGTGTTTTAGCAACTGTACAAGCTCATGGTGGCTTCTTGTTGAACATCTCTTTAAACTACTCATTCATTTTAAGTGTCCCTGTAAAGCTCTAGTCTATTGGATATCTTTATATAGATAATGTACATTCTTAACAGAACCAAAACCAAACTAAAGGGTGTTTTGCACAAGAGGTGTTATTAACAGATGAATCTTAGATATAGGAATGCTAAGCAGACTAGCTGTCCAAATTACCTTTGTGAAAAACATGCTATCCTTAAGAAAAATAAAAGGCATAGTGTTGTATATGATAATGGAACTGTATTTTTGAGATAATTTTTCTTTGTTTTGTACCGTCAGAAACCAAAAAAATAACATGTTGTATATTGGTTACAAATTTACATTAGACTAGTAATGGAGATGTGAGAATCCCTAAATTCTTGCCACACAGAGGATAGACAGTCAGTAACTTTTGGATCCACCCTGCTCAAACTCTAAAATGCTGGAGCCTAGTTCAGTCACATATGCATAGGTTAGTAATAATAATGTTGCTAAAACGCAGTGTATTTATATGGGTTGTGAATATTACACATCTGGTTGGTGTGAATGTGAAAGCTGATTATGCAATTGACATCTTACAGACTCTGCATTACCTTTCTAAGTGCATAAATTGGTATTAACAGTGTTATCTAACATTTTAAGAATTTTTAAACAATACTACTTTAGACATCTACCCCTCTAAGTCCTCAGCAAAAAATTGGAAATATTAACAAAGGCATTAGTGTTTAACAAAACATGTCTATGTAGAACTCTGGAAGAGCAACTCTTCTTTTAGAAATCAGTGTGAAAGGAGGGTAAGTGCTAACATGGTGCTGTTGAAATGTCTGTGAATATTGCAGACTAGTACATTAAGAGAAAGAAAATATTCTGAAATGTAGATCAGCAAATCGTGAAATATACAAGTGGAGTTTCTACTTCATTCTAAGTATCACTGTTGTAGGTATAATATGGAAATAGCTGTGGCTTTCAAATTTTAGTTTGGGTTTGCTTTCTCCTAACAGCAAACTGTAAGCTAAACATAACTGATAAACAAGAGGAAGACACAGATTCTGTTGGTGACTATTTTTATTTTTTATTTTTGATGGGTAATTTTGGGGTGTGTAAGTAAGTAGTGACAGGCTCAACAATGTATCATAAACAACTGAAAGGGTCAGAAGTGAAGAACAACATCAGTGGAGAAAATGATTATAAAGGAAATTTCCTTCTTTCAAGTGCAGAGTTTGAATTTACATTTTTGATCTGCTAAATTTTTTTTTATTTTTCTTTATGGATAAGGCAATAGAAATAATAACTAGCACTGGTGTTTTAGATTTATTCCATGCAGAAGGAATACAAATGATTATTTTTATGACTGAGTTGAAAGTCTCCATTGCCTTTTTTGAGGGACAGTGGTCTCATCTAATTACTGCAGATTGTGAGTGTTAGGCTGTTTTAAGTTATTCTGAAAAATTGTCTTAATATAACTGCATGTGAATTTATTTTCAAAGCTAGTTTGAAAATAGGGATCTCTTTTAGATATCTTAGATACCAGTCTGTGGGTAGGAACAAATAGCCTTCTCTACAGCACAACTGAAAATCGAGAAGAAGGTGTAAAATTTAATACGTAAAATGTGGCTGCTTGTATTCTAACCAGTGTGTTTTGACAATCCATAGGTCCTATTCTTACTACATTGAGGTGTCCATGGATGAGTTAGACTGGATTCGGGTTATCGATCACTCTAAATACCTCTGTCGGTCCTGGCAGAACCTGTATTTTCCTGCCCGTGTCTGCAGGTTAGTTCATCAATGTAATATTGCATGGCTATCATTAAATAATGTAGACACCAGAATAAGTGTCTGGATTTAGCTACTTGCATGATGTATTTCTGATTATGATATACACAACTTTCATCACCTATCTTAAAAAAAAAAATTATCTCGGTGGATGCTTTTTTAATATAAATATAGGTCATAAATTGCAGGCATCTTGTTTTGAAAACTCTGGTGCTTCCATCTCTAACTGCGTATCTCTTTCTCCTTTTTTTTTTTTTTTTTTTGAATCATAACTCACTTATCCTCTTTCCTCTTGCAGCTGATGTGTTTTTTTATCTCAGTAGTAAACATCATTCCTTGACTACCAAAATGTTTAAAACGTGTTTACATCCTTGCTGTAGAACTTGGAAGTTTATTTTTATATATTTTATATATTTTCTGCTGTTGCACTGAAAGAGTGAAAGGGGAAAGTTAGGGCTAAGGAGGCTTGAGCAATGCTTTGTGTAAACCAAAGCAGCTAGATGGGCTTCATCATTATTAAGGTGATGTTGTCTTTTTACTGTAGGTGCTGGGAATTCTAGAAAAAGCTTATAATCACATTGAAGCAGTCTTATCCAAAAACTGAATTGAGCTCATTGGTAGAGAGACCACAATCTGTAGATTCCAAAGATGTTATCATGATTAGGTTTTGGGTCATAGACCCAAAGAGGAAATGCCCTGTAGTGTAATAATTATTCTGTAGAAACAAACTGTTTAATCAGCACAGCAATTCTTGGAATCCCCAAGAAGGGGAAGTGCTTTCTTTTTCCCAAAGAATGACCTCTTTCTCTGATCTTTACTGCTCTGCAACATGGGGTTGCTGGTAAGCAGTTGTAGTCTATGGGGAAAGAGTCTTGTGGGTCACTTGTGTGTCTCTCCTTCTCAGATAACCCTTTCTCAGCTTCCCTGTCCTTTAGTAAGCTCATACTGAATGTAACTTGAAACTTAACTGTTCCTGATACAAATGAATACATTCTCACATTTTCTCTGTAAGTTTTATGATTCTAATTTTACTGTTTTCTCTTTCTGAAATGGTTGGCATTGTCCCTTAGTTTGTGTGTGTATCTGATAAATTTTTGCTTAAAGGTGTCTGTGATAAATCATCTAGCAATGATGAAATGCCTCATGGAGTTTGTAGGTGGTTTACATTTCCTGGAGATTTTTGTGTGTGTGCGTGTGTGCGTCCGTGTGTGTGACCTTAACTTGGTGCAAACTGGACGGATTGTTAGTAAGGGCAGCTTTTCTGCTTCTATCGTGTTACCAAGAAGGGGCCCAGGTTGTAGTCATTCTTTGGCCCCATCCAAAGACTTGTCCAAAAGTGATTTTCTATTTCAACATAAGTTTATCTGTTTGTCATTGTCCCGCCTCAGCTGTCTTCATCTGTCTGTATGCTATGTTTTGAGAGCATCATTGTTCTGTTTTGGTGAAGGCTCTTTGAGGCCTTGCCTGAAAGTGCAGAAAGGGAAGAGTGGAGGGGAGAACATTATTCCAGAGTTTTAGGTGGTATGTTACTCGTTTTTTTGGCACAAAAGGAACTATTGTACATTTTAGCTCTCCAATGATCTCTTAGTCCTCTGTAAGTGACTTGCCCTCTATTGGAGGAGCAGATTATCAGGAGGGAATTCATTTCATGTGGTGTTTTTGTATATGTAGCTATATGTTTTCTAGTTAAATACAAGCACACCTGGAAACCTCCCCCTTGCAGTTTTATTTTAGCAGATATTTGAAATATACAGGTGTCCAGGTAACTACAGCACAGATTTCTTCATCACATAGTCCTCATGCCTCTAATTTTTCCTGTTCTGTTCCATGATCCCCAGTAAACCTTTTACTTTCTATAAATCCCTGTTCCTCATTATCATATCCACAGAGTGGTGGGGAATTCCCTGGAGGTGCAGCTTCTTTGAAGAGCAAGCAAAAGAGCTAAAGAGAAAATCATGTAGCAGCATAAGTTTATGAGTATTTATTGTTAAGGAGAAGTAACTTTAAGGCAATACGAGTTCTCAGTTGTGAGTCAACATGATAATTCAGGGTAGTTTAGATAAGGCTGTTCTGTAATCTCTCTTTACATCAGTGAATTGAAGCCTACATTATAGTAAGTGCATTTGCTAGTCAAAAGTAGAAGTACTGTGGCTATAATTTATTGGTTTTTTAATGTATTTTTTCCTGTAAATAAGAAAAGGCTATTTAAAATGTCCTTAGACACCTAAAATTGCTGACAAATTTTTGAGGAGTTCCACTTTAAGAAGTTCGTATTTATTTATTTGTTTTGACATAAATAGTTAGGTCTAACTTGAAGATTGGCTCTGCTTTGATCAGGGCTTTGGACCAGATGACCTCCAGAAGAGAGGCTTTGAGTGAGGGAGGCTATGTACACATATATATTAGTATTCAAGACTTTTATTTATCTGGCTTTTAATTAATATTCTGTTTAGAAAGAAGTAAGTAAGGAGTACTAAACTTTTTTTTCTGTCTCTAATTTCAGGTTTTTGTAATTATGTATTTAAAGTAGTTTTGTTTACTTAAATGAGTTAAACTAGTTTTTTCTAGGACATTAACATACACAAAACAAAAATCCTAAAATATGTAGCAGTTTTTTGTCGTCTAAAAAAGAGATGATCTCCAGTGTTGTGAGCACAGATTTAAAGTATGAGCTAATACGAGATTATGTCAGAATGTATGCTTTAGTATTTGATATTCTGTTTTCACAGGTAAGTTTTGCATGCTTGTCAAAGGGCAGTTATGTTTTAAGTGTTTTATATGCTCTATCTAGATGGAAATTATCAGACTATCAACACATAATGAAAAAACCCTGATTTATTTCATTCAAAGATGTAAATGCCTGCCCCATTTTTAAAGGAAGACTAATGTAACTCAGCAAATCACTCACATTTATTAGCACTAGGTTAATCAATACATTCTTTAAATCCAAAACTAGTTATGTTTTCATATAGCTCAACACTACTTCTGTCGTATACTTGAGTTGGTGTGACAAGTCCCAGTGCCAAAATTTTCCTGTTCATGGGCAACAGTAGAGGAATGCATTGCAAGCATCATGCTTTGCTCTGTCGTCTTTCCTTTGAATATTTATTCCCATTTTTGTCTTAGTAATGCAGATAATAATCTCTTTGCAAGTGAACACTTAGGGAACCATGCAGCAATTTTTTTAAAGGTTTGTATGCATTTTCAGCAGAAGATGATGGACTAAGTATCTTTCACAGTGCAGTTTCTTACCGGTATAGGTTTGACATAGGTGGTGCTTGGGGTTTTTTATTTTAAAAAAGTTTATTTGAGCTCAAAGTGCTTTATGGCATCACTGTATAGGATGACATTTTGTGGAGCAACAAAGAATTGGCGATTAGGGTTATTGACTGTGGTTTTTGTTTACACACCTTTTTTCAAAGCAGGGGAGTAGAACATGCCAGATTCTGTACACGTTGTTGAAGGATAGCCTGTTAGTGTCTGATACACTAGAGCAATTGTTCAAACATAGATTATGAAGAGAATGTGAGCCCTGTAACATTAGGCAAGGTTAGTTGCCTTTTTGAGTCACCTTTCACATAAATATTGGTTATGCAAGGTGAGAGCTGTCAAGGGCTGAATTAATGTGTTCACCTGAGTTTTAAGAAGCTATTCAGACATTTCCATGGGCATAAAAATTGATCGTTTATCTTCTATTTGCATGTATGCAGGTTGGGGGTTTTTTGTTTGTTTTTTGTAAACCTTTCACTTTTCTGTTAAGTGAATCTATCCATTTTCAAATCTACAATCAATGCCTCTTTCACACCAGCTGGATGAAAAAATGCAACCTTCTGGCAGTTAATTGTTAACTAAAATAAGTAATGTATACCACAATGAATTAAGGCCAGTTCAATCTCCTTTACAAGTCATTTATTGTATTATGCATGTCATAGTCTCTATCATGACTTTGATTTCTTTGATATATGGAGCATTGTGAAATATTCACAATAGTGTTAGAGTTAGGGGCATTATTGTGCTTCCCGTGAAAGATAATTTGTACTTGGCAAAGCTTGTACCAAGCCATCCAAACTGATTAGGCAGAATCAAGTAAGTAACGTGATAAGATTATTTACACTTTTTTCTTCTTCCTGTTACTTACTTGTATGCTCCAGTCTATGTTTTATTAGGGTCAGAATAACTTTTGCTAGCCATAACCTTTTGTCTAAATTAATAGATGGAAAATGGAAAGGCAGTGACCAAAGACTCTGAAATTCTATGATGAAAAGGAGATGAGAAGATTGTTTATGCTTTCTTACACATAGAAGATGAGTTATTTGTGATTCGTAGGATGTAATCCCTGATTTAGGTATACAAGCTACTTTGTACGAGGAAGATTATTTCTTAGGCATCAAAGCTTAGTATAACAGGTAAGAGAGGGTGTTGCTGTTTTTTGAGGGTTTTTTTTTTTAGTAAGAGAAAATGCTAGGTATGATACCTGGGCTTTTTATTGACATAATTGTATTTTAGACTTTTAATTTTTGCTTTAAATGCTTTTAGAAAACATTATTCCACTACCTTTAAAAATTTAACAGCCATATACTATGCAGAAAAAACAAATAAGAGAGTGGGATTACAGGGTAATTTTTTCTGTTTTAATATGGTACTGTATTTTTTTTTTTAGAATTTCTTTTGGTCCTAGTTTCATTGTTTGCACTTACATAGCAATTTTCATGTAGAGCTGAAGACTTTCTTTAGAGGGAAGACAGGAGACAGAAAACAGTCATGTAAGCAGGTTCCTATCAAAGTTAGGAACAAGTGTCAGGTTCATAGTTATTCCAGCTTCCTCTTTTAGTAGTTAGGCAATGTAGAAGTGAATGCTTCTGTGTTTGTTTTCCTTGTGTCGTTTGTTACTGATTTTTGAATGAATATTTTCTTCTCTATTTCAAAGTATCTTTAATATGTACCTATTAATTAAGCCAACTGTTTACCCTGTCATTAACCTGAAAAAATGAATACCACCTTCTTGATTATATTAAAAAGTTAATTCTTTCTTATATAGCACTTAGTCCATGGTCTGACAATGTTGGAT
Organism: Harpia harpyja; assembly: GCF_026419915.1. Lineage (NCBI taxonomy): Eukaryota > Metazoa > Chordata > Aves > Accipitriformes > Accipitridae > Harpia > Harpia harpyja. The sequence goes on from NC_068952.1 coordinate 23,505,658, forward strand.
TGTGTTGTGTTTCAAGGAATCAGTGATAAAAATCATAAAAGAGCTGCTTCGGGTCTTTTTCATAACCCTATGTGTGATATCCTATGTGGATATCAGTTTGAATATGGGTAAGCGACAATAGTTCATTTGAAAAAAAAAAAAAAAGGCAGATTTTCAAATCGAGGTAGCAGTCAGAGTTGTGATTCTAAGCCACAGCTCTCTTTTTGGGAAAAAAAAGTGCAAATACATTAGGTGAATGTTAATACTTCTAAAGATATTTGAACAGGCAATGCTGTTTTCTGTTTTATCCTTCTCACTTTTTTCATCCTTTCATTTTTGTTTTGTGTCTTCATCTTTTTACTTTGTCCTAGACCACAAGTTTTGAAGAACTTCATTAAAGCAATTACAAGAATACGGAACATTTTTGAGAGGTCTCAAAATAAGTCAAATGTAGCCACAAGGTGTCACTATAATATAAGTAGTGTTTTTTTGTGGTTTTTTTTTTTTAAAGACTTAATTTCTTTATGTTTAAACTTCTTTAGTGAAGCAGTTATTCCTAGTGTCTGTTGTGCTTGTGTACTAAACTTCCCAGATTACAGAATCATTCTGGTTTGCTGTTTTTGCTATAGAGAAAGCAAATACAGAGATGGGACAATAAATCAGAAGGAAACTTTCATTTAATTTTCCGTGTTTCATCTGACATTGGATGATGTTGAGTTTTAATGGGGGGAGTATTGCCTAACCAGACCAATTTATAGTTTGAAATGTAATGCTATTTTGTCAGTAATAGCAGAATTTGAAAAAGATAAGGAGAGGAGAAAGGGGTCAGTTTTTATCTGCATTTGCTACTATTTTATTGTCTCATCTCTTCTTGAGATATTATAATGTGACTAATCAAAGGGAAGTATTAACTACTACTGCATAAATTTTTGGTCCTAAAGCATGTTTCTATTAAAAGAACTGATAGATGCCTGTGGAATAATGCTGTAAATGTGGGAAATTACTTAAGCGTGTTCTTTTTCCTGTTTTTTAAATTGTTTTAAATAGAAAAATGTAGAGGTTTTCAATACTAGTAGGTTGAATTAGTAGTGGTATACTATGTCTAAGTGCTCCATGTTTCCCTTAATGTACTTGGCCTCTATAGAAAGAGTGGTGTAGAATTATTTTTACTTTAGAAGGTGTACTCGTGTATTAAATATATTTATCAGTGCAGAGAGAATTTCTTGCCTTTCCTTTTATTAAGCATTGATGATATTGGGTGAGGGGTTTTTTGTTTTTTTGGGTTTTTTTGTTCAGTGCTTCAACAGTTTTTGCTGCTAGTGATTACACCATTTGTAATACTCTGCCTGAGCGGAGACAAATTAAATTGTAGACCCTGTCTCCTGAGCATTGAAAAAAGTAAAATGTAAAAAGAGTAAATGTTTCAGTACTAACGCAGTTCTAAACTAAGAAATGTTGGTAATTGTGCACAATTATTTTGCAGGTAGTGACATGCAAAGAGATGTGATTTTCAAGTGTAGGCTAGACAAGGCTTTTTTCTTTAATTCTGTTCTTGGTCAGGCAGCCTCAGATACCTGTGCTTTATACTAGTGATGGTGCAGTCATTTTATTTTTCTTTTCACTTGGGAGAGTCACTCATTGAAATTAGCTACTGATTAAGCAGTAATGTCTCACTTTCAGCCTTACCAGTAGGTCTCTGACATTCTTATCTGTAGTAGATATCCATTTTGCAGTTTTCCTGTGCTTGGTGGAAACTTAGTGTAATAACTTGCCAAAAGGCATTCCGAATATGGTTCAGTTTAAGAACATGTTGAAACAAGTGAGAAGTTAAGTCCTGAGGAAAAAATAGTTGAAGCACTGTCCCAGATACGTGAAATAAACAGAAGAAAGCAGTGTCTGCAGTTCTAATTTAGCACTGGCTTTTTTAAGCAAGTAATTCTGTGTCCTTTCCCCTCCCCCAGTAGAGAATGGTGTTCAGAAAAAGCACACCGACATCCAAAAGAAGCTTTTGAGCATTGTTTAAGTTAAAATGCAACCCTAATACATCACTGACCTAACTGAAAAACATAGAGTAAGAGTTGCTGGCAGGAGCTCTGGTAAGGCCTTCAGTCAGTCTGAAAAGCATTTGAAAAATTTTTCATCACTAAGTCATTAATATAAAAGGACTTCTTGCAAAGGGAATGATTAAACTTGGGCAACTGAAACCATCTTTACCTTAGTTACTGCACTTGAGAAATACAAATGGTTGCATAGGCAACGTGTTGATTAGTTATTTTATTTGTACTGTGCTTTGGGGAGCATTGACTGTTGTGTAAATATTTTATTTCTAACTGTACAGATATGCTGATGTTTCAGAGTTTAGGAAAAAAACCACCTTGCTACACAATACAAATTAGCTTTTCTTCATTTCTGGATAACCAAAATGTTAAAATCTTTTCCTAATACTAATACTGTATGTTATACAGTGATAGCATAATGTCCAGAGATAAGTAAAAATTATCTTAGTTTGTATTACAGAAACATATTCTTAAAAGAAAGCAATTTTGAAATGTCACTCCAGACCTTTGAGGGTTTTCACTGACATTATTTTCACAAATCAATTTTCACTGCAGGCATGCAGTTTTCTTTTTTGCTTTTTTTTGGGGGGTGGGGAGAAGAGCTTATCACTCTTTTTAGTAGAAGGTGATCATATTGAGGAATCTTTATTGGCGTGTTTCCAATACCTTGCTTTTTAACTTTGTGAAATACAAGGAAATGATTTCCTGAAGTCTCCATTTTAGTGGCTGCTTGATTATCTTGCTATCTATCAGTGTTTAAACTTTTTTTTTTTCCAGTATGTGTTCTATCTGGCATTTTTTTCTTTTCCTAAGATAAGGTGATAGTCCCAGATTTTTCAAACAATGTAGATCATTGACACAGGATCAAGAAAGCTATTGCCTTGTCTGGGACAGAGTGTTTATTGATTTAAAAGATCCCTTTCTTCATTTCAGGTTATGTATGCTTTTGATCTTAAGCTTAAACTTACAATTTCAGCCCCAAATGTGGTCCTAGTGATGCAGAAGCTCATTTCTCTACAGGCATAATCAATAACATTTTTCATCAGGAACTTTATCAAGGCAGCTTTTTTCTTCTCAGATTCCTTCTCTGTCTCCTGCCATAGCAATTTCAGTTATCCTAACCTAAAGAGCCCAACTCAGCTTTGAGGAAAAGCAAAAAAGCTAGTGTGCATTTAAGCTGTCAATGACAACCTGCCAGACAGCTCATCCTCTGAAAAAGAGTATTTGTCTGAAAAAGTGTGTGTAGAGGGGTCAATATGGCTTGTATAAAAATACCTGAGAAATGTGAGAGAACGCCTGCCAATCCATTTGGATATGAATTATAAAGAAGTATAGTGTATTCTTTTCTTATTTTTTTGGTTTCTAGTTTAGAAGAAACCATTAACTTTTTAAGAGATCTAGATTACATATTTCTCATCTTTGACATAATAATAAGCAGGGTTTTTTTGTAGTATGGTTAGAATTTTTATGTATTCTGAATTTTGATGTATTCATTGTGAGTTTCTTAAACTGTAAATTGTTTCTAGGTTTGTTTTCAAGCTGTTTCACCTCGTAAGAGATCTAACATAGGTGAAAATTATCAGGTTTTCAGCTTGACATTGATACATAAAGATACATCTAAACACTAAATTATCATATTGTTCATGATAATTCTACAGCAAGTTGTATTTTAAAGTTAATGTTGCATAAGACAAATCTGTGTTTAAAAGACATCTTCAACACTTTTTTTCTTTAAATCCTCTTCTGTGATTTTTTGTTACGCTCCAAGAGCTAGAATTAACTGTGAAAACTTGCCATATATATTTACAAAGACAGACTTTTACAAAAGGAAATTTTATTTTGCTAAATCTGTAAGAGTTCTGGTTTGTTTTAGTTTGTTGATCAGTGATGGCGATCTGTTGAAGTTGTTTGATGCCATTGAATAAAGTATTTTTCTTTTTCCCCATTTCTCACCAGATAATGGGCATGGCTTGTTGATGTGTGTCTGAAACATGGTACCACACTTACAATTACACATTATGAATATTCAAATTGTATACATAAAACCAAGGAATACACTTATGTGGATTCACTTTTCAGTTTCTAAGTTTATAAAGCCATCTGTCAACCAACACTAGGCCAATCTCAATCTCAGTTGTGGAATAATTTGGATGACGTTAAAAACTTTATACTAAAGGAAATTTGTCTATGGTTAAACTTGGTTCTTTGTTTACAAACCTCAAGTTATCTTCTGTGTAGCATTTTTTAAAGGTATAAATCAGTGTATGAATGGGAAAGCCATAAAGTAAACTGCTTTATTCAGTGTCCTTTTTCTCCTCAAAAGAAGCTTGTAGAACTGGTGTTGAACTTAAGCCTCTTGAGCTTGGACTGTACTTGCTCTTTCTCATCTCAGTTTCAATGAAGAGGATTAGGTGGCTGGTTCCATTTGATGCAGCTTTTAAATAGTTTTCTGTTCCACAAAAGGAATATTCACTCCCTAATATGGAAGAATATAGGACACAAACAGTTGAAAATGAAAAATCAAGCTGAAAAGACCAATAAATAAAAATGAACAAATCAGGTGCTATAGAGAATCAAATTTATAGGAAATAAGATGTGAAAGTGCGCATAAGCATCTTCAACTGGCAGAAATGAGTGAGTGAAAGAAAGCAAGCAATGGAAGAGAGAGATCACACAGAGAAAATATGTTTGGAAAAAAAAAATCAGTGCAACTGAAAAATGTTTTCAAAGATAGTGGTTTTTACAGTAGGGATAATTATAGGAAAACCACTTGTGATTTTTTGATTTTCAGGCTGCTACTGGAAGCAGTTATTTTATTATTTGTAATGTCTTCTAAAAGAGAGAAAGATTGATCTTTGTAAAACACCAGATTCTGCATTTGGGTTTTGGTTTTTACTATAAAAAAATTTTTACAGCTTTATACTTTCATGCTTGTTTTTCTTTTGTAAGATTGGGATAAATATTTCCATACTTCACTGGAGATGTAATAAAGGTCTTGGAAATTTTAGATACTGTAAGTAACATAATACGTGATCAGTAAAGTAGTGGCTTCATTACTTTTTTTCATGCCATTTTCTTTGTTGTTTGTATTGGGGAATAACAGCAGTGATAGACAGTGTATTAAATATTGATTTCTAAATCTGTATCCTGTTCGATTCAATTATCCTGTCTCTTTTAATGGCAAATTGCAAAGTTGGCCAATCAAGCTGCATTCTCACTAACAACTTCAGTGCCCCATGGGCACCTCCCCCCGTGTCCTGTCTCTGACCCTGAGAGCCGGAGCTGCTGGGTCAGGGAGAGCCTGTGAGCCTGGCCACCCTCTGTGTTCCGTTTGCCTTATACTCCTCTGATCCTGTTAGCATATGTTCATAGGTTTCTTGTCTGTTCATTTGTCTAAGGTCCTTCTCTGATTGAGCTGTTACCAACAGCTTTTGCAGCTTCTTGTGGCAGCAAATTCCAAAAGCTCATTAGCCACTGCATAAAGAAAGTAGTTTTATCCATTTACACAATTCTTTTACTAGTTTGTGTCTTCTAGTTCCATTATTGTGAGATCTGGTGAATAACAACATTGCGTTCACCTTTGCCACTCTTATTAAGATTTTGTCAATGTCAAGCATAGCTCCCTCAAGCTGTTACAGAGTGACAGCACAATGCTATTTTGTTCTCAGCACCTTCCCAATGTTGTGCAATATTTCAGTGATCCCTTGCCCCTGGCATTTGACTACCCCAAAAAGCTTACTTTCATCTGCCGATTTGGAGACTGCACTAACAAGAATTTAGGCTTGTTAGCTCCCAGGCTACTTAGAAGCAAGATTACAGATTTCATTACTTTCTTTTCTTGATATTGACAGTGTTTTGCAAATGAAAACTTCTTTGGCTTTCACAGTTCCTTGACTAACTGTGTGACTCAGTTGAGACTTGCAGTTTTGTTCAACTCTTATATAAAACCTTTAAAAAGTAAGATTTGGCAGTATTTCTTTGGGTTGAAGTTGATGCACTGTTTACAAAGATTAATTCTCTGATACACTTTAGAAGGTAAAATCAAATGTGGGGGTTTTGTTTGTTGTTGTGTTTTGGTTTTTTTTTCCTGTTTCAAAAAATTTCACTCTAAACGTATCCATGGGTTTTCTCGAGTTATGCAATGTCTATTTTTGGGGGGAGGATGAACATGCAGGATTTTTTTTTTTTTTTTTTTTTTTTTAGTTAATGACTAGAACTATAGTCTTTTAACTTCAGAATGTTTCACTCTTTTAAAATAATATTTTCTTTCACGTCCTCCTATGTAGAGTTGAGGGGGGGAAATTTGTTGGTTGTTTTGCAGATTTATTTCTAAGTGGTTACAATTAAATTGGATTGGAAAAATCTTGAAAAGCCCTTATGAATCTGAGGAACTTGGTTTTTTTCTGAGGACCTTGATTTTTCAAATGTGTAGGATTTGTGTGTGGGGAATTTATACCAACTTTCCATGTGATTTGACATTACGTGTTCATTTCCACATTAACTTATCAGATGCCCTCACTCCTTTTATGCCATCAAAATTTGGATAATGGAGTTTAAAAATATTTAAAAGAGCAATTAATTCAAAAGAGAGTAATGTGTTGCTGTTTCCGTAACAAGCTTTTTAGAGTCTAGAAATTAAGAGTTTAAATGTCACATGTTTGGACATTTGAAAGAATTAGGAGTAAATTATGAGTACATAGTGTTAAGGCATACAATCAATCTTAACCGTGCCTTAGGGTGTTTCCAGTTATGTTCTTCAGTGCATATTAATAAGGTTTTTTTATCAGATAAAATTATCTTCTAAGAATTACTGAGCTTGGCTTTTTAAAATTATTATTTTTTTTTTTATTACTGCATTGGTAGCAGGACAATTTTCTGTGTGAGTATTTATGAAGACTTTTATTGATGTCAGACAATTTTAATTATTTTTTTTCGGTTTAACTTCTGATGTTAATGTTTTGTTTGGAGGCTGAGGGTTATTTTTGCTTTGTTTTTTTACAAGAGTATTCTTGATTTTGAGTTAATAGGGAGGAAGACTAAGTCTATGTGAAACACTGTGTATATGTGTGTGCATAGACACTCTTCCCATTCAGGTTGTATTTCATCCCCTTTTTTTTAAGGGAAGAATTTAATGTATATTTAGATGAAAACTTGATTTTAAAACTTCGGTAGATCAAAATAGGGTAAAGGGCTGGAAGACATTATTGCTGATGATTCCAGTTTGTAGTAAATTATGAAGCATATATAACAGCTGTAAAGAGAGATGACTTTGTGTCATACTTCATCTTGCCTTCATAGATAAGTGTGTAAATGAAAGGGAAACATTGTTTCAATATGGCAAATCTATATTATTTCTTTGGAGTGGAAATGAATGAAATTGAAATAATTCACTCTTGGGTGAAACTAGAAACTATAAATGTATTTTATCCTCTTGGTGCAGATTGACATACTGCAGATTAGTAATAAGAGAATGTTCCTCGTATCATCAACAGTAGTCAGACACGTTCACAAGTACTGAATTACAGTCAAGGAAAAGGGGTTCACCGTACTCCCAGGTAATTTACACAGAAAAGCATTTAATTCATCATTTTAACAGAAGCTGCTGTTCACTGTTAGAAAATTTATTTTTTCAGACTTCTTAAACTCTTTTTATCCTTTGTATTATGGAAAGTTTGTAGTTACCTGTGCCTCGTCTGCATCATCTATGCATCACCTGATTTCTGGGAAGATACTGAAGGCTCTTTACTGTCCTCTGGCACGTGGGCATGTGTTGGCACCATTGCATCTAGCACCTAACTGGGCTTTCCCACAGGTGTCTGGAAATAAATATAATAATATGGTTTGGGGTCAGCAGCATATTTAGAGTACTTTGTTTCCACAACTGACCGGCAGTCTCTTGGCATTTTGTAGATAATGAGACATCCTTGAAAGGTTCACAGTACCATATGCAAGTTGAGCTTGTGGGGTTTGTAACTAATGATACACAAGCAAGCTAGCAGGAAAAGTATCTGCAGCCACCAAAACTTTTCTTTTCCTATCACCTGTATGAATGCAAAGAAAATCAAAGCCAAACTGTTCTTATCATTCAAAAGACACATCTTTCTGTCTTGCTGATGGGTGTGTCAAAGTAACTAGAAAGTGCCTATCTTCTAGAAATTTTAGTTGTGTTTCTCAATTCTAACTTGCATGGTTTGGTTTACAGAGTAATAGTATGCCAAGATACATACCAATAGTTCAATTTTTGCCAAAGAAGAATGGTTCCTTTATGTTTTTCATAACTGGTTAATTAAGAATTCTGTTACTACAATGAAAAACTTAGGAGCCTGTTCTTAAGCCAGCTTTCCTTGTGTATCTGTTTGTTTCTTATCATCAGTGTGAATGCTGGAGAAGTGCAGATGCTCACTTTAGTTTTCATGTGATGTGAGATGCTCTGCAGAAAAGTATGCTGCTAGTTATTTAATTTTCTGGTACATAAGAATTGTTTGGAGACCACTACTATCAAATTTGTTACAGCACAGAACTCTATAACGTTTTAAAGAAATAGTCTAACAAGGATAAAGATTGGCTGACTTCACAGCAAAGTAATTCTAGAGGCCAATGTAAGGTAACACAAATGCCGGAGGAGGCTAATCTCGCTACATTGCACATATAATTAAAAGAGAGCGGAGAACCTCTTCCAGGACTTGACAGAGAGCATGAACCTAAATGTGGTGGTTTGAATGCCTTTTAGAGGAGCCTTTTTATATTCACTGATGGTGCTGGGGAATCTCAGGTGACTATTCACACAGCATAGCTCCCCAAGTTGGACGGCTGCAGCTAAGTGATGTGAATAATTCCTTTTTCCTTTAGGAATTGTTTCTTGTTAGGAGTGTTTATGCTATGAACTGGAGATATGCATGTGATGGAGGAGATTAATACTTCTTTGGAGGAACGTTAGTACAAGGGCAGGGTGCAGGTAAGGCTTGGGAAATGACTATTTGATATTGGGGGAAAAAATTTACTGTTGGAAGGTATTTTCAGAAACAGTGCTCTGAGTTTAATTAGATGTGAATCACTTAAACTTTTGAGGGGGAAGAAATGGTGCAAATGAAGTACAGAGGATGTACGTAGGAGGTAGAGGTGATGGGATGGCGTGTCTGCTCAGATAACCTCCTAGGATTTCTATGTATCAAATATCTACACTAGATAAGGCAAGCGTAAAAGAGAAAACATGACTGCTTTGACAGAAGAGCTCTTAGCTTTGCGTTTGGTAAACTGGGGAGATGATGGGACTCTGGAATTCATCTTTTAAATGCTGATGAGTCTAGACTTCTTATTCAAGGGGCAATGGACAGTCTACATTTTACTGGTGTTTGTTTCTGTAATGTGGTTGTTTTGTGTTTGTCCTTATCAGAAATAAGGTGACTGAAATAAGATACTTGAATTTTGGAGAGGATCTTTTTTTTTGTGGGTTTTTTATTACAAGTCTGCTGAACTATCACACACTTTCAACAGAATGTTTGGGCTTGTCGAATTAAATAAAAATTTCTGAGTTGCAATTCTCAAAAGATGCATTTTTAGACACAATATTAGTTTGTGTCTAAAATTAATCTAAAAAGGCATTTAGCAACTAGGGAGTTGACTGAACACTTTATTCTGTACTATAAGCTTGTTTAGTGCACATTTCTTCCAAAAATTGTTAAAGAATTCTCCAAATCCTAGGCTAAGGAAAATTGCTTAAAGCAATTCATGGAATGCAAACTGAGCATCTGCCCAGGCTGGCCTGTTTCCTCTATTAGCTTTGACAACTATTAGACCTCAGTTAAAATTGTGATGCATTGTTCTGTGCAATTAGGGATGATGGCATTTAAACATTTTTTATGGGAGGTGGGGAGAGTGGGAGGAAGTACTGTTCTTGACCAGCCTCTTGAGTATTTGGAGGACTTCACTGGTCTATCATTTATAAAATCTTTAAAAAATAACTGATTTTAAAATATATCTTCTCTGACTATTTACTCTGTTTGAACTTACTTGACATTTTTTCTCATTTTATACTGTGGATGACCAGTGTTTGTTTGAGCTGTTCAGAAATAAACCACCAAATTATTGAAAAAAAAAAAAAAAAAAAATTGCAGGGGGGAAGGAGGCATCTAGACACTGAAGAACATCTGTTATCCCATTTTATTGTAAAGTAAGTTCAGTGGTACATTACTCAAAATTGCCATTTTGGTGAAATTCATAATCTAATCTTTATTATGTAGCTTCATGGCTTACATCGTATGCAACTGCCATGATGCAATTTAAAAAGCTGAATATATTTGCTCTCTATTACCTAAAAAGGAAATGTTTTGGTATGAAAATGTTATGGTCATTATAACAATTTAAGTGCAGGTGTGAGGAATTACTCTTGGATCTAATAGATTTAATAGTTTGTATTGAAAAATCTATGGAATAGAAGTAATGTTTTGCAGCTGAGTAACTGCTGAGTGTAATCCTTTAGGCTGAACTCTGAAAGCAGCTGTAAGACTGGAAAATTATGTTCTTTTCTTTTTCAGGCATAACTGAACTTGAATATCTTTGTTCCTTTTAGCTTCTAGTGAATTACATCTGCATAAGGAGCTAAAATATGTATTTTATTTCATTTGTTCAGATAAGAATTTGTTTGGGGTATTAAAATTAGGAACTGTATGCAGTTAGCATGGAAATTACTTGAAGTAGTTGCAGTACTTAAGAGAAAACAGAGGTCACCACAGGAGTCACAAACAATGGAGAGTTTTTATATAAGGTGTATTGGATCAGGCTGATAGGAAAGGACTTAGTTTTGTAGGTCTCTTTGCAGAGTTTTTCCTATTTCTAGTGGCCTTTTTAAAGGAGAGAAGAGTTTTTGCTGGGGCCTTCTGAAAGTCTTTTGGTTTGCTTCCTCCCACACTTTGCTCCTTCTCCTTCCAACTTCTGGTTTTCAGAATCAGTTGGTGCTACTTCAGATGTTGGCTAGAACAAATGACTTGACAGTACTGTGGAGTTTTCCTACCCACCCAGTCTTTTAAGGAGAAATTTTATGTTGACACTGTAGTTATCTTGATTTATGGGTCAAGAAGGATGTGTACAAACATGTCAGTTCTTCAGTTATTAATAAGTTCCAGCCCAGTTAATACAGTGGTTTTATCAAAGTTGGCTAAAATACTCTCACACTGAGTGAGCAAGAGTTCCATGAAGATGGAATAGACTAATGTGTCTCATCTTAATGATGCAAGGCTTGTTGTGAAAGAGGAATATGTACAAAATAGCATCACTGTAGAGGAAGAAAGAAATTTTTTTTGTGGTTTATGTTTTCTTGTGCATGATGTTTCAGGTGTTCAGACATGGTGCTTTAGAGTGCACTTATTCCACAATAATTATAGGTAAATATTTTCAAAATTCTACATAAGAGTTAAAAGATAAGGGAATTACAATGGGTAGCTAAAATAAAGCAATAAACACCAGTATCAAGAAGAAAAATGGGGAATTCTTATTTGGATCTTCTGAAATACAGTTGTGCTTTTTACTTTGAGAAGCAGATTTTTTTATTTTTAAGATGTAGGAGGGAAATATGCGAGAAATTCTGTGAGCTTAAAGAATATGTTGTGCCGTACTTGGAGGCACAGGGGAGGGCGGTCTTAAAAATAAAGTTGAAAATGTTACTCTTTTTAGAATTATGGCCAAAATTCAGTGTTAGAAGAATTGTCATTTATAGTTCCTGTAACATTAAAGTTTTAACAAATAGTAATTTACTCCAGGGTCACTGGTGTAATTTTTGCGGCCTGTTTTCTAGAATACAGTTGCTGACAACTTCCAAAAAGTACAAATAGAACAGGTGCCTGCTCTCTGGCATGCTTGATCATCTGCAGCTAGAAGACTTTTTTCTTTTTGACTCTGCTTTCCTCTTTGCAATTTCTGCTGAGCAAGTTAAATGTAGCAGTTCACTTGCACATTAACAATGTCTTGATGCTCACATTCCTCCTCTATATTTTTGGAGATCTTTATAGTTAGAAAAACTGTTAATTCCTTATTTAATGCTTTACATTCCTCTTCAGGCCAGGACTAAATTGAAGGTGATTCATTCTGGTTCAGAAAACCAAGTGTTAAGACAGCTGGTTTCTTGGACTAGAGACTAACACACAACTCCAGTATGCCATGCAGTCACTACTTCATCTTTCTTCAGAAGCCCTTATTGGGTGTTGATGGGTCGTTCCTGCTGGTCCTCCTGTGCCCTGAGCTCAAGGTTAGCACTGAGCTGGCGATTTTTGAGGCTGAGACTCTCACCTTCCTCTCTTAACTTCTTATGCTTGGACTGGGAGTTGGTACTCCTATGCTGAGTGAATGGGAAACTCTGCCAGCCTCTTATTGAAAGAAAAACAATTTGCTGAATTAGATATAGGCAGGAGCTCCAAGGATCTAGCTTGAGACTTCCTTTTCACTTTTCCCCCCACTTTCTTCACAGTGGTAGAGATACATGGAGCAGTCATCAAATCTTTGGAACGCTGTTAGGTATCTTCTTCTGGCTGTGGATGCTTGACAGCAGGATCATATCCAGTTTGTGAGTGAAGAATAGTTCTTGTTCATACATATCATGGTTTAACCCCAGCTGGCAACCAAGCACCACACAGCTGCTCACTCACCTCCGTCACAGTGGGATGGGGGAGAGAATCAGGAGGGCAAAAGTGAGGAAAAACTCATGAGCTGAGTTTAAAGACAGTTTAATAGGTAAAGCAAAAGCTGCGCACGCAAGCAAAGCAAAACAAGGAATTCGTTCACCACTTCCCATCGGCAGGCAGGTGTTCAGCCATCTCCAGGAAAGCAGGGCTCCATCACAAGTAATGGTTACTTGGGAAGACAAATGCCATCACTCTGAATGTCCCCCCCGCCTCCTTCTTCCCCAAGCTTTATATGCTGAGCATTATGTCATATGGTCTGGAATATTCCTTTGGTCAGTTGGGGTCAGCTGTCCCAGCTGTGTTGCCTCCCAAGTTCTTGTGCACCCCCAGCCTACTCACTGGTGGGGTGGGGTGAGAAGCAGAAAAGGCCTTGACTCTGTGTACGCACTGCTCAGCAGTAATGAAAACATCCCTGTATTATCAACACTGTTTTCAGCACAAATCCAAAACATAGCCCCATACTAGCTACTATGAAGAAAATTAACTCTGTCCCAGCCAAAACCAGCACAATACACACAGTAATTAACTGAGAAAAGCACATTTTTAGACTGAACGTGAATATACTCCTCAGCCTCAGCACAGTCCCCTAGTGACTGTCTGCAGGCCATTCATCAGTCAAGCAGGAAAGTGCTGGTCTTGTCATTCACTGGAGCAGGCTGAGCATTCATTTTGCACAGCTGCTGTCTTCCTTCTCTCTGCTGCTTCTGGTAGGGTTTCTATATCTTGTCACATCAATCTTTTTTTCTTCTGTGTTTTTGATGGTCTTAATTCTCTGCTGAGCTAATGCCAGATAATAACAGTTCAAAGCTATCTCACATTTGTACTTTTCTTTTGTTTTTAGTTTACCCTGCATAGCTTAATTGCTTAAACATGCTCTCACATGTAGACGGAGGTGGTAAGGACAACCAGAGCTCATCACTGATTTATCTCTGTAAAACTGAGACCTGGGTCATACTGTAGGAAAGAGGAAGGGACGAATGAAGAGTAAAAGTTTCATACTTGGCCCAGGACAGGCCTTAATCCCTCCCTGGAACTGGCTGCTGTTATTCTGGCAGCATACTACTGTCCTGAGTTGGAAGACGCTTAGAAAAATTTGGACAGCTAGGTGAATTCTGTGGTCAACCATGATACAACAGCTTGTCTTAACTTAAGGTAAAATGGGTCAAGTGGCGTCAACAGAATTAGGAAGGATGTTTTGTTGATTTGAAAATGATGTGATACTTGTGCTAGATAGGATTTGGAACTGTTTCAGTAAATGAAATGGCAGATATGTATGGTGTATGGATATGCAGGTGGTCAGGATTATTTGTGAAGCGGTTTTGTGCATCTTTGGATAATTGGATTAATACATAAATTCAGGATAATATAGTTCTTGTCAGTGTCACTGATTTATTCTCAAAGTTACTATCAGAAAATCAGCCTGATAATTACTGTATTTAAAGGGAAACAAATGCTACACTATTTTCTTTCTTGATCACAATTTTATGGCTCTTACTTGAAATAACAAAATGGTTATTTCATCCTAGATAAAGGCAGCTGGCTTTCTCCAGACTTTCTTTAAAAACACAATATTAGCCTGATCAGGGGGATTAAGTAAGATCTTAAGAACTGTGTAGCTTGTGAGTCTCAGAAGAGATTGGAGAGGTTTAGAAAGCCTGGACAGAAGAGGGGAATAGGAGGATAAGCTTTTAAAGTAAAAAAAAAAAAAAAGCCTTTTAAACTGAGAGTATTAGCCAAAGGGCAAAGTAAGCTGTATACAGAAGACAGGATTTGGAGCAAGTGTCATGTGCAAAACATAGAAACATGGCTGTGGAAGACGAGCCTAGAGAATGCTTAGGAATGCTGAAAAAACTTACATAATTTATCATTCTGCCTAGAAAGTATGTTTGTTTCTAATAACCATTGTAATAAACTTTTGAAACCTTTTCAAGTAGTTTACAACTGCATCTAAAAATTAATGAACTAAATAGTCCCAATGTCCATTCTTTAGCCCTGTAATGAACTGTCACAGATTGGCCACATCCATCCTATTAAACTCCTTTCAGCTTCCAGAACGGATTGACCATCCTTATTGCCCATGGGTGGAATAGCTTCTGGCCCATGTGGACCCTCACTCAAGCAGTGCTTGAGAAGAGAGTTCCAGCTGGGCTAGACTGGAATCGTGCTAGGGACAGGTCTAACACTTCAACAGCATAGACTATGTCTGTTTCCATTTTCAGATGACCTTAAAAATGAATAGTGTAGCCAGAATAATTGCAAGACTGAATTCTGGAAGAGCTTTTCCTATGCTTTTGTACACAATTACTGCTGTGCAGAACGGGGGAACAGCTTGGACGTAGTGGACATAAGCTGTGGGCCATCAGGTCCATTAAGGGCATGGCTTCAGTTTGCTTGAACAGAGTATTTTAGAGAGTGTGAGAGCTCTTTGTGTGAGGTTCAACTTGTTAAATGATTGGAGAGCTTTGGTGGTCATTTTTCTGACGTGCCAAAAGCATCTCAGTGTAAGCTGTTCAATGACACAATAGATACATGTGTGAGCAGTATAGATACTTTTGCTTTCTGTTGTGATACAGAGTGAAGCAATAAAGGATGTCACTGATAATTTCTTTAGGTTTTGTAGAGGGCATGGATAATATTTTTTTTTTAATATATGTCTTTAAAAAATTCTTTAGCTCGTAGTTATCATCCTTTTGCAGATGAGAAGAAGCTAAAAGATACTGGCTAATCTGCTTTTGTTTGCAGAACAAACTAAAATTGCAAAGATTTATTTTTAGTGCTTGAATGAAGGGTTTGGATGCTGTATATTAAATAGATGCAATGAATATTAGTTGTGGGATTTTTAATAGGATATAAGAAGCAAAAGCCAGTGAAGCAAAACATGTATTCAGCAATTGCCAAATCCAAGATCACTTTGTTTCTGTGGCATGTAGGGAATAAGTGCAGTGTCAGTTACTCTTATACAGAAAGTTTGTCCTCTGGCCCAAGTTGAGATTTAATATTAAAGTTTTTTCTGTTTTGATCTTTGATGCCATTTTGTTAATCCCAAGTTGTCTAGCATCTCTGGACTGCTGTTAGGATGATGGAATGAGTGATGAACCTGCAGAGATCTAATAGCTTCTCAAGGGGATGGTGAAGCATGGGAGTTACTTTACAGAATGAGAAACCTTGTGGTAGCATATTGCAGTGATAGAGTTAATATTCAGTTAAATAAAAGTGGAAGAGGAGCAGTAGTGCAAGGGAAGGAGTGAGAAATTAAGTGGTATCTTTTTAGAAGTCTGCCTTATTGCTGCCTGCATTGCTCCTCTGGGATTTTTCTATTGAGTGCAAGAAAAACAACAAGCTCTTCTTGAAAAACCCAAGATTAAATTACTGCCATAAATTTTTTTTTTTTTTCATGGTGTAAAACCTTAATTTAGATGGGGAGGGTTTATTATCAGTGTTTTCCTGGCATGGCTAAGTTCAATTAATTTCAAATGACAAGCTCCAGGGTTTTCTTCCTCTCCTCCCTCACAGCCCCCACTTCCCAGTGTGCAGAAAGTACAGTTTGTTACTGGTTTGCCTTGGGCTCTGGAGACCTCATTAAGGGCCCAAAAAGGAGTTTCTGTCTCTGCTGTTGGATGCTTTTCTGTTGAACTAGGGCCATTTGCATTCTCACATGGAAAGGAGTACAAGGGCTGGAGGATGAAAACTGTTAGGTTTATATTGCTTGCCTGTTGATAAAAATGATGATACCAGATTAAAAAACTGCTGCTCTTTAAGCTCTAGTGTTATACTAAAATTTGCAATGCAGAGGCAGATCAGCTTTGAGATGGGAATGTAAGCAGGAAATCTCAAGTCACTTTTGTTCTAACAGTTTGTATGCAGAATGTCCATTTGTTTGATGTTAAGGAAAATGCCAGCAAAATACTACATTTAGTCACAGTTCTGAGACACCATGCTAACACTTCAAATTCCTATTCTTATCAAAATACTGTAAGAGCACCTCTTGCAAGCAAGAGATTGGGCTTCTCAGTCTGCACAGTAGTTCAAGACACTATATTGGAGCAGTAAGCATATAAGAACTATCATATATGTACAGTGTATTTTCATAGCAAAAGCCAGTATGCCTGTGAGAAACTATTTGTTCCATCCTTACAGTAATTTCAAGGTTTAACATGAAATGTACACAGTCACATCTTTCTTTGACTAGCAAACAAAACTGTGTCTCTTACGTATTTAACCCCACATAGGGTACTGAATTCCAATTTAAAGCCTTCTTACTGACATAAAATAAAGTAGGAGTTCAATAAAACTGGTTTTCTTATATAAGTGGTTGATTCCCTTACTCTTTTCTCTGGTGTTGTAATAAAATAATGCATAGCAAATGTAGAATTGATCGTGCCTTTAGTATTTTCATGGTATTTCACAGGGTTTTCAGTGGCAGTGTAAAGCACCTACACACACATGCACACCCACATTTATGTATCTATATATACATGAAGACACACAGAGAAACCTATATAGAAGGATTTTAAGACTACTCTCAGGAAGATTAAATAAAGGTCCTATACAAATATAATCAATAGTTGTTTTAAATTCGCATTGTATGCTAGTGTAATACTCGGCTTACACATGTAAGCAACTTTTTGAATTATATGTTGTATTACAATTAAGATCAAACTGGGAATATTGAATGTCTAGTTAGCTAGATACCACATGTAATAATATTTTAAAACAAATGCTTTATAATACAAGACTTCTTAAAATTGTTCTTTCTATCTAGAAGGCTATATATAAGAACTAGAATTTGTTCGTTAACTAAAATGTAATAAGAAAAGTACTGATAAATTTCCTTTCCTAACTTCTGAAAACAACTGCACGTTCATTGTTATGTACTACTTCAAATTAATTCAAAGATCAAAAATGCTTCAGAAAATCTTTTAATTTAGAATAAATGTATGACAGCCTGAAATAAGAATATTTTCTGTAAAGTTTTAAAGAGGGTTAACATGGATTTTTTTTTATAGCATTAAAAAGCCCACTTTTTTTTTTTTTTGAGGTAGGATCCTCCAGTGTGTAGTTGTTACTCTGTTAAAAATGAAAACTAAATGATACAAACTGTTCCATCAGAGACTAGATAGTAGGAAAAGTTCTTTATGAGGAAGCAGGTCATGTTTTAAACTTGCACATTGTCAAGGATCAGTGTTAAAGGAATAAGCTGTACTTCAAAGCTGTCATGAGCAATGAGTTCATAAAGAAATCCTGATGCTGTGCTCAAGGTAGTTCTCTGGCATTCTGGGTACCTGTTAGAAACTGGTATGCTCCAGGTCTGGTTTTGTATCTTTGTTTTTTTTACAGAAGCTGTGAAACTAAGATACTAATGTGCCAGAAGTACCTGTTTACTGCCAGGGTAGCTTTTCAAAAGAATAAATATGCACCTTTACCTTCAGTAAATAAGTTTGGAAAAGGCTAACAGGAACTTCTAATAAAATCAATGAGTCTTCAGAAGGGTGTTCAGAGAACCTGTATTCTCAACAGGAGTTGCTTACTCCTAGTTAATGGAAATAGCTTTAAAAAAAAAAAATAAACCAGAATTTTTCTTAAATTTTTTAATCAGGACTTTTCTAGCTAGTCTCTGGGTCATAACATCAGCTGGAGAGAGTTATGAGAAGTCAATAATGCTTCAGAGCTTGTACATGTATGAGTTTTAGGCATGCAAAGAAACTAACCTTCTTGTGGCCTGAAAGGAGTCATTTAGGACAACCTCCCTCCCCTTGGGACCAACAACCAAGTTTGTGATCCCCCTGGACTGAATTAAGGTGAAATGACACCAGCCAACCAGTTTAACTATTTATTAATACAAAATGCAAGGCATGAGGTTAGATACAATAACTAAATGGCAACTACTTAACTGGACAGCTCAACTAGACAAACAAGTCCAATACCACATGTATAAAGAGAGGAGGACAGAGGCAGAGACATCACCACCTGTGGATCCAGCAGCGTCCCGTTGGTCCTCTTGATTGTTGGTGTCTTGGTGGTGGGGGATCCCACCCCTAGCTCCTGATGGCACCATTTTATACAGTCCGAGTCCCAAAGTCTCCTCCTGGCCCCACCAGTTCATTGCGCATGCGGATGTGTCGCCAGGCTGTGGGTTCTTGTGCAGGTCTCTGCCCTGTCAACCGGCATCTTGTGGTTTCTTCTGTGCCAAGAAATGTTTAAGACAAATGTCTGTCCCTTACAAACCCAACTGAAGGGTTTCCAGTGAGTTGTACATTCCTTCAGCACTAGGTGATTCCTTGGATGTAAGCAAGCCTTCTGGATTGCTTTCTTGAAGCAAGATCAATTTTTAAATACATAAGTTCTTTTTACATGCTAGAGCCTTTTGTATCTATGGCCATTGAGTTTGCTTTGATCAGAGCCTACTCAGCCCTTGCTGTCAGCAGTTACAATACACTGCTCCTAACTGATGGAAAAAGCCTGGTGAGCCGATCTAGGGACATGCCATGCCAAACCAGCAGAGTTCTAGTTTTGTGTTTGGAGATCTGGGTATGAGATAGAAAGTGGGCCCAAACATACTCAATTAAAATGCTTTTAAACTTCTTTTATTGTGTAAAAATCTTGTTTAGAAAGCATAATTTTGCATGTGATGATTAATGCTTAAGAGTGGGCCCTTTAAACAACACGGGACTAACAAATGTGGTAAATTGCTATAGCTCCTAGATTCTGACTATAATTCTAATCCTTTCTAACCTAATCCTTACATCTTGTTTAAAAAAAAAAAAGGAAAAGAAAAAAAAAATCCATGTCTGTCTTCAGGTTTTTAATCTTGCTTTGCAGTTTCTTTTGTAACAAAGTGTATTGGAAGTGAGATGCTCATAATATTTATATTTTTAATGATTTTTTAATACAATATAACTTCACTTTTAATGGCTCAAAATTGTTATAGACAGTTATTAACAGAATATTTACAATTTTGTCATGAAAATGGATTAGCCAGTCTTACCTGTGCTTGTTCTGTTGCTAAAATGAAGCTAGTATTTTACTAATCTGCCAGAAAAGATGCTTGTTCCCAGAAAGTAAAGCTAAAATAGGTTTGAGCTGAAGTTCTAGCATAAAATGAGACTTTAGGAACCAGCACGTCCTAAGTCATTAAATAATAAGGCATGGTTTGTTCCATTTCAAACACAGTTGAGTTTCAGATGAATGTATTTAATGAACATGGAAATGAGTTGATCTTGCATTTGAAAAATAATATAAAGTTTTTTGCTTGTGTCACAAATATAATGGGAAATCTGCACTGTTGAGCATAAGGATGCCATTGAAAATTTGCTGTTAGAAGAGGTGGGGAGTGAGCTGATTGGAAGACGAGTAAATTCCTCTGCACTTCTTGAAGAAACCTTGTCTTTTTCCATGTTGTGTCTTTTTTCCCAGGTGACAGATGAGTAATTTTGTGTTGATATGTGCAAAACTAATATTTATCTTAAAATTACTTACTTTTAAAAATATAACATAAAATATTATAGCTCATGTCATTTTTGTGCAGGTTAATGGAATTCTTTGGGTTTATGTACATTAGGTACAATTTATTATATAAAATACAACTTGGTTACATGTGTGGTATGCAAATCCACATTTGTAACCTGTGTGTCATCAACCTTATGGAAGTACACTTCAGAAAGAAGTATACATGCAGACTGTAGAAACTCTTTTCAAGCAGTCCAGAGTATTTGGTACTTAAGGGCTACGCTTGAAGTCAGAGAATGTAAATGGAGTCTCATGCTTTCTGTTTTGTTGTTTGTGGAATATCCTACAAAGATATGAATTAAAAGACATAATTTAAAGAAAGTTTGAAATGTTACTAAACTGAGCATCAGTAGTCTTCACAAAGCTGATATTTGAAACATTGCCATGAGAAATGTTGCATGTGAGATATTGTGCAGTAGCTAAAAAAACCAACCAACCACAACGCAAACCATAAAACACCACAAACCCAAGCACTTTTCCGAAATAACGCTATTTTTCCTTCAAAGTAAGAAATGTAGGTGTCTATTAAGTCATATAAAATTATATTGTAACCTAAATGATAGATTCTTTAGTCAGAATTGTTCCAAAGACTTAGTTGACTTGAACACCTTTTGCCACTAGAGAGCGCTATGCAATAAATAAATTTTTTTCTCTCCCGAAAAAATTCTCCAGTTGCATCTTTCCTTCTTCACATTAAATAGATAAATGATTGATATTCTTCAAATGGCAAATTAATTTACAGCTAACATGCAGACTTTAACTGTAGAAATTTGTTTGAATGACACTAATGGTTTATTGCAAGTTATTTAAATTTTTAAGGTTATAATTTACTCAAGTTCATGTAATTCCATATTTGACGAGATCAAAACAAAATGCTGCTGATGTTTTTAGTGTTAATTACATGTGTAAAAAAAATTTAAAAAACCCAACCCTTCAACCAACAAAAAAACTACCCCAAACCCCTAAAATAAGACTTTCTAATTCTTATTTTGCAGTCAGGTTCATGAGAAGTTACTTGCAAAGAAAGTTTGAAGATAAACATAGTTTTGAATATTTTCTTTTTTAAAATTAGTGTTTTCTCAATGGATCTATTCTTTTCTTTCTTCTCTTCAGTTTTATAATTCTTTATAATTCTTCCTGTGTTTCTTTTTTAGTAGACTTACAGACAAGATTTGAAGCAAGTGGTGATTCGATGTAGATGCTCTTTCTACTAAATCTTGATTTTTCAGACCAATTGTATAGGCTTTTTTAATCTATATGATTCTTCTGTTGAGTGGAAGTGAATGTTGTGTTTGCTGAAATAACACAATTGGTGTAACTGCCAAACAAGGGACTAAAATGTTGACTTACCTGACAGTGGTAATACTTGAATTCTTATCTCCTGTTGCTGAAGTTAAAACCTCAGCATTCAAGCCCAGAGATCCGTCAGGAATGTTTTTGCTATTTGGTATAGATTCAGCTAATAAAGGTGTACAAAAGTACTTTATTATGCAGTTTTTAAAGGTTTGAATTTACTGAAATTAGACAACTGCTAGAATGCTGTAACAGTCTTGGCTGCTTTTCTTCTTTGGAATTCAATAGCTTTCATTGTCTGAGCACTCACTAGTACAGTATTTTGTTATCAGGAGTCCATAGCTATGGCAGTTAAAAATAAAATGCTGCTCAACCTCATAATTGACAATGAAGGTAAAAAAAAAAAATTGGTCACTTGGTCATGGAGAGGGATGGGGGGAAATCATGGCATGTTTAATCACTACAGTTTGGGTAGCTTTAGGATACCTCATCTGGGGGTGCCCATGAATAAAAATGAAAACTAGTTACTTGGTTTACTGAAGTGAAAGTTTGATACGTGTTTTTAAAAATACAATGTGTCAGCCCAAACTTCCTGTATTTTCCCCAGCTTAAGCATTTCCCTCAGTAATCAAATGCCTATCTAGTGTCTTCAACCAGATCATCAAACTGATCTTAATTGTTGTTACTCTGTTTTGTTTGCCATTTTTAAAATGTTGGTATAAGCCTTTACATAAGGTCTATTATTTCGGTTTTAATTACCTTCAAAGTTGTAATCAGGATTCTTCCAAACTCGCCTTTGCTGAAGCTCACTTTGGAGTCATCACTAATAATCTTTAGTCTAGGTGAGGAGCAGCAGTGATGGTACAGCCACCTGGCCCAATTTTCCAGGTGCTCAGGGCACTTCAACATGCCTGTGTTTTTCTTGTCACATACAGAGACAATATTTAAGAAAGCTCAAGGCAGAGTGAGCAACCTAAGTAAGAGTGAATGTTGCCATATGTCTTCCCATAAACAGGTACATGACGTAAAGCTCAGTACAACCTATTACAATTATGTGTTGAATGCATTTCTTACTGAACCATGCACTTCCTTAATTTTACAATCATCTCTGACAACTGAAAATATTTTACGGTGAATTTTCGTACATAATAGATGACATACAGGTTGTTTGATAAGAAATGCAGCATTACCACAATTTGACAGATAAGCTGTAAATTGTGGTGTAATATAGTCTTAACATTTCCTAAAGAGATTTTATATCTTAATCAGACTTGAAGTGGCATAACATGAATAAGAACAGTTGTGTCTTGGGAAAAGAACTAATGAATGTTGCTACTGAATTTTTGGCAAAGGATAATTTTCTTAGTTAAACATCTCTTTAGTAATATATTTTAATGTTTTGTATGTGTTTCATTGCTTCAGATACATTCATGTTGCAGTTTGTCTTACATTCACATTAGCAATTTTGGAAGGAAATTCCTACTTTGTTCCCTTTTTAAGGAAAAGGAAGTAAAATATATCTGAAAAACAGTTCTTGTGTCTAGCATTCTGATGCTTACTTGGATTTTACAAAGTTGTAAATAATTTTATTAAATTTCATTAGTTAGGATTATATGGGTTCAACTTTATAGGGATTTTAGAAATAGCTAGGGTAGCTTCAATATTGGAAGGCATGTAAGATGCATATGATGTTCCATCTAGGTCAGTTGCTCTGCAGCTTAGTATGACTTGGTGGCCTGAGTAAGGTGGTTTTGGAAGTACAGCTGCCTGGTTTCTGATAGCCATGTTGTTGCATCTGTCAGACCTCAGTTGATGACCCTTTGCTTTCATATTCATTACGAAGATGCCAGGTTATTCTGCTTAAAAAGTACTAACATGGGAGTTAAGTGTCTTGGGTACAGTTCTTTGCTTTAGGTGCCTTATGTGATTTCAAGTACATCATTTATCATTCAGGTACCTCGGTACACCAGCTTCACCATATGAATTCTGCTTGTTCCCTGGTTCAAAGCAATGCTGTGAGAAGAAGTGCTCAAAGTTGGTGATGTGAACAGTGTCTCCTTACTTAAGTTCCTGAGATACTCACTGTTAGAGTAATTCTCCTCAGTAGTGAGGAAATGTTTGTTTCCTACTACTTTGAAAAAATTTAGGAGACTAATTGCTTCATAAGATAGGTTAGCTGTATGTGCAAGTACAATCCTTAGCTGGATATTAAGAAGGTTGAAAAGGATGGGAGATCTTTTTCCTCACTATTGGGTGAACATAGTCGCCTCTCTCCATTGTGCTGGCTCTGGTGCATGTCTGGCCTCCGCATGAACAGCTTCAACTCACTGATCCATGACAGGGTAGTTTTCTACCTCCTAATGAGTTGAGTTGATTAAGTGAATAAGCACTGTCTGATAAGCACCAGAAGCATTGCAAGTAAAGAGGTGGAACTCCTTGGCTGGAAGTAGAAAAAGTGGTAGGGAAGCTTGAAATAAAATTGAAAAGGGAGTGAGACCTCCCCTTTCAGATGGTAGAGAAATTGTTAGATCAGCCCAACTGTTTTTAATAATTTTATTTTGAGGCTAGCAGATGTGAATTGGTGATGGGAATGACGAGGTTAATTCAGAATGTCAGGAGTAGAAAGTTGAGTTACCTGATTAGGAGATAACAAATAGTCACATTATGATAATTTGAATGTAAGGAAAAGAAAATACCTATGAATCTAACATGCTTGGTTCAAAGAGTATTTGGTCTTCAGCAAGTTCGAATAAAGTCTGTCTGTGAAATGTTTCTGTAACGCTATTCTGAAAATGAATGTATTTTGACTGTATAGTCATCTGTGGTCAGTAGAACTGAATCCACACTGCAACTGTTGGTCCCTGTCACTTTATTCAAACTGTTTGTCAGATGATTAGGCTGCTGTCTTTGAATTGGATTTCTTTCCCCAAGCTGAAAGGTAGAGCTCTTTGTTCTTAAATTTAACAGTTGAATACCAAGAGACTTGGAGAAAATGCCAGCTTTTGCTTTTTCTGCAGTATGTGTATTACAGAAGTAGCTGAAAAGCAAAGAGTAGCCACAGTTGAAATTTCCTTTTCAAGGAACTGTACCTTAATTAAATTCACTGTTTGCTTTTGTTGGTCAGGTAGACATGAATTGACCATTAGTTGTTGAAGCATTTGTTTCTGTTTGGGGTTTTTTTTTTGTTTTGTTTTTAATTGAAACATGAAATGTATGTCATTGTTGGACATTGTCTAGTGTACTGTTTTCTCTGCTTTTAACTGAAAGCTTGTATTTTGAAATCCATGTTTGTGTCAGACAACTTTTCAGTTATTGCTGGCTATAAGCTAGAAGAAATGAGCAAACTTATGTTTTCATTGCTGCCTTTCTCTTCTGTTCTTGGTGTTTGAGGGCATGTAGTTTCCCAAACTTTGAAGGAAAGGATTCAGTAATAAAGGAAGGGGGGGGTGGGGAGAGAAAAAAGAAAAAAAAATTTGCAGTAACTTAAATATCAACCACCTTCATGTAGGGGAAATTAGAAGAAGAGGAAGGAGGAAGTTAGGAAAGTTAAAAAGGAGGAATCTAGCTTCCCAGGATTGTCTTAAAGAGGGAGTCAGATAAAAATCATATTACGTACATGTTAGGATTGAAGTAAAAAAGAAGCCTCTGAGTCATGTGAGTTATTTTGGAGAAGCTCTGTCAATTTGTTTTATGTGATCCTGGAAAACACCAAACTCCCTGAATTTAAGGGCTTTCCACCCCAAACATGTGGCAGCTCTACTTCATATACATTTTTCTCTCTTCTTTTTCATTAAGTGATTGGCAAGAACTACAGAAGTGTTGCATACAGGTTTTTAGAAGTAAGCTTCCAGTACACATCTACAAGATGTTTCCCTGGACCAGTTTCATGGGTATGACTCTGCCTGAGAGCCTACCATTAGAGCCTTTTTTTAAGAAAGTAACAGTTCTGCTGGTTAGTTTCCATGTAATATTGTAGGTTGAGAAGTTGATAGAGGACTTTTCATTAACCATACTCTCCTCCTTATTCATCTACTTTCTCATCTTGCAGTACAATATGACTTCATAAGAATGGCAGTAGTAAAAATTTTTCTCTAGGACAAGCTCCTGAAGCATTCAGGATAGGCAAGTCACAGGTACTTCCATCCTGCTTATCTGGTTTTACATTTGCTGTGCTGTTTGTAAGTGAAGTGCAGCTGCTTTTGCTTTGTATAGTCTGGGTTTGTCTCATGAGCCTGCTTTATGACAACAGCATAACTATATTCTGAGTTTGGCATTATTGTAGGTGCATTCATATGTTTACATAATAATGTAAGGGTTAACATTGCACATGCATTGCCAGAAGAAAAATTGAATCACTTGCTGCATAATGTAATGGAAATAGTTTATGTGGGAAGTCAGTTATAGAGTTTTTCTTTAGGTATACTAGAAATGCTGGTACTTAGGTTGTATATTGCATCCTTGTGTTGCGGACACATATTTAGCTAACGGTCGCAAAAGCATTCCAGATGCCTTTAGAAGGCCTTGAACAGAATAAACAAGAAGACAAAAAAAGAAAGATGCCAATTAGAAGAACACAGGTGCACATTCCAAGATAAAGGGAACTTGGCACGAAGAACCTCAATTCGGCAGTTTATCTTGACCAATTAGGCTGAGACAAGTTTCGCATGTTTTAGTTAGTATAACCAATTGTGTCCTATGTTTATGCGCGTGTACAGAGTTAGTATAACCAATTGTGTCCTATGTTTACACGCGTGTACAAAGTTAGTATAACCAATTATATTTTAGCTTATGGCGCGTGGACAGCTGATGTTTAGCTTGACAAGGTATATAAGCACGCTATTTGGGCAATAAAGGGAGAACAACTTTAACCGTATCGGTGTCCGGTTGTTACTCGGCTCATATTCTCCAGATAGTTCCCTGCTACATCCTTGAACCCCCTGAAATAAAGGGGAAAACATTTTGGATTCTTGTGACTTGAGTGATTGATAATACGGGAAATTCTGCTTACTCTGTGTTACTTGGTTCAACTTGAAACTTGCTTTTCTTTCTTCATCTCCCTTGCCTGATGGTTTTTGTTGTTGTGACTAATGCCCTAAATAATATTTGCCTGATTTCTTGTTCATCTCAAAACATTATGGCACTAGTGGATCTACTTTCTTTTTCCCAGGACGTGCTGACATCTTTTCATGGATGACAAGAGAGGAAGGGACAGGAAAAAAGCTTTGGAAATGTATTTTTCCAAAAATTTTGCTCTTAGGAACAAACCTGTCCAACCAAAGTGCTGTTAAACTGTAGTCTGTAGTGCCTATAAGCACTGTACTTTGGTGATCCCTTTTTGCCCTCCCTTTCTTTGCTCTTTTGGCAAAACTGTGAGGAATGAGATACTTGACTTTCACAGGGTTTTGTAATTGGCTTTGCAGAGCAACCTGACTAGCCAGGCAAAATCCTGTCTCTGAGTGCTGGGTTAGAAATTACTTATCAGGAGGTAACACAAAGACTATACACTGTATTTAGCTGTGCAATCATCTGCTGATAGTTTGTTGGATTTTTTTCCTGTCATCACTTAGAGGTCAGGATATGTTTCAATGTGTGAACAGCACTTAGACTTTTGCCTATTTTAATTAGTATTATTTAAAAGGGTATTTTATTAAGGTGTCCTGGTTTCAGCTAGGATAGAGTTAATTTTCTTCCTAGTAGCTGGTATACTGTTATGTTTTGGAATTAGTATGAGAATAATGTTGATAACACACTGATGTTTTCAGTTGTTGCTGAGTAGTGCTTATACCAAGTCAGGGGTTTTTCAGCTTCTCATGCCCAGCCAGCAAGAAGGCTGGAAGGGCACAAGAAGTTAGGAGAGGACACAGCCAGGGCAGCTGACCCAAACTGGCCAAAGGGATATTCCATGCCATGTGACGTCATACCTAGTATATAAACTGGGGGATCGGATCGCCCTGGGGTGGTGGATCACTGCTCGGGAACTAACTGGGCATTGGTCGACAAGTGGTGAGCAATTGCATTGTGCATCACTTGTTTTGTATATTCAATTCTGTTGTTGTAATTTTATTATTGTTATTATTATCATTATTACTTTCTTCCTTTCTGTTCTATTAAACTGTTCTTCTCTCAACCCATGAGTTTTACTTTTTTTTTTTTTTTTTTTTTTCCTTATTTTCTCCCCCATCCTACTTGGGCGGGGAGAGGGGGGAAGTGAGTGAGCAGCTGCATGGTGCTTAGTTGCTGGCTGGGGTTAAACAATGACATAAGGTTTCTAGAAGTCATTATATCTTGTATTGGTAGTGTGAACAAACTTGCTGTATTTCATTTTTACTTGTCTTAAAATATTTTACCTTCCAACTGTACTGACTTCATCTTTTGTTTTCAGGTGAAGGTGCACTTTTTAATACAATTGGTCCTACCATTTATTATCATTTACTGTTTCATTTTGATTCTTAGTAATTCATAGGCCTAATAACAGAATGGGTGGATATAATGAGTTAAAATATCAGTATGTTAAGTACGAAGTTCAGATATTTGTACTTCACGGGTGGTGGTATTTTTCAACCTTTATTTTGCAGTTTAAAATTAGCGATGTAGATAATGTGTATTTTATTCGTAATTGGTTTAATGGTAAATATCTTGGTGATATCCTCCCAAGCATATATACTCATTTAAAATAACAGGAGGATTTTCAATGCAAAGGAAATTTAAAAAATCAAACTAAAAAAATCTCACCTTTCCAAATCTGGAGTATGTATGATTTTAAGTAAATGAAATAGAAGCAAAGTCAAAACTAGCACTGTTAATTGTGCTAATAAACGTTTCTGTTTGTAACTAATAGCACTGTCAAATATCTTGAACTTTAATAATCAAGTAAGGCGCTGCTGGTTTGGAAAAGGCTGGGTAGGAGTAGACCCAGGAGGCATCTGACTGACTTGCTCTCTGTCTCCCTCATCCAGTTGATTTTAAAATGGCACCAAGAATTCTTGTATGTTGGTTTTCCTCTGTTGGCAGCAAATGTCTGTGAAACTTGCTGAGAGTGTCCCATTTACCTGTACTGCTGATCAGGGTGGAGGATGAGTATCTGCTGCTGTTCTTAATTGCTCTTAACTTCAGTTAACAAGCCTGCATGATGAATGTGTATGTTGTTGTCACCTACGTGGATGAAAGTGTTATACCGTATGATAGACAGATGTATTGTAGTGGCTTTAAAATTCAGAAATTACTATTGAATTTTCTGTGTGAATTTTCAGTGTAAATTTTCTCTGCAAAGTTGCAAATCCAGTAATTGGATGTTTAGAAACGCCAAAATCAAGGTAATATATATATAACCTTACTTTCGCTCCTTAAATCTATGTTTTATAATACAGTATTGCATTTACTGTAGTTGCCATTTCATATTCTTCTCTTGATCTCAGTTTGCATTTCTGAATGTAAAGTGAAGCCACAGGCTTCAAATATTGGGGAGCCCTACTTCATGGGCACTTGAGAAAAGCCTGTTTTACTTGATGTTTTGGGCATCACATCAGAACTCTACAGCCTGTGAAGGGACTGTGCCCGGTTCAACAGTGCAGCATTCAAATGCCTGAATCATGCAACTTTCCTCTATTATTTCCTTCACTTCTGTTCATCTTTTACTCTACTTTCGTCCTCAGCATTAATGGGGCAGGTGTCCTGCAGTTAGTCTTACATGTTTTTAATGTACCAGCCTGATTTCTGAGCTCCAACTGTATGTGTACATCATTTGCTGACATGTATTATATTTTACTGTGAGGAACCAGGGAGTGTACATCACATTTTGACAAATGAATGGCCATCCTCTTGGGATAAACTTAGCTAACCTAGCAGGCTCAAAATCACATTGCAAGCATCAAATTATTCCTTCTAGCTAGGGAAATATCCTGTTTTTTGTAGCATTAAATACATTAGTCTTAACTGGTTTTAAGACTATGCAATTTTAAAAATACATTGAAGTTAAAGTGTAGTTGAGACTGTGATATTTACTGATTTTTGTGTGCATGTGTATGTCTAATGTTATGACTCCCCAAAGCTTTATGGAATATCTTGATAAATGAAATGAATAGTACGTATAAAGGAAATTAGTTACTCTTACTAAGAGGATTCTAAATTAAATACTCCAGGCTTCATTCAGTTAAAACTACAACTTTAACATTTTGTTAGTATTTTAGGTATTTTTTTAGGTACTTTATTTTATGCAGATGCCATACAAGTTTCTAAACCCCACAACTGATGTGTGATTACCTTTTTACCCCATAAGGCACTTAGTAAAAGGGGTAAAACCCTGCTGAAAATGTTTTGCAAGTTTCAGTAGGACTAAAAGGTGTAACTTTTTTTCTTCTTGTTGTAGAGCTCCTCTGGGAAAAAAAATCAGCAGGAAAATATTGTAGACATGTTTTCTGATTTGCTGCCTTGTTCATTGCTTATTGAAGCAACAGCAATGAATCACGTAACTAAATGTGACTTTAATGTCTTTGCACTGTGGATTTCAAATTGTTGCCCACTGACATTTTAGTTGCTCTTGTTGAGCTGAAGCTTTTCAGAAGAGCTATAAATGCTTTTTAAAAGTGCAATAAGTGAGGGAGAATCATACTGGCACAGTTTGATTGCTAATATTAGCTTAGCTTTGGCTATGCTACTAGAGTGTTTTCTGGATCTTGAATCACCCATATTTCAATCTTGGATTTTTCTGTGAAAATTTGTACACATGTTAAAACAACAGTTAATACCTATTCCCTAGGCAATGGTCTAGAACATTCCTACCATCTACCCTATACATCTAAGAGCCTAAGTTTCATATATATGTATAGACACACACAGTCTCTTACTGTTTCTAGAGAGGAATAAACATCAATAAATGCAGGGGAAAAGATGGGGATGAACTCGGAGCTCTTCCCTTTAGAGTACTGCATTATGTGTCTTAGCATAGAAGCAAATGGTTGAAGCACATGGATCATGTGTCTTAAGAAGAAGAGGGGCATTGAGAAGAAGTGGAAGCACTTGAGGCTCCATGGAGGAAGGTGAATGAGTAACTCGGTGGGGCAGGAGTGGGAAATTCGAATGTATGTAGCCCATGGAATATAGGGAGGAAATTTAGTTAAATACGCTGAGGTGTGTGGGCATGAGATGCACAGGAATCTTTCAGGTAAGGATGCAGGACTTCCAGGATTTTTATGCACAATGCAGAGATTTATCGCTTCTGTTCACCTTTATTTGCAGACTAAGGTGGTACTAAGGATAGCAGAAGTTATATTTTCACAGCTTTAGACCAGGCCTATACATAACTTGCACAATAAAGATACTAACTGGAAATTTGTCATGGCTAAAGCTAACTTTCATAAAACATGGCATATTGGAAGAGCCCACTGTGCATCTGTTGAGCCAGAAGAAACTGCAAATAAAATGACATAACATTGCTAATACCTGTAGTCTTCATTATTTAAATCTCAACATGAATGACAGGCAAATATGAGCAGTATATTAGAAATAGAAGGTTCCACTATTGCCAACACTTTTGTGCAAGAGAAGAGGAAAAGAGAGTGTAGGTCCACTGGAAAATTATCAGAATTTGAGTTAAGTGACAGGTAGCTATTGCTATCAAATGTAACGGGAAAGAAAACATTTGCTTTCAGGAATCTAGCCAAATTTCTACACTTTGTTTTTGGTGTTTTGTTTTGTTTTTTTCCTGGTAGAAATTCAGCAGTACCAGTCTACTGTAGTATGTATCTTGTAAGCAGCATTTTCTCTTTCTGGCAGAGATTTTATATGGTGTAACTTGGTATACTTTGTGGGATGTGGCATAGTAAAGTAACCTTTATGAGGGGTGTAAAAAGCTCCTGCTTAGGCTGCACAGACATGGGAATGGCCCAGGAACGCTGCAGAGTAAATCAATGTAAGTGTGAGAGTGTGGTATATAGTAGTTAAAGATCTTAAATCACCATGATGATTCTGTCATGCAGAAATCAAGTAGCCTTCGATTGCTCTTGCTTAAACCTACAAGTAAATTTTAGTGGCTTCTTTGGGTCTTTAACAGTTGGCAGTATAAATATACCACCATTTAACCTTTGTAAAGGAACTATTGTCTTCCTGCTATATGTTATACTAATTTCCTAACAATATTTTGCTGGTGCAGTTACACCTATTCTACAATTGTTCCCTGGTATAGACATGTTGGTCAGAGGTGTAGTTTGGGTTTGGTTTTATTTTTTCTGTATACTGACATGGCCATACAAAAGATTTGTTCTTAAGTATTATTTTGCTGGTCAGGCTAATGTGATAGCAAACAAAGGATACTCCATTCCCTTGCAGAAGATTAATTTTAATTTTCCTAAATTCCTTGTAAATGGAAAACTTCTCCTGTACAGTTTCCTAGAAATATTTTTCATTGGAATTTTTTGTTAGCAATGTGAATAATGATGTATTTTTTAACACATTTTTAAGCTTTCCACTTTGAATAGTAAGAGTTTGGTTTATTGTATAGCTGGCATTAAGAGAGCAGAAATGTAAATATGTATAAAACAATCTGTGATTTGGTGAATTTGGGATTTTTTTGTGTATTGCAGATTGTTGCTGTATCTGCTGTAATATCCAATTCCTTCAGAAAGAGAAATCTGTTTAACAAAGTCCTGCCTTTTTCCTATAGCTTTAAGGGGTTTTCTTTTGGGTTTCTAATTGGCATTGATACTTTCAGAATCAAATGTATTCTACGAAAAATATTCTTTCCATGTGGCATTCCTGGTTCAGAAACAATGTGGTGAATAGAGAATTTAAATGAAAATAGATTTGGTACCTATCTCTTGCCAGAAGGTATCCATTTTAGCTTAAAAATAAAGCTGGTTTAAATATATTTGCTAAGTTAGGCATTTACACTTAGTGTGCAAGCTTTGTAGCTATCTTACTTCTCTGAGTCTGCTAGTGATGCTGGTGTCTTCTTTGCATCTTGGTTTTTAACCTTTATCTTCTTTCTCTGAGAAGCTGATGCATTTAAGTCATTGCCACTTCTGCTAAGTCAATAGTGTCTGAGGCTGTTATAGCATGGTCTTCTATGTCATCACCAAAATTGACCCCCAACTGAGGATGGTATGATAAGGAAAGTGATGTATTTGAGGTGATAGCTCTGGGTCCTTATCTCTTGGAGATAAAATAAACATATTGAAAGTCAAAATGATAACGTGCCATTGAATGAGTTTGGAAACCATGTTTTGATGGGTCTGGAAGTACATCAAATGTACCAAGTGTCTTAATACTGAAGGACAAGTTTGATTGGAAAAATTTGCCCACCTGTTTTTTTCCTACTGTCTCAGACAAAAAATAATTATAGTAATTGGAAATGGTATTTGTGGAGATGAAATACTATGACTAGAAGCTGCAGAATGAGTTTTGTTAGTTCTGATTTTATTCTTGCATCCATATTATCAGTAAGATAGTATTGTAATGGGCAGAATAGATTAATCTTTGAGATAGGCAAAGGTTGAACTGGTTGTTATGTGGTCTCTTACTCGAAAACCAGAGTCTGTGTTACAAACAAAAGGGCAGTATTGTAACTAGCAAAACAATACTGAATCTGCTGCTGATGCCTTTTCTACTACCCTTTGAAGGTGGTGGGTGATGGGAGCAGCAGCAGAGAAAGTCTTAGAAATATACCCAATAGAGTAGTAAAATAAATATAAATAATTCTTATATTGTGGACTTAAAATATTTTTGTCAAAATTGAAATTTGTTTATGTTACTCGAAATTACAAAGTGTCAAAGCTACAGATCTAGTGTTCTGGAAGCTTCTTTTTGTCAAGCAGCTTACATGAAAATGGCTCTCAGGTGTTAATTTGTTGTTCAATGTTTTTCATTTCCAAATATTCTTTCCTTGGTGTATTTTGCATGTTTTGATTGAGATATTGTTGTGGTTTAACCCTGGCCAGTAACTAAGCACCATGCAGCTGCTTGCTCAACTCCACTCAACTCAACTCCACTCCCAATTTTCTCTACCTCCTCCTCTCCAGCGGCGCAGGTGGACAGGGAATGGGGGTCGGGGTCAGTTCATCACACTTGTCTCTGCCGCTCCTTCCTCCTTAGGGGCAGGACTTCTCACTCTTCCCCTGCTCCAGCGTGGGGTCCCTCCCACGGGAGACAGTTCTCCACAAACTTCTCCAGTGTGAGTCCTTCCCACAGGCTGCAGTCCTTCACGAACTTCTCCAGCGTGGGTCCTTTCTGCGGGCCACGGTCCTTCAGTCACAGGCTGCTCCAGCGTGGGCTTTCCCATGGAGTCACGGCCATCTTCAGGGGCACCCACCTGCTCCGGTGTGGGGTCCTCCATGGGCTGCAGGTGGGCATCTGCTCCCCTGCTCGCCTCCATGGGCTGCAGGGGGACAGCCTGCCTCACCATGGTCTTTCCCACGGGCTGCAGGGGAATCTCTGCTCCGGCACCTGGAGCACCTCCTCCCCCTCCTTCTTCACTGACCTTGGGGTCTGCATAGGTGTTCCTCTCACTCCCCTCTCTGCTGCAGGTTTCCCCTCTTAAGTACGTTATTCCAGAGGTGCTACCACCATCGCTAATGGGCTCAGCCTGGGCCAGAGGCGGGTCTGACTTGGAGCTGGG
The DNA here is from genome assembly GCF_026419915.1 of Harpia harpyja. Taxonomy (NCBI): domain Eukaryota; kingdom Metazoa; phylum Chordata; class Aves; order Accipitriformes; family Accipitridae; genus Harpia; species Harpia harpyja. The sequence goes on from NC_068952.1 coordinate 23,539,773, forward strand.
GAAGCTTCTAGCAGCTTCTCACAGGAGCCAACCCTGTAGCCCCTCCCCTGCTACCAAAACCCCGCCACACAAACCCAATACAGATGTGTGTTGCTGTTTTCGTTGAATTCATAGCGAAGAGATTTCCTACAAAAGAAAGTATGATCCCGAGATGAAAATTTAACTATGGAACAGTGTCTTGACTTCCATTTCAGTGTTCTTCTCCATAATGACATGAGAAACAGATCCCATAAATTCCTCAGTGGGGTATGGCTATTTTCAGTCTTTGAAATGCTAGTACTAAACTTTATTAACAGTCTGTCTGAAATGAAGGAAGATGAAACCTTGAAGCTAGAAAACTGTTACTGTAACATTACAGTTTGAAGAGCCTGTTGGCAAAGGAAAGATGTTATGTTTAACAATGTGCAGACTTTATTTCTTACAGGGAAGTAAAGTATACTAGCACAGAGAAAGAGACATCGTTTTTTGCTTTGGGAGTTTGAATATAGCTTTACTTTGGCTTAAAATTACAGGGCAGTTATCAATTAGGAAAATGGGAGTGGCAGTAATATCATGGATAACATTCTTTAGTGCCTGGTTTTTATCTCCTTTTGCTGCAAAGTTCAATGGAGACATCTCCAAGATGTATATTTGAGAGCTGCTCAGAGGAAGAGGGGGTTATTCGCACCATCTCAGCCCCTGTTCAGGCTCAGCTTGCTTTCTGCAGACCTGCCTGGGAGCCTCTGCCCTCTGTTCCATCCCAGTCCAGCTGATCAGGTAGAGAACAATGCCCACTCCGACTGTGCAGTCAGTCACTTTCCTTTTTCTGTTTTGCTTTGTTTATAATAGGTGTACTAGTGTTATGCCTGTTCTAGTATAATAAACTTGGGTGGGAAACAGTTGAGCAGCCCTGCAGAAGTTAGCGTGGATGTGGGCTGAACAGTCTTCATGGACTTTGAGTTAAATCCACGTAGAAGTACTGCTCTTCCCACACTGTAGTTTCTCCTGGCCACAATTCCTGAATTGCAGTGCCAAGACACTGGAGTGCAGAACTGGGTTTGAGACTTTCATTTGGGACTCAATATCAGGAAGATGCAAGTATATGCAAGCAGTACAGTGGCATTTATGTGATGGGTCTAATGTAGTTTGTTCAGCTCAATACGCTGCACATAGAAGTGGGTTAGTAGTGTTGAAGTCTGTAATATGGCTAATCTGCTTGGTGGAAGAGGGGGAAAAGAAGTTACTGAGAGTTGAGTACTACTTCTGATTTTTAATCTTTTTACATCATTTCTTTTGTTTAAAATCAAACTTGTGTCATTCTGTTAGCAATAACATTATTCAGTGTGGTTCCAGTAGTAGTATTGTTTTTTGGGACAGGTTTTGCAAACAGTTGTTCTTTAGCATGCCTAGTGTCTGGGCTAGGCCCAAAATATCTATTGGTCATTTTCCACTATGATGTTCTTCGGAGTGTAGTGTGTACTACTGCTTCTGATTATAGTATGTATGTTTGGAATCGTGTTTTGAGATACAATAGATGCCTTTAAATTAGAAACATCAAATAGCTGCTACAAGCAAAATTTTCAAGTAAGGGGTGACTGCCTAAAAAATAAAATGGGGATGAACGTAATAAAAGATACTGATATCCTTGCTTCCTTAGCTTTTTTTATGCTGAAAAAGATATAAATTATACAACTACTTAAAGAACATGACTTTTCTGTGTAGTAAGGATACCACTGGTCTTTCAATAAAGAAAACCATGGTTTCCAAACACTACATTCAAGTTCTGTTCCCAAGTTAGAAATACTTGTTTCTGTGCTTGTTAAAGTTTTGGCGGGGAGTTTTCCTGATCCTTCTTGACTATGTTCATCAGGTTACTGGAAGAGTAGTTGGAGAGTAAAATGTGTATACATAGGTTGGTATTCCATATAATTAGATCATAGAATATGTATTTCATAATTTTATGTAAGCTGTGGTTTGCTGTAGTGCATTTTAGTAATAAGAGAGAAAATGTTTAGTGTTTGGCTATTTTTTTTGATACATGGGCATTGATAGAAACTTCTATCTATGATTGCTTTTGAGAGATCTAATAGTCAAAGTAAGAACTTAAATGTGCTTAAAGATTTTTTTCTTTGAAGACTTAGCTTAATACTTGTTCAGTATGATCCACAGTTATCAGTACATAATTTCATTTATATACAATATTTATTGAAATTTGAGGTGATGCACTTCATTTGAGTGGAATAGGAAACTATTCCTTTTCCTCCTGTCATCTTTGAAAACTTACACTCTCATTCTGTTACTGCCTCTCACCTAACATCCTTCCTCATTAGGAGGACTGAAATATTTCAAAGAAAATAATATCCAAGCAATGTCTCTGTGGCAGGCCCATCACTCAGTGCCAAGAGGAAAACTTGAGGTACCCTTGAGGTCATGAGATCAGAAGATAGAAATCTCCCCACAATTTTAACTTCATGAATTTTTACATTCTATTTTTTTCAGACTGACAATTTTTGAAATACTATTTTAGTATCATGGTATGTTTTGTTGATTTCTTTTAAGATTTATGTTTCCATGGAGGAAAATGGAAACTGAGCTTTAAAAAAGCAGAGCTGGTAATTAATCTCTCTTGTGGAGTACTGCTCATTCTTCTGTTACCTGATTATGGTCATCAAAGGATGATATAACAATTTTGAAAATTAAACTTACTAAAGTGCTCAGCTTTTCTTCTGAGGTGTATTATTGGATTTCATCTAGCCTCTTGCTATTTGTGAGGCTATTCTTATCAGGAAATATATAGTATGTTTAAAGGAGCAAATATAGCTTTTTTTACTTTACACTTAGGTTTGTTTAGTATATATGTACATTATCATCTCGTCTAACTATCTCCTGTTGTAAATCTCTCATTTTCTTATTTACTGCTTCCTCTGGTAGAGGGTTGGTGTCTCTACTGAGATGCGATATGTGCTGCATCTCTTGTAATGCAGGTGAAAATGGCTTCATATGAAGAGCCTGTAACTTCTGGTTGGGGGGGCAGTAACTTCAGCTGTCCCAGCAGGATTGTAGGTATCTCTCTAATCAGAGTATAATTTTCAGGGATACTAGGATAAGAATTTCTCTCACAGGTTTCTGAGTTTTGTTCTTTTACCCAAAGATTACTGCATCTAAATAATCTAGGAATGCCAACATGAAATATGCTGATCTGTTACCAACACCATAGCCTGGTGTTACTGAAGTGTAAAAAACATTTTAAAATGGACAACCACTTATTTAAAGTGGGAAAGCAGCTCTCGGTTCTTTGTTGCAAAGCATATAAGGAGTTGTTACTGACACAGCTGAATTTCTATTTACTCACTTACCTTAGGCCCCTGAAGTTTGAAACAATAGTGTAAATAACATGCAGATATTTGCATGAAAAGAAGAAATACAATAGATTATTCCTCTTTGCTTCCCATTTAGCCATGTTATAAAACAGTTATTTCAAATAAATAAGAACAAACTCCACATCATTTTACTTCAACATTATTATTTTTTATGTGCAGTGGAAGAACAAGACAGAGCTAACTGCTTTCCTTCGGTTTGTTATGCCTCCCACCACTCAATTTACATTTAGGAAAAAAAATACTTTAAATAGTTCCCCTCTTAATTTTTTTTATTTATGTTATTTTAACCTCCATATATGGTACAATGTGACAGACTTTGAAAGACAGTTTTCCATAGTGCTCAAACAAAGTTTTGGGTAGAGAACAATGGGTAATCCTTACAGACACTTTGCAGATACCAGCAGATAAGATATCACATTTTTAGTGATTTCAGTCACTAAATTAAAAAATAAGGTGGGCTTGTTTTTCAGAGGTATAAAACTTCTATCATGGTGTGTGTTAAACAGTAGTTTCTGTGGTTTGCTGGTAAGGTGAGCTCACCTGCAGAGGTTTTTCTCTTGAGTGGAATCTTCCCAAGAAGTCAGAAAGCTGTGAGATTTCTTCTTGGGTTTTTTCGTAGTGTAAATAGTGGAGAGACCTATATCTTTCACTTAGCGGGGAGGGAGGAGGAGAAGAAAGTTATTTAAGTTCTTTTTGTAGGAAGGTTAGATTAGAATATGACAGTCTCTCACTGAAGGTCTTTCCTCGTCCTCTGCCGGAAGGTTTCTGGAAGTGGAGGTTTCTGGAAGGCCCTCAGTGGTGTATCATTAAGGACACTATTGCATCATATTAAATTAGAGAAAAGAGCAGTTGGCATCTATGGCTTACATTTACTTTTTACCTCTAGAGCTGAATATTCTCACCAAAAGGCTTTCTTTAAAACTGTTTCCAAATTATTTTTTTTTAAAGAAAAAATTATAAAAAGGTATTGTCACTGTGTTTACCTCTTTTCATATATGTTCTTGATTTGCATCTCTTAGAGAATATTATTTAGTAAGACATGACTTTACTCTTCCATTTTGAAGTTTTTTTACTTTTATACTATACAAAATTTCATGACGTGCAAAAGTTAATTCCAAAATTCCATATTTATTTCACCATGAAGCTGTAAGGAGCAATAATCATGTTAGGGAAGGGGAAGTACTTGTTCTATCATTCATAAAATTTTATGCAAGTTGGGAAATATGACTAATAAGCTAAACTAACTATCAGATATTGTCCTTGAAAATTTACAATATGTAAGCCCACAATTTCTTGGTGGTAATAGTTGCAGTTAACATTAGCAATTGTAGAACAAGAAATAAAGTTGTTGTGCTGGTACCTATAACTTATATTCTAATTCCCATTTTATTTATTTATATAAATATATAACTTGTTTTCTAATCCCCAGAAAGCAAAAGCTTTTGAACTAGTAGTTGTAACTTACACCTATTAGCTTGGAAAAGTTACTGATTTTATGAACTCATGGAAAATAGGTAATGGACACCAAGTTTGTTCTTTTCCCATCTTTTTTAAAGGAGCAAAAAGAGGGAGCTGAGAAATTGTCATACAGCACAGCTTCAGTTTGCAGAAAAATATTGGAGCAAGTAATTGAACCAAATTGTTTGTAGACACTAGAAGATAAAGAAATTACTGTCAGCTAAACTGGATTTGTCAGAAACAGATAGTCAATTTAGTTTTCTTCTGAGGCAGAAAAACGGGGCGTGGATAAGAAATAAATCAGTACATGTTATATTTTGTCTTCAGTAAAGCTTTTGACGCTAATGTGGTATTTGGTATGCAAGCAAGGGGAATGTGGTCTAAATGAAAAATATAGTAAAGTAGATATAAAACTGGAGCAGCACCTGTTGTAGTCATAGTTATATGGAAATGGAAAGATACAAGAAGTGTGATTTTTATGGGGTCTTTCTTGTGTATGAGTACTACTCGGTGTATGAGTAATAATTTGGATGGTTAAAAAAACCACCATATTTTCTTAAATTTGAGGATAGCATGAAACTGTGAGATGAGATACAGTTATGTGAAAGGAAAAAATTAGAGTTAGAAAGGATCTTGACAAATATGAGACACAGTCTGAAATAAATAGAATGCAGTTTCCTGAGAACAAGTACAAGAATCTGTACATGTGCAGGAGAATATGATTTAAAGAATGAGGGTGAGGAGCAAATGGCTGAATAGCACTTCAGCACCACAAGGATCTGCAATTTTTAGTTGAATGCCAAGCTGGACATGGGACTGCAGTATCAGCTGTTGCAAAAAAAAAAATAGTATTTGAATATATAAACATGAGTATAACTTGTAATATGAATCAGGATCATTCATTCGGTTCTGTCATATCTGAATTGCTAATCCTGGACCCTTGAGGAAATTACCATTTCATACTTCAAGAAGCATGGGAAGAGTCTAGAAAGGAACAGCAAGAACCAACACAGTTTGACTTACAAGAAAAGATGCACAAACTTGTGACTGACTGGTTTAGAGAAGAGAGGTCTGAAGTGAGGCATGAAAAACCTCTCAAGAGGTAAAAAAAACTTGTACAAAACAAGAGATAAACATATTCTTCATCTTCACAAAGAATAAGACAAGAAGTGATAGGCATGAATTATAGCAACAAAAAGTTGAATTTGGCACTAAGAAACACTGTCACACTGGCTAAATACAGGTTGTCTGTGAAGGCTGTGAAAGCTTCATAAGTGGAGAATTTTAACAAGGGGTTAGATATTTATCTGCCTGGAGTGTAATAAATGTGATTTGATCTTTCTTTGTGACAGTGTGACAGGAGGGATGGGCTAAATGATATCTTAAATTCTCTTTTAAGTCTTTTTTCTGTGATTTCTGGACTCTGATTCCTAGATTATGTGTGACTCAAATTGGTAGCTCGAGTAGAAGCAGTGTGATAACCATAAGGTCAGTACAGTATTGTTTCTTAAAAGCTGATGTTTCTTTTGCGTTCTGGTTGTCAGCATGTGTATCATGAGTTGGAAGTGATTCGTGGGATAATCTAGCTCCGTGGTACATAAACTATGACTTATTGATTACTGGTTTTGGGGACATAGTATGGTGAAGCAAATTTCTTTTATAGTGTATGTACCATGTTCCATAAAGAAATGAAGTCTATACTGACAGACGCCAAATATAGGAAAGAGATTCTGTTAATACCTTCACTGGAAAAAGGCCTAAATCTCATCGGACATTATAGGATCTCTTTTCAGAAAAGGGTAAGACAGAGGCAGCAAAAAACTTTTTAAATACCCCAGTTTTGGAGAAACCTAATTTGCATGTGTCAAAACCAATTAAGTCTATGACACACATCAGTAGAAAAACAGGCTTATTTTATTCTGATACCCATAAGATAATTTTTTTAAATATTTGATAGAGTATCTAGAGGTCTGAGAAACTTGGAGGATTGCCACTGTCATTTTGTCCAAAGAATTTGGGAACCTTTGATTTAAATGATTTTTAAAATGCCAAAGGAAAAATGGTCCTTCATTTTTTTTTCTGCAGTAGTATGTCAAGTTTTTAATTTTTTTTTTTTTTTTAAATTAGGATTGTCACAAATCTACTGGAATGTATTTTTACCATTAGAAGACAATATCTGACTGTTTATGGGAAAGATCAGTTAAGTTCCCTCATCATACAGTCTTTAAAATAGTTGTTAAGCATGCTCATACTTCTTTTTAGGCATCGGTATGACTATTTATGTGTTCCCAAATAGTCAAAGCAGGTGTAATCATCCAGTTTCTGTCCAAGTTAGATACCTACTCATGAATGTGTGTGTGTGATTCAATGACAAAGGATAACCCAGCCAGACTTGGGGAACTCTAGTCATCCTCTGGAGCTCAGGTACAATCCAAATTGCTAACTTAGGTCATGTGAATAGCCTTTATATAGTGTACTGTATGAGTAAATTGATTTGCTTCACAGGAGACTGTGTTCCTGAATAGCAATATCATCTTTTCAGAAATCATGGCCTTTGAATGATACACAGGATGGTTGCTTCAAAGGTTTAAAAAGAGAAGGGGGTGGGGGAAAGAGGGTAAAAAACAACAGCAGAAAGCAAGCTGATTCTGTATGTCACTATAGGGGAGGAAACATTTAGCAAAAGAACTCGTTAATTTATTTGTTCTTGGTAATTCCATTTTACTGTATAATTAACAATTGTTATAATAATCTGGGATGAATAGGATATAATGGATAAAATTTTTCCCAACTGAAATAAGTTTCACTGGTCACATCATGTTTCTATTACAAAGAACACATATGAAACACCTGATTTTCCTTATGATGTTCTATAGATTCAGTCAATTCATTTCCATGGATTTGCTCAAAATAAAAATCTAAACCTTTTCTTTTAATTTGTAAGACAATAGACATAACTGGTAGAGAAATGGCTGATTTGCAGATAAAAGGATTACACCTCTATGTTCTGCTGCCCTCTTAAATTTTTCCTCCCATTCAGTGTACCATAAAGTGACATATTGGTTCTCTGTTTCTCTTTTCTGGCTCTTTTAGTAGAGGTAAGTGAAATTTTTTATGCAATACCTTTCATTGGAATTTTCTTTTACGTAATCAAAGCAGTGCCACTCCCCTTTGTTTCTTCACCCAGTTTGTTGTCTGCTGCCACTTTCCTTTGTTCATTTCATGTTCCCTTATGCTCTGTTTAGTTCTCTTCTTGAGGTGTTTTGTTTGTGTTTTTTTCCCTTTCTAATGTCTTGTTCCCTGTGCATATATTTATTACAGTATGTCTTTGATTTCTTCTACTGAATTGCATTGGTGGCAGTATTTTGAAGTGATAGTAATGTGAAATTACAAACTTATTTTAGTGAACAAAGCATAACGATGAGGCATATTCTGCAGAGTTTACAATCAGAGAATGAGAAGAACAATATGAATAACTGACTAGAGTAAGAGCTACGCAGTACAGATAACTTTTCAAGAGTAATTTTTAAGAGTAATTTGAACAGTTGGTAACTTTTGGCAAATGAGGTAAAAGGGTCCTCTTGCAATTATATGGGCAAATGAAGTGTGGAGCTTGATAGGAAAGGGACTATTAGGAAAAGGTGATGTGAAATGGTTGGAAATACAAGCAGTGTTTAACTGTTTTAAAAGTTGGAGGTAGACATGGTGTGTAAAGCTTTAGGACGAACATTCACGAGCATTTTCAACTAAAAATCATGAAAGTGCAGAAGAGAATGAGCTGGAAGTGGGGGCTGGGGCTATCTATGCTCTTTCTCCCAGCTGTGGCCTTTCTATCTAAGTTCTTCACAATAAAGAACAATTAAAATTAGGTACCATACACCACAGATTCTTATCTTGGGCAAATAACTAACAGAGATTTTATTTTGGATTCAATGTTTAGACTAGAACTATATAGGAGTGTAACATTTCGATTTTCCTTTCTCTTGGATGTTGGTTTAAAAACCGTATGAGCTCTAAAGGCTCTAAAGATAGATACCTCAAATATTCTTTACTTTAGTGACCTGTTAAAACCATTCCATGTCAGAAGTGATGAATAGTTTTTGTGGGTTCTGAGCAGGTCCTTGATCGATTCATTGCTAGTTAATGAGGGAGAAGAAGGGCAAGAGAAGCTGAAGTCCAGCTGACTGTGCAAGAGCACATCTGCCTTTTCTCTTTACTTCATTTTCTCTCTGATGAAGGAACCAATTGGTTTAGAGTGATCAGTGCTGACCTATTAGGATCAGGCAGTGTTCTGGCATTGCCAAGGCAATTAAATTCAGCAGAGCAAGAGTTATAAAGAAAAAAAAAAAAGGGCCTGAGACTTTGAATTGAATAAGAGCTACACTGATATTTTAAGGTTGGCACCCCCCCTGCCCCCAGCCCAATATAGTTATAAAGAATTAAATCATTATCATGTTCTCTTTTGTGTGAGAATGGGAATGACAAGATTGTTGTCATTTGTCCTTTAAATTTGATAATCTCTGGTCCTGCTTCTGTGACTGGGGATTTCTGCACAATGTAATGTTTGTATTCGGAGGAGGCAGTGTGCTTTGGAATTTCATATTGGTACTTGAAAACTTCCTCCTTCGTTGTCTGTTGTATTCTGTACTATTAAACTTGCAGGCTGTGTACCTTCACAAAATGATTCATTTCAGTTGAGTGGGATAAAAAAAGCCCAAACCCGTAGTAAATAATCATAATATTGTTCTTGTCAAGTGGTAGATTTAGGAAGTTTGTCATATATTTTAAGATTTAAATAAGATGAAGTTTTTATGACTCTGGCAAATCTTTTTTTGCCTTGTGTGGATGTCCTTAAAAGGGAATGAATTTGTTTCCTGTAAGAGTTTTGGCATTATCAAAACCAATATATTTGGCAAGTTGGAATTAACTTGCATCAAATGTTAGGTAGTTACCTACTCCATATTTTAACTTACAAATTTGAATGTGGACATTAACTGGCAGTATTGTTGATATTAAATTAAATGCCAGAATGTCCCTTCTATACCTTTTTCCTTCTTGGAAGAGGCTAATGCATTGTTTTGTAAGATTCATCCATTTTGAGTCAAGACATTTCTATTGAAAAAAAAAAAAAAAAAAAAAAAACAAAACACCAAACCAAACCAACCAACCAAAACCCTGCAGGCAAACCAAAAATCTTGAAAAAATATTTTAGAATTATGATACCAAAACAATAACATCCAAGTACGATTTATCTTTGTATCTGATATTCTGAGTTTTACTTGATTGACCCACTTTTCTCTGGAAGTTAACCTTCCCCTCTTTCTACCTCAAAAACATCTGAGAGGCTGAATATATATAAAGTTCCTTTAATCATCAATTGCATGTTGTCATTTTAACCTTCACATGAGCATCCTTTAGTTTATGCTTGCCCTTGAGCAGATGAGGTGCGTAATCCTATTCTTTCAAGCTTTTAAAGCATTTTTATTGTATCTTTGTAATTGAGTGCTATGTTAAATCAACTTCTTCTTTTGAAATCTGAAGGTCATGAGCTAATATGTCAAGAGCATTCTGGCTGTTAACTGTGGCTTTGTGCGATTTTAGGCGTATGTATATATATGTACATATATGTGTTTGTATACATATGTATACACCATTTAATTTTCATTAGGGAATGTCAGTGAATATGATCATATTTTCTATAATGGGTGGGAGAAGTGGAAATTTTTATGATGCCACTGTTTGATGTGCTACTTTTTGACATAATTGTTCCCCTTTCAGGAGTCTCCACCAGGTAGTTTTCAGGTACAATTGTAGAAACTTTTCGTTTGAATGTGTTGACCATGTAGTATATGTTCTACTTTAAAACAAAATATCAAGGGTGGGGACTTCAAAGGTGGTTGTTAGAATTGGTGCATTTCTGCCCTCTGCATAGGGAGTGTGCTAATGATGGCGTGTGCTAATGACTTCTGTCCTGACTGTATCCTCTTTTAGGATGTATCATCATTCTAATCTCCACTGATACAGAAATGTTTTCAGGTTTTTTTGCTAACTACATGCTCATACAGCATGGGACAGGTTTAATGTTAATTTTCAGACTGAATTTATTATAGAGCAAGAACATTGAGTGTAAGCCTATATTGGTTATCAATAGTATAGTGAATTCTCTGTACTGCGGAGAATACTGATGTTAAAGAGGTCTTGAACAGACAGTATTTAAAAAAGAAGAGCCAAAGAGTATTAATCCATTGACAGTAAGGAAAATCAGGTTTGCTTATCCTGATCTACTGGTGCAGAGCTTAATTGTGATCCTATGGCACTAACAATAATATGTGTATAAATGTGGAAGAAAATTGGTAACAGAATATTTCAAGTAGTCTTTCTGTTTTAAAAGGAAAGGGGTACATTAGCCATGTATGAACTCAGTCTCAAAAATGAGTAGTTTAAGCTGTTTGTTTCTTGTGGAAGCCAGGCTGCTTTTTCCAGGCCAAAGGGTTCACCAGGTTTTGAGTCTCAGGCTTTTATTTAAATAAAGTTTGGTCTATAGTCCAAACCTTTTATTGAAGTGCAGGTCTGGAATGTCTCTTTCTGGAAAGGAACATCACAGCATAAAATTTATGTAATACCTCTAAAATTGTATTTTTTATGATGATGATTTAATATTTCAAAAGTTTTGAAGGTTTAACTTTGAGTTCTAATTTAAATGTGTCTCAGGCCTTTAACATTAGTATTTATGAGAATGTGAATCATTTCGAGGTTGAATTTTTTGGTGTAGAATAGGCATGTTCATAGACTTCACTAATGCAGAACAAACATGGCTGGAGTCATAGTACAGGTGCAGCTACAGTGCTTTCCATTTGCAGTGTAATAAAACACACTTTTGCATTTTATTTATTCATCGTAGATGTCCTTTTCTGTCTATGTATGTGCAACATTACTGATTTGAACAGAGGTGGAAAACCAAAGCTGTAGGTGTGGAACTAAAAGCATATACACAGGGTTTACCTTTTAGAATACTGACTTTCTACAACAGTAGTGTATTATTTATAATAAAAATAATCTTTGAATTCTTACAAATTAACATTGGCAGTGGACACCTGATGAGATGTTTTCAAAATTATGCTGCACTTGTGCAGGAGAACAAAGTTTTGTATGATGAGAAACAAAAGGAGTGTAGTAATGCCCCTTTATGCTTTGCATAATGGCCTGATGGGGCACAGGTGGGTTCCAAATAGGTAAACTCAAACACAAGGTTGTTATGCTAAGGGGGATAAGCCTTTCTGCTGAAAGGTCTCATCCCTCCCTGCCCCCCCCCCCCTTCACAAAACATGGTGAATATTTTCTTTTAAAGTCTGAAGCTAAATATGTTAGGAGGTGTCACAGTAAAATCAGATCTCATTTCTGTGGGGAAAGACTTCTTTTTTTGGTGTTACTTTTTGCTTTGAGGTTAAATATTGCTTTAAAAGCAAGTTCCTTTAAAAAGGTGTGTTGGAATGAGATAAGTATAGAATAATATGGAACTGCCTATTTATTAATTTTCACTTGTTGTGGTTTAACCCCAGCCAGCAACTAAGCACCATGCAGCCGCTCACTCATTCCCCCCCCACCCAGTGGGGTGGGGGAGAGGATCAGGGGAAAAAAAGTAAAACTCATAGGTTGAGATAAGAACAGTTTAATAGGACAGAAAGGAAGAAACTAATAATGATAATAATAACAACAATAATAAAATGACAATAATAATAAAAGAATTTGAATATACAAAACAAGTGATGCACAATGCAATTGCTCACCACTTGCTGACCAATGCCCAGTTAATTCCTGAGCAGCGATCTGCCCCCGCCCCCCAGCCAACTCCCCCCAGTTTATATGCTGGGCAGGACATCACACGGTACGGAATACCCCATTGGCCACTTTGGGTCAGCTGTCCTGGCTGTGTCCCCTTCCAATTTCTTGTGCCCCTCCAGCCTTCTTGCTGGCTGGGCTTTGAGAAGCTGAAGAATCCTTGACTTAGTCTAAACATTACTTAGCAACAACTAAACACTAAAATGTGTGTTACCAACATTCTTCTCATACTAAATCCAAAACAAAACAGTATACCAGCTACTAGAAAGAAAATTAACTCTATCCCATTCAAAACCAGGACATCACTGCATTTTTTCTTTTTTTTTTTTTCTCTTTTTCTTGTTTTTCCTACTATTTCTACGCTTTCCTTAGTTATAGTCATGCTTTGGGGTTGCTTGGTTGATTAAGGGTTTTGTTGTTGTTGTAGTTTTGTTTTTTCTGTTTGTCTTAAATACCTCTCCTGAAACAGAAGTAGATGTGAAATCTCTTATGCTTGTTGATCTTCTCTTAGCATTATGCATTTTGTTATCTGTTTGTTGCCAAAATTGCTTGTCATGTACAGACATGCATCTTTACATAGTATCTAATTGTAACATTTTCACACACAGGTTAATATATGGACTTGGTCATTACATATAGGAAATGGAATCAGACATTGGGCAAATGTTTTTTAGTATTCCAGCTATATGAAACTATTAGAGCTGAAATTTGTTCATGTCCAACTGCTATATTTTTGTTTTATTTATTTACTTCTGGAAAATCAGCACATATAGTAGAATCCCTGAGTATGAGATCATTTTAAATGCAGTTTGGTCACGTAGACATCCTGTTTCCATGGTTTGTGTGTATAACAAAATGAAAATGTGATCCTAACATGAGTTAGGCAGACACATTTTTACTTTAATCTGGCTACCATGGATAATAATAGCAGGTGAATTGTAGGGATGCAGATTTCAGCTACTGAGATTCTGAGAGTTCTTTGTAAGACTTGTATGTGCTTTAATCCACAATCTAGGATGTGAAGCCAATGGTACTGTGGCATTAAAATTACCATGACTTTGTTTCCTTATGCTTCAGTCACTTTTGCTAAGTAAGCATGCTGCTAGACTCTGTTCCCTGAACCCAGTTTAAAAGGTTTCTATAAACCAATGTTTCACTAACATTTTGGCACTATTGACTTCTTTTGGCTTATCCATCCCTTTCCTGAGTTGACATTAAGAATCTGAAAGTGAGATATTGAGAGTCAGCTGTGTGTATTTAGGTGGAAATGCTGACCAGCGTTCTCCGGAGTAATATTTAAAAAAAAAAAAAAAAAAGGCAATATAAAGTAATAAGAAAAAAGATCAGGAAGTTTGGGGTTGATATAGTTGAGCCGTTGGGAGTTGTAGGAAGTCAAGAAAGCTCTGTGATCAGAATTGAAATGGATGGATAGGGTATACATGAAAGGACATACATTACATAAATCAATACCACGATTACCCGCTAAATATGGAGGCAGTAGGGTTCTTAAACATTTTATGCTGAAAAGTACACAGGTTATTGATTTCAGGTAAAATTTGGAGGCTGTATTCCAAGTATATCAAGATTCATTCTGAATGTGTCAAATATATCATCTATTTCAGGGTATGTGACCTAGTGGGAAAATGGGAAACACTAACACTAAGTGAGCTGCCAAGGTGAAGGGAAGTGGGCATGAGCTGAGATGAGGAAGTATAGTAAGAGATCTGAAAATGAAGTGTGAAAATTTCACTTTGGGCATAGGTAAAGAAGGCCAGAGGGGCATGTGGCAGGGGAACCTTCATTCTGAAGTTCAAAGGTTCTACTACATAAAAGACAAAAATAAGTCACAGTCCTGTATTCCCTGTAAATTTCTAGTTAATGAAAATACAGCAATAAATAGTATTGATTGCTTCTACTTCCAAACAGAGATTTATGTCATTATACTGCGAATAATAATATTATGGAGTAAAAGATAGTATTAGCCTGATAATAGCCTCCTAGTCATAACTGACATCAGTTACAGCTAGGAATAAAACATTGAAGTATAATGAAGAACTGCCACCTGAAACAGATTTTCACTACATTAATATATTAGAATAAAATACATAAACTTCTCTTTTAGCTGCATATCAAAATAATGCAGTACTCAGTTCAAATTATCAGCTTAATAAAGGGAAGTAGGTGGTTTAAAAGGTTATACAGCACATTCAGGTAAATTGAAATGATATGCTAATGAAAGTTATGTCTACAAAATCAACATTCACATAACTGCATGGTAGGACTCCTTTAAAAGATACCTTTTACCACAGAGCACTGCTATCGCTTCTGAGGCAAGAATCATGTTATTTAGAGGAAAAAACTCTTCTTGAAGATGATACTGATACAACCTAATGCCTTTCAATGGCAGTTGTTCCAATGTAATATTGTAATGATTTAATTGGATTTCAAACATGAGAGTTGCGTATGCTCATAGCCACTTTGGGAAGGCCAGATACAAGGTAATAACAATTGAGAGCTATCAGATATCCTGAGGGTAGGTATGGTGAAACAAGCATATGAATATACCAGCTCAGCACTTTTTTTTCCAACACAAATGTGTAACTGCAGGTTTCTGATAGGCTGTACAATTGTTAGAGCTAATATCCTAAAATCACTAATTTCATTCTCACCATCTCACGTGCTATGCAGGATAGGGACTACTGAAAAGACTTCCCCCCGCCCCTACTTCTGACTTTTTGCTTCAAGTATAGTAGTTTATTTCTTCATTGAGGAGTCACATTTTAAAGTGTTAGCTAAGTAAATTCAGCAACACTCCAAAGCAGACAGAAGTGAAAGAAAACAACTTCCCATTAAACCAAATATGGTGGTTTTGTTTTGGGAGCTCTGGTTTGTCAGTGCTAGAGATGTGCTGTATGGGCAGAATTCTTCTAGCTGCTATCAAGGTGAAAACAGATGTGGGATCCAAGTTTATAAGGTGGTATCAGGGATATTGTGGTAAGAGTTTAGGTGGATCAGAGCACTTAAAAAATCTCTTTTGAGTTTTCTTTTTATAGAGAGAAAAAAAATGTTATTTAGAGCTACATTTGAGTGGTTTTCATCTTGAACATAGTACCAAATGTAATGATAGAGGAAAAATATCAAGAAGATTTACTTGAATTGGGGCCTAATACAATACCTTCATAAGTAATGGAAATATTTCAGTGACAGCATTAAGCTGGGAAAAGAAGGCTTATCCTTTCTGAGTACTACATGTTTTCTGAACTGAAAAAGGCAGACAGAGGTTTGTACAGAAGTAAGTTTGTTACATTAGAGGATCCTAGGTAGATCATTAAAATTATTTAACGACCCTTTATTTTGTCATAACTTGGCTCTAAGCCTACCAATTTGCAACTTTCAGCATTTCTCAGTAGAATTTTTATAGGCAGTGAGTTTGTTACTTTTTTGAAACAGTTGATGAAACCTCTCGCTGGCACTCCTTAATATATAGATAGCTAAAAGGATGATGGCTTAATGCATTCTGTCTTTAAGTAGGTATCCAGACAAAGCTCTGTTTGATTCCCAAATAAAAGATTCTTTGTTTATACCAGAGGAAGTTATTACTTCAGGTTTTTTTCCATGGCCATAAAATTTATTTCACTGCAGAAGCAGTCATCCTGCAACTGTTGGAAATATTTGTGCACAAGCAGATACTGACTTTTTTCATGTCCTTCCAATGTTCTGTGGGATCTGTTATTAAGCATTTGAAAGGTATTACAAAGGAAGATCAAGGCAGATTTGTTGTTGTTACTGATACAAATATGCATTATGATCCTCTTTTATCAGTGCTCAGTTACTTTCATAAAATTCAGTCGGAGCGTTCACAATGGTAATGCCCTTCACTGCAGTGCGGTCTGAGTGTATTTTGTTGTGTCTTGTTACGTTAAGCTGTGGTGACCTGAAAGTATTGTATAAATGACAAATTGCTGCATTCACCCTAGTGAGATATTTCTTCTACCAGTGATATAGGTGATAATGTGTGACAACCTGTAACTCTTCCATTTTCCTGAAAAAATCCAGTAACTGTGGTGAAACATTGTTTGAATGTAAATACATCCTAAGTTCTTAGTTTTTCAGTGGAAATAAGTTGTTTAATGTTTTGAGACAGAATGAAAGGTAATTCCTTCATTCAGGTCTCTTTTATAGGTACTTCTGGCACCAGCTTGTCTTGTATTGTTTGAGCTGCATATATTGACAGAAATAGTGGAAGCTTTTTGGTGAATGTTTGAAGGAGTTACATTACTATAGAATTACATGTAAAAGTTTGATTTATTGCACCTTGGCTTTACTGCATGTATTGGTAAAGGTGTTCAGTCATCTTTCATTTGAGCTGGAATTACCAGCAAACTATTCCAGTACGAAACAGGATTAGCTTAAAGATAAGGTGTGAGCCAAAGAGCACACAAAACCGAACTGATTTCCAGAAATGTAATGGTTTTTATAATTTTATTAAAAGCATAGCAACTTCAGCTGTTAGACTTAAAGTATGTTTCAACAGAATGAAAATTCATGGCCAATTTTCAGTGCTTATTTATTATGATAGATCAGTATCACCTAGAAGGAACCTATCTGCAGTTCACTCAATGTTGAGCAAATTTTGGACAGGTGAGAACTTTATTTTCTGTTACACTTAAAATAAAAGAAATACTATTTAAAAGAAAAGTCTTACTTTATTTTTCTGGTTGCCATTTATTCTCTTCTTATTCCAGTGCCTCCAAATTGATTTTAGGATTTGTGACATTGGGTTTAAAACAGTTTATTATTTTTAGATGTTTTACCATATAATGGGAACTATGTGACTCGTTATTAAATCACATTGTTCTTTGGTTAAAGAACCAATTGAAGAGCCGTGAATTCAGTAGCTCAGTAAATATTTCTGTCTTCTGCAGGTCTGCTCACCTGTTCGCAAGTTTTAGTGGCATAGTTCTTAGACATGTGTCCTGGTTTCAGCTGGGATAGAGTTAACTGTCTTCCTAGTAGCTGGTACAGTGCTATGTTTTGAGTTCAGAGCGAAGAATGTTGATAACACTGATGTTTTCAGTTGTTGCTCAGTAGTGTTTAGACTAATGTCAAGGATTTTTCAGCTTCTCATGCCCAGCCAGTGAGAAAGCTGGAGGGGCACAAGAAGTTGGCACAGGACACAGCCAGGGCACCTGACCCAAACTGGCCAACGGTGTATTCCATACCATGTGACGTCCCATCCAGTACAGAAACGGGGAAGTGGGGGGCAGGGATTCGCCGCTCGGGGACTGGCTGGGTGTCGGTCGGCGGGTGGTGAGCAATTGCACTGCGCATCATTTGTACATTCCAATCCTTTCATTATCGCTGTTGTCATTTTATTAGTGTTATCATTATCATTATTAGTTTCTTCTTTTCTGTTCTATTAAACCGTTCTTATCTCAACCCACGGGTTTTGCTTCTTTTCCCGATTTTCTCCCCCATCCCACTGGGTGGGGGGGAGTGAGTGAGCGGCTGCGTGGTGTTTAGTTGCTGGCTGGGGTTAAACCACGACAACATGTCAAACATAAATTATTTCCATATTGTAGGAGACAAAGAACTGCATTTTAACAAAATAATAAAATTTTCTTGGGACTATGGTACCCAATGTACCGCTCTAGCCTGATGGTACTGTTTCAGTGAGCTAATATCCATTGTAATCAGTTGAGTTGGTGAGATGATGTGAAGTACTGTTCTGAATTAATCAAACAGTTCTTCTCCTGATTGCTTATTAAATCCGCAGAAGCGTGGCAAATTGTATACAATACATGTGGTTCCACTCTACAGCTAAAACAAATCACAAAATAAAAAGAAAGTAAAGAAGAGAGAAGCAGCATGAACAAGAAATACTTACATTAAAGTAGTTATCTGTCTTTAAAATAAATATAATTCAACTCTTCTCACAGGAACTTGAGTTTCTGGAGATTTTACTATCCATATTCAGATATTGGAAGTCATTGCCCTTCTCTTCTGCCATCTCATTGCTCCTGAGCTGTGTAGGACTGTTTGTGCAGGTTAATGTAGGCCTACTTGTAATCCAAATTTATGATCTTCTTTTGCCATGTTATCTATTATTTCCAGTAAAACACAATTTGGTTTAAAAATAGCTAGATCTATGCAGCTTATGAGATTGAACCTGCTGCACTGTCCATGTCTGATGAACAGTCCCATAAATAACATTTCTTTTGTCCTTTATTTTATGGCTCAGTTCAGGCCTGCAGTAGTTAGCAGTTAGGTCTTGAATACGGTGGAAAGTATAAGCCATGCAGATTAGAGACACTGATTAATTGAGGTAGCAACCGTATATATGTCTGGCAGGTGATACTGCTAATTTATACCATGTCAGATATTTCTCATGAAACACAGAACTTGGTGACTTTAGAAATAATTGGTTGATACTTCCACTGATCTCTCTCACATCAGACTTCTTTTCACCAATCTGAAAAACATGTCTTATAATTTCCAATGAGGCTTCTCTTCCATTTTATAGCATCTGATACGTATTTCCATGTGAATTTGAGTCTTTGCTAAATAATTTCTAAAATGCATGTAAAGAATGATCATAGTTAAGAGTTTGGTTAAGCTGTGTGTTGTTAGGAGCAGAAGAGGTGTTGCACATTTTAATTATGTTAGAAAGGAACACCAAAGCAATCAGAACTGACATTCCACTAGTTTAAGTAGGGCATTACTTGTGGGTTTGTTTTTTTTTTTTTTAGGGGGTTTTCTCCTACAAACATTGCTCCTACTGCTGAAGAATTTAAGTTGATGTTTCTTGTATATGACATAGCTGCTGTTGGCATGGCATCTGTAAATCACTGGATAGTACAAGGGTTTTAGTAACTGTATGATCATAGCTTTATTTAAGGAACGCATTAACAAAGCCATCCTTGCCTCAGATCTAAACCATTTGAATATTAACACTAAATGCTTTATCATAAATGTTTTAAATGTATAAGGCAGACTCAGCTTAATGAATTACCCCACATTTCAGCATTACAAAATTGTTCGCACAGCAAATTATAAATTGAGCCAGCAATACTTTGCATCAATTTTCTAACCACCTCCAACTACAAGGAGTTGTATCCGTAGGTACAAATTTTCAAATCATAAAAATATTGGTGAAAAAGATGTATCCAGTCATTTTTGTTACCAGCGCTTAGCAGATTCCACTTGAGTATTGCTTAGCACTTTTCCAGTGTAATTTTAACATAACAAATGGGAGGGTTCCTTGCATATATCCTTGGATATATTTCTCAGTAAGTAAAAAGTTACAGTGTTTGTGAGGGGGGCGTTATTTATTTAGTTAGTTAGTTAGTTTAACATTTCATTCTTCATGTGTTTTTATGACCCCCTTTTGAGAGCCCTGGAGGTCTTCTCTTATTCTCTTCCCCTTATGTGCTGGAATACCTAGAGTTGCTGTACTTCTGATTAGCAATGATTCATCCAAACAAACATTATGTAAAAAGGGTTCTTTCATTAATTGCCATTCTTTTTTTTAATAATTTTCATCCGCTTTTAAAAAAACCCACCCTTCTTTACCACTTTCTGTCAGATATTGAGACTCCAGAGCTAAATACAATTTTCTGTATATATCTTCACTACAGTTTTACAGGAAGAATTTCTAAATTCCTTGCTTTATTAAACGCAGTTCAAAACCACAGTTATTTCTTTGTTGAGCTACCTTGATGCAGGTTGATATCTCTTTTTCTTTGGGTTTTTTTTTGGGGGGGGGGGTCCACTTGTTTCTAGATCACTTTGTTCTAATACTTTTCAGGTATTTCTTTGTCATATCATATATAGTCTGATTCCAGCCTAGATCTAGACAGCTCTTACTGAAGTGTCCTTAGAGCAAGAAATAATTATTGCATGTTAAATTCATAGGCTGGTGGAATATGAGAAGCTGGGGAAAATGGAAAACATTCTCAGATTTCATGGAACAGAACTTTCTGTATTCCATTTTATTCAATATGTTTAAAAATGTGGAGGCTACAATGTATCTATATAATGAAGCATAAGTTAAATTGACCCAAAGCCATGAAACCACATCAGGATATACTGTGATTCAAAGAAAACAAGTCCTGTTGAAGATTATGTGCATTTTGGAAAGAATCCGGCTCCATGTCACACCAGTCTGGAAGGTATGCAGAGCAAGCTCATGTCTGCTATCTAAATCCCATGTCTACTTTGTGCTAGAACCAGACTTCCTGAGGAACAATGCTTTCTTCTCTATTTAAAAGAACTATTTTTTTCTATAAAATTTAATTTATTAGGGTCCCATTTTATGTATTCAACAGAGATGGCATAAAGATAAATGAAGGTGATATTTAAGTTGGGTTTGGCTGCAAAGTCAAATCAGGGATAGGATTTAAATACAGATTTCATGGTATCAAAATCTTATTATCTTCTCCTACCAGATTTTTAATTCATGTGGTGGAATTCCATTGTGAGATCAGGTGAAATTACAGATTCCTGCCCATATCTAGACAGGTTCTGGGAGATAGAACTGTTTTGGGTTGAGATCTGACCCGAAACAAAACCTGCAGAGCCAAGTTCAAATGTGAGGAATTGAATGGAACTAGAGATGCACATGATGTGAATATTCAGGTTCAAGCAAGTTTACCTCAAATTTGGGGTTTTCTGTTTAAAAAAAGAAAGAAAAGAAAATAAAAATTGGAAACCAATAATGAAAAAATTACCATTTGTAAGGTGATTAATCTTATGTATGGAATACAAAATGTATTATCACATCATGCAAATGTTAACTTATGTTGCCATGCACAACAGTTTAATTTGGTTAAATAAGTTCAGAAACATTGGTTGCTTTGTTGATATGCTGCTTATATATAGTGCACAATTACATATCCTGTGTAATTATTGTATATCAATATTTTTAGCCACTTGAATGCCACAGCATAAAATATCTGGATACACATTTTAGCAAATTACAAAGAGAAATGTGTTGTGTTTTGAAACTGCTGTGTTTGCTACTGTACAGGCTTTGCAGGTGTTATGTATGCTTTTCCTACTAGAGTTCAATGATTTTGTCTCATGTAAGTGTTTTATTTGATTTGTCACTGTTGTTTTCTATATTTGAAGCAGGGATTTCCTTTGGTATAAAATAGACTCCATTAGACTTTCTAGTCTAAGTGCAGGAAAACTTGTCTCCTGTCAAAAGACAGAAATACTTTCCATGTTTGTTCTGGCTTAATTCTTTATTTTATGTATTTATGTCCACTGTTTTTTCCACATGATTTAATTCTGGCAATGGATTTTTCCTCATTGGTTTTTTTTTGTCCTCCTACCGTGAGTCTGTTGATTCAGCTGTATGAGCCTGAAGGATTATACGTTTTACAGAATTGTCAATAAATGGGGTTTAGGTGGTGGTGAATAGCACTGTTTCCTTTTCCGCTAAAAGACAAACAGAACGTCTTCTAATGCCCTTGTGTGCTGGGCTGTATCTCATGCATCTCTGTGGCAGTGATCAGAATGTGAATGTTAGTGGTTTCTAAGCGGTTAGAGGAGATACGAAGTATGTAGGACTAGCACTGGTATCTCATGCCAAATGCTCCACGAAGGAAAACGAAACTCCAAGTTCTTAAGAGCTCGGTTTCTACATATTGGATTTAGTTCTTTTAGTTTGCTGTACCTGTTCTGGTTTGCTTTGATAGTAACTTAAAGTGGGTATCAGTGCAAAATACCAGTTAATTTCCTTTACCTCTTTACTTAGTCTTCTCTCTCAATATTCTCAAGGATTGAAATTTGTACTTAATATATTCCAGAGTTTGTCTGTATCTTACTGGTTTTATTATAATGAAGGATTAAAATGGATCCTAGAGTATGCATATTTTTATGCTTTGACACATATGTCCTAAGCACTGTTCTGATGCAGGCAGCTGAGCTTTGGTATTAGTAGTCCTCTAGGGTATCCACAGCTGAATCAGAGATATGCTTGGCAGCAGCTGTTATCTCAATTAAATGTGTCAGCTGTACAAATGTAAAGAGCAGAAGTAAAACTTAATGTAGTTGTTCAGAAATGTGAGTATTTGTAGTCACAACAGAGTTCCCAAGTCATAGTTTCATGTAAAGGTGAAGAATTGCTCTGGGAAAAATAGGGGATGGATGAGGGCCATTGCCATGTGGGTGCCTAATTGATCAACCCAGGTAGTTCATTCAAATTTAGTAGTTTAAAATTCTACTAAGATCCAGTAGAACATGCTGTTTCCCTCTAGTTAAAATAATTTTCTCGTTAGTGGGGAAAAACAAAAAGAAAGAATAATACAGATTTTTCTAGTATTCCTGTCATGGGAGTTTCAGGGCCAAGTGTAGCATGACTAACTGTGACTAGAGAAGTCTGTGACATGTGGATGGAACTCTTCCAGCACTTAAATACCATGAATATCCATTATTCTCAAACAGGGCCAGAAACCAAAATAAAATGTCTTCTAAAGGGGCAAAATTCTCATGCTGCAGTCCTGTTCACCTGCCAGGGAAGTACTTTTAACCCCCCCAGAGTGATCAAGGTTTTTTCTTTAAAGAATGATTCAGGGTTCTTTTCCCCCCAGTCTATGAGTTGAGTCTAAATTCCATTGACAGAGGAGCTAGTCTAGCCCCTTGAATTGTGATTCTTTTACTCTGCTATCACACAAAGATTTATAGATAACTTTGTGTTGTATAAAGCTGCTTTGTTCTTGACAGGAAAGCAAACAATTTCTAATTTCACTGGAAAAGCTGCCTGTAGTGTTTTTAATGTCTGTCCTCCTCATTTTTTTTTGTCTGCCATGTCTCTTCCTCAGTGAGCAATATAATTAAAATTCATAGTTTGGCACTAGGATTTTGATTATAGAGTTAATTCTTCATCATTCCTATGTCTCAGATTAATCAGGTTTGCCCAGGATTGTGTCACCCACTAACAAGGTGCTCTAAATTTTTTCTTTTCATTTAGGGTTTGGGCTTTCTGCTGCTTTTTACCCCTTCCATCTTGTCATAATCAAAGCTTTTAAGTTATCTTATAATTCAGCATACATAAGTAAGTCTGGTCAGTGGTCCTCTTTAATTAATGACATGCTTGCCAAGCACAGGAACTTACAGAAGAATGACTGTGTCTGGCTATCAAAAAATTAGTATACGCATTTATGTTGACTTAATCAGCACAAAAGATACTTGTATTTCAGGAAACATTGTCTGTTTAAAATATGATCTTTAGTTTGTTTCCTATTTTTTCTGATTTAGAGGACTACAATAATTGCAAGCAGGTAGTGTTGGAGGTGGGAGAATACCACTCATCTTAGAGGTGAATGTATTTGTTCTTGCTACTTGAACAGGTGAAAAGTAATTGCAAAACTGTGCGAAGTTTGACCTTATTCTTAAGTATCTAAAAGAATCAAGATCAAATCAAATGTTTTATTATGCAGTTAGAGGTTTTATTTTATTTCCATATGAGTTGATTTATTGTTCATAGCATACAGAGGGTACAGATAGTGGAGAAATAACTTGCTCCAGCACTTCCAATTACAAAACTGCTTGTTTCTTTTTCCCTTAGTTGCAAGACAGAAAATATTAAGTTAACCAAGATTTATTTGTTTTCTTATGGGATATAGTTTTTGTATAAATATGTAAATAGAAAGCAAATATTAGGACAGTTAAACTTCCAAAGTTGGACTTTGAAAGACACATGGTTACTGAAATTGTTCACTCCTGCAGTCTTAATTAAGTATCCTTTAATCTCTTGATGGTGTCTTATAATATAGTGATTTCATAATAAGAGCCTTTGGAGGGGGCAGGATGTGAACTACGGTTCCTGATAGAGGAGCTGTTGGATACTTTTCTCTGATTCACCGAGTGGCCTCACACCTTGTCTGCTGTGCATAGCACAGCGGGAGAGGACATTGTGTTACAGTCTAGCCTGGCTCCCTGTGGGTAGGGAGCTCTCCTTTGGTTTGAAGTCCTGTTAAAAAAAGGAGTTGAATTTCAACCTCTTTCTGAGCAAATGCCTTATAGAACAGATCATTATATAAAGAGGGATTATCAGCACCAGTATTCACAGCGGTTCTGCAGAAAAGGATCCCAGCTTTGGAGTCCAAGCTGACAGAAGGATCTCCCTACGCTTGATGGAGACAAAGATGGATTTTCAAACGTACGTCTGGCCTGAGCATTTTCTTCCTAGTTTGCTGTAGACAGTTGTATACAGAGCCTACTCACTGATCTCATCTCTGTCAATGTTACCTCGTTATCTCCAGGTATGATACTCTTGCAGGTATGATGCAGATTTGCTTGTGGGAACCAGAAGGCTGTTAGATCTTATGGTGCTTAATTCTCAGTTGTCTGTACCTTAGCCCTTTTAACAAAGCCAGAGAGCCTTACCTGTTGCTGCTCTGCCATTCAGAGCCAAAAGCAATATCATGCTGTTGTGGGCTAACCCTGGTGGGCCGCTCAGCCCACACAGCTGCTTGCTCACTCCCCCACAGTGGGATGGTGGAGAATCAGAAAGTTAAAAGTGAGAAAACTTGTGGGTTGAAATAAAGACAGTTTAACAGGTAAAGCAAAAGCTGTGCACACAAGCAAAGCAAAACAAGGGTTTCACTTGCTACTTCCCATCAGCAAGCAGGTGTTCAGCCATCTCCAGGAAAGCAGGGCTCTATCATGCGTAGCGGTTACTTGGGAAGGCAAACACCATCACTCTGAATGTCCCCCCATCCTTGTAGGCAATATCGCTTTTGACAGTTGGGGTCAGCTGTGTCCCCTCCTGACTTCTTGTGCACCCCCAGCCTACTCCCCAGCAGGACAGGGTGAGAAGCAGAAAAGGCCTTGAACGCTGTGCAAGCACTGCTCAGCAGTAACTGAAATGTCCCAGTGTTAACGCTGTTTTCAGCACAAATACAAAATGGCACCTTACAAGCTACTGTGAAGAAACTTAACTCTATCCCAGCCAAAACCACTACAGTATTTTTTAAAAACTTACTGAGCAATCACACAGAACATGTTCCATGCGTTTTAAGCATTTGTCAAAGTTGCATGTGCCGAATAATTGTTCATATTAATTTTGTTGCATGTACTCTTATATTCCAGCTAACAAATCACTCCAGGAAAATGATGAGATGGTACACATGGTCTGATTGCCTGAAGGATACTTTTATTTTTAATCATGACTCAGTTGCATTTCCATCTGGCAGAAAACTGCTTAGGACAATTTACACATTTTCAAGTGTGCCACAAGCTATAATAGGCATTTTAAATTTCTGAAATCTGTATGCTTTGAATTAAGACTTTGTTGCTTGTATTGAAGTTGTCCACATTGCAGTTTTTCCTCACTATCATATTTCTGAACCAACTTTGTTTTCAGCCTGTTGTTTAGTGTTCTTCTCATTAAGATGTACTATTTCAGTATTTACAATATCTTCGTCTGACTCTTCTGAAATAGGTTATGTACGTTCAATATTGCTCTTCACTGGTGATATTTGAAATTCAGATACAGCTTGTTTACCTAGCAGTACTGGGAATTTCTAATAAATTCTGCCTTGTTTGAAGGAAGATTATCTTTACAGTCTTAGGCTATGGCAGCTTTAGTATCTTGCACCAAGTGGAATAATAAGCTATAATTTTTATGCAAAATCTGAGAATGTGATTTTAGAAGTTAGGGTGTTTAAAGTAAGTTTGAAGATTGCATTATTTTCATTTCCACCAAGTAGAAGAATGCAAGATTCAGGCAGGAAATCATGCTGATCATTTACCTTGAGAGAGATAAGGAAAGAATAAATATTTGTATTGTACTGGGGAGAAAGAATGGGGTTTGTCATATCATTATGTTCTACCTTGCAATAACGTTGCAACATTGAAATAATATACTTTAGAAGATTAACATATACATGATTATTTTAATGGATGGGATTTTGTTTTATATTACCACAAAATTTCAGCTTTCCAGCAATGTGAAACATTGTCACCTATTGTTCAAAATAACTGATAGGCTATTTAGCATACAAGAATAAGCTTTGTTTCTTTCTACCTGTTGGCAGAGAAATTTGCTAACCAATGAGTGAGATGTTATTTAACCTAAGTGTGCGGTATGATAAAGATGCTTTTCCCGTAGCAAACTATTCAAGTCTTGTGTGTCTTCTACCCTCTTGATATATTAAAAAAAAAAAAAACAAACCACAACCAAAAAAACAAAAAAGCCAAAAACAATCAAGAAGTTTGCTCGAGTTTTACAATTTCATAACACAAAATCTAAATAAATTAGCTTTTGAAGCTAATTATGAAGCAGCTTCTTGTGTTCCTATTAATATTGTTACTTTGTTTATTCTCTAAACTCTTTAAAGCAAGGAAGCATAACAGAAATATGTCAAAGTATCTCCATTAGTAAGGCTCTGTTGGTTAGCCTGGAGCGTGTTTTGTCTAAGCAGCACAACTCAATCAATACCTTTCTTGCCTGAGAGAGACGAGGGAGTCTCTATGGTGAACCAGCCTCCACGTGCACTTATAAATGTTCCAAGATTGTTCCTGTGTTTAGTCGAATTCTGTGCTTCTGATGCTGGATAGAACCAGAACACTTACTGTTGTCATTGCCTGTGTATTTAGGGTTCATACTGTGCTAGCAAATTGACAAAAAGAAAATAATCTGAGAGGACTGGCCCAAATATGTCTGTGCCTGTAACTTCAATGAAGAGACATACCCTTAACTGAAGATGTCTATCAGACCTCCTAAAACTGAAAGATTCTTTCAAATTTCAGGTTAACTTTCTCTGAACAGCAAACTGTTAGTCCCCTGAATAATTTGATTATAATCTTTTCAGTGGATCTTCAGTGTCAGTTTTGCAGAGTCAGCTTTGCAAGTAGAAACCTTGGAGTCTTGCTTCTGCGTGTCTGCTGTGCTTTTACTATGGCTGTACCTGACTGTGCCACTTGCAAAAGCACCACAAATTATCCTCAGCGTGTTCAGAAAAACTGAGGCTGATACGGTTTTACCTTCATAATGTGAATCCCAAAATAAGGCATTTTGTGTATCACCTTGCAGTAACTGACTGGTTCACATGGGCAGGTCTGGGGAAAGAACTGCTGTTTCTCTGACTGTCAACCAAGATTCCTGCGCTGCTCTTTGCAGGCACTTGTCACAGTTGGACAATGAGGGCTAAGTTCTGCTTTACTCTTAAAATATAGGTTCACCTTCTTTATGGAAAATAAATTTTTTTCCAGTTTTGCTACTTTTACTTTTTCTACATAGAATGACTTGCAGAAAATTTGCTACTGTGAAAATTAATTGATCTGTGAGTTAATATTAATTAGGGAATAGTATATCATTCTTTTTTGTTTCAAGTCAAGATAATTAAAGTAGTTTTTTTAAGTGAAATTTTGAGCATATTGTATATCAGTTTTGTAATTTTAATCAAAATTTACAGCAGTTGTTTTTTTTAAATTAAACTATTATATAAGCTAAAAGGAGCAGAGGTCAAAAACTTTGGCAATTTTAGCGATGTCATGATATTCGGGTACCTTAGTTGTCCCTTGCAGTCATTTGCATGTAATAGGTGGATTTTTTTAAATTATTTTTTTAGAAGGTTTTTTCCATTTGTAGTAAAGACAAATGAGTATCAGTAATAACAGTCATTGAGGCTTGCTTATAAGAGCTCTTTCATAAGGCACTCAAGTCTTGAAGTGTAGGAGGAGGTTGAACATTAGTATGGTAAATAGCTATGAGGCTTTTTTATTGCTTAAAAAAAAAATAAATCTCAGGACTGAAAGCTGTGTATCTTTTCAACTTGGCATGATGAAGAACACAAGCCAAAATTATGCTGTTGGTGATCGGCTGTTATGTTGGAACTATAATTATACTACATCAGTGAAAGATTGTTTTGTACTGCAGACCGAGGATATTGCTTAAGATGCATACATTCTGATACTTCTTAATTGAATGAGTTCATTTAATACAACCCATTTTGTGGGGTAATGGTATTTGTTTTAGGTAGTTTTCTGTGTTGCTTGTTCAACATTTATGGAGATGGCATACAGTGTTCCATTTAGGATTTTTCAAAATTTGTAGTAAGAACTGTCAGATCTCTTCAGAAAATGCAGGAATCAGACTGAATCAAGATTAATGGCTGTTTATAGACTGTGAAGCCTCCAGGGTAATACAGAAGGTGGAGAGGTCACAGTGTTCAAGAGCAACTCTATCTGATTTTTCAATTGGAGTCTAGAAGTATAAGTTATACAACCAGGAATGAAACCCAGAGCTAGCTTTGTTTCATAACATTTGACTGTTCAGATATTATTTTTTTTATTGTTATTAATAAAAGATACACCAACAAAGACATCGGTGTCCTGTACACCCAGTGTTAGAATTAGAAACAGCCATATTAAAATGGAATTAATGTTTGGCTTCTGCAGAGAAGCCTCACTGATCTGTTGCGTTTGTCCTGGCTGTATGAAATCTTTCATTGTGGTGAAAAGTAGTTGGTAAAGGGATTTTTTTTAATTATTATTTAAAGCTTCCATGAGCACACACTTGCACTAACAGGCTATTTCTCCATTTCTGAACCAGAAGGTCCCTCATTTTGCTTTTCTTGGCAAATTAGTCCAGAAAGACTTTTGATAGATTTCACAGCTCTTTAAATTTTTTTTTTTTTTTTTTTTTTTTAAATTGTGCTGGAGCCAGCATCCTGAATAGATGCAAGCTTTCTGTGAAATTTATACTCTTTTTACTCCTTTTCTTATTTTATTTTTTTAACAGTTGCTTGGTTCTTACAGGTCTGCACAATATAGTCCAACTGAATTATTTATATTTTAGTGCATAGAAGTTTGTCATGCTTAACTTGTGCTACTTACCTTTTTTTTTCTTTTTCCCTATAGGTATATCCGAATTGTTGGGACCCACAACACAGTGAACAAAGTTTTCCATATTGTGGCGTTTGAATGCATGTTCACAAACAAAACCTTTACTCTTGAGAAAGGCCTGATAGGTAAGAGATAAAACTGTTTTCCTTTCACATGAACCATTGCGAACACATGCCTTTTAAGACTGGCCCTCACTACACTCTTACTCTATTTCTGTTTCCACACGGAAATCTCTAACTTGAGTTAAATGATGCTGTAAGCTTAGAATTAGTTGGCTAGTCCTTGCGACTCCTTTGATATTCCAGTTCTGTGGATTAATTAGTGATGTTACAGGAATCCTAAAGTTCAAATTAAATCAACTGCTGCTGATACCAGTAATTGAGTAACTCAGTGCTGCTAATCCAGTTCTTCTTTGCATGTCATAGTATGGTTGCACTTGCCTCCCAGTAGGTTAGCCTGAATTCTGTAATGAGGATGGAGTAACCAGAGCTATTTATTGCAGTGAAGATGGATTTGGGCATTTAGGGCCTATTATACAGCCTAGTTCCAACTGCTCAAGGTAAACTCTCGTGTGTTGATTTTCCCCAAAGAGCCATAGACACGCTTAGCCATGGCAGAACACTATATTGGCTACCCTTATTCTCAGAGCACCGCACTGATGGAGCTCTGTTACCTCTGGAGCTCCCAATAGCTTGTATAATACTGATTTAAGTTCTTCTACATAGTACTGAATTACTTAAGGTAGAAATCCCCAACAGACCAACAATACTGAATGATAAAATATGTCAAAGTAAGATTTAATATTGATTTTTTTAATAGTTCAAACAGGGTGATTTCTGTGCTTTCTTCCATATAAACTCACGTGAGTGAGATCCTGAAATTCATTGGGAATACTTTTGTGCAGCTTTCAGTAGTTGTCTAGGTGGGATTTCCCACAGTTTGTTACTTCTGGCATGAAAATTGAGTATTTCAGCAAAATTCTTCATGAGTTCATGCTCGTTTTAAACATATATTTAAATTTTAAGTATGCACCTATGATAGATGGAAGGGAAAACAGATTTCAAGAAAGAATGAGAGGGAAGATTTTAGTAAGACATATTTCTTTTAAATTTTTTTCTGAGAAAACTATAGTATCTAGCTGTGAAAAACTGAGACCAAACTCCTTCAGCCCATTCCCCATGTGTTACACAAAGGCATCGCATGGTTACACCTGATCTCATGAGGTTTGCTGTGTAATTTCATGATGTTTTTTTAGAAGCATACAATAAGTAGCCTGACAAATCACACTTTACTAATTTTTATGTTATATAGCCCCAAAATGTACAAGCTCTTCCATAATGCAAATAGAAAGTTTACCCTTTGTTTTAGGGAGTTTGCAAGTAGTATTGCAATTGCTGTTGACAAGAAAATGGAATAAGGAAGAACTGTGGTTAAAGAAAACATCCACCTTCAGTAATCTAGTGTCCTGGTTTCAGCTGGGATAGAGTTAACTGTCTTCCTAGTAGCTGGTACAGTGCTATGTTTTGAGTTCAGTATGCGAAGAATGTTGGTAACACTGATGTTTTCAGTTGTTGCTAAGTAGTGTTTAGTCTAAAGTCAAGGATTTTTCAGCTTCTCAAAGCCCAGCCAGCAAGAAGGCTGGAGGGGCACAAGAAGTTAGCACAGGACACAGCCAGGGCACCTGACCCAAAGTGGCCAACGGGGTATTCCATACCATGTGATGTCACATTTAGTATAGGAACTGGGGAGGGCAGGGGGAATCGCTGCTCGGAGACTAGCTGGGTGTTGATCGGCAGGTGGTGAGCAATTGCATTGTGCATCACTTGTAGATTCCAATCCTTTTATTATTACTGTTGTCATTTTATTAGTGTTATCATTATCATTAGTAGTTTCTTCTTTTCTGTTCTATTAAACCGTTCTTATCTCAACCCACGAGTTTTACTTATTTTCCCGATTTTCTCCCGCATCCCGCTGGGTGGCGGCGGAGTGAGTGAGCGGCTGCGTGGTGCTTAGTTGCTGACTGGGGTTAAACCATGACATCTAGTTAGCAGAGAAACAAAATATTTCAAGTTTGATTATAACCTTTGAGCTAAGTTTCATATTTAGCACTGCCAGCTATGAATTTTTAAAAACTTCATACAAAATCAGAGTTACTGTGTGCAAACAAGTGGCGTGTATATCTGTATGTATTTGATTGAAGATTATCAGTCATTTAGTAATTACTCAATTTAGGACTTAAATAACATATTAGCTTTTTGTGTGTGTGTGTTAACTGAGAGATTCTTTGGTCGTAACAGCAGGCAAGGTAGTGAATCCGTGTGTGTTAGCGGAAGTGTACTTGTACCATAATTGACTTGTCTTTCATATACTCAATGATGTTTTGTGGTTTAGTGAGCATTTTGGTGAGGCAAACTATTAGATCTGTTTCAGCATTTCATGAGTTTCAAAGATAATCTAGGAGATGGAGACTTTATATGGCTTGATTAAAACTTATCCATTTATGAAATTTTTTTTGTAGTTACAGAATCTTACAGGCAAACAGGGTTTGGACTACATAATAGTAAGTATCCATTGTTGTTCAGGGTGATCAGTGGAATGATGCTGTCATTCAGTGTGGGTCAATCGAACTGTTGTATATATAAGTCATTTGAAGTGATCTACAATAAGCAAAGAGAGGCCTGTAGGGCTCTACAGCTTTTCATATTGAAGGGATGGTAGTCGATACAATTAATAGAAAATTAAAAGAGTAAGAATTCAGTGAGTAGTTAATTGAAAGAGGGATGTGGACTAACTTCCAGTTGTAAATGAAGCAGCAAAAGTCAGATACATGACCCTGCAGAATTTATGGTGAGAAAGGGACAAATGGAAAGATTTTGGGACTAGTTGACGGCAGTCCAGTTGTGAAATGGAGCAGGGGCACAATGACTGTTCCACCAGAATTTATGGCTATCAAATTAATTATTCAAAAATATTCTCAACAGTTGTCCCCCAGGAAAGTGACCTTATATCCATTTAGTACTTTGTTTTACATACCTGTGATAGTCACTGTAAGGTAGCATGTTGTCTGGCTCCCTTGATCAAGCAGTTCCACTTGGGAAAAAAAAAATCTATATGACTACCAATGGATTAGTTGGCACAGATTTATTTATTGCTCTGATGAGTATTTGTGATGTTTGTTTCTATTCCAGCAGTGACTGGATAGGGTAAAGTGAACTGAAAGCAGTTAGGAAAGCTCCACGAAATATATGAAAGTGCAGTAATCAGAGTCAGTTGCTTTTAAGCTTGACTGAGTACAGAAGCTTTCATCCTCAACCCTTGAAAAGCAGTATTAGGTAATACTATTGGGTTCATTGTTTATCTCGTATGGTATTAAATTAGGTTAGAACAAACACAACTGCTGTTTCTATATCCTATTTTATTAAGAAAATGTTGGTCAGCTCTTGAAGGCCATATGGTCCTTCCAGAAAGACTTTGTGACCCTTACTTCTACCAAAACAACACTGAATATAATAGGCAAAGGGTTTGTCATTTGAAGCCTCATTCCAAAGATATAAGGCCACTGAGGTATTTGTTTAGGGATCTTATACGGAGATTTAAGAGTAATTATTTATTTAATTTTCTTGAGACCTATTCAACTTGATCAGAAAGCTGTATATACAAAGAGGGTAATTTATCAGATATATTACTACTGATACATAGTATCTATGTAATGGCTGTCACTGTAAAGTGTAGAGTAGAAGGCTGGTAAACAAATAATAAAAATGAAGCACTGTTTCATGATAACAGCAATTTTATGTTGCTGTGTTTATACTTACAAGGTTTTCATGACAAATTATTAACTTGACATACTACATTAAAAGTTAATATGAAAGATGATTTATACAGTTACTTTATACAATACGGAATGCAGTACTGACACAACCCATTGGTAGCAGTTTTGAAGTAAAAGTAGCAGGAAATGCTCTTTCTAGCACTGTCTGGTGTTTTAGTGTTGGTTTACACTTTGTTGTTTTGTGAAATGAGATAAGTGACAGAAATTAACACAGGTGTTAAATTTGAGATGTAGTTTTCCTTTTGGCATAGTATTATCTCTCAATGTGTAAGTAAATTAACACTTCTACGTACTATATTCACGAGATTGACATAACTGTTTCATTTAACAGGGATGTAAATATTTTTTCATCTCAAAAGCATAGTGTTTGCTTTTAATGAACTTCGCTTCTGAAATTGTGGATGGTCTTTAGTCATTAATATTTAATCTAGAATCCAAAACAAATGAAATTTTTCACAAGCAAGAGACGTGCTCCTTTGGAGACAGAAGTGGTACCCGGTGTGATGTGATGTTTTGTAAAAGCTTCTAATCTGCCCAGTGGCAAGAAGGTACAACAGTGGGTAAGGGGCTGCTTCTATGCAATGCCTCTTTTGGTTTTGGGGGGGGGTTCCACCTAAATATAGGAAATAATTCCTCTTTTCTGCCTCAGAAGGAATAAATTTATAACCTCACTTAGTCCTTTAATCAGTACTCAGTGCTGAGGGGCAGTCAAGGACTATGCAGGCAGGTGGCTTTGACCAGCCTACTGTCCTATTTTGAGCCTGGTTAAGGTCATAGGGAGTGCAGTGTAGAAGGCTTTTATATGAAGTTGTGTTTATCTGTAGTCTGTCTCAGTCTGTCAGACTATCTTGTAACTTGTACATTACACACAGAAGGGAGAACAGCGAATAATGACTGAAGAGCAGGAGATGAACGTAAAACACTGGAATGTCCTTGGTCACCCTCTGGGGAATGCTGTTCAGTACTTATGAATCATTGTGAATCTTCATTTATGTGCTCTTCAATGCCTTGGGAGAATTTGTTTTAAAGGGGAAAAAATGAAATTAATAAATAATCATTCAATTGTCTTTTACTCTCAGACACTTATTTAAAAAAAATAAAAAATTAAATGTGTAACAGAGAGAAACCAGTCGTATCAGTTTCCTAGTGTGTGGTTCAGCTTTGTAGAAGATTGCTCTATCTCTGCCCAAGGAAGCAGTGAGAGATGCTATTTTTGTGTCTAGTTTAATGTTGACTTCACACAAAGCTATCATATTTTGTTTGTTCTCTTTTTAAAAGGTTAGCCTTCTTTCAAAACCATGCAGGTTTACCCAGCAGTGTAAGTCAGCTCTGCTGCAAACATAGCCTTAGGAAATTATGAAAATTTGAAGATGATCTAAATACTGCAGGGATTTTTTTTTTTATTTTTCCCCCCTCTTTCTACAGGAAAGGACAGCCACGTGGTCAGTTTAGTTACTGGTACACATTCTTCAACAGAGATCTGTTCATACAGTTCCAGTTACTTTTTGTCATAGTTTAACCCCAGTCAGCAACTAAGCACCACGCAGCCGCTCACTCACTCCGCCGCCACCCAGTGGGATGGGGGAGAAAATTAGAAGAAGTAAAACTCGTGGGTTGAGATAAGAACGGTTTAATAGAACAGAAAAGAAGAAACTACTAATGATAATGATAACACTAATAAAATGACAATAGTAATAATAAAAGAATTGGAATCTACAAGTGATGCACAATGCAATTGCTCACCACCTGCCGATCAACACCCAGCTAGTCTCCGAGCAGCGATTCCCCCTGCCCTCCCCAGTTCCTATACTAAATGTGACATCACATGGCATGGAATACCCCGTTGGCCACTTTGGGTCAGGTGCCCTGGCTGTGTCCTGTGCTAACTTCTTGTGCCCCTCCAGCCTTCTTGCTGGCTGGGCTTTGAGAAGCTGAAAAATCCTTGACTTTAGACTAAACACTACTTAGCAACAACTGAAAACATCAGTGTTACCAACATTCTTCGCATACTGAACTCAAAACATAGCACTGTACCAGCTACTAGGAAGACAGTTAACTCTATCCCAGCTGAAACCAGGACACTTTTTTTTTTTTTCTTGTTCTTTTCTTCCCATTTCCAGTGCCACAATGAAGGATGCATACTTCCCAGGGCTCTTCTGAAACAATTGCTATTTCTGAAAGCCTTCTTCAGGCAGAATGTTTAATGAAAGAGCCCTATAGTGAGCCGATTGGTTGGCAATTAAAAGTATGGCCAGTTCTAATGACTTGAATACTTTTATTCTAATTTTTGGATCAGAAATCACAAGCTCTAGCAGGTATCAACTGAAAAATCAGCCTTCTCTGAAGTTATTCTAATCCAAACTGAGAGGTGGACATAGACAAATATTAGTGGGGTTTTCTAGCTAAACAGGGCTTGCAGAAAGCTTTTCACTGAAACAAGTGGAAATGCTGTTTATATCTGTTTGAAGTTGATATTTCTTGAGTTCTTGATTGATTTCTTGATTGAAGATTCAAGTGAAATGTAGCAATGTCATCAGCAAGCTTCAGCTCAAGAAAATAAGAAAGAGTATGTGGAAGGGGAGACAGGACTTTGTGACTGTACTTCTAATTAACTGAAATGTCTGTAGACTTAATATTTTCTACCATGTAGCAAGTGAACAAGTGCTAATTCACATACTGAATAAAGACTAGACTTAACAAATCTTTTGGCATGTGGAAAATAATGAAAGCAAAATGCCCAACATGCTTTTAATTATTGAATACAATAAAATCAAACCCTGGAATAATAGTGACATCCCTAATTCTTTTTTTTTTTTTCCTTTGCTCTCAGCTTTCTTTTTTCTAACTGTCGCTTCGTAGTGAGGAAACTTTTGTCAGCTCAGTAGATGTTCAGGTAGAGAAGGAATGCAATTTTACCATTAAAAATGGAGCAATTGAAAGCTGAGCAGTTAATGGATGTCAACATGACAGAAAAATGACTTATTCGTATTAACTAAAACAAAAATTTATTTCTTCTAGTATAATGTCTTGTTTATAGTTTCTTCACAAAGTGATGGTTTTGCGTCTTAAGAGAATTCAGTAAAATGAACAGTTGTATTGCAATGATGACACTTAGCTGAGAACCTTTGACTTGACTGTTGCCTAGACTGCAGTATAAATATATTCAACAGTCCATAATTCTGTAAATTACTGCTTCCCAGTAAAGACTGCTTAGTAGATCTGCACTTTCTCTGTATGTTTATTTTAGTAACTAAATTAAGGTTTGTTAATGGCTGGTTTTGTGAGCTGGTACAGGAGCCCACTCCGTTCTGTTCCTTCCTGTGTTGCACAGAGTTATTTGAGGATTTTCTGTCTTTTCTTTCCCCCATGTTAGCCTATTGATTGCAGTGAAGTTACAGTGGATGGGCAGAAAGCAAAATCTGACCTGTCCAGACTGGGAGATGAAAGAAAGTACTTTACACTTGGATATGGAAGCCAGTTAATAATGGCTGTATTAATTTTGTCCTGAGTACTTCAGGGAAAAAATAATTCCTATGGAAAGTCAAGTATGCTAAAAATTAAGGGAGGGCAGGAAAACCAAAAACAAACAAAAAACCAATCAAAACCTTAAGGAATAATAAATAAATATGACTGAGGCTACCACAGACTCCTGGTATGTTTTTCTCCTGGGGGATCTCTAAGAACAGTTGAATAACATATCTGTCTCATCTTTAAGTATAGCCAGAATAGATAGCCCTTAGGCCATGCCTTGAAAATGACAAACTTTTATAAAAATACTATTACTAGAATTAAATATACTGCCAAACTGCTCATCGCTCCATACTGCAGCATAAGACCAGGAAACAAGAAAGTACATTTTAATGAATGTTTTGATGCAGCTGTCCTGTGCCCTCGCTCATCTTCTTTTGTCTTCTTACAGAATGTGTGTGCTTTCCTGACGCACAACTTTTCTGTTTCATAAAAGCAAATCAGATTTGTCAGAGCAAAACTGCTGTATGAATAGTGGAAAAAAAGAATTTCTGTATTTGTAATCCCCTCTTTTGTTTTCTCTTACAACATGGGTTACTGTAAAAGCTGGATAGCTGGCAGATTAAAAAAAAAAATAGAAACAAGACTGTTGGTTTTGGCAGTATCTTTTTTGTAAACAAGTGACCTAAATTGCAGCAGAAATTCTAACATGAAAAAGGAAGAGAACCAGAAGACTTGAAAATACAGCACAGAGCAGAGTCCCCACCAGATGGTATTTTTAATAAATTTATCCAGCTGATATAAAAGATGATAACATTCAAAATAGGGAGTGGCAGACCTTCCTAGAGAGAAGGAACAAAATGGCACCTTCTGCACACTGCAATTAGTTAGAATCACTTTCTAATTAACCGTTGTAGGGAAGACCAGAATGGTATTAAAAACACACTAAGACAGTTCCTGTGCGGTTGTTGAGGAGTTTGACTAATCAAGGTAACATCTTCTTAGGAGGTCACAATTAGTGCAGAAATCTAAATGCGAGAAGGAGTGGGATGATGCTCAGAGGGCATGCAGGTAAAATATTGGATGAACTGAGCTGTACTGTGTTCAGTTAATGCCTTTACATAGCTCAGAGGGTGTCCAGAGCATGCGATAGAACCTCAACTTGAACACTGATTTTGACACTTCATCTTTTACTGTTTTTTTTTTTTTAACCAAGATTTCAGTAGCTTCCTCTTCCTACAAAAAGCAGCAATATATAGAAGATGCTTTAATGCCTATATTGAATGGATACTCAGAGAAGTTCCCTTACGGCTAGGGAAGAAGGGAAGAAAAGGAAGCCAAGGCAAACTTTATTTTGATGCCAGTACTTTTAGTTTGCATTGTTAGTCTTTGCTTTATTCAGATTGTTCCTGGTGAAGTACTTCTAATGTCTGCCACCTGCTTCTCCATAAGAATCGGTGGGTGCTGGTCTCTTCTGTCAAGTAACTAGTGATAGGACAAGAGGAAATGGCCTCGAGTTGTGCCAGGGGAGGTTTAGATTGGGTATTAGAAAAAATTTCTTTACTGAAAGGGTTGTCAGGCATTGGAACAGGCTGCCCAGGGAAGTGGTGGAGTCACCATCCCTGAAGGTGTTCAAAAAAACGTGTAGACAAGGCACTTCAGGACGTGGTTTAGTGGGCATGGTTGATGGTTGGACTCAATGATCTTAAAGATCTTTTCCAACCTAAACAATTCTATGAATCTAATCTGGGAATTTCTGAATGTCTCTTCAGTAATAGGGAATCAAGAGGTTTCTAGAATAATAATATGGTGGTTTTAGCAACTGTTTTTGAGCAGAGGTGATAGTACATTTGATAGTGCAGTAGATTTTTCAGAAACCATTGCTTTTCCACTGCCTTGGACTATTACTTAGCAACAAGCTTACACTTTTTTTCTGCTGTGTGTTTTATGGTGTTTTGGATGGTTGGTGGCTTTCTTAAGATTATGCTCCTGACACCACTAGCACACTTAAGACACAGAATCTTAGCTCTTCATGGAAAATTATCTCTTTTTTGGGTGCTGGAGACTCTTACAATTAGCTCTGAAATTTCACATAGCTATATTTCAGCCATTTTCAGATGTTGTAGTATTTTAAATACATATTTTACAGACAACTATTAAAAGTATGCAATTAAGTTATCAGTGTGCCGAGGGCTTAAAATGGTACATTTACATCTGTACTATACATGATTTGTTTTTTCGTGAAAATTCTAATAGTGTTGGGTTTACGTCTTCTGTATTTCCAACTTTTTTGTGCCATTTTTGTTTTGGCTTGTTTGTTGTTCTTCTGATTTTCAAAAATTTTTGGTATGAGATATTGTGAATTTGGAAATTTTAAGTTAATCATTGTTATTCAGATAATTTTTGGTAACTTATTTTTCCTCTTTCTTTTAAATTGAATTACCACACAGATTGGTTGTATTTTATCAGAGGCTGACACACAAAATCTTAACTTTTTTTTAATACAGCCTGTGCTGAAAGAATTTTTGTTATCATTTAGATAATCAGTGCTTTCAACACGTTCCCCAAAAAAACAAAGGCTCAACAGGCAACCTTGATTTTTACATGTTCAGAGAGCATCATTTTTCAGCCTTGTTAATATTCATTTTTTTATTGAGAGAGAGAATAGGGAGGTTTTGAAAAGTTGAGGATGTTAGTTAAAAACTGAGCTTTTTAGGGAAGTGCTGGACATGACTAAGGTGTCTTAAATAGCTTTTTTTTTTTTTTTTTTTTTCATCCATCATCTTGCTGGAAGGTGATGTTCAAAAAGCTTGGGGTTCCCTCTGAATTACAAACAGAAAGAAAGTACCATACTTGATTAAATGTTAACAAAGGGAAATAATAGGTAATTCCAAAAACAAGTGTTGAAACACTTGTAAAACAGTGCTGGAAAAGTACTCTATGCACAAGAAAATACACCTCCTTCTTATAGCGTCCTCCCAGAGGAGCTGCTGTTGTTGATTTTTGATGAAATTGCTGAAATTATGTCAAGTTCTAACTATACTATGAATTGTGTTTGATTTGAAAGGAAGGGGGAAACTACTTAGCATTGGATTTAAATCACATTAAGCAGGACTAAGTAAGTACAAGAAGAGCATTCTTCTTAGAAAGTTTTCTGGAAACCAACACTAAAGTTATGTCCTTTGCTAAAGAATAACAACTCCCAATGCTACTTTTTTTTGGGTTTTTTTCCCCCGAGTATGTAATGTTCCCCTGCTTCTAAAAATGCCTATTAAAGGATATATTATGCTTTATCTAATTTGGTTTATAA
This sequence comes from Harpia harpyja, assembly GCF_026419915.1. Lineage (NCBI taxonomy): Eukaryota > Metazoa > Chordata > Aves > Accipitriformes > Accipitridae > Harpia > Harpia harpyja. The sequence goes on from NC_068952.1 coordinate 23,579,896, forward strand.
CAGCAGTTTCCAAGCTAGAGCATTCAGTTTTGGATGTACCAGGGAGAAGGAAGAACTGAATTTAGGTGATACTGGCACGTGGACCATAGCGCTGGATATGTACACTTATTGCAAGAGGGGTTGTAGAAGTGAAAGAAAGAGCTCATTACAGATGTTCCAGCACAAGGTAGCAGTTTAGCACTGGCCTGTGCAATTAGAATTGTAACCTTACTTTTTTTTTTCTTTTTACTGAAACTCCCTTCTTCTTGTCATGATTTTGCCAGGAATGCTTTTACTAATTTGAAAATTCTTTGAGTTCCCCAACCTGCTCATTATCCCTGTAATATTCAAATAACTGCATGTAAGGATTATATGGTATTATATTATATTTTATTATATTGCATAATGAAAGAAGGCGAATTTGATATTCTGCAGTAACACCTTTGACTTTCTTGGGCATAGCAGGCTGGTGCATGCTGGCATTTTTATGGCTGCATATGGGATAGAAAAAAGAATTACCTGGCAAAGATCTTTGATGAAATTAACAGGGGGGGGGAAAGTACTGTATAATTCCTATCTCCTGGAGGAAAATCATTATCCTGTGTTTTGGCCTTCCTTTTTTCAAGAGGATGGGTTTTAAGTAGTATCTTTTATTTTGCTATTGGGATTTTATAATTTCTTTTTTGTGGCAGTCAGTCATACCTTTTTCCTGTCTCTTGATGGAATGAGAAGTACTTCTGCACTTGCTGTTCCATTTGTATGGCAGACCTATTGGTGTCTCCTTTCATCTTGTAGTCCAATACTTGTGTTGAAGGGGTTTGCAAGTATTAAAAAGCATTTTCACTTTCTAAATTCTGGGGTGCAATTTCTCATCACAGTCAGAGAGACTGTCAGAAGTACCATCAGGTGTGTGTAGAGAATAGCCTCCTGAGCTGTAAGACTTCAAGCCCTGGTTTTGAAGACTTTGAGTCCTGACTTCCCACAGTCCAGATCAGTGCTTTAAACCATCTCCCACTTATTTTTCTCTCTCTCTCTTTTTTTTTTTTTTTTTTTTGGGGGGGGGGGTGGCGGGGGGGAGGTTTTATCATGAAAACAGGAAGAAATTGTTTGAAAATTTCAGAAGTTTTGCTGGACAAGGTCTTTTCCCCAATTGTATTAAAAGAGTGCTTTCATATCACCAAGACAGAAATCCATCTGTTAATTTACCAAGCTATTCTGGGATCAATGCTATAAAAATTATCTGTACCTCTTGATTCTGCTTCATAGTTCATGTTAAATAAGAGTTATATTTCCATATTTGATCATACTTTCATCCTTTTTTTTTTTTTTTTTTTTCTTTTTCCCAATTCTTTGCCGGAACTAAAGACTGTTGGTATCTGAACTGTTTTCTGACTGTCTGTTGTCTTTGTGTTTTTAATTCACAGTTCCCACTGAAAACATTGCAACAATTGCAGACTGTGCCAGTGTGATTGAGGGTGTAAGCCGCAGTCGCAATGCCTTATTGAATGGAGACACAAAAAACTATGATTGGGATTCTGGGTACACATGCCATCAGCTTGGGAGTGGAGCTATTGTAGTACAGCTAGCACAGCCCTACATGATTGGATCAATAAGGTAAGACGGTTTATTTTTCTCTAAATTAAGGGCAACAGTGAAACTTTTGCTGAGCACAGTTATTTTCTTTAGAGTATATGACATTTGGAAATGATGGTAATTAGGGGGCTAGCTTAGTAGTTGTCATTTGGATTCTCACTTCAGTATAACTGGCATGTTAAAAATTAAATGTGTGAATTATATGTCAAGATACAGCAGTGCAATTCCAGAAGATGCTACATTTCAGATGCATAATAATAGTAATAGTCAAATTGTAAGATTAAAGATATATACTTATATTAAAATAGAAATCTAATTGCAGCCTCACTTGTGGTCAAAGTAGATGCAGTTCCTCATATCCACCTCATTGTGAAAGCAGAAACATTTATTGAAGAAGGCCATCATCTCGAGTAAGCCAGGTTTCCTTTTCACTATACAATTAGTACCAGTTCTTACTTGAACATGGAGTGTATAATAACGGTACAGTAACCTGAATATTACTTTACAGTGTTGGATTAATGAATGTGTTCAGATCTGGATTTGAGTTCATTGAGCTATTTCTACAGTGAATGTCTGTATACATATGAAGAAAAACTTTTGGCTAATGTAGAAACTTTGGAAATAGATTGGAGAGCGGGATTGTTCACAGGTGAAGATTATTCTTGCCAACTTCAGATTCTCTGACTGTAAATTGTTTTTTTGGTTTCATAAAATCAGACATACAAAACCTTGTCTAAATGGCTTCCCATTCTTTGTAAATTTAGAATATGTTGTCAGGGACTTAATTTTTATTCTCTGTGACAATGGAAAAAAAGAGAAGGTTTCTGAAGTTAGAGTACCAGTGAGCAAAGGCTGAAACCGCAGGTGAGGTACTGGCTTGCAACAGAGACAGTGTACATATGTACGTATTGCTAGGAACTAGCTTGGTGGCATCTGCCTGTTAAGAGTTGCCTCTTCAAACTGACTGATGAGCAAGTGAGACTTGAAAGCTCTTTTATAACTGCCAATTTCTGTTTGGTGTACTTTGGTTTTCGCTTATGGCATTGTTAATATGGTTATAAAACTTTGAAGATAAAGTTTAAAATCAGACATCCAGGCAAATCTCTAACCTAATAAAAGTACTGTTTTGTCTGTATACTAGCTATAAATGTTATGCATAGTGCAAGTCCAGCATTGTTCTCACTGTGTGAAGCAGGTTGAATAAGTATAGTTGGTAGCTTTCCATGCTCAATGTTTTATGCTTTTGAGTTTGGTGTTTTTAATGTTCAATTAAGTATTGCATCTCAAGTAGAAAACCAGGAACACACAGTACTCAGATTTCTTAAGAGGTAATTGAAAATGTAATTGCATCATTTTCATGCCACTTTAAACTTAAATTTAGGTAGCAGCAGAAGCTTTGGCCACATGAAGGAGTAAGAGAAGAATATATAAAACTAAAATGCATAGTTTCTCAGTTCATAGTCTCTGTCTTCCTATCTTACGATTTTCTGCTGTCTTTCAATTGGTGAATCATACTATCTTTTCAAGTCAGTGCAAAAAAAATTACTTTTCTATATTAAATACTGTGGTAGTATTTATTCTTGAGCAGAAGATTTTTAATAAGTCTCATTATTAAAGAGTGTGTTAGGTGAACTAGATTTCTGGTTGTGAAGAAATTATAAATGTATAATCAGCAAGTGTGTAGAGTAAATTAAAAAAAGCCCCAAACTTTACATAATTTAAAACTAAGAGGCATTTAGTGATTTATGTGGTATTTCATTGTGCAGGTATAGGATCAGAATCTCATCTTTCTTTGTCAGCTTTCCTGCATGTATAGTACAAACAAGATGAATAACTTGCCTTAAAAAACAACAATAATAAACACCATTGTCTAGGGTATATTCTGACAGAGGATACTACCTGCATTACCTAGAGACAGAAATTCTAGCACTATGTCATCTTTTCCTTTTTGTGTTCTGCCTAGAAAAACAAGTGGTTTGAGTTGCAGCCATGTCTGTTGCAGATCATAGGCAGCCAAGGGAAAGATGCCCTTTTGAGTGGGGAAGTGAGGTTTCACTATGTGGCAGCTACAGCTTTGGCTGTAGGGTCTAGAACATGTTGTGTACTGTGCGGTGCTAAAGATGGTGACAACAGTCTCTTTATGTAGCACCAGGAAATCTGTGACTGGTACAGAAATCAAATCGCATATAAACATAGATTAGAGTAAAAAGCCTTAATATTTCATCTTAATGAAAGCAAAAGATTTTTTTGAACAGAATGTTTTCCACAACTGATTGAACTGTATTCATCGCCTGTTTTCCTGCTGTTTCCTTGGTTGAAAACTCCCTTGACTTCACCCTCCTGTCTAATAGAAAAAAATTTTCCAGAGCATTTTCTTTAGGCTGGCTGTACACTGTGACTGCAGAATGACATGAATTGCTCTACCCCAGAAACTGAGTCATTAGACCTGTGGGTTTGGATTCTAAATGAATAATTGGGAATTAAAGTACACATCTTTTAAGTTCAGAGGCATGAATGTGCCACTGAATATATTTGTATCAGAGAGAGTAAATACATGAGCCTTTGAAAAAAGGGTAGTAGCTGCTTTCAGTGTATAGAAATCACAATATCACTGGAGAGAGCCTCCCAAGTCAGAATGTGTTACCATGGCAACTGAGTATGAAAAAGGCAGAAGAACTCTTGGTACTCAAGTATGCATTAGAAATGCATAGAGAGTTTAATGTTTCAGGAGTATATCTTATATGAATGCTTTCTGCAAAAGTCACCCTGTTGTCTTGGAATCTTAGCACCGTTTGGGTTGGAAGGGACTTGAGAAAGACATCTAGCCCAGCCTGTTCGTCAAAGGAGGGTGAGCTATGAAGAAAGACCATCCTACTGAAGGCTTTGTGAACTCAGGTCTTGAAAACCTCCAAGGAAGGAAATTCCACAACTTCTCTGGGTAGTCTGTTCCAATGTTTAATTATTCACACGGTGTACTCTTTTTTTTTTTTTTTTTTTCTTCATGGTTCCTGTTTTCCTATGCCTCTAGTCCATCTGGAATGTCCTGTTTCAATTTTTGACTGTTTTCTTTTGTTTTTCCCATTGTGCATCTCAATGGAGAAGCCTGGCTTAGTCTTTTTGATAACTTGCTCTCAGCTATTGAAAAGTGCTGTTAGGTTCCTCTCCAACCCCAAGCCTTCTTAGGCTAAACAAGCCAATTTCCTCAGCCTCTTGCACAGTGTGTGTGCTCTAACCTCCCGACCATCTCGATGGTCCTCTGCTGGACTTGTTCAGATCTGTCAGTGTTGTAGTTAGGTCCAAAATGGGATGCAGTATTCCTGGTGTGATCTAACAAGTGTCAAGTAAAGGAGAATAATCTCTTTCCCTTGTTCTGCTGGCTCAGTTCCTGTTGCTATAGCTCCATGTGCTGCTAGCCTTCATTGCTGAGAAGGCACACAGGCAACTAATGGCATCTTCTGTTCTAGTATGGCTCCCGTGTCCTTTTTAGCACAGCCAGACTGTAGCATTTACTGCTGCAGTGGATTAGTCTGTATGAGGTACAGCATTTTGCTTTTGATCTTATTGAATTTCATGACGTTCTTTTTTGCCCATGCCCTTAGTCTTTCCAGAGGCTGGCAATCAGTCCTCCTGAATGGCAGCCATACTCTTGAGTGTATTGATTGCATCACACAGTTTGCTGTCATCTGAAAGCTTGATGTGGGCTCATTCCATCTCCTTGTCCAGGTCGTTGATAAAGATATTAAACAGGAAAGGTCCCAGAATAGACTCTAGAGGAACTCCTCTTGCATCCAGTCTCTGGGTGGATGATGAACTGTTAACTGCTACCTGTTGAGCTAAACAATCTAGCTAATTTTTACCTGTGTTGTAGTCTACCCATCTAAACTGTAACATCCCAACTTGGGTACAGGGATGCTATGGGAGACCATGTTGAAACCTTGTTAATATCAAATACTTCTTCAGGTATTTGTGTATAAATTTGGAGCTCTTGACTTCCACATCAAAATTTACTCAGAAATTCTGAAACAGATGTAATGATAGTCTCTGCTCTCAGTAGTATTTTCTAATAGAAAAGACCTGGAAACATGGGGATTGGACTAGATGACTTTTAAAGGTCCCTTCCAACCCAAACTATTCCATGATTCTATGATTTTGTTTTAAAATCATTGTAACTAAATATTGTCTTCTAGATTAAAGAAATTAAAACATTTTTTTATTTAAGAGGTTTGTTCTTTTATTAAGACTCCTACTTGGAACAGCTTACAAGATACTTGGAACTGTTTACAGAGGAAATGTTACTTTAGACACTTTTTCAACATTGTTGCCTGTCTGGACAGAAAATAACCTTGCTGTTTTTCCTCTCTGAAAAGGCCCTTATCAATGACAGAAAAACTATTACATTTAATTAGGAACAGAAAGACAGCAATTGGTGTGTTTAACATAATAAACATAATTTAGCTTTTAAATGGCTAAAACTTTAATATTGAAAAGGTTGCCATATCACAATAGCTGTCTAACTCTCCCTGCATTTATCTGGAATAGAAATGTAATACTATGATGCTACAGTCTTTGGCTGATAACTTCCTAGGGTTTGGGTTTTTTTTCCTATGCACTTCCAAAAAAAGAAAGGAAGGAAAAAAAAAAACACCTAAACAAAAAAAAGAAAGAACAGGAATTGTTATAGTGTATGTGGTGGAGGGAGACAGAATTCTTCTTTACCATAGTGGTTTTCATGTTAAATAAAGAGAAATATTTTGCATCTTTGTAAAAGTAAATTAACCACTTATCCCAGTTTAATCTATTCAAAGACTTTTTTTACTAATATAAATATGTGATAGCCAACTGCTTTGCTTTTCATATTCAGAGTAATTCTTAAATTAACAAATGAAATCAATTAGCTTTAATGTGTTTTCTATTTGCTTACCATCATCATATACATCTCTTACACTTTCTCATTTTCCATACTGCTTCTGCTTATGAAGTTTTTCTTTCTTTGCTGCTTATTTTCTATGCTTGCCTGACTTGAGAGTGAAATCGTAACTCAGAATAAATGATCATATAAGTACATAGCAAATATGCAGGAATTCTGTCTCCTTTGTAGGATCCTGAAGAAAGATTGGTTTCCTGCAAGATAACTACTGAAAATATCTGCAGAAAATGAAAGGGGATTATAGACAACCAGAGGCAAAAATGCAAAGACAATTGTATAAAAAAACCTTTCCGTATTATTTTCTGTCTTTTTCCCCACCTTTCAGCAACTGTCGCTACCTCATGTTTTAATTTCTGTCTTTTGGGTTTCTGTAAGTATGCAAGTAGTTTATTAACACAGTACTATCAAATGCTTATACTGTATGTGGTAACTACTGACTTAAAGTATTCAGGAGGCAGGTATCATCCTGTCAGGTGCATGACTATTATTGTTTAGTATTCTGCTAAAACCTTGAGTGTAATGTAGCTATATAGCAGTCTGAACTAAATAGTGAGAATCTCTTTTACAGAAATCTAAGAATGAAAAGCAAGCAGAGACAGCACAAAATGCCTGTATAAATGCAGAACAATCAATCACAGGGCAACACATGACATTTAGGGAAATACTGTTAAAAAAAGTACTGCAATGTCTTTTGATGTAACAGGTAGCCAACATAATTAGTTTCCCACACCTGTAATACGAAATTTTATTTATATTTGAAAAGCTTTTATTTTAGAAAAAGGGGCATTGTCAGCATGTGATGTAAATAACAGTACCATATTAAATGATTAACAGGCTTAGACTTTAGATACCCAAAGAAGTGGCATATGAGAAATATGTTTAAATCTCACAATGTTGCAGGGAGTGAGCTGGATAAAGCTTCGTTCCTCTTTTCCTTCTCAATCCTAAGGGCAAGATTTACTAACAAGAGCCAATTTAGCTTTTTATTCTAATATGGAAAGTCCTAGGAACATGGGCAATTTTGCTATAAACAGATGCATTTCCAAGGAGAATAGTTCTGACTTTTTAAGTGGAATATTCTTATTCCTGTCATTTAATATCCATCTTATCAAAACATAGCTTCTCTACAAAAGTTTAGCCTGGTAGTTTGCCTGGAACGTGTTTCAAAGATTACTCTACCTGGCATAAAAAGTGGCCCTTGTGCTCAGTGTGAATTCACCCTTGTGCACTGGTGAATATTCATGTAATCACCTGAAAGTTTTTCACTGCTTATCCAGAAAGGCATTTCATGCAGAGTAAATTCCAAATAGATTCTGTCATCAGTCTCCCTCCCCAGTCTCTCCTAAAAAAGCTACTGCAGGGAGGTGAAGAAAGAACTTTTTATTTTCTTTCACAAGTCCCAAAGAAACAAAAATCTACATTTAGCATTCATGCTAAGTCACTTTGGGAAAGATTATGCCAACTTTCATTCATTCATTATTTAGTTCGTAATAATTCTAAGCTGTATGTCTTTTTAAACCTATTTAACTTGGGCTACGTTGTTTTGGGAGAGAGCAATTATACACATTCTTAAAAGGAACACATATGTCCTGTTAGCTTTTTGCTCTAAAGCCAAGTCAGTTGTGTTTTAATTAGAGTATTGTTAGTTGAAATTACAGTCACCAGTGTGCTTCTGATATTCAAACTCTTGATCATAGCTTTGAAAACATGGATCAAGGAAACAACACTGAGCACCCATGATGAAAAGGATCCTATTGAAAAGCATAATTAGCTACTTTTTAATAGCCTTTTTAAAAGAAAGCAAATTTATGTATGTTTTTGCTTTACCCTCTTTTTATCATTTAGAAGACTTCGTTTAAATACAGATCTTAAATCAATTCAGGTTCTGTTGATTATTAGTAGTTACCAAATCCAGAATTTTAATCCATAAACTTTTTTAATTTTTTTTTTTTTTTTTTTAACAAAAAATGCACTTCATTCAGGCTCTTCAGCGTTTGGAGACCTTCAAGCTATAGAAAAGCAGAATGAGGAGGATCTGATGAACCAGAGGGAGAGCAGTTGGAGTTGGGTGGTTTTCTTGTAGGGTGTGGGGCTTGGGTTTTGGGGTTTTTTTTTGTTGGGGGGGGGGGGGTAAGTCTTTCATGATGCCACAGACAACTATTTTTATTTTTACTAGGTCAGCTCTGAAGTTTTTAATTTGCAAATAGACAGTATTAATATGTGCTAAAAGGCTTCTGCTAAAAATGTTTTATTTTGGCATCTTAAAGCTATTTTTGATAGCTTACTATTTTTTATAATATTAATGAGCTAGGTTCAGTTGAGAGCATCTAGGGAGTTTATTTTAAATCTGCTTGTCCAGTAGACACGATTCCACTTTGAATGCTGTGATTCCAAAACCTAAAAACCAGAGCTAAACAAGATTGTTTTGAAAAGAAGGTAATAGCACTGGTTTTTAGGGCAAAGATACAGACACATGTGTCCTTAATAACCAAATTCCAAAGATGGTCCCACTTCTGCTTGGGACAGCATCTCTCTGTAAGAGGAAGGATTCTGCATTCAGCAACTGGCTAGGTCATTTTCCCCCTCTAGCAGTGTTGGTTTTTTAAATGTTGAAAGTAAGCAATAATTTTTGTAGTTACATTCCTCCTAGAAGGGGTAGCAGCTGAAAGCAAGAAAGACTTTCTCAACTGGAAGAAAGGAATTTATAATATAAAACTTGGGCACTCTTCTGAAAGGCGATTAAAGAGAGACAGCTTGATACTCTGTGTCTGGGAAAGTCTGTAGTGTGGCACAAGTTCCTTTTCTTTTTGTGTGTGTCTCAGCTATTTTCATTGATAATCAATGGATCCTTATCTATTGCACTTTGAAAAATGCGGATCTGTGGAAGTTCTTCCTCACAGCTGGAGAAGGAAGCCAGGTTAGCCGTATTACCTGGCTTTTGCACTTCTCTGTCTCTGTGTGTGGCTGTAGTTATTCTCATTTAGGTAATCATTGCAGTTACAGCTATTTTGGGTAGCTAGCTGTGCTTTGGTTATTTGACTACAGCAGGTTCATTTGCTTCTGTAACAAATAGCCAGACTTGAGCAGTAATCCTAGTAAGTGTTGACAAGAACCTGAGGATCAAGAGACAGCAGCAGTTGGTAACAGCCTATATATTGCAGTATTTATTTTCCATTGCTGTATTGAGTAAGGGTTCAGGGAATAAGAGCTTTAACAAAAACAAAATCAGCAAAACGTGATTTTCCATGAAGATATAATGTGGATTGTTCACGTAGAATATTGCAATTCAAAAACTTGGGGTAGGTTGACAAGACAGCATTATTTCAGAGAATGGTAAATGCAGCATGTGGTTTTTGCTTTCAGTCACCTCTAACTCAAATAGAAAAGATTTTTTAAATTTTGGTTTTGATATCATGTTTGCCATTGAGTTTATATCAAAATATGGACAACATTTAACTGCTTCTAAAGAAGAAATTGCAGAAGTGTCTGCCTCTGTTCTGGCCAGTCTGTTGCCCCTTTAAGTTGTTTAAATACCCTCTTGTCATTCGTAGATGCTTCATTGGAAAAAAGAATGCTCCATATTGGTTTGCAAACATGCTGGATAGAATTTTTCACGGTTTTGGGGAAAGAAGGCATTCTGTGCTGAATATCTTTCTTAAGTACACATATCTCAATCCCATCCACTGAGAGGGAGAGGAGAGGCAAGGTTCTTGGTTTTGCTTTAATTCATATCCTTAGAAATAAAATGAAATTGAGGAATGATGGTGAGGTTTCAAATATCTCTTACAACAGGGAGATAATCCCCATATAAAGAGAAGAAGTAGAGAAGACACAACACTTGCCAGATATGTTTTTTGAGAATGATATACTTAAGTTAAATCACATCCCTGATGCATTAGATCTTCCTCTCTGAGAGACAAGTATGGAAATTGAAGGCTGTTCAATATGTTATTTAGTGCCCTTCCTGAAGAGCTGCATGTTTGTAAGAATGAGTGTGGAATGAGTCCTTGAGACCTCTATTTTATTCCTTTTTCTTCTGTCTTTTTAGCAATTTGGTCAACAATTCATTGCCTTTTTTCTCATATTATGATGAACCAGGACTGGGAATTCCCATTTTCCTACTTGCTTTTTTTTTTTTTTAATATTTCTGATGTATTTACCAAAAAAAAAAAAGAGAATACAGTTAAGAAGACAGTGTAATCTTTTTAGTCACCAGAATCTTTTTTCCCCTCTTAAACTGACCTTTCCAAACAGATCTTTGATTCAGGTTTACAGCAGGCAATGCCACATGCCAAATAAATTAGTTCATTTATTGACTTTGAAATAAATTAAAAGTAATTGGTTGAATGTAATAGATTAATGTTAGTAAGATGGTTATTATAGGCCTGTAAGTCTGTTACTGGCCTTAGGATAGTAAAAATAGAGACAGTCAAGTTTGAGATGACAGAAACAGTAAAGACCTTGTTGAGTGTTAGAGGGATGTTCCAAAAGAAACAGCTAAATTTATAAAGGATTAAGAGGAGGAAATAAAGGACTGGAAGACTTAAGCAGCTTGGTTTAAAGTTTATTTTACTTATCACCCAACAACTTCTTTGTACTTAGGTTGCTACTTTGGGACTGTGATGATCGGAGCTACAGCTACTACATTGAGGTTTCAACGAATCAGCAGCAGTGGACTATGGTGGCCGATCGCACAAAAATTTCCTGCAAGTGAGTTTTTTTTTTTCCACTTATTTGCACAAAGTCAGAACTAGAAACTGGGTTTTTTGGTTTGGGGGTTTTTTTTAATCCTTTTGTTCAGCACTTACATAGGTGACTATTTGACTGTGAAAAGAATGATCATGACATAACCTGTAGTTTACTACCTGTAGACCCCTGTAAATACAACTTCAGGAGGTAATAGCTTCTAGTGTGGCTGAGTACCTAGACTTTCAAACCAGAATCAAGTTCTGAAGATCCAAATCAGTACTGGATCTTCAAACAATCAGTTTGATTGCTCATTCTCAGAAACAGTCTGCCTACCATACCCTTGGTTTTGTGATCACTGGAAGTTAAACTATGTTTCTCCGGAGTTCACGTGTTTATTGTTACCTTGGTGTCACATCACCCTGCATTGAGAAACACGGTAGGAGAAGAAAGAGAGCAGGCTTGGTAAAGGATTTTCTTAATCAAATGCCTTTCTCTCTTATCAAAGCACATAAATGTAATGTATGATATTTGAAGGGGGCGGGGAGAGTGAGGCTAAGGATGAAACCATAACAGATCAGTTACCTACGCTTGACCTTGTCTCTGTTCAAAAGCAGAGTACCTGACTTACATGCACTGACCACTCTGTCTTTGAACAGGACCCTTCCATAGAAAAAACATTCTTCTTAAAAAGAGAGAAAAAAGAGAGAAAAACTCTTTAATTTTCATTTGTATACTTAAATCAGGAGAAATTGGGCATGAATACTCTCCGTATGTATACTCTTGTCACAACCCAGACTGGACAGACCAGGGAGTCATGTTTAATTTGAAATTCCCCTGGGCTAAATTAAGGTGAAACAACACCAAATGATCAGTTAAAGATTTTATTCATGACAGAAGCAAACTGAACTGGGGAGGCGTGGTAGTAGGTGGCAGGGTTTCTCACAACAGGAATTGGCGTAAGACTGCTTCTGTAAACTCTGTAACCCAGGGTAACCATACACATCAATTCAGGGGATAAGGAGATCCCTCCTGTCAAGTCATGAGGTTCAGAGCAGACTCCCTTGCTTTCTAGACTCCTCCTCAGAGAAGGGCCCAGGGCGGCTGGATCCACTCTTAGTCCCAGACTTGGTCAATGGCTTTATGTCTTAAAGGGATGAGGTGTAGGGATTGTGGAAAAGGAAAGAGAGAAGACAGAGAGAGAAAAAGGAAGAGAGAAAGATTTCACTGGTCCTGGGTCCAGCATTGGTTCATTCAGCCGAGGGGTCCAATTCCGGTGGGCTGGCGCACCTGGGGCTTCAGTTTGTGTCCTTTTGTCATCCTTGCCCCTCCTTTGGGTGGGCACTCAAATTTATTAGGCTAATGAGCAGTTTGTGAGCCTTTGGGCTTGAAGGTCCTTTGTGGAGTAACTTCTCCTTCCCTGCAGACATGGCCATTGTTTGATCTTTGTATCAGAACACGTAGCTGGGCACCCTCCAGCACACCCTCCCCCTCCTGTTGCTGATGTCTGAGCTGATGGGCTTTTGACCTTGGTTCCTTGCCATGCTGGGTTTGTCTTTAAGCAGAACTTGCCCCACCACAATGTTTGAGACATTAACTCTTTCAGTCTCTCACAACTCTCCATTGGCTTTTCTGCAATTATTTGGTCTGCTGATAAAACCCATTCTTCTAGTATGGAAGAATAATTCAGTGTTGATAGCCTTCTTAAACCATTTGATTGTTCTAATTCCAAATAAAGAATGACCCAGATCCTTGTCAGTCATGGGACTGAACAGACAGGCTGCAAATTTATACATTACATATCCAGAAGCCAGGTATGCTCAGTATTCAGTGAATGTTGATAGGGTATGATCTCCTGGCTGATCCCCAGGGAAGGTCAGACTTACAAAAATCTTATTTCCCTCCTTTTCTCTGAGTCACCTTTCCATAAGATGTGCTTTCTTTCCTGGGACAAAATTGAAGTCATCAGCTCATATGGGGACAGCCCCCACCCATTCTGTATTTGTGCCAACCAAAACAAAATTGATTTTACAAATTCAGAGATGTATCTCAGTTTGTCACATCAAGCAAGAGAGTTACTCAGTCCTTCCTAGCAACACTGTTGATACACATTTTTCTAAAGTTTATATTCTATGTCTTAACAAATAGTGCAATTCAAACGTGTTACAGTGTGGTCTAGATGTGTTGGTGAAGGAGAACTTGACATGTCCTTTCACTGTCTGTAAAGAGCAGGGTATGGATGAGCAGAAAACCTGGGTTCTGCCTGCAAGTCTGGAGAAAGAGTAAAGGAGATTTAATCATTCTCAAAGGCATCTCAGCGTAATAGATAAAATTCATCTTTTTGTCTGCCTCCAGCAGTGGGAGCACTAGAAGCCTGAAACCACAAAAGGGAGAGGGACTCAGAATCAGAATCTTTTTGTACTTTTTCCTTGTACATTTTGATACTAATAGCCTCTAACAGTCAAAAGGAGCACTTGCTGAAATATGCACAGTGCAGGTGGAATTGCTGATTGACTGCCCAGTTCAAGTATCTACTCACCATGTTCAAAACACACTTTTTTTTTTTAAAGCCTTAACCTTGGACAAGTATAGGTGCATCCCTGATATAAAGATAGCTGCCTTCTCATGGTATACTTCAAGATCTTGATTCAAAACATAGGTGCTCTGGAAGTTCTCAAAGCTGTGGCTGCAGGAACTATTTCATGTGGATTACAGAATTGCATTTTGCCTAACTTCTTTCTCTGACAGACAGGCATCCAGCTGGCAAAATGCCAGTCTTTAACCTTAAAGTCTACAGATTTAGTGTCCTAGTACTGTCTGTAACTATCTGCTCTGAACAAAGACAAAGACCTGGTCCTGAAACTTACACTTACAAAAGCTCAGTGGACTCCAGAACGATTCAATTTAACAAGGACTAGAAAAAAAGAAAAGTAAAGAAAAGCATCAATTTGAAAAAATTTTACTTCTCTTTGAAAGTTTTCTATCCTCTGCAGTTACTCTTAAAAACTGTATCATCTGTAACTGAGTTAAATTGAAAGGTTTGTCCCCCCCACGCCCCCTTCAATTTTCAGGTGATTTCTTTGCATTTGACAGCACTTTTTCATAGAATCATAGAATCATTTCGGTTGGAAAAGACCTTCAAGATCATCAAGTCCAACCATTAACCACGCCCCCTAAACCATGCCCTGGAGTACCCTATCCACTCGCTTTTTGAATACCTCCAGGGATGGTGACTCAACCGCTTCCCTGGGCAGCCCATTCCAATGTTTGACAACCCTCTCAGTAAAAAAATTTTTCCTAATATCTAACCTAAATCTCCCTTGCCTCAACTTGAGGCCATTTCCTCTTGTCCTATCTCCAGACACCTGACAGAAGAGACCAGCACCCACCTCACTCCCCTTCAGGCAGTTGTAGAGAGCGATAAAGTCTCCCCTCAGCCTCCTCTTCCCTAGACTAAACAGCCCCAGATCCCTCAGCCGCTCCTCATAAGACTTGTGCTCAAGGCCCCTCACCAACTTGGTTGCCCTTCTCTGGACACGCTCAAGCACCTCAATGTCTTTCCTGTAGTGAGGGGCCCAAAACTGAACACAGTACTCGAGGTGCGGCCTCACCAGTGCCGAGTACAGGGGAACAATCACCTCCCTGTTCCTGCTGGCCACGCTATTTATGATACAGGCTAGGATGCGATTGGCCTTCTTGGCCACCTGGGCACACTGCTGGCTCATATTCAGCCGGCTGTCAACCAGCACCCCCAGGTCTTTCTCTGCCAGGCAGCTTTCCAGCCACTCTTCCCCAAGCCTGTAGCGCTGCATGGGGTTGCCGTGACCGAAGTGCAGGACCCGGCACTTGGCCTTGTTGAACTTCATACAATTGGCCTCAGCCCATCGATCCAGCCTGTCCAGATCTCTTTGTAGAGCCTCCCTACCCTCAAGCAGATCGACCCTGCCTCCCAACTTGGTGTTGTCTGCAAACTTGCTGAGGGTGCACTCAATCCCCTCATCCAAATCATTGATAAAGATATTAAACAGAACAGGGCCCAACACCGAGCCCTGGGGAACACCACTTGTGACCCGCCGCCAACTGGATTTCACCCCATTCACCACGACCCTCTGGGCTCGTCCATCCAGCCAGTTTTTCACCCAGTGAATAGTGCACTTATCCAGGCCACAAGATGCCAGCTTCTCCAGGAGTATGCCATGAGAGACAGTATCAAAGGCCTTACTGAAGCCTAGGAAAATAACATCCACAGCCTTTCCCTCATCCACTAGGCAAGTCACCTGGTCATAGAAGGAGATCAGGTTAGTCAAGCAGGACCTGCCTTTCGTAAACCCATGCTGACTGGGCCTGATCCCCCTCTTATCCTGGAGCTGCCGTGTGAGTGCTCTCAAGACAAACCGTTCCATAATCTTTCCCGGTACCGAGGTCAGGCTGACAGGCCTGTAGTTCCCCGGATCCTCCCTCTGACCCTTCTTATAAATGGGAGTCACATTGGCAAGCCTCCAGTCCTCTGGGACCTCCCCTGTTGACCAGGAACGCTGATAGATGATAGAGAGTGGCTTGGCAAGGACCTCAGCCAGTTCCCTCAGTACTCTTGGATGGATCCCATCAGGTCCCATAGATTTGTGAGTGTCCAGATGGCGTAACAGGTCCCTAACTAATTCGTCCTGGATTAAGGGGGGTATGTTCTGCTCTTCATCCTTACCTTCCAGCTCATGGGGTGGAGTACCCTGAGGATGACTGGACTCACTATTAAAGACTGAGGCAAAGAAGGCATTAAGTACCTCGGCCTTTTCCTCATCACTGGTTGCTACGTTCCCTTCTGTATCCATTAAAGGATAGATATTCTCCTTGGGATTCTTTTTACTGTTGACATATTTGTAAAAACATTTTTTGTTGTCCCTTACAATAGTGGCCAGATTGAGTTTTAGCTGAGCTTTTGCCTTTCTAATTTTCTCTCTGTATGATCTAACAAGATCCCTGTACTCCTCCCAAGTTGCCTGCCCTTTTCCCCAGAGATGATAAACTCTCCTTTTTTTCTTAAGTCCTAGCAAAAGCTCCCTGTTCAGCCAGGCCGGTCGTTTTCCTCGGCGGTTTGACTTGCGGCACATGGGAATAGCCTGGTCCTGAGCCATTAAGATTTCCTTCTTAAAGAATGTCCATCCCTCCTGGACCCCTTTGCCCTTCAGGACCGTCTCCCAAGGGACTCTCTCAACCAGTGCCTTGAAGAGGCCAAAGTTTGCCCTCCGGAAGTCCATAGTGGTGGTTTTGCTGACCACCTTCCTTGCCTCACCAAGAATTGAAAATTCTATCATTTTGTGGTCGCTAAGCCCAAGATGGCCTCTGACCATCACACCTCCCACCAGTCCTTCCCTGTTCGTAAACAACAGGTCTAGCAAGGCTCCTCCCCTGCTTGGCTCACCCACCAGCTGTGTCAAGAAGTTATCTTCCACACACTCCAGGAACCTCCTAGATTGTTTACTCACTGCTGTGTTGTATTTCCAGCAGATGTCTGGAAAGTTAAAGTCCTCCACGAGGACAAGGGCACACGATTCTGAGACTACTGCCAGATGCTTGTAGAATGATTCATCCGTCTCTTCAACCTGGTCAGGCGGTCTATAACAGACTCCCAGCACAATATCTGTCTTATTGGCTTTCCCTCTCATCCTCACCCATAAGCACTCCACCTTGTCATCAGAATCGTGTAGCTCTGAACAGTCAAAACATTCCCTAACATAGAGAGCCACCCCACCACCTCTTCTACCTTGCCTGTCCCTTCTGAAGAGCTTGTAGCCATCCATTGCAGCACTCCAGTCATGGGAGTCATCCCACCATGTTTCCGTGATGGCGACTAAGTCATATCTATCCTGCTGCACAATGGCTTCCAGCTCCTCCTGTTTATTGCCCATGCTGCGTGCGTTGGTGTAGATGCATTTGAGCTGGGTCATCGAATCCACCCCTAACATCGGCATGCTGCTCCCAGGCTCATCTCTGGTGCACCTAGTTTTATTCCTTGCCCCCTTCGATGTTCAATTTAAATTTCTTGCCCTTTATGATCAGCAAGTTGGGATTTTTTTTTTTTACAGTCACACCACCACAGAAAAGAAAACCCTTTAAATATGTTTAATTTTCTTTTCAAATAGGATTTGCAGAAATGCTGAAATTACTTCAGCTCAAAAATTACTTTGATTGTAATGGCAGGTCGATAACTCTAAATACTATATAAATAAGAACATGTATCATATAGAAAAATAAACATATACAATAATATATGTATATTTATATATTATATATTTATATATATTAAATATGTAAAATAAATACATAAAATACTATATAACTGCCAAATGCTACAAATGTTAGGACAGGTCTGTAAAGCACAGAGGATCATAACTGCATACAGTCAGAGCTGGACCACTTTTATTTTACTGAAAAATACTGAAACATGGTACTGTGACCTAACAAGCCATACTCTTACTACTCAAAACCAGCTGAATGTAGAACAGAAGAGACATCATTGTCCAGTGACTCAGGAACTGGATGAAGGCCCTTATTTAAAATTGTTGGGTACGGTTTCGATATTGTGTTGGAGACATCTTAATGAAGAAAATTGAACCAGTCACTGGTAGGAATATGTGAAGAACTGACTTTTTGGTTTAGTTTCTATAAGTTTAAAAAAAAAAAAAAAAAGGCTTCTCAAAACAAATTGAAAATGTGGATCTTTTGCCCTGAAAACAAACAAGTTATTTTCACTCTATGTAATTTGAACAACAACAAACAGAGGAGATGAAGAGTTGGATTTTAACCAAAATTAACAGATGTTGTAGTAAGGCAGAGGTGGTACAGTTTGTCTGGCTTACTGTCATAGTGTAATGGTAAAGATACTCCTGCTGGATGCAAAAGATTGTTGGTTTGTTTTTTCTGTCTCTGTCCTTCCTCTTACCATGGTTACATTGGTATTTTATGCAAACAGCACAGCTCCAACAGAGAGAAATCTGCCACTGACTGCCTTTTAGTCAAGTGATTCAGGCACTCCCCAAGGAAAAGCAAGAATCAAACTCGGGCACTGTGCCTGGGTTTGACTCATCACCAGGTTTAGGTAGACAGTTAAAGATTCCTGCGTTCAGCCATTTGCCTTAACCACACTACAGCGTAACAGGGCGGAAGCAACAGCACCCTCATCTCTTCGTTCTCTGTATGCTTATGAATGCCGCACTCCTCTCTGACCTGAAAGAAATGGATCAAATCTTTTGTTAATGTGGTCACATTTTGAAACTACTTTTTGTCTCAGCCAAATCCTAATTTTTTTGATGAATACTTGGCCATCCCAGCCCAAAAAGGACTAATCCTGCATTAGTATAAAAATTGTCATCACTTAGGCTTAAAGAAAATGAGTAGTAGATATGTCCCTGCATGGGACTATGATTGTCTGTTTGACTACAAGTACCTCCCAGAGCAACAGTCAACTAAGAATCGTTATACATGTATTTGTGTCAGGCTAAAATATGAATTCTTTCCAAAAAGTATACTCCAAATTATGTCTGTTTCTCTTACAAATTTTGGAGATGTGAGTGCAGTCTAAGTGGTTGATAAGGTTTTGAAATCCTGGGTTTACCCTTTCTGACTTTAGTTCGGTGTTTAATATACTGCAGTAGACTCCAGAAAAATAACTCACTTGCTTTTCTGTGTAGGATATGCTGCAGTAGCAAATGAAAGTGGATGGAGTTAAAACATGGGAGAATTTCACAGGGGCCCGCATTTGAAGAGACAGAATACTTGCAATGAGAAAATTTACTTTGCTAGTAATATTCTCTATTCACTTTCCTGTCTTCAAAGACATGTTGATAAGAGTTGTTTCCTTTGCTGTTTGCTGCCTGACTTTTTGTCTACCTGGTCTTTCAGTGGAGTTACAGTCCTTTGTGAAAGTCATTAGCGTGCTGTCTCCCAAGTGTCCTGTGTGGTCGCCAAATCATTTTGCTGAATCTCTGGCACAAGGGGTAGGATGAACCATAAACATAGCAAACAGAGACTTCAACAGACACCTTTGATGATCAGTAAGTGGCAAACAAAACCATGAGAAAGAAAAGTAAATTATGTTTAAATAGTATATATTTGTTTTGGCAGTCTACTGAAGCATGAACTTCCCCTTTAAACTATCAGTATGCTGCTTTGGGTTGTTTTAATGGTATTTTTAATGTAGTATTTTCTGAAAATTAATAATTCAATGCTCAACACCAGGAACTGACGGGCTACTCCTAACCTCCTCTTCTCCCAGTTTTAAAAGGCTGAAAACAGAAACTGGATGTCTGTTATCTTCACGGGGGAAGCTTGCATACCTTATCTAAGTGAGAGCCAATTAATGCATACTAGTTGTGTAATTGTCAATTCTCAAATGCTTTATGGAGGCTATTTTTTTTCTTTTCCACAATAAGCTGTTTTTCTCTACGCAGTATGACAGCAATGAAAAACAGTCATGTTCCATCCTATTTTTTTAAATATTTATGATAAGTGGGCTTGAGTGTGTTAGTGTCAAACAATAGAGACCTGCACTTGTTAGAAGAACTTGCTGACAAGGAGTCTGAAAGTCAAACGAAAAACAGAGGATAGCAAAGGCCAGTAGAAGTCAGACTTCAGAGTTAATGACACTTTTGATAAAATAAGCCCTGTAAAGACAAATACAAAACAGACTATCACAACAGTTATCAACTATTGTTCTTTAAAGTTCTCTTGTGTAGTTATTGTGAAATGGATCTAATCCATTGGCAGCAGACATACCATGTTCAATTCCCCAGTAGGAGAAAGGGTCTAATACTCTGCTAGAATTTGGGAGACAATGAATATTGTTTATTGATGGGCAGTTCTAAGGCAGCTGGTATCAAGTGTCTATATGGCTGGTTTGGGACAGTTTTATGATTTTCTTGTGGAGGGCATGATTTCATTTTCAGAAGGTTTATAACATATTGCATTATATTTTTTTTTTTTCCCCCTGCTGGACTCATTAAGAGTATACTGCTGTTATGATAAATGTTTAAAAACTTCCAGACTTAATTTCACATTTCCATTGCGTATTATCTTTTTATTATATAATAACTATTTCAAATCCTAAATTCTCAGCTCAGTTCCCCTCATTTTTTTTCTATACTTTTTTTATGAATGTAATTAGTACTTTCACATGAAAGGCCCTTTGGGATGTGGATGCAAGATTCATTAACAAAACTTATTAACTGTCTTCTGAATGATTTTTCAAGAATAATTTTCAACTTTGAGGTTTACTGCTCTTGTCCAGTGTTTCATATTTCTATCCTATGATGTACTATGTGCATTTCCAGTTTTCAGGCACTGCTGTATTTCCTTTGATAATAAATCACAGGTAAAGAACACCTAGAGAGATCTAGGTCATGCACTTAAAAGTTCTAAACCACTTTTCAGATGTAAAGAAGAGTGTTTTGCATGTTGTCTAAGGACTTCAAGTGAGAAAATACTTGTGCTTTATACAATGTTAGTGGCAAACTCAATTTTGGATTTTTTTTTCTGGGTATACTTTTGTGAAACCAGGCTAATCTCTATCATGATGTGATTATTTCTTTTGCTGTAGAGATATTTGAAGTGTGTGAATACCTTTCCTCGTAACTGCATGTGGCACGTTAACGTAGTCATATATGTAGTTCCTTATGTTTAGCCACAAACAAAGCAGCTTTTCCCTCCTCTCCTCCTCTAGTTCCTCCACTTCACTCTGTGATCCCATCTCTAGAATTTCCTCACATCCATTTTCATCCATCATTCTTCTCCTTAACCACTTCATAGGACTGTTTTCTCTCATAATAAAACATCTTGAACGTTTCTCAGCCGGCTTGCCTTTCCAACTGCCTGTACGCTCACATCACTTTTTGTGTTGCTTCCCATCAGTATTGCTTGCATCTACTGTCCTGTCATACCTAGAATGAGACAAGAAGGTTTTTCATAATTTTTGTATAATTCTTAATTCTGTCTCACACCTGAGCTCCCAAGTGCAGGGTGGAACAGAATAAAAGGAACTGCTCTTGTACCTGCAATGTCAAACAGAGTATTTTGACCACACTTCATCCTATTTTACATTAAGTTAATTTCACAGCGAAACTGTTGTTGTACCTCTTCTGTCAAACAGAGTCTGTTTCCACCATGGTTCGTCCTATTTTACATGAAGCAAATTTCATAGCAACTCTGTGAAATCCAAATGCCTCTTCCAGAGTTGCCAAACTCAGTGTAGGTACATTCATACAATACAAAGATGAAATATACCCGAGCAAGATGTCTGGGAAATTGCTACATTGTTAAGCTCAATTTCAAGTTTCACTTCACAAAAATAAACTGAGTGTTCTCATTAATCTGTTCATTATGCCGCTAGTAATGCCTACTAGAGCAAGTCAGACAGATATAAAGGGTCATTTTGTGTAATTATTGAGCTTAAAAGCCCTGAATGATAGCGGCATTGAAGTACATATTTTTCCTTGTGTTTATATGCTCACATTTTGAAATATTCTAATAAAGCAAAAGAAGAGAGAGGCTCCAGCTTCACAGACCTATCTTATTAAGCACAAAGAATTAAGATTTCACAGAGAGAAACCAGACTTGTATTCCATTTCAAAGCATTAGGAGCCTCTCAGAAATAGGAAAACTCTGCATCTAACATTTCATTTGCTAGCTTTTATTTTAGCTGAGTTTAGTTTGATTGAAAAAAGATCTAGCTTCTTTTAAGTTATGTTTCTTAGTGGTGATTCAGGATTACAAGAAGGTTTTCAAATTGTTCATTTGTCTTTTCTTTTTGCCGCTTCTACCTTCAGTTCCTTATGGTTGGTTTTCAGCCACAAATATGCATGGAACTTTTGAATGAGCCTTGAACAGAGTAGCAAGGAGTTGCAAACTGCAGTGTCTTAGTCTCCCTTGAATGTTTTGCCATACACTTATTGCAGCTCTGCATGTGCCATATGCATTGAAGTTTTGCTTTGCTCCTCTTTGCCTTGTGACTGGCCTGTTCTCAGCTCCTCTTCATGCACGTTACTGTGAGGAGAATGAAGAAAATATCACAGTAACTCTGACATCAATTTGGATGTTAGCTCAGTTCTGCTTAGAGAAAATAAGCAATACCAAATAATACCCATAGTGTCAGTACCTGTTTCTTAATCATAGAATCATAGAATCATTTCGGTTGGAAAAGACCTTCAAGATCGAGTCCAACCATCAACCATGCCCACTAAACCATGTCCTGAAGTACCCTGTCTACTTGCTTTTTGAATACCTCCAGGGATGGTGACTCCACCACTTCCCTGTGCAGCCTATTCCAATGTCTGACAACCCTCTAAGTAAAAAAATTTTTCCTAATATCTAACCTAAATCTCCCTTGCCTCAACTTGAGGCCATTTCCTCTTGTCCTATCTCCAGACACCTGACAGAAGAGACCAGCACCCACCTCACTCCCCTTCAGGCAGTTGTAGAGAGCGATAAAGTCTCCCCTCAGCCTCCTCTTCCCTAGACTAAACAGCCCCAGATCCCTCAGCCGCTCCTCATAAGACTTAGTGCTCCAGGCCCCTCACCAACTTGGTTGCCCTTCTCTGGACACGCTCAAGCAGCTCAATGTCTTTCCTGTAGTGAGGGGCCCAAAACTGAACACAGTACTCGAGGTGCGGCCTCACCAGTGCCGAGTACAGGGGAACAATCACCTCCCTGTTCCTGCTGGCCACGCTATTTATGATACAGGCTAGGATGCGATTGGCCTTCTTGGCCACCTGGGCACACTGCTGGCTCATATTCAGCCGGCTGTCAACCAGCACCCCCAGGTCTTTCTCTGCCAGGCAGCTTTCCAGCCACTCTTCCCCAAGCCTGTAGCGCTGCATGGGGTTGCCGTGACCGAAGTGCAGGACCCGGCACTTGGCCTTGTTGAACTTCATACAATTGGCCTCAGCCCATCGATCCAGCCTGTCCAGATCTCTTTGTAGAGCCTCCCTACCCTCAAGCAGATCGACCCTGCCTCCCAACTTGGTGTTGTCTGCAAACTTGCTGAGGGTGCACTCAATCCCCTCATCCAAATCATTGATAAAGATATTAAACAGAACAGGGTCCAACACCGAGCCCTGAGGAACACCACTTGTGACCCGCCGCCAACCGGATTTCACCCCATTCACCACAACCCTCTGGGCTCGTCCATCCAGCCAGTTTTTCACCCAGTGAAGAGTACACTTGTCCAAGCCATGAGACACCAGCTTCTCCAGGAGTATGCCATGAGAGACAGTGTCAAAGGCCTTACTGAAGTCAAGGAAAATAACATCCACAGCTTTTCCCTCATCCACTAGGTGGGTCACCTGGTCATAGAAGGAGATCAGGTTGGTCAAGCAGGACCTGCCTTTCGTAAACCCCTGCTGACTGGGCCTGATCCCCTTCTTATCCTGGACTTGCCATGTGAGTGCTCTCAAGACAAACCATTCCATAATCTTCCCTGGTACCGAGGTCAGGCTGACAGGCCTGTAGTTCCCCGGATCCTCCCTCTGACCCTTCTTGTAAATGGGAGTCACATTGGCAAGCCTCCAGTCCTCTGGGACCTCCCCTGTTGACCAGGATTGCTGATAGATGATAGAGAGTGGCTTGGCAAGGACCTCTGCCAGTTCCCTCAGTACTGTTGGATGGATCCCATCTGGTCCCATAGACTTGTGAGTGTCCAGATGGTGTAGGAGGTCACTAACTATTTCCTCCTGGATTAAGGGGGGTATGTTCTGCTCTTCATCCTTACCTTCCAGCTCATGGGGCAGAGTACCCTGAGGATGACTGGACTCACTATTAAAGACTGAGGCAAAGAAGGCATTAAGTACCTCGGCCTTTTCCTCATCACTGGTTGCTACGTTCCCTTCTGTATCCATTAAAGGATAGATATTCTCCTTGGGATTCTTTTTACTGTTAACATATTTGTAAAAACATTTTTTGTTGTCCCTTACAATAGTGGCCAGATTGAGTTTTAGCTGAGCTTTTGCCTTTCTAATTTTCTCTCTGTATGATCTAACAAGATCCCTGTACTCCTCCCAAGTTGCCTGCCCTTTTCCCCAGAGATGATAAACTCTCCTTTTTTTCTTAAGTCCTAGCAAAAGCTCCCTGTTCAGCCAGGCCGGTCGTTTTCCTCGGCGGTTTGACTTGCGGCACATGGGAATAGCCTGGTCCTGAGCCATTAAGATTTCCTTCTTAAAGAATGTCCATCCCTCCTGGACCCCTTTGCCCTTCAGGACCGTCTCCCAAGGGACTCTCTCAACCAGTGCCTTGAAGAGGCCAAAGTTTGCCCTCCGGAAGTCCATAGTGGTGGTTTTGCTGACCACCTTCCTTGCCTCACCAAGAACTGAAAATTCTATCATTTTGTGGTCGCTAAGCCCAAGATGGCCTCCGACCATCACACCTCCCACCAGTCCTTCCCTGTTTGTAAACAATAGATCTAGCAAGGCTCCTCGCCTGGTTGGCTGTGTCAAGCTGTGTCAAGAAGTGTCAAGAAGTTATCTTCCACACACTCCAGGAACCTCCTAGATTGTTTACTCTCTGCTGTGTTGTATTTCTAGCAGATGTCTGGAAAGTTAAAGTCCTCCACGAGGACAAGGGCACATGATTCTGAGACTACTGCCAGATGCTTGTAGAATGATTCATCCGTCTCTTCAACCTGGTCAGGTGGTCTATAACAGACTCCCAGAACAATATCTGCCTTATTGGCCTGCCCTCTCATCCTCACCCATAAGCACTCCGCCTTGTCATCAGAATCGTGTAGCTCTGTACAGTCAAAACATTCCCTAACATAGAACATTCTTCTGGGTATTGAATTTTTCTCCCATGCCATCAAAGACTTGAATGTCTCTTTGGAGGCCTGTAAAAATTGTCAAGCTAAGAATATAAATAGATGTTTGTTTTATTACTTTGTAATATATCATCTAGAAAAAATACATTTGGGAGGGAGGAAACTTGAAATAATAATTATCCCAAAGCGTGTCATTAATATACACAAATATCTTTATAAAACTCTGCGAAGGGCCAAACTGTGCTGGTGAAGCTGAATTACATTGTTCTTTTCTGGGTTGGAGGGAATAAGCAGAGAGGACTTTAAACCCCTAGCCCACAACAGTGAAATCCTAGGGAATTCTCCAAACCCACAGTGTTCTCTAGGAATGGGTAACTTGATTACTGTGTTACTGAATTCCTGTTTACTTCAGCTGTTTTTTGGTGGTGGTGGTTTTGGTTTTGGGTTTTTTTTTTAAATATTTCAAACAGTAATATAAATCTTGAAGAAAAGAATATGCCTTACTCTTCCAGGAGTGCATAATATACTTATGCTATTCTATTGATCATGCTTTACAATAAGCCCTGGTTTTCTCCTTCTCTTGGATGAATAGCAGGAAGTTTATATTGACTTTTCATGGTAATAAATTCAGATTGAATGGATCTGTGAGCACTTTTGCTTTTGAATTTTTTTCAAAATAAACAGTGGTAATTAACTATGTGTAAAATATCTGTTGCATAATCTTCTATTTAAAATACAAGTGAAAGAAATCATTAATTTCCTTTAATTATTATCCATTTTAATAATTATTTTATATTTATTGTTATTTATTATTACATTGACATTTTAGTAGAAATTAAACTTCCCAATGGCTTTGCCTTTTTGATTCTTCCCAGGTGACTTTCTAAAGCTTCTGTGATAAAACAGCAAACTTTCAAGTTATTCTTATTACAAGAGATTACATTTTAAGTATAAGCTAGTTCTCACTCTTTACAGATAACCACTGCTTCTACTGTAAGCACTAGATACAGGAGGGGGGTTTAATACATGTATTTTCATTCTGCTTTGAAGAGAGAAAAGGCAGTACTGAAGGAGAGAGAGGCTGCCTTAATTGTTTTATCAACCCCTAAATATGTTTCTGATATCCAGACATTTATTTATTTATTTATTTATTCTTTTTCTGATTATCTTGTTTTCTGGGTTGATATTCATAAAGCATCTTTGGTTTGACCAGGTAGGGATTTGTTTTCCGTATTGTGAAAGTGGTTGGGATTTCGTCTGTCTGATTGTTGCACTCATTCTTGCGTGTTCTGCACTAGCCATCTTCTTTCATCTATATATTCATCTTTGCAACTACTTATCCCAACTGAATCTGAGCAAGGCCACCTGTTGCCAGAATCACTGATTTTGTGCTACCTCGTGAGTCGTGTAAATCACCATGATAATGTGCCATGGTGCTTTCATCACACGCTGTTGCTGTCATTTATCTGTCTGAGACGTGGTGTTCCTGTAGATTTCTTGCCTCCTGTTTTGATGCCTGTGACTTTTAAAACATATTAATCCAACATACAGTTACAATTGATTTGTCAAATTTGCATACATTGACCACATTTACTTTAGAAGTTACCAATGCAAAGTTGGGGGTTGGATAATCAGACTTGTCCTTTGCATTATCTCCATGCATAGTGCTCAGCATTGCCTTCCCTTTTGACACAGCAACTTTTCTCATTCGCTGTCCACTAAGCAATAGAGTGAAGACTTCTTGCATGCATATTTGTTTGAGATTTTGTTTGAGCACCCAGTTTCTAGAGCTTTTCAATAGGAGTTTTTGTTGTGGTTTTACTTCTTTTTCTTAAAGACAGTATGAGTTTACTTTAACTATTTCACCAATTACTTTACCTGCACTTTGATGTTTTATGGTAAATCTGTCATTCTGAGACATTAACCATTTCATAGGCTTTTTGTTGCATATTTCACATACACATTGGGTAGATTCACGTAGACTTCAATGTTCATTGACTTTCTCAGTCCATTTTCTTTTTTTTTTCTTTTTTAATATGCCAGAGAGACAGCATTGCTTAGTGGGCAGAGTATTTGGTGGAGGGTGGAGGGTGGAGGGTGGAGGGAAGAACACACCAGAATCTGAGATAATATTACTTATTCTATATATTGTCTTTATTACTTGTTGTTAGGATAGATTTATACGAACACTGAAATTCAAATCAGAGTTGTGTTTCCCTGAGCCCAGGGACCAGGTTATAGAAGCATTCAGACTTGTTGGTTCTGATAACATGTTCCCTACATTCCATTTTAAAACATCCTTATTCTCAATTTCACTTGACTGCCTTCTGCATTTACTTGAACATGGTACCATGCCTGTTTTCCAACACATGCCACCAAAACAGCTAAAAATACTTGATAAGTGTTAATGACTTAGGTTCTGTAGAACCAATATTAAGTTGATATATATGGTGTGTATATTGTACATAGGGGACAATCCTGGATACTCAAGCTCCAAGACCTGATCTACACATTATTCCTGAGATCAATTACAAAACTTTGTCCTCTCCTCTTTGTACCCTTTCTTCTTGACTTAATCAGTCATCTCTGCCAGGCTAAAAAGAAAATCAGCTGATATAAACACTGTGGTTTTTAGTGAAAGGTGAAACCTTTATGCCTTTTGAAAAGCTTAAGGGTGCTGACAAAAATTCTGAAAAGAAGATAATTAATTATAAGGAAATGCTTGCTGAGATTGAAGAATGTAAGGTTTTTAGATGGATACCCAAGTAGCCTATTTCTGCAGCAACATACTGGGTTTGTAAGTATTCCTTATAGTGTAGAGGTACAAGAAATACATGTATTCCTTGAGAGTTACAGCATGACTATATTACTGTATTTTGCTTGATTGTACTATGGTCACTTTTTAATACTAAAAATGATCAGTAAAATGGTGAGTTACACATTGCATATTTTATCAGTACCTAACCCTACTTAGGAGATGCAGGCTAAATGTGAATATGATGGGATATGATCACTGTGTCTGATAGACCTTATAGATAATGCCTTGCCAGAATTAAATTTTGCTTTATGAGTAAACGTTGCTCTGTTGCTCTGCCTTGCAACAAACACCATTGTTTTCAGTGGTCAGCCTCACTTAAATATACAACCTGTTTGACCTTCTGTTATTTGCCATGAAGAAGCTCTTTGATAGTTTAAGAAAACTTGCTCTTAGTAGGTTTATTCCTCTTAACTTTATTCTGTTGTTCAGCTTTACCTCAGTCTATCTTGCCCATCTCAGATATTTGTAAATTCTATTGTCCTCCTTCTGTGATTAATTGTTCATACAGGCTAAGAATACTTAAATATTCCCCACCCTAAACATTTGGGTCCCAGTTTGTCCTACAACATTACGGAATTCTGGAAAAGCCTGTTATCTTAAGAGGTCTTTGCCAACTATTGCCAGCTCTGCTCAATGTAACAGAAATTCTAATTTTCTTATTAGGAGGAGAATACTACTCCTCTCTTGCATCCTGTTAAGCAAAGTTTTTTTTTCCAGTCAGCACAGGAACAAATTTGCAGTTTCTGGTAAGGACTCAACAATGAGGATTACTGCTTTTATGTTATGGAAGGATCCTATGGCAGTACATTGGATTGCCTTCTCTGAGTCATAATAGTCTCTCTTTTGAAAATAGCTCTGCATGCATGAACATACCCACATGCATGCAGGCACCCACACGCATGCGCACTCTCAGTACCTTTATAAATAAATATTACTACAAAAAGGTTGTCCAGATTATAGATGTCTCCTGTGAAACTGGCCCATTTATCTGCCTGAGGTAAGAAAGGAATGCCTAATACTTGAACTGTTGTTTTGCGGTTATGGTTGTTTACTTTCAAATTCATTGTTGCTTAAGATCATCTAATAACTCAATGAATAGGAGATGGCTAGGTGTTCATGAACTAGGGCTTAAGTTACTATTTTGTCTGTAGCTGTTTCTTACAGGCAAAGTCATTAAATACAGCAACTGTTGACATCTCCTTTTATAGTCAGGAGGTCAGTCAGATGTTAACGCATCAAATCTAGAGATTTGTCATAATTAGATTGTTGATATTCAGGATCTAATTTCATTAAAACTCTGAAAAGTACACATTTGCTTATGCTGGCCAAAACAGGTGTGGTCTTCAGTGTTAAAATATCCTGTGTTGAGGTATATGCAGTATTAAGCAATTGATTTATTCACAGTAATGTTTTTACCAGGACAGATTATATCTATGAATCACAAAATGGAAGAATTATTATATCTTTAGGTTCGTCCTTTGGGGATTTCTGCTCTATGTGATATGTGGTGTATTTTTTTAGAAGAATGCTCCATTGGTTTGTTTCATATACTTGAAGGGATTCTGCTCTTTGCTTTTCTATCACACTGAGTTCCCACAGTAAGAATTGTTTTTTCTCGATACCAGTATTGAACATCATATTACCTAATTTCATTCCATTATTTTTCTTGTATCCCTATAAACCAATTTTTCTTTCTTAATGGATTTCATGTACTTCAGCTACGTATTTATAAAGTCATTCTGCCTTTTTCCTTTTACCTTGGTTGCTACTTAAACAAGATTTGCCTGACTTTCTGTGCTCTTTCATCATGAGTCAAGTTTCCTGTGTTTTTAAAATTATATCCCTGAATTTTACCCAGCTCTTTGCCTATAAATTTTTAAGGTACAGAGTTACAAATTAAATACCAAAATTTAGTTTATCAGAAACTATTGGAGGGGAGCTACATTTTTTCTGTTCTATAACATGGTAACAGAAGCAAAAGTTGTATTTGTTATTTTTGTCTGTCTTGGTTCACTTCAGCCTCATGTCTAAAATTACTGCAGTCACAGATGTGGGTTCAGGTTTTTTCTAGGCGAGTTTCAGTCTGAGGTCACAAGGCTTTGTTTTCTGACCTTGAGGTTAATAGATAATTCAGTGTAGTAGTAGAAAGGGTTACAGTTTTCCTCCCTTCCATTAGCAAACCTTAGTATGCTTGTATTGCTGTTACGAGGAGGCACATGCTGATTTACTTTTTTCACTGTTTTATTCTTCTCAGAGGCTGTGGTTCAATTTACTGCATTCCTTGGAGGTTTGACATGTCAATTAGATGTTATCGACAGTAATAGAAGGGCGGTTGCTGTAAATGTGAAGTTTTTACGAGTGGGCCATGAAATCATACCCAAGGGAATGTAAGAGAGAAGTGCAATAAATACAGTGTTAGTCTACATGCTACAAAGGAACTGATTAATAGGGAGCATGATTCTGTCTCATCTCTCTAAAAATATTGTTTATATATTTGCTGTTCATCAGCTATTCCATTTGTGTGAAAATTTATGTAATAAAAATAGCTTAGAGTCTGTTGTAGGATTATGGAGGGAAGAAGTCTTCAAAGTTAAAAGCACCCTGCTAGTTGTATTAGTGGATATGTTAATGTGTTGGATGGTTTTTCATACCTTTGCTATCTACATGAACATCAGGAGCAATAACTATTGGTAATGAGTAAGCACAACAAAACTAATTCAACCTCTAGGATTGTGCAAGCTTGTCTTCTGCATGTGTGCTCTGGTGTACACAAAAGTACGTAAGATGAACTCATAGGTCAGGTTACTCAAGTTCACAGCCTCTGTCCACCACCACTGCCATCCCCCAAGGACATATGTGTAGATACTACATGCACAGTTCTTGACACGGCATAGAAATTTGGCTCATGGCATTCTGCCAGCCGGTTACCAGAAGATTGCTAATAATTTCATTTTGTTTAAGATTTTTAAATATAAACTTTCTGTCTGGAAGTACAGGAAGACAACCTGTTGAAATTGAAAAAAATGTGTGAGGAAGGTAAATTATATGAGTACATGGCTTATGCAGTACAAAAATGCTACTGGATGTCTACATTGGCATGTGAATATATTTGAAAATTGGTTACTACATTTAGTTAGAAAAATAATTGCTACATTCAGTTTTACTGTTGCTCAATTTGACTATATTTTAACATTTTATTTATGTAATATTTTTTCTAAAACAGCAAAAATGTCAGCACTGAAGCTGTGAAAGCAGGGGTTGCTATAAGGAATCTTTTACGTTAGAAGCTTTATAAAGGTGTCAGAAAGTCAGTATAGACTTCATTAGATCTATTTTATATCAGAATTTTTATTCTACTAGATCTGCTTTATCAAGCCCATGTTTGGTTTCTACAATAAATCATATACAATAAAACATTTATAGCAGTTCAGTAAAGTGTTCTTATTTGTTTGGATTAGTGGGAGGGACCAATCATAGGGCAGAAATAACTACCAATTTTGTTCAGATGCTTTCAAAATTAGGTGTTCCTTATGGGATGTATATTTAGAATAAAAACTTCTGAGGGGAGTTTTCCCAAAAGGTGGGAATACATTTTTTTACATGTCAAAATATAAAACCGTTATGTAACAAATACTGCGACAGGTGATTTTTAGTATTTATTATTCTCATTTATTCTAGACTCTCATTATATTTCTCTTAGCCATTTTTATTACCTCTGCCATTAGTACTTCAAGACCTTTTTGGGTTTTTTTTCTCCTTATTAGACTGGATAAAGTATATTTTCTATCTCATCAATGGACTTATAGCATAAGCATAAATATAACCAAGATGTATTGTTAGGTGAGTTTTGCCTCTGCCTCTGAGCGCAAGCTGTTACTTCTAGCTTGCACCTTCCTTGCTTCCTTAGAAGTACCATGTTTGATGGGCCACCTTTTGAGAGAGTGCTATCATGGTGACAGCAGAATAGATGGAAACTCATTTTTAGGTCTCAGGTTTTGGTTGAGGCAGGCGGGGCTAGAACCACACTTAATTTGACTTTAATTTAAAAACCAAAATGTAGATCACCTTTGATTCCTCATGATATTTTCTTTCTCATGCTTTGTCTTCCCCCTCAGTGGCTTGGGAGGCTGGATGGAAGGGGGGTGGCTGAGCCAGCTACCCAGTTTGATTTCTGTGCTTTATGAGTGTGAGACTCTGAATTAGTATGTTAAATTACAGCTTTAACAGGAGAGGGAGTATTACTTCGCTTTATTGTTTAGTACTGTTGCGGTGGAAAATGTGTCTTTATAGGCAATTTATAAGGTAGCTGTAGACCTTTTTAGTATTTTAAAAAGAAAAATGTCTGCATAACAGTAACTGTTATAGCATTTTTAGTGCGCTTCTGTGTTTATTTTGTTCGTACTCCATAGTAGAGGTTAGTATGGTATTCATTAATAAAGCAAGGGGTGTAACACATCATGCAGAACAAACTACAGTATTTCTCGAGTTTCAGTTGGCTTGCTTACATGTGCATGCAATTTTTTTATTTGGCAGCATCACATGCTAGTTACTTGCTGTCTTGTTTACATCAGTACAGTCATCACACTGATATATGGAAAGACAACACAACTCTTCTTTTCTTTTCCTGTCATCTGCTTTTACAAATATCTCCTCACTACTCCATCATACTGAATGCTGTATTTCATTAAAACAATATGTAGTCACAGTTGAAAAAGTCCACATTCAAATAAGCTAAGAAGTGTTTTGTTACTTACTATAGAACAAGGCATATGTGGAGAAGCGTTAGAAAGGAAAATGGAGGTTACTTGCTGGTAATTGACATTTTTCAGGGTGTGTTGTTAATTTTTACATTTGCTTCCAACTCTGCTTTGCTTTTCTTCTTGGAGTGAGGAACAAAAAATGGAGGTTGTATGTCACCTTGGAAAGTGAGGAGACACAATGTGCACAGACAAAATATACATGCTTAGCCTAAAGCAAGCCATGATATGAATATGATATGGTTATTACAGCTTGATGAATGTTAGTTACATGTAACAGCTTTCCCTTTCATCTTACGTCTTTGGCAGAACTTGGTTTCAGCTATAATCCATGTTGCTCTGGTGATCCCACAGTGTGGTAGTACTCTGTAGTGCCAGTGGCTCATTAGAAAACCTCAATAAAAGATAAGCTTCCACTTCTTTCTTAATTTGTTCTTTCTGGAAGAGAAGGAAATAACGGGAAAATGTCACTATTTATATCCTATTATATTTAATAAATGTTTAGAAAGATAGCAGCTTTTCATAGAAATAACTAGGGAAGGATTCCAAACGCTGAGAAAAGCTATTAAATTCTTCAAGAGGTGAATTGCTATTTTGGAGCTACAGATAGCTTAAGCAATAGCAAGCTATTGTTATAATTTACCTGGACATCAGTATTTCTTGCATTCTTCTTGCAATAGTCTAATAAAGAAAAAGGCAGGAAGAAACATGAAAGTGGAGGGGTTTCTAATGATTTTCTTCTTCCTCTGAATAGAATAGGTTGAAGAGATTGTGGGATGCACAAAGCCATTGAGTTTTCAGTGACAGCTGTTGCTGTTGGAGAGATGAAAGCACTTGGCCCAAGAGTGTTTGTATATTTGAGCAGAGAAAGTGATTTTCATTGCAAGGAGCTCTAAGTGAGACAGGCAGAGTCAGAGAATAAGAGAGCAAAAGATAATTATCTAAATTATGTTCAGACTATTATAGAAGACGAATATAGTTAAAATGTAATTAAATATGACAGGCTTCCAGGATGCAAGCATGGCTTTGGAATGCTAATCATCAATTACTGCATCTCCTTCGGGGAGTCAGGCAGAACAAGAGAGTTAGAAGTCAGGTGGCTGAGGTGAGATGTAGAGTGTTAAATAAAACACTGTAGGACTGTAACAAGGCTAATTTCTTTTGGAAAATGGAGCTGTAGTGTCAGGGGACCTTTGCTAGCCAAACAACTTGTAGTGCTGCATTTCAGCTTGAGGACCCTGGTATAAATCTGAGTAGGCTGCTAGTCCTGAGTCTTCTCTTAGAGATGTAAACCTCAGCTTGAGGTAGTGATTATTTCTGTTGTGAAAGTGATGACTAGGACTGCTGCAGATTGAGCAGCAAATCTAAAATGAATCAACCAGCAAGACACGTGTGAAAGCAGAAAAGAAGATCAACACTTCCTGAATACTTAAAAGCTAAACCCTGAAAAATCAATTTGTTATAGGGTCACTAATAAGGAGTACAGGGATACAGAAAGTCCAAATACAAAAATGTCAGTTTATGGGAGAAGTAAGTTCTGATAGCTTCTTTATGACCATGTCTGAGGTAAAGAAGGTGAAAGTATTACCACCAGCTTGAAAGGTTTGTTTGCTTGGCATATGGGGAGTGAAGGTGAAGAAATGGCATCTATTACCCAGAAGTATCTAATCCCAGACCAAAAATGAGGTGCTTTTGATATGTTTGAATGCTGCTGTTCCTGGAGTACAGTGACTTATGTATGAATCAATACCAGAGCTATATATAAAGTTTGGAGGAAATTTTTGTAAAGATCGCCAACAGCGATTTTGAGGATAGAAAGACTAGCTTTTGTGAGGTAAATATAAAATAAGCACGTACACATGGCATGACTACACAAATGGCATAACTACAAAATAATTTGCAAAATAAAATTTCTACAGAGGAACTGAAATTATTACAATAGTACCAGAAGAGATAACTAGTAGTAAAAGAAGAAGATTAAAAAGAAACTTAAGGCTTACCTGTGATGCCTTTAATTTAGTCAAGAAACAGCACTGAACAGTTGTTATGGCTTGATACATAAATAGAAGTCTTACTGAATGTGTTATATCAGCAAAAAATGCAAAAAGAGGGCAGATATGCCTTGATAATGTTCTGTCACTAATGTCTCTTCTCATGTGGGTATAGTTACACTGCATAAATTATCTCTTTGCTGCATAATTATATCTGTACTGGAGAGGTATTTCTTTGGTATATATTGATGTTCTCAAATGTACTGTTACAGTCAAAATCGGTGCAGCTTTCTAGTGAAGAAGGTTTGCCTTGCTTATTTCAAAAGTGACTCTTTCCAAATCCATTTGGGTTGTTTTCTACTTTGTTTTTTCCTTTTTGCTAAGGAAATAAACTGAGAGACCTAATTTTCTCATTATCCCATCAAGTACTAATTCTCTAGTGGCAATATTCTTGAATTTTAATAACTTGAATTTTAATAACTGTTCTACAAATTGTTTATAATTTTGACTTTCTTTTTCCAATGGGAAAGGAATAAAATGGACACATACCAAAACAGTAAATATTCTCAGGACCAAATTTATTGAAAACCCTATCTCCCTTCAAGTCTCAGGTCCTCAAGAATTTTTACTATTTTCTATCATGTTTTAATATTATTAAAAGCGTAATATAATCCTATCCTAATAACAGTGTTGTAGCAGAAAGTAAGGACTTGTAATGCAGTGGGAAGTGGAAAAACCTAGGAGCTTCCTGGAAGAGCTGATCTAGAAGTGTGTTGTCAAAAGGATCTTCAGAAGTCTTTTTCTCAACCTCTCTTAATATCTGTCATGCTTTTCAGTTTGTATTCCCGAATAGATGCGTCAGCTTCCTTGTTGTCACTTCATATGACAGACAATGGCATTTAGTGCCATCTTTGGAAAATTTGCACTGAACTCTTGCAATGTGTATTTGACCAGTGCTCAGAAGTACTATAAATAATTACAGACCCATTTATGTTCTATTCTATGATCCCTAATTAACCTATTTTCTCGTCACAGAACACAAACTCTATCTCAGAGGCTAGGAAGGCATGGGCTGTTCTTAATGGCTTCTTTAGGATCTTAAACTCTTTTATTTAGAATAGCTTTAGAATGTTTTCCAAATCACTGTATAGGGAAATCTGATTTTTACATCATCACTCTCCCTGCATAAAGTGTGTGCGTGTGTAATTGTGAAAGCATGTGCATAATGCAAACTATGGCAATACTTTGTTATGAGAAGTAGTAGTGTTGCAATCATCTGATTGTCTCAGCCACTCATCTTTGGGACTCTGTAGTTCAAGGTAACAAGTTACATTTGGCCATGAAGATTGACTGACTGGCTGTACTAGAATAATATGAGAAGGAAACTCAAGAAGAATTGTTCTCCTGTTTAGGGAAAAAAATGTTTAAATCATAGCAGTCTTTCAGATTTTGAGACAGATCAATGAAATAGTCCATTCTCATTTTATATTTTATTTAGAGCTTGAAGAAACAGCCTGAGCTCTAAGATAAGGAGGACATAGCCATATAAGGGATATAAATAAACCATGCTGTGAGATAGATAACTGCTTTATCTCTGAGGCCTGACACAGACCACGACTTTCTATTATGATGAGTAACTGTAATTACATCCATTGCTTCATGCAGTAATACCAGTAAACTACTTGAAATTTGGTCTTGATTGGGCTCATAATCTTCTTTAAGCAAATATAACCTGACAGCAGTGATAAAAGTAATAGTCAACTAAATTAAACCAAGAAATGCTATGTTTGTGACAAAGAAGTTTTCCTAATAAGGGAAAATTCAAGTGCCTGACAAATAGTCAGCAACCAAGCTGTTCATACTGCCAGGCTTTGGGGTAGTCTTCTGGTGGTGAGTCGTGTTTTATTCCAGTTTTGCTTCAGTCCCTTATTTCTTATACGAATACTTCTGAAGGTATTCTGAACACATTCAGGAAAACTATCCAACGTTTTTCTTCTGTAGTGAGTTAAACAAGTTATACTTAACTACATTTTATTTCTGAAGTCACCTGTGATAGAGTCTAGTTTTGCTAAGAAGTTAAATTCTGTATATAGCTTCCATGTTTTATGAATACGAAAATTTAAATTCTAATGTGTTCAAGCACTAATCTAGTGTAGTGGAAGAGTGGCATCAAACTGAAACCTCTAGTTCCTATTATTCTTTTTGTTTCTTCTGTTTTACTGTTAGTGTGTTCTGTAAGCACAGAAGTATGGTAGGAATAAGTGTCCTTTTCCCGCTGTGTGTTAGGCTACTTGAGGTGTTGTACCTTGCCCAAATCAAAAGAGTATGAATGAGGAAGGAAGATTTAGTGGTCCCAATCTGCCTATAGTGTTCTCAGTGTAGCCCAAAAAGTTACGCTCCAGCTCTGGGGGCGGTCTGTTCTCCCCACTGTCTCTGTGTCAGGATAAGGAAATCCTCACAACCTGGACTGTGAAGAATGGTTTATGTCACTCGTAATTTATTGGAAGGACCTTGGCCCACACAAGGGAAGCTTGGTTCCTCTGCCTCCACTGTTCCACTTAGAGTCAGAAGAGTTTGTCTGAGGTTTTGGGTGGTGTTTTTCTCCTAGGGTTGTAATTTTCTGTAACCAAGCTCTGATGATTTCTTATGGGTAGTTAACAGATAGATGCATTTCCTTTTATTTACCTGATCTTTTGTTTATCTAATACAGTCAATATTAGTCAAGTATTTTAGACTTTTGATTCAGGTTTTTTATATGCAAATTATAGTAGTATAAGGTATGTATGGGAAACATATAAGCAGAGTCAAGGCACGTAAATATAAAAATGAACAAGGGGCGCTGGAAATACAGGTGATGAAAAGTGTTTCTCTATTTGCCCTGTTAAGTGATAATAGTATGTACTGTCACTTGAGTGGATTCTCTGTATATTTTACTGCAAGCTGTTGTGACAGTGTTTAATATTTGTATGTCTTTCTGGGCTTTTTTGTAGATCCTGGCAAACAATCACTTTTGATAAACAGCCTGCATCTTTTATCAGAATAGTTGGAACTCACAACACAGCTAATGAGGTAAGGAACTTTTAAGAACATCTATATTCTTCATGAATATACAACAGTACAGTTGCCTTCTAAAATGTATGTATTTGCATAAGATTGTCTTATAATTAATTTTCATACCTGGTAAATCAGTTAACCAACAGTGGCCAAACCAAGAGATTTTTTTCAATTCATTTTATACAGAAAAAATATATTTTGCCCTAACCGATCAAGTGCAATATCATCCTCTTTTTGTTTACTTGTGCTTCTGTCTTTCATAATTGTTGTGTATTGCCTCAGAGGAAGTCCAGATTTTACAGCTGACTTCACTGAAACAATTTACAATATGTGAATTTAGGAATACATGTAAGTCTTTGTGAGATTAGGACCTTATATGATGAGATTATAAGAGGCACTAAAAGCTGCTGCTTCTGTGTGTATGCATGCATGTCTACGTCCCACACATGTAGTTCAGCACAAAACATTGTATTTTCACACTTTCCAATTTATTTTGGTTAGCACTATTACATTTGTAGTAATTAGTTTGTCAACTCTAACAGTACTAGGAGTCAGGATTTCTGATCATATTTAGCATGTGGGGTTGCTGGTTCTTAAGCATTGGAAGAATTGTCAAATAGCATTGTTCATGTCCAATTTCAGAGCAATTATTGCAAACATATGCACCACCAGATGTCAACGTCTCAGCAGACAGTTGGAAAGAAGCTGACCAATCAACTGAACTGGGAATATAATTTTCTTTTTTTCTTTTTTCTAAGCACTCTCTCTTGCAGTGTACAGTTCAGTCTTAATCAGTGAGTTCTTAGAAATACAGAGTCAGAAACTGACTGCAGAGTTGTTGTACATGAGTTAAGAAGGCCTTTTCCATTACTGATCCATACAGTCAGTCTCATTTGTTGTCATGCCAGGCTTTCTAAGTTCTCAACTCTTTGTTAATAAAGAATGAGTTACATTGCATAAACTTGGCAAATCAGCCTACCTGAAACATTGCCTCCAACTTTTAATTCTTAAAGTTAGCTTTAAGCCCTGAAGAGTAAGGGGCTTTTAAAACATAATTCTAATTTCAAATTGGTTACTATTTCCAAGGAATTTAATATCCTGTGTAGTTATTTATATGGAGCACTGCATAACTATAGTGAAGATCAGCATATGCGAGTTGAGGTTACAGCTATTCATGTAGTGGCTCAATGGAACTGTAAACACGTGCTGCTGTTCTAGGTCTTTTCCTCTTTTGTCTTTAAAATCTGTACCCAACATTAACTTTTTTTTAAAAACTATTTCTCCTAAAGCTTGTAGAGGAGGAACATTATCAGCATGCACATACTACTAAATTACATTGTTTTGATATATATTAAACAGATGGTCTGTAACATTTTGTCATAAATTTTCATTTTCCAAAGAAGGCAGCAAAGTATTTTTCATACTTCCAATTTCAATAACAGTGTAACCAAAGTCTTGGTTTGTTCTGGAGCCTTGGTAGTCTCTTCAGTAAGAACACAAGCAGTTTCCAGAATTATTTGCCCACAGCTGATTGTATTTTATGTCAAACCATTCTCATTTTAAACAGAAGATGCTAATGGCAGCATATTCTTATCAAGGAGTTTTACTGTAAGAGGTACAAAAATACTCCCTACTTGTTCTACCAACACATACCTTTGAACTTTGAAGCACAATCTGTACTTTCTAAAGGGAAGAGTTGATTTTTGGAATTGCAAAAAATCCCATAAAATTTCTCCATTTTGTGAATGCTTTCATCTTCCAAACTCATCTTTGCCTTTGCCATGTTTTCCATGTTTTGGAAGGCATGATGTTCACAGATTTTTTGACCTGGCATTTGAGTACTTTTGGTATGTTAGAACGTGATAAAGTGTAATTTTTTTTTTCTCGACCTTCCAGACATCTTACTTTTATAACAAAAAGGTTTATTTTTCCTTAGCCCTTGTTATCATTTATTTGTCAGACAGGTCACCTGATACTTTGACTGTGTAAGTTTTATCTTGTTATTCCTCTTCAGTATTACTGACCTGGAAAGGACACCTAGTTGCTAATGTGAGAACTTTATCTTACAAATTACTGCACCAGTGTATATGTACTTGGCCTTCCTGCTTTGTATGTTGGACCTTTCTTAAAATATCCATGAGAAGTATAATATGCTGTTGATAAGAGAATAATGCTGAACTGTCATCTCTGCCTCTTTAGAGAAACACATGCAAGATTATTTGTTTTAGTAATACTGTTCTGGAATACATAATTCCGATATTGGATGAAGCAGATGAGCTCAATTGTATTTCTCTGTCCTCTGCTTCTTTCACAAGCTGTATTCTCTGTATGTTGAAGTGGCAGAGTAACTGAAAGTAATGTTGTAAATTCACAGGCTTGTTAATGTGCCAGATGCTGAGTTGGGCATTATGAATTTAGTATGAAAGAATTGGTAAAAATAAAAGTTATAATTTAAGAATCGGGTACTTCAGACTTTACAGACTAGTATTACCTAAATTTCAGTGGTTTCCATACTATATTTAAAAAAGCATGCATCGCTATGTAAAGTGAAGTTTTAAATGAGCAACACTATTGGTGTGGGATACAGTAGAAATATGGAATCTTCTGACTTGGAGACCTCCACCCCATTCGTTAGACTGTGCTGCCTTTCAAGGAAAGTAGCATATTACAGAGGTGCACTGATGAGATAATGTTTGTTCCCACAAATCCTGATGCTGATAAGTGTGGCTGGAAAAATGAAAATAGCTGTTACTTTAAAAACATGGGAGCGGGATGAGTATAAAAGGGGCTTCTAAAGCGTAGCTGAATGCAAAAATTGGCTTCTCAAGAATTGTAACAGATGGAGAGAATTCATGCCACTGTAGAAATTAATTCAGCTTTAGAAAAAATCTCACCAGAAGAAATGCAGAGAAAAAACATTTTGTGCACATGTGTATGCGTGTGGGTACAGGTGTAGATTTGTAGTCTCTTCATATGTGTATATATAAAGGCATAGCGATACATCTTTATATGAGCATGTGTGTATATATAGAAATATAAACATGCATCACTATGTATCTGTATAAAAAACTGAAAGAAATCTTACACTAAGAGGCACAAGAAAATATAATGGGGATAAAAAAAACAGTGACTGAGAATATTTTTTTTATTCGTTTCATGTATGCTGTCAGAATTTGAATTAACTAGCAACTTCCTCAGAAAAGACTCAGGGGCTATTGCAGACATGTCATTGCATACGTCTGCTCAATGTCCACTGGAGCAGGGGTGGTCAAAAAGAGTAATAGGATTTTCAGTAGTATTGCAGAAAGGCTAGAAAATATAATATTCTGTAGTCTTGTATGAATATGTAGTATACCCATGTCTTGTTTATGGTATTTGATTTTGCCCACATTAACTTGAAAGGGTCTGGGAAAAGGCCGTTAAGATTATAAGAGATTACCTTTGCTTGTGAGAAGAGCTTTAAAGACATGATCTACGTGCAAGAAGAATGATAGAAGATGTCACAAAAGCACACAAAATTAAGTTAAAACAATAATTTTAAAATTCAGTTTTTAATATTCTCAAGCTTTAGATATAAAACTACAATGCATGAGAAAATAGCAAATTTTTAATCAGTATAAGAAAAGATTTATGTAGTGTGTGGCAAATCTGTGCAATTTGTAGCAATGAGAAATCATGTAGAAAGAAGTTTTGCAACAATTTTAAGGACTTCCTCCCCCTTCTTCTCCCGGGCACTTCAAGAACAAGTAGAAGTAAGGGTAAGTAAAGTAGAAAATAAATTGGAAAAAATGCTTAAACAGATTGTCCTCTTGCTCGAAGATACAGTCACCTGTACAGTGGTCCCTGGTATTGTTTGAAACATCAGAAAATGATCACTGTTTGAAATGGAATATTTCATCTGATGAAGCAGTGGCCTCCTTGGACACTCTGACTGCCTTTCTACATACTCCAGGATATGTCTGTGGAGCTACCATTCCTATTACAGCAGAGGGCAATCTTGAAATCAGATCATATTGATAATGATTTAAGTTTCATTTCCAATGTGTATGAACATTCAGTCTTTTGAGGAAGTAATTAGATCATAAGATATGTTTAAGACAATTAATATAATTGTTGTTGTCATCTGATAGCATGTAGTAGGTATTTATGCTGCTTGGCAAAGAAAAAATAATTTACAAATATCTCTATCCACTTTGGAACCATCTTTCTGATCTTAGTGCCATATGTAAAGGTTGGTACAATTTGAAGGCCTTCTCTTGCTCCACTTGTTTCGCTTTATAATGTTTATATGGCCCATGGATAGACGTTTTTGACCTCATGGTGAAACATTCTAATTTGACTAAGTACTTTGACATTGATCTGGCCTGCATACTTCCATATAGTCTTCATCTTACTTTGATCATGCTTTTGCCAGCATTTAAGTGTTTTCTTTATCTTCATTTTCTGTTCTCTCCAGGTGTTTCACTGTGTGCATTTTGAGTGCCCAGCGCAAAACAGTACCCACAAGGATGAGAGTAGTAAGGAAGTGGCAACAACAGAGGTGGGGACTGGTGGACAACAGCTTGTTTCTCGCCCTGTTCGAGCTGCAAGCACTAATTCCCTGCATTCCCCTCCTGGATCCACCTCGCGTTCACATGCTCACCAACCGTAAAGGAGATTGAAAGGGAGCTTTTGTAGCCCCGCTGACATTATATGAAATTATTTGGAACCTTCTTGTGCTGACACCTTTTCTTTCTTTTTCTCTGTGAACAAAGGGGACCGTGTCTGAAAGCTGGAAATGCTGAAATGGAAAAGGCTTTTCCCAAGGACATGAAGAGACTGCTTCACTCTCTTCAATTTGTTCAAATCAGGCTGGTCTCCGAGAAGGGAGAAAATAGGTCTTCAATCTTCATCAAGTACCCCATTAACACCCTACCTCTGTAATCTAACCAAGGCAAGGAGAACAGAAGGAAATAAAAGGCAGAGCTACAGTGGAAATCTAAAATTACTCGGGCAGAATGGAACACATATGAAATAAGTATTTGTTCCCTGAAGGCTTCCATTAGCAAAGAAAATGTTTATGGAACACATCAGTCCAGAATATATGTTATTTTTAAAAGTTATTCTTCATTCATATTCCTTTGTAACTAGTAATCTGTTTTCTAAATTGTTTTGACTCTGTATTCCACTTTGTCTCTTATTTTTGACTGTAGCAAGTGCTGTGCAGTAGATTAAGGAAGTATCAAACACGTTTACCTACTGAGGTGCA
Source organism: Harpia harpyja (assembly GCF_026419915.1). Classification (NCBI taxonomy): domain Eukaryota; kingdom Metazoa; phylum Chordata; class Aves; order Accipitriformes; family Accipitridae; genus Harpia; species Harpia harpyja. Next base: position 23,622,744 of record NC_068952.1, read on the forward strand.
AATTCCCTCATTCATCAGTAGAATGACAAGAAAAACCTTCATGATATCAACAAACTAATTAGTGGATGCTATATTAATCTTGACCTTAGTTGACTTTTCAAAGTACAAAATTTTCATTTCTTACACTCAAAAAAGAAATTCCTAAATCAAGTATCCATCTTGAAGAAAAACATATTTTTCACTCTTGAAGATGATTAGTTAAATTTTACTTGTATTGGTAAGAAAACTTGCAACAGATCATAAAAAATGTTTGGTTTAGAAAAGTGGAACTGCATCTGGTCTCTGACAAGCAGTTGTTCAGAATACAAAAAGAATTTGTAGATACTTTTTTTTTTTTCCCAAGAAAAAATATTTTACAGTCTGGACCTAAAAATTCAAAGGCTCTGTGTGCATAAACTTTTTTCATAATCTTCATAAAATATGATGCTTTTACACTGTACTGTAAAAGATCTGGCTCTTACTTTACAATCACAGAATTTGTTATTCATCTCTGTCTGTCTGGGTTACGTTGCCTGCTACTTTTCTTATTCTAAGTATTTCCACGCTGATGATGATGCAGTCTCTTACCCTCCTGATCTACGTGACTTTTAGGAAGAGCTCCATGTTGGTCTTTCAGTATGGGATAAAGTGATTTTGTATTAAGACGAACGCTGATGTAATTGGCAAAACTGATTAGGAGGGTTGTTACTCCTCACAAAGTATATTGTATTGGAAATGTCAGCTATCCAGTTTTATGAACTTGGAATTTCCTGTGGTGACAAATAGCCTTGTCAGAAGAAAAACAAGCTAGTGTAGGATAAATAGGGTTTTCCTTTGCATAACCATAGTGATAAAATGAGTTATATCAACACAGCAAATAGTATGTTCATTTATCACACTACTTAATTTGAAAGAATTTCCCTGTTGCATACTGGTTGTGCTAAAAACAGGAAGAAATATAACAAGTGGTAGCAATGAATCAGTAGAAACTTTGAAGGAGAAAAGCTTCCTTTTTTTTGTTTCAAATAAAATTGATTAGGCTTTATCAATAATATTATAATATTTTTCATTGCCAGATTGCAGTTGAGTTCTGACATTTACATACAGCCCTCTCCCTTCCCACTGCTGTCTTCTGACTCATGAATGTCTGTCAGTGAAGATGCATGCCCATTGTGTTATATATAGCTTATAATATGTGCCACAGCTGCCTCAGATGGTCTGGAATTCTGAGGCAGGATACTGCTCGTGCTGGTGAGCACCTAGTCTGGGGTGCTGATTACCTTCTGACTTAGCAGCCTTTGGAGCATGAAAGAATTGAGACCAGCTACTGGGGACACAACTCTCTTGTTTAAGTGTAGGTCCAAAAAGTTGGATTTTCCCCCCGCCCCCCATCCCCTTTGAAAAGTAAAACCAGAAAACTTTTCTATTCTGGTTGTAATCCATGCTGGAACTACTGAGATGCATGGAGCATGTCTTGTCTTTGGTAGAGAAGTCCTTCCATGTCAGTGGTGGTATTTCTTTGCAGTTTGATTGAACATGTTTGCTTTTCTCAAGCTCTGGATAAGCAAAGGGCATAACTTCCTAGCTGTTACTCTTTAGTAGTCAGCATTGTAGAGAATGTTTAAAAAAATTTTTTTGCCAGCTGTTCTGAGTCTAGGCTCTCAGAGAAAGAATAAGATTTTCAGTTTGTAATCTTTGATGTGCACAGTTAACTTTTATGATACAAATAAGTCTTGTAGAATATAACCTACTGCAAATCTTTTTGGTTTTGTCCTATGACTCACTGTTGAACAGAAATGTCTATTTATTTCCCATGACCTATGCTCTCTGCCAGGAATCTGAATGAACAGATCTGAGAGATTCCCAAAGCGAAAACTATCAGGTCCTATAGACCCTTCAGTACCCCACCCCCAAAAATCAATCAAAACAAAAAACAACTTTGCATTGTCCCTTCATACAGGTGAATAGAAATTTTTAGTATTAGACTGATTCTCAGTCACACATGGCCTTTCTCACAGTCTTTATTTTCTTCTGTTAGAGTTGCTCTTAGAACCTGTCACTGAAGTGAGTCCAATGGGATCACAGAGCTCCCTGGTTTTTAAGATAAGCCCTGCCACAACTTCACATTTTCTAGTGGGAATCCTTTACTTTTTTATACAAAGAAATAATGTTGAAATGTTTAAGGGACCTGAAATCTGCTTGGTCTTCTAACACTAGCCACCAACAAACACCCCTACTATCTGTATTGCCTAGTATAGGTCTCTGTCTAAAACATTGTGTCAGCAACGTATTACTAGTGACAAAGGAAGATACCTCACAGAACTGATTTGTGGTTTGGTGTGAATGTTCTCATTCGTTCTAATTATTGTCTGTATTTATTGACTCCAAATTTCGGATGTAGTTCTTGTATATTCTTCTGAAATCTTATTTTTCTTTTTTCTTTTTTTCTTTTTTCTTTTTTTTGCCTTTCAGTGGAAGTAAGTTGTGCTGTTATGGCTTAATATCATGGCTTATCAGAGTGATGAAATACTATAATTCTTCAGAACTATGCTATCACTTACTCATATTTTATTTGCAACAGGGGTAGAGCAGAAATGACCAGGTATTCATTGCTTACTTGTCAGAAACTATAAAATAGACCTGTTGTTAGATTTCTACATAATGGAACTAACTATGTTGTCACTATTGAGCCATTCTTTTTATTTAGTACTTTAGTATCTTTAAATTCCCCAGGCCTCATTTTCTCAGGTTTTCTTCCATAGGCTAAATTCAGACTTAGGCTCGACTCATATGAAGCTCAACAAAGCTCTTTCTAAAGTCTCTTTTATTTAATTAACTTATTCCAAGTTCATTTAAAAGATTGTTATTCACAGAAATGTACAGCCAAATATCAACTCCTTAATTTTCCCAGCTAAATCAGTTTTAATTTCTGAAGTGAGCAAAAATTGTGCAGCTGTTTTCAAGCCATTGCCAAGCAGCTCTAAAACAAGTTCAAATGGCATGTTAAATGGAATTAAAATGAGAGAAGTTAATCCCAGTCTAATGTAAAAGACAGAGGAGGAATCACCAATTTTGTTGGAGAATGAACTGTTCTTCATTGCCGTTTCCTTCCTTTAGAGCTCCATTTCTTTTTTTTCGCCATGAAAATTGTTTTTTCTTGTTTATTATGACAACTCATGAGAGAGCTCAGTACTTCTCAGCATTGCCGAAAAATTCAAATGAATTTAATGCATCTTCATCTTTACTAATGATAATATTAAATTAGAGAATTTTCAGTTTAGTATCTGACTTGATGAGAGTTGGTTTCCATGAAAGAAAGCAAAAGATGTCTATAATTGTTCCACTCTAAGTAAATCAAGTTTTCCAACCAAATGCATGTGAGCATCTACTCATTATTCAGCAATGTTTTGTACATCTAGAGTCAGTGCGAAAATTAGAAAACAAAGTTAATGCCATTCTTGGCTGATTGTTGTGTGTTAGTAGTTCTGGTTATACAGTGATGCCCACTCAGAGACACTCAATAAGGAATTAGAACTTAGATGTGATTTCACAGAAAGTAGGCATGCTATACATTGCATTTCTCTATTCAAGTATTAATTGGCTTATATTTTGACAGGTGTTAATATACTGTCAAATAGACAAGTGAATGTATTAGTAATTTTGTTGTTGTGGCTGGAGTAGTCAGCAAATAATCGGAGCCAGTTAAGGGTTAGTGTATTTAAGAGTAAACGTTTAGACTTGTATGTCATTATATCAGTTGCCAGAGGACTAAACCATGCTTCAGAAATAATAATTTGTAGATCCCAGAGGATGTTTGAGGCCTGATTCCCATCCCCATCTTTCAGTTAGTGGTGTATTTAGGTTAGAATCCTTAGTTCTCTCTGAACCGATTGTTGTTGTTGTCACTTGTACTGGTTAACTCAGATATATATATATATAGAAGCTCCACAAAGCTTTGTTCAGGATACAGAAATAAAAGTCCTGGCTCCAGTTGTAGGAGTACCTAAATATTCATATCTATATATATGTTAAATTGAGCTAGTAGCTAATTTTTTAGCTTAAATTTAGAACAGGTTCTAAAGCTCCAAAACTAAAAAAAAAAATCATCTGTGCAAGCAGGTGTGAAATGCTACCATTGTGGTATGGCAGGATGCTGACTCTATTTTATGGTTGCTTAAAAAGTGCAAATGTCTAAACAAGGTATGGGGGAGCAGGTCCAAAACTGTTTTTTGCCCAGTTGTTAAGTATTGGCAATTTGACTGCAGTGAGGTGTACAAAATAGAGCATGTCAAATGCTCATCTCAAAGACGGGGGTGCAGTCCAAAGAACACACCTGTATTCCTCCTAGCTATCTTGTATGCTATGGCTTGCAGTGTTTACAGAGTGAGTCTTCATATGACTTCCGTTAACTGCTCAAAAAAACTCTGCAGACTTTTCTTTGGCCCTTCACAAGCTTTCATTGCAAAGCTTTGGCTGAGGTAATGTCAAAGTCCCACCCATATTCCACAACAGAATCTGGGTCTGTGTTTGATTTTGAAAATGCTTACTAGAAAAATAGCTTTAAAGTCACCCTGCAACTTTTCTTAGGTAAAGAAAGCCCAAATTAAAAACTGTAGTATAATATGAGGAAACTGCAGGTATCTGTCATTTACCAATAGACTGACTGCTGGTACAACTACATACCAGTTTTATAACACTGTATGTGTTTAATTACTATGGTATATACAAATGGTGGAAGGAAGTGAAGAATCGGCTCCACACACTCTTTGCATTAGATGACATCATCCAACAGGGCATCAGAGAATTACTTCTTTTCCCATTCCTGCCAGCCTAATAGAATAATACAACTCAGTGTTCTGAAAAAAATTATAATTGATTCATTACATAAATGTCATGGGAATTGAAGTTCAGATTACTTTGGCTAAAAATCTGATTGAGTGGTGACTTTACCCAGCACGGGTGTAAACATGCCTCTCCAGTGTCTCCTGCTTGGGCCTGGCCTGTCGTAGAGGAGAGCTGCACTGTTGGTACAATGTAAGTACTTTTCCTCATTAGAACTTCAACTTACCTCTTTCGTATTTATCATCTTGGCACATCTATTATCTTTGTGCAGATACTCATCCCTCGGTTAAACGAAGGTTACTTATTTTCTCATGATTTTCAGAATTATACAGTGACTCCTGAAAACTGGCAGATATACATCAACAACCGTAGTCTATATTAAGTAGTCTTGAGGAATCTACAAAACTGACCTGTATGGTCTTTTACAGCAAATGCTGTGTCCAAAAAGTACCAGGTGACTCCTGAAATATCAAGTAAGTTGGTGAGTATTACTGTTCAGATGAGGCTTTGTGCGTCTAAAACTTATGTGCCATGTAATTCCAGTGAATAGTAGTTATCATAGTTTCTTTCTGTAGAGGAAGCAGGGAACTTGCACACCTACCAGAAATCACTCATTTCCTTCGTATCATTTTTGGTCTACATCACCTATCTGTTGTCTCTCTACTCCTGAGCTCTAGTCTCTAGGTGATTTATGGTTAATACCTAGAATCCAATAAATGTGTTTAACAATAGATTCTAAGAAGTTTTTGTCTTTACATGAAAATTATAGATTGTGCTTTAGAAGCATGGTCAGGCCACAGAACTGGTTTTTTGGCATCTGCTATAGCTGTCTTTTGGGTTTTTTAGGTATTTTCAGCTGCTAAAAGATAGTAGAATTCTTCGTGGGATTTTCTCATAGAGACTTGTGATGCTGAGAAACAGCTTTTGAAACAATCACAGTGGGTTCATTGCTGGAGAACAGGGGCGGGTTTCTTCTGCTTTCTACAGGCCAGGATCCCATTTGGGTCATTCTGTAAGTTTGTTTATGCCTTTTTTAATAACAAGGGCTGCATGGTGCTTAGTTGCTGGCTGGGGTTAAACCACGACAGTGTTGCATGATTTGGATCTATTTCAGGAATTTTGTCACGTATTCATTTTGAGAGGTAAATACTTTGAGTAAATGTTTTTATGCAATAATACAAAGTTCATGGGACTTAGATGATTACAGGAGAAACATACAACTTACAACAAGAGCTGAAGTTGCAAGGAGCAGTTTGGGGGAAAGACTGGTATGGACTTAGAGGTGTGCATCTGTGCATATATAGCTAAGAAAAAATGTACGTGTTACCCAAGTTGAAGTGACTATTTGCAAAGATGTGTTTTTACATGGCCTTGGTTTTTTTTTTTAATGTAGGGAATTTTGTTAAGGAATCTATCACTCATCTGAATGTGAGCACTGAAAAAAAAAAAAAAGAGAACATAGGGAGCAAGGCTTTAGTAGTTTTTTATGGGAAGAGCAACATGAAGATACGATTCTTGTGGTCCGAGCTAGTTCTGTTTGTCTACAGTCCTCACAGCTCTTACTTTTTCATACATGCTTCCCCTAATCTGCTTGTTACTTCTTTTCTTTTCCTCCCTACCTAGCATCAAGTCACTGTTGCTGTGGCATTCCCTGGAACTTTCCTCCAAATTGTGATATATTAAGGATTTTTAAAAATTTATTTATTTTTACCTCTTTGTCATATGCTGAATAAAATATCCTCATCCCCGTTCATTCACATCAGACTTTAAAGGCAACTACCACTAGGCTGTCTAAGTGCTAGTGAGCAAAATTTAAATTTGGCTGTCTATGGATGTGGGAAAAACTAGCCCTTTTGGAGCTTGTACTTCCATAATCTGTTTGCAATCTGTTTGTTACCCTGAAGAGAAAAATCAGTAAGAGGTTTTCTGTTGACTTTAGTAGTAGGTCAGGCTTTGTGCAGGCTTATCTAAGTTAAGTTTAAATATAAATTTAAATATTTCTCTCTCACCATGATGCACCAGATATGCGCTCAATTTGTTAGTTGTGCATTGTTCATTGTGTTAGTTGTACATAAGTTGTTTTCTAAATAAACTGCATCATTGGAAGTGAACCTCAAAAGAATTTGTAACTTTTCAGTGTTGCTGTATGAAGGTATTTCAGCTGCCTGAAGACTCAAACATCACACTGAGCACATGGACTCATTTTGAGAAGTGCAGCATTACTTCACAATTCAGTGCCCATGTCTATTAACCTTGTTGAATATCTTGTAAAATTTTCTTTCTTTTCTGATTTGCTCAATTTCATTATTATTATTGGTTTTCTTTCTGAAGTGAATGTTAATGTTGTTCCTTCAACGATCATAAATTAAATGTAAGGAGCCAGGCTAAGCAGAAGTTCAGTTTTTAATGAACTTTTTCACTCATTTCTGTCATTGCTTCTCTTTCCTGGCAGACAGTAATTTAAAACTATATGGTTACAGTCCCCTTCTCTGTAGCAATTATCACTGTATCTTGAAAGTTTTGTGCATTAGATCCCTTTCCTTCTTTCTCATATTTCCTAGACGTAGAGTGGTTCTAAACTACCTCAGACCTTGTGAACAGGTACACGTTTCAGCTAAAGTTTTCAGAGTTTATCATAGTCTTCGAATGTTCTTTAAGTGCATGTATATGTAGCGAAATCAGCCTGCCCAGACCCTGATTGCATTTTCAGGAATACTGTCTCGAGTGAGATGCATAACTGGGGTGAATTCACAGCCACACCCATTCAGGCTTATACTGATACCTCTTTCAAGAAAAACTTTTCAGGAGCACAACTTCTGATATGGCAAGTACTTCAACTTTCTGATCTCAGCTCTTTGAAGGAACATGGTATTGCCTGCGCTGGACTACTTTCACCTCTCTTCTACTGTGACAACCATCGTAACAGTTGTATCGTCAGACCTCCATTCCTGGCTGTTAGCAGGAGCTATGCTATTGCATTGGAGTGTGCTCATCATATGAGAATAAACCCCACATGGCATGTTCTGATGATGTTGGTAACATTTTATACTGCAATGGATACACATTGCCAACCATTTGGGCTAATCAGGTTTCAGGTAACATGATGGTTGCAGATTGTGAGGCAGTGATCCAATCAATAACTTCAGGAATTGTCTGGTTTTGTAAGTTATCCATTGAACAGCCTGGCAAACCTTGTTAGTACTGATTTCCTTTTCACCAGCAGATGTGCACATCATCAAACAAGCATTTTGTAATGTGGAATTTTCTATGAGCATCTAGAAGCAGCAGCATCACAGTTATATCCTTAGTAACAATGTGTGTATTTGTAATGGAAGTTATAGAATTATTAAACGGCTATAAGCTATTCTGTGCATGCTCTAGCACTGTATTAACAGTTTATATTAACAGCTGATAAGCAAAGGGTTCTGGAGAGCAAGGAAGGCTTGCTCTGGATTTCTTTTTTAAGAGTTTCAAATAGCAGCAAAACTCACCAGAGTGGATGCAGGACCAGACAATGCTCAAAGCATATCATAAAGTGAAACTGTTGTGCTTTGTATTTATTTCTTTGGGGATTTTTCTTTAAAGTATTTAACTTCACAGGAAAATATAGAATATATTAAAATAGTGACAATTAGAAATGCACCTTTTCAAGAATGAGAGGGGTGTGATTTGAGAAATAAAGTGATCTTTTGTGTTTAACTGCTTGTCTGTAGTTTTGTTAAAATAATGGCAGAGCCTGTCTGGCGCTGTTCCTATACTGCATGTATAAACAGAAGAGTTTTGGCAGAACTGGATTGATTTCCCAGCATGGCAAGGAAATTAATATCAGCATCCTTGATGTATTAACTCATAATGACGCAGGTTTAATATCAACATAGAAAACGCTGGTAATTTTCACAATGACTTTCAGGCCAGTGGGCATCCATGAAGCTACTGCGAATGTTGAGAAAAACAGCTGCTGGATGTTGGTACCAGGATGTGCTAGTACTCTCTGAAAGAAGTGTATGAATGAGTATTTCACATTATTTCATGAAAAAGGGATCAAATATTTTGAGACTTGGGAATCTGTTTTCAAACAAACAAAAAATGACTTGAATTTTCAGAGGTATTTAGCTCTTTATTTCCTTTGGACTACCATGAAAGGTGGGAGCACTGAGTGTTTGATTCATTAATATTAGGCCTGTATCTACCTGGCTTATCAGCCTCACATATTGAACAGAATTTTTGTAAGCCTTGCCTGGATTTCAGAACTCCATGCCCTAAAGCAGTGACTGTTCTCCAGTAACAACAATACATTCCTCTATCGTGTAATGTTTTAAGCAGTTGTAGGTGTGTCATGCTATTCCTTTCATAAACGTATATAACCTTTGTTACCTAAAAAGCAGAAAGGTCAAACTCAAAAGATGGAAGTACAATACCAAGTTGTGAGATCAAGCTGAGGTACCACAGCAAACCATACAATACCAAGTTGTGAGATCAAGCTGAGGTACCACAGCAAACCATACAATGCCATAATATCATTAGATCTAATTTCTTTTGTGTGTTGATTAGCCATACAATAGTTAATAAGTTTGACAGTTGTTACTAGATTTTGAGAGTAAAAATGGGATTTTCAAGTGTCAGATCCTGCTGTTCGTTTTAAAAAATGGATGTGTGGATTTTGGAGCATAAGCTGCCACTCCCCTCAGTTACTAAATTGTGACACTTCTAACATGAGGGAATACTGATGTGAGGAAGCCTTACTTTTGAAATGGTGTTTGCCTAATAGAGTATAGGCTGAATGGAAGCCAGAAAGCTGTATAATCCAGTCAATGAGAAGTAGCATGTGCTGAAGCCAACTGCATTCCCAGGCCATGTGTCCAAGTTAAAAAGAAGGTAAATGCTTTTTGCTCTATCTTGGCAAATCGGAGGCCTCTTGAGGGCTTTGGGAAGTTTCCGTTGCAGCCCTCAGGCAAAATTTTGATTGTGTTCAAGATAATACAATTCGTAGCAAGTGTTGGATATATTATACCAAAAGAAAAAATACACTTAAAAAGCATAGAGAGGAGAAAAAAAAGTTGGATGAGAGCAAGGCTAAGAAGAAATATTCTTTCTCCTTGCTTTCGTAAGGGTCCAGTTTATCTTTGTGCTTAGGCTTGTAAAATCATCATCAACAGGTGGGGATCGTGAAGAGAGTGCAGACTGAACTTTGAAATACAGCTACCTTTCCAAAAACAGTAGCAGACTGCAGAGTCAGTTTGGATGCTACAGCCTGAAGATTCATTTCAAAGTTGTTTCTAATTCTAAGTGATGGACTCACTTGTTAATGAGCAGTGGCAAAGGAAGCTTAAAACACTGTGACACATCATTTGAGTATGAGTTGGAAAGACCAGATACATATCAAATCAATCATTTTATCTTCACTATATGGAGCAAAATGCACATAAACAGGACATTTTTCTTACTTACTCATTTTGTAATTTACTCTCTATTAACTGCTGCTTAAATATCCTCATAGGCTGTGCTAAGCAATTTAAATCTCCTAGAAAGTAGGCAATGGTTGCCTTATAGCTTAAGGCAAAAAAGAAATAATCTGCTAAGATCTTATTTGAGTCTCTCTATTTCTGTGCTTTGCCATTCTCTTTCCTTTTTGCTCCCCCAATAATATGCTGACCTTCTATAGGTGGAAAAGTATGTGGTTTTTGTCTCAAAAGCATAAGAACCAAGGTGTATAGAAAAAAAGCATATCCCATTTAATAAGAGTGGATGCATCACAAAAATATCCCTTAATGCAGCTGAGTCATTGGGAAGTTACATGTGTCTAGTCTGTGCAGTGCCAACTTTAGTCCCATTTATGAATGACTGTTCTTTGTTGTCTGCTTTTTAAGATGTTACATTTGAAGGTTGAAGTTTAAATTGTTAAGCTTTTTTCTTTAAGACTGCGTGACTTGGAGAAACTGAAATATTCACAAATCTTAACTCCCCTCAGCAACAAACTGTCTGACTGCTGCACAGGTTCCCTTCTGGCTTGCAGCGAAGACACGGGCTGGTTGTTATCGATGTGTTTGTGGAAATGCTTGCTTCTGTAGCTCTGTTTGATCAAACATCTCCCTGGGTTTTTTGAATGTGAAGATACACAGCATGTGTATAAGGGAAATAGTGGTATTGCTTAGCACTGAAATATCACCATCTCTGGGATAAAATCAAATTGAAAAGAGGAGGTATTATTAGAATATAAAAGGTATATTTGGTTTCCTATCATTTGAACAGTTATTTTTTTATGAGAGGACATTCTGTATCCTATGACAGCTTAGTTTCATGGAGCCTTTGGTGAGCGATACAGTCTCCCTGCTCTGGTGTCCTGTCTGATGGTAGCCCATAGCAGAGTGAGATTCTGTGAAGAACCTTATCAAAAGCTTTTTGGAAACCTAAATATAATATACCAACTAGATCACTGGTATCCTTGTGCTCATTGACTTCTTCAAGGCACCAAATGTATTTGTGAGGTAATTATTTCCTCTACAAAAGCCATCCTGAGTTTTCCCATTGTGTGTTTATTGAGGAGGAAACCCGTGCTTCTGTGCACTGTGGAGTAGCTTTTACATTTTCAGATATGTCGGGTCATACACATGCTTTTACCTGAGACTTGCTTGTGTGTCCCCAGTTTCATTCATAGTCCTTTACTACTGCTTGTGGTGTGGTTTTTGGAAGACAGGAGCTGCTGCTCAGGGCCTGCATGTGCTGCATGCAGGTCATTAACCTGCCCCCCAGCCAGGGGAGCACAGCTATGGAATAGCCAAGGCGTTTTGTCATCCTCATGGAGAGCTAACTGCTCTCCAGTGTGTCTGCTCCCCTGTCTAGCCTTAGCTGCTGCCTCATGCCTCGGTTATTCTCCAATTGTGTGACTTAGTGCCTGGAGCTCATGCACAGGACAGCAATGTAGGTTGAGACACAGCTGTGCTTCTTTAACATAAAGACTTCCTTGCCTGTAGGTCATGCATACTTGCACATATTTCTGCATACCTGAGGTACGAAAATGGCTACAAGCAAATCAGCTGTGTTCATGCACACGCTTTGCTAAAGAGAGATCCCTAATTTGATTCAGAGAGTTTGTGAGCTTTGAAAATGTGGACTGTTGTATGCTGAGGTAGTAAGCTTTGTTGCAGATTCCAGGATTGCTGCTTCAAATTCATATAAAAGTAAAAGTGATTATAGCAATAATTATTCCTAATTGTCCTTGCCTTGGAGACTGCATAAGACCAAATCTGAGCTCTATTTAGAGGTATTTATTTTTGATAAATAGCCATTTTGCAGTCTGATTTCATGGTTTCATTAGGCACAACATGTATGAAGCGATCACGCACAAACAAATGTACTTGAATATATCAATGAGGGGTATGGTAAGAATATTAGAAATTTGCTTATGGCACACCTGAGGCTCCCCGGTGAGTTCTGCAAGTGCATTCTGTTTAACACAGCAATTTACTATCAATCCATCATTGCAATGTATTAAACTGATACCACTATAAGGATCTCAAAAGGTCTTGCTTTCTAACAGTCTAATGAAGTGAACATGTGTGATGTGTATTTTAAGAAACGATAATGTGGTACAAAGATGTATTTCTGACAGGTGTTCTTTATGCTGTGTGCTCTGTGCTAGACCACTACATAAATATCCTTGTTGTTTTAATTCAGATATAACATACCACATTCTGTTATCAACTGCTGGGTGAAAAGATATTTTGGCTAAGGTGCTGACATAGTGTAGTTTTATTGCTACCTGCACTGTTCAGACTTCAGCATCACATAATCGAGGTGACACTTTCTTTTATAGACATATTTTTAAGCTAATAGTTTTACTATTAATAAACAGATAAATGGGGTTTTATTAATATAAATGGAATATATGTCATGATGCTCTTTTAGCCATATTCTAAGCTATGTAGCATCAGTAGAAGTTTGCTGCCAATATATAAGCTTACATTATAGTTATATTTTGATTTCTCTGGTTATTAATGATAATATCAGGTGGAAACAGCTACCCTTGGAAGTGAATGGAATGAGGAAAGGAATTACCGATGCTTTTGATGCTCTCGTAGTATTGTCTATGTTAAAACCTACTAGGAGGATAAAAAGCACTGCCTTTGCAATTGTCTAGGTTAAAACCTACTAGGAGGATAAAAAGCACTGCCTTTGCAATTGAGGTTGTTAGAAGAAATGTGTTTTTCAGCAAAAATACAGGAGATAACAGTAGGGGTATACAAATATTCCTAGTCAACAGCTTTCCCATTGATATATACAGTTAACTCTTTCTCATATGTTTAATGGTACTGCTTTCTTGTCCTGCTCCCAGCAACTTTCATCTTCTTTGTGCTGTTGTAAGTCCAGCGTGGAGGACTTTCTACCAGTGACACTTCTGTTCTCCAACTCTCGAGTTCAATCTACTGAAAGGGAAATAAAGCATGTCGTTACTACGCAAACATTTTCTTTGTCCGTATTCTCATATAGGACTGGTGAAAAGGTTTATTTAAATGGAAGGAAATATAGGTAGCTCCCTTGTCAAAAGCATCATTCCCAACTGCAGAGCCGTAGAAGTATTTGGGCAGAGAACACTGAATACAGGGTTGGTAATTTCAAAGTCTTAAAAAAACTAACCGAGGTAAGTTTTGGCACAATTATGGTTTCGTATTAGCCCCTGATTAGAACAGCCAGCAAGCTCCAGTATTCTTCCCATTTTTCTGGAACTGGGAGCCATAGTATAAGCATACATCCATTATCCTGCATATTTTATGAGAGCTGAATTGCCCATTAAACTGACCTTTCTTTTTGTTTCAAACTAGACAAGGACCCATGACTTACAGCAAGAAATCCTGTAATGTTCTGGCATTTGCCAGATTCAGGTTTGACTGATGGTGTGTTTAAGAACTTCGGCTGTCTCTCGCACTTGGGCGATGGGCCAACATTTGGGCGTTCCAATACACGACTAGGGTGATTAAAACATCTGCTCAAAGAGGATGCTGTTATTCCCTTCATGTCCTTGTTAATACTGGCAACCTCAGAAACACAAGCTGCAAGTTTACTAATACTCTGGGGCATTTCCTTTCTTGGTTTCCAAGCATTAACTCTGAACAGCTCCCAGTGGTAGCTGTTTAGGGAAATGACTGTCCCAATAACTTAAACACAATGATTTCTAAGCTTAACTATTACACATTTCAGATATTGTCTCAGTGGGATAAGGAAAGAGGAAGAAGGCTTATTAGTCATCTTCAGAAAATGATCCTTTGGCCAGGCTTATGTATATGAAGGAGCTCATGAAAAGGCCTGGCACTTTACTTTAGGCTATCGTGATCCATAGTCAAGGAGATGCTCTTGTAATGGTTGCAAGGTTTTTTTATCTGTGTGAAGGAGATAAGATAAGACAGAAAGGAGCTGATGAAACATGAATATTCAGGGCCACATCAACCAACTGACATACAAGTAAGGTTGGTGTCTATAACAGTTTCTAAGATCAGGAGATGACAAAATAGTTTAGATCATCTGCTTTCCAAGGCTGCCAAATCGTGGCTCACTATGTAGTCAGTGGGAAGTAGGCTGAGCACTGAAGTTGGCAGATATTTATATTATGTTTATTGAATATGATCTCTAATTCTCTCTGCTGATTGCAGTAGCAGGCAGGCCAAATCAACCATGCTGTCACGGGCAAGACATAGCAGTAGGCACATAAATCTAAGATGCCATAGACAATCCCCCTCAGTTGTCTGTAGCAGTCCTACATCAAATTTAATGTTGACGTTTATTCAGTTGAGATGCTTGTGTGATATCTAAATTCAAAATATCAAATGTTTTCAGCTGATTGCAAGTTTGTATCAAGATAACTACAGTACAGCCTCCATCACAAATGTTACTTGCAATACCTCCCTGTTTTTAATAAATATTAAGGGTGACATAAGATCAGTTTCACTAGCAGTCTAACTGAAGACAATATTCTCTGCTAGGTGTTATGCAAAGGTGTATTTCAGGTGTAGTTTGGAAGTGTCGGCTGGTCTGTTTTATGGCAAGGAAGATACTAACATATTCTGTTCCCCTGAAAATATTGTAGAAACAATTAGATAACAGCTGTTGTGTAGATTTTACTTCTGAGAATGTGAAGTAGCAAGTTGCTTTATCATTTTTGTCTTAAGTGAAAATAAAATTGCCCATTGTTTTTTGAGTGATTTTAATCTTAAGGTTGATGGGCAGATGACAGCCTTGTTTTTCTCAAGATTAATGGTTTTCCTTACCTGTCTTTCTCCCCACCGTGTTTTTCCTTTTCCCTCCTCCTTCAGAGCCAAATTACTAAAACATAGCAGATGCCAACAAACAAAAAGAACCCTTTATGCATTTTATTTATCATGAAAGTGCTAAAATTTTAGCTTTTTAGCTCACTTAATCATTTTGACAAGATGACAATACAATGTATCATCACCAGACAGATAATACGAGACAGATGACAATACTAATCCTGCAGCAAGTTCTCAAGGGAGATTTTTATTGTAAAAATTGACATATATTGTGTCAAGGTGAACATAATAGATTTAGGAAAACAGCAATTTTTTACTTTGTACAATTCAGTGTATCTCTGGGTCTTTATCACTGTTGAATCAGAGTTTCTGCTAATCTCAGCTGCCTCAGAATTTGGGCTCTGGTAAAGCTGGCAGGTCCTTCATGTCAGCCCCCAATTCTGAAGCTGTTGAGATGCTGACAGATAGGAATTACACAGATGTTTGCTTAATGGTTATTTCCCCAGGGACTCCTGTCAGAGCTGTTGGCAGGGAAATAGGGGAATTACCTTGGAAATTGCTAACTCACTTTCACTGAATGACAGACTGGTGCATCACAAAACAAATTTGACCAGTCTGTGAATGTATGAACTGCCTCCAGAAAGAGAGGAAACTATTCCTAGCATAGGTGTTGTCACTCATCTGTTGCTCTGTCAAATCAGTTATATTGCTGTTGTCAAGGACTGGTGTCTGATGCTTCAATTGAAAGGAAGCATTCTCTAAAACATACATGACCTGTTGAGTGGTGCTGGACAGAAGATAGAGAGTCAGGAAGCAATTCCGAAGAGATGCAGGGTAGGGGGAGAAAAAACCAACAGTTTAATTTTTGTTTAAAGTGCATTTTCAGAAACCGTGATGATCAGCATGGTATAAGATTTGGGCAAAGAGAAATTCTAATTGTCCCTTCATGGGATGACTGATTGTCCTGCAATATGAGCTCTGATTACTCTTTTCTTCATG